>NC_133162.1:4562500-6962500 GCF_040802235.1 Manis javanica | reverse complement strand
ACTTGGATTGCCCCAAGTTGGAATGAAAGAGGTAGACCTTTATTCATCTACATTAACCAGGCACTGAATGCTTGTTGCCCAGAAAAGGAGGATTGACCTTATGGGACTCTCTTCCAGTGGGGCTAATTCCAGGAGAGAGCCGACAGCTGAGAGCAGACATCAAACAACCCCTCCAACAGCTGGGTTAATAAGTCAGTCAGTCCTGGGAGGGGGTCTCTAGGTCACACATCACAGCATCTGGAGGAGAGATAGAGGAGTAAACCTTGCAGCTATCTTGGAGAAGAGCACTCTAGGCAAAGGGAACTGCAAGTGCAAAGGCCCTGAGGTAAATGAGATAGGGATTCCCAGAAAGCAGAAAGACGAACATAATTAAAGCAGAATGAACAAAGGGGGCAGTTGCAGGAAATGAAGTCAGGCCAGAAGCAAGAGCCAAGTCATTATAAGGTTTGGGGTTTGGCCAAGAAGCAACATGATTTAAATTTTAAATTTAATTTAGTTTGGCTGCTATGTTGAGAACAGATTTGGCAAGGAAGGAGTTGAAGGCAAGTGGAACGCAGTTCTTCAACCTCACCCCACTGACATTTGGGATAATTCTATATTGCGGGGGCTGTCCTATGCCTTGTAGGATGTCGGGCAGCATCCTTGGACTCTAACCACTGAGCACCAGTACCACCTCCCTGCCCCGGCAAAATGTCTCCAGACATCGCCAAGTGTCCCCTAAGGGGGACAAATGCCCCCATTCAGGCCCCTTGAGTTAGAGGCTGTTAGGGTGATCCAGGAGAGAATGATGGCTTCAACCACTGTGATTTGTGGTGAGTTGTAGGACTCTGGATATATTTTGAAGACTGTTGACTGATTAAAAAAGAGTGTCAAGAAAAATTTCAAAGTTTTGGCCCGCGCATCTGTCAGAAAACAGTTATTTGCTGAGCTTGGGAAGCGTGGTAGAGGCGCTCTGTGGGAGATCAGGAGCCGAGTTTTGAACCTGACAAACTGAACAAAGTGGAGAATAATGATTAATTTAAGAGATTATCTCCTTCCCTGAGTTTTTTTCCCTTGTTTTGTTATGGTTTATTTTCACTGATATTTTCATGACGTTGTTTTTATTTTCCTTCTATGCTTTTTCATTAAATTTGCGTTCTTTTGTACCCAGAATTCAATCACTTCTTACCACTCCTACCACTTTCACTGTCCCCACCATTATTTCACTTCTAACCACCCCCAAGCACTCTCACCCCGCGTCTGGATTACTGTAATACCGTACTCTTTCTCCCTGTCCCTCCCCCAGCACTATTGTCGACATTGCAGCCAGAGTGGTGGTGTGAAAACTGAAATCACATCAGGTTACTCACTGGTGAAACCCGAAGCCCTACAATTGCCTGAATCATCTCCCTCTTCATCCCCGAGCACTGCAAAGTTTGGCTTTTACTACTAATATTTTAATTTACAAAAGAAAAAACGGTTTGAGAAATTACCAAAGGCCACTTAGAAGCAGTAGCGTCGGGGTGTGCCAGGCGCAAGGCCCGAACGGAGAATCCACTCGCGGCGCGTCTCGATCGCGTCACCCGCACCCCTTAGCCGGCGCTCGGCGGCGCCCAGGTCCCGTGGCTTCACTCGCAGAGGACTTCACTTCCCAGGATGCCAAGGGGCGGGGCGGGCCGGAAGGCTGTGTGCCCTCGCAGGATATGATGGGAGAGTAGGAGATATCCATCATGGCGGCTTCCATCTCGGGCTACACCTTCAGCGCTGTGTGTTTCCACAGCGCCAACAGCAACGCAGACCACGTAGGTGCCGGGCCCCAAGCCGCGGCCTCTGGGGCCTCCAAGCCTGCGTCTCGGGCCGGCGCCTGCGGCCATACCGGGCCCATTCGCGGCTCGCACCCCGGGCTCCCGGGCTGGCTGGAGGAGCTAGTGGACCCGGGCGGCTCCCGCCCCCGGAGAGCTGCTGCTGCCCGGAGTTCCTTTGCCCCGGGATGGGCCCCCTCCCTCGGTGCCCTCCGCCGCCTGACCGTCCCAGGACAGCCGTCTAACGTTAACAAAGCTGTCACGGTCAGCCACCGGCCGTGGCCGGAGTCGCTTAGTGGAAACTGAGCGCCTGCCCCCACCCCCCAACCGAAAGGCTTTTAGACTTGTGAGGGGCGCCCGGGGTCGGAAAGGAGCCGAGGCACCCGGTCCCGCCTGGCGCGCTGACAGGTTGTCGTGGGATGCGACGAGGGAAAGCTTGGCTGTCACTATCATACTGTTAGATGTGATCGTGTGTTTTCTTCGCCTCGGTGGAAAATGGGGAGTGTAAACAGTAGTGTTAGATGTAGGATCGACTTGCCTTAAGTTGCATGTTTAGTTCTTAGGCAAATATTCTAACCACGGAACTTAGTCGCAGTGAAATAGGGAAGCGACACGCGTAGGTATGAGTGACTGGAAATGCATGGGCATTGGAGCCCAGAGAGGGAGCAGAGCTTGTCTGCTTCAATGTCTTTATTTTACCAATTGTTTTTTAACGGCACTGGCGTCTGGATGGAAATTCTCCGTGAAACTAGATAATTTAATCTTTAGGCACATATTCAATTTGCCCACCAAATTGAGGGGGTAATTTTAAATGATGTAACAGTAAATTATTCAAATTCATTAAATAAGTGTGTGTGGGGGGGGGGGTGTTGTTGTTACAAAGCAAAATGATACACAGCAGAACAAACATGGATTTGGTTTGATGTCTAATCTTAGCTTCCATTAATAAAAACTGATTTCATAGATTCCATTAGTAAATTGGATGGCACTAAATTATTTTACCTTTCATATCGTCACAAACTTGATCGTAGAGACATTAATGATATAAATATACATGTGTTCTTCCAGAGGCAGCTTATGCCTCTGGACCTAAGGCTGATACTGCAGCCAACTTTTTAATAGTGGAATGCAGTTCCATATATAGGTGGTTTGTGATACTGCTACTGTCCATGGGAGTATTTAAATAATGCTTGTTAAACCTCTCTAGTTCCTGGAGCACGTGGTAATACCACAGTATATGTATAAGGCAAGATCATTGTAAGAATAAGCAGCTACCTGTTGAAAACTGAATCATTTTTCTACAAACTTCAGTGAGATGACTATGTTACTTAGATTGTTATTAATTTAGTTCAAGAGATGACTCTTTAATATCCATGCTGTGCCAGGCATGGTGATAGACTTCATGGAAATTTTCACCAATGGCAACAGTTTGCAGTCTACTTTGTCCATACCTGTTTATATTAACCTTGTCACAATTATATATGTGGAATACTTCAATTTCAGTTTTATATATTTTAAAGTTGAAGAACCAACAGTTTGCTTTTGCAGTACATCTTGTTTTGTCCGGGCAAAGAATTAGTTTAAAGCCACTCATTATTCTGTAGAACTAGGGTTAGCAAATTTTTTGCTGTAAAGGGCCGGATAGTAAGCATTTTAGGCTTTGTGATCCATGTGGTCTCTGTAGCAGCCTCTCTGCTGCTGTAGGGAGAAAGCCCCCAAAGACGATACATAAATCTGGGGGACTGTTTCCAAGAAAACTTCATGGATACTGAAATATGAATTTCATAGAATTTTCACATGTCATGAAGTCTTATTCCTATTTTTAATATTTTTTCTACCATTTAAAAGTATAGAAACTATTCTTAGCTTATGGGTCATAAGTAACGGGCCTTAGGCTGGGTTTAGCCCATGCACTATAGGTTGGCTACTCCTAAAAGTAACAGTGGCTCAGATAATCCAGACCAGTAGATAAATAAGCATTCATTTTGTACTTGGTTTCAGAATGTCTTGATGTCACTGTTGACTTTTTCAAACTGAGGACTGCAGTAAGATTGCCAGATAAAATAAAAGGCACCTGTATTTCAAAAAATAGTAACTGATATTTTAGTGTAAGTATATTCCAAATATTGCATAAAAATTATTTCTTACCTGATTTAGTTTTAACTGAGTATCCTGTATCTTTATTTGCTAAATCTGGCAACCCTGGATTATGGGATACCACGCATCTATAGATATATTGTTAAGGTCTAAAGTTTTGTAGGAATTAAAATATTTTTTTCACTTTTATTAAAACAAATGTTTTTTTAACCTGTTACAAAGACACAGCTTCTCTTTTGTACTGAGAACTCATAACAGAAAGACATCCAAAGGATAAAACAGGCTTCTTCAGTCAATGTTTCTCAATCTAGTAGTCATGGACAGTCCTTCAGTTCTGAAAGAAAAAAATTTTTTAGATGGGGTCTATATATTAAGTTTGTAAAATGCCCTGTATGTTGTGATTGAGATTTTAGGGCACTCCACTCCTTTAATCCAATACCGAAGCTATGCTGTAAAGCATCTTTCTTGCCCTCCTCTTCCCCACAGATTCCAACTGGGAATGTTTTTAAACTAGGAAACTTCTTTAATTGATTTGTAGGTTCAACCTAAAGTAGAAAGGTATATAGTACAAGGGCAATTTGTGCAATAATCCAGATAAGCTTGCCATGTAAACTACTATTCTATAAATCACCAAGCCATCTGAGATGTTTCTATTAGCTGGATTGTTCAAAAAAAGGATTCCATAACAAAATGAAATATTTTCGTCTCTTCCCCCTCCAAAAACATGTTTTTTTGAAGTAAAAATAAGTAGAATGAATTCACCACAATGTACTGGCAACCACAACACCCCCCCCTTTTTTAATTTACATGGCAAGCTTATTTGGATTATTGTACAAATTGCCCTTGGACTATATATTGCACAAATTCAATAAATTTGTACAACCAGTATTTATTGAGTACCTCCTCTGTTGGGCACTGTGTTAGGTGGTAAGATGGAGCAATGAAACAAGCACAGAGTTCCTGCTCTCGTAAAGCTTACATTTTCGTGTAGGAGTAGGCATTTATTTATTTATATAAATATGAATATGGTGGATAGTGAGAAGAATACGAAGAAAGAGAATGCGGGGTAAAAGGCCAGTGTCTCGCAGACCCGGTTTCTGATATCCTGGCCTGAGAAGCCCTCTCTGATAAGGTGCCATTTGAGTAAACGAGTAGAATAGAGGGAAGGAGTAAACCACGTGAGTATGTGGGGAGGGAGATTCCAGGACAGCCTGTCATTCACTCTCTGCAGGGAAATTATGTTGACATTTGGAGTATATATTCTCCACCTGTGCTCTTGCTGAGCATGGCCACAAGTACTTAAACAGTAGGTTATATGCTGAGAAATCCAGAAATGATGATGGTGGTATATGTTCTCTAAAGGTGTAAATTCCATCAACATTTTATTAAAGAAAAAGTTAAAGTGATAAATTTATTTGCTGAAATCCTTATTTCCCATGCCAGCCTATACAAGAGCAATTACTTGTGCAATGTTAACTTCTTTATCCTTTTATCATAAACAGTTCTTTAAAAACAATGAAATAAATTGTATGCTGTTTCAGGAAAACAACCTTGGACTATTTATGCTTCCTGAGCTGTTTTGATGTTGCTTATTACACCTAGTAGGATTTAGGTGGTGAATTCATTCTATTCGTTTTTACTTCAAAAATACATATTTTTTCAGGGGGAGAGATGAAAATATTTCATTTTGTTATGGAATCCTTTTTTTGAACAATCCATCTAATAGATACATCGCAGATGGCTTGTTGATTTATAGAATAATTTACATGACAAGCTTATTGGGATTATTACTAAAGTTATTATAAAACTTTAGTATCATCAATCCAACTTAATTCCAGCAAAGCTCTTTCTTGTTTTTAGTCTGCAACGATTTTCTTTTATTACTTTTAGGAAGGATTTTTGCTGGGAGAGGTAAGACAAGAGGAAACCTTTAGCATCAGTGACTCACAAATCAGCAACACAGAATTTCTGCAAGTAATTGGTAAGTGAGTTTATCCCTGAGCTTAGAAATGCTTTTTGTATCTATGCTGTTTGTTTTGTTCTTTGATCCTTAATTGATTTTAATCTTAAGAGATTAAAAGAATACATGAAAAACCAGTAAAATCACAAAGCAAATTATTTGTACTGAAGGTTTTTATGAGTCAGTGTAACCTTACAGCACATAGCTATAAGTTTAGGTATTCGATAAAGCCACCGTTCACCTACTAAGTGGTCCG
The DNA here is from genome assembly GCF_040802235.1 of Manis javanica. Taxonomy (NCBI): domain Eukaryota; kingdom Metazoa; phylum Chordata; class Mammalia; order Pholidota; family Manidae; genus Manis; species Manis javanica. Next base: position 6,956,406 of record NC_133162.1, on the reverse strand, counting down.
ACTTCCATTGGACTGCTGTGTGCTGCCGTGCCTGGTGGTTTCTTCACAACCACAATGCACCTCAAGTTTGCATTTTGGGCTGTCCCCATTGTCAGCATCACCTCCAACTACAGTGAAAGCATGGGTGTGCTGGTCCATGCTGGAGGGATCTGGCAAAAATGTTCATGCTCATTTACATGAGATAGTTGCTAAACCTACACGGCCTACTGAGGAATAAGCCAAACAGTCAATATGGGGAAGGTTGCTGAGAAAGATGGAGTATGTAGGTGCACCCACTCTCTTTGGATCAGTCTCCTCTTGCTAGATAGGGGCCATAGTCCTCTCAGCTGCACCTCAGGCATATTCACCAAACAGCATATCCTGATACTCAGAACAAAGTAAGGGACATTTCTTCATTTATGCAACTAATATTTAATGAAGAATTTCCATGTGTGAGGCATTGCTGGGTAGTGAGAGGACTTTCCAGACGGAGCTGTGCTTCCCAGGAGTGTGGGAAGGATGAGACAAGTGCACGGGACCACCAGGCAGTCGGGGGCCAGTGCTGTAAGAAAGGAGCAAAGGACGTCGCATAAGTTGAAGAAAAAACCGCTAGTGCTTCAGATCAGTACAGATGTCATGAAGGGGGTGAACTTAGGGCCAGTGGGCAGTACATTCAAGGAAATACAGAGCAAGGAGTGCCTAAAACACATAAAGAACCTGGCCTGTTTCGATGTGACTAAACTACAGACTGTGGGAAGGTGGGTGATTTGTGGTTTGAAATACTGCTGGAAGGTTAAGTTATGTGGGGCCCAAATCGATTTCAGGCCTGTTCTGAGAGCCTTCTAGTGCACAGGCTGGAAGGCTAGGGTGAGGAGTGAGGTGGAGTTAGGACTGGGGGAACCCAAGAAACTGAACTGTTTCATAAAGGACCCAAACTACAAAATCCACTCCCCGCAATAGTGCCTTATTAAATAAAGACTTAGACTGGATAAAGCTATTCTGGGGTTTTGTTTTTGGTTTTTGTTTTGCTCAACTTTTTAAAATCCTGAAGTAGAGAATTTGGTTTCATTGGACATCTCTGCAATTTATTGTTTGCACTTGAGTTTTCAGAACTAATTTGGTATGTGCAGGTTAAAATGCCAGATATAATTAACTGACCATGCAAGCCATGCAAGAAAGAGCTCTCTTAACTTGGCATAATCACAGAAATAGTATTTCTGATGGCTATACTGGCTTTTATTCATTTGTAAAGAAATAGCATGGTAAGTAATTAAAATTCTACAGTATAATGTACTGTATCTTTGATTCATAAACTTTCTGTTTCTTGCAGTAAATACCAGTTTCCATGGTATTGTAGATCTGGGGAAGTGCCAGTCAATAGAGAGTCCCATTAGTACAGTGCCATGACAGCCATCTTTTGCTGTACAATGTTTAATTTATTAGCTATATTCAATTCATTGTCTGAAATGATTATGGATCTCATGGACAAAGTGTTTGCTGGTGTTAACCGAAGTGCTTTTTTATCACTGTACTAGCTGTCTTTTAAAAATATATACATATTAGAAAATGTAAACCAGGGATTGTGGAAAACCTGGATTGACTGCAAGGCCAAACATTAGGTAAAGTGCCATGAGTGGTATCATGGGGAAATTTTCTGGCATAGCTTAACCTCTAGAATTAAGATGTTTTGAATAAAAGAAATTTACCACACTTACTGTTTGTCGGAATGTCTGAATCCATGCACAGACACTTCACCTTACTCAATATAATATGGAGATCTCATATAGATCATCACACTTGAACATGAAGTATCTGTGTCTTGTTTGGAATACATATTAATTTACATGCTGTGCTAGCTCCCTTCAGCAGAGCTGTCCACCCTTAGTTCTGGGTGTGGTAGGGAGGAGACAGCAAAAGAGCTATAGCTTCCTTGGTTGATGCGATGACTCAGTCGCAGCCATTGGGAAGAACGGAGGGGGACGGAGAGGAGCCGTTCAGCTCCCCACTGCGAGGAGGAGCAGTAAGCCCCAGCGGGGAACTGTGAGCGCAGAGACGCCTTACAGTAAGGGTGGGGGGTGGTCCACTGTTTGGATGAGTTCCTGAGGCCCGGGAAACCCTAGACCCCCAGGCCAGGCTGCCGTGCTTCTACCTGCTTCCCCACGCTGCCGGTCAGCCAGTGCGCCTGCCGGCTCCGTTCCGAACTGGAGCTTTATCCCGTTTGAGACCATCACCCTGCTTTCTCTGTGGAGTGCTTAGGTATTGCAGAACGTCTTACGACGGAAAGCTGCAACTTCCTTCTGAAAATGCCGCATGTCTAGAGCATATCTTTGTGTGCTTCTAATCCCGATTGTAAATGAGAAAGAAGTCTGCTGGGGTGGGTTGATGACAGGAGTGTGTGTTCAGAGTTAAGAATTTACTCTAGGGATTTGCTTAAGCAAAATACTCTTTCCTTTAAAGTAAAAGATGAATTTTTCTTTTCCCAGAATTCTCAGTAATGTCTTTGCTACAATACAAATACTCCACATTCTAATCATTTTACTAATAGTGTCTCTGAAGTTCATTGGGCTGGTGTAACTATCAATTTTGGTGATTAAAAAAACAAAATTTTTCTATGTGAGATTTTCTAATTTGCATCACTATGTCAACAGCCCTGTATCTAGGCAAATGGGATTTTTTTTCCTGTGGAAGTTTTGCATTTATGCTTGTGCTTTGGTAGCATTGACATTTACAGAAGCTAATGGGCACAGCCCCAGGTTCTTTAGAGCCATGCTTTCATTTTAATTGAGTTAAAATTGCAGCCTGGAACTCTGTGGCCATGGCTTCTTAAACAACAGGTGATGAGTGATGAGTTGCTGTCCAGGAGAATGTTAATAGAATTTAATGGTTACTTAGTCTCGTGGGCTTATAAAGCAAACCAGACCCTAAGCCCCATGATGAACCTGAAGAAACTGTTTACTGTGGTCAATCACAGCAATCTTTTCAGGAACTCTTAGGATCCGCCTTATGTTAGTGCTCATGATCGTTGAAAGGGTTAATTAATAGACTTGCAGTTTCCTCTCTTCCCCTTCAAAACACCTGGCTCAAGCTGTCATGAGTTAGTTCTTAGTAGGTCATTGATGGTAGGATGGTTAAGGCCCTCCGATCCCGAAGCTGTCCTCACAGCTTTTATCCACTGTGATTAAATGCTTCCAGTCAGTTACTTTTTCTTCTTATGCTTTGTTTAAATAGGTAAGATTGAATAAGGCTACACAATAGCCATGTGTTCCTGAATAAAAGCTTTCAGATGTGTGCTCATCAAATTTGGACAAATAGAAACAGAACTTTCACTTTCCAGTTTACTTTGTTCTGAGAACGTGTCCCTGAGGTTAAACATTAAGAATATGTACTGCCTTCAGTAGTGTACACACAGCATTTATTTAGGGGCGGAAAACCAGGTTTTTATTGTCTCAGACTTCAATTAAAAAAAAAAAAAAGATGCTGGGCTATTTTATGGTTGCTTGTATCTTCCATGATTAACTAAAATGTATTTCCTCCTTCTGATTACAGAAATCCATAACCATCAGCCTTGTTCAAAACTTTTTAGGTAAGCCACTTCCTTCTGTGTAGCTTTTAGTCCTTATTAAAAGATAAATTGATTAAAAACTAGTGAATTTAGGCCTGTAGCTGATTGTGGCTGTGAAGTCATGAACATCACTGAGGGCATCCAAATGAACGTGTTTTGCTGAGTGCCAAATGTGTGTGTGGCGCTGTGTTAGGTTAGGAGAAGGGCAGGGAGTCAGCGTGAATCTTGGCTTCGGTGGTTTAGAATGGAAGGCTTCCCTGCCAGCCTCCCTAGCCTTCCTTTCAGCTTTCGAGAAGGAAGTTAATTAAAGATCACATCTAGATAAAATAATTTAATGGGTGTTTTTAAGAAAAATAAAAAATGTTCAGTGTTCAACTTTAAGATATAAAGAAAAGGAATGTAAGACTTTCTTTTTGTATCTAAGTTAATATACACCAATTGCTTGTTATGACCAATAAAAGAAATGGAAAGAGAGACTTCAAAGAGAAAAAGCAAACTTCCAATTATAAAATAAATTAAGTCATGAGGAAGTCATGAAATGTACAGGGGATATAGTCAATAATTTTCTAGTATCTTTGTATGGTGACAGATGGTAACTATACTTATTGTGGTAAGCATTTTGTAATGTATGTAATTCCCAAATCACTATGTTGAACACCCAAAACCAATATAGTATTGCATATCAGCTATACTTCAACAACAAAAAAGGGAGGGAGAAAGGAAATGACAAAGAGACATGTGGAGGCAGAAGGGTGAGGGAGAAAAAGGCCAGGATCTCCCACACACCAAATTTCTGCTCCCTAAGTACCACCCAAGCCTTTGTCTTCTTTCTCAGCCCCAAACTCTTCTCTCTGATGGCTGTTACGATGATTTCAACTCTGTTTCTTAAAACTCCCTGAGGCCCTATTCTTCTACTTTCCCAGAAGCCAAGCCAATACTTTCCTTCCAGGGCTGCCTGTACTAGTACAATTCACTGGTCTTCACTTCTTCCTGTAACACCTGCCAACCCTCTGTGCCTGGCTGCTCCTGCTGTGTGTTCTCTGCAGCTTTCACCCTGACCCCTCTCCATTCTTGGCTCGCCCAAACACCCAACCCCCTGGCATCCAAGAACTCCTGGGAACTTGTATCATGCTCAGTGCCCAAACCCAAACCCATGTGGAGGGGGCAGGCAGTCTGCATCTTGATGGGGTAAAACTTGTTGGAGTCCCTTCTGCATCTCTGGGTTCTGGCGCCCCCCACCTACCCTTTGATTGTTTCAAAGGATTGTCATGCAAGATGGCTACCTCTGAACGAAGCCTCACAGCAGCTGAGAACCTTCTCTCATTTAGATTTACACAAAACTGAAAGAGGAGTGGGAAGCAAGGTGAATAACCAGCAGTTCATTTGAGAGGGATCTTAGAACAAATGAAATGATGCATGCCCGGGGCCACACAGTGCTTCTGTCTGGTCCATGGAAATGTCCAGTTTGGCTCTGACTGTCCAAAGTTTTGCTAGGTGCCCGGCCTTGCCCTTTTGAGGAATTCCTTACAAGAATTTAGCTAAAGTTTTAATCATAGACTTGGAATTCTTAGAGCTGAAAGAAACCTTAGAAATCATCTGTCTACTCCAAACTATATTTTGCAAAAAAAGAGAAATTGGAGACCATGTAGGCTAAAGAACTTGCCTTAGGTCACACAGTGAGAAGCAAAACAGCTGGAGCTGCTATCTCCTGACTCCCGATTCCATGTTTTTTTCTCTATCTTGAACTCCTTCCTACCTTTTTAAGGCCTGGGCTTATGGTCTTAGGAGGAGGGGGGAAAGGGTGGCATTCATAAAATCATGACCAGTGGTAGAAAAGCCCACACAGTATTATGCCTGGCCTGTTCGCTGCAGGATCCTCATCACATTGGTCTGTTTTAGTGGTGAGTGCATTTGATATGGGGCACGTCACTTAACCTCAGTATCTTTATCTACAAAAATGGGAATAAAACTTATTGACTTGTTGGGTTGAATTACTACTTACCTTCTAGCATTAAGGCAAGAATGGGGTGACATAACATGAGAGTGCATGCAGCTGAGTATCTTTTAAGCATTCAACAAATCTTCATTTCTTAGAAAATGAGCTCCTGTGTTCTTTTTTTGATAAGTAATTGATACTTAGAAACAAGGAAAAGATGTCACAGCCATTTGACACCACACGTTTTGTAATTACTTGCTATCAGCACCTCCCGCATGTGGAAATAATATCGTTTGAATGTAGCAGTCTCTTGAGTATTCTCTGATACAAAGGATACCTTCCATCAATAAAGCATTTAGATTGATTTTTCCTTATATAATCCTATTGAAGGCAAGCAATTATATCTTTTAGGATTAGATGACCCATAGACATATGTAGCTAAGCAAATTCATGTCACAATACCATGTAATTTTAATAAAATTTATTTCTCTTTAAAACAAAAAACAGTTTTTATGACTATGCAAGCAAAGTTAACGAAGAGAGTTTGGACAGGATTCTTAAAGATCGGAGAAAGGTATGTTCTAATTGCTGCCAAGTTTGATTTGGAAATTGCTCCTCATCTTTCACCCAAACTTAAAACCAGAAAAGAATGTAAAATGAAACAATGTGATTTGATGTTAATGTATGACACTTCTGTTTACTCAAGTAGATTTTAAGCTAAATTGCAGCTGTGAGACAATGTTCACAAAATATCAATAGAAAAAAATTTAGATATAGTATGATTCCATTATGTAAAAATCAGAAGAAAAAAATGAACTAAAATTCAGGAAGTTAACAATAGTTGAGTTGATTTGGGGTGGTTCTGTCTTTCAGTTTTGTAATTTAAAAAATTATTCTGCAAATATTTTATATACATGCATTAATTTTATAATCAAGAAAAATATTTCTAAAAGTAAATTACAATAAAATACCTTTTGATATGTTACTCTTTCAAATTCAGTTAACATTGAACATGGATGCTTTCCCAAAAGATCATGTGTTTATTATTTCTGTCAGTGTATGCATGTGATGTTCTGAATATGTATGGTAAGCAAGTCTGAATAGAATTGAAATGAACCAAGGTTTTTACCTGCGGTATTGTCCGATGGTCTCATTTATAACTTTCTTTGTCGTACCATGTGTGGGTTTTACTTTTTACCTTCAATGATTAATTCCAGAAAAATAAATTGTTATTAAACCATCACTTGAGGAAAAAAGGACCAGCACAAGTTTTTGACTTGTCAAAGAGACCACAAAATGCCTTCATTTCGAAGCATGTATTATAAAAAAGCTTCTAAAAGATTACCTTTGGCTAACAGTAATCATGGCAGTGCGCACCTTGTCTGAAGATGGCCATCAGTAGAGTGCAGTTAGGGTAGATGTACGGCCTTTCCCATGTATGGGTGCCTCAGTACCAATGTCAGGTGTAAGGCAGAAAGAAAAGCAGTAAGATAAAAAGAAGAATGGGAAGTGTGGAGGTAAGGTGGAAGAAAGGACACATGACTTTGTGGATGACAGCAAGTTCAGGGTGCTGAGTATCGGCAGAATCTAGCCCAGTTGCTTGCTTGCCCGTCTGGGAAAGGGAGGGAGAGCAGCCCCAGGCGCTGTGGCCCAGCTCCCTCATTTTCAGTGACTTGCTCCAGAATGCACATTCTGCGATCCTAGGAGTCCATCCTTCCTCTCCCAGCCACCACCTGAACTCCTCATTTCATTTATTTTCATGTTTTAGATAATGAGCTTTTATTATACTTTCTAAAACTAAAATTCGTTCCATGAAAATTCTTACTGAAGCAGTTTTCTAGCACTCTAACTACATATTAAAAGCACCAGGAAGTATTTCTTAAAAATACATGAGAAGAAGAATTTTAAGGCGAGAAAAATGAGTAATGAATATAAACAAAAAATTCACAAAAGAAATCCACAAATGACCAAGAAGTAAGTGAGAAGATGTTTATCTTCAATCAGGAAATGCAAACCGTAACAGCGTGGTACTATTCTTTTGCCCATCAGATTGACAAAAGCGTAGTAGGATTGCTAATAACAATGTTGGCAAGACTGCAGGAAATTGGGGAGCTAGTTGGTGGGTGATACAGACATTTAGGAGGAGAGTTTTGCAATACCAGAACTTTTAAGTATGTGGTTCCACCTTTAGCAATCTGTCCCAAGTAAATAATTGCATCTAGATACAAAGATATGAAAAGCCAGCATTATTGAATGTGCCAGGATGTGTTCTAAGCACTTTCCAGGTATTTCACACATTTCATCCTTGCAACAGCCCTGGGAAGTAAATTACTGTTGGGTTACCTCCATTTTACAGTTGAGGTAACTGATAATAAGAAACTTGCTTAAGGTCGCCAGTGACTAATAGTGGAGCTAAGACACAGCAGTCTGACCCCTCAGTCCAGTCACAGAGACGTTTGTTGTATCTTTGCTTAGCAGTGAGAATTGGGAAGGCAATCTGCATGTCCAGCAGCCGGGGATGGTGAAGGTATTTTGTTGGGGATCTGTGTGGTGGGTGTAAAGCAGCTGTTAGAAAGAATGAGGGAAAAGTTCAGGTAAGGAAATGGAAGAGCTCAAGGTCATGTTAAGCGAAGACAGTGGGTTCATAATTTGAGCCTCTCTTATGTAAAAATACAAATCTGACTGTTTAAATGTACAGAAAAAGATCTGGAAGGAGACCAACCAAACTTAACATTGTTTCCTCTGGGAAAGGCAGCGGGAGAATGCTGCTGCTGGAGAGGCGGTGTGATAGGTTTTTTTTTTTTTCTAACCTGTATTTTATAATTGCAAATCAATTGAAAAAAAGAAAAGGATTCTACTATGTAGTTTTCTCAATAGTTGATAGGGACACATTTCCAAATTAATTTGGGGATTTTAAGGTTGAATTTGCTGTTCTGAGCTGCAGCCGACAAATCATAGTTTGCTATTCTGGAGTTAACTTTGCTTTTCCTGGAACCAAGATTCTCGAAAAAGTCAAAAGTTGATCTGCAGTTTGGGTATTACAGAACTTATTGCTAGATCAAAATATGTTTCCCTTTATAATTAAAGATGTTTGTTGCTTCAGTTTACTTGGAAATTATGTTGTATTCATCATTGTATTTGTTAAGGACAAAAACTATATTTTATATTTTATTGTATGTCCTTTGGCACCTTATACATAATATAAACTCTTTTAAGGATTCTTTGAAAAATCCGAATTTTCAGCACAAAAACAAAGATGACATATAAAATCTAGACTACTTAAAAGGTTTGTAGTTCATTCAAGTTTGAGTTTTTTTCCCTACGAAAGGTACAAAATTTGTATCTTCACCTCAAATGGTTTTTATACTAGTAGCAAAGGTACATTTAAAATGTGAGACTTAAAAATACATACGTACTTTAAACAGTACCTAATATAGAAAATAATTTTAATTAATGTCAACTCTTTAAGATAAAGTGCTGATGGAAACTTCTTAAAAATTGACTCTTTGCTTGGCTTCAAATCTAATATTTTGTTGAAAAGTTCTAAGAATTGAACAAAAGTTAGTAAGTCCAACTCATAAAAAATAATATACAGTGATTTTTTTTGGTATCATTAATGTACAATTACATGAGCAACATTATGGTTACTAGACTTCCTCCATTATCAGATCCCCACCACATACCCCATTACAGTCACTGTCCATCAACATAGTAAGATGCTATAGAATCACTACTTGTCTTCTCTGACACACAGTGATTTTTAAAGTTTTCTGAGTCCTAGAATTACCCATTTGAAAACAAACTAATCAAGATTTTTGTCACAATAGCAACAAATATATTAGAAATTTGCTTACTAAAAAAATGTGTGGTTCTCAAAATATAGAAACTCTATAACATTGCTAAAACATTTTTTTAAAAAAAGTTAGGCTTAAGATAGAGGCTAATGTTTTTGATATGAAAATTCCCCAGTATGTGGAATGTGGTCACATGCTGAATTACTGCTCCGGCAGAATCCATATTGTGCTTACAAAGTTTCCACAGCCTCAGGTTTTGGGTTAAGGCCAAAAAAGCAAGTGAGAGGAGGATTTCTGCCTTCTGGAAGCATCTGCTCTGAAATAGATAATGATAAACACAACTGCCATCTTAATATCATAATAAGACGGAAAAGAACACAACCTAAAGATGACAAACGTGCCCATTGTTGGGGATAATTGCTTTGGTGCCAGAAAATGCAAGTGAATGTTGAGCATAGAGATAGGAAAGTCTTCATGAAAAATTGTGAAACTTCAGCAGAGATAAGGTTTTAGGGAAAGATATCCATAATTTTTCATCATGGCCAAAACATAGCTATCAGAAGTGTGCTTTTCAGCAACAGTGACCTAATTTCTCAGTAGCTTTGCAACTAGCTTGCTAGCTCTGAAAGGTAGAATCGTAGAGGTCAACAGTGTGAATTAATTTGTCACCTCATATTTCATTGGTCAGCATGATGGGGGCATCTTTTTAGCAAATATCCAGTGAAAAGTTGATTACTACCAATTAATACCCAAAATAAATTTATAAGGCTCCCTGCTTCTCAGAAAATACAAATAGAGTAAAACAACTGGAATCTGCACAAATGAAAAAGTATTATTACTTATCTAGTAGCCACTTGCAAGATTCTGTTAATCAGTGAGTATTTCATGAGACCTGCCAACATGCTGAGGGCTGCTCAGATCTTTGCCAGGGATACAAAGGGAGCATGAGATGCACCCCAGGTCTACACAGTACTGAGATTTATAGTGAAATATCCCTGTTCTTAGACATTGATACCTATAGCCATTTGATAGTTTTTCTTACCCACTATTTTTTTTTTAAAGGAAAACTATTTTCACATTTTTATGAAAACCATAGTATAACTAATGTGGAATTTTAAAGTTAATGTTGCACAGTGGAAAAAGATGGACCAGTAGGTTCTGGGTCTTGGCCGTTACTCATTAGTTCTGTGACTTTGGACAAAAACATTTCTTTCATAAGATTTAAACTCTAAGAAGTGTTTGGGTTTTCTTTTTACTTAAAGACTATCAGAGTTAATTAATGTAATTGGAAGTTATGCGTTATGTTCAGTAGTACTCCTTGAGGGCAAGAACTATTTCTTTGTCCCTGTAGTGCCTGCATGTGATATGAACTCAATGGAGAAAGTATTACTCACCTCTCAGGGTTGAAAATATTTGTAACATAGCTCATTGGGCACCCACCACAGGGCATCAGCGAAGGTTGGTTCACTTCCTTCCTATGTGAAAGCGCCAAAACATAATCTAAATTTACTGTTAATTTTAATATCACACTAACAATTTTTAATGACCTTTGTTTCTTCAAACAGGATTTTCACTCAAAGAGTTTGTTTCAAAAAAGAGGCTATTTATATGAAGATTATTCTTCTAAATAAATAATCTCAACAGAAGTTTTCAAACTCTAGCATGCACAAGAAAAAACTCAATTTATCCTAAATTCAGATTCCTGGCTCTACCCTTAGAGGTTCTGATTCTGTGGGTTTGGATGGGCCCAGGAGTATTTTAGCAAGCTCCCAGATGTCCCTTAGGTCATCCAGCTCCCAGATGTCCAGCAGGTCCCCTTATGAGAAATATTCTTCCAGAGAGCATTCAGTTTATTCACTTAGCCAGTTTAGTTATCCTGTAGTTAGAGCTGACAGAGCTAAACTTTTTAAATTGTTGTATTGAGGTATAGTTGACATACAGTGAACTGCACATACTTGGAGTGCACACTTTGATCAAAGTTTTGATGTATGTATACAAACACAAAACCATCATCACAGTAAGACAGCAAACAGCGATCACGGCAAAGGGCTCCTCGTGCCCTTTTCTAATCTCTTCTTCTCACCCCTCTCCCTAGTCAACCAGTGATCTACTTTATGCCACTATAGATTAGTTTTCATTTTCTGGAATTTTATATGAATAGAATCCTCTCACATACACTCTTTTTTTTTTCTGGCTGGCTTCTTTCACTTAGCATAATTAATTTGGAATTAAGCTGTGGTGTTGTATATATAAGTAGTCTGTTCCTTTTTTCTTTATTGAGTAGGATTTCTGTGTGTGGATAGACCACAGTTTGTTTACCCATTCACCTGTTGATGGACAATTGGATTGTTTTCAGTTTTGAGTGATTGCACATAAAACTACTATGAACTTTTGTGTAGAAGTATTTGTGTGGATAAATTCAGAATTAAGTTTATAAGATTTCATGCAACTTTCAATATTTTTTTCCTCCGTTCTTGTTACAGAAAGTTATTGGGTGGTACAGATTCCGGCGAAACACGCAGCAGCAAATGTCGTACAGGGAGCAGGTCATCCACAAGCAGCTCACCCGCATCCTTGGAGTGCCCGACCTTGTCTTCCTTCTCTTCAGCTTCATCTCCACTGCCAACAGTTCCACTCATGCTCTAGAATACGTCCTCTTTAGACCAAACCGAAGGTAAAGAAAGCATTCCCACCAGCCTCACAAAAACAGGAAAGACGTTGGTACAAGGAATTGAGATTTATGATTTTGAAAATGTGCATTTTATAGCATCTTTAAAGAAAAGCTTTTATAATTTTAACTAGTTTTCTTTGTAGTTAGAGGTGTTTTCCCATCAGTTAGCTGTATAAATTAAAATTATTATTGAACCAAGAAGCATTAGCAAGACATGTTAATTATGCATAAATTCTTACAGGAATAAACAGCTGGAATTCATCATTTGCTTCTCTGTAATCTCTTCTGTAGAAATATAGTTTTAATTGCTCTGAAAATCTGATTATAATTTTAAAACAGATTTCAAAAACAAAATTAAAAAATTGATCCACCTACTGGGTAATGAGGGTTTTGCATTGTGAACTTGTTGAAGCGAGAAAAAAAAAAAGATCACATGATCCTGGTGTCTTTTTGTAAACAGAAAGTTTCTCTCTGGAAATTCACTTGTAGAATAAATTAGATCAACATCAATGAAAATTATTATTAATTGTTAAAGAGCCATGTGTAAGATTTCATTAATTAATCAGGTATTTTTTGCTGGCAACCTCCTCAGCACTCAGTCAGTTTCTTTGGGGATGCAAAAGATGTATGGCATGACCTCTGCCCTTAAGTAGTTTACAGTTGAGTTTCTACTTTAAGGGAAGGGGAAAAATTGCTAATTCATGCATCTGTGAAGTAGGTTGTTTGTGGGAGTAGGTGTTCTAGGAGGCCTCTTATTAGTTCACCAGTACAGACACAGATTCCTACTGGCAAGACCTATTCTCCAAGTAGAGCAGTGCTTTTAACATGATCTCTCCCAATCCTCCCCACAGGTACAATCAGAGGATATCCCTTGCTATTCCCAATCTAGGCAATACTAGCCAGCAAGAGTATAAAGTGTCTTCAGTGCCAAATACTTCTCAGAGTTATGCCAAAGTTATTAAAGAACATGGGTAAGTTGCAACTAAAATGAACACTTTTTCCTTTCTTTTGTTAACAGTATTTAAAGGTTTATGGAGAAATGTGAAATCAAGTTTAATATCACTGAAATTGAAAAATGCAGTCAGGTAATTCCCCAGACCACTACTGCTGTACATCAAAGCGTCATGCTTAGGGAAAAGATAGTTTGCCACAGAGAAGACAAGTAGTGATTTTACAGCATCTTACTATGCAGATGGACAGTGACTGTGAAGGGGTACGTAGGGGGGACTTGGTGAAGGGGGGAGCCTAGTAAACATAATGTTCTTCATGTAACTGTAGATTAATGATACCAAAATAAAAATAATAAATAAATAAATAAATAAATAATACTGAACATGACAACATTGTATGCCAACCTTGACATACTTATTTTGTACAATATAGTTACACTATCCTGATAAAAGGAATCAAGGCGCCCTGCCATTATGATTTTTAATTCTAAGGGGATATAGAAACTGAACAGTTTCACTTAACTTAAATCTAGGGGTAAACCAAATTTCTGGAGGACATGACTTTGAGCATTCTGTTTATCAGCAGGGTGCCATTGCTATATGTATTACAAATTAAAAGAATGTAGAACATTAAAAAAAAAGATAGTTTGCTTTTACTAATGCTTATTTTTTTAAACACTTGCCACGGGGTTTTGTTGGTTTTTTTGTTTTTGCTATTGTTATAAAAGTTGGGATAGAATATGTGTATTTCTGAGGTTGTAAAAGCTAACTGTGGTCACTGAAAAAGGTAATAGCTTTTTATTATTTTTTAAAATGTCTTAGTAACATGGGTTTCTCTTGTGTTAGTTCTTCTGGTGTGGGCATAATCCTGAGACATTGTCACCCTAGAGTTGCAGCATTTAAGTAGTAGATTTAGGTAGAAGTGATAGATAGGAAAATGCCTTTTAGGTTCATAGCAGTTATAATAACTTTGTGAATCTTTTGTCTGTCTTTCTTCTAGTACTGACTTTTTTGACAAGGATGGAGTAATGAAAGACATCAGGGCAATTTATCAGGTTTATAATGCACTTCAGGAGAAAGTACAGGTAACATTTACTTACTAGTTTTCATCTTACTTATATTGCTCACGTGCTTCTTTTTATAGTCATTTGACAGTTAACTGCATTATTAAATGTTCACCCCCAACTAATGAAATTACTGTCTATCAATATAGAATGATGTTATAGAATTATTGACTATATTCTCCATGCTGTACTTTCATTCTCATGACTAATTTATATTATGACTGAGATTTTTGTGCCTCTTTATCACCTTCACCTGTTTTACCTGCCCATTCCCACCCTTCTCCATGGCAACCATCAGTCCCTTCTCGGTGTCTGTGAGTCTGTATCTATTTTGTTCATTTGTTAATGTATTTTTAGATTCTGCATATAAATGAAATACGGATTTTTTTGTCTTTCTTCGCCTAGCTTATTTCACTTAGCATAATACCCTGTAGGTCCATCCATGTTGTCACAGATGGTTTTTTTATGGCTGAATAATAATCCCATTGTGTATCTGTACCACATCTTCTTTATCCATTCATCTACTGATAGGCACTTTGGTTGCTTCATAACTCAGCTGTTGTAAATAATGCAGCGATAAACATAGGAGTACATGTATCTTTTCAAATTCCACTTTAATTTTTAACAATCTCCCAACTGACAAATAATTGTGGTCCAAAAGTCAGAATGTGCTTTCCCAAAATAATACCAGATGTGGCATGCCAGCCTAAGAAGCCTCGCATTTTGTGCCTGCAGTAGAGACTGTGAACTACACTATTACGTTACTATTTTAAGTACTTGTGATCCCATTTGTAACAATGTTTTTCCTAGGGAAAGGTCTTAGTTTAAAGGATGATAAGAACGCAGCTGTCTCTCTTAGTCACTCTAAGTAGAGACTGCATCTAAAGGCACCTGTAACACAGTTCAGCTCTGCTTCCTTCCTTGTAGTTCACCCCCTTTGCCCCCAGCTGCCCGCATTGAGTGGGAGATTTGCAGTGGAGCCTGTTCATTGCTAGTCATTCATGCAACAAATGTTTGTGGAAACATGTCCTGCAAGCCAGATACTGAGCTAGGTGCTAACAGTACTTTCCCACGTCCTTTTCATCATGCCCCATGTGTTCTTAGGAGCAATTTGCTCTAAAATCCTCAGAACAAAAGAGGCTTTGAGCACAAAAAGGAAAGTGGTATAGCTGAAGAGGCTCTTGCAGGCCTGGAGAAAGCCTCGCTTTGAGGAAGAAGACTCCAAGGAAGAGAGAAAGGAATGAAGGCAGCTACCGAAACAAAGGACAGACTGAGTTCCGCCTGCCGCAAAAGAGGAGAGCATGCAACGGGCAATTTCCAGCGTTAGTATTCCGAATTGGGGTCACAGTGCACCTAGCAGTGCAGGGACCTTAGACAGGCGCACTGGGGACTGGCCCACTTTTCGGAGGTTTCTGGTATGTCTGCTATGGAAGGAACGTGCAGGGAAAAAACAGCTTTTTGTCCTGAATTCATGATCGTGCTCTTTCAAGACCAGCCGCACTGTCCCGCAGACTTCAAAGGGACTGTTCTGCATTTCATTGCTGACTGAATATGGCCTGCTGCAAACCCCAGTGTCACGTGCCACTCTGACACGACTGGTGCAGCTGCAGAGATGTAGTCTCACAAATGGTCATTTCTTTTATTAAAGCCTCACATTGAAGCCTAGTTTCTTTTCAACCCTTCCTAATTATAAATATTTTCTATTAAATAAGTCTGTGTTTTCTAATTTTTGATTGTTGGTTATAAATAAAAGTTAAAAGTATCTCATTCTTGTCTTTTGTTCATCCTTTGTATGCTAGGCTGTTATCAGAAGTTCTGTTTTCAGTTCTTTCTTCTTACTCATCCCATCCTACCGTTATATCTCAGGAATTTATGAGCTCAATAGCATAACTCTAAATGAAGAAAGCAAGTCAGTGAATAACAACAAATGCTGTTCTCTTTGACCTTCATGATTTTATTCTACCTGAGGTGCCCAGTTTTTAACTTGATAATGCATCTGGGCTCTTCCTAAGGTTGTAATCAGTGCTGACTTTATGGAATACCTGGTGCTTAGTTTGAAACTAATTGTTCTTGTTGTCATTTTTCCCTCAGGCAGTGTGTGCAGATGTAGAAAAGAGTGAGCGAGTTGTTGAATCCTGTCAGGCAGAAGTGAACAAATTAAGAAGACAGATCACTCAGAGGAAAAATGAAAAGGAACAAGAAAGAAGTGAGTTTCCTATTAATTTTGTAATTCACTACCCATTCACTAACAGGGAGATGCCTGGTTCCCAACATCAGATTATACAATAAATTACACTCATTGAGCTCCAAGTCAGGCTCCTGGGAGGGGGCAGTCACCTTGTCTTCAAGCTTTCCAGAAGAGAGGGACTGTATTTCATGGTATCTTTCTCACATCTCCAAAACTGGAGAAGAAAGAAGACAAAGGCAGAAAGGCTGAAGCAAGTTAGAATAAATCCCAGCAAGTCATTGACACTTGTGTATATATTGACTAATGGGATATGTTTACAGGGGATGTGATGTTTGTTAGTAAGTTAACCCTAGCATGCCTAGCAAGTAGAGACTCTGTCCTGTGTTCATTGTAGCAAGTAAAAGAGTTACCTAAAATCCTTTTAACTTTATGTTTGATTCATAGCCAGGGTCACAACAAAGGCTTTAAATGTCTATTTTTTAGTAGTTGTGGATGAATGGATACCATTGAGCTAAGGAACCAGCTGGTTGAAAGAGAATTAGGCCTAATAATTACTAATGCCAGCATCGTAACATACAGGTTTGCTATAATGTCACCAGATTTAACATTTGTGAATAAAATATATGACAAACAATATCAAGTATAAAACAGTATGGCTAACCTTTTCTAATTTAATAAGAATACCTGCAAACCAATTAAAAGGTAATTTATATTTCCAGGTAAATGATGTCTATGTTTGACTCATTTCTACTGTCATGTTTTATTAGAAATAATCAGAAATGCAGACAGAGATGCATGCACAGAAGTGTACAGCCACTGAAGTGAATTTTTGATGACATAGGATTGTGCCCAATACATATCTTAAGTGAAAACACTAGGATATAAAATGTAAACATATGATCTCAGCTTTATTTAAGATACATACCACACATACACAAAACTCGGTAATAAAACCGGAGTTCAGAAAAGTAGGGGGCCTGACCCCTAAAATTTGCATCTTTAACCCCAAATCTTGTGCTCTTTTCACTAATGTTCTAAGTGTTATCTGCGTGACAGAATTGCATGTGATTTTCATTTCCTTAGTTTTCTAAGTTTCATATCCATATGTGTCATTTTTATAATATAAATGAAGTACTTAAAGTGTTATAAAGGTTGTAGGCTCATAAATACGGGGCTGTTCCCGAGCATTCATACAGATGTGGTGATTTATGGCCAGTACCTGACAAACTGGCCACCTAACATAGGGCATTTAAACTTTTAAGAGGAAAGAGGTGTGTAAGTGTATTTTGACCAGACATGTGAAGAAAAATGCTTTTTGATACGTGAAGCCTGTCGAAGAAAAAACTCGAATTCAGATCACTGCACACAGTGACAAAGAACGTTAGCTTCTGCTCTCACTCTAGTCTTGGAGCGCAGTGAGCAGTAGATGAGGGAAATAGCAGAGGGTTCAGGCCCAGGTTTTTGAGAAACGGGGCCCTCACTTCTTGCTGTTCCTTTAGTAAAGCCATTTGGCCTTTCTTTTTCTTTTTTCCTTTTTCTAAAATTGGAATATTGTTTATATACAATATTATATTGGATTCAGGTGAACAACTTAGGATTTATCAGTTCTAAAGGCTTACCATGATTAGTGTAGTTACCATCTGTCACCATAGAGTATTATGAGCTATATTCCCTATGCTGTATTTCCATCTCTGTGATACATTATTTTATAATTTGAAATTTGCACCTCTATCTCCTCCACCCATTTCACTGTTTCCCCTGCCATGGTAACCAGCCATCCATTCTCTCTGTTTATGATTCCGTTTCTGTTTTGTCTGTTCATTTGTTTTTGTTTCTCAGATCCCGCATAGAAGTGAAACCATATGGTATTCATCTTTCTCTAACTTACTTTATTTAGCATAATACCCCCTAGGTCCATCCATGTTGTTGCAAATGACAAGATTTCTTTCTTTTTTATGGCTGAATTATTGTATATATGTACCACATCTTCTTCATCCGTTCTTCTATCAAGAGACATTTGGTTGCTTCCGTATCTTGGCTACTGTAAATAATGTTGCAGTAAACATAGGGTTGCATATATCTTTCTGAATTAATGATTTTGTTTTCTTTGGTAGATTCCCAGGAGTGGAATTTCTGGGTCATATGGTATTTATATTTTTAGTTTTTTGAGAAATAGAAACCTCTATACTGCTTTCCACCATAGCTGCACCCATTTGCAACCTCACCAGCAGTGCTGTAGGGTTCCATTTTCTCCACATCCTCACCAACACTTGGTATTTCTTGTCTTGTTGCTACTAGCCATTCTGACTGGTGTGAGGTAATACCGCATTGTCTTGGTTTGCATTTTCCTGATTAGTTTACTTAATCTTTCTGAACTCTGGTTTCTTTGCCTATATAGTGGAAAGAGTAATACAGATAATGATGACAATAATACTTTCGAAGGTTGTTCTGAGACTTATATGAACTTAATGAATAACAAAATATTTTATAGATTATAAAGTACTATGCTAATGCAATTTATAGTAATAATCAATTTCACTGCTTTGTTGCTATTTTCCAGACATTCAGCTTGACTGTTTTATGCATTGAGATGCAAAGATAGAAAATGAAAATACAGAATGTGTAACTGGTTTTCTTCCTATTTTCACCCAGGGTTGCAGCAGGCGTTGATAAGCAGACAGACGCCCTCTGAAAGTGTGGAACCAGTATGCACCCCTCGGGGGCCCTGCTCTGAGTTTGCAGTGGAAGGTAGAAGTACACTTGGAGATGTAGAGGCCTCTGATCCTCCTCCCCCTTATTCTGATTTTCACCCAAACAATCAAGAGAGTGCCTTGAGCCATTCTCGCATGGACACGAGCGTCTTTATGCCTCGACCTCAAGCCGTGGGTTCTTCCAGTTTTGCTTCCACCAGTGCCGGACTGAAGTATCCTGGAAGTGGAACAGACCTTCCTCCTTCCCAAAGAGCAGCTGGAGACAGTGTTGAGGAATCAGACGACAGTGATTATGAAAACTTGATTGACCCTACAGAGCCCTCTAATAGCCAGTACTCACATTCAAGGAATTCTCGACTCATGCCACATCCTGACGGGGGCTCCAGGAACACTCAGACCTCCCAGATTTAGCTAAACAAAGAAACTCTCCACTTAGCACTGTTTTTCTTAATCGCTTATTGAGAGAGTTTTTTGAGGACTTAATCTGGGGGAAGAACTGCTTTCTCAGACCCATGGACTCCCAAGAGGGGAGTCCTTGGGCCCAGAACTTATAGGAGCCTCAAATCCGCAGGTCCTCACCTGTGGACCCAGCGTGCAGGTTTCAGGACAGAATCATTAAGATAATCAAATTGTCCTAATTCTGGTGCGATTCATGGATGTACTGGTAAATTTAGGCAAAGTGAAACTTATTATAGTTTCTGTTATTTAAAATAAATTGAAAATTAGAGACTAAGCACAATTAGTCTATAAATGTTCTGTAAATCAAAACCTTACCTCTTGCACTATCATGCCTTGAAATTTACTTTTTCAAAGGGAAATGAGTTTAGCAGCAGCTTTCAAAGAACCTTCTTTCTATGGTGAGCCAAATTCATCTTTGCCAGAAAAGAAATTTTGATAATTTCAAGAAGCCTGATTGGAACAAATTGGATGTACCTTCTCTTGTCTGCATGACTTTGTGAGATCAAAAGAGAGGGCTTTCTTTCAACTTTTTTCTACTAGCCTGATATGTATTGTCACTTAAAATGGTTGCCTTTAAAAAAAAATGTAGAAATACTAATTACCAGTAAATAATCATCCAAATAAGTATATCATAAAATAAAGTACTGATTTTTCTTCCCGGGAATTACAGTGACTTCTCTGTTGCAGTGGCCACATGTATGGTCTCTGTTCTGGAGTCTTAAGTGAAGGACACACAGCCGAAAGGAATTCTGTTCCAGACATGAGTTTAATAATGAACAGATTCCAGACACAGTGGATTTAGCTAATTGCGTACGTAAAGGATAAAACTCATTTAGATCTTCTGACAAATCCTAGTGTTAGTTTTATTTGTGGAGGAAAGACATTTAATAAGCTGTTCAGGTATCATGGTGAATAAAGTTTCATTTTGAATCTCAATAACCATACTTTTTTTTTTTAAGTTGCCATCTGGAGAATAGTTGTGGGATGTGTGTAGACTGTCTGTTGAGATGCACTTACATTGTTATTTAATTACTGCTTGTTTTCTAGTTTTGCCCAGAATTTGAAACCACTGAAGATGTTGCTAGCATGTTAGGTTCCTGGTGTGAAAACGACAAGACCCAGCATTTGTGATGAGGTCAGCCCATGATGATAATGCTTTGGAATATAACTGCCTTTCCTTTGGACTAGTTAATATCTGTAAGAATAAGCAAGTTGTTAAAGAGACTTAAAACCCAGGTTCTGAAAAGTAGATTCATTGTGTAGGCGAGAAGTTAACTCACTGAGCTCCAGATGCACTCTAAATTAAACAACAATGTGGACTGAAAAATGAAATGCTGAAACTGCCATTCTTCAGATATCTACTCCATGGGCTCTGTATTTTAATATTCTCCTGATTTTGTTGGCCTTACACCACTGCCATTTGATTTGAAATGTTGCAGACCACTTTATCTGCAAATGTTTTCCAGTTCCTATCAGTTACCCTCTAGCAGCTTCAGCACCAGTGTGAATTTGTTTGTTTGTTCTTTTAAGTGCCATTGCCACCTCCTCTGTTCAGATTCTGACGTTCAGGAAAATACTTTTATTTTTATGCCATACTGAAGCCTACAATGTATATCTGACAAAGCAGTTAAATGTGACAATAAAGACTTATTTAATCATGGTACCACTGTTTTAATGTCTGTCTCAGCACCCAACAAGGTCTTACCTCAGTTGACTCATTCTGACAGTTCTTAGTAGACTTAATACAATTTTTTAAAGGGCATGAGAACTAATCTCCACACAGATTTTTGTCAGACTGGCTTCAGGGGAAATCCAAGAACACAATTTACTAAGATGTTTCTGTTGATTTCAAGGAGAATGTGTTAAGTGTTGAGTCACCAACAGAACTGAGTATCAATTGAGTGTAAACCTGAATCTTAGAAAGTCTCCAAAAGGCGCCTTTCACATTAAGAACTGATCTTGTTTGAAGGCACTCTGCAGCCGCAATCACCTAGCAATCGAGATGTTTTATAGGACTTGGTGCTCAGAGTGTCTCAGGAATTACAGAATCGCCTTAGAATGAGGACCTCTGGATTCCATGGGAGCCATTCCAGTTGAGTGATGGTCTCTTCCAAAATCCAAAGTAATAGTCCTTTTAAAGCAGGATTTTTGAATGTGGATTCTCCTTTTAGGATTCCACTCTAGTATCTCCTACAACTATTTAGAGAAAAGAAGACTGAATTCTTGTAACTTACCTAGAAGTCTGGAAATGCTTAATTACATGTTGTAATCAGCTTCTCTGGAGAAGGATCAAAACATGAAAATGGAAATCTCATTCCCAAATATTCAGACCCTAAGGACACACAGTTCCATACACAGTGGGGCAGTGGCAATAACTGCGTTAATGAAAAGATTGAAATTGACTGTCCTGTGAATCCAAATTTTAAGGAGGTTACAAGAAAAAAGTCTGGGGGAATGTAAAATAAAAATAAAATAGGAAGAAGTGAACGTTATTTGTTAACTGCTCTGGGTCTGCTTTGCCTTGGCTGTAGGTTTTGTGTCAATTACTGAAAGAGCCTCTATTTTACAAGGTCCGCTGCTTCCTTTCCCACAGTAAACCTTCCTTCTGCCAGACAGGGAGCCTGAAGGCAGTGGGTTCTGCAAATTTGGTGCTAATGAATAATGGAAAATGTTTACTTTTCAGCTTTATGACAAACAGATTTGGGAAGAGTTCTAGGATTTACCTAAACTGTCTTCCTTTTTACAACAATTTTTGTGATGTCCTAAATAAGACAGTACAGTCAGGACATAGGATACTTCCAAATGGGGTTATACTGCGGTTACTCTGATCCCTGGTGGTTGCAGGAGGGGCCCCTCTAGCAGTGAGGCCTCTTTGAAGGCCAGATGCTATGCATGGTCCAAAATAGAGTCCGTAGAAGCGGCCTGTTGGTACAAAGATTTAGCCAAAAGGGGAGTTCATTGCAGCATTTTTCTAATAGCAAAAAACTGGAAATTAATGCTAATGATAGTTGAATGGGTGAATTTTGGTACACCTACAGAAGTCAGCAGCCATTAGGAATGTTGAGGTATAAGTCAAAAAGGTTTCTTGACATGGAAAGATAGCTTCTAGATATCAAATGAAGAGAGCCAGGTTTCCAAATAGTATCTGAGGTATGATGTGATTTTTGTGGTGGAATAAATTTATATAATATTGCTGTTGATAGAAGACAATCTGCAAGGATATTCACCAAAGTGTTAATAGTGTTACTGCTAGGTCACAGCATTATGGATGGTTTTTTCCCCATCCTTCGCTTATTTGCATTTCCTAATATTTCTGCAGTAAGTGTTTGTGTAATATAAGACTCCTTAAATGATGGGTCACTGACTACATGAATTATTTCACGCAGACTACTCTAGAGGTGATTCTGGAAACATTCTTGATTCTCGGGGGCTCTACCACCACACTTCAATCTTTCAGATTTGTGGCCAAGATTAAGACCAGCCTTGTTGATGCTAACTTCCCTGTATTCAATTTTTATCTCATTTCCAGATGAAATCATGCATGCACTTACTTTTTATTTTGCCTTTACACAGATTTTTTTCCTGATAAATCTAGAGTTAATTCCACTTTTTTTAGTTTGGAATCCATTTCCTAAATTTCCAAGAAGAACTTGAGAAATGCCTTCTAAGTTAGAAAAGTGACTCAAGTCTGGGGCAATTATTTATGATCTTTCTCAAAGGCTAGAAGGTTTACTACAAAGTGGATTTTTTGAATATTTAAATGTAAAAATGATTTCCTGACCTAGCAGATAGTTCTCTGCAAGATGCATGAGTCCTGTTTGCTGTTGCTCTTTCGGAGGGTACCCTTTCTGCTCAGGGAACCTTAGATTGTGTTAAGTAGTAGGAGGTGTAGACCCTTGATAGTCTGATCCACATGCAAACAAGTCTGGGAGGTGTTTGATTCCAAAGCAATTATATGCTTGCTTGGGACATTTGCTGTGGCCAACCAATTGTGGGCACTGCTTGATAGGGTCCGGGGCCATTAGTCATTAATCTTAACTGATTAGAAACAGATCTGTTTTAGCTGTACTAAACGCGGATCATCCATAAGACCTTTCAGACAGTTGGGGGCTGGGTATGTGGGAGGAATTTGGGTACAGTAAGTAGCCACTCTCTAGAAATAATAAGTCTGAGGAAGATCCTTGACATATGTGAGATGGAAAGTCAAGAGAAAGAGTTTATTCAACTTGAATCCTTAAAGAATACTCAATCTTTTCAATCTGTCACAAACTACTCATTTAAGGCCCGGCTCAAATGTCACCTCCTTTAGGAAACCTTTCTCACTCACTGGGAGGATTGTGTAACCTGGGTACTTGGCTCAAACCTCTGTCCAGCTTCCACAGATCTTGACAGATCACTCAGCACATTATATGGAGTCACAGTAGAATGTGAAGCCCTCGAGGGGAAAAGGACTGAGGTATCTCAGAATTCCCAGCACAGGCTTGGCTTAGAGTGGTGTCAATAAATATCTGTTGTTTAAATGTTGAGTGTAAGTAGAGGGACCCAAATAAAACTGCCCTGTAGATATACTTGTCCCTGAAGAATGACCATCTGGGTAATCAATCAAAGATGATCATCTGGAAAGCCTACTAGTAAAAATTTTGACTTCTTTAAATTGTTCCTGTACTGAAAACCTTCTTGATGAACAGTTTCCTACCTAGGCTTGTTAGGTCCATTATGAAGTATGCAAGGGTAGGCACGAATTCAGCATGGGGTCGAGGTGAGAGAGATGATGGAGAGTCAGAAGATTTCAGGACCCACTCCTGTGTGGTCTTGAGAGGTCTCAGCCTCTCAGGGTCTCCATCATATTATCTGTAAAATGGGCTTGAGAGTGATGCTTGTCCTGCAGGGTGGCTGAGGGAATTGCTGAGAAACACATAAAAATGCCTTGTAAAAGAATGGACGAACAGTTACCAAAGGGAAAGGGACTGGGGAGGATGGGTGGGAAGGGAGGGATAAGGGGGTAGAAAAAGAAAGGGGGCAGTATGATTAGCATGTATAATGTGGGGGGGGGCATGGGGAGGGCTGTGCAACACAGAGAAGACAAGTAGTGATTCTACAGCATCTTACTACACTGATGGACAGTGATTGTAGTGTGGTTGGTGGGGGGGACTTGGTGATGGCGGGAATCTAGTAAACATAATGTTCCTCATGTAATTGTAGATTAATGATACCAAAATAGATAAATAAAATGCCTGGTAAACTAAAATGCCACAGAAGCAATGACCTGAGCTGTCCAGACCTCATTTAATTTTCCTAAGTAAAGTGCCCTAAGGCCTAAAGCTACCCAAGACCAGCTCTGAAGAGGGTTGTATATAGTCTCCCTAGAGAAACCTGGAAGGCCCTGGAAAGCAGCCCATGGGTGCCGTTTCTTTCATTGAGTTTTCCTCCAACGCCAGGATAGGGTTCTACCAACCACATTTCAACACAAAGACTGGTGTGGCTCCCAGAACCATCTACTGTGGCAGGACTGGAAATGTGCCAAAAGAAGGGCCCCATCTCACAGAGAACAAAATTTATCTTTTAGAAACAGCTGTTGTGTTAAACTTCATCCCTTGGACATTTTAGAAAAGAATCTGTGACCTTTTACTAAGGCACACAAGTGTGAGTGAATCCCAGAAAGTTAAGATTGACGGAAGGTATTTCACCCTTTAAGGACATTGTGTGAATACTCTGATCTGTTTTACGAAGCCGGCTGTGTTGGCACTTGTTGCTATACTGCAAGAGCAGGAAAATTTTTCGACAGTGACCAAGGTCCCAGTCCGTAATCCCTGGGATTTGGGCTTGAGCCAGGTACCAACACATAGTCAGGGCTTGGCTACGTCTGACTTCACCATCTCATCCATCCTTTTTTCCCCCTTTTTTTAAAATATGGAAGTTTTAAAACTATATGTAAAAGTAGAAAGAATAGTATGAAGAACCACTGTTTCCTCACACAGTTTCAAAAATTATCAACTATTTGACATCCTAGCTTAATGTATTGCTTTTCCTTTAAAAGTTATTACTCTGTTTTCTTAAGACGTATCCTCAACATTCCATCTGTCTGCCAACTCTTAGACACTTCTGTGTGTAGGTCTAAAAAATGACATTTTCTTACACAGTCATGACACCATTGTCCCTCCTTATAAAATAAGTTATTCCTTAATATTACCTAGCACTATGTGCATGTTCCAATGTCCTTGGTTGTCTCAAAAATCTGTTTAGGGTGGAGATCTCACTGTCACCGCCTTAATCAAGTGGAGCTCCAGCTTCATCAGCAGAGACACAGAAATGGCATCACAGGCCTCCTGCCGTGGCGATGAGTGTGTTCACCCATGAGGTCTTCCCCCTGCTTTCTGACCCAAACCTCAACAAGTCTTTAGGCCTAACTTCCAATTTATAAGAAATACACAGGAACATGTTAAACCATCTCACAAGGAAACAAGCAGACAAATGCAGAACATGGGACATTTAATGAGAAAACTGGCCCAATTTCTTAAAAAGATCAGCATCATGGGGTAAAAAAGTTGGGGGGACCATTCTGACTAAAAGCAATTATAGGAACACAACAACCTCCGCTGGTTTCAACTTTGAAAAAACCCATACATTTGGGGAAATCTGAATAGGGACAGCAGGGTTGGATGACATCAGGAAATTATTGGGAATTTTCTTAAGCACAACGATATGATGGTAATGAGAGAGAATTCCTGATTTTTAGGAAATATACGCCGAATGGTTAGGGGTGAAGATTCATGATATCTGCAGCCCACATTCAAGTGGCTTACCAACCACATATGCAGAGAGACAACATGGTGAAGGGCAACCATTGGGGAATCTAGGTCTTGGGTATATGAGATTCATTGTATTATTTCTCTTCTTCTGTATGCTTTGAAAACTTACATAATGAAAAGTTGGGGAAAAATAAAAATAAAGCAAGGCTGATGGTAACTCCTACTTCTCCATTCCACAGGCAGGATGATACCAAAAATATTCAGTGACTGATGTGGAATATCATCTAATACAGAGAGAATGAAATTAATGCATTTTCTTTTATTCTTGAAATAACCTGCAATATATAAAGATAATTATTCATATAGCTAGATAAAACAAAGTGGCATATATTGTAACATAAGTTATTCATCACATTATTCTAATAATTTCCAAATAATTTTTGGTATGTGATTTTTTTGTTTACTACTGTTCTCACCAGCTAAATGGCGCCCCTCTCTGGGCCATGGTCTTAAGAATTGCATCAAACTTTTCCAATGGTTTTCTCATCACACTGATAGCATTGAGCAACGCTCAGTCTCAGTAAGCAGAGAATACTTTTATCATCAGCAAACTCGCTCTGGATGCTGGCATCTCTCTTAGCTTCTACTAAACCCTAAGCAACTACATTTGGAGTTTTTCTAGCCTTTATCATAGTAAGGCTTTTATATAGCCAACCTCTGTCTTGAATCAACTATCTTGAAAATACTATGAGAATATCATGTAAATTGCTAAGTTTTATTAATTTTTATGTACTTAGAGTCCACAGAGCTTTGCAAACATCAATTAGCCAAATTTCAGGATTAAATAAATTGAAAGACATCAAGATGTATTATTTTTATCATAAAACAGTAAATATGTTCTCATGTAATTTATTACAGTTAAATCATTTTTTGTAGGATTTGCCACTTGGCTGTTTCAAAGAGCATATCATATTTGTTTGTTTTTCTAATATCCTCCTTTTTCATGGTTTCCTTTATCAGTTTATATGTTCAATCACTTCTATTATTTTATCAGCTTCAATAACCAAAATATTTCTTTCTTGTAGAATTAAAGAAAATACCAGCATCTCTATTAGAATATCATTTATTAAAACCACATCTCTTTGTTTTCATTTTCTAAATGTTAGCTATTCCTATTTTATACTTTCTATTAAAGATGTACTGAAGACTCAATTCAGTTTCAAACTGTGTCTGTAGCTTTACTCAGACTCACTGAGGTCCAAATACTCTTTTTTTCAAATTTTAGGTTCACAGCTTATAAGATGCATTGTTTAATTCTCTCTAACATTTACTTGATCTGATAGTAAATATAATACCATTTAAAGAAGAGAATTAAAGTGATTTAATTTATTTACATATTTCATTACATCATTCACAGATAACTGAATATACCCACTAAATATCAAATTAAAACATCCAGAAAAAATCTTCTAACCTTTGGCCAGAATTGTAGACTTTCTCCCTAGTGTTACACAGATATTATCTGCACAAAATCCATAATGTTTACTTGTAAGATCTTCTCAGTGGAATAATATTTCTTGAGTCCCAACAATAAAGCACAATATGCTACTTCAAATTCTGTTCCATGAGGACAACAAAACCATTAAATAGCTTTAAAAATCTTAAATTTCACTTGTAGGTAAATTATCAAGATTTTTCTTTGTGTAAGAAATAACAGTTCATCAGAAATGATTAAAATTTTATTGCCTTGATTTATACACATTTTCCAAAACGATGTTTTCTTACTTTGATAGATTTGATTTGCAGTAAGTTTTCCACTTGTTTACTTTTTAAATAACAGCTTTATTGAGATATAATTTATCCACCATAAAATGCACCCCTTTAAGTTGTGCAATTCAGTGGTTACAGTATATTCACAGAGTTATGCACCCATCACCACCATTTAATTTTGGAGCGTTTTCATCATCCCTCAAGAGAAGCCTCATCTGCCTTTCACCCCAGCCTCTGGGAACCACTAATCTGCTTTCTGATCCTATGAGTTTGCCTGTCCTGGACATTTCATATAAATGGAGTTGTATAATACATCATCTTTTGTGTCTGGCTTCTTTCATTTACAATGCTTTCAAGATTCATACATGTTGTAGCATATATACATATTTCATTCATTTTTATGGCCAATAATATGACATTGGTATATCATATTTTGTTTATCCATTTATCGGTTGACATTGGGTTGCTTCCACTTTTTCGCAGTTATTAATAATGCTTTGCAATGAGTTTTGCAATAATACATAAGATGTGGAGTCTATTTCCCTGCTCCTTGAATCTGAGCTGGCCTTATGATTGTTTTGGCCAATAGAAAATAACAGGGGCCTGAGTGCTTCTGCTGCCCCTCTTCAGCCCTTTCTTCACCATGAGAACAGACCCAGGATGGTCTCCTGGGCCAGGAGAGACACTAGGGAAGACAGTTGTCGCAGCCAAAGCCAACCTAAACAAGGTCTACAGCCAAATGACACCCAAATATGAGACAGAACCCAGCCAAGATAGCAAATCAGCCAATCCGTCCCACAGCTGACTGCAGATACACAAGGGAGCTGGGCCCAGCCCACACTGCCAATCCACAGAACTGTGACCTAAAGAAAGGTTACTGCTATAAGCTACTACCCTTTGGGAATGATTTGTTAGGCAGTGACAACTAGCTGACACAGGTGGGAACAAGCCTGGGTGCTAATGTTGAACATCTATTAAAGATGAAGAAATTGCGTGATGCTTGGTGCAGCTCACACTGTTAGCACTGAAGAAGAACAGCCACCATCCTGGATCCGTGGATCAAAAAGGCAGGTAGGGAGGAATAAAGTGGTCCCCAAATGGAATAAGCCAGTCGACATCCAGATCACCAAGGAAAGGCCCAAGGCCAGGGTTCCCAGCATCCCGTTACCAGCAGAGGGCCACCACTGCACAACAGGAAGACCGTCACGAATATGCTATGACCTTGAGCAAAACACCACAGCTCCCTGGATCTCAGTTTCCTGCTCTGAAAAAGTAAGAGATTCAGTAGGTGATTTCTGAGGTCCCATGACCTCCAAGCTGAAAGGAATCCATCTTCCTGGAAGGTTGCAGGCAAAGTCAACGTTAATGAATCTGCTTGTACCTGGGGAACCCACTACTGAGTGGAATCTCATCACACACAGAATCTGATGCAGTACAGATCTTATTCCTCCTCTGGGTTAATCTTGTGTCTAAAGATTGGCTTTTGTATCCTGGTTGTTGCCAGAATCAGGGGTCTGTGTCTGACTTGTCCCTCCAGGCCCTGTGACCCTGCTAATCCAGCAGGTTCTATGCCCATGCCTTTCTCAGTGCCATTCCCATGCCCTAAGAGAGGTCTTGAACAATCTTTGAAAGGATCAAGTCCTAGGCCAAGCCTGGCAAGTATCAGGAAGATGGTGTGAGTCCTTGGAGGCAGGTTCACACATGTGCACATTCATTCATTCTACAGACTTGAGCATCAGCTGTGTCGGGCAGTGCCAAGTGTATAAGACATAGCCCCTACCTCAGTGAACATGGATTCCTGCCCCTCAGCCTCCCTGTGGTTCTAGAAGGACTCCCAGGGAACCCTGAGCCCCCGGGCACCTGAGCAAAGGAAGGCCAATCAGACTCTCTAGAAATGTGAATCTTGAGCAGAGATGTGCGGAGCTGGAAGGTGCTGGGGCTGAACCAGCTGGTGGCCATAGCCTGGAGGGAGGGCCCAGGTGTGACTCCTCCCGAGGTCCCTGGAGATGCCACCGTCCCTGCCCAGCTGGCCCTGGCTCTTCAACTTGTCCTCTGATAGTGGGTGCCACTCAGAATCCTCCTGGTAAATCGTGATTTCTTGCCGAGGCTAGAAAGGGTTAACTTTCGTTCCTTGCAGCTGTAAAACCCTTGCTGATACACTACCCTCAAGGAGTTTCCAATCTGGGATTCCAGAGAGCTCCTGCACAGGCCCCCAGAGCCCCAGCGGTAAGTAAATGCCATCCCTTGGTAATTACTGGTAGGGGTGTAAAGGCAAAACCCAGGAATAATTGGGGATGGGGGCGGGGGTGGCGTGCCGAGAGGGGCTTCAGGTCTTCCATGAGTCTGGGGAGCCGTGGCGCGGCTCAGAAGAGTCCGGCGTGTGGGCCCCGAGGGCGAGCACCGAGGAGACAATAGCCAGGAAATCAGTCAGAATACGATGCTGTGAGTGGAGTAATAAAACCCATCTTCAAAAATAGGAACAGCACAGAGCAGGGCCAGGGAAGGCTGTCGGGAGGAAGTGGGCTCCAGGCAAGGATGGCAGACCGGAGAGGAGACTGCCAGGGCGGCAAGAGGGTGGATGCTCCGCGGGGAACCAGTCTTCGCTCTTTCACTAATGAACTTTATTTTTTAGAGCAGTTTCAGGCTCATGGCAAAACTGAGGAAAACAGAGTTCCCATATACCCCCTCCCTCCCCGGCTGTGAACAGCCCCACCAGGTGGTACATACATTTCCTACAATTGATGAACCTGCATTGACACGTCATGGGCACCCGGTGTCCGTAGTTTCTCTTAGGGGTCACTCTTGGTGGTGTACATTCTGTGGGTTTTGACAAAGGTATAATGACACATACCCACCACATGTCTCTCACAGAATAGTTCCACTGCCCTAAAAAATCCTCAGTACTCCACCAGTCCTCTCCCCCTTGCCCCAAGCTCTGGCAACCACAGATCTGTTTGCCATCTCTAGTCTGCCTTTCCCTGACTGTCATGTGCTTGGAGTCACACAGCACATAGCTATTTCAGATTGGTTTCTTCCATTTGGTAACATGCATTTAAGGTTTCTCCGTGTCTTTCATGGTCTTGACAGTTCATTTCTTTTTAGCGCTGAGTGATATTCCATTGTCTGTGTGTGCCACGGTTTATTTATCCAATGTGACCTTGTTTCATGCAAGGGAGAATATTGTGGTGGGCGAGGCCCACTGTAGAACAGGAGGCCTTTCCCATCGTGCACGGGAGCCGGTCCTTGTCTGGCTGGTCGGCTTGGGGACTGATGTGTGAGGAGGGGAGGCCTAAGACCACACACACGGACCAAGTTACAGGGTGGGCTCTCATCACTTCGCAAAGCAACCTTCTGAATGTCAGTTGATTCAACCTTAAAATGGGCTGATGCTAGTACCCAACCCCTGCCTACATTATAGGTTTGCCAAGAAAGGGCTTTGTGAACTGTTCAGTACAGTGCCCAGAAACAATTCTCCCCCTTTGCAAACTCCGCTCTCCCCTGGTTATTTAGACGAATGCTATGCCAGCTTATGTTTCTTCCGGTCAAAGCCCAGAGCAGAGTCCCCTCCAAGGAGACAGAGGTGGAACGTCTTCCTCTCCACGGGGGACACGGCCCACCTGAGGGCTTTCTCCTCATCCCTTTCCGACCCGAGGACGAAGGCCGTTCCTGAAGCCTCTCAGAGTGAAAGCGCAGTAAGGGTTCCATTGGCGGGCAGCAAGGTGGCTGGCAATCTACCCTGTTCCTCCCCTGTCAGCAGCTGCTCACTACTGACTGAGAGGTTTGGCCACATGCTTGGGCATTTCCGCGGGCACTGGCGGCCTGGGCATTTGCGACTGCGGCCTGCCCGCCAAGCTGAAGCTGGATGCCTCTCCAAGTGCCCGCAGGTGCGCAAGTCCCGAGGGACCAGCGGTGTTTAGAATGTGAAGGTGAGTTTCTTGGAAGCAGCTGCTAGTTAGGTGGGGCGGGGGGCACCTCGTCCTGGTTTGCCAGTGACTTACTGGATTCAGCACTGAAATTCCCACATCCTGGAAAGCCCTCAAGGTGCTGGTCATCCTACCACTAAAGTGAACTCAAGGATCCAGATGGCCTTGAAGGGATGGTGATCCTGTAGGACTATCGTCCTGTGACTCCCTGCTGATTTTCACAGCCTACTGAAAAAGCCTATTCTTCCCTGGGAGAAATTGGCAAAGCCTGGTAGCATCCCAGGGCCTATGAGGCCAAGGAAAACTATGTTGAATGTATCCACTTGTAGGCTGTGTAGACAAGAAGAAATGAGCACACCTTGATGGACAGTGACCTTTGGTTGAAGAAAAGGCAAAGGTTAAAGAAATCCGCTGGGGGTGGGTGGGAGGAGAGGGACTAGACCAGTCATCGCCTCCGAGGGCTGCCTGGAACCTGTTGGGGTTCTCCAGGTAACCAGGCCCGCTCACCCGCCAGGTGGCCTTCTGTAAGAGTGACCTTTGCATTCTCCTTCTCTTCGGAGTCGAGGCACTCTCTCTCGCCCACCTCCACCTGTCCAGGCCTTCAGCTCGACCGGTCTGGAAGGAGTCCCTGTCTGCCAGCCCTGACTTCCCCCCTGAGCTCCCCGCCCCCAGCAGACCGCCTGTCCCAGGGGAGCATGAAGGCTTTCTGCACAAAACTTGCTCTCTGTGCAGTGGAGACAGAGGCCCCCACTATGGAGTGGCGACCTCAGGGGTTTCTTGGCCTCCAGCCCTGGGAAGGGCTTTCCTTCCAGGCCTGGGAAGTTGCTTAAGACAGCACAAAGTAGTGGCCTTTGGAATCGGATTCACCTGGGGTTTGAATTCCTTAACTGTGTGCCCTGGGGCAAGTTCCTCAACCTCTCTGAGCCTCATCTGTAGGTAGAGATGGACAGTTAACACATTTTTCATAGGGTTATTGTGAGGATTTAAGGAGGCAAAGTATGTGAAGTCTTGAAAACAAGGCCTGGAAGACAGCAAACACTGTGACTGCTGGCTGCACTTGTCTCGAGCCACATCTTCATCCCAGACACAGTTATAGAGATAATAGGTCAGCCAGCACTGCTGCTGGAAGGGGGTCCAGGGAGGAGCCGGGCGCCATGGTGGGCTGTGAAGAAAGTGGGAGCTCAGGTCGCCTCTTCCTCATTTATCTGCTAACTACTTTGGGATCTGGTAATAAAAAAGGTCAATAAACCACAGATAGGTCAAGCCCATCAGTGCCCACTGGAACTTTCTGTAGTGATGAAAATGTCCCATATCTGCACTGTTTAATGCAGTTGCCACTAGCCCCATGTGGCTACCAAGCACTTAAATATGGGCTAGCATGACTGAAGGACTGAACTTTTAATTGTATTCAGTGTCAATTAATTTGAATTTAGATTTAAATAGCCACACACCACATAGCCAGTGGCTATGGCAATGGACAGCCCAGGATGCTAACCTTTTTGGCACAAAGAGGGAACTGAGGCAAGGGCAGCATTGTGATGCGGTCCAGGTGTGGATACAGTGAAGGTCCCTGTGGCCAGGATTCTCACCTGGCCCTGGTCGGCTAGCTCACTACACACATGTGGGCAATATGTTGTTACTGACTCTATATGAAGAGCTCTGCCCAGTGCTCTGGGTGACATGGTGGCATGGCTGCAAGGCTGCAGGAGAGCAGAGCAGAGGCTGGAGTGGTGGCAGCGCTGAGGACAGAGACTGGCAAAGAGGCCCAGAGGCAGAGACCGGCTTGCTGCATGCAGACTCGCTCTGAGTGAGTGGGACTCTAGTGACTGACCTGCCACCATGGGAATAAAGTTGGGTATAAACCCTTTCACCCCAAGGACATTCCATTGTCATTCCTCATCGAATCCATAGTGAAGTTGCTCAGGGATGCACCCCACTGGCAAGATACCAGGTCAATAAGCCAAGAAAAGAACCAGGCACAGGTCGCGCCTCCCCTCTCAGCTGCGTCTGCTGCAGACCATCTGGGACTCAGAACGTTAGCCCAGGAGAGATCATCTCAGCAGCTTTTGTCCCAGATTGAAGTAAACAAAGAACAGTCTGGAACATTTGTTCCGGAACCCCAACAGGGTTTGGCACCCTTCTCAGGAAGCTCAGCTGTCCTTGGCTCAGCCTACGGTGCCCTTTGTGTTGTCCTGACCCACAGATGCAGGCAGGCAAGAGGCTGGCCTGGGCAGCTGCACTCTTGGAGGCCCCTTCCTGGCCAGCACACTCCATGCCCCTGCCCCAGCTTGGACCAGAAGTGCCCATGATGGTGGAGGTCAGCCACATCTCTGCAGCTCACGGGCATGATCCACCTGCTCATTCCCTAGGCCTGCCCACTCAGAGTACCCAGGTGGAGGAGCAAATTAATCCCCATTCCTTTTCCGGAGGCTGGCCCTCAGATCTCCTCCCACCCAGGGAGGGCGGGCATAGAGTTGGGGGTGAGGCTGAGTGACATCCAAGCCCCCAGGAAAAGGGGGACGGTGGGGGAGATCACTGGCACCTTTCTCCTGCCATCTGTCCCTGACTGAATCCTGCGAGAATGCACTTTGCTGAGCTGACGCTCGGAAACTACGCTCTGGGCACCTGAGACCAGGTGGGACCAGTACTCAGCCTGTCTCCTTAGCTGGGAAATGTGGCATCTTTTCTGTCCCCCTCCCTCCCTCTTTTTCTAGTCTCCACTTCCCTCCCTCTTGAGCCCCCTTCCCTTCCCTTTTGTTGGAGTAAATTTTTATCAAAATGTAACATATATACAGAAAAGGACACAAATTTATGGCTTGTTGAATTTTCACAAAGTGAACATACCTGTGAAACCAATGATCAAGAAATTCACCTACACGATGATCCTTCACAAAATATGCGTGATCGAACAAGACGTTGTACACCTGAAACTAATACAATGTTATATGCAATTATCTGTCAATTAAAAAAAGAAGACACCTGGGCCTCAGAAGGTCCCTCCTCATGCCCTGTCACTGCTCCCCTCCCTGGACTTCCTCATAGCTGACTGCGTGTTTGTGTCCTCCCAAAATTTGTATGTTGTTGAAACTCTAACCTCCAAAGGAATGGTATTTGGAGGTGATGTTTTGGGGAGGTGATTAGGGTTTGATGGTCATGAGGGTGCCCTCGAGGTGGGGTAAGGGTCCTTATAAGAGGAGAGGCCAGAGAGCTTGCAAACCAGGAAAGGACCTCATCAAGCTCAGGCCATGCTGGTCCTCTGATCTCAGACTTCCAACCTCCAGAACTGTAAGCAATACATTCCCGTTACTTATAAAATCACCCAGTCTGTGGTATTCTACTATAGCAGCCCAAGGTGACCAAAATTAATTTACTGTAGATTAATTTTGTCTGTTTATGAACTTGACTGTTTCTTTGACTCGACATTATGCTTGTAAGATTCATCCATGTTTTTGAGTACAGCAATTGTTTACTGTGGACGGAAGACTGAGCCTTTTCCGGGACAGGGAGCGCAAATAATGCAGGGTGGAATATTCCCATCGTGTGTCTTGGTAAACCTACATCTGCATTTCTTTGGGGTGTTCACCGAAGGGTGGATTGCTGGTCATAAGGTCTGCAGTTGGTCAGCTTTAATAGATACAACCGTCAGTTTTCCACTGTGGTCTCCCCAGTTCATACTTGAAACCGCCAGGTTTGAGGGTCCCAGGGGCTCCAGGCTCATCCACACTTGGTATTGTCAGTTTGAATCATTTGAGCCATTGTGGTTAGTGTGAGTGGTGATCATTGTGATTCGAAGTTGCACTTGCCTGGAAACTCATGAGGTTGAGCGCCTTTCTGTGTGTTTACTGGCCGTTCAATAACGTCTTTTGTGAAGGTCCTGCCTGAGCTCATTTTTGTTATGTTATCTACCTTTTCATGATTGATTTGTGAGAGTTTGCATGTTTTCCAGACAGGTTTTTAATATGTATATTTGTGTATATGTATGTGTACATATATATAACCAAATACCTTGTTTCTCTCACACACTTACCGTTTTACTCTTTTACAAGTGTTTCTTGCTGAACAGAAATTTAAAATTTTAATCAAATCCAATTTGCCAATTGATTTCCCTTGTGGTTAAATGTTTTGCATCTTATTTAAGAAGTCTTTATGCTAAAGTCATGAAAATTTTCTGAGGTTTGTTTTTTTTCTCTAGAAGCCTTGTTTTACTTTTCATATTTGATTCTTGCCTATGGTATGAAGTAAGGGTCAACATTTTTGTATGTTATGTGATCTAAGGACCCAAGCGTGTTTTTTCTCTATTAATACGCAGTTGACTCAGCACCAGTTACTAGAGAGAATCCTTTCCCCATGGCAGCCCATTGGCACATTCATCAAGTCAAATGCAGGTGTGTCTGTGAACTCTCTTACTCTCGTGGCCTGTTTACCCCAATGGGGGTCTATGATAACTGTTGATATCTGTTCTTCTTGGCCATTCTTGGTTCTTTGCATTCCCATATAAACTTTAGTATCAGCTTGTCAACTTCCACATCCCCCAGGTAATCTTGCTGAGATTTTAATTGCACTGAATCTATAGATCAATTGGAAATAATAGACATTTTTACATTATTGAGCTTTCTAATCCACAAACCAGATATATCTGTCCATTGATCCAGGTCTTTATTAATTTATTGCAATATTGACTTGCGTTCTGTGTAGACGTCTCACATGTCTTTCATTCATTTTATTCCAAGGCATTCAATGTGTTGTGCGCACGGTTGTGCATGCTTCCAACATGTGGGTTCGTGTGCATTCCCATGATATATTATAAATAGTAGTATTTTAAAATTTCATTTCCGCTTACTACTGGTATGTTGAAATACAGTTGATGTATGTTGATACTGACCTTGTATTTAGCAACTTTGTTAATTATTAATTCTAAGAGTGTATCTACAGACTTAAAATTTTTTCTATGCATACAATCATGTCTCCTGTGAATGATAACAGTCTTATTTGTTCCATTCTATACCTTTTACTTCTCTTTTTACCATTTTGCTCGTGCTTGGACCTTCATATAATGTTAAATCGAAGTGTTGATAGGGCATGTCCTTGTCTTATTCCTGATCTTAGGGAGAAAGCTTTCAATATTTCACATTCAGTAAGATGCTTGTGATAGTTTTTTTGCAGACATTCTATTAGATTGAGGAAGTTTCCGTACTTTTTCTATGACCTTCTATTCCTCCTTTCCTGAGAATTTTTGATTACTATGAATGAATATTGGATTTTATCAAATGCATATGATTTTTCCTCCTATTTGGTTAAGTGTGGTAAACTACATTGTTTTAACGTTTAACATTAATCTTTCATTTGTAGAATAAACCAATTTCTTGTGAGGTATCATTTTCATATATCACTGGATTTAATTTGCTAATATTTTGCCAAGGGATTTTGTATCATTGTTCATGAAAGAGAGTCACTTGTAATTTTCCTTTCTTCTAATGTCCTTATCAGGTTTTGAGATCAAGGTTATGTTGGCTTACAAAATAAGCTGGGCAGGATTCCACCTATTTCTATTCTCTACAAGACTTTGCATAAGATGGGAGTTATTTCTTCCTAACTTGTTGGAGAGAATTCTCTGGGGAAGCCATATGTACCTGGGGGCGCTGGGAATGGAGAGAGAGAATGTGTTGTATGTGGAAGTTTTTAATTCAAAATTCAGTTTATGCAGTAGGTACAGGCCTATTCATATTTTATATTTCTTCTTGTGACAGTGCTGGTAAATTACTTTTTCAAGCAATTTGTCCACTTCATCTGTTTTAAATTAGTGACATAAATGTGTTTGTGATATCATAACACTATTTTTTATAACTTTATTTTTATGATTTCATGCTGACAGTAAAGTGGCACAAATAGTCCAGGTAACTCCCACGTGCTCTTAACCTAGAGTTCACCAAATGCTTGCATTTTGCCTCTTTGCTGCTTTGCATATTTTTCTGAATCATAAATAGCAAGTCTTTTTTTTCTTTTGTGTGCTTAATTTGGGTAAGTTTTATAGCTATGTCAGGTGATTGATCTTTTCCTGGGTGGTATTTTATTTGCTATCAATCTTATCAGTAAAATTTTCATTTCAGATGTCGTAATTTTCACCCTCGGAAGTTCCCCTTGGGCTTTTCTATATGTTCAGTTTCTCTCCCATTAGGTTTTCTCTTTCCTTTAAATCTTTGCGCACATGGAGCATTCTGATAACAGCTGTGTATCCTTGCCTGCCAGATGAATCACCTCTGACACTGTTACGGACGGAATGTTTGTGTCCTTCCCAAATTCCTATGTCGAAATCCTACCCCTTAATGTGATGATATTAGGTGGTGCGGCCTTCGGGAGGTGATTAGGATTGGATGAGGTCATAAAGGGGGAGCCGTCATGAGTGCCATTAGCGCCCCTACAAGAGTCAGAGAGAGCTTACTTCCCCTCTCTGCTCTGTGCCATGTGAGGACACAGCAAGAAGATGGCTGTCAGCAAAACAGGGAAAGGGTCCTCACCAGGACACAACCATGCTGGCGCCGCGGTGCTGGACTTCGAGCCTCCTGAACTGTGAGAGACACACTTTTGTCGTCTATAAGCCCTGCAGCCCAGGCTGCCTGAGACAGTCACGTTTTGGTCTGCTTCTAATGACTAACTTTTCTCCTGGTTATGAATCACATAGTCCCACTTATTTGCATGTCCAGTGATTTTTCATGAGATGCTGGACATGGTAGGTGTTGTTTCTGAGGGCTAGATTTCGTTGTATGTCTTTCATTCATAGGCAGTTAAGTTACTGGTGGATCAAACTGATACTTTTGAGGGTTCTTTTTAAGCTTTTTAAGGGCATGGTATCTAATATTTGAAGAGAGAGAAATTAAGCTTGAGGAAAAAAGATTAAAACCTGAATACATACTTTTCAAAGCAGCCCCCAAAACAAGGG
This sequence comes from Manis javanica, assembly GCF_040802235.1. Taxonomy (NCBI): domain Eukaryota; kingdom Metazoa; phylum Chordata; class Mammalia; order Pholidota; family Manidae; genus Manis; species Manis javanica. The sequence continues at coordinate 6,917,713 of NC_133162.1, read as the reverse complement.
AAAAAAAATGAAAGTCTGCTACTTTGGTGAAAGACTAAGAAAGTTTTGGGTTCCAGTGTGAGAAAATTTCTTCCTAGTAGCTGGCAGGATATATTCGTTTGAATTGTTTTTATTGCTCTCAAATAGCATTTCTGAAAACTTTTGGTCCTTAGACACTTTTAGAATCTTACAATTTTTTAATTAATGTACAGCTTAATAGAAGACAGATGAATTATCATGCTGGCTCTATATTCAATTCATCGCAATGTCACATGTAGTCTCTGGAAAACTCCACTGCATACTCATGAGGGAATAAGAGGGCACAAAGAAAAACAACTATTTAATATAAAAATGGTTTTGACACCGTGGGCCCCATGAATGTCTCCAAACCACAACTGGAGAATTCCTGGTCTAGAAGTCTGTGTCCTCGTGACAGCCCTCAGTTCGATGAAGGCCCATTCATGGAGGGCAACCTCTCATGTCAGGCCAGGCGGGGCAGCCAGCAACAACGCTGAGAACTTGAAAGACAAGGTCCCCGAGGCTGTGAAGGGTCTGTGTTTGAGTTCTTTGCTGACTTGCTGGCGGCACCTCGCTCTTTCTGCTGTAATCATGTTCTTCCTCCTAACGTATGTCCTTCAGAAGTTTCTCCAGAGGGTCTCTGGTGGACGTAGTCTCCCAGGTTGTCTGTCTGAGTGTCTTTATTGTCATTTTTATCTTTGAAAAATCCTTCTGCTGTGTGTAGAATTCTGGGTTTACAGTTTCTTAGTTCCCCCCGACCCTTAGAAAGGAATTGGCCCACTGCCTTCTGTCCTGATAAGGCTACCATCAGTCCAATGTTTTATTTTGATCACGATCCATCCATCTCTGGCTGCTAGTATGATTTTCTTACCCTTATCACTTGGATTTGAGATCACTTTCAGCTCCAAATGCTGACGTCTTCGGGGTTACATGTCCTGCTATTTCGTTGTCTAGAATAGTCAATATCTTTCAAAGTCCCACCCCCCCACCCCTTTTTTTTAATGGTGCATTCTTAGGTAAGAGCCTTTGGGTCTCAGGCCTGAGATGTGCCGTTTTACTTCAAACCTCTGAAAACCTAAGTTCTTTTAATGGAGTATTTAGCCTATTTACATCTCTATAGTATATTTGGGTTTAAATCTACTACTTTATCATTTTCTATTTATCCCACTTGTTTTGTTTTTCTCTCCTTTTTTGCTTCCTTTGGGCTACTTATAGTAGTAATCTAAGTCCTGGCTGTATCAGTTTTCAGACAACTCCCAATAGACTGTGTGTGTGTGTGTGTGAGAGAGAGAGAGAGAGAGAGAGAGAGATACCCAGTTTTTCTAGGTGTTTTCAGTGAGAAAAATTGTTCTTCTCGAAGCTCCTGCCTCATAGCTGAGAGCAGAATTCCCTGGTGGTCTCTTACATGGAGCTTTGCTGCAAGGGAGCTGCAGCTGACCACACTAGATGTGAGGCCCTGCACCCCAGCTGCACATGTCACTGCCAGATGCAACTGTGGGCAGTGGCTCACCTGCCTGGCAGTCTCAGGCCCCTATAGTGAGCAGGGCTGTTTGGCAGAAGGATTAGGGGCACTTGAGCCCGTGAGACTAGGAAGAGAATTCTGACTTAGCTATTTTACTCTCGATCTTGAGCAAGTTACCAAGCTTATTTCTTATCTGTAAAATAGGGACCATACCTCATACCTCACTGGGATGCTATAGGAACTAGGATTTGGCTAATGGCCAGACACTGAGCTGGCCCTGAAGAAATGGATGGTAATGAAATCATTGTCTTTATTAAAATCACTGGAACACAGTCCTTTGCATTTTGCAGACCAATAAAGACCTGGAAGGGGTGAGAGTCTGCTTGCCCGGCTGGTGCAGCTGCGAGGAAGAAGCTGATCCTACCCTGTAGTGCCCGCCCTTCCCAGCCCATGGGGGGTGAGCTACTGGATCAGTCCCCTTTAAGGCCCAGCCTGCGGCCCTGTGCAGGGCAGCCCCACCAGGATCCCAGCCCGACAGGCTCCCAGGCAAACCCAGTTCCTCCAGACCAGGCCCTGCTGGCTGAGCTCTGAAGGCCCACCTCTGTGTAACACCTGTGACTTGGCTCTGGCTGGGACGGGAGGGACTGGCTGGCTCATCGGTGCTGAGTTCCCAGGCCCCCTGCCCGGGGCCCTCATCTAACCGGTCTGCAGTAGGGCTGGTGTCACTGGTGGTGTAAGAGCTCCCTGGGTGGTGGTGATGGTCAGTCCCAGGTGAGTTGGCCAATATGCAGGTGTGTGGCCTGTTGAAGCAGGAGGGGCCCCGGGGCACTTCCGGCCAGCCCTCTTCATAAGACAGGGGCAGGCCCAGGAGGAGCATTTGAGGTGATAACAACAGGGTAGCAAACAGGCTCTGTTTCCTGCCTGGCCACTCTGCGGCTGTGGCTTGACCCAGCATTCCCTTTATGTTACCCAGAGTGGCAGTGAGCCAGCATCTCGGCCCCAAACCAGGTCAGGCCGGTGGGTGGAGTCGAGGTCTGGGTGACCCGAGCTGCTGTCACTCATAGCACAGCCACTGCCTGCCAGGCTCTGGGCACTCTATGTGCATGGTGACATGAACCACTCTGGTGATGACAGTGAGGCCACCTGGGAGGAATTCTCCTGACTTGGGGGCCTGTGTGTGTCCCCTCAGCCCTCCCTCCCAGGGCAGCACAGAAGCTGGCCGACAGGGCCCCTCCCTGGGGCTGCCCTGGAAGGATGGGGAGGGAAGGAGGCGCAGAGAGCCGCTCCTCGGAGCCTCAGTCTCTGGCAGCCCCAGTGCCATCTGGTCCCCAGTGCAAAAAATATTTCAAAGAAATCCGGCCGAGTTTTACCAGCCTCACCTCTGGACATTTACATATTCATTAACACATGTCTGCCATTAAAGGAAAATGATGGTCATTTGATGCCCATATGTTCTCTTTCAAAGCGACAAACTGATATTTATCCTACTGAAAAGAGCGAATTCTAAAACAGACAGCTGAGCACGCATCTTCCTGCTCTGTAGGGAAACAATCCTCTAATTTAAAAAGGTCTCAACACAGCCTGGCAATCAGTGGATTCTCTGTCCACAAGGCAGGTCAAGCTTCCACTCGAATTCTGTTAAATTGGACATCATGAAGTTTGCTTTCTTTTAAAGGGAAGTATTTAAGTATGTTGGCAGGAAATGCATTCTTCTACCTTTTGGGTTTAATCAAAATGCTTCAAAGGACATGAGAAAACCTCGTGCTTTTTTTTTTTTTCCTTCCCCTTGTGGCCTCTTGGCTGCAGGGAGCCCCTGTGAGAGGAATGGGGTGGGGGCTCCGAGGACCTGATTGCAGGAGTGGCCCCAGTTTGGCCACCTACTGCTTGTAGGCCCTCAGGCCCACCACCTCCCCACCCTGAGCCTTCCTTCCCCCAGCTGTCTGGGGAGGGAGGTGAACCAGCTTGGTTGTCTACAAGCCTGGAGCCCCATCAGGGTCACCTGAGAGCTTTTTTTTCGGTCTGTTAGCCTTGGAAGCCCTTCAGTGCCTCTGAAGTGCCGCTGGGTTTTGGGACTCCTGACCTCGCTCTGACATTGTGCATTGGAGGAAAAGCGGCAGAACCTCATTGCACAGCGTGTCTGCCCTGAGATTTCTTGCCCACCTCAATCCCTGGCGTGTAGTTACAACAGCTCGGTTGAGTCCCTGGGTGGTACGTGCAGGGCAATACCATGGCTGACAGGGGTCAAGCCCTTACGGAGGGTCGCCTTGTGAAGCATGAGCCTTTTCTTATAACGCTTAGAACCAACTCGGAGGCAGCTGCTGTTATTAGCTCTTCTGTACTGCTAAGGAAACTAAGAGATTAAGCAGCCAGCATGAGCGTCAGGTGCAGGCTTCTAGTCAGGGGAGCCAGGACTACAGCTCGGGCATCCTGGCCCCTCGGCTGCGGGCCTAGCTGCTCCATCATCCAGTCAAGGTTACAGGCTCACCCCAAGAGTTGCAAGCTGAACCCAGCAGAAGATATCCTCCCCAAAGCAGTATGCCCTCCCTTCCCCAAGCCCAGAAGGCCCCTGCAAGGATGCTTTACTGCTGTCCTGAAAGGTATGCAGGGACCTGACTCAGTCGTGGCCAAAAAGTGATAAATTCCCTGAATATCCAGTTCCTTCCAAAATGAGATGGCCACCCATGTACTGTTCCTTTCCCCATGGCTCTGTAAGAGATTGCTTTGGAAAACGCCTGCTGTGCGGATGAGAGGTGTGAGAGATGGGAGCGTGAGCATATCGCGGGTGTGGGCGCGCATGGACGCATGGCTGCCATCTCCCACCTCTGGGCCAGGCAGTTATCATTCAGCTCTGTCCCTGCCCTTAGTCCTGCCCTCGGGCTTGGCAGGGCACCTCTCCCATGCTGGCCACACAGGAGGCCTTGCCAAGGCCCCTTCAGCTCTTCCTATCAGTTCCAGAAAGTTCAAGGAATCTTTGATGTGCATGTTATTATTTGTTTTCTTGTTTGATCTTTTCAAACCACAATCAATCCAGCCTGGGTATAAGGAAACAGACTTCAGATCATTACTTCCTGGGGTGGTGGGAAATCAGCTTGAAAAACAAAAAAAAAAAGCAAAATGACAACATCACAAGCCCTTGACCGCTCTTTTGAACAAGAGGAACCAACATTCCGAAAGAGGTCGTTACCAATGCGTTAGATGTTTGCACAATTTCAGGCACACCCAGCCCCAGCTGGATTCTTTCCCCTCTCCAATTCGTCATGAACTTGGAAAATGCAAGTGAACGTCGGGACTGTCAGAGGTGCTGCTCACCAGACTTATGTTACAAGGGCCTTGACCTCAGGGGAGGAAATTGAGAGAGAAAAAACCTGTGATGCAGTAGGCAATGAACTTTTTCTTGGCAACTTATTTCCCAAATGTAGTGCTAAATTGGAAAGCAGATATCAAAGTCCTGCAAAACTGGCATTTCACTGAAATGCCTGAGGCAGGGCTTGCAGCAAAGGTGAGAGTGCTGAAAGTGGATAGAAAATAGTTCTTATTCAGGTCAGTTTAAAAGCAAAGGCCTTGATGACACATTTCAGAGAGGTTAGCCATTGCAGATGGTAGGTGCTTTCTTAGAGTGAAAAGCATTTCAGCCAGGACGTCCTTCAGCCAGGATGCGTTATGTAAGTTATTGTCCCTCCATACCTTGGAATATGGGCCTGCCTGTCCAAAGAACCAGGCATATCTACACAGTTTCAGACTTACTGATGTGAAATGAGGTCTATTGTGAAGGAAGATGCACTTTTCACTGTATATCCTTTTGCATATTTTGGAATTTAGTTTTTTAACGTTGTGAATATGTTTTTTTTCTTTCTCTGCCTGAGCGAATATGTTTTTAATGAATTAAATTTTGAACTAGTTATATAACAAAAAATTGGGTTTGTGCAAACCATAGATATTCACCAAAATGATCATGGAGGTTAACTCTGGATATGGAATTTTGGATAATTTCCACATTCTTCTTGGTATATTTCTTTGTTTCTTTTTTAATTGTGAATGTGTCATTTTGATGAAGCTCTTAAAAATTACTAAATAAGGAAGTGTTCTTAAAATCCTTATTTTTTAAGGACACTAGCAGATGAAATAAATATATCAGTTGGTTAATAACTGTATCAACAAAACAGTGGTGGAATAAAGAGATAACAGGAGAAAAGCTGGAAAATCATGTTTCTCATGTCCTACAGATAAGATATTATTGCTTTAAAAATTTTCAGAGTAACAGCACTACATATACATTAAATTAGGAAGGTTTTAAAAGGTAGAAAATCACCTCTGGATCCCTCTCAAGCACAATCACTGTTAATGTGCTCACATATTTCCTTTTAGTCTTTTATTCTAGATAAAGGGATCCTTGGGTGTCAGGTGATCAACCACATGCACACTATTAACCTGGTTAGTCAGCTACTGAAACAACAGGAGTAACCTGACCATTGCGGGCCCCCGGTCAACGTGGATGAAGCCCAAGGAAGCCCATGTTTAACGTCCGCATGATGCCCGCAACATGGACGACACCACCCCAACAACTGAAAAGGTTAAGACCTCGCCTTCCCGTGGAACTTTTCTGCTCTCTGACCACAGACCACCACGCCTGAGAGGGAATTTCAGCTGGAGAAGTGGCGGCTCCCTTGTCCCTCTGTCCTTGAGCAGGTTGGCACCTGCTTTATGTTCAAGCACTGTGGGCAGACCACTGATGCCACAAGGTTGAGCCCAGCTTCCAACATGCTGGGCATATTGGGGTTCAGGCTCTCGGAGCTGGAGGAAGTTGAATTTGGTGCCACAGAAATGTGTATTCGTTACCTGCCACTCATCCTCAGGCTGAGGGACTGGGTTCTTCAAGGGAGAAGGGGGATGAGGAGGGAGGGGATCAGCAAGGGCATGAGCTTCCAAAAAGCGAGTCTCGGGGAAAGAAAAACAGTATGGAGCACAGTTCCTCAAGAAATCCATCACGGAGTGACCACGTGGTCCAGCAATCCACTTCTGAGAATATAGCCCTAAAGAGTTGAAAGCAGTGTCTCCGACATTTGTACACCCATGTTCATAACAGCACCATTCACAATAGCCAAAAGGTGGAAGCAGCCCAAGGGGCCGCTGACGAATAAATGGATAAACAAAATGTGGTCTGGTCACACATTGGACTATTATTCAGCCTGAAAATGGAAGGAAATTCTGACACATGCTGTAACTTGGATGAACCTTGAAAACATAATGCTAAGAAATAAACAAGTCACAAAAAGACAAACACTGTATGACTCCATTTACATGAGGTCCCTACAGCAGTCAAACTCAGAGACAGAAAGTCAATGGTGCAGCCAGGGGCTGGGGAGTCGGGAACTGGGGAGTTAGTGCTTAAGGGGGATGGAGTTTCAGTTCGGGACATGAAACCACTGTGGAGAGGGATGGTGGTGATGGTGGCACAACAATGTCAATGTACTGAATGCCACTGTACACTTAAAATGTATCATTTTAACCATTTTTACATTAAAAAAAAAAGGCAACTCTCCTCTTCAATGGGAAACCCCTCCTGGCACCTCTTCTTGTTCTTCTGAAGAGACAGAGTGGACGGGTGGCTGCAGAATCTGGGGCCCAACTGCACAGTACAACACAGGACCCTTGTTCCTAGAGGAGGCTCCTCTGTCGGCCTGGGGCCAGCCTGGAACACAAGGGCTTGGCCTAGGGGCTCCCAGCAAGCCCATGGCAGTGAGCGGAGGGCAGCTTTGGGGGCTGGGGAGGCAGAGGCTGCAGCCTGAGGCCTGACGTGATGGCGGGTGACCCTAATGTGTTCCCAAACCGCTCCCTCGCAGGGCCTCAGTTTTCTCACCTGTGAAATGGGGGTAATTAGCTCCCTTCTTCATGGGGTCGTTGTGAGATCAAAACACCAATGTGTGGGAAAGCATCTTATGACTTACGGAGAGCAAGATGATCTGTCAGTTTTTAATTTCCTCCCTCCCTCCCACTTTATATCTGCAGCTGAAGCCTCTCAGACTTCCCCACTCCTGCTTCCACATCCCTGTGCTCTCGTCACTCTTAAAACCAAAGGCCTCTGACCTGGCTCTGTCCGTGGGGAAGCCCACCTTCTTCGCCCTCCTCTCCCAATGGCAGCCCAGAGAAACCCTGACCGAGCGGGGCAGAGTCTGCTGCTCGAGGCCCATGCCATCACCTTCCTGCCTGGGGACCAGCTCCGCTGAGCTGGCAAAGCCATTGCACATGGTGGGGGTGGGCTCTGCTCTGGGGGCTCTGCTGAGGGCATGGAGGCTGGCGCAGCACCAGAGCTCACACACCTGCAGGGCCCCTGGGGCAGTGCTCATGTCCCTATGTCAGCCAAAGCCTGGGCCCGCCAAGGCACATGTGAGGGTCTGGGAGCCTGGTGACTTCATCCATAGCACCAGCACCATGTGGCCTCAGTTTCCCCAGGTTCCAGGGGCCCCTCCAAGGCCCTTCCCTGCTCCAGAATTGCCGCTCTCACGCTGCTGCTGGGGTGCTCCAGGGAACAGGCACAGGGCAGGTCAGCTGTGCAGACTTTTTGGAGGAATTGTCTGGGGAGAATGAGGAGGAGAGAGCCGGACTGCAGAAGCCCTTGGTCACGATGTAGGTCTAAGCCCTGGCAGCAGAGAGCAGACGGAGGAAGATAGGGTGGCATATTATTCTCCTTGGGCTGCCAAGACCAAACACCACAGACTGGGGCTAAACAACACAAACCTACTTGCTCACAGCGCTGGAGGCCGAGAGCCTGTGGCCGACACGCTGGCAGGCAGGGTTCCTTCTGGGGCCTCCCCGCTGGCTGGTAGACGGCCACCTTCCTGCTGTGGCCTCACATGGTCTTTCCTCCATGTGTGTGCACCTGTGTCCTCATCTCCTATAAGGATACCTGTCAGACTGGATTAGGGCCTGTCCTAATGATGTCCTTTTACCTTAATCACCTCGGAAAGACCCCATGTCCAGTACAGTCACACTGAGGCATAGGGGTAAGGACATGAGCATACGAACTTGGGGGGACACAATGTAGCCCATAACGCCTGGGAAGAGTCTCAGGCCTCAGTGCAGCTCTGAGAGATTTGGGCAGGGTTGGGAGGCCCTGAGCCCCAGAACCCAGAGGGAGAGCCTAGTGTCCTGCAGGAATGGGCTTGCATGAGTCCCCGCCATGTTTACCTGTTTACCTGTTACCTGTTGGCAACTGGGGCCAGCGCTGGAGTATCAGCAGCATGTTCTCAAAGGAGAGACAAGTGGTACACTTCTGTCGCCATCACATAAGTATTTACCCAAGAGAAATGGACATATATGTCCACTGGAACTTAATGAAAAACGCTCTTAGCACCTTTATCATAATCACCACCAACTGGAAATAACCCAACTGTCCATACACAGGTGGATGTTTGAATAAATGGTAGTATGTCTATATAATGATATGAATTGAAGTACTGATACGTGTAACAATAGGACAAATCTCAAAAAGAAAGAAGCCAGACACAAAAGAGTATATATTGAATGCTTCTGTTGATAGGAAGTCTGAGAAGGCAGAATTAATCTCTAAGGCTAGACAATGGGTGTCTAAGGGTTGAGGTCAGGGACCTGATGGAGGGAATTCACTGGACTTAGGGGAATACTCTGTATCTTGATTTGGGTTTTGGTTATACTTTGTGAAAACTCATTGAATTGTACTATAAAGTCTGTGGATTTCTCTGTAAATTTGGCCTCAACAAAGGAAAAACTCCCCACTCTATAAATGAGGCTCAGAGAGGCTAAGGGTTTGCTCAAGATGCACAGCAGTTGGACTTGGGGTAGAATTCTGCCTGCCCAACCCCTAGTCCTTGCCCATCTGAAACCTGGCTATTCTCATGACTCCCAGGACTGACCCAGGAGGCTTCTGGTCAGTCACATAAAATCCTGGATCCCTCCCCAAGGCTGTGGCAGCTATTCCCCTGGATGGATGGGGCCTTTGGATTCCAGAAGACCTCACAGATGCTGGACTGGGGTCTGGTCCCTGTCATCAGAGCTTGAACTTGGCCCAAGTCAATGTGTGCAGCAGGGTGGGCAGAGACTGGGAGGCGGGGACCTGTCCCCAAACCGAAGTTGGTTTTGGGAGGCTTCAGACAGGCTAAAGAAGCCAGCTTCTTCGGGCAAGCTGTCAGTGATGCTTCTCCAAGGCCTGGGGAGTCAGTACGCTGTCAGTCAAGGCCAAGTTTTAGCTCCACTCTTCACCACTAGCTGAGTACATCTGGCCTGACCATTCTGAACCTGTTTGCTCAGGAGTAAACTAGGGGTAAAAAGTGGAGGCAAAGAAGAAAACATGCAAAGCACCTGAGACACAGTAGGCTCTCAATGACATAGAGTCTTTCACTTGTTCCAATCTGTTCGCTCATTCAGTCAGTCATTCAACAAACATTTCATCAATTCCCTACTCTTGTCAGGACTGTGCTATACACAGAGATGAATCAGTCCTTGTAGTCAATGAACTCACAGTCTAGTAAACAAATAACTAGAATCACTAGTAGCTATATAATGTGCTTTACTATCTGCTTGGGTAGGTTCTGTTCTCATTATATTTCCTTCTCTGAATTTTCCTGGCTATTCTTGAACGTTTGGCACTTTTAAAGAATACTGTTCAGGTGTTTTGTAGAACGTCCTTCAGTTGCATTTGTCGGGTATTTTCTCTTGATCAGGTTGAGGTTGTTGTTTACTGGGAAAGGCCCAAGGGAGAGTGCCCTTCTCGCAGTCTTCAGGAGTGCTCGATGTTGATGGAACAACTTGGCAGAAGTGCCTGCTGGGTTTCTCTGCTGTAAAGTTACTATTTTCCCTTAGAAATTAAATCATTTGGATGAGATATTTTTGAGACTATGCAAATATCTGGTTTGTTCTTAAACCTTTGCCCACTAAGTTTGGCATCCATCAGCAAATTTTGCCTGCAACAGTTATTACTGTGATGTTTTAATGGTGATCTTCTATTATCGGTCCCCTATTCCTTCTACATTATTAGCTGGAATTCTGTAAGGAAGAGTTGTCACTCCTCCCTCACTTATTTACTTATCTAGTTAATACTTTATATCCATAAGGACTCATGGATATTTATTTCATCAGTGGGTTATCATCCCATGGTATTTATTTTGTTGCTCATGTTGTTCCCAAATAGTAAACCCAGAAACACTTTTTTTTAAAACTTCAATTTGGGAAATGAAAATTAAAAATACATGGGATCTAGTGTTTTTTCACCAAGTATAGTGACAAAGATGAAAAAAAGCTAACTGATACAGTGTGTTAGTGAGGATAAGGGAAATGGCCCTGGTGCCAGGGTGGGATGCCCAGCAAAACCAGTCAAGATTAAGATGCAAATATCCTTAGAGTGAGCAACTTAACTTCCAGGAATTTTTCCTAGAGATATATTCTCACATGGGAAATGATGAATGTGCAAGGATGGTATTAGCAATGTTACATGTAATATCAAACATTGGAAGCTCCATACATGTCAGCCTTCAGGATACTGGTTAACTGATAAAATTTCTGAGAAATTTTCTTAAATTATTTATCTGTTGATTCCATCCCCTTGGGAAGAATCATTCCATTCCCTTCTTTGTTCTCCTTTTTGAGAGGATTCATGTTATTTGTAAGTAGTGCCTCCCGGACTGGTCCTTTGATTTTTCTAATCCCTTTTTTAAAATCTTTTGACTACTTTGTTCTCCTTTTTGAGAGGATTCACCCTAGCCTTCCTCACCATCAATATCCCTGAATCAGTATGGTGCCTTGTTACAGTTGATGAACCGACATCATTATCAACCAAAGTCCATAGTTTATGTTGGGCTTCACTCTTGGTGTGCTTTCTGTGTTGGGACAAATGTGAAATGACACATTCATCATTATAGAATCATACAGAGTGGTTTCCCTGACCCAAAAATCCCATGTGTGCCCCCTATTCATTCCTACCCACCCCAACCCCTGACAACCACTGACCTCTTTACTATCTTCATAGTTTTGCTTTTTCTAGGATGTCATATAGGTGGAATCATACGTATATAGTATTTTCAGATTGCTTCTTTCATTAAGTAACATGCATTTTTTGGTTCCTCCATATTCTTCATGGTTTGATAGCTCATTTCTTTTTAGGGTTGAGTAATATTCCATTGTCTGGATGTGCCACGATTTATTTATCCATTCACTTACTGAAGGACATCTGGTTGCTTGTAACATTTGGCAATTTTGAATAAATACTATATACTGTATATAAACATCTGTGTGCAGATTTTTGTGTGGACATAAGTTTTCAACTCCTTTAGGTAAGTACCAAGGAGTGTGACTGCTGGACCATATAGTAAGAGCATGTTTAGTTTTGTAAGAAAATGCCAAACTGTCTTCCCAAGTGGCTGTGCTGTTTGGCATTCCCACCAGCAATGAATGAAAATTTCTGCTGTTCCACAATTCTTGTCAACATTTGGTATTGTCATTGTTCTGGATTTTGGCCATTCTAATAGAGGTATCGTAGGGTCTTATCATGTGAATTTCAATTCCCTAATGGGGTATAATGTTGAGCATATTTTCATTTGCTTATTTGTCATTTGTGTATCATCCTTAGTGAGATGTCTACTCAGGTCTTATGCCTTCCCTTCCCCCGCCATTTAGTTTTGATATTTAAAAATTATTTAAATGTATTTGTTGCTAGTATATAGAAATACTATTATTTTGTGTACTGACCATATAGTCTTTAGATTCACTTATTATAATAGTTTTTATAAATTTCTTTGATTTTTCTATATAAATAATCTTGTTGTCTACAGTTTTACTCCTTCCCTTTGGGTCTTTATGCCTCTTATTTCTTTTTCATAATGCACTGCTAGAACTCTGAATTTGTATTGCCATGCTCATTTTCAACAGATTTTGTTCTCTGGATGTGACTTATTCATAGTATCCTATTCTTGTGTCATGACACACTATTTGTGTTCTCTCTTATTTGTAGCTTTTTCTTTTAATTTGATTTTCTCTATATAGTCTTTGTTTCCACTAAACTCCTTTTTTCTATTGGTTTGTTTTGGTTTCATCACATGATCTCTTTTCTCAGATGTTTAGTAGTCTCTGTTTGTTGATCCATGATTAAGAAATGGGGACTCAAACAGTTTCTGGACACTGTGTATGTGACCGCAACTTGTTGACTTCTTGCTGTTCTACAGCATGAACAGGTGTACTGCTTATTGGGAGACCTCCTGTTGTCTATAACTTGAGATACTTGCATCAAATTGTCTAGGAGACAGTCTTCCCATCTCCTGTCTAGAGAGTAACAGCTTCGCTTTCAGCCTTCTAGGAGTTCAGGAGGAGAAAAGGGCTCTCAGTATTATATCCCCATTCATGTGTCATGCTCACATCTTCAACCATGCCTGGCATCCCTCCCTTAGTTTAGATCCTGTTTCACCAAGATAGGGCTGAGGGTGGGGCTGTCATGTGGCCACATAGACTAGGGAGAGCATCTGGGAATCCAAGTGATTATCAGATAGCTTCTACCAGCCCTCCTCATTTTACCACATTCCCTTTCACCTCCAGTTCCAAAAGGCCCTGGTATTGTCCATTCCTGTGGCTTTCAAGGCTCTGCAGTGTAAGCCGGTGGCTCTCAACTTTCCTCACTGCTGATGCAGGAACTTGCTTTCTTGGGTCTCCTACATCAGTTATCATCAGCTTATTTAATTTCCACTTCCCCAAATGTTGCTATTGTCTTCTCCTGTTCTCTCTGTCCTACTGGATTCTATTTTGTTGATGTGGGCTTGTTTAACCCCTTCACTGTAGATTGTAGGAAGAAGTGAGGTTAGATGCATGTGTTCAGTCCACCATTTCGACCCAGAAGTCCTCCTAATACCTTTTACCTGCTTACTAAAGAACTTAATAAGTTATGTCCTGATTCTCTTTTATTCTTACATGGCAAATTTAGCAGAATTTTAAAATATAAAGTTGGCCCCCTGAGCTGTAAAATAGTATTCCCAACATTACTGAATTTCTCATGTTCTTGCTTCAAAATTCATTTTAAGAGCCTTTGGAAAAAAAAGCATTGGTTTGTCTTTCTAGAGATTGAAAGTTCTTGGAAGCTATGTATGGTACTGAAATTTCTGCTGTCTGAATGTTAATGTTAACATGGGACTCAAGAAATTCTTGAGCACCTGCTGTGGACCTGACCTGATCCGTGGGTATTTAGTGGGGCTTCAGTGTTTACACACGGAGCACCTCCACTTGCCCCTCAACTCTGCCTCCAGGAAGTCCTGGCACAGAGCTCCCTGGTCACTGCCAGCTGGCCTGCCCAGGCCTGCAGGACCTGTGGGACGGGTCTCCTGCTCAGGTCTGCCCACGTGGCTCCTTCCACTCCCTTGCTGCTGAGAATAGAATTCTGGGGCTGGTGACCACATAGTCACAGAAACTTATGTGGAAATCTGTACTTTGGGTTGCTTTCCTCTGTTTTATTTGCGCAACTGTTAAAACAACCTTGACAATGACATTAAAACAAAGCTCCTTTCTGCTATGAGTGTGGTCAGATGATCATTAGCAGTGGATTGAAATGTAGTCTCATTCACTTATGTAACTTTTTCTGTCTAGGAAGAGAGGTCAGTGAATGCCAAGTGTCCCCATATTTTAGAGAAAGGAGTGGGATTCACCACAGCAGCAGCAAAAAGAGAGAAGGCCCAACTGTTTCCGCAAACTTTCTAAGCCAGCACCCCCAGCCCACGGAGAATGAGGAGGGGCTGGGAAGGGCTGCCAGCCTAGTGGGCTGCGTGTGCTGTGGTGTCTCTACCCGCTTCCCTCTTCAGGCTGGTGGGGTGGGGTGCTGGGCACTGACAGGACCACCCTTAGCAGTGGGGTGTTTCCCATAAAGGAAACTGCCAGCTCAACCTTGAGTTGGATGGCTGCGGAATCGCAGAGATTCATCTGTGTGCTAGTGATGAACTTAGAAAAGCTCTCAGGTGGATCAGATTGGGCCAAGTGTGCCCCTGAAGGAGTGGGGCAGTGGCATAGGAGCTGCGGTATGGGGAGGGTTGGCCTGACAGGGCCTTGCCTACCCAGGGACCTGTGCGACATCAGCGGTAGTGTTGGAGGTGTGGGCAGGTCTCCAACACCTATCCCCAAGTCCCCTAGTGGATGCCCAGAGACACGGAGTCAACATTTAGACATCTGCTTGGATAGAGGGCATTTGACAGCCGAGTGAGACTAGCAAGCTTAGTGAAAATACATTCTTCTGCTTTACTCTCCCTCCGTCTCTCTGCCCCAAGCCTGGAAGAGCCACAGGCAGCAGGTAGCAAGCCGGGACAGGACAGGATGGAATGGGACAGGGTGGAATACAGGGAACAGACCTTCTCAGGCTTATCTGTGGAGGAGGGAAAAATCTTTGAACTGGAAATTAAATTGAAGTTTTGACTTAAACCAGACCATATTCCTTATGAGGACCTAAAATGAGGACTGTTGGTCAATACCTGGAAGCTACTGAGAAGGTAGGGGATCCACTAGAAATGTCAGGAAGGTGAGAGCCAGCAGAGGAGCTTTGCATGGCATTGGAGGAAGGAAAACACAGCTGGTTCTGGACGGCAGCGGTCCTGCTCAGGAAGTGGATTATATTTATGGTAAGAAAGTGAAAGTGCCAGGAAACCCTTTAAGTCCCTGCTATTTACTCTTCAAAATTCAGCTCAGGTGTTCCTCCTCTGAGGAGCCTTCCTGGACAAGGACTGCTTGGCCTCCTTGCCTGCCTCTCATGGCATCTGTTCACTCTGCAGGGTAGGCATTTATCCAGACCCCAGGGGCCTCCAGGGAGGGCTGGGCCTCCTCCAGCCCTGAGCACAGAACCCTGCCCATGTGGACTGCTCCATAATGTCTGTTGGGTCCATGAATGAAAAGAAGCGAGCATGGCAGACCTGGGTACAGGAACATACAAAGATAAGTTCTGAAATGGCAATGACTATTGTCTCCATCATTTAGTCTGAAGGAAACATTTACAACTGAATTTGAAAAAGAATATTTTGTTGAGTAAGATCTCAGATTGCAAGCCCACTTCTCCTATACTTGTTTCTAAAGCAGTGTTACTGAAGCCATCAAAATAACCTTAATGGAAGAAGAAGGGACCCATCGAAGGCCACTGGTTAGAAGAGTATTTCTTTGAATGATTTTTCATATGTGAAGTGCAGGGGTTGACATTGCCTGTTATTCACTATAAGTCAAAGTCAGGACACTGGGGGCAAAATGATACATCAGGAAATGGAGACTTCACCAAAATTGCCAATGTGAAGATTAGGAAAATGGAGGGCTTTAAATCCACTCCAAAATTCTGTTTATTAAGTCTCCTTGTGTGTACGTATGTAGTCTCAAAGGTCCCATGAATTAAAGGGTAATAATTCTCCGTCTTGGCTTTTTGGACCTCTTTTCCTGTGTGCTGAGTCACTTCATATCTTTCCAAGAGACCCAAGTTCTGAGCTAAAATAGAAATGTGTGTAGCGCTGTCTACTGAAGTATAACAACGCCTGCCCAAGTGCTCACCCATCTGAAGTTCTTCACACTTAAGATCTCAGTTGCTTCTCACTATAACCTCATGAGGTGTAGGAGGTTTGGTTAAAGATGTTATCATTACCTCAATTTCAATTTTACAGATAAACTGAAGCTTAGAGAGAGAAAGTGATTTGCTCAAGTCATAGCAAGTTGGTGGTGATGAGGCCAAACCATCTCAGGAATCCTGACTCCAGATTCCGTGCTGATTTCTGCAACATCCTGCTGCCTGTAAGGATGTCCAGAGGGCAACGGGTGGGAGTGCTGATAGAGCAGACTTGTAAATACAGTGTTTGTGTGTTGATAAAGTACATTTAAAAGAGATATGTAGAGAAAGATTTCAGCACAGGATGTTCACTGTAGTATTGTCTATATTAATGGTAAGTACTTGGGTGTGTGAGAGTGTATTTATGTATATATTCTGTTTCTTTACTCACATCATTTTCCTACACAGTTACATACGTATTTATTTGTGTGTGTGTATAAATTCTTTGACGACTTTTTAAAAAATAACCATTCTAGGCAGTCAGACTGTAACAAAGCAGAGCTTTCTGCTAACAGCCTGCCTGGAGAGCTTGCCTAGACCTGCAGCTGAAGGGGGCCTCTTCCTTCCCATGCCGAATCTACACACCTGCATGTTCAGGTGCTCTGTGAAGAACAACAAGGGAGAACAACTTCATACCCACTCTCCCCAACAAGTACACGAACACCAGTCACAGGTTTCTGTACACCAGGGGGTGGGGTGGGGCAGCTCAGCAGGAATGACCGCCGTACATTTGAGCCAGGCTGTGAAAGAGGAATTGCCTAGTGCCCACTTCTGAGTCCCAGTAACAGTGATCACTAGTAAAAAGTTTATCTAAATTAGGGTCCAACTCTGGGTAGTGGGATTAGCCGCGCTCCCTCTCCTGTGGAGGAATTGGGACGGAGCAAGAGTTCCATGGAAGCCCCCTCCTGTGTAGGTGGAGGCAGGAGCATAGAAGAGGACCATAGAAGCTCTTTCTTTCTTTCTACCTGCAGTAAAGCTCAGAAACAACCCAAATGTCCAGCAGTAGGGGAATGGCGAATTTACGGTACACTCATAAAACAGACTCTCATGTAATTACTTAATAAAATGTTTTCAAAGAATTTATATACACATACATATATATGGAAATGATAAATGTGAGTTTAAAAAAAGCAGAATATGTACATAAATACACACACACAAGTCCACTATATTATTCAAATAACATTTTGAGAAAGTTCCAGAAATATATTATCTGTGATCGCCTCTCTTGGTTTGGAGTACATGGGTCCATTTTGTTTTTCTTCTTTTTTTTGTTCCTGGATTTTCTCCTGTAAGAAATAATGTAACTCTGCGGGGAAAAGATGTTCCCAGCCCTGGGCAAATAATCTTTGAAGCTGAAATCAGTCAAAGGGAGAAATAAAGTGAAAGAAACCCATTTCTTGCTTACAAGCAGTTGTCTGCTTCTGCTTGCCCACGTCTCTCACAACCTGGTTGCAAAAGGACCCCCACCGAACCTCTCTGGTCCAGATATGCATTTTCTCTCCGCCCTCTTTGTAATTTCCTGTTGATACGGAGATGGACTACTTCTCTCCACCCCTTGGAAACAGCAAGGGGTTGATATGGAGATGCACTAAGGCCAGGTGAGAGATTCTGGAAATACTGCAATTTTACCCACAAATAGTATTGCTTTTGTTTGATTTTCTCCTCTCAGAGAAGCAGGGGGTGCTTCCTGAGAAGACAAGATTGGGTGGTCTGCCCACCTGGGCTCTGGAAGGCAATCTGAACAACAGAATACTGGGAAAATGTGACAGCAGAAAGCTCAAGAATCTGTTCAGGGCATCATCAGCTGGAAGGCTAGCAAGAGAGACCATCCAGGGGCAAAGTCAACCAACCGGAGGAAACCCGCAGATCGGGGTAGGAGGTATGACATTGCCCTGCGCAGACAAGAGGGGAGTGGCAGGGCTGTTTTGAGAGGTCCCAAGCCGTGTTTGGACGGGAAGGGAGTCATTAGTGGGACAACCTTTATGATCACAGAAATATTGGAAAGCATAATCCTGGGAGTAATAATACTGCCTGGGTCTCCTTCTCTGTACGCATCTCTGTCACTATTGTCTCTCTGCACAAGTGACCCCTCTGCTTGCTGCTTTATGAAGGGTCATAGCCAACAGCCTAGACAAAACCCTTCTGTAATCTCTGGCCCCCAGAACAGTGATAACGGCAGGAGCGAAAGCCTCGAAGACCACAGCTGGAGGGACACGGGAAGCACAAACTCAAGGCCACCAAGTGATGGCAGAGGAAAGGCTGCAGCAGCAGCTTGTGGGGAGGGCATGAGCCACCAGGGCCGAGAACGAGCTGAGTGGGGGTGGGGGGGCATCTTCCCACTGGGAGCTCAGGCTGGACTGCTGACCTTTCCCTCTGCCCCTCCGTGTCCCCAGGACTGCTGAGGTCCGGGCACACAGGGCCTCATCGTGACCCCTCTGACCTTGGTTCCCTTCTTCCAGCCAGCTGTCCTCACTGTCAAGTCCTTAGGTGGCCTTGTTGCTGTTGGGCTTCTGAGAATGATGTACTAACTGGGCTGGAATTTTCCGGACCCTTGAGGCACACGCACCTTTTGAAACCCTCTTCCTTTAGAGTCTTGGCTCAGTGTCTGGGCCCAGACTTCCTATGTTCTGTCCTTCCGCAGTGGTAACACAATTTCTTCCCTGCTGCCTGTGCCTCCCTCCGGTGGGTCAGAGCGAACAGAGGCACAGCTAGTTCCCTTTTGTCTCGTCCTCTAGATTAAATGAGGAAAAAATTGTCATCAGGTCAATAACTTATCAGGCCTTTGTGTCTGAAATTCTTAATTTTCATTCCTTCAGTGAGCAAGCTTGTCATCTAAATGCTGCAGCGCCTCTTTCTGTTTAGGCCCCAGGCTCAGGGAGTAGAATGTCCAGATGCTGCAGTGTGTGGGTTGCCATGGTGCTGCAAATGGCCCGTAAATGCTGAAACGCTGCGATTTCGCGGGTGCATCTCCAAGAGAGAGGGCGATGTGTAAGTGTAGATCTGGGCTCTGTGCACCTTTAGCTGCTCGGTGACATCTGGGCTGCGATTTGGTAGTTTGCACCACCTTCAGATCCTAGTGTGATCACCCTCTTGATTCTATCAATTAACTGAGTTATAACCAATTGCTAAAAACAGTCAACATAACCCCTTTGAAGAAAGGATGCTGAGCCCCAATCTGCTGGATGACGTTCTTTCTGACCTAAGTCTTTCATTGCACTTCAGTTTCTGCTGCTGCTGGGAAGCCGGCCAAGAAGTCCCTCTGGATTTGGGGCTGGTGACTATAAATGTCCAAAGATGTGTTACCACCTGCTTAGCTCGTTGTGTTCCATTCCTCATCTTCCCCAGCAGCAGCCTCTTGCCGCTACTGTCGGCCACACTCAGCACGCTGCCCCCGTGGTTGACGGACAGAGCTTACTCCTAGTCAGGGAAGATTAAAGTCAGCAAAATCTCAAAGACAAAGTGACTCTAATTATTATTTTAAATATCTAGGTGCTTTGTTAATGGGCTGGTGATGTTTGCGTGAACAAACATAAAATTTATAAATGATCCTATTTGTACCGCAATATTTATTTTTCTTTTCTGCATTGCAGCAAAGTCACTATGTTGCTATAGGCAAAATTTTCACATAATCTGTGTCCTATTGACAGTAATGCTAAATTAGACCACTTTTATTGAGTCATTGTAGTTCTTAGTTTTTTCTTATTAACTTCAAGTTGAAGAAACTTTGTTGAAGCAATAGCAGTTGGAATTGTCAGTAAAATTCTTAAAGCCATATTTAGGTTCAGAAATGAGCCATGAATTTCATATATCAGAATCAGACATTGTATGGGGTGGCACGTGACAAATTTTCTTTATTGCAAAAAATATTACAACATACTGAATTTTACCATATAAACTGCTATCACTTGTATTGCAGTTTCCCATCTCTTAAGTGATACCTAGACCTGTTGAGTAGCATAAATACCTAACACTGTGCTTTGCACACATTATACCAAATCCTACTTATGGGCACATTTTAGAATTATGTGAATTGTGTAATATTACAGCATTCCTTGGCCACCATACACAACCTTTGTGAAAACCGTACTAGATTGTGAATACCTTCCAATCCTGAATTTGAACATAAAGAGAAAGAAAAAAGGCCCAGGGGGCTCCTGGGAAATGATGCTTCTCTATGCAACAATCTGTTGTACGTCTGCTATTTGGAGATTTGACAAATTTATAATCTATCTTCCTTTTACCTAAGATCTTCTCCTGGCCAAGACCCCCTGCCCTCCAAAGCAGTGTCTCCAATGTTGGTAGCAGCGCAGCCACAAATCTCCAGGGCGATCAGACACAGCCACCTTCTGTTTAAGGACAGAAGCCAGGAATTGTGGAGAAACGCTTCCCCCAAGGCCTGACAGGTGTTGGTCATGGATGTGGCTGTTACGGTTATGACTTGTGCTGTGCTGTACCGGGCACAGACCCCACATAGCCCAGACACCCAGGTGCTCTTTCATCTGCGGGCTTTGTGGTGCATTTGTCATGAATGAGGCACATGGAAGGGGCCTCTGGCACCCAGGGTGAAGGTGGTGCTGCATGAGAAAGACCGCTCTGTGCAGAGAATGCAGTGGCCTCGCCTGCTGGGTTCCAGCTCCTGTGCTCAGTCCCTCCTTCCTCGAAAGGGAACGACAGGCAAAAAGGACTGTTCCTATTCCAACCACTGCACCCTAAGACCACCAGGACTGCACTGGAGAGTCTGCTCTGACTAAGCAGAATGGAGCTCTGCTCCAGGGACGGTTTGTTCCCATTGTTACTGCTGCCTAGACTCTTGTTGCTTCCTTGAGGCTGCGGGGGCAGAGGACACCAAGGTTTATCCTTTAAACCAAGTTAAGAGCATTCAACCAATTGGACTTAAGAAAACTTCCTGTGACACTAACCATTTCTCTCGTACTAAGCAAAAGGCTGACATTGTGGTTACCCAGGATCATCCTTTCATTTCAAAATCTATGACTTCCCCTGTAGGATCTAGTGATCTAGTGAGCCTCCCTGTGCTCAGAATCCTTACTGGTAAATGGGCACTGATGGCAGGGAGCGTGGGAATTTTGTGAGCTGGCACCTCAGTTCCCTTCCTCCTTCCCCTGCGAGGAAAGGGAAATGAAAGCCAACCAAACCTGTGTGTGTGTGTGTGTGTGTGCGTGTGTACACACATACATGTACACTCTTTGCAGGGTGTGTTAGTTTTCCAAGGCTTCACAGCAAATAACCACACACGAAAATCACAGAAATATATTCTCTCACAGTCCTGAAGGCCGAAAGCAGGAAATCAAGGTGTTGGCAGGGCCATGGTCCCTCCAGAGGCTCTAGGGGAGGAGCCTTCCTCGCCTCTTCCAGCCCCTGGTGATTGCTGGCAATTCATAGGTTCCTTGGCTTGTGGAGAGACGGCTTCAGCCTCTGCCTCCTCATCACCTGGCCTTTTCCTTGTTTCCTCTGTGTCTCTGGGTATCCCCTCTTCCCCTTATATGGATACCAGTCATGGCTCTAGGGCCCCCTCAATGCAGTATGACCTCATCAAAGCTGATTGCATCTACAAAGGACTTATTTCCAAATAAGGTCAAATTCTAAGGTTTCAGGTGGCCATGAATTTCTTGGGGACAGTATTGAATCTAGTATTCAGGGTTAGGACAGAAAGACTATTGTGAGATGCATCCTGAATTCAAAGACATTAAATGTGAAAAAATGTACATCTTAATCTCCATAAATATGGTATCTTATACACACTCTCAAGAGATTCAACAGTGTAGGTAGGTAAAAGGCATTCTCAAAAACTGCCATAATATTTTGGTGGGATGATCTTCTGATATCTTTTTTGAAATGCCCCAGTCGAGGTAGTTCAGTTTTGATGGATTGGACATACCCATATTCTTCAGAATAGTTGGGATTTCTGGAAAAGGACTTAGGAAGAATTGGCTCCTAGGAGAGATAATGGTTGTGAAAATGCTTTACAAATGGCCGAAAATGTGATATAAATAAAGATTCATGGGTACTTTACCCACTTTATGACTCAGGGAGGGCTGTCCATTCCACACATAAAGGCAGGAGCAGTGAACTTTGAGACAGCAGGGCCATTTCCTGTAAAAATTCTTTTTCCCTGGATAAAAGAAAGGACAGTTCCTCCTGGCTTCATAAACACTCTTGTTTTTTAATCAGGGGATCCAGCAGCACCTTCTGGTTAATTCATTTTAGGGCCCTCTAAGTAGGTTTAATATATAGGAGGAGGGGGCCTGTTATCTGACCACAATTTCACAGACTATAGGATTTTGCCTCTTTTGTAGAAACAATGGACAGTGGGTCAATCATTTCAAAAGGAGTTAATAGAACTTTATACCTGGAATGGAACTTTCCCATGATCTCCTCTAATCCACTTACTGTGTATAAGATGCCAAGAGAGAAGTGGCTGGTAGAGAAGCTGGAGGTGGATTTGGGGCTCAGTTCCATGTTTAGCCTTCTCCATCATGCTGCCAAAGCACACTCACAACCCCTCATTTGGTCTTCACACAAACCTACAAGGTAGGGGTATGGTTATTCCTGTTTAACAGATGGTAAACTGAGGCTACCTGATGCACTGTCTAGCTCAGTATCATAAGCTGAGCCAAGGTAAATGACAAGCATTATTTCCATAAAATGATGATTTCATCCAGGCTCTAAATGTGATAATAAAATTTTGAGATATAACAACTGTCTTTATAAGTACAGTAAGTTAATAAAGAGAATGTTTGGGGGCTTATAAAAGCACGGCAGGAGTCACAGATTACAGGGAGGACAGTTACAGTGATGCTTGGGCACCAGGACCAGGAGAGCGCTGCTGGGGAGAATGCCTCTTGCTCTAATCTGGGATGCTGCAGCTCTCCTGCTTTTGCTGTCAGAGTAGCTGACGTTCGTCATCTAACCATGCTCTATCCCATTCATTTTACAGCACTTCTGCCATTGCTCTAGGTGCAGGTTCAGTCTGCTAGCAGCATAGGCCTGGGGCGGACTTACTATTACTAAAAAACTAACCAGATCCTGAGGCTTAGTCTGAATTCAGAAAAAAGAAATTTCTGGGAAACCACTGTTCATTCTTTTGCACATTCTAACCCTCTCTGCTGGTTGCTTGCTGCTTAAGATCTAATGAGTTAGAAATGACTTTTACTGAGTGAAAGTAAGGAAACAATTTGGGGGGATTATGTATAGGGTGTAAAAATTATGAAATCATGTTCCATGTGAAGATAATGTTCTCTCTTGTATCCTGGAAATTTTCTAGCACATCATCAAAAACTAGATATAGATACAGATATACTATAGTTTTGATAATCTTTTAAAATGTAAAAGGGTTGTGTATTTTTCCTTTTCTAATCTTCAACCTCAGACCCATTTATTTTCAGATTAAAACAGAATTCTAATGCTCCTTTCACAAAGCAGCAATTTGGAAAGGGGAATTCTTTTGATTAAAGGTGATAAATAGTCTAAGTCATTACTATTAGTGTAACATTTTTTTCAGTATGAAATATTACACTGAAACAAAATTTTAGAGTTAGGGGTGAATTTAACAATCAAAAGCCACTGTCATTTTAAAGATGTCACATTTGGTTATTTTTACATTTGGTGTTTTTATTTTCTGGGTGTAACTAATCAGATACATATTTTCAAATAATGATGATAAAGTGCAATATTCAAGGGTGACATTATGGAAATATGAATCAACCCCTACATGGCAAGTTTGTAAGTACCATGTAAATCTGTTATTATTTTATTTTCCATTAAGCTTATTACCTAGTAGAGGCTCTATTTGACCTCAAAATCTGCCAAGCATCGGAAGGCTATCCCTTCAGCCTGCTGTGTCCGGTAGGGTAAGGGACAATTTCCTTAGGGAATGTACTTGAAATGTTACTCTTAAGCTATGCAGACTCTCGAGTGCTCAGGAAAAAGTACTTTTGCCTTTTCATCCATCCTCCCCTGATGACTGCTGGGATCTCCTTCCCACATACCCAATAAAAGCCCATTCCAGGCTTTTTGTTTGTTTGGTTTTTACTTTCAGAGATACAGAAATATTTATGGATGAAATGCTATGCTGTCTGGGATTTACTTCAAAATAATGTGAAAAGCAGAGAAGCAGACAGGAAGAAAATTAAAACAAGATTAGCCATAAGTTGACAATTATTGAAGCTGGGTGATGGGACATGAAGCCTATCATGATGGTAATACCACAGTGACCATCCTTGTGCACACGTGGAAATTTCCCCAAACTAACCCAGAAGTGGAACTGCTGGGATTAAACACATTTTAAATTGTCCTGGGGGCTACCAAATTGCTCTCCAAAGTGTCTGCACAAATATGTATTCCCACCTGCCATGTATCTCGCTGAACCTTGAGATTCAACATTTTCATCAGAGTTTTAAACAGCATTATATCCTTTTTGTATTCATTTGCATTATTGTAATCACTTTGGGTATCTTTTCACATTTGCTGGTTCTTTTGGTTTTTTTTCTGCGGTTTATCTGTTCATATTGCTCCA
Source organism: Manis javanica (assembly GCF_040802235.1). Taxonomy (NCBI): domain Eukaryota; kingdom Metazoa; phylum Chordata; class Mammalia; order Pholidota; family Manidae; genus Manis; species Manis javanica. The sequence goes on along the minus strand of NC_133162.1, from coordinate 6,893,146 downwards.
GATTATAGATGAGATCACTATGAGGTCTCTTTCCTCTTCCCTCTAAGCAGTAATGTGCAGCGGCCTGCTTGCGTTAGCTTCTAAGAGCCCACTGTTACCAGTTAGCAAAATTCTTGAAAATCTATCAAATACAGGTAGCTCAGAATTGGCCCAGTGAGAATATTTATACCTTGGCAGTCAGCAATTGCTGTAAATCAGGGCTTGCATCTTTAGAGAGCTGGTTAAGTATTTACCAGCATACCACTGCCTCCAAGCATTTGCATCTAGACATAGCAGGTTCAGAAGTTCAACAAGGTAAACCTGAGGCATGCATGAGGAAGGGGCCCTGGACCTGCTGACTGGGACCAGAAAATTCTTGTCCCAGGAGACAGACAACTAATAAGAAAAGCCGTTAGGGGCTCTGTGCTCAGCACCTGCTCTGGATGAAGTCAGAGGTCAGCCTCTAGGACATCTAGGCGGTCCCAGAACTGCCACTGCAGCATGAAGCAGCTGAGGGTGTAGAGTTCATTCCTTGGCCCCTTTCACGTCTGAGCCAGGTATGGTCAGCTACATAATTTGCAGGGAACAGTACAAACTGAAAATGTGGGCTTCTTGTACAAAAGCAGGAAAAAAGCTTGTTTTTTGTCCACCATCTCTCTCCACCTGTCACAGTTTTCTCTCTTTGTTATCTAATGTCATGCTCTCTCGGGCATGGGGACCTTTGTAGGGCAAATGCCAAATCCCATAATCACCTAGGGTGTCACCTGGTATGGCGTCTTAGGCCCTGAGTGTGGAGCCTCCTGAGTGCAAATGTGATGCCTTCAGCAGCACACCCCTGCCACCTGGGCCTCTGCAGCTGAGCCCTCCTCTGCCACCGTGGTTACGAGCTGGTCACAGTCAAGTCTGCCAGCAGGTCGGCTGTAACATGCCTTCTTTTAGCAGGTATTTACTGAGCAAATGCCAAGCACCGGGAACCCTCCTTGGTATACAGGTAATTACTATAGAAAAATCCTACCCTCATGGAGTTTACCTTCTGTCCCAGGAGACTGGCAACTAATAACATGCATAATTGTTATAGGCATGTATATATGGTGTGTGAGGTAGTGGTAGGTGCTAACAAGAAAAATAAAAACATGGAGAAGGGATAGAAAATGTCAGCAGGGTGGCACTGTTAGAGGATGCGTGAGTTAAAATTTCAGATACTGGGGTTTGGGAAAATGACATCTGAGCAAAAACCTGAGGTGAGGGAGGCACGTTATACACGAGGCAGCACATTCAGCCCTTCACCCTGTGCTACCTTCCTTGTAAGACTACTTACCGACCTAACAGAATCATTGTGAGAATTGTACAAGATCACAGCCTTTTCAGTCAAAATTTGCCTGCATAAGTTTCAACTTCAGTTATAAGTTATTTTAAGCATGGGAAACATCGTATAAAAAATAGTCTGGTTAGAATATGCATCACTGCCCCTTTTTATGGTAATGTTTATGAATTCAGTGCTCTTTGAAACAGATACTTCATTTATTGTCATAATTTTAGAGACTGGGGAAAGTTGTCTTTGGCATCTTCTGAGGATTAACATGTTCTGCAATGATCTCTTTTCCCCCTCATTCTTTTAGTTGCTCAATAGGATTTCTTCCCATGAAAGCAGAGTGTTAAATAATTAAAATATAAACCTGCAGGAAGAGGAAAAAGAACAATTCCTCCATATCAGGAAGTGGAATATTATTCTATCACACTGTTTGAAAAAGAAAATCCCTTCAAACAGTGGCTTAAGTAGAACAGATACATTTTTCTTTTGTATAAGACACCTGGGGGAAGGCAGTTCAAGCATGGACTATATTTCTGCTCTACTATTCTCAAAGTCACCTCATGGTTCAGGATGGTCACAGGAGCTCCAGCAATCACATCCATATTCCAGGAAGGAAGATAGGGTGAGATGAGTGGCCTGTTCCCTCCTTTTTAAGGAAAGTTTCCATAAAATTCAACACACACACACATATACACACCATAAATACATTATGGTCCAGAACTTTGTCACATGGTCACACCTACCTGTAATGGAGACTTGGAAATGCAGTAAAGGCATTTAGCTGAGCAACAATTTTGTTAGAAACTGATGTTCTATTTCTTGGGAGAGAAAGGAGAATGAATGGTAGGGAGAGTTTCTAACAGTTTCTGCCACAAACGCTAAGTTCATTTTCTTTTTAAGTTTATGAGGGCTATAAATCTCAGGAAAATAAGTCAATACCTAACTCCTAGGGCCTTGAGATACTACATTTTAAAATGGTCTAATTCTAGCTTTTTAAAAATCAGATGAAAAACTCCAATGGGAAATTAATTTCCATTCTGTCATCTTTATTATTTTTGCATATGTTACTTGAGTAGTCTACCGTTTCACCATATTTGGAATTGTACAGGTAAACAGTCCAGTAAAAAAGGATTTCACTGTAGTTGTAGAGAACTTAGTGTTTCATAGGACAACATCAGTTTTTAAAATATGCATTTGAGACAGGAAAGAATAATAATGGTTTGGTTGCAATGGACATCTTTTTTTTTTCTATTGAAAATAAGGTCCAACAAGAAAAGCTGCTCTTTCTTGCTGACCCATGCCACAGTACCTGAGATGATACTGAGTATTTGCTCAGGGGCTTTTTTTTTTATACAGTATGAGTTGCTTTCTGATGGAAAGCTAATGTATTTTTGTTGGGAAAAAAAGTCTATTTCCTTAGCTCTTGAGCAAGAATATGTCTTCCTCTTGAAGATTTATTTTCTTTCTTTTTAATGGTGACAGATGTTGTCTGCCAGCATAGAAACAAACACACAAATGTCATGCTTCAGTTACAGTGACTGTGGGCAACTATGTTGTCACTTGTCCTTTATGCATGGTGACCTGATGATTAAACTACTAATATTTATTTGGAGGAATTCCCTTTGATTAGAGAATATTATGTTAACACAAAGCTACATGTCAGTGGTGAATCTGTTTTATTAAAATACATTTATCTCTGAGTTAGAGCTGGCTTCTCAACATGATTCTTTCCTACTTAATAATATAAAAGACTCTGTCTCTAATCTTGATTTCAGTGATGGAAATCCTGCAGACAGACTCAAAATTATACTGTAAGACAAAATCAGAAAAGAAAATATCCCTAAGGTGTGGAAATGTAGTTTCATTATTTAACATACGAGGATGACTGGCATTGAATTCAGTCTAGGCTCCAGCAAATCTTACCTTTTTTGACACATCATTTCATTCCAAAAAGATGCTGCTAGAGAGAGAACCTGTCAGTTTATGGACTTAAACCTTTGTCCTATTGCTTTAGGAAGCCATTTCTTGATGAGCCTCCAGTATTTCACTGGTGAGTTTCTGTGCCACCTGTGCCATCCATCGTTTCTGAATTTTAGCTATAGAATGGATTAGTATAATTCTTCTGTATGTTCAGTATAACCATGCTGTAACACAAAAAGGAAAATTGAGATGTTCTCTAAATACGTTGTCTCTGGGTGGAATAGTCTTTATTTAGGCAACGGGATTCGAACTGGCAATAACTGTTGCCTCCAGGAATGCTCTGCTTTTATGTCTGCTCTGCTGTAGTTTCTGTCAGCTGGAGAGCCTGCAGCTGTCCCTCCAGACTCACTCTCCCTTGACCGACATGGACTGCATTAGTGGTTCCCTAGCCTCCCTATGGTCACCTGGTCCTGTCTGGATTGGCCAATGGGAGGCCCTGGCAGAACCTGGGGAAAGGGGAGAGGGGTCAGGATATATACTCTGGCTGTTCCCTGCTGGGCCAGGTTGATAGCGGCCATGTCTTTCTAGGAAGGCCACGGCACCTGCTCAGTGGCCCTCCTGCCAACCGCTCTCTCTCGGATCTGGTAAGGGCTCCTCATTATTGTCAGCTCAAGGCTGTCTCACTATCCTTGCTGGTTTTCTTCAACCCTCCCCCCACCTTTGTAAAGAATTTCAATTTTCCATTGGAGTGTGCTGTCTATTTCTGCCTGGGACACTGATGAGCAACCTTTAAGAATGGGGGAGAGTGGTTATTTTGCCTATGACTTGTTTCTAGGAAGTGTTTTCAACAGGAATAGGACGGAAGCAAAGCCCTGGATAATTTAAGTTTCCCCTGCTGTTTGTTTTTCCACTCCTGGAGTTGTAAATTGTTGATGTTCTCACAAGAATGTTAAAGAGAAAATGTAGTTCTTCAAGGTACCTGTACAAGTCAACCAATTCTCTGGTGGGCTGCTGACATCTTGCTAGAGCTCCCAGCCTAGGGTTAAGTGGTGGGCTCACCGCCATAGTGCAGGGTCAGAGGAATCTAATAAGGAGTGGGCCCTAATTTTGTCAGCATCTTTCCCAGGCCCACCTACTCTTCGGGGAGCATGGACTCCATCCAGCTACCCTCCCTGCTTGCTTCCTTACCCATTACAGTCCCACATGCTGACCCTAACGTTTGAAGAGAACTCAGGCATGACTGCTGAAACCTAGTGCCCTAACTGATGCTAATCACCTGTCCTAAAAGATTGGCTGAGAAATTCATTCAGCTTAAGCACATTCTTTTTTCAAGTTCATCATTGATTGAGTTTGGCTTCAAGTTGGGTACTTAACTCTCTTTCTCATTCTCCCCACAGTTGCAGCGACTCTTATTTCACAAATGTGAGGAGGCCCATAAACTGTGGTCTGGTAAATTCTATTTGCAAGGACTGCTTCTTGAAAACACTAATCTTAAAATGAGAGAAGGCACTAATATTCACTTTTAATCCACACATCTTTTAGAAAAACCTCTATAAGCTATCTGTCTTCTTGACCCAGCTAGGGCCTGTTTTTTTTTTTTTTTGACTTGCTCATTAAATTATTCTTTCATTTATTCACAATTATTTTACTATAATTTTGAATCAAGGGTGTACTCAAAGTTGGTTTCCATGGTCTCCCTTACTTTTTTGTGTGAAATTTTTTTTTTTTGAGAGGGCATCTCTCATATTTGTTGATCAAATGGTTGTTAACAACAATAAAATTCTGTATAGGGGACTCAATGCACAATCATTAATCAACCCCAAGCCTAATTCTCAATAGTCTCCAATCTTCTGAAGCATAACGAACAAGTTCTTACATGGTGAACGAATTCTTACGTAGTGAATAAATTCTTACATGGTGAACAGTGCAGGGCAGTCATCACAGAAACTTTCGGTTTTGATCACGCGTCATGAACTATAAACAATCAAGTCAGACATGATTATTCGTTTGATTTTTATACTTGATTTATATGTGAATCCCACATTTCTCCCTTATTATTATTGTTATTATTATTATTATTTTTAATAAAATGCTGAAGTGGTAGGTAGATGCAAGATAAAGGTAGAAAACATAGTTTAGTGCTGTAAGAGGGCAAATGTAGATGATCAGATGATCAGGTGTGTGCCTATGGACTAAGTATTAATCCAGGCTAGACAAGGGCGGCAAGACATCCACGGATGCAGAAGATTTCTCTCAAAGCAGGGGGGGTGAGATTCTGAGCCTCACCTCTGTTGATCCCCAATTTCTCACCTGATGGCCCCCCTGCGACTGCGCCTGTCTTAGGTTGTTCCTCCCTTGAGGAATCTTACCCGTCTCTGGCTAACCAGTCATCTTCCGGGGCCATACAGGGAAATGTAAAGTTGGTAAGTGAGAGAGAAGCAATATTCTTTGAAAAGGTTAGCTTTTTACTTCTTTGCAGATTTATGTAGGGCCTGTGTTTTAATTCCCAAAAATAAAGTCTTGTAACTTCTCTGACCCTTAGTTTTCCTTTCAGTCCTTGGAGATAACATCTTTCTGACAAATAAGGATACAGTGCAATAATGGATAGTAAAGTATTTTTGAAAACTTAAATATCTTAAAAATACAAGTTATTATTGCCTAAAACATTATGTAGTCTAAACCAATGACTTTTAACTTTTTTTTGGGTCATGAATGACTTTAGAGAATTGGTGAAAGATACAGAGCCTCTCTCCAGGAAAGTGCAAGCCATTCCCAGGATTTTGTTATACAATTTCAAGGTATCTGTGGATCTTCTGAAGCCTGCCATGCCCTGGAAATATTTCACAAAAATGCATCTTTCCTTTTTAAAGATGGCTAAATGCAAACATTAATGTGTTAGATATAATTTTAATCTGCATTCATTTATAAGACTTGACATTTAGAATTCTGTACAAGATACATAAATTACATACTAAAAGAAGAAGAATCAAAGGGAAATATCAAACTATTCTAAGTTCTTGAATGAAATTTAAATGCATTAGGTTATTGAACTAGAATAATGAAGGTTGAAAATATCCTCAAGTATAAAACTGTTAAAGTGGGCAGATAGCCAGACATGAACAGGCAGGGGGTTGGGGACTTGGGCTGGTGTCAGTTAGATGTTTGTTTATAATCAAAATATATTCTTAGATATATGTTATGTTCTTATTTACATTCCGCATAAACTGTTCTTGTGGGATGTGGGGAGGGAGGGTGTAGATACCAGTCCTGCCAAAACTGACTAGTTCAATGTGGAAAAGAAGTTGACTCTGACTTTACCTCAAAGGGAATTATATACTCATTAGCATACTAATGATCACACCCCTTGGCACCACGAGAGTGTGACCCTATTTCCCAGAATTCCCTTCCTATTTCCAGAAAACCCCAACTAACTGGGTGAATATTCCACCTTTGCTTAAACTTCAGCTGATAGACCACCCAACCCCAACCCCAATGTGCTGCTCGCCTCTGGAGCCCACCCACACTCCCTCCTTGAGTTTGTACTTTGCTTTATTAAACTGCTCTTTGCTTGTACCAGCTCAACCAGCTCATGAATTCTCTCTTGATCAGAGTCAAGAACCCTCCCGCAGGTTGAGGTCTCTCCTAGCACACAGGGAGATCTTCTCAGATTGGATTGCCCTACAACAAATCTAAGAAAGTAAAGATAATTAATTCACTCAGTAGATATTTCTTGAACACCTGTATATGACAACGACCATCCTAAGTGCATAGGATCCATTCGTGAATCAAAGTTAAAGTATCTACAATACAGAAATGATACTTTCTCTTCCTTGAAAGCTGATAAAGCTCCAGGTAATGTAGGAATATAAGCCAAATGAGTTTATTTGTTATACAACTCATGCTTTATGCCTTACGTGGAACAACGGAATAATTTTGTATCGGTCATAGAACTACATTTCTGTCTGATCAGCCCCCCTTTAATAGGCAGCTTGTGTATTTTAATTTTATAGCTACTACAAATCTTCTATGTCAAAGGTAACAGGATGCTGTGTACTTCATGGTTTTGTCCCAGCCGTGATGCTCCCACACAGATTATTCTCTCTGGTCCGGAGTCTGAATTTACATATCATTGTGGAAGCAAATGAAATCATTTGCATGAATCACTCTTACTAATTCAGGATATATTTGAATGACATCATGAGTATTTTAACATATTTTCAAATATTTTTAGACTGTGGCCTCTGGAATGATTGGAAAGAGAGAAGTGAAAGATATTGTGGCCTTCCTAACTTTTTAGATAATTCATCATTTTAGTGTTTGGCAGAATGGCAGAATATTTTCAATTCCATGAGCATTAAATAATAAGACATGTAAGTATTAGATTCTCACACACAGGGAAAAAAAACACATGGAAAGAGAGAGAGAGAGAGAGAGAGAGAGAAAAACAGAGAGTGTATGATTGGGGAATGGTGGGGAGGGTGAAGGTGTCACCTCGTCAACCCTGAAATGGGAGAAGGTTTGCTTACGAAAACCATAAACTGGGAAAGTAGCCCTTTGGGTTTGTTCATATGAGGTTAGACTCACAGCACATTTGAGCTGACTAGGCATTAGTCATGCTTTTCACTGGTCCAGGATTTCCTAACTGAAACACATTTTTCCCTCACTGAGTCTTTTCCAGTATCTCCTTCCCATTTTTTCTTCTCTCCTTTCTCAGCCAATCATACTGCCTGCAAAATATAGCCTTTACTTCCTATTTCTGCTTTCCAGGGGAATTGCCTGGTTTACCTTCTCTGTGTCCTCTTTGGAACATTAGTAGTATGAGTATTTTTTATGGAGTTGCCCTTTCTATTCTGAGATGTGAATAAAATTTAACTTTCCAGTAAGATTAGCATCTCAACCTTTTTTGTGTGAGTGGGTCACTTCAGAAAAAATGTTTTCAATGCATAAGTAAATGAGATTACATAAAACTAATTAAACTGAAATAGTTATCGAATTAAAAAAAATCTGTTATTAATTTAAGCATGACTTTAAAAACAACACATTAATTAAGAAGCTAGTGGCAGATCTAATGGCCACCACGATTTTGCAGTTGTGATGACCATCAGCCATATTTTGAGATATCTACAACTGTAATGTGTTCTAAGAAGTCCAGTCGCTATTGGTGCCAAAGCCACAGGTTTGTCTACTGTGGTTTGTTGACCAGGGGTTGGTACTGATGTAAATGTTACATTTCAGTTAAAAGTGGGTGGAAATGAGTATGTATTTTCTTCCCATCTGAGTTTACAACCCCATAGAGGGTATAGGGACCCCAGGCTAAGAGCTGCCCCCCCACTAAACAAATAGCCCATTTGTCTGAATGGCCAGCATTCAGAACAGTGCCTGACATGGAGTATCTCCTCAATAAATGTTATCTGAGTTAAGCAAAATGAGGGAGACTGACCTTTATCAATACTTAAGGATGATGGCCAGGACTTTCCACCTCTAATCTCATTGAATCTTCAGTTAGCTGCCAGAGAAATATTACCTTATAGTTCTTCAGTGAAGAAGCCAACTCACAGAGGACAGCTCAGTGGCAGAGCAGAATTTAAACCCAGGTCTGTTTGATTCCAAAGTCTATGTTCTTTCCACTTCACATTGTTGCCTCAGATAAAATTTTCCAGGTCCAGAGAATAACAGAAGTGAAGTTATTTCAGATATTTGATGTCTCCAAACTTATTAAAAAGATCCATAAAACTTCAACAATTCTCTCATAACTCAGTGAGTCTAGCTTACAAGGATATCTAGTTTAAGGTTTATGAAAATTTCTTAACCTTGCTCCTGTGAACATAAATTCCTACCCACGGAGCTGAGACTAGTCCTAGCACAAATCAGGACTTGATTAAGTCACATGAGCTGTTTTAGTCTGATGTCTGACATACATACTTTGCCCTTTTGTGAGAGATTTTTGTCTCAGGCATGTTTGTGGTTGGTGTCCAGAAGGGTGACTGGATGATCCTATATTCTACAAAACAGTGTCATTTATTTCATGAGAATGAAGCAGGCAGTGTTATTATTGTATTGCATTTTCTACTGTAAAGAGGTTTTGCCCCTGAGAAATCATGTTGATCATATACAGTGAATGCCAGGTATTTTGCAGCTTATATAACTGGCATTTTTTTTGCTGAATGGCTGAGAATTTGTTCTTGTAACAATTGGACTTTCCAGCATTTCTTTTGAGCAGAGCTCACCAGTTGTATAAAACTTCATAAAAGCACAGATCCTCCCAACAGACCCTAAGCAAATGGGACCTGCTGTCATTGCCTTCCGCAAAGTGCCTTTAACTGTCCTTATTTGGAAATGTGCCTGCTGGGTGGCCTCTGCCTGTTTGGCCTCGCTGTTCTAGGCCTCACACTGGGCCACCTAACCGTGTCAGAGGAAGTGGCTCCTTGTCACTCTTTTTGCTTCTCCACACCCCTTGTCCCAAAGCACTCAGCCCAACCCTCGCCCATGACCTCCGCTTGCCTAGTCCCCCAGGCAGGGAAAGAATATGCCTCGGAATCCTCACCTGTCTCTCCCATCAGGCTCTCTGGACAGCTCTGTGTTTCACGTCTTCCTTTCCTCTTGTTTCTGAGAAAGAGAGAGCCCTGGGATTGCCACAACAAATCACCCTGCTCTAGTTTCCCTCTCCCCTGGGTTTCGGTCGTTACCTGCACACTCTCCACCTTCTTTCCTCTGTTTATGAAATTGCTGATATGCACATTCTTACAATATATATGCAGGAAAACAAGACCTTTCCCTCATTCCCATTACCCTGTGCCTGTTCCATCTCCTGCCTTTCTGTCATTGCCCACTGTCTGGGACTGGGAGTCTGTGATCACTGCTGCAGAGAGCCTACACATGCCTTCAGTTTTTGAAATCTGGCTTCTCTCCCCACCATCCTACTGAGAACTGTTCTCTAGAAGGTCACTGAGCCTCTTGTTTGTGGAATGCAGTGACCTTTTCTCTGTTCTAATTCCTACGTCTGTAGAATCTGAAGGTGCTCATAACTCCGTTCTTGAGGATCACTGACCCTTTAACTTCCAGAACACCTTTTGCATCTGATTTTCTAACCAATCTGTTTTTCTTTCTTACTCCTGTGGCTTCCGTGGTAATTTCTACCTAGGCTGGAGCTGGAGATAATCAAGCAGTTTATCTACCACATGTCAGACCAGCATTTCCTGTTCTCTGCACATTTCTTCCTGAGCCCAGGATGTGGACATACCCAAGCCAAGAGTCAACAGCTCCTCTTATCTAGTTCCGTTCCTGGGTTCCTGCTCTTAATCTTACCCCTATCATCGGGAGTTCTCTGACTTGAGCTGCTTTCTTCTGCCCCATGTTCAGACAGTGGCAGACCCTCAACAATTCTCCCACCACCTCCGTCCACTCTCACTCACCTTTCCATTCTCTCAGCTGCTCTGGTTTCAGAGCCTTGTCTCTGAATCAGTTTCTCTGTCCCTATTTTCAGTTCTACCCTAGATTGTCCCACAGACATTCCGTGTTAGGGTACAGCTCCAGTACTGGCAATTTCCTGCTCAAAACCCTTCCATGGCTTTCTCCTAGTAAAGGGATAAAGTATAGATCCCCAATTTGGCATTCAAGACCTTCTGAATGAGGCAGGAAAAGTAAAATGGAGTTTTATCTTCTACAGGTACTTTATTTTGGCTTTTATTTCAAGTGTTTCCCTAAATAATTGTCAACAAGACTATACTGTCCCTACACATTACAACAAGGGTTCTAAGAAAAAGAGCTTTACAAAAAAATAGTGGATATCTTCTTCCCAAATAAGTATTTCTCAGAATTCAGAAATATATATATATATGGAGAATGGTAATTTAATCTCCATGCCAAACAGCATGAATCAGTTCAATTGTGCCAATGCTATTTGCTGTATTTGTCATCTTTTCATTCAAATATGTGCAATGGAAAGTTTTGGGAAATCAAGAGCTTTGTTCTAATTTCAGACCTAGATGGTCTGTCTTTTGGTAAATAACTTAAAATCTTTAGGCATCAGTTTTCACATTTGCAGACTGCGGGGTGTGACTGTCAGTAGTTGGCTACACATTAGTTACCTGGGGAGTGTGTTTAAAATATAGCCACGCCCAGGCTTTCCTCCTGGGGATTGTTTCAATATGTCTGGAGTGGGGCCCAGATACGTGTATTTTGAAAAAGCTCCTCAGACAATTCTAATGTTTGCCAGGGTTGAGAACCACTGCATGGATAGCAGGGATCTTTCCAGCATTAACATAGAGTCATTTGGGGATTTGCTCCTGTTTTTCAATTACAAGATAATTTCATTTGAATGTACTTAGCACATTCTACCTCATTACAATTTTGGTTATTTTTGTCTTGGCCCCTTGCTATGCTGTAGTTCCCTCAAAGGCGGAATGTGTCTTACTCGTCTTCATGTGCTGCCTGTTGCTTAGCACATGGTACTTCATGTTTACTAAACTGAATGAAGAGTTAATAAGACTTTTACCCAAACAATATCCCCTTCCCTTAACAAAATAAACTCTAAAGAAAACACATAATTCTGCAGTTCTTGCCAAGTTGTAGGTAAGATGCTTTGCAGTTGAGGTTCAGGAAGGGGACACTGGAGGTATTCTGAGGTTCTTAAAATATTTTCAAAGTGAAATATTGGTTGAACCATTTGTTCTTACATAATAGTGTGGTGGTTAATTTTATCCACAGTTGTGTTAATCATAGGTTTGGGAATGCGTTATTTGTAGGCAATGACTGTTGTAGTTTAAACTCAGTTTACTGGTGGGTCCTTCAGGAAATAATGTTGCTCTGAGAAGATGGAGATTATTGAAAGTCTCTTTGTGACAGGAATGGCTGTGAGGATAAAATATACCAACAATTATGAAAGAGGTCATTTGTGAGGGAAGCTTTATAGAGTATCATTTTTCAGTGGCCATAGTGAAGTTGTACACACATCCTTTGCCATATGTGTGCAAAGAGACTGTGAATAATACCATGAATAGTTTTGTTAAATGAAGTCTCCATCCAAGTTTTAAAAATCTAATTAAACTCTGAATTACAGTCTTCCTATTGAAGCTGAGGTGTCCAGTACAACTCCTAAATGCCCTTGACAGTGCTACAGTTCATCTCCAAAAGATAGAGGTTTACAACTCTTAAAGAGTTGTGTTTTATGGTCTTTTAAATTCTTTAAATAAAATTTGAAGTACAAAAAATACAAGGTGAAGTCCCCCTGGGAAAACAAAGCTTTCCAGCTGGAAAAATTTGACACATGGGGTTTTAGCAAATGGCTAAATGACTTGGACTATTTGATTATATTTACAGTAAAAAAAAGAAATGTACAAAATACATCACCATTAACACATTTTCTTTAGAACTTGGGCTCTGGGAATTCTCTTGACAGTGTTTTTTCCATGGCTGTAATTTATCCCCTGCCTTAAATATACAATTCACAGAAAAGGAAACCATCTCCAAGTTACACAAAGGCAACTGTAAGAAAGCTGGGTTTACCCAAAATTAGAGTTAGGAAATATTTAGAAGAGAGCAAAAAGCTAAGTCTTGATGGCTTAAATTTTTACTTTATTGAGGTATGCCATATAATTCCACAGATTTTGACCATGTGTCTGTGTATCCATGTCATATATGTTCTAAACACACACTTATTTTTAAATTAAGGTACCATTGATATACAGTCTTATGAAGGTTTCACATGAGCAGCATTGTAGTTTCAACATTCACCCACATTATCATTCCCCCCACCACTGCAGTCACTGTCCATCAGCATAGTGAGATGCTACAGTCATTAGGTGTCTGCTCCGTGCTGTGCCGCCTCCCGCATGACCTAACTATATTGTGAGTGCTAATTATAATGCCCCTTAATCCCCTTTTCCCTCCCTCCCCACTCCTCCCCTTTGGTAACCACTAGTCCCTTCTTGGAGACTCTTGAGTCTGCTGCTGTTTTGTTCCTTCAGTTTTGCTTTGTTGTAATACTCCACAAATGAGGGAAATCATTTGATACTTGTCTTTCTCTGCCTGGCTTATTTCACTGAGCATAATACCTTCCGGCTCCATCCTTGCGGTTGCAAATGGTAGGATTTGTTTTCTTCTTATGGCTGAATAATATCCCAATGTGTATATAAACATACACATTTATAATTGATAGCCACCTCCAAGGGCAGGAGTAAAAAAGCTTTTTATTTATCTATATTTTACAGTCACGCACAACCTAAACATTTCTTCCCTGATGTCATACAGTTTGAAACTGTAGTAAGCAAAAGTGAAACATATTCTACTAAGCAGTTCGTTAGGGCGCCCGGAGACTTGGGGGCCAACTAGTAAGCCTGGGGAGTCTGTCGCAGAGGGGAGGGACGCCGGGCCACCCGGGCGACCCCGCAAGGCGCCGAAGGCCCGCAGTCCCCGCCCGCAGTCCCGGTCCTCGCCTTACAGTCAGCGCCGGGCGCTGGCGTGACGTCACCCCTCCGCGGCCCGCCTCCTGCACCGGGAAAGAGGCGGCCACCCATTGGCTGCACCGCTGGCGGCGTCAGGCCAATGACAGGGCGGCGAGAGACGGGGTCCGGCCTTGACGTTGTGCTGCTCTCCGTGGGGTTTATTTGGCTCCGGGGCCCCTCTCCGCCGCCATTAGGATCCCGCAGCGCCCGAGGCCGGTCCCCCATCCTCTTTCCTCCTTCCCCCACGGTGACCCCCCCCTCCCGCCTCCGCGCCGGCTCTCCACCCCTCTGCCCCCGCCTCCGGCAGCCGGGAGTCGCGCGCGGGCCCGCGGAGACCATGTCCTGACTGAAGGAAGAGGGCGGAGGCGGCAGCAGCGGGGCGGGCGGCGGCGCGGAGGGAGGCGGAGAGGGGCCGGGCTCGGCTCGTCGCCGCAGGCTGTTCGGGGAGTCGCCGCCGCCAGGTAATCGGGCCCCGGGCGGGCGTCCCTTCGCAGGCCCCTCGCGGTCCCCGCCGCGGCCTGTCCGTCCCCTCGCTCCCTGGCGGCCCCCAGACAGCCGGCTCTCCCGGGCTGCTGGCCCGCGCCCCAAGGGGCGGCGTTGCGGGCTTGGGGAGGGGAGGGGGTACGGTCTCCCTTCGCCGCGCTTCCATCTTGGGCTTTCCCGTTGCGGGGCCAGGCCTGGGGCTGTGGGAGGGTGGGTCCGCCCCGCTTGTTTACCGACCATCGATCAGCAGTGGCTGGACGCGCTGCTTGACCTGCCACCTCTTTTATGCCAGATTCCACCCCCCAACTTCTTTTCCTGCCACCTACGGGCGGGTGAGTGGGGTTTCACTCCCATTCTGCAATAGGCCCTAAATACTTGGGTCCATCGCCACAAGTTGGTGCTGGTCTCCAAACTTGTATTTCGGGACCTTGGCTTCCTTTCCACCTCCCGTTGTTGCCATTTCTGTCTTAAGAAAATAAAGGTGGGGGTGGGTGACGGGGGTGGGTTGGGGAGGAAGAGCTGGAACTAATGGAAAGATTGTCTAGTCTTCTTTCCCGAAATAACGATTGTTTAGTGCAGGTATCTGTTATTTTCTCCGCTGTGGCTTGGTGTGGTCATTTCACAGACAAAAGGACTGTAATGAATACTTGGATTAAGCACAAGGGACAGGCAGTTTAGGTTCAGCCTAGAAGTTTCAACCGGCCCATCATCTTAGGGATACACTGGTATTTTGAAACTCCCTTGATGAATTTTGAATTTTGGTCAACTCATTCCCCTTTTCCATTAACTCCGTAGACTCCGATCAAACGCAGTCTCTATCCAATAATTTGGTCTCTCTGCTCACCACGTGATCTACAATGTTGTCAAAAAGTCTAACGTACAAAAATGTTGTTTTAGAAACAGTTGAATTCTGTAGCTCTTGGCAGTGTTAAATAATGAGTGGTCCTTCTCTCCTGTGGTCTCTTCTTTATACTTGTGCAACTTCAAGGGTACCCCTGATTGGATCAAGCCTGGATGACTCAGTGTACAAACCATAAGCCAGGGGAAACCATGAGGAATTCTGAGCTTGACTTTTGCCAGGGGCCTTGGGAAAGTCATCTAAGCTATGTTTGTGAAAAATAAAGCTGGATCTCTCCTCATTATTAATTAAACGAGGTAATTCTAAAGGAATTTAGAACCCTGCTGCCTCTTGACTTTTGGATCTTAAGACAATACAGTCACTTTCTTATACTAAAATGTCAAAAGCATTGTTTTTGTTGGGCTATTGGGACCGAAAGGACACACTTTAATTTTGGGGGAGGACACTGTTTGAATGTCATGAAGCATTTTTACTTTTATTGATGTTTCAGTACTTTTCAATGTTTTAGAGCAGTGAGACACCCATTTATTTCCTCTTGAGATGTGCTTGGGTTAGTGTGATGAACTCATTCATGGTAGTGTGTTTTAAGCTTATGGACTCCAGCTCTACACTGATAAATAAGGGTTATGGCATATCACAGTTAAAAGAGGATTAACATACTTTTGGAACTCACAGTCCTGTTGTATTTTTATTTATCTTGGTTCAGTGTCGAAATTTGATCATTGCTGCTTGCATCCCTCCTACCCCAGTAATAATGAGCTTTGGTACCTGGGCTTATTTTCCCCCAGTGATAGGTAGTGTTTAATTTCGAGTATTGTACTCTGCCTTTGCTTTGGGTAAATAATATCTTGCCCATTTTAACACTCTCACCTCCTAACTTCACCACGTAAAAACTTTGGGCCGCTACTTATTATGTGAAAAGTAAAACTTAAGATGCTTGTTGTGGTGTTCCAAGTTTCTGTGTAATCTGGCCCTAATCCACCCTCAGTCTACTTCTCTTTGTGATCCTTAGTTCCAGCCGAACTAACTTGCTTGTTGTTCCTTTGAAGGCTGTCTGCTTGACCTTTCTTTATGCTTTTCTTTCTGTTTGAGACCTTCTTCTCCTTGTATTCGTGGATATTCTCTTTACTTTGGACTTTTTTGAGTCCTTTCTGTTGAGAAACCTTTTTGACTCCTTCAACCCCAAGGGAATTCATTCTTTGTGTGGGATTTTTTTTTTATCACGTTAGCCTATATTTCATTTTATCTTTTTAACATTTATTCTGTTTCCCAATTAAATTTTTAAGACTTGGAGAAATGGGTATGAACCCCAAACCCTCTGTCTTTGGAGACAATATTCGGCACTTAAAATATGGATACATGGTTTGACAAAATATTTTTGGTTGTGGAAGTATTTTAGGATACTTGGTTTGTACTCTTCTAAGTATTGGAGTTTCAGGGGCTTGGATGATTTATAAGGCAAAATTTTGAAATTATGGCTGTCTTTAAAAACACTTTTTTTTGGGGGGGGGTCAGTATGTTTATTTTTATTAATCTAGTTTTCTTCCTGTGAAGGACAGCTCAACGGTTTGATGATGATCATGTCTTATTCAAATAAAAGTAAGGGCCGCAGTTTGTAGTTTACTGCAGACTTAAGTCTGGGGCAGTGACTTTGGTTTGAGTTAGGCACCAGTGTCACTAAGGGTGGTCATACCATATTTGTATATAGTAACACTGAGCATCATGGGAAGGAGAAAATATCTGTAGTCTCAGTTTGCATTCCTAACCTCAGATGTTGACAGCATGTGTCATTGATCATGAGGTGGATGAGACACTGGAGAATGTGTGATTCACTGCTACCTGTCAACAGCGTTGGAAGAAAACACAAACAGGCTGGTCCATAGCATTTTTTATATACCAAGGATAATACATGTAATTATGTAGTACAGGGGTGGATACTGATGTTGGAAAATAGGTGTGTATGTTTCTGTTCTGTATGTGAGTAGGAGGCCTGGTATTTTATGGATACATGGCCTCCTAGCAGTAAGCCATTTTAATTTATCCACTGCATCTAAGTGGAAACTTATCTTCTTCCTACAGTCCATCAAAATATTTTTCCCCTTGAAATGATTGATTTTTAGAAAGTAGTTCACATAAAACCTTTTTTCTTTGAGCTTCAGAAACCTTTTTTGCACAAGTGAAGCTTAAGTGAGTCTGTTAATAAACTTCCCAGAAATACAGGCATTTTTACTTAGGCTACTTGACATTTGTAAAAGGCACATCCATAGGGTTACACCAGTAATTTCACCACTTGAGAAATCTGGATCAGTAAGCATTTTTTGCTTTCTGGGACAGTGGCATTTTGGTTAAGGTGAAATTTTTTGACAAGAGCCACCAGTTTGAATTTTAAAATGGAGGTTGGTCAGGTAAATTGAATATAAAGTTGATAATTTTTTAGTTGCCTAGTGAATTGATCTTTTAGTAATAAAACAATAGCATCCTATATTTTTATAGTTCATATATTGAGGGCAAACTCTCCTGCCCCCTCCTTAACCAACACAACACAATTTTGTTTTTTTCACACTTTAGTAAGTCACATTTTTATGTGGATTGAATTCACATAAATAAATATTTGAATGGATAAAGGCATTGTTGGAAATCAGTTGCATGTCCTGTTTTTTTATTAATTTTTAAAATAACAGCTAGACTGAATTTTGTTTCATGTACTATAAAATTCACCCTTTTAAACTATTTAATTCATTGAGTTTTAGTGTGTTTACAGTTGTGTAAACCTCACCAGTATCCAGAACATTTTCATCACCCCAAAAAGAGACTATCCATTAGCAGTCATTGCCCCTTTGTCCTTGCAACAGCTAATCTACTTTGTTTCTATGGATTTGCCTATTCTGTACCTTTCATAGAAATAGAGTCATACAAGGTATGACCTTTTGTGTTTGTCTTTCATTCATTTAGCATGTTTCTAGATTTATCCATGTTGTAGTATATATCATCACTTCCTTTTTATTGTTGAGTAATATTCCACTGCATACCACATTTTTTTGTTTGTTTATCCATTCATTGATGGACGTTTAGATTGTTTCTGCTTTTTGGCTACTATAAACTATGCTGCTATGAAAATTTGTGTCCAAGTTTTTATGTGGACATAAGTGTTCACTCCTCTTGGGTATAATATCTGGGAGTGGAATTCCTGGGTCATGCAGTAACTCTCTGCTTAAACTTTGAGAAACTTCGAGACTGTTTTCCAAAGTGGTTGCACCATTTTACATTTCTACCAGCAGTGTATGAGGGTTCCACTTCTCTATATCCTCATCAACACTTATTATTGTCTTTTTTATTATAGCGATCCTAGTGAAGTGCTATTTTTTTATTTGCATCCATAGTGACTAATGGTATTGAGCATCTTTTCATGTGCTTACTTGGCCATTTCTGTATCTTTGGAGAAATGTTGATTCCAGTCCTTTGCTCATTTTTCGGAAATTGGATTGTTTTTTTGTTGAATTGTAAGAGTTGTTTATATGTTCTGGGTACAAGTCAGATAAATGATTTGCAAATAGTTTCTCCTTTTCCATGGGTTGTCTTCACTTTCTTGATTGTGTTCTTTGAAGCTTAAAGTGTTTTAATTTTGATGTCCAGTTTATCTTTTCTTTCATCTCTTGTGTTTTGGTATCATCTCTAAGAAGTCATTTGTCTAATCCAAGGCCAGGAAGATTTGCATCTGCTTTTTTTCTAAAAATTGTGTACTTTTTAGCTCTAATGTTTAAGTGTGTGATAATTTTGAGTTAAGTTTTGTGTATAGTATGAGGTAAGGATCTGACTTAATTCTTTTTCAGGTGGTTATCCAGTTCTAGCACCATTTGCTGAGCTTTAACAATGTAATTATTCTCAACTATAAATTGATTATTAAAGACAATATTCTCTTAGTTATATGAGGAAATCTTGATTTTGCAAATGGAGAAAAGGATCTGTACTTAGTATTGCACATTAAGTTGCAGCAATACACTTGTGATTGGAATTCTGAAGGCAGGACAGCATTTCTGTTTTTTTCTAACAAGGTACTTCTACATCCTTTACTTTTTTGATTAGGGTGGGTAGTTGCCTTCAGTTTTTGGTATTTAATGAAGCTAAAATTTGTTTTTAAAGGGGGAACTATATAGCAGTTTGCAGCACTATATTTGACCTTTTTTAAAAATCTCCTTTGATATCAGTAGACTATTGAGTTGCTTTTTACTGACTAAATAATTAGTGAGCAACTGTCCATAGCAGATACTGTTTATAGAGACATAAAAATTAATTTTTTCACAGTTGATCATTAGAAACAAACCATAATCTATTAAACTAAGTGCTATGAAGTAACTAAAGTAATTTACTAAATTAAATTAATTTAGCGCAAGATTAGGATTGGGTCAGGAAGGGCTTTACAGAAGTGGGAGCATCTGAGCTGGTCTTTGAAGAAGGAACAGGTTTCTAGATATATAAAACCTGATAAGAATGGACAATGAGAGTGGGAGGGCATCCTGTACAGAAACAATCATGTGACTGAAAATTACATGTCATGTTTAAGGAACAGGAGAGGGTTCAGTATGGCTAAGCCATGTGGATGAGGTTGAGAACTTGCTCCTAGCACCTGGCTGTGAGTGCCTTATTCCTTCTCCAGACCCTGATCCTCATTTTCCCCCAGAGCTAGTGTGGGGAGTCAGAGTGGATCATCTTTACCCAGGGGAGGAGGGAAGAGTGCTTGCTAGCTCCTCCTTTCCAACTCTGTGTGTGTGTGGGGGGGGTGGGGGGTGGGGGGGTTTGGGGAAGTCTGTTAAATTTGAAAATCTGAAGGCATTGTTTTATAGAAATTCAGGAAATTAAGTTGATTACTGGGCACCTACTATCAGGTTGTTTAGGATTTTCAGGAAGTAGATTACATAATACTGTTACAAAGGCTGCTGAAGTTAAAACATTTAGTTAATTCAGAAAGCAGCTAGATGTTGAGGTGCTCTTGTGAATTAGATAAAGTCTTTTAACTTTTATTTACATTCTAGTGTGTAGAATTTGATTGCAGCATACAGAGTGGTAACTGCTGTCCAGATAATGAGAGTAGGCTGATGTGGTGGAGAACTGGGTGGTCAGGGAGAATCTTTCTGAGTTGATGATTTAAACCTAGATCTTAATGACAACGGCTGGCCATGTGAAAGTCTGGGGAAAGGGGCGTCTAGGCAGAGGAGATTTTTAACAGAAAACTCTCAAAGTGAGAGCGAGCTTGCTTGTAAATGGAACAGAATGAAGTCTACTTTTATATAGAGATTTGTAGGAAAGACTGGGGAATCTTAATTTTATTCTGAGTGGATTTGGAAGCCCTTGGTGGATTTTAAGTCCATGGGGTGTGACCTGTTTTATGTTTGTAAAGGCTCTATCTGGCTCCCATAGCAAGGATGCTGGTAGAATAGAAGCAGCAAGGTTAGTGGGGAGGCTGTACAGTCATCCCCATGAGAGTTGCTTATAATTCATATTAGGGACAAGGAGGGTGATATGGAGAAAAGTAGAGATTTTGGGACTTGTTTTGGAGATAGTATCGTGCTTTGTGGTAGCTAGAGTCAGTGACAATACAGTCAGCCTGTCTTGTCATTCATCCAGGGAAATGTTTTGTAACCCTGGAAGGATGTGGTACACTAGTGAGAAAACAGGAGTCAGTCTGGGGTTTACTTCCTAAAGCTTTGTGATCTTGGGCAAATCATTTCGCCTTTCCTGGAGCCACAGATTCCTTGTCATTAAAGTGGAGATACTTGTACCTTAGGGGGAAGTACCCGAGTGTTCTGAGGATTAAATGAAGTGTACTGACTGTAAGTGTTCTTCAGTGGTGTAAACCTCCATACAGAATTTAAGGTGGTGATATTTCAAGTTGGCAGTTGTTTATAACGTTAATTATGGGATATGGATCTTGAAGTGATCAGTTTTAGCACCTATGTAAAGAGAGATAAGGCATTATTGTCATGATGTTTTCAGATAAAGAGACTTGGGTCCTAAGGATTTGGCCAGTATCCCGGATTCAGTAAGAGGTGGAGAGGGACATGAACCTCTAAGAAAGCAGTACAGTACATTTTCCTCTATATGAGAGAATTGAGTGTAAATATCAGAGATGGAACTGATCTCTCTAGAGTTAAATAAGGTGGATTTCACTTATAACACGTAGGTAAAAGGCATTACCGAATTGCTAAAGGAAAATATTGTAGGATATTCTTGACTTGCATGTATGTTTGTGTTTGGAAGGGTGACTGAGGATGTAAAGATTAGTCACAAAGGGCCTTTTATGCCCTGTTGAGGATTTTTAACTTTTAGTAGGATGTTGTTAAAAATTGTAAAGCTGCAGAATAGCAACATTGGTTTTTTTTTTTTTTTTTTTTTTGGGCAGGACACTGACAGAGATGTGTTTGAAGGTAGGTACATCAGTTAGAATAAAAAGTAGCTGAGAGAAATGATGAACTGGGGGTTGCTGGTAGAGATGGAAAGAAGGGACAGATGATGAGGAAGGTTTTAGGATGTAGAAGACCAAATTTATTCTCATATAGAATAATTCTTCTCTACTTACTTCATGGTTTTGTCAGGATAAAAATGACATGTGAAAGTGTTTTGTAAATTGTAAGGTTTATTGTATGATGGGGATGTATAAAAATACAAATATATTTTTTCACCAGAACTGTTTGAAAAATCAGTTGCAGACTTGATACCTTTTATCCCTCAATATTTCAGTGTGTGTTTCTTTAAAAAACAAGGGCTCGCTCTTATGTAACCACAATACAATTATCAAAATCAGGAAATTAATATTGTATGATATTATGTAATTCTTAGTAAGAATAGATTCTACAAATCTTACTCAAATTTTGTCAGTTGTCCCAGAGGCAAAAGAAAATCTCAGATCATGTGTTGCAATCTGTTGCCATGTTTTTTACAAGCTCCTTTAATTAGAACAGTAAAGTCTCTTGTCTTTAATCATTTTTTTTGAAGAATATGGGGCTAATTACCTCACAGAAAGTGTCAATTTGGTATGTCTTGATATTTTCTCATGATTAGGGTCAGAGTATGCACTTTTTTTGGCAAG
Organism: Manis javanica; assembly: GCF_040802235.1. NCBI lineage: Eukaryota > Metazoa > Chordata > Mammalia > Pholidota > Manidae > Manis > Manis javanica. Next base: position 6,871,067 of record NC_133162.1, on the reverse strand, counting down.
AATACCAAAGAAATGGTGATGTGTTCTTAGTGTAATGTATCAAGAGGCAAATGATGTCATTACTGGTGTGATTTACCTTGATTATGATTACTTGGTTAAGGTGGTGTCTGCCAGGTTTTGTAATATACCAGTTATTGTGGGGAGATACTTGGGGACTGTTTAAATATCCTATTAATCCTCAAGTTTTCACCCACTACTTTTAATATCCATTGATGATTCTTTGTGAGTCTGTTGTGAAGATTGCCAAATGGTGATTTTCTAATCCAGCTATTCTTGCTGCATTGATTAGTTGGATTTCTAGTGTAAGGAGAGCTTTCTCCTCTTACTGTTTGTGTGTTTATCAACATCTGTGCAGACTTAAAGATTTTTATTTTATGCAGCAGTGCTTTAAAATCCTTTGCTGTTACATGGATGTTCAAGTTAATTTGGATTTGGCCATTGGTTACCCTTCTTGCTAATTTCTGTGTTTCTATTTTTTTGAAATTTAAGATTTTTGGTGTGAATATATTTCAAGTTTGATTTTATTTTTTAGAGCAGTTTTAGGTTTACACAAGTTACTGTGCTCTTTTTAAAACTGCCCATTCTTTGAGAACTGATGTTTTTAAAGAAAATGTTTCCTGTATATAAGTGACTAAAAAACGTTGTTTAGAAGCAGATTTTTAATAATATTTTATTTTTTAGAGCAGTTTAGAGTCACAACAAAATTGAAAAGAACTACAGAGAGTTCCCATATACTTTCTGCCCCTCCACATATACAACCTTCTCACCGTCAACATCCTGAAATGGGAGTGGTATGGTTGTTTTAACTGATGAATCTATCGTGATGCATCATATCAGAGTCCATAGTTTATATTAAGGTTCACCCTTGGTATTTTATATTCTTTTGGTTTTGACAAATGTATAATGACATTATCCACCATTTTAGTGTCATATAGATTCACTGTCCTTAAAGTCCTCTGTGCTCTGCCTGTTCATCCTTCCATCCTTCCAACCACTGGTAACCACTGATCTTTTTGTTATCTCAGTAGTTTTGCTCTTTCCAGAGTGTCATATAATTGGAATCATACAGTATATGACTATTCCAGATTGGCTTCTTACATTTAGTAATAGACATTTAAGGTTCCTCCATGTATTTCTATGGCTTGGTAGTTCATTTCTTTTTAGTGCTGAGTACTATTTTGTTGTCTGAATGTACCAGTTTATCCATTTACCTATGAAGGACATCTTGGTTGCTTGTGAGTTTTGGCAATTATGAATAAAATTATTATATGTAAACATCTGTGTGCAGGTTTTTTTGTGGATGTAAGTTTTTATCTCCTTTGGGTACATACCAAAGTGCCCTATTGCTAGATTGTATGGTGAGAACCTGTTCAGTTTTGTTAAGAAATCAAAACTCTTTTCCTTAGTTTTGCATTCCCTCAGTAATGAATGCGAGTTCTTGTTGCTCTATATCTGTCAGCATTTGATGTTCTCAGTATTTTGGATTTTGGCCATTTTAATAGGTGCACAGTGGTATGTCATTGCTATTTTGATTTTGCAATTCCCTTATGACATCAGATGTTGAGCATTTTTCATATGCTTGCTTGCCATATATATATCTTGCTTGGTGAGGTGTCTGTTCAGGTTTTTTGCCCATGATTTAATTGGGTGGTTGTTGAGTTTCAAGAGTTCTTTGTGTATTTTGGGTTAGGGTCCTCTATCACATAAGTCTTTTGCAGACAAATACTGTCTCTTTGCTTTCTGGCTTATCAATGTCTTGACAGTGTCTTTTGCAGAGTAGAGGTTTTTAATTTTAGCAAATCCTGTTTATCAGGTATTTCTTCATGGCTCATTTGTGTTTTACCTAAAAAAAATCATTGGCTTAGCTAAGGTCATTCAGATTTCCTTTTATCTTCCAGGAATTTAGTAGTTATGCATTTTACATTTAGGTTTGTGATTTATTTTGAGTTAATTTTTGTGAAGGTGTGAAGTTTGTAATTTTTTTTTTTGCCTGATGGGTGTCCAGTTGTTCCAGCACCAGTTTTATCTTTTCTCCATTGTCCTGCCTTTACTCCTTTGTCAAAGATCAGTTGACTCTGGGGTTCTATTTCTGGGCCCTCTATTCCATTGACCTATTGTCTGTACTGTGATTAGTGTAGCTTTATAGTAAATCTTGAAGTCAGGGTAGTCAAGACAATTGACTTTTCTTCCTCAGTACTATGTTGGCTATTCTTCATATTACGCTTCTCCGTGTAAACTTGAGAATCAGTTTATCGATACCCACAAAATAATTTGCTGGGATTTTGATTGGAATTGTGCTGAATCTCTTGATCATCTTGTACAGAACTGAGATTTTGACAGTATTGGGTTTTCCTATCCATGAACTTGGAATATGTCTATTTATTTATTGCTTACTTGATTTCTTTCATCAGACTTTTGTGGTTTTTATAATACAGATCTTGTATATGTTTTTTTAGATTTATATCTAAGCATTTCAGTTTTGGGGGTGCTAATGTAAATGGTGATACTTTTTAAATTTCAAATTCCATTTGTTTATTGCTGGTATATAGGAAAAGCAGATGACTTTTGTATATTATTGTTATATCTGCAACCTTGATATAATCACTTATTAGCTCTAGGAGTTGTTCTTGTAATTTTAAGATAAATTTGAGCAGCATGTGGGTTAATTTTTTTTCTTAAGTTTGTGTGTTTAAATATTGGCTATCAGCAGTCAGCTAAGTGAGACTGCTTAGTGAGAAACTAAGTGCAGATTATTAATAGTCCAAATTCTGGTTAATGGGAACAGGTGACTATAGGTTGCAGTATAAATTTCGATATGGTACAGACTTTGGCACCTGAAGGTCTGGGTTCAAACCTTGGCTCTGCTTCTTAGTAGCTTTGTGACTTTAGGTAAGTTACTCAGCTTTTCTCTTCCTGTTTCCAATCTCTAAAGTTGGAGTGAGCAGTAGTACCTGTTTCATTGGGTTCTGAGGATTAAATTAGTTTATGTATATGTTCAGTGCTGAGAACAGTGGCACATAGTAAATGCTTAAGTTTTATTTTCTTTTCTCAGTGAGACAAGGTTGATCTTGGTGGAATTGTGAAATAGGCAAAGTTGGCCTTTGTCTTTGTGCATCTCTAATGATGGGGTGGGGTACGCAATGCATTCAGCGTGCCGCTGCCTTTGGCATTCCTTCCCAGGCTGTCCTTTGATAACCTTTTGTCTGCTGCTTCTCTCTGTCCCTGCAATGGAAACCTACATCACAAAATCCCCATCCTGTTTTCCTGTTATTCATTATACTAGGAATTGTGAGAATAGAGATCTAATTGGATGACTGCACATTATTAATAAATAACATAAATAACTTGTGTTTTTCATTAAGATAATCTCAGTGGATGCAAAGTTAGGCAAAATAACAGATATTTGAACAAAGTTTAGGTATTGGGGAAAATAGTTTTGGACAAACTTGTAGCTTTGAGTTGGTTTTGTCTTGGAATAGTTCACCCATGTAGTTCTCTCCTTTTCACATCTTTTCCTTTCTTCTATATTGGGACTCACTAATTATCTAAAAGTTCCAAGTTTGTGCTACTGTCCTCTATCACAAAGATAAAAATCTGTAGTCTTTGGTAAAAAGGTGGCCTTTATTTGGGCTCGGTATAGTAATGATTCTTGGTTCCTGTGGCTGTTTTGTTAATTGGGACTAATCTGTTCAATGTGAACAGAGAATGGATGGGATAATGAAAGAAATCAAATTCGGAATGAGGTAGCAAGTTTGTAGTTGTAGAAATTGTTTTATTATTTTTGAAATGCTGGGTTGATATGCACATTTGGAGATAAGTGCTCAGTGTCCACAAAGAAAGAAAACCATTTTAAGAAAACAGTAGGAATCTTCCATCCAGTCAGATTGCAGGTGCCCCGAGCACAAGGACAATGTTTTGTCTAGTAAAATGTCACCACATTTCTGAGTGCATAGTACACCTTCAGTAATTTCTCATGGCTGTTATGTTAAATTACTTTTGTTTGGGATAATTTGGTGTGTGTGATTGACCTGTGACATCTCTGAAACAGTAAAAGAACTGTCTATGATGAGTTTTGCAGTAGTTTGAGCTACATGCATGTATTATTTCTCCTTCCTTTCTTTTTTTTTTTACTTTTTTTTAAATTTTATTTTGTTATCATTAATCTACAATTACATGGAGAACATTATGTTTACTAGGCTCTCCCCTACCCCAAGTCCCACCCCCCACACACCCCATTACAGTCACGGTCCATCAACATTGTAAGATGTAGAATCACTATTTGTCTTCTCTGTGTTGCACAGCCCTCTCCTTTCCCCCACCCCCCACATTATACATGCTAATCATAATACCCCCTTTCTTCTTCACTGCCCTTATCCCTGCCTACCCTCCCATTCTCCCCCGTCTCTTTCCCTTTGGTAACTGTTAGTCCATTCTTGGGTTCTGTGATTCTGCTGCTGTTTTGTTCCTTCGGTTTTTCCTTTTGTTCTTATACTCTACAGAGAGTGAAATCATGTGGTATTTGTCTTTCTCTGCTTGGCTTATTTCACTGAGCATAATACCCTCTAGCTCCATCCGTGTTGTTGCTAATGGTAGGATTTGTTTTCTTCTTATGGCTGAATAATATTCCACTGTGTATATGTACCACATCTTCTTTATCCATTCATCTACTGATGGACACTTAGGTTGCTTCCATTTCTTGGCTATTGTAAATAGTGCTGCGATAAACATAGGGGTGCATCTTTCTTTTTCAAACTGGAGTGCTGCATTCTTAGGGTAAATTCCTAGAAGTGGAATTCCTGGGTCAAATGGTAAGTCTATTTTGTGCGTTTTGAGGAACCTCCATACTGCTTTCCACAGTGGTTGAACTAATTTACATTCCCACCAGCAGTGTAGGAGGGTTCCTCTTTCTCCACAACCTTGCCAACATTTGTTGTTTGTCTTTTGGATGGTAACTATCCTTACTGGTGTGAGGTGATATCTCATTGTGGTTTTAATTTGCATTTCTCTGATAACTAGCGATGTGGAGCATCTTTTTATGTGTCTGTTGGCCATCTGAATTTCTTCTTTGGAGAACTGTTCAGCTCCTCTGTCCATTTTTTAATTGGATTATTTGCTTTTTGTTTGTTGAGGTGCGTGAGCTCTTGATATATTTTGGATGTCAAGCCTTTATCGGATCTGTCATTTATGAATATATTCTCCCATACTGTAGGGTACCTTTTTGTTCTGTTGATGGTATCTTTTGCTGTACAGAAGCTTTTCAGCTTGATGTAGTCCCACTTGTTCATTTTTGCTTTTGTTTTCCTTGTTCCGGGAGATATGTTCATGAAGAAGTTGCTAATGTTTATGTCCAAGAGATTTTCGCCTATGTTTTTTTCTAAGAGTTTTATGGTTTCATGACTTACATTCAGGTCTTTGATCCATTTTGAATTTACTTTTGTGTATGGGGTTAGACAGTGATTCTCCTTCCTTTCTTGTTCCTGCCTAGAAACTGAAGAGTATAGAGGAAGTTGGTAAAGTTACAGATAAAGCTGTAGCACATAAAGAGTTAGATAGAATTCCTCTTGAAATGGCTAGAAGATAAACTAAAGAGAGGGCATTCCTATAGTTCTGTGAGAGATTTTGGACACGCTGTAGATCTTGTGTCCATAGATCTTCTAATCAGCGGATCGCTAACCATCTACTGGTTTAAAAAAACCATTGGAATTGTAACTTTTATTGTAGTTTTTCCAAATTAAGGCAATGTTGACATAAGAAAATATAAACTCTACATGTTCTGTTGTATTGTAAAGACAGGTTTAGTTGAAGTGAAGTTAGATGTATTAGTTGTATGGGTAATTGCCTCTCTTAACTAAGGCATAGTGTCACTAAAGCCACAGCCACTGTGGCAGGTGTTATTTTGTTATTTTAACTAAATTTGCTTTGCCCAGTTTGTCCACAAATTCCTGGGAATGGGCCTTAGTGTAAATATCTATATCTACAAGTTAGATAAAGATGACATAGATAATAGATCTCAGTATAGGAGGAAGGTTGCACATTTTTGAGATGTACTAAGTCTTGATTTTTCTATACATAATTCCACATGGATTTAGTACTTTCACAGGATGTTTAATAAGTGCAAAAGTTTCTGCATTTGTGCCTTTACATCAGAGGTTTGAATAATCCGTGAAACTGCTCATGAGTGCAGTTGGCCTGGCACCTAGTTATCAGTGGCAGACACTTTCTACTGAGGTCTTGTCACAGGAGTGGATCCCATCCTCTAGAATTTCTCCTTTCTACCTGAGATTGCTCAAAAGCTCCATTTGCTCCTTTTCTTTTTTTCACATCACTCATATGGTCTCTTATATGGGTTTTACTAAACACAGCTGGGCCACATTTCACGCTGCTAGAATCCCTGAGCCAAAGTCTTTGAAAGCTTGGCTGCCTCATAGAAAACTGAAAGGTAGTTGGGAAGTGATAATAGTGAGAACACACACACATCAGTGTTCCAGAAAGTAGCCCCAAGAGAAGATACAGTAAATGCCAGATGTCAGAAGAAAAGTGGTTGCTTGAGGTACTTTGAAAAAAATTTCATGAGAGAGACCTGAACTAAGCCATAAAAGATGGGTGGGATTTGCCAGAAATGTGTGTGTCGCTGTGCTTGTGTTTCTACGGTAGCCCCCTTTGCATGTGTATTGTTGAGGGGTTGGGGGGTATGTGCATGAGTCTGGGATACATGTGGTGTGTTTAGAAGGGAGTATGTGTGTGTGTGATGGGAAGGAGTTGAGAGTTCATATTGTTGCAGAAGAACTTCAGAAAGGGGCTAGTTGTTAGGAGGATTATCTGGGTAACAGTGAGCTGGGTAGATTTAGAAAGGGAAGGCGCTTAGGAGGCTGTTAGAATTGTTCTGACCTGAACAGAGAAAGGGTTGATGGCAGTCAGATGGGAGGAAAACTGATTGGGCACATGAGAGAGAAGATAACGGAGAGAAGGCAGAATTCAAGATGAATCTGAGCTTGTGTGGGTTACAGGGGTATTAGTGTCCTTAATGGAAAGCAGTGAAGTCAGGATAGGAGTCTGTTGTGAGAGGAAGATAAGAGGTTTAATATAGATTTGATAAGCTTTTGGAGCCCTGAAATGAAGTTAGGTTTGTAGATAAAAAGGGTTCACTATATCATCAATCTTCAGGATCTTGCTCAAGACCAGTTGTTTTTTCTGTTGACTGTTGTGAGGAAGATAGTAATGTAGAAAGATGCTGAGGAGAAAGAGGAAATGACTGTGGGATTTTGGGCTTAGACTTTAGTACTTTTTTTTTTCCATAAAAAGCAAATTTATTTCTCACGGTTCTGATCTGGAGACTGAAGTCTGAGATCAGTGTGTTAGCTGAGTTGGGTGATGGCCATCTTGGTTGGACTTCTTGCTGTGTTCTGACATGGAGAAAAAGGGCAAGGGAACTCTCCTGGGCATCTTTTATAAGGGCATTAATCTCATTCGTGAGGGATCTACCATCATGACCTTATATATCAAAGGCCCCACCAACAGATACCATCACATTCGGCATTAGGATTTCAACATGCAAATTTTGGGGGTACAAACATTCAAACTACAGCAGTTAAAGTAGTTTTTAAAAATATTTAAGTCCAGTTCATCTATTTTTCTTTTGTTGTTCATGCCTACTAGAGGTTGGCAAACCTTTAAATACCTGTAAATCACAACCATAGGCAAGGATGCAAAAATGGGAACTTTTTTTTTATTAAGGTATTATTGATATATACACTCTTATGGAGGTTTCACATGAAAAACAATGTGGTCACTACATTCACCCATATTATTGAGTTCTCCCCCATATCGTATTGCAGTCATTGTCCATCAGTGTAGTAAGATGCCACAGTCATTTGCCTTCTCTGGGCTACACTGTCTTCCCCATGATCCCCCACACTAAACATAATACCCCTCAATCCCCTTCTCCCTCCCTCCCCACCCACTCCCTCCCATCCCTCCCCTTTGGTAACCACTAGTCCCTTCTTGGAGTCTGTGAGTTTGTTGCTGTTTTGTTCCTTCAGTTTTACTTCATTGTTATACTCCACAAATGAGGAAAATCATTTGGTACTTGTCTTTTTCTGCCTGGCTTATTTCACTGGGCATAATATCCTCCAGTTCCATTAAGTAGTACTTTTTATTTACATAAATACTATAATTCAGAATTACCATGTAATATTTCAACAGAACCTAAAAATTGAACATACTTGGAATATCCTTTTTAGCTTTAGCTTTGATCTGTATTCCCCTGATGCTTTCTGAGCATTTGTAAATCTTCAGTTTTATGTTAACATGTGCATCAATAATATATTAACAAATATTTATATTACTAAGTACAGATATATTAATAAAGCTAATGCAAAACCTCAAAAGACTGCTACTAGACCTTCCTTTGGATGACTTCTCATCATTTGAAACTAGCAGTTGAGCTTTTTTCTCAGTTTGTTAAGGAGTTTGTACTTGATGAGGATTATTTCATTTCTCCAGTTCTCTTTCTTAGTAGGTGATTGGAGGAATTTGTAGTGTAGCTACAATTTTGAGGAATTGATTTCAATATAAATATACTTCTTTTGTGGCCTATTAATTAATTACTAAGCATGACACTATAAAAAAATGTTCAGTTACTAGCCCCCCCTTTCCCCAGCCATTAATTCACGCATCCATAGTACTTGTGCTTTTGTTCTGTGAACTGGGAAGTATATAACAAAAGCAGTTTCGTGAATTTAGTATTGGAAAATGGTTCATGTGCTTGGAGACATTTTTTTTTTTTTGATATGTGAAGCTCTATTTCATTTATTTTCATGCTGTATAATTTCCTGTTGAAACTTGTTTATCCTGTCTACTTTTGATGACCACTTAGATTCATTCAGTAGAAACTCATTAAAGCACCTACTATACAAGGAACAGAGATTCAAGTACTGGAATCAAAATAAAAAACTATTGCCCTAATGGACCTTAGGGCAATTTCTATTGTGTAAGGGAATATACAATAGAAAAATAAGAAAAAGCATGTGACATAACAGATGGGGAAGCATTGCAAGCAAAGAACTTCAGGTGTTTTCTATGACAGGTGATTTTGCTATGAACATTCATATACAGGTTTCCTTATGGGCATGTGCAGGGTTTCTCTGTGTAACCTCAAAAGTGGGACTGACAGATCATACGATATGAATATTTATGTTCAGTATTGGTAGATATATCACCCTGTTTCCAAAAGGACTACGCCTTTTATATTCCCACTAGCAGTGTCTAGGAGTTCCACTTGTTCACATCCTCACTATTACTTGGTAGGGTCAGATTTTTAAATTTTTGCCAAATTCATGTTTGGAGATGGTATTTCATTGTGAGGTGTGTACACTTCTCTCAGTAGTGAGAGTCAGCATCTTCTCAGTGTTTAGCCGTTGCTGTTTTCTCTCCATGAATTATTTTCTCATTCCTTTGGCATTTTTCTGTTGGGTTGTTTGTCTTTTCTTCCTGGTTTGTAGAACTTCTTTCCAAAAATTTAGCATTACTCTTTTCTTAGTAGTATATCCTTTTCAAGTTGTGACATACCTCACTTTGTTTATGGTCTTTTGAAGAAAAGGATTTTCTTAAAATATCTTTTCTTTCATTGTTTGTGTTTTGTCTTAATTTCAAAATTCCCACCATATCCTTCCCTGTTCCCTTATTTCTAAGAACCACAGGTCTGCTTTCTGTTCCTATAAATAAGTTTGAATTTTCTGTAGTTGTATGTAAGTGGAATGATACATAATTTTTTGTAGGGGATGGGGTTTCTGGCTTTTACTCAGCATTGTTATTTTGAGATTCGTTTATGCTGTTGAATATATCAGTAGGTCATTTTATTGCTGAATAGTATTCCATTTTAAGGATCTATCACTATTTATTTATCTAATCATCTGTCAATAGACATTTGAGTTATTTTTGTACTTGGAGACATTTATGCAGTCTGTCTACACTTAGAATGGTCCACAGGATGAGAGTTGCTGGTAGCATTTGAACCAAGGAATATTTGTTTTAAGAGTAGCAGTTGTGTCTGATTTCCCATAGAGAAGGTCCAGATTATGCAAATTTTATTGTTTTTTATTGTACCATTACTTGAAGTATGATTCATTGGATATAACTTGGGAATCTGTGTTACATGCAAAATTAGACTTGGAAATTAAATTTACTTGGGTATGTGAATACATGTTAACTTAAAAGATATTTAGTTTTATTTTAGCATGCAATATTAACTCTCAGAGCTGGTTGCTATTAAAAATAATTTTATGTGATTTTTGGGATGTTTTGACATCTGGAAGAAAAAGTGTACTTATTAATTTCATCTCAATAATGCAAAATCATGTAGTTGAGCTGTTATTTGTACTCTTCCATATACTGATTACCACAAGTACAAATTGCCCTCATATAATCCTCCCCAATCAATTTTAGTTATCAGTTAATAAAAAATAATACCTCTGTAAAGTCTCAGTACCCCAGAGAGTGGATACTGTGTACATCATTGTCTAACATAGTTTGCTTATCTAAAACTCTTGAGCTTGGTTTTGGTATTGCTTAGTTATCTGGATTTTTGGAAGTTGGCTGTTTACCAGGCATATATGACAATGATTATTTTCCATTGTGGGCTTTGTTTGTTTTTCGTCAGACATGCATATTTAAGTATGTTATGTTGGCACATTAGTTCTATGAAGATTAGCTAAGATAATGTAAGATCACAAGCTGTTTAGTTGAGCCAACAAACATACCAAAATAAGACTTATAAAGCAAGCATGAATTTTTGAATGTGACTATTTTAAAGGAAATAATGAAATTACTTATAGTAGCCCTGGATATATTCATTATGCCATTTGTTCTTGTTATGGTTAAGTTTTCACTTGCTCATTTTAATTTCCAGTGGCATGAGCAAGGGATTTATAATTCATTTTTGAGAAACTAAAGGAGGAAACTACCCAATGAATGTGAAAATTGTTGTTAAATCTCAGTTGTCCATTTTATTGATGCACATATTAGAGGTCCCTGCCATTCAACAGGCTTTTGGACTGCTGTGTTACGTGTAATCAGTGTGTACAAACTAAATGTTAAAATTATGCAAATCAAATGTAAATTACCCAGGTTAGACAAAATACAGTTTCTGAAGGAGAAAAAGACTTCAAAGCTAAATATAAGCAATATATATTTTTTGATTTTTGTACTTACTTGGTTTATACTACCTTTTCCTCTTCTGGAATAACAGTACATATAGGAATTGACTGAACATTATCAAGTTGCTATTAATGATAATATTAGTGCAAATACACACACACTTAATAAGTTTTTAGAGGAAAGCGTCTTTCCCATGTCTAATTTGACTGACCATTCTAATTAGTTAGCTAATTTTATTGTTGTTAAATAAAATTTTAAATATAGTAAGTCCATTATTAAACAAGTATGATTAAAATAGAGGACTGATTATAATTTGAGTCTTAAAAAAATAAATACCTTTGGATAAAGTAGCAGGCTTCAAGTGAAATTCAGTTTTGGTCTCCTTTACAGGAATAGCTATTCAGTCAGACAGAACAGAACCACTTACCACGTTTTGCAGTATCTCCTGAGGAAGTCAAAATCTGAGCCACCATGAAGACTGAATCTTGTCTTTCGTCTGTTTTATAAACTGTACTTTTATTCTAACCATGTGCAAGGTGGAGGTTATAGCATGGAAACTAAAATCTTAGTAAGTGTGACTTTTATATTGGCTGTTAAATAGTAGCCTTATAGTAAATTTGTTCTCTTAACAGAATTTCATGCTATAAATGGGGTGAAGACTTTGCAAGCAGGGGCATAATAATAGACTTGTGAAGTAAAAGGCTTAGCTTTTCAGGTCCAGGAAAAATCCCCAAGAAAGGGGGAAAAGCTTCTTTTACTATGCCTAGAATTTTTTTCACCTTTCTGGTTAAAAATAGGTGCAAAGATGGTATTTAGTTGAGAAGGGATTTAAGAAATTTTTTGAAGTGGACTTCAAAAAACTGGTTTTAGTGGCCAAAGTCTAAATTTAGGCTAGTAAAAAGAAAAAATTATTTGCTATGTAAGTTGCTTCATTTATAAATTAGGTATCATTATATAGTAAAGTCTTAATTATAGTATAATGCTAGTAAGCCCAGTGTAGAATCCTAGGAACCTTTTAAATAGTGATATGTTTATGTTTTTACTATGAATTGAATTTTGAGTGTATTTAAAATGTTGAATATTTTGAGTATGAATATTCAAATTATTTTGGAGTGAGTATGCTAGTAGTTATCTCAGGGATGTTCTGTTGATTTGATTGTCCTAAGTATAGGTGATGTGCAGTTTTAATTTTTTGTGCTCCAGAAAGAACTAGATTTTGAGAATATAGACTATCAAGAGACTTTATTTCACAGTGTTACTTTGTTAATTGTAAGGATTACTCCTCAGCATCTTTATTTGCTACCAGTGCTTATTAATAGCAGTGGATAATTAGCCCTTTAAACTGCTTTTTCTCCCTTAACAAGACTGATAGAATTGACACTGTTTGATCTTATGAATTCTTTAGTGAATCAAACATTATGATACTATACCTAGATAGCATAATAATTTATGCTGTTCATAATTTAAGAATGATTATGTTTAAGATAACCTGGCTTATGTTCTTTCCCTTCCCTTTTAACCATTTGGTTACTTTTCTAAATTGATGGCGATGACCTGGCTGAAATTAAACATTTCCATTAGTGGCTTCCCTAGTTTAACCTCCTTCCCTCTTAAAATAAACGTTCCTATCATTTTTGCATTCCAAAGTACAATTTTATTAAATCTTGAGGTCTAAGATTTTTCTTTAGGAACTTATCTCTGGTGTCTCTGGAAATTAAAAAAAAAAAAAGTTACATGCATGTTTTGAGAAATTTGTATTTTGTAAGTTGAAGGGCACTTTTATTTTCGGTGCATGTTTTCAGAGGTGGGATCACGTAGTTATTGTTTTAATAACCATGTCCTAATTATTTATAGCTTCCTGCCTGACATAACTCACTTCAAGAAGTGCACAATGTCAGAACGTGGACTTAAATGGGCTTGTGAATATTGTACGTATGAAAACTGGCCATCTGCAATCAAGTGTACTATGTGTCGTGCCCAAAGACCTAGTGGAACAATTATTACAGAGGATCCATTTAAAAGTGGGTCAAGTGATGTTGGCAGAGATTGGGACCCTTCCAGCACTGAAGGAGGAAGTAGTCCTTTGATATGTCCAGACTCAAGTGCAAGACCAAGGGTTAAGTCCTCATACAGCATGGAAAATGCAAATAAATGGTCATGCCACATGTGCACGTATTTGAACTGGCCAAGAGCAATCAGATGTACCCAGTGCTTATCCCAGCGTAGGACCAGGAGTCCCACAGAATCTCCTCAATCCTCAGGATCTGGCTCAAGACCAGTTGCTTTTTCTGTTGATCCTTGCGAGGAATACAATGATAGAAACAAACTGAACACAAGGACCCAGCACTGGACTTGTTCTATTTGCACATATGAAAACTGGGCCAAGGCTAAAAAATGTGTTGTTTGCGATCATCCCAGACCTAATAATATTGAAGCAATAGAGTTGGCAGAGACTGATGAGGCTTCTTCAATAATAAATGAGCAAGACAGAGGTCGATGGAGGGGAAGCTGCAGCAGTGGTAATAGCCAAAGAAGATCGCCTCCTGCTATGAAACGGGACTCTGAAGTGAAAATGGATTTTCAGAGGATTGAATTGGCTGGTGCTGTTGGCAGCAAGGAGGAACTCGAAGTGGATTTCAAAAAACTAAAGCAAATTAAAAACAGGATGAAAAAGACTGATTGGCTGTTCCTTAATGCTTGTGTGGGTAAGTTTCTGCATTTTTTTGAATGAGATGGGAAAAGATAGTAAAAATAATATGAAAGATATAAGTAGGTCAGTATTTAGTATTTAGTTCTTTCAGTGTGATAGTTGTGCTCCCAGTATGCATGTATAAGATCTCTGTATTTGTGATCTAGTCATAACTGTCCTAAATAGCCTCCATTTCATTGTGTATGTGTCTCTCCATCATTAGGGGGAACAACATTTTAAGTTAAAGCAGTGTTTTTACCCATCAGTAGTAAAATACATACCTGGAGTTTAAAAACTGCTGCTCTGTTTATTGTAACAAGACATGTCTGAAGAACACCAGCTGCTGCTTCAGTGTTTGGCCAGTGTGAGCATCTTATGATGATAGAAGCTTTAGTCAGATGTTAAAAATATCACAAAAATGTGTGACTCCAAGAAGTTGAACACATACATTATTGACCTCGAAAACACTGATGTTAACATGAATGACATGTAGTAAATATTTGCAAACTTTGTGCTAAACTGATTTCATTTAACCATTTGATTTTATGGTTCAAATTATGATTCTTGTGTTTTGTGGTTTTAGTGCTTCCTAAGGAAATTCTAGATACTAGTTCCAGTTACTGGCTCAGAGCTGTTAAATGACAGAGAGACATGTTGCGAGAGTAGGGTTTTCTCCAGTTGTTGACCTTGTGAGTTAATTATTTGTTAGGTTTTCCACAAAAGTGTTTATTTGACTCTTACGTATTTTTCTGTTTCTTTTTTTTTTTAGTGGGTTAGCTATTTAAATTTTATGATTAAAATTATTTGGATGGGGTGCTTACTTTGACATTCAGTTCTGTAAAGGAAATTTTGAGTGACTACTGAAGTTAACTATGCTTGGAACAGGTTAAGCCTTAAACATGGCTTAGCTATGTGCATGTGTATATTACACACACACACACACACACACACACACACACACACACACACACACACACACACACACACACACACACACACACACGTGTATGTGTATATATTTCTTTCCCCCGTTCTGATTTCTCCCTGACTATGGCTCCAAGAATATGGAAGACATAACTGTATAAACCTGTAAGTCTTAAGAGTAGATTTCAAGAAATCTTGAGTTTTTTATTTTCGTCTTGTCTTGGCAAAAAGAATATTCCAGCGGATGAGCCCTTCTGACCACAAAGCACAGTGGGCATTTGGTAATGGATGCCTCCAGTTTTCTCCTATCCTGAGGGCTAGGGATGAAAGCACACTGATTCATCTTCAGATGAAATGTTGTCTCATTTCATCCCATTGACTTTTTTTTCTCCCCAAATTGGGGTAGCACATATACGTGCTACATGGCACAGTATTAGTGTCTTTTAAAAAATTTTTAAACAGGAAATTCAAAAGGGTTTTATTATTAATTTTTTAATGGAGGTCAAAGTCACATACAATTCACTATTTTGGAAGTGAACAGTTTAGTGGCACTTAGTGTATTCACAGCCTAGTGCAGCCACTACTACCGTCTAGTTCTGAAACATTTTTCATCCCCCAAAAGGAAACTCTGACCCCACTTAAACAGTTACTCCACTTCCCTTCCTTCCCCGAGTCTCTGGTAATCACCAGTCTGCTTTCTGTCCCTATGGACTTACCTATTCCTGATACTCCGTATAAATGGACTTTTACAGCGTGTGACCTTTTGTAGCTGGGTGTGGTGGTCTTCTAATCATCTGTATGCTTTTTTGAAACACTATTAAAAAATTACACACTGCAGGCAGTAGTGCACTACAAGGTGGTGGTATAGCGCACTAAGTTTATAGATAGACATGAACTCCATTGCAATGATTCTTAACCTCTTTTGGGGTCATAAAATCCTTTAGGAATCAGGTTCGTTGTTTTTCAAGTTTCTGCATCTCAGGTTAAGAGTTACTGCGTTGAAATATTTTCTCTCCTTTAAACACATAAGTTAGACCCATCAGTGTAACTTGGTTGTTATGGCTATTACTTCTTGTCTTTGTGACTACTATGTCTTCTTGCTGCTGTCGTTTCTTTCTTTCCACATATCCTTACTTCTTTTCAATAACCATCCTTGATCCTTTTTGAATTCTGATAGGTTTGAGTTCATTTAGAGATGAACTACGAGTGGGACCAATATTAGATTTGGTTTTGTTTCATTTATGGAACAGTTTCTTTGTCATTAAGTCCCTATTCCTGCTCACTCCAGAGTTTCTAGGTTCTTAGGGCCAGGGATGAATTGTATTTGATTCTTGGTAATGTGGATTCTGTCTTCCCTATCAGCAAATAGTTTTGATTGTTCACTACATAATATGGTTCTGACTGTTGTACAAAAATTAATGGCCCTGTCTTTATTGGGTAGTCATATCCTGAATCATAAACTTCACTGAAATATGTTAAAAACTTTTTTTTTTTACTTGTTTACGTTGTGTTAGGTTTTTGAGAAGTCCACATGTGCTGAAAATTAATCTTTACTTTCTCTTTTCTGCCTGCCTTATGTTCTCCAGATTTCATTAGGTACAGTACATTATGACTTGTTGATGTTAGGCATTAAAAAATAGTAATTTCTGTGCTTGCTTTGGCAACATATATACTAAAAAAGTCATCTCCAGGGTATATATGCTGAATATAAAATGTAAATTGAATACAAAATTTAATACTAAATATAAAATGTGAAACTTTTCCTGTGTGAAACTTGAAAAAAACATCTCAACCTCAGGCCAATTTCCTAGCTGGTAAAGTAGGAATGAGGTTTTTGAGAAGGCAGAAGTAAACGAAAGTATTGACAGTATTGAGCAAGTGTCTTCCTTGACTGGGTGTAAGTTTCACCTAAGTCCTATTCTCTTATGTGGTGCTAGGACTTTGGGGACAGCAGTACCAAAACCTGACATCAGTAAAAGTAGACTAGGCGGTGGGAGCCTAGATATAAAGTCAAGGGTGTGAAATTAAGTGTGCAGTTGTCTCTGGAGTATCTGCAGTTTGGTGCTGGATCATGTTTGTGCTGATCATCGACTGGCCTGTCCCACTGGATGGGTAATGATGTCCCTAAGAGAAAGGGCAGCGCTACCTAACAGACCACTTTAGTTCTGCACTCCATCAATCCAGTTGCCCTTCAAAAGAACATTAAACATCAGCCCAAATTGATCCCTTGAAAAGACATGGGGGCACATAAGATTAAATCTGTGTAACAACTTCTTGTATTCCTGAACCCTAGACCCATATATCCAGCTGCCTACACAACACTTCCCTTAAATAGCTAGTATTTCAAATTCATTTCTACTACATTGAGACTGGAACTGAACTGGTTTCCCTGTCAAATCTATTCTTACACACTTCTCCATCTCAAGTTCATTGTTCCATTTGCTGTACCAAAAGCCTTGGTCATTCTTGATTTTCTCTTTTTTTTTTTACTAAGGTATTATTGATACACACTCTTATGAAGGTTTCACGTGAAAAAACAATGTGGTTACTACATTCACCCATGTTACCATGTCCCCCTCATACACCATTGCAGTCACTGCCCAACAGTATAGTAAGATGCCACAGAGTCACTATTTGCCTTCTCTGTGCCACACTGTCTTCCCCATGATCGCCCCCACACCATGTGTGCCAATCATAATACCCCTCAATCCCCTTCTCCCTCCCTCCCTCCCCACCCTTCCCCATCCCTCCCCTTTGGTAACCACTAGTCCCTTCTTGGAGTCTGTGAGTCTGTTGCTGTTCTGTTCCTTCAGTTTTGCTTCGTTGTTTACACTCCACAAATGAGGAAAATCATTTGGTACTTGTCTTTTTCTGCCTGGCTTATTTCACTGAATATAATATCCTCCAGCTCCATCCATGTTGTTGCAAATGGTAGGATTTGTTTCATTCTTATGGCTGAATAGTTTTCCATTGTGTATATGTACCACATCTTCTTTATCCATTCATCTACTGATGGACACTTAGGTTGCTTCCATATCTTGGCTATTGTAAATAGTGCTGCAGTAAACATAGGGTTGCATATGTCTTTTTGAATCTGAGAAATTATATTCTTTGGGTAAATTCCTAGGAGTGGAATTCCTGGGTCAAATGGTATTTCTATTTTTAGTTTTTTGAGGAACCTCCACATTGCTTTCCACAATGGTTGAACTAGCTTACATTCCCACCAGCAGTGTAGGAGGGTTCCCCTTTCTCCACATCCTCGCCAGCATTTCTTCCTGGTCTTTTCTATATTGGCCATCCTAACTGGTGTGAGGTGATATCTCATTGTGCGTTTTATTTGCATTTTCTTGATTATTAGTGATGTGGAACATTTTTTCATGTGCCTGTTGGCCATCTGAATTTCTTCTTTGGAGAATTGTCTGTCCATAACCTCTGGCCATTTTTTAATAGGTTTATTTGCTTTTTGGGTGTTACGATGTGTGAGTTCTTTATATATTTTGTATGTTAACCCCTTGTCGGATACGTCATTTACAAATATATTCTCCCATACTGTAGGATGCCTTTTTGTTCTGTTGATGGTATCTTTTGCTGTACAGAAAGAAGTTTTTTAGCATGATGCAGTCCCATGTGTTCATTTTTGCTTTTGTTTCCCTTGCTCGAGGAGATGCATTCAGAAAAAGTTGCTCATGTTTATATTCAAGAGATTTTTGCCTATGTTGTCTTGCTAAGAGTTTTATGGTGGTTTCATGACTTACATTCAGACCTTTGATCCATTTCGAGTTTACTTTTGTGTGCGGGGTTAGACAATAATCCAGTTTCATTCTCTTGCATGTAGCTGTCCAGTTGGCAAAACTGTCCAGTTTTGCCAACACCAGCTGTTGAAGATGCTGTCATTTCCGCATTGTATGTCCATGGCTCCTTTATCGTATATTAATTGACCATATATGCTTGGGTTTTATCTGGGCTCTCTAGTCTGTTCCATTGGTCTATGGGTCTGTTCTTGTGCCAGTACCAAATTGTCTTGATTACTGTGGTTTTGTAGTAGAGCTTGAAGTCCAGGAGCATAATTCCCCCAGCTTTGTTTTTCCTTCTCAGTATTGCTTTGGCTATTCGGGGTCTTTTGTGGTTCCATATGAATTTTAGAACTGTTTGCTCTAGTTCATTGAAGAATGCTGTTGGTATTTTGATAGGGATTGTATTGTATCTGTAGATTGCTTTAGGCAGAATGGACATTTGACAATATTAATTCTTCCTATCCATGAGCATGGGATGTGTTTTCATTTATTGGTATCTTCTTTAATTTTTCTCATGAGTTTCTTGTAGTTTTCAGAGTATAGGTCTTTCACCTCCTTGGTTAGGTTTATTTCTAGGTATTTTATTCTTTTTAATGCAGTTGTGAATGGAATTGTTTTCCTGATTTCTCTTTCTGCTAGTTCATCGTTAGTGTATAGGAATGCAAATTCTATGTATTAATTTTGGAGTGGATTCTTTAGGGTTTTTTATGTACAATATCATGTCATCTGCAAACAGTGATAGTTTAGCAACTTCTTTACCAATCTGGATACTTTTTATTTCTTTGTTGTCTGATTGCCGTGGTAAGGACCTCCAAAACTGTTGAATAAAAGTGGGGAGAGTGGGCATCCTTGTCTTGTTCCCGATCTTAAAGGAAAGGCTTTCAGCTTCTTGCTGTTAAGTATGATGTTGGCTGTGGGTTTGTCATATATGGCCTTTATTATGTTGAGGTACTTGCCCTCTATCTCTGTACCCATTTTGTTGAGAGTTTTTTATCATGAATGGATGTTGAATTTTGTCAAGTGCTTTTTCAGCATCTATTGAGTTGGTCATGTGGTTTCTGTCCTTCTTTTTGTTGATGTGGTGGATGATGTTGATGGATTTTTTTCATATTGTACCATCCTTGCATCCCTGGAATAAATCCTACTTGATTATGATGGATGATCTTTTTGATGTATTTTTGAATTGTTTGCTAATATTTAGTTGAGTATTTTTGCATTTATATTCATCAGGGATATTGGTATACATTTTTCTTTTTGTGGTGTCTTTGCCTGGTTTTGGTATTAGGGTGATGCTGGCCTCATAGAATGAGTTTGGAAGTATTCCCTCCTCTTCTACTTTTTGGAAAACTTCTAAGGAGAAATGGGTATTAGGTCTTCACCACATGTTTAATAAAATTCAGTGGTGAAGCCATGTGGTCCAGGAGTTTTGTTCTTAGGTAGTTTTTGATTACCAATTCAGTTTCGTTGCTAGTGATGGGGCTGTTCAGATTTTCTGTGTCTTTCTGGGTCAGCCTTGGAAGGTTGTATTTTACTAGAAAGTTGTCCATTTCTTCTAGGTTATCCAGCCTATTAGCATATGGTTTTTCTTAGTTTTCTCTAATAATTCTTTGTATTTCTGTGGTGTCTGTAGTGATTTTTCCTTTCTCATTTTTGATTCTGTTTGTGTAGACTCTCTTTTTCTCTTGATAAATCTTGCTAGGGGTTTATCTTTTTTTAAAATTTTCTCGAAAAATCAGCTTCTGCTTTCATTGATTCTTTCTATTGTTTTATTCTTCTCAATTTTATATATGCTCTCATCTTTATTATGTCCCTCCTTCTGCTGACTTTGGGTGTTACGGTTATTTTTTAATTACTGAATTCATTTCAAAATGCTAATGGTTCTTTTTGTTTGATGATGAACTTGATTTTATATTAATACCAGACTGAGTGTTCTACTGAAAGATACTCTCCTAAGATTTAGTGTCCTTTTTTCTTCAAGTGCTTTACATATGAATCAAGGTAGAGCCTGAGAAAAAGGTCTTGGGTCTTATTATTATTAATCTTTGACAGTTAAAACTGTCAGAATCTTTAAAAAAATACTTAAAAAATAGGAATGGTTTAAGTTAAAAGGCTATTAAAAGCTTTTCATAGAATCCAAAATATATGCAGACTTGTGCAGCAAGTCTTTGGCACTGCATCCATAAAAGGAAAGTAAGCTGCTTAGAAGCCTGGCAGTGCCTTGTATGTCCTTGGCTTAGCTTCGTGTGATGCACTTATGGGGGGCGTGCATGTGTGTAGCTAAGAAACTGAAGTGTCTTTTCACTCCATCCACATTTTTGCTGGTAGCTCTCCTTCCCATCCAAGGTAGTTGATATTACAGGTAATAGAATTATTTTTAGCACTATGAAAGGAGTATTATAGTTTTTGTCTTGTTTTTATTCAAGTTTCTGAGGATTTCCTCTTGTGATTTTAGAACTCTGGATATAAAATAACTTTTTGGTCATGATTTTTAAGTGAATTGTGATGATTCTTAGCAATATAAAAAATACTAATATGGAAGGAATGCACACACATTTTCTTTACCATGGTTAGTTCAGTCTGGGTTTTGAAAGTGCTTCCTGACACCTGGGATAAAAAGCTTCTAAGAACGAGTGTGTGTGTTAAGGCAAATAAATGGGTGGCCATGGCAGAAACAGAGCCCCAGCAGTGTTCTTCTCGTTGCCTTTAGTCTGTCTGAGGCATAATTCCTGGCTTTTAGAAATAATTGACTACACAGGCCTACCATCTAACAATGTGCCTCCTTATGCTGAGAAAGGTAATATGTCTGGTGATTCTAGATTATATAATAGTGACATTTTTTGAAAGCATTATATTAAATGAACATATTGAATTACAAAATCCAAATGTATTGTTTAAATATTCAATATAAAAGGATGTGTTTATAGACACCAGAGGACTTTACTGTTTACCATAAAACAACTTTTAGACATTTATTAAACTGTGAACCTGGTTAAGAAAAAGTTAAGCTGTATAGATGTAACAGTGTATTAAAAAAAGGCAATAGTTTCTTCTTTTTCTTCTTTCCACCTCCAGTGCTGTGCAGGGACAACCACTTTTTTCCCCCTATCAACCTTTTATGAGAAATTTCAAAACCTGTAGAAAAATTACAAGTATATAGTACATTGACGTAGATTTTTCAGTTGTTTCCACATTGGCTCTCTCCATCTTTCTGTTTTTCCCAATTGTTTGAGAGGAGCTGTAGGTGACATGACATCTGCTCCTAAATACTTCAGCCTATAGGTCCTGTGAACAGACCTATTTCCCCTACGTTACCATGCAGTATAATTATTCAGAAAGTGTAATATTCCAAGTATTTTCACTAACAGCTGTTGCTCCAACCCGGTCAGTCAAGGATTACACATTTTATTTTGTTTTCTCTGTAGTCTCCCCTAAGCTCTACAGTGCCTCAGATGGTTTTCTTTCTTTTTTTTTTAACTCCTTCATGACATTTCACATTTTCAGAGTCCACACCGTTTGTTTTACAGAATGATTTTCGATTTGGATATGTTTAAGTGCAGTTTAAACATTAATCTTTTTTGGGAGGAGCAAGGAATACGACTTAGGTGATACTGTTTGAAGCAGCACCTCTAATCTCTGAATAATGTCCTTGTAATCATTTTTTTCTTCCTTAAAACTTTTTGCAGTAAATAAATGTAACAGAATTTGCCATCTTAACCATTTTTAAATGTACAGTTCAGTGGTATTAAGATTCACTTTGTTGTGCAGCTCTCACCACCATCCATTTCTGCAGCTTTTTTCATCTTGAAAAACTGACACTGTATCCATTAATGGTAACTTCCCATTCTCCCCTTCCCCAGCCTCTGGCAACCACATTCTAGTTTTCCGTCTATGAATTTGACTCATATAAGTGGAGTCAATATTTCATTTAGTGTAGTATCTTCAAGGTTCATCCATGTTGTAGCATGTGTAAAAATTTCTTTTTTAAGACTGAATAATCTATTGTATATATACATCACATTTTGTTTACTCATTTGTCTGTTGATAGACATACCAGTATTTGTTTCATCAAATTTAGACATTATGTGTGAATTCCTTTAAGAGAATATGAGAGTTCATGTTTAATAAAAGTAGAGCCTACTCATTGTAGAAAAAAATAAAAATAGTTAATAGTTTCACTGTCTAGAGGAAATCCGTCATACATTTCCTGGGGACTAGACTGGGAGCAGGCAATACTGGAGGCAAGGAGACCACTTAGGAGAAAATTACAGCAGTACTGGTGAGAGTGCAAGTCTTGGCCTAGAGTAGAGGCAGTGGAGATGAGGTAAGGGGGATGTCTCTGAGAGAGACTTAAAAGGTAGGATTGACAGACCTGGAAGAATTTATTAGGGCTGAAGGGAGGAAGAAGACACCTAGGATTCTGGTTTGGATAGTGGGTTGGATAGCAGTCGCGTCCCATTTTTCCTAAACATAGGAGATGTGAAGTTTCATTGTAGGCATAGTGTAGCAAGGGTACATAATGAGTGTTGTATATGTGGGCCTGAAACGTTTGGAGGAAAATCTACAGTTTATGTGGATATTTGTGGGCCCACAAATGTTCGTTGGAGCTGTGGACCCTTCTCTTCCAGTGGTGGACTGCAGGGACTTCTTGGTTGTGCTCCTACCCTGGGGCCTTATCAAGATGGACGAAGTAACTTTTTAATGTCTCTTCCAGTTGGGTGATTCTCTGTCTTAATTCTTTCAGTATTTTTGGTGGAAGAAGAGTTACATGGATATATTATGGAAAGTGTAGTTATATGCCATGAGTTTTTCCTTTTATACTCTCTTCCCCCTTTAAAAATGTTCATTTAACCCTCCAGTTTTCTCAGTTGCAAAGAGAGTAGGTTAGACTATGCAGTCTCTCTAGGCCTACTTAAAAAAGTATAATTATAAAAATCTAAAATTTGGTTTCAGATTTAGCCAGGGTAACTTGGCAGTGTAGCAGTTGAAATTTTTCAAGTCAGAAACACTTTGGGACTTGATTTTAGTGGTGAATGTAGTTTTGACAGAACACTATTTTATGTAACTGGAACACTAGATTTTTTAGAATCTTATCCCCCCAGTTGATGCTTTCGGCAGTTTATTAAGTGACTTGTAATTTTGTTGCCAGGCAGCTGCATCGGGGAGGTGGTCTCTCCTTGCACACCAGTTGAAATCTCAACCTGGACGGGGGAGGTGAACGAGGATGCAGGGTGGGAGGAGCGTAGGTAGGTAAGGAAGGAATTCATTAAAGTGAAAGTAGCAGGGACTGGCAGCTGCCTTGCAGGCAGCAGAAAGCAGGGAAGAGCAGAGGGAGGGAAGGTCATTGAACTCCTGCTTGGCATGGGGCAGATCCCTTATCAACTCTTAAAGCCAGGGTCACTTGGCATCCAGTGTCTGCTTGGTTTGACATGGTGTGGGAACTAAGCCCCTCCCATCCCAGGATTTGGGAGCTACAGAACACTGGATGGATTGAGATTATGTTTTGAGAACTTCCCAAAGGCAAATAAAGGAGATTTTCAGGCGGGCTACTAAAGAGCATGATTTATAGCCACAGTCCTGTCCAGGTCACCCAGGTGATGGGAACTTGCAAGCCCAAATCAGAGCTCTCCGTAGCTTTTGCCTACTACCTAGAGTAGAACAGCGTGAAGACTTAATGCTTAAGTCTGGAAAATAGAATAGCAAGTGACAAAGGCACTTACCACTGGAAGAGTTGCAGAGACAAAATGCAGTAAGCTGAGCAATGAGAAGATGTTTAAAAAGTACACACTTGAAGAAAAGGGAGTACGGCAACCTCAGGAGGCACACTGAAGGGTCTGGGGTGTGCGGTTTTTATAGGGCCTTTTGGGTAGGGGTCAGCATAAGGCAGGATGTATATAGGTGGTTCACAATTCCTTTGAAGTTTTGTCTTAAGATAATACGGTTATTTAGGTGACTGTTGGTCCAGATTTCGACATTCTTTATCCACATAGGTTCGTTACATTTTGGAGGTCCATCTCCTGTCTTGGTTACAAAGTTACTTGATTGATGAAGGGGAGGGAAGAAGAGGAAGAATAGCCCATAGATTAAGTTAAAGAACAAGCTGGGCCTTTTTCCGCAGGCAAATTAGATTTTACAATGGCATAGTTCTTGTCCAATTTCCCTGCCCTACCCCAATTTGGACTCACATTCATCTTTAACATTGTTCTTCGTGTCTGCTCACCTTCCCAAAGATAACTTTGTGACATGTTCCTTTAAGTCTTTGCGTCATGCTTTCAGTAGTAGTGCGTCCTGCATCGCAAGATCTTCTTTCTTAATGAAATATCTGTCACTTCAGATATTTTTTCATGACTGCGGGGATCTATATTTCCACAGCAGCTGGGTTGTTAACAATCTGATAAAAGATGTAGGGAAGGTAAGATCTCCAAGGTTTAAACTATATTTGGGATAGTTTGTCATGATTAATAATAGGATGGGTAAAGGCCTTAAATTATTTTGACTTCTGATCATTGAATCGTATTTTTCTGAAGATGTTTTCATAATGGAGTTTATTGAATGAATTGAACAGATGCTTATCTTTTATAGTTATAGAGTAGATTAAATGTAAGAATTTATTTCCAATTCATGAGTTTCATCTCTTTTTGGGTTTTTGAAAAGGTGTTGTTGTATAGCACTATCCTAGGAATAGAAAAGGTAGATTTTAACTTGTTGCCAATGTAAAAAGTGCATTTAGGAGGTGGTTTGGTCTGCTCAAACTATTTTTGGGATTGCCACTGAGCTTGTATACACTTGAAGATAAAATACTGAGGTCTTTTTATTTAAGCATCTCGTATTTGAGTATTGAGATTGTTGTGAGTATCTAAGCCAAGTTCGAGACTGAACTGTAGCCAAGTGGTTAGGAATATGAAGAAGTGTATTACTGGATGGTATAGTTTCCTTTTTAATATGCAAAACTGATAAAATGAATTAAATTATGGGTATAGGAAGACTACTCAGACATCAGAGCCAGCCACATCTGCTCTTTCTACTGACCATGGTAAAGGACATTCTGAACATTACCACTTAAAACTAACTTTTCTCTTTAAGGGCTCCTGAAATTGTGCCAGCTGACTCCAAGTCCACCCTGACCCCACAGCATAAACCATGCTGTGATGTCACAGCTACCATAGAACTCCAGGGTAGTGTTGAGCTGGCCCATGTGGGCTCAGGTAAGTCCTGGCTTTTTTTTTTACCATTTGGCATTCTTTTCAAAGTTAGTTACCATTATGATTTTATGTCATTAAAAAAAATAAGGCAAAACTTTGAAAACTGTGCCATACATGGGGGAAAAAAATAAATCTGTTTTCTAAACATCATAAGCCAGCTCCATATTCTAACCAACGGAGTTCCATAGTAGCTGTGAAATCCCCGGTGGGTTGTGACCTGTGGCTTCAAAATACGGTAAATTGTATTCCTGGCCCAGATTGCAGAACGATTTGAGGTTTTTTAAAATAATGTAGTTTGTATTACACAGTAGCTTTCATTTACTCTCAGGTCTCCATGTTTTTGAAAGTATATTAACACTTTCCTTTATCTGTAATTATGCACCACTGCTTTAGCTAGTTGTGTATTTCATTCAATCAATTTTGAAAGTATGATGGTACTGCAAATTAGTTTTATCAAGTTAATCATCTCAGAGTGCCCTCAGATGTCCTGGGGGCACTGCCTTCATAGTATGGGGGAAGAAGGGACAGAATGTGCAACATATGTTTGTTATATACTGAGAGAAGGATGCGTTGGTCACTCTTGGAGGCACTGTGAAATAATAACCTAGAAAAACTGTGTGTGTCACCTTTCTCTATTGGAATTTACTGTTTTTTTTGCACTGTTACATGAAGTGAAATTTACTGCTTAGCAAAATTTGTTGTCTGTTCCTATCTACCAACTCTTCTGTCTTCTTCCCTTTTATCCCTATTAAAAGGTTGTAAAAATGTAATGTTACGTGAAGACCTCAAAGGCATTTTGTAAATTATTTTGCATGTAATGTGATGCTTCCCCACCCCCACCCCACATAAAAAAACATAGTGGCTAAAACTTTTGATTATTTGAGTATGGGCCAAATCCTTTTAGATACCAGGTTTACAATGAAAACCCATGTATCAAGAAGTTGTCTGAACTAATCCATAGCTCTCCTTGAGCAGTGTATAGTAAAGATACACCAAAAATTTGGACAGTTCAGGGACATTCTCATGAAATTTGATGTGTAACAAATTTACTCATCTTTGTAACTGAAAACTCACAGGTAGGGGAAACCGTGAACTCCTAATTATGGTTAATGAATGGAGTTATGTATTCCCATAACATTAGACAATAAAATGCTTTTCTTTCACATAGTACTTTGTGCCTATACTTAAATCTGTGTTTTTCATGTTCTGGAAAATTTGGAAAATTTTGTGCAGTGAAGAATAGAAAATAGAGTCTATTCTGTTCATCCTCATTTTCTGCCCTCCCGTGTTTACCCCATGGTAGGGAGCAGGCAGCATGCCATGCCCTGTTTGCAGTTTAATTCAGAGCTTGGGTCAGGGGAAGTAATTGTTCTTGGCATTTTTGGATTAGGCCAAATAGAAATTGTGTGTGTGTGTGAACTTTATTGAGATACAATTCACATTCACCATTTGAGATTGTTTATTTTTAAAAAACCCTTAATTGGAAGGCAGACTGGTGACATTGTAGATGATAATTACAAAGCACCTTCTGCTAACTTCGTTTAACTATTTGTCTACACCACTTACCCTCTTTTGATTGTGCTAATTAGTTTCTAATTGCAGAACTGCCTCAGAAATATTAGAGAAGAAATGAAATCTTAAGAATTTCTAAGATGAGATTCTTCCAGACATCATCAATATAGTGAGTAGGCTAAAAATGGTGAAGAGTTAGAAGATCTCTCCTTGCAATGAAAGGAACAAAAGTAGTTGATGGTTTAGCTTTAGATTACTTTATCTTTGTCTTTGGGAAACAAAAAATAATATGTATGTATAAAAGTACAGATACGTACACATACACTGCACAGGTCTTCTTTATCTTTTCAGGTAAACTGATCACTTTTTGGTCCTTGGGTTGCTTTTGGAAGTGCTTCTTACGTCACACAAAGAAATGTTCTAAGTGTATGTATTTTTAGGTTAAAGCTAAAAACTATGAAAGGTGCAGTGATGTTGTGTGTACCTCTGCAGGCAATAGTTACAGCTTTGATAGGACTAAATGAAAACTAGTTGCTTTTGTAAGGAAATACTGTATACACAAAGTAAGTGGAGTGGGGGCCTATTCAGTTCTGAAGAAAAACTTTATTCAAAAATAGAGTCCTAGTAGATTATTCTCAGCTGTCCATTAAAGCGAGTTAAGCAGAAATTTAGAGTTCTTTAGATTTGTTGTTATTTCAGGTAGTACTTTTCTGTGTCTTTTCTTAAGGCTTGCCCTTTGAGGAGTTGCATCCCGCTGGTCTCATGTGAGCCAATGTAGCTCTTGATGACTTTTCCAGGGTACAATGCCTCAGAAGGGTGTTTTAAAGCCCTTTATATGTTGGTGAGGGTTAGTTACATACAGCTGTACTTGGATGTTTATATTGAGGCATGCATTAGCTTAAATTTCTATGAAAATAGAAATTCCTGTAAGAAGGTGTTCTCATTTAATGTCATTGATTCTTAATTTGAAACATGTTATTTGTCAGGGGCAGGGAGGCATTTTACTGGGGAAAGGATCGAGATTTGCAGAACAGATCCTTGACCCCAGAGTTTGAACACTTTTGAAGCTGACCTTTTATAAAGGCTCACAAATGTGATGAGAAGGACTATTTTAAGTATAGGAGTCATGTCATGTTTTTAACAGTCCTTGTTTCTCACGTTGCCTAGAATAGTGCTCTGCACGTTATTGCACATTCAATGAATGTGGAAATAAAACTACCATTTTAAAGCTTTGCTATTTTAATGAGTGGGGGAAATGCTGCATTGTGCCAATCTGTTATACTCTAAGGAATAGCTTATTTAATTCATAGGTCAAGATGGCAATTAAAAAGGCTTTTTTTTTTTTTGAGAGGGCATCTCTCATATTTATTGATCAAATGGTTATTAACAGTTAACAACAATAAAATTCTGTACAGGGGACTCAATGCACAATCATTAATCCACCCCAAGAAAAAGGCTTTTTTTTTAAAGTACACTAAGAATATTTTTAGCTAGTGTTAGTATTTCACGCAACAAATTTTTCCTGATATAACTTAGGAAATACTTAAAATGATTTGTTCCTACAGTTTTGGTTGTATGTGTGTTGTATTTTTTAACACTGTGGTAAATTTGAATCTGTACTTTTCATTTTTTTGCCAAGGCTATTTGTTTATTATCCATAGATGTATTGTACTGCTTAGTAAATAGGATTACTGTCTTAATTTAACATCAGTTTGTGTTAAGATTAATAACATGGTTCAGTGGGAATGAAAGTTCTTTATGGTTTTGGAAAAAGTACTTGTTTTATCTCTCCACCCTCAACTGGTTTGTAGTGTTTTATTTTAGCATATTTTTGTTCAGAGTCATCTGGTTCAAGTTTTACTGAATGGATATAAGGAAGACTGAAGTCTAATTTGTCATACTGTATTACTGATCTTTGTGACAATTAATATATTCTAATAATTCCTGTAAGCCCTACCAGAGCACTGGAGCCAGCACTGATGTGAAGGTAAGTACCTAACTAAGCAGTTCTAGTGCTGACAGAAATTAAAGGGAGAGAAGTACACTAATTTTCCTTATATTCTTTAGGATGTTTAAATGATGCTCCAGAATCCAGGAAGCACAGAGAAACAGAATTTAGAGTGAATGCTACAAGTTTGTGCTTTCGGAAGAAAAATAGAATTAAACTCTTTTCTATTTGACCGTTATTTTAGGGGTTGTAGAAGGTGACTTAGCTGCTATAGAAGCATACAAGTCATCAGGAGGAGACATCGCACGTCAGCTCACCGCAGATGAAGTGCGCTTGCTGAGCCGTCCTTCGGCTTTTGATGTCGGCTATACGCTGGTACATCTGGCCATACGTTTCCAGAGGCAGGATATGCTAGCAATACTGCTTACGGAGGTAAGTGTGGCATTTTGGCTAAACAGTCTTTTATATGAAGGAAGTGTGTTCCTTAATTGTCATTTTTGATGTTAAAATGTTTCTCCAAACAGTTCTGAACAGTTTGATTCTTCTACACCCTTTCATAAAATTACATTAAACTTGAGACTTCAACAGCATATGATTCTTAAGGGTATACTTAAAAATAGGATGTTTTTCCCTAATATTTAAATCATGTTTGATTTTTAAAGACCTGGGATATATAGGTCATTCATTCAATCAACTGAACAAATATTTATTGGCTACCTACTGTGTGTTGGGCACTGTGCTAAAAAGAGATAGACTTTGGCCTCTTCAGTCAGTCTCCAGAAAAGTAGAGAAAGAAACCGATAATTCTCTGTGCTCTCACAGATGTAAGTTCAGGTGCTGTGGGAATATCTGAGAAAGTGTTTTGCGATATCTCATATTGTTACCAAGAGCAGGTAACATTTTAGTGGAAATCACTTATTCATAGGCCAGGGGTGGTGGTATTTGTGGTGAATTTAGGAACTTGGAAGTAACTCAGCATGGTTGTGATGGTGGCTGGGAACTAAGAGGGGGAAGCCTAAGAGAGAAGTGGGGGTGGTTATGAAGGACCTTCTCGGTCAAGCAATATGAAGATTATTCCAAGAGATGTAAATAGGCTTTGGACAGTGTTAGGTAGAGTGGTCCAGGGGGTGACAGGAAGTGGGTTCTGGCTGCTGCAGATTGGAGAAGGTCAGGCATGGCTAGGAGGATACGACAGTGATGCTGGCAAGAACTCGGCCAGAACAGTAGTGGCAGGAGAAATGAGAAGAAGTGGGCTGACTTGAGGGAGGTGAGGGCCATGCAGTCAGGATTAAGCCTTGGGGGCAATGGTGAGATACCCATCAGAGCTGATTCTGAGCTTTCTGGCTTAGGTAAGCAGGCAGAAGTTACAAAATGAGTTTTTCAGGATGTGACTATATTATTCACTTAATTTTTTAATGGTAAGAGAAATAGGGTAAAAGTGCACAGTCATTGTCATTTGTCATGTCAATTGTGGATTTAGAATGTGGATTCAGTAAACATCTGTGTATGCTTTATGTGTATCTGCATATTCATATCTGCCAGTATTTGAGAACCATCATGTACAAAGCCCTGGGAGGGATTAAGAGCTAGGAAGACTGGGTGAAGGCATGATGAGTTGGCTAGCCATTGCGTTCAGTTGGTGAGAGTCCAGTGAAGTCACGGCCACCTGAGAGACCCTAGGCCTAGAGGAGGGTGGGGATGGCTTGAGAGAGAGCCATAATGAAAACAGAGAACAGGTTTACTGAGGCTAAGGGAGAAGGGACTGTTGGGAAAACAGCAGTGTGATTAGAGGGACCAGTGTTCAGGAACATGGGATCAAACAAACATAGGGAGTTTCTGAAGCATCTGAGTTTGGCTCCGTTTGTGTATGTGGTCCTGTAGTTGCTGTTGGTGGCAGGAGGTAGGATAGAGAAGGCAACTGTGAACCAAGGCTCAAGTCTAGGTGATTCATACGTTCCCCTCTAGTCTGGTAGAGGACTATGTGAAGGTTCTGGAGGGGTTGGCATAAATCACTGGCTTCCTACGAGCGATCTGGGGACTAACAGAGAGTAGGAAGACAGTAAGAACCCCAGTGTATTTATTATTTACTGTTCATACATTATTTACTACTTAGCAAATCACCTCAAAACTTAGCAGTTTTAGGCAGCAAAAACTTATCTTACACAGTTTCTCAGGGTAAGGAATCTGAGAGCAGCTTAGCTGAATGGTTTTGACTACAGGTCTCATGAGGTTATAGACAAGCTGCTAGGGCTGCAGTCGTCAAGTCTCGTCTGGGGCTGGAGAATCTGGTTCTTAGTGCACTCACATGGCTGTTGGCAGGAGGCTTCAAATCCTTGTCAACGTAGGCCCCTCCATGGGTTTGCTCGTGATGTGGCAGTTGGTTTCAACTAAAGCAAGAAGGAGAGAGAGTTTGAGAGAATGATGCAAATGGAAGCGGCAGTGTCTTTTATATATAACCTACTTAGGAAGTGACGTCCCATCATTTTTATTGTATCCTGATGAGACATGCATACCAACCCTGGTGTACAACATGGGAGAGGCAGTAGGGAAGTTTTTCCAGGGAAAGAAGAAAATTGGTAGTAGAATTCAGTCTCTTTTGGAGTAGGCACTCCAGTGAGGAAACTGGCAGGGAGATGATGCGTCTGGACTAAGGGATGTGTCTGCAGAGAGAGCACAGAGCCAAGTACTTTTGGGATGACAGTAGGAGAACATTATATTCTGAGGATGGGTATCTGGGGCAGAGGTTATAATTGGATTTCAGGTCATAGGCCCTGTTGGTAGTCTGGTGGAACCTATGGACTTCTTATCAAAATACTGCTTTTAAATGAAGTAGAAATAAATAGGATTGCAAAGGAAATCAATTATATTGAAATACAATTATCAGAATATTAAATCAAACCTGGGCTATATAAGAAAATGCATTTTTAAATATAGGCAAGAGGTTAGTGAAAATGAAGGATTTAAATATAATTAAAATTCCCATTCAAGTTCACTGACTCTACCCAAGTGCCATGGGCCCTAAGTTAACTGCTAGTCTAAGGACTTGGTTCAGAAGACAAGGTTGCAGAGGCTAGAAGATGAGAGGTAGGCTTTAGGGACATTATGCTTAAGGACGATGGGGTGGGGGTAGGAGGCTTGGTTGGAGGCCATTCACCAGCTGTAAGGTTTCTCTTGGAGTAGTTTTCAGTATTCACATTGCAACTAAGTTGTTTTGGGAAAAAGCCTTCCCAGGACTTTGGACAGGGCTTTAGGTCTAGCAGATTGGAATAAGCTGGTTTTGAATTTACTTTTGGGATCCATTAAACAATATTACTTAAGAAATAGTTGATTATATTCTGAAAATATTTAATATTTAATTTTCCTTAATTTGAGTGTTAAAGATTGGGTTCAGATAGAGTTAAGATGTAGTAAGAATCTCACTGTTACTGTAATCCTTGCCAGTGGAGTTTAGTAGAACTGAATTTTCATGTAGGAGTTTCATAATAGGACATCTGATGGTTGTTTGGGTATGCAGAGTTTTTGAAACATTGTTTACTTACCTTAACAGCAAAGACAAGTTGTCTATATGTATTACATAGATGACATTGTCAGTAAAACTTACTCTTTGAATGTCTTATTGGAAGACCTGCTACTCCAAACCCCACTTGTGACTGTCAGTCTGCATTTGAGAAGGTGGTTCAGGTTAGTGACTACACTCTAGTGACAGCAGATGACAGAGCTAACTGGCTCACTCAGGGTTCACAACCAGACTCATTTCTTCTCTAGCTGATGCTCATCTTTGATTTCAGAATCCTCTGTATCTTTCTTGAGCTCCACAAAAGGAATACAACTTAAATGGAAGGTAGTATTTTTGCATCATTTGTTGTTATTCATCATTTAAAAAGGAGAGGAAAATTCTAGCTGTCTACTTGCATACAGGTTTTCTGCGGTACACTAGTGCTCACATTTCATTCCTACTGAGCTGTACTTTGAAAGCTTGTTGTCTGTTCTGCACTTGGAGAAGCCATATTGCCTTTCAAAAAATTCAGAACGATAACAAGTAGGGAAGGATTTGAAGGCAGTGGAGACTAACCCTTGAAAAATACCATGCTTTCTTTATTCCCAGTCAGGGTATTTGAAATATTCTTAAAGAGTGGGAGGAGAGTGTTGGTAATTTACTTTTTTCCTGTGAGCTGGAATTCCCTGTGTTTTAAGAATGATTTTATTGGGGGCATGAGGGTTAGTCTTAGGCTGACCCTGTTTTCTACCATCTCTCCCCTTCCTATAATGAAATTCTGCATAACATTTTTTATATGCGTCTGTCTATTTTCTTGGGAATGAAACATTCCTAAGAAGTAAAATTACTGAATCAGAGGGTAGAGCATTTTTATGTCTGTTTTCTGGAAAGCTGTATAGATGTGCACTTCCATTGGTGGGGAAACAGTACCCAATGTACAATATTTTAAAATTGAAAAACGAACCACCTTGATTTCCCTGGTAAATTTTGGTAATTTCATTTAATATTGTTATTTTCTGCTTCCATTGATGATAAATGAGATGCAGAGGAAAGTTTCTTTTGTGTTTTAAGGTGTCTCAACAAGCAGCGAAGTGTATCCCAGCAATGGTGTGTCCTGAACTGACAGAGCAAATCCGGCGAGAGATAGCTGCCTCTCTTCATCAGAGAAAGGGGGATTTTGCTTGCTATTTTCTAACTGACCTTGTAACATTTACATTGCCAGCAGGTAACTTCAAATTTCAATGTAAAAAGAAATTCACTTTGTTATTATATAGATAACTCAATAAATAAGTACACTTTATTATAATTATTTTTTATGTCTGAGTGAAAATGTTTCTGTTAGAAAGCATATGACTTTGCTACTCTATGTGCCTCTTAAATTATTTGACACTCCTATTTATACTGGAAGTAGCCAGTCCAAGGGCTACTCGTAAGCTAACACTTGGCAAGGAAGATGGCAGTTGGGAGTAGCTGACTTCTTCGAGGCACTCGGATACTCTAAAGCATCTGTTTTATCCATTTACTTTTCTCTTGTTTTTTTTAGAATATTATCAGTCTACTCTGTTTTTTCTTTTCCTGCCTATTATTTTGAAATTAGATAGTCATTTCTGAACTGGTTGCCTGCTATTAGAATATGGGCTTTTGGTGGGTAGTCAAGTTACTTTCTTCATCCATTGTACTGGTTCCTACTATATTTATGAAGCAACTTTTCATTTTTCAATTCAGTGACAATCGGAGATGTCTTCGAGGATGTTTTTTGTTCATTTGGCACTGATTAAACATCAAACACCAAAAGTTTCTACAATAAGGCTTCCATTTAGTTCTGAGTGTTTTGAGCTTTCACATTCAGAAATGAGGGACATTTACAAATGGTAGGAGGTAATAGCCAGCCTTTTAAAATCAGGCAAGTTTGATTTGAAACACACTGTATATTTAAGCTTACCCCTAGTGATTAGATTTTTTTTACTTGAAAATAGCTTTAAAATTTAAAAAATTTTTTAAGGATAATTAATGCCTTTGAGGAAGATGACAAAAACATCTGTGTGCCACAATTAATGGTTAATTAACTTTTATAAGAAAATTCTAAAGTTTGGAAATAATAGGACTGAGCAGAGGCTGAGAGAGTGGGGAGGACAGATAAAAATTTATCTTTATTACTTTGTTACTTTTAATTCGAATATCATATAGCCCTGTTCTTTTTTTCTTTTATTTCATCTTTATTGAGGTATAATTGACATATAAAATTGTCAGATATTTGAAGTATACATTATAATGACTTGATACATGCATACATTGTGAAAGGATTTCTCCCCGTCTAGTTAACACATCCACCATCTGACATTTATTTTTGGGTGAGAACATTTAAGTTCTATACTCTCAGTATATTACATTTATACAGGAGCAGTGTTATCAACTATAGCTCCCATGCTTTGCATTAGGTCCTCCTCCTTATTCATCTTATAGCTGAAAGGTGATACTCGGTTACCAATCTCCCCATTTTCCCCACCACCCCAAGCCCATCAACCACTTTTCTACTGTATCAGTGAGTTTGTCTTTTTTTTTTTTTTTTTTTTTTTTAAATTCTACATATAGGTAGTACCAGGCAGTAGTTGTTGTCCTCTGTCTGGCTTCTCTCACTTAACATAATGCCCTCGAGGTCTATCGTGTTGCAAATGGCAGGATTTTCTTTTTTCCTGTGGCTGAATATTCCATTTTCTATATATATATATGTACTACATCTTCTTTATCCATTCATACAGTGACAGACACTTAGGTTATTTCTATGTCTTGGCTATTGTGAGTAATGCTGCAACAGACATGGGACTGCAGAGATCTCTCTTGAAATCCGAATTTTATTTCCTTTGGATATACACCCAGAAGTTGGATTGCTGGATCATATGACAGTTCTATTTTTACTTTTTGGGGAACCTCCATACTTTTTCCATAGTAGTTGTGTCAGTTTACATTCCCACTAACCACACAAGGGTTCCCTTCTCTCCATGTACCACGTTTGTTATCATGTTCTTTTGATGAGAGCTGTGTATATAATTACTTATCCGAGTGGATATTTTTATTATTTTTTAGCTAGATCACAGTTTTGATAATGAAGTACAGAAAGGAAATATTTTACCACACACGCATGTACATCACTCATGCACATTTTTTGTAAGAAGCCACTTGACAGCTTTCAGAGGAAAGGGAGTTATTTTAGAGGAAGTCACTATTAAATACTGGTATCAAATTAATTATTAAGTTAGGAGACATAAAATCTTTTAAGTCTGCTTTTTCTTTGTAGATATTGAAGACTTGCCCCCAACAGTCCAAGAAAAATTATTTGATGAGGTGCTTGATAGAGATGTTCAAAAAGGTAAACATGGAATTACTTTAATGTCTTTCATCAATTCAGTAAACTTTTTGCTTTGTTCTATAAAAGATTTGGAATAGTTTAGTGTATGGCTAACTTCTTTATTTTTACTTTAAATTAAAAATATTAAGGTCTTAGGAATATTGTCATTGTGCTGTTAAAAATGTACATTCTGTCAATTATATCTCAATAAAATTGGAAAAAAAACAACTAATTTACAGCTCTTAACTGTGATAGAGTGATAAAGACATAAAAGTTTTAAAACTTCCTAATTCAAATTCTAGAATGGGTTTTCTGTTTCCTATTCTAGAATGAGTATTTTTCCTTAATAATTTAGAAAATAACTTGTCAAGAATTTAAAAGTTAAGTAAATTATTCTAGAACCACAAGATGTTTCAGTACTTTCAAAAAGTTTATATTTCAATTCATCAAATTTATTTAGGTGTTTATTGCACATAAACCTGTCATCTACAGAATAGGTTGTCTCTTCCCCTGAATAGTCCTTCATTGCATTGGCATGAAAATGAACATACTTACATTCCTCATATAGAGTTAGAAGAAGAATCTCCAATAATAAATTGGTCCTTGGAATTGGCTACTCGTTTGGACAGCCGACTGTATGCACTTTGGAACCGGACTGCAGGAGACTGCTTACTTGATTCAGTACTACAAGCTACCTGGGGCATTTATGACAAGGACTCGGTGCTTCGGAAAGCCCTACACGACAGCCTGCATGACTGTTCACATTGGTGAGCTGGCTCCTTTCCTGTGTAAATCCAGGAGTGTACTTGCTGGATCATCTCCTTATAGTGGTGGGGTACTTCTTGTCTGTTTTATTTTCTGTGGGAGGGAAAAAACGGGTTTTTGGACATTGAGATACTTGGAACATCTCAGAGGTTCTTAAGTGTTTTGGCTGAGCTTTAAAATAGAAACACATGAAGGTGTTATAGTAGCTTTAAATATTAAATTACTTGCTCATTTTTAAGTAGTTAAAATGTCATATTCTTGTTCATCTTTAAGAGATGATGTTGACATTGTATCAGGAGTTTTTTTCTTCTTGAGGCAGATAGACTTAAGACCACATTTTTTATTTTGCAAATTTTGAAACCCACAAAAACGTTAAAAACAAAAACAAAAAACAACAGATCCCAGTATCTTCTTCATTCAGTTGATCAGCTATTAACATATTGCCATGTGTGTGCCATCTTTCCATATATAAATACTTCCTTTGCCAATTATTATAGACATCATGTTGCTTTACCTTCAATATGCATCTTTAAAGCACAAGGTTATTCTCCTACCCAATCACACCCTTATTATTGCATCTGAGAAAAATCAGCATTGACTCCATTACCCAACACATTCCATATCATAGTCTTCAATAATTTCAACAATAACATTTATATATACAGGTTTCTTCCACTCTTCAAAAGTACAGCATGCCTGTGAAACCTTTCATAAGCCAGAATGGCATAAAGCAAGAAGCAGTTACTGTGTTGTAAAAGCAAAATTCCTCTTGAGGTTTCTTTCAGTGAAAACAGGTTCTAAGGTAGGTCTTGCATAAAAATGAAGTGGTTTAAGGTGAACTTTTGAATAGCAGGGAAAACCTATTTAAATATAAATATAAAAAAATACAGATTTTTTAAATCCAGCATCTAATTGAGTATGTGACTAGTCTTGAACTGTAAATTTCCCCATTGAGGTATCAGTCACTGGAAACAATGGCTGTGTTGTGAATTAGTAGTTTGGTCTTTACACTTATTTGACTTACAGTATTTTCTTGGTTCTCTACATACATTATCTTAGTTATTATAACTGAGAAAATTGAGGCTAGAAAAGGCTAAGTTAATTAAATGTGCCTTTTCATT
This sequence comes from Manis javanica, assembly GCF_040802235.1. Classification (NCBI taxonomy): domain Eukaryota; kingdom Metazoa; phylum Chordata; class Mammalia; order Pholidota; family Manidae; genus Manis; species Manis javanica. Next base: position 6,833,119 of record NC_133162.1, on the reverse strand, counting down.
TTCTCCACACCTAATTGATGCTTACACAACAGTGATAATGGCCTTACCCCAAATAACCTTATTACCCTAGTATCTTTGTGTAAATTTTGAGCAGTTCCTAGTTGTAAATTTTGTTGTCAGTATTTAGGGTTTACATGAAGCCCATTAGAATATAAACTCCAGGAGAACAGAGATTTTATTGTGTTTCATTGTGAAAGATCTAGTGCCTACAATAGCATGATAAATAGTAAGTATGAAGTAAATACTTACTGAGTGAAAAAAGAGTACTCTAGAACTTGAAAATGAGAGCAATATAGTTACTTTCTTGAGAGCTAAATTACAGATCAAAACATAATGCAATAAAAATATGTGGTCACTGGAGGAAAATAAAGTGACTCCTCGGCTGGCAAGCCTAGGTGGTCCCCTGACTGGGTGTGGAGTATAGGCACACGTTCAGGATTCTGTGGGTTTGGTTCCAGACCACTGAAGGAAAGTGAGTCAACTGATTGTTTTATTTCCCAGTGCAGTAAGTTATGTTTACAGTATGTTGTAGTGTAGTAAGTGTGCCATAGCACACTTGGTTAGAAATGCAATGTACATACCTTAATTTAAAAATATTTTATTGCTAAGAGACGCAAACCATCTTCTAGCTTTCAGCCAGTCCTGATCTTTTTGCTCAGTGTTGATGGCTGCTGATTGATCGGGATGATGGTTGCTGAAGGTTGGTTGGCTGTGGCAACTACTTAAAAAGACAACAATGAAGTCTGCCATATAGATTTAGTCTTCCTTTCAGGGATCTCTGTAGCGTGTGATGCTGTTTGATAGCATTTTCCCACAGTAGAACTTCTTTTAAAAGTGGAGGAGTCAAACCCCTTCTCACGCTGTGCTGCTGCTTTATCAGTTAAGCTTATGTGATATTCTAAAACCTTTATTGTCACTTCAAGAAAATTCACAACATCTTCACCAGGAGTAGATTCCATCTCAAGAAATGACTTTCTTTGCTCATTCATAAGTAGCAACTCCTCACCATTCACGTTTTATCAGGAGGTGGCAGCAATATAGTCACATTTTCAGGCTCCACTTCTAATTCTAGTTCTCATACTATTTCTACCAGAGCTGTAGTTACTTCCTTCTCCTGAAGTCTTGAACCCCTCAAAGTCATCCATGAGGGTCGGAATCCACTTCTTCCAGACTCCTGTTAATGTTGATACTTTGACCTTTTCCCATGAGTCACAAATGTTCTCTAGGACATTTCTCACAGATGGCTTCTAGAATGGTGAATCCTTTCTAGAAGGTTTTCAGTTTACTTTGTCCAGATCCAACAGAGGAATTCACTGTCGGTGGCAGCTACAGCCTTTCAAAATGTTAGTTCTTTAATAAGATTTGAAAGTCACATTAACTCTCTGATCCATGGGCTGCAGAATTATACTTGTGTTAGCAGACATGACAACCACGTCAATCTTGTTAAACATCTCCATAAGAGCTCTTGGGTGGCCTTGTGCATGGTCAATAAGCAGTAATCTTTTGAAAGGAATCTTTTTTCCTGAGCAGAGAGTCTCAATAGTGGGCTTAAAATACTTAGTAAACCATGTTGTAAATAGTTGTGTTGCTATCCAGGCCTTGTTGTCCCATTTTTAGAGCAGAGGCACAGTAGTTTATGCATAATTCTTAAGGGTCCTAGGATTTTCAGAATGGTCAGTGAGCACTGGTTTCAACTTAAAAGTCACCAGCTCCATTAGCTGCTAACAAGAGAGTCAGCCTGTCCTTTGAAGCTTTGAAGCCAGGCATTGATTTCTCCTCTTTAGCTATGGAAGTCTGTGGTGACATCTTCTTCCAAAATAACCTGTTTTGTCTAAAACCTGCTACTCTGGTGAACCTACAAATGATAAGAAAGCAGAACAGCCTTATTGCTGACATAGAGAACGTTTGAGTGGTCTGGATAGAAGATCAAACCAGCCACAACATTCCCCCAAGCCAAAGCCTGATCCAGAGCAAGGCCCTGACTCTCTTCACTTCTGTGAAGGCTGAGAGAGGGGAGCAAGCTGCAGAAGAAAAGTCTGAAGCCAGCAGAGGTTGGTTCATGAAGCCTAGGAAATACGCCATCTCCATAACATGCAGAGGTTGCGGCAAGTCATCCAGAAGATCTGGCTAAGCTGATGCGTGAAGCTGACTACGCTAAACAACAGACTTTGAATATAATTTCCTTCAAGGACTTTTCCTTTGCATCCATAACTTGGCTGACTGACCCCATAGTCCTTGCTTTTGGCCTGTGTCAGCTTTCAACATGCCTCCCTTACTAAGCTTAGTTATTTCTGACTTTAAATTAAATTCAGTCTTCCTTTCACTAGAACACTTAGAGGCCATTGTAGGGTTATTGATTGGCCTCTTTCATTGTTGTGTCTCAGGTCTCTTGCCTCTAGGGAAGCCCAAGAAGAGGGAGAGAGAGCGGGGAACAGCTAGTTGGTGGAATTGTCAGAACACAACATTTATTAAGTTTTCTGTCTTACATGGGGTGGATCATGGGTGCCCCAAAACAGGTATAATAGTAACATCAAAGATGTTGGTCAACTGATCACAGATCACTATAAAAAGTGTAATAGTGAAAAGGGTTGAAATATTACAAGAATTACCAAAATGTGACACAGAGACACAAAGTGAGCAAATACTGTTGGAAAAATGGTGTCAATAACTTGATTGTTGCAGGGTTGCCATGAACCTTTAATTTGTTAAACACAGTATCTGCAAAGCACAGTAAAATGAATTGTGTGCCTGGATCCAGAGGAGATGGTTTAGTCACTCAGCCTTTGTCCAAGGAAGAGGCCTTTGTGCCTTTTGGTGGAGGGATCACTATGAATTGGTCTGGTAGTTTGGACAAGACCATTCCTATTTTTGTAAAAAAAATTTTAATTAAAGTATAGTTGACATACAATGTATTAGTTTCAGTGTATAACATAGTGGTTCAACAGTTAAACTTGTTATGTGGTTAAATGTAGTTACCATCTGTCATCATACGAGTTGCTACAGTATTACTGACTATATTCCCAGTGCTGTACTTTCATCCTTATCATTCATTTACTTTATAGCTGGAAGTTTGTACTTTTTAATTTCCTTCTCCTATTTCACCCATTCTGTCCACCTCCCAAGACCATCCTTTTGAGGCGGCATCATCAGGCTGGTAAGCCTGATGCCATTAAATGCTCAGTCCACCCAACCCTCTTGATGGGATTGTGTGCTCACCAGGCAACATCCTAGTGAAGTTTTTGCGGCCTATATGAGCCTGCCTACACTGAGAGAGAGGATGGGAGTGGTGTGGTTCTTATGACAGTGGTTTCTGGGCATTGTGCTTTTTACAGGTCTGCCTTGTTATTAGTTAATGTGACTCTGCCCCAGAAAGATCGATCTGTTCTCTGGGTGTGGATGAGGTCTAGTTCTTCAGCCTGAAAGCCCGATCTGGACCATGGTAAACCTACCAGCTTGCAGGCGCATTACAAAGGCAGTCCTGGTTATGTCAGTTATACCTCAATTTAAAAACAAAGGAAAAAAAGGGCAGCTCTGGAGCCTTTTCCCTGGTGGTAATACCCTGACCTTTTGTAAGGCTGGAAGATGTCTGTGAACTTAAGCAGGTGATACTTTGTTTCTAATTGCGAGGGCTTTTTTTTTTTTAAAACTTTGGTGGCTAGTAATAATTTGGGGACCTATTCTGTTTCTCACAGCTGGCAGTGGGTGATCTTCTGGATTGGAGCTGCCACTAACTAACATTGTATTGAGACTGGAATTCTGAGGTGGTTTGGTCATTTGTGATTGTGAAAGTCAAGCATAAAAGTAGAGAGAGAGTACCATCATCCCAGGTGATAAATGGGCTGGATGGGGGCGTGGCTGTTAAGAGCGAGAAGGAATGTGTAGGGTGTGAGGGTACAGCCATTGGCAAGTATTGTAGCAGATCTGGCAGCGAAGAGGCCTTGACTCTAAAAGAAGTGAGGCCTCGAGCTGGCACACAGACAGGCTTCCCAGACGGAAGTGTGCCTTGGCGCCCCTCCCCCAGTCCCTGTCGTCACGGTTCTTCACTTGGTGTTCACCGTGAGGGCAGCGGGGCCGCGCAGTGTCCCTCCGTTCTGCAGGCTTGCTGCAGTGTCGTGGGGGATGCAGATCACCAAGAGGGGACAGGAAGTGTCATTGCCATCGACTCAGGACATCAGTGACACAGGTCAATATGTCAACCTTAATGAATAACCACTAAATTGTTGGCTCTGTGGAGTTGTTATAGGCATGTGACTATTAAAAGATAGAAGGAAGGGGACTGAGAGCCTTGGCGCTGTCCGAGGCCCGGAGAGGGGCAGCCGGCATGTCCTTGTGTGGTCTCTTTTCCCATCAGTTTTTTGCTGAGGAGCCCTTTGCACAAAATCCAGATCAATTGGGATGAGACATTTTCTTAAGTCATTAAATATCTAAGTGAGAACTGAGAAAGGCATTTTATTTAAACTCATCCCCCTCTTACTTCAAGATAGACTGTTTGTGGTGGTAGCTGTGGTGTCCTGTTGGATGCCTGTGAGTTCAGCTGCCCATTCTTCAAGACTGACATTGACTGGCCTTTAAGTGACATGTCAGTCCATTTTCTCGAGAGGTAGGTGGAAGTAATTAATGTTGTAGGGGAAAAAATGAGTGCAGGTCTTCTAGAAACATTGTTACTGTTACTCTGTGGTGGAGCTCTCTGTAGCTTAGTATTCTGTCTGAATATATAATTCTTAAAGACTATTTTTTTAGAGTGATTTAGTTTATAGCAAAATGAGAGGCAGATACAGGTATATGCCATCTACTCCCTGCCCCCACACGTGCATGACCCTTCATTATGAACACTCCCCACCAGAGCAGTACATTTGTTACCTATAATTGATGAGTCTGTATTGACTCATCATTATCAGGCAGAGTCCATGGTTTACTGGAGGGCTTATTTTAGTGTTGTATGTACTGTGATTTTGGACTAATGTATAATAAATATCAGTCGTTGTAGCACCATACAGAGTATTAGCATTATAGTATTAGAGAGAGTTATCTCCACTGCCTTAAAACTCCTCTGTGCTCTGTCAGTTCATCCTTTCCTTGTCCTCAACCTTTGCAACCACTGATCTTTCTACCACCTCCATAGTTTTGCCTTCTCCAGAATGTCATGTAGTTGGAATCACACAGTATGTGGCCAGTTCAGCTTGGCTTCTTTCACTTGTAGTAATACATATTTAAGGTTCATCCATGTTTTTTCGTGCCTTAATAGCTCATTTCCTTGTAGTGCTGAAAAACACTCAGTTGTCTGGATGGGCCACAGTTTATTCATTCCCCTACTGAAGGACATCTTGGTTGCTTGCAAGTTTTGGCGATGATGAATAAAGCTGTTGTAACAATATCCATGTGTGGGTTTTTGTGTGAACTTGTTTTCATCTTCTTTGGGTAAATACCAACATGCACAATTGCTGGATTATATGGCTAGGGTATTTTTAGTTTTATAAGAAACTACCACACTCTTCCTAAGTGGGCATACCATTTTGGTTCTAACCAGCAATGACTGAGTTCCTGTGGCTCCACATCCTTGCTAGCATTTGGTGGTGTCAGTATTGTTATATTTAGATTATTGATGTTCATATGACTAAGATATAGTTAGAGTAATGTCTACCAGATTTGTTAACTGTTTTCTCTTTGGTAACCTTGTTCTTTGTTCCTATTTTTGTCTTTCATTCTTTCTCTGTCTTTTGTGTTTTTAATTATTTTACACAATTCCATCTTCTCTTCATTCTAAGCATGTCACTTTTATTAGCGGTTGCCCTCTAGTTTGCAATAATATATTTATAGTTAATCCAAGTCCACTTTCAGATATCACTATGCCACTTTATGGGTTGTTATGAGTACCTTATAATAGCAAACTACTCCTGCGTCCCTGCCGTCTCGTGCGTCTACCTCTGCTGTCATTTATTTTATTTTGTGTGGAAGCACACATACATAAGTATACATATGATGTACACCTAAATGTACCTAATCACATGCACTGTGATCATTATTTTGAACAGACTGTTAGATCAATTAATAATAATAAAAGGTTTTATTTTCCCTTCACATTTCCTCTTTGCTCTTCCTTTATGTGGATTTTGTCTCTGATTTTCCTTCTAGACTTTTAACATTTCTTGTGAGGTCTATTGGTAGCAAGTTTCCTCAGTTTTTGCTTGTGTCAGAAAATGTTCATTTCTCCTTCATTTTTGAAGGATAATTTCACAGGTGCTTGGGTTTTTTTCTCTCAACTTCTAAGTATTTCACTCCATCTTCCTCCTTGCATGGCTTTGGAGGCATTGGGTGTAATTCTTGTTTTTGTTTCTCTGTAGATGAGGTGTTTTTAACTCTGGCTTCTTTCAGGGTTTTTTCTTTAGTTTTCTGTAGTTTGAGTATATTGTGCCCTAGGTATAATTTCCTGGCATTTTCCTCCTTGGGTGTTCTCAGAGCTTTCTAGGTCTGTGGTATAGTGTCTGAATTTGGGGAACTTCTCAGTCATTGTTTCAAATACTTCTTCTGTTACTTTCTTTTTCCTCCACGATTTCTGTTAGGTTATGTGTCGTGCCTGTTGATAGTTGTCCCATGGTTCTTTGCTTTCTCTTCTGGTTTTTAATATATCTGTGTCCTCTTTGCTTTTTAGATTCGGAGGTTTCTATTGACTTATCTTTGGGAGGTTCTTTACTTAGCTATGCCCAGTCTCCCAGGAAGTCCGTCAAAGGCACCCTTCATTTCTGTGACAGTGGTTTTGATTGCCAGCCTTTCATCTGGTTCTTTCTGAGGTTCCCATCTCTCTGCTTATGTTGCCCCCCCCTGTTCCTGCACACTGTCTGCTCTGTCCATTAGAACCCTGGCATGCTTAGTCATTTATTTCAATTTAAAAGATTTTAAGTTTTACTCTTAATGTTTTTGTCTAAGAATTACGGTTCTAGCTTTTACATTTAAGCTCTGTGGTCCATTTTGAGCTAATGTCTACTTAAGTTTTGAAGTAAAGATCTAAAATCATCTGTTTTACAAGTGGATGTCCAATTACCCCATTACCATTTATTGAAAGACTGGTTTTTCCCATCCAGTTACCTTAGCACTTTTGTTGAAAATTATTTTTTTACCATAACTAACAAAAAAGTAGAAGTTTGTCTCTGTCTTCTCAGTTGTTTCCTGTTGATCATCAGCATGTTGGTCCTTATGCCGGCATCAGTCTGTCTTGATGATTGTAGCTTTGTGGTTGAGTTTCAAATTCAGGAGAATAAGTCTTCAAACTCTGTACTTCTTTTTCAAGATTCTTTTTGCTAGTCTCAAGTCTTCAGATTTCCATGTAAATGTTAGGATCCAGCATATCAGTTTCCACACAAAAAGTGCTCTGAGATTTTGATAAGAGATTGCTTTGGATCTGTAGACTAATTTGGGGAGTATTACCAGGTTGACAGCACTGACCCTTGTAATCCATGAACACATGGAATTGGTGTTTGGATGTTGGAGCGAACTTGTACTGCTGCCCCGCTTGGCCGTGTGCTCCTGGATTTGGTTTGCCTGTCTGTTCTTAATGATCAGGGTAGCCTCAGGATTTAGGTCTTTGTATGGTGGATGATTATTTGAATATTTTTAAAGTATTATTTTTTTAAATTCCCTTATTCTGCATCTTCTCGAGGGATTTTGAGTGCAGTCGTCATTGAATTTCTGGTGCACTTTGATGTTTCGTTCATAAAATGATTCTAGACACTAAGCAACAGATTTCTAACTATTCATCTTTCAGTGTTTCATGATATTTCTTACACTTTTCAGAATGATGTATTTTGTCATAGGTGCTCTTCAAACATTTTTCTGTATATTTTAGATGTTTTGAAAGAGGATATCCATACTTTATTTTTAAAACATTTGGCATTGAAACTTACAGTCTTGATAAAAAGCTCTTGGTTACCTAGAGTATAAATATTTTCCCCCAATAAACCAAGAATCAAACCACTGTAAACATTCTTTTTTAGTCCTTTTAGAAATCTAATATACCATGATTTATTTTTTACAGAGCCCTCAATTTTCTGTAAAGAAACTTGTAACACTAACACATTTCACTTTCTATGCTGGAACTTCTCAACAGCAGCAACAGAATGTTTTCTTATCTTTTGCTTCTTTAGCCTAGAAATCAAGTACAAAAAAGAAAATTCCTAATAAGAGAAACGTGATGTTATAAGCACGTTAAGTATCTGTTCTTACTTGAGAGGTCTTTCTTGGCTTGTTTTGTTAAGATAGTGAATCCTAACTCTGAGCATAATCATACCTGGTTTTGTTTAATTTTATACTTGATGTAAAGAAATAGATTTTGTTTTTAGTAATTCAGTCTACCAGTGGCCCAGTTTGATGTTCAGTCTTCATAATTTATTAGGCTGAAATATTAGTGCATTATCAAATATAAAGAAAGTAGTTGCGGTGATTTTTTAAAATGATCAGAGAAATAATTTTATTAATGAAAGAAATCTCAAGGAATGGATTTTGATATTCTCATGAACACATGGGCTATTTCCAGTCTGCTGTTCATGTAGCAACCAAGTAGTGAATACTGTACATTAATGGAGAAATGTAGTATCTTTGATTGTATCCAATGTCTCAAATGATTTTGAGTGTTTTGTTTTGAATTTGTAAACCAGTAGTAGACAGTTGAAATTAACTGTCCTCATCACTAGTGTTTAAAGTTTTGTTCAAAATTTGGTGGGTGGTGAACCAAACTGTGTCTGAGGATAAGTTAAACAATGTCTGCCAGCAGAGTGGAGGAATTTTTAATTCGAAAAATATATTACAAACTAGGTAAAATTAATAAATTACTAATCTCTTCACATGAATTGCTTAAAGGCTACATAAATAAATGATTGGGGCATTAAATGCTTTGTTTATGGAAGGCTTATTTTTTACTGTCTTGCTCTTTTAGGTTTTACACGCGTTGGAAAGACTGGGAGTCGTGGTATTCTCAGAGCTTTGGTTTACATTTCTCCTTGAGAGAAGAACAGTGGCAAGAAGACTGGGCATTTATACTCTCTCTTGCTAGTCAGGTGAGAATGCTTCAAGGCGGGTTGCCTCTATGAGAAAGTAAGCCACGTGATCTAAGTCCCTTGATCTGCGTGTGCAGACCATGTTGGAGGCACGGAGGAAAGAGTGCCTGACTCGGCATCTGGTCAGCTTTTTTAGGCTGACAGTATTATTTTTCAAAACATTACTGGGAGGGTAGCATTGTGTGGCACTCTTCAGTTTTGTAGGGTGGTGTGGTAAATGCTTTAAAGAGAAATTGCTTTCTTTTATTTTGTTCTGTGCAGCCTGGAGCAAGTTTGGAGCAGACACACATTTTTGTACTTGCACATATTCTTAGACGACCAATTATAGTTTATGGAGTAAAATACTATAAAAGTTTCCGGGGAGAAACTTTAGGATATACTCGGTTTCAAGGTAAGCTTATTCAGGAGTTGTTTCAGAAGCTTCTCATTTACTATAATGTAGTTTGCAGCCACGTCCTGAAAACCCCATTGTGATTTTCTTTCCTCTTCCCAGGTGTTTATTTGCCTTTGCTGTGGGAACAGAGTTTTTGTTGGAAAAGTCCGATTGCTCTGGGCTATACAAGGGGCCACTTCTCTGCTTTGGTTGCCATGGAGAATGATGGCTATGGCAGCCGAGGTGCTGGTGCTAACCTGAACACCGATGACGATGTCACCATCACGTTTCTGCCTCTGGTTGACAGCGAGAGGAAGCTGCTCCACGTGCATTTTCTTTCTGCTCAGGAGGTAGGAAGTGTGTCCGTCCTCTTAACTCCTTAAAGCAGTGATGCTGTCCCAGAGTCAACCTGGTGTACCTTTCAGGTGCGGTATTACCTGCATTCCCAGCTAAATTTCTTAATTTATAGAACTTACACTTCCTGTAAATTCTGGTCAGACTTTGAAATTCTAAACTGCTGTGTAGGATGTGTGTGGGCACAGCAGTGAAGGGAAGGTGAAAGTCCCTGCCTTCAGGTAGCTATGAGTGTGGAGAAAAAGCAGAGATGAGGTGAGGGGGCAAGGGAGAGGTTGAGGGGACACACGGGATGTGTGACTCCCATGGGGCAGTACGGGAAGCCACCAGAGGAGGTGACAAATGAGCAAAGACCTGAGAGAGGAGTCTGGGGGAAGGGAGTTCCAGGTACAGGGAACCACAGGCCAGTGTGCATGGTGGGCACTGGGTGGGGAGGGGCTGAGGGGTGGGGTGGAGTTCCTTGACAGCCTTTTACAGCTGTGGCTTTGACTCTGGGTGAGCTGGCAAGCCACTGGCCAGTTTGCCCCAGAGTGGGGCACTGGCTGCTCACTGGAGACCAGACACCGGGGCAGTGGTGGGACAGGAGCGCCAGGTAGGAGAGCATCGTGGGGCTGGGGAGAAGGGAGTGCAGCCAGGCAGGGGAGGTGGTGAGGATGGGCAGAACACACTCAGAAAACCTGTATTCTTACAAAACTACTGGCCTTTTATTTAATATACTAGAAACTTTTAAAGAACTTTTTGTAATCATGACATTAAGAAAAAAAGGTCAGACCATTTTTTCTAACTTCAACCTGCCCATAACTGACTGAGGAAACTTGTCACGTATGTGAAGCTGGCCTTTTCCTAGGCTTTTCTTTGCCAGGATCAGTTTATTAGGCAACAATTGGGTTTTGCTGTCATAGCAAGTTAACTTAATTACTAGATTGTTCCCTTTAGGCTTTTTTTTGCAGATTTTGCAATTGCGTTTTTCTATATTGACTCGTAAGAAACTGGGTTTTGATGGTAAAGGTGATGAGAGGTTGAAAATGGCTAGAAGTTTCTTTGGTCTTTCTGTTAGCAGTCTTAACAGCTGCAGGTTTCTGTAAAGTTTTCCCACCAGGTTTCTAATCTGTGGTGGTATTATTTCCCCGTTTCTCTGCTTCCTCTAACAGCTAGGTAATGAGGAACAGCAAGAAAAACTGCTCAGGGAGTGGCTGGATTGCTGCGTGACTGAGGGTGGAGTACTGGTTGCCATGCAGAAAAGCTCTCGGCGGCGAAACCACCCCCTGGTCACGCAGATGGTAGAAAAATGGCTTGACCGCTACCGACAGATCCGGCCTTGTACATCCCTGTCCGACGGAGAGGAAGACGAAGATGATGATGATGAATGAAAAAAAAATCAAAGAGCAGGCGGGCAAGGTATCGGCTCTGTGGTGACCCCAAAGTTAGCATGGTGCTCCAAGCAGAGTGTAGGGCAGGAACGAACCACATCTGGCGGGATCTGCTCGGGGTCACCCGGCCCACATCAGCAGGATGCATCTGCTTGCGTGAGGACACAGAGGGCTTTGTGTGGACTAGTTTGTAAAAACCTAATTTTATTAAGACAGAACCTTTTTCCTTTCAAATTGTAAATCTGTCTGTAAATGTAACGCATGTGGTTGTGTTAAGTTGTGTAATAGGAAAAGTGTACCAGCATCTTCATATTACTGAGTTTTTCCAGCATGGCATCGCCAAAAGCAAATGGCAGATGGTTTTGTTCCTTTGAGATGTTGAAGTAGAACCTAGCATTCTACTTGCAACGCAAAAGACCCATCTTACATCAAGTTTCACTAGAGCTTGTTAGAAATTTGGAAACGTTTTGTACAAATTATCGATAGCAAAACATAAAAATAAAAACAAGCTTTTATTTTATTAATACTTCAGTTCTGTTGTGCCCAATAAAATCAAATCTTTAAGGAACAAACTGCAAGGAAAGAAAGAATTTTTTATTGACTGCACTTCATATAGACAGCATTCCCTTGTTGTGGAAAGAGCTTTGGTTTCTATGGTTTTGTCTTAAGTTTCTGATTTAGGTATTTATTTGTTTGGAAGAGAATCCTTAAATTAAAATGAGGGTTCTTCTATTAGACTCTGGGCAGCAATCTCTTGAGGGGTGTTATTCCCTGGATGTACATTAGGGAAGTGCTTGGGGAGCAGGCCCCTCGTAACTGTAACTGATCATGTGAAATTGCTCCCTTGACACAGTTGACAAAGTGATGTATTCCCAGACTGCTACGCAGGGGTCCCTGGGTTCTTACTGTCCGTTATCAGCTCTGCTTTAAGCAAATCATGTTAGAAAGACATGCCTTCGCTCAGGCTAACTGGCAGTCAGTGCAGTACAGAATAAAGATTTTAAAATGCAGTAAGGTGGTAAATGCATTGTATAATGAATTTCTCAGTGAGTAGTCTGAGAAGTTTTGCATGTTGGTTAATTGTGGCCATTCTTTATTTAAAGTTAGAACTATACTCATAGGTAGAAAAACTTTCATGAAGTATAATTTGACCACTTCAGGTACATATTTAATATTGGATAAAAATTTCAGCTATCTCAGGAACACAGACCTAGTATCCTGATAAGCACTTTGTAGACACTGTTGATGTGGCAAGGAATTTGGAAAAAGACACACGCACACATACAGCCCTTTCCCGTCCTTTGATGAAAATGCTGTGAAAACCGTTAAATATTTGCTTCTTGTTTTCTTCTAAGTTTGGTTTAGATGGTATTGAAATGTGTGTAACCTCTAAGTTGATGCCAGAATACTGAAGAGAGAAAACTTCCCAAGAGGTGTCTTTGGTTCCCCTCTCTGAATACTCACTGACAGGTGTTCCCAGGGTGAAAGGGTCACTTTGCTGCTTGCTAAAACTTGAAACAAAAATATTTGCAACTTGATTCCATATAAATGAATTTTGACATGATGGTGAATATTCCTGTTCCAAGTGGTCAATGTTTTCTTAAATAGTCCCCCTGGTTTGCTTTGTGACCGCTAATTAGAAGGCTGCCATTCCGCTGAGCATAGCCTCTCTACACATTTTTCTCCATCCATACATAGGAATACTTCTTTAGTGGGCAGAGATCCTGTTCTAGTAAAGCAAAAGCTATGCTCCCAATTGAAGAAGCTAAAGAGGAAGTTTGGGAAAAGCATCTAGTCGCTGTGGTCTCCATTGCAGTCAGTCCCGTCTGTCTGGAAAGTGACAGGCCCAGCATTTCACCTCTGCGTGTTGTGTCTGCTGAGTATCGCTTCCTCTTAGGTGCCTCTTTATTTATTTATTTATGATCAGCGACCCTGAGCACATCTAGTTTAACAGGTACAGCGTTCTTCCCTATGGGAAAGAATTATAGATGATTACATTTCCTAGGCTGCAGACAGGGATGGGGCTTTAAGTGGTTTTCACAGCAGACTGGCTGGTAAAAGCCAAAATTTTGGGTGAATCAGCTATGTTAAGCTCTTGAACTATTAACAGCCATAACTGTTGGAGTACACAGCCCTTTCTCAAAGAATGTGTCTTTTGGTTGACACTGGACAGTAATACTGTGACTGTAAGAAGTCTTTATTCTTTTTCTAGGGAAAAACACGGTGTTGTTGAGTTTTCTGTTAAATGAAACAAAACCCAGGTGTACCAAGGATTTGGACCTGCCATGTTTTTGCCTCAGGCGCTCACTGCCCCAGGCACTTAGTCTGTGTCGAGGGAACACTGCTGTTCCTGGGCAGTTGGGGGCCTCATTTTCATTGCAGATGTCACTCATTGGTGGCCTGCTTGACCAGTAGCTATGAAGCTAATGTTTAACTACCCTTCTCTTCCCCGGAGTGATTGATCGGTCAGTGACCATGTGGCTCCATCTCTACCCACATGAGGTTGTTCCAATATAATATAATTTTTCACAGAGTTGGTGGGATGGGACCACCCCTTAAAATGGGTGAGGGGGTTGACTTTGAGATGCCCTGACCTTACTGTCTTTTAAGGGTAAAGAAGGGGGTCAAAGGGAGTTTGGGACCTGCAATTGGACTCAGCTGACACTTGAAGATACCAAGAGTATAGAGGGGTCTAATGCTATTTAAAAAGATCCATTAAATATCAGTTTAAAGTTCTGGGCATACAGAAATGGCTGTTTTACATTTTTTTGTAAATATTTTAAAAGAGATTCACTTCCCTTGCACTAATGCTTAAAGCCAGGTAATTTTGCTTTTGGGTACATTAAAATCAAAACTCTGAAACTTGACTAATTTTGTTTCTTGAATATTTGAGTTCTAACCCACTGTTTCATCTTAAGGATGGCATGATTTGACAATGATGAACTTTGCTGAGGTTGATTTTCCAATTAAATTTTCATGAGGTAATTAGCATTCTTGAGTCTGGTTATACCATAGGCAGGTAGAAAAGTACTGTTAATCTTTGAACCCTGGAATAACAAGAGTTGGAAACTGGCTAATTGAAAATGAAGTTTGTCTTCAAACATCTCAAGTAGAGAACTTTTACATTGGTGAGATGTACTTGAATTTCAGAACTTAACAAATTTTTATTACTTTTTATTGAAAACTGCACTGAACGCTAAATGTCCACCTTTACAATAAACAAATACAGTAACGGTAACTCACACTAAAACAAAACATTTCTGATAGCCATTATTTTTGTTTGGGACAGTTTTAAAAGTTTTTTTTTTTTTGTCACAAAAACAGGAATGTACCTATACAAAGGCTCAAAATAGGCCATCTTTTAAACAAAAAGGCGATGACTCACAAAAGACTATGAATATAACGTGTAACTAGTCGATACAAATCTAATAGGATTTGTTAAAATCAGTCACATCTAATAACACGCCTGAAGTGTTCTTGTATAAAATATCACGTGAAGAGAAGACTTTATCAATGTCTAAAAAAGTGGGTTCATAGACAATCTGACAAGTTACCATAAAAAGTGTTTCCTGAGACATAAGGAAATGCAACATTATTATTCTTGAACCTTTCAGTTCAAGACTTTCCACTCAATAAAATAGCTGAGGATCTGAAACTGAGAAAATATATTTGAGTACAAACAGCTTGTGAAACTTAATACTTTTTTCTTTTCTTTTTTTGCATCATCAGAGGGTATTACTGAATCCACAACCAACTTGCCCGCAGTGTGCAGTCAGGCGGGGGAGGCTTCTCCGCACCGGAGCCCGTACTGTCTTCAGTCCTAGGCGTGCAGTTGGCTAACAGGCGAACAGTTTTCTCCCCATTTTGGAGTAATGGAATCTTCCTCTTAGCAGAAGAGGTAACCAGCCCCCATGGACCGAAGGGACTAGAGTCGTAGGATGGGGATTTCCTCTTAATATTTTTTTATTTTGATGTTTGGAACTCTTGATGCAACATTCTAGAGTAAGGTGTTCAGGACCTGCTGTGCCCAAGGGGTTGATAAAGGAAAAAGATCTATTTATTCTTTGTGATTTGATGCACAGATGAAAAACTTAACACACAATAACAGAAGTTGGTCGCTAATAATCTCGTCCCACTCTTTCAGCGCTTCCGTAAGTCGACCGCATCTTCAGTTTTCCCACGTCTTGGTTTCTAGCTCTTTGTAGTTTTAACACTGCAACGTCAATGACGCGTATGTCCAGAGTCAGTTAGAAAGACTGTCACATTCCTTTCCTTTTAGTTCAACTATTTCTCACTATCTCTTGGTCCCAGGTTTATCTGAAGGATTACCGTGTGTCACTGTCACTCTGCTATTGCTCATTGGGGTGCTCCCGATTGTCCCCGTGTTTTGTGGGCTGGTTGGGAGAGGGAGCTTGGGAAGGGTGTGCCACTGTGGGGAGGTTGTGGGTCACAGGGATGCCTCCGGGGATGATCCCCTCCATGGCCGCAGGAAGTCCGCCTGGAGCCACGCCCACGATGCCCGGTGGGTACCTAAGGAGCACAGAGAAAAAGGACTGCGTGAGTCCAGAGCCGCAAGTTGCCAGCCTGCTGGCTCTGCCTGCTTCTGGTCTTGTCTCTGGGATACTTTGTCACCCTTCCTGCCCCCAAAATCTAAAATGTTGACATTTAATCATGTCTGTGGACACAATACTGAATTTGGAGAACATTTATATAGCAGACTCTGGATGCTTTATGAAGCATTCATTAGTTACATTGGCAGACTCAATGAATTCCCAGCAGGCAGCATGACATACTCTGAAACTGAATGGGGCTTTCCAGGGGGTAGCTGTGCGCTCTGTGGCCTGAGTTGTGAAAGGGACAGAGCAGCAGGGAAACGGTGGGCTGGCGATGGGCTTGATGCCCGCCCTCCTGAGGGTACCTGGTGCCTAAACACCGTCAGCTTGGGTTGCAGACTCATGAGCTGTGTGCAGTCACCCACAGAACGCAGGGTTCTTATGCACAGTTGTGCCTTGGTGTATTTAAACGTTCTTAAGGGGCAGGTACTTTAGATTGGGTTTCATTCTCAAAGTTATTAAACCCTTTACTTGCAGTAATGGGGGGGGTGGTGTCTCTTCTCCCTGTGAAAAGTCTGCCCCCCCACCCCCACCCCTATGGCCTGGTCAGCTATCCTGAGGGAAGATTCAGGAGGACTCTCGGTGGGCAGGATCCCTGGGAACTATAGCCCCTCTGGCACAAGCAGAGCATTCTAGGGTGCAAGGAGCCTCAGTTTTTTTAAAGGAGTAATTCTGACACCCCTTTGAAGGGTGGGCTGGTATGGGCTCAAATGATGATACTTGAAATACTTACAAGGCTAAAAAGATGAGTGGGCTGTCCACAGAACCAAATGTAAACAAAGCCATGTGCCCAGCAAAGCAGCGGTGCAGCCGCCTCAAGAGCCAGAGCCTTCACACACCAGTGATATCACACAAGTGCTGTTTAGCCCCTACCCCACAGTTAGTGCAGTGTTTGCAACGGGGAACACTAGGCAATGATTGGGGTCTGAGGTGGGAGGTGCTGGCAGAAGCCGGGACTACTACGTGCATCCTGCAGTGCACAGGACGGGCCCCACGGGGGGCCCCAGCTCGTACTGCCACCAGGTGGCAGCCATGGGTTAGCAGGGACACAAGAAGCCTTTCTTCAGGTATTAAAGGCTGCTGTCTGTGCAGGGGCGTCCGTTCCCCTGGGACCCAGCAATGCTGGGGGAAGAGGCCCACAGAAAACCACAACTGAAACGTCTGCTCCCCTCCGAGGGGCCTGTGCAGATTCCCTTCCATCAGCTCTCTGACACCCCCTGAATCAACCTTGGTGCCTCACTGAGGAACTGTGTGCGCAGGGCCCTCTCCCCAGCCAAACGATCATCCTTAGCTGAATGCTTTCTCTGGACAGAAGATTAGGAAACTAACAGGCCCTTTCTCTTGAAGATCTTTTCCCTGCTTTGTGACCTAAAAATCTCTGGTGTGAAGTGGCTTCAGGTAGAAGGACACCCCACACAGTGCTCAGACCCGTGGGGAGTGCACCCTAGCCCTGCCTCTTAAACTGGAATTCAAATTCTAGGCCCTGGCGTAGAAGTTACGTTGGTTCCGTGGAAATCAGGCACGGAAGAACTGAGGCGGGTGGCATCCATAATCCCCACAGGGTGCTCAGATTGTCCCCAGGTTTGGCCTACCTGGGGGAGCACCCACAGGCTCAGCCAGATGCTGTTTCTCTCCTTACCTGTATGTGGCGCCATTGAGCTCCGGATGAATTGTTTGCTGATCGATCACTGACCAGGGAGCTGTTGTGACAAAGAATTCCTTGTTCACACAGTTTCTTAAACTTTCTGGGATGCGACCTGGAACAAGATAGTTAAAATTAATCATCTGTACTTTTCAAGGCCACAAAGTTAAATATGCTACTTAGTGGCTGCTACTAGTGGAGACAGCCTACAGGTATGTACTGATGGAAGTCCTCTACTCTGCAGTAAGAGGGCAGGCCTTTTGTCACAAAATGTGAAATGGTGTGAGGCCCAAGCACGTCAACACCAGCCCCCGCCAGGACAGAAAGGAGCCACCCCTCTGCTCTCTTAGGGGGCCCTCCACAGCCTGTAACTTACAAAAGGGAATTGGGGTTCCTCTGAAACTCAGTTTGGGGCTTTGCATGCACAGGGCCCCACCTCATTCAAGATTTTATCACCTGGACTCCTAAAAACTATTCCTGCCCACAGCAAGCTTTTGTCATTGCCAGGATTGGAGGTGGCACACTCCAGAGCTCAGACTGCCCTTAAGCACATCAGGCCACCGCCGCAGGAGCGAGGCTGAGGGCGGGCTTACCTGTGATGGCCCGGCGGATCTCGGTGGCAGCTGCCTCCCTCATTTCTAGTGATGCTTGCTCACTATACCAGGCTGTGTGGGGTGTACAAATGAGATTGGGTGCATCTTTCAAGGGACCCTGAGCAAAGCTAGAAAAATGTAAACAAGTAGTAAGAGAAAAGCTGAATGCACCCCACTTCCTATCCTACTCAGCAGAAACGAGCTCTCATCTGTGTGGCTGATACTCCACAGGCCACGGTAACGGGCATTTTATAGTTTGCTTCTTACCGACTGGGAATTTAAGAACATACTGAAACTACAGAGAATAATCAGGAACTCAGAAAGAAGACAATTCTGTAGAGGGCTGGCCTGCCTTCCTCTAAGCAGGGTAAAAACATTTCAGGGTCCGGATGAAGCCTGCAGGGCTGCAGACCAACCACCCATCATTTTTCTGCCTCTCCAAGCTCTGAGTACCCTTCGTGGTCTGTGCCCCTTCCCAGGGATAGTATAGCACAGCTGACAGGACAGGAGAAGGGAGGCTGGAAACTGTCCCCAGTTTTCTACCCATAATCTGTTTGGTAAAATGCCCCAAGTTCCAAGTGTGTGGGTCAGGTGTAGCTGCAGGCCCCATGAGCGCCTGGCATGAGCCTGGGAGCTGGGGCTACCAACACCTCGGCGGTCCACCAGACTAACCTGAAAGGCTCCGACTCGTGCACGTCGAGGGCCGCCCCTCGTATCCTGCCTTCCTTGAGAGCTTGGGCTAAGGCTTTCTCATCCACCAGTCCGCCGCGGGCTGCATTCACTAGGAATGCTCCTTGCCTCATCTGTGGGAGGAAAGACCCAGTTAAACGGATGCCACTCCGTTGGGGGGGTGCCTGTACCAAGGTCGACGATGCTGTTGTGGATGGCTTTTGTTGGTCTGGCTGTTTACTGCATGTGCAGCAGCCTGGGTGAAGGGACCGAGGCGTCCTGGTGACAGCTGGAAGCCAGGGGTTACTTTCCTCTGATCCTGGGAGGCCGTAAGGTGGAAGGATGGAGCGGGGCCCTGGGCCAGCTCTCGTCCCTTCTTGTTCAGTGCAGCCTGGGGACCTCGCCTGGCTCCTCAGTGATGTGTCTTGGGGCACTTTCTTCCCTGCTCACCAGTGTGTCCTTGGACCATTTCCCACCAGTGTCCCTTGATTTGACAGAAGTTTCCAGGATCTGAGGGCATCTATTTCAAATTACCTGTTTTATAGTAAAGTCATTGATGAGGTGGTGGTTATGTTCATTGAGATTACAGTGCAAGGAGACACAGTCACTCTGGTACAGTAAGTCCTGCAGGGTGTAGACCCTCTGCACGCCCAGGGATCGCTCTATCCCATCCTGCAAGTAGGGGTCATAAAATACGATGCTGAATCCAAAGGCCTTGGCTCGAACAGCAACCGCCTGCCCCGTGCGACCTGTGTGGAGAGAGAAGGTCCCAGTGAGCAAGTCCACGGCCCCCGCCGGTGCTTGGCGCTCCCGGCCCCAGCTGTGCTGCCTCCGTCGTTTCTGGCTCCGGGAGCCTGTGCTTGTCGTCCCCACTGGTGCGCGGACCCACGAGGCTAGAGGAACCGTACATACGCCCAAAGCCTGGTGGTGCACAAGGCCAGCACTAACCCCAGCCTCGGGGGCGAGGCCCAGTGCTTGCAGCCTGCACTGGCCATCAGCTGTTGTCTTGTGAAGTTCCTTTTAGGGACATTTTCAAACAAACCTAAGGAGAGAAGGTTCCAGCCTGCTCCATGTGTCCCTCCCTTGCCCCCAGCCCCCGCCCTTGGTGTTTCTCTCCCTACACCTTTTGTTCTTTTGTTTACACAGCAGGCTGCTTAACTTCAACTTCATTCACTGCCCTCAATGACTTAACAGGGGCAGTTCTCCTGCCTAATCACTGCTGGGCTTGCTCAGGGAAGGCGGGAAATGCCCACACTGACCAGCTCGGTCCAGCCTGAGAATAGATTGGTGTAGGGAACTGTGTGGGTCGAGCGGGGCACCTGAACCTCTCGGGCTAGTCCTCAGTGCAGGCTGGGCCCCTGCCTCATGGCTCTCTCCGGCCTGCAGCCCAGGCCCCCAGCCAGTTAGGGAGCCATGTCACCTAACAGGCAGGTCTCCCTGACTCCCAGTGGCTGTCATTTGCACAAACCCACCGATCCCCATAGATAGCACCTCCTGCTTCCCAGTTTTCAGCTTGAAAACAGAATGGTTTGATGCTTGAATTCAGAAGAGCACAGAATACATCTTCCTAAAACCATGGCTCAGATACGCAGGGAGGGCGAAGGGACCAGGGAAGACATACCTCCCCGCACAGGCAAAGCCCACCTGCGAGCAGTTTGGCGGTGGACTTTCTCCCCTCCTGCTGACTGTGACCTGACTGGGCGCGGCATAACAGCGCTAGGGTCTGGAGGCAAGCAGTACAGCTGTGGGGCCAGCAGCGGTGCCATCTCTTCATTCACTGTCATCTCTTGGACACAGTGAACAGGGACCACAGCCACACATGCAGTGAAGGGGCAGGGCAGCGGTGGCCCAGAGGACCCTTCCCAGCAATGGCTGCTCGGTGCTTATGCCCAGCATGCAACACTTTTCGTCCCCATTTTCCACAGGCCTCAGCCACCCTCCTCCCATGTCCTAAAACATCTAACGTGAGAGTGCCAAGCCCAAATTTCAACACCAGCGTGCTGGCTGTGCTTTGGGTAACTCACAAACCTTAATCCTTTTTCACTGGCTTCTAGGTTAACCACGAGATTTTCCTGAGTAAAATTCGTACAACCTAATGATTTAACTCTGTTACCGACTTCAGAATCAAAACGCAGCCTTGGAGGAGAACCCAAATGGCTTTGCCTTAAAAAAATATACTGTGACCTTTGGCTGGCTTTCCCTTCTGATTCCCGTACACGTTCCAGCCTGGGGGCTGTCCTTGGGCCCCATCGCACGGCCCGCGCAGGCTGGGGTCGCCCTCAGAATCCCTCCCATCCCGGTCCCTCCCCTGTGGTGAGCTGGGCACGGGGAGCCCTCATCTCACTCCAGGTTCTGCGCTGCTCGGCCGCGCTGCAGGCAGAGGCGGCCTTCAGCCCCGAGCCGCACGGTGGCAGCCGCGGGTACAGGCAGAGCTGCTCCTGCCTTGGCTCTGCCCACACTTCGGATGGCTAAGGAGACACCTGAAGAGGTTCCGAGGACAACACATTCGGAGTGCATGGGGAACAGGCCTCGAAGGGCAGAGCCCAGGCTACGCCCCCAGAAGGACCTGCTCTGATGGCTGGAGTCAGGAGCCACCGCGAGGCCAGAACCCACCCGAGGCCAGAACCCACCCGAGGCCCCTGCAGAGGGCTGAGGATGCGTGGTGGCGTGGGAGCCATCTAGAGCCGCTCGCCTCGGTGCCCAGGCAGGAAACAGCAAGGGCGTCAAAGGGAAGACGTGCTCCTCCGTGAGGAGCCAGAAAGAACAGCTTGCCTGGTGTGACCACCCGACAGCTGAGGGGTAAGACCCTGGGCGCTGGGAAGATGTGTGCCTGGAAGAGACCCAGCTCCTGCCTCGTTCAAGCGGGCACCTGGGTCCCCTAAGCAGGGACTTGCGGGGTGAGGAGGCCCTGGGCCATCCCGGAGGTCCTGACCCTCGGGTTATCGGGAACACAGACCCAAGCTAAGGGGTACAAGACAACTCGGAGAGCCTTCTGGAAGCCAGGACTGGCACCGACCGCCCCACCTGCCTGCTTCTCATGCCTTCGAGCCCTAGCGGCAGCCTCTGTATATCACTCCACTACCAATTCACATGTTGGGAAACTGAGGCAGAGAGCCCAAGTCATTTTCTCAGGGTCACTGAGCCACTGGGTGGTGGGGCTGCGATTCACCCTAACAAGCAAGGTGCCCTCCTGTATGCGACACGGGGGCCCGTGCTACTGCCGGCTGCAGCGCCAGGCGCCGCCCACCATGGCTCCCCTTCTCTTGGAGGCCTGCCCCGGGCCCTCCCAGGGCTGCCAGCTGCATCGCACTCTGAACAGCCAACTCCAGGAAGACCCCCTGTCCTCACTCCCACGTGAGTTTTCCAAGCAGATGACCTGACCATGCCACTGTCCAGCTCAAAACCCTTCAGGAACTTGTGGCTGCTACTCTGGTCTGTCACCTGGGCTTTGCCCACTGCCCAGCTCTCCACTCAGCCACTAGCCTCTTGGAGCCCCCGAGCCTGCCTGGTCTCCAGTGTACTTCCACCCGGCCCCTGCCCAGGGCAGCTGACGGGCACAGCCCCTTCCTATTGTTTGCAAGCTGAGAATGCCACGCTGCCTCCTCGCTACTTGCCCTGCAGCCCCTTCTTGCAGAAGCTGCCCAGACCTTACCGCTGGGCAAGTTCCCCAACTGCACCCCACCAGGCTCAGCGCGGGTGGCTGGCCCTCCTCGGGCTGATGGTGAACCCGTCTCGTAGGTTCTGGTGCAGCAGAGCCCCGCTCCCAGAGGTGGGCCGTGGGAGGGACAGCGCACCTACCGAAGCCGATGAGGCCCAGCGTCTCCCCGCGGATGCGGGCTGCTCCCGAGGCCACCTCCCGGATCTGCTCGACACTCTGCACCCGCGTGCCTTCCCGCAGCGCCTGGTACAGCCACGTGTTCCGCCGGTACAGGTTAAGGATGTGACAGATGGTGGAATCCGCCGTCTCTTCCACTGCCGCAGACGGGATGTTGCACACAGCGATCCCTGGGAGGGACGAGCACAGGGTCTGCGATGAGAAGCCCAAGTCGTGTGGGGACGTGCAAGGCCCCTGTCCTCCCAGCTGAGGGAGGGAGGTGGTGAGGCGGCCCGTTCCGCTGCTGACTGCATGTGGGACCCCGGGCAGGTCAGGGCCTCCCAGGCCTGCTTGTCCCCCAGGGGACCCTCTGGCTCTGACGCTCAGGGGCCTCCGTCCCCATCAGGGACCAAGATCCAGGCCTTGGCTCCCCACCAGCCCAGCCGGGGGTCTGAGCAGCTTCCACCCAGGCCCCTGCTGACCCCACGGCAGCCCACCCCGTGCTTCCAGGCCCTGGGTCTCTGGGAAACCAGTTGGGGGCAGCTGGGTGGGGGTGAGGTAGCTGCCCCGACCTCCACCTGCATACAGTGCCGAGAAGCTGGGATCTGCCCCCAGCGCCCTCATTCCGAGGGTGGGCCTGCAGCAGCAAGCAGCCGGTGTGCAGAGCTGGTCCCCACGGGCCACAAGGTCCAGAAGACCAAAGACTCCTCGCAATGACCTCCAGGACCCCCTGGGGCTCTGCTGGGCGCCAGCCTGTTGTTTTATGGTATTTTGATAATCTGATAGCATGAACGTGTTACTACTCGTCTTTAAAAAAGTCAAGACAGAAGACTCAAAAACCAACACCTTCACCCCAACATGGGCATATGGTCTGGGCCAGAGCAGAACTGGGGTCTGAATCCAGCTCCATGTTAGTTAAGCCCCAGTCTCCACCCCTCCCTGTCTGGCAGGGAGAACAGAATCAAAAGTCTTCTGGGTGGGGAGGTTAAGGCTCCACAGGATAACAGGTAAGGGGGCCACCAGTGCCCCTGCACAGGGGGCCGGGTGCTGACCTTCCTGGGTGCGACGGTGTTTTGGTCACCACACTTGGGATGGGGTGCAGGGGTGCAGGTATGCAAAGGGCCAGGCTGGGAGCAGCCCCTCCCTGCTGCCCAGCAGGCCTTGAACCAGCCCGCTCCCCTGGTGAAGGCTGGGATGCAGCACAGGGCAGAGGGCCTCACCAGGATGGCACCCACAGCCAGGGCTGGGGGGGCTTGGGAGCCAGGCTGGGGTCTGCCAGGCAAGCAGCTTTCTGTGGGGAGAGAGGTATGTGGGCAACACACTGGCCCAGTTCAAACAGCTCCCTTTTAATCCCAGGTCTGGGACCCCAGGAAGGACACCCGGGACACAGGGCTGGGCCACTGCGCTCCACAGGGTGGGAGTGGGACCAGCCGTGCTCAGCACTTCCTTTCCGTGGCTGCCCAGAGGCCCAGAGAGGCCTGGGGCCTCAGGGCCCTCAGGACAGACAGGCTGGAGGGAAAGCAGCCACAGCACGTTGTTCCACTCACCCCACTGGCCATGCCACCTGCCAGGGAACAAAGTGCTTTATGAAGATCTAGGCTGACAAACTTCCCATGACGTGGGGTCAGTAATCCTGCAGAACACCCACAACGTGGCCTAAACAAGGAATCTGGGCTGGCCCAGAAGCCACGTATTATTGCACTTTGTATACGAGGGGGCAGATGCTACATGTAGGCTTAAGAAACTCTCTTGGCAGCTGGGAAAATTTTCATCCCTCTGAGGGACTTGATTTGTTTTGACTGAAGCCCAGTGGGAAGACCCAGCAGGTGAACAGCGGAGCTGGGATGAGACAGACAGGACGATGCTGAAGTGAGAATGTGCAGGTCCCAAGAGATGAAGCAGCTCAACCCAGCAGAGGAGGAAGGACTGAGATGGGTACCTCTCACCCTTCACAGCGGAGCCCTGAAATTTAGCCTCCTGGCTCGGGGGTGGCTTGGAGAGCCTGAGCCCAGGACCAGGGCTGGGCTGCACAAGGAGTGGGGGTGCTGCTGGCCAAGCCTGGGATGGTCCTGCCCTGAGGGCAATGGCACCTTCTTCCAGAAAGGTGGACCTTGAGGTGGAACTTTCTCGACGATTCTCCAGGTCAGTGGTGTGTCCCACCTTCAGGGGGAATTCTCCAAATGCTGTGACCAGCTCCTAGCAGCACAGAGCAAAACCGCCAGCGTCCACAGAGCCAAGGGCCTGAGCCCAATAGCTGAGCCACCGTTTCTCCTCTGGTGCCTGCTGGCTTGGCTATAATCCCTTCTGGACTGGAGTGGACTGCAAACCAGCACACAGGAGCTTGCTGGAAATGCACCCACCGTGAGAGCACTCAAGGGGTTCTGGCAGCCTCTCCCCTGCTTGTCCCTCCTGGTTCTCAGGGAGACACTGCAGGCAGAGGGGTCCCTACCTGCTCCAGGTACTGTCCCCACCTCCGACAGCAGGTCAAGGGTTACCGTTTCCAGAGCCTCTTGCCCATCATCTCAGGGCCAGAGGTGCAGTGCCCCGGGCCCCTGAAGGCTCCAGGCAGGGCTCTGGTGCGCTCCGCAAAGGGAGCGGCCCTCCGGGGACCACCCCCCAGGGGGGCGCGCCCGCAGCCACTGCCATCTGTCACTGCAGAAGGTCTGCTGATGGGGTATCTGAAGTGCGCCTGGAGACAAAGGACAGCTGGACAAAGGCCCCTTTTCCATTTCTCGATTCCACATGTGAAAACTGCACTTTCAAAAGGCCCAGCAATGTTTTCCAGGCAGCTCCTTTATCAGACGGGACAAGGACCAATGCAGATACCGCCCCGGACAGCCCTGTTGTATTTCCCAGCTTGCACACGCTAGCTGCCCCCTGTGGGCTGCGGGGTCTGCGGCCCTCCAGCCCCCAGAGCAGGCGTACCGCTGAGCAAGCTGGGTGCCTTGTGTTGTTGGGACGTGAAGCCCTGTCTGCACAGTGAGCTTCTGCAAGTGGGAACACAAGGCGTCACCAAGACCCTTCCCCGACTCCCTGTAAAGACCTGCTGGTTCCCATCAGGGACGCTGGACAGTAACACCTCCCACAGTGCAGGGCCGCAGTGTGCCAGGTGCTAAGGGGCAGTCATGCTGCGGAAACAGGAAGGTGTGGGCAGGGGAATGCATCTGAGAGCCTCTGGGGGCACACCACCACTTCTCTGTCCATTCAAGCTTGGATTTCAGCTCTACCAAGTGCACAAAGAACACTTGTTTTCAAACAAAAATATTCTTGTTGGTGCCAGGGAAAAATAGAAAATTATCGTTTATATTAGATATGCTTTTGAAGACTCACATCCTCCCAAGTTTCTTTGTTGCAACAAAGAGGAGCTCAGGGACACAGAGGCAGGAAGCAGGCACCTGGGGCAGATGCGGGAAGCCATCACCTCCCCAGGCCCATGAGTCTGGAATCTTCTCCGGTCCAGGGCCAAATAAGCCCCGAGTGGGGATGGATGGCGCAGCCTGGCCAGGGGGTCCAGAAAACCCAGCTCCACCCTCTGGGCCGCCTGCCGCACAGCTCCTCTCCTGCACGGGGAGGGGAAGAATGGCATCCGAGGGAATGGGTATCTCTGCCTTCTTTGGGGTTCACCTGTGTGGCAACCCCAGCCTTCTGTTCCCACACTCCCAGACCACACGTCCCTTTGCAGAGAGCCTGGCACCGTCATGGAGAATCAGGCCGGACTCAGCACTAGACAGGCTCCACCACAGCCGGCCGGGCACTCTGCTCCTACCCTGTTGTTCAGGGATCTGGTGCTGCCCCAAATCACAGCGGGGGAACTAACCAGCAAGACAAACCCCAGATCCTCACTCAGAACCCCAAGCCAGGACCTCGGGAGAGGATCTGGAGCTCTCTGGTTTCCTTGGCTAAAAGAGAGCAGGCGGCCACCTGTAGGCTGCGGCCACAGCTGTCAGGTCCTATGTCACTCTCAGCTGTGACACCCAGCTCACTGTGCCACGCATGGCACACCCAGCCTGTCCCCGAAACACTGGGGCCCATGGGAGCTGAGGCTGCCTCGGTGGGCAGGGCAGGGGGATAAATCACAGGCCCATGGACGAGGCTGGGGTGGAGGGGTCATGAAGGCCTGCGTTCCTAGACACCGAGGCATCCTCAGCGACCTTGTGCCACCTCACACGCCCAGGGGCAGGGCTGGCAATTACAGTAACAGAGCAAGATCCTTGACCAGAGGCGCGTGTCTCGAAGGACCGCTCGGCCCCTCCCAAAGACAGCAAGTGCTCTGTGCACACGCAGCCCCCACCAGTGCCGGGAAAGGAAGGCCACACCGCCATGGCTTCCTCAGGGTGTCTGCAGCCAGCGGGGAGGAAAGCAACTGCCAGCCCCACCTCTGCGTGTCTGCTTCTTCTGGAAGCCCCTAAAGGCAGGGCTGGACACAGGGTGCTGGGCAGTGGTCCACCTGCCCCGGTGCAGAGACTGGCAGCTTGCTGGGTGGACAGCAGTCCTTGGAAAGATGGCTCCAGCCCAGGACTGAGAGGGACCCAGAAACAGGGCCTTGCCCACCCCAGGAGCCCTGAGCTGTACACCCAGCACAGGTGTTTCAGGGTGGCCCCACTTACAGGGTGCCCTCTGCAGGGAAGGCCTGAGGCTTGTCTGGCTTCAGGTCTTTTCCCGAATGAGATGGGCCAGCCTGGCCGGTGCAGACACCAAGGCGGGGCCTCTGAACCCAGCGGGCACACACCTACCTATGTATTGGTAGGAGGGCCGCTCTGTAGCCTTGGAGGCGGAGGAACTCACCGAGCTCGCCGGCGGCCTTGATGTCGACGTTGTCATAGCCGCTGCCTATGCGCACGATCACTCGCAGGGCCTTGAACTTCTCCAGATCCTCCCGGGTGAGCGTGATGGTGTGGTACATCATGGCCCCCACAGCCTCGTTCAGGACCTGCGGCGGGCAGGCAGGGCACAGGCTGGAGGCCCTCGCTCCTGAGCCCGCAGGTTTGGGAGAGCGACTGGCTAAGGACGTGGTCTAGCGTGACAGCTCCCCCAGGAGGAGTGTGGCCTGTGGGTGACACGACAGGAAGAGGGGAGGGGCACAAGGAGGGGGGGTCTGGGTGGAGGTGAGGCACTAGCCGGGAGGGCCCTGTGGGCGCAACGAGGGAGGCGCGGAAGCACAGCACAAGCCCCGGGGGGCCAGCCAGGCCGGGGGTGTGGGGGGGCCCCTCCCACCTTCTCGTGGATCTCCTGAGTGGACTGTGCATCACAGAAGGCCACGGTGGCCAGGTCCTTCAGGATGGGCATCTCCACGGTGCAGTCTCTGCCGTCGAGCAGTGCCACCAGAGGGCGGGGGTGCAGGGGGCCGTTCATGATCTGGGGGCGGATACCTGCAGGGAAGGGAGGGCTCGTTGGGTGGGCGACCAGGCCTGTCCCATACGTGCAGGACAAGGCAGGGCCAGGTCCCCCCCAAACCTTCGGCAGTTCCTGGTTAGGCCTCCACCCGACGCCATCTACACCTGTCAGGACTGCAGAACCCAAGGGTCCCCACAGAACTCCCTATTTTTCTGGCTGCCCTGGGCTCAAAGGCCACAAGGTTACTAGGTACCACAGTGCAGTCCATTTGACCACAGGTCAGATGTGTCTGCTGGGCCTGTCAGGGGTGGGGGTGCAGGTGGGCCCTGGGCCTCCACAGGCACAGCCGACAGGAACCACCGTGGAGGGAACTCCATCTGTACATGGACCTTGGCCAAGGGATCTGTTCAAGCCCACAACTGCTGCTGCCACCCA
The DNA here is from genome assembly GCF_040802235.1 of Manis javanica. Taxonomy (NCBI): domain Eukaryota; kingdom Metazoa; phylum Chordata; class Mammalia; order Pholidota; family Manidae; genus Manis; species Manis javanica. The sequence continues at coordinate 6,804,875 of NC_133162.1, read as the reverse complement.
CCTGCCTCCAGACCATGACCGAGGCCCACAGACCTCTGAGGCTCGTGGCTGCCCTGAGGCTGGAGCAGCTGCCTCCTTGCGGCCCCTCTGCCGCTGCCCAGCACCACTGTCCCTCCAAACAAATGTGAGGGGGTGAAATGCATGGGAAGGCCATGCCCCGGCCTTTCCTGGAGGAACCCCTGGTGGAAACAGGTGCCCTGGGCACACCCGGAGCCCCTCACCCGGGCTAGTCCCAGCGGCGGGGAGACGTGTGTGAGGGCGAGGGCTTGCCAGGCCTTGGGGGAGCCAACAGAACCTCTCAAGAGGAGCACGGAGTGAGCAGTGCTCAGGTACCAGGACAGTCCGAGCAGTCACGTGTCCGGGTGCTACCCGACCAGACGAAGGACAGCTGTCCCCATGGCTTGGCGTACAGGGCAGGCCTGGTTCTCCTCAATGCTGCCCGAGTGCAGCTTCTCCAGCTGCTCCAGACAGCATGGCAGTGTGCAGGCTGCTCAACAGAGCCGGGGTGATGCCTCTGACCCCAACGAGGGGGAGGAAGGCCTGTCCTCTTCCGCAGGGACGTGTGCACACTGGGCGGATGCACAGGCACCCCCTCCCGGGGGACCTGGAGGCGGCACTTCCCCCAGCAAAGCTGGTCCTTCAGATCTGCTCACTGGAAGGTTTCTGATTTTGTAGCCACCCCTCCAGACCACCCACCCCTGGGCCTCAGGAGGGACTGAGGGGTCACGTGCCCGGACGGCTGGGTCGCGGCAGTACCGCCTTCTCACCAAAGCAGGTGCCCTTGGTGCCAGAGATCACAAGCAAAGAGAGCTCTCCGTGCGCCCTTCGCTTCCAGAGAGCCAGGCCACCTCTCATAGTGGCTGCTGCTCCAGGGGGCCTTTTTTTCTTCTCTACATGGAATCTGCTTGTCCCCTTCTATGGTGTCCACAATGGGCCACCGGGCTTACTTGGGCTCCGGCGGCCCCTGCTAGGAGTGTGTGTGTGATACTGGGGTCAGCTGGCCTTTCTGTGACTGCAAGGCGAGGGGCGCAGGCCCAGCAGACTCAAGCAAGAGCTGCTTGCCCAGGATGCGGTCATTTGCCTGGCCTCTGCCTCTTGGCCAGAAGCCTCCCTAAAGGGGTCCTTTCTTGGCGGCCAAGAAATGGCCAGTGGTTGCGGCTGGTTGGGGCCCCAGATGTGTGTGACAGGCTCATTCCTCGGGTGGCCACATACTTCAAGAAGCAGCCAGAAGGGAAACGCCCTGCCTGGGGCTCATCCCCGTCCCCATCAGCATTGCATGCAGTGGGGGTAGGGGGTGCCTGTGTGGGGGGGGTGGCCCTGCAGTGGCCTCTGCCCTGACAGCACTCCCCACCACAGCTGCAGCCCCTGGGACTGTCATCTCTTTGAACACAGAGCAGAACAAACGCTTTCATCCTGGCCTCAGGAGACGGCACGCGCAGGCCACCTCTGGGCAGCCCCGTGACCCCCCCCAGGCTGAGGCCTTTCCAGCCCACAAGGGGCAGCCAGCTCCTGCCGCCTCCCCAGGCCCTGAATCCCCAAAACAGAGCATCTGTGACACCGAGCCCCGGCTGATGCAGGGACAGGCACTCACCCACCCCACATCCTCAGCAGGCGGGGAGTGGGCACCAGGCCATTTGTTCGGGGGCCAGCCAGCCCCCCACCAGCATTCCCCTTGGCCCACCTGGGAAGTCTGTCCCATGAGAGGCCGAGGGGGATGTGTGCAAATGGGGAGGAGGCTTCCCCAAAGATCAAGAGGGCCGTCTTCAGATGGGACCCCTGCAGACCCTCCCTCGCCCCCAATCCATACATATTAAGATGCAGAAAGGGAAGCGAGGAAGCAGTAATTTCACCCAGAGTCCTATCCCTCTCTGTCCATCTCTGAGGTACCACGTGTAACCGACAAGGAAGAAGCCCCTTCCAGAGTGGGGGGCCCATGTCAGAGGGAGCGGCTGACAGGTGAGGCTGCGGTGCCGACACGGAGTGGCCAAACCGAAGCGCCTCCTCCGCCCAGAGAGCAGCGAGCCAGCCAAACCCCAGGGGGCCCGCTCTCTCCTTGGAGTCTTCCCCCTCCCAAGCCCACGGTGGGACTTCCACGGGCACATCAGGCCTGGAGCATGTGGGCAGATGTGCTGACTTGCCCCAGGCTGCCCCTCTCCAGGGTGAGGGACACCCTGGGGCTTCATGCTAGCAGAAGGAGTAATCATTCAGTGTTTGCAGAGTTCATGATCACGGTAAGAAATCCAAGTTGTTAATTGGAAAGCAACCAGAGGGAGATGACTGTGGGCACAAGGCGGACACCTAGAGCATCCCAGGGGCCGCCAGCACAGGGTGTCCATCCACGGCTTCCGTGCCGGAACGCTGTTACCTGGGAAACAAACTCCAGGTTGCCTAGCGATCGCCTCTCTCCCTGGTCTGGGTAGCCTTGTCTTTGGTGAAACCTGCCCTTTGCCCTCGTTCAGGCCAGGCATGCAGAACCCAGCTGAGGCTGGTCCGTGAGAACCATAGGCTCCCGCCGAGTCGCCAGGCTGTGATGCTGGCTGCAAGGCCTTTACAGCAGGCAGGCGGTGCCCACCCACGGGGCTGTGTAGGAGAAGGATGCCCACGGGGGTCAGCTGAGTGAGGACAACTGGGTGGGCGGTGGGCGCGGGTTAGATTCCAAGGTGTCCTGCGCGAGAGACTGGGCCCACAGCAGCCCAGTGTGGGAAGACAGCCAGGTTCTTTAAGGGGTCCACGCGAGACCCCCAGTACTGAGGATGACAGAGTTTAACTGGGCCACTGGCAAGAACTGCTTCTATCAAGAACAGGACCACGTTATCGACGACCCCTCAGCCCCAGAAGGGACAGCCCACCTGCACACCAGGAATTTACTGAAGCCACCCTGCTCAAAGCCTGCGGTGTCTCCAGTCCTGCTGGAGTCCGGGGTGGAGGTCCCCACAAGACCCCAGGGAACGGTCGGGGGAGATCAAGTCACAGACAGACTTTTCTTCCTCTCTCATGTTAACTCACACATCTTTCGTGGTTCTGACAATTTGAACAACTTTTAGTATATGAGAATACAATTGACACGCTATGGATTTAGATCCACCCACATACACTAAGATGCCACATGACCCTCTAAGGGACTATGGGAAACGCAGTACCAGCACAGGGGCTGTCCCCACGCCTGAAGGAGTCCCCTATTTCCTATTTCCTCTACAGGCAGGGGAATTCGGGGAAGAAAGCAAGGCACAATGTTTAATGAGAATTCGCTAAAAACCAGGGTTCATAACAATAAGCTAGGCTACCAATTACTGGACACTAAGCAAACCCCTAGACTGACAAGAACCCCACAATGTCTCTCATTCCCATTTCAGTCAGGGAGGCGGAGCTGAAGTGGACCACACACACCACATCGAGGAACAGGGGAACAATGACAGCCACCTCACGCAGGGCCAGGGACCCAGCAAAGCCCAAGGACCACCTCTTGAGGAGGATCGGAGGGTCCTGGTAGCCTTCCAGCCAAAATGACTGATCCTTTTCTACAGTCTCCCTTCCCACCAATGCGCTCACTCATCTTCTCCATTACAGAATAATTCTAGCTGCGATTGGACACGTCATGGAAAATATATCAGTGCATCACTGTCCAGTGTGAACTTTGCAGGGCAAAAAGCTGGGCCAGCTCCCCTGGTGTCAGTTACTTGCTGGTGTCAGGCCTGCCTCTGCATAAGCAGGGATGCACCCACCACCAGGGACGCAGTGCCCCAGCTCGAGGCCAGCCCTGACACCTGCCCCTGGGCCTGCTATGGCTCAGAGCTGCAGATGCACAGAAACTGTGAAATTTTGATACTCAGTGGAAAACAAAGATGACACCAGGCTGACGTGAAGTTTTGTCACGAATGGCCAGCTGTCCAGGGAATGCCAAGTGCAAAGGCCTCACAGATTCCAAGGGAGAAAGGGAGGGTCCCCAAGGGGAACATCGGTAACACTGGCAGCTTTCTGGCCACCCGGCCTCGATGCCATTTTATTTGCACACCACCACCAGATTTCTTCTTGGGAGCGGCTGCTTCCCAGGTGACACAGGCTGCCGGGGCTGCTGTCAGCCGAATGGGAGGTGCCCCCTGCGCAGAGCGACCGAGGGGGCCAAGAGTTTGATCAGGCCACACAAGCTGCCTTGGAGAAGTTCTGAGTCTCACTTCCTGGCTTTCCTGGACACCCTACAGAACCATGCATTGTTTTTAAAGGTCTGAGCTGGTTTCTGTTGCTTGCAACTCAAGGACCAAACTGCCTCAGGGACATAATTTTGCTACTTTCAGGATGTTAGGAATTGAGCGTTTCACCCCAAACCAAAGCAAAAGTGGCGGCAGTCACGTCTGACTAAGCAGGCAAAGGCCTCTGTACTACAGAAGCATCCTGACACCACAGGAGCCTGGGATGACCGTCACACGTGTGACTTATTCCCTGCTTGGCTGGGGCTGCCCCTCGAGGCCCCAAGGCCGCACAGCAGGGCTGGGACCACCAAAGGGTAAGGACTTGCCAGAGCAGCCTGAACTCATGCAAAGATCTTCACTGTTGCTCAGGGGTCTGAGGGCACAGACCTCACAGGTGGGACCCAGCTGGGGGCCTCTGGGCCAGCACCAGCTGTCCTGGCAGCTGACACCAGAACCAGTACCTGGGAAGGCCTGGGACTCATGCACAGGTCTTAGAAAGATCTGAGACAAAATGCACTGTGCTGCAGCATGCTTAGCAAGAGGCCCAGAGCCTCCGAACAGGTCACTGGCTCCCTGGAGGTATGAGAAGGCAGCGTGCATGGCTCCCATCCTCATGCAGGTGTTCAAGGTCGGTACGAGAGACGCAGCCGCACAAGCCCAGAGGTCCAGAACGGGCGGGAAGGGATACCTCAGACCACTCCACAGGGGTCTGATTGTGTCCCCACCACGCAAACACTGTTTCCTTGTAAACACAGCTGCTCCCTAATTAAAAGGCCACTTCCTGCAGGCCAGCGTGGCCCAACCCTCCCTCACAGGCTGGACTCAGTAAGACCAATTTCTGGAAGGCCAGACACCAAATCAGCCCAATGGTCTGGTAAGGGGCATGCCTCACAGGCTTGCACTGCTGCTATCTACAGCTGGAACTCACGACTGGGCCAAGCTGAGGCCAGATGCTGAGCTGGGGACAGAAACGATCCCCACCTGAGACGTGGCTGTGTGGAGGAGACCCCAGGCTACCCTGGCCCATGGAGCTGCGGACCCTGCCCAGCAAGAGGGCTCTGGAGCCTCGTGTCGAGGGGAGAGACACCTCCCTTGCTTTGTGAACATGTTTATCCACATAATAAAACCTGCTCTGAACCATCAGACACAACAAACATTCTGGAGTTGGCTGGAGTTTGTTCAGAAAGCAGGTCTGGAAAGTGGGCAAGGCCCTGTGCTGTCCCCTGGCCTCCAGAGACCCTGGGACAGGGCCGCCCCCACGGCCGCTGCCCTGGCCTTTCGCGAGGACAGCCTGCTCCAGACAAAGGTGAGCGGGTGGTTCACAGTGGCTTCAAGGTGGTGAGTGATTCCCAATAAAATGTGTGCTAAGTGTGACACTATTTTAAGGTGTTAAAAAAAAAAAAAAAGACGCAGTGACCACCGGCAATCTGTGTTTCTGCACCACTGGCTGCCGTGTCATCTGGCAGAGCGCTTCTCTCTGTGGTGTCCCTGGGCAGCTCTCCCAGGCCAAGGGAGCTGCGTCCACTTCCTCCCCACCTCTGGGGCGGTCTGGGACACAGCCCAAGCTGCAGTTTGACTCTGAAATCTCACTAATGTGCAGATCTGCAGTGCCCACAGGGTGGGGCACCCCAGGAACCTCGGCACCAAGGTGTCTGGGTAGAGGCGATGACCAGGAACAGTGGGTGTACGTATGGTCTGCAGGCTGGGGACTGACGGCAGTTCTGGCTGTAGGGCTCGTGCACAGCATGTGTCCTGGAGGAAGTAAAGGTCAGTTACATGATGTGAACACTGGTTATCGGCCTGCTTGCTGGCCTTCACAGGCTAAGGCTGCCCTCTCTGAAGTGTTCCCCCAGACCCGGGTCCATCCTCACTCATGTCCAATTCCTACCACCAACCAATAGGCTCTGACACGCGGGGACCTGGTGTCACAGAAACACAATACACCACCACTTCTCAATTCCTGGGCTTATGACAGACATCACTAATCGATCCCGGCACTGTTAGCCTCAGAGTCCCTATTGACCCCAGTGTCCTAGAAAGCTGTCCTGCAAGGCTAGTTGACATCTATCTGTCCGCCGTGCTTGAGCAAGCCCAATCCTCTCTTGGACTGGGTAAAGGAAGGTGAAGGTCAGTGTTCCACACGTGGCACGAACACTGTGAGTGTAGAAAGGAGCAAGGAGATGTAGGGAGGCCCCAGGGGACGGATGCAAAGGCCCACCAAACAGAGCAGACCATGGTGGGCAGCGGGACCCCCTGTGCCACCCTCCAGGCCTGTGACCAGGGGCCCCATGACCTCCTCAGTCACTCCAGGACTGTGCCCTGCTCTGCAGAGGAGGGGAAGAGACTGGGCTCCCTGGCAGGTGCCCTGGTTTACCCGTTTCCTTTGCAGTGGAGGGTCCCGGCTGTGCCTGGTGCTGCTGACAAGGGCTGTGGTGATGCCACTCCCTCTGTGGCTTTAATGCTCTCTCCACGAGGAGGAGCCCTTGACCCCTGGCCTCAGACTTTGCTCTGAACACCAAGTGGCAGAAGCCAGGCTGCCTCACCTCCAAGGCTGGGCTGCAAGAGGGGGCTCTGGGCGGGCACGGTGCTTACCAGATCTACACTGGAGCCTGGGATCTGCCTGTTGAGGTGCCTGGGAGGAAGGACTGAGGGGCAAGAGGCCCGACTGTCCCAGCCGAGGCTGGCGAGGCCACCGAAGACCGGCCAGCCACAGCTGAGCTCCAGGCTGCCTGTGCACCAGAAGTGCTGGAGTGACACGCCAGGCAACAATAGCTAAATGATGCGCTCAGGAAGGCAGGCCAGCGTGGTCAGAGCCCAGGGTGTGCCCGGGGACCGAAAACAGCAGAGATGCTGCAGAAACCCCTGGAAGCTCGTCCCCAGGTCTTGCCAAGGCAGACCGAGGCTCTGTTCTCTTAACTCAGAAACAAGGGACCCCATAGGGGCCGGGCTGGCCTTCTGCAGGGTCAGTGCCCCAGGCAGGGATGGAGCTGTGGACAGCTCGGTAACGGCTCCCGTCACCACAGGCATCCGTGGGCACGCACGGGCCCTTTCTCCTTCCTTTACTGACAGGTGAGCCTGCTTTTTACCCCCCGCAGCCTCCAAAGGGCCCTTGTCCACAGCCAGGCCAACAGAAGGCTTGAGGACTCTGGCGTGGCCTTGGGGGTGCCTCTCACTTTCTCCCTGGGACACCCTAGAACCTGTCTATTGCTAAATATCAGGGTCAGGTCACTTGCAGCCTGTGTCCTAAGTCTGTCCCTTCTCTGGAAGGGAGCTTTTCCACACGCCCACAGGTGGGATGCCGGGGCCTGGGGGGAGGGGCGCTGGGCCTGGAAGGGCGACAGGGGCCACGGGGCACCCGGTGGGCAAGCAGCTGCTCTGTGGACAGAGCACGGGCCAGCTAATCCGAGCTCAGCAATGTCCCGTACCGAGCCTTCTAGGACCATGCCCAGCAGTAAACCATTTAACTCAGTCCTGTCCGAGGGCAAACCCCAAGCCAGGTGCTGGAAAAACAGCAGGAATTAAGGACAAGATAGAACCACCTGGCTTCCAATTAGCGCTGGAGAGCAAGACCGAAGCACTGTCACTGGGGATGGCGGTGCCTCCCTGCGTGTGGTACTACCAGGTAGGAAGAGACCCTGGCACAGACGCTGCACACACAGCCTCCCCTCTCCTCACGCCGGGGCACCAGCAGCTGAACACACACTGCCAAAGTCCGGTTCTTACACCAAGCTGGGGCTATACCAAGAACCACTGCTTTGCACATGTTAAAGGGTGAATGGTAGAGGTGTGTGAGTTACAGCTCAGCAAAACCCAGAGGAAAGAATGTGAGTGTGGGGAAATCTGGCCTCACCAGGCCTTCTCAGCCCCTAGGGGTGACCCACACTAAGGGGCTCCCCAGGCCAGGAGTGCACCACCGTGGGGGCTGGCTTTAAACCAGCCCTCGGCTCTGATTTTAGCTTTATCTGCAACATCAGTTGGAGGCCCCACTGACGGTCACAGGAACACCTTATAGGTCGATAAGCTCTTAAATAAAACATGCATCTTAAGGAGTCATGGCCCTCCGAGTGAGATCTCTTGGGCCACCTCCCTTGGAGCTTGGGTAACAGCTGAACAGAGAGCTGGCTGAGCAGGCGGCTCACAGGATCTCACAGCCCCACTAAGCAGCTGAGCAAGGCTGATGTTCTCAGAAGCCCAGGCCACTGCCCCAAGGTGATGGCTGCTAACCCAGTGTGTGTTAACCGCCCTGTTAGCTCACACGCACTTGTATGGGGGACAGGCCACGGAGCAATGTCTAGACTTGTGGGAACCACAGCATCTAGTTCAAAAAAATGTAGAACTTCTGTACCTCCAGCAAGACAAGCATTTGTTGTCACTTTAACTGGCTCCTTAGACCAACCCAGGGAAACTGTCCCCCGCGGCCTGAACTGTGCAGTGTCCAGATCACACCAGGGACCTTGAACAGAGGAAAGCGACAGATACTTTTCCTTTTTCTAACAGAGATTAAAAACAAAACACAAGAACCATTTAGTACTTGCTGAAATCATTCTCCTGGGGACACTCATGTGGCTCCACGGGCTGTTGGGAGCCCAGACACCCTCTGCCCTGCCTGCACCTTCTCTGGGGTAAGCTCCTGCCCCACCACCACCCTAGGGGAGCCCACCGTGTTCCTGGGGGGCCCCTCCGCCCTGAAGCAGCCGCTGCCAGTGCAGAGAGCAGGTGCCTTCTCCCAGGGACGGGCTGAACACCACCCACTCAGACCTTCCTATTCGACTGGGCCTGAGAGACCACGAAGGACCTCACGTGAAACCAAACAGCGCTGTGGGTCATCATTTCTGTGGCGAAGCGGCAAGGCTGTGGGGTCCTGCTTTTGTTTTGGTAAAATGTGATACATGTTCTGGAGTTCCCCCAAGGCCAGCCTCATGTGGGTGATTCCTGGGCACCACAGGACCAAGCATGGGATGGCGGCACATTGCCTGGGTGCAAGGGCTGAAGATACCTGGGCTGATCCCCAGGTATGAGGAGCTGCTGGCTTCCTGTCCAGCTGAGGTTACACAGCTCACCTTCCTGCTCCCCAGAGTGGGGAACAGTCCCTGCAGGGGCAGGTGATGGGTATCTCACACACGCTGCGCCTGTTGCCGGGGACCACACGTCCTCTGAACCTCGTTTCCAACAAAGGGCTCTTACGGAGCCCTCGGGAGCTCATCCTCCCCTGGCTGGGTGTGAGCGGAGGCCTGATGGTCTCACCAATACCCTTATGGCCCCTGGCAGCTCCTCCGAGGCTGCCCAGGAGACAGATGGGCCTCAGGCCGTCACTGAAGACCACAGCTAATAAAATACAAGCCTTTTAAGGACAAAAGGGTCTCCCAGCCTGCTGACCGCAAAGCCAGGGCTTAGTCAGGCCAACTACTGCTCCTTGGCCTGTCCACCTGCCTTCCCCAGCCACTGGGCATGAGGTCACCCAAGGGCACTCAGCACCTGCTTTCCCCTGTGGCGGCAGCTGTCATGCTTTATTTCTACCTCACATCCCAAGAACCCTGAGATTCTGAACTCAAAATCCTGGCTTTCCAAGTCCTGAGCTGCTCTGGAGCCCACTGAAGACCACCGCAACTCCCACCCTCGGCTCCGCCTCACCAGCAGATTAAAGTGGCCACCTGCACCTAGGCGTCTGGTAACATGCTCCTCTGCGGGCCCACGGGCGCCCTGTGCTGGGCCATGGTAATCAGGTACAGACCAGACTTCACAGTGATGTACCTGGAAGCTAGAAATACCTGAGACGGGCCTAAAGCCATGAAATAGTCAGGTCACATGGCTGGCAGTACTGCCCTCAGACATTTTCCTCAGCTGATTTTTACTATTTTATTACATCAATAAAAATCACCAAACTACCCAAAACCAGAGCGCCCGAACATATCAAGGTTTGTATAACAGGGGGACTGCATCCCCCTGGGGATCAGCTCAGCACATTTGGGTGCTGGACACAGCCACCACAGGTCAGCTCTGGCGCCTGCCTAGTCTGAAGACAGGTGACTGGCCCTCGTGGGCTAAGGCACGTCCCTAAGTTTCCCTCTCCAATTGCAGCTCTGGCCGTCCATCAATCACAAATAGTTGGCTTCAAGTCCACAAAAATCCAGAACCATCCCTGCCTGGGGTTTCTCACAGCAGGGACAGACCTTCCCTCTGGGCTTGCTCTGGATTTTGCAATGCAACAGATGCATCATGGGCCGGTGACTGTCATCTGGTGTGATCCTGCGGCACCTGAAGAGGCAGGAATCCTCCTTTCCTCAGCGCCTTCCGGGCCAAGACCCTGCTCGGGGCCCACCCCAAGTCCCTCTGGTCTGCCGGCTGCCCCCGGAGCCCTGAGAACCACGGACACCAGAAGGCCACATCCAGGCAAGTTAGAGACCATCCCCTCCCACCCCTCGGATGGGGAGCACCCTGTGGGCACACGGGCCTCATATCCCAAGCCACTCTCAGGGACACAACGCCACTTCTGAAAGTGCCTTAGACCGACATGTGCCAAAGACCTGGCTGACAAGAAACCTGGTCCTGGAAATGTCAGCTTGGCCCTTGCCCTCTGTCCCTAAAGTATTAGCTCAGGACTCCACTGACACATTCTTCCCAGGACCATCCGCACAGGATGCCACCTGATGGTGCCCCTCACTCTGTGTCCCAGCTCTTCTGCATCTGAGACCGTGGGCCTCTGGCCAGGCAGGGCCTCCTGAGGCCCTGGCTCCCCGAAGTCCTCGGGCAAGGGACGAACTCAGGACTCAGCTTCGGCCAGCGCAGGGCTGCAGACAAGAGCCGGACTCCGCTGACAACGGCGGCTCAGTACCCCGGGCCTCTCACACCGTTCCCCCCAGCAGCCCTGGACAGAGGGAGGGACCAGTCTGTCCTTCCTCAACAGTAACTGGAGGCACAGTCAAGCCATCAGGCCTCTTTGGAGAGGACAGAACTTGAAATGTGGGTGTTCATTGACTACAACTCCCCATACCAGGCAATTTCCTAGAAAATACTTGAGTGTGTAGGGTGTTTACCAGATAACTGTATGTCCGTTTCCTTGGGTTTTCAATTAGAGGAAAAAAACCGTGTTCCACGTCCCTCAGCAGAAGCTCTGGGTGATCTAGCAGAACCCGGGATGGCTGTGTAGAACTGTCCCGAGAAAACCAACTCGGCCACCTCATCTGGCTCATTAACGGTGCCGGGTGATGTGCCAGTGCGGTGGGAAGCCGTCCTCGACAGCATGTGACCGACATGAGAGGGGGCACGGCAGCCCCGACGAGTCCGTCTCCTCTCGGAGCTGCGGGGCCTCATCCCAGGCGGGAGAGCCGCTGCGGGTTTTCGTACTGAGGCTGCAGATCAGCAGCCGCCCCAAGGCCACAGCAAGGGGCAGAGTCCGTTCTCCAACAGAGCCTTTCCCGAGGGGTCAGGCACCTGGAAACCCGCGCTCCTCTGCCACAGCACTGGGGGGTTATGGGAGCATCCTGGCTCGAGGCTGGGGCGGCCGGGCTGTCTGTGGGCAGCCTCTAGGCCTCAGGCACCTTCCAGGAAGAACCCACCTGCCCACGGTGTGGGGACTGCCAGTGGAGGCCACTGTGTGTTTCGTCAGAGTATTTCTCAAGTTCTAAAAATGTGCCCAGGCAACAACAGAAAGGGATGTTTGAGAAAAACAAAATGTAATAAAGATAGAAGAGCGGATGCCAGAGGAATCTGGCAGAGGCAAGCTTTGTACGCCCACGTGCCGGCCTGTGTGCTGTTGGTGTGTTACACAGGCTGATGCAGGGCTGACAGGACTGTGCAGGGACGCTAGGAGGCTGTAGTCAACCCATTAACAGCAGGGACCCCCTACCCTGCCCCCATGAGCCTCCAGAGGTCCCTGCACCCGGTGGGGGCCTCCAGCACATCCCAGGGGCACGGTGGGGGTGGGGAGTGTTTGGAGTGCAGCAAAGCCAGAGCCTGGGACACACAGGGGCTGGCCAAGGCAGGGCCTCCCTGGGAGGGCTTTCTGGCCAGGCTGATGCCCCCTACTCTGCTTGCTGCCTGGAAGGGCCTTTGCTTCCAAAGGAGCAGCAGGGTGCTGTTTGGGTGGCCCAGGGGCGCAAAACAGTAACGGAACCACCTTCCTCCTGCGGCCTGGCCTCCTGAGGTCCTGCTGCAGCCGCCCATGCCCAGGCGCCTCGGGCCCCGGGCCCTCCTGACCTACCAGCTCTTCCCCTGACGCAGACGGACCGACGGCATCGGTGCCCCCAAGGAACACACAATACGCCCTCCTTCCCAAGGACCCCTGGGAGAGCCTGGGGAGCCAGGCCTGTCTCCTGACCATACTGCCCAGGCCCCATGCCATAAATACAAAATAGCGTCCTGTTTCTTAGCTATGGCAGCCTGCAAGGTCAGGCCTGGGGACGGAAGGAGCCCAAGGCTTTCAGCTAACTCAGTGTTTCACGTGGCCCTAAAACCTGAAAGGAAAGTGATTCCAAAGGGCCTTTTAATAGACTTGGTGTCTGGTGGGCCAGCGGCCAAGAGCACCGCCCTCAGGCCCCAGGGCGGCCGGAAGCTGACGTCCTGAGCACAGGAGCTGCATGTCCCCTCCCTGCTCTTTTCCTCTGTAACTTTTTCTTAAAACCTAATGACTTCTAAAGAGCCCCAGGCTGGAAGCCCAGTTCGCAGCAAACACGAGACCTCATCGCAAAGTCATATTTATTCCTTCAAATAAAAAGCATTGAATAGAAAAATCCCCAGTGGGGAGGTAGGTCAGGTGGAGAGGTGGCTGTAAGCACTGCCGAGTGGGCGGATGGCCTGGCCCATGCCGGGCGGCTGCTCACAGCACTGGACTCTCCAGGGCACAGCCTGCTTCAGCTAAGAAGACTGCCACTTGCCCTTGGACTTGGCCATGCCCACGGAAGGGCCGGCCTGAGGACGAGGCAGGCAGCCTGGAGGAAACCAGCTGCCTGCTGCAGAAGATGCCAGGCCAGGGCCCACACCTGCATATGTGAGCCTAGGAGCCTCAACTGGAGACGGCCCTGGTTAAAATTTTAACAGATTTTAAATAAAATGTAGAAGATGACATGCAGGAAGCTGCCAAAAGGCAGTGGAGCCCGGGTGGGAAGGCGCAGGTCGGGGCACAGTGGGAGGTAGAAGATGAAAGCAAATTGTAAATTGAGAGCCGCTGTGGGTGGGAGGCAAGCAGAGATCCGCCCCGGGGCTCGTGGTCCCGCCTTATATTCAATGTGCATCTTTTAGGTGACGGTATTTCCCGCTTTACTTTGGTTGCTAGGAAGCTCAGAGTGAAATTCCCACCTGTCCTTGGGCACAAGACAGCAGAGAAAGCTGTTCTGGCCTTATCAGCCAGGGATACCTTTTCCTGGGCTCACTTCTCCATGTACTCAACATTACCCTTGTCTGTGGCTAGAGCCATTCCTAATGACTAGGCTAAAATCCTCTTAGGACAAAAGAACATTTACACTCCATTCAATCACACAGAAGAATCAACCTCCTTGACTCCCCCCAGAAGGCAGCACAGTAGAGGAAGGGGCTCAGTAGGGAGAGCAAAGTGGCAGCAGGTGCCCACGCAGCCACTGGTGTGCCACGCCGAGCCACACACACAGCCCGGGCCGGCTCGCAGTGTGATGGGCCTTCAGAGCTCTCTGGGGGGTGACTAGGGCCCATCACCCAATGGCACACTGAGGGAAGTGAGCCTCAGGGTACCCCGTTTCTTCGTACCGACACAGGCTTCAGCCTCGGCCGTGGGCTGGTGTCCCCCTCCCCAACTTCACACAACTGCTGGTTTTCCCGTGCTGTCCCCAACTGCTATGTCCGGTGATCCACTGTGGCACAGTGACTGGGTTTGGGGTCAGGCTGGCTTCAAGGCCCAGCCCTGCTTGGTGACCGGGGAAGAGTGCTGACTTCTGAGTGTCAGATTTTCTGTCTTAAAAGGGGAAATGTCCACAGTCTTCCTGGGAATCCACATGAGATGATCCTTGTCAAATGCTCAAGAATGCTGACGATCACGTCAGTCACAGGGCTGCTTCAGTCCTGGATTCTCTCAAGGCTGGCTGGTGCCTCTGACCACAGCCCTGCTGGAGGGGCAGGAGACACATCGGGGGGCAAACCCAGGGCCAGGTGCTCCCCCAGCCATGGGGAGCTGAAGTTTTGGTCCCAAGTGACTGCTCAGGAGGACTTACTCCCCAGCAGCCCTGAGGGCCCTTGAAGTGCCTGCCATGAGCACACAGGAGTCTGAGAGTGCCTGCTTCTTCCCTTCTGCCGGAAGCAGCCTGGAGCCCCCGTTTACTTGCACAAACTCGGCACCACAATTCTCCCTCACACGGGGTGGCTCTCCCGTGTTCAGGCAACGACTTGTTCCACTCACATTCGCAAACCCTCCCCGGGAGCAATGCTCAACTGCACGTGGGAGAACGGGTCCTCAGCCACCCACGCTCAGTGGGGACAGGCTTTTATAGGTTTCATTTTATGCTCTCCTAACAATTTGGCAAGAGTTGGTTCATCCGTGCCCTGTGCACCGCTACTTGGCTAAACTGGACTGCAGCGCACCCCCCAGTCCCCAGTCCCTGAGCAGTGCGGGGAGCAAGCGGGTGAACCGTTTATCCTTTACATGAAAACAACTGGGAAGATAATCGTGTGTGCCAGCCTCATGGGGTACAGCCCCCAGCAACAGCACGTCGAACCATGTTTAGGCCCCTGTCCCAAACGTGGGCATCAGATGTGGATTACAAGCATTATTCTTCTTTCATTAACTTAAAAAAAAAGTCTCCTATGTCCCAACAAGGAACCTGTGGAACAGCTTTAGAATTCTTGCTTCACATAACCTTAGGGACAAGAACTGGCTCCCAATTTCCAAAAATCATCCATGTTAATGTATGTTGCTTTACTCTGTTAAAATACTATCTATATTCTTTAAAAAATTAGCTGCCAAATGTCACATAGCTGGTGTGTGTCCCACCACTGGCTCGGCCTGTGCCCCTCACCCCCGCCCCATTCAGCTCCCAGAAACAAGCAAACGGCGCTGGGACACATGGATGTCCACCTGCAGACCACTGTGGACCCCACCCCAGAATGGTTTGAAGACCTAAATGTAAGAGCTGATGCTATAAAACCCCGAGGAAGGAAACAAGGGCATAAATCGCCACGGACTTGATTGTGACACCAAAAGCACAAGCAACCAAATAAAAATATAAATTGGACTTCATAAAAATTTTACAACTTTTGTGTTTCAAGGTCAATTCTCAAGAATGTGGAAAGACAACAGCAGAACAGAAGAAAATATTTGCAAATTACGTATGACCACAAAAGCCAGGGAGGACCGATGGCCTCACTCTGCAGATCCACGGAAGACCCAGGTCAAGCGCCCAAGCAAGAGGCCAAGTGGAGCTCAGAGACCCCCAGTGTGAGGCTGGCCACCGAGAGCAAGCGCCACAAAGAACATCAAAATGGCCAACAGACATATGAAAAGATGCTCAACGTCACTCACCATCAGGGAAATGCAAATCGGAGCCACAGTGAGACATCACCCAGCACCTGTCAGAAGCGCTTTCATCAGGAAGAGACAAGTGCTGGCGAGGATGTGGCCAAAGGCAGCCCATACACCAGTGGTGGGAATGCACACCGGTCCGGACGCTATGGAAAACAAGGTGCCGGTTCCTCCAGAGATGAAAAAGATCTACCTTATGATCCAGTGATCCCAGTTCTCGGTATAGACCCAAAGGGAATGAAAACAGGATTCCTGCACCCCCAAGTTTACTGCAGCCTTATTCACCATGGCCAAGATATGGAAACAACCCAGATGCTCATCAACAGATGGATGAGAAGATGTGGCACACATACACAGCGGAGTATTACTCTGCCACGAGAAAATCCTGCCATTAGCAGCGACATGGATGGACTCTGAGCACATTATGAGAAGTCAGGCAGAGAAAGGCAAATACTGATGTCACTTACATGTGGAATCTAAAAAAGCCGAACCTACAAAAAAGAGAGCAAAATGCTGGTCACCAGGTGGTGGGGTGGGATAAGAGTAACAGTGTTTAACTGTGATGCACAGTATAATGAAGGTAGACAGCAACATCCCACTGTAATTACAGAGTCACAAACCCATGATGTCAGCAATCACATTACAAAACATAGATGTATCGAAGCCACACACTGTACACCTGAAACGTACACAATGTTACAGGTCATATTTATTCAATTTAAAGAACCAAACAAGGGTCTCGGGCAAAGTAACGTGGTGGAGGGTCCATCCGCCTGTCCTTCTCTGGGCTGGATGCCCACACCTACACTTGCCCCGTTGTGGATCCGGCTCTGGCCCTTGTGCCCCTGGCTCTGCAAATACTCCAGGAAAACATGGCCCAGGACACAGATGGGGCTGCGGCCTCTTTAAAGATCCCGGAGAGGCAAGCATCTGGGAGGACTCTGGGGTGGCAAGAGACACTAACACACAAAACTTATTCAGAAACCAAAGCCGAGTCTAACGAGACCTTGAGATCCTCCTGTAAGAGGCCCTGGCATACGAGGCCTCCGTGGGGCCGCTCTCTGCCATGCCCGTCTAGGGAGAAGGCAGGCCAACCTGCGCCTGGCAACTTTGGGTGCTCAGGCCACAGAAAGAGGCAGGGCTGGCCCACGTGCTGGCAGCGGTCTCGGCTCCATCGTCTCCCCTGACAACAGTCAATTCCATCGCAGTAACACACAGGAAAGCACAGTGAGGCTGACCTTGTAACCACGTCTGACAGCAAACCTGGGCTGACCCTCCCAGTGGGCCAAGGGCCCATTTTACCTGGAACGGATGGGGCTCCCTGGCTTGTTAGGCAGAGGACTGGGGTTCAAGCCCAAGCTCTCACGTGACTCCCAAGACCAGGACCCCTGTACCATCACGGACATCTGCCCCTGCGGAGGGGATCTGAGCCACTGGGGTTATGTGTGGAGTTTATAGAAATTCCCAGAAAACCAGTTCTGTGAAAGGCTCACTAAACCTTAATCTGACATGGGCCTGGCAGAGTGGCCCTCAGGCCCTGAGCAAGAGGGCACAGGGCCTTCTCCAGGCTGCCTGACTGTGGCTCACCCTGATGCTGGCCTCCATGGCAGAACCCCAAGGCCACGCTGCAGAGGTCGGAGGAGGCTGCTTTAAGGGATACGGAGCTGATCTCCTCAAGTGCCCCAGGCCTTGTGGCTGAGGGTACAATAATGTAACGATAAGGGCTCCACTTCCAAAGCAGGCCCAGCCTCTGGCCAAGGCCACGCGAGTTTAACAGCCTCACCCGCGAGTTACATCTTCCTGTGCTTGCTGCCTTCCCACGTGCCCACAAGGCAGGTTCAATTCCTACCCTCCTTTGACAGACGTGGAATAGAAACAGAGAACTCAATACACTTGCCTAAAGACACACAGAGCAGACTGTAGACCTCTGAATCACACACTGACTTTCCTGGGCTGAAGTCATTCCAAAGGCCCAATCAGAACTGGGAACCTCAGACTCAGCCCAGTAAACCAGCTGCAAGAACAAGGGGTACCCTAAGTTCAGGCTCATTAGTCCAGGAAGGAGTAAAGGACCAAGGTCCAAATTTTTCAGAGAACTGATGGGCTCTAAGAGGTGATTGTTTCCACTCTGGAAAAGTAGCAGAGGCCACGGTGATGGCCTGGGTGAGGTCAGAGCTCCCAACAGGGGCAGGAACCGTTGAAGGCTTGGAGAGGGATGGCCATGCTGGGGGGGGCCTCCAATGCAGAGGCAGCCAGTGAGGGGCCCCCTGAACTCGAAGAACGATGAACCTCAGAGGGACATCTGACTCCAGACATGTTTAGGGCCAGCCCAAAAGGTGGACCAAGTACAAAAGCAAAACCAAAGCCTGCCGATTTTACTGACCTTGGACGTGTTTCACATGTTTCACGCCCGGAAAAGCTGAGCTCTCAGCACCTTGGAGGTACGTCCTCCTCTCCAGAGCTTGACCCGGAAGGGGGGTCTCTGCTGAGAAGTGGGCCTTGGCCAGAGGGAGAGGGGAGAGGGGCACGGCTGGGTGGTCCCACAAGAGTCCGCTTCCTGCTCCATGAAGCTGGATTTTCTTGACCATGGAGGGGAATGTCACTCTGCAGGAAAACCCCCAGGCGGTGCCCCAGGGAGTCACGCAGCAGCCAGGACCCTCCCGAGCCCTTGCAGGACCCGGCTCACTCGCACGGGCCTCCAGCCCACAGGCGGGCCGGGGCAGCGTCCTATCCACGGAGGCTGCCCACAGCGTTTGCTTGGCAGTTTGATGGGTACTCTGGGGTTCGCCCTCCTCCTTGGCCTTCCCTGCCAGCGCACACCCTGCTCCTTAGGAATGTTTTCCCAAGTGCTCCTGTGAGTCCCATTTTTCACACTGCAGTCCTCCCACCCTGCCCCAAAGCCCCAAGGCTTGGGTCTCGTCCACTTGTGAGCGCCAAACACCTAACCCCAGGTCCGTAGCCCTGCAGGGGCTTGGCCAATGCTAAAGGCCCGAGCACCAATAACCAACAACAAGCCCAGGCCATGCCCAGCCCACAGCCCACAGCCCAGAGGCTCCTCTACTTCCATTACACATTCTTTAATCAGACTGCACAACCTTGACAAAGGCACTACCAACAGTCCGCTGCTCCGCAGGCCCCCCCACCCAACGTCCATGTGTACCGACCAGGAGGGGGCCGGCTCCACTTTGGGAGTGGGGAATGGGTGTGACTCGCTGGCTCTGGGCCTTTCTGGGGCCTCCTGGCGGCCTCCTTCCGGCCTGATGGTCTGACAGTCCTCGTCTGCAAGCCCAGTGAATCGTCTGTCCCCCTCCCCTGCACAGATCTTCCTGTGCAGAGGGTCCCTGCAAGAAAGCCATGGACATGGGAGGAGCCACAGACATGGGAGGAGCCACAGACATGGGAGGAGCCACAAACAGGAGCAATCTTCCTCTGACTCTGGTGGGCCTACTTTCCTACCGGGGGTGGGGCAGGCGCAGGGGACTCCCTACCCAGGGGACCGGGTGTGTGCCACGATGCTGGAAACCAGCGCCACCATTAGCACTGCCACGTGAATGACCAAGCTCTGGTGACAGATAAACACCGTGACAACCACCAGCCTCCCCTGCAGCCTCACTGTAAACAGACTCTGGTACCTCTTGAAGGGGTCCTTGGGCAGCAGCCTTGGCGACTAAAGGTGGGGGCGGAGGGAGGAGGGGTGCGCGTGGGCATCACAAATGCACTTAATAAACCCAGTGCATTCCAAAAAATGCCTGGAAGGAAATGGCCAAGCCCCAGAGGCAAGTGTGCTGGGGCTGCCTCTCTCTCACAGCAAACCCTGAGCCCTGGGCCTGCTCCCCGGCTGAGCCCTCGGTAGCCTTTGCGCTCGGCTGTACGACGACGAAAGACAAAAACACGAAAATGGCTGCAGCGCTGTGGTTTACCCGATGCCTCTGCTGCATCCATCACAGGCAGGGTTCAGGCGACAGCGAACCCTTGGCTGCAGTCGATGCCACGTGACACGGGGGAGGGGCACCGCCAGGTCCCAGCCACCACCAGAAGCTTCTGCAGCTCGTGCCAGTCAACCAGGTCAGGAGCGAGCAACGGCAGATCGCCCAGGTGTGGACGCACACGTGGCTCTGACGCGCAGCCCCACTAATCCTGAGTCACACGGGGCCGGCGGGCTGCATTGGGGTCCCTCTTTGCCTGGTCACACTGAGCTGCCTAGTCCACACTGCAAACAGCCTGTTATTCCCACTAACAAACCCAACCGAGACAAAGCAGGTGGTTCATGGACTGAGAAACGCAAATATATGTTAAAATAGCTAAAGCACGTGAAAACCAAACACGTTGCTTAGAAACAAACAACCCGCTGGAAACACACCTGTCGTCTCTCCAAAAGGAGAGAAGAGGGTCACTTCCAGGCAGTCCCTGCCCTCCCACAACACAGGGAACATCTGAGGCGGGCGAAAACCACACTAATTCGTTCTTGCTGGTGGGGCCACACATGACCAAGGTGGCTGGATTTAAAGGTCACCATCTTCCATTTCAGCTCAGCTCAGCAATCCAGGCGGGGAGTGGCCGCCAGCATGAGCTTCAGGTTTCCAGACTTTAGGTCTGTCGGGCTGCAAATGTTGCCCCCCCGGGAGCACAGCGACTGCCTGGAACACGACTGTAGGTTCCCACAGATCCAAATCTGGCTTCACATGCTACGAAGCCTGCCACACAAAATACCACTTACATGGCCGAACGCTCCTGGGGATGCCAAGCTCCTGAGCCCGCCCCGACCCCCCCAACTCCGCTTTTGGAGGAGGGTCATAACGACACACTGAGCCTACAAGAAGGCGTGAGAGGAAAACGACTACTGTGGGATAGATCGTTTGACAGAGAAATGTATTTGCTGGCAGGCTGCAGACTTCCTTGGCACAGGCTTGCTACCATGCAAACGAAACAAAAATCAATATCCTCTGGTCTGCAAAACAGCGTGTTAACAATCACACTCCAAATAATATCCCTCACCCCACACCCAAATACAGTGAATGTTTTTGTTAAAAGACAGTGCGAAATAAACAGAGAAAGAAGAAAACAAGGCAATTTTACAGGCCCTCCTTCTGCAAACCCTTTCCAGGACTTGAACGAGGAGATAATCTTTCTGTGATTATGACCAAACCCTCCCGTTGCTTAGCAACACATAATTAAGGAATATGTTTTCAGATCCGCTTTGCAAGCCCGGCCATTATCAGATGAAATTACTGGAGCAACAAATGCCATCGCCATGCAAATCAGTTGGTTGCAAAGAAAGAATGTCTGACTGCGAGGGAGAGGCACACGCCTTCAGTGTGTCTATCTGACTTTTCTCTTGTCGCACATTGATTAGAAAAAGTCAATAAATTGCATGATCAGACTTAAAAAAAAAAAAATTCCACGCATGAAAACAAAACCAGAACCTATAATGAGAAACAACAGAAAAACCCAACCAGCCACCCAATCTCCCTTTGGAAATAATAAAGAGAAGTACCGGGCAGTCAACTTGTAAAGCAACAATAGC
The DNA here is from genome assembly GCF_040802235.1 of Manis javanica. Lineage (NCBI taxonomy): Eukaryota > Metazoa > Chordata > Mammalia > Pholidota > Manidae > Manis > Manis javanica. The sequence continues at coordinate 6,783,682 of NC_133162.1, read as the reverse complement.
CAGTCTAGGAGCAGCCACATCACCACCAGCCCCACCACCATGGCCGACAGCCCTGGCGCGTTGTCTTAGTGTTCCAAGATCAGGCTCCCGGTCTCCACCGGGTAGCTGTTTGGGGGGTATTTTCAAAAAGGCGCATCTTCTTTTCATGCCACTACTTCCACCCTGTAATACTTACTGGTTATTCAGAAAAAAGATTCATTTAAAAGGGATTCCGTTTTCTAAATTATGTTGGGGAGGCAAAAGGGAAGAAAGGATGAAAACTGCTTTACATAGCTTAAACTGTCAATAAAGATTCTAGGGTCTAAGCGTTGTTCAGAGGCTGTCCGCCTGAAGTTTATCCACAATGCCCAAAGAAACACATGTAGTAAATTACATTTGCCTCATGTTTTGAAGAGAATCATCTAGGATCTCTCTTCTTCCTCAACTCTGAAATTAATTCTTCCCTGCTGTATTTACCCAGAATTTCCAACTGTGCTTTCGAGTATGAGAGACTGAGTCTGTTTTGAAAGAGAGTTTCAAGGGATTTCAACGTCTCGTTTTGTCCAACACGTAAGTCTGGAAGCACACCCAACTGTAGCTGTGTGGTGGTTAGTGCTGCCTCTGATACTGACTGTAGACCCTCTGGGGGCCTTTCCACACTATAATAAACTTCTACTGGCAAATGGATGATACCCAGTTTATGGGAGGCATTGAATACCCTGACTTCCTCTAAGCCACCACATGTGAACCTGAGAAAATGCTACACCCCAGATGGTTTCATTCTGCCCTGAATGTCAACTACAGGAAGGCAAGGCAATGCTCTCCTGATGGGTCAGCCTGAACCGCAGGTCTGTTTCATGCAAGAGAACCTGTGTCAGTGGTTAGCAGGCCGCAGAGCCCGTGTGGCTGTGTGCGTCTATGTGCATGCGTGCACACATGTGAATCTGGGTCTGGTCTCTCTGGGCTTGGCCAGAGAGAGACAAAAACGTGAGACCTGCTGTCCTGTGCTCAAACCTGTGCCCCTGCTGTTTCAACGTCCCAAATGAGGAAGGGAGTGGGGGGTGCATTACTTGGTTCTGGAGCGAGCATGGTGGACACGATGATGGGGGCCCCTGTCCGTCGGGCCACCTTCTGGTAGGGCGAGTGAGGCGTGTGGAGGCTCCGGCTGGCTGGCGGCAGGGCAGATGGCTCCACTGGGACACCGGGCTTCCGCAGAAGCTGGGGGCTGCTGTGGGGGCTGGGCAGGGGAGACGCGGCCATGCCACGCTCCCGCTTGAGCAATTCCATGGGCACTGAGTATGCTGTGGAGTAGGCTGTTCTGGGGCCTGGGTGAAAGGGGGCCACAGGGCCCGGGTTAGTCAAAGCCAGACCGGCCTGTGGGGAGTATGTGGGGCCCAGTCGCACTGTCAGGGCACAAGGGGTGGGAGAGCTGTACCCAGAGTTGGATGGGAAGTGGGGCGCTTGGGCACCCACCCCAGGGGCAGAGTAGGTAGCCGCTGTCTCTGGGAGGTGCTGGGATGGAGCGCTGGAAGGGCGGCGAGCAGGGTGTCCCGCCTGAGGAGACGTTGCCTGCAGGGGACCCACAGGCTGTGGCTGCAGGACAGGGGCTCCCAGAGAAGACACGTCGTCATGGAGCTCACTTCGGTGGCTGAAGCTGCTGGAGCGTATCCGGGGCAGGGCGCCCACCTGGCACTGCCTCCGCAGCTGCATCTCGGTCCTGCAGCAATTGGCCAGGCGGCTCAGGACACGGGCCTGGCCCAGGTTGGGTGCAACGCACTTGATGTCTGCGTCCTCCATGGTGGCCAGGACAGCTGGGGAGTCGAAGCCCTGCTGCAGCAAGGCCACCAGTGTGGCCTCTGCCACACCCTCGGCCCGCAGGAGGGCCAGGAACTCGGGCCGTGTGTTCCTCTTGCTGCCAGGCCCCGGGAAGGCAGGCAGGTCCGCTTCACAGACTCGATTCAGGGCGTGGGGGGCAGTGCCTGTGCCACCCTCAGAGGTGGCAGTGCTGGAGTCCACGACCAGGCACGTGGGGGCCACCTGCCTGGAGGGGGCAGAATCCACAGGCCTGTCGCCCACATCGTTGTGGACCTGGCTGGCAGCGTAGGCAGCGGCGGCGGCCTCGGCCCCGTACCTGCCATCGGGCAGCTCCCCTGAGTACCGGGCTGGGGATGAGGCCCTGCTCCGTGTACGCTGCCCCTGGGGGATCATTTTACCTCCAGGATCCCGGTATAGGTGACTGGTGTCCTGGAGGGCAGGGAACTGGCTTTGGACTTGATCCCACGTCATTCTGCTGCCAAGAACTCCGTAAGTGGGCAGTGACCGCACGACTCCCGGGTCCTGATGGTGCCGGGCCTCTCCAGGCATCCTCGTGCCTCCGAACAGGTTGCCACAGGAATCCCGCGGCAGCAGGGCACTGTGGCCAGACATGACTGCCTGTCTGCTGTCGTAAAAGGTGAGGTCGGGGACGGAATTCTTCCTCCCGGCGAGCGACTTGTAAAAGGTGTCCCGGCAGAGGTAGGGCTCGGCAGCCCCGGACATGGTGGCTTGCAGCCCGGGGGGTGGCTGCTCACACCAAGGTCCCTGCCCACCTCCGTCCGTCAGAGAGCCTCTCCTCCCTGGAGCCTCGGCGATCTCCCAGGGGCCATCGTACCACCCGGCGGCATCCCAGCTCTGAGAGCGACCGATACTTGCATGCCTGCTGGGAACCGGCATCGGGAAGAAACGACTGCGGCCGGCAGAGGAAGAAGCCAAGCCCCTCTATAAATCTTCAGTTACGTACACAGACACAGACCTGGCAGAGTCCTAACCCTTCCCAGACGGCAGAACAACCAACTGGGGGTTTTCAATTTCAAAGTTCGGCCTAAATTATTAATCCGCTGAAACCTTAGTAGGCAAAACACAACACTCATGGTAACCCTGCCTCACTCCCCACCGGTAGCGAGCTGAGGTCTTTCCTTTACGGCTCAGCCCCAGAAAGGAGGCTGCCCTGGGCCTGCCGGGCCCCCCTCCCGGCTGGTGTGCTCACATGGACCTCTGTGCTCCCCGCATGCGGATTAGGAGCTAAATAAAGCCCTAAAGCTTTTGTTCCATGTGACATCTTGTTAGGCTGGTGGAGCCTGCTGCAGCCGCCATCCAGGCCTCCCGCCTGCCACAGGGCATTATTTCCACACTGAAGCTCTCGCTTATCTCTCTCTTCCTCACCAGGGTACTTTCTGGATGAACACTGCGGTCCCTTTCTGAAGGTGCCTCCCCCTCCCCCGCATCCGATCACCTAAAAGAGACAGAAGGAAAAGTCTGCCTTAATGTCAGTTCACTCTTAATCCACCCTGATGAAACGTTAATCCACTGCACATGGCCAAGACCATATTCAATGTGAAGGGGCAGGCAGGATAAAAAGGAAAAAAAGTCTCACCCCCAGTTCTAGAACACAAGGTGCCCTGAGAAATGGGCCAGGGCTACAGCCCAGCGCTTCGCCAATGCTGAAATCTGGCTCTGAGAAGACTCTTTGGTCATGAATCAAATGAGTTAGTTACACCGCTCAAGTCCAAATGGATTCTTTACCTTATCGTAAAACACAGATCCCTTCATACTGCCAGGGAAACAGTAACACAATGATAACCCACGTGTGGAATCCAGAATTTATCATGTTAAGGCTGCATCTCAGGTGCATCTTTCTTTAAATCTGCTCCCCAAGGAAAGCAGGCTCAGCCTGGCTTAGATCCTGCAGATGATTTCCCATATTCCCACGGGGTAGAATTTTACACAGCCCACTAGGGACTTTAGGTGCGATAATGCAAAGAACAGCAGTTATTTAGTTAAAGGAGCACCCCAAACAGAAGCACTAAAACATTTCCTGAAATGTATGGAAGGTTCCAGAGAAGCAACACCATCTGACAAGCACAGCGAGTTCTGGTTCTCCAGCTGCAGATTCCCCAAGAATTCACAAGACCAGAAGCCGGGCATCGTGCAGCTACAAGGGCTGTGCAGTTAGAACATGTTTAAAAGAGGTAATATGCTGTTTGCAGCCATTAAACCTAAGAGTGTTTTGTCTTCATCCATTTCTCTGAATTGAATGGAATCTTTAGAGGGAATTTTTTTTTTAAAATGAGAAATACTGAAAATTTACTGTGAGGAGTTAAGTGGGGACAAATCCATTTCCAAGAACTGGAGGTCCACGGCAGTACAAGATTGTTTAAAAGGGAAATACCCTACACCTCCCCGTGTCCTGATCAATACATATTAAACTTTGGGACAAGCTCTGTTTCAACCAAGCACTCCCCAAAGAGTGCTGGTCCCCCAAAGCCAGAGGTCTGTGAACACTGACTGGCTGTTGAGGAACCAGCCCAAGTACTGCTGGGGAAGCAGCCCGGGGACCCTCAGTCTGTTAAATGAACACTGTATCTCCCATTTCTGACTCGCAAATACCACCAAGGCCTCAAGTCATCTGGGAGATGCCCTGCAGGCGGCGAAGAAACGCCAATCCCCCACCCCCATCCTCTCCCCCTCCTTAATTCATGGAAAGAACAAAAAGAAAAACTAACAAGCCACACTGCGAAACGCTGGGTTTCCACGTATAAAAGAAGTCTGCGGGCACCAATTTCTGTAATTCCTCTGCCGGCGCATTTGCAATCACAGGCTGAAAGTCTCAGGCAGGGAAGACCGAGGATTCGGCCAGGCCACACGCGAGACAGTCTGCACACATCTCACCAACAGCCTAAGGATGTGCTCACTTAGAAGACACACCAGAAAGGAAAGAAAGTGTTACAGAAGCCCAAACAGAACAGGAACAGTGCTATCTGGTTGCTGATCATTTCCCGGCACGGCTGGGCTGCTGGGAGTGCCAGGAGCTGGCTGGCCACAGGATTTCTCCTCTTCTAGGCACTGTTCAGAGCTTCCTCCCCTGGAAGGCAGAGGGCTGAGGGGGGGGGTGGGCAGCCACACTGGCAAGCCTTCCAACCGGTGCAGGAGACGGGTCTGCAGGGAAACACATCTGCTGTGTGTATCACCTCTGCACAAGGACACTCACCGGTTCACCTGGAGCCATCTGCCTTGTCATTGTCCCCTCCCTCTTCTCTTCTTGGGTATATTGGCCATGAAGGGCCTTTTAGGCCTCCCAGTGGGTTTTGCCCATTGCTGTTTCCACCTCTCCTCCCACTAAAGGCCAGAGGACATGGCTGTCTGGGCAGGACGGACAGCCGCAGTCCTGACCCCTCCAGAAACAGGGCATCTCTGACACCATGTCTTCCTCACAGGATCCCTCTTGGAGGGCTCTGCATTTGCTGAATGTCTGTGCCAGGCCTCTTCCAGGTGTTCTGCCCGTAGAGGACTCTACAGGTAGGTATGACCGTGTCACATCCCTGATGCTGGGAATGGAGAGATCACATGCCTTGCCTGGCAACACAGGACCAAGATCCAGAGCCCAGGGCCAACCCCAAAGCCAAAGGTCTGCTTTCTAGAATTCCCTGCGCTGACTTGGAGAAACTCTGCCCTGCTGGTGCCAGAAAACGGGAACCTCTTCATCAAAGTAATTCTTAATTCTGTCATTCTAAGGTTTTCCAATACCTTACCAAATATGTCGTTTATAAAATTAACTACTTGAATATCAGAAAGCAACTCCTGAACAATGTTTCAGCCCCTCAAAATAGGGTGCACTGTACTCATGCCAGAGCCGGGACCCCCAGCTATAGCTGAGGGATGGCAACTGCGTGAAGCCTCGGAATTACAGCATCTCAGTCTCCTTTTCCTTCTGTCTTGCAATATAAAAAAAAGTAACACTGTGGAGCTAACGCTAAATGCCCCCACTCACGGCGCAGACACGGCCCCTCACAGATGTGTGGGTGAACTCCGCGGATGTCTGGGCCCCGTCTTTTTGCGGCGGGGTATCTCTTGGTGACTCACCAGCTTACAGATGCCTGGCTTTCAGTTCAAGTTCTCCATCTGAAGCAGACTGTCTAGAAGAATGTGTACCCAACTGTTCCTAAGAAGCCAGCACAGGTGCGTGAGAAGGTGCCACAGGTGTGACACCACAGGCAGAGCAGGGGCCAACCCCGTATGAGAACAGGGAGGCCCGGGTTCCATTTCCATCAACTTCCAATCCATTCCTGCTTGGAAGCGACCCAAACTCACGCAGCCTCAGCTCTGCAATCAGCCAAATATTATGACAGATGTTTTCCTGTGTTAGGTAAAAACACCTGCAAACTGACCTGCGCTTTCCCAAACCACCTGGCACATTTTTTAAAAAGTGCGGTGTAGTCTCCTGGCGAGGGCTGAGCTTCTGAAAATCTCATGTTGACTAAATAAAGCAAGATGGGATCAATATCTAAGAGCACCGAGTCTCGTGGACTTAACTTTTTTAATTTTGCAAAGAATCTCACTACAGAAAATTATATAAAGTAAAAAGGCATCTGCTGAAAATTGAGAAATAGACAACCCAAATTCTCTTGTATGTAAAAACAAACAAACAAACAAACAAACTCAAGATAAAGCTGATCATGTAGAATAACCGAAGTGGCAACTTCAGGGTTACAAGTGACATTCTTTCGAAGCCAAATCTTTAATCCCCCATGCAACCAAATGTACCAATTTGCAACTGTAATTCAGAGATGGATCTAGACAGTTTCAGAAAAGCAGGGAGGAAGCCCAAGGAGGGGACAGAACCAGTGACCCCTCCCTCAGAGCAGTCCCTGGGAAGAGCGCCAACGAGCATTTCAAGTTCTGATCAGGACAATGACTGCTTGAAAGGAATGGGAAATGAAGTACTGCTCTGGGGTCTAATCCTTACTTTTTTCTTTAAAAAACGAAATAAAAAATCTGTCTGTCCATCCATCCATCCCTAGACGTACAGTGGAATTGGTGATTCTAAAGGCTGGACCCACACCGAGGTCACTGGGTTTAACCGCCCGTCCCCTGAAAACCTGTTCTGTTTCCCGCCTGCAGCAGATACTGTTTCATTTTCAGGAAGCAACAGGCCCAACTCTAGAACATCACGGGCCAAGCCGTCCCCGTGGCGGGGCAGCACTTCCTGGGCTTCCATTTCCTGGTCCTTGGGGCGCGGGACCCGGGTGGCTCTGAAAGTGAGGGTGGAAATGAGCGCCCCACCCCAAGTGTGTCCCACGCCTCCTGAGTCCCAGGAGGAAGCCTCTGCAGCGCCCTCCAACCCCCATGGGTGGCATCTCCCTGGGGACACTGCTGAGGTTAGTGGGTTACACACTATTTTATGGCAGAAGCAGGGCCAAAAATAGGCCTATGACATCCCTCTTCCTACTCTGAAATGTGTACAGGATGTGTTGGGCTTTGTTTCTGTCCAGTGTTTTAAAATTTATGTTTAAAAACAGCCTTCAGCCTTTAAAAAAGTTATCTTTCTTGCCGTCCCCTCAGTGTCCCCTATCAAATTAACTTACCTGGCTGATCTAAATTGGGTGGGGGAGGGAAGAATCCAAGTGTCCTGGTAAAATAGCAAATAGGTTATGGGGCAGGATTTTAAGGCAGCCTGCATCTAAAGGTTCAATGAAAATACCAGAACCATCCAGACCTCATCTTGGTCAGCAAAGGACTGGCATGGCACCGAACACCCCTGCGGGCTGCGAGCTCCCGATCTCCGAGCCCGAAGCCTCACCATCATCAGGGCACCGGCCAAAGGGAACCCAAGACCCAGGGGGGTCTCGCAACCCAAGACTTGGCCATTTTAAGAGAAAACCAAGGCTTGTGCGTTGCTCTGGACTAGATTTCTTGACTAGATTATAAAACTGAATGAAAACATGAAACAAAAATTAGGTTTCTTTCCCACTTGTTATGGGGTAAAGTATTCTCTTTAATAGCAAGTTTCGAGAAGTGTGAGCTGGGACTCCAGCTTGGGCGTAGGGCCGGGCAGGGCTGGGCAAGCTACGGGACACAATCTACCTTGAGAGGCTGTGCCGAGTTCTCGAAGCACCGGGCACAAGGTCTGTGCTGGGCAGGTGCTCAGTGAACATGGCCTCCCCTCATAAAAGCCTCCAGCAACAGCTCTTCCCACAAAATCTCAGTGCCTCAGGTGACACCCAACTCACCTCTCCAACCAGACTCGGGAAACAAGCCCTGTGGGTGTGGCAGCCCCTCCAGTGAGGGACACGGCTGGAGGGACAGGAAGGGCACACGGAACCCACACCCCTCCTGCCACTTCACGGCCCGGCTGCTGATGAGAAGCCAAGTTCCTGCCCACCTGGAAGGGGAGCTCAGTCTCAGAAGGCCCCCCGAGGCTCCTCTGTACACAGAGCATGGCCAAGAGAGCCGGAGGTTCATTAGCAGGAGCCTGTCAATGTCTGGGGTGCTCATCAAATAGTGATTTGATAGACTGAGTATAAATCCATGAGAAACAGGAGTCTCATTTCACAGAGGATCACTTGGGGTTCTGAAAAAAGAGAGGCTCATGAGGCTACCAGCAAGGTGTATCTTGGGGTTCTGGTTTCAGAGTCACCCCAAATATAGTTGAGCTGTGCTGGGATGTACCCAAGCCCCGGGTCTGGGCATCTTCTGATTATGTGTGGCACTCTGCCTGCAGGTTTGTGGCTCTTCAAAGAGCTTGGACCTCGGACAAAGGAGACGGCCCAGATGCGCTGGAACCTGGGTTCCTGTATTTACTGAGCCTGAAAAGCAGACGGCCTTGCCTCGAAGGTGCAGACACCACGATGAAGTGCACCAAGAGCACAGCAGAGCAGCCCAAGAATACGAGCCAGGCGGCTCCGGGGCACACTTGGGAGGTTTGCTCCTGACTGTTGGCAGAGACAGCAGGGTGCCACCACCCTGGGAGACCGTATGAACCACTCTGGTCGGGGTGAGAGTAAAAGCAGGAGCCACAAACGAAACCACGACAGTGATGAACACCCACACCTCGGTCACCGGTGACACACACCACCTCCCACGCACGAGGGGGGCACCGAGTGGCCCTAACTCGCAGCTGAGACACATGGTGGGAGTTCAATGAAATCTGCCAACTGCAGTGAGAGCCCACCAGAGAATCAGCAAGTGGAAAGAGAAGCGTAAGTTTGCATTTTACAGATGAGTAGCAACAGAGAATACGGCATTTAACCTGGTTCATTCTGCAGAAGTGAGGGCCCGAGTGTGGGCAGTTCTGTGAATCCAATCCCTAGCTGACAGCAGGCACTCCGGGGGAGGGACCGATGCTCCAAATTTATCTTCATGACCAGATAAGCCAAAATCCAGATTTTTAATCCCTTGCAAATAAGCTTCAACCAGGACATCCTGCATCCTTTATATGAGCAGACATTGTTTCAAGATACTCATTTATACTACAGTTTTAAGTTATGTCTAGCTGACTATTGTATATTTACATAGCTAATGTAATTATTGCTAATCACATAATTACTGAAAATGTGCATAATTGCCTGATCCAAACATATAATTATAATGTATAGCAACATTATGAATCCCATTTTTGTACATTATGAAGTCCACACTTTGGGACTATTAAAACGGTATTTATTAGAAATGATTGTGGGGTACCTATAGATGCCAGCTTCAACAGCAGCTCCTTATACAGTGCTCTGAGGACTCCTACAAAACAACTAGTGATTTTATAATGCATTTTTTAAAGCAGATTAACAAAACAGCATACAAATAGAAGACGATAAACACTGACTCTGGCCTGGGTCTGTAGACTGTATGCTCTTCCCGTAGGAAACAGGCCGACCCTGCCATTCTGTGGGCTCTGCTGGGTGTGACCTGCAAGGAAACCTCCCCATCCTCCCTGCAGGGGGCGCTCAGCTGACCGGGAGGCTAGGCACCCACAAGCGCTTGGACATCTTTGCATCTTGACCGTTCTGGGGCAGTGATGATCTTTCCGGGGGGAACGTTCCACAGAGACAATCTTTCAGCGCCAAGCTCACATCAGGATGGAGAACAGCAGAACAGCGCTGTGGAGGAAGGGTTCTTCCGCCTCACTCCTGCTACATTTCCTCTTTGACTCCCCCTGCCCTCCTTGGCAACAAAGTGGACACAGAAGGTTCCCAGAATTTATAACCATGTACTTAACAGACCCCAGTTGGTTTCGATTCTGCCCACAACCTTTCAACAAGCCCATCCTCTTCCTTTTTACCTTCTTTTATTCCCTGTGCTCAGGAGAACATTCCAGAGGAGGGCGTGCCATGTATGACTGGTCATCCAAAAGGAGGCCCATTACATTTCTTTTCTTCTTGCAGTAGAAAGGAAAAGTCCTCTCCCAAGTTATTGTGTGAAAGGAGCTTATCTATGAAGGGGACATCAGCCCCACTGATATAATCCTCGGCACCATTTTCCCATGTGTAAGACATTTGAACAAAATGAAGTTAAGTGAAGTACCTGCTTTTTTCAAATTACATTCTCAATAGTCACAGGAAAGGATGGTGTTTAGTGATTTATTTTACCATGACTCACAGTAAGATGTTTTAACCAAAAGTTACCAGCAGAGTCATTGTGTTGTATCCTAGTTCTAGAAACCTAGGACTTAAGAAAATGCTTTTCTGGGTTACTTTTGTAATGATGAGTGATAGGAAGTCCTCTTTTCTGACCAACACATATTTGGAGCAAATCAGACCAGCTCTGTCATGACGCAGGAACCTACTGCAACTCTCTGATGCAATTCACAAACACAGCATGCCAATTATGCCAGCAAACTAAACATGGGGAAAAACCAAGATCTAAATTATACATCAAAAAGAGGAGACTGCAGTCTGGTTCTGACCCGTCTCTGTTGTTATCAGACCCTGCTCTATAGTAATGCTCAGACAACAGTACTCTGGGATTGTTTGATATTAGTCATCAAGAAAGAATTACAAATATTAAAATGGAAGGGTCGCTTAAAAAATTAAAATCTGGTTTTTAAGTCTGCTTGAAAGACCATTATTCCAACTGATTTGGATGGAGTCCCAAAGATGGGCTGGAGAGAAGTGAAGCTACCCTCTGCACTGTGCTTCCATTTCAAGCAGGAATATTCCCTTGGGAGGTGAAGGTATAGCTGAGCCAGATTCTGGGAACAGAGAGGGATGGAGTTTCACCCCATCCTCCCTCGGCTTTGGCTTCAAGGCCACAGAAGGAGAGCAGTTAGAAGTGGGCCACAGTCTGAAGAAGAGTAGACCGTCTGGCTTCCTGGCCACAAATCACCAACTACTCTGGGCCGCACTGGCAGCACCTGGGAAATAGGCACCACCTGTCTCCACCTATAAAGGGTGCTAACAGCCTATAAATGCAAGGCGCACCAATGAGCACCTTGGCACAGCACAGCTGTTACACCCAATGGGACGCTAAATGAATGTCTGGGCTCGTGGATCACAAGTTACACCTGAGTAACAATTTCACACGCTTACTTGGATAGTGGTTATAGAGAAATTTTTTAAACTGATTGCAACTGTCTCAGGAGAACTGTGCACCCATGAAGGTGATACTCAAATTTCCGTTATAAAAAATGGGTGGGAGGTTGGTGACCCAGGCTCGGGAGACAGGGTGAGAAAGAACCGCCTTCGGTTTTGCCCTCTGCACTGGAAATAGAGGAAAGGCCTCTGGCTTAGTACTGGAGCTGCGGGGGCAGAATCAGGGCCACAGGCCTTTGGAAAGTTGATCCACTAGGGAGTTTTGGAACAGGGACTCAGGAACCTGTAAGCACCATTCCACTGGAGGACAAAGGCAAATTAAAAAACCCACACACAATCAGGTGAACCCTGACTACGGGACACTGTCGAAACCAACTGGCCTGAGCTCTTCATCGATGCCAATGCTTTTGAAAGTTAAAACGGCCAGAGAATTATTTCAGGCTACAGAGACCAAAGAAACACAAAAGCAATGTACATCCCGACTGGTGTCTGCACAGGACAACAAACCAGCGGGAGGCGAGGGGTGGGGGCAGTGTGACAACGAATCTACAATGTGCCCTACCGCAGATAACACGGTGGGCTTCGATTCCCTGGGGGTGGTTGTGGGACAGAGTTCACACAGGACACATCCCAAAAGGAGGTACAGGCCATAGGCACGTAGGAGTAAACTGCTGCTTCTACAACTTTTGCCAGATGGTTCTGAAAAAGCCTGCCCATCCATACTTTCATCCTTTCACACACACATGTACCTATCACCTATAAAAAGAAAGCAAAGGATAGCAAAAGTCATCAACTGGTAAACACAGAAGGGAGTATCTACGTCCATTGTACTAATCCACCAATCTTCCTGTATGTATGAAACATTTTAAATGTTCATTAAAAAAAAGTCCTTAAATCTCAGCCCTGTCACACCCTTGCAGCACAGAGCTCCCCTCGCGGGGCGGGGCGTGTGGTCACACAGCAGAACGCCTCTTTTGACACTTTCACCTCACATGGCCTCAGCCCCATCGACATCGAGGACGAACAATTCCATATAAAGAGCTTGTGGGGCGAGCATCCCTGTCCCTGACTCAGCTGCCAAGTCGGCGTCCGGTGCATGGGGGCTCAGGAGGGCTGCTGGGCCCACCTTGCCCAGGAGGTTCCCCTCTATCACCTCTGTGTCACACCCTGGAGGGACGTCCCCAGCGACCTTGCTCAGCACAGCCTGGCAGTATGGATGCGGGCTGGACTCAGAGCCCAGGTCCACACACTAGGGATTTCTTGCTCCCTAATTAGGAGAGGATGGTGCTTAATCAACATTTCAGAGTTTTGTTCCCAGGTTTCCATTAGATTTTAATCATGTTTATTTTTCCTTTCATGAATAAAACACTTCCAGACATTTTCAAAGATACCAGGGATGTGAACACATCACAAGGGGCAACACTGGGCTCTTCAGGAATATCTTCGAATTGAACGTAGTAAATGTCTTAACTCAAAACAGATAAAAGCCCAGAAACTTCAGGAAGTAGAAAAAGATGGTCCTAATATGCAGTGTCTTTCATATGCAAAATTTCATTAGGTTGTGGAAGGAAGGGCCTCAGGGCCTACCCCTCCCTCCGCCGCTGCCATGGAGCTGGCCTTACGAGAAGGTCAGTAGCCTGCTGACCCAGTGCAGGACCCCGGCCGAGGGGGCTTGGTGGTGGGAGGGGCCTCTGGCTGGAGGGCGGCTGTGGCACACACACGTCACTAGGGAACCAGTTCCTGAGGGCAGGACTAGAGTCTTTGGTTAAAAACCGCCAATTCCGCTGGCTCTTACCTTCACAAATTCTGTCCAATCGCTGTCGCTTGACTTTGTGCTTATCCACAAGGGCCATTCTTTATCGAACTTTGCAACTCTGATTCAAAAGGCAAAGCGGTCCTCTAAGAACTTAGGGGAACGGGCAGGAGTCTGCGGGCATTGCGCCACTATGAACCCTGAAACAAGGAGAAAAGAAGCCTTACTCTCTGGACACCTGGGGCACAGGACATCATGTCATTCCGGATTTTGCTGCCACTTCCTACAAGGGGACCTGCCGGGGCCTGTTCTCCCTCCAACACCGGCAGAGGGAGGTTGCTCCAAGTCCACAGAACCAACCCGTCTGCCGTCTCGTACCAGGAGACAGGCACACACAAGACAATCGCCATTTGCTGTGGAAGGGCCATCAACAGTAGCATCTGAGTCTCTTGCTTTTTAACTTCAGAGCTGTGAACACCAACTGCCCACCAACCGGAATTGCCACCATTTGTACTCCAAAGCCAGAGACCCTGCGAGGCCTGTATTTCCCTGAGCCAGGGAGGCAGAGCAATGGGGCAGCTCGTGGACCAGCGGGGCACCCCTGGGGAGCAGGTCCCAGGCCCGGGCACTCTAAGATGCAGGCACCCAGCTGCAGCTGGGTAGGAGGTGCTCTCATGGCCTTCTGCCAGGCCGCGTACGAAACTTTCCAAAACTGCCCTGTGGGGGTCAGGAGTCAGAGCCCGTACTCGGCACCAGTCTCACCTCTCACCCGCTGCGAAGCCATGCACCACCTACCCCCTAACTGGGGTTTGCCCAGTACGTCTTCCTGCGCCTTCCTCACACCTGCAGGGACCTGGAGGAGCACGCCTGCGGTGTCCCAGACAGAGGCGGGGCAGGGTGGGGAGCCTTCCACTTGGCTTGGGGCACCTGGGACTCTCCAGAGGGAAGCCAAATGCCGCCTGAAGAATGGGGAGATGCCGCCCCTCTCGTCTGTGGAGGGGGTCGGGCCTGCATGATTTGGAGACTCTGATGTCATTTCCTGCTCTTCCAGGGTAACCAGCTGAGGCCACAGATCATCATCTGCAACCCCCAAATCCCAGCTTTTGAGTCACTGCGCCGAGCGCCGTCTTACTCTAACACTGCCACCACCCACACACACAGACGCGCACATGCACAAACACGCAGGAAAAGCTGTCCTCAAATGAGGGGGGACAGGAGACAGACTGGAGCTCCCAGGTCAATAATGGGGATTCTCAACAATTATGCAAAATGTTGGGAGTTACTTCATCAAAGGTCAGAATGCAGGTCTGACTGAAAAAAGGTAGGTGTCTTCCTGGTAGTTAATGGCTAATTTCCCAGCAATGAGGCTGGAAAAGCACCCCAAAGATTTATGTGGGTTTTTTTTTCTATAGAAACAGCTAGGAAAAAGGCAAAATTTCTGATCACACAAATAATGCAACAGTCAAAAGATACCAAACCCTTTCCAAACTCAGGGAGCTCCCCACACCTGGAATGGCCATACTGGGCTGGCAAGACAGCCAGCCCCAAAGCAGTCGAGGCTGGCACCTAGAGGGCCTCCAGTGGGCGAGATGTAGGGTTACATTTGTAAAATCCTGGTTTTGCTTTTGGGTGAGCTTCATGAGAGACAAACGTCCAAAGTGGGGAGCGCAAACCTAATGTGGGAGCAACAGTGGGGCCGGTAGGCCTCCTTCTCTGGCCCCACGCATCTGTGCCCGGGAGAGATGCTTGCTTACTCACTTGGGTCCCAAGCCTGAGCTAAACTGCGGCCTCTCCTCGGCTCTGGCGTGAAGACAGAACCCCACATTAGCCAAGGGGTGAGAAAATTGGTTAGTTAGTATTTGTGGAGTGCCTTGGAGATGAAAAACGACAGCATTATCATCCGAGGCGAGAGAGTTTCACACCCTTCTCCAATTCCCCAAGTGAGGCGTAATCATTCTTTTTGCTTTCCTTTGAATTTTAATTTGTATAATTAGATGGCTTCCTGAAAAATTGATACGTAGAATCTCGATTATGCAATCAAAGGAAAGATAAGGCATCGGCTTACACAAATTGTCTGCGTCCTATTATTTAAAAAGGAGAAAATACGCAACTGACTCCCATGTCCAGCTGAGGGAGGGGATACTCTCTCCAGCCAGCCCTTCTGTGGGGGTCCCCTCAAGCTGTGGCATGCACCCACGTTTCAGGCAGGCCATGCTGACAGTGAATTCGTGAGACCACCAGGCTGAGTCTCTGGTGTGGCCCTGGTGGCAGTGACCACTGATACATGTAGACTCGATCCCCACCCCCAATACTCTTTTTGAAGCAAGAATGTGTGAAATGTGCCATTGTCCTCCCGAGGACCAAGCTTTTTGGAGGGCTCAGTTAACGTAACCCTCTTCCCAATGATGGGACGGGCCCTCCTCAGAGCTGAGCTGTGAGCAGTGGTCTCTGGCGGGTGTCCTCACCGAGGGCACCAGCACCCTGTCATCCACACGGCCCCGGGTGCCCTTGGTGGCACCTGCTGTGGAAGCCAAGCTCTGCCTTTACTTTTATACTATCTTTACTCATAAATTATGACCTTTTTTGCCACTGAATTTATTACCACAATCATCAGTTGACATATCTAGTCAATGTTTAACAACAAATAAAGGTACACATAGAAAGAGAAAAAACGAAGGGGAATGTGTTCCACGTCCTGCGTTTGCTTAAACTTCCAGCAGATGGGAAAAGGGTTCTAGAACCTACTTGCAGAATGACTGTGGATAAGCAGGCTCCAAGCTGCCAAATGCGGATATGGTACTTACTCTCCAAAGTGGCTGAGAGGGCCAGAGGAGAGCACACATGGAATCATCACGTGAGGACACCCCTTGGACACAGGCCCCAGCCAAAGGCTATGCTCCTCCAGGCTGAGGTGCGGAGGCAAACCTCAGGGAGACTCAAGGGTGAAAGAAGTCTGGTCTTCCCCTAAGTAGGAATAGTACACCAACCTCCCAAGAAAGTAGCCAAACCTTACATGAGATCACAGGGCAAAAGGCAAAGAAGGGTCTACCTAACGTTTTAGTAGGTGGAGGTCAAGGGGTGTGATCCAGGCTGGGAGGTCTAGTGGCAGGGACTGCAACTTATTCCAGAAGGGGAAAGCCGCTGGGAAAGACAGCTCCCAGAGGTTCCTGGTTTCTGCTAGAAAGCAGCCTCAGGCATGAAAATCTGCCTCATGTGGGTTTCAGGGAGAAAGATGAGATTTAAGACAAGGGGGAACAGACACACACAAGGGGGAACAGAAAGGATATCACACACACACACACACACACACACACATAAGGGGGAACAGAAAGGATATCTCACACACACACACACACACCCCACACCGACGCCCCCCCCCACGCAACAGCCAGAAGCAAGGCTGAGTGAAATGGGAGGTGTCCCCTCATGCACCAAGGCCCGAGTCTCGGCAGGTAACTGACCTCAGCAGCCCTACCTGCTGGGAGCCCACCGCCACAGTGATCACAGGCCCCGTCCTCACTAACTTATATCCTCAAGTGAGTGAGTCAAGTCTGAGTTACAGCACAGGCCCACCGCCCTTCCCAACACCTAGGGGCCAGGCATCCTGCACAATCCAGATGCATTTGGGTTTAAGAAGTACAGAGCATACACTGCACTAAGGCAACCATTAAACCACACTGACCACGGAAATTACGAACACAGCCCACTCAACTCAGTTCACCTTAAGCCACCTAAGAGGCCCTCCGTTCCCTTGTTCCAGTTCCCAGTCCTCACAAAGCTTAGGCAGATGGAGAAATTCACACACAGTAACTGACACCATCAACGATGCCTTTCAAAATGAAAATTCTTCTAAAACCAGTTCCACAAGAAAGCCTTCAGTTCTTTTAAGGAAACCTACTGGAACCCTGTGTCAATAAGCAGAGACCAAGTTTTCCGACACGCTAATGAATTCGTATTATCACAGTCAGGCAGGTGCTGCTGAAGTTCTCTGGTGAAGCACCGGAGCCCCCGGAATGGATTCCACTGCTAACCTGCACAGGGCTGACTTCACACCTGAGAGGTTGGGGTGGGGTGGTCATGGGCACGTGGGAAGCACCCCCTTAGGTACGTAAGGTCTCTCGCCTTTCTGAGCCTCACATCCCTACAGGAATGACACTGCTCCTCAGGGCTCCTTCGCCGTGCCCTACAAGACTCTCCAGATGTGTGGACAGGCTCATTTACCAACCTGGGAGGGACCCAGCAGGGCACCGCCAGTCCCCACCAAGGCAACAGTGAGCATTACCTGCTGACGCAGGCATGGACCCTCAGGTGGTCTCCCACCCAGCACACCCATAGGGTCGATGCACTTTAATAGGGGCTTGGGAACACTGGCCACGAATGACAGGCGCCCAGGACACCCTCTCTCTTTATCCCAAATAAAGCCACAGGTGTGCGTGCTGCCTCAAAAGAATCTTCAGGTGCCTTCCGTAGGAAGCTAGCTGGGCTGAATCCTCTCAACAGGTGATCTGTGCTTTGTTTTGTAAACTGTATCTGAAGAACCCATAAAAATCTAGAAAAATGTATGTTCCACAGGGGTCAGAGATCAGTGGAAGAAATACTGGGCTAGACTTTGGCTAAACAGTTGCCATATTAGCACAATTAACAAAATCATTAAAACTGCATTTTAAGGAAGAAAATGGAGCTTTGGGGGAAGACTGGTAGTGGGTGCAGTCAAATTTGTAAATGTTCAAAAGCTACTACCAATCCGTGATTAGTTATCCAGTAGGGCTTTGGGTGTGCTTAGCTTTTTTGGTAAGGTTAAACTCATGGCTGAGACACCAAGTGGCGCCAACAGGTGTACACGAAGTCTCCACTCCCACAGCCCCCAACCCCACGCTCCAGAAGTAACCAGCAGGCCCCTGCAACACACATCGAAGCGTCCGTGGTCCCTGGAGTTGGGCCTGACCACCACCTGGCAAGGCTGCTCCCTTGCAGAATGCCCAGCAGCCAAACCCTAGGGTGCAAGGTCACACCTGGTCATGTGCCCAGCAGTGCAGGTCAGCTGAAGTGTGGTTAGCACAGGCCCACCACCCTTCCCAACACCTAGGGCAGCAGAGAGCATACACCACACTATGTCAACCACTAAACCACACCGAGCACTGAAATCATGAACACAGCTCACTCAACTGGGTTAATACACAGAACATAAAAGTATCCCCTCGAGGCTGCAGTGGCAGCTCTGCTTTCCCAGCTTCGTTACGCCACCCGATGACGACAATAAAGATGCCAGAAAGTCAGCCAAGGAGGACAAAGACCCACTGAACACATCTGGGGGCAAGGCCAGAAAGAACACGCGGTCCAGAGGCAAAGGACAAGCTCATCAACTGTCTTGTTTGACAAACTGACACGTGACAGGCTCTGTAAGGAAGTTCCCAACTACAAGCTTATAACCCCAGCCGTTGTCTCTGAGGCTGAAGATTCATGGTTCCCTGGCCACGGCAGCCCTTCCGGAGCTCCCGAGTAAAGGACTTTACTGAACTGGTTTCCAAGCACAGAGCTCAAGTGACTTATGCCACAACATCAAGGCAGGAAATGCCCCCACTGCTGGTGAAGGTGCACGGAGAGGCCCCACCAACTACGTAGTGAAAAACTTTATTAAATCAAAAAAGAAAAATATGCTCTCAATAATTCAGCCTGCATCAAAATCTGCCACCAAATGGTTCACAAATGAATTAAAGTTTTCAGTCTTTTACAAATTTGGGTGTGAGGCTCAAGTGCTGGGCCTGTGATTTTATTCTTTCCACCTAATGCCCACCAAAATGTTTTCTGGAGGCAAGCAAATGAAAAGTGAAGCCGCTTCAATCCAGGTAGAGTTTGTGACGTCCGAGACATGGAAGGACGTCTTTGGTGCGTGGAGTCCCAGAACTCACAGGTTGGAAGCTGCCACAAGGAGGGGGGCCAAGGGAGACACCCCCTTCTGCCAGGACATCTCCTTGGCCCACAGTGCTGAGTGAATCCCGCGTGGTTTAGGCTTCTAGTGCAAGAACACCTATTTCCTGGTATTAAAGGCAAACCTCAAGATCTGTAAATATTTTCACTTGCTAAAAGCCATCATCAGGCACAGAAGACTTGAGCAGAACAATTCATGATTTCCTAATTGGTTGTTTTGTGTCATAATGAAAATTAAGTGCTGGTCTTCCTATGCTGAAGAGAATGAGACACTCCTGTTAAAGAGTTTTCACACATTTTAAAGCATTTGACTTACAAATGTGCTTTGAAAATACATTCATCTTAATCATAAAGTGTTCTTTAAAAATAAAAGCAAAACAAAATGAGGATAAAGGCAGACAAGCAAAATTCCATTCAAAGTTAAGAGACTGTGATACAGTGAGTTATAAGAAATATTTGTTTGGATATTTGGATGACCAAATACATATGTCCCAGGTGTGTCTGGCCTTTATCCACAGTTCTGAAGCATTTTAGAGCCTTAAAGGTGAAATGGGTGTCTTATCATGTTAATGAGACTTTTGGGCCCCACCCAAGGGCGGGGGTGGGGTGGGGTGGTGAGGGTCAAATCAGCCAATGGCCATTGATTTAGTCAGTCAGGACTATGCAGTGAAGCCTTTAGGTAAACCCAGAAGAGCATCTCCCGTCCAGCTTCTCAGTTGTTGGGACTTCCAGGCTCGGGGACCCAGAATACTCCCACGTGCCGCTGAGCCAGGCCCCAAGCTCCACGAGGACCGAAGCCCCTTTACTCGGAACCCTGCCCTATGAATCTCTTCATCTCGCTGTTAACTTGCATCCTTCATTGCACCGCTAAATCTAAGACTTGGCCTAAGTTGTGTGAGCCACTACAGAAATTAATTAAACCGAAAGGGGTGGTTGTGGAAACCTCCCATCTGTAGCCGGTTGGTCAGAAGCACAGGGAACTGCCTGCGGCTTGCGACCCGTGTCTGGAGCAGAGGGTGGAGGGCAGTCTTATAGGACGAGCCCTTACCTGGGGAGTCTGGTGCTGTCTCCGGGCAGACAACGTCAGAATGGAGCTGAGTTCTCAGACACCCTGCTGCCTGGCAGTGTGTGTGGGAAGATTCCCGCCCCTGCATCCCCCCACACATCCAAATTGGGGACTTGGAACTAAAAGGAGCTGGTGTGGAATTCAGGTATAAAATACATCTTTTATTCCCACTGTGCCGAGACTGAGGATTGTGGAAACCCAGATTAATTTTTCTTTTCCCAATTTCCCGACCTTTCCTCCTTTGGCACAACTCTGATTGGTAGCAGAGGAAAGTGTGGTTGAACAGGATGAAGGAACTAGTAAACTCAAATTTCATCCAGACATTTCACCTTTTCTTACATGTTGAGTCCAAGAAATGATCATGGAATGTTTATATCTGAGGGAGTGAGACGTGAACGAACGCCATACATGGAAGGACCCAGAACATCGGAAAGTTCTCACAGCATGTCTGCAGAGGGGCCTCAGGACGGCCACTCCAGTGCCCCAGAGGTCACCGGGGGTGCAGCCCATGATTGTGCCCTCACTTGCATTTGCTGTGGGTCAGCTGCGGCAGGGGCCACCAGGAGACAGCGATCTGGAGGTTATATGCTCACCTTAAAAACAGTCTATGGAATGTGTGTGTGCAGAAGATTTAAATTGTAAAGGCATTATTCGGCTTATTCTAACACAGATGAATTGCATGTGTATTTAAATATCTAATCAAGACAATTATAGGAATTAACTGGCTATCAAACAAATGGCAATGGTGAGACCTTAGTTTTTTAAAGTCTTAACATTGTATTTTGAAGACCTTTCTCTCCTGTTGATTTCTTGCCTCTTGAGAGGCCCCGACTCCACGACTGCTCTCTGAGCACCCACCTTCCCTGGGCAACACACTGGTCTGCTGCCCTTTGGAGTTCCCAGCCCGCTTGTCTCTCAACACCGTGAGGTCTGGAATCCACGTACAAAGGCACATTCCCTGCAGCCCCGGCTCGCTCAAAGCCAGTGGAAACCACACATGCATGAAGGACCTTCTCCTAGTCCAGCCCCTTCCCAGGAGCAGGCCTGGTGCCCGGCAATGCTGCCCTCTGGCCGGCAGAGGGCACTGCATGCCCTGCATGGACTCGGGGGCTGCTCCTTTCAGTCCCAACGTGGACTCTACACGACCCTGGGGACAGTGAGACCAGGTGCCTCTAGAAGGGAAGGTCTGAGATGACGACACACTGCACTCGCTAGTCTCCGGCAGCAAGACGTACAAATACTGCCAATTGCTCTTAAAGCAACAGACGTTAAAGATGCTCAGACTCAGGAACATGACCGGTCAGGGGCCAGCGAACACTGCAGCAGGGCCTCCTGTTGTCTGTCTCCTGCGCTGGCAGCTGAGGTTTGCCCTTTTGGAGCTGAGCGAGCCTAAGTTGAGGTCAAAGAGAGGTGAGTCAGAGCCCCAGGCTTGGGGTCCCTGATTCAGAAAGGGCCACAGCCACCGTGAGGATGATTCTCCATTACGTCCACACTTCCTGTGTAAGGATACATCAGCGAAGAGTGAGCTGCAGCGATGGAATACGAGAGCGCCGAGCCGTACTTTCTAAGGAGAAGAAAGCTGGCAGCACGCAGAAGTGCTACGGGGTTTCAGCTACGCCCACAGCTTCTGCAGCTCTGCACGCACCTGGTTAGTTGGTGATGGGGTAACTCGCCACCCCCTGGGATCGGGGTTGTGAGACACGGATGACCTCAGAACACACAACCTTTTCAGTGGACACAAATTTGGAGGGTTTGGGGAAATTCTTCAACCTCATTCATGCATTGGTTCTGGCCAGCAGGGGCCAGCCTAAAGGCAGGGCCTTGTCTCTGGGCTCTGGGACCCGGACGCAGAGCCTTTATGACCACTGGCCTCTACCTGCCTGCCTGACAGGGTCCTCTGAGCACTGAGTTCTAAGCAGCCAGCACAGTGAGAGTCAATCGGCTCCCTTCTCCACACCTACAGGACACCGATGGCTCAGGTTAAAGGGAAGGAGGGGCTCTTGGTCCTTCGATGCTGAAGCAGGGGTGACGCATGTCTGGTCCAATACCCACCCACAGAACCAGCATCCTCCCCCACTACCATTTCAAAGCTAAGTTGCCTTGGCAACAGGATGCCACTGGGTGGCACAGCTGGCTCTGGGCCTGACTTGACAGGAATGCCTTTGGAAGGCCCCCCCCCAGAGACCCCGGGGTGTCCCACCTGTGCTCTGATTCTGCCTGCTCCTGGAAGCCGCCCTTTTCTCTGCCTCGACATCACAAGCCCCCGACTTGCTCCAAACCACACTAAGTGGGGAAGGATCCTCTGTACAGCCCGCTTTGGGGTGGAGAACCCAGCAAGGCATGTTGGCCACCTGGTGATTGAGGAGAGGCTGAGAGTGACTGACAGGCACGGCCCAGGTCAGAAGCTGGTAGGAGAGGGGGTTCAAGCTGGTAGCTGGAGATAAAGTTATCAACACAAATGTGGCTGGCTGGTGCCTTGTGTCCGTTTTCATAAAGCCATGTGTCTGGAAAGATTATCTCAAACACAAATAGGAGAAGAGCTCACCCCAAACCCACCCACGTGCCTGAAGGAGTAGGGACCCTTCAGGGCCACCCAAGTTCGGGGTTGGATGGGTCTCAGAGCAGCCAGTTGAGAACCAGACCACAGACCCAAAGACCAGCCCGATGTGCGCTGCCCAGTATGGCCAGGAAAGAGCTCACCAGTGCCACGGGCAGGGCCCCATCACACAGTTCAGCTCGTGTCCACACCTGAGAGGCCAACAGGTCAGGGTGTCACCTATGGGTGCACCACGGGACAGGAGTGTTCCCCATCTGGGGAGGGGGCTGGGGGGCTGGGCATTCTGTAAATGAAATGCCACTTGCACAAAGGCAGACATGTAGGACAGCCAACTCAGACCTTGGGAGCAGAGTAATTAAGTTTGTTTTATGACAACAGATATTCTGGGTCTGGATCTTTACAAATATCCAAATTCCATCCCTAAGTTCCTCTATAAGAAAAGCCACTGGGCTGTGGTGGCACCCTGTCTCAGGCACTGTGGAGTTTTATGGAAATGTTAAGCAGGAATCAGACATCCCTAACTCCAGAAAGTCTTGATTGAAAAGCAATTCTTTCCAGACCTTATCTTTTCAACCTGAGTCATAAAGAGGAAAATCTTAATCTTATATGCAGCTATTTAACAACATGAAATAAAACAGCTTGCAGCTATTCATTTTGCTTAACACGATTTTCATGTGGAGGATCGGTAGGAAAACCCAGAGGGGAGGCAGGCTTTGTGTGTATCCGTGACTGCAAAGGAGGGCGGCCGCTGGCCGGCCGGGGGTGCGGGGAGGAGGAGAAACCTGCATTCATCTTCGCTCATCAAATGCGAGAAGGAAAGCAGGGAGACGCTGCACAGCTCCTTTTGTTTTCTGTTTTAGGATATTCCTGAGTTAACCCGTCTTCTTGAATGAATTACTGCATCTGTTTAACAGCATCCTCCAGTGCTGGCCTCCAAATCTTTGGTGGATAAACAATGGCATTTTCACACTTACTGTGGTCCAGAATGTTCTGAGCTATGGCTGAAACACAGCTTGGTGGAGAGGGGCTGCTGCAACAGGGGAGAGGTGGCAACACTCCCCAGGAGAACTTTCTAGAGGCGCGAGTCCTTGTCGCAACAAAGTGAGCTCTTTACAAACAGGGCCAACAGTGGACGGTTACGGTGAAGAGGGTCAACGGGAACACAGTCACCTGTTCACATCATTATAGCTCACCAGGTGCTAATATGCCCAAGGATCCTAATTTTACATGAAATCCTATTAGAGAATCTTGACAAGGTGATGACCACTTAAAAATCTGCTGGGAGCTAATTTATGGGGAAGCCATACACACTGGACCTGCCGCCAGACAGAAAGCACACGGGCGAGGGGCGACTCTGAGGAGTCAGGATGTCTGGACATGTCCCTGGAGCAGGCACCATGCGACTATGGCACAAGACAATCTCCAGGGAAAGGCAGGCCCCTGCGCCCACTCCTTGGAGCCCAACTGTCCATCCACGGTCTCCTGGTCAACATCAGAAGACCCCCTGAGGAGCTTACCACACCTTTCCGCCTAACTGCACAACCACACCATGTGTAACCGCCTTGTTATGAATTATGTGTCCCCTCCCTCATCATTCCATTCAAGTCCTAAGCCTCAGAACCTCGGAATGTGACCTTACTTGGAGAGAGGCTCTTTATAGAGGCAACCGAGTTAAACCGACGGCACTACAGTGGCCCCTGATCCAACAGGACTTGGTCCTTAGAAGGGGAAATCTGGACGCAGGGATATGCACAGAGGGATGATGTGTGAAGACACAGGGGAGGGTGGCCACCTGCAAGCCTAGAAGATATCCTCCCTTCCCAGCCTCAGAGGAAAACAACCCTGCAGACACCTTGATCTCCGGCCTCTGGAACGGTGGGACAATGAACTTCTGCTGTGTAAGCTGCCCAGTCAGTGGCACTTTGTGTGGCGGCCCTAGCAGACTAACCCACAGCTTCTGATGGTATTGGGGACAAGTGCCCCAAGAGGCCCCTCCAGGATCCTGCATGGGGGATGCTTAGGGAAGCTCAGGGCTTCCTTGGTTGGGGTCCTGGCTTCGGTTCAGGGGCAGCCCCTGCAGGGCCTGACTTTATCACAAAGCACCAATGCAAAGTCAGCCGGAGTCCAGCCAGGTGCCTGAAGACAAAATACAGACATGCCCCCGTGCTGTGCCCCATCACTGCAATGCCGGGCAATGAGAATGGGGCCCAAGGGCCAAAGCCGAACACCCACAACACACGAAAGACAGAGCCTGTGTTTTGAGGGGAGAGACACAAAGAGAAAATGTCCTAACCCTGTTTTCCTTTAAACTGTGTTCTGCACCCCAGACCAAGAATTCATTGTTTTGAATACTCTGCCACGAATCCTCCGCATTACCACCCACAGGCAGATCTCCCCACCCTGCGCTGAGGCCAGGGTGGGGAGAAGGGTGGCCCCACACTGCCTGTACCTTTTCCTGCCAGGCACTTGGCAGACCTCGCTTCCCAAGAGGCGGAATCTGCCCAGGAGTTCACAAGGCCCTCTGGGATCAGAGGGCAACCCGATGCCAAGCTGTGCCTCAGAACACCAGGGCCCGCGTCTGCCGAGGGTCAGGTTCTGCCAGAGGTCCGGAGTACATCTACGCAGGAGATGCGCTTCTGTGCCAGGGCCAGAGGTTCCAGGCTCAGGCGGGACACTGTGACGCTATCATTAGTACACAGCTTGGGCAGCCCTGACAGGTCCACGAGTCTGAGTCCTTGGGAAGTTCTGAATGAAAGCTACTATGACCACGGAAGTGCTCTCCCTCGCCCATCCATTCCCTCCCTCATGCAGCAACCATGGAGACACAAAACCACCGACTCTCAGTGTTTCTTCAAAATTGGGAACTTCCAAATAAATTCAAGCATGATAGATGATGTCACCTCGGCCACCCCTGAACCTCGGAGGAGGGTGGCGGTGGCATCCCCCCCCAGGTTCCTGGAGTGCGGCTGGGAGCCCGCTTCTCAGAGGCTGGGACCCTTCACCAGTGGGACCCTGTGTGTGGCTGCCTCTCAGACACGGCTAACAAAGGGGGCGAATCCAGAAGGACCCCTTCAGTCCTCTGAACTGCGGCAGCCTCTCCTGTCTTCACACACAGCCAGCTGACCCAGGCAGTGGGCGCGGCACGAGCACTGGCTGTTTGTGGTCCAGCCTCTGAAGCCCCCTGGCCTCACCCAGCAGGGCAGAGCAAGGCAGGCCCTCCGCCCCCTCAAGGAGCCTCCCGCAGGCTCACCCGGGGCTGGGGCCGCAGCACGCCCCTGCCGGGTCTATCACGGGCTGCAGCTGGCCTGAGCCAAGGCCTTTGGGAAATGAGGCTCCACCTCAGGGCAAAGCAGAGAGCATGCTGGTGCTGGTCTCTGGGGAGTCTGAGGTGAGACGACTCCGGGCTTCCGGGACAGCACCTCAGGTGAGGGCTAAGCGAGCGTCTCCGGGGGAGGGAGAGCCCAACGCCACCTGCCCCTCACAGCCCCTTCTTGCCCTAGGCCAGGGCTGGCATTGGCCTGGGGACCAGAGTGGGTAGGAGGGTCTGCAGACTTAAAGAGGAGAAGGCAAAGGCAGACGTCATGTGGAGAGGAAGGGACACCGCCAGACTCACACTAGCGAGGGACAAAGAGGCCTCCCTGTCTGTGGGGCAGGGGCACTGGCCAATCACGACCCTGCTGCTCAGCAATGTGAGAAGCCAACAAGCCAGCAGAGGACTCCTGGCAATGGCTGCAGGGACGGGTCTCAATGGCTTGTCCAGATCCCGCAGGGGGTCCCCAAACCCAGAACCCCAGGGATATGTCAGCTCTCCAAAGCAACCTGCTGGTGGCACAGGGGTGCCCATGGTAGGCATGCCTATTGGGGGTTGGGGTGTGTGGGCGGGGGGTGGGGTCCTGAGTTGTCAGGGGTCCCTTCCTAAGCAGTTATAATTTGCCCTCTCTCTGCTTGGGGCAAATTTTATCCTTGCTGTGGAAGTCAGAGGAACGCTACCCTCTGCTCATCAGC
Source organism: Manis javanica (assembly GCF_040802235.1). Taxonomy (NCBI): domain Eukaryota; kingdom Metazoa; phylum Chordata; class Mammalia; order Pholidota; family Manidae; genus Manis; species Manis javanica. The sequence goes on along the minus strand of NC_133162.1, from coordinate 6,757,055 downwards.
AAAGCCCACAGGCCTGGAGAACTGAAATGTCTACTGGGATTTTCACCTACTCCAGATGCTTGAAATAAATTCCAGGGCTGCACTCAACATGCACAGAGTTAACTAAGGCACCCTGGGGTCTCTCCTCTGCCTCACGCACACCCATAAATCTAGGGACACTAAAAAGATCTATCACAGACAGGGCCCCACATTAAGAACGCAGCTTTCTAGGCCACCCTTGCACAGCAATTCACTGGACGAACAGGCCCTCTTGCTTTCTTATTCTTAGAAATGGTCCTTGAACCATTTACAACTACTCTGAATCAGAGAAAACAGGTAATATGAAAGGCAACCTTTGAGAGTTTCAGGGTATAAGCGTAGCCCATTCCTCTGACGGGAAATAACAGGTGGGAGGTCTAAGGTACCAGCAAGCCCCACCTGGAACCCAAGGGGCAGAAGAGGCACAGAGTGTAGCTGTGACCGCAAGCACGCACACATGTACATGTGTGTGCGAGCCTGTGTGGCCTTGACGGGTTCTTGGAACCATGGCATTTCTGGGACATACTGAGACTCAGGAAGCTACCAAATCCAAAGTGCTGCCCTCGCAGATGGAGAACCTGAGATTCAACAAGCCCAGGGCACTGCTAGCATGGGTTTTTGCTTATCCCCTAGCACCCCATGCCACCAAGCTCCTTCCGCCAGCAGCTCTGCAAAGGCATTATCGGTGCAAGAATCTAGAAGCTCAGGAGCCAGCTTGAGCCACACCAGACAGGCTCAAAAGTGGTAGCTATACCTCACTGGGCGATACCCACAGCCCCTGGACCACCACGGATGCCTGGACAAGGTAGGGCCCCCCAGCTCCAAGAGGGGATATCCAGGTGAGCAAGCCAAGTTTTGTATCTCAGCAAAACAAACAAATGAAAAATTAGGTTGTAAGCTTGTTAAAAAACAAAGTGCAGATAAAAACATACCCAGCCATGGGCAGAGGCCCCCCTGAAGAGCAGGACTGGGGGAGTGGGGGGAGAGCCGGGCTCTGAGACCTGCGGGGCTGGAATGTGCTTTATTTATTTCCCACATGTACTGCTTCACAAATGCTAACGCTTACTGGGTCGCCATCTGTGACAGGCGCTGTCCTAACTGCTATCCCAGCGTAAACTCACCCAACAAGAACACGAGCAGCCTCTGGACACATTCTGCTGCACCCACTTCAGTGAGTAAGGGAGAGACTGGGGAGCACTCAGCACCATCACCCACCTCAGTCACCCACCCTGACCTGGGCGAGGCTTCGGCAGCCCCTGCAGGACAGAGACATGACCCTGGTGCAGGCGAGGCCTGAGGGTCTGAGGGGTCAGGGACAGCAGCTCCTAACTCATCCCTCTACTGACCTGCTAATCTCCTCACCACTCGGGTTTCATGTGAGGTCAACCAACACTGTCTTCCTGTCTCCAGAAGACACACAGCGCCTGGTCAGACGGTGGTCGGCTCATGTGGACACAGGATGTCAGCTACAGAGACGTCCACACTTAGGACCTCCAACCCTCCTGGGGACCCACCTCTGGGTCACACCTGTGGCCCCTAATGCTTGATGAGCTACCATCACCACACATTCCACATGCAACGCCTGCAGATTCTGGAAGGTTCTTTCTCACAGTGACATGTGGGTCCTCCACTGCATTCTTGGTCTGTAAGTCTCCATGACACCTTTGGTGGAAGCCCCAGCTTCCCACTGTCAGTGTTCCTGGCTCTGTGAGGTCCAGGGTGGGCTGAGCTTTCCCTACCAGGTCCAGGGATGGAAGAGAGGCAGGCGGCAACAGGACAGGGTGATCGTTTTCAGAAGGGAACTCAGGAAGGGCTAAATGGATTTTTAGAACCAAACTTATAAAAAATGGCTCCAGTACAACTTGATGAGGTCAGCGAGTAGAGAGGCCTAATGACACTTGTAAGAAAAAACATCTGTCGGTGTCAAAAGGTCGGCAGGAAGTGAGTGGGATTTATGTGGCTCTGATTGGCCAGACCAATACTCCTAGAAAGAGAAACACATGGCTTAACTTAGCCCCGGGGAACAAAAACCCTTTCAATTGTCCTGGACCAGCCCCTGCCTCCTTCTAAACAGGAGGGCAAATGGAGCTATGAAATCCATCTAGGACCCTGCCAGGCAATTAGCCCTTTGTTTGTTCACTGACCAGCCACTGAGGCTAAAATATTCCTGCAGGAGCAGCCTTTGGGGAATGATACGCCATGCGTTAGCGTCATCTCCCTCGGCACAAAATCTCGTTTTAATTTTTGGTTGGAAAACAACTTGGGCCCCTTGAATAGCAAACGTTTCAATAAATCCATCATCACAAAAACCAAAACAAGAGGTTTCTTTGGAAAAACAGGAAGTCCTGGTACATAACAGGGCTTAAAATAGAGCCAAGCTGATTTGTTGACAAAAGCCCAGCCTGCAGAGCCTGCTGGCCTGATTTGTCTAAGATCCAACTTACCTCTTAATCTTCCTTCAGGAACCCGTGCTGTCCCCTTGGGCGACAGGCTGGCCTGGTCTCTGTCACTGCTGTGACACAGGTCACAGGGCTGGGGCCCGGCCCGCTTCCTGTCCACGAGTGCCAGGGAGGGGCTCAGGAGAAGGCGGCCCCAGCACGGCACTGAGGGGTCAGGCCTGGTGCTTCCCACAACCTGAGGGCCTGTTTCAGGCTTCTCATCAGTCATGTAGAAGTTGGAGGCCTTCTGGCATTCGTGTTGTTTGCTCCTTGTAGACAGTCACAGAGCTTGACAGAGAAGCTCTGGTGGTCGGGGCAAAACTCTGGGGCTCTTAGCTGGACTTAACTGACTTAACTGCCATGCACTGGGCAGAGCAGGGTGCCCAGCTTCACCCATGCCTGAGAGATTGAGCCTCTTTCTCAAGACCAGGCAGGCAGGAAGCCAGGAATTTAGATCCCATTCTTCCCAAAGGCACCCTCTTGCAAGAATAAAGGCACAAGAAAACTCCCAAAGAAATGTAGAAAGTTCTTCAACTGACAGATAAAACTATGCTCACCCACTTTTTTGTGCACACAATGTCATGTCTGCAACAGGCCTCCCACGTGCCATTCTTTATTGCTGCCTTGTTGCTGCGAAGACCAACACCACTCTGTCCCCACTCATTTTTGCTTTTCCTTACTAACCGCCAAGCACCAGAAGGATGGTGTTAACACGGCATGGCAGGAGCACGGATCACAATTATAACACCCTTGTTAAAAAAGGGAAACCAGAGAATGCATGTAGAAGGTTCACAGAATCAAGTCAGCCCGATTCTTACAGACATCACATCACCACCAAACTCCATTTCCCTAGGTCTGTTTGTTGCTCTACAATCTTCAAAATGTTTTTTTACCACTAAGAAGGTTTTTGCATGTTACAGGTAGATCTAAAAACTGCCTGGCACAGTGCATTAAGTAACTTTTCTATGCACTGGCTAACCCAAAGGGAAATTTAAAAGTCAGGGCTTAGGTAGAAAAATGCCAATTGTTTCAGGAATTCTGGTGGGTGTTGGTTTACAGAAGAGAAAATCACCTGCCATCTTATGAAGAGTAAGCGGCAGGCAATTTCATTGTTTCAGGTTTGTAGGCATTGTAGTGGGAAACGGGGAGAGGGGGCGAGGGCAGCCAGTGAGGGGAAACAGTATGTAGCTTCCAAAAAGATGCAATTTAGTTTGGGCCCAAGACTTGCCCCATTGACCCATCTTGATTTCACGGCCATCTTGGACCTTGCAGAAGGGCTGCAGACAGAAGCCAGCCCATGGTACCGGCTGACTGTCCACGGTGAGTATTTTACATCATTTTCAATGGTGCTCAGGAACAACATCCCCGGGCACCAGAGCTGCAGCAAACCCCCCCGAGAGACCCCTCTGGTTTCCTGTCTGACCGTCCAGGGAGAGAATTTGCCAGCCTCTGGGTTCATCCAGTGCCAGAGCGCCAGGAAAGGCTGCATGGGAGACTGTGTGGGGTCTCACTGTGCTGATCCTCGGGGGAGACACTTGGCATGAAATGGGGTTGAGAACCATCACGGTTACCTGCGAGGCTGCCGCCTCTCCGATTATGCTCCACTGCCCTGACCCAGAGTCCTTCCTTCCCAGGGGCCAAAGGCGCAGAGGCCTCCCCTGGTAACTGAAGAGCTGTTGGATGGTGGCTGCTGTGAAGTACTTATTGAAGTCATTCTTTTGAAGAGTACACAATATGGAGAATCTGAACATATGTGAGAGCACGCAGCTGATGCACATAAGCATCCCCATAGCCATTTATTTTAAGGCATCGTGTGCTATTTTTATACTCCACCAAAATATTGCCAAGGGAATCCACCAAGGAAAACAAGTACGCTGTAGCTGCTCCGGCTACTCTGTAGGCTGCGTACTTTTATAAAACAGCGTACTATTTGCTACCTTGTTTCAGAGACAGAGGTCATAAAATAAGCCATTTAAAATTGGGTTCAAGTTTTATTTTTTTATTAAGAAAAGGTCACAAGTGTATTAAATGAAAATACAATTATCTTACCAGTACTGGTACGTGTGTGTGTGTGCGTGCGTGCACGCATGGGCATGCATGTGTGTGTCATTCAGTCTGCTCACCTGCAACACTGGTTCTGAGCAAGCCATCAACTTGAAACTGCTATGGAAGTGGCTGTGCTTAGGACCCAAGAGGGAATATTCTGGAGCCTCCATCTCTGCCTGCAATTATGTACAGGGCTGTCATGCAGAATGATGGGGCGTGTGTGTGGGTAGGACCAAGGCCAGGGAGGGTGAGGCCGCCAAAAGGAGATCGCAGGTGGATAAAGCAGTTTTTCACAGCAGAGGGGAGGCTGATACCTCAATGTAAACCACAGTCCCCTAAAGAGGTACCCCCAGCCCCAACCTAGAGGGCAGGGAGTCCAGCCCAGGACTGTGCACACAAACAGGAAGGAAAACCCCCCCTGACCAAGGGGGCAGGGGGGCTAAGGTGAAAGGGGGAGGGGAAAGGGGCATGTAGTCTCGCATCAGGTGTTTTTTCCCTGTCCTAGAATCTTGCAGCCTGCCAGCCTGCCCCAGAGGTGTGCCCAAGGGACCTCGCAGCTGGCCCCTATTATATCCAGGCTCCCCGTGGCCCGATCCTGAACTCTCATGGGATTCCTGCGGAGGCAAACAGCTCTGGTATGTACCATTTTATTTTCACTCAAAACATTCTTCCTGGGACCATCCCAACAAGCTGAGTATACTGTTTTCAGCTAAGGCCCTGGCATTGTCTAGGAATGTTTTCAGGACTAAGCAAATTGCTAAAGCAAACATCTTATTTTTGTCTGCCAGGACAGCTGAGCACTGTAAAAATATTTCCGGACAGGACTTCCAGTGGAAGTGCCCCCCCTGGTGGAGCCATCGGCACTGCGCGCTCTGCTCACGGAAAAAGCTCTCTGGATACCGGGCCGTGGCGCACCCACATGTGCCTTGGGGGTGGTTTCTTTTTCAGGAGTCACCCCCAGCAGCCTGGGGGAGGGGCGCTCCCTCTCCTCCCTGCTCCCAGCTTAGCGGCACAGCCATTATTTTTATTATTGATACACACTCTCATGAAGGTTTCACATGAAAAAACAATGTGGTTACTACATTTACCCATATTATCAAGTCCCCACCCGTACCCCACTGCAGTCACTGTCCATCAGTGTGGTAAGATGCCACAGATTTACTGTTCGAGGCACAGTCATTATTTGAAACCAATTCCCTTCAGCTCTGCTGCAGAGAACACAGCTGGGTCCGTCCTGGGGCGGTCTGGGGGCTCAGCCACCAGGGGGCGCGGAGCACGAAGAGAGCAGAGCGGGGAGGTGAGGCGCCCACACCCCGAGCCAGGGGCAGTGGGAGCGGAGGCTCCCGCGCACACACACCAGTGATGTCACGCTCCCCCCCCGCCCCCGCCACAGCCACCACGAGGATTAGTGGTGTAACTGGGAGCAGCAGCTAAGCCGTACACTTTACACTTTCATAAGTCCGGGACACGGCTCTCAGCGCTTTGCATGTGTTAACTCACTCTGCCCAAAAGTCTGAGGAAACAGGTACGTTACCAGCCCCATTTGAAACAACAACGCTGCGGCCCAGAGCAGAACACAACTTGACAGACACAGCTAGCGCTGGAGCTGGACGCTGACCCCCGGCAGTGCCTCAGCCCCACACCCACTGGCCTCCCTGACAGGCAACACTCGCGGCCCAGGCCACAGGGAAACTGAGGCCTGCAGTCTACGCTGTTCAGCTCTCCATCAGAAAGAATGTCTGCCCTGAACAAAGGGTGTATGTTGCGGGGTGGGTAAAGGCGTGACTCAGGGCAGCCACAGATCGTTCATTTTTCTTTAGGTGTGACAATATTGCATTTTCCAGTGAGGGAGAAGTCCTTATTTTTTAGGAATATAAAGGGAAATCTTTACTGATGCAATGAAATGACGGCCAGGATTAGCATGGTCATACGTACGCCAGCTGTCAAGTGCTAAATGCCCAAGCTAGCCAATGGCTTGTGGCTGCACAGTATGATTTTCTTTGCTTTTATATATTTGAAAAAAAAAATTTTTTTAAAAGCTCTCCATCTGTAAATTGGGGACAGTATCACCTGCTGTGCAGCCCTGCTGGGGGTAACGGCCAGCTGAAGCAAACGCTCGGCACCCGGAACCTGCTGAGGACGGCCGCCGTCTTCGTGGTTGTTAGTGGTAAGGAGTGCTGAGCACCCTGTGCTTTCCTGGTGGCCCCAAGAGCAGCAGAGTGGACAGACGGCTGTGCTCGGATGGCGGCTCTGGGTTCTGGAGAGCAGGCCAGGCCCTGGCAGGAAGGATGCCCCGCAGCACTGCGTGCCCCACATCGGCATCAGCCGCCACCGGGCTCTCACCCCGTAACTGCACCACAGCCAGTGTCAACTGAACCAGGAAAGAACAGTGAGCAAATAATCACCTCACTCTTCTCCTTACGAAGAGGTCTGGAAAGCTTTGCATGTTCCCCAGAGCACGCCTTTATTTCCGATGTGGAACCCGCACGGTAGGTCACTCTGGTGGTAGGAAGGTCAGACTTAAGAAATTCACGTAACTTGCTAATTGGTGAGCCACATGCCTGTATGTCACACACATGTCATGAGGCCTCACGGCCAGGCTTTTGCCTCTCCAGGAGCCATTTAGAAACGGTACAGGCACGGCTTACGGGCACCCAAACACGCCCACGCACTCAAGCAGGCCTTTGAACGCAATCCTTTCTTGCAGCAGCAAACCGGTTAAGTTCCTCTCACGTACACAAAAAATCTGGGTAAAATTCTAGGCCTTTGGCTCCCCGCCAGTAGTAACAATTAATTGCCACATAAAATTGCTGATTCCTACCAAATGAAGCTCTACGATTTATCAACTCATGGATGGCGCAAACTCAATAGTAGTTTAACTACATCACCTGAGTTATTGCTGTGTTTTGTAGCAGTGACAGCTTTACTGGGAATGAAAAGTTTTGCAAATTCACTCACGTAGGACAAACTCCCAAAGTAAACAAAGGTATTAAGCCAACACAGCTCCCCGGCAGCTGGGGCACACAGATTCTCACAGCCAGAGGATGTCTAGAAGACAAAGCTTTTCTAGCTCAGGCCTGGGGTGGGGACCCAGGGCACTCAGCTGCACCAGAGTCACTCACCCCTACCCACTCCCAGGCCACAGAACCACCATACCCAGGGGGGACTACCCCGACACCCCAAAACCTCAGCACCTTGACCTTTAGAGCCCGCTGTATTTTAATTATCCAACTCCACCTTCCTGTAGGAATCCAGTTATTTAAAATGCATTAACAAATAAATCACTGCCAATTGCTTTTTTATTTTCAGCCAGGACAATGAATTTATAAACAGCTTACAGGGTGCAGCAGACAATTAGATGGACAGCAACTCTGCAAAAGCTGAGTGATAGCCCCAGGAGGGCCAGGCAGCGTCGTGCTTTCCCAGGGCCGGATGCTTCTGCTCCAGGGGGAGTCAGCTGCTTGGAGTCCTGGTCTGCCTCCCTCTCTGTGGGCCAGTTTCCTCACCCTAATCCCAGGCCTGGTGAGCAGTGAGAGAGTTGGTTCTTTTTCTAATTTGAATCAGGCCAGGTACAAGCAGGTATGTGAGCTTCCAGTTTCCAAAATCAGTGGAACAGACCAATGCTTCTCCCAAATCCTCAAAGTCAGGCCTTTGGTGAAATAACAGCTTTGGGGGCATGCTGCAGGAGGTGCTCTCAGGGAGAACACAGCAAGGGCTGCTGACCCTCCTTCAAAGGGCAGAGGAAGAGCTCCCGCTCTCAGGGGAGAACTACCCCAACTTAAATTCAAGAATTCTAATCACATTAAAAAACATCCATGCTGCAAACCACTCTGTAAGCCTGCTTTGAATCCATTTCAGAATCTTATTAAGGAGAACTTGAAACAAAAATCAGGTTATTCATATCCAGTCTGTTCGTTTTCCCATATCTAGCCACTCCAATCTGTCCCTTTGCCCCCCTCACTGCCCCTCCCCCCGTCCACGTAGGGAGGGAAGTGGAGATGCGGACTGAGGTTTGTGGTCAAGGTCACAGGAAGACAGCAAAGAATGAAACCTTTCTGGTTTGGTTACTTAGCTCAAAGCTGGTTTTGTTCTTTTCTTCTTTCTTGGCCAAGTTTTGCATATTTAGGGTTTTAGGGTCACAAGTTTCCCTACCTCGCTGGTTTTACTACTTAATGAGCAGAGAATGTTCTCTAATGATTATCTAAAACTTGCCCACAGGTAACCACAACTGTCACACGGAGAACAGGAAGGCAGGTCTGAGCTGGCGATGAAGCGCTTGCCACTCAAAACACACCGAGCTGTCTCCACGGCCACAGGCTGTGAGCGGCTCTCTACACCCACTGCGGATCAGTCAGGAGGCTGCTTCAGAGTTCTCCCAGAGATCTCACCAATTCAGCTGCTGGGAGGGAAGCGGGTCTCATGTTAACACAAACTTATTCCCATGAAAAGCCACTGCCAAGAGCTTCGATCTGGACTGTTCTCTGACTGTGGAATCTTGATTCTTCTGCAAAGGCCAAGCTATCATCAGAACGCAAACGCAAGTCGTGCAACTCTGGTATTCTGCTCGCGCTCAAAACCCAACAACGGCCTGCTGGCATGCTGACTCACTGTGCTTACAGTTAGGATTTACCCGCTTCCCTGTGGGAATAACACCACCTTTTGAAAAGTTAAAAACAATCTAAGGCAGAGCTGACATCTTAATTCCATTCATGCCTGGCTGTTGAGTAACCTCAGCGAAATACATGGAGAGATGCATGGCCACAAGGCTCCTGGTGTCACCCCTGTCTCCCAGAAGCCTCTAGGGGCTGGGAGGTTTGAGGCAGGGGACCTGGAGAAGGAAGTGGCATGGATCCAGTGAAAGGATGCCAGGGTCGCTAAAGTAACAAATCCACAGCCCTGTGCAACCAGCAACTTGGGGTTTGTTTCTGTGGGTCCCGGAGCTGTGGACTACGTGGGGGCCACAGAGAAAGTGGGAGTTAAGTTAGCGAAGGAGCTCACGGCAGGAGCACATGCGGGCTCTGTGGCCAGCCCTGGAAGGAACGAAACCCTACCAAGGCTTAAGGATCCGACTAATACTCATTCAGCCTCCATTTGAGGAAACTGAAATTCATTTTCCTCTTCTAGGTATTTTGGCCCAGAGTTTGGCATGACATGTAAGGCTGTCTCAAAAAGGTCCATCATCCACCTGACTATAAACTTCCTTAAACATTCATATGACATCCACTTGTCCTGAGACCAAAGGCTCTTGGCAAAGGGACGTGAGAACTGCAAGCACCCTTTGTGACTTGCATTAACGGGGCAACAGCTGGGCATGGTGGGCTCCCCCCGGCCAAGCAATGCGCCAAACCCTAACCCCAGCAGAGCAGGACACCGTGGCCTGGTGCAAGCTAACAGCAGGCCCAGAAGAAGTCAGCAAAGCAAGCTGGCGTGCTCTCTGCCCTGTCAATTGTCAGGTGCATGTGTGCTGCTCAGTAGATGAATGAGGCGAGGGAACAGGGCTCCCTGCCCATGGGGTGCAGTTTAATGGGGGAGGCAGCTCTTCTGTCCCGACTCAAGGTCTGAATGGTGGAAAAGAGTGGTGCCTGAACACAGGGAGGACAGGGTACTGGTGAGGGTCTAAATTCTAGCTCTATCGGCCAGCTGTGTGACCCTGCCACCTGACTCCTCCACACCTTGTTCCCCGTCACAACAGGAGCTATCTCTCCAGGACTTAAAAATACAGCGAGAGAGGGTCCAGCACATGGTGGCCCTCGGTAATGCCTCACTTACGCCTCAGGGTGTCCTGGGGAGATACCAGAGGCTTCCAGGGAAACTGTGTGCCTGTGCACAACGTCTGTGTCTGCTAAGCAGTGACAGGCTTCTACCTCCCCGGAGAGTCTTTCTGGCTCCTGTGGAGAAGGTCTGTGGTGAACTGAACACAAGTCAGGCCACTGAATTCCTGGAAGTCCTGAGACCCAGGGCAGTGGCGAGCCCGCAGCAAGAGCACCTCACACCCACCACACGGGGCAGTTTATTACTGGCTGGCAGTTTTATCCTTGGAAGTGTTTTCATATAAAGAGCACACTAAAAAGTCTTCTACACATCCCATAACCCAGTCTAATCATGGGAAAATTATCAGACAAACCACAGGGGAAGGACAAGTCCACAAAATATATGACCACATGCCTCAAGACTGTCAATGCCATCAAAAATAAGCAAGTGGGAGAAACTGACAGAGCCAAGAGGGGCCAAAAGAGACACGGTGACTAAACGTCACGTGGTGTCCTGGATGGAATCCAGGAACAGAAGACATTAGGTAACCTGGATAGTGCAATACACGGGCCACACCGAAGTGTTCACAATAGGGAAGCTGGCGTGGGTAAGTGGGAATATCATATGATCTCAACTTTTCCCTAAGTCCAGCAGTGCTGCAAACAAGTACGCCCACCTAAGAAGGGAAGAGCTGCTTCTCTACGGGCCTTTTCTCAAATTCTTACCATCCTGACACTCAGCGTGCTTGAGCCTCCAGACTGCAGTAACATGTCCTAAAACACTGCACGTCCCAGGCGGGGCACGGGCTCGCCTTTCCCACCTGGGTCACCCCCGCCCCACCTTGAAGCAACACGTACAGAGGCAGCCCCCAGGAAGCCGCTGCTGCCACAAGCGCCACTAGTGTCTGACAGGTGCCTGGCCACGCCTTCAAAACTCCTTAGTGGGCCTCACGTTGCCCCCTGGAAACATCAGTGATACTGGAGGACATCAGGTGTGGCTCTGGTGTGTCCAACAAGAAGCCAGAAAATAACATGAGGCACAGGCTGCCTTGAGGTTGATCCCACTGCACGGCAGCAGGCCCCGGGGCATCTGGGATGCTTTATGGCCGAGCCAGGTCCTGCTCCAGTGACCTTCCTGGTGTGTGGAGGATGTGTTGTCCTGTCCACGAATATTCACTGAACCTCTGCCAGGCACAAGGAGTGCACCACAGAATGACTGTCCCCAAATTCTAAGTCTGAAATGTTATTTACCTTAAAAGCATCCTGAGCATGTACACAGGGTGCAATAAAACCAAAGAGAAAATCAATGCGCTTAGAACCCACACCCCCTTTGTTTCAAAACAGTAAGCTGTAAAAATCCAGGATGCAAAGAGAATGTTAGCCACATTTTGAACAACTGGGGTTTAGTCATCAATGAAAATAAGAACTTTTCCTCCTGAACGACTGGCTGCAAGTTTCACAGAGTGCTTAGAACAGTAAGAAGTGTCAGAGGGGCCATGTTATTCATCTATGGATGGTGCTGAAAAAGCCCAGGGTCCTGGAATGAGGGTTTTAGAGGCTGGGCCAGCACAACTGCCGGGTCCTCGGACAGGCTGCCCGCTTGGAGAGGCTGTGCTGGAAATACCACCAGCCTCCACACAGAAGGGTTCAGGGAGCCGCTGCTTGTGGGCCCCGAGCGCCCATGCCCAGGAGCGGAGGACATGTGGGGCTACCAGGGTTTGGGGAGGTGTTCACAGCAGCACCAACTCCTTGCAACTTGGGAGGCCAGGCTTGCTTGGCCCAGCAAGGGAGGACCGGGGCTTGTGCTTCTCTAATGGGGCTGCTCTGCCATCTCTGCGACCCCCGATTCCCATTCAGCAAACGTACAAGGCTCCGGTCCTCCTCGGGACTCCACTGTTCCTGTCTAGCTGTCCCATGACCGAGGCTTGCTGGCCCCCGGCCCTGTCACTGAGCGATGCCGCCCCCGTTGACCACCCACCAGCTCCCAGCAGTCGGGGCCCTTCTTCTGACACAGCAGCTCTGCAGAGCCGACTGCGCACCAGTTCTGTAGAGCTTTACATTCCGCAATCAGAATCAGGGCAAGTCTGATCTATAAAATCTCTACAACAATGAGTTTCACTCAGCACACACTTGCTCAAAGTTTCCATTTAGACAATTCTATTTTCTGGTATTAAATTCCTAAGCTAAGACACGGTCACTTCTGCTTGTTTTGCTATTTAATCAGGAATGAAGCTTTCTGCTGACTCAACCCCCTTTGTAATGGAGGTTCTCGCAGACATTTCTTAGCCTGCTCCCCAACACGTCCCCAAAAAGTTGAACAGAAATCTGAAAATGTGGAATTATTTCCTTTACTGCACCACGAAACAAGCAAAAAAATAAAAAAACCCGTAAGGAATGGAATGATACAGAAAGATAAGAAGTCACCCTAAGCATAGGGACTCTAGTGAATTATACTGTATCAACACGGGTTCATTAACTATGACAAATGTATCACAGTAATGTATAATGTAAGATGTTAACGAGGGAAAACTGGGTGTGGAGCACATGGGAATCTTTTAAACTGTTCTAAAATATCAATGTAAAATATATTGGAAAAAGATTTTTAAATCAAAGAAAAGACAGCTACCTACTCCGCCTAACGCTGCATTCCTGTAAAGAATCGAATCCCCTGTGGGCAGTGCTTACCTGCCCCTATCCCTCTGTGCAGACTCGTTCTGGGTGTTGAGGCAGTACCCACCAGCACCCAGATGCTTCCGTGGGCTGCTAAGGGGGACAGGGGCAGCCCCAGGGCCGCAGCAGCCAGGCTGGCAGAGCACGCGTGAGGGAAGGGGCACTTGAGGGGGCTCCATAAACCGGAGAGCTTGCTGAAGGTGGCCAGGGGCTGGCCAGGGAGTCGGGGAAATGGGTGGGAACCAGAAAGTACTGCAGAACGCCCCTGACGAGGAAGTAGTAAAGCCCGCTAACAAATCGCTCATTTGTGTAGTTAGCTTGAGCTGATGTGGAACAGGAAATCAATGCAACATGCTTAAGTCTCACATTCTGATTCTTGGAACAAGGCGGGAGGAAACCCACCCCAAAAGTGAAGTAAGACCACAAAAATGACAGTAAAAACGTACGAGGCTCACACTAAAGCAGAGCTAACGGCTGTGACAGCCGCCCCGGAGCCAGAGAACGGACCAGCGGCCGGCATTACGGGGGCTCTTACGGAAGCAGAGCTGACCAGCGTGATGAAGGAAACAATGGCAAAATAAACTCCTGCATTGTGGACAATAAATCTCTGAAACATCAGCTAACAGGCCAGTATTTGCCCAATAATTCCTCCCCCAAGGCAAAACAACTGACAAAAATCAACTTCCAGATAACGAGAAATGGATACCAGGCTGCCATATGCTTCCAAACAGACAGAGCCCACACCTCTGCAAGGACGCCCGGGACTCCGAGCACTGTGCGCAGGTAACGGAGGCCGGCAATGCCTGTGGAGGGGGGTGACCTTAATGGTTGGCCGCACACAGACGTACCAGTCAGAGCATTTGGTGGGGGACAGGCACCTCCCCTGCACGCTGAGGGTGTGGGCCCCAGGGGAACACGCATGACACCCCCCACCTCCTCAGGGCCTGGCTATGGGTTTTTATGGCCAGATACCCAGGGCCACAATGGAACCCACCACATCTAGCCCAATCTGTCCTGTGAGAAAAGGGATGTAGGGGGTCGTGCAGAAAAGTAATAAATGCCAACCCCTGGGGCTGTCACACACCAGCTGTCCAAAGCTCATGGTATGTGGGGAGGGTGGAAGGACGGGCCCCCCAATACCATCCACCACCAGCCGCCACATGGAGCCACTGTCCCAAGTGGCTATCTGCAAGTTTCCAGAGGGACTCGCAGAGAGAGCAGGCGTGGGGTGGCAGGCCTCCGTCACCTGGCCCTGGGTGGGGGCAGAAAGCTCCAATCAATAAAATGCTGGTCTCAGAGATCTGGTATATTCCCCTCGGTATGTGCTTCAGGACTAATTATTTTACAAACAAGGCCCCAAATCATTAACAAAAACGTTGATTACAGTTTTGGCAATCATGATTTAAGCCATCACTTAAACTGTTGGATGCAATAAATAAAGACGACAGAGTGGCAAGCAGCTGACATCCCACCCCAAGAACCCAAGAGCACGGTAGGGGAAGAACACGGCCGCGGCGGTTCCAGGGGGGCTCGTCAGATACGTCACCCTGATGGTCCCTTCCTGCAGGGCCCACTGTGGTAAGGTTACAATTTTTTTTTCCCTTCATCTCAGCATTGGTGATGCCCTCTATAAACTCCAAAGGCATTTGATTTCTCCCATGGCTTCTACATCTCTTTCAAATTGTCTTTTTTTACATAAATTAACATCTCGATGGAATTGGAAACCAATTTTTATGTAGCACACCAAAATCCTTGATTCATGCAGGGTGTACCTAACATTATAGCTAAAACAGATTTTCCCAAAAGACAGAATTGAATTTCTTTTGGGAAGTAGGTTCGCTAAGATTTGACATATGCAAAGGCCAGTATTGGGGCTTGCTGCCGTGACGTATGGGCCCACACACTTGGTGGCATCTGAGGGGCTGGGACGGAACACTCCCTCCCCGCAACCAGGCCAGGCACTGGCTGCAGGCTAAGAAATGTCACGTCACTCAGCCTGCAGGACAGGAGGCTCTGGCGTCCTCCCCACAGTCCACACACGGGTACAGCTTCTGAGAGGTTTTAGGGACTCACCCAAGGGATTGGGATTCCAGCACGAGTCTCCCAGACCATATCCCTGAACTTGTCTGGCACCACTGGACGCTGAGAACCTGCAGGCAGCCTCAGGCTTTCCCCACCCTGGCCCTGTGGGCATTTAGCAGGGGCACTCTTTATCCAGGGGGGCTGCTCTCAGTGGGGCAGACAGCACTGCGTGCAGCAGTATTCCTGGCCTCTACCCACAGATGCCAACGTAGACTCCAACCCCCCACCCCGTTACAACCGAGAATGAGAATGTCTCCAGGCAGTGTCCGCAGGGGGCAAAGTTGCAGTAAGCTCACACCACACTTTCTCACCAGGGCCTACAACAGTAGTCAGCTGGCTACACCGAGACCAGCACCGAGGTGCGCATTCCCTTGTGACTCCTGTGCGCCCAATACCTTCCCACCAAGCAGAAGTCCAGGATGGCCGTCCAGCCAGGACCCCTCAGAACAAGGAAGAATCGACCCCCAGGTCCCGAGAGCCTCTCAGCATGGAGGCTGTGCAGGGCTCCCACAACCACCAGGACCTTGGCACAGGCTTGGTGGTGTCGCTGGGCCAGTAGGGCACCTGGCTGAAGTGGGGGAACTTAGCCTGATTATCACTGTAGAGACTTCAGGAAAATTCTGGCCCAACCAGATAACCATTTGTCCTTAAGAAGCATTACATTTAAGGATCCACACGTACAGACTACGAAACCCCACTTGGGCCACAGGCCAAGGAAAATGATGTTAATGATCGCAGGGAATGCAAGCGTCACTGGAGACAGCCTGTGTCACTCACTGTCATGCGGACAGCGGGCTAGGAGCTGGGGCTGGGTGTCTGGGGCGTGGTTTTGAGGATGCGTTCACCCTCTGGGAGGGTCGGCCTCTAAATCACCCTGGCTAGTTACTGACGGCTCACCCCTTTCCCCTCTTCCCTCCCCCTAAAGTGGAATTGGAAGTTAACCTTCTCCTAATTTTCCTTGCTGATGACTAAGGATCTTAATGAAAAGGGCCCATCTAACAGACAGTTTAAATCCACGTAACTGTAGAATTCAGATGCTTTTCTATCCCTGGAAATAAGCTGTACTTCAGGCTTCAGTGTTCTTATCTGGAAAACAAGGGTAACACCACGGTTTCCAGAAACTTCCTTCCACCACTCTCATGTTGTGACTTTCTAAAGCCTGCAGTGCCACTTTGTAATTCTAAATTAGAGGAATGCAACAACAGCTTAACAAACAAGCTTAAAAGCACCAGTCTTTATATTTCCCAATTTCTTGGGACAATATTCTGTATAACTCAGACCATAGTCAAGAGTTTTTTGGAAAAAAAAAAAAAAGAGCTTTAGTCTTTAACAGTCATAAGCCAAAGAAATCACTGCACAAACACACTAATTACACACGAGCAGGGCTGGGCAGGTTTCAGGAAGAATACAGTGACCACCATGAGGAACATACCAGAACAACTCAGGGCAACAAGGGATTCCACACAAGACACTGGTCACGGGGACGATTTGGGGTCTCTGAGCAAGGAGAGTGCCATAAAGACCCTGGGCGCCCAGCCCTCGGGACATGCAGTGAGGGTGACCTGGGTACAGGCTTTAAAACAGAGCAGTCTGTTTGCGGTCCTCCAGGGGCCTCTTCTGCCCCTGGAAGCACGGCTGAGTGGAGGTTCCCCACTGCCCTGCCCTTTCTGAATACTAGCTGCCTCTCACCCCCCCTGGGGTCAGGGCCTCTTTGCCAATTAGCTGTGCACCATGGCAGGCATCCAACGAGGTGAGATGTCAGAGCCACATACCTGGCTGGCGCTGCTCACACTGGAGGCCTCTCACCCTGGGGATGGCCCAAGGCCACGAAGTCCCAAAGGCCCATCAACAGTAGGATGGACATACACACTGAAGGACAACTGACCCTTGAAGAACACAGGGGTTAGGGGGGCTGACCCCTGTGCAGTCAGAAATCTGAGGCTCATTGTTGACTCCCCCCAAAGCATAACTACTAACAGCCTACTGTTGAGCGGAAGCCTCCCTGACAACAGCAGCAGCCGACTACACGCTCTGCAAAGAACGTCCCCCTTGCCTTTTCTCCCCAGCTCCAGATCTGCATCACCCAGATACCACCAATGCCCCAAGTGGAGCCCACCCCGCCCCTGTCCAGAGCAAGCACGTGTGACTCCACGCCGCACACACGCAGGCAACCTGGGGTGTGTGCTGGGCCCCAGGAGGTTGGCACGGGCTGGACTGCTGGGCTCCAGCCCCACCTCCATGGCTTCCTCAGCAAAGCCATCCGCCTGGTCGGCTCAAACACCATGAGCAACGCAACTCTGAGGATCTCTTCCAGGCCTCAAAGCATCCGTTCTGCCCCTGATGGCCACCACCACCCTGCCCCTTCTGTCTTCACTCGTCCACACCCCTTCCAGTCCCCTCCTCACCACAGAAACCCTGGGGATTTGTGGCAGAGCCTCTCCGTAAAGCACAAATGCACTTTTACAAACCCTCCCACCAATGACTGGACATAACAGACACATTTGGCACTAATGAACCTCACAAAACCAAATGCCAGTCGGGTCAGCACTGCTTTGAGATGGCAGAGAGAAAAACAGAAATTGAACTGTAGCAGGGGTTAAGAATTTTATATCCAGGCTGGCCAGAGGCAGCTCATTTCTCAGGAACTATCTACGGATTTCCAGATTTCTTCCCAGGAGAGTTTGAACGTCCAGAAAGGTTTCTTCCTTCCCAGACCCTCTTCTTTGCTTCCCCCTTTAAACTGCTGTTTCTGCCAAGAATCATCTGTCTCGTTACTTCCTGCTGCTCCATTAATTACAATAACAAGAAATAACCCTGCAGTGATGTCACCCAAACTTTTACTTCCTGTAGTGAACACAGGTCAGCCCAACTGCTCCCAGGCCAGCTGCACTGCGCCTCCATTTTGGAAAGAACAAAAAAAAAAAGTCACAGCTCCTGCACTCTGTGAAAGCCTTTACGTTTACAGAGGCACTCACCCCAAAGGTTTTTATAAGTTAAATAAAAATCAAATGTGTGTTAGGCACTACTACCACCCAAATGTAGCTATTGTAAGAGGAAAACAAGCAATCGATTGTGTAAAGCTGTGAATGTAGGTTTATATATATAAAGAAAAGCCACATTTTTGAGACATGTACATTCAGTGTTTCCAGGGTGAACCAAAGAGAGATGGGGTTTTAGTTCCTGAAATCCGTGGGGATATGGGCGCAGAGAGCATTTACTCCACTCCTTCCCAACGCCTGGTAGACAACCCTGACGGGCAGACACATGGGAGCCGCCCTGGAAGCGAAAGGGCACCCAGGTCAGCTGCAGGAATCAGCCAAGCGGCTGAGCCCAGCCAACTGCACTCCAGCCTTCCCACCCCTGTGCACCTTGCACTCAACTTCCAGTCACCATCTGGAGTCTCTTCCGGGACATCAACGCCACCTTGGGGGCCGTCCCTGGACATGCTCCTGGTAGGAGGGGCGCCTACTCTGATCTGCATCCCTCAGCCTACACACTTGCTCTCATCTCATCACCCCTCACACGAGAACTGAAGCTGAACTTTATCCTATTAGGAGGCCACACACAGGCTCAGGTATTACCATCAACAGCCAGGCAACTTCTGGGGCTCATTTCCTATTGCAAGGCTAGGGCCCAAATGTTGCCAGAGAAGATCATTTTTTGTCCCTGGCCTACCAGAAGCAAGGCCTTCTTCTTATCTGCAGTTGAACCTGCTGTGTTCCTAAGGACACCCTGTCGTGCAGAACTAAATGTTCTGTAGCTCTATTTCCACAGCTGTTTTAAGCCCACATGCCTTGGCCAAGGGCTTCACAAGTCCTACCAGGGTCGATTCCAAGTATCTGGAGAGAGTGCTGTGGGGACAGGAGGGCACCAGCAGGCTAGGCTGCACTAGTGCCACCTGAACAGGAGGGAGGCATGGACAGCACATCTCACTGGGGGTGACTTTGGAGTCTGAGCCAGTGTTAATTAACGAGAGGTGACCCGGGAGCATTTCAGATACCTCAGGGCGCCAGACCTCCCCATACACAATGTAATCTGACCCCTAACAATGATGACATTCCTTCCCCAATTGTTTCTGCTACCATGGATCTTGGCCAGAATATTCTAGGCCAATTAGAAAATTGGGAAAAACCATACCAAGCTCCAGTCCTTGCTGGGTTCGAGTTTCCTCACCCTCCACAGTGGGTTTCAAAGCTGTGATGGGATTTCTGGTTTGCTGGGTCACCTGGTCCCTTGCGGGTGGAAGGCCTAGAAATGCAGCAGCCCCCACGAGCAGGTGACAGCCGGTGTCAGCCATCACCTGCCAGGAGTGCTGAGCATTCCTCCCAGGTGAGTGTGTGAGGAGCAGTGCCACACCATGTTCCCCCACGATCAGCTCCCCTGCCTGCAGCACCACCTTTCAAACTGAGGCGGCATGCACCTCGCAGATGTGATACCTTTCAGGTCCTCCTCTACAGACTGAGGCGAGCGAACAGTGGGTTGTTTCAATAAAATATGAAGAAACAATGAGGAAAGACCATTTTGATACAGCCATGTTCACGTAGAAAACTAAATCGGGTCCCGGCTCCAAACAGAAGGGTGAGCCATGCAGTAACTAGTCTGCCATTAATCATTCAATGTCCTGTAATACTGCAGGATGAACCAAACGGCCTATCCCAGGGGAAAACCGTTCTCAGAGACCATGGAAGACCAAAATATATGTAATAGTTGTTAATTTGAACAGAATCAGTTCCAAAATTAGCACTACTTCAATGCTAAGTTTATTTACACAGCATTTTCTCAGATGACACCAGGGAGGCTGATACAGAAACCACACGCCTCTCTCCTGTGATGAACATCACTTCTGTGGAAAAGGACTTACATTCTTGCCCTTTGATTCTGAATGTTCTAGGCAGAATTTTGAAATTCAGTAACCATGTTAAATGGTTTCAATACTATACCTGAGTGTTCAAGTGATCTTGTCAAATAAAACACTCTTCCAAGTTAACTCTGCTGTATATTTATGCATGTAGTATCACAGCTTACTGCAAAGTGCACAAATCATTTTAACAGAGTGTAAATTTAACTACCATGAAGGCATTTTATACTCTGCTTAACTTCTCTAAGGGGCCCATATTTTTTGAAGCAGATAAATCAAGCTTCCATATAACTCTACTTAAGGGAACAACAGTCAAAACTTCTAAGGAAAAATACACCCCCCAAAGGTTCCTACACACCTACACCCTCAAACAAGAAGTCTACCTGTCACCTGCCAACCCTTTCTTTCCAAGGACGGAGCAGCTAGCAGCACACCTGGGCCAGGGGAGCTGTGGGTAAGTAACAGGCTGGGTCATCAGCATGCACTCTCCTCCCCGACTAGAGACGACCCCCTAACATCATGTGGTCTGACACCTGTGCCACCTTACTGTCAACAGTAGGAACATGATCTCCATGGATCTTTCCTAAAACGAACTCCATGCACCAATGCCGGAGAGGTCTCCAGATGCACACAAGAAATAAGAAGAAGAAATCCATGCCCTCAGCAGCTGAAGCCATAAATTATTTACTGAACTGAGGGAACCTTAGCCCTGACCCATCTGGAAGGGCCAGACTTGGGTATCAAGCTGTGTCCCAAAGGTTGACACTGGGGAGGCTCTGTGGGCCCCAGAAGCCCGAGGCAGTGGACTGAACTCATGGGCATAGACACAGGAACACATTTCTACGTTCAGGGCATGCTATCTATCGCATTTGCATCCCACCCACAGGCTAGAAATACCCACCAGTACGTGCCCCCGAGTCCACACCCAGACATGGTATTTAAGTAAGATCCACAAAATCAGGTACAGGATGACTTGGATGGAAAAAAGGGGAGACTGAGCCAGACAGTAAGGAAATGCCCAGTGAAGGCAGACACATATCAAAGAGACACAAGATAAAGTAGCCAGCCTGAAGAGGCCCCCACGGGCCAAATCTGGGTTCTTATTACATGTCAGGGAAAAGGGGAATTTGTTGTTAACAGTCGGAAATGAATGAATAAACACATATGGAAGGAATGAGGGAATCAGCAAAACATCCATTTGGCAGCCATCCTGAGAATGGATTCAGGTGTTGTGCCCAGTGGCTGAAGAAGTCTGATGGTCAGCGACATTGACACAGTCTCAAAGCATCTCCCACAACACACTTCACTAATTACAAAGGGAAAGATAACAGCTCAATGGAGCAGAACACAGCTCTGTGACCAAGGGAATGAAGTTTATTTCACCAGTCACGAGACACCTGACATGATGAACCTTCAGACGGGAAGCACCCAAAGAACAGCTACTTGGCCTCTCAAGTCTCTCTGCCGAAAGCACGTCACTGGAGCCCAACTGGGAGAAACCCCGACACAAACCCAAACGGAGGGGTAGCCTACCAAGTGACTAGTCTCTTAAAAACCACCAACAGCAAGGAATGAAGGCAGACGAGGAGCCGCTCTGCACTGAAGCACCGCGCAACTCAACCTTCCTTTGCCATAAAGGGTATTATTATTGGGACAGCTGGCAAAATCCATATAAGGTCTAAATATTAGAATAGACATTGTCATCAGCAGTGCTCATTTCCTGGTTTTGATGCTTGTGCTGTGTGTGAGAGAATGTGCTGGCATTTAAAAAGTACTGACTCCTTTATCTCCCGATACCTCTGTGTTAATGCATTTGCGAATAAGTCTCAGAGGGTCAGGGGATAAAATGCAGTGCTTCTGTGTTTATGAGCCTAAAAGAACAAGGCAGAAGTGTTAAATATCATTCGGGGCTGCTTTGGTGGATGAAGGGCAGTTAGAAATTCATCAACTCTAATTGGTATTAGAGATATCTAGGTAATTCTCAGGTATTTCCCCCACATGACACGAATTATTGCAATGTAATTTTATTACTCTTGAACTATCAAAAATAGACATACACAGGGGCTTTAGGTAGAAGACAAGTGGGGTCAGAGAACAAGGACTCCAGGACCACCCTGTCCTTCCCACCCACAGTGACCCTGTTTCAGTGATAAGCGAAGACACGTTGGGGACGCCTCCCCAACAACCCCCCAGCACTACAGGCTGGGCTCGGTGGCTCTCGGAGGACTGCGGTGCACCAAGAACAGCCCGAGACCAGCCACAAAGGGGCTCCCGTCTCCTCCCCGGCTTCCTCCTATCTAAGCTGGGGGCAGCCCACGGAGGACCCAGCCTCCAGCCGGCCTGCGGGGAATGTGAACCCCAGGCCGCCATGTGTCAGGTGTGAGGTCCACGGCCTTCAGGCTGCCCTCAGGGGGCGCTGGACAATAAGGATGTGAGATAAAAAATTCACCGATCACCCCCCGAACTCTACTTCATATGGGTGATCCCACAGGGTCCCAGTAAAAGCCAGGACCAGCCCAGAGAACGGCAAGTCTGAGGCTCAGGGTCCCAAAGGTCAGTATGCCTTCCCTGGCGGCCCGGGAGCAAGGCTTGGCCAGGTGGGAAACTGCGCTGGGGGTGGGGGGTGGAGGGGGCTGACCACCTTCTTTGCACAGGTCACAGGCCCCAGGCAAAGCTGCCTTTTAAAAATGCCTGGCTCCTCACAGCCAACTGACATCTCCCCATTTAAATGCAGCTTGACTGGCCACTCTCTGGAGAAGTCAAACTGTCAGGAGCGTCTACAAAAAAACCTTTTTCTGTAACAACCTCTACTTTCTATTATTCAATCTTTACAAAAAATTCAATATACCCCTTGCCTCAAGGTAACACTTTCAGCAAAGTCTGCTCCCCCCGCCCCCACTAGTGACCCCGCCCTGGCAGCGGGGGAAGGCACACAGGCACATTCTGTATCTGTGACATTTCTTCTTCGGCTAGTTTTCAAAGGACAAGGCCAGTTGGCTTCAGCAGACCTTTTACTCCTCATATTCTGGCTGCAAGAAAATTCAGCTCAGAAGCTACTTCTCCAGGAAAGGGCCAAAGCTGGCAGTGAATAAAGCTAGGCTGATATTTCACCTTAAAATGGCAAGTTTCCATCTGACACTGAAAACATACACATGGGACTCCCAGGGCCACTGCACACAGCCCAGTCACTCGGGCAACAGTTCTCCACTTGGCTTCTGATCAGATGCATCTCCCCATTGTGCAGGGGAGGATGGACAACCGTGGGCAGAACATCAGAGGCCCGTCTCAGCTCCACCACGAGGCCGCAGGCCCTGCACCAGGGGGGCCACCACGGTGCTCGCCGTGTGCCTAGGGCTGAGGATACAAGGCCGGGCAGCTGCCCACGAGCTCCCGTCCTCCATGAAGACCCAACCTTGTGAGGCCTAGCTTCCTCACCTGCGGAAGATTACCGAGCCCACCCTAAAGAAACTCCCACTCAGATGGCAGGACGAGGACTATGTGTCCAAGTCCTCTGTCCAGATGCCACAGTGGGTAAGGGGCCGGTCATACTGGCTGCTCCCTCGGAGCACAATTCTCAGAGGCCTGTGACCATGCAGGTGGCCATGATCACCCGCAGGGCAGCACAGGACACTGCAAGGCCGAGCGGTGGTAAGTCCGGTCATCCTCGTTTGGAACCCTCAGCAGCCACCTGGAAAGGTGACGGCCGGGTCAGAGCCTGACGAAGAGGGAGGCACTCTGGGGACCAGTGGTCTCCCCTGCCCCCCATGAAGGCGGCCTCCTAGGTGGAGACCCTGTAGTCCTGTTGTCACCTCCCACCCTACACCCTTCCTCTCCTCCCCAGGAGAGGGGCGCTGGGAGTGACACCTGAAGCCACCTCCCCAGCCCCAGGCCTGCACAGCCTCAGTCTCCCCTGATGGAAGCCCCGGTGTTAGCAGGGTCTCCTGGGCCAGTGAGGTTCTCTGAAGTGCCAACAACCCTCTGCCCTTCCATCCTCTGTTCTCTGGCAGGCAGGTCCTGACCCCACCCAACAAGCAGCCCCGTCATGCCCACACCCTCTGCCTGTCACCCCCTCCCTTCCTTTGGCCTTGCTTTGCTGACCAACCAGGGCTCTTCCCGCCAAGGCACCGTATGATCCCGAAAAACATTTCCCTGCTGCTGCCTCCTGTCGGCCCCTGAGGTGCTGGCTTCTCCACCTGTTACTGCCGGTGCTAGACACACAAGCCCGGCAAGTTCTGCCTTAGCCGCGTCAGCAAATCTGTGCGAAGTGCACTTCCCTTAACATTCCCCCTGCTCCATGCAAACAAAGCCCTGTCCTTAGCAACAGCTCACTGAGCAAAAACCAGAGAGGACCCGACCTGGAGCCACTCCAGCATCCCGGGTCCTGGCTCATGACCACAAGGATCATGGCGAAAATCACCTTCGAGCCCCTGACCCCACCCGCTGCCCGAGCTGCAACACCCACACGTCAGGGAAGAACATGAGGCAGATTGCGAACAGCTGCCGAGCCCCAAGATAAAGTTTTATTTTAGTGGCTAAGGGGGAAAGTGAAGAAAAGGCGCCAACATTTTTACTAACAGCATAATTATATCAGAGAAAACTCCCTCCTCTAAATTCCTGCGCTGCCCTGACAGCAATTTAAGCAGCTGAGAAAAGATGGTGAAGACAAAGTCATTACAGCAGGATCTCGCCTCCTTCCCATTTGCATGTCTGACTCCTTAACGATGATGGAAGAAAACTAGGAGGACGCATGGCGAGGGAGCTACCCCCGGGTGCCCCGGGTGCCCCGGCAGCTACAGAAAGTGTTCGGTGGGGGATTTAGCCATTTTAAAGGTCCCATTAACCAGAGACGATTTTCATCTCAGAATCAGGCAGAACTTGCAGTTTACTTCTGAACTGTAATCAGGGCAAAGAACCTCAGAAGTGTTCTGGGAGCATGCTGTCCTCCAGCAGGAAGCCTTAGGGAAATCAATTCCTGTGGGGTTCACACTGGCCACTCCTGAGCTAACAAAGCCATTCTGGGCAAAAATATGAGTAAGTTTAGGTGGACATAGGCCCACCTAAATGGTCTCCTTGTTTCTATGCCTGCCCCTTTCTAAACCAGTTTCTAGAGTCACCTAGGGATCTTTCCCCCTTTTTTGGGGGTGGGGGGGTAGGGGCCGGCTCTTTCTTCAAAACCTGAGTCTGATAGTATCACATGGCCCTTAAACCTCCCCAAGGGCTCCCCCCTTGCCTGCATGGTCCAGACGACTCTAGCAGGCCAGCCTGCGTACAGCCCACTGCTGTCCCCTCGCACAGTAGCAGCTGCAGCCACACTGGGGGCTTTGCGGTTGCTGCCCCCTCGGGCCAGTGCCACCGTAGCTCCCTCTTCAGGGATGCCCCCAACACTTCAGACAAAGTGGCTCCTCTGCCCGAGACACAAATATTCTCAACTTGATACTTAAGGGCCTCACAAGAAGCAATCCTCCCGCGGCAGCTTATCCTCCCGGAAGTCAGCCCAGGGACAGGTGATTTGCTGTACCCACAGAGCCTCCGACAGTCCCTGGCATGCACAGTACACGTGTACGCACACACACATTTTAAACTAATAAACCAGAGAGCAAGTCTTGTCAGTCCCAATCTTGACCCTGAATAGATGGGCTCAGGGAATTCCTTGTTCAGGACAGGAGCATCTGTGAGGGTCAGTGGGTGTGTCCTACACAGGTTAAAAGAACCAAGAAACCCCTGGCGACAGAAGCCCATTCAGATCAGGGAACATCCTGCCAGGCCCCCTAAAGGGTGAGATCTGACAGCTGCAGGATGTCAAGCCTCCTAGTTTTGTGATCCTACTGCCTGTCACCCTACACCTCGTGTCTCCTATTTGCGTTTATTTTCCCTTTAAGCCTCTCCATTTGATCACCAAGAAATGTCTCGACGCGAGCAAGGCAACTCAGGTGTGTCTGCATATAGGTCTTCGAGATGCTTCGACGTTGACTCCCGTGACACCCAGGGATCTTCTGGGCTAGAACAGGTGGCCTCTCAGGCAGTCCACCAGCACACAGGTATCCAACTCATGACCAGACAACTTGTGTTACAGTAAAAATCCTTCGGATTCAAGAGAAGTATGCTTCCTGCCCGCTGCCCTGCTCTGCCCTCTGCAAGCTGCCTCCCTTGGTTCACAGACAACACTCTGAGGTCAGGTGTTCACTCCACAGCCCAGGCCCCTGAAATGCTTCCCTGCCCTTTCCACCTCAACTTGCTTCTGTGAGCTGCTTAGGGGTCAAGGTGCAGCTGGCAGTGGCCCCAGACTCTAACCCCAGCACTGCAGGCTGCACAGAGCCCACTGAGAACACACCCCATACTTTCCTTCTGCCCTAGTAGGACTAAAGTCACATGAATTCCTGTCAAGAAAATGTAATTAGTCCCTACTGTGTGCCAAAGATGCAACAAAGTCTCTCAAGAAGCTTGCAGATGGTGCAGCAGTCAGTCAGTAGGAGTGGCAGAAGAGCCATGGTGGCCAAATAGGAAGCTGATGAAAGGCGGCGTTGCCATTGTTACAAAGAAGGATTGGGACTCGGGGAGGCGACGACTCGGACAGATAAACCACGAGGCGGCAGATTATAAACCATGACCCAAAAATAAGACTGAAAATATGCAAGCAATGTCTCTTTACCACTCAACAAATGACTGGAAGCCACTTCCGGTACCTTCTATGACCTTTCAGGTTCTACTTTGCTAGACAGTGCTTGTCACTTAATCATGCCAAAGTGACACGCCAGCGCTGGAGCACCATTTACCTATCAACACAGTGGCGGAGCCCAAACCACCCTGATGGCCTCAGGACTTAGTTATTAGCTCCATTACCTACCACCCACTGACCTGAACAGGAGGGCAAAAGCTTCTGGAAATGTCTCTCCTGGAAGTTACTGACTCTGACTGTTTGAAATTAGCAGCCCTGTGTAAGGCCTAACAATGTTGAGTTTCTTTGAAATGATACACAAAAAGAGGGAGCAAATAACAACCCTCATAATTTTCACTTCTTCCCACTGTGTAAACCCACCTGCCTGTACAAAATGCCCCCAGTAGAAAGATGCAGTTGGGAGATACATGTCAGTCTCAGAGCTCCCCTACCCTCTCTCCTAGAGTTCAGTGATCAATTCTGCCACACAAAATCATCAAGACAAGATAAAATATCACACTGAACCAATTTAGTCCCATAGCCCATCAAATGTGCCTCACATTCTAGCCAGGATTCTGTCAAGTTGGTTGCTGAGATATAAAACTGGTACCAATTTTTGTATCAGGAACCCAAAGGCTGTGTTCTATCTTCCCCAAAACATTCAACAGAACATGAGTAACAGCTCTCAAAAAAGTGTATTTGTCATGTATGCCTCTAAAGAAGCTGAGACCTAAGGAGTATTTTCTAAGTCTGACAATATGCTATAACACACCCCTCATAAACTATAAAACTGCTCTTGACAACAGATTTTAGATGAATAAAAATTGCTTTTTCACAACAGTATTGAAAAGGAAAGAAACACAGTAAATGGAATTCTGTTTTAAACACCAGGAGATCCTGACGATCAGAGGCTGATGCAACAATTTTAAATCAGGGTAACAAAAACACCCGATAGAATCCATAAGGTCATTCTGTGACAGCTGGCCACAGTTGATGGTGGGTCAACTTGAGCAGTGACAGTGTGACCTGGGGAGAAGCCCAGGGTTAGTAAATGACAGTGTTATCAACCTAGAGCCCCCATCACCCACCAAGCAGACTTTCGGAGAGCCGCTCCAGACGGTTTCTGCTGCTTCCCTTTCCTGGGTCTCACCAAGTGTGCTGATCATAGCCAAAGCAGCCCACCATGCCGCAGGGGGGTGAATGGAACTGTCAGACCTTTGGGAGAGAGGAGCAGGGAGACAAGGAATCATAGCGGGCTGAGCAGGCTCCCAACTGATGCACAAACATTTCCCACAGAGTCCTAGCTCCGCCCCTGACATACAGCAGGCACTTGATAAATGCTCTCTAAATGAAAGAAACCACTACTTGCAATCTGGCTGCTCAGGGGAACCCAATACTGGGCGGGATTGAGTCAGAGGAGGAGGACCATCACCTTGGCCTCCATTGGCCCAGTTCTCTCCCTACCCAAGTCAGCTCTCACAGTCACTGGGGGACCACATCCAGCCGGGCCCTACCTCCACCTTTGCTCAGCTGGGAGACACCTGCAGGTGAGGCAGTGCACCCAGGAACTGGTCCAGGGGCAGCTCCAACCCAACGGTCCACACAACAGTCCTTCAAGGTCACACCCCAACCACGCTGGCTACATCTGCTCACATGGCAGGGGGAGGGGAAGGGAAGGCAGTCAGCAGAGGGACAGGACTGGGTTGATGCTACTAGGGGAAATAAATGCAAAGAGTGTGCATCCTGAGCCGAACCCCATGCTTGAAGCATTCCATGTGTACACGTGGTTACAAACATGGAGAAAATGTGGACAAAGGCTGGTTGTTAAAAAGAGATGAAGAAAACAAAAATAAAACCAAAGAAGTCAGCAAGTTGATAAGATGACCGCTGGGCTTCCAGGCGCCGGGCTACCTAACCCACAAGCAATCTATGACCCTTAACAAGCCTACAAAATAGGTACTACTGTCCTTATTTTTAAGGAGACAAGTGAGGTACAGAGAGAATCAGCTTCTCCCAGGGTCCCAGAGCTACAGATGGCAGCTGCCCAACTGGCACTCACTATTCGGCCAAGAAAACGATTTTTTAAAAAGGACCCCACTTATAAACAAAGCAAGTACACAGACCCCACTGACATAAAATCATCTGTGTGCCACGTGCCCTAAAACAGTCAAAAGGGAGACACAGGACGGGCCTCCCCATCTGTATGGCCATCGATGCACGATCTGTTGTATAAATGGGGCTGTAGGATGGCAAGATTCCTTTCAGCAAGCCAACACAAAACCCCTCTCTGCGTCCACACACACACTCGTATTCGAGGAAAAGCAGGGTGGAAAGAACCCTGGCAGCGTCTTGAGAATCAGGGATGGAGGATAATTGTCTGCCTTCAGAAATCTTGCGCTGTCAGGCCTGCCCCCTCTTCACCATAGGGTGGAGAAGAGATGGAAGAAAAAAATCTCTAAAATTCTACCAGTTAAGGTGACCACTTACAATATTCATCATCAGATTTCCACCATGAACATCCTCCATGGTTCTAATTCCTAAATGTACATTCATCACTACTGAATCTTTCCACTTTAAGACAAGCCTTCTATTTATGTTATTTCAAACTGTGAAAGCATCACTTTAAAAAGAATAAGCTCTTCTCCCACTGTTGGATGTTGGCGGCATCCGTCTTGTTGCCATCAAATAGCACTGTGACAAACATCTTGATGCAGGGAGGCTTTTGGGCATGGGGCGGGGAAGGGAGACGGCTAGGTTAAAGGGCATGCCTCCCCTTCTGGAAGGCCCACACTGGTTTTCATGTCTGAAGACACTGACTGACTGCTGCACAGTCACAATCCCTGACTAACCTTATTCACCTTCTTCCCATGGACACACACACAGGTGCACACACATGCAGCAAGGTTCCATGCTACTGGGTTTAGTCCTGAAGTAGCATCAGGCCCTTGGATGGCCACAGACAAGAGCAGGGTGGTGAATTACCGGCAGCAGGTACCAGCCTCCAGGTAACATGAGCACTGGCGCAGAATGCAGTTTGTTCCCTCATGCGCCGATGTAGGCACTGGTGGATGTTTAGGAGCCAGGACACTAGAAGAACACCATCCTTATATGCCAGAGTGACACTCAGTGAGATGCTCACACCAGGAGCTGTGGTACCTTCCAGAGAGCCATGGCTGGCAGCTCCTACTCCAAGTTTACAGGTGCCATCAGGGACGCACGAATGGTGCCCAGGGCCACCTGGGCTGAGCTCTGTGCTGCCCCGTGTCTCCACTGCAGCCTGTCCTTCAGCTCCCTCACCCACAGCTGAAGGGCCACCTCAGGTCATGGCTGCTATCATGCCTGATTTCCTGGCAAACACCTCTGCCCCTCTACGTGGGTTACAAACACCCCAGCATTCTGGAGAAACAGGTCTTCACTGTGTCCTGTGATCTGATGGGGGGATGTCCACAGGAACTCTGGGGCCACCAGGAGAAGAAGGGACAGAGTCCTCACCAACAGCCCCGAGCCCCCTTCAGCCGTGGGCTCCGCCAGCCGGCGCGCACATTGCCCACCCTGCTGCAGGCGAGATGGGCACCGCATCGGGGCCTGTTTCAGGCAGATTTTCCACAGTAGAAAGCAAACTGGTTAAAGTGACCGCACGCTGCACCTCCCACTCATGACACTTTGTTTAATTCAAAGTCAAATAGCAGAGCCTGAGAGCGGACTGTTGAGCACATTTATAGACGCGTAAGTGGCCTTCCTGACTGGCACCCAAGCCACCCTGGCCCTCCCCCTTCTTTCAGACACAGCTGGGTAGGAATTCACTGACCTAATATTATTGGACAGATAATTCCTCGCCTCGGGGGAGACTGGCAAAGCCCATGGCATCTGCCATTTCCAATCTATGTCTTGAAATGGTAAACAGGGGCTTGTGGCGGGAAGCTCAGGGACAGTGCAAACGCCCTCCCCATTCCAAGTGAAAACTAAAATCTACCCACAGCCTGTGTGCAGTTACCACCTTGCAGTGGGAAAGCTGGGCGTCTGATTCAACTAAATCATCTCAAAG
Organism: Manis javanica; assembly: GCF_040802235.1. Classification (NCBI taxonomy): domain Eukaryota; kingdom Metazoa; phylum Chordata; class Mammalia; order Pholidota; family Manidae; genus Manis; species Manis javanica. Next base: position 6,726,493 of record NC_133162.1, on the reverse strand, counting down.
CCTGCATCGGAGAAAATAATTGAATTAAAGAGCTGCCGTAACTCATTCAAGTGAGATAACCACCATCCAGTGGGAAGCAAGACAGTGCTGTTAAAATCTGCTGGCTTCTTGAGATAGCAAGGAAGAAAGCAATATAATGTGGTTCAAAGGACAGATGGGACTTGCCTAATTGTCCCCAGATTCCTAGCAGCAGGGGTGGTAACTAAATGGTTTCAATTAAAAGTTAAAGAAACAGGGAAAAGCAGGCGGTAAGTCATGCCTGGTGTCGATGAGACTAATGCAGCGCAGTCTGAGGGAGGCCTCGCCTCAACTTCCGACAGTCCGGTATCAGCGGCACATGAGCAGTGAGGCCATCCCCACAGGTCGCTGGGACAAGGTGACAAACAAATCTGTCAGATGCGCTGTCATGAACACCCGTGCGAGTCTGCTGGAGCCGAGCGAGAGGCAGGAGGCGACATCTCCATGGCAGGGCCCTTCCCTCTGCTGAAGCCTCTGCCTCCCCACACAGGGCCTGGCCCCTGCCATCAGGATAAAAGGCAGCCAGCCCAGGAGTGGAGCTCACAGGTGCCTGAAAAGGGCACACACCCCTCCACTATAAGGTGACTTCCATGCCACCCCAGACTCAGCACCTAGGCGAACAGGGTCAGTCCACGAGATTCACGCATGATGTGACCATGGGCATGGAGTAAACCCCCCAGCCCCGACCAGAGGATCACAAGAAGGGCACACTTCACACCCAACGCACGTTTGGGGATGTCTGGACATTTCTGGATGCCACCCTGGGGTGGGAGGGACGGTACTGCTGGCATCTAGTGGGAGGAGGCCAGGGTGCTGAGAAACATCCTACAGTGTCACAGACAGCCCCACACAAGGAATCATCTGGCCCAAACTGTCACCAAGTCCAAAGGTGAGAATCTCCCTTAAAGGAAAACTAAACTGAAGTCCTGAAAGGAATAGGACTGCTAAGAAATAGCTGGGGTCAATGCTACAACAGTTAATTTTTTTGCCAACATGGGGCATAGGAGACATCGGAGACAGGGAAGCAGCTGATGGAAGCCCACTGGGGAGAAACGAATGGAATCAACTAAGTGCATCAAGTGAGCGGAGTGGATGAGCAGAAGCGTGAGCTCCCTGCCACACGAGGAGCCTGGGAACCAAGGGCTGGGTGAGGGCTGGGTGCTGCCATCCTAAGAAAGTGGATTCCAAGGGGACAGCCTACCCTGTGCCCAGCCCACAGCCCCGTGGAGCTGAACCGGACACTGGGAACTGCAAGCTGATGACAAGAGCAATGCAGCCTTTCTGGACGGGCCCCTCCCAGAGCCCCACGTCCACCTCACCCTCTCCATCCGTGCCGATGACTGCACTGTGAGCAAAGGATGGACACACACCTGGAAGGTGACCTCTGAAGAAACACCAAATCCTTAAAAGTTACAAGGTCCCTAAGTGACAACGGCAGAGTGACAGAGGTTCCCAGAAAACCAAGTTCAACAGATAAGAGCCTCAATGCTGTAACCAGAGCTTCACCTGGCCCAGCGGTCACTGAGGGGGAAGCAGAGGTCCTCGCATCCCCTGGGAGTTAACAGTCTTGCCAGGTGTTCACCTCCTCAGCCCCAGTGAAGTCCTTCCTAGGAACAGCACCCAGAGGCAAGCCAGGGCAACGGAGAACAGGGGGTGGGGGCCTGAGCATCCCTCCCCTTTCAGATATACTTGAGGGTTTGGGTCCTTGTCCCATTGTTGAAAGAAACAACCCACAAAGTAATCTATGTTCACCCTAATAACAAACAAGGTGGGAGTCAGAAAATGGGAATATTCCTTAATTACATAATACCACTATTACTATTAGTTGGCTTTTTGTTACTGCAGTTAACACTGCCTGCTCATTTTTCTGAGAGGGTTAAAGAGAAAGAGAAGACATGGAATACAGTTTTGAATCTGCTTTATGGGGGAAAAAAAGGCCCAACATCATGACAAGTGCAAAATAAAACAAAAATGCAAAATAAAATAATCTGTTGATAAAATTCCTGCATGACCTGAGACAGAAATCCCAGGAATCTTATTCTGACTGATTAATACTTATTTCCCAGCTCAAGAACAGAGGCAACAGGTCTACCCAACCAAATCCATAGCCAAATAAAGAAAAAGAGTTATTATCCACTAGATTAAGGCATGTGGTTGTTTGCAAATCTAACTGTGGGGAGACCCTCTACTAGGTCAAGTCATCGGACAACGCTGCCTGACAAACCCTAATGATCACATACATTCAGATTCAGAAGACAGCAAGCTGCTAAACTCAGGTAAGAATTCCAAAAGTCTATGTAGCATGAAATATCTCCAGGAGACCTGTTTAGTGAAATTAACTAGTGGTTTAATAGGGGGGAAAGCCTGATATACAAGAGTGCCCCAATTTCTTAGGAGAAATTAACATTTCAATCCTGTTTTTATCTAGAAGTCATTAAACTGTGCAACATGAATTATTGGAACTGTAGCAGCGAATTAACTCTATTCATCAACTAAGTCCAAACACTGTAGAGTGCATCTGTAATGAAAAAATAGCTCCACATTTCTGTCTCTTCTCATTAAAGTAAACCAGTTTTCCCTCTCTCAGTATATAAAACTGTCTTCTCTTCATATAATTTATATAACCATAAGCCGGCTCACATTCTAAACTATTACACGCCTCCAATTAATTTCTGCAGCTTTTCCCTGAAAATTTAATGAGATAGTAGTGTATGAACCTGCTGACTCTAGATTACGTGTGTGTTCCCAATATTAATGTTGGCATAATAAAATAATCTGATCCATACTTGATGAGAACGTCTCCCATCGCCACACTGGTAAAGGTAATATGTGAACCAGGACCCCTCGTTTTCCTCTTTTAAATCCAATTACAAAATTTACTAGTCTCAAATTAAACTGCCCCTACTCATCAACCTGGGGAAAAAAGAAGAAAGCACCATCTAATTATCTCCAACTCCATTTCTATAAATATTTCAGCCAACAGTCAAGATGGATGACCGTCTCAGACCCCAGCTCTCCATGGGGCGAGGGAGGAGGCTGTGCATCTCTGGCCAATCTCGAGAGGCAGCCAAGGCGAGCACCCAGATGAGGCAGGGGGGCCAGGGCATCCCTCACCCAGTCCAGCTGCAGAGGCCCCACGGCACACAGGCCACGAGTGGGGTCCATAGCCCACTCCATGTGCACGTGTGTATCTATGTGTGCCTGAGTGTGCAAGTATAACCAGAGATGAATAGGTCGGGGGTACTGGGAACTCACTGACAGGCCCTCCACAGTGATGACCTTTTCCCAAAGGGTCTAGGTGCAAACCAAAAGGGCAAAGAGGCCAGCAACGGCGTCACTAACTTCCATTCCTAAAGGACCCGCTATGCATAAGTCTTAAAGCATACTGAGACGGTTTCAGGCATCGGTCATTGGATGGGTGTGGGCAGCCCAGAACAGGCTATAGGACTTTGGGAAGCCCATTTCTTTCCTATGTACCTATACACATCATCCCTGGTGGCTGAGAATCCGTGATTAATGGGAGAATACACATCCCTGAGCACAGCGCCTGGGACATGGCTGACCTTTAGTATATCATTTAACTGGAGTCCTTGTGCTTAACAGCCTGGAGGCCCCGGGGAAGAGTGGGCCAGGCTTCCCAGGAAGGGGGCTAGAAGACCCTCCTGCTCATTCCTGTCTCTGGGCCGGTCCCTCACCCCAGCTGCACCCTCCCTTACAGTGCCAGGGAGCTGGGGGGCCTGCTTCTGCTGCACAGACAGACATTCTGGGGTCTGAGCTGCCCCCTGGCGCTGGTCTGGCCTGGCTGCTACAAACTCCAAGGGGCTTGTCCTGGTCTAGGGCCAGCCGAGCTGGCTCTGTGGAGAAAGGGGCTCGACACCCCACACATGAAACTCAAGCGGCTCACTGGGCTGTGAGCATTTACCATGTCAAGAAGCCCCTTCTTAGAGGTTGGCTGTTTGCATCCATACGAGAGATTATAGAACAACCATCAGATCAGCACTTGCTGGCTCCACGAGGGGCGTGCTCAGAACACTCGCTCAAGGCTTCCTTTCCTCTTCTCCCCAGGGCTGCCAGACCACTTTGGCCCTCCAATAAAGCCATTTTCAACTCTGCTTTCCATGGCTAAGAAAAGCCTGCGGTATCAACCAAAGCCCAGGCCTGTCAGGCCCACTGAAGGGAACCTCCCTCCCTCCCCTCAGCTCAACCTGAAGCACCTCCCACCAAGGAAGAATTTAAGGGGTCAGCTCCTTAAGCCCACAGGAGCCAGTATTCCCGGGCTACGCAAACCCCCAACCAGTTTGCACAAAGAACAAGTTCCTGAGGGAAGCACAGAAGGGTACTCAGCTGCCAGGCAGGTGGCATCTCCAAGGAGGGCACAAGGGACCTGAGGACTGCCCAGGCCAAGGGCACATGCTCAGAACCCATCACTCTGGCCAGCCTCTGGTCTAGGATAGGGAGGGGCTGAGGGGAACAAGACAAGGGTGGGCCATCCTGGGTTCTTCCCGGAGACAACACAGCATGCGACCGCAGCACACTCCAGCCAAAGGTGCCCCTAAAACAGGAGTCTATGTGGTCTCAGGGCCAGTCCCAAGGCACCAGGAAAAAACTCCCAAATGCCACACTGCCGAGGCCTGGGGCGGACATGGTATGTCTCGACAAGGTCACATAAAGACCATGAAAATCTTCTCGTATGTTGAGGAACAGAAGCTATTAACTGTGTTACTGGCAAGCACAGATGTTGTCTATATCTAAAAATTCCCAAATAGATCAATTAGCATATTATAAAGAATTTACTTTCCCTTGACAGATCATAAAAGCCAAAACACAGCACTCAGTTTGAAACTGACAAGTGCATATAGCAGGAGATGCTCTATTAAATGGAGACAACAGCAAAAGAAAACGGTATTTATAATGATTAGCCACCTAATTAATTCTAAGAGTAGAATGTCAAAAGCTATAAATCCATTTCTTTGGTAACTGAAGCTCAACATCAAACAAGTCACTTTTGTGCTGAGAAGGGAAGCCCGAACATCTTTCTGACATGTGCACCCAGCGACACGGCCGCCCTGTTTGTTTTCTAGGACGGCAGGTACTCAGAATGCCCGTGGAGAGCAAGGAGAGGCTACAACTCAGGGAAAATACACACAACGTGTGCACACACGCACATGTGCACATACACACACACGAGGGGCAATAAATTCTCAAATTAAAACTTTAAATACCACAAATGTGTGTGAATATTAATGGAGTTCTAGAGATGTGTTCATTTCCTCCCACTGCAATTAACTCAGTTTAAAGAGAGAGATTCCCAAACTTCTGCCTCACGGAGAAATTTGGCAGCCCTTTGTGCTTCCTCAGCTTGGCTATGGGGGGCGTGCGTGGAGGAGGATTTCCAGACAAAGGTATAACGTTATCTTCTTCTGAAGCTTCATGCATTTTCCGTACTTGTGTGTTTAGAAATCACCCTTTGGGGGAGGGGAGGGATGGAGAGGAAAGCACAGGCATTCTGAGAGCAAGGGTGACATGAAACCAAAACTGATGTAATAGATGCAGACCTGTCCTTCTTCTCTACCTCTGAGTTCTCCTCCTGGACTGCAAATCAAAATATGCATTTAAATAGAATATTTTTAATGTATTAAAAAGGAAGCCCTAGGGTACGGAGGTATTGCGTTCAATATCCATGGGCACAACATGGCATTTTAAATGAGATGTGGCATTTTGAAGTTTACTCAATGTATTATGTCTTCCAAATTGTCTTATTCCTGCTACTATTTTTACTAAATTCTCTTATCCTAATAGGTGTGCTTCTTTTATGGCCAGGACTGTTAATAAAAGTAATGTGATATTACATCATGTTATCAATTGCATCTTGAGAAAAGATTACACCGATCTAAGGATCTCATAAGCTCCTAGCTCTGGTAATTCCAGACATTATTCAATGTGGAATTCAAGCAGTCTGAATTCATTAACATTGGTTGTTACAAATCTGCATTTTTAGACTTTGCCATAAAATGCAGGAGTCCAAACCCAGTGACCTGAATCTAACAGCCTTTCGTGTGAAGTGGCCATTCTAACCAGCCCCTCTCCTCGGGCAGCTCTCAGGATAGAGCCCCGTGCACTGGCCTCCCTACCACTGACCCACTGCTGGTCACACTGAATGTCTGGGCAAATTGCACAGGCCTTGAGTCATTGACAGGAGAGTGGGGACCCGTTCCCAGAGGACACACATTATTCAACACACATATACCTATCCAGGTGGCCAGTCACCCAGTCACACACCTGGGAGCGGTCCACTGACACTAGCACCTCGCCTCCGCTGCAGCTTGCCCAGCGCACCACCACAAAAATAAAAGAACTCAAATCCAGTGCGTGACATGTGGGAAAGGCTTGAGGGAACCCCAAACCTGTCATCCCTTGAACAGACATCATTACCAGGCGGAAGCCCCAGGAGGAAAGTACAACAGAACTGTCGAGCCAACAAGTTGGGAGTTCTAGTCCCCCTCCATCTAAATGTTCGTGTGACCCAGACTCAGGGGCCTCCCTGGAGGGACACACGCTGTACTCCTCCAGCTGGGACAGGTCACCGGAGCTTCCTCCCAAGCTGAGCCTGTGGCCCTCTCAGTCGCCAGTGCTACCTCTGCCATGACAGCAGCCGTCCTCCAGTAGGCCCCTTACAAGGGACCGGCTACTTGCGAAGCAGGCCCTCCTCAAGGGCTGTTGCACTGAATGTCCATGACTCAGACGAAGCACTAATTCAAACACATAGGACAGAAGAGGAACAGAGGCAGTAAGCATAGAGGGGTTTAGTCCAGCCAAGGCCAAGGCCATCAGAAGTGGCCCAGGTCACGCTGGAGGCATTTCCTGGCCCTGCCACCAGGACCCTCCCTCCTCATCCCAACGACAACGCAAAAGGAGTCTGCATCTCTCCGCATGCAAATGCCGGCAGATGGGCCGGAGCCCTCAGCTGCAGGGCCCTCGGCTGCAGGACGGAGGCGGCCAGCGTCACGGTGCAACTTCCACACTAAAGGGGCAACCACGTCAATGCCGCGTCCATGTGCACTTAAAACATATGCAGGAGGCTTTCTGGTGTGAACAGGCCTCTGCGGTGCTGCCACTTAAGCCCCAGAGGAGATCAGAGTACAAATCAACAGGAATCCTCCTTCCTAGAGGAAGTCGCAACCCTACGTTGTAGATTAGAGGTCCTCATCTGCTGTAATAAGGAAGCGGTCTGAGTTTCAACTGAACTACGAAAAGCCAGGAGGAGAGCTATATCCTCAAAGTTAAGGTTTTTCATAAATGTGGGGACTGCGGCTGTCAGGTGCACATGCAGAGAATACCAGCTTCCCAATCTCCAACGGCTGGCAAAGCAGGGGGGCCACCACGCGGGGGCCATGAAGGAATTTGATACACAGGCCATCTGCCCTTTGGTCCCAAAGGACCCGGGGCCAGGGGACTGTGGAAGCCAGTTGGGCCTTCTTGTTGTCCTCATAATCCCAGCTTGGATGCAGTCAAAGGCAGCTGGACCACAGCCTCCCACCCATGAGACTGCCATAAGCACAAGCACCCAGGTGACAAGAGGGTACATCTGGGTCCGCAAGCCACAGGGAATTAAAACTCTCCACCCTACCTGCTCGTAAGTAGGAAGGGCATGCCTTCACTGCAGGAAAGGCATTCCTGCTGCATAAGCTCAGAAACATGGCTTGATTGTTTCAGAACACATACACTCCCCACACACAGGTAGTACAACATACTGGTTTGCCTTCTGCCTGCAGAAAACACTCCTAGCTATTTCAGAATCACCCTGCCTTCCGGATGGTTGCTGGGATGGGTCCCTGCATGGACCCAACCTTTCCACACCTCCCTGGTCCCACGCAGCCTGTGATTCATTCATTCAAAAGCTAGCCCTGTGGCATCTCTAATGTTGGACAACGTACAGAAAATTAGTGAGTCAATGAGGGCAACAGACATGGCCTCTGCCTCAGGATGTCTGCAGAATTACTCTGGAAGGTTCTGTGAACAGAAGGCTGATCCTTAACCTAAGTCAGTGTACAACACCTTTATCTAATGTCACATGATAAAGTCACAAGACTCAGCATAGTCAGAGACTAAAATCCTCAGTTTGTGTGTGAACAGTGACTGGGGGCTCACACCACAGGCCACTGTCCTGCACTCAGTCAGGGGGCACATGAGGGACTGATGATACCCAGCAAAGCCACCCTTGGCAGATCATCAACACTGAACAAGAGATGCAGGTGAGGCCCAGGCACCGAGGGCCGCCTAAGTCTAGACCTCACAGGACACAGGGCCGCCCCTGCCCCTGCCCCTGCATTCCCACAGGAGGTTTCCATTCCTGAACTGGGGAAGCAGGTCTCTGTCCTCCGTCTGCAGAAGGGGTGGGATGCAGGTTACCCTGACCAGCTGAGCCCAGGGGCATTCCAGGAAGCCTGCATTGCCAACCCTATGTCCCAAGCTCCCCATGGAAAAGGGGCCAGGCCTGTTCCGAGGCCCTGGTATCCTGAAACAAAGCACCACCCAGCTTAACAGCCTCACCTAACGACCCGATGGAAAGCGATCACCCACACTGCTGCGCTGCTCCAGCTGAATTTTTTTAAGGAGTTGCAGGTTACACCCACCCTGCCAGGGCCAACAAAGGTCTCCTTTGAGTTAAACAATGTAAAGCTGAACCAGAAGAGGCAAGGCAACCACAGACCAGGTGCTGCGTTACCAGAGACAGAACCAGAGAGTTCTACCACCAGGACTCCATTTCTACGAATCTCCTATAAGAAACAGCAGCACAATACTTACTATCTGCTAATTCAAAGCCCACTCCAAACAGATGGGACTAGAAGCTCATGGGGACATTTGATCCCATCAGCCTGAAGAGAGACTGAAATTGGGGCGTGGTCGGGAAGGGGGGTCCTGTGTAGAAGCCATTGCTGTTAGCATACATCTATGAAGAAATGGAAATTGAACACTAGAAATCAGACGCTCAGAACCGCTATTCATCCAGGGTTTGTGTTTTTTATCCCTGTGCATTAACTTTTTTTTCCCCTAATGTTCTATCTTTTTGCCATATATAATTAATTTTAACAGCTTCTGCAACTTACCCCACAGGCTGTTGCGGGTTCTTTTAAATAGTATACTGCTGAGAAATTGATTTGTTTGCTCCCCGTGCCTAAAGAAACCACATTATAAAATATGTATAAATGTCACTGTTCGGGCTGCTGCCTAGGATAAGTACAGAAAAATGTTCCATTTTACCTCCTTGCACAGGAGTCCACATGTGTAAGATATTCTGTTATTTCCCATGGGGCCCCCACAAAACCGATGAATTACAAAACACTTCTTTGAAAAACCTCCTATTTATCCTTACTTAACTGGTACAAGTCTGGGGGAATTATCTTAATTGCTATGTGGAAAGAATGAATTGCAAATGCATTTAGTTAACCAAGACAACTTTATTCTTAACAGCACAGGGCCAGGTGGGAGTCGCCAAGTTTGCCAAAAATAAACAAATCAATCAATCAATATAGTAAATGTGCTCAGTTGGGTGTTAGACAGGAGACACTGGCAACAGGCCTGGAGACACTACTTCTATCAGGCACAACTGACTTCTCAGCCATTTCCTAAAGCCTTACTTTCAGAAATTAATTAAATCTTGATCCAGAAATAAGATGATAAAAACCTCTCAAAGTACCCATTTTGTTCTTTCAGGGTCACATGGGCTCTTTCTTAACCTGCAGAGTATTTCTTTAGCATTTGGAGCTAAGGGAGCAGCTAAGCTGGAAAGTAATGCCAGGTTACACTTGAACCTGGGGAGGTGGTTTATGTCCCTCCATAAAAACCCAAACGGAAGTACAGCTGAGACGGCCTAACACTAAGGCCATGTTAAAACAAGGCGATTGCTCTATTGCATTCTGCAAGGAGTGGTGGTGGCAGTGGTAACACGTAAATGCTAAACAAAAATGTTTATATAAAGAAATAACCTTTTCCTCTTTCACTCATCACACCCAGAATGCTTGATTAGAGAACCAAACATTTTTATAGGAGAAAACTCATTCATACCCATTCACACATAACACACACATCGTTAATCTGAAACTTACAGGAAACATAAAGCATCATTTCTTTCATCAGGCACAGCCCTTACCCTGTTGCCAGCCATCACCTCCACACACCCCTCCCCATTCTTCCTCCCTGTAACACACGCGTGCTCCAGGCCTCCAGGAAACAATGAGGATCAGTCTACTGACACTGGCCTCCGCTTGTCCTGTAACCAGACTGCTGCCCCTCTGCCCAGTAAGGCCAGGGGCAAATCACTGCCGGGCCTGTTCAGCTCCCCACCACAGCTGGCCTTACAGGGGCTTTCTTGCACACGGGTCCTGCATAGAGCCGCACCCTTGGGGACAAGCAGCAGCCCACGGTCAGCCCCCACTTCACATGGACCAAGTGCCTGGGGCCAGGACTGACTCCATCATACCCCTGGGGACTTCCCAGATGGCTAAGCACCTCAGGAGTCACCACCAGCTACAAAGGGATCCTGCCACACTGGCCACACATCACACTACTGCAGTGTTTTCAGCAGGGGACGGGGGGAAACCTCAGTCTGCGGGGAGGGGGGGCTACACTGTCGGTGCCTGAGCCCCATGTCTACTCGCCCACAAACAGGATTGGACCATCAAGTTCCCCACGAATAAAATGGGATCTTAGCCAAGGTCAGAAGGACTATGCACTGGTTCCCCAGTTCATCTCCTGGATAGGGAGCCCAGTGACACCCCTTCCGCTCTGGCCAGGGGGCGGCAGGCCCCGGGCCATCCCCCCATAAAGGGCTCTCCTCGGGAGCACAGTTCGGCGTAGAGCCACCCCAGCCAGGAACCACAGGAAGTACAGGCAGTCTTGCTTATTCCGAACACATGGATGACAGAGTGAAAATTAAGACCCTCTGTTTTGTTCCACGCCTCCTTGGCTGGTAAAAACTGCCTTTGATTAGAACCAGCAGTCTTGAGGGGTGGGAGGTGGGGAACAGCACTAACAGCGGAAAACGAAACCACCAGGAGTCAGGGGCCGAGGAGGGAGGGAATGGGCTTGGCCCCTTGGGCTGTGGACAAGACAGACCCTAAGAGCAGGAACAAGGGGATGGCGCAGATGGCCACTCGGCCCCCCCAGGGGCTGGGCTGGGACTTGAGATTCTTAGGAGAGGGACAAGGCTGAATCAACACCTCCAGAGAACGGTCCCCCACGGAAGCCGGCATCCGTGGCTCAGGAATAAAAGCCACACAGAACCCAGAGCCCAGAGCTCCCGCTGGGGCCCCTCCATGGGGACCTCTTCTCCCCTCTCCTGAGGGCGGCTGAAGCCCCACCCACATCTTCCCCAGGCCCCCTCTTGGTCCCCTGGCCGTCTCCCATCTAGAGCTCCTCTGGGGGTGAGAGGCGCTGCGGGTCCTCTGGTTTGTGTTTCCAACACTGCCAGTTGTGCCTCTGGCCTCAAGCCTGGAGCAGGATCCCAAGTCCCCACGGCAGGCTGAAGGCTTTTGGAGGCCACATGCTGGGAGCAGCAGGGCCAAGGCCAGGCTCCTCCGCTGCCCCTCGGCCACCCACAGCCAGACCCACTCCAAAGCGTAGCTGTTTACTGCTAGGGCAGGGCAACATCCTCCCTTCCGGGTTTCAGGGATGTCGTCTCTCTTGGCAGGAACCGAGCAGAGCTAGGAAGGGGGCCTGGGGAGGACCTTGCCGAGCCCCACCGGCACACTAAAACCATGCTTCAGGTCGGCATGGCTGTTTGTCCATGTTTTTAAATGAGGGCATCCTCAAAAATACAAAGAGGACGAGCATGACAACCCTGGCCAGAGGCCTGCCTGGGGGCCTCGCCTCCTTTCTCTCGTGAGGTCGGTCAGCCTCTGATCAGCACCCGATCCACCACACAGCGATGCACACGTTTCTCTGGGAGCAAGCCACTGTACACGCCACCATCATTTTACAGCATAAAAGCTAGGGGCTTTGAGTTGCAGCTTCACTTACTTGTAGACATTTAACAAAAAGTGCTTATTTCTCCCTGACACTTCTGTTAAAATTGCCAGGTAACTGGGTGCTGCTGCAAATACTATTGCTTAATAGTAAACAGTACAAGAAAAACAACGATCTATCTGAACTGATGGAGAGCTAACCCTGGTTTCAGGAGAAGTCAACAAACCAGTGGGCATATTGGGTTTTCATTTTAATAAGGAACAACACAGAGAACGGATGGTAAAAGCAGAACGATATACAACAGATAGAAGTTTACTGTGTCTTTTATCATTAGTAATAACAAAATGGGTCTCTGTGGGGGGAAGAAAACTGAAATGTTTGATTTGAAGCTATTTTTCTTAAAAAAAAGGGGGGGGCACAGAATATGAAGTCTGGAATAACAGGCATATGTTTTTAAACGAGGGCATCCTCAAAATACAGAGAGGACAAGCATGATGTGGAAATGGTTCTGGAGCCGCACCAGCTTGCCGTTCCCAGGCTGTGACTCTCCGTGAGGTCTGTGGTTTTCATCCACTTGGCCTCTGCCCACGTCAAGGTTTGTCTAGACCAGAGACTTCACAGCAAGTGAGCAATCAGGTTGAAATCAACACGTGGGTCCTTCCTTGGGCAGCAATTCAAGATGCCTCTCTTGTGTTGTTATGTATCAACTGAAGGTGAGCTGGGTGGGTGGCTGCCCATAAAGTGGGGTACCTCTTACCGGGCATAGGGACAAGCCATAGAGAAGAGGTCCAAGGCCCAACACATGCTTCATGGGACCCTCGAGAACTCTGCCTTGTGAGTCACAGGAGGTTGGTCTGAGCAAAGATTAACACCATGGCAGGCAGGGTGCCCAGTGCTGGGGTCAGCCAGGCCAGCAGGGCCAGACAGTACAGGTGCAGTGGTGACAAGTGTGGCATCCTCTGGGCACAATAGCCATGCTCCCATTATGGCCATGTCCAGGGTGGTGCTGAACCTCTCAAGCTCTTCCAGAGTGCTATCAATAACTATTACCCAAAATTATGCCAAAAACTTGTACATGTGGAGAACCACCATACAAGACCAAGAGTCTGAGCACACTTGGTGCTCAGGAAAATCTGGTATCGGGAATTGTGCTGCAACTTTGTCCTAATACGGGATGCATTTATGCAATGCTAATGTTCCTGAGAGCGGGACTACCAATGAACAGCATCCTGCAGTGGTTCAGTTATTAGGTTGAGTCATATGAAAAATGCTGTTATTCAACCATTTTTGATATTTAAAAAGTCCTTTTCATCCTTCTACTATGAGTTTCCATGTTCTATCTTTAGAAGAATAGTGTTCCAACCCCACTCCCAGCATCTGTAAACAGGTACCAGGTGTCACTATTTGGCTGACATGCTCCTCCAAACAGCAGGCGGGCCTTAGGCACCTTTCGGGGGTGGGGGGCTTGGATACAGACCTGGACACCCACGGCGGTCTCACAGATTCCCTCACTGTGACCCGCTGACCTCTTCAGCCAAGAACCCAGTACTGGAACTAACACCCCAGACCCACAAAGATTTGTACAGTGTGTCTGCCTGTGAATCCCGGGAGGATTTTGGCACACAAGGTCTAAAAAAGGATTTCTTTCAGAAGAAGAAAGGGTGAGAGTCAGAAAATAAATAAATGTGGGCCCTCAAAGGCAAAATTGAATGTATATGGCTGAGTGGCCAGCATGACTTACTAATAAATACCCCTATTTCCGCCACAAAGAAGGTTCAGTGACGTCTCTAGTCTCTCATCCTCCCCAACGCTAAGATTCCTGGAACTGTTCCAAGATTACACGGTCTGCTCTGGTACGAAGCCCTCTGTTAACTGCACGCTGCTGTGGCCTCCGGCTGGGCAAGGCCCTGCAAATCACCCCTGGGAAAGGTTTCAGGACCTCTACATTAAATTAAGTCTTATCTTGAGGACCATCCCAGGACAACTACTCACTTCACAAATAAGGCTTCCAAATGCCGACAGGAGGTGACCGGCTGGTGAGCAGGCTCGGCAGACCTAGGTCGCAGGCAGCTGCATCAGTGTCCCCAGCCGATCCTACTCTGTGGGCAGGGGAGGGAGACGCTCAGTGTCCTTGGGCCCCAACCACTCTTCTGGTTAGGTTCAGGCTGCGGTTCAGCTTGGCCTCGCAGGCAGCCACGATGGGTGCTCGCAGAGGTTTAGACTTCTAAACTGACCACAATTCCAAGGGAAGGTAGGCCCAACCAAGTCTGCAGTGGTGAACTTAACCTTTCTCTGTCCTATTCAACACCTCAGGGAACAAGCCTAGGGGTTTGACAGAAAAGAACACTGAGAAAATATGCTCACACACTCTTTTTCTTGCTTTGAAATGATGTTGTTAGCTTGAGGAGAAAACATTTTTTTCAGCAGGACTTAACAAAAAAAAAACAATCAATCACTTTTGAGAAGTTGCCATTTTGAGACTTTGAGTAAGATCCACGTTCTGTGGGAAATGGCTAGTGACATACTGAAACTAGACTCAAAACCTCCAAACCTTGCTGTGGGGAAGACTGAACTGTACCAATCAATGTTTTCTCAACCACACTCCAAACAAGTACAGACAGGATGGACTGCTCTCCTCAGCGCACGCCCACATTCCCAATCAATGTCACCAGAGAAAATCGTTACATGTTCAAGACCTCCTAGAGGCTGGCAACTAAAAATCTAAGCTCATTAAAGATGTGCCATCATCAGCAAGCTGCTTTCTTTCTAAAGACGCCCATCTACCGTTTTAGGAGAGCCCCTTGGGGTGATGTGAGACCATTTCCCTAATTCATTTTTATTCTTTGTAATTAATACGTCAAGAAGTCCTAACACGACTTCCACTCTGACTTGAGTTTCTCAGCAGTATAATTTCCATTGACTTATCTCTATAGTAGCAGCGAGGGAAGCAACAACCGCTTTACACTGAACTATATTGCTTCAGAGTTAATTACACGTATTTTGCTTTTGATAAATGAAAATACCAGATGCAATTAACTGAAAGACAATCAACGTGATTCTGCTATTAGACATCCCAGTGAAACATCCAGGGGTGGTCTGCAATCCACAGCCTTCAAGGAATTGAAAACACATTCCCAAGGGGTTTTAGAAAACCTGAACTTTTACCTGGAGATATTTTGCTATAACTCACCGATATAAATCTGTCCACAAACTCTATAGTTCCCACGACAGGCTGTCCGTCTTTTTAAGGGAATCCAGTTTCATTGGTTCAAAACCATTTAAGGCGATGAAACCCTGAAAGCAAAATGAATTGGGTCAGTGAGGCTGAAGCAGTGACTTTTTTTTTCCCTTTGGTTGTTTACATCTAGCCATTCTTTAATTGCATTTTTCCAATGCCTTCAATTCTAAGCTACCAGAGGTTATTAAATGGTTTCATTAAAAATACTATTTGTCTTGCTTTAGTCACACACCAGATCAAATTAAACAGTAGAGCACCAGAACAAATGAACCCTTTCCATCTACTCTGACACAAAGCCAAGTGTGCAAAGCTAGAAGATGATACTGTGTCATCACTGTGAAAATGTCACTTAACTTTCTTTACATCTCTCCAAGTAGCAAAGGGACAAAACAATCAATACCTTCAAGCAAAAGGTATTACCAACTGTTTGAGAAATATGGAGTACAAAGTGCAATTCATAAGCCCATGGTTTATAAGTGCTATTAGCATAAATGCTGACAACTGTTAATCCACTGTAACTCTGATTAACGGTTGCAGTTGTCCATTAATAGAAGGCATTTTAACTTACTACTGAAATTGATTACTCAGTTAAGAATGCAATCCTAATGTTCAATAAAATTGCACTTTCTTGGCAAATGCAATATGAAATGAGGTGATGCATTAAACAGCACTCACATTTATTTTACTGTACATGGATGGAATGAAGAGGAAATATATGGTGCCATCACATTTTCTGAACCCCTTCCTGTACACACAGAGCTGTAAGAGGAGCAGGCAGGCAAGTTCCTGCTTCTGTGGCTGACAGAAAAGGCAAACACTTGGGTGAGTACGTCCAGGTGTCTTTTCTGTGGCTTTCCCATGAAGAACAGATAGAATTGCAACACTGGAGTTGCTGTGCAACTGGAGTGGCCACGTTTAAGGTAGTTCTTTCTCGAGGCCCGCGAGAAAGGAGAGGTATGCTTCCCGAAAATGAACTGCTACAACCAACCCTCACCATTTCCATGCCCATCTTACCATCAGGATTCAAATGGCTGATTAATATTAAAAAATAAAGTGTACAAAATTACTGTAACCAGCTTCCCAGCTATACTCTACTTTTCAAACCATTCAAATTTTAGGAAGCTAGGGTTTCCTAATTCAGTGTCTCTTCTTACTCTCTTGGGATCCAGTCCTGCGACATACCTTGTCAGTCAGGACCTCCCAGGCCCGTCCACCCCCAATTCAAAAGAAAGCCACACTCCCGAGTCCTGTCTGTGTAAGGTAACAATGCAGGGCATTTGAGGGCCCTGATATTAGACAGCAACCATCATGACTACTACCCAGAATGGGCTGAGGAACTACTCAGAAGGAGGCCTCTACAATGAGGTCATGCGAAACCTCAGAAGTAATCCACCCCCTACTGTGCCCCACACCATCTTATGCCCCATACTTTCCAATTTGGGTAGGGGGCAGGGGTGGGCACAGGGTAAGGGACAAGAGCGCCATTCTAAGTGCTGGGAAGGGAGGGATGGGCACGGGTTTCTCTGTAGTCACAAGCTTGTAATGACATAATGCAGTTTCATGTTAACTAAGCATCTACTATAGCCAAGGAACCATCCTTTTGAGGTGGCAAGAGCTTGCCTAGCAAACTCCTATCCACCCTTCAAAACCCATTTTATAGGTATCTTCTATAGTACCTTCCCTGACCATCTTCAAGTCTCTTAATGTTAAATGCCCTGATCAAATTTTATTTCATCTCTGGGTTTCTCCATGTCTGGAACATAGCAGGAAATCACATATTTAACTAACTGTATAGCAGAATTTATTTTCCCCACCTAGTTTTGTTTGTCCTAGTATATGCCACAGGCTTCCTTTTTCCTATTCCCAGTGCTTTAGACAGTAGACACTGAAATGTTTATGGATACATATATAAACAATGAATTTCCAAAAATGTAAGGAAATTATATACTTCTACTAAGTGGCACATTGTGGAAAGGAGGGAGGGATGGCAAAGGAATGGAGGAAGTAAGATGCAGAAAGGTCTGCATCATTACCTCTTTTAAACATAATCTGAAAATGTAGAATAACATGTTCACATCTATTTATTCTAAGTGGTGGGTACAGATTCTTACTTTGAGACACTTCACAGTACAATTGATTAAACAGGGGTCACACAACTCTGCCTTGTACAAGGCTTCACAGAGGAGGTGGCGCGTCATGGAACTTCAAGCCGCAAATTCAGGAGAGCCCGAAGCCCGCCGAAGCCCACAGCACCGGCTCACTTAGCAGATGACCATTAAAAGGCTTAGAAGACTGTCCAACCTTTAAAGATTTAAAGAATCTTTAAAGCAAGTGCCCATTGTTACTTGATGGTATAAAGAAGTATTAAAAACGACTAGAGCTACTGAAAGGCTCAAAATTCAAAACCTGCTTGTTTCAATGGATACTTGCTGACTGTACAATGTGGAGTCTGCCCGGCAGATTTGCCTGGGGAAATTTTTCTGGCAGGATTTCTCTAAGAACTTCCACGAGCAAACAGCAAGACAGAGAAATGACTTGGTGGGTTGGAATCACCACTGCTCCTAAACCAGCTACGGCAGGAACCCAAGCGGGCCCTTCTGCTGGTAACTCGGCTGCGATGAGCAAATGCCAGTCAGCTTCAGGCCTCGGCTGCTTCTGACTCAGGACAAGGGCTCCTATTTTTGGCCAGTACCATCAACCTGGGTAAATCTATTACACATCGTTTGGCAAATGTGTTCCCCATGCAGCTGATGAGAATGAGGGGTGGGCACGTGCACACGCTGGAAGAACAGCAGCACCCTGAGCTGGAGGAGTCAGTCGGAGCCAGGCCTGGGTCCTGGGGCTTTCTACATACAGCAAACTATCGATCAGGACCCAGGACACTGCTTAGAAAGATCCGCTCCACCTGGACTTTTAGTTTCTTCTTATACTAATGTCAGGCATATGAAAATTACATTTTAGATACGAACAGCTGACCTCTCAACAACACAGGGGTTAGGGGGGCCAAACCCCCAGCTAGAAAATCCACAGATAACTTCTGACTCCCCGCCCCGCAAAAACTTAGCTACTAATAGCCTGCTGTTGACCAGAAAATCTTACTGATAACATTGGTGATTAACACATATTTTGTGTCATATGTATTATATAATGTACTTTTACAAAAAAGTAAGCTGAAAAACATGTTTTTTCAAATTGTTGCAAATCTCTGAAAAATTTTCCCAATATATTTATCAGAAGAAATCTGCATATAAGGTGTACCTGTGCAGTTCAAGCCTGTGCTGTTCAAGGGTCAACTTTAGTTAACGGTCTACTTCTCTGAAATTGAATGCAATGAGCACCCTGGAAAATCAGCTAGGGGCCTGAGAGACTCTGCCCTGACTCATCCGGGAAGACCAGCCCTGCCCTCCCTGGAACTGCAGCTGCCTCCCTCCCAGCAGTTCCTGGGCTCTGCGTGGCCCTCAGTGTCCTCCACCATCCAACTACAGAGCGAGGGGAGGGCAGAGGGGTGGCTCAGCCTGGGCGCCCCCAGCACCCACCCCACTGCTGAAGGCTTCACTTATGTAGCAAAGTGCCCGCTTACTTGCACTTATTGGGCATGAATTATTTCTAATGCTGCTTCTTGTGTCTAAGGCTTTGATGTGCCACCTCTTGTTAGCACCCGGGGCCCGCCTGAGCCCCACCTGGATTCTTTGCTTTGACTGACTCACATTTGGGTCATCTAGGCTTTAAGATGCCTGTGTGCTGTGCCAGGGGCGGGGCGCGGGGGAGGGGAGGCAGCGCAGCTTCACCCACTGCTTCCAGGCGAAGCACCTCTTTGCCTCCTCTTTTCCAGGCTGGCCAGTGAGCAGAAGTGTGGCTCAGCATGGGCACTTCTTAGGAGGGAGAGAGGTCCTCAAGTGGCCAATTTCAGACAGAAGCAGGAGGCACAGGGCACCCAGAAGCCCAGGAGAGTACCAGCCTTATCTGAAGAAGGGCCACTGTGTTCATCTCAGATCCAGGGCCCATTAACATTTATTTCTTAAACAGAAAACCAGCAATTGGAAAACAGAAAATCCTTTGGTAATTATGAATTTACTGCAATGAACAATCACCAGGAGGGGACACGCAAGAGAGCAAGGGGCTAAAGGGACCACACACACAGAGAAATCCCGGGTGCCGCAGGTCAGGAGGACCAACTACCTTCCTGGAACCCCACCCTTCTGAGACGGAGGGGACGCATGTGCTTCACAGGTGAGAGGTCCTTTCAAAGACGTAAGAAGCGAGGCCCAGGGCTCAAAAAATGCTAGTCATCATCAGACTTGGCACACAACGCCACAAAGCTGTCATCATCAGCATCTTCTAAGAACCAAGCCCATCTCTGCCCAAATCATGAGATAAATGGTTCATTCATATTTGGCACCTATCCAGGTCACTAAGGAGCCTTACATGTTCTCCCAGGAGGGTGGCCTCACTCTGGCCTTGCTGAGTCCTGTGGCAAGGCTGTGCACAGAAGGGAGCAAGGGGACCATCCAGAATCCCAGCCTCTCTCTTATAAAAATGCCCTTGAGGCACACACGGTGCCCACTGTTACCAAATTCACACTGAGTCATGCTAGCACAGTGCCCTGCTGCTCCAGGAAATGCTTACCTGTCCACAGCTGCAGGCCACCCACCCCTCAGGAGTGAGCTGCCGGCGGGGCTGCTGTAGGAGGGACCCACAGAGGTGGAACCTGGGCCACAGCTCGAGACAGGCTCACCCTGCCACCCCGTGGGCCTCGGACTGAGCTCACGGGGAGCCCATCGGGACCTGAAGGTCTGCAGGCCTAGCCCACACAAGCCCTTTTTCAATCTGTTCATCTCCTTGGCCACACACAACAGCCCCAAGGCACTGTTTTGGGGTGTTAGTCTGTGCAAGAGGGGGGTGATCCTCAGTGAAGGGACCAAGAGAGCCAGAATGTGACAGCAGGTGGGCGCCCGTGGCTTTCCCAGGTACCCACAGCAGGTCCTCAAAACATCTCAAGGGTGACCAGTGAGGAAAAGCCTCAGGCAGATGCAGAACCAGATGTTCAGAGAAGCCAAATGCCCACCCCCTAAAACTGACCAGCTTGTATGAGGGTGAAGTTCCTTTGGCCCGATGGACAGACACAAACAGAGCCAGAGGGTGTTAATTTGAGGCTACATACAGCAGCACCAGGAGCGCCTCTCTTGGGCCGCTGTGGGCACCTGCTCCAGCATGACAGGGGCGGCCTCCGAGGCCCCCTCCCTCCAGCTGCTGGTTCCCACCCTGGCCGCCTCAGCAGGCCTCACACCGACAATGTCCTTTCATGCCCTGAACACCCTCCGCGGGTCGGGCCCTCTCTCCTCAGGGCAGAGGTGAGGTGTGCTAGGCAAACGACCCACCACGGAAACAGATGGCCTCATGGCTCCCCGTCAGACTGGGCAGGGACCTGCATGCCTGGGGAGCCACGGGGACATCTCTGAGCAACATGGGTCGTGGGCGCAACCGCTGCTGGGAGGCAGCCCCCCTACCCTCTGCCCCCATACTCGGCACACCAGGCCACACATGTGGATCTGCCCTCTCACCAGGATGGCAGGCCGACAGTGACGGCACAAGCCCAAGTCACCTGGACGGTGCCCCCACTCCCTCCCCCATGTGTACAATGTGCCGGCCCTGCCTTTAATTATTAACTCACCCCCAGAAAGGCCTAGCCCATCAGGCATGACGTAGTGTGGAATTCTGGTTTGGCTGTCACATGGGAAAAACCAAGGAAACAACATTCACCAAAGAGCAAACTGTTCTATGCACACTGCGCAGGACAGAATTAACATGATGTGACCTTAGCGGAGCCAGGTTATTCCTTCCCAGGATTCAGTTCCACTCACTGCTGCCTAATAATAAATAAACCATAGTAATTAGCTTTGAAACGATTATCTTTTATTCAGGGGGGTGGAAAAGAACCCTGAAAGCTAATTTTTTCCATGTCCCTGTATAGCCCACGTTGGCTTTGAAACACTTAGGGTCAAATCAACACTTCATTACAATACCTCGATGTCCAAGAGTTTCAACTTCAATAAGAAAAACTGCCCTCCAGGCAGAAACATTACATACACAGTCTTTGCAGAAAGAATGTTTATGGAAATTTTGTAATATTAAGTATGTTCAGCTCGTTTTAAGTTTTAAGAATGTAAAAAGGTCCAATAGCCAAGACATTAAAACTCTTGTCTTCAAATATAAGGACAACCAGTGGAAAATCATAAGGAAAGTCTTGGAACTCTGCCATTTTTTTAAGGAAAACAAAATAGGATACTTTCTCAGTGTTATCTCAACTGTAGTCTATTTATTTACCCATTTCTCTACTCTCAGCGTTTTTACTTTTGTACCTTACAGAGCCAGCAGACAAGACAGGCTAGGTGACCAGGAGCAGCTTAGCATTGTAGCATCCAATCCCCTGGACAAATGCTCTATCCTAAGTGGCTCTACTGATGGAGAAATAACAAGGACAGGAGGATGCCAGATTGGAGGCGGGGGCTTGGAAACTGGAAAAATGAAACCAGAAAGCAAATCATTAAATGGGTGCTGCTGATCAGGCCTGGCACAGGCCAGACTTTGAAAAGAGGTTAGGCAGGAGGGGGATCCATGAGCAGTGACCCACACATACAGTGACGTCATTTCTGTGGAGGGGAGCTGTGTTCCCACACCCTGAGCTGCCCAGCTGGCCTTGGAAGGGAAGGCGGCTGGTGGGAGCAGTCTGACCCTCGGCTCACAGAAGCCTGGCTGTACCCCCACTGTCTGTACGAAACTCATACAAGCCATGAAGCAGCTTGTTAACTCTGAAAAACCAGGAATAGAGGAATCCTCGACAGGCGGCCCCTAAAATCACCCCAGCTCATCAGGAAGCCTGGCCACTGAGGTCTCTGCTGAACTTACCAGGGCCCATTTCCAGCAATGGAACAGATGTAAGTCCATACTGCAAATCAGGGGCACTTGGGGACATGTCACCAGTGGCTTTTTATGGTTCCACAGAGCAACTGAACAGGAAAGCTACTGGCCGAGGTGCACACTCCTCTGAGAGATGGCCCAGAAACTCCCAGGAGTGGAAGGAGAGAGAGCTCACCAGACAATAGGGCCCAGCTAACCGACCTCAGCACCTTGAAAGAATGCTCTGGCCTGGGTTTTCTCTCCAAAATAGAAACCATCTCAGAGCCTCCCCCTCCAAAAAAAAAAAAAAAAAAAAAAAGAGGGTATAACTGGGAAACTATCTCCCGTAATACACAGTATTATGTTACACCTATGTATCAAACATTATAAACCTATGTCTCAGATCACGTATTTTTTAAAAATTCAAAAATATTTTAATGACATAGGAATAATATACATACACAGGGACAGAAATCACATCCGTGTTACTTCCCCATGCTAACATTAAAGCTGACTTTTAAAATACAGGTCTTTCAGTTCATAAAAATCATTTGTAAGTTTCTCCCTACTGTCCTTTATTTCTACATTTTCTTCAAAGAGAGGATTTCCCACAATCTGGAAAACGCTGTGGGGCTCCTAAGTCAGTAGGGAGGCAGCTGAGCCTGGAAGCAGAGACTGTGCGATGCTACCAAGCGCCTCATCCTCGACTCCTGCGCATTGGTTCCCTCCCACCCCAGCAACACCACAAGCCAGCCCCACCGAGGGGGCAAGTCCTCAAGTCAGAGCCACGCTCCAAGCTGGTTCCACAGGCACCACCCACCCCCACATCCTCACCCAAGTTCAATCTAGGAGAGGGTGGCCCTCTCGGGGATTCTGATGTGTCACTGAATCCAGGCCTATCAGCCTGGGAGAATCCGGGGAGGGAGACAGGTGGCACCGCCGTGGGAATCCCTCCTCCCCAGTGGAGAGCTCAGAACCCACCCTCTGGGGGAGGGCGGCCCTGCAGGTGGGGGGGGACGCTCAGCAGGCTCCAGCCGGGTTCCTGGCCACAGATTAGACTTGCAGCAGACTGAGCGAGGAGCAGCACCAAAAAAAAAGCAGAATGACTTGGGCATCAAACGGCTTAATCCACAAGCCTGAAAAATCACTTACAAGGAGGGGATCAGCTTTCAGTATCAACACTACTGACCAATAAGCTGCATACAGAGTACTGAGCGGGGCCGTGGGGTTAGGGCCGGGTGACAGCCCCTCAGTCTCGCTCGCTCACCCCCCGCTTTTCACTGTGGAAGGCAATCACCGCTCTCTGCCTGTTGTGCGACTGTCCAGCGGGTCAGCACCACGAAGCACGGCTGTCCAGTATTTACCTTGGAGAACTCGGACACCACTCAGTAGTTAGGAGCACTGAATGAGGCCGCGTGGCCCTAGAGAAGCTGCCTGGTCCTCAGTCTCTCCTTTCCTCACCCAGGAGCCCAGGATGTGGCCACCAGTGCCTCCTTCACGGGCCCACAGCAGGGATGACAGTGGGCTCCCTCCACTCTGGAAGCACCCAGGTGACTGTCGTTTAACAAATGCTTTCTTGACTAAGACAACTAGGTGAATTCAAGAATCAGAGTGCTGGAAAGAAAAAAGGCCTAAGGGAAATTAGGTTCCGTTTTATTTCAGACCAAACTTATTCAAACCTGACCTTCAAGTTCAGGGAAGATTTAAGTTTAAAATGAAGTACATCACTGCCATCAAATAGAGCAGCTGCTGCACCTGCGATAGAGGAATGACTTTACTTTTTAAAATCCATTTACAAGGCTAGGTGTGACATGAGAACAGCACACAAAGAAAGGCTGCAAACACAAATGTGAAGGAAGCCCCCGAAGGTCTAGTAGAAGGTAAATTCACGGGTCCAAAACATATTTCCTGCAGGGGCAAGTAAGTTTCGTTTTTTAAGAATAACTCAAGAGCCAGATGAGACTTGAGAGAATCCCACCCAGGAATGGAGAAACCAGGAACCAGGTCACCCAGCCCATCTCAGACAAAAGCAAAAAATCTGTCTTGACTCAGTTGTTTCCACTCCCAACCCCAAACTGGTACCCAAAACCGCACAGCGCCTTCCGTCCGGCCTGCACACAGACCACCCAGTTGCAATGGTCCCTGATACAGAAGCTATACTGTCTTACCCAGAGGAATCCAAGCCAAGGAGAGAAAAGCCGAATGCAGACAAGCCTCCTTCCCTCTCCATGCCCTCCAGCTGTGTGAGCTCCCCCCCAAAGCACCAGGTACCTCCTAGGCCCCAGCAGGTGAGGCAGCACTGCCCACAAAAGCAGCCAAGCTGGCTCACAGCCTTTAAGAAAAAGAACCAGAGCCCCTAAGAGCATTTAAATACTATCTATTGATTCACATGCGTCAGGTAAATAACACTGGGAATCCTGAACTAACTCCTGCACGTGCCTAATTACTCAGTTGCATTTAATTAATTCTGAAAGTATAGGCAACCTTTTAGCATGGACGTTTATGAGGGCAATAATTCATAAATGCTGCCCTCACTCACATGGGGAATGTGTAAATGCACACACATATATATATTCAAAACCCTGTGCAGATGGGCTTCTGGAAGGAACCGCTCAGGATTTTCATTTGGAAATGAGATTCTCAGGACTTGTAATAGCGCAGGCCTCACAGAAGCATGCCAGGGCCACCTAGATGCCTTGGAACTTCCTCCTAAAGAAATCACACTGACACATTTACTATTGCCGTGGCATGACTGCTAATAAACAGAACATCAAAATTCAATGATCCTTTATCCCAAGTGTGGTTTGTTCACACACTGCAGTTAACGGGCACTGTGCAAAAGCACACAACACAGATAAACAAAACTCACAAGGTGAAGGGGGCTCTTCTGCTGGTTTCCAAAACCAGGCAGGCCAACGTGGCACAAGCGACACTGAACATTCACAGGGGACATTTGCTCAGCAATGGGGCACACTAAGGAGAGGCCAGAGCCACCCTGTCCCTGGGAGCCTTAAGAGCAAGGAAGGTCACCTCTACTCTCAGGTCTCCAGGACGGGTTCCTTCTGACCTGGGGTTCCACTCTAAGACCCGGTCAACAATCTCTAGGATGAAATACTCCTTCTCAATAAAAGGAACAAACTAGTTATACATGCAACAACTTGAACAAACCACAAAGGGAATTGTGCTGAGTGAAAAAACTATCCCAAAAGGCTATAATTATCTGATCCCTTTTATATAACATTCTTAAGTGACAAAATTATAGAGATAGAGAACAGTTAAGTGATTGTCAGGTCTTGGACAGGGGCAAGACATTCCAACTCTAGAACTTTCTCTGAGCAAGCTGGTCTTGGAAGCTGGCCGGCCCTTTGTACAACCATGTATGCTGAGTGTAAAGGGTCCTGGCCCCCCAAAGAGGATGTGGCATAAAGGGGCAGCAGGGGAGATCCTTGGGGTGGTGAGACCATTCTGTATCTCGACAGTGGTGGTGCAGAATGGAACCCACACTGAATACAATCACACAGAAGTAAATACACACCCAAGAGAATCTGTGTCACTGGGGAAATCCAAATAATATCCGTGGATTGCATCAATATCAGTTTCCTGGCCATGTTGTTTCTATCATCTTGCCAGTGGCTACAGGGCGGGGGAGACTGGGGGCAGGGGCGGGGACCAGGTAAAGGGCAGCACTTCTCTTACTACCTGGGATTACATGATAACCTCCATGTAAGTCTAACTACAAAAATCGTTAAGTATGCTCGCCCTATTTTTTTTGTTTGGCTCACGTTGACCAAAAACCTGGCAACTCTTTAGGGCATCAGTGTTTACAAGAAGGAGCTGACCCTGTTGAGACGAGTCCCACACCGAGCTGCAGTCAGCTTGCTCGGGCTTCCCGAGGCCCAGCAGCCCGTCCTGCCGCTCAGAGCCAGAGCTCCCAGCTCCTGAACCCTGAGGTCTGGGGAGCTGGGAAAGTTCTCTCCTGCAACGGGCATGACCAACTGACTGGTTTCCCTCTGCCAGCTGTTGCCAGACACCCAGGGCTCCCCAGGTCATATCTTAAAAGAGGGCACCTTTCCTGGCAGAGCACCCTGGAGAGGACGAGAGGGAAATCCAGCCCCAGGAGCTCGTCTGTGCTGCGCACGGTGGCAGGGAACTCCAGGACTCCCTGACCCAGCCTGGCTAAATCGAAACTACAGGCAGCACGCTGGAACAGGCCAAGACTGTCCCCAGATGACACACACAGTTGTACGCTGGGCTGGCCACCTTCCAAGACTCAGCTTGCTCAAGGAAAGTTCTGGAGCTGGAGTGCCCCAGCAGATGACAAGGGTCAGGGGAGACACCTGCCAGAGCTGACCCACAGCTACCTTCCTGCTTTTCCAGCAGCCTGAGGGCCCTGCTGGTGCCCTCACACTCCGCATCAGCCTTTTGTAACAAAATGTAACTACACTGAATCAACCTAAAAATCCTCCCTGGCCTTCTGTGTCTGCCCTCCGAGATCCCAGGGTCCCTCCCGTTGAAGGAGAGCTGGCACATGCACTCCGAACACTGCCAGTAACTCCCTGCTGATTCAAAGAATGCGGAGAGAAGAAAATTACAGGAGCGTCTTTGCTGCTTCCGCCCTTATTGTCTTCAGGGTCACACTTTTCTCAATTCACTCGACAAGACTTTATCCTTACTGTCTCCAAGAGACAATAATGAAAATATCTCCCTCTCCCTAAAATGTGCCATTAGGTACAAGTGTAACAGATAAAAAATATTTTAATAAAAATATTTTTCCAATTTCTACAAACCATTTACTTGAAAGAATCACTTTCAAATCACCAACGCTACCCAGCTTCAAAGCTGCTAAAGGAATAACTAGCGACTGACTTCCACGGGAGTAAAAATTACATTCTACATAAATTAAATATATAATTTGATTAAACATGTTTATGTCTTGGTGATGACATTTAAAATAGAAGTAATCATTTTCTTTCTTAAAGGAAAAACTCTTTCAAATATAATTTGAAGCTGTCAAACCTATCTCCTGCTACAGATCTTTTAAATGTCACATACCTTCAACGGCGGATGGCAGTTTCCTTTTAAATATGTGCTTCCAAACAGTGCGTGCTGAATCAAGCATGTATTAAAATACACCGCTGGCATTTATCCTGATTAAGTATAGGCCTCTCCCATTGCTCCTGATGGATTTGCTCAAGAGTGTAGCACACAGCCGGCTTCCCCATACAACTCCGGAGTGTTTAGTGCCACTGTGGACTGACCGCGACCCACAGGGCCTGACACCAGGTCACATCCCTTGCGCCTCAAGGGGGCAAAGGTATTCTCTTATGACTCCTGCAGTTTTCCTCCCAGATACCTTGCTGAACTCTCTGTAACCCAATTTTGACATGGCATCAACGGGCCAATTGTAACAGTGCTAATCAGATGCAAAGAAAACTCCGAACTCATTCTCCTAAGTCAATGACCTACATAATTCAATTGCTTATTCTCCAACTCAGTAGCAAACACCGTGCTATATTTAAACCCAGAGCACAGATATATCTTTTCTTCTGAAATGCTCAGAGATACAGATAAGCCAGCCCTCCTCTTCTCGACTAAGGAATGCAAACCTTGTCCACATCAACTGTCTGGGCAACTCTGAAGACAGCAGTGTGGTCCACGTCTCTGTTATCTTCTTAAGAAGCTGCTCAGTGTCATTTTTTGCCAAAAGCAAATGTGGGCAACTTCTGTGCTGGAATGTAAACAAAATGAAGCCTGGTTCACCCTGCCTTCCCAATACTCAGAACATAGCAAGAACTCAGAAAAGAGCCCAAATGACTTTAGGTAGTAAGGGTGGGCAACAGGCACATCCCACACCAAGTGTCCAATAAGGGTGCAAATGATTCCTGACTGCTGAATCTTGGTACTAGGGCCCAAACCCTGAATAATCCTGCAGGCAACAGAGGTGACAGCAGGAGGAGCAGAGAGCTCTCAGCAACACTGGCAGGAGGGCAAATGTGCCCTCCCAACCTTGGCTGGAGGAGCCCGAGAACATCTGAAGAAACATTCAAGGCAGCAGGTTCGAGAAATCAAGCAGAAGAGGCATCCCAACCCAGCCCAACACCACAACAGGTACCTTCTTCCTGGGAAACTGGGGCTGTGCTCCTGGGGAGGGACCTGCCTCACGGCTCCACAAGGAGCTTTATAAACATGGTAGCACAGCAGGCGGCCTGGGAAGGACCAGGGTGGGTAGGATATGTTCACAACAGAAGCCCAACTCTGCACTGGAGTTCAGAAACGTCAGCTGCAGACACCTTCCTGCTTGGCCAACCATGTGGCCTCGGCCGAGTCATTTCACCCACAGAAACCACCTTCTCACGGGTGTGGGAGAGGAATGAGCCCCCAGACACCATGATTCTCTCACTCAGATTCTAAGTCCACTTAAAATAGGCAACCATCAAATGGAAAGCCGATTTTCAAGTCACTAGGCCTGCAGAAGTCAGGCGTGTGGAAAAAAGAATTACAAAGGGGACTTTCGCTTTTTCTTTGGATTCAGGTAAACTCCCTTCACTGAGTGGCAAACTGCTTCTCCTCCACAGCATGGATGAGGAGGGTCCGTAAACGGCACCCACGAGTCAGACCCCAAACATCCATTCAGGCTGTCAACAGTGAAGCTGGGAAGCGTGCAAAATGACATTCCTGTTCTTAGCCACCCTGGCCCTGCTGCAGGGTGCCTGCGCCCAGCATCCTCCTAAGAGGGGAGCCTTCCCAGTTACCACCACAAGTGTGTCTATCGCCCCAAGCCTCAGCACGCAGAAGTGGTCAGCCACTTGCTTTTGGGGTCTGGTTAGCAAGCTTTCATTCTTATCCACCCCCTGCTGGATATGTACACACACACACACACACACACATCTGTATATCTATACACATATATACATACACGTGCACATAACTGTATTTCCACATGCATACTTATATATACATGCAAAAAGCTGGTGTGGAACTCTGATACTCAGAGCCAACAGCCCTTTCTCAGCTGCCATCTATCCTCCCAGACGTACATCTCTCTCTCTCCCACACACACACGCCTCACCACTTTATCCATTCTGATACTGCACAATGTAACGCAGGTACTAAGAAAAGCAGACGGGAAGGTAAATGAAACTAAACCTTGCCTTCAAGGAGTTTCAACAAGGAACAAGAACAGAACAGAAACAAACTGCTAGAAAAGCAAGTATGGACCAAGGAGAGATTGCAACTCTAATTCCCATCCCGGTGCTCCCAATCAACTGCTGCCACCGCCCCCTAAGGAGCTCAGGGTGTCCCTCACCTGTGCCTGGTGGACACTTCCTTTCAGGCTGCATGCCCCTCCCACCCGTCAAACTCAGCTCACCACCCAGAGCCAAGGCCACCCCCTTCACTGGGGGAGTCCCTGCCTCCAGACAAAACAAGCCCAGACCCTGGTCTGACTTCAAGTTTGTGCTCCTGGAACCAAAAGGCCCAGGCCCGCCCCTGTTTCTGTCCACGTCCACATCTGTGTGGCCAGCCAGGCCCCGTGCTGCCCCCGCACATCAATGCCTGGGCAGGAAGTAAAACTGCAACCATCACCTCTACAATACCTATCAAAAGCCCAGCTTAGAAAAATACTTTTTTGGAAGAGAATGATGCATTCCATTCCAATTTGTTAGTATCAATTGGCTTACTCTTTGAAGTATGCTGAATTCCATCCCAAATAAAATGATACTCTGAAGGGCTCCTCACAGAATAGCTTCCCCTAAATTGTCCCTCAACATTGTACTTCTGACTTTCTCTGGTGAACCAGCCCAAGCAGCAGCTGCGGGGCCTCTGGCCTGGCGTCTGTTACAGACCTTAGCCGGAGGCAGAACTCTCCATCCCTACACACGGCCCCTTGTAACGGCTCATCTCTCTAGGATCGGCTTAAGGAAGTATGCTGTCTCCCTCAATTCAGGGGGCTGGTCCAGCCAGCTATCCCAAATTTGCAGTTACCATATTTGCATTTTTGTAATCCACTCTGGCCCCTCCTCAACCTCATCCCCCTCTTACAGCATCCTATTTTTTTGAATCCTCAAAACACTTTCTTGAAAGAGGAAGGATATAAATAAAATGGAATCCACTCAAGGATACATTAATAGCCCTATAAACTGTGTCTCCGAAAGCAGTGGCCCTAGAGAGACTTGGAGAAGCTGGCAGCAGCCTCCCCAGGGCCAGCATACCCAAACCTCTGGGTCCTGGGATGGCCCAGCTCACATGGGGGCTGCTCTGCAGGCAGCTATCTAGAACGTCCGCTTAGCCAGCACCCTTACACTGAAAAACACTAGAAATGCATGTGCTGCTATGTGATTATCAATGGACTCCAGTATCAACTTCATTCTGTCACGAAAGCAATCAGGGTGGCACAGATGTGAAAAACCAGGAACACAACAGGAACCAAAGGTCCTGGCCTTTGCGCTTCACTGGAGTGTACAGTATTTTCAGGGGAGCGGCCGCAGGGGAAGGGAGGGGCAGGGTGGGGTGGGAGATCAATAACTGTTCTGAATATCCAGGGACAGCCAGGAGAAGGAGGCCCCTTCTAAGTAAAGTGCCGGAGTTCAAGAGCGGGTGACCGCCACAGCCTGCCCCAAACACAGCACATGGTGCAGACCGTGCATCTGCCTCATGGGGGGCTGGGGGTGGGCAGCAAGGGAGAGGACGGTGCCCCCAGTCCACCCACTCCCCCACCCTCATGCAGAAAGCCAACATTCTGTTAAATGGCTTAAGAAACAGCTCTGTCTTCCATACATGATTGGTGGCAGTGTAAAAATTTATAACTGCCTTATGAAACTAAACATATACCTATTCTATGACTCAGCAATTCCACTTGTAGGAATTTACCCAAGAGAAATGAAACTTATATCCATAAAAAGACATGTACACATGGAACAGACCACAGCAGATTTATTCAGAGTAGCCAAAAGTTGGAAACAGCCCATGCCCATCAACAGGGTGAATGGGTGAACGCAGCAGTAGACTCCTGTCATAAAATACTACGCAGCCAGTAAGAGGGCAGGAAATCGATGCAGGCTAAACGTTCAAAAATGCCAAAACACATTGAATAAAAAAAGCATTTGCAAAAAGGTACATGTGGCATAATGTACATGTATACATAACGTATGTATGTATATGTCAACAGGCAAAAGTAATCATGTTGGGGGTAAAAAGGTGGTAGCCTAAGGTGATGGGGGCATCAGGAGTGGGGACTGCTGGAAAGGGCCATGAGTGAACTCTCTGGAGTTATGAGATATTCTTTACCTGGACAGGGGGCTCGGGGTATGCAGGTGTGTGCATTTGCCAAAACAGATCGACTGGCATGCTTAGGACCTATACATTTCCTTTTACCTCATGACGCCATTCCCACCCTCAGAACACCTACCCTAGGTTCTACCTCGAAAGAAAACAAAGAACCACAGACAAGTCACTTCAGGTAACGAGATGCACATGAAGGACTCGGATGACTGGAAAGGCAGCCAACACAGGTTGCCAAGTAAAGGATGGATGGACAGATGGGCAGAGGGCAGGAGAAAGCAAAGCATGAGCTCTCAGACCACGGGAGGTGTGTGCTCACTGCAGAATCATGTCCACTCGGGGAGGCTTTTATGCATGTCAGCCCGCAGAAGCCCATCTCCAGAATGAGGACCACAGGACCACCACCACGGCAGGTGCCATTCCCCATCAGGGTCTGAAATGCAGGGGCCCAGGCAGACTAACCACCCAAATCAAAGTGTGGGGACAGCACACATCCAAGAAACACCCACTCTTTCCATGAGCTGATTTACGAATTCAAGGAGGCCCGGGGCATGGTTCAGTTGTTTGTGTTTATGCGGGTTGACAGAGCGGGGCCCTGCACAGGTGAAGGGCCACCACTGGAATAACACCCCAGGGCAGGCAGCCACCTCTGCCTCATGTAGATTCCAGGGCTCTGCGGTGGGAAAAAGAAGCCCTAAGAGCAGCTGAGGGGTGTCTGGCCCTCCTTCTCCAAGCCTCTACAGGGGCAGCCCAGCCTTTGGCCATAAACAGCTCCCCAAGACCAAAACAATTCCCACAGGCCCATTTGGAAACACCCACTAAATGCCATGCAACTTTAACAGGCCATCCTCTAGTGCTGTGTCCTATAAAGTCAAGTCGGACTTCTCGGTGTCAAGTCGTGTTCCCAGTGCACGTCACATGCGGGACGCACTTACCAGCCTCTCGTCTCACCCAAGAGGCTTTTAAAGTATTAAGTATAGAAAAATACATGCAACTTCCCAAAGTACAGCGTGTGAACACTCAAAAAGGTCAATGCGGCAGCCTATTTCCATTACTGATGCTACACTCAGATGGCAGGGGAGCGATGATAGCAGCACATTTAAGTTTCACTGCACTGTAAGCATGAGCCCTTCACGAATCCTCGATCTCCGTCATCTGGGCAGGTCCTGGAAACCAAGCACAGGCCTCGCGTTTCAGTGGCCGGCAAACTGCAACCTGGGAGAGGAAATACGGCCTGCTGCCCATCTGGAGCAAATGCCTGGGCACCATCCCTCCGACCTACTTTATTTTAAATTCACTGTTAGTTTGGGTCCTCCCAAGCCAGATGCTACAGTATTAGCTATGCGAGAAACCTCTGGAGGAACACAGAAGAGCCAGAGGAGGGCACGCACGGGCCTGACTCCTGTAGAGGAGACAGGGAAGGAAGGAGGCGGGGTGGGAGAAACCTGCACCTGCGGTGAAGTTCAAGGCTGCCAGAGGGGGAGCCCTTGGGCCCAGAGGGCTGCTGCTGGGAGGAGTCCCAAGCCTTGCAGAACAGCCTGCTCCCCTCCCCGCCATGCGTGCGCCCTTGCTGGGAATCACCCAGAGTGCAGTCATGTGGTGGAGTCCAGACCCCCAGTGTGTGGCTGGGGCCAGCCATCAAGCAGACGACCAGAGGTGTCTTTTCATGGCACCATACCCTGCCGGGCCAGCGTTGCCATCTGATGACCTAAGACTTACTTGTGAATTTCTCCAAGATTAATATCGGACTTGCAGGGCCACCTGGATGCACCCAAAGCATTCAGTTGGATGTCATTTGGCAGGGAAGACCCACCCCCACCAACTCAGGGACCTCACAGCCTGCTGGCAGTGAGGCCCTCCAAACAAGGGCAGGGAGAGAGAGAACCTCCAGGCCTTAGTACCTAGGTGGGCATGAGTGGATGGAGATGGGAAAATTGTGAGGCTGAGCCTGGCAATCGGGGGCAAGAGCCACCTCCGAGGCAGAGTGTGAGGCAGGGGTTGGTTTGGACTATATCAAGTTCATCAACTACCCAAACTCACTGCATTAGTTAAATTAAACACCATCTACTTCAACAAGTGACCCCCAACCTGAGTATCAATTCAGCACAATGCAAGCTTATTTCTTCACCACAAAAGAGCAGTAGGGAAATCCAGGGACCCAGGATGCTCTGCTGGACTTTCTGAATCTGGCTGACAGTCAAGGTTAGAAAAACTGGGTAAAGCAACCTGTGACTTTACTACTGCCAGGAAGTGACACCCGTTTCCACCAGTGTTCCACTGGCAAGTGCTAACTGGCTGGGGCGTCCGGTACCTGCCTGACAGCTGGCTAGGCAGCCAACCCGGCATGAGTCACCAGAGGGGGAAACATGGACCTTTGGTTATTTCATGGTTTTAGATCTGCTCTTCTACAGCATGTTCACCTTCTAACGTCAGGACAGGCTTATTTTGGAAGCAATATTAGGACTCTTGTCTCTCTGAACAAAGAATCTAAGGTTACTGGACCACTGAACTGAATCTGAAAAGAAATGCCACAACTCCAGAATACATGTACTAAATTCTCTTGTCGCCACACAGCCGTGGCATTTAAGTAGAAGTCTGATCACAACTGGCCTTGTGCTGATCAACTTAAAAAGTTGAGCAACTCATGCGAAACCTTCTTAAGACTGTATCAACAATACCTTAATTTTAAAAAAAAAAAGCTGAGCAACTGTCCTTTTAGTGGAAAATGCTCAACTCTTAACACTTAGAAGTTTGCAAAAGGCTTTCATTTCCATCAAACCTAAGATGCCATTAAATTTCAGATCTACCATTGTCTTGTAAACCACTAATGAGGAAAAAAAAGTACTGTCAATAATTAACTGTGGCATGTGACCAATTTTATGACAACTCACTCCTAGAGATGAAAACCAATGAAATAACGGGGCTTTTGTTGAAGTCTTCCAGCTACCTTGGGAGCAACACAACCATCACCATTTCACAGACAGGGGGCCCCAGTCCAGGGCCGGGTAACTTGCCAGGGGTCACCCAGCTGGGGAGGGTGGAATCGGGAGGAGGGGGTTCCCACCAGCCTGGCTCAGCACCTGCAGTACGTTAAGATCCTGGCACATCCGAAAACTCACAAAGACCAAGCCATGCTCCAGTTTCTTCACATTCATACGGAATCTGCTCAAGTGGCAAATCAAGCACCTTGGATATAATGATCTTATAAACTCCCTGGGATTAAAAAAAAAAAAAAACCTCCACTAAAAGATGGGTTTTCATCTGCAAAACACTTTACCAACAAATTCCACGACATTCAAGTGAGAACAGATGATGAACTGAAATTTTAAAAACAAGAATCCGCTTTGGTAAACAGTTGAGTGCTATTTTCACATCATCCTAATGAATTTAGTTTCAATAAACACAAATCAGCAAACACTTTGAAAATTTTAATGGTATGGTACAAAATGATGCTCTGAATGACAGCCCTAGGAAACGAATTCTTTTCAGCAAGTGACAGATACCACAAGAGG
The DNA here is from genome assembly GCF_040802235.1 of Manis javanica. Classification (NCBI taxonomy): domain Eukaryota; kingdom Metazoa; phylum Chordata; class Mammalia; order Pholidota; family Manidae; genus Manis; species Manis javanica. The sequence continues at coordinate 6,691,585 of NC_133162.1, read as the reverse complement.
AGAAAATTCAAAACAGATGACTTTCTTCAAAGGGTCCATTACGGCCAGTGGATCTCAACTTGGCCCCAGGCTCCTTCCCATATAAAGCTTCTTGGACTTTGAGTGAAGCCAGCAAGGAGTCCTGGACCCCTGGATCCTGCTCACACTGCCAAGTACACAGTCTGCTACCAGGTGGCTGGTGTGTGCAAACACTTGTACAGCAGCGGGGCAGCACCCACAAAAGACAACACAGATTTCTGGCCAAGTTCTTGCCAGAGGCAGGCTCCTGCCCCTTTATCCACCTCTGTATGGCTCTCGGCATCAAGCGCAGGTTGCTGGAAGTATCTGGGGATGGAGATGGGATACAAGCTGGGTAAGCCCAGGTTCCTCCAAAGCCCTGCTCACCTGCCTGTGTCTCAATCCTGTCACCACTCTGAAAGTGGTCCCCGAGTTCAATCTCAATAGTGAGTTTACTTCCCCTTAGTTAACCTCAAGTGTGCAATGACCAGGAGATGGGGAAACACTGACACCTGGAGGAACGCAGGCAGGGCCACCTCTTCCCAGGGGCGTCTGGGCAGTCAGTTCTCCAGAGCCTTCATTTTTACCATCTAAAAACAAGTTGTTGTTTGGAGGCTGTAACTAGAACACACATTTAACACTATTATAAACTATAAATCACTATAAAAAAAACCGTACTGGTCTTGGAAATGACATTTTTGCCTTGGAAATAGTAAATCAAAATTAACAAATCTGGAGTCGTTTTAGAAAGAATCCCAAAGCCTAATAACTTCCTTAAAACACAGTGCGTCCAGCTCCCCATACTCCAAGCTTGGTGGAGACAAGGATTTGCCTTATTCTTACTGTATTCCTCCCTGAGCCTAACATGGGAGAATCAACCCATGAGTAACTGAATTCTGAGTGTCTGGTCGACACTTTCTGGCTGGGCCCAACCACTGGAGGGAGGAACTTTCTTTTGCACGGCAATGAAGTTGAGTTCCAAAAAGAAAGGCACGTAAGGGCATTTAAGACTTCACCGATACATTAAGCAAAAAACAAAGCACTACAGATGAGATTTTAAAGGCATATGATCAGAAGGAACAAATGCAAGCATTCAAAAGCCACGTCCCAGGAGACCAGTTATTTTCCCTTTGCTGTGCATGCAAAGACCAAATCAGCCCCAGGACCCAGCCTACACAGCGGCAACTCTCAAACAAACCCACTACCTATTTTCATTCCAGCTGCCTCTCCAAGTAATTGTTATTACTCACAACTCATGGGTGGGGAGACTGAGGCTCTGAGTATCACGCCAGCATCCACAGCAGCAAAGCAGAGATTCAAGCCAAGTCCCACTCAAGTGTACCCACTCGGGACCTACTCAGCAAAGGCCAACAGAGCAGGAGGAATTTGGCAGAATGGGACCAAGCTTCAACATGGACCTCCCATGGAGAATTCATGACCCTCTGCTTCCTGCCACCCACCTTCCCCCAGGTGGGCAGGGGGTCACAGCTCAGTTCTAGCTGAGCTCAGGGCCAATCCAGGTAACCTCAGGGAAAGCGTGGGGCCTGCTTGGCCTACTGGTCCCATTACCTGAAGGAGATTCCTCAATGAGGCAGGAGCAGCCAAGCTCCCAAGGGAGAGGAAAGATCACAGCGTACCTGGCTGGAAAAGCACACCTGGAACAGCAGCCCCAGACCCCGGCACTGAAGAGCAAGAACTCCACCAATGAAGGAAGGTGAAGCACACAGCGCCCGCAAGGTGCTACACTTCTGCAGGTGCCCAAGCTTCGGAGATCAGACAACAGGACCTCGGCCTCCTCCAATACAAGCCTCTGCTCTCCACGCCAGCTGGGGCCTCTCAGCCCATCCTGCTGGTCAGCTACCCAGCTACATTAACCCCAAATGGGTTCATCTCAACAAAAGCCAGTCACCCAGGATGTTAATTTCTGATTTGGAATCTCAAAACCATTCATAGTTAAGAGGCAGCAGTTAGACAGAGGGCTATGGGGCACCCCACTCACTCAGCCCAGCTGGAGGGCAGCCTGTCCTTGGTCCAGGTATCACACTGGTTACCATGACTCACTTCTCCCTACCTGGGAGCACCAACACTCATGCCTCCCAGGGCCTCTCAAAAAAGCCCACCAGCAGGGAAGCACAGCAATTCCCCAGCAACGCCACTAAGGTGCCTTTCTCCCCCCTCGGGCACTCCCTCGCAGCGCCGGCTCCCCCACCTCCAGTGAATCCACAGAACACACCCTCCACTCTCACGCCCACCCACACCTCTGCAGGCTGAGGAGTCCCCATAGTTGGGGTTCCCAACAGTGTCAGGTCCCAGACTCCCAGGAGATCGTCGAGAGCCAGACTTTTCCTCTATAAAATGCACAAATGATCCTCCCCAACCCCTCCCACTTCACCTGTGTCATTCCTGGGGCTCACAGCCCCTCACCCCCCAGGCATGGACCCCTAAGAGGTCCACAGCTTTGTTTCCTAGGTAACTGCTGCTCTCTCCTTCCAGCCACACACTGAGCACCACTCCCGAGGCAGGAGGGGCCTGCGCTCCCGGAGTTCCTTCTCAGGGCGGGAGACCCCAGCTTTCCTCATTCAGGGGCAGCTAGCTCTCCCCCACCTCCACCTCAGTCCTCCCCACTCTCTGGCAGGCTCACAGGCCCCTGGCCTGCAAAACTGTGCATTTGCTCTAGGAGCGCCTTGCAGAGGGGAAAGGACACACAGCCCCCAAAGACCCTCACCTGTGAGAGGAAACCAGGCCATGCCAGGTCTGCCGGAGACACTCAGCAGTGAGCAGCTCTGGGTCACCTGGCATCTGGCCCCACAGGAAAGGCGTACTTGTAACGTCAGGCACGTGTTTTGAGTTGGCTTCCCAGGAAGCCTCTCTCTGCTCAGTCACCTGTCTGTGCAGTAGTAAGACATCAGGACTTGCCTGATTCCCCAGCCTGGGCCTTCTGGCCCATGGGCACAAAGGGGCAAGTGGCCTCAGCTGAGTGCTGCTGGGCCAGGCCATGGTTCTCTAACTGGTTACCCATTAGAATCATCTGGATATTTAAAACTACACCAGGCAGGTCCCACCCCAAGACCACTGACTCAGAACCTCTGAGGGTGGGGCCTGGCATACATCTTTTTGAAGCTCCCCAGGTGATCTCAGGCCCAGACAGGGATGAAAAGGGGCTGGAGAATGAGGCATGGAGTGGGGCAGCCTGCAGTGAGGACCAGCTGGAGGAAGCCCAGGGGCCCCTTCCCACCACAGCTCACAACCCACAGCCCACCCCCTGCAAGAGGCCCTCTCTGACCTCCGTGTACATGCTGCAACCCCCATTTCTAGCACCGGGACCCCCAGGCCTCTTGCCCCTGGCTGCATGGTCTGCCCCCTGCAGGCAGGACCAGGGCAGGACCAGGGCAGGCCTGTTCAGGCCATGACCCCAGGGCCTGGCCTCACTGTTCTGAGATCATGAAAGGTCCACTCCCTTGCTGTGTCCATCAGAGAAAAGAGGCACTGTGGAGAAGGTGGGCAAGAAGGAAAAAGGCAAACAACCCACACAGAGCCCATTCTTACAGGACTTATGCCGCAGCACCTTCTGAGCCTCTCTACTTAGGTCTGATTTACTCCTGCACAACCCCCCTGCAGAGAACCAAGTCACTGAGTCCGCAGTGTGCACCCACCACGTGCCAGGGGATAATGGACTCGGACCCTCCAGGCTATCACAAGACACTATCCAAATGGTGACTATTAATCCCACCAGAACAGCTTCACTCGGCCACAGACATTTAGGGACAGAGACATAAAACGCATTCTCCCAAAACGGTAGCAGGATGTCTCTCCGGTGGAGATGCCGGAGGCCTTGAAGGAGGCAGCAATGATTTCAAACGGGCTCTGCACAGGTGATAGAGAGGCAGCTGCTTAGGAGGTGACAGGTCACCGAACCTTCCCAGCCCAAATTTTTAGCACTGACATCACTGCCAGGAAATAAGGTGTTTATTACACGTTCTCACTCTTCTGCCTACTCTTTACCTAAAAATCTTAGATTTCCCATCTGGGTCTTCACGTACCAATGTCGCCAACGTCACAATTCACCAAAATATTGAATGCACCAACGGTTTTAGAGAAGGGGTTTAAGGGTGTGGGGTGATCAAGAAGACAGGCAGGTTGAGGAATAGTGGACAATTTGATCAGACTGAGTTTTGTTTTTTACAAAGGCCTATTGAGGTGATGCCCTTCTGGGTGCAGCATCGGTGGCCAAACCAGAGTAGGGTTTTATTGAGTCCTTGCCGACGATGGCGTCTGGTTATTAACCTCCAGCAATCCCCCCCGAAATACCATCTCCCCCCAACCCCCAGCTAACCCGCAGGCTGAAGCCGTTTCTCTTCAAGGATGGTGAAACAGTGCACACGATACCAAGGGTCAGACTTTATCTTTTAAATGCACAATGTGCTTGAGCCAAAAACAAAACAAAAAGCCTTTCCAAGATGCTTTCCAAATTCCAAAAACACACTGGGCTGGAAAAAAGGAGCCCTGTTTCCTCGTATTTTTAACCTTACATTGGCTGGGTTTATAATAAAAGGGAATAACCTATTTATTTGCTTACCTTACTTGGAGAGACAATAAATTGGAAAGGCTTCATAAATCTTGCAGGGAAGTCCTTTAAACAAGGACTGTCAGCAAAAATCCGTAAATAACCTTCTGCCAGTCTCCACCAATCACCTTCACCACACATTCTTTTTCCTTCCTGCTTTTGTACTAATCTTCCAGCAAACAAATCCAATCAAACACCAAGACGTTTTTATTCTTATCGAGGTAAGGCTCAGAAAACATCCGGACTCACCGGAGCTAATGGCTTAGGTGACCTCAGGAGAATCAGATTCAGAGAAGGCCCCAGGGGACCGGACAAGGAACACCTCTGCACCCCAAACCCAGCCACAGTCCTCCCACTGACTTACAAGACCAAGGCTGCTGATCAGCATCACAAACAGAGCCATGGGCACAGCAGTTAACTCCACCTGGAGCAAACCAACATGCAAAGCCCTGGGCAGACAACCTTTTGAAACAATGTCCCTCCGGCCCAGGCTGGGGACAGGTCCTCTCACCTCCTCCCACCTGGGCTGATGTCAACAAGAGGGCCTCACACCTTTATAATTCCAGTGTTGACGGAGCTCCTGGATCCAGGTGGCTGCTGGTGAAGTTCACTCATCCGGTGCTGACCGAGTCAAAGGGAGAAAGCTGGGTACTTGGCGCCCTGCAAACAGGCCCTGTTCCCACCACATTAACATGACTTCCAAGGCAACCCTCGAATGGGGTTGATTAAAACGACCTTCAGCAGTTCAGAAACAGCAGAAGATGGACAGTCTCACACTGAGGTTTCAAGGACTGTGCTAAAAATAAGTTTAAGCAGCAGAAGTAGGCTCATGGATAATCAAATGTGCGAGACCTGGAAAAGCCCTGAAATCAATTTACATATCAGGAAAGGATAATTACTGTAACAAAAGGGAAATTTCTCCAAAGCCAAAAGTTACAAAAGACCAGCACACCACTACCCAAACAAAAATCTACGTTTTCAGAACGAAATGAATGTCAGCTTCCAGAACCTTGAAATTTCATCCCAAGACCTTGATTCTTGGATGCGAGACGAACGACTTACGAGATCCAGACACACTTGTGCACATTCTAGATTCACTCAGTTGGTTATTGTGGATACGGTGAAGGTCCCTGCGGCCAGGATTCTCACCTGGCCCTGGTTGGCTAGCTCACTACACACGTGGGGGCAATACATTGCTATTGACTCTAAAGAGCTCTGCCCAGTGCTCTGGGCAACAAGGTGGCATGGCCGCATGGCTGCAGGGCTACAGGAGAGCAGCGACTGGAGTGGTGGCAGTGTTGAGGACAGGGACTGACATAGCTGTGGGGGTAGACAGGCCCAGAGGCAGAGACGGGCTTGCTGTATGCAGACTCGCTCTGAGTGGACGGGATTCTAGTGATTGACCTGCCACCGTGGGAATAAAGTTGGGTATAACCCTTTCACCCCAAGAATGTTCCACTGTCCTTCCTTGGTCTCACTGAATCCATAGTGAACTTGCCTGGGGCTGAAACCCACTTGCAAGACAGTTAGCTCTCCAATGAATGGGCTTTTGATTCGAGTCCCACTAAGGTTCTCAGGCAGCACCTGTCACCAAAGAGCTGCGGCGCTGCAGGTTACTGCGCCGCCCTGAAGACCCCCCAGCCCGCGAGAGGCGTGTTAGCTGTTACTATGATGGGTACTCCAAATACAGTTACTTTTATCATCTCTACCCGTGGCATATCCCTGGTGCTCAATAAAAAGTAGCTTTATTATTATCGTTTATTCACCAAATGAATGTATTTCTAGTATTCTTGAATGAAGGCAAAGGCCTTTCTCAACTGCCTACCTTTGAAATAGTCATCTGGCAACTTGCACACCTCAGGAGCGTCTTCCTCATTTTGTGTGCCTGAGCAGCTGGGCGTGAGCGTGCAAGAGAAAGCTGCTCACCCCGAGAGCTCTGCTGAGTGGCTGCCCACTCACTCTGCGCTGCAGCCGCTGGAACTTTAGGATCCACCCAAGGGAGGTAGCGTCCTACCTAGAAGTCACCTCTTGAAGACAGAAGTGGAGCCCAAGGAGGGCACTAGGCAGGCATTCCATGGAAGGGACGTGGGCAGGCCCTGGAACTGAAGCCTTACTCTGCTCACAGTTGCGCTTTGTGTGAAAAGATCCACAGGTAGCTTTCAGTGTTGTGGATGGCACTACTGAATATGCCTAGAGACACTCTTGAGGACATAAAACATTTTTCTCCCTTGCTTTTAAATAAATCCAGCATTCATCTTTTCCCAGCCTTCAGGCAATACCCCTCCCCCGCCCCAAGCAAGGGAACCTCGGGCACAGGGCTGCTGTGGCAGCAACAGGGTCTCACCAGAGCCCAGACTCGTGGGGCCCTTCAGGCTGGAGGCCTTGGGCTTTCCTGCTTACTGTGGCCGAGTTAAGAACTGCCGGACAGCCGACCCTGCTGCGCACACACAACCTGCTTGGGACCAAGACATCACAGCCCACTTCCCACTGGACACTGAAGCCTTCGGGACACGCTGGGGAGCCCACCTTTCAGCTACTAACCCCAGGGCCAGTCTGCTCACACCTGCAGCCCCCTAATCCTGTAAGCAGGTGTCCATGTGGCCACCACACTCACCACATGCAGCTCAGATGTCCATCCCAAAGGTGCCAAGGATGCTTACACATGAATTTCAAGCCAGGAATCAAGGTCATGTTTACTCTGAGCTCACAGGCATCAAAGATGCTGTCACCGCCCTAAGCACTGGGGTGGGGTAATGAGCACTCAAAGGACCCTTCCAAAAACACCCGCAGATCAGTCAGTGCAGCGACCCCCAGCGAACAAAACATCCCAGACTCTAAAATTCCTCCCAATTCAATAGAAATAAAAGAGTATTAAATACTGCGAAGAAAGAGCCAGTTGGTTGTGGGTCCCTCACAGATGGTGACTGGGATCACTTGCTGAGCCGTCCCAGCACCGCCTCATTATATGGCACCCCCCACCTCCCAACCAGAGAGGCCACAACTGCTTCTGGCACCGCTGAGCCCGGAGACCCCCCTGCTGGCTTTGGCAGCCGCTGACCTCCCCTCAGGAAAGCCCACCAGCGCCTCCATGCTTTTCCCAAACTCCACCAGAAGGTGTCTGGTCTGGCTGGCCTCTACCTAGAAGGAAAGAAACAGGGACTCAGGAGCCAAGGAAGGGCCACAGCATACGGCTGAGTACATGGCCCGCTTGTTCAAAAGCCACTTCCCCGTGGAGGAGAAAGGAGGAGGCAGCTGGGGACGCGGCTGTCACTCCCAGCCCCTCTGGACCTGGAGCCAGCAGCCATGGTACACAGAGGAGGCACCTGTCCCCAGGCACCTTCCAAGAAGGACCCAGGGGACACTGTGTGGAGGAGGGTGAGTAGCCATTGCGTGCCTGTCCCGACAGGCCTGGGAGGCTGGCCTAAGATGCCAAGCTCCTGAGGTCTCAGGCATCCTGGGACACATGGGACATGCCACTCAGGCAGGTCCATCTGCTGTGACCAGAGTGTCCTCCTGGGCCATGTGAAATCCTTGGACATTACAGGTGTCCCCCAAATCCTGGTACGTCACACATCTACCTACTTCCCCAAACTTCCTAGGCTGTCCTTTCTACTTTCAAAATGGGACCATTTCATCAGTGGTGGGCTGGGGCAAGAGAGAACCACAAAGGGGCATGGGGCAACTCTCCCTGGTGATGGGGTTGTTCTAAACCACATGGCACTTACACAACATTTGCCGAACCTTGTAGAACTGCAGGCTGAAAGGTGAGTTTTATTGTACATAAATTTTACCTGTATGACATTTTTAAAAAGTTGATGCCCCATAAAAGACCAAAACACGTAATGAAAACAAATGACTTTCCCTGTGCAGTAAACTGAGTCAAGAGTGGCCTTTCTAACTAAAGGGCAGGTGACCCCTGGCCGCTGCCCCCAGCTCTCCCCAGGAAACTGCCTGTGTCCCCATCAGCAGCACCCTTAAGAGCATGAGCATGGGCAGGGAGACCTGTCACATGCACTCAGGGTCGCCCTAAACCCAACTGCACTTCAGTTTAGTCAGGGAAGATCTCTTCCTTACCTCCCCCAGTTTAGTGGCCAGGAAATGGGAAATGAGGTTCCTACCCCATACTGACCCTTAACTGCTCTTACCTCAGGGTTCTGTCTGTCCCATTTAGCCTCACCACACTCCTTCAGCCCAACTCCAAACCCATCCGTTATCAGGCCAGGACGGGACAGGTTCCCACCACCCTTCACCACTCCCTGCAGGTGAGCCCTGCTGGGACTCGATCACCTTGCTAAGGGCTGCCATCATCATCCTGGAGAAGCCCAGGACAAGTGTCCATGAGGCAAGCCAGCAGCTCCTCTGAGCATCCCCCCAGAGGCCACATACAGCCAAACAGGTCCTGGTCTATAGGCATTGAGACCCCAGGTGTGCCTCCATCAGGGGAACCCAGGAACCCACACTGACAGGGAAACAGAGGCATAGCATCAGAGTTTTCCCAGAGTCACATGGCAAGGTCACAATGCAAGCTCAGGGCAGAGCCACGATGAGACCACAAGCTCCACCTTCTGTTAGAGAGGATCTCCACCACCCCATGACCCTGCAGATGACCTGACCTGTGTGAGGTCGGAGGGTAGAAGTGTCACTGATATAACAGACTTCACCCTTATCTTGGCACCTGGGCTTCTCTGGGGAAGGACGCAGCAGGATCTTCCAAGGAGCTCAGAGTGAACAGGAAATCAAGCCTCAGGGTCAGATAAGCTGGATGGAAAGGATGACTGACCCACCATGTAGACCCAAATACTTGAACTATTGCTTTGCTGACCTTCAGGGTAAACCCTCCTTGCTATTGCAGCTACAGCTCTAGCATCCAGCACACAGTAGGAGCTCTACATCCTGAAGCAGCAGCTCTTTGTTCAACAGGCAATGTGCAAGAAGCAAATTCATCTCAACGTCACTGCAGAAATTTCTACAAATCAATCCAAATTGAGTTACCTTATCAAGTAATGTAAAAATTGTAGACCCTAGGCATAAAATATTATACATCTATTTTTATTTGATCTGCTACGTTACAAAGCTTTCCTAAACCTCTTAAAGGTGGTTTTTCCAGTAGTGCGTAACTGCTTAATTGGGAAGTGTACAAAACATAATTACCCTGCCTAACACCACAATATTGCTTATGGGAATATCTCTGTTCGTGCATTCTCCTTTATTTTGTATTTAATCTCTATTAAGGTGTCTATATGAAAACAGATAGGTATGCTAGTCTTCATTAACACCATAAATCATAAAGTCATTTCTTTGCTACCCAAGTCCAAAAGCAGGCCCAAAGAAACTGCTAGGGCCCCAAAGGCTTTCACTTCTTGTATTCAGAGTTGGGGGTCTCTTAACACCCCAAACACCTAGCCTTGTGCCATTTCACCAGGTTAACATTCAGGTAATGGCTGTAATTTCTCATAATAAATGGCTCTGGAAGCAAGTCAAAGCGCAGCCCAAACTTCTTCCAGAAAGCAGTCACCCAAACCAGAAAGGGCAAATTCTTTCTGTGTAGCAGCTCAGTTACCAGCTTTGTATCAAAGGGCACATGGAGGCCCTTTAAATCGCTCCTTGCCTGAGGTCAGCATGCCCTTCAAGTTCATCCTTCAACTTGCTTGGGGAACTCTTAGCAAAGGCTCCTGGACCTTAAACTGGATGGACTTCCCTGCTTCTCTCCCTGCCTTCAATTATGCAGATACCCGCCCTCATCCCTAGAACTGGGTTATCTGAGCACCCAGCTGTTCTTTAGACAGCCTGGTATTGATGGACAAGAACCAGGTCGGATCCAGCTCCATCATTTATTAACTGAGAGTCCGTCCATGTGGCTCGTGAGCCCAGTCTAGGATTCTGCAATGGGAAGTAACCACACTGCCTGTCTCAGGGGCTGTAATATCGGAGTTGTTACTGATCAGGGTTGTTACTAAAAATAAGATAAGCTCGTGTATGACAAAGTGTTTCTACAAATAGAACTAAGGTAAGCTGTCATCTACATGGAAACACTGAAGCCCCACTGAAGCCAGCTAATTAATAAATTTACCAATCAAGATAAAAAGGATTTGCCACAAAACATGTTTATTAAGTGGAAGGTGTCATCCCCAAATCTGTGCTTGGTATCTTGATGAAATAAGGCTACGGGCACAAGTGAGCTCCTGGAGGTTCTTTCATTCACCTGCATGAGGACAGACTATACCTTGTGCTCGTCTCCACAGTCATGCTCACACAGGCCACTGGGAAGACCACTGGCTGCCCTTCATCCACCTCTGACTTGTACGTACAGATTTTTAAAGTGTGCTTCACTGAGTGGTTCATATTTTTACTAACATGTAATCTGTAGAAACAATTTCTCTCCTTGCCAGTGTGCTGTACACTTGCCCAGTCCCCTCTCAATGGCCAAGAGAGAAAGCTAAGTGTCAAGTGCATCTGAATATGGAACCAGCTCCCAATTTAATAGGCGCACCCCAAATTTCCCTCATGTCCCTAGGAATGCCTGGTACTATACTGTTCAAAGGGGTGGAGAAGCCCTTTTAAATCAAGGGGCTTGGGTCAGGCAGAAATCCCTACTTCCATTTTCAAATCTATTCATTCAGATTTGGGGGGTGAGGAGGTGTTCAAATTATACAGAATTTTCTTTCAATGACTTGCTCAATAACTAGACTCCAGAGTGTGTGTGTGTGTGTGCGTGTGTGTGTAGGGGTGCTCAATAACTAGACTCGTGTGTGTGTGTGCGTGTGTGCACACAGGGGTGTTTTTAAAGACGGTCTGTGTGCTGTTGGCAGGTTCTGGGCTGGCTGCAATAAGACCTACCCAGAGGAGTTGGCTAAAAAAACAGATTACTCTGGCCTCAGCTTGGAGCCTCTCCAACGGGACCCTGGGTGGAGCCCCCTGCTCCACAGGCCACCCTTCCAACCACCCAAGCTCCAGGCCCTCCCTGGGGAGAGCATGAGTCACTCGTGAAAAGTGCCAAGCTGATGACTACATGCACTGAATGTATGTGCCTGACTCCTGGGCATGCCGGGCCTGGGGTGGGGTGGGCGGAGGGCCGCTAGCACCTAACGGCCCCCTCCTGATACAACAGGGCCCAAAGGATCTCTCCATGTTCCTGGGAAGCCTTAATTTCAACTTTATGCTCTAGAGGGATGTGGTGAGTCAAACACCTCGGACAATGGCCTGAATGGGATAGGAAAAGGAGCTCATTCTCTCAATCACACTGCCACCCTAACCATGGGGATTGCCACGGCTCTACTCTCAGTGCCACCATCACCAATAGTAATAGTGGAACAGCTAACGTGAATGCTTCCCATGTGCACCAGCATCTTTTTTACTGTGCACTCCCTAGGATTTGCAAATGTGGAAATACTCTGACTCCTGACCCCCGAGATGCCCTTGCATTCCAGCACCAGCTGCCTCCCAAGGGCATTTTCAAGGATCATCTGGATTTGCAAGTGAGATTTTTTAATGGCGTGAACTAAGCCCAAAGAAACTGCAGGGCCATGAAATGACCAGCCTGCCCTGAGGATGACCAATGGTCTCTTTCTGCAGACTCTGCAAGTACATCTTCCTCAACAGACCCCCAGGCCCCAGGTCGCCATTTCACACTCCCTACATGACCCTACTACTCAAACCTGGAGCCCAACACAAAGCACGGGGCAGTACCACTGCCTGGGAGGGCCCGTATCCATGCCCACACTGTGCCTGGCCCTACTGCACCCCAGGCAGGCCCTGGGGGAGGCGATTAAGTACCATCCCATTTCTAGGGTTAGGGTCAGAAACACAGCCACTCAGCCAACCTGCTGGACCCCGGCCAGTCACCAAAGCTGCTGTGGCCAAGTACCCACCACATGCCAGGAGACACCCAGCAAGCCACTCTCAGAAAGGAAGTCTACTGCAGGAAGCATCCAGATGCACGGGCCTTACTACTGCCAGCTTGGGACTTACAGGTGAAGGAGCACGAGAACACGTATGTGTGCAGGGCAGGGGAACATGTGGGACCTTTCCCAAAACAAATCTCCTTGGGAAAGTGGCCCATCATGCCCACCTTCACCATGCTCTATCTGTCAGCAATGGCAAATTAAAAACCGGGCCGCCCCTGCCAGCAGGTCCCACCTGTCAAGGGCAGCAGGACCAGGTGGCCAGGGTCCCCACATGCTGTCCCCAGGCAAATGCAGGCAGTACCTGACCACTCACTTTTTCTTCCTTCTCTGGGAGGGGAAAGTAGGTCTTAAATATAAAGTAAATATTTTACTGGGCATTTCTCAGAGTGATCTAATACAGAGTCACATTCCACAGTCTAAAAACAACCTTCTGAACGGTTTTCAGTTCATCACTTCACTTTGGTCCCAGAAATCAACAGGAAGACAGGCTGCTCCCACGTCAAGGCAGCCACCACCCACCCCCTTCCCCTGCCGCACGCACTGCACATTCGGGTTATTATTATTTTAAATAGCATGGGGATTCGGATTTCCAACCCCCAAGCACTTCTCACTATGCAACCCCTTCACCCGGCTCCATAAAACTCAACCATCTTTCAGGTGAAAGGAGCAAACCTCCCCGCCTTGCAGGCCCGTCCTCTTTCACGGCCCCCCACTGTCTTCGTGACCAGCCAGCGCCCCTGAACAACCAAAGCAATCAAGGCCCAGGCAGCCTCTCTGACATCCCACAACCCTTGAGGGGAGCCCCTGCTTCCATGGCCTACATCAGACCCTGATCCCCACGCAGGCAAGGGAACCTAGCCCACCAGGCACACAGCACCTCAAGGCAGGTGGGCTGATCTACTTGTTTACACATTTATTTTGTATTTTTAAAAATTTAACGAACACCTATGATGTGTCAGGCCTTTTCTATGCATTTTATAAATATTACCTCGTTGAATCCTTCCAACACACCCTATTCTTACCCTCATTTTAGCCTCGGAAGCAGAAGCCCTTTGAAAGGGCCCCGTAAATCCCGAATGCAGTCAAGCACCTCTCTCCAGCCCTCTTTTGCCATACTTTCCAGGACAGTCTGCCCCGTCTGGTGCCCCTTTCCTCGGAGGTGAGTCTGTATTCACGTTGCTGCCTCTTGCAAGCTCTCTGAGACTGGGGCCATCTCTCCTTGGGCCCAACATCAGCCTGGGAAGGAAGACATTCCCAACCCCTCTGTGTGGGGAACTCTCCCTTGCCATCGAAGTGAGCACCGCAGAAGAGAGGTCAGCCCAGAGCTCCAAAGCAGGCTGCGGAGGTGGCCCAGAGCAAAGCTCTTGGATCTGCGCCTGGGGCCGAATGTGCCAAGTAATTACCAGGCTGCAGAAGTCCCAGCAACAGACACGGCCAAAGAGTGGTTACTGACCCTGCCCTCTTCCCCGCTAGAGATAGAGAATCCAGCCCGGACTCCCGGCACCGCCCTCCCTTCTGAGGCCCTGCTTGTTCACTGCTGCTCCAGAAGATGAAAGGAATCACAAAGAAACCCTTTCAACCTCCCTCACGGAGAAACATTTTAAAGAAGCAGTTATTCTTGCAACGTGCTCTTCAAGTGGTTTTGCTGAGTTCCGAGGGGCTTCTAAGAAGCTCTTAGGCCTGTCTGACACAAGAGTGGGAGCCCAAACAACTTGGTGGCCACAACCCCTCCTCCCTTTGTGCCCCTCCGGGGACACAGAAAACTCAAATGAGGTGAGCTTGCAATTACTGCAAAGAAAACTCGAATTTTGAGCTGCTTCCCCTTTGCCCCACTACTCGGAGCACATCTGGCCAGTTGGAGAAGGAAAAAAATGACCCACCCCCTTCAAAGACCTCCTTAAATATAGTCAGGAAGACATCATTACAGATAGAATTCCAGCTTTAATTCTGAAATCTCCTGGCTTTTGTCAGCTGAAGCCACATTCTTAATCCCAGGCTTAGTTGGGAAATAAGAAAGGATGTGTGTGTAAAAAAAACTCCTCGGCCCCGACCGAAAAGCAACAGGCAGCTTGGAGAAGCCAGAAGAATAAGCAGAACTTTGCACAAAGGCCAAGGCTAAGAAAAATAGGGACTTGGGAAACCTGGTGTACTCTCATGGCACCCACATGGGCACGTGGGAAGCCAATCAGATTGGCCTTGTGTCCTGCTGGAGACACTGGGATGCCAAGCTGAGCAGCCTTTCTGCAGAGTCAGGGATTCCTGAAACCTGGACCAGGACAGGGAGACACACCTCCTGCACAGACCCAAAGACGACAGGCTCTGAGACCACCCACAAATGCTGGCTCTCATCAAGAATGTGCATGCTGTGGCCAGCCAGCCAGCCAAGGCTGACAGAAGGACTGGGCATGGCACAGCATTCCTGTACCTAGACGCTCTGCTCTGCGACCCAGCCATGTCCACGCTCCAGGCAGAATGGCCCTGAAGGGGCTCTGCTGATGCCCGACAGGCAGCCTGGGACTGATCTTGCCCCAACTCAGGCCACCCGTCCAACAGCCTTTTCTGGGTGGAAAGAAACAGAACAGAGACCTGCTTGAAAACTGAAGGAAACTTAAGACAGGAAGAATATAATAATTACCCAAGCTGGAGGTGAGCCAGCACGCTGGGCCTAACGTGACTAACTAGCAAGAGGGCCCCCCCACATCCACACTGCTTCCTCCTGCCACATCACTTCCTCCAGCCTTCCAAGAGAGCAGGCAGAACCCAAAGTCTTGGGGAGTCTGCTGCATCCCTGCCGAGGCTTTGGGGCATCCGCAAAGACTTCGGTAGTTCTCCAAGCACACACGTGTTCATGAAAGGAAGAGAAGCATTGCAGGGCAGGAAAGTAATCTTGTAATTAAAGGAAAGCCTGTTTTTCAGGAAAATCTCCACCTTGTAGGGACCTTACTCTAAAGGAAGCCAAGGTCAGTCAGTGAGCTTCCGCATCACCTGCTCCAGCTCCAGCTCCAGGTGCCTTCCAAGTGTGTTAACCACCCAAGCAGGGCTGGCTCCAGATTTCAGACCACACCCAACTTTGTGCCATTCCCCTTTCAATTCTGATGGCCTCTTTGAAAAGAAAGCTGCTACTTTTGTTCAAGAGTATTAATTCAAATTCCTTTCTAAGGCCAACACAAACGAAGGCAGCAACCCAAAGGAAACCTAGCAGAATCAAGTTTCTGGCTGGTTTTTGCTGGACTGGTGCAAACAGACTATTCCAATTAGGTGAAATCCTCACCATCTTCCCTCTTTCCCCAATTCCCCTATGTTGAACACAAGAACCAAATCTTATTTTAAGATGTGTATAACCCAGCCAGAAAGTGAAGAGCAGCCACAGGGAGGGAAGGGAGCAGCCCATCCACCTCCAGCCCCACCCCAAGTGAGGGGGGCTCATCCCAGGAAGGAGGGGCTCATGTAATACTGACTGAGATCACTAACCCAGACCACAAACTTGGAAATCTGATTGTGAGACCACAAACTCACAATCTGAGTTTTACCTACTGATAAACTGATACCTGGCCACTAAATCCATTTTCACCATAAAACCCCTTAAGCACTGTGAAAGCCAGGCCACAGCATCCCGGAGGGGAGGGGGGATGCACGTACACAAGCATGTGTGCGTGTTGCGGGTGAGGGGGTGTTGCATCAGATACACCTAGATGGAGGAAAGGGAGAACAGACGGGGGGACGGAGGGGTCTGGTTTGACCGTCATGACAAAGCCACCACCACACCCCAAAATGTAACGAAGTCCCAATAAAAAGCAAAGAAGCCTCAGTCAATTACGGAGCAACTACTGCAGTGGACTTCGAGCTAACTAAACTCCGTCTCCTTCAGCTTTCCTCCCTGACCCCTCATTTTCTTCACTGGTAGAACACTGACCATCACTCTTAATGTGAGGATAAATGAAAGAACATGCTGGAACCACAGCACTTGGCCTGGCCTTCAAGGTCCTTCTGGGCATCTGGTCTTGGCCTGGACAGTGAGTTTGTGGTCCAGAGTCGCAGAATTCTCCCACGCATCCAACAGGGCCTGCCCTTTGTCTACTAAACCAGTCTTGGGCTTCTGAACAGGAGCTATACTGTTCATTACTTTAAAATGTATAGTGAATTTAAAACAGGCCTGGTGCAGGAAACTATTGAGAAATCCCTCCTTGGCATTAGGTTTGAGAACCTTCCCAAAGATCACCAATCAAAGAAAGACATTAAAATAAGCCAGACCTCTCCACAGCTCTAAAAAGCAACCCAGGGCCTGAGAAAGCTAATTGTTTCTGTAAAGACCATTTGAATCCCAGGGACAAACACACCAGATTCAGGGCATGCCTGGAACTCAGAGTGGCAGGAAGAGAGGCTCCCAAAGCAGGAGATCCTCCTCCATTAAGGGATCCTGCAGGAACTTCACTGCCAGCAGCTTGGTTCACTCCCAGCTCTGCCCCTTGGGGAGCAGGATGGGTGAGCAGCAAGCCACCCCACTGCCTCCTGGGCCTGACATGACCACACTGCTGTCAAGATCAAACGGAAGACCCAGTATCTACTGAGGGACTGACAAGAGATAGTAGGTTTAATGCTTAGTAAGTGGTTTCCATATTTGTTACCTTAACAAAAATAAGAACTACTTAAATGGTCCAGGTAGATTTAAAAGCTTTCAAGGATAGAAAAAGCCAAACACACAGAAATCCCTCCACCAAGGAGAAAGCCGCCTTCCTGGGTCTCCTCTTACGGGCAGGGCAACCTCACGCCGCCCACCATGCTGCAACCGTGGGAAGGTCGCTTATCCTGGATGCGGATTCTGAGGAAGGCCTCCGCAACGCCCAAGGGACGGGATGCCCAGCCGGCCGGTCCCCGGGAGGCGACCGTTAACCGTTCGTTGCAAACCGAGCACCACCTTGCAACTGACCCTCCCTGTCCACTGGGGATGGGCGGGCCCGAAGGGGGGGCGGCGGCCACGCGACCCCAACCTGGGGTCCCCGTAGCCTACCGTCGCTGGAGATGGCTGAGGCACGTGCCGGCTAGCACCTGGCTCTGCTCCGAGCTCCGCCGAGGGTTCGGGCCCCCTCTGGTCCCGGCGTCGGACGCCCCGAGGGTGTGCGCCGCCCGGATCGGACCCCGCACTAGGGCCTGAGGGAGGAAGGAGGAAGTGGGCGCTGGGGATGGGGGCCATCTCTTCCACCTCCCCACGACTCCGCCGCCGCGGGAAACGGCTCCATTTACAAGTGAAAAGCACACGGGGAGGGGCGCTTCCGGCAGTGTCCGGTGCACGAAGCGAGAGCAGGTACGGGGGTGCAGGGGGGGAAGGGCGGGCCCAGGAGCCCGGGGACCTCACCTGCGGGCCTGGGGCCCTGGGAGCCCGGAACCGCAGACGCCGGCCGGCCGGTCCCGCCAGCAGCGCCGAGCCCCCCACCGGCTGTCCCGGCGCAGGCGGTTAAGTGCGGCCAGGCCCCGCCCCCTCCAGGGGCGCGCGGCCAGGTGCGGGCCTGGCCGCCCCCGCCATCAGAAGATCGCACAGGGGGCCGGAAGTAGCCCCGCGGAACTTAGGGGTTGCCGGGGCCCCCAAACCTGGGCGCTACAGAAACAAGAGGCGGAGACCAGCCTCTTTATGACTGGGAGCAGGCGAGTCAATATTTCTTTCTCGCATAAAATGGGAATTGCTCTATTTATCCAGCCCGCAGGAGCGTTGTGAAGATTGACTATGAAATGTTTTTAAGATCAAAAACATTCTGAGATTTTCTTATTTGTAGGAACTTATATGTGCTTCCTTTGTATCTGTAGGTAAAATACGCACTTTACTGACTGCCCTCCTAGAGTGACTTCTGGCCCAAAATTGTGAAGTGCTGAGAAAAAGGAACAGGTACATCTCTGTGCTCCTAGGATACTAAGGGATATGGGCAGAAAATGTCACTGCCACTTGGCGTCCATGCTGCTCCATCCAGTCCCCGAAGGGCAGGCAGATGTGGAGTAACTGGTCAGCAGTGCAGACTAGTGTCTGGAAAAGGGGCAGAAAGGACTTCAAAAGTATTTGTCACCCTCACCAGGAAGGAAATGCAGTATTACCCCCAAGTTCATCAGTGCCCCCGAGTGTGAGCCACCCTCTGGCTCTTCAGTGTTTGGAAAGCTCTGTCCCACTCTCGACCCTTTGGTCAGCCGAGCTCGGCCAGTTCCAGGAGCCCACACAGCCCATCTTGGCCTGGCAAAGCCTCCCTGGTGTCACCAGCACTCTGTCCCTTCCAGCAAAGCAAGCCCAGGTGATCGGGTGAGGCCGCTCCCCACCAAGAAGAACATTCTCAGTCTCCTCAGCTACTCCTGGACAGGGAGGTAAGGGCTCTCGAGGGCCCCCCCAGCTCACTGCTGCCCTGGCTGCACCCCAGGTGGACAGGCCTGGGAGCTACAACACCCCACAGGCTCTCCACCATTCTGTGGGCATTGCCCCCACCCCTTCAGTAGGCCCACCTGGGCCTGAACAAGCAGAGGGTAAACTTAGTTTGCACTTCTAGATCATACACACAAAAGATGTCCATCAGCAAAATAATAAAGTCCCAGACAGAGTTCATTCAAGGAGAAAGGTGCACAAATCCTTTCCTGGCCTCTTACCTCCTACAGCAAAGGAACTTCACCTGCTGTTCCTCCCTCCTCCCCCACACCCTCTCCCCTCCCACACACCTGGAGCACATACAATACCAACACTTCCAGGTTTAATTCAAATACCAACACTTCCAGATTTCATTCCAGCTGTTTACACCCAATCAACCGATTCTTTGGAAAGCTCTGTCCACATTATGCTAGCCTCCACATTATGTAGGCTTTTAAAATTGTCTTTCTGGAAAGAAGCAAACATCCCAGTAGGCCTAAGGAGTTGAACTCTTATGATCCTGATCTATGGTTCCTTAAGAAGAAACTTCTTGGGACTCCATGACTCCATAATGAAGTTTTTGTTTGTCCTGGGCTTGGACATATTGCTGGAGGCCAGATTTCAGGCATGGCTGAAGCACAGCAGTCAAGTTTACAACCCCGTGTCTCGCTAACACTGCATAAAGACCCACATATGATCTAGGTTATAGATCCCTTAAAAAAGGTCTCTTCCAAGTTTCTGCCACAACCTAGGCTGGGATGAGACATAGAAATATTACCACTGTTTCCAGTCAATCTTCAAGCCAGTAACAAGTGTCTTTAAATTAAGGTAATGCAAAAAGTACACTTCTGCTTATCCGAAGAGCCTTTTGAAGGGAGTAAAAGCAGCGACATAAAGGAAGGTGTAATTTTTTGCATTTGGCAAGTGAGAAAGATTTTAAGAACCACATGGATGGAAAAGCACTGCCCCCTCTCCCAGCCTTTCTTGGATTCCCAGAAAACCACCACCAACGATGCGGCTGCCCACCAGGTGCAGGCAACAACAGCTATTCAGGACTAACATCCTCTAAACACCATCCAACATTCGAGAAATGAAGACTCATAATATCTAGGACAGACGTAAGTTTTCCATAACATGAAAAGCATCACTTGCCCCATGAATGAGCACCCAACACCCAAAAATTTTATCACAGTTTTTGTCAATATTAAGCCAACTCTAGACAACCACCTGTGAAACTCAGTTACAGGAACAGTTAAAGCAGACCATTTCTAAAACACTCACTCTAAAAACAACGATTAGGCTAGACACAGACAGGTCAACTGGCCCCCAAAGCTCTGACCCAGTGTACCTTGCTAAACCCAGAGTGGGCAGAAGCCCCCAGCAGCTCTCCATGTCTACACTGATCACACTTAGGGTAGGGGTTCAAAAGAAAGGTAAACAGCAGTGCCTGCCACATCAGCCTGAGTTGGCTCTGCTCTAGACCCTCCGCTCCCACGTGGAGGGCTTTGTGACTGGAGGAGGAAGAGCAGCACAGAGGCGCCGTTTTAGAGGTGGCAGCAGCTGTGCAGCCAAACACACAGATCCAACTCCTTTTAGCTGCACTCTCCCCTCACACGCCAAACAGATTAAAAGCGACGTGAACATGAAGGGTAATAAAAATAAACACAACTGCTTCCTGGGACTTCAGATGCCTCCATTTCTGGTTCAGTGTTGAATGTGATTGCTTAAAATTGCTCTCATGGGGGAAAAAGTTTGCTTGGCACACTTTCTTTGAAGAACCCTACTATCTGCTGTTAAGACTCCTTCCTCAAAAAAGCAGATCATTGAGAAGGAAAAGCACACGAAGTTCCCTAGCAGTCCAGCGAAGACCACCTCCTAGGGAAAACTCTGGAAAGAGAGCAGGCCTGCGGACTGGATTTCCATGTGGGGCCAAGACAGATGAATGTGACTCTGGTTCCCATCCCGTCTGCAGCTCCTGAAGTTTCTGTGTTCTCCAGCAGTTACAGAAGAATGGAGGCCAAACTGCCCCTTGGCTCCCATTGTCAACATTCCACACAAACAATGGCCTGGCTCTCTCCCTATTGTACATTCTGTATTCATTTGTGAATCCCTTTTTTTTTTTGCACAGTGTGCAAAGTCGTACTTTTCACTGGGGAAGTCCTGAATGCCCAAGTGCAGCCATAATTTAGACTTTAAACATTAACGATAGCTAAAAGCAAACTACAGATTATGCCCAAACATTAATTTGTGAATATCATTAGAGTCACAGTGATGGCTTTTGGATACTATCCATTAAATCATGATCAAAAGAAACACTGAACACCTTAAAAATGGTTTTGAAGTTTTTAGCAATTATTAAATATAATTTCCCAAACCCAGAGATAAGAGCTAAAAAAAAAAACCTTTTGTAAGTCTTTGATACATATTCCATCAAACACAGACTTTAATAAAAATTAACTTCAAAAGGTTGGGTGGTGGGAGAAACCTGCCATTTTTCCTTCTTTCCCAGGGCGCTGTAACTTTAACCGTAGCCATGTAAATTAGGACATGCTTACCGGCTGTAAGGGAGAAAGCTGATATCTCAGGCAGTCCAGCCTTTGCTGAGTATAACCATTCCAGCATTTTCACGTGCCTACTAAGAGTTCTGAGAAGGGGCAGTTCACCCAGGGATTCCTGAGCAAGCAATTCACAGGAAGATTTTTGGGGAATAAGGCACCTGAATATTTCACTATCCAGTGTCACTTCTGCTAAGTACTTCTTTTTAAAGGGTCAGGCAAACTGCACTCGCATTTTTTAAGTACTACAAACATGGGTTCCACCCTCTAATGGAACTACCAGCCAGGCAGTGAAAGGGAATAGTACCGGAGTGGTGCCCGGCCCAAAAGATAAAATTTCCTTCCCCAGTCATGTACTGTATGAATATATATTGTGGGCTGTATCAGGAACATGGGACACTTGGAATGATGCTTTTCACTGATAGGTCATTAACAGAGGGACCCAGACTCCACTCACATATGTTATATGACAGTCCTTCTGTATTGAAATGACAGTGGTTAAAAATGACAACTGGGGCAGCCATTCTACCGTTGCTGTAAACTCTTTAAATTTTTTCCATTTAGAGAAAGCGTTAAGTGCAAAGGGTATAACTTTGCCTTCAAAAATGATTCATGAGGGAAGAGAACTGTTGGCAAATGGCATTCTGGTGCTAGATCTCAGGGGGCCGCTCATCCACCCTTGTTGTTTTTAATCGGCAAAACAAGGATTTCCAGGGGTGTGAGCCAACCTGAGCTCCGTCTGCTTTAGCATTTAAACAGTATGCAACAATATCCTTTTCAAATACATGATGCACAGCTTGTGCAGGGCCTATTTTAAATATTCATCCTTTATTTACCTTAAGCTAGCTACTCAGAACGATGAACAAGGTGCAGGTTGATTTTGTAGTTTTGCTGTTTTTGCAACCGTGTGCTTCTTTTCTCTTTTAAACACTTTCCAGACCCACAAATAGGATTTCTTTTTGGAGTTTTAAAAGTTAACAGTAAACTTATTGATTATATCCTGAAAGGGTAATTGATGGGCTAGTTAATAATTATACAGAAAGCAGGTTTTCCTGTTTCATCTGTGCACACGACCAGATTAACAATACCAGGGAAAGCAAACTCCACTCCGTAGGGCCAGGAACAGGTGTGACCTGAGTCTTAAAAGGCCAAAATTCTCAAAGTATGTCCATGGTGTATTTTTTTTTTTTTACAACGCTGGTAGTGCTAGTAGTATTTTTAAGTACCCAAACCTTTTTACTTTAACTTTAAAGAGACACACACTTTGCAAATATTTATTTCTTCACCAAGTGGATGAGAAATCCCAGAAATTGCAACTCATGCCTAACAAAGAAATACGTTTTAATGGACAAAGAGTTTTTTGTTTTTTAAATCACAGTTAAGAAAAGGTGATTCACCCTGCCCCTCCCCCAGAACACCCATTCAAGGGCCAGTTTCAAAGATCCCCAGTGCAGTCATAAATAACATGGGGCTCTGAACTCTTTATCTGTGGAGCCACACCACCCTCCTATATTAAGGTACACATAAAGGAGGGAAACATTCCCTCCTTAGCTTTACCTAAAAAGAATTGAACCAAAAAGCACCTTGTCAGGTTTCTAAACAAGCTCCAAAACCAAGATTTTAAAATTCCTTCTAATAATTGCTTTCTACAAAGACAAACTGGGGTTCCCTACCCTGGGGCACAGAAAATCAATCTGTGCCATAAATTCCCTTTGCCTTCAACCCTCACTCCCCTGAACTGGGGGGTAGAGTTGGGGGAGGGAGTGACCCGTCATCAACACTTAACTAAACCCCTCAATGCTCTCCAGAAATATGCTGGCTTATTTCCTTTGTTTGCTCCTGTTATACTTGATCAAGTGTGAACGATTAAACTGGTTTCATTAAAGGCAAGCGCATTCACGGCTAACATACAACTTCAATGGCAACTGTAAGCATATTTTGCAAAAAGGAGGGCCTGCTTTTTTGCTTGAAACCTACCATCTCATTAACTTTTCTTTTGGGAGCAATAAAAAGGGCACCAAGGGTTTTTACAGGAGAGTGTCAGAGCAGTTCAGAGACCTGATGCCAGACAAAAGGAGATTTGGTGTTTCTACTCTAGGATACAGTCCCCCTAACTTAAAAAAAAAAAGAAAAGAAATCCTGTTTCAATATTAAAGTGGCTGACTGAAGTGTTTAATTAGCATTTTGAATATCACATTATAATTGCTGTAAGAAGAGCTCTTTGAAATCAGATGATTATAAAAACAAGATCCTTTAAAGTCCCATTACTTCAAATGTAAATGATTTACTAAAACAAAAAACCGAAACAGCGGAATTCTCCTTAGTACGTGAAAACTAGTTCTCCTCTGAGAACCGTAGAGACAGCAGTCTCAGGTACTGAACACGAGATAATTTTTAATCTGTCTTTGAACTCGGGCACCTAACAGACAAGAGTAGGAGAGTTTGATATATTTCGCCAAAGTCGGGAGGCAGAATCACTCTGTAAACTAAGCAAAATATACGTCCCCTCCAAATTATCCATGTCAGATAAAAATACACCAGGGTCTAGAACATCCAACAGAATGGCAAATGAGGCACTTGGCATTCTAAATTCCCAATGCATATTTATAGAACTGAATTCTCTTGTCTACCCTTCAAGCCACTCACGTCTGGCTCTCTAAGAACTTAAACCCGATTTCCAGTCTTTAAAGGAAAAAGTGTGCGTGCAGTGGGGGGATCCGGAAGATGTTTACCCGGGATAGGGCAAGTGAGCCCGGCGTGACGACGTAGGCCACTGCCAGCAGCCTGCACCGCAAGGACGCGGAGCAAGCGGGGACTGCTATGCAAAATTCCTCCTTCCTGCAGACGACGAAGCGTGGGGACCCCTGGAGCCAACTGCTGCTGGGGCCGCCTCCGGAAAAAGTACTCGCGGGCGGAGAACGGGAGGGCACCACACACACCAGCGCACTCAGTGTCCGTGACCATCGCCGTGGCGGCAAGCGAGCCACCGGAGGGAGTGTGCGCGCGTGTCTCACCGCTGCCGGCGGCGACCGCGCCGAGCTCCCGGGCTCGCGGCCTCCAGCACCAGGACGCTGCGTGGGCTCCAGGCGACCAGCCGCCCGCGAGGCTTCCCGCCGGAGAAAGGCCCCAGCGCGCCCGGCTTCCCGAGCGCCTCTGCCCAACTTGCCCCGGGCTGCTGGGAAGAGCGCGCGCGAGAGAAAGAAAGGCGCTTCCCCTCGGCCGCGCGGGTCCGTCCTGCGCCGCGGAGGGCGAGCAAGAGGAGGAGACCGCGGCGGCCTGACTGTCGCTGCGCCGCGCTGGGTCCCCGCTGCCCGGGGCGCGCCCTCGCCAGCCCCTCCTGCGAAACTTTCTTTTTGGTTCGCCCCACCCGAAAAGTGCGGCCGGGGCGGGGGTGGCCGGCGGGCTGGATTGGCGGCGGCGGCGGGCTAGGAGGAAGTGGTGCCCGCGGGAGCGCGGCCGGGCAGAGGAAATGCCCGGCGCGCCCGCGCCCGCCGCCTGCCCCGGGCCCCCGCCCCGCTGCGACTTTGGCGGGCCGAGGTCGGCGCGGCAGTGGTGGCGGCGGCGGCAGATGTGGCCCGGCTGCCCGGAGGAGGCAACAATGCGGGGCCGGCAAAACAAAAGGGTTCCCTTCGCCTCCTTCCCCGTCTTTCACTTGCGCTCCCGGGGCTCCGCGCAGGATCCTCTGCCAGCAGGGGCCGCTCCCCTGGGGGCCCCGAGCCGCGCGCGCCCCGGTCTCCCCGCGCACCCCGCTCCCCCTGCCCCCGCTCCGCAGGCGTAAGGCCCCACGCACTCGGCCTCCGGTCCCGGGGGATCCGGCCGTATTGTCCCCGCGGCGCGCCGCGCGCTCGGCCTGGGTCGTGGGCGGCCCCCGCGCGCGCACCCACCGGCCTCAGGGAGCAGGAGCCGGGGGCGCCTAGGAAACCGTCGCCGAGACGCCGCCGCCGCTGCTGCCCTCCGGACGCCGCCGCGATTGGGGTTTCTCTCTTTTTTTTTTTTTTTTTTGCCAATCCTGATGGGAAGGAAGGTGACCGCCTACTTCGCATTCATCAACTCTCATCACAACAACAAAAATCCTGGCGCAAAAGGCGGCCAGCGGGCGCGATCGGCGACGGGGGGCGGCAGGCAGGGACCCCCAGGCTGGCGCTAAGCCCCGCGCGCCCAGCGGGGACACGGGGCCGGGGGCGCAGACCAAAGATGTCCTCGGATGCTGGCTCCGTGTCCTTCGCCCTCCTCCTCCGCGAGTGGCGCAGTGAGGCGCGGGCGCGGCGCCCCCAGCCCGCGGCCGCAGGTGAGGCGGGGGCGGGGGCGGCCCCAGCCCTCCCCAGGGGCCCCTCTTACCTCGTCCCGGGCCACCGGCGTCCACGGCTAAGGGCGCCCACCCGGGAGGCGGCGGCGGCGGCGGCGGCTCCCGCCCCTCCCACCCCACCCGGCAGCGGTGGCGGTGGCGGCGGCTGGGCGGCCCCCCCTCAGCGCGGCATGGCTCCCAGCTCGGTCACTCGCTCCTCGGCCGCTCCCGGGCCACCTTAAAATGACACACGTACACAGGGACACACACACAAAAACTTAATCTCTCCAGCTCCCCGCCCCTCCCCCTCCTGCCCTCCCCCTCCCCTCCCCTCCCCTTCCCTTCCCTTCCTCCTCCTCCCTCCCCGCCGAGCCTCTTCCTAGTTCCCCACCCACCCCACCCCCTTCCTCCGCCCACCCGGCTCCCAGTCCTCCCCACTACGGTTCCGGCCCCGCGCCCGCCCGCCGGGAGGGGGCTGCGCTGGGGGTCCCCGGCCCGCGCACGCCCCGCGCCGCGCTTACCCCCAAGAGGATGCTAATCCCAACTTGGATCGGGGGAGGGAGGGTCCTGGATGCCGAGCGCCTCCCGGCTATTTGCTCTTCTTTATTTGTTTTCTCCTCCGGGGAAGGAGGAAAACGGAGAGAAAAGGAAAGGGAAAGAAGCGTCGCCGGCCGCGTCTCCCGGTGCCCGCCGGCCGCGCAGAGCGTGGCGGGAGGAGAGGTGAGGGTCGCCGCTCGCTCACTCCTCGCCTTTTTTTTTTTTTTTTTTTTTTTTTTTTTGGTCAAAGGCGGGGTCTCTCTTTGCAAACCAATGACACAACCCCACATGGGCCGGCCTCGCCCCCTACAGATACTCCTCACTACAAATCGGCTCTCTCGGGGGATTAGTCGCTCCGCGAAAGTGCACACAGGCGCTGCGGGCGGGCGAGGGGGCCGGGCGCGGCAGGCACTCCCCGGCCCGGCCCCGCCCGGGAGGCCCTGGCCTGGCGCGGGGGCCTGGGCAGCTGGGGCGGGGGGTCCTGCGGCCGGAGCCCGGCCCTCCCTTCGCCTTCCTTCCTCCTCCGCCCTTTCCACGTGGGGCCCCGGGCGGCCGGCCACGTTGAGGGACGCGAGCCCGGGAGGGCCTGGGCGCAGCGCCCCGGGGTGGCCCTGGCCCCAGCGGGCCCCCGCCAGGCCCGCGGCGCCGACCTGCCCCCTTCCCGGCCCCGCGGCTCTAACTTCCTCCTGGGCCCCCGCGCCGGCCCTTTCTGCCTTCTCAGGCCCGCGGGGTCAGGCGCGGGCCGGCCACAGGGGGCACTTGCGCTCCCCAAACCCGGATCTGGGAGAGGTGCCCGCGCCTTGCCGGAGAGGCGGCTACGGCTGTGGGTGCGCGGGGAGGGGACCCTGTGTGCTGGAACTTACAGCGGTTGTGTTCCCTACAAGAGGCAAAACATTTTTTACACATTAACAAAAAAAAAATGTTCCTTCCTGTTGCCTGGATCTCGGCGGGGCTGTTTTTGAAACGTTGCCTTGGGTGGGAGCTCCGGGCCTTGCGGGGTAGCGGCGCGCTGCGGCCTGGGGGTCCCGAGAGTCGGGATCCTGGGTTTGCGGGGCAGCCCGGAGCCGCGCCGCCCCGACGTCCCGAGGTTCGAGTCGGCGCACGAACCTTGGGGATTCAGGCTAACATTCCCTGCCCATGACCGGTCTGCGGAAGGGAGCCCGGGCAGCCGGGCGCGGGGGCTCTTCTTGCGCCCAGGAACCCCGCCGCCCCCACAAACTGTCGCCTGGCTTTCGAGGTCAGCAGCGCGTCCTCCTAGAGCCCCTGTGTGGGCGGAACAGCCCTTAGTCTCGATGTTTAAAAACCGTATTGAGATGTTACGGACTGGATTGAGATGTAGAGCAGGGAAGACGTGGGGAAGAGCGGGAGGTGGGCCTCTGCAGGCCGCGGGGCAGGCCGAGCCGGGATCTCAGCCGCTCCGCCGGGGCCCCAGCGTCCCGGGAGAGCATCACACCAGACGGAGGCAGAAAACTTAAGCGGGGGCGGGGCGGGGCGGGGCTGGGGGAGGGCCACCGAGCCGCCAAACCCTTTTCTGCATCCCAAAGCGCGCTGCTTTAGGCCTCACGATCTATTAACATTTAAAAAACTCCTTCTGCGGCCCACGGCGGGGAGAAGGTGCGCACGACGTTTGCTTAGGCGCACGCAGAAGTGGCCTGCGCACCCCGCAGCGTGGGGCCGCCACTCTGGAGCACTGTTTACCACCAAAGAGTAAGGCTTTAAAGCGCGATTGAAGACCTTTTAGATGAGATGGCGGTGCGGGACCAGGCATTTCACACACACTAGCTCGCGTAATTGAGGAAGATGTCCGAGGCAAGTTGATACCTAAGAGGCCCGGCCAGGCCGACTACGTGGCTGCGCTGCCAGGTGTCTCCATCTTCTGGAGACCCTCTATCCCCGCAGACATCTTCAGGGCTCTCCTCTGCAGTTTTGCCTCAGGTCAGGAGCGGAGACAGATGTTGGTAAAAACCTGACTCCGCCCACCCGCAGGCCCCTGGACTGCTAGTGCGGTCTTTTCTGTTTAACCTTAAACTGTAAGAACCAGAAATACAGATTTTCTGCTTCCATGTTTCACAGATGATCTTTGGAACTGAGTGGCCTTCTGTTCTCACCCGGAAACCTTAGAAGAGTCAGCTGGTTTCTCATATCACTTGTTCAGCCTTTCTGTTTACTAGGAACTCGACCTAACTTAGAAATTAGCTATGTCCTTTGTTTGGAGAATGTTAAAAAGAAAGCATCTTTAGACCCAAAAACGATGTTCCACTTCAACTTGACACCCTGCATTTTAAAATGGTGAGCCCATTTGCCCCCTACACGTGAATTATCTGAAACTCCAATTTTTAAAGTATTTTCCCAACAACAGAAAACCCAATTTAAAAAATGGGCAAAGACTTGAACAGACATTTCTCAAAGGAAGACATACAAATGACCAATAAGTACACAAAAAGATGTTCAACATTGCTAGTCAGTAGGAAAATGAAAATCAAAACCACAATAAGATACTACTTACTTCATGTCTACTGGGGTGGCTATTATGAAAAAAACAGAAAATAACAAGTGTTGGTAAGGATGTGGAGAAATCACAAAACTTGTGCTTTGCTGGTGGGAATGTAAACTGGTGCAGCCACTGAAAAACAATTTAGTAGTTCCTCAGAAAATTACATAGAACAACCATGTGATCCCATAATTCCAATTCTAGGTATATACACAAAAAAGTGGAAAGCAGGATCTTGAAGAGATATTTCCATGTAGCAGCGTTATTCACAACAGCCAAGAGGTGGTAACAACCCAGATATCCACTGATGGATGAGTGGATAAACAAAACATGGTACGTACATACAATGGAATATTATCCAACCTTAAAAAGGAAGGAAATTCTGACACATGCTACAACATGGATGGTGAACCTTGAGGACCTCACGCTAAGTGAAATAAACCGGTCACAAAGGGACAAATGCTGTATGATCCCACTTCTAACAGGTAACTGGAACAGGCAAATTCATAGACAGAAAGTAGAACAGAGATTACCAGGGTCTGGGGGCAGGGGAGAAAGGGAAGTTACTGTCTAATGGATAGTTTCTATTTGGAGTATCAAGAAAGTTCTGGAAATGGTTGCTGATGAAGATTGTACCACATTGTGAATGGGCTTAACGCCACATAACTGTACACTTAAAAATGGATAAAATGGTAAATGGTACGTTACAAATATCTTACCACAGTATAAAAAAAATGTTGCAAACTAGCTTTTATACTATAAACCTCTTAGTTTATTTTTATTACTATACATAAAGGTATTTTTCAATAAGAAAAAAAATTAAGATGAAGAGAAAATATTTTGTTTTAAAATACATTTCAGTTAATTTACAGAAGAAATGCTCTTTATTAATTTTTATCTCTGTGGGTTACCTTTATAGAATATGGTACTGAAATGTTATTTTTCAGTACTGTCCATGATCTCTTCTCATCTAATCCTATTTAATTGGCAAGGTTCAATTTCTGGTGTCCCAACGTGGATTTTGACAGACACACAAAAAAAGTCATAAAAATAAGAGCAGCAACTGATGTTTGTCTGTGACTCACTAGAGTGACTGGCACTGGGCTAAGCCCTTGACCTGCCTCTTCAATCCTCATAGCAGTCACTTAAGAGAGATACTGGTAATACTGCCATTTTACAGTTGAGGGAAACTGAAGTTCACAGACTAAATGAAGGGCACACTGCTGGTGAGTGAGGAGAGAGGGCTGGCCCCCTCTCTACCTGATTCTGACACCCCCACCCGCCACCATTCACAAAGGGCATCTGTTTATATACACGTAACTTCATTATTAGTATGGATTCAAAAAAGGCAAAGTTAGTTACTTTTGAAGCATATTTTTTGTATCTTTTTTGAAAGTCCTTTTCTTTGTTTAATAGTAAGTCTTCAATCTAATCTGTAAAGGAAAAAAAAAGCGGGATTAATGTGTTGTTGGACACTGGTTAAAAAATACAACATGAGTATGGCATGGTAAATTTTAAGGCTCCTGAGGATTCATTTCAGAAACAACAAAAAGCTGTGATAATGAGAAAGTAGGAAATAAAGTATTGATTATTGAGAATAAAGGGTCCACATATTACTTTCATATTGAGGAAGAAGAAATGGTAGAGTTCAGAAAGTTTGCATCTAACATTTTTTTTTTCTTGGAGGAGAATGGTAATCACTTTTTCCTCATGGTCTGAGTTAAATAGGAACATCCAATCACCCCAAATACTTCATTTGTTCAGGTAAGTTTCATCAAGCTTCTAAGAGGGAAGGAGCTTGAAATGTACATGTTGCATGGGGAAGTATGCAGGGCCTCTTCTTTCTCCTGAGGAACTTAAATTATTTGCCCTGCAGCCTCCATTCCCATTTCATGTTGCCAGTGAAAGTTATCTTCATGTCTTCCAGTTTGATTTTGTTTATTTTGGGTTAACTGGCCTCTTAGGGTTAACAGTTTCTTTCACTGCATAAAGTTCAAACTTCTTATCAAAGAGATTTCTCCCCTTGTTCAAGGACTCTTCTCTCCTCCTTTCCGTGCATTCATATGGGAGTGGGGTGTTTTCCAGCCGCAAGGCCCTGGGGGAGGGTTCCTAGCTCTCCAGTGGAGGGGTGTAACCCAAGGGAGCCCTAATCTTGTAGTGGGGGGACAGGAATAATCTCAGCACAGACAAGACGGAGGTATTTTCCTGGAGGTCTAGCCATTACCCTGCCAACCAGCCTGGCACGGCTAGCCCTCTGAGATGCTGCCGTGCTCCCCACAACCCTGTCCTGCCCGCAGGGCCACCTTCCCCTGTGGAAGCACAGGAGCTGGTAAATGCCAGGTGCTTTCTGTGTTCCTCACCAAGCCATGGATTCTGTCTAGGCCACAATGTCAGCAGAGCACTCTTACCACCGGCCATTAATCCAGTCACTTTCCTCCGCCACCCCGCCACCCACAGGTTGGAGGGAGGCAGGCAGCAAGAGCTGGTCTGTATTCCTCCTCCACCCATGGGAGTTGTCATCTCTACTCCTGTGCTCCTTCAAAAGAAAATAAAGTTCATCTGTCTAGGAGATCTAATGATTGGCATTTAATGTAATAGATAATTAAAACAGAGAAAACCATCATGATTCCTTGTTGCCTTGGCTCATAGGAAGCTCAGTCAAATGCAGTGCTCAAGGATGCCAGCCAGCCTATTGTCCTGTCCAGGAAGCAACATCGTCCTTCCTCCATGAAAAGTGATCATGATCTTGCTATGAGAGAAGAGAGATTTGTGTTGTTTGAAAAGGCATATTAAATATTACCATATAATTTCATATCTGGAAAACAAAGTATCAATTGTTCTGATCATACAATTATGGAAAATAAAGCTCAATAAACTCTTGCTCTGTGATGATATGCAGATGATTGCTTCCTGGGCTTGATAAAACTGGATAAGAAGCTGTTGGAAGGACCTTCTAATTGCTGTTTTTGACTTTTTGATTAACTGTGGAGTTGTATGTATGTTTTTACTATATGCATCTAAAATACTTTCTTGGGAGTTGGTAGAAAATTATTAATAAATATACCACAAATACCCAACTGTATTAACATCCCTGACTTAGAGCAAGAGAGTTTTTTACAAGAGGAATGGTGCAGTCCATGGCAGTTATCACATTTTATAACCATGAAACTGTGTGATGGTTTGATCTGTTCTGTAAGGCCTGGACTGTAGAAGTGTTTGGTCAAGTATTTCTTGGGTGGATGAATGGATGAATGAATTGTTCAGTGAATAAATTTCAAGAGATACAGGTTGTACAAAAGTCATATATGCAAACCTGACAAAAAGAATAAGGTAATTTTTAATTGAACATATTAGTTTTAGGAAGATAGGATTTGGGGTTATCTTTAAAGGTTCTTTAAACTTTATTTTGTTACACTATTTTTATAATTTGAAAAAGTAATGGGGCCAAGGGAAATGATGGCTACAACAAGCAGTTCTGAAAAAATAAAATTTATATAACACAAGTGGAGCAAAATGTTAAAAACTGGTGAGTTGAGGTGATGGATAATATATGGGAGTTCTAACAACTTACCTGTAAATTTAAAAATCATTTCAAAATCAGAAAGGTTTTAAAAAGCACTCAAAGAAATGAAATCCATAGCCCCAGTGTGAAGTGTTGGGTTTGTAAGGCACTCCTGTCCCCTGCCCAGCAGCCCTTCAACAGGAGGCCTGATTCCTTCCCTGCTTCGTGCCTCCTTGGGAGTGGCTCTGATGTCTCCCGAAACTGGGGGCCTGTAAAAGGTGCTTGGGGCAGGCCTGCCGCTGTGAGCTTTCCTGCGGCCAGAATCAGAGACCTCTACCCAAGGGCCTTAGTTCCCCTCTCCCTATCTTTCTCCTGTTTCATTTCCAGGAACCAACAGTTGTAGAAAAGAGATAGTGGCCTTAGATAATAGTGGGTCCTTTTATTGTAACTGTTCTGTGCAATAAAATGGACTGGTTGTGTGCACTTGAGTATTTCAAGGGTCTATGCAGCAAGAGTTGCTGGGAGTTGGCCTTAACTGTATTGTCACTCACCTATCTCTGTGATTCAGGGTTCAGCTCACTTCAGAGCCACAATTATCTGAAGCACTCAGTTGTTGTTCTGAATGGAGGTGGGGATTTTGCCACGCTATTCTGTAGCATAACTGTGCTCATTGTGGCTATAGTGTAATCTCTGTGTGATTCACGATTAATTCTAATCAGTGAGTACATGTCGCCTTTACAGATACCGTGGCCCTTGTCAACTGTGCATTAAAATGCCTATGCTTGCGCCCTATATGGTGGGGGGTACAGATCCATGTGGTGGAAGCTCTCTATTTCAGTATTTAATTGGCATTTGGGTTTAAGCCCATCATTTTTATTTTTTAATTAAACACACACACACGCACACACACACAATGCCTGAATCCTTTAAAAACAGTGACTCCAGGCCCAGGAAAACAAAAAACAGAAATGAGTTAATCTGTAGTGTAACATATGGAGGAAATAAATAAGCATATTGAGTTACTCCTATTCTTCTACAAATGATTAAGGAGGGTCTGCTCTGTGCCCCATCAGGCTGGGCCCTTGGTACAAAGATTAACCTGAGCTGGGTGCTCCCTCTAAGGAGAGAGGATCATAGGGAAATGGCATTGGCCTGAGCATTATCTCATTTAATCCTCACCATATTTCGAGGTAGGGATTAACCGCCCCAACTACCCGTGAGAAAGGTGACCCGCCAGTAGGGTTAGGAGCAGGGCCAACTCCAAGGTCCGTTCCAAGTTCACTGTGCTTCAATTGCCTTGGGATAAAGCAGGTGCAATCCTTACACAGTGGAACACAGAGTGGGAAAGCCTAGAATTCTCTATTAGTAGCCCATGAAGTCAAACTGAAGCCAACAGGAGCCTGAAAAGTCCTTTCCTCTACTGAGGTCACATCTTCATGTGTCCAGTGTCGAGCCTTCCGATTGGAAAGTAAATTTTCCTACAGAAGGGCAGGCCCACGACACCCAGATTTTCAGATGTGTTGGCAATCATGACTAATGCCAGAGTCATACAGGCTACTGATGGGTCTCGGCCCCTCGGTAAGGCCACGGGGGGACCACTGCTGGGAACAGCCAGGGAAGGACAGAGACTGGGAATGCAGCAGCCTCCTGGCATTGCTGCACTCAGGGGAAAGGAGTTCTTTCAACAAAGGAGATTACTTAGCTCCAACCAGAATTGGCTTTAGGGTCTAAAGCTCTTGATGTAACCTGCAGTTCAATCACCTGCAAAATGCCCTAATGATGGAGCCTACTTCTGTGAGCATCTGTCCTCCCAGGGGAGCTCAGTACCAAAAAAAAGTCATTCATGAATGACCCGAAAATCTATGAATAAGGCCATGTTCATCAGGTCAGCTGGCCAGGGGCACCATGCTTGCCAATACCCACCCTTCAAGGTGGTTGCAGAAAAAGCCTCATTTCTCATTAGGTATTTAATTTCAGACAAGGATGCTGAGGCTGCAAGGTTGCATCCCTTGCCAGGGTCTCCCAGCAGACAGGTTGGGAGCCCAGGTGGAAACTGCCAGTCTTGGGGCCTCACAGGCACTCCCTGGCTCTGCTCCCTGGGATGAGGACAGGTCAATGCACTTGGAGACCTGGTCTGTGCACCTCCAGAGACTTGTTTGCACATTTGATTTGTGCTAGGAAGAAAGGCAGCAGTGGTCTGCTAGTTTTCCTAGCCTGCTCCAACTTTTAATTTCAAGATTGTTTAAATCTATAGAAAAGTATTTAATAGTACAATGAATACCCATAGGCTCACCACCTATCAGAACCCTTTGTTCACATTTTGTCACAATTGCATTAGCTCACTTTTTTTCTCTCTATTCATAGATACTTTTTTCCTTGAACCATTTGAGAGTAAGTTGCAAACACCCTAAAATACTTCAGCATGTATCTCCTAAAAAGAAAGATCTCCTACTACAAAACCCTAATATCCCATCACACCTATGAAAATTAGTAATACCAGGGTTGTCAATTCTGCACTGGTCAACGTGTGGTCAGCATACGGGGGCCAACCTTCAGACCATTTGTTACACGTCTGCAACGAGCTAAATACCAAAATCGAGAGCAAGCTTCTAGAAACTTTCATAGCAACTTTCAAATTTGTCAGGGTAATTTTAGATCTGTTAGGCCTAATAATAAAAATATTGGCTTGCGTTTTGTGTAGCTTTTATGAAATTCAGTATTCTGTTTTATAAAAGCATCAGTCTGAGACACACCAGAAAACAAAACCAAAAACTGGTCCTTCACCACAGCTGGAGAAGCACTAATTCCCAGGCCCTTTTCAAATTCCCCCAATTGTCTCAAAATCTCTTTTGCAGATTTTTTTTTTTTATTTGACCCAAGACCCAGTTGAGGTTCACAGACTCCATCTGGTTGTCACGAGGTCTGCAGCCTTTCTGAGCAGACACTGGGCCATCTTCCTGCTTTTCTTTGGAACTTGAGGGTGTGCCCAGCTTAGAACCAGTAACTTCAGTATTTGGGGGATCTGGATCAGGAAGGGTCTGCAGCTCTCTGGGGCCTGTAGAATTACTATTCATAAAACTGTAACCATGCAAGCCCAATGATCTGATACTGTCTTCAAATTTCATATGAATGGTTTCTCAATGAATGGTTTATTGTCTCAGGAAAAAAATTTAACATATCTGTGGCATTTTGGCAGAGTTATACTGGGTAAGGCAGAGAAACCTGTGTTGTGTTAAATATCAGCCAAACAAGGGATTTGTGATGTTCAAATGTTATAGATGATAATCAGGAAAACGAAAACATGTTCATGCAGGGTTCTGCATTTGGCTAAACTCCTTTGCATGTGAATTGAAAGTTGTCAGGTTTGGGTTCAAGGTAGTTTGCAGCCAGTGGACTCAGGGACTCCTCAGCTAGGAAGTAATATAAGTTTGTCTAAATTCATTCCCACTGAAGAGAAACATTTAATGTGTTGATAAAAGGCATGACACAAATAACTACCACTTATTGCAAGAGTAAAGCATTTAACATGGGGAGCCAGCACATAGCAGGCGCTTAGAGCAGATGCCCCGGGGCTGCCTCCTACGGGTTGGCCTCAGGGCTGCAATCTGAGCGGTGGTGCAGGACCCTGTGCTTAGAAGGACTCTGCTTGGCTTAATGCTCTGCTTGGTTTAATGATTGAAAATTCTAAATCATTTTTAAACAAGGCACCTGCATTTACATTTTGCACTGGATGCTGCAAATTATGCAGCCAGTTCCACGCACCCTCTGCCATCTAATCTACCTGGCCCACCTCTGACTGCAATGCAGATGAGGGGAGTGATTAGGTGCAAGCTCAGGTTCCCCTGCTCCCCATACTGACAGCACACACCTCACGCACAGATGACACAACTTTCCCCATTCTGCCCTGAGCCTTCTCCAATACCAGGATGGCATTCACCTGCACTTACGTACAGCCCAGACGTTCAGGGGAGATAGAGTGTGTGTTGGGGAGATCTGACAAGCAACCATTAATAAAGGCAGGAGTGAGTTAGTAAATGCTATGGGCTCCTGCTCTTTGTATACACAGTTCTGAAATGTGTTCTGTACACCTCTCAGAGTTCCCAGGATAATTGCACCTCTGAAGCCCATATCCCCTCCCTACACCCTTGGGTCACCGCCAAATGAACTCCCTGTACCCAGTAGCTTGTCTGGGGTTTTGGTTCTGGGGGGACCCACGCAAAGACAGTTTCACTGATGGGTGTTCAATAAATATGTGTTGAATGAATAAGGGAGCACTTAGTTCATAGGACCACTGACGGGAATCAATGAGGTAAATCATGGAAGCGTCCGTTTCGGGGCCTGGCATGTACCAGAAGCTCAGTAAGTATAATTCCTGTCTTACGTGTCTGGTGTTTCCCCTTCAGTGGAAGAACAAGTATGACGGAGACAGACCACAAACTAGGGGACTTAAAACAACAGGCATTTGGGAGACTCTGTTCTGGAGACCAGAAATCTGAAATTAAGGTGTCGGCCAGGCCATGCTGTGGGGAAGGACCTCCCTGGCCTCTTCCAGCTTCTGGGGTTCGCCAGCAACCCTTGGTGTCACCTGGCTTGTCAACCCCGGGCTCTGCCTCCATCTCCCTGTGTGTCTGTATCTCTGTTTTCTCTTCTAATAAGAACACCTGTCACTGGGGCAGGGCCCCACCCAGTGCAGTATGACCTCATCTGAATTTGGTCACATCTTCAAGGACTTATTTCCGAATGAAACCGAATTCATAGGTGCCAGGGTGTAGGGCTTCACTTATCATTTGAGGGACACCCCTCAACCTGCTACAGATGGAGAGTGGAATTTATTTTAAATAAGTGCCCAACACCTGGGCCCAGGGCTTCCTTTTCCTTGGATAAACTGGCAGAATGCTTGCTTAGGCCAAAGGATAATCTGCACCTCTGAGATCGGTTCACATGTCACCTTAAATGGCATTTCCACTTTTATGTCATCATGAGGAAGCCAAACCTCTTGGGTGGCTTACAGCCATGTTTTGACATGGCCTTTTGTAAGTGGGCTGAGAATTTAACTTCTGATGCAGGCTGTAATCCCAACTGGGCCTTTCCCACATAGCTACTTTTAAATAGCCTCAGATGTCAATAATTAATACATATAAAACACTTATTAAGCACTTAATTTATGCCAGGCTCCTGTGCCAGGCACAAGAGAGACAAAAAAATTGGGCACAGACCCTGCTCTCAAAGAGCTCCTGGTGCCCCCTCAATGGAAACAAAAATTCACCAATTCATGCCAAGAGCATTTGCTGAAGGCCTGCTGTATGCACAACATGGACTGGGTTCTGAGGCTTTTGCTTTCTCTACGCCTGTAGTCCAAATGGGCTGCCCAGGAGACGGTTCCTGGGGGAAAATAAACACAGGTGCTGCTGCTGAGAAGTACTGCGGTGTGCCGAGACTTCTCAGGTGGGTTCTTTTCTTGACTTTGCCTTTTTTCGGACCATGCGGTTCTGGATAGACCACCCCCCTCTCTGGGCCTCCTGCCCCTCCCCTGTAATAATGAGCAAACAGGATGATCGTGCAAGGCTTCTTCACTCTTATGTCACCATCAGAGTCAACAGAACCAACCTAAACATTTATTAAGCACTTATTATGTGCCAGGGACAGCACTAAGTCCTTACCAAGCATTATTTCATTTCATCTTCATCACAACCCTATGAGGAACGGATTTTAATTATTTCCATTTTATAGACAAGGAAACTAAGACATAGAGTGCTTAAGTCCATTTCCATGGGTCACCGAGAATTAACTGTGAGAGCAGGGGTTTAAACTCAAGTGGTCTGACCCCAGGACTGAGTCCTTGACAACGGTATGGGACCACCTTCTTGAGCCATGCGGCATTCTGTGTGCTTAAGGTACTGCCAGGACTTTTAAGGGTAACAGCAACCTGCCAGGTGAGTGTAGGGAGAGAAATCTTTATGAGTCTTGAGCAGCAGACAAAGAAGAGCAGCAGAATTCCCTGCCCACCTTCCTGTAGCTTCCCCCCTCCACCCTAGCTGTAGCATGTTAAACACAGAGCATGCCGCTGCGTCCACCCTCCGTAGAATGTCTTTCTTTTGAGCTTGTTTTTACATAATGGACACCACAATCTCCCTTCTGGTAGATTGCCCTCTCTGTGCTAGTTGCTAGGGAACTCATACCCAAAATCTGAACTAACTCTAGCAACCACAGAGTACTTTATAGGACATAGTTTACATACCCTCACTGTCCCTGGCTTCGTCTCAGTTACGTATTCTTTTCCTTTCATTCTGGTGTCCCAGATGTCGCCTGGTTGCTTTCCAGATCCACTCTGCATCCTTCCCCACCCCTGCTTTCTGTCTTGGGAGGCTGATCTTATAGACTTCACCGATGTTCACTCACCCATGGCTCCCATGGGTTTAGTCAACCAGAGGGAGGGAGGCAAGGAGGTCAGTGTATTTATTCCCTTGGTCTCCTGTGCTTCCTCCCACTCACCCCACCAGACAGCCCTGGGCTGACTCTGCCCTTCCAGCAAGGGTCATACTGCCCTCCCCAGCCCCCTTTTTAAAATTTATTAAGATGTAATTCACATACCACAAATGTCAGCATTTTAAAGTACACCATTTCAGTGGTTTACAGTATATTCATAAAGTTGGGCAACAATCATTATTATCTAATTACAGGACATTTTCTTCAGCCCACAAAGAAACCTAGAACCCATCGGCAGTCACTCCTCATTCTTCCCAACCCTGGACAGCTAGTAAGTTATTTCCTGCATCTGCGGGTTTGCCTGCTCTGGACACTTTCCATAAGTGGAATCAAATAATACGTGGCCTCTCAGCTGGCTCCTTTCACTTTGCATAAAGTTTTCAAGGTTCGGCCATATCCGTAGCATGGATCAGCGCTTCAGTCCCTTTTGACACTCCATACATCTCTCTCTCTCTCTGGGTTCTAGTAATTTCCTCTCCTTGCCCTTTGGGTGTAGAGGTGGTCACAGCTCTGCTGCTGCTAGACCCCAGTTGCTACACTACCTTACGGGGCTTCCCTGCATGCACATTTTAATAAATAAGCCCTCCTCAAATCCTATTTGGAGTGTGCCTTTTTCTTCTGTTGGGACCCTGACTGATACCCAGTTTCTTTGTACCTTGTTTCGATTTTGTATGACTTTCTGTAATATGGCTCACATACTTTTCCATGGTGAGTTGTGACAGATAGAAATACATGATGGGTTTGCTGATAAAATGAAACTTGGTAGATGGCTCTTTCTTACAGCCCTTGCTTCTTACCAAGTCCCTGAACAATTTTAAGAATCCCCAGGGTTGGGTGGGGGGCGGGTCTTACACCCTCCAGCCCTGCTGTTTCTGGAAATGCCCAATAGGGAAAGCCTGACTTGGCTGCCTTCTTGGAAGTAGCTGTGTTCACGTGGCTCCTGTGAACATAGATGGAACTCCCAGTGAATGGCCAGATCGAAAAGTGGTCGTACCTTCCGTGTTCACAGGAACACACTCTTGGGAAATGTGCAAACCCTAATTTAAAAAGGGGGGCTTCTTGGGAGGAAGTTTAGTAGCCAACAGAGAGGCATTTTCTTGCTTTCATCTTGTCACCACTGGTGGCTGGGGACAGACTGTCCAGCCTCTGCCTACTCATGAGGATTCTCAAAAGGGTTTTCAATAAATTTCATCTATTAATGAGGAACTGCACTATTTAAAGAAAGAAAAAGAATACCATTTGCAAATAACCTCCTATTACTTAAGGCTTTGATTTTTACTGTATTATGGAAGAATTGGCGGGAGCACAGAGTAAGACAATGGGCCTGTAGTGGAGACCAAGAATCACAAGAAAAGGGTTTCTTAAGCTTGTCACTCAAACCCAAGGGCTTCTTTCTGGAGCAATCTTTGATGTGAATGCTCGAAGTGCCCCAAATCCAATGGCCATTTAAATCTTAATGATAAAACTCAGGAGCCATACAACTGTTTAGAACAGGAAAAGGACACTGAAAGCCCTACAAATAAAAACCTGGATCCCAGTGTTACCAGCGGCAGAAGAAAATTGAGGTCAGCATTGCCCAGCGCCAGGAAATTTTATCTTCAAAGATAATGTTTAGCTGCTACCATTACAAGGCGAATGTGAACAGCTTGCTTAGTATTTTCTCTACATTTTCTGGGGGAAAGTTTCAAAGTTAAGGGGCACATAGTGTTGGCCAGAAGCCAGAATTGCTCTCACATTCCTGTGGGTGTTTCAACTGGCCCAACATTTCTGGAGGAAGTTTTGGCAATTTGTATTAAAAGGCTCAAAAAATGGCCAGTGAGCATATGCAGCGCTGCTTAGCATCACTAAACATTAGAGAAATGCCAAGTCATCACCGCAAAGATATTGCCTCACACCCCTCAGGATGGCCGCTGTGGGACAGAGAACAAGTGTCAGCAAGGATGTGGAGAAATAGGAAGGCTCGTGCTTGGCTAGTGGGAATGTCAAATGGTGCGGCCTTTATGGAAAACAGTACAGAGGTTCCTCAGACAATTAAAAATAGAACAACCATATGACCCAGCAATTCCACTTCTGGGTATATACACAAAAGAATGGAAAGCAGGATCATGAAGAGAGATTTGCACACCTACGCTGATTGAAGCATTATTCACGACAGCCAGGGGGTGAAAACCCAGATGTCCGGCGATGGATGAGAGGATAAACAAAATGCAGCTCATACGTGCAATGGAATATTATCCAGCCTTAAAAAAGAGGGACAGCTTGCCACATGCTACAACATGGATGAAGCCTGAGGGCAATATGCTTGGTGAAATAAGCCAGTCACGAAAGGGCAAATGCTGCACTCATGTGAGCTATCAAAAGTCAAAATCATAAAAACACTAAGTAGAAAGGGACTTGCAGGGCTGGGAGGAGATAGACAGGGACTTAGAGTTTAATGGGCATAGAGTTTTCAGCTGTGTTAAGTCAGAAAAGTTCTAGAGATTTGTTGCACAACATTGTGAATATACCTTTAAACGGGACACTGAAAAATGTTTGAGATGGCTAATTTAAACATTTTAATGTTATATGTTTGTAAGTACAATTAAAAGTAAAGTAAAATTTTAACCAAAGTCTCAAAAATGTTTTTACCCTTTGTGCAAGGAATTCCATTTCTGCAAACATATCCTGAGAAGCTCTCAGGGACTTGTGCACACGTGGTTTGTCACAGTG
The DNA here is from genome assembly GCF_040802235.1 of Manis javanica. Taxonomy (NCBI): domain Eukaryota; kingdom Metazoa; phylum Chordata; class Mammalia; order Pholidota; family Manidae; genus Manis; species Manis javanica. The sequence goes on along the minus strand of NC_133162.1, from coordinate 6,650,179 downwards.
TGATACATAATAGTGAAAAAATAGAAGCAGTCCAAATATTCAGCAATAGGGGATGGATAAACAAATTATTGTAAGTCATCCAATGGAATGAATATTCTGCAGCTAATAAGAATTTTGTCACAAAAGAATATTTAGTGGCATTGGAAAATGACCATGACATATTAAGTTAAGAAAGCACATTACAACCTGGAATTATATTCCAAGTTTTGCAGTAAGTCAGGCATAAATGCCTGGAATAAAGACTAGAAGATATATATACAAATACCAACAGGGGTCATCTTTGGGCATCAGGATTTGAGAGGACTTTTGTGTGTATTTCCGTGTGTTTGTCTCTATTCCCTGAAATGAACACACACCAGTTTTGTAAACAGAAATAAGCAGTTTTTAAACGGAACAATAAGAATGAATTCCCGAAAGGATTATGCCACATTCTGGGAGGTGAGACTGGGCAGTGAGAGGTGACATTCATTCTCTACATCCTTTTTATGCTTTTTCTATATCAAAATGTACACATTACTTTTATAATTAAAAAAGAAGAATGAAGTCGAAGCAGTCTAGTTGTCATCATTATCTTTTCCTATGTGAACCCACCAGATGTCTTTTCAGGGCCAAATATAAGAGGCACCGGCCATCGGCGCAGGTGCAGAAACCCCATGACGGGCCTGACTGTTCCAGGGTGTTTGGTGATACTGTCCCTGCATGGAGGCACGAAGTGGGGTGAGGGCAGGTTTTGGGCAGTGGTGCCCATCCTCAGGGAAGAGGGGACCAGAGAGGGGGACCTGACTCCCCCAAGCGAATGAGCTGCGTGGCTCAGATCGGAAAGGGCACTGAGTGGGAACTCTCTGCTGTGATTGGGTGCAACGGTCCATTTTCAGAATCTAGATGGATTTCATTCAGCAGCAAAGTATGCAGGGCGATGTTTCTGTTTTGAGAAAGGGGGTTTTGGGCTTTGGAGAGTTGCCCAAGTGCGCAGAAGAAGCATTTTGTATTGTTCACTAACAACTGTATTGTCCACATACTTGACCAGAAGTCTGCCGCACAAACGTGGAGTCACCGCAGCTTTACCTGTAAAGGAACCAAACAGTCTTGAGCCCATCGCAGGAATTTCAGGCTTGACAAAAGGTGCTGTGATCATTGTGAAGGAAATCTGAGACAGGGAGACATCCGTTTTCAACCTGTCTAGGGATTTAATTGGCTTCAGTGGGTTTTGCATTTTTGTAAATGGTTCTCCATTCTTAGGGCAAATCTTGTTATTTTTATTTTGCTTTTCATTTATTATCATGTAAGCATATTTTTCATTAATACAAATTCTTCAAAAACCTTCAAAATGGTATGTAATATCCCCTCCTTTGATTGTGCCATAATCCCTTTGGTTGCCATTCAGATTGTTGGCAATATTATTAATATGAATGAAACCTCAATTAATATTTTTGTGTCATTAAGCTTTGTTTGCATTCCAGATTATTTCCTCAGGACTGATTCCACAAGTGAAACCACTAAGTCAAAGGCATGTACATTTTTCAGTGTGTTTCTTTTTTGTCAAATTATATTTCATGTTGTTTGTTTATTTTTTCTTTTTTCAAGGTAAAGATGGCTCTCTGTGTTTCTGTAATATCTTTCTATGTTGACAGATAGTAACTGCACTCGTTGGGGTGAGAATTTAATAATGTGGGTAGCTGCTGAACCACTGAGTTGTATACTCAAAACCAGTATCAGATTGTATATCAACTATACTTCAATAAGAAATAAAATGCCAAAAAAGATGAAAATGACTTTTTTCCCCAATTGCAAAAGAAATACCTAGTCAATGTAAATTATTCAGCTAAAAAAAGATATACAGAAAGGAAAATTACCTGGCAAATCCATCACAGATAATTACTGTTAACTTCCAGATCTTTCCTTATGTGCATATGTATAACAGTATAATATATATAATAACTACACATGTACATCTCTAGCTTATGCATCATGAACATCTTTTGAATAATTTAATAGAGGACTATATACATTTTTTTGGCTGCACAGTAGTACTACAATGTGGAGAGAGTTCATGAAACTTTGGACCTTTTAAGCCTTTGACTCCTGTCACCAAAACATTTTCCAAATGGCTTCTCCCATAATGTCCACTCCCATTGTTAGTGTGTGACAATCCCTCTTATGACCAATGAAAACCACTGGCAATGTCCTACTCTTCTACTGAGACGTTTCTAGCAATGACGAGTGCTAAGACCCTTGACCAGTAAGTTTGAATGTTCAGACTGTTTACTCTGAAGTCACGGAAAAGAACCGCAGTGGCTTACCAACCACGGACACTGGCTTATTTCTGAAGAGTAGGTCAAGGTTGGTGTGGCTTTCCATAAATATAATTATGTATGTATAAAACCTATGTTGATGTCTCTGAATTCAAGTGTGGGGGGGGTTATTTACTGTAATATAAAATACCTTGGGGGAGCACTGCATACAGAGATTAGTAATTAATTCAATCTAAGAACTTTCTTGTAGTTAACAGAGTGCTACTCTAATGCGCTGATTATGACTTCTGCCCAGAAGGCCAGTCTCACGGAAAGCAGGAAGCCTCCTAATTAGGCAGGACTTCCAACACAGACTAAAAATTGAGATGTTGAGGGTCAGATAGGCAGACACCCGGGTCTGCGCTGTGTACCCAGGCTGAGGGCACCTCACATACAAATGGCATTCACTCACGACAGCTAAGCATTCTTTGCCCGCAAGAATGGTGGCCATTGGCACTCTGGCTCATATCTGCCCAGAGACCTTTCACAGGGTGGGAGGGGCCTCTGATAACCTGCTGCCCCTGGGACCTGGGGAAAGGTGTGGCTTACCCCCGAGGTGCAAACTCTGCCCATATCACCCCAGGGCACTCGCTTGCCTCCAGAGGGGAGCCTGGGGGCTGGGGGCTGGGAGCTCCACGGGAGCCTTTCCATTGCTACCTTGACGGTCTGGAAGGCGGGTTTGATCTGTGAACCTCTGATTCTACTTCTTTTCCAAGACGTGTGCACAGAAGAAAACGCTGTGCTGCAAACAGTACACTGTGTGTGCCTTGCTTATGTTCTGATACTCCTAGTTAGGATCCTGGCAGGACGGGTACTGTGCCACGTGGCAACACTGGGATCTGGGAAGCATCAGCGAATCATGGTTTTCTCTTATACAGACCAAAGGTTTCCTGAGGCCTTTCCCTTCTGTTTAATTAAAGTAACATTGATACACAATCTTACGATGGTTTCACATGAGCAACACTGTGGTTTCAACATTCACCCATATTATCAATTCCCCCACTGCAGTCACTGTCCATCAGCATAGTAAGATGCTATAGAGTCACTACTTGTCTTCTCCATGCTGTACCACCTTCCCCATGACCTACCTATACTGTGTGTGCTAATCATAATGCCCCTTAATCCCCTTCTCCCTCCCTCCCCACCCACCTTCCCTAACCCCTCCCCACTGGTAACCCCTAGTCCCTTCTTGGAGCCTGTGACTCTGCTGCTGTTTTGTTCCTTTAGTTTTGCTTTTATCCTCCACAGATGAGTGAGATCATTTGGTACTTGTCTTTCTCCACCTGGCTTATTTCACTGAGCATAATACCTTCTAGTTCCATCCATGTTGCAAATGGTAGGATTTCTTTTCTTTTTATGGTTGAGTAATATCCCATTGTGTATATGTACCACATCTTCTTTATCCATTCATCTACTAATGGACACTTAGGTTGCTTCCATATCTTGGCTGTTGTAAATAGTGCTGCGATAAACACAGGAGTGCATATGCTTTTCAAATCAGGGATCTTGTTTTCTTTGGGTAAATTCCTAGGAGTGGAATTCCTGGGTTAAATGGTATTTCTATTTTTAGTTTTTTGAGGAACCTCCATATTGCTTTCCACAACAGTTAAACCAGCTTACATTCCCACCAGCAGTGTAGGAGGGCTGAGGCCTTTTCTTTTTCTATTCTGTTTTGTGGGAAAGCAGACAGCAAGTGAGAAAAGAAAGTTCTATAGGCCAGTAGCTGACGGCCTGGGTGCCACCAGTGGAGAGAGAGAGGTCTTGCAGAACAAGCCCACCCTCATTTTGATTCATGAGCCTGGCTTCTCTCTGTCTCTTCCTCTCTGTCTCTGTCTCTGTATTTCTCTCTCCCACATGCCCCACTGTGTCCTGCCTTGCTCAGGACGCGGACACCCAGGAGAAGACCTAGCTCCCGAGCCAGTCTGGGGCCTGGCAGTCTTCCCCTCCGAGCCTCAGCTTCCTCTGTTCTATGAAGGTCAAAGTGCATGGCCCACAGGGATGTGGTGGGGACTGGATGAGCTGTGGAGCCTGAAAGGGTGAGCTGCATGTGGGTGGCACTCAGCAGGGGGCTGCTTCTGATGCTAAGGTCTTCAAGTGGAAGTGGCATTAGATGACCCATTTAGGGTTAGCATATTGGTCCCTTAGGGTCACTCATCAGCCTGTGATGCTCATGAGGCGGTGATGGGGAGAAGGGCTTGTGGGGGGGGATCACAAGCTCCAGGAGGGCTTCCCCAAACAGCTTGATAAATGTCTGTTGAATGAATGAAGGCAGGCATGAACACATGAATGAATGAACCAGCTTTTAACCTGGAAGACAGCTGACACAAGCAGCCTGTGGGTGCACGGTGTGGACACCTGTGTGCCAGGTCCTACCCCTACCATCTCACCTGCTCTTCCTGGGCTGCCTCTGTGTATCAGAATGCTCTTTACCTATCTCTTTCCTTCTTCCCCTCAACTCCTCCCCCTCTTCTCCCCACCCCCACCCTCTTTGTCTCTACCTCACCTAGTCTTCGACCCAGTGAACTCCTACTCACCTTGCAGAACTTGTCCAGAGCACACCCCCTCTTGGAGGCTTGCCTCCCCTTGGGCAGAAAGAGCCCTGCCTGGGGCTTCCTGGCCTCCCTACAGCACCGCTCCCGTTCTTTGGAATTCCGCCTCAGGCCTGGGAGCTTCTGGGGGGAGAGCTTTGTCCTACCCATCTCTGTGTCAGGAGCATCCCGTGCAGGGCCTGTCATCTCAAGGGGTGCCCTGTGCATTGGCTGAGTGGCAGAACATTACAGAATATTGGGCTTTGGTAAACGTGCTGGCCCCATTTTGCACTTGACCTCCTACCTAGGATCCATTAAAGCCTTCCCAGTGCCCAAAACTGCAAACAAGAAACATGGCAGATGGTTCTGCCCTGTGGTGAGCTTCCAGAAGCTTCTATGTGATTGGTGGCCCTTGGGAGCCCACATGAGCACCAGAAGACAATGGAGCACATATTGAGGTATCATCAAGAAAGAAAGTTTAAAAAAGGAATGCAGTTCTCATCACCCAGAGACCCAAACATTTTGGGCGCTCGAAGCAGGGCCAGGAGGAAGTGCTCCACATTGCAGAACTGTTCTCAGCTGACCCTCCCTCGCAGCCGGGCTGCAGGCAGTGAGTGGGACGTCACCCTCTTCCAGGAGGCTCTTTGGAGTCAGGAATGTCTGTGCCTCACCAAACATCCATCGGCCCAGGGGGTAGAAAGTGAAGGACGCATTCCTCCCCGCCAAGGAGTGAGCGCCTGGAGGAGGAGACCCACGGGAGCCACTGCAGCAACCCAAAGGCCCTGAGGTACAGCCAGAGGGGCACTCATTGTCTTGGAGGGGCAAAGGCTTCTTCGGGGCTCTGCCGTCTGAGTGGCATTTGGAAGGATTGATAAGGTTTCACTGGGTGAGAAGGAGGAATAAGAGCATAAACAGAATGTCAAGCCACCTGCTGATCCCTAACTATCAAAGTCAGTCCTAATTCCTCTGCTGGCATTAAAGGCCTCCTAGTTGGAGTCCTCAATGGCTCCCCAGTTCAGTACTACACCCAAGTGCAGTACAAGCTCCTAACACACACTTGAGACCATTCCCAGTAGAACACCTCTTGGCATCAGCTGTCACCTCTTCCCTCCTCCAAGCCCACTCTCCTGTCTTCTACCCGGTGTGCTGTCCTTCACCACCACCTTCTGCGGTTCCTCCTGCTTGATCTCCGCCTGAGATGGTGAGATCCTATCCAGTCCCCATGGCAGGCCCTTCAGCACGCAACCAGTGAGAACTCAGGGCAGCCTGGATTGCCTGGAGCCATCTCTCCAGCTGAGACCTGCACTCCCGCAGACGAGGGCACCGCTTTCCCCTTTGCTGCGGGGACAGGGAGCAGCCCCATGGGCCCCCTTCCTGAACAGGGGCAGTGAACCAGTGGCTCTCTGAGGGCCCTCCTCCTACTCATCAGGACACCTCCAGGCCGTGACCCCTGCCTCCATGTCCTGCACAGGTGTGTTCTAAGGGGTTTCCAGGCGGCCTCTTCTGCAAGTACCAGGCCTCAAGCTCTCTCCTTGCTGGATTTGTCATTCATTCGTTCATACCTAAGGAACACCTGCTGCATGTCAGGCATGGTGATGGGGCTGGGGACAAAAAGCACTGTCCCTGGCGCTCTGCTGAGGGCCTTTAAGCCCAGAGGGCAGTCAGAGCTGGTGCCAGGTAGAGAGAGCCTGAGAGGAACCATGGCTAGAGGAGGGGAGAGCTTGGCTCGGGGAGGAGGGGGTGGGGGGTCTGGAAAGGCAATGCAGCCAAGGCAGAGTCTAGGAAAATGAATCCAGTGAGCACATGTGGCAACACGAGTGTGTGAGTACATGTCTTTGAGCACAGATGTGTGTTTACATGTGTGCATGTAGGCATATGTGTATATGTATGTGTATGCATTAATGTGTATGAGCAGAGCATTGTGTGTTTATACATGTCTGTGTGTATATGCTTATGTGTATACATGTGAGCTGTATATAGCTGTGTGCCCTTGCATGTTTATCTGTGTATAGACACAGTTGTGCATATCTGTGTATATGCATGTGTGTGCAGGTATCTATGTGTGTGGGCCTATCTGCATGCTAATGTGCACCTTGTGCATGTGTGCGTGTATGCACCTGTGTGTGTGAACAGAAGGGCTTATCGGGCAGCATACAGTGGGAAAGCACAAGAATGTGAGTGGAGGTGAATTAGTTGATCATTTTGGGGTGGAAGGGCAGAGGTTAGGTGTGAGGCCTGGAGCAGGCGGTGGGGTCCGAGTGCGTGTGCTCCTGCAGAGCGCCTGAGTAGCCAGGCTTGGCTCACTGGCCCTGGGGCGTCGCTGCAGCTCTGAGTGGGCGTGACGTGGCAGGTGCATACCCAGCTCCAGCCCTGCACGCCATGGCTGCCTGCAGACCAGGACCAGGTGTGTTTCAGAGGGCTGCAGCCAGACCAAGAGGACCTGTAAGCAAGTCTCCAATGTGAGAAGTTAGAAAGAGACTAAGTAGGAAGTCTTTGCCTTAACTCTTGGCTGATCCTTCCCACTCTTCCATTCCCATGATTTCCTATTAAATAGTTAACTATTCGACGCGCCAGCCACTACTGCATGCTGTGCAACTGCCTGGGGACTCCCAAAGCCGCTGAGCCTCGGAGTCCCTGTGACCCTTGCACTTGGAGGGGTTGGCCTCCCACCGAGACCTTGCACATCTGGATCTTGCTGGGGAGCCCACCACAGGGCTCTTAAAAAAAAAATTAGGGCTTGGATTTTGAACAAACTCTTTTCGTGGGAATGACCTTAATGTTCCCAAGTATCTGTGGGTTCAATTTTGCACACAATTAATTGTACTTACAAATGCCTCCTTGAGGGCACAATTCATGACCAGTAACTCGTGCTAAAGGAGCCAGAGGCTAATTGCACCCCAAGTGAGAAGTTTCTGGTGTGATTGATTACTCTTTAATTATTAAATTTATTACTCATTGGTTGGGTGCACAAAGTTGTGCTTCTGTGAACTTGCTGGCACAAGGAAGGCTGGAATGTGGGGTTGTACTACCCTCTGTGCAAACTTCTACCGGGGAGATGTGTGAAAAAACAAAGGGCTTTCTGGCTGCCCGACACAGAGTGGGATGTTCCTCAAGTGACAGTGAAGGGCCTGCTGAAGTGGGCAGACAGCGGGAAGGCCAACACTGAAAGCCTGTGGCCTTGGGTCTAAGCCTCCCCCCTGAGCAGTGTGACCTGGGCAGACCGTGACTCTTCTCTGAGCTTGAGAGGCAGTCCTGTGATCACGGGAAAGTCTTCAGGGGCCAGACTTGCCAGTTTTGAAACCTGGATATAAACATCAGCCATGTAAACCTAGATAGGCCATTTATCTCCCTGGGCCTCTGCTTTCTCATCTATAAAATGGGAATTCATGATAGCAGCCTACTTGGTGGGGTTGTGCAGATGGAAGGTGCTAGCTTATGTGAAGCACTTAAAACAGTGCCAGTCCAGTAAGCCATTAGCAGCTGTTTGCTCTTATTTTTTTCATTGCCTCATAGCCCCACTATTTCCAGAGGAAAAACCACAGCACAAATGGTAACCCACCAACTTTGTTTGAAACACTGTCTGTTTCTGCTGCTTCCTGACGCACGGAGAGTATCTATCTTTTGTCGCCAAGACAGGAGGAGGAACCTCATTCAAATGTTTAAAATGGTTATTTATATCTGTATGATGAGATTATGGGTGGTCATTTTCTTCTTTGTCTTTCTCAGTCTTTTTCACGTTTTTTAGTTTTCTTTAGTTTTTATTTTGAAAATGTACAGTGTTAAGACAAAGACCAGAGAATAATGTGGGTACTTCTAAGCCCTTATGTGTATCTTCCTGCAAGCTGACCTACAGACGCAGACGTTAGGTGTTCTTCAGACCATGACCACACCGTCCAACCTCCCTCCCCGCCCCGGGCTCCCCTCCATCCATGAGTGGCCTTTCTCTTTCTCTCCACCTTCCCCAGGTCCTCTGCATCCTGGTTTGCCCCGGCCTGACCACCAGAATCTATGCTGTGGATTGCTGGAGGCGAGGGTCTCCCTCTGCGTCCCACCGGTTCCCCCCAGGAGCCCAGCCAGGATCTCAGCCAGCTCCTCCCTGTACCTGAGAACTGGGAGGGCCTTCATTTGGTTTATATTTTATTAGGACAAAAATTTAGGGAAGCACCTCCCCAGGACACTTTCCCCACCTCCCCTCCCCAGAAATAACCACTGATGTGAATTGGGTGTGTCTTTCCCATTCCATTTTAGTAATTTTACTACATATGTATGCATCTGTAAACAATTTTGTGTTTGTGTGTTTTTAAAATGTTCATCAATGGTATTGTTCTGCAATGTGATTTTGTTCCTGGTCTCTCTCCCTGAGCTCTGTCCGTAGGGATACATGTCTGCCGATGCCAGGTGGCCGAGGGCCCGGGGTCCCTGTGGCCTGAGGCTGCAGCAGAGCCCTGGAGCCCGGGAACTGTCCTCACTGACTGCGTCTGTGTTTTATCAGGCAATTCTAGTTGCAAGCAACAGAAGCCAACACCCAGCTAACTTAAGCAGAAAATTAATTTTTTGACAGGCTTTTAGGCAACATAAATTACTGAGGGGAAGCTAGAGAACCAGGTCTAAGAACAGACATGAAAAGCCAGTAATAGTTCTAGTAGTCTGGGGAGCAGGAACTAACCCTAGACTTGTCATGAAGCCACTGGAATAAATGCGCTCTGGCTGACATTTTTTGTTCTTTTGTCAATTCACTCAAGATTTAAGGTCCCTGAGATAAAACTTTACTCCAACTGGCTTAAGCGAAGACTGACTACAGGCCCACAAAAGTGCAAAGTCCAGTGCTCAGACGTAGGGCCAGCTTCAGGTATGGCTTGATTCGTGGCCTAAAGGACGTCACGGGGGCCTGACCTCGCCCATCTTTCTCTTGGGCGGCCCCAGGGCCCCTGCTCGTCCTCCCCTTGTGCTGGTGTGAGGCCCCGCAGCTCCAGCCTTCCGGGCTCTCAGCTTTCCCAATGCCGATGGAACGTGTCATTCTGTCCCAGCCGCCCCAGGGGAAGACTCAGGGGGGCAGGGGCCCTGAGGAGGCCATGTGTCCATTCGGAACCAATCACTGTCACCAGAGGAATGCAGTGGTCTCATTGGTCACACCTGTCACATGCTCCCCCGGGGGTCCCACCTGAAGCTCAGAGAGGACAGCTTCTGAAAGGGACATTGGCACCCTACCCAAACCAGGGGCGACAGACACCCAGCTAGTTGGCAAAAGACAAGCAGTGCTCACTGACAAGCAACAGCAACGAACGAGAGAACAGATATGCAGAGGATAAAACAGGACAGCAGGCGGGCGGGACGGGGTCCCCGAGCCTGTGCCGGGAAAAGGGACAGACAGCCCAGGAGGCCAGGGTCGGGAGACGGAGTGCTGGGCTGAACAGCGGTTTTCCTGAACACACTGGCGCCAGTTCACGCGGCAGCTGGTGCCCGGGGCGGCACAGGTCAGGCTGTGACATACGGCCACGTGCTTCCTTCCGTCTTCCTTCCCTTATATTACTGTCAAATGATGAACTTCAACCACATACTACATTTTCCTGGGATCATCCCCTCAAGTGAATTATATGAATAATAAAGTTTCAATATTTTTCATTCAGCAATTAATCTTGGTGAGCACGAAACTTCATTTAAAGTGCCAGTACGGTGGCTGGAATCCATTAATCAGAGCAGTGAAGGAGCCAGCCAGGCGCAGGAACAGCCTGGGCGGTGAAATGTGGGCCTTCTCCAAAACCTGGGATCCTCCCCAGTTGTGAGATGTGTCACATTTGAGGCACAGCTGTGCCCAGAGAGTGGAGAAGGCCTGGCCCGTAGGGCCTTTCATTTCAGATTCCATGTGGAAAAACCTCCGAATTGGGTTTAACATTCGTGAGGAGTGTTCACAGGAGGAAAGAGATGATCAAAAAAATAGTTCATAAACCCAAACCAGTCGTTATTAGAGTGGCACAAACACAGTGTTTATGTGCAGAATAGTTTACATTAAATTAAAAACCATAACTTATCTCTGAGACACTCCATTTAGTACATCTGAGGTTAAATATGGTTCATAGCGGCTCTTTCAATTAAATTGTTCTTCCTTTGCTCTAGTAAAGCATATTAAACATAATTTCCTGAAAAGTAACAGAGATCATTACTTCGTTTGCAAATTGATACCATGTTATTAAAAATAGGAAATATTTGCATGGACATTTCAGATTACTGTATTTTTACAGAGGAACCAATATTGGCAGTGAGGATACATCTGAAACCCAGCATTCTGGCTTCCTGGTCAAGGAGCGAGTGGGACGGCCTGTGGGGGAAGGGGCGGGGCCGGAGAGGCTTCAGAACAAGCGGGCTGGCATGGAGCCTGGGAACCCAGGAAAGAAGTTTCCTGGTATCCTGTGTGTTTCCATTCAGTACCCCGATGTCCTTGTAGCTGGAGAGCTTCAGCCTCTTAAGCTTCATCTGGATTCTGTGCTGTTTATTCGTGTTTGACTTTACGGGTTGCCTTTCCACTCAAATAAATGGACCTCATGGCATTAGCTGGCTTTTATCTTTGCCCATCCTATTGGGAAGGCCTGTTAATGCTCACAAGTAGCAAGGCAGGCTCTTACCTCTGTGCCCCAGGTCACTGTCACAGAATTATTTCAAGTTCATGAACAAAGCCCCTCATCGGCTTTCCCAAGGTTTGATGTGGCTCAAGTGGAACGTGGAGTTTGCAAGGATCCATTGTCTGGGTCCCAGGCTGGTGGGCCATCCCCCAGGACCTTGGCAAGGGGAGGATCCCAAGGCTCCAGGGAACTGGTTGGGTAGAAAAGCCCAGCTGAAGTCTGTGCCCTTTGGGTCTAGGTCCTTTGTAAGGAGCAGGCTAGGGTCCCTGGGAGCCAGGGGGAGCATTAAGCCAAAGCCGTCAGCCCATGGCAGTAGGGCGTGATGTCAAGCTTGCCATGCCAATGCATTTCACCCGAGGGAACTGCCCAGAAAACTTGAGGGGATTGCAGGTGTGGAGGGGGAATAGGAGAGCCCCATCCTGACTCCACTGAGTTGGCAGAGTGTGCTACTTGCTGCTCTAGCCATTGGTTGGCTATTTGGACAGGACTACAGCACTTTAGGTTAAACCCAGAACACGCAAGGATGTTCACCATGTGCATGACCTCTTCAGAACCACCTGACCCACTGCATGTGATGCTTCTCTCATCCCATAGTCTTTGTCCCCACTGAGAACAATGAGCGGTCCCTCAAAGGCCTAGGAACCTGAGCACAGGGTAGAAAACACTGCTGGCTGGCTGAGGCCATGGACACGCATGCACCCTGGGTCACAGTCTCCCTGGCCTGTCCCACCACTCATGCAGCTCTTGCCAACTCTGTTCTAGACCCTTCTGGGATGGCCTTTGAGTTTGCTGTCCAGGACAATAGTGCAACACTATTGTTCTGTCCTGTAAACTCAAGAAGCGAAGCTGCTGGGCTTGTGAGTAAGCACATTTGAAAGTATAAAAGATGCTTCTAAATGGCCCTGCAAAAGGGCAAGGTCAGTTTGCAGTCTGACAGTGTAGGACTGGGCTGTTGCCAATGACTGGTCACTCAGCTAAAAATCTGGGCTGATCTGGTGAGTTAAGAGGGTATCTTTTGTCCCCCTTTCATTTGTTCTCTCCTGATTTGTAGTGAGGTGCTGCAGCCTTTCTTATGCATCTTGGCTGTTTGTGTTTCTTCTTTTATGAATTTCCTCTTTGTATTCTTTGCCCATTTTTCTATTGGGCTGTTTGTCTTTATATTATTAAATTGAAGCATTTCTTCATATAATCTGATTATTATACTTTGTTGTGTATGTTGCAAATACTTTCTCCCAGTTGACTTTTCTTTTACCCGAATTTATGGTCTCTTTTTTCCTACAGTAATACTTACTTTCTTCTCCAGAGAAATACTCATTTGCATTCAAGAAGCCAAAGCAAGGATGCCTGTTGCAGCATCATTATGAATAGTGAGATGCTGGAAAAACCCTACGTGTCCATCAATAAGGGACTAGTTAAACAAACCGCAAGACATCCATACTAAGTATTGGACTACTAAGCTGCAGAAAAAAGGCAAATGAGACCAAAAGATACATGCTGGTTTGGAACATTCTGTAAAGCAAGTTGCAGAATAACATGTACAGTGTACTACCACTTAAGTTAGTATAATTCCAGCAGATAAAAACCCTCCAATACATATTTATTTATGTGATATTTTTATATGTGTAGATTCATAAGTGCATAGAAATAGATATGGAAGGATCGGCACTATACAAATGCCTGTCATTACTTTGGAGAGGAGACTGGAATTGGAGGTAAGGTCCTTATGGGGAATTAAGTTGTATATTTGTATAATTATTGTTATTGGTATTATTTGAGTATTTCAAAATAAGACTGTTACGGACTAAATGTTTGTATCCCCCCCACATTCATGTGTTGAAACCTGCCCCCAAAGGTGATTTCAGGAAGTGGGGCCTTTGGGAGGTGATTAGGTCATGTGGGTGGAGCTTCATGAATGGGATTAGTGCCCTTATGAGAACAGAGGTTGTTTCACACCATGTGAGGATCTGATAAGAAGTTGGCAGTCTGCACCCAGAAGAGGGATTCCATCTGAACCCAACCCTGCTGACATCTTTATCTTGGATTTCCAGCCTCCAGAACCAAGAGAAATGGATTTCTGCTGTTTATAAGCCATCCAGTCTACGGTACTTTGTTACAGCAGCTGGAGCTGACAGAGACACACTGTAGTCGCATTTTACATTGGTTATTGAGAAAGAAACACTAGTGTGTCACACAGGCTGAAGCAGGTCCTGTGAGATCTGCAAGGAGGCTGGCACAGCTGGACCCACCTTTTTCATTCCTGTTGAACCCACAGAGGCCACCCAGAGCCATGGGGAGAGAAGGGGATGGGGAGGAAGGAGGGTGATGTAGCGAGCATCTCCTGTGTGTCAGACCCTGGTTAGGGTCTATCCCTGTGTGGGCGTTCCACTTGGAGTGAGAGCTGAGTTCAAGTGTTGACCTTGTCATTTATTACCTGTGTGACCCTGAGTGAGACATTTAACTCCTTAGCCTCTTGGGGCCTTGGGTTCTTCATCTGTGAAATGGGTTCTAATAGAACAGAACAGCCTCAAGGAGTCCACAGACCTAAGTAAGAGAGTGAAACAGCTGCACAGGTCAAGGGGGTCAGGATTGTCTTCTGACGGTGCTGATGACAGAGAAGGTGCTCATATTTTCTTCACCTTATTCCTTGAAGATACCTGTCAGAAAGCGTTGGTTATTCTCAGCAGGGGATGGAGCCTTGGTAGAAGCCCCAAGGTTTTCAAGGCCTTCACTGTTTTCCCTGCCAGTGCCTTTGAACCCTGGCTCCATAAAAGGCCTTCAAGCAATGGAAGTAAAGTGGGTGCTGTCTCTGGCATGGCTCTCACAGAGTTAAATGCACAAAGGGCAATAAGGAAGATTCCAAATGGAGAAGACTCTCCAGGGGGAAAGCTAAGATGAGAAGAGCCATTAGGGGCACATCTTTCCTTTCTGAGACCATCTCCAAGGTGATCCGTTAGTGTCAAGGCTGGCGAGAAAGACCTGCAAAGATCAATTCTTCTGTGCAAGATAAATAGTTTAAAATAATTGTATGTGTGTAAGGGATTTGCCTTCTCATAATTGAAGAGAACAGAGAGAGTCAAGAATATTTCAGGAAGAATGTCTTCTGCTACCTGGCACGGCATCTGCAGCATCATGTAGATTGGTTAATAGGTGGCAAAATGCCAAGGAGCTTAATCAATCTCCAAAGTTTATTATGAATAACCCCCAAAGCTAATGGATCATCCTTAGCCAGAACATCATCCTGGTTATTTCCTCATTTTTATAAATTGATCTGTAACTGTGAATCCTGGTCCTTGCAAGCTGCAAGAGACGTTAGGAATCAGCAAACCTAGCAGAATTCTTTTATTTCTACAAAGATTAAATGAGGCTGTTTTTGTTGCAGTGGGGGTAGGATCCCACCTGCTCAGAATCTACTTCCTTGTCCCCCACAGCGGTCCTACAGTGGCCCCCTAGGGCACCTCCTTGAAACCCAAGGGCTCTGGAGAATATAGAATCCACTGATCTACATTCAGTGGATTTGATTGGAAAATGGAACTCGCCTATTTTCCAGATGAGGAAGCTGGGACGCAGAGGGAGGAAGTGTCATGACCATGTCCACACTCCAGGTAAATGTGTTGGACATGGTGGGTTGCTCATTCATCAGCCATTGCCCAGCTCCCTCTTCCTGTACCCAAAGAGCCCATCTCACATTATAGGGGTTAAAATTGGTGGACTACTTACTTTCCCAATCCCTCTTCCAGCTAGAGTATAGAATTCTGCTCAATTCTGGGAAGAGTTTACTTCCCTGACTAAAAGAAGCTAACAAGGAGAAACTGTCTTTCTTCATGACTTTTGATGTGGCTGTGGTGAGGATGTGATGAGTGGAGCTGCAGCAATTATTTTGTAACCATGAATACAAAGCTTGAGGGTGACCATTGTATTAGCTGGGGTCCAGCCCGGAAATATTCTTAAAACAGTGTTTAAAACAGGAAATTAATTCAGGGCTTGCTTACATAGATGTAAGCGTGGAAGAGCTGACAAGCCAAAGGGAATGATGAGCCCCCACACCCTGCTGCCCCCACCAAGCAGATAGCAATCACAGGACTGTTAATACTCCAGGACTGGAGGGACAGGAGGAAGGAGTGTTATGAGAGCCCAGAAGTTTGACTTGGGATTTAGAATCATGGCAAGAGCCTCTTAGAAGGAGCTAGAGGGTGGGGAGGAAGAAAAGGGAAAAGTTGTCCGGTGGGAGTTTGCGCCATGATAGAGGTTCAGTCACTGCTAGGGGTGCCCTGGATGCAGAGAGAGAAAAAGAGAAATGCATTGACTTCACTGCTCTACCAGTTCTCCATCAGTGCCTCCTGTTGGCCAAGCTATGCTAGAACACTGTAGCTCCCTGAACGCAAGCAGAGCAGGGAATGGGTCCAAGTGCAAAGAGCAGGGGCCCAGTGCCCACACTGAGGATGGCAGTGCCAGAAGAAGGAAAGCCCCTGTGCCTCTGATGGCCTTGCTGAGCCATGGACCGGTCTGCATCTTGCCTGCCTGGATTTCTCATCCTGGGGATTTGAAAGGTCCAAATGCTTAAAGCCACTTGGACTTGGGCAGATCTGATTCTAGCAGCTGAAGCAGCCTCAGTTGAATCTGAGCCAGAATCCTTGTCTTTTAGCTCAAAGTGCCACTGGCCAAAGATGACAAGAAAGGTCAGAGACCTGCATATGCTCACTTGCAGGGGATGGAGTCCGCAGGGGACGGTGTCTGCGGGGATGGTGTCCGCAGATTTGGCAGAGCAGAGGTGAGAATGCGGGCAGCTCACCAGAACTCTGGTTTTGATTCAGCACCAGGGCTACATGCCTCTTGTTCTCGAAAAGAAAACCTGCTCCGAGTAACACGTGGCAGAGAGCAGGAGGAGAAGGGAGCTTGACAGCCCCTAGAAAGAACCACGGAGAAAAGGTACCCACAGGACGAAATCCCAGGTTTTTCTTGGGGCCAAAGTGTGAAAACTGGGAGACCAGCTGGATGGGTGCTTAGGCCAGAAGGTTTCACACCTTGCTGAGACTCAGAATGAACAAAGCTTTGCTTAGAAGTCCAGAGTGAGGTTGGGAGCTTCAGGGACCCCCTCTCCATCCTACACTAAAGCCCTGCGGGTCTTCCCAGGGCTCTGGGGAACATGGCTGGGAAACAACTGATCTCATCTACCGAGTCAGGCCCTCTCTTAGTTGACTGTCGTGAGGAAAGCCCTCCTCAAGGCCACCTGTGGGAAGCGCACCCCTCCAGGCGAGCCCCTCCGCTCAGGACCCTGGCTGACGGGCCTCGTGGAAGCACTTCCTCCCCAGGACTCCAGTACTCGTTCTACGCATCTTTATTTCTGGGGGCTGTGATTCTTATTTGGTTAAATAACACATTTTAAAAAATTGTTGTGATTCTATACTGAAGCTTCCCATATGGTTAATTGGAAGTGTTCTCACCAATATTGCAGGCTGTAAAAACTAATGAGGTAAATGGAAAATTTATCAAGTGCCACAGTTAGAAATTAACTTATTGCTTGATGCCATGCTCATGACTAATGAAGTTAGAGGGGCTTTTCATACACAAAGCAAACTGTGGGTTGGCCAGCCCTGGGCACTGGGGAAAACCGTCTCCTTGCCTCTCCCCACCTGTCTCCCCCCACCTGCCCTCTGTCAGCTATCAGATGAATGCAGCGAATGACTAGGCCAAGTTTAGATCACCCAAACACAGTATATGCATTCCATCATGTATTATATCACCAATAATAACAATCATTAGCATTTATTGCCCTTGGGGCCTGGTGCTTTGTATGCATTATCTTATGTGTCTCTCTCATCAGGGCTATAAGGGAGGCTACCATGATTACCCACGAATCACAGACGACGAAACTGAGGCTCAAAGACACGAGGTCACACAGTCCTAAGTGGTGAGGCTTCAAACCCAGGTCTGATTCTAATACCCATACACATTCCACTTGGAATTCAGGAATCCATTCATTCATTCAGTACAATGACAAATGAGACCTGAGGGCCCACGAAGTGCCAGGTGCCACCCTCTCCTGGAGACCCCAGGACGGAGCAGTGCAGCACTGAAGGATCCAGATGTAAATTTGGCCGCCTCTGCCACTTGCTGGCTGTGGGAAGATGCTGCGCTTCCAGCTGGCCCCCCAGATTCCCTCCACTCTTCAGCACTCTGCTCTGTGCCCTGGGGAGCTGGCCTCTATGGCCCGCGTCCATGGCTTCTCTCACCCTCCGGCTTCTGGTCCACATCAGCAGAGTCCAGTCCCAGCCCCTGAGCCCAGGACCAGCCCTGCAGGTGAGTGGTGATGGGCAGACTAGCCATAGCCATGGGGGGAGGGGGCTGTACAGAGCAGAAGCACAGAGGGGCGTCTGCATCGGTGGGGAGGTTAGTCTGGGAAGGCTTTCTGGAGGAGCTGCCTTTGACCTGAGACCTACATCAGAATGCTTGGAGCAAGGATGTGAAGCGGCAGAGCAACTTGGTACCTTTGAAACCCACCCCAGGTTGGCTGCAGTACTGCCCAGTGCTGGCTCTGCCAGGGGTGCCTGCCACCCTCTCTCCAGTTGGTCCTGAGGGTCTCCACACACTATTCCCAGGCCCTCCACACCCTCCCCAGGGGCCCTGCACACTCCTCCTTCCTTTTCTTCTTTGCAGCTGCTCCTCCTCCTGCCTGTTTGTATGGCCTCTGCATCATCCGTCTTTCATGCAGTTCACTGCCATCACCCCCACAATTCAGGGCCTTCATGTGACCCCTGAATCTAGGGCAGTTAGTGGCCCCTTTGGGCCAGTAAATACCAAACAGCACTCCCCCTGGAACCTCCGTCTGAGTTGGGCCACTCTCTGACTACGGCTTTTACTCAGAGAAAGAACCCATCTCTGGCCGATGACCGTGGTCACCACATCAAGGGCCAGCCAGATCCCTCTCCACCTCTCCGCTCTTGCCTGCGCCTGCCAGGCCCGTGGTTGAAGGGGCCGGAGCAGACTGCCAGGCCTGAGATGCCGTCTCCCCTGAATGCATCCCGTGTTCACAGTGCTAGTTCTTGGTAAGAGAGTGGGACCCAGGCCCTGAGCCTAGGGAGCTAACAGCTTGGTGGCAGAGAGAAAACACAGCCACACACCTCTCTACCGCTGCGTGGGCGTGCGTGAACACTGACGCTCCCGCCTCCTTCCATCCCCGAGGGCTGGGTTGCTGTCACCTCCTTCCGGGACGCTGCGGCAGCTCAGGGCTGGTCTCCTTGGCTGGCTCCCTGCCTCTCCAGCACATGTGGCCAGATGGGTCTTCCAGAGTGGAGCTCAGGTCACGGCGTGTCCCCCAAGCCTCCACGTCTCCTCCTTGTTTGTGAACACACTGCATGTTGTCCATTTACGCTGCATTCAAGCCCTTCCTTGTCCGGCTTTTCTCTCCAGTCCATCGTGCCCACCCTCTTCACCAAGCCGCACAGGACCACCCACCCTTCTTGGAATGTGAGCGCTTGTCTTGCTCTTGACCCTTTGCTCTGAGGGCTTCTTCCGCCAGGAGCACTGTGTTCACCTCCCCCACCTCTAAGACACCCCCCTCATTTGGGCCCCATCACAAACCTATCTTTCCCAGGAAAACTCCAAATTAAACATGTTGGGAAGGGCCTCTAGTACTTAAATGTTTTATATGCAGGAATTCTACACAAATGAAGTGCTCCAAGCCGGCCAGGAGGCAGCAAGCAGACCATCTCTTAGATCGCCTGCGGCCTAAGGGAATGCAATCATTCAGGAATTCCACGTGGCACATGGGTCAGGAGATTTCAGGATTCTCCCTCAAACCCAACCAGTCCACCTGCAAGAATCTATACTATGGAAAAAACCAGCAGAGACCCTTACCTAAGGCAGTTTGCTAAGGCATTACTTGTACGTTCCCTGAACGGAACCTTCTGGAATCCAGACTCCAGGTGTTTATCAAGAGCGTTGTGGCTCAGAATATCCCAGCATGGCTATGCTACAAAATATGCAACCCTTTACAGCTGTGTTTTCAGAGTATCCAATGGCATAGGAACTGCTTGTGATATAGGACCTGAACATGTAGGCCATTTACAAACCTAATATTTTTATATATGCATAAAGGCTGGAAGAAAATAGGTTAAAAACCAGACAGCAATTCTTCTACTTGGTCGTTTACAGATTATTTAAAATTTCTTTTTTATGTTCTGTGGTTTTCTAGCTTTCTAGCTACATTGCCTTTATGACTGAAAATAAATTCCTTCCTCTTCAAAACAAAGTACAGCGCTCTGTATATCTCTTATGGAGGAATTCTCCTGCTGTGATTTACAATTTTAGGGGTACTTGTCTCTGTTTTCTCCTAAAGGAACATGGACTGGCTTTTGTTGGCTTATTTTTTGGGCCTCTAGAAGCCTAGTCCATCTTTGGACAGATTAAGACCATATTAATGAGTTAAAGGAATTGGACTGGCTTTCTTTGAAATCAGCCCTAGGGTCCTGGGGTCCCTGTGTCTCAGGAGGATGCAGGCAGGAGGGCCGGGCATCGGGGACTGTACTGAGCGGCGGAAGTGTTTGGGTGAGGGGCCGGCAGCCCTTGGCAGGAACTCAATCCTGGTCATTCCATTTCTCATCTGGAAACGGTTCCATAAATTGAGTAGTTGATTGCTATACAGAATCTTTTTGTTCTTTAAGAACTTTACTTTTTGCTTAACCATCGATTTTTATTTCTTGCTGATTTTTTGGGTCTATTTATAGACCCTGCTCTGGAGATGAAACTTCTTTCTCCCTTTTTTTTGAGGGGGGTGGTGGTAAAACCCTCAAACCATCTCCCTCTTCCCTTTCTCTTTCATTTTTATATTTTTGCTAACCTGATGGCGATGGCTTTATGGCCTCAGAATCTGATGAAGTTTGAAATTGAACATGCGTAGGCAATCCTCACTTTATGATTAAGCATTTTAAATAAATTTTCTATTAAGAAAATTAAGATCCCCGCGGACTTGAATAGTTCTCTGCCCTTTCCTCTGCTCTTGGCTTTCCACTTATGAGATGAATTCTTCATTCCAATTCATGTTATGGGTCCCAGGCAAAATCAAGTGTGTTTTCCTTTTGATCGTTCCTCTAAATTCTGAAGGAAATGAGCCGCCAGTCCGTCCCACCATCCCCACCTCTCCACAGCAAAGGTACTTTACAGCTCGTTAATTCACAGAGGCTGAGAATACACAGAGGTCACCGATTCCTGGGTAGGTGGTCGCCCTTGAGCCAGGGAAGGAAGCCTGGCACTGACTCTGTGGAGGTAAAAGGAAACTGGGCCCTGATTTTTGGGTTGGGGACACATGGCAGATTTCATTCCTGTCTGTGAGTGAGATGACAGAAGATTCTCTGTTGCCAGCTGTACCCACACCAGGGCAGTTGCTCAGTTAGATTCATTCATTCATTCATACATTCATTTATACAACACACGTTTATTAATGACTTACCAGGTACTGCTGTAGGTTTTGGGAAAAAGTGGTGAGCAGAACTAATGGGGGCCAGCCTTCAAGGAATGCCCATGCCCACGAAGGTGGGAAGGTGGCAGGCATTCATCAAAAACCATACCAATGAGATTTTGGACTGTGGGAAGCTCTTCTACAGGGTAGTGTGGGCCCAAGATCAAGTGCCCAGGTCCTGAATTCAGCTCTGAGGAGGAATGGGTCCCTCATCACCATGTCCCTGCAACCTGGGGACAGTGCCAGCTGCCTGTGAGGCATGCAGGGTGCTCCAAGGACAGAGAAGGAGGCACACACAAATGGAGGCATTTGCATAAAGCCTTTGCCCTTTCCGTTCCCCTCCCACCATGCTCTGAAGACATCTGCAGTCCTGGATAGGATCCGTCTGTGTGGGCTGCGGGCAGCCCGAGATAGGCCTGGGCTTGGAGCTCCAGCTCAGCAGGAGTGGGGCAGGGGACCTGTCTGGTTGAGGCAGAGCTCAGTCACCCTGCGACCAGGAGCTGGAGCCAGGGAGCCAGCCGGGCTGTGGGAGACCACCTCTCACAGCTGCCTCTGCAGCCCTCAGCATCTTGAGGGCTATCCCCCTGAGGTTCCCCATCTTCAGGCTTTGAGGGAAGGAGGTTGGGGAGGGTCACCAACCTCAGGCCAGAGAGGGAGAAAGGGGGGAGACAGAGTGTCCACATCCGCGCTCATGGCCACACAGCAATCAGTGATGGGAGCCAGGTCTGAGATTAGAATGGGTAGTTTTCTGGCTCCCAGATACACAGCCAAGCCCCAGACCCTTGCTGTTTCTTGGCGAAGCTGTTTCCACATTCCTCTAACTGAGATCCACCCTAGTTTGTCTCTGGAAATATTGTAGCTGTCATAATCATTGTTCTAATAAAATACTCATCTGACGATCTATTAGTAAGGCATATTGTTGACAGGAAATGTGCATTTGCCATATTTCCCATTATATTGTCTATTTCCTGCCTCATTTTTCTTGGGAGGGCAGGAGTCACTGGAGATAATAGCATATTGACAGAAAGAGAAAGCAAGGGAGAGATCGTTGTAAGGGGGGGAATTTAGCTCTATTCGGCCGCAAAGGTTTCCAGCAGGAAATCCTCACTCATTTCCTGTCGGCCTGCTAAACCAGCATCTGCCCCGTCCTCACCGTCTCCTGCCCTGGGAGGCTGGCTCCCTGGCCAGAGGACGCAGGCCCAGCCTGTTGTTTCTGGGGGTGTGCCAGGGAGATTCTGGAAGAATCCATCCAGAAGAGAACGTGAAATTAGCTTTTCCTGACTCATTGGAAGATGCCAGCAGGACTCAATGAAGCTGGACGGAACCTTGTTTTCTAGAAACTTCTTGCCCACACCCTTTCTCTTTCAATATCATCTTGCAAATAGTGCATCACCAGGAAAAAGAGAAACACTTATTTGTTGTGCAAATGCCAGTGGTGAGCCTTAACCTGCAGGGAGTGGCCCCTTATGGAGCCCCAATCTGTGGATGGGAATGTTTCTGGTTTGGCATTCTTTCTGAGTGACTCTACTGAAGGTGCAGCCACACCCAGCACACACCCAGGAGGCTCTGGTCTTGCAGAGTTCTGGAGCCTTGCCAGCTGTGGGCCCCTGGTGGGGAGGGGGCACAGACCTGGCCACGGATTGAGAGCTGCCAGCAGCCGGTGACTGGCTCTGCCTTCCAGGGCCTGGAGTGCTTGCTCTCTGCGCCCAGGACCTTCTTGGGTTCCCACTGTCTCTGACCTGGAGTGTGCAGGCAGCCACAGCTGGGAGCTGGGGAGAGGGCGAAATGCAGGGAATCCAAGGTGACCAGCCAGCCCAGTTTGCCTTAGCCTGTGCTGGCTTTAGCCCTGAATCCCTCAGTCCTAGGAGACCCCGGATGGCCGGTGACCCTACAAATGTGAATGACTGTTTAACAATCATTGTGATGTTTTATAATTTCATGTCCCGCCCCCCTTCTTTCTGCCCCCCTAGTAGCCCCGTGTGGTGAAGAAATAGGATTGGGAGAAAGACAAATACTGAAACAAATTATGGAAACTACAGATTTAGACAGTCAAAAGCGAGAGTTCGCTGGCTCAGTAACCCTAAGTGGAGGCATTTTGCTTCTTGCAGGCACTGCTTGTGGGGTTAAGGAGGACAGTGGGCTGCCAGCAGCTCCAGGCAGCTTGCATTCCTGTGAGGACAGCGCCCCCTGCGGAGGAGGCTCTCTACATCCCAGCAGGCCTGACAAGGCTTCTGGAACCGTCTCCCTGCTTTTCTGCCCAGGCCTGGATCACACACCAACTCTGGCACTCAGTGCGGTCAGCTCCGTGTGGGCTGAGGGCAGGGTGGGTGGGATCACTGGGGAAGTGAGGGTGCAGGGCCCCAGGGGCCTAGCTCATCTGCTAGGAACCTACCTTCACCATCCCAGCCTGGGCTGGACACCCTCCTCTGAACTCCCACATTCCTCCCACCCTCTGAGCCCACAACAGGCCGGGGAAATAATAGGCTGTTCGATGGTGACACTTCTCTGTGTTCCCAGGAGATTCTGGGTTCTGAATTAGGAGGGTTCTTTGCAATGGATACCATGTGTCTTTGTATATCTATATATGTATCTGGCTTTTCCAGAGCTTGACCTTGAAAATCAAAATCTTGCTTTTAAGGAATGCCACAAGCTTGATGACTCTAGGAGGCCGACAGAGAAGTAAACGGAAAGAGAGAAACTTGGAGCACCTCTGTTTTCACAGTGCTGGGCCAGGGCTGGGGATATGGGGTGAGAGGTTGCCTGGATCCTCTGCCTCGGTGGATGACAGATGCACGTTTGAGACCACACTAGAGGCCCTTGAGTGAGCTGCTTGCCGGTCCCCAGCACGCCCCCAGGTGGACCCTTGCAGAGAGGTCTCTGCCGAAAGCCATTTCCCAGCCCCAAGGCTGAGTGAGGTACCCTCTGGTGGGCTTCCCAGGCCCTACCCAGCATCTGCTTCTTCCAGAGCGGGCCACCTGCCTGTGGTCTGCTTACTGACCTGGCCTCCCTGTTCCAACGCTGCAGAGGTGGGGATAATCTCTTTCTTGTTCACTGTTTTCTCCCCAGAACTTAGCAGAGTGCCAGACACGTAATAGGCACTTAATGCATACAATAATCATCACTTACTAAGAGTTTAGTTAGGCTGCCCTGCTCTGTGCTGAGCACTTTAAATATATTATTTGATTTCATATCCATATTAACACTCTTAAGGTCAGGATTAAAAAACATTGTGGTAAAATAGACATAACATTTACCGTTTCAGCTCTTTCGAGTGTAAAATTCAGTGGCATGAAGCACATTCACACTGTTGTGAAACCATCGCCATCATCCGTCTCCAGAACTCTTCACCCTTCCCAAACAGAAATTAAAAGAACACTCCCCATATTCCTTCCCCAGTCCCCAGCAACTACCATTCTACTTTCTGCTTTAAGAATCGGACTATTCTAGGAACCTCACATAGGTGGAATCATACAGTGTGTGTCTTTTGTGTCTGACTTTTTGCACTTACCACGATATTCTCAAGGTTCACCCATGGTTTAGCCTGTGTTAGATGTCTTTCCTTTTCACAGCTGCATACTATTCCATTTCTGACCCTATACCACATTTTGTTTTTCTGTTCATTTTTTGATGGACACTTGAGTTGCTTTCAAGTTTTGGCTATTTTGAATAAGTGTCAGGATTTTTTTAAAATCTTCATTTTACAAAAAAGAATACGGAGGCTGAGAGAAAGTAAGCAGTTTTTCCAAGCTATCTCAAGTCACAAAACTGGTCAGTGGCAGAAGCAGGTCTTAACTCGCCCATGGGAGGTTATATGCCATATTTCCTCCTGTTCATTGAGTGAATGAGTGGGTAACTGAATGAATAAGATCCTTAGAAAGATACAAAATTATATTAGTAACACTAGCCACTATAACAAACAAGCCTCTAGGTTCCATTGGGCTTAACAGTGAAGTAGAAGTGCACTTCTTATTTCTGTATGTGGGTGGTATTAAGTTGGTGGGCTGTGGGGGTGATGCAGGAACTCAGGGTTCTTTGGGATTGTGATCCCACCCTCCTTGAGAGCCTGGGAATCCTCTGCCTCCGGGCATCAGAAGGGGAGGGAGATTGTGGAGGACGCACAGCTGTTTAAAAAAAACCTGTGGCCTGAAAGTAATCCTTTTCATTATTCCACTCGCATGTCATTGGTGTACACCAGTCCCAATGGCCACTCCTGAGGCAAGGAAATGTGGTTCCCCACTGGGCAGCTGTTTCCAGAAACTCCTCTGCTTTCTGGAAGAGTGAGCATGTTGGATCATGTGAATCTGCCACACTAAGTAGTGCTGTGAAATTCCAAGTGGGTGATGCCTGGAGAAAGCTAAATGTGTGTCCATGAGGGCAAGGCATCTGGGGCGAGCAGGGACATAGCCAGGATGCAGATCTGTCTCCGATGGTTAATCTCACTTTCCTGTTCCCCCAATGCCACAGGTTATCTGGAAGGTTATTTCATG
Source organism: Manis javanica (assembly GCF_040802235.1). Lineage (NCBI taxonomy): Eukaryota > Metazoa > Chordata > Mammalia > Pholidota > Manidae > Manis > Manis javanica. The sequence continues at coordinate 6,624,802 of NC_133162.1, read as the reverse complement.
TACCAGCCTCAGTGTGGAAGCGCATTTCCATAGGCAGCAGATAAAGATCTGTTAACCTTGTATTTTCCCAAATATCGTCATAAATAGCTTATGCAATGCCATTTCAGTGAGTCTGACAGTTTCTACAATGAGATCTGGATGCAATAGCATATCTTCTTGTTATATATAAAAAAGAGTGACAGCATTCATCATTTACGGTGACATCAATGAAGTCTGCTTGTAGAGGTTCCCAATCCATCCATTCATAATACCTTTTATGACTTAGGGCTTTTAAACATGGCACTCTGGTCTATTTTTCAAACTCACTACCATTATCAGCTCAGGGAGCCATCCTTCAATATTTCATTTTCCTAAGACTATCTAGAATATCTTAATTTTTATGAGGCTCCTCCATGGAGGCAGGCTGTCAAGGATGACTGTAATGTGAAAAAGGGGGGCAAAAGCTGCTGCCGGCTCCCCCTCTCTCATGATGTCTGAGGGCTTGTTTCCCGATTTTCCTCTTCTGGACCCAAATAAAGAGCCCGTAAGAGATGTGGTTCCCAAGCACTGCTGTCTAGTCTGTATGGGGACGTTAAAAGGTTAGAGAGGGGGCAGTTAGAACACCGACTGGGTCATGCTGTGGTCCAGCCCACCCTCGCGATGTCCGTGAGTCTAAGAGAACAGGGCCTCCCTTCAAGGAGAAGAGGAAGGTTCATGACAATCAGACCTCCTCTCTGGTGCCCACAGGACCTACCTGTGTTTAGAAGAGCTCTCCTGGTTCCCAGGAAAGTGACTGTCCTGACACTGCAGTGCAGTGTTGCCTCCATCGGTCTGTCGCTTTCCAGGGGGCCACCGAGTCTCCCTTTGCCACTGGCTCCTGACTCCCTCCTTGCTGTCAGATCTTCTACTAGGGCTGGGCAAGATCAATGTCAGATTCAGCCCTAGCGGACTGGGAACAATCTCACTCCATCAGTGGATCGCTGGGACAGGCTCGGGGCAGGGAAGACAATTCCCGAAGTGACTCAGATGGGAAAAATAAGGACGTATATTGATCTAGGGAAGGAAGATCACGAGCAGCCTGAGCAGCCCACAGCCGGTGATTGAGGGCAGGTTATGAACATGCCAGACACTCCAAGGGTGAGAACGTTTGACCTAATTTAGTAAAAACAAATCCTTCCCCTAGCATGCTCTTCTCTAATTACAAATGAGATCCTGTAGGCTCAGCAAGGGTAAATAAAATTGATTCTATCCGCATGGTATTAGAGATGATAAATGTGTTCAAGAAAGGGCTTCAAAAGCCTGCTTGCTGATTAGAAAAGGCAAAGTAATTGTGAGATAGTGACTAATAGATGGAAGGAATCGAGGCAGAATCGGTCTTGCAGAAATGTCACAGGTCTGATCTTCTGGAGATAATTACCACGCGACATCTGTGAGTTTCCTGTCTACCCTCCAGTCAGCAGGGGCATTGCACAGGTCCCCGAATCGACTCTGCTCCAGCGGTTCTGGTTTCCTCTTTGTTTAAAGCCTGTTGTGGAGCTGTTTTCTTAACAGCAATGATGTGCCCCATTCACTTGTCACCCGGTTCCTACAACAATTCCCGGCATGGGGGAGGATACTGTGTGTGTCCAAGGGGGATGCAGTTAGGAAGATGGGCCTTGATCCTGGGTTTGGGTCCTGGCTGCAGCCCATGCAGACTATAACCTTCAGGAAATCACTGACCCGCTCAGAGCCCAATTCCACATGTTTGGAGTGAGGTTCATAGTATGTTCATAGCTTGCAAGATGTTAATATGTAATGAATTGGATAAAGTAGTTTGACCCCACAAGAATTTGCTGATATTTAACTATTTTTTAAACTTAATAAACAGCAATTTCATATAGTTTCATTTAATATGTATTATTTATCACTGCATAATAAATTGCCCCCCACTTTAGCAACTGAGGACAAAAGACATTTATTATCTCATAGTTTCTGGTGTGGCTGAGCTGGGAGCCTCTGGTTCAACAAGGCTGCAGCTGAGCTGTAAGCTAGGGCTGCGGTTCCATCTGAAGACTCAACTGAGGGGAGCCCTCAGCTTGAATGCAGTGTCACTCCCTTAGGTAGTTGTTGGTAGGAGCGGATGGAATGAAGGCACCAAATCCTTTTTGGCCATTGGCTGGGGCTGCCTCTATTTCCTCACTATGTGGGCTTCTCCATAGGGCTCCCCCGTGACACGGGAGCTGTTCCCCTAGAGTGAACAATCTGAGAGCAAGAAAAGGAAAGCCCAAGATGGAAGCCACAGTCTTTTTGCAACCTAATCTCAAGACGTGACATTTCATCTCCCCTGCCATATTCTATTTGTTAGAAGAAAGTTTCAAGTTCAGCTCACACTCAAGGGAAGAGTATTATTGTACAAGGGTGTGAAAACCAGGAGATGAGGGACATTGCAGTCCATCCTAGGAGCTCCCTACCACCATGTGTGACACCCCGAACAGAGTCTGGCACACAGATCTCAAGAAGTGGTAAATGAAGAAATTAATGAAGGGAAAAAGCAATAGCACCAGACATGCTTCTATCTGCACCTTAATTCAGTTGGAATAGAACTTTTTTTCCCTCTTGTGAAATAATTCCAGGTGGAATAACCTGGAAAAACAATGCCCAGTCCCATATAGCCCCTTGTAACCTGGGATCTGTTGTTGTCGACAGTTTCTGATGGTTTGGCATTTTTAAGCCACTATTTATTGAGCACTTACTATGTGCCAGGCTCTTATTTAGAGCAAGATCTCTTCTAGGCTCCCAACAGTGGGAGGAGGAGAAAACTATCATTTTCCTTTATAGGCGAGGCTCAGAGAAACGAAGTAAATAGACCAAGGTCTCCTGGAGTAAGGTTGCAGACCCAAGTCTGTCTGAGATGTACAGGGAGGGCAGGACTTCCTGCAGACATTCAGAAGTGGTGACCCCAAAGAGATTCCTAGAGTGTCGTGTTAGAGCCTGGACTTCCCCCCCTGGAAACATTATCTTCCCTGGCTACTTAAATCTTAGTTATCTTGTTACTGATACTTTGTATCATAACCCACTTAATCCTACCCAAGAGCAGGTGGAGCTAGCAAAGAGGGGGAGCACGGGGTGGGAAGCCATGGAAGACCAGTGAAGAGAGAACGGGGCCAGGTGCTGGAGGATCCAGGCTTGAATCTTGACTTCTCCTCTTACTAGGTGGCCTGGGCAGGCCCCCTACCTTTCTGAGCTGCTCTCTCATTTCTCTAATGGCAACAATCACACCTATCCTAAGGCCCATACCGGTGGGTTTCATTGCTTGTGTGGATCCTTGTGGATGGCAGGAGCCTCCTGGAGTCTTGGGAAGGACTGTGAGTGTGATTCCAGGCTCTGCTGGAAGGAATGCTGGAATTGATTAGTCATGTCTGCCACAGGCGAGGGAGGGCATGTAACCTTTGCTTTTGTCAACCCTGTTCAAAGGCTTCATGTGAGGTTTCCATGTGCTGATGCACGTGGAAGTTCTAGTTGGTACTCAATAAATATCTAATATTTTCCTTCTGGTTCATTCTGATGCAATCGATGATCAAGCAACGCCTCAGTTGCAAAGTGCTGAACGGCTCATAGTACATGCTCAGTAAGTATCCCTGGAGTGCTGACAGTTTTAGAGGTGGACCCGGCTCTTTCTGAGACCACACTGATGCCCATCGTGGATCCCTGGACCCACACAGGGGGCAGAGGTAACTTATCGAGGACTCCAGGGCTGCCCAAGCAAAGAGGTAGAAAAGGCATCAAAACAGCAAAGGTATTAACTTGGTGTATTTACACCCCCAAGTGCTTCGCTGTCATCAGGAGCAGCCCCTTCATGAGATATAAGTAATTTGTGCAGGCTGATCCCAGTTTTCTCATTAATATGCAAATGAGGCATGCCAGTTGTTAGGTTAGAAGAAAGCTGTCATGTTTATTGTGACAGATTTAATGGATGTGTTTGGATTGTGCATTCAATGTGTTTTCAAGAGCATGTCTTATCTTTGTTTAGGCAGTAAATCAAAAATGTAAACAACAATTCATTAGCATCTGTCAGAAGCTCAAAGCCACATTGTTTCATTTGACAATCTTCCCAGAGGTGGGGAAAAAAAGCCCTATATCTGACTTATTCAAGATTAGTTAGAAATCACACTGGTTTTTCCTCTTTGGCTCAGCAATGTGTAAGCAGTAATTGAGGAGCAGCAGCTCTGCTCAGAGAGCTGTGAGGGTCATGGGGATGCAAGCAGGGAACAGACAGCTCCCTCCCCAGTGCCCCTTGGGGTGCCCTCCGAGAGGTCCAAGGTGGCCAAGGTTTCTGGGGAAGGGTCCTGCTGGAAACAGTCACTCATAGGCACAAGGCATCATTCCACAAAACATCCAAAGCAGCCTACTAGAAGAAAACAACAGAATACAGACACAAGCTTAAAAATAAAAAACAGAATTGAGGACAGCAGAAGATATAGACAGAGGAGTTGATATGACCAAGGGAGAAAATAATTCTGATCTGCAAGTCCCATTTTTCCATACACTTATTAGATTTGGCCTGCAGACTAAGCTCTGAGCTTCCTGGGGGACAAAGCAAAAAGAGGGGCTGTTTAGTTGTCAAATTCACTCAGTTTCACAAAAGAAATACAAAGGGTGGGCATAGTACTTAGGAGAAACAAGGCTTTTCATGGGACTTGGTTCTTTAGCTTCCCGACAGCGACCCTGAGTCGTACGAGCTGTCGGGTATTCGATGCCCCTGGGCACCAGGGGAGGGGCTCCTATCAGTACAGTCACTCTTCACCTCCTTTCTCTCCTGGCCTCTCACCGGCTTCCGCACCTGTCCTTAGATGCCAGCCCCAAATCTTTCTTCCCTTTCACAGGGAAGTTTCTGGGAAGAGTTGTCTGTCCTCCTGTCCCGGTTCTACACCCTCAGCTTCCCCTGAGACAGCTCTGACCTCCCTCCCGGCTGCCCCTGGGGCTGGGCACGGGATGCCTGGCCTGTGTGTGTGGGCCTGGAGCCCTGTCCGGCTGGCGGCTGCTTCCTCTGGCCAACTTCTCTTCCTGTGATGCCACTTTCTTTTGCTCTCTGAGGGTGGCTCTGGGTGACTGGTCCCTATTCCTCTGCACTCTGTCCGCCTTTCCTGAGGGGTCACTGGTCACCTCCGCTGAAGACCCCTGGCCAGGTCTTTCTGGGCCAGTTCTCTCTGATGAGTTTCAGTGGGTGCCCCCTGTCATCTGCCCAGGCCCCCGCTGCAGCCCTGGGGCTGGCCTCAGTGAAGGCTCTCACCATCCACCTGGCCGGTGCCATGGTCTCCCTGCACTCCAGCCTGAACCCCTCAACTCCTTCTCTACTTTGGAGCCCGAGATCTTTCCCAATGTCTGTCTGAGCGGGCCCCATCCCTGCTCAGATAGGGTGGGGGTCCCTCAGGGACTACTGGTCCTGCATCCCGCCCTGTGGGGCCTGTCCCTTCCAGCTGCAGCCCCCGGGCCATTCTGCCCCTGGATGCAAACTGTCCCTTCTCCCTAGCCACCCCCTTGGCCGCGCACTGTCCTCATTGACCTTGAACCTCTGCTTGCCTGTTGCGTCCCTGGACACCTCCTCGGGCCACCTCCGCCTGCTGGATCGCAGCTTCCTCACGTCTTCCCCTCTCAGGGGGCCAGGACTCACTCACATCTTGAACTGTCCACACTCCAGACCAGGGGCCTGCTGCCCATTTTTGTGTGAGCTGAGAAATATTTGTAACCAAAAATACACCACGAATTCATCAATAAAAATGCTTGTGTTATATTTGTTTTTCTCTTGTAATATATGTCCCTATATGTCATCCTTGATTTTCTCTCTTTGTCCATAAAGCCTAAAATATCTACTCTCTGGTTCTTCACAGAAAAAGTCTGCTGTCGACCCAGTGACAGGCAGAGCGCCCAGTCTCCCAGCTCCGCCCTTCCTTCCTCCCCGGCCTTCGCTGCCCCCGATGTCAGATCCCTGTTTCCTTTGAGTGTGACTGGCCCCAAGACGGCCTGGGCCGGGTCCTGAGCAGTTGGTTGTGCTCCGAAGAACCTGTTCGGCTTCTGTGACCCTGCGCTGCCTCCTCTTGGCCGACAGCTGTGCCCCTGATGACGCCTCCGGGGCCCAAGAGCCACAGCCTGGGAAGTGCTGATGTCCATTCGCATCCCGTCTGCCCTCCTCTCCTCCGGGGTGTCCCTCCGTGTCTGAACTCCCCTCTCTTCTCTCTCCGGGCGGCTCCTCGTTCCCAGCCACGTCTCCTCCTGGTAAGAGGCCTTCTGTCCAGCATGTGCTGCTACAGACAAGCTCCCTGGGGCATCTCCACTGGCCACCTGCGCGCCCTCCTTCCTGGGTCCTTCCCGGTCCCCCCACCCACTGGCTGCCTGCACACCCTCCTTCCTGGGTCCTCCCTGGCCCCCTACCCGCCGTCTAACGTCTGCTCCTCACACGGTCCTGGCCCAGGTCGCGCCTGCCCCTTCACATCCGGACCCGGGGGTGCTCCCCAGCCTCCCCTCCCTTGGCCTGTCTGGCCCTTGTCAGGCTTGCCCCCTCCGTGTCCCTCCTCCGGGCTGCCTGCCTGCTCCCTCCCAGGCCCCTCTCCCGGGGCCGCCCTGTACAGTCGGGGCCCCTCGCACCTCTGCTTGAAGTCCTCCTCCTGCCTCTTGGGGTGCATCTCTTGGGTGCCTCTTCCACGTGGACATGCCCAGCTCTGAAACCCCATCTCTGCTGAGCCCCCGCCACCCAGGACCCCGACTCCTCCGTCTTGGCACTTTCCTATCTGAGTCCTTAGCCCCTGGCAGCATCTAAAAGGCCTTTGATGCCCCTGCCCCAACCTGTCCTGCTCTCTCCTTCAACCCTCAGCCCAGGGTCGCCATCTGCAGAAGCCTCCCTGCCCCCGTGCTGGTGCCCTGGGTTTATTGCACTGCAGCGCTGGTGCTGCTCCTGGGGCTCCCAGAACAGTCTCCCCCTCCAGGCAGCAGCTGTGCCCCTCACCTGGACTGCAGTCTGGCACGTGGTGGGCACTCACTACCTGGATATTTGGGGGCTTGCAGCTTTGACCTCCTCATGCTGCTGTGACCTCCCCATCTCTGCTAAGGTATCTGGGTTGTTGCCAAGCCTGGTGGGTGGAAGTGCAGAGAAGGTTGTCAGGTGGGCTCTGGGGAGTCCAGGCGGGTGTGGTGAGGGGGTCTAGTCATGGGCAGGTGGTGTGCCCCCCTGAACGTGCCGTGCCGGCCGAGCACCCCTGTGAAGGCCAGAGGGCTGCGGATGTTTTCTGCAGGCCGCCCCCAGTCCTGAGCAGCAGGGCAGAGGCTGAAGCTGCACAGGGTGTCCCACAGGTAAAGGGGTTCTTTGGGCTGCCTTCTCCCTGGCAGCCCCGAGTAGGCCCTGTCCTCCCCGAGGGTTTAGGAAGCCTTGCTGGCTGGGGCCCTGGCCTGGTGACGGGTGAAAGCAGAGAAAGGCTAGGAGCCCTTGGCTCCGATCCTCATCGAGATTTAAACTGAAGCTAAAAGGGTGCATTGACCTTCCAGCACCACTTGAAATCCAGCTCCACATTTAGTGGGAATTAAAGTAATTGATGAACTTGTACTTGAGACATAGGTTCACATAAATAAAGAGCTATGAGCTCTAAAAATAACATCAGTTTTTTTTTTTTAACGAGGTAAAGATCAACATGCAACACACCCAGGAGGCACCCCATCGAGCAATTAGGAAGCTGGAGAGAATGGGAAGATGAAAATGTTTATTCAAAAATCAATAGATTTATCCTAAAAGGGTTAGAGAAGCATAAGAGTAAAGTCTGGTCCCGCTGCAGCCCCGAGTCACTCTGTGGCAAGGTAGGTCCTAGACAGGAAGGGGTTAAGGAATGGATTTTTCAACTCCAAGTTGAAGGTAGTTCCCTGGGCAAGCTTTTCATTGTGTCCACTAAAAATGTTTTAAAAATCAATATAACAGTGTATAAAAGGATCTTCTAAAGACTGAGTCGGCCCCATGCACAGCCAGGTGGGCTGCAGGGAGGGACGGAAGAGGAGATGTTTAAACCTCCCAGGCTTGCAGCTAATGAGGCGGGCGTATTTGGGTGATTCCTGATGCACGTGGAAGAACTGTTTCTAAAGAGTTCTAATTGCTTCTGCAGGAACAGATAATAATGACCTGGATCTTCCCATCAGCTAAGACAGTAATTGCACACTTTTCCTGGCCCCAAACAGGTCCAACTTGTAAATCATGCAGTAATATAGTAACTATAATAATGAAGATTCATTCAACAAACTTGTGTTGGACTCATTGAGCTGGTGGCTGGTCTCTGAGCCACAGAGCTGGATATAAAGCTTTGCCCTCAGGGACGCAGACTCGGATGGAGTGGATTTCAAGTGCTTCATCAGCGATCCATCAGAAGAAATGCAGGTCACATGTGACCAAGAGCACATTCCTGTGTGGTCTGGAGCAGAAAGTCATGAAACAATATTCACTTTTACTTTGCATTATGTACTCTGATATTTTCTATTCCTGCCTATTTTATTGAAAAAGAAAAAGTGCTGGTTGCAACCTTGAAATTGATTTCACGACTCATTACTACTCATTACTAATGGACTGTGACCCGAAGTCTGAAAATTCTGATCTAACGTGAGGGCAGCAGGGAAAAGTTGTTCAAGAGAAAGAAGGTGCCCCATGTTGAGGTAGAGGAGGGCAGGGCTCCTCTAGCTGGGAGATCAGAAAGGGCCCCACCGCAGACGTGGCCCTGAATGATGGAGGGACACTTAAGTAGAGAAAGGTTGACTTGGGAAAAGTAATTGTGTTTGTAATAGTGGGTAAATTATTATGTCATTATTATTAATATAATATAAACAGCATTATCCTTCTCAAGGGGTTTTCCCACCCATAGCTTATTGGGTCACCTTGAACTTGTGACCAACTTAGATGAGATATAACTATGTTTTATCAATGTGGAAACAGAGTCAGAGAGGTAAAGGATTTTTCTCAAGGACACACAGCTCCTAGACTTTGGCAGAGCCAAGTTTGCACCTGGGTCTGCCTGGACCGCACGCAGCCTGTGGAGTCCCAGCAGCAGGAAGCGGAAGGCTGAGCTCTGCTTCACTCCTGGTGATGGGAGGCTGGGAGCCGCACAGAGAGCGAGTGCCCAGCATGGACCGGTCTGCTCTCTCCCCCTGCTCTCTCTTCATCTCTTCCTTTGGTTTCCCACTGTTCCTGTGGGTGCCTCTCTGGCTGAGGTCCTGGCCTCTGATACTTGGGAGGCCTATGGGGGTCATGAGTCCCTCCGAAAGGTTTCAGCTGGCTCTCCCAAGTCACAACCAGAAGACCCCTCCTCTGGGGGTCTCTATCTGGAGGAATGAACTTGGCCACCCCAAGCGTCCCATCCCGTGGCATGGATAACCATCGCCCTGCTCCACCCCGAAACTTCCCTTGCTCTCTGAGAATCCAGCCTCCTAATCTGGAGGCCAGGGTTAAAGCTGAGTCTTTCTGTTCTCCAAGTACAAGATCTGCTCTCTCCCAACCACCAGGCCGAACCCCCAGCTTCATCTGTTTGACTTTCTTTCTCTCAAGGAACTTACAATTTAATCACGACTCCCTAATAGTACACACATTCTAAATTGCAATCATTTATTGCATCTAGCCTGGGGCTCTTCTGTCTGTTAGAAATATCAGGGTTATTTCCTTCTTTTAAGAGTTTATGTTAAAAAAAACCCAAACTTTACAAATAATGTTTGCTGTTTAATGTTCTCTCCTGAAATATCAATCTGCAAAAATAGAAATCCTTTTTTACAATTCATCTGAAGGATAGAGTTCCAGTTTCTTATAATGTAATGAATGTACTGCAGATAATGGTCCAATAGTGCAAATGAAAGGCGCGTATAATCAAAATGATAATGGAACGTATTGTACGGCTTGTATAATAAAATCCATACCAATATGGAAATCATATCTCAAGGCAACATTCCTCTCTTTGATTTTTGTAATAATTGTACATGTAAGAGCAGGACAGCGAGAAGTGGGGAGAACAAAGGCCTTTATTGCTTCATTAGGCAGCTGGCGTGCTGATGGTCTGGCCTGTCAACAGCCGCCCCTTAATTTCCAAGGGAGGCTTCTCCCCTTCCTGCAGAAATGATCGACGGTTCCCGTCAGCTCCCTCCTTGGCCTTTCCTCTGAGAAGATTCACAATCAGACGAAGGTGATGGGATGGCAATTTTGATCAGCACCTTCTGCCTCATGGGCCACTGGGTCTTGGGGTTTGGGTGCCCCAAACCCAAACAGGAGCCCGGTTCCTGAAGCTTGGGTGAGAAGGGAGGAGCCAGCGGGCCCCCTTCTGCTTGTCTGCTGCGTTCTTGCATTCTGGAGCAGATCATCCTGCCTTGGTTTACCAGGCCTTTGGTGGGACCCTCTGTGTGCCAGCACAGGCTCGTGCCTCACCACCCAGAGGCATTGCTATGCACCAGGGAGCTTGCACTGCGTGCTGTGTAATCAGTGGGAAGTGTTCACTCTGGAGTCCAGCCAGGGTGGATCTTGGTTTATGCACTGACTTGAATATGACCTTGGTCTTGGCCTTGACCTTTCTGAACAACAAAGGTGGTTCAGGACAGAGTTGGCCTACAGACTCAGGCCCTCGGCACCATGTCCGCTGCTTCTTCCACCATATCCGAGGCTGGCTTTGAGGGTGCACTGTCTGAATGGGGAAAGGTAGGGCCTCGGGGTCTGGACAGAAGGTCATAGCGGCAGCCTCTAGAGGCAGGTCATAGACAGGGTATCTGCAGCTGGTGGGCCTCCCACAGTGTCTGCTGTGGCCCCACCTTGCCCCAGGCCCTCCCTCTTCTCTGGCTCCTGAACTCAGCTATCCCTGGTCAGACCATCCAGGCTTCCACGTGGTGCCCTTTGTTCATGGCCCTCCTCCCCCAGGTTTTGGGCACAGATGTGACCCTTTAGGTGGCAACCCTATATGGGCTGGTTAGCAGCAGCTTCCTCCTGGGCTAGCATAGGGTGCTGCTGATAACAGTAACTGCTAGTTGTGGATCACAATTAGGCCTTATCCCAGTGGATGCTTTATAATCCCTGTTTTATGAATAAAGTTTCCGTAAGTATCCATGTGCAGGCTTTTGCGTGGATATAAGTTTTCATCTCCTTTGGGGAAATATCAAGAGGAGCTATTGCTGGATAGTATGGTGAAATTATATTCAGTTTCTTAAGAAGCCAAACTGTCTTTCAAAGTGACTGGAAAGTTTTGCATTCCTATCAGCAATGAATGAAAGTTCTTGTTGCTCTATATCCTCACCAGCATTTGGTGTTGTCAGTGTTCTGGATTTTGGCCATTCTAACAGGTGTATAGTGGTATCTCATTGCTGTTTTAATTTGCATTTCCATGGTGACATATGATGTGGAGCATCTTTTCATATGCTCATTTGCTATCTGTTTATCTTCTTTGGTGAGGTGTCTGTTAAGGTTTTTGGCCCATTTTTTAATTGAGTTGTTTGTTTTCTCATTGTTTAGTTTTAAGAGTTTCTCTGTATATTTTGGGTAACAGTTCTTTGTCACATGTGTCTTTGCAAATATTTTCTCCTAGTCTGTGGCTTGTCTTTTCATTCTTATAACAGTGTCTTTCACAGGGGAGAAACTTACATTTTGATGAAGCCCAGTTTACCAATTCTTTCTTTCATAGATGGTGCCTCTGATGTCCCATCTAAAAAGTCATTGTCAAACCCAAGTCATCTAGACTTTCTCATTATCTTCTTGGAGTTTAATAGTTCTGCATAGTACTTTAGGTCTGTGATCCATTTTGAGTTGGTTTTTCCATGGAAGGTGTAAAAATCTGTGTCGACATTTTTTTTTTTGCATGTGGATGTCCAGTTGTGCCAATACCATTTGTTAAGATTATCTTTTCTCCATTGCATTTATTACCTTTCTTCCTTGATCAGAGATCAGTAGACTATACTCAGGTGGGTCTATTTCTTTCTCTATTCCATTCCAGTGATTTACTTGTCACTTCTTCCATGAATACCACACTGTGTTGATTATTGTAGCTGTATAGTAAGTCTAGAGTTAGGGTAGTGTCAGTCCTCTGACTTTGTTTTTCTTCTTTAGGACTGTGTTGATTATTCTGGGTTTTTCCTTCTCTATATAAACTTTGGAACCAGTTTTTTGATAGTCACAAAATAACTTGCTGAGATTTGACTGGGGTTGCATTGAACCTGTATATAAAGTTGGGAAGAACCAAGATCTCGATAATATTGAGTCTCTCTATTTGTAAACAGGGACGAGCTCTCCATTTACTTACTTCATTGATTTTACTCCTGAGAGTTTTATAGTTTTCTTCATACAAATCTTGCACATTTTTTATTAGGTATATACCTAAGTATTTCACTTTTTGGGGTGCTAATGTACATAGCATTGTGTTATAATTTCAAATTCCTCTTGTTCTTGCTGATACATAGGAAATCAATTGACTTTTTATTCACCTGTATCTCCAGCTTTTGCTATAATTGATTAGTTCCAGGAGCTTTTTGCTGATTTTTTTTTTTTACTTTTTACATAGATAACTATGTCACTAGCAAACAAATTTATTTCTTTATTCCCAATAAGTATACCTTTTATTTCATTTCATTTTCTTTTCTTATTGCATATGCCAGGACTTCCAGTATGATATTGAAAAAGAGTGGTGAAAAAGGACATCCTTGCCTTGTTGCTAAGCTTAGTGGAAAATTTATGAGTTTCTCACCATTGTGTATGAATGTTAGCTGAAGATTTTCTTGTAAATATTCTTTATCAAGTTTAGGAAGTGCCCCTCTATTTCTAGTTCACTCAGAGTTTTAAGCATGATTGGGTTTTGGATTTTGTCAAATGTGTTTTCTGCATCTATTAATATGACCACATGATTTTCCTTCTTTAGCCGGTGGATGTGATGGATTGCATTAATTGATTTTTGAATGTTGGACCAGCATTGTATATCTGGGATAAATTCTACTTGGTTGTGGTATATAATTCTTTTAATATATTTTATATTTATTTCATATATATATATATAATTTGCTGATGTTTTTTGAGGATTTTTGTATCTGTGTTCATGACAGATATCAGTCAGTAGTTTTCTTGTTATTTTTTTGTTTTGTTTTGTAATTAGGATGATGCTGGCCTCATAAAATGAGTTACAAAGTATCCCCTCTGCTTCTATCTTCTGAAAGAGAATGTAGAGGGTTGGTATAATTTCTTCCTTAAATATTTGATAAAATTCACCAGAGAACCCATCTGGGCCTGGTACTTCTTGGTTTTGAAGGTTATTAATTATTGATTCAATGTCTTTAATAAACATAGGTCTATTCAGATTTTATTTCTTCTTGTGTAAGTTTTGGCAAATTGTGTCTTTCAAGGAATTGGTCCATTTCATTTAGGTTACTAATTTTGTAGGCATAGAATTATTTACAGTATTCCTTTATTATCCTTTTAATGTCTATGGGAGCTGTAATGATGTCCCATATTTCTGATATTAATAATTTGTGGCCTCTATCTTCTTAGTTAGCCTGACTAGAAGCTTCTTGATTATATTGATCTTTTCAAATAATCAGCTTTTGTTTTCAATTTTTACTGATTTATGCTTTAGTTTTTATCATTTCTTTTTTTCTGCTTACATTGGATTTAATTTGTTCTTCCTTTTCTAGTTTCCTCAGGTGAAAGCCTAGCTAATTGATTTTAGAACTTATATAAGTATATACATTCAATGCTACAAATTCCCCTCTAAGCACTGTTTTTAATTCATACCACAATTTTTAATCAGTGTGTTTTCACTTCTATCTAGTTAAAACTATTTTTAATTTCTTTTGCAATTTCTTCATTGACCCATGTGGTATTAGAAGTATGTTGTTTAATCTCCATGTATCTTTCTATAACTGATTTCTATTCCATTGTGGTGTGAGAGCAGATACTGTAGGATTTCTATTTATGTAAGTTTGTTAAGGTGTGTTTTATAGCCCAGAATGTGGTCTTGGTGAATGATCTATCTAAGCTTGGGAAGATTGTGTATTTTTTTGTTGCTGGCTGAAGTAGTCAACAGATGTCCATTATATCCAGATGATTGATGGTGTTGAGTTCAATTATGTCTTTACTAATTTTCTGCCTGCTGGATCTGTTCATTTATTGTAGAGAGGTGTTGAAGTCTCTAACTATAATAGTGTATTCATCTATTTCTCCTTGTAGTTCTATCAGTTTTTGCCTCCCATATTTTGATGCCCTGTTGTTAGGAGCATATACATTAAGGAGTGTTATGCCTTCTTGGATAACTGACTCCTTTATCATTATATAATGTCCTCTTTATCCCTGAGAACTTTTCTTGCTTTGAAGTCTTCTCTGTCTGACATTACTTTGTGTGATTTCTTTTGGTTTTTGTGAGTATGGTATATTTTTCTCCTTTCATTTATTTTTAATCTATATGTGTCTTTATATTTGGTGGGTTTCTTGTAAACAACATATAGTGGGTCTTCATTTCTGATTGTCTCTGCTATCTTTTAATTGATGCATTTGGACTGTTGACATTAAAAGTGATTATTGATATAGTTGGATTACTATCTATAATATTTGTTACTGTTGTCTATTTTTTGCCCTTGTTCTTTGTTCCTGTTTTTTGTCTTTCACTCTTTCTCTGCCTTTTGTGGCTTTAATTTCATATGATTCAATTTTCCCTCCTTTCTTAGCATATCAGTTATACTTTTATAAACCTTCTTAGCAGTTGTGCTGGAGTTTGCAGTATCTGTTTACAGCTAATCCCAGCCCGCTTTTATATAACACTATAGCACTTCATGGGTAGTGTGAGTACCATATAACAACAAAATAATTCCAATTCCTCCCTCCTTTCCCTTGTGTCATTGCTGTCATTCATTTCACTTGTATATAAGCATACATAAGCATATACATATGACATAAACATACATAATCAAATAATTGTTATTATGTTGAACAAACTGTTATTTGTTTGGAAAAATATGAAAAATGTATTTTTATTTTACTCTCACTTATTCCTTCTTTGATGTTCTTCATTTCTTTATTTCCCTTGTCTGTAAAGAACTCCTTTTAACATTTCTTGCAAGGCAGATGTACTGGCAAGAAATGCCCTGTTATTGTTTGTTTGAGAGTATTTATTTCTCCTTTAGGTTTGAAGGATAATATCACAGGGTACGGAATTCTAGATTGGTGGGTTTTTTTCTCTCAACACTTTAACTATTTCAGTCCTCTCCCTTCTTGATTCATGGTTGCGTATAATTCTTATCTTTGCTTCTCTACAGGGAAGTTTTTCTTTCCCCTGGTTTCTTTCATAATTTTTTCTTTATCTTTGATTTTCTGTAGTTTGAAAATCATATGCCTAGAGGTAGTCTTTTGGCATTTTTTCTTCTCAGTGTTCTCTGAGCTTTCTAGATCTGTGGTTTGGTGTTTGGTATTAATTTGGGGGAAATTCTCAGGGATTATTGCTTCAAATATTGCTTCTGTTCCTTTTTATCTTTTTTATCCTTTGGTAATCCCATTGTGCATATATTATACCTTTGTAGTCATCCCACAGTTCTTGGATATTCTGTTCTTTTTTTTTTTTTTTGTGAGGGCATCTCTCATATTTATTGATCAAATGGTTGTTAACAACAATAAAATTCTGTATAGGGGGGTCAATGCTCAATGCACAATCATTAATCCACCCCAAGCCTAATTTTCGTCAGTTTCCATTCTTCTGAAGCATAATGAACAAGTTCTTACATGGAGAACAAATTCTTACATAGTGAATAAGTTACATGGTGAACAGTACAAGGGCAGTCATCACAGAAGCTTTCGGTTTTGCTCATGCATTATGAACTATAAACAGTCAGTTCAAATATGAATACTCATTTGATTTTTATACTTGATTTATATGTGGATACCACATTTCTCTCTTTATTATTATTATTTTTAATAAAATGCTGAAGTGGTAGGTAGATACAAGATAAAGGTAGAAAACATAGTTTAGTGTTGTAAGAGAGCAGATGTAGATGATCAGGTGTGTGCCTGTAGACTATGTGTTAATCCAAGCTAGACAAGGGCAATAAACCATCCACGGATGCAGAAGATTTCTCTCAAAGCAGGGGGGGTGAAGTTCTAAGCCTCACCTCTGTTGATCCCCACTTTCTCACCTGATGGCCCCCCTGCGACTGTGCCTGTCTTAGGTTGTTCCTCCCTTGAGGAATCTTACCCGTCTCTGGCTAACCAGTCATCTTCCGGGGCCATACAGGGAAATGTAAAGTTGGTAAGTGAGAGAGAAGCCTTATTGTTTGAAAAGGTTAGCTTTTTACTTCTTTGCATATTTATGCCCTGTGGCTTCTATGCCCAGCATTTGTCTTGAGGTGTCTTTACCACTTGGAAGAATTATGATACTCGGTAAATTTGATATGAGGCATGAATTCTACTTAAGGGTTATAATTAGGAAGGAAGAAGAAAAGCTATAGAAGTAGCAGGCGGAAGAAAACCTGGGAAGATTGATTATTTCTTTGACATATCGTCTTGTAGAGTAACTTCAGCATGTATAGGTTTTAAACTACTAATTAAATTGTGCACACACATTAACATAATAGGAGTACAGTTACATAACCAAAGCAGACCTACAATTACCAGCCATCTCCAGTGAAACCAAGAAAACCAGTTAGGCACCTTAGGCATTTGTGAAAACTTATCTATGATATGGTGGATATTGTCCAACTGAACTTGAACAGTCTGAGAGAAATCAGACAAATTAAAACAACCCATTCCTGGGGACTGTTCACATCCCATATGTTCTTTTAACAGTAAATAGTCTGTAGTTGTAAGATTTTGGAGCGCTACAATTTGCACTTCTCCTAATTCTTGGTTGAGTTCCAACAGTTTAGATCCAGTCAAATTTGTTGTTTGTCCAGGCCAGCTTAGATATCTCCTTCTTCATTCCCATGGCAAGTCCAGGAACTGGTGGGATGGGTGCATCTACAGCTGTAGCAGCGCGTGGATCTTTGTTGGGGTTTTTTGATGATCATCTTCTGGCATGAGTCTTCCTGAGAGTGCTGATGTTGGTGTTCTTTTTTTAAAGTCTTTTTTCTCTTTAATTTGTTTTGGAAGTTTCTATTGTCAGGCTCAGGGATTCTCTCCTCAGCCATGTCCAGTCTACTAATAAGTCCATCAAAGGTACCCTTCATTTCTGTGACAGTGGTTTTGATCTCTAGCATTTCTTTTTGTTTTTTTTTTTAGATCCCCATCACTCTGCTTACACTGCCCACCTATTCTTGCATGCTGTCTGCTCTGTCCATTGGCACTCTTAGCATATTAATCATAGTTGTTTTAAATTCCTGGTCTGGTAATTCCAACATCCTTGTCATATCTGGTTCTGATGCATGCTCTGTTTCTTCAAATGGTGTTTTTTTTGTCTTTTAGAGAATGCTTTATAATTTTAACATTGATACTAGGACATGATATACTGGGTAAAAAGAATTGCTGTGAATAGGCCTTTAGTGAAGTGGTGGTGAAGTGGTGGGGGGTGACTTTTAGCAATCCTGTGCTTTGGGACTGAACTTTGCTGTCTCAGTTTGTTTTTTCTCGCTCCTTTGGTGGGACAGGATGGCTGCAGTGGACTGAAGTTGGGTGTTGCCCTTCTTGCAGGTCAGATAGGCTCTAAACCACTCCTCTGCCACTGCCCCCATTCCCAGCCCTGCCACCAGGGTAGGTGCTGGTTAACTGGTTTCTCCTGAGGCCAGGCTTTGCTAAGAAGAATACAGTGGTCTGGCATATTTCAAAAAACTTCATTTTCCTCTTCCCCTACTAGAAGCATGAAGGGATTTTTCTCTGGTATTTACCATGAGACCCTGGCAGATTTGGAAGTAAAAATTCACAAAAGCACAAGGCCCTCTGTGACCAACTGGTCCTCCTGGAGCTTTAACTCTTGGACATGTTCTTCTTAGGCCTCCAGCAATTTGTCTGTTATGGTTCAGGCTTCCTACCATGGTGCTGGTTCCCATGGACATTCTGTCTCATTTAATCGTGATTCTCTGTGTCTGTCTGTCTGTCTCCCTAACTTTGGGCCTAATGTGAAAATAGCTAAGTTGATGCTCACCAAATCTGAATGTTATGTTTGTAGTCATCTGCCTTAACACAGGCTATGTAGCTGTTGTAAAATTTACTTTGGGGGACCATAGGAAGTTCCCTTTAATAACTGAGCAGTGAGCTTCTGGAGGAGCTTTGGCCCAGAGTTGGGCAGGCCCCTGGCACTGCTGCTAGGAAAAAGCCTACCTGTTAAGACACTGTGGCCAAAGAATGGGGCCTTCAAATCTGAGTCCTGAGTCCAAACTCAGGACAGAGTCTACAAGTGGCAGAGGTGTTGCATCCCACCGGCCCCTCTAGCCAGCAGGACCCAGGTGGACTTTACTAGAGAAGCTCCCCAGCCAGGCTGGGGTCAGCCAGTCTGGAATTCAAGAATTGGGGTCTACCAGCCCAGCGCTTCTCAAACTGTAATGTGCACGTGAATCACCAAGGATCTTGTTAAACTGCAGACCCTGATTCAGCAGGTCCAGGGGGGGGGCCTGAGGGTCTGTGTCACTGACAAGCTCCCAGGGGAATGTGGACGCTGCAGGTCACTGGCCCACCTTTGAATCATGAGGAGCTGGATGATCTCCGAGGCACCACCTCCTCCTGAAAACCCTCAGGCCCTCGGTGTCCCGGAACCCATCTCCAAAGCTCCTTCTGATGACCTTTTCTTGCAGCTCAAAGGAAGAGCTCTGCATTGTGATTTCTGCTGCTGTTGACACTCACATGCTAAGGATGTTTTTGTCTAAGTGTGTAAAACTTTGTTCGCCAAGGATGGGCAATGTGTCTCATCCCATCTTCTGCACCCTAGAGTACCTAGCGCAGTGCAAAGCTGCCGGTGTGCTCTCAATCTTATTTCTTGAAGGAAAAATAATGACAGCCCTTCTTCTGTGTGAAGCCTGCACAATTCAGAAGCATCTCCACATGCTTAATTCATTACCCCCATTTTTCTTCTAAAGAAACCACCAGCTCTTCCTGGTCTACGTGCTAGGCATGAATTTTCATTATCACAGAAATCCTGTGATTTATGCAGGGTAACAATTACTTGCCTGCAAAGAAGGGGAACCTGTTGTTTACAGAAGTGTTAAGTGTGCCACCCAAGGTATTTTGGGGGATGATGGCAAGTCTGGGCTCTGTCCCCAGGTAGTTGCCACCACTTCCCTGGAGGAGAGTCGGGGCCACCACCAGTAGGGGTGGGGCCTTGCTCTTTCTCACTGGGCCATCCTCATGGTGGCCAGTCAGTGTTTCTGAGTTCCAGGCTTTGGAGCCTCCTGGGCCAGTGCCCCATGGCACAGATGACACCCACATGGTTTCTTTCCTGTCTTTTGCACGGAAGGTCCTGACATTGCAA
Source organism: Manis javanica (assembly GCF_040802235.1). Classification (NCBI taxonomy): domain Eukaryota; kingdom Metazoa; phylum Chordata; class Mammalia; order Pholidota; family Manidae; genus Manis; species Manis javanica. The sequence goes on along the minus strand of NC_133162.1, from coordinate 6,605,432 downwards.
TGAACAGCTCAGAGGCTGGATTTCCGGCTTCACCACTTCTGACTGTGGGACCCTACGCCAGTTCACCCACCAAGCCTTGGTTTTCTCTTCTATAAACGGGGCAATGCTGTTCCAGCTGGGCTCATGGGGCAGTGGTGAGCCATACCAACAGCTCTATTTGAAAATGCTCTGTGCACTGTGAAGAGATACATGCTACTTATCAAGAGTACACATTGTGAAACAGAATTGCTTTTTTATTTTTAAAGTTTGAGTTTTTACACAGAAGGTGCTCTTGTATGTGTGATTGTTGTCATGGCTCATTTATTTGTCTTGCTGGGTAAAAAAAAAAAAAAAAAGTAAGACATGAACTCCCATGGAAGCCACCAGCCCTCCCCTCTCAGTTCTGAAAGTTGATTTCCTTTGTTATCCTTACATTTCCCAAGGGTCAGCCCAGGTCATCCAACATCCGGGTGGCAGCTCTGAGTTAAACGTTAATTATTCTTCTTTATTGTATTATGAAGGACACTTCATTATTTAAGTGATTTACTCTTCTTTGTAATTATAGATGTGGTGATTAGAATGTCTTGTATACTACATTACAGGTTCAAAAAAAATACAATTTATCCCCACTACTGATTTAAAAACTCTTCCGTCGTAAGTTTTTTGCATCTTTCTGTGACAGTGTTGAGGGACTTTGGCCGGGCCCAGTGCCTCTGTGGGGGCTATTAGAATCACTGTGTACACATATAATTAAGGAATTTCAAAGCACAAATTACTGCCTTTGGGGCCAGTAGCCTGCACAGTTACCATCTATCATGTCAGCTCTTGAGACTGCTCTGTGTGTGTTTGGTAAAGTAAATTAACATACAACAACTTTGCTTAAAATAATGCTCAAATTTAAGATGTAACAAGAAGCAGGAAAAACAAACAATAAAGGGACCCAGGGAGAGTCAAAATCACATATTTAAATGAGGAGAAAATTCCCACCTGGCACCTTTCAGTACCCGTCAGTTACTGCATGAAGCTGTCTGGGTCCTCTGAGCCCCTCTGCAGGTCCTCTAGGTTTCTGGCTGGACTTCTGCTAGATTTGTGTCATCTCTCCAAGACCTTGGGCTTCAGAGGGACGTTTGGAGCCTCGTCTATGTCGGATATTTGACCATGTGGAAATGCATTATTGTAGAGACAATGGGGGCAGCGTTTCAGAGCTTGGAAAATGGGAGGGAAATCACCCACCAGTCCAGCAGCTGACGACGAACGGTCTCACATACCAGCCTGATGGGAGGCCTACTTCTGGCTTTTAAGTCCAAGCTGGGACTTTTGGCCTGAAAAGCCTGCTCCTAGTTTGGGGAATTGGTCCCTTCCCAACATTATAGCATTAAAAAAAGCTACCAATAAAACCATGATCAAGGCTAGTATTAATGCTTTAAAAAACACAATTGTCCTTAGGAGCCCAGTTAACAAGAGCAAATTCTTCAAAACAGATGTGTCTGTGGTCCGATGTTGATGTGGACGAGGCACTAGCTATTTGGATGGGTGCAGAAATTTCTCTCCCAAGAAGGGACTGAAATGATGGTTCTTCATACACAGAAACCAAAAATCAGCTGTAGTCATGCTTCCCGGCAGCAACCACTGCTGTATTTGGTGTGTCTCTTTAGACCTGCTCAATGTATATTTTACATAAAGGTTAATTTTTTAAAAAGCAAACCGGACTTAGTACTTTTCAGCCTTTTTTCCCGCTCTACTTTGGCCACTTCCCCAGGGCAGTGAATATGTCAGCATGTGATTTTTAATGTCCATGCAAGATTCCCTCACGCAGCTGAGACCGTTGTTTCTATAGCCTTTTCATTACTGAACATTTAGGCTCTTCCCTTTTTTTTTTTCACTTTTAAGGATGATGCTTCAGTGAACAACCTCCTACATGCATCTTTGTCCATGTCTACTATAATTTACTTAAGATAAATTCTTAGGTATGGGAACACTGTGTCAAAGGTTATGTACATGGACATTACCATTTAGTCCTTTTAAAAATAGCATTTTCCTTGGTAAAAGAAGCAAATTGCTTTAAGACTAATTTGCTTCACTTGCAGTATTCACGGAGAACATCTTCTTGGCAAGAAGGGCTGAAGGTGAGCGCTAGCACCGGCCCCCCACCCGGGAAGCAGACACACAGAATGGCAGCGGGACCCTGGAGCCTCAGCTCTCCGGGGAAGAAACTGGCATGCTTTCCCCAAACCATAGCTAATCCTCCGTGGGGAGGTCAGACGGCAAGATTCTTTGTGGAAGGTGATTCATTTGAGATAGGGTAATGGGATTTGGAGTTTGTGAAAGGAGTGGTTGTAGTAACATGGTGGCTGGAATCGTCATAGAAGGTTCCAGAACTTTACTCGGTTGGGCAGATGACAAGTGTGTTGAGTTGTCATTGGGTAGAATTTGTGGGATATCAGCATTAGAAAGTGAGTAGCAGGTTAGCTAAAAATCGGTTTTTCTTTTCGATTGATTAGAGAATAGCTGGGTCCCCAGCTGTAATTCATGAACTCAATTAGACAATGTTTTTCCTTATGGGCTCTCAGTTCAAAGGGAGGCTGTGGTTTCTGCCTTCTCAGCATGTGTATATATATATATATATATAATTGTATAAAATATACATTGTTATAGTATTTTGCTTATATGTTTATTTATGTACACATACACACACACATTTTTTTCTTAAGCCAGTTTGATCTGGGTTTCTTCCACTTATACACAAGATGCTTGAATGACCACAATGATACCAAACTTCATGTCAGAGATCTAGATGGTACAATGTTGCTGCTGGGCCTCTGTGATTGGGCTAACTGCCCTGCTCAGCACTGGATAAGTACAGATGAATAAGCTCCAGTCCTTCCATCAAGGAACTGGTAGTGTAGGGCAGTTGCAGGATTGATGGTCATGAAAGCACAAGATCAAATTCTGCTGGCAGGATGAGGACAGGATTCATAGAGAAAGTGACATTTCTGTTGAGTCTTGGAACACGGCCAAGAATTTGACAGGTGGAATTGGCAAGTGGTGGCATTTCTGGGAAAGAACACCACAGGAGCGCGTCCTGAGAAGGAAGACAGAGTTCTTTCACATTTAGGGAGAAGCTAGGGGGTAAAACTGGAAAGAAGAGGTGGGATGATGTTTGGATTCTGAAGTGCAGGCTGAAAAATATCTTAATGAGATTTTCTCTTCTGTTTTTGATGGAGAAGCTTTTATCAGACTAACAGACCCATGGGAACAACTAGAAAATTCACACAAAAGTAAATAAAAAGCAAAAGACCTAAAAACCTCTATTTGAAGGTCTCATAAAGCTTCCAACATAGGTAGGATTTGAGGGGCAAAGTTTTGGAGTGGAGAGATTGTTGAGGGTGGATTAGTACTCTATATGTCACTTTTACTTTGGATGCTTTATTGATATTTGGTTGTGACAAGAGGCTGAGAAGCTTGGTAAAAGGCGGTTGCTATGAGATAGAGAAGCCAGTGGAAATTCTGGCAATCTTGCAGGGCTGGCGAAGCAAAAATTGGAGTTTGGGATTGCTTAGCAGTCAGAAGGTAAGGATTCAAGATCACAAAGAGAAGTGAAAAGAAGTGTGCCTGATGCTTGATGGTTTTTGCCTTTAGGCATTTACCAAGTCATGGTTGCACAGGACCAGATGCTAAGAATTCCAGAAAAAAAGTGGCTGAAAAAAATAGCAAGTTATTAGCAGTTTTATGATGGGTGTATTCAGGAGGGCCCCCAGTAAATACTCCAGGCTCTGAATTGGACACCTAGAGGGATACACCCTTAGATGGGGCAAACTAGAGCTTTACAAAGACTGTAATCCAGCCTCAGATCAGCAATATCCCTTGTTGGATTGGAGGTAAATGTCTATATTCTAGCTGTTTGCCAGATAACAGAGTCGAGTCTTCTCTGGAAGAAGATACCATCACCCAGACCTTCTCCACTTTATACACTATTTTTCTCTCAATAAAAAATTAATAGACACAGTAAGAAACAAGATCAAGAAAAGAAAACAAATGATAGAAATAGACCCATAGGTGGACCACATATTACACTTTCAGAGATGTACTTTTAAATAACTACAATTGATATGTTAAAGAAAAAGATGTGAATTTCTTCAGAAAATCAAAATCCGTAAAAAGAATCTAATGAAAATTCTGGACCCGAAAAAGCCAAACATTTAAGTTAAGAATTTAATAGGGTTTTTCTTTTGTATAAACAATTTTTATTGAGATGTTTCAGCTCCTTTTTTATCAGGTCATTTTGTAAAGAAGTTAAAAATTCCTGCTCATAGGTTTCACTGACAAAAATCTCACTATTCATTACATTCTCTTCTTCTTGGTCATTTTCTTCACAGGTCAGATTTCTTAATGGTGTTGTATTATTTAAAAAAAAATTCTATTCTCTTCTGAAATATACAAATGCTCCCAGCGCTACCCAAACAACTGGTAAGGCTCTGGTTAAGCTGAGGGTGATGTAACCAGGAGCAGGTTTAATAGGTTTTGCACAGCTGAGAAAGATTAGTAAACTGGGAGATGGGTCAGCAGGAAATATTCAGATCAGAGCTTACATAGCCAAAGGATGGAAATTATAAAAGAGAACATGAGACAGAGGGGAAATGATGATAAATAGGGTTACGTTATGTGCAATTAAAGGGGAGGAGAGGAAGAGTGATCAGAAATAACATTTGAAGAGATTTCCAAAACTGATAAAATCCACTGGACTACAAATTCAAGAAGATGTACAAAGCCCAAATAGGATGAATACAAGGAAAACTATCTTAGTTACATAAGAAAACTAAAGACACAGAAACATAGTAAAAGCAGCTAGCAAGGTGATACTACCTTCCAAGGAGCAGAGATAAGACTCGGAGGTGACTTCTCAACAGGAATGATGGAAGCCAGAAAACAAGGGAATGACAATTTTAAAATGCTCTAAGAAAATAAACTGTTATCCTAGAATTCCACACACAGAAAAAAATATCTTTCAAAGGCAACAGTGAAATAAAGACATTTTCTAGTCAAATAAAAGTAGAAAGTTAGTTGTTAAGACACTAGCACTAAAATAAATGCTAAAGGAATTCTCTTATGTTACAAGACAGATAATTCCAGCTGGAAATATAGAAATACAGGAAGGAATGAAGAGTAGGGAAAGGATAAATATGTAGGTAAGTGTAAAGAAATAGTAACTGCACGATAATAATAATATTGTCTTACAGGGTTTAAGATATATGTGGAATTAAAATGCATGCTAATAAAAACACAATAGGCAGGAGAAAGTGGTGGAAATGGAATTAAAGGATTCTGTGTTCCTTGTGTGTAGGAAGTGACAAGAGTACTCATTTAAATTAGACTCAGATAAGTCAAGGAAGCATATTATAATCCAGTGACAACTTAAAGGATACTAAAAAAGGATAATAAAAGAATGCATAATTTATAAGTTAATAGAAATTCAGAATAACACAAAATACTTGATTAATTCAGATGATAAAAAGGAAAGACAAATACAGAACATTCAGGACAAAACTTTGCTAAGGAAAAAGAACTACATACACTTAATAAACTTGATATAGTTGACCTATGTGGGACACAGAAACCAACAATGACAGATTAAACCTTCTTTTTAAGAGTACATGGGACATATACCAGTGTTGGCCATGTAATGGGCTACAAAGTAAATATCAATATTTCAAAAGTCTTTGGAGTGTGATCTGAATTAAACTAGACCATAGTGGAATTAATCTATAAACTAATTTTCAAAAGTTTACTAGAAATGTTTAGAAATTAAGTAATTCACCTCTGTGTAACCCATAGGTAAGACATAGGTAATCACAATAGAAATTATGAAGCATTTCGAACTAAATGAAATGAAAATAGTACATATTAAAGCTTGTAGGATGCAGCCAGAAGTCTGTTTAGGGAGGAATTACAAGGTTAAAATAAATAAGAAAAAAGAAAGGTTGAAAGTCAATGATCTAAATATGCATCTCAAGAAGTTAGAAAAGGAACAACTAATGAAAGCTAAAAAAGCAGAAAGGAAGAAATAAGGAATGTAAGAGCAGGAATTAATAAGACAATAAACAAACATAAAGTAGAATAAGTTAATAAAGCCATATGTTCATTCTTTGAAAAATTCAATAAAGTTGATAACCCCCTAGGAAGACTGAGAAAGAACATAAAGTACCAAAATATGGATTGAAAAAAAATTCCTAGAGATCCTACAGATGTTAAAAGATATTATTATCAACAACTTTATTCCAACATATATGAAAATTAGGCAAAACAGACAACATGTTAGAAAAACAACACTTACACAAATGAGTCAAAAAGAAATAGATAATCTTGACAGTCCTCTGTCTATTGGAGAAATTTATTCTGTAGTTGAATTTTTCCCACAAGGAAAGATCCGGATTCAGATGCCTTCATAGGTGAATTCTTACAAACATTCAAGGAGGAAATAGCCAACAAGTTGTATTAAAACTTAGAAAAAGAATCCCTCCTCAACCTGCTTTATGGGGCTGACATAACCTTACAAACACTTGATAAGGACATTACAAGAAAGGAAAATTATGGGTTAATTTCCCTCTTGAACATAACAAAAATTTTAAACAAAATATTCTAAGTAGATTACAATTATGTATAAAAGACATGTTGGTTTTATTCAGGAATGCAGCATCAACACTACATTAAAAATTAATTACTGTAATCACCACATTAACCGAATAAAGGAGAAAACCTAAATGCAACAAAAGCATTTTGTAAAAGGTAAAAACTAAGAGTAGGAATAGAAGGGAACCTCTTACATTGGTTAAAAATCCTATAATAAAACATCATGTTTAATGGTGAATTATCAAAAGTTTTCTCACTGAAACAGCATAGGAGACAAGAAGGGCCATTATTACAGCTTCCACATTCGACTGGTGATCCTGGCTAGTGTAACAAAGCAAGAAAAAGGGAAAAAGGTAAAACCAAACAAAAAGATATAAAACTATTCTTATCTTAGATAAAATGATTGTGCATGTAGGAAATCATGTGTAAATTATTAGAATTTATCAATTTAGCAAGGTCTGACATATGATCTAAATATAAACATAAGTGGTATTTCTTTATAGCAGCAACAACGACAAAAAAATCACAGAAGAAAAGTAGGAAATCACTTCTGGTAGCACCGACTGCTTCTCCCCCACATCAAAAAGCCCCCATGCAACAAAAACCTACACACTGAATATCTAGGGATTTATCTAATGATATATATGTAACTCTTCAACACTGAAAAGTAGAACATACTACTGAAGGAAATTAAAGATGACCTAAAAATGGGGATATATACCATGTTCATGGATTCAAAAATTCAATACTGTAAAAATATCACATCTCCCTCAGAGTACAGATTCAACACAATCTGAATCAAAATTCTAGGATAATTTTTGTGGAGATTGAGTCTGGTTCTTATATTTACATGGAAATACAAAGAGCCCAAAACAGCTAAGACAGTCTTAAAGAAGAACAAGTTGGAAAACTTACACTTTAGATAACAAGAATTATTCTATAGCCTTGGTAATTAAGACAGCATGACATTGGCTCAAGGATAAACAGTAGTCCAATGAAAGAAAACAGAGTTTAGAAATAGACCCGTGCATAGAAGATTGGCTAATTAATATTGAAGGTAAGTGGCACTGCAGTGCACTAGGGAAAGAACAGCCTTCTCACAAGAGGTACTGAATCAACTGGAAATCTATATGGAAAAAAAAATGAAACCTGACTCCAATCTCATACTATACACTTAAAATAATTCCAGTGGATCATAGATCTAAATGGTGAAAAGTAGATGGGTAAAACTAGAAGAAAATGTAGATAATTTCTTCATGATTTGGGGGCTAGGGAAAGATTTCCAAAACTGGACACCAAAAACACCAATTATAAAGAACAGGATTAATAAATTGGACTACATTAAAACTAAGAATTTTTGTTCACCAGAAGACACTAATAAGGGATAAAAAGGCACAGTAGAAGACATTAGCAATACATATATTTGACTAAGGACTCATATCAGAATACATAAAAAAATCCCACCAAAAAAAAGACTAACAATCCAATAGAAAAATGAGAAGAAAACTTGAATATTTTACAAAAGAGCAATAAATATCCAAATGACCAATAAATATCTGAAAAGGTACTCAACCCAATTAATCACAGATGAAATGCATATTACAGCCCATTTAAATACCCATTTAAATGGTTAAAATTGAAAAGATCGACACCACCATGAGGGTGTGAAACAATTGGAACTCTCATTTACTCTTGGTGGGAATGTAAATTGGGACAATCCACTTTGGAAAATGTTTTGGCATTAACTATGAAATTACACCACCATATGTATACCCTGTGACCCAGCTCGTCAACACCTAGGTATATGCTCAAAACAGTAAAGCACGTTTATTCATCAAAAGTGACGCATGAGAAAGTTTATAACAGCACTATTTGTAATAATCCCAAACTGGAAATTACTCAAATGTATATCAACAATAGAAAATTAAGTTGTGGCATATTCATTGCATAGCACACTCTACAGTGATAAAAAAGAACTAATTACAGTTACATCCAACAATATGGACGAATCTTCCAAACATGATTTTGAGTGAAAGAATCCAGATGCAAAAGGGAACGTATTATTTGACTCCATAAAGTTCGGAAACAAGCAAAACTAACTTAGGGTGGTGGCAGTCAGGATAATATGTAACTTCTTGGGTGGGGATGACTGTCAGGGCCTTAAGGAACACCGCGAGGTGCTCAGAGTGGGCTGCGTGTTGATTTGGGTGCTGTGTTTGCTTTGTGAACATTTATTGAGCTGCATACTTTTTGGTATGTGTGTTACTCTTCATTTAAAAGTTTACTTTGAAAAGCTTAATCAATGACCCCATGTATGATCATCGGAAAGGTGTACCTGATCCAGTGTGGGAGCTGTGAGGGTGGGGGCAGCATGACCAGCTTTACTAGGTCTGCCCAAGAGACCCACGGTCTGAATTTTTGCCCTACTCGGCTCTTGGCTGCAGGATCCCGGCCAGCTGTAATGGTTTTCTGGGCTTCTCTCAGACTGGATCATGGGCTCTCAGGCATGGGTCTCGGGATGGGCTTTGTAGGTTTAAAGACTCCCTGAAACTGTAAGCCTGTGTGTATGTGCATTTTTCTGGGGGGAGGGCCAGAGCTTTTCACCAAATTGTTTAAGCTACCTGAAGAGGTACTCCAAAACGAGTAAGAGTAACTCAAGAGATGCTCTCTAAGGCACCTTTTTCCGCTGTGATTTTCTGGACCACAGGCAATCTGGTGGAGGGCATATTTTATAGTGGGTGGCACCAGGTTAACAAGGTGGAGTTAAAGCAGTGGGTGGCAAGCCGAAAGTGGATGGGTGGTGGGCATTGGGCAGAAAGGTGGACCACTCTTCTATCTGCAGTCACAGAGTTGTTAAATATCAGGAAATGTGCAGAGAGAGGTGGCTGAGGACTTTCCGTGTCAGAGATGAGTCAGTCTCTCTTTTCAGGAAAAACTGTTACAACTGTGATTTCTTTTTCCCGACAGCAGCTACTCAAGCTTTTGCGGCAAGGATTCCTAGGTTCTGTAATGTATAGCTTCGGGGGCACCGAGAGCTTGTCAGAATGGATCAGGTCATCCGTGAGCACTAGAGAAAATAGGAACTGTGAAGACTCTACCCCAAAAGGGCATCTTTTCTCTTAGGAAACAGGTCACACCAACTATTAACAACAGGAAGAATTAGAAGCAAGCTGCTGAGCCAGAACAGGGCCTGAGAATCAGCTGACCCCTTTCCCTTTGTTTGAGACATCAAGTGGTGTGATTTTTTTTTGGAGGGCAAAATCTGGTTGTAGGTGAGAGATAAACACATTTTATTAATATTGATTCACGGCACCATTTTAGAAGGTTTCCATTTGCATGTTTAACAGAGTGACTTCTAAATGGAAACAGATTCAGGGCAGGGGTGGGGTGGAAAGAGGTCCATGTTTGCAGTGAGCCAGGAGACGGGTCCCGCACTGCCCATGGAGGCACCTAGAGGCAGCCACGGTGACCCCTTTGGGTTGGGGACCTTTCAGACCTTTCTCTCTCAGTACTGGGTTTTATAAGGGGAAAAAGTTTCAGAGTTTGACTCACAGCTCATGAAGCCCCCTTAAAACTGTATGAACTTGAACACAACACTGACAGTCTTTAAATCTTGCCTTCCTCAGCTGGAACATGATCTGGATGATTCAGCAGCTCAGGGCTGTTGTAACCACAGAGTGCTTGGCTGCCAAGAACAATCGCGAGGGGTGGCTTTTGCACCATCATCAGAGGCCTTAATAGCAAGGACCGTGTGAGCCCAGGAAGGAGGAAGTGGGTGCCACAGGGGAGTCACTGGACGCTTCATGGCAAGACATTTGGGATGTACTTTGAAGGGTGAATAGGATTTTGACGGGAGAGGCTGAGAGAAGGCATTCAGGCAGAAGGGAAAGTCTTGAAAAGTGATGAGGAAATGTGAGGATCCATTGGATATTTTGGGGAAAAGGAGCTGCCTGGTGTGGCCAGGGCTGAGGGTGTGTGGAAGGATGCCCCAGAGGTGGGTGTGTGAAGGTCAGATCATTGAGGCCTTGATCTGTTGGCAGAACAGGCATTTCAAGCAAGGTCCCCAATACTGCATTCCCTCGGCGTGACTGTCCTGTCTCGTTAATATGCCAGAGATATCTGGATGCGGAGAAGGTTGATTCCAGGGTACCACTCCTCCAAATTACCCTTTGCTAACTTTATCCACATGCTAAAGCAAAGGCTAAGGGAGACTGTGAGGGTAAATACACGTAGAGAAAGCCACACAATTACCAATATAAGGGTGGGATTGAGTTGTTAATCATATTGCAGCATTTCGCAAAGAATAGGCTGAGTTTTCCAATGAAACGATGGCTCCAGCATATAAATCAATCTTTTGTATAGGAAGAAATGAAAGTCATTAAATGTCATTGTCTTATTTTAAAAGCGGCAATATCCTGTCTGATTTTAAGTGCTTAGAGGAGGATGATTAAACAGAAACCTTATCTTCACTGTTCCAAGGAGAAAATTGGAGAAAAGTTATCCAATTATGGATGATAAAGCAGAGGAGAAAAGCCAAGAGGCGAACATGGGCCGGCAGGTCACAAGAACGTGCCTTGGTCTTGTGCTCTAGCTGTGGTCACCACCCAGAAACACTCACAGCCACAAATATCACTTTACCAGGCTGTCGAACACCGGACGTCTTTCTTTCTTAAGTCCATTTCCAGGCTCCTGTGAATGGGGAATGATTACTCTCTTGGTATCGATCCTTACAGGGTAAACTAAGGATTTCCATACTTGCCATGGATGCGGGCACATTACTGAGCCCTGAAGCTCAGCCTCCTCCTCTGCTGGCTGGGTCTGCTGGGCATTATTGATGGTCTGTGCCCGGGGGCTACACGATGGCAGGTAGGCTAGGCTTTGTCACCCCTGAACAATCGGCCTTCTGGGCTGGGGAATTCTTTATGGTGGGGGGGCTGTCCTATATACTGTAGGGTGTTTAGCAGCATCCCTGGCTTTTACCCACCGGTACTCTCCCCGACCTTCACCCCTGCAGTTCGGACATCTGGAAATACCCCTTAGACATTGCCAAATAGCCCCAGGGGGACAAAGTCACCCCGGGTTGTAAGCTACTTACTAGGTAGAGCATCTGGCTTTGCCCTTTGCAAGGTCCGCGCTCAGCCAGTAGCAGCTAGGATTCTTCCTCGGTTCTTGCTCGCCTCATCTTCTAACAGGTGCTTTTGAGCATATTGTTGCGAAATGGACTCAGTGCACAGTGGCTTAGGAATTATCCCCCAATTTCTTTTCACTTTTTTGCCAAATCAAATATTTAATTTCTAACTCAGAAATTGTGGTTCTGATAAAATAAGATTGTTTTCCTCCAAAGGAATAAATATATTCCCTAGGCTTTAAATCAAAATTATAGATTCTCTAGTCTCCTGGAGAATAAGCAGGCATGGCAGGTACCATCTCTGAAGTGAGTATCACTTGAACCACACCTGGTAGCACAAGGAATCATTGAGCAGTTACTGTACAGAAGTCACGGTGTGGTGTGTGCCTACACCATAAGAATACCTGTCCTATTAGGTACAAGAAGAAGGTACATTTCAAATCACTATCAGCCTGATTACATGGACATGAAAATGGGACCTGGGCCACATAGAGGCATCCAGCAAAGACAGGGATGGAGCCACCTTTCCCAAAGGTTCACATCTGCCTAGATGGGATTCTATTTCCTGGAGGAAGAAATAATTTAATCACAATTATCATTTTACTTGCATAATTTCCATTCCTTTCAGACGGGTATTTCACCACTACGGGAGGAATTAGGGGAAGAGGAAAGAGGGTTTTTATTTGGGCCGACTGAGAGAAATATCTATGAGTTTCCTGTAGCTGCTATAATCAATTATCACAAACTGGCCGGTGTCAAACAATGGAACTTTATTCTTTCACAGTTCCGGAGCCCACAAGTCCCAGATGGAGGTGTGGGCAGGGCTGCACCCCTTCTGAAGGGGAGGATCCTCCCTCGCCTCTTCCACCTTCGGGTGGCTCCTGGCGTCCCTCCGGTCTCTGCCTCCGGTGACGTGGCCCTCTCCCTGTGTTCTGTGTCCCCTTTTCTGTCTCTCATAAGGACACCCATCCCTGGATGCGGGGCCACCCTAATCCAGGCTGATCTCATCTCGAGTTCCTTATGTTAATTATATCTGCAAAAACCCTTATTCCAAATACGGTCACATTCTTAGGTTCTGGTGGACATAACTTTGTCATTGGGACATACACAGACAATTTAACCCATTATAGCACCATTTTCCCAGGTGGAGCCTTGAAAGTTAACGAAGATGGCTGATCATCATTAACCCTTCATTAAACACCAACTCTTAGCAAATAGGGGACTTTCCAGTCCTAGGGACCTGCATATATCCTCTCAAGATCAAAGGGCAATGGGCAAAACAGTCAGAGAAGAATATTCAAGAATATTCAAGCCCCCTGGCTCCGTGTTTGGGTTCTCTTCCTGGGGCTGCTCTGGGTTACAGCTCCATGCGCAATGCCAGCACCTGGACCTCTGCTGCTCTGAAGCCCGGCTGTGCCATGGTAGGCTAGAAAGAGAACATTTTTCTTGAAAGTCAAGCACTTCTAAATTCACTATGGTGGCTAATGAGCTCATCAAGAGGGAAACTTTAAAAATAAACAGTTAACCTTGAAACTAGGAATGTAAACAGAACTTGTAGTTCATTTTCCCTGCTTTGAATATCAGTTGACATTGTCTGTGGCCATGGAGGCCTCTGTAAGCAAGCGCTTCTCTCTTTGTGGGAGCCTCTTCTTTGGAAATTCTCTATCATGTGAAGATTTCAGTATTCTCACACATAAAGTTGGAGGAATTTGAGTTACACTTTTGAGGCCCTTTCCAGATATTTTTTGGCATTGTACAAATTAAATTAAAATGGAACTGCTCCCCTTTAGTCAAGAGCTCTCAATTTCTCTTCAGTTCTAATTGGCCATCACTGTTTCACCTACACCCCTTCTCCCTTTCATCCATTCACCCATCCATTCCTCTACCCATGTACCTCTGTGCATCCACGCCCCATCTGTCCCTCTTTTCTTCCCTCCCACCCTACCTCTTTCCCTTTCTTCATCCAACTCTCCATTTATTCATGTTTTCCTCCCTTCCATCCATCCATCCATCCATCCATCCATCCATCCATCCATCCATCCATCCATCCATCCTTTTTCCATTCAACTATCCATCCATGTTTCCTTCTTCTATCCAACTGCCTATCCATTCATATTTTTTTCCTTCCACCCATCAAAGCTCCTAGTATGCAGCTTAAGTGACCTACTGTGTGCTAGGCACAGTGCTAGTAGGTTCTGAGGATACAGTGGTAAACAAGGCAGTTGAGTAGGGGTCTCTGGGCTGATGTGACCTGAAGCTCACGCAGTTTGGGGGGGCCCTCTTTAAAAGAACACAGACTCCCAAGTACCAAGTTGCTAGGGCTTTCCTACTGCCTCAGGAGGGGCCTGGGTGACTGAGGGGCCCTGAACCGTAAGCTTTGTTGGCTTCTTGGCAAATCGGCCTCCACAGAAGTGGTCCCTGATCTCTTGGAGCTCAGACTCTGGTGTTTCCCGATGAGGCCTCTCTGTCAGGCAGGATTTAAATAGACCTGGCTTGAACCCTCAAGACCATGCCTGTGAGAATCGGGAGCTGTGCCCTGAGCTGGCTTTATCACACTGCCATCTGAGTCCGCATGCTGTTTTGGGTCCTTTCCATCACCTGGACACCAAGTTCACCTCCTTTGTTGGTTTCCGCTGAAGATCCATCTGCACGAAGCCCTTCACCAGCATGGCAACTTCAGGGGCTGTTAGACCTTCCCACTGGGCTTTGCACAGGCTCCAGCCCTCTCCCTCCCTGCCAGCCTCATGCCTCTTTCCCCTCCCCCCAGCTCTCACCAGCACAGGGCAGATTCCAGCCCTCAGACTCCTGGGAACTTTGCGTCTGCTCCAAGTGGAGATTTGTTAATTAGTTTTTCCCAACAAAGGTGGGAGCCTCCCTGAGGGAAATTTGTTCAGTAGCTGCCAGAGAATTTCTCTACCATGTTACACTGGGATAATAGCAAGATCATTCTGTCAGGGACAGATGTGGCCAGGAAAGGGGAGCTTGGGTTCAGGCCCACCTCAGCTCAGCTTTCCCAACCAAAAGAATGGGAGTGACACAGGGAAGCTGTGAGAATGAGGACCCCGGGGTGTGTGAAGCCCCTCATGGGGTCCATGAGGTGCAGCCCCAGGAGCAACACTGGGGGTCTCATTTCAGAAGCTCTTCATGCCATATGTGTCCAGGGGATAAATGCCCTTCAGCCCAGCTCCTGGACTGCCTGGAGCTCAGCCATTTCCCAAGGGCCCGTTGATTTCTAGTCACTGTGCTCAGAACAGTCTAATTCATCTGGGCTCCATTTTGCTGGTGTTTTATTTCATTTGTTTTTGCTCTTGTGCTGGAATCTTCCAACTCTGCTGGGGCAGGACTTTGTTCTTTGTTTGAAGCTGACCATCATCCACAGGGCTGTGTAGCATTGTCTCTGTGGTGTTATATTAATAACAGCAGAAATAACCATAGAAACTTAGCTGCTAAGCAGCTCTTTTCATCATCAAAGCATTTTGAAAATGTTAACTAATAAGACAGCACATCGTGGTCAATAAGTATAATTTGAGAAAAAGAGCACAGCGCTTTAGAGGCTGCGGCTCCCTGGCGAGTCTGCAGGCCTGCTGGGTGGGTCTGGGCCGGGGGCTACCTGATGAGCTCTGGGAGAGCGGAGAGAGCCAGCCCTGCCTGCTGCTGGGCACAGTCAGTGATTCTCTCCTGGGTGCCCGAGACAGGACCCCTACACCTGTCTGCCTGCCCGTCAGAGTACACTTGTTCATCTGCAGCAAGAGTTTGAGGTTCCAAATGGGGCCCCAAGGACCAGAGTGAATGTGATGGGCTCCCAATTGCCCCCAAATCATACAGCTCCCAGCCTGAAGCTCACCCAAGGTGCAGCTCACCCTGACCAGGCTCCCAAGAGGGCTCAGCCCAGGGCAGACCCATTTCTTTTTGCATCCATTTACCTGGTGTCCAGTCCCATTAACTTCCTGACATGCAATCTGGTATTTGCCAGGTGCCTGGAATGACTGTCATCGAGAGACACATGGGTGGCTTTAGAGGCTACACGTGGCGTCACTCTGACTTTACAGCCAGGGAAGGGGCACATGGCTGACCCAGGGTGTAGCAGGAGGAGCTCAAGCCTCCCAGCAATGACAGAGCCTAGAGCTCCTCCTTTCATAAGTAACTTATGATTCTTTTAACAACCTGTCCCCATCCCATCTGGATTTAAAAAAAAAAAAGTAATTTGATTACAAAAACAGAAACCTCCCCAAATGTAGTATCCTAAAAATCCCCAAATTTTCTGTGGATGTTAATTTCCAAGAATTTGCTATGCTACCATACACAAGTCAAGAAATAAAAGGAACCATTAAAATATTTAGAAACATTCATCATCAGAATCTTAAAAATCTGTTTTAGAAACCCCTGAAAAAAGCTGCAGCCCACATTTTAAAAAAAGTATTATCTCCACCAAGAAGCTTATCAGCTCCACAAACATCTGTCCGGCTCGTGTACGGAAGCCGTTTGTGGCTGCTGGGCCGCACATCTGCCTCTCCAGATGCGTCTTCCACGCCCGCCCCCGGCACGCACTCTGCTGTACTTACACAGAGTTCTGAACGCGGGTCCCTCTGTCTGGACCGTCCCCCCGCAGAGCCCCGTCTGCCCCTCCGGCCCGGCTGAAAGCCCGTGCATGTCCTTGAAGAAGGCTCCCCTGAGCCCTGCAGCGGGCGTCAGGGTTCCCTCCTGGTCACCCCGGCGCCCGCCCCTCCCCCAGGGGCCCAGGAAGAACGCGTCCCGGGGAACCGTGGGCACTACTGTCCCCACCCGGCTTCAGCCTCTCCCCGAGCTCACCCACGCAGCTGCTGGTGGTGGCTCAGATGCCCGGGGCCATCTTGTCTCACGGGTCCAGAGGGTGAGCTACCGTTTCTATGACAACCCTGCACACGTGGGTATTGAGGTCACGCCTGCACAAAGACGGAGGAAGCGGCCAACCCTGACATACATGTTCTCTGCAACTGTAACATTGCATTTGTTGCCATAACACCTACAAGTGTATTTGTTGGGGCTCCAGTTAAAGCGACTTCCGCTGTCTTCTGACCCCTAAACGCACTTTTAGAGGGTCTATTTCTAACAATTTCTCAAGTTGCCCTTTCTAGAAAACTGATGCTTGGTTCTAAAACACCTGTTTTGTTTTGTTTTTAAGACTTTTGTTAAAGGCATGAGAAAAGTGAAAATATAATGATACCTCCCTGCCTGAGTGAGACGGGTAAGAGGGACAGAACTCTACCCTCTAAATAGTGCTCCCAGGTTTTCACAGCGAGGACCTGCTCCTGTGCGGAGCCGCATGAGGCAGGGCTCTCTGCCACTGCCGAAGGAAGACTCAGTTTCCCTTTCCCTTCACATCAACCCCGCCCCCTCCTGCCAGCTTCCCACCTGCTTATCAATGGCATGTTCTCATTCTGTTCCATGTTGCCAACCTGGTTGTTAAAAAGTGATACCTGGAGAGTTTTTAAAGTGCATCTGTGTAAAACACTGTGTTAAGTCGTGGTTGCAGGGATGAGCTCTGAAAATATCTTTTTTCAAGCCAGTACATGATGTTCTTACTTCTTGACTGTGGCTTATGTCTTAGCAATTTCTGCCTGTAGGTTTTCTTCAAAAGAGGAAAATGCATGGCTGTATTTATAAATTTAGATGGTGGTTTTCAAAAGGAAATAAATTATGTAAATCTCCTAAAAGCCCTGTGACCTGAAGTCAGCTTGGGCTCTGGCTCTTCGCCCCCTCCCCTCTCCGTGGCCCCTGCCCAGCGGCCGGGCCCCCTTCTCCCTCTAGACACGCCGGGCACCTTCATGCTTAGGGGTGCTTCCCCTCTCGTCAGTTCTTGCAGCAGGGCTTGGCACAAAACAGGTATTCAGGAGCTATTTGCTAAATGATGAGCGGATTTCATAGACTCTAGAGAAGCACCTGGGACACAAGAAAGGAAATGCACTTAGTTGTGCAAGACTTGGTTTCAAGTCCTGACCCAGATCTTCCTAGAGAAGTTCTTGGGCAAATCATTCAGCATCAAGGGGCGTCAGCTTTCTTCATCCGAAAAATGGGATAATACTACCAGGTGTGATATAAAACGTAGTGGAACCAGCAGGGTAACGGAGGTGCAGCGTTGAAGAACTGGCAAAATGCCATGCGAAGGCAGGGTGGGTGGGGGGCATTATTCTCTCATAGAACTGAGGCCTAAGCCGAGAGCTACAGCGACACCTCTGGGGAAAATGATGAGCTACTGCCTAGCAGATTATATTTCGTTTTAGATTAAAAAAAAATGTAGCTTTGGGGATCAGGGACAGAATGCAAATGCCCCTCCTAAATCTTTGCTGTCTAGTAAAGTTTGGCTGGTTGAGGAGAAGTGTTTGTTTTATGGTCTGGGGTAGCCGTGGACACCGTACCCAGAGGAGAGGCACCTGCGTCTCCGGGTGGGCTGGCCAGTCTGAGGTGGCCCGTTCCATCCAGCCTCTACCGAGTGTCACTTACTTTGTGCAGGGGACAGAGAGGTAAGCCTGAGCAGGCCTGGCTGGGTCTCACCAGGGTGGAGACACAGAAGCAGGGTTGGCATGCAGCCAGTGCACCTCCTTCTGGCATGTCTGCCAGCACTTGTCCCATTTGTCCATGCTGGTGCCATCCAGGTTGTTAAAGAGGTTAACTCTCAGCACACATATAAGTAATGCCACATTCTAAGGTGTCAGGTGCTCAGTGGAAAAGGAGGGCATGCTAGGCCTGGGGAACGGCAGGTGTAGATTGGGCAGGGCAGAAGGTCCTCCTGAGCACCGTGCAGTAAAAGGGGTAAAAATACATATGCCCTCGACTGCCAGCCGATGAGAAGGATGGGAAGCACTGTAATAAAAATGTAGATAAAGTGTCACCCAATCCCTTCATCCATCCACCCTTCGGATGTCTGGCCCTCTGTTCACCTGTCCATCCGGCAAACTTGGGCTGAGTGTCTGTGTGCCAGCACCATGGCCAATGTTGACACCAGAAAACCAAGACTCTGTCCTCGTCCTTGAGACCTCACAGCTCCACAGAGAGAGTCATTTGTGTGGTCTTGGAAAGGGTCAAAGTCAGGGGGAGTCCGTCAGTCGGCGAGTATGTTATGTGGGGACAGGGAAGGATCTGGGGGTGGGGGTTGGTGTCTTTGAGAAGGGCCACAAAAGACAGGGTGGGTAGGACTCAGGTGGGTGGAAGATGGTGAGGGAGGGGAGAGAGGACAGGCCAGGGGGAGAGCACTCCTGGGCAAAGGCAGGAAGGTGGGGCCTGTCGGCCAAGAAGTGAAGCAACAATCCTGGTCAGGTGGAACAGATAAAGTTTTATTTAGAGTTTTTTAGGACTGCAGCCCAGGAGACACAGATTCAAGGTGCACTTGAATTGTATCCCATCAGACTACAAAATGGAGGAGGCTTATAAAGGCAAATACTGCAAGCTTAATAAAAATCACCTAAGTTGTTTGTCAGAAACGATGACTGGTGCTGGCAAGAGGTGAGGGTGCTGATTAAGTAAGGACTGACGGGGACATCTTAGACCTACAAGGTTACAGTTTGCAGCTGGTATTCTGAACAACCTTAAGGTTGCAGTCAAAGAAGAATTTGGTCATATCGGTCCTTGAGACACTGGTTTAGCATAGTTTAAAGTTCAAGTTCACATTGGAGGGATGTGTTTGGCCCTGTCCATTTTGATTGTCTGACAAATGTGACACCATCTTGATTCCTAAACAAAGTCAAAAATACATTCACAGACCCCCATGGGCAGGTTTGGGGACTGAAAGGGTGTTGGATTTGCCTGGAGAGCAGGGTGCTAGGGTCCCTACAGAGGAGGAATAGGAGGACATTGCCAACACCCAGGTGGACATACCACGTACTAAGCCCTGTGCCCATGACTACATGCACCCCTCCCTCCAGCCTGTGAAGGGGAGCCACTTATCCCCGTGCCCCAATTTACAATGAGAACATGCCCAAGGTCAGACAGCTGGTGGGATCCCAGCGACTGAGATTTAAATCCCAATTCTCTGGACTGAATTGTCATCCCCAAATTCATATGTTGAAGTCTCAAGCCCCAATATGATGGTGTTTGGAGGGGGGCCCCATGTGGGATTAGTGCCCTTATAAGAGGAGGAAGAGAGAGAAAGTGTTCTCTGTCCACCACCTGAGGACACAGTGAGAAGGCAAGCCAGGAGCAGGGATTCCACCAGGAACTGAATTGGTTGACACCTTGATCTTGGACTTCCAGCCTCCAGAACTGCGAGAAATAAATGTCTATTGTTTAAGTCACAAGTCGGTGGTATTTTGTTACAGCAGCCCGAGCTGACTAATGCACCAGCTTTGTGTCTGCTGACTCCTCTCAGCCACCCTGGGGGCCATCCTGGGTGCAGGCCCCCAACAGCTGTTTCCAGGCTCCTTCACTGATGACCACTACAGAAAATTTATTTCATGACATTCATGACCTCGTCTTTGGGGCGCACTATGCTTTTGGGTTCCTCTGAACTCTTGGACTACCCCCAGATAAAACTGAGCATTTCTTTTTTTTTTTTACTGAAGTATAGTTGATGTACAATCTTATATTGGTTTCAAGTATACAACACAGTGGTTCAACAGCTACCCATATTATTAAATCTTCACCCCCACTTGTGCAGTTACTATCTGTCAACATAGGAAGATGTGACAGAATCATTGGCTATATTCTCCATGCTGTACTACCATCCCTGTGAACAAGTTATGTTATGATGGAGAATTTTTGTGCCTCTTTATCCCCTTAACCCTCCTCACACCCCTGCCCCCAAAACTGAGCATTTCTTAATGGCACGGCAAGCAGGCGAACCCTAGGCTGCAAAGTCAGCTCCCGCCCAGGACTGGTTTCCCCTGCCAGAGAACTCACCACTCTTTAAGGAATTCTTTCTCCTTGTTACCTTCACACCAAGGTTATCTGCTCAAGTATGTATGGAGTAAATGAGGTTGTTTGGCTTATGGATACAAATAGATACTGCTTTTTTGACTTGCAAAATGAATTCCACCGTGACTGGCTCAAACTTAAGTATGCTAATGCTCAATGAACCAGTTGTCTATTTATTTCTGTTTATGCCTGCAGACCCATTAGCAACTTTTTCTTGTTTTCTTTCAGAATATTAAACGGTTCCAACATATTCTAAAAATTAGTTGATTAGCTTGTTAGGGCACATTTTAACTGCTAGCTCCGCTGAACCAAAGGAGAAAATGAAGGTAATTTTGTTTGCAAGGAATGCATGATTCGGAGCTGACTGTTGAAAGATGTGCCACGTCAACGTAATGAGGGAGTGTAATATCTTAGTTTGCATCAATATGGAAATAACCACACGCCTTGACAGACCTGACGCTGAAGGCATCACCCGCTCGCTCATTATGCATTCCGGCTCTGATTATGAAAAACAGTGTGTTTTCTTTTAAAGAGGAATCTACATTATCAATCAAACCACACCAATTATTTCAGAAAGGGATCAAGGGGAAACAGACATGGGGGCTTTTCAGCTAGAACCGTGCCTGATAGGCAGGCAGATCTTCAAGGATGTGATATTTTTATTTCATGACAGTTGTTAGTATTAATTAGGAACACTAACGAAGTACTTTGTGCAGTGGCACCCAGACAACCTGCTTTCCCTGCTATCATCTGGCTCTTTATTATTTTGTTTTAATGAGCCCTGTCTTAAATAATATCAATGCACTTCTAATGATACCTCTCAAGCAGCCTAGTATCCCAATTCTCTTCCATCAAGGTTGTCAGACCAGGGAAATAGGAAAGAAAGGGAGAGAGAAAAAGAATGACAACAGGAAAACCCTAGCCTTTGACAAGCAAAAACAAACAGAGGTATGAAAACAAAATGATGCTCATTACAACGGGAAGTGTTTCTTCTGTGTGTGTGTGTGTGTGTGTGTGTGCGCACATGCATGCACAATCTATGTGTGTGGCATAAGGGTTTGAAGATTACTCACTTATTATTTTTATTTCCACCTTGCAAATAGGTTAAAAGAAAAGTCTAGGGGCCAGAACAACGGTTCATGGGCCACCCTTCCTAGGCAGTCACTTTGGATTGCCATTCCTCACCCTGTTAACCATTGCACTGCCCACTGTGTGGGGAGGTGACAGGTCTCACTCCTGTTGGGGGCCTTCCTGGCAGGTTATTCTGGGCCTGATGTGAAATTGGTACCCAGGAACTGACTGCTGCATGGGTGACTGAAAGAAAGGGGCTTTTTCCTTCTAGTTAAAACCTGCATCTAGGTAAACTTGGAAAGCATATCGAAGCATGTGCTTTTCTTGAACAAAATGCAATGGAAACTAGTAAGAGGCATGGGGGACACTGATTAAGTGTGTGGGAATCACAAAGACCTGGACACACTTATGGTGTGACCTCAGGCACGCTGAGTCACGTTTCTAGTCCTCAGTTTCCCATAGAACAAGCACAGGTGTGAATTAGCAATAACATAGGGAAGGTGTGGGGTGGAGGATGGCATTCCATCCCTGGTGGGTAATTGCTCAGTGGATGCTTGTTGAATGAATGAATTGGGGAAAGAGCTGCATACCTCTTGGAGACCTTTCCCTTGAATTCCCAAGCACAGGGCACTTCTACTGGAGTGACTGTGATGGTTGCATCATTCCAGCAGTGGATTGGCTGGGTGGCCTGGGGTGTGGGCATGGATCTGCATGGGCCTGAGGAAGCATTCCGTCCATGCTCCAGGACAGGCACCAGGGAAAAGCCTGGAGCCCTCATTTCCACCAGAAGACGAGCTCTTGCTGAGCCCACCCCAAGCGCCTCTCCGTCCACGGCTGCTGAGCCCTGCCCAGGGCTCCCATGTGCTGCTCCCCAACCCCATCACTTGCCCTGTCACCCACACTGTGCCCGGGATCTTTGGGGCTGAGGGGGCTTCTGCCCACAAATCAGCAGTGATACTCTGAGTCCACCATGTGAGAGGGGTGCCCATTCCTAGAGTGGTACTGCTGCTCGTGAGGTGCGGCCCAGTGCAGGACCGTCAGCACCAGGGGGAGCCTGCAGGTCTGGGTTCCGGCCAGCCCTGAGGGAGGTGCGGGGATTTGTTAGTGGAGAGCTGGGGCTGAGAACTTGAGCCTTGATGTCCTGCACCAATATTCTGTGGGTCTGAGAGACCTAGCCCACTGCCTGTATTTGTTCATGCTTTCATGGATGGGTTTGTTCAGAATAAGGGGTACATACAACCCGTACAGAATGCACTAGGTAAGGCTCAGATTCTGCCCCCCAGGAATGTGCAATCCAATAGGAGGAATAAGACACAGCTTACAATCCAAGTCAGATATGATCAGTGTATTAGAGAGGGCTGCTCCAGTGCTGCAGTGGGCTCTGAGCATGGAGGGATCATAAAGCAGCTAGAGGAAATCCAGGAGGAGTTCTTGGAAGAGGTGGCATCATATTCTTTCAACAACAATAATTTCCTAAGCATGTTATATCTCTTCAGTCTCCCTACTTGCCATAAGCCAGGGCTTTCCTGCTCTTAAGGAGTTTACACAACTATGGGGGTGATTTATCGAGGCAGACCGTGAACAAGCCAGTAAGTAAATGGAAGGACACTTTGCAGAGAGTGATAGGCAGGGAATGAAAATGTCCTGGGCCTTGATGAGAGGGAAGAACTAGATCCCTGGAGAAAAGGAGGGTGGGGGGCACCAGGCATGTGTAGTGAGGATAATTGAAAGCACTGTGGTACTTTCCGGAGCAGGGGGAGGGGGACTTTTCCAGCTGAAGGATGGCCTTCTGCAGGAACTGGGACTCAGCAATCCCAGAGCACCAGTGCTGAGACCCTGTGTCCAGGAGACGTCCACCCTCAGTACCCGCTCCCAGAGGCTCCATGGTCTGCAGTGCCCAGAACCTGGGGAATGGCCGTTCAGTTGGCCCTACTCCTCTTCGGTGGCAATAAGCCAGGAAAGGTTTGGCTCAAAGCCTCAAGCAGCCTTTTAACCCACATCCTCTCAGGGAGGATAAACCCAGGCAGGTCCAGGCAGGTCCTGAGGGTGTGCAGATGGACCCCAGGGTCAGCCTTGCAGAGACCCAGGACTGCTGCTCACTGCCCAGTGGGCTCCTGCTCCCACTCAGTACAAATAACAGACAACTAGACATGGGGGACCTTGTGTAGGATCCCCCTTTGACACAAATGCGGGCAAATGAGACAGCCAGGACCGGGAAAGCCAAACGTTCATCAGCATCTGGATTCTTGTATTTTGGAAACGGGCACCTGGCAGTGCCAGCTCCAGGTACACGTGACATTGTCAGGCTCACCCTAACCAGTGGCTCCCTGAAACCCGTGAGAAGCAGAGTCCTGTCAATGAGGGATCCCATGGTCGCGGCCTCTACGCTGACACCCCGTGCAATGAACAGGATCTCCCTGGCGGTCGGGCTGGCCTGGGAGAGAGCAGCTCAGCGTCTATGCTGACAAGATAGCTTCATGTTCAATTTGTTCAGAATTTTTGTTGTTTCTAATCCCAAAACTAAGATCTGATTTTTCCTTCCCTCCCTCCTCCCTTTCCTTCTCTCTTCCTTCCTTTCTCTCTCTCTCTCTCTCTCTCTCTCTCTCTCTCTCTCACACACTTACTCATGGAAAAATGATTTCTTAGCATGTGGCTGGCAGCTCCTTCATACTGATTATTTCCAAAGATTAGGGTTGCCGGCTGAATACAGCCTATCCAGTCAAATGTGAGTTTCGTGTAAACAATGAATGATTTTTTAGTCTAAGTATATTGAAATATTACATGGAATATATTTATACTACAATATTATTGTTTTTCTGAAAACCAAACTTCACTGAGCATCCTGTACTTCCAATGACTGAATCTGGCAACCCTACCAGAAGCTGTTATTTCAGGTCCACTGCTGATGTGGCCCTGCAGGAGGCAGGGGTGCTGACAAGTTGCACCCTGCAGCCAAAGTCCACTGAGAAATGCTTGTCACTCATTGAGAGCATGTTGACAGTAAAAGCCACCTGAGTGGCCAGTCCCTGGTTTCTGGGCGCTGCAGAGATCATGGAGCCTCTGAGAGCAGGTGCTGGGGGAGAACGTCTCCTGGACGGAGGGACTCAGCATCGGTGCCCTGGGTATCCTGGGCCCCCGTGGGGAAGACCTTTCTGCTGCGGAGAAAACGCCCCTCCCCCCTGCCCTGGAAAGTGCCACAGTGCTTTCAGTGAATCGAATGCATCTTCACCTATGGCATGACACCCCCAGCCCTGTCTTGCACCCAAACCTGCTGTTGTTGGCTGGGGGTACAAAGGTGGTGCTGAAAGTCTACTGGGAGCTTGGCTAAGTTGTGGTGTGAGTTCATAAATGGGGGATTTCTTTTAAGAAAAAGGTGGATTGATATTGTTATTTCCTTCCTCAAAATACAAAAAAGGCCACGCTCGAGGGCCTGGCCGTGGGTGAATCGGAGGCAGTCTTCGTCTAGGTGGAGGGGAGAAAGCAGACTTCAGAGCCGGCAGGACCTGGTGTGAGCCCTCCGACTCTACTCAGGGGCTCGGCGACCTTGGGACAAGCACTTGACCTCTGTGTGCTCAGCTTCCTCATCTCCAAACGTGGAGAGAAAGAGCCAGGGCCCACGGTAAGGCACGGGGCTCACAGGCAGCCAGTGCTTCCGAGAGGGCTGCTGAAGCCAGGCGCCGCGACAGCGCTCTACGCGCCTGAACTCACTCAACCCTCCCGGCAAGCCGAGCACTGGGATTATACCCAGTTTGAGGGTGAGGAAACTAAAGGACAGAGGTTCATTCTTTTTCCTAAGATCTGGCGGGAGGCACTGACATATACCAGTCCCCATATACAGCAGGCTGGTAAGCAAATACCCTCCGAGAGCTACAGAAGGTTCTGGGAGAAAGGGGGTGGGAAGGTTTCTTGGCAGTGGTGGGCCGTAACAGAGGGGCCTTGAAAAACCAAAAGAATGTTGCTGGGTGGAGACAGGAAGAGGATGTTTCCGACTGAGCATAAGCAACAGCAGAGGACAGGCAGGCGAGGGCATGTGGGAGGCAGGGCAAGTCCCGCTGGGACGCGGTGGGTGCCTGCTGTGTGTGCATGTGTGTGCACATGTGTGTGCGTCTGTGCACTGGTGGGGGACAGAGGAGGCTGAAAGTTCAGCCAAGCCTTTGAGTTTTACTCGGTGGAAAGCAGTTCTATCTCCCAGAGGCACATCTGAACCCAAACCACCTTTTAACTCTCCATTACTGGATCTGTCCATCTTTTTAATAAGATGTTTTTAATGGCAGTGAAAGCCTGCTGTTTCTGATCAAGATGGACCAGTGGATGTGACATTTAATGGAAAACAGAGTCCAGGTCTGCACAGGAAGGTGAGTAAGATGGGCACACGTTCTTACAGAGATTATCCTGTAACTAGAGTGGACGGGTCTGGCCTCTGCTTCAGAGAATTTGTCTGTGCTTGGCTGAGTCTATCTATAAATACAGTCAAATTAATAAGCGCCAACATGGCCAGCAGGAGCTCAATGCCAGGAAGATTCGGGCTTTTCCAACAGTTTGCTGACGTGTCACTGCCATCAGGAAGTTTAAGAGACATCTATGGAAATAGCTGTAACAGAAGGTCAAATGTCCTAAGTGTCCTGAAAGGTGCATGTCAAGTGCCATCAGGGGGGGTGTTGAGTCCCTCTGGGGTGTGAGGGAATGACTCTATGGGGCAGGTGGTCCCACAACATCTGGGGTGGTCATTCTAGTTAGCAGAAGCAGCTTGAGCAAGATTCACTGCCAAATGGGGTGACAGCCAGCCAGCTGAGGGAATGAGCACTGATGACACAGGGAGAGGGGACAGAGTGTGGTAAAGGTGGGGGACCTGGGGGATCCTGAGGAGGGGTGCTAGTTGAGGGCGTGGGACCTGCAGTTCTGATCCAGGAGACAAGGCTGTGTCACCAGGCTCAGGAATCTCAGCAGCCTCTAAGGCCTTTGGTAAAGGAACAAGTTGGGTCAACCAGGTGCTCAGGTTGTAAGCAACAGAAACTAACTGTGGATGTAAGCGAAAGGGAATTTGTTGGAGAAATCTCCAGAATCACTGGGAAGAATGCAGACCTGGCTCAGAAACAGGCAGAAACCAAGGGAGCTTGTTGTGGAATGGGAGGACAGAAGCAGACACGTGGGAATAGCCTCAAGGTGGGAATGCTGGGATCACCTTCCAATCTTGGACAACTGGTCTCCCTGATCAAACTTTGCATTCAGCAAAGGGCTCAGCCTCAGGGCCTAGCATCAGCCACCTGCCTGACCTCGGCTCAGGGAAGTCAGGGCCCTGCCTACAGTCCCAAGGTAAATTCCTGCAAGGAGACCAGAATGCTATTAGGAAGGGGCATGGGCGTGGGCGGTCCTGAGCCACCAGAAGCCACTAGGGATGCATGCTGGGAGAGTCCATGGACTCTGCCTGGTTGTGCAGCAGCGACAGACTGTCCTTCCCCTTTGAGGGAGCCTGCAGGGTGTCCACGTGCCTCTGGCTAGTGGCGTGGGGCTCTAGGCAAGGCTGTTCCAGTGTTCCTCCACTACAGAAAGCTCACATCCTCACCACAGTGGACCCACGTCACACGAGAGGGAACTGATGCCACGCCTTTGTAGGAGCGGAGGCAGGACCAAGTTCCAGCAGCTTTTAAAAAGAATCTTCCAGCCTAAGCCATTATTCTACCAGGAATACATTTGCTTCATGAAAACTGCAATAAAAGCTGGGAAAATGTGACAAGTTATGATAGACTGAGCCATGCAAAAGTGACAAGCCATGTGACAAGATGGTATTTTGGGGTTGGGGATGGAGTTAGAAATAATTACAGTATAACTGAGCACAGCTCCCCACCCCTC
The DNA here is from genome assembly GCF_040802235.1 of Manis javanica. Taxonomy (NCBI): domain Eukaryota; kingdom Metazoa; phylum Chordata; class Mammalia; order Pholidota; family Manidae; genus Manis; species Manis javanica. Next base: position 6,577,891 of record NC_133162.1, on the reverse strand, counting down.
TCGCTGTGCTGCTGGGGTCTCGTGCACGTAGACTGAAGAGAAGAGGGAATCGTTTGACTCTAATTTCAAGCCTTGTTCCTCTAATGGTTCCTTGTGGAATGATGTTAAATAATGATAATTATTACAGAACCCTGTGCTTTGAGCTACTCTTGTCAACTGCAGCTGTGGCCCATGGGGTCTGCCTTTTCTCTCTGAGATTGGTTTGTAAGGCCAGTCTACAGAGGCTTGCAGATTATTTCCTCTTAAACTTTGTAACTATAATTTGGGTAGGTGTCACCGATGAGCACAGAGTTTGGCATTGTAGGTCTAACAGTTCAGGCTTTGCACAATCATGGAAAACTCGGAGAGCACAGCTGAACACACAACCAAGCCCTGAAAGATGGTCCTTGGAAATGCCATTCATTCCTACAGTCTATCCCATTAACACGGTGCCATTCAAACACTTACGGCTGTCCTCAGTGAAGCCCTGCTTTGTGCCAGGTGCCCTGCCTGTAGCTGAGGACATATAGGTGAACAGGACAGGTTTATCCCCTCAAGAAGGTCACAGAAAAGAAAACCATTGGTAATGTGGAAGGCATTCTAATAAAGACATACATGTGGGGCTTAGGAAGTCGAGAATGGACAGCCTGGAGCAGACAGGAATCTGAAAGAGGATGACGCTTGGGCTGGGAATTGAAGGACAGGTGGGAGTCAGTTGGAAAATAAGTCTTCTAGGCAGGATGACTTCATGAGTCATAACATGGACATGCAAAATAAGCTATAAGGACTAGAGAATTGCTGAAACAAGGCAAGACCCTAGCTTCAATTTTAAAACAATTAATTTTCTTTCTGATTATAGCATTAATAAATATTTAAAGATGACTATAGCTAAAATTTTGGTATTCCTTTACTTTCTCCTTCCCCATGCCTTCCCTCCCCTCCTCCTCCTTGCCCTTCCATGAGTGTATGCTTCCCTCTATCCATTTATCTCCCTCTCTAGAATTGGAATGAAACTGAACATATAGTTTTATAAGCCTTTTATCACTTGCTGATTATATTGCGAACATTTTGCCTATTATTAAATATTCTTCATAGATATTATTTTTAATGACTTTCACTATTTCATCATATGGAGGCACTACCACTTTTCCAAACCATTTTCCTATTGGGGATCATTTAGTTGGTTTTCAGTTTTTTGCCTTATAAGTAACACTGCAGTGAACATCAAAATAGAAACTTGCGTCCATCTTTCTGATGCTTTCTTTAGGATAAATTCCTAGAAGTCTAAGAAGTGGAATGAAAAGGTATCTTGATACACATTGTCAACTGCTTTCTTAAAAAAAAATGTTTATACCAACATCCAGGAAAAGATGACAGATTGAAGATGCAAATTTTACTTCCCTTGCCCCACTGCACTACGGTTTGTTAGGAAGGGGTAAACTTGCAAGAGCGCGAGAGAAGGACAGCAGCACGATCTGGGATTCTGGGAAGCAGATGGACCAGTGGTAACTGAGAGCAGATCTGAGAAGACTGAGTCCTCAGCCTGTGGTAGAGAAAACAGCCAACTCAACTCAACTCAACACAGCTCAATCCTCAAAACTTGCAGGAGGAGAAGGCACCAAGTGAGTCTAGGGAAGCCGTGAGGTGTTCCAGAAGCAGTTAGACCCCTAGAGCTGCAGCCCTACTCTGTGTGCTGGGCAAAGAGAATCCTCCACTCCTCTATTTTCCCAAAAGTTTGGACATTTGCTTTTTCTGGAGAAGGTAAAACCTGGGTGACTCTGCATGGGGCCATCTGACACAGTTAGGATGTGGGTGCTTATCACCCCTGATGGGCTAGCAGAGGTGACTGCTGGGACCCCAAGACTCTCTCCCCAGACTCCTAGAACACTGACAGCCAGGCTGGGACCTTCAGGCTGGAGGCTGAAGGAATTTTCTCTCGGGAGTCTGTCCAGCACATATCCTCAAAGGAAAGGCTGTAAAGATACTAATGTGTTGATATTCCAGATGAACTTAGAGGGAATTCATTGTTGACCTTCCCTATCCACACACTCAGTTTGTAAACAAATTTTTAGTTCCTCATATTTAAACATGTGAAGGTGACCAAGGATTACCAGGCATCTAAACAAAGTCTCTAACATGAAAGAAAGGGGTCAAAGCAAATGATCAGAATCATTTACCACCTACCTCACAACCACACACAGAAATCAACTTGAGATGGAAGGTAGATATAAATGCAAAAGGCACAACAATTAAACTTCCAGAAGAAAACAGGAGAATATTGTCATGACCTTGAGGTAGGCAAAGATAAATAGGACACACAAAAAAACACTAATTAAAAATTAAAAGATTAATTAATTGGAGTTCATTAAAATTTAGAATGCTCCTCAAAAGATACCATTTACAGAATGAAAAGGTATCACAGAATGGGGCTTGATATTTACAATTCATACATTAGACAAAGGGCTTCTCTCCAGATTATACAAACTCCTACAAATCAATAACTTAAAACCAGCCAATAAAAGAAAAAAAGATTGCTTGAAGATTAAAAGCCTTCTAGAAGTGAAAAACCCAGAATAAGGATAGGAAGATAAAGTTGAGGAATCTCACAGAAATCGAGTGAAAAGATAAAGGGATGGAAAATAAAAATGAGAAAATTAGTGGACCAGATCAGAAAGTGGAAGGAGAGAAAATAAAAAGGAGAAAATAATGTGAAATAATTCAAGAGAAAATCTCCAAGGTGAAAGGACATGTGTTTCAGATGGAAAGGGTTCATGAATTTACCATGAATCCAAATAGAGCCACTTCATGAAATTTTGAGGCATGAAGGACAAACAAGTGACAAGCTGTCACAGAGAAAAGAAATAATAAACCCAATACAAGAGAACAAGCATATTTACAGAGTCAGGTGTCAGACTGGCTTTGACTTCTCAGCCTGGAAGCAACCTGGACACAATAAGACAATGAGTGATGCCTTCAAGATATGGAAGGAAAATGAATTCCAGCCTGATTCTATTCAGTCTACCAATCAAATCTGAGAATAGAATAAAATTACTTGCAGACTTGCAGTCTTAAAAAATTTATATCCCATGCACCCATTTCTCAGGGAGCTACTGTAGTTTATATTTTACCAAAATAAAATCAACATAAGGGCAGATCGGGAGACAACGAGAAGGAGGCAGGTGAAGGAGCCCTCTGGGGTGACGGTGAGGACGAGCGCCTGGGTCCATCCGAGCACCAGACACAGGGGCAGGGGGGCAAAGTGGCGTGAGCTGCGACAGGTCATGAGTGCAGGGCTGTAGCCGCCAAGATGCCTTCTGTTCTCACTCCATTTTAGTTTCCTGAATTAAAAATATTTAAAAACCTGTGGTAAAATATAGACAACATGGCATTTGCCATTTAAACCATTTTCCAGTGTACGATTTTGGTGGCACTGATTACATTCACAACGTGGTGCAACCATCACTGTTATTTCTAAAATTTGTCATCACTGTAAGCAGAAACTGTCCCCATTAAGAATGACTCCATATTCTCATGTCCCCCCAGTCCCTGGCAACCTCTGATCTATGACCTGTCTATGAATCTGACTATTTTGGGGGCCCCATGTAAGTGAACTCATACAGTCTTTGTCCTTTGTGTCTGGCTCATTTCATTTAGTATACCATTAATAAGTTTCACCAAGTTGTAGCATGTGTCAGCACTCCATTCCTTTTTCTGGCTGAATAATATTCCACTTGTATGGCCGACCCATGTTTTGTTGATCCATTCACCTGCTGATCCTCATCCTTGAAAACCTGAGGATGCCTGGATGAGCCTGACCTGTGTTTGGCTCCTGGGACCATGTGCCAATCTGGTGTCTGCTGCCTATCTCAGCTCAAGATATTCATTTCACTTCCCAGAGGTGCTCTGCTTTGACCTGCCCCTGATGGCCAGGGGTAAGTTATTGTGGACTCAGCAGCAAAAACACAGGGAGCAGCCACGGGCTCCCCACCCCAGACCTATTCCTGCGGGATGCCCAGGACATGCCCGCTTCTACACTCTGGCTGATGACTTGACAGGGCTGAGCCCTGCTCCCAGGAATTATTCATGGCTTCTCCCAGCAACACCCCCAAGGGGACTCTCAGTTCTCAGGGAAGCTGGGGCCAGACGATGATGCAGAGACTTGTCCCCTTATCATTTCCTGGGGGCCTTCGCGTAACAGGGAGCACACTGCCCTTCCAGGTCACAGTGAGCCTCATGCTACTCAGGTTTCAGATTATTTGCTATTCACATCCATTTATACCTCAGTAGTTGTTGATAAAGTAATATTTGATTGAGAAAAAAGAAAGGTTAAATCAGCCTGTAAGTCTGGTCTAAGAAGAATATCTATTTCACCACGCAATACACATTTTTACTATTTACCCATTTGATGTGAGACATAAAGGTATTATTATTTTTTCTTTGTTTTGATTATTAGTGAGACTGGCTAATTTTTCTTATGTTTCTTAGTCATTCGTATTAATCTTCTGTTCTTCAGCCCATGCATTTTATTTTCACTAGCCATGCTGAGGAGGGAGGGGCAACTTTTCACAAGAACAATTCCTACTTCCTTATGGCTCATGCCTGCCCGTTGGTGCACTTCTAGAGGAGACAGGGCTGTGTGTTCGAGTCCTACACTCGAACCCAGTGACTGGCATCGAAGTGCAAAGCGGTGTGTTGGGAAAGTTAAAGTTGCCCAAGAAGTTACTGAGCAAAAGTGGAGGAACTGCTGCAAAACCAGGTGGAGAATGTTTTTCTAATCACATCCACAGTAAGCACAAGGGCTCACGAAGGCCAAGTCCCCACCACTCTGGTGGCTGCAGTCTGCATGTGGAGATAGAATGCTCATGGCATCCCATAGGGGAGGCCCTGGGGAACACTTTAACCTACTGGCCTGCAGCCCTGGGCCTTGTGATTTAGGGCAATATGCTGCCGGAAAATGTCCATGATGGCACCCCGCTGGTGTGGTGGGATGAAGACCAATTTATAGCCTCATTTGATTGTTCACCAAAGAGTTAACATCTCTAAATGTGCCTTTTATTTTTTTCTAAGTGAATTCTTCAATTATCATCATGTGTGTTTAAAGCAAGGAGATAGCAGATATGGACGCTTGCCAACTTTTGTGCCACATTGTTAATAACACTGAATGTAATTTCTGTGTCCTGCAAGGAAATGGTTAAACTATGTCCCATCCACTGGGAAGAATATGAGACACTGGTTAAAATTAGGTTTACTGGGTGTCTGTAATAGGATAGAAACACGCTTATAGTGTGAGAGCCCTGTGTTCCTGTATTATTACAGCCGCACAAAAGAAATAATCTATATGCAGGAAAAAAAATGCTGGAAGGAAATGGAAATGGTACACTGCTTGTTCCCGTAGGTGAGCGCCCCTGCTTCCATCCCTCTACTCCTCAATTTTCTTTCCTGAGAAAGTTGCTTTCTCTAAGAAAAGAGAGTTGTGGATGATGGTTACCCAGCCTTCCACGTAAAGGAGTGTGGACAGCTTTCTCCCAAGAGCTCGTTTCTCCCAGGTTCTCCCCGCCCAGCACTGACTTCACATACCAGTTGCACAGACATATTTGAGAGCAGACGTTGTTCCTTCCCTCTGCTTCTGTTCCCTTCTCAGACTCCAGACACTGGGCATTGTGTGGAGCACGTTACCGTCCGTAATGAGGGACCAGGTCCTCTGGGATGGCATTTGGAGCGCTAGAGCAGTTTTCTTTTTAGAAATGAAAATTGCTCTCCAGGAGTACAGCAAGCCCATCAGGGGTTCCTGCAGCCCGTCAAAAAGCAGTAGATCTCACGTTGCGACTTGCTTCTCTGTTTGTTTAGAGACCAGACCAGGTTAGTGTGTCAGACACCCGGATTCTCTCTTGCCGGTAGGAGTGTGAATTAGCACAGTCTTTCTAGAAGACAATCTGGCAACACTCAGGAAAAGTCTCATGGTTCTGCATGTCTTTGATGGCACGAGTCTACAAAGAGGTGTTTCTTCTAAGAAAATGAGCCTGGATGTTTGTATAAATAGAGTTGTAAAGTTGTCCATATGAGCAGAGCTTATAAAAATGAAAAACTGGGGACAACAAAAGCAGGTTGCGTTCATGTACTGGCATATTATGTTTTTGAAGAATATTGAATAAAATGGAAATTATTCAAAATACACTTTCATGTAAAATAATCTGATTATAGAGTGGTATATAACGACATGATCCATTTTGCACTGAAATACACACGTGTTCATTTAAAGTAATGGAAAAAATATACACAAAATTGGTGACTATTATTCTGTTTCTGGATGGCAGAATTAGGGATGATTTATTTACATTTTGGCTGATGGATTCCTTCATTCATCCAATAAATGCATGTCACCTGTGCTGCTCCGTGGAGCAGCTTGTAATGGGTGAGGTGTGTCCTGGGTGAGGTCTGCTGTGAGCTGTTCAGAGCGTGGGGCCCCAGCATCCTGAGAATCCCTCAGAGCCCCAAAGCAAACAGGCTAGGCCTTGGGGATGCAAGTGACACAGCATGTTGGCCAGTGCCAGGGGGCTTTTAGCTGGATCACTACTTACTCTAAAGGGGTTGAGAAAAAGAAGAAAGTCTGCCCTGAAGACTCTTAAAAAAACACATTTTTTCTAGTGGCCTAACTATCCATCCAATCACCAATCCAACCATTCATTCATCCACTTACCTGCCTATCCACTCATCCATTCACCCACCCATCTATCATCCATCCATCCATCTACCCACCCACCCATCATTCTGTCTACCTGTCCATACATCTACTCATGCTCCCAAATACCTATTCATCCACTCGGCCAGCCATCACCCACCTATTGACCCACATGAACATTTATCTATCTAGCCAGCCATTCATTCACCCACCTGCCCATCTACTCACCTACCTATGAACTCATCCATCATCCATCTATCCCTCCATCCTTTTATTTCTTTATTCATTCTACAAACACTGACTGGAGATCTACAACTTGCTAGACCCCAGATTTAGATGGTGCTGAGATACTGGACACAGCTCACCTTCCCGGGGTTCACAGTCTAGGTTGCCTCCTTCACTCACATAAAGGAAGATTGTTGGCAGCCTTGGTGTGGCTTAGTAACCAAGTGGCAACCTGGGGGCCCCCCACCAGTCTTACATGAGGGGTGGGGAGGGCTTGGCTGAGAGGGTCTGTGGGAACATGAGAAACTCGAAGCCTCCTTATAGACAAGGAAGGGGAAAAGGGTTTCGTGCTGGGACCTGGATCCTGTTCCCTCAGACTCCTAGGAGGTGGCAGGCCTGAGGGTGGAGGGGTGTGGGTGTGCCTGGGAAGACTATTTAAAGCCCCTTGTGCCCAAGCCCAGAAGTAGAGGAGCTGTTCTCTTCCTGGGTCCTGAGCAGCACCGTAGAGGCCAACATGGTCTGGAGACCAGATGGCCCTTCTAGGAATTTTCTGGATATTACTAGATGTCTGGGGTCCTTGGTGACTTTAGGGAGGGGGCAGAACTCCCCAAACAACTGAAATTGAAGCACCTGCCAACTCCATCCATGGGGCTCTGACAAGATTAAAATTGACTCATAGACAAAAGATTATGACATTTCTTGGGTTTTTTGTTGCTATAGACTGAAATTCTACCACCTACACTTAGTTTTCAGTCATCTCTCTCTTTTTTAACTGAAATACCATTGATATGCAGTCTTACATTGGTTTCAAGTATACAACACGGTGGTTCAGGAGTTACCCATATTATTAAATCCTCACCCCCACTAGTGCAGTTACTATCTGTCAACACAGGAAGATGCTACCGTATCATTGGCTACATTCTCCAACAGGCATCTTTCTTGATCATAGGGAGTGATTCAAATAAAGCCCTAGGTCAAAATGCGTTGATGTTTACAAATTTAGTAGATCTACACGATTCCTCTCCAAAGAGGTAGCAGTTTGCACTCCCACCAGCTTCCCTACATGCTCATCAGCACTTGATGTTATCAACATTTTCATGTTTTGCCTCTATGATGAGTTAGAAGCTCATTTATTCTAATGTGTATTTCTCTGACTACTGATGAGGCTGACAGTCTTTCCATGTTTATTGTTCATTTGCACCTTTTCTTTTGTGATTAGCTTATTCTAATTGCAGGTGATTCGCCTACAGACTCTCCCCACTTTTTGTGCATTCCTGTGAAGCCTTTCTTAATCACCACACTTGGAGTTAGATATTTGGTCCCTTGATACCTACAGTTAGCGGGGACCTCTACCGTCGTAGCATTTATTTTATCTGGTTTGTGTGTGGGGAGTTCATGAATTTGCTCACTTTCCACTTCCTTCCTCCAAGGACTGGAGGCTACATCATAGGTGATGTTTGTCTATCTGTGTCTTCTGCTAGACTGAACTTGATTCCAGAGATTGTGACCCATTTAGCTTGGTGCTTATTCACTGTTAACCAAAAAGTCTGAATGGAGTTTCCAAAGCATTTCCGCACACATACTAATGACAAAGTTTTTTTAAAGTACCTTTACAGTGGAGAAATTTGGCAGATAGTGACTTAATCAAGTCGGAACCAACACCACCAAAGGGGGATGAACTAACTTATGTGCTGAGTACCCACTGTTGCTTTGCGTGGTTCTGCCCAATACCCATGGCCCAAATCTAATGACAAAGCAACAAATTCCAATCGAAGAACATGCTGCAAAACACCCGGGCTTTTCTCTTCAGAGCTGCCAGCATCACAAAAGGCAGACAGGTTGCGGATGGTCCCAGTTAATGGAAACCACAACAGTTACTCAGCGTGTACCCGTGGGTTGGATCTTGAGTCAGAAAACCATTACTCTGAAAGGTGTTCTTGGGACAATTGGGAATTTGGTATGAACTCATGATAGTAGTATTGTGTCAAGGTAAAATTTCCTGATTTCGTTAATTATACCGCTGGTAACATGAGAGAGTGTCTTTGTTCCTATGAAATCTATGCTAAAATATTTAAGGGTGACAGGTCATGGTTCTGCAACTTATTCTCAATTAATTCAGCCAAAAACAAAAAATTCATTATACATGAGAGGGAGAGGGGAGGAGGGGGAATATGCAAATGTGGCTAAATTGATGAATACAGGTGTATAGGTAAGGGGTACATGAGTGCTTATCACAGCACTAAGGCAATTGTTTAAAAAAGCAGGTTTGGCATTTTCCAAAATGAAATGTTATTTCTTCTGTTGGGCAAGAAGCTCAGTATCCTCTGTGGTTGTATTGTAATTAACAATTTTTTTCTGGAGTGGTCCAGGTTTGGGGGACAGGACTTAGCACCTGCCAGAGCATATTGTCCATGACATTGATGGAGGTTCTTAGGAACTGCAGGGTGTCAACCCTCATGAGCTTCATAGGGCAAGAAGGTGTAGAACGCTAATATTTCCCGAATATCATTCATCTCATACACTACCAACTCTGATTTGTCTAAAACCAAACTCAACCACAGGGCTGCTACTTATGGAGAAGTAACACTTGACCATTTTCCAGGAGATCTGAACAGCATAGGTGGCCATTCCAGAAGACACTGTCTCCCTGCTTAGATCTGTGTCACAACTGATTCTGCCTTCAGTTAGTTACAGGTGTATGCTGATCTGTATGCTGATCAAATAACCGAATAATTCCTCTCCCCTTTATCCCAAGTTTTGTAGATATGTTCCATAGAAAGGCTTCTGCCAGCCAGACCGGGGATCAAGATTAATGGGAGGAGTGTGATTCACAGCGGCACCAGAGCGGTGGGCAACTGACAGCCGACAGCCGATGAGATAGAGTCCAGAATCCACGTGCATCTCATCTCGGTGTGAACTGGATACACGCTGGAACGCATAGGATGCTCACTGCAATATTTTCTTGGGTTAATAGCTGTTTTTAAAATGGGGAGACTGTACCTGCTTCTTAAGTGCTGTGGAGGAGCCTACTGTGGGGAGCAGGATTGAATTTCAGACGGCTTCTTCTTGTAGGCCCGATGGCTGGGGCTGGGCGCAGAGAGGAGCAGACCCATGGGCACAGTTGCAAGGGGCCAGAGCTGCTGATCTGGCATCAGGAAGGAAATGTTTGGGAGGCCGAGTAGGCATGAGGCAGAGAGGGAGCCAGGGTGGTGGGGAGGCCACCGGGTGGGTAGGGAAGGAGCATTCCTGCGGCGGGAAAGTGGTCTAGCCAGGTGCCCAGGATGGCACAGCCTTGGTGCCTGCCCTGGGCTCAGCTCAGTGGGTGTCCTAGCTCCCACGGGGCTGATGGAGAAAAGGTGGAGACTTTTTAGAGGAAAAACAAAGGATGACTATGGAGAAAGGGGTGGAAAATAGGACCTGGGTAAATGGTCCTGGGCATGGAATTATTTAGTCTGAAGAACAGATGAGTGTGGGATTTGATCAGATAAAACCAACATGAGAGCTGAGCCTATTTAGTTGTGGGAGATCAAAGGTGAGCATTTCTCTACCATTTGACCCGGGAATCCCACTCCTTGGAATTTACCCAAAGAATACAACTTCTCAGATTCAAAAAGACACATGCACCCCTATGTTTACTGCAGCACTATTTACAATAGCCAAGATATGGAAGCAACCTAAGTGTCCATCAGTAGATGAATGGATAAAGAGAATGTGGTACATATACACGATGGAATACTATTCAGCCATAAGAAGAAAACAAATCCTACCATTTGCAACAACATGGATGGAGCTGAAGGGCATTATGCTCAGTGAAATAAGCCAGGCGGAAAAAGATAAATGCCAAATTATTTCTTTCATTTGTGGAGTAAAAAAACGAAGCAAAACTGAAGGAACAACATAGCAGCAGACTCAGAGACTCCAAGAATGAACTAGTGGTTACCAAAGGGGAGGGGTGGGGGAGGGTGGGTGGGGAGGGAGGGAGAAGGGGATTGAGGGGTATTATGTTTAGGACACATGGTGGGGGGGGGGGTCACGGGGAGAACAGTGTAGCACAGAGAAGGCACATAGTGGATCTGTGGCATCTTGCTGCACTGGTGGACAGTGACTGCATTGGGGTGGGGGTGGGGACTTGATAATATGGGTGAATGTAGTAACCACATTGTTTTTTCATGTGAAACCTTCATAAGAGTGTGTATTAATAATACCTTAATAAAAATTTTTTTAAAAAGTGAGCATCTCTTAGGGGAGGGGGAGAGGGAGAGAGATGAGTGTCCCTTGCATCAAGGGTTCCAGACCTGTGGGTTTCAGTCTAGACTGATCAAAGGCACAAAATGTTGGGCACTGACCTTGAGTTTCCCACTTCTATTTATTTGAGTCAGGAAGACATTTACAAATCCCAAACTCACCTTCATTCACCATCATTTTTTAGAAATGGGGACCTTCCCTCTACTGTGGTGGCAGGAAGGACGGGCCCCCAGAACGGAGGACAGTGCTAGATACTGATCACGTTCAGTGCTTTTCTTCTTGCTTCAAGCCAGTGCCAACTTTGCCCAGTGTGGCAGGTGCCCCGGCCATGTGGCCACCTGGGCTCTGAGCCTGGGAGCGAACGGCTTCCGTGGGGCAGTTAACACAGGGCCCAGCCACCCTCACCTGCAGCTCTGTAGCCACCCTCTGGAGACCCTGGTCTTCTAATTGATGGGAACAGGGATGCCTTTGTCATGTGCTGACAAAGAGACTGAGGTGACTGTAGGCAGGGGACTCTTGGACTTAATGTGCTGATTTGATCTGTGACTTTTACTCCCCATTTTAAGCAGAAGAATGAACAGCTATAATTGTGTACTGTGTTATTTTTTCTATATTTAACCTTGGACATTACCTCCAGGTGAAAATGTCTGCTCTTCCCTGGCCCCAGAGAGGGCTACCTCGTTAACTCATTTCATTCTCTGCTCATTCCCCAGAGCTGACATTTTCAGTTGATGGGAGATGGGAGAAAAGGGTAAGTAAATCTGTAAGTTTCTGTGTTTCTTCATACTGAGCTGAAGACGTTTTCTCTTTTTCAGAGGATGAGAGCTATCTGGCTGGTTTCAAAATTCTGGCCCCATGTCCTTTAAGTGAATGGCAGGGCACACTGGGGCGAGCCCCCATGTCATGCAGTGGCAAGTGCCGGGAACTGACTCAGGCCAAGGGTGGGCAATACCTGGTAAAGGGTTGGCTGTCCTCCTTGTCTATGATGAGGACTCTGTCTGTCCAGTGAGTCTTGAGTTTTTCTCTGGCAGCTTCTGAGAAAGTTCTTCCTCACTTGTAAGAGAGCCAGGATTTCTTTTTCCCTTAGAAGGTGAACAAAGACGTCTTCAAAGTTGCTATGAATGTGACAGTCAGTTGTCGTATAACCAGGAGTGAACCAGTTTGAGGATGAGGATAATGAAGAAAGCAAAGAGAGGTGAGAAGACACTGGATTTTGGTGATACTGTTGGGCCGCCTGGTCACCCACACCCTGCATCTGGGGTCCCGTGAGCCGAGGTGTTCGTCTGCGTAGCCTTTTGTCTCTTCCAGCCAAAAGCCTCGTAACTGACCGCACACCCACCCTTACATCTTTCCCCTTGTTTAACTTGAATAGGCATTTTGCTTCTCAGGAATTCCTCCACATCGCTTCCTGCATTCTTCAGGGACTTGTGTGTATGCCCGGAACTGCTGAGAACTGGTGAATGAATTGTCCCTTCTCTTTCCTGTGTCTCCCAGTGTCTTCCTTCTCCTGTTAGGGGGTCTGAGTTCCAGCCGAATGTCACCTTCTCTGAGGAGCCTTCCTGAATCCCAAGAGGGCTGTTGTTCACACTGTCCTTTATGCCTCCACTGTGCACTGATTAAGGTGGGGCTCAGCCAGGCAGATTCTAAGGGATCAGCATTATTAGGATATGGTTTCAGCTGTGTGTGACAATGTCCTAACAACAGTGGCTTAACCCAGACAGGCATCTACTTGTCATTTATGTTAAAGTCTGAATAGGAATGTTGTTTTGTTCCATGAAGTTGTCTGGGCACAAGGTCCTCTCTTGTGGCTCCACAATCCCTAGCATGTTGCCCTTGTCCGCATGGTTCCAGGCGGCTGACCACAGGGTCCTCATTTTGGCCAGTAGGAGGGGCAAAGGGGAAGCATACGGCCTTGCTTTTGCTCACATTGGCTAGAACTTAATAACCTCAGCCGCAGAGGACTGTGAGAAGTGTTGTTTTTATGTTCTTGGTGGTTGTAATTCCAGGTTAAAGTTCAATTAGAGGGCAAGGAGGAGGGATTCCCTATGGGGGTGACTCCCAGTTTATGCAAAATATCACTGGCATCAATCAAAGACTGGAGCTAGTTAGCACAGTTTTCCACATGTGAGTCCTTATCCACCGAGTGAAATAGAACTTGGTCCCTTCCCACCAGAGGAGAAAGCCAGTGTGGAAAACCCACCGAATGATTCTGCAGCTGGCCCAAGCAGGTGCAGAGGAACCTGAGGCCACCTCCTCCAGCCCGAGCCCCATCAGTGACCTTCCCTGGACTTGGCAGTCTCAGGACACCAAAACTGTGGAATCAAAAAGGTGCATGGCATAGTTCTATTCACTGTGAATGAGGGATTTCTTCCATGATTGACATCTTCCATAGTCTAATATGGCCTCACTCTGCAAAGAACACTCGCCTGGTTTGGTAATTCACACAACAAAACAGAAATGAAAATATGCATGATGGCAATGTGAGAAATGTGCTGCTGGCAGTGAAGCTTGTGCAAGAACTTCTGGGTGTGTTTTGAATAGGACGTCGTTGCTGTCTCCACACAGAACACCCCTATCCTTGGTGCATGTGAGGGACGCGTGCTCTCTGGTGTGGGGTCTCAAAAATCTGCTGAGAAAGTGCCAAATAAGCTGTAATATTTTGCTCAGTACATGCAATACACTGCTTATTTCAGCCATGAAGGCTGGCTATGCTAATTCTTACTAATAGAAAAAGAATTTCTTCTACCTCTCTAACCATTAAATATTGTAAATGTGTTATTTTGAAGGAGGGCCCAAATTATTAATTAGCCTGCTCCAGGTGAGCCATGTCTTCATCGGATCCGACAGACCCTGGGTTTCCATTATTTGTTAGTAAGTGCCCCCCGCCACAACACACAGCCTTCTCCCCATGATGGACCCTAAGATCCTTGAGGCCAAGAATGTGCCTTAAATCTCAATATCCCAAGATATCAGGAGATATTTGTAAAGCCCTGAGTAGGCAGATCGCTGGTCCAGGCAGATCGCTAATCCATCTGTGCTCAAGTCAGTTGGAGAATCTAAGCACCAGAGGCCCTGAGAAGGCTTGATATAAATAACTCGATTTAACTTTGTTCACTTCCAGTGTGTCCCAAACTCACATAATCACTTTTTGGTGATGGTGGTGTGGGAGTTATTTTGGTTTCTTTAAAAAATGAGTACTGGGATATATTCTGAGCATGCATGAATTATGGAGGCTAGTGTAGAAGTGCTCTGGGTCTATCACCCTCTGAGTTGTCTTAACATTTTGTCGTACTATCAGATTTTTAAAAACCGCAGCACCTCTTTTCATGTAACTCTTACTGAGATCATTAGGAGCCTATGATGGGAAATGCTGGCCTACTAAGTGGGCTACCTCGTCAGACGTGGCCCCCATATTCATGCTCCATACCACCGCTAATTAACCCTCCTGGAGCGTTGCCATGGCAATGCCATCTCTACTCTCCGTACCTTCTCCAGCTCGGGTTCCCGCCACTCCCCACGGAAAGTCAAAGTCGCCATTTCTCTTGCATTCCCCTGGGGCCTTATTCCCTGACCTCAAGAAGGAGCTTCTGAGCCCGGGGGTCCTTCCAGTGAGCAGCACATGCTGTTGCCAGAAGCTGACAGTCCACAGCACCCTTTCTGCCTCCCCTGGCCCTGCCCTTGCCCTCTTGCCTCTAGAATGTGTGCCCTTTAGCAGGCACCGCGTAAATGCCTCCTCCTTCGTGACGCTTCACTGGGCCGTCTCAGCCCCGGCAGCTCTGGGGTCTGACTTGTGTCATGCTGCTGCACACACTGTGGCTCGGTGGGCCTCTGTTGCTGGTGTATTCGAGCCCTTTGAGGCAGAGACTGTGTTTCCTGTAGTTTTGTCTTCTGTAGCTCCTGGCCCAGGGTGCAGCCCGGATGGATGGTGCTTGAATGAGTGAGTGAATGAGTGAATAGACAGGCTCTGCCTTCAGATCGTCTTGAGCACTAGAATTTGGAGAGAGGCATGGAAGAAAAGTCCGGAATGACTACAGAAGTAGTGCTTCATGAAGATTTGGCCCCCATGAGGGTCTGAGCCTAGGAAACTGGAGGGGTGGTCCCTGCCAGCAAGCAAGGGGACTGCCAGTGGGACCACAGGCAGGGCTGGGATAGAGGGTTGGACATGTGGCCTGACAGTGGGACTGTCCCCAGAAGTGAAGAGGTTCACTACATCTACCAACCCAGGCCCAAGTGGCTAGATTAGGGTTACAGGGGTGAGATTTGGGAATTCCTCCAAAAGTTAAGCATAGAATTGCCACATGGCTCCACGATTCCACTCCTAGGTATACACCCAAAAGAGCAGAACGTAGGTTTCAAGGAAAACCTGTGCATCTATGTTCACAGAACTACTATCCCAATAGCCAAAGGCAGAAACAACCCAAATGTCCATTGACAGATGAGTGGATAAACGAACTGTGGGCCATCCATATGATGGCATACTATGCAGCCATAAACATATCTGAAATACTGATGCATGTGCTCCCAAATGAAGACCCTGGGAAACATGCCAAGGGCAGAGGTCAGACACACAAGAGCACACATGATCTGATTCCATTTTTATGAAATGTCCAGAACTGGTAAACCCACAGGGTCAGAAGGCGGGCTCATGGCTGTCGGGGTGAGGAGAGGGCAGAGTGGAGAATGACGGCTTAGTGAACACTGACACTCCTTCAGGGATGACAAAAATGTCCTGGTATTGGGAGAGGTGGTGACTGTACAATGTAGTGAACATGCTAAATGTCACTGACCTGTATACTTTAGAACAGTTTCCTTTATGTTATGTGAATTTTGCCTTAATGAAAAAAAAACAAAAATAAGTTAATGCAGGGTGGAGTCTGGGAATCCTGGCCTGGGGATGATGATGGCTTGTGTCAAGAGGGGATCAGAGAAGTGACCAGGGACCTGGAAGTGGCCAGGGACCCAGGGTGGGAGGCACACGATTGGCTGGACAGGTAGAGGAACGCCGAGGCTAACAGCCCCAGGAGCCGGGGAGTGAGGTATGGGTGGGGACAGGTGGCCAGCAGCGCTCAGGGACGTAGAACAGCTATAGCAAAGGTCACTTGGCTTAAGTATCCCCTACACATGCACTGCACTCCTGGCGTATGCCAGGCTCCATGCTGGTTACGTGGATTTCAGTATTTTTTGAGGATGTGGCTTTCGCAGAGTGCTGGGAAGCCCCGTCTCAGGTGCCGCAGGTGCGGGTGAGCAGAGAGGAAATGGAGGCACCAGATGCAGAGAGACACAGGACTGGGGGAGGGAATGGACAGGGGCTTCAGGATCAAGTGAGCATGTCCATGTGAAGGTGGTGGATGGAGAGAATAACTGAAGATGGAGGGAAGGACCCCCAAAAGGAGGAGAGTGCAGGAGCCAGGGCAGGGTGGTTAATGTGGAGGGGTTGCCTTGAACAAAGTGCAACCAGAGCCCTCTGACCCCAGCTCTCTCTGCACCAGTGAGCTCACCTAGGGGGTGAGGCCAGTAGCTGGCCATCGTGGCTTTACTGGTTTCTGCCCATGGAGGAGATGGCTCTGAAGGATGTGTTGAGCATCAAAAGCTCTCAACTGCTCTAAGCTCCTTTGGGGTATCTCATTACTGTCTGCCAATCATGCATTCTCTGCCTAAATTATCCAACCAGCGGGGCACCTGGCAATTTGCAACCAGTTCTATCAGATCACCGAAGCTCAAATTAAGCCCAAAGGTTTGAAGAATGTCGTGATAGTTTTGATGTCTCCCTGCTACCGCTCTGCTGGCCAACAAGCCTTGGCATATGCGATTCCATTCTGTCCAAACCTAATTCAGTGCTTAAGAACATGAGCGCTTTCCAAAGCCCATCTGTTTACTCTTCTGCTTAAGGAACTCCACTCTCCCACAGCCTCCTAGGATTGGATTCAATAATTCCTGACACGAAGGGATATTTTTTTGGCGGGCCTAGAGATGGAATGTTTTCCAAATGGTACATTATTGATATTAAAACCGATTTGCACATCGCCAGCCATCAAAGAAATGTACTAAATAATATCTCCAGGAATGAAAAGGAAATCGAAAACCTGTCCACATGCATTATCAGCAAAAAACAAACAAACAAACCACTAGCTTCAACTGTGCAACGTAGCAAGAGAGAAATCTATGTACACCCTACCCATAAACAAAAGCTCCTTAAATCTGATTACTTAGGAACACCTGACATAGAACAAGCTGTCCCAGGCAGCCCTGCCTCTATTACCTGCTCCCAATGTGTGGCCACCATGGGACCCACCGGAGGAAGGCTTAGGCGTGAGAGACTTAGGTTTGAATCCTGGTCCCCACCTTTCTCATTCCCTCCAAACAAAAACTTTGTGTGATCTTGCACAAGTTGTTTGAACTCTCCAAAGCCTTGGTTAGCTCATGGGTACGATGCCTTTCTCATAGGATTGGGTGAGTAGTCAGTGACACCCAGCACCCAGCAGAGTGATACATCTCAACGTCCCTTGCCTTTTGCATCTGCCCTCTGCTCCCCCAGCCTATGAGTGGGCCTGAGAAATACATCAGAGCCATTCATCCTGCCTTTACCAGGGGTGGTTGGCTTCCTGCCTGTTTGCTGTCTCAAAGAATGTAATTTCCTAATACAGCACATGAAACAGAGAAGTGGATATTTAATCAACGTTTTGTTGAACACCTAAGGATCACATACAACATAATTCAGTGAGTAACTTAAGTAAAGCAATGACATAAATATTTAAAGACTCATTGAAGATGCAGCTTGTAAGTCTGTATTGATTGCCGCTGCAAGTTTTATAGAATGTTATAAATTTTGGTGCATCACCGCAATGAAGAAGGACAGGTATCCCTATACTTTGAAGATGGGCATGATTTCCATTGGCCATGGGGAGTGGTGTGTATCATCTGCCTTTTCACCAATAGGGATTTCCAGGCTGGTCAAGGGGCTTTTGGTGAGCTTCCAGGGGTAGATGACTCCAGCAGATTTCTTCTGAATTTTATAAAATTATTTAAATATCAGACAATGCTCTTCAAGCCAGAATCGCCAATGGTAATAAAATATTTGGCTTAAATTTTACCTTTGGAATATATTAGTGATGAATTGTGTAGGACTGTAATTTAAAGAGCTATTGTGTCCATTCAGTTGTGTTATAGTCTGATTTTAATCTGAGATGGGATGACCAGGTCAGTCGCATGGGCTGACTCTGGAATAAAGCTTCTGAGATCGCTCCCGTGCACAGGTATGATATTCTAATAAATGTGCTGCCGTGAGGGAGACTGCAGCTCTTTGCTGGTCCTTTTCTGAATTTAGGTGTGTATATCCATCACAGAACTGACACGACATGCCCAGTTAAAGGCTAAGCAAATTCAAGGGCATCTGCCTGGCACATGTTCCCATAATACCAAATAAGTAGGCAGTTACAGTTTGTGTTATAAGAATGCTATCTTATGGTGGTTTTAGAACTTGTGAATTTTGAGTGTTTATGGTCTGACTCATATTTGAGAAAACATGGAGGCAGTTGTAAAGGTAGAACAGTGTATCATCTAAAGTAAAACAGAGTATCTTCATGATCATGGGTTAGGCAAAGATATCTTAAACAGAATACACACACTCCCACAAATGCTACCCACAAAAGAGAAGACTGCCAAATTTGACTTCATTAAAATTAAGAACTTAAAAAAAAGTTGAGATATAGTTAAAATTAAGAACTTCTCATCAAAATAGGCTATTAAAGAGAGTAAAAAGGCAAATCAAAGACTGAAGAAGATAGTGGCAATGCATATATCCAACCAAGGACTTGTATCCAGAATATATAAAGAACTCCTATAAGTCAATAAGGAAAAGACAGCCTAATGAAAAATAGGCAAAAGACCTGAACGAGCACTTTACAAAAAAGGGTATTCAAATGGCAAACATGTGAAAATATGCTCAATGTTACTCGTCAGGAAATGCAAATGAAAATCATGATAAGACATCTGTGCATGATCCAGAATGGCTAAAGCTGAAGAGACTGTTAGTGCTCAGTACTGGTGAGGATGTAGAGAAACTAGGACTCCTATACGTTGTTATGGGAGACTTAATTTGTAGAATCTCTTTGGAAAACTGGTAGAATCTACTGAAGTTGTACAAGCATATATCCTATGTCCCAGCAATTAGATTCCTAGGTATATACCCAAGAGGCATAAATGTATCTATCCCCCAAAAGAATATGCAAAAGTGTTCATACCAGCTTTATTTAAAAACTGAAAACAAACCAAATGCCCATTAAGAGTAGAGTGGGCAAATACATTGTAGTATATTGATGTAATGGAATACTACACAGGAATAGATAAAACTAAAAAAAATAAAAAGAATAATATTGCTATAGGCAACAACATGGATGAATCCCAAAGATATAATGAAGAATGAAAAAAGCCAGGCACAAAAGAGTTTACACCATGTTTAACAACAGGCGAATCTATAAGCAAGGAGGTTAGAATAATGATTATGATTGTGTTTGCGTGTGTGTGTGTGTGTGTGTGTGTGTGTGTGTGTGTGTGAGAACAGGTGAATCTATAAGCAAGGAGGTAAGCATAGTGGTTGTGATTGTGCGTCTGCGTCTGCACACTCACGCGCACTGTGACTAGCAAGGGGGCATGTGGGAGTGTTCTAGGGTGTCATAAACATTCTATTTCTTGACCAGTGTGGTGGTTACTTTGGTGCCTATACATGTAAAAATCCATCAAAAGAACACTTTGGATTCGCACACTTCATTATATGTATATAACATTGCAATAAAAATGGAAAAGGAACAGGAGCCACTGGTACCCTAGCAAATGTGTAACTCTGTGGGGAAAAAATGCCTACCCTGACTTCTAGTGTTTGCTAATTTCATGATATAAATATTCTTACCATGGCCAATTTCAAGCTACAATGGTTTAAGAATTGGTGTTGAAAATTTCTGAAACTTTAACATTCAGCTCTCCTGAGCCAGTTCAAACGTGCCCCACCACATCGCTGGTGGAAACAACTGTGTTATATTTTTGATGGTTCACAAAACTAACTTACCCCTCTTTTAGGTTTTCGAAGTTAGTTAGGAGACCATCCAGAGGTATTTATGTAAACTGCTTAAAAGTATCACCACTTATAGTTACTTAACTGTGTGACTTAGGACTCTACTGATATTGAAAACCAAAAATAAGGAAAACAATTGATTACTGATACTGTGATCTGCATCCATAACTCCTAGTGCCAATTCTTGTGCGCTTATTATAAAAGGCTTCCTGTTTTTATTTCAAAGGAAATATAAAAATTGAATTTATAAAATATCTATTTTATATATTGAGGTATGAACTATTCAGGACTCTCTGGGATGCAAGTCATAAAACAAAACTAAACAAAAAAGGAATATATTTACAAGCATAACTGAGAATTCCTGGGAGGAAATCAGGAATGGCTGGATCCAGGCATTCAAATAATGTAGTCAGAGTTCTGTCACATTTTCCATCTCTCAGCCTGCTTGCCTCACTGCTTTTATTCCCAAGCAAGTTCTTTCCATGTGGTGAGTAGCAACTGTATTTATATTTTCCTTACAGTTCTGATTCCAAAGAGAAAGAAAAGTCTAGGAAAGACTCTAATTGGCCTGACTTGGATTGGGGGTCTATCTTTGAACCAACTGCTGTGGCTACCAGTAAGGAATTCTCTCTGTGGCCCAGTTGGGCTGTGTCTGTCTTGGGGCTCTGATGGGTGTGAGGGAACAAGACCAGCCCCTGTAGTCACATGGTTTTTTTTTGTGCAGGTTGTCTGTGGAATGACAGAAAGATGGCTCTGCAGTGGAAGAAATGATGGGCAGATTGAGGGTGAGCACCACACAGCATGTAAAATGTTCAGATAAAAATTGTAGGCCACTGCAAGGACGTTCGGAACTGAACTTCACAGGCAGAGAGGAAGAAAAACTCGGGTGAAAGGAAGGAGGAAGTGACTAAAGACACAGAGAGGGAAGGAAGTTAAAGGACCAGGTGGGGTGTCTGGGTGTCAGGGAGCAGGGAATATGAACGGACCTGCCCGCAGGCGGTGGTTGGATGCCTGTGCACAACTGGGTCAGGGCACCACATCTGCCCTGCCCTTCTGCAGACCCCCCGTGGACAGTCTTGCCATGCCTGCCTGCATCAGTGTGAGCCTTGACAGCCAGGATCTGCGTACTGGATTCCAGAGGCAGTGGGGACTCAGGGAACAGCTGTGTGAAATGAGCTGAGTGACTTGGTTAGGGACAGTTCTTCAACCCCTCTGAGCCTTGATTCCTCTCCTGTAATGTAAGAATTATATCTACATGGAAAGGTTCTTAAAAGGACTAGAGATAATCTACCACTTATTAACCAGGTGGCTGTGAACAAGTTACTTAAGTTTCCCTGAGGCTTTTTGTCTGAATCTACCGAATGGGACAAGTAAGAAATAGCACCACCTCGTAGGGTTGTTGTAAAGCCTAAATGAGAAAATTCACATAAACCACATGGAACAACACCTGGAACACTGTCTGCATGTAATAACAACACTTATTCCAGCCGGAAGTGATCCACGGATTGTATCCAGGTGGAAGAGGTCACGCCTTCTCTGACCCCTGCACCACCTTCAGCCCCTCTCTGGGGGTCGCCACTTTTCGCCTCGTGTGAGAAGTGTGGTGCATGGTCCAGATCGGACCTTCCTTCCCACCTGCTGAGCTCCCCTTCCTCCCCACATGGTGCTTTCCGGGAGCAGGTGCTCTGTGAATGTGTGCTGAGGAAATGAATGAAGGAAAGCTCATTCTGAGGAAGATGCCTTTAAGATGGTGCTGCACTGGCAACAAGAATTCTTCATCCTGGAATAGCAAACCGTGAGCAAGATCTGTATCTATTCACATGGATAAACCTCAAAAAATAGGACTGCAGCAAAAAAAAAATTCAGCTGGAGAATGAGGGCTGTTTCATGATATTATTTATATACATTTTTAAAGGCACAAAATGTTTTCTATAGGTGGATAAGGCTGGCAAAAGTATTCCCTAAGAGGGCAAAGGTAATCACGACCCATGGGAATATCTCCTCTGGGGAGGTAGGTCGGGCCAGCTGGGTGTGATGAAGGTCAAAGGAATTTAGCTTTATCTAGAATGTCCTATTTTTTTCAAAAAGGACAATGGGTTCATAGGGGTTGTATAATCTTTAAAAGTAACGAACATGGACAAAAAGCTAGGAATAAATATGGTGAAATGTTAATAGTTCTGGTTAATTCTGGGTGCTGGGAATATGGGTGGTTATTAGTTTTATTATTTATTTATTACATTTATTCTTATATTATTAAATTTATTCTAAATGTATCTATTTAATTAAATTAATTCTATCTTACTATTGATATTTTTTCTAAAAATTTTCTAAAAATTGCTCTTCTTCTATAGGTGAAATGGCACACTATACAGGCTCAAACCTACAGGATTTTATACAAGGAGAGACCCTTTCCCACCCCATCCCCAGCTCTCTCTCTACAGTTAGCAATTCTTACCAGTTTTTAAGAATTTCTCCAGAGTTAGAGTCTAAGTTTGTATGTTTGTATTTTGTGCACCAGTGGAAACATTCTACACACACTTTCCTATAACCTACTCTTCTATACCTAACAGAGCATCTTGAAGATAGTTCTATCTCTAAATACAGAGATTCTTTACTTTCTCAATAGAGGTTGAAAGAATTCCAACTTATGAATGTGCCACAATTTTTTAAAACTAGTTCCCTATTGATGGACATGGAGTTTACTCCCAGTCAGTTGTTATTCTGGACAGTGTCTCGGCAGCTAGCATTGTCCATACACCTTTTTGCATGTGTGTGGATTGATCTGTAGGAGAAATCATTACAGGCAGAGTTGGCAGGTCAAAGGGTATGTGCTTTACATTTTTGACTGATATCCCCAAATTGTCTTCCATACAGATTGTTCCAATCTATACCTCACTAGTGTGTGTGAGAAACTGTTCATTAACATATGATAGGTACAAAAAGTTTTGTACTTAAAAAATTAAAACATAACAAAACAAAACTCAAACAATCTCTAAATTTTGAGTCCCAGGAATTATAGACCTATTAGAATCATGTGTATCTGCTCTTTAATTACAAAGCATTAGCAGACAGAAGACAGGGCATATTTTAGGTAAATATTACAGCAGACAATAAATTTTATTTTCACTGGGTTTCAGTCTGCAATAAGTTCCTGCACTAACATTTTAAAGTATTTTAAAATCACTTTATGTGCACATAAGCATCCGATAACCCACTGAGTCTCTGTTAGTTTATTTAAAAATCTCCCCCCCTTCTAATTGCCTTGCTTAATACATTTTATGTATTAATTATCTGGTTTACAGTGTTTTGGAAAAACTTAAACAACAGGCAGACATCAGAAAATTAGCAACCTATTTTTTTTAAACCAAAGGCTTGGAGGATAAATTTATCAAGTATATATTATGCATATGATTTCTTTAAAGTGTTTGTTTCTGCTCCATTTCAATCATCCCCATTGTCTAAACTGATGGATTTTTAAAAAAAATCAGACTTAAATTCCAGGAGAGTGATCTTAATGGATAAGAAGACAATGTTGTCAGTTGACCAATGACAAACTATAAGCCCAGCTCTGTCAGAGTGAAGCTAACAGCCACACAATGGTCTCTGGGGTCTCACCTTCAGCCCCAGACTTTGTTGTACTAAGTCAGACCAGTAAAACCTCCTGCTTTGATAAGAAAAGGGAAGAGTCTGGTACTTGCTTCAAAAGTGGTTTCTGTAAATAAAAGGAAAAAACACAACTGGGGTAGAGAGAACCTTCCACTTGCAACAGATGTCAAAATTCCAGCAAGTTATTTTGTGTAGTAACACGCTGATGGTAAATTTTCTATGAAAAGACAGACCCAGAATAGCTAGCATGATATTGAAGGAGCAGGACAAAGTCGGAAGGCAGATGCTGCCTCATTTCAAGGCTGAGTATCAAGCTCCAGACCATGTGGTACTGGTGAAAGGCACAGAGATCGATGGCACGGAATAGAGTCAAACAGACCCACATAAATAGAGTCAACTGATCTTTGACCAAGGACCAAAGGCAACACAATGGAGCAAAGATGGTCTTTTCAACAAACGCAACTTGACATCCACATGCAAAAAAAAAAAAAAAATCTAGCCATTAGCCCTGGCTGGAACCAGCTGTTAGCAAGAAGATACGATCCATGAGATGCTAGAATATGGTTCCGAGGCAGAGTGAGCACTTCTTTCCTGGAGTCTCTAAGAAGAAATCCTGCCTAATTGGGAAGGTCAGCACTGGCTGCTAAGGTTGCTGGAATTCTACGGTGTTTTTCATGCTCTCACCAGGCTGCGTCTGCCGCCATTTCTTTATTGTGCCCAGGGGTGATGCACGGCAATCAAAATGTGTCCAGGCTTATTACACCCACCCAGGGGCTTCCGCTCCAAGCAAATAGGAGAGCAAAATAAATACTCATTGGCTTTGTCCAGGCTTATCTAAACAGGCTCGTTAATGTTCGCGTCCAAAAAATATATTTCTCCTCTTTGAGTAGAGGAAAATCAATAATAATATCAGGTTTATGTGAAGGTCAGGCAGGTCAGCACTTAGCTTCTCTCTCCTCAGGTTTTAAAGGAAGCGATGAAGGAACATTATTTCTGACAATCTTGCATGGGAAATGTCTTGACTGAGATTCTTGGACTTAATAAAAGATTTATGGTGGAAATTCTGCAAGTAATATCTTGTTAAAATAACTTCTGTGCTAACCTCAAGTGACAAGTGATTGCTCACACTTGTTCCTACGGCTCCTGGGCCTTCTTTTTAATCTTTTATTAGCTCTGTTCTCCAAACTTGAAATACAAGGGATGACAATTGTTTTGGTCCATTATCTTTGATATGAGTGTCTCTTTGCTGGATTCGGAGAGGTGTTTTCTTTTTCTGAATTACAAATGAAGTAAATGTCACCATTTGATGGTAATGGATGGCATTTAAATACACACTGAATGTCGCATTGCTTAAAAGTCAAGACCCTTGTAAGCAGTATTAAGTGATAGGCAGAGCGGGGTGGGGGGGTGTTTCTGGGGTAGAGAAGACAGTGGGAAGGGTTCACAGCTCTGGTGGTGAAGGTCAGAAGCACTGCCTGCCCTTGCTTCTCCATGAAATCTGTTGTACCAAGATTGTTACTGTTAGAAAATGAAAATAAAGAAAAGCACGAGTGTATATGTGTGTGTGTGTGTGTGTGTGCACATATGTGAAAAGACTATTTCAGAGAGGAAAAGTAGCCAGAATCTCTCCCACAATCTTGTCACTGTGGGGATCCTGGTCGCTTACATGATGGACTGACTTGTACCCCACCCACCCCAATTCCTACGTGGGAGCCCTGTCAGTGCAACTATTTCAGGAAATGGGACTTTTAAGAAGGTAATTACAGCTAAATGAGGTTGTAAGGGTGGGGCCCTAATCTGATGTATCTGGTGTCCTGGTAGGAAGACGAAGGGATACCAGGAGTGTGCGTGCACGGAGGAGAGGCCACGTGAGGATGTTGGGCACGGCGGCTGTCTGCAAGCCAGAAACAGTGCTCTACCCGGAAACCAGCCCTGCCGGCGCCTTGGTCTTGGACTTCCAGCTCCTGGAAGTGTCTGTGCTTAAGCCACCTGGGCTGTGACATTTTTACGGCAGCTCTAGCCGGCTAATACAACCATCCAATGGCAGGTGCCAGCTGATCTTTTACTGCTCAGGCATGGGCATGTGGCCCAATCCTCGCCAATGAGATCAAGGGAAGTCTACTGAGGGCTTCTGGAAAAAGATAATCCTCCTGATAAGAGAGAGGCCCGAGGAGAGAACCCTCACCCCTTCCTTCTTGCTTTTGAATTTTGTCATGTGAGGATGCGAAGCCTACCATTGCTGCAGGCATCTGAAAACCCTTTAAGTCTTGGTCTCTTGGGAAAACGAAGAGAATCACCGGTGTGGCCCTGGAATCCTGAAGCAGTGGAGCCACTAGACCAGCCCCGGAAACGGCTCACCCTTAAGGCTCTTTGGCACGTATGAAAAATAAAACGCACACCTAGGCCACTTTACCTGATACGCACGCCTGGGTTGAAAATATGCTAAGTGATACAGTGATTAAAAAGTCACAAAGGCATTCTACTAAAAAGTCTGCCATTCCACAGGATACGCTGCCAGACAGAGAAGTTTTCTCCTTCTGGAGAATTCTAACTGACTCAGGCTGTTAGAAAGTTGGATCTTCAGCAGAGAGGTTCCTCCACATTGAACTTACCTACTGGCTGTGAGCCATCACAATGCCTGTGTGTGATCCCCAACCCATGGATGTGGGCTGGCACCGTTAGTCCCCAGGATTTTCCAAATAGTCCCCCTAATGATCACTAGAGTTCCCCCCTTTGCCTCATCTCTGGCTTGAGCACCCAAACCCAATATCTTGCTTCTAGAAAAGTCCCATGGCTTCCCTCCTGGCCTGTGTACACTTTCTCATTTATCCTTTACTTATAACATTTTCAAATCAGAGTAACACATGCATGTGATTAGAATATAAAGTTGTACTGAAGCACTTGCAGTGGGTTGCTTGCCTTACCAACCATTCCCCAGTCCTCTCCTCAGAGGCAATTACTTAAATCATGAAATCATCATTTTTTAACTTTATCCCCCCATATAATCATATCACTATTTTTAGCTTTTTTTTGAGTTTTGTATCTGTCTGTCTGTCTGTCTATCTATCTATCTATCTATCTATCTATCTATCTATCTATCTATCTATCTATCTATCTATCTATACTTAATTATCTACAGTTTGGCAGTTTCACAAAAAGGTAAAAATAAATTTATCATGAGGCCCAGTAATCCACTCCGAGGCATCTACCCAGAGAAACAGACACGTGCGTCCACCCAAGGATGTGCCCGAGGCTCAGCACAGCACTGTTCATAATCTCCAAAGGCGGAAAC
Source organism: Manis javanica (assembly GCF_040802235.1). Lineage (NCBI taxonomy): Eukaryota > Metazoa > Chordata > Mammalia > Pholidota > Manidae > Manis > Manis javanica. Next base: position 6,550,798 of record NC_133162.1, on the reverse strand, counting down.
ACCCCAAAGTAGACCCGCTAATGAGTGGCTGAGATGTGCTATGTCCACACAAAAATCTTATTTGTCAAGGAAAAGGAATGTAACGCCAACACGTCACCATGTGGACGAACCTTGAACACATTATGCCAAGGGAAAGCAGCCAGGCACAGAAGACCACATATCGTGTGATCTCGTGTAGGGACAATGTCCAGAACAGGCAAATCCATAGAGACAAGAATATTAATGGTTGCCAGGAGTGACTGCAAACAGCCATGCAGCTCTGCCCGAGGTGGAGAAATGTTGCATGGTCCCATCAATGTACTAATAATCCTCAAATTTTACACTGATTGAGGGCATTTTGTGGTATGTAAGCTATACCTCAAGGACACTGTTAAAATAGAAAAACATGACCTAATTCTCTGTTTCTTGTTCCCCTACCCAGGGACAGTGCTGCTTCCCCCTTTGTAAGGAGGGACCGCCACCCCAGCTCCCACCACCCCTACTCTACACTTCCCCTTTCCAACTTCTCCAACTCGTATATTTACTCCACTTTGCAAAGGATGCCAACATTTCATTCTATTGATCCACACATAAATGCTATAGGATTGAAATCAATGAACAGTATGGACATTAACATGATTCTGCAAATATTTTTCACAAAAGAACCGAGTCCTGTACAATGATTATATTTCCTCCTCTATAATTTCAACATCATTTATCCTGGGCCACTCATTGGGGAATGTCCAAATAGATTCTCCATTTTTGCATTTCATAAATTCCCTAAAATCATGTCACATTTTACTTTTCTTCGTATTTGAGCAATGCCTTTCTAAATTCATTTTCACCCTCCACTGGATTAAAAAAAAATAACGTATTTTAGAATAGCTTTAGAGTTACAGAAAAATTGTAAAGATAGTTCAGAGTTCCCATATACCCCACAGCCAGTTCTGTTCTTATCATTATCATTACTACTAGCTTGTAAACAATAGAAATTTATTTCTCACAGTTCTGGAGGCTGCAAGTCCGAGGTCAGGGTGACAGGGTGGTCAGGTTCTGGGGAGGACCCTCTTCAGGGTTACTTCTTGTAACTTCATCATGTCCAATTCCTGTTATTATTAATGCTTTATGTTAATATAATACATTTGTCACTACTAAATAACCAACATTGATATATCATTATTAACTAAAGCCCATACTTCATTCAGATTTCCTTCTTTTTTTCTGATTCCGTTCTGGAAACCACAGTACCTCAGGCTGCTCTTGGCTGTGACAGTGTCTTGGACCTTCCTCATTTTTGATGACCTTGACAGTTTTGAGGACTGGTCAGGTATTTTGTAAGGGGTCCCTCGACTGGGGTTTGTCTGATGTTTTCCCCCTGATTAGGCTGGGTTATGGGTTTTTGGGAGGAAGACCACAGAGGGACAGTGTCATTCTGATCACATCATACTAAGGGCACATGCTGTCAAGCTGATTTACCAGCGTGGCTGTTAACCTTGACCGCCTGGCTGAGGTCGTGTTGTCAGGTTTCTCCTCTGTAAAGTGACCTCCCTACTCCCTTTCTGTTCTCTTTGGAAGGAAGTCACGTGGGCAGTCTGCACGTAACCAGTGGGAATTAGGCTCCAGCTCAATGAAAGCTCTTCTCCCTACATTGTCTGGAATCCATCTGCATGATAGCTTTGTCTGTTCTCCCCATTACTTATTATTTATTCAATCATGCATTTTTATTAGTATGGTCTCATGGATACAGCATGGTTTTCCAACCTCTTTGAATCAATTTAAAGTAGAGAGATACACTATATAGCAAAATCCATGGACATTTACAAGAAAACTAGGTAACACTAGTTTTAGTTACTAGTTTGGCAGGGTCCCTACCCTCCCCAAAATGCAAGTGGGTGAGTGGGAAAAACACCAGGAACCATAAGTCTTGCATGTCATCGGTCTGTGCAGGAAGAAGAGGGTGGAGATGGAGTGGCATTTAATGAATCTAAGTACAGGGGCCCCTGAAAATGCCAGGAGAACACATTGGAAAGAAGGTAGGAAAACTGGAGCGCAGCTGCTGGAGCCAGGAGGGGTTTAACTTCTTTAAATGCAAAGCAAGTGCAAGGGGCCTGTGGTAAGAAGACCTGAAGGGGTCCCACATGAGGGGGAAACTGCTGGAAATAAAATAAAAATTGAGAAGGGTAGGGACAACAGAAAGGATGGAAAGAAAAGATCTAGGTCAAAATGGGGCAGAGGAACAGTGGCAGGAAAGCCCAGGAAACAGGTCACATTACTTTTTGGGCTCCAGGCAGAAACGACAGAAGAGGGAGCTCCGGGAAGTTAGGGAAGCTTTTTTGAACACTTCTTCATTCTAAGAGTTCAGGAGAACTAATTACCCAGAAAAATGAATAACAGAAAAGTATCAAGTACCAAACCTTCTTCAGAATTATTACTATTTTAAAAAGTTAGAATAAAGAACAGAAGAACAGGAAAGAAAATGTGAGTCAAGGAATTTATATCAAGCAAAATGAACTTCAAAGCATAACGATCATGGACAAATTGTACTGCCGATCCCATGACTCCTTCCTAAGGAACCTGCACAAAGCAAGCTTCAGACACCCCAACTGACTGCAGAATCACTAGCTGGTAAGCATTAAATATAGTTACCCCCAGAGCACAGACTCAGTGAGGGCAGAGAGAACACACATTCCGTGCACAATGGCTCTGTGATCTGATGGTGTGTTCAAACTGCCATAATGGGGAAGAATGGGAGAGTCTAGGAAAAAATATTATATATTTGTAGTGAGCATATTGGTGGCAGTATTAATGTTATTCTAGGTTTGTAGAATGTGCAACATGGGATCAAGCAAATGATTCGTTATAGGACATTCTAGTTCTATCACCCCCTAGGACTTTGAAAACCAAGGTTTTCAGCTTTGCCCGACTTTGCAGGGTTATTTCCATTTTCAAAGGAAATACCAATGACAACCAAACAAGAGCAACAAAACAGAGAGCTTGAGGGGTGTGCATGGGAGGGTGTGCGAGGAGGGGGTGTGCAAGGAAGGAGCATCTCCTGCTTGTTTAGCCAGGGGTTTTGCAGAGAAGCAGGTGAATCTGCTCTCCATTCCCACATGGGATCCCAGAGGACCCGGCTCCCAGGAACACCTTCCCGCCGTGTCCCCGGGCCCACGCACCGAGCTCACAGGACACGTTTCCTGGTGAAGGGATTTTCTTTTGTGAAACACATCAGTATCACCTGGTGAGCTTTGCCCAGGCCCCGCTCCAGACAAGTCAAATCAAAGGTCCCATAGGATTCCGGTGTGCCTCCCGGGGTGGGAATCACCTTGCCAGTGGGTGTAGGAACACAAGATGATGGCCACAGACAAGTCATGCCTTTTGGTGAGTCCTCAAGGAGCATCGCTGAAAAATCAAAGCTCACCCAACTAAGAAAATGGTTCTAATGGCTTCAGCTGTCACTAGAGGACCCTTGGGGACGTGGCTTTGAGGTTGATACACGTGTTTATACACATAATGGATCCTGAATGGCCCAGAGCAGTGGCCTATGACACCGGGCTGGCACTTGCCCCCCTAATTCCAGTTCCCAGCAATCTAAACATATGCAGGTTGGGTGTGGAGGGTGAATGTCAAGCAGGCGCTCTGGAGCAGTGCCCAGAGCAGCTTGTTGCTCCTCCTTGACCTGGCAGGACAGAAACGGTCAGACGTCCTGAGCAGTCTTAGTGATTCAGCCCAACTGTGCCCCCGAGCCGAGGCAGCCAGCACGCTCAGCCCACTCACGAGGGCTTGTGTTCATGCTGATGCTTTGGCTGCCCCGACATTTCAGGATCTGGCATCCAAGTCCACCTGGATCTTACCGGTGATAATTTGGCTTAATCAATTTTGACCCTATTTATTTTCGATTCTTTTCTAAGACCAATGAGGCCCAAAGCCTGCAGCCTGGCCTCCGCAGCAGCCCCACTCTCACTTTGGGGGTCTTGTGGAGGGCCTGGTGCAGACCCAGAGGCACAGTTTTACAAATATGAAGATGGTAAGCGCTGTCAAGTCTTATTTCACGACTTAAAACAACTGACTTCTTTTGGTTGGAAACAACAGAAAGTCCAACTAGGAGGGACTTGAACAAAAGAACATCTACTATCTCATGTATCAAGAATCTGGAGGTAGGCTGGTTCGGGCTGGATTAATTAAGCAGCTCAGATAGTATCAGAGACCCAGGTGCTTTCTGTTTTCCGTTTTGTCATGACCCTCATGTTGCCTATTGTCCTCAGGCTTGTTCCCTGATGTAACAGAAGGTGCCCCATCGCCAGTGTCTTGGGCAGACACAGTGACATGAGAGCCGGAGGAAGAGCCTTCTTCTCTTGTTTCTTTTTATCAGCAAGGAAGATCTCTCTCTGGAGCTTTCTAGAAGTTTCCCTTAAAAACTCACAGGCCAGAATTTCATCCCAGGTCCACCCCTAACTGATTGGTGGCAAAGACTATGGATTTACTATGAAAGGTTTAGACTAATAGTTACCCTTCTGAGCTGTCTGCCTGAAGCATATTGCCATCTCATATCAAAGGAAATTGGGGGTTGTCAGCAGAGTGAATGTAGGGCAAGCAACTGATTGTGTCTGTGGCCCGACATGTCCCGGTGGTGGGCCTCACACCTAAGAAACATGCCTACCCGGATTCCCAGGAAACTTTCTGGAGATCTTCATTTTACATTGGATACATGGCTGACTCCTTGCGGATCAGCACCTGAGTGTATCTTTACTTGCCCCTAGTTTCACTGGCAGTTTGGCTGTGTATAGACTTGTGCATCAGAAAACCCTTTCCCACAGAACGTGGAGGTATGGTTCTGCCACCTGCCAGCGCTGCACATGGCTGAAGACAAGTCTGTGTGAAGCCTCACCCTCATCCAGGTGAAATGTGTGGCTCCCTGCAGCAGGTTTGAAGGTCCTCTTTACCTTCAGGAGTCTAAAATTTCACCAAGAGTACCTAGAAATGAACTGTCTTTCATTCATCCCCTGGGCCCTTGTAGTCTAAATATTACACTCTTATTTACTCTTTGTATTTCTGCTTCTGGAAATCTAATGAAACTAATATTTCTCCTTCTGGGTCTACTGTACTTGTTTTTTCACCTTTTCTAGTTCTCTGTGTCTGCTATAAATTATACGAGGTTTCCTTTATTGATCTTCGAGACCAGGGGTGGGCAGACAACAGCCCATGGGGCCAATGTGGCTCATGGACTGTTTTGGTATGGCTTGTGTGCTAAGAATGGGATTTATATTGTTAAGTAGTGGAGAAAAGGGAAAAGAATAATATTTCAAGGCAGGTGAAAATTATATGAAATTCAAATTTCAGTGTTCATAAAGCTTTATTGAAGCACGTCCTTGCCTGTTCATTTACATACTGTCTCTGGTGGCTTTGGGCCACACCGGCCGAGCTAAGCAGCTGTGACAGATTGTGTGGCTTGTGACGCCTAAAATATTAACTATCTGGTCCTTCACAGAGAAAGTTTGCTGATTCTTGTTCAAGAATAACAGTGTGTGTTGTAACCATGCTCACTGCGTTGCTTAGGGAGGTCCACTAATGGTTTTCTCAATGATAATATTTTTAGTTTCTAAGAACTCAATTTTTCTGGTTATGCCTTTATCAGATGGATCAGCTATTTTGTTATGGGCTTAATATTCATTTTTACTTTAAGTAAGCTTCTTATATTAAGTACAAAAAAGAGCACAAGTCATAAATGCAATACTCGACACATTTTCCCAAAGTGACATATCCATATAAGCATCCAAAAGATAAAAAATAAAATTATCAGCACCCCAAAAGCCCCCTTTGTATTCCCATATATATACTAACTTCCCACCCAAAAGTGACCACTATTCTGACTTTGGACCTGGTTTTGAACTTTATCTGAACAGAGCCATTTGGTATGTGTCTTTGTGTCTGCTTTTTTTCCTGAATATTGTTTGTGAAGTCTGTGTTGTGTGTAGCGATCAGTTGTTCATTTGCATGTCTAAATATTATTCCATTATATGAATATATCACAAGTTATTTAACAACTCTGCCAAAGTTGTTTCCAACTTTGGGCTATTAAAAATAGCCCTGCTGTACACATGCTTGCACGTGTTTTAAGGAACATATTGTGTACATTTCTGCTAAGCAGGAATAGCTTGCTGAGCCATAGTGTTTGTTCACCATAGTTGATACTGTCAAATTCCTTTCAGCCATGGACGAGAGACCCAGTCCCACATCCTCACCAGCCCTTGGGGGTATCTTTTTAATTTTGTCATCCTGGTAGATATGTGCTGGTATTCACTGTGGTCTTGATCTGTATTTCCCTAATGACTAATGAGTTCGGGAAACTTCCATATGTTCGGGCCATTTGGGTTGCCTCTGTGAAGCATCTGCTCATTTCTTGCCCAGTTTTCTATTGGATTGCGTGTCTATTTCCTATTCATAAGAATTCTGTATGTATTTTGGAAATGACTCCCTTGTCACTCCTCATAGCTTGCCTTTTCTTGGTCTTTTTTGGTGACCAAAAGTCTTAATTTTTAGTGGTCCAATTTAATATTTTAAGTTAAAATATTTAATTTTCCTCCTTCATGGTTAGTGCTTTTAATGTTATGCTTAAGGAATCTCTGCCTACTTCACAGCTGAGAGATATTCTCCTTCCTTTTTTCTTTGAAAGTTTTTTGTCTATTTCACAAGTTGATCTTCCATTAATCTGGAATTGGTTTTTGTTAATGGTGTGAGGTAGTGGTTATGATTTATTTTGCCCATATGGGTGTCTAGTTGACTCGGCCTCATTCTGTGTGTAAGGACCGTCCTTTTCTACTGCTCTGGTGTGTCTGCTCTGTCGTAAACACAGGGAGTGCATATGTGTGGGCCTCTTTTTGGATGCTGTGTTCTGTCCCATTGCTGTTTGCCTCTCATTGCACTAGGACCACACTGCCTTTGTTACTGTAGCTTTGTCCTAAGTCTTGATACCTGTAAGTGGAAGTCCTCTAGCTTTGTTCTTCCTTAAAATTGTCTTGGCTATTTTTGGTCTTTATCATTTCCTCATAAATTCTAGAATCAAGTTATTGATTCGTACACATATCAGGGAAAAAAACTTCTGACTTTTTATTGGGATTGCATTGAAATTATAACTTCATTTGGGAAGATTTTATGTCATCATGTTCACTCTTCGAATTCATGAATGTGGCCTTCCTTCCTTCCTTCTGTTTAATTTCCACTGATCTTGTGTTGCCTTTTATTGTATGTATAGATTTAGCAACATCTTTCGTTGGACTTATTCCTAGATATTTTGTTTTCTGATGCTATGGTAAAGGATATCATTTTAAAATTTAATTTTCTATGTGTTTGTTGCCGGTACATTTCTGCATATTGACCTTGCATCAGTGACCTTAGATTCTCTTAGCCGTATAATCTTTTTAATTTCTAAGATTCGAACATGTTGTCTGTGAATAATGGCAGCTTTCTATTTTCTTTCTCTATCCTGAATCTTTCTCCTTGTCGTATTGCACTAGCAGAGACCTCTAGTACGATGTTGAATAAAGAGTGGACAATCTTATCTCATTCCCAATCTCAAGGGGAGAAAGATTTCAATATTTCACCTCTAGATTATGATTTTTTTTTCTGGTACTCTTTCTCAGTTTGAAGAGGTTCCCTACTATTCTTATTTTTGTCATGAATGGATATTGAATTGTATTAAATCCTTTTTCTGCATCTGTTGAGATCATTATGTGATTTGATAGTGTGGTACATTATTTTGCTTGAATTTAGAATGTTAAACAACTTTACATTTTTCTTTTTCTCTCTCTTTTTTACACTTTTTAGTCGTTACACTAGAGTTTGCAATATATATTTATAATAATCCAAGTCCATTTTCAAATAACGCTACACCACTTCATGGACTGTGTGAGTACCTCATAATAACAAAATAACCCTAATTCCTTCCTGTTGCCCCTTGTACTGTTGTCATTCATTTCACTTACATGTAAACATACGTTAGTTTATGTATATAAATACACATGATATACACTAAGTAAACACAGTTGAATACATTGTGGCTACTATTTTTTTGAGCAGTTACCTGTTAGATCAATTAAGAATAAGAAAAACAACAGTTTTTATTTTACCTTCCCTTATACTCCTTTGATGTTCTTCCTTTCTTTATCTAGATGCAAATTTTTTGCTCTGTATTTTTTTCCTTCCCTCTAAAGAACTACTTTTAACATTTCTTGCAAGGAAGGACAATTGCAACACCCCCCCTCGACTTTTGTTCATCTGAACACTTATTTTCTCCTTCACTTTTGAAAGATAATTTCACAGGACCCAGCATTCTAGGTTGGTGAGGTTTTTTCTCAACACGTTATATATGTCACTCCACCCTGTTCTTGCTTGCATGGATCTGAGGAGGAGCTGGATGTAATTCTTATCTTGTTTCTCCACAGGTCAGCTGACTTTTTTCCCTGTGGTTTCTTTCAGGGTGTTTTATCTGTGATTTGATGCAGTTTGAAGATGATATGCTCAGGTGTAGGTGTTTGAAGCATTTACCCTGCTTGGTGTCCTTGGAGATTCCTGGATCTGTGGGTGAGGGTCTGACATTAATTCAGGGAGCTTCTCAGTCATCATTGTTTCAAATCTTTCTTCTTTCCCTCGCTGCCCTTCTTCTCCTTCTGGTATTTCCATTGCACATATGCTCTACCTTTGGCAACAGCCCCACAGTTCTTGGATGTTCTTTGCTACCTTTGCTTTTCAGTCTTTGAGGACTCTATTGGGATATCCCCTGGTTTAGAGGTCTCCTCAGCCATGCCCAGTCTCCCAGGAAGTCCGTCAAAGGCACCCTTCATTTCGTGACAGTCGTTTTGATCACCAGCCTTTCTTTCTGGTTCTTTCTTAGATTCCTGTCTTTCTGCTTACACTGCCCCCCTGTTCCTGCACAGGGACTGTCTTAATTAGAGCTCTGGCCTATTAAGCATAGCTGTTTTAAATTCCTGGTCTGGTACCTTCAATATCCTGCCAGGTCTGGTTCTGATGCTTGCTCTTTCTTCAAACGGTGTTTTTTGTCTTTTAGTATGCCTTGTAATTCTTTAATTGATAATCAGACATGATGTAGTGGTAAAAGGAATTGCTGCGAACAGTGCAGTGGTGGTGAGGTGCGGGGAGGGAAAAGTTCTTTATCCTGCGATGAGGTCGCAGTTTCCCAGTGAGCCTGTGCCTCCGGGCTGTGAACTGCATGGGTGTTTCTCGGTTTTTCCTCCTGCTTAGGTGAGACAGGTCGGCTGGAGGGAGCTGGAGCTGGCTAGTCACCTTTCCCCAGCAGGTGGGGTCCTGTTCACCAGGTCCCCGGAGGGCAGGAAGAACAGGGCGCTCTGGCACAGGTCAGCGATTCCTTTCCCCTCCCACTGCTGGAAGCCGGAGGGGAATTTTTTCTCTGATCTTTACTGTGGGAATGTGGTTGAGCTCCTCGAAGTGAATCTCACAGTATCTGGGAATCCCTTATGAGAAGATTTTCCCTTCAGACTTGCCCGCCCAAGCCTCCCGCACGGTGTCCACCCTAGCTCTGTCCCTGCCCTGCGTGGGTATTGTTCCCTCAGAGGTCTCTGCTTGGATAAGCCGTGACGGACCTATCTGCCTTTGTCTCCACGCATGGGGGCAGAGGTTTGCCTTGTGTTGTCCCCTCTCTTACGGATCCATTCTATTCAGTTCTCTATCTGCTGTTGGGATGGAGTGGCCACTTCCAGGCTCCTGACAGGCAGAACTGGAAGCCAGAAGTTATCACTGAAATTGATTTGCACATATTTGTTAGATTTTGCATCTATGTTCACGAAGGCTAGTGGCTTATAGTTTTCCTTTTTGGCTAACTGTGGGTTCTCATATAACCTGCTTTACCCCAGTGTTCCCTACAGAGGGGCCTGCCAGTTTATAAGCCCCATGCATTAGAATCTGGACAGAACCGTCAGGGAGGGCAGCTACCCATTTGGCAGACCCGTTGGTGTGTGTGTTTGAGCCCAGCAGGAACTCTCACAAATCAGTAAATTGTATCACCATCTATTTGTTGGTCAGGCCCCAAACAGTATTCACAACTGATCCCTCTCTTTCCCTCACGCTTGGCATCCAGTATATTAGCAATTCCTGTTGGGGGTACCTCCACACCAGGGCAAGCTTCAAAGACTTCCTGGCACTTTCACCGCTGCGCCCTTGTCCCAGCACGGTCTAATTTTACCCAGATCACTATAAATGTCTCCTAACCCACCTCCCGGCCTCTACTCCTGCTCTCTGCCCCCCACAGTCTATCCTACATGCAGAAACCAGAAACGTCTTTTAAAAATGTGTATCTAATCATGTCACTTCTCTGCTTTCATCCATCCACTGGCTTCCCACTGCAAGTAGAATAAAAATCCAAACTTCTTACAGGGCACCAAGTGGGATCCGGCCCTTGCCTACCTAGCAAATCTCATTTCCTGCTCCTTTTTCTCTTGTGACTAGGATCCAATCCGATAACAAATTACCAGGTGTTATTTTCTTCATAGCACCTGTCTGTATAAAGCAGTGTTTGTCTGTTCCCTGTTGATTTTCTGCAAGCCTTCCCTATGCTCCTGGAGAGTCGGACATTTGCTGACTGCTGTGCCTCAGCACGGAGGACGGTGCCTGATCACAGAAGGTGCTGCATACGTGCTGACTCCCTGCGAGTGTAGCCAACAACCCGGTCCACTTGCTCCTTACCTTCCAGAGGTTCCTCCAACTCCCTAGTTGGCTGCAGTCTTGTCTTTCAAGACTGCTTGTCTTAATTTTTAAAAATATCTCCTCTTTTTCATTTCGATGGAACCTTGCACAGGAGAGACACATGTACTTAGCCTGACCATAATTTTGGTGGTATTGGCTCTCACAACTATGTGGTTTTCTCCAGCACTATTTAATGTGTTCATTCATTTCCATGGTTGTGTGTGCCTGTTGTGAGTCAGGCGCTGTACGGGGCTGTGGGACACACTGCTGAACAAAACAAAGATTCCCGTCCGTGTAGCTGAGAAGACCTACCATGCATAGTTAACACAACAGGAGGAAAATTACATAGTATGTCAGGGGGTGAAAGGTCTTATGGAAAGAATAATCAGAGCAGGTTGAGGGGAGCCCAAGGGCTGAGGGTGGAGGTGGGAGAAGGTTGCAGTATTTGGAGGGGGTCAGGGTGGCCTCAGCGGGAAAGTTGAATTTGGTTAAAGACTTGAAGGAGAGTTAACCAAGGAAGAATATGGGAGAAGAGTGTCCAGCAGAAGGAATACTGGACTCAAATGGGGGAGCATACTTGGCGTGTTTGAGGAGCAGCAAGGAGGCTGATGCGAGGGTCACCCGGTGAGTGAAGGGGAAGCTCTAACAGAAGCGCAAGGACAGGGGCCAGGCCACCGAGGTTGTCGCTATGGACTGAATGTGTGTGTCCCCCTCAAAGTTCATATGTTGAATCCTAACCCCAAGATGATGGTAGGAGGAGGCGGGGTCTTTGGGAGGTGATTAGGTCATGAGGCTGAAGCCCTTACAAATGGGATTAGTGCCCTTAGAGGACAGACCTCAGAGAGCTCCCCAGCGCTCTGCCCCGTGAGGACAGTGAGGAGGCAGCTGTCTGTGACCCAGGAGGGAGCTCTCACCAGACACCAGACCTGCCAGAACCTTGACTTTGGACTTCCAGCCTCCAGGCCTGAGAAATAAACATCTGTTGTTTATAAGCCACCCAGCCTATGAGACTCCGTTCTAGCAGCCCGAATGGGCAAAACACTGTAAGGCTCCAGCTTTTATTTCGAGTGAGATGGTGGCCATTGGAGGGTTCTGAGCAGAGGCTGCTATAGTCAGACTTCTATTTTGAGAGGATTTCTCTGGGTGCTGTGTTGGGAGTAGACCCTAGGGGGCAAAGGTAGCTACAGAGGATCCGTTTGGAGGCTAGTGTGGTGTTCCCACCTGTCATTTACTCAGGGCAATGACAATGGGGGTGGAAAGATGTGGTCAGATTCTGGAAATGTGTATTTTTCATAATTTCCTATATGTTATTATGAACATTTAAAAAATACAGAAAGGTAGTCTTTTAAAAATTGTCTTTTCTCTTGAAAAATAGGTCACATTTTCCTGTTTCTTTATGCTGGGCAATCTTGGATTGCACTGCAAATATTCTGTTGCGGAGATACTAGCTTCCATCCTGTTCCTCTGAAGAATGCTTATTTTTTAAGCAGGCACTTCACTTGGTTGGATTCCAGCTAAACTTCCCTGTGGCTGCTCAGATACCAGTTCGGTCCTTCTAGCCTCAGCTGGGCCTCTGGAATCTGTCCTTCTTATGGGTGGTTTGGAGTCAGCAAGAGGGTTGAGTTTACATCCAGAATTTAGGGCTTTATTTTTGTGGTTTTCTCCTCTCCAACCTTTCTCCCCATCATTTTCCATCAAATATGGTTGATTAGAACTCTCTCTCCTACTTCTTCAAACCTGAAAGCCTAAAGGTTTTCCACTGGACTTTCAACTGCCCACTTGGTGTAGGTCTGAGCCTTGGAAACACCCACAGAGCCGGAAACTCGTTCAGTGCCACACGCTTCCCCCAGGTGTTCACTCCCCTCCGAGTCTGTCTGCTCTGGGCTGCTGGCCAGTGCCGTTAGGTAGTTACATTTTTATATTGTATTATCTGCACAAGAGTCCATTGGATTGGAACTTCTCATCACTAACCATAACTGGATATATTTTGAAGTTAGAATGAGGAGCTCGAGAAATTTGTAAAGATGGAGTTAGTACCAGTTGAGTTGGGGAAGACTGGGGATGGGGCAGGTTTCGGGGGAAAGGTCAAAAATTCAGTTTGGACGTGCTTAGGGTGTTTGCTGCGTGAGCCATTGGCTATGCAAGTATTGAGTTTAGGAGATGCCTCTAGGCTAGAAACATACATATTTTGGGATCGTCAGATATACATTTTATTTAAAGTCATGAGATTGTATGAGATAATTGAGAGCGTAAACGTGGACACAGGAGAAGTCCAAGGACTGAGGGCTGGGTCCTCCAAAGCCAAGCCAGAAGAAGAACCGGCATAAACCTAAGCAGCCGCAATCCGTATGGGAGGGAAGCCCAGAGAGCCACGTAGGGAACATGAGTCAGGGAGGAGGAAGTGCAGCTGATGGTTCGAGGAATATGGGAGCTGAGAGTGGGCTTAGCGGTCTGGAGGTCACTGGTAAAGCTGATGAAAGCATTTCTAAGGAGTACTGGTGGTGGAAACCTGACTGGGCTGGGTTAAGAGAGAAGTGGGGGTTCAGTCGGGGTCTTGAGCGGTCTATTTAGAAGTGGTTCATCAGCAAGTGTGGTTTGAAGGTGAAGCTGAGGGTATTATCAAGGCAGTGCTTACAAGCAAATGACACCTAGAATGATTAGGGATGAAAGCGAAGCCAGGAGGAGAGACTCACAGAATCTCAATGGGTCCCAAGGTTCCTGAAATGTGGAGGAGAATGTGAGGTGGGGTGACGAGGGACACATTCTGGGGGAGGCAAGGCAAACGGCAGTCAGAGGGTGGTGCCCTGGCATTTGCTATCACTGCATTGGAGCAGTTCTGTGCCATGCAGAGCCATGGAACACAGCTGTGGGGGAGGCTGGCAAGGGTGGGTGGAGGGCAGGGGAGGTTATATGCATCTCTGAGGTCACCCAGTAGGTCTGGGTGGAGAGAAAGACCGGCCACAGGGTCCAGTTCCCGGCCCTGGGTGAATGTGGGGAAGGAAGATCCAGGCGGGGCCGGTACAGCTGGGCGGTGGGAACCCCGCGAGAATAGGGCCACGTGCAGGTAAGCGGTGTGCTGAAGTCCTACCCCCGCCATCCTTGCCCCTGCAGTGTTAGCATGTGGGGCGTGAACATCCCCACGAGGGCTGGGCTTTGGGGGAGAGCAAAGCTTCATTTTATTACTCTTAAAAACATCAGGGGGGTTATTTATGCTCCATCATTCAAGCCTTCCATAAAAAGTCAATACCACATACTTCTCGGTCCCAGAGCTGCTAGTTCTTGGCATTCTGTGCTCATAATGCATTTGCAAATTGATTATTTCATGGTTTGTTTTTTTTTAACTTACCTTTTCAGGATGAGCAGTAAGCCAGCGAACAAATGTGTTTTCCTCCACAAAGACTCGCCCCCTGCCTCCCAGCTAGAACCACTACTACCTCCCACCCCTCCTGCCCCAGAGCCCGGCGCTCAGCTCCCTCCAGCACTGGGGTCTCAGCCCGATGCCCCTCCTGGGCATCCTGGAAGAGCTCTCCCCCACCATATCTCCAATCTGTTCCTTATTTCAGCCTCTTCCTTCATATAACTTATTACAATGTATAATTAATGTATTTGTCTCTTTTTGAAACAATCTATTTCTCTCATTTGAATAAAATTTCACTAGGAGCAGGGTCATCTGTCTGGTTCACCATCCTATCCCCAGTACCTGCCATAGTGTTTGGCACATAGTAGGCATTTAATAGATATTTGTTGGGCAGGCATTAGCATCTCCATTTAATAAATGACAGAAACAAAACTCACAGAGAGTGGCAGAGCCCAGATTCCTGCTCAGGTCATCCAATCTTCCTATTTTCACAACCCCTATTGAAATAGGGAATGGTTTATTCTCTAAGTCATCATGGCAGATTAAAACGGTCACACATTCTTTGTCACATTCTCTATGGGGAGGTGGTGTGCATTCCACTGCATGGATGTGGGCTAGTCCTCAGACCCAACGGACCACAAGTGCAGCTGGGCTGCTGCCAGGCTGTCTCTCGGGATTGGCGACTTCACCTCCCTCCCTTTAGAAGCCTCACTCTTGGGATGCCTGAACTGCCTCGTGACACTGCCTGCCCTGGAGAGGCCCTGTGGCAGCACCTTGTGGGCAATGCCCAGCTGCCCTGACATGTCAGCAGAACCCTTGGATGACTGCAGCCTCAGCTGCCCATCAGCTGCCACTTCGTGAGCTCTCTGGCGAGCCCCTTGGGAACGCCCCAAGCTGGACCCCTTCAGCCCACAGCCCTGGGAGGTATCAAAATGGCTGTTGCTTAGAGCAGGGGGGCAACCAGGAGGCAGGAAGGCCTGAGGCACAAACTGGACAGTGGACGGAGGGACTCACTCTCAGATCCCCCCCTCTACTTGCTTGACCTTGAGAGTGGATACCATCTCCAACCACGTGCCTTTGGGCCTCACTGCCCTGTCCCCAGCCTGGACCCTTGTTCACAGCAGGTGCTCAGGGAACCACACTTGAAATAATTAATGGATGATTCACAACTTCCAAATAAGGTGCTTTCCTTAGGAATCTCTGGCCTTGGAATATTTTGTATCAAACTTCTTAAAGTTCCCACATTATTCTTGTAGATTTCCCACATCTTTCCCTGCAGTGCTAAGCTCTGATTTCCGCCAGCACTTACTAAGCATCTACTTTGGGCTTGGCACTGTCTGAGGTGCTTGGGGATGTAGGGAGGGAGTGGGGACAAATGGGCACCATGTGGTGGTGTGGTTCCTGCCTCCAAGGAGCTGCTCCCTGCCTGAGGCCACACTGTGGAGCCACTGCTGGCAGCCGGCAGAGTGGGAGACTGGGCTGCGGGCTGGGCTGGTGGGGGACAGCCCAGCGGGATGGGAGAGGATGGGAGGAGCAGGGTCTGAAAGCAGGGAGAGGGGGCAGCCCGGACAACGCCTGACATGACCGTCACCTCGCTGGTGGCAGGGCTCACACTGCCCTTAGACCTTTTGTTTCCACCCCTCCTCCCCACTGCCCGCTTTGGAGGGATCGAGGTCTCTCCAGCTCTTACCTCCAGAGTGAGTGCCTGCTGGGCAGGACGGCGGCGTTTTCCTGGTGAATGGCTGTGATGACGTCTCCATCACCCCCAGTCCTGCTCCGTGTCCTTTAATAAAATGACCTAAAGAGACTTAATCCGTTTGTCCTGTTTGCAGATGTTGTATAACACGCAGTTCATTCAAATAAACACAGAAAAGCTCTCCTGGGTTGGAGAAGGCCCATAGGGCCTGGCTCGCTGGCTGCTGCCAGGTGCTCCTGGTCTGAGAAAGTCTGGAGTCAGGCTGGGCCCATTTTAATGTAATTCTTTACAATTAGCAGGTGGACTGTCTGCGGAAAAGGGCAGCTAAGTGTTTTCAAAGTATCCTCTCTGTAGGTTAAACATTTACCTTCTGCTGTGCGAACATAGTTCATTTGCAGAGCGAACCCCCTTCCCTCACGTGGAGTGTCAGGGTGAATTCCTGCCTGAACTGATCAGAAATGCAGCCCCGGTGCCCCAGGCCCTCCTCCAGCTACCAATCGCCTCTCTTGTGGGGGTGGGGCAGGTGTGGGGCTGCTGAGAGGTTGGGTCCGACTCTGAGAAGGAGGCAATTGGTCCCAGCTGGCTAGGGAAGTGGGCAGTGGGCAAAACCTCTCCCTGGCAGGTGTTGAGGGGCCAGGAGAAAGGCCAAGGGAAGCTTTTGAACCTTTATGGCCCGCTGGCCGTGCCAGTGTCCTCTAGAAAAGAATTCGTGTGTTCTGGGACCACGGCTTCAGACTCCACAGAAATCCAGGCACAATAAATGTTCATAATGTAGATGTAAATATGTCAGTCGTGCTTTTGGTTTGTATGTTTTTATAACCATTCTTTTCTTATGTTCGAATGACTAACAGGTCTGTGTCGCGTGCCCTGTCCTCGCCGGCAAGAACAGCACGCAACAACAGCAGGATTCTTCTGCAGAAAGCTTTATTCTTCAGCTCTTTGTGAAACAAATGAGTTGGGCAGGACCCAGAGGGGAAGGAGAGGCTTGCTTATATAGTTCTCATGCTCTGACCTGGTTGGTGCGGCTCCATATGCCTTATTAGCATAACCATTTGGTGGGTCTCATTGGTCCTTATGCCAAGGCGCAATTAGCATGTAGTTTAGTGGTGTGGGATGATTTGTCATTAGGAAGTTCGGGGCCTTCCGGCTGCCCTGCATGGGGCGCTATTTTCTGAGCGCGGCTGCCAACATCTCCCCCTTTTTTGTCTAACAGAAGCTCAAGGCGGAACTTGCCAGCAGAGGCGGAGACAGAGGCCTGACCTCCATCATACTTCCTGATGCCCCCTTTTTGGAGAGGGGTTCTGGGCATCTACCCCTATGCAGTCAGGCATGCCTCTCAGAGGGGTCCAAGACCTCTTGCAGTGCTTTGCCTCGCATCCTCTGGCTGGCGTTGGGACCGCTTGGTACAAAGGGTTTGGACCCTTTTTCTCAACCCTCTTGCACCATGAGCTTCTTAAAGAAAGCTGTGATTAAGCATTGAGGTACTCGGGCCTGGTGCAGTGCCACATGGGCTCAGGGTGCAAGAGCTACCTCAAGCTAAAGCCGAGCTTCCTTCTTAAGCATGTTGAGCCACACTTGGGGAGAGGCGCCAACGTCTATCGCCATTAGGGCTTGAGCAAGGATCACCTTGTCCTGCTTATGTTGGTTGCGGAGTCTGCATAACAACCAGAGTAAGAGCATGAGACCTCCAAGCAGGAACACGCCCATCCCAGCCATGCCCGCCCACTCCTTGACGTGGGAGAGAGCTCTGAGGAACCAGGAAGAGAGTCCTTCCGCTACGGAGATATCTAGACGGGTGGAGTTGATGTGGATAATTTCTCGCCGCAGCTCTTCTAGTGTCCCATCGAAGTCTTGGGACCAGTTTCCTGAAAGATACTGGGACAGGTCTCGTGACAGATTAGCTGCCCGTGTAAAATTTTTATATTGAATGCTAGTGATGCAGAGGGCACGATATTTCCGCTCACATCCCAATTGGGCCATTTGCCAGAGCACCTCCATTTGTTCCTCCACGAGATCTATGCGTTGATTGAGGATCATTATTCCTCCTTTCAGTTTGCCATCAAGTGTGGACTGTTGGTCCAGGGCAGAAGCTACTGAGGCTGCAAGGTTATTGAGCTCTGTAGCCGATTTGATGGAGGTGTCTAAAGCTATACCAGCGGCGGTGGCTGCGACCGCGGTCGCGGAGATCAGGAGCACTATGGCGGCTGTAACACCGAAATCGCGCCTTTCTCGAAACAGAGTCATGGTGTTAGGGGCGTCTACGGGAACAGGGACCCAACGGGGGATGCGGACTACCAAAGCATTGGTAAAGTTACGCGCATCCCAACACTGAGACAGAAAGCAGGTTTCATTGGAGCAGGAGTCAAAGCTACTATTGGATAAGATAAACAGAAATGGGGGGTATACGCATACTGGAGAAGGTGGAAAAAGGGAATTAGGTGACTCTGGACCTGATTTTGCTGAACACGTGTAGTTCTCGTTGTTATGGGTCATGATCATGTTCCAGTGTGCGCGCATGTGGTTATTCTCGCACCAAAAGGTGATATTTTTTACACCGATTCCCCCACCCTGGAGGGCGGAAAAGGGGGAGAGGTCGGTACACGAGCCATTGACTCCACACAGCATCCATTTATGGAAGGGGTTCATGCTCAGCTGCTGACGAAACTCGCCTTCGAGCACCTTTACTGGCCACCAAGCCTCATTGGCTGGCCGTCCCTCCATATCTGGGGAGATGGTAAACTCCTGCCTCTCAGTTGCCCACGTTACTACAGTTGACTGACAGTCAGTCCAGGGCCACAGCTCTCCCTCATAGTCGCCCACACAATGGGAGGCATATTTGGGTTGACGAGGCCTGTCGGTGGAATTGTTCCTGGGAGAGTGTACAAATGTGCCATTGATCCAGAGAACCATCTGGTGGATAGTCATGTTCTTATAGGACGGGCTCCCTTCCTTATTAGGCCCTTCAAATTTAGCTGACATAACGGGGAGGCTACTGGCCTCTAGAATTATGTCACTGAACCATCCGTATTTCCTCCGTTTCAGGGAGATACAGCCAGCTAGATTCTGAGTGGTGAAGCATAATGACCCATTAGTTACGAAGGATCGGTTTTCTCCCAGGGGAGCTACTAGGGTGTCTTTAACTAAGTAGGGCAAGTTCATACTAGTATTGGTAGTGAAAAAGCGCGGAAAAACGGCTGCATTGAAACGGACAGGCATAGGCTTAGGAAAGGCAGACAGGATTCCCCATCTCAATACTCCCTGAGTCGGGGTCTCCAGTGTCAGGAGCAGGGTCAGGAGGTACAGCGAAGTCATCTCCTTTGTTTAGGACTTTCCTCGTTAGGCGCTCCGGGATCCAGAAGGGATTTTCTTCACCCTGGGGGAAAACACACACAGCTCCCCTGGATCTGATTATGATTGGATCCGGGCCCTTCCATTGGTTAGATAACACGTCCTTCCATTTTACTAGTTCTTGTGGGTCTTTTGGCCACTGATTATGGCGATCCGCTGCTGTATGGCTTTGAGCATCCAGATTCAAAAAATTTATAGTGAAAAGTGCTAGGGCTATGGCAGTTTTTGGTGTGGGGGGTATATCTTCAATTCCCCCTTTTTGTTTAAGTAAATAGGATTTGAGCGTGCGGTTCGCGCGTTCCACAATCCCTTGACCCTGTGGGTTGTAGGGAAGGCCAGTGATATGTTTTATCCCCATGTGATGACAAAATTGAGCAAATTTTGTAGAGGTATAGGCTGGGCCATTGTCTGTTTTCAGAATCTGTGGTAACCCCCATGCGCTCCAAGCTTCAAGGCAGTGCTGGATGACATGGGAAGCTTTCTCTCCTGACAATGGGGAGGCAAAGATGACTCCTGAACAAGTATCCACGGATACATGTACATATTTCAGTTTCCCAAAAGACGAAATATGCGTCACATCCATTTGCCAAACTTGTAAAGGCTTAATACCTCTGGGGTTGATCCCAACATGAGGTGTGGGAAGGAAGCTGCAGCAATGTTGGCAGCTAAGGACAATGTTCCTAGCTTCGGCCCTGGTTATGCTAAACCGCTTGCGCAGTGTTTCGGCAGTGACATGAAATTGTGTATGGAATTTTGAAGCTGTGGTGATAGGGTCTAGCAGGGGAAAAGCTATATTTCTGGTTGCGAGGTCTGCCAGGTGGTTGCCTTGGGTCATAGGCCCGGGAAGGCCTGAATGTGCTCTGATATGAGTTATATACAAAGGAGATTGCCTATGAAGTAGTGCTGATTGTATCTGTTTGAACAAAGTGGCTACTGGGCTGGACGCTTTGATTAGCCCGGCCACTTCTAGAGATTTGACTGCATTAACTACATAACAGGAGTCAGACACAATATTTAAAGGTTCAGGAAAGATTTGTAGGACCTCTAAGACTATGCGACATTCCACTATTTGTGGAGTGTCAGGCGTGTAGCCTTTTGTCACAACTTTGCCATCATGGACATAGGCACCTGTGCCTGTCTTAGACCCGTCCGTGTAAACTGTTTTTCCATGAGGCAGCGGGGTTAGGCTAGTGACCCGAGGAAATACTAGGAGATGATTTTTGGCGAAGTTGATGAGGGGATGTTTAGGGAAATGATTATCAAAGGTTCCTGAGAAACTGTAAGCAAGTATGGCCCAATCATCGTTCATAGCACATAATACTTGTATCTGTTCTACGCTGTAAGGGGTTATAATTTTAGCTGGAGCCTCTCCGAAATGTGTCATGGAGGTTTTTACTCCTCTCAAAGCAAGTTTGGCCACGGCTGCTGGATAGTACTCTATTGTCCTAGCCTGAGAGGCTTGGGGATGAATCCAGATCAGTGGGCCGTGCTGCCATAAGACTGCTGTTGGCAGCTCTGGGGTGGGAAGGACACACAACTCAAAGGGTTCATTCGATTGCACTCTATTTAATTGTGCTGTCATCAAAGCCTGTTCTACTTTGCGAATGGCTTGTAATGCCTCAGGTGTGAGGGAGCGCGGTGACGTTAGTTGTGGGTCTCCTTCTAGGGTTTTAAATAGTGGAGTCAATTCAGTGGTGGGTATCTTTAAGTATGGGCGCAACCAATTAATATCCCCTAGGAGTTTTTGGAAGTCATTCAAATTTCGCAATTGATTATGTCTTATCTCAAGCTTTTGGGGGCAAATTACATCTGTGTAAATGGTTGCTCCTAGGAATTTGCTAACACTAGATTTTTGGACCTTCTCGCTTGCTATATTCAGTCTCCAATTTTCTAGGGATCTAGTGAGATCTATATATGCTTCTTCTATTTCCGCTGGTTGTGGGGAGCAAAGAAGGATGTCATCCATGTAATGGATGATCTTTAGCGTGGGATAGGTCTTACGAATTGGGTCTAGCGCTCGCTGAACGTACAGTTGACATATGGTGGGGCTATTTGCCATTCCTTGAGGGAGGACCTTCCACTGAAATCTGGCATCGGGTTGTTCATGGTTAATAGCTGGCAAAGTAAAAGCAAATCTTTCCCTGTCCTTGGAGCTTAGAGGTATAGAAAAGAAACAATCTTTAATATCTATTATGAGCACTTTCCATTCTTTGGGTAAGGCAGAGAGGAGTGGCAGTCCCCGTTGTACGGGTCCAAGCATTCTCATTTGAGCATTTACTGCTCTCAGATCATGAAGCAACCTCCATGATCCTGACTTTTTCCTGATTACAAATATGGGTGTGTTCCATGGGGACACAGAGGGTTCTAGGTGTCCCACTTGGAGCTGCTCTTGCACTAAGCAATGAGCTGCTTCTAATTTTTCAGAGGATAGGGGCCACTGAGGAACCCATACGGCCTCCTCTGTGAGCCAAGGTATGGGCATGGCATCTTCAATGGCCCCTATGAAAAACCCAGGCCGTGACGGTCATTCTTTACTTTGGGCAGGATGGGCTCTATGTGTCCCTGTTGGTGTTTCCCCAGCCCCTTGCCAGGGATGTATCCCATGTCCATCATCATGCCTTGGGCGGGGGTGGAGTATTCATTAATGAGTTTGAGGCCTAAGTCTCTCATGACATCCCTCCCCCATAAATTGACCGGTAGAGGGAGTACATAAGGGGTGACTGTACCCTCTTGTCCTTCAGGGGCTCGCCATTTCAATGGTTTGGCACTAATTGAAGGGCTTGACTCATATCCTAAACCTTGTAATGAATGTGAGGATTGGGTCACAGGCCACTTGGAGGGCCACCAGGTTGCAGAGATAATACTTTTATCTGCTCCAGTGTCTAGGATTCCCTCAAAGCTCTTTCCCTCTATTTGAAGAGTTAATTTTGGTCTGTCTGCTAAATCTAATACTATGAAGGCTGAATCCCAGTCAGAGGAGCCGAAGCCCCTTTCTCCCCTCTCCGTGTTGGTAGCAGGATAATTGGCGTGGAGACTAGGTAAAACTAAGAGCTGGGCTATGCGGTCTCCCGGGGATATAGGATAGATTCCTCTGGGAGCCGAACACATGATTTTTACCTGTCCTTCATAATCTTGATCTATGACTCCGGGATGAACTACCAGGCCTTTCAATGCAGCAGAAGAGCGCCCTAGGAGTAACCCAATGGTATTTGGTGGTAGGGGGCCTTTAAAGTCTGAAGGGATAGGCTGAACTCCCATCTGTGGAGTCAACACTATTCTGGTGGTGGCACGGATGTCCAATCCCGCGGAACCTGAAGTGGCTCTCCTTGGGGGGCCTGGTTGTTCCCGAATGACACTTGCGTGCTGGTTGCCCCATATATTTGCGGGCCCTGGTGACGGGGGCCCCTCTGGGCGTTTTTTGGCAACTCTAAGGGTTTCCCTTCTATATCTTTAATAGACCAGCACTCATTGGCCCAATGCCTGCCTTTCTTACACTTAGGGCACAATTCAGGGGTCTTTTGGGTTGTTTGTTCTGAAGCTGGGCTCCTACACTCTCTCTTTATATGTCCTAATTTCCCGCATTGAAAGCATTTGATACTTCTGTTAGTGATCCTGGCTTGTTTGTGGCTCTGTAATATGGCAGCGGCTAGGCCCGCATTGGTGAGTGGCCCTCCTATTTCTCTACAGGCTTTCAACCAGGCATGTATCCCTTTTTGTTTCCAGGGTGTTATCGCCTGTCTGCATTCCTTGGTACATTGTTCAAACACTAATTGCTCCACTAGGGGCATTGCTTGTTCCTGATCTCCAAATATTCTGCCTGCGGCCTCTATCATACGAGCGACAAAGTCAGAAAATGGCTCGCTCAGCCCCTGAATAATTTTTGTCAAATTGCCTGATACTTCTCCTTTGTTGGTGAGGGCTTTCCATGCCTTGGCGGCGCACGTGTTTATTTGTGCATATACCTGTAAGGGGAAGGCGGTCTGGTCGGCTACCCACTGTCCTTGGCCCGTCAGCATATCATATGACCATGCAGGCTGTCCTTCGGCCGCGTTTGCGCGTGCCTGGGTCATGCTGATATCATGCCACAATGCCTTCCATTCTATGTATTGCCCCATACTAGAAAGGCATGCCTTAGTTACATATTGCCAGTCTGCGGGTGTCATGGCTGTCTCTGTTAATCTCTCAACTTGTGCTATGGTATAGTTAGCACTGACTCCATAAGCCCGAACGGATTCTGCTAACTCCTTAACTTGTTTATGGCTCAGGGGCTGGTGAGAGCGTACACCGTTATCCTCAAATACAGGAAACATTTGTCTAATTGCCTGAAGAGTATCTGGGTGGCAAAAGGAGAGTGCGCCACTCACGTAAGGTGGCGGGGCAAAGGGCGTCGGGGGACACCCTGCTTTCATTTTTTCCTTGGTCCGCTTTTCAACTTTGCTGGTTCCCTTACTTCTACACTCTGCGGTTTTATTTTCTTCCCCTTCCTCTGCGGACGTTAATTCCTCCTCAGATTCCCTATTGGAGAGTTGGAGGTCCCTCAACTCTTTCCAGGGGTATTTACTATTTTCTCCGAGGCGATTGTCACTCGCTTCTCGGGGCTCTTTCGCTTTTGCCCTAGGTGGGCTTTCTCCCTCACTCTGAGGTTTCTTTACCTTCGTTTTTGTGGCCTTTTTTCGGCCGCGCGCGCTCTCTGTTTCCCGTTCCGTTTCTGACATGCTCTCTTGGATATCTGTCAATGCTCTCTGACCTTCTTTTATTACCTTTTCACATCTCTCATCTTGCAGACAAGCTCTAATCAGTTTCCAGAGGGGCCTGGTGCCTCCCCTCAGGCTACCCTCCTCCTCCTCTCTATCAAGATCTTTCCCCAGTTTGTCCCAGCTCGGGATTGAGAGGGACCCTGAACAAATGAACCAGGGGGCCACACGGTCTATCTCCTTCACAAAAGATCCTAAGACTTTGCTGGAGACCTTCAAGTTTCGCTCTTTGAGAGCTGTCTGCAGCGCCGTGACTAATGACGGTGCATTCCCCATGGTGCCTCCTTATTTACAGAGAACCATCAACCATCATCCTAAAAAGCAGGGGCCTCTCGGAACTTACCCCTCCGGGCTTTCTTCTGACCTGCAGTTCTGAATCCTCTCCAGATGTCTGAAGGGTCCTCCCTGTGCCGGTGATGTTCTGGTTCCCGGGATTCGGCACCACTTGTCGCGTGCCCTGTCCTCGCCGGCAAGAACAGCACGCAACAACAGCAGGATTCTTCTGCAGAAAGCTTTATTCTTCAGCTCTTTGTGAAACAAATGAGTTGGGCAGGACCCAGAGGGGAAGGAGAGGCTTGCTTATATAGTTCTCATGCTCTGACCTGGTTGGTGCGGCTCCATATGCCTTATTAGCATAACCATTTGGTGGGTCTCATTGGTCCTTATGCCAAGGCGCAATTAGCATGTAGTTTAGTGGTGTGGGATGATTTGTCATTAGGAAGTTCGGGGCCTTCCGGCTGCCCTGCATGGGGCGCTATTTTCTGAGCGCGGCTGCCAACAGGTCTGGCCACTGAGAGTCCAGGCCGACGCTCCTCTTGCAGGGCCAGGGCGGAAGCGGTCAGCCGTGGCTCTGTCTCCCAGCCTCTTCTCCCCACGCTGTCTCTGCAAACTCACCGCCCTCAGGGGCCAGGTGGGGGACATGCAGAGGGCAGGCTTCTGGCCAAGTGAGGCCCTGGGCTCTTTTTGAAGGGAGACATGGCTCAGCAGATTCCTGCCTGTGGGAAACACGCCCAGTGTCCTCCGTGGTCAAATCTTAATAAGGAAAGATGGGCATCTGGAGTCTTCCTTAAAATTGGCAGAAAAACACTGATAGGAAAAACAAAATATGTCTGTAGTTCCCATTGGGCAGCCAGGGGTTATGTGGGTGGTGGTGGGAGGAATGCAGGATTTAGGCAGCTGGATTCTAGTTCTCTTGAGCCCTTGGCTGTGCGACATTGGTGAAGGCATGTCCCTTCTTTGGGCCTCATTTTCCTCATCTGAAGAGTCACGAATCTGGAAGATTCCATCTCTAAAACATCTTTCAGCTTTAGGATTTTAAAGCCCAGCAAATGGAGTGACATATATTCATTAGGTGGTCAATAACTTGATGTTGAATTAATAAAAGAATGATTATTCATCAGGCCTTTTTGTAAAAATAATCAGCCTCAGAAGAAAGTCTTAGACAAGTCCCTCTTTTTCTCAACAAAATGCTCATTGTTTTCTAAATCTTTCTTTGATATTGTTTGCCCGGTAAATTTCAGTTTCTTTTTTCCAGGAAACCTCAGGTTTTGGAAAAGCAGACCCCCCAGATCCTACTGCACGCCTCTGATAGAGGAGCCCTGGGGTGGGCTGGCTGTCCTCTCCTTCTCAGGGGGCCCTGATGTGCTCCCCTGGTCCCCAGGCACCAGGGATAGAAACCTCATGCATGGTTGCCCTCTTCACTGCATCCTCAACTCAGAGAGTGACTGACTTAGACCGAGCCACAGTCACCTTCAAAAGAAGCTACTGAGATGGTCATCAAAGGCCACTGTGACTGGGGTCGGGACACAAGAGTTCAGGGCAGGGGTCTAGTATGGGGCCCCTCCTCCTCCCATGGCCCCTGGGCCTCTTGTCTCACCTTGGGCCTGGCTCTTTTGTTGCTGGCAGGCTTGCTGTCCAGGGACTTGCTCAGAGCCCCGCCAGGGCAGCGGCGATGAGGGTGGCCCAGTCCCTCACTGTCAGCCTCTCCCCACCCCACTGTCCAACTTGGCCTTAACGGGGTTCCTGTGAGGCTCACAACCCCAGCAGCCGGCCCATCCTCGGATTCGTTTCAGCCTGGAAAGTTCTCCTACCGCTGAGCCACCTGTCAGCCAACGCCTCCCACAGCAGATGGCCGTCCCTCCTGCCCTCCGTGGCAGTCCAGCCAAGCCCAGGCCCGGCATGGACAGAAGAGGACCTGAGCGGCCGTGGCCAAGGTCAAAGTGTCCATCTGGATGGAGGTGTCAGCAAGCTGAGGCCCTGCTGCAGAGAGACTTCGGCAAGGGAGCTGCCCCCAGGCTTCCGGCTGCTGCTTCCCTTTCAGGCTCCAGACCCTGGAACTGGGCTCAGATGCTTAGCTCCCTCCAAGGGCAGCCCCCCAAGCTGGGGCTCTGCTTTCAGTGACTGCTGCATTTGTCAGACAGGAGCCTGACCACAGATGCCAACCCCCGACCCCAACTGCCCCCTGCTCTTCCAGGCCCCACAGGCTTGGTGCTCAAATTCAGGCCAGCAAAGCTTTCCCTGGCCACCCCTGCCTTCCTTTCCTCCCGGGACAGCCTTGAATTCTGAACCTCGCAGTGTCTTTCCTCCTAAGGACTTCCTTTGAGCTTTTCAACTTGATCCCATACTGGGAGCCAGTCAAATGAAAACACGAGGCAATATTATTGTACCAGATTGTTTACAAAATAGAAAACTGAAGAGGAAACTATGTTTTGTTTTCTGAACAGTGAGACACCTAAACAGACCTACTCCCTTTCAGCTGTCTTATTTTCCGATGTGTGCACAAGAAGGCCATTGAGCTGGCTTTTGTGAGAAGCTTGGTTTTACTTTGAACCAGACCCTCTCCCTTCACATCACGTCAGTAGGTAATATATTCTGGGAGATAAAAAAAAAAAAAACCAAACAGCCCACTGCGTTCACAGTTTCCAAACCAGCACAGCCCACTTCTTGTTCTAAACAAGGAAGCAAACATTTGTCTTTGGGGCCAAGATGTCAGTGTTATAAAAAAAAAAAAAGCTTTAGAAAAGAAAATTGCAAACCCAATGTCCCAGCCAGGGCAAGGCGGGCTGCATGCATTAGCTAGTGACTGCAGCGTAGTCCTGCTTTTTCCTTATGTCTTTCAGTTTTTCTGAGCTGTAGCTTCAAGAAGGCATCTTTGTCTTCATTCCAGTGTGGCCTGTGTTGGATGCAATTTTCAAAATCGCACCTGAAGCATCAGTTTTCCCAGAAACTGTGGACAAGGAACCATAGACTGATTGTTCTCTTTAGGAGACACGTTTGCACAGGGCAATCTTATTTGTGCTTATCTGCCTGGGACGACGGGGACTCTGGCCTCAGTGAATTAAGGTTGGGCTTACAGTTCTCTTGGGCTTCAGACAAACAGCTCCTCAAATCACCACGCTGCCATCTCAGCATCCCAGCTCTTGTGGTCTTTCCATTTGCCTCTCTATGAATGGGCAAGTCACCGGATGGCAGCCGCCTGGACAATGCTGGCGTGGCAGTTTTGCCATAATAATTCGGCTGTCATCTGACACCTGCTGTCATGTGCTTCCTCATTTACATGGTGCCAGTTTTAGGGGGAAAAGCAAATCTAATTTGAGCACCACTTAATTTCCTTATTTTACACACAGATATGAGTACATTTCTCCCTACATTACATGAGTATTAATGTTTTCATTCCAACTGTCTGTCAGCACTTCCTACAACAGACACCCAACTAGACAGCCCCACAATGCCAGAAGTACCTTTTCATGTACCTTCTCTTCAAAGGCTATCATAAATAGAAGGTTATGAAATGAAGCAAGACTAGTGGAGGAGGTAACAATAAAGTCACAAAAAATGACTCCAGTATATCTCTCTGTACTATTTCACATATTCTTGAAAGTGTGTGCTGAGAAGTGGTGGGTAGACATGTCTTTATGTTCCCAGTTTTGGCTACTCCAAATGAAATATCAGTAACATTACTACTGCCACATGTGCCAATATGAAGAAGCTTCTAGTAAAAGTTGCACTTGCAAAAATATTTGTATTCATTGCAGGTTAGCAGAACCACAATTTATGTAGTATATAATAGGTGTGCATTCCCCAGGCACGTACATTGGTCAGGAGTTACTGAAACCCTAGGGGATATAAGTCATTCACCCCAGAAACAGTAGATAAAGTTCCATGTCAGCAAAAACCTTGATCCTGTAGTCAGGACTCATTCATTCTGGCGGGATGATCCCAGAGGCATATGACTGAGTGTGCATGCAGTCAGTGGGTATAAATATGCTGGTTTATAGGGGTGAAGAATGAGTCTCTGAATGCACACAATTTTAGTCTGGCTGATATCTATGGTTATTCTGGGGTGGGAGTGCTTTATGGGGTGGATAGGCGGGAGGCGAACCCCAGCGGGGTGGGAATGTGTCAGTCCCCTCAGGCTCTACAACAAACACTACACACTGGGCAGCTTCAGCAACAGACATTCATTGCTCACACTTCTGGAGGCTGGAAGTCCAATATCAGGTGCCGGCCCGGGCAGGTTCTGGTGAGGGCCCTCTTTCTGGCCACATTCTTATATCCCCACATGGCAGAGGGAGAGAGATGATTTCTCTCTTATCTCTTCGTGTAAGGGCACTAATCCCAATCATGACCCTCATGACCCCATTACCCACCCAAAGCTCTACCTCCAGATACCATCACACTGTGAGTGGGCGGCACCAACAGCCCATAGCAGAAGGTGATGATTTTAGATGCCTTTGTGGAGGGAGACCACGAGCGTGGCTAGTGAGGGACCAGCAGGGAGGAGAGGAGAGAGGCAGCGGCTGCTGCAAGGCCTCTGGTGGCTTTGAGCAGTGTGGGGGGGCCCCCCACCTCATCCTGCCACAGCCAGGGCCTTTTGGGGATTTAAACTGCCCTGCACTCCAGGTGCCCTGGCTTGCTACTCCCAAAACCTAAATACTTAAGCCAAAGACTGTGGTTCAAAATTGAGGAAAAAGTATGGTTCATGCTTGTGAGGCGACTCTAGGAGGAGAGGGTCCTGGTGAGCAGAGGCAGGGCTGCCACCTTGCCAGCCTGCCTGACCAAGAACTTCGGCAGATGGAAGCTCTTTGGCTACATCCTCGGGCACCTCTCCATCCCATGAGTCAGCAAGATCAGTGAGATGAGAAATCAGTGATCAAACAGACGAAAGCCTCGATAGCTCTGTGCTCTTCCGGGGAGTGTGCAGGGAGCTGGGTAGCCAGACAGCAAGCTAATGAGATGATTGCCTGCTAGACGTCTATTTCCCACCCTTCTCCACCCTGCCGCAGAGGTGCTGTGGGCCCTGGTGGCCCGGGTGGACTGCATCAGGACACTCCTGCCTCCCACTTCCTCCCCCTGGGTCCAGTCTGAGGGGTCCAGGCAAGGAGGGTTTTTGTTGCTCAAGTATCCACCTCCTCAAGTATCCAGTCTATAATACCTATTTGGGCATGTATCTGTATACAGGTATCTGTAGCTGCGTATGTATGTGTGTTTCTAAGCAACACAACTGCTCTCAAGAAAACGACTGGAGGCGTAAGAGCATGGTGGTTAAGAGTATGGAGTGAGACAGACCTTGGTGACTTCTTGGAGCTTCTGTGTAAAACGTGTAACATGAAAATAATAAAATGTCCAACCTCATAGGGCCGCCATGAAATTATATGTGATAATGTAGGTAAAGTGCTTGGCACATAGTGCCTGGCACATAGAAAAGCCTTAATCAATGGTAGCAATGATCAATATATAGTATGTGGTATGTTGCAGGTCATGTTGGTGAGTTACTTTAAATACTGCACTTACCAGGACCACGTCCTTTGGTGTCACGAGTGTAACAGAGCTGAGGGGAGGCCCGTGGAGACAGGCTCAGTGGCTTCGGTGAGCATGTATCTTGTACTGATCCCTGAAGGGGCCATGAGAACCCCCTGCACCACTACCACCCAAAAAATCCAAGCAGCCCGCAAAAGCCACCGGGTCCCCACAGCTCACCCACCCTGAGAACTCTCACCTTGAGTGCTGTCTTTAACTCCTTGGTGGGTGCCGACCAAGGGCCATTCCTGAAGTGAGTGGGGCCATCGCTTTATGAGGAAGAAGTGGCGCGAGTGACAATGTAGATAGGCTCTTGGGCAGTGGCCACTGGCCTGGGCAGCTGGCTGGGACTGGAATATCTGAGACAAGGCCGTGTGGCGTATAGGCATAGGGATGGACATATGTGAGCGGGCACAGAGTGTGAAGATTTTTATATCACACAATAATGGTCACCAGGAAGCATCTAATACAGATGAACTGAACAATAAAGGAGACAGAATGAATCAGCCAACTGGCACTCACCAGACTCCATCACTGACCACCTAGAAGTGACGAGACAGGCGCGTGAGTGGGGGGGGCCACGATGGCAGAGGTGGGGGCTATGCGTGAGCTCAGCAGCACGGACCCCCACTCACCAGGGGGAGTCTTCCTATCCCTGCCTCTGAACGTCCAGCCTGCAGCAACAGAGAGCCTTGCTCTACCTCTGACACGGGGCTACTCCTCAAAGAGCCCAACCAGCTGCTTGGTGGCAAATCGACTTCTTTGGGCCCTTGCATTCTGGAATGGCTGCTAATGGTTCGTCCTCAAAGGGATGGCTACCTAGTCCAGCAATGGTGTTATCTTCCCTGCCCACAGAGGCTCAGCCAGCACTGTTATCTGGTGGCTACGGAATGCCTGATCTATAGACCTGGAGTCCCACATACTGTAGCCTTCAACCAGGGACCCACTTCACTAAGGAGGTGTGGGAGTGAGCCCGTGACTATGCGACCTGTTGCTGGCTTCATAGACTGCACTGCCCTGAGGCAGCTGGCCTCAATGATTGCTGAAACATTCAAAGGGCACAGCTGTAGAGCCAGCTCAGAGGCAGCATTCCTCAAAGACTGGTGTGCCAGCCTTCAGGACGCCATGTGTGCATTAAATCAGAGACCTCTCTATGGCTGGGCCATCTCGCCAGTGGGAAAAATGCCTGGTTCCAGGATCTAAGAAGTGGAAACAGGTGTGGTCCTGCCTGGGAGATTTTGTACTTCCTGTCCCCACAACTCTGGACCCTGTTAAAAAAAATTCCAACCTGGCCAACATCAACTCAGTCAGGCGATTCAAGCTAACGTCAGTGGTGATAGGTCATGCGGGTAGCATTTGCCCTTGAAATGCTGTAGTGAGAAGGGCACTTCCCCTCTGTGGGCTTCCTCCCCAAACCCACAACCCCAGTCTAGCCATGAGAAAAATATCAGGCAAATTCTAATAGAGGGACAGCTACAAAATCCTTGACCAGGACTCCTCAGACTGTCAAGGTCATCAGAAGCAAGGGAGTCTATGAGACCATCACCGCCAGGAGAGGCCTAGGGGGACACGATGAGCCGGGTGGGATCCTGGAATGGCAAAGGGCATTAGACAGCAACTGAGGGCTTCTGGCTGATCACTTATTGTGATTTATCTGTGATTTATCACTTAAGAAACAATACATTATTATTTAGTGAACGTGTATGAGCATTAGATTATCAATGTGACAAATGCACCATGCTGATGTGTTAGGTGCTGATAACAGGGGAAACTGGGTATGCGGTATATGGGAACTCTATCCTATCTTCAGAATTTTTCTGTGAACTTAAAACTATTCTAAAAAATAAAAAGCTTATTAAAAGAAAGTTCTTTGTCTCCAAAGGGGACCCACTCCTGCCAGAGGACACAGAAAAGGTATCCTTGAATTGGAAGCTTCCACTGCTGCCTGGGAACTTTGGACCCCTTGTGCCCGGGGATGGGCCGATGAGGAATTGCCATCTTGGCAAAGTAATTGCCCTGGTCAGGAAAAGGTTGCGCACCGAAATGCCAAGGAGGCGTTTCTTTTCCTTCCCTTCTTTTTAATGATGTTTGGGAAATTTTTGTGCCACAGTGTGAACATCCCCCACGCCAGCAGACCCAGGTCAGGAGACACAGGACCTCCAACCAGATCTCAGTGCCCTGCACACCCAGCTTCAGCAGCTTCTGTACAGGCCAGCCACGTCTTGAGAGTCAAAACACTTTTTAAAAACTCAGTGTTTCAAATTCATTTTTCTGGCAAAACAATGTCATCTTTTCAAGATATCCCCAGGGTGCCCCTAAGAGCCTGTTTAATAAATAATGGTGGAGTTGGAATCCAGAACGCAACTTTCCAGAGCGTTGGCTGAGAGGCAGTGGAGCTCGGAGTCAGGTGATGTTCCAAGCCCAGATCTGTCCCTCACTATCACGGGTGTAAGTTGCTTGACATCTCTGAACCTCAACTTCCTATAAATCAAATGGGGCTCATAGACCTGTTTTCCAATCTCTGTAGGTATTAAGCAAGATGGCAAATCTATCTGGGCACTTGATACTACTTTCTTTTTTCTCCTTAATCCAAATTCTAGTCTCCTTTCCTGCCAGGCTGGCAAGAAAGTCCATCTTAGTGATTATTGAGCCCCTCCCCTCATTAGCTCTCTGAAATTTTCCAGTATTTTCCAGGTTTCCCATCCTCATGGACCTGCAAAAACCTCATCATTTGCCAGTGTTAGTTTTTTGATTGATTGATTGATTGATTGATTGATTCAACAAATGTGGTTAGTCATTGCCTGTTATGTGCCAAACACAATTTTAGGCAGTATCAGAAGCAAGTGGATCTGAGCAGTTCAAGGGCAAGAGGAGAGACTGGCAACAGTGGTGCGATGTCCGAGTCACACGTTAGGAGTGAGGCGCTCACTCCTCTAGCTGCAGGATGAGTTGGCTGCTGGTGGACACAGTTGTGTTCCTCTCAGGACTAGCCATGGCTAAAGGGCACTGCCTTGCCCAAGGTTCTGCCCCCTCTTTAGGGGACAGCTCATGCCCGCACCTGGTCACTGTGGGAGTACAAAGGTCTGGCTCTTTGCCTCCACTCTGAGGGGCCACCCCAGCCCCAGAGGATCTCCAGAGCTCTCCATCGGATCGGCTGAGAGCTTGCAACTGCGTCTTCTTTCTCCGCCCAAACCTGCTTCCCTCATTTTCTCACAGGTGTTCTTCCCAGCGTGCACACCCCACCGAGACTCCTGCATTCAGAAGTCCAGCTCAGGGTCTGCTTCCAGGAAACCCAACCTAGCACACACTGCCTGTTTTATTGTCTAACTTCTTTATGTGGTGTCTTCTCCAATGTCAAGATTTAGAACTATGTACTTAAGTCTTCAATTCTTTGACTATAGGTTCATTCAAATATTCAAAACCAGTAAGCAACATTTACATTATTATGACAACATAATACTGTCTAATGCCTGGTCAAATAGTGAGTTGAGATGACACTCCCTTCTCTAAGTTTCTAATTATCCCTGAGATATTTAAAGGAGCATAATTACTTTGCTTCATATTTGAATTATGACTTCTTGCATAGATTTTTAAAAAAATTTCTGATTGCCTTTCTAATTTCTACTATAATTCTCACACTGCCATTCTCATTTATTGTTTGGGATTTAGTCCATTTTTTCTCTTTAAAGTTTTCTTACTGGAGATCACTAATCTATGATATAATCTAATTGCTTCTAATCCTGCTGTATAGCATCACTGGGGGACTTTCTGGTTAGTTCCATTATTGCCTATAACCTATTCCTTTTTGTTTTGTTGGTTTGACTGTACCCCAACCTTTTTTTGAAATTACAGCCTCAAGTAACTTTCTCAAATGGGTGGATTAGAAATAAATTCTCTCCATTTTGGATTTGAACAGCTTCATTAAATTCTTTTCAATTATCCCTTTTGAGTGTGCCCTCTGTTTCCAACCAGGACCGTCAACAGTTTTCTAGGTTTGAAATGATATTTACCTGCAGAATTCTGAAGATCTTGCTCTACTGTCTTCTAGCATCTATTTTGGTTGATGAGAAGTCTGATGCCAATCCAATTCTTGTTCCTTTATAGGTAATTTTTTCTCTCTGGAATCCATTAGACTTTTTAAAAATTAATTCTTGCTTCTAAGAAACTTTATAAAAGTATGTTACGTCAGTTAGGAATACTTTTAGCCATAAGTGAGAAAAGAATAACAAAACACTCAGTGAACAGTGGCTTAAGCAATACACTTGACAAGAAAAGGATGGTCCCAGTTTAGATACATCAGTTCAGTGGTATCATTGAGGACTACAGCTTTACAGAGGATGTGAAAGGAAAGGGATCTTTCATCTCTGTCTGCTGCCTTTTGGTTGACAGATGGGGCTTCCACACCAAATCCTGGCACTAGTGCAGAGGTAAATCCTTCTCTTTATGAGGTTCTTAATTTTATTGTGAAAGAGTGCCCCTCACCCCCACCCATAACATCCCCTCAACATCTCATTGGCCAGAATTTGGCCACAGGTTGACTCCTAGGCACTTGGTATGGTCTGAATGTTTACATCCCACCCAAATTCATATGTTGAAATCCTAATCCCCAGGATGATGGTATTAGGAGTGGGGGCTTTTGGGAGGTATGTAAGTCAGAGGGTGGAGCCCTCATGAATGGAATTAGTGTCCTTATAAAAGGGACCCCACAGAACTCCCTCATCCCTTCCACCATGTGACAACACAGCTAGGAAGTCAGCTGTCCACGACCTAGAAGAGGGCCTGCACCCAAACCTGACCCTGCTTATACTCTGATCTTGGCCTTCTAGCCTCCAGAACAGGCAATCAATAAATACTTCTTGCTTCTAAGCCACCCAGTCTCTGATATGTTGCTATAGTCGCCAGAATGAACTAAGACAGCACTCACAGGTGAGAGAATGCAATTTGTTATAAGTGGCTGAAGCCAACTCGTTCAATTTCCTGGGGCTGGAAGGTGTAAGCTTTTCCTGATGCCATAGGATCTCTGCCTACTACCTCAGCCCTTGAATTGGAGAGTCATTAGCAGGGAAGAGGGAGGGCAGTGGTTCTGGGGTAGGCGTCTACCCTGTGGTCTCCTTCACTTTCATACTTGTAATTTGAAGTCTCAGTCTTCCTTTGTTCTGGGAATTTTCCTGCATCATTTCTTTGCTAGTTCCTTCCTCTCTGCTCTTATTCTTCTCTCTTTCTGGACTCCTCTTAAGTGCCCCCTCTCAGTCACCGCCTTTCTACTTTCTGTCTCTATAAACTGATTACTCTGGGCGCCTCAAATAAGTGGAATCATACATACAGTGTCTGTCTTTCACTTAGCATAATGGCCTCAAGGACACTGTCATCCATATGGCAGCCTGGGTCAGAATGCCCTTCCATTTTAAGGCTGTGCAATATTCCACTGCATGCACATACCACATTTTGCTTATCCACGTATCCGTCAGTGGACACTTGGGTTGCTCCTACTTTTTGACTTTTGTGAATGTGCTGCTATAAACATGGGTGCACAAATACCATCGAGTTTTAAAGGGGCTGCTGTGCAAGAGACCCTGGCCACTCAATCCCAAGTCAGATGTGTTTGTGTGCACATTCCCACTGCACTGGGATGAAATCCTCACCATCACCATCGTCACGTTGCTGTCCATGCAGTTCCCTAGGGTACAGTTTTACCTGGCACACTTCCTCCAGGTCCATTAGCATAAACCCATGAGGTAGCCTGAAGGGTTTCGGCTCCTAGGCTGGTAGGAGGTACAAGTAGAATGACTGAAAATCCTAGCCTGAAAGATGTTGGCGAACTGTTTTGTTTGCAGGGACCCTGTTATGCTGACTAGGTAGACGCTAGGCCATAAAATGATCATCTAGTAACTTTAATGCAACTTTGCCTAACTGACCAGACAGGCTGATATGGTAAATTTCATGTGTAAAAAAAAAAAGAAATCTGTCTGAACTCTGCCAGCTAAGACAAGACAGAATATCAGATAAGATTTAACTATTAAAATTACAGACATTCATTCATCTTTTTCATGGAGGAAAGCAAGGTGAACGTGTTTGGGTAGTTGGCACCATGCTTCCCATTTGTACATTCCTTTTACACGTGAACATTAGGTTGTTTATTCATCTGTTAATGACAGCCGATGATCAAACCATAAATATACATGTTGGATCTAATGGTTTGTGAATGTTAAACATCAGATAGTAATATTTGTGGGTATTTAGAGAAGAACTCTACAGCTTCATCCCAATCACTATCCAGCTTGTCAGTTTTCTGTAAAATTATCTGATTCTTTATGCTATCAGCTGAATCATATGTTAGGCAGAAAGCAGATTGCCCCCCATTACTGCTATTTTTCCTTCCTGTCAATAAACAGATTAAAAAAAAGAAAGAAAGAAACACAGCTCTCTTGTGTAATCTAGGCTACAGATACCACATTTTCTTTATGTCTTTGGAAAATAGCAAATGTGATTTCTTAAGACTTTTCATTTTCAAATCATTTCAGGAACATTAGCAAATACATACGCACTTGGTATATTTGTGCCAGATATTGGAAAAAAGGGCAGATATGAAGATGCTGAAGTTCAAATTAAACGGCCTTCATTGTTCAGCCCCAAAGTCCTGTGGTACTTATTTAAAATTAAAAAATATTTGGCCACTAGCAGTTTGCTCCCAAATGCCAAGATACATTTATTTATTTTCTAAGCAGAGCCAGCACAGCCTGGTGTTTAAGCTTTGGCAGTACTCTTATGTGCGCTGCAGAAAGACGCTCCGTTCCCCAGGGTGCAGCCAGGAGCCTCTGAGAACTTTCCTTAAAATGTCTTCATTCTTCTGTTCACCCAGAAAACAGTGATTAGGCGCCTGCGAGGGCCAGGGCTATACTCAGCTGGGGGGAATGGGAAGTGTCTGCGCTGGGGGTTCTCCAGGGGGCGGAATGGGGGGCGACAAGGCAGAGCAGAAGGGCTGGGCCGGAGTCCAGCCTGCCCACCCGCAGAGGGCACGGCCTTAACCCTCCCAAGCCCTTCCTCTTCGTCCAGGATGCAAATGGCCACCCCTGGGAGCTGGGAGAGCAGCCCGTCGACCTGCGGATGGCGCCAGGCACAGAACCGCAGCCCCCAGAACACTCCGGCTTCTGCCCACCCTTTCTCCCCGCTTCCGGTTTGATTTCCATTCCACACACTCTGCCAGCGACGCTACCTCATCTTCCTCCATTCGTGCTGTTGCTGGGACCCCACCGACCCTCAAGCTCTGCCTTCCCCCCTCCCCCTCCCACTGCCTGGTTCTCTTCTCATCTCTCTGGCCCCTTCTTCTCTGGGGCCTTTGCTTTCTTTTTTTTCTCTCCCAAATGGTGAATTTTCACAACTTCTGCTCATGTATCTCCTCATCATATTGCTCTTTTAACATCAACCATCTCTTCAAATCCTTCTTATTTTTTTGGCCTCACAATGTCCATTTTCCTGTCTTCAGTCATTACCTCTTCTCTGGTGACCCCAAACTGACATCTCTGTATATTCATATCCAACCTCCTGCTGGAATTTCAACCAAATACCCTACTTGGACGTTCCCCAGCAACTCAAAGCTACACACATCCTCTTTCCCCCAACCCCCAACTGCAATACCAGATCTTTTTTTCTCCTGCCATAGCACCATTTTCTCAATTATCTACAAAGGAAATATTAGAGTCCAACTTAATATTTATTTTAACTGCTTTTTCATTTATTCATACCATTGTTATTGACTCTGTTTTCAAACATTTCTGATCAGGAAAGCAATATTTTAAGTCACAAAATACAATAGCAATTTGAAAAACACCTGTAAACAAATAAAATAAACCCATAAATTTGTAAAGTAGCATATACAATATGAGCCCAGTTTTGCTATAGTTGTATTGTTTGTACATTTATCCTTGACCTACCAATATAATCTATCTACAAATATGCATTAAAACAGACTGAATGTTCAGAAAATGTTGATGGTAGGTGTCCCTCAGGAATGGGAGTAAGGTAAATTTCACTTTCTTTTTTAGGTTTCTTTTTCTTTTTCTTTTTTCTGGACTCTTAATGCCCAGAAGAGGATTAGTTACAAGTCTTGGTTTGTGACACACACTCATAATTGGTTCTTTTTATTTGCTTATTTGAATATTACTTGAGGATTGCAGTGGGCATCTATGCCCACTATTCAGTCCAAGTTTTCAAACCATAAGCTGGCTTATATTTCCTGTATGCTGTCTGCATACCCCCACTACCACTATCTCCTAGGTCCTGCCAGCAAGGTGTAAGGGATCCCACTGGTTCACATTCTGTCCAACACTTTGTATGTCAAGCTTCTTAATTTTTGCCAACTGAATGGGAATATAATAGCATTTTATTGTGGTCTTGATTTGTATTTCCTTAGTGCTAATAATATTGAATTAGTACTAATAAAATTTATAGGCTATATCTTTTTCCTCCTCTGTGTATTTATAGGCTTATGTCTTTTCCATTTTTCAGTTGGGTTGTTTGTTTCTGTCATACTATTTGTAGGAATAAGACAAAGATATCCACTAATGCCACTGTTAATTCAATATCATCTTGGAAGCCCTCATTAAAGAATAATAAAGACATGAAAAATAAATTAAATACATTAGAACTTGGAAATAAAGAAATGACTATCATTATTTGCAGATGATATTACTGAATACATAGAAAACCCCAACTAATCTAAAAAATTTTAGATTTAAATGAGATTTTAGCAAGGTGGCTGGATATGGAATCAATAATGCCAGTGGTATTTCTACACACCAGCAATAAACAGCTAGAAAATGTAAGAAGGTCATTATTTATAATAGCAAAACAACAATAATTCACAATGCCTACAGTTAAATCTATAAAATATATGCAAGATAAAACTTAAAAATATAAAGTTCTTTAATGAGATACATTTAGACTTGTACAAATTGAGAGAAATTTTATGTTCACGGACAGGATTTCAGTTCTTCCCCCATTTGATCTATAGAATCAACACACTTCTATTTTGAGTTTTCTGTGGAACTTGACAAGTTAATTCTAGACTTTATGGAGAAGCAAGAGGGCCAAGAGTAACAATAATAAGGACATTTCAGAAAAAAAAGAAAAAGTTAGAGACACTTGCTCTGTCAGATCTAAATTCTTATTTTAAACATATGGTAATTAAGATAGAGGTATTTGTGCAGGGACAGGCAAATTGTGAATGGAACAGAATGGAGAAACCAGGAACATATCCTTGCATATGTAGAAGTTTAAAATACAACAGAGGTGGCAGGAGAAATCACTGGGGAAAAAGAGACCACTCAAGAAATGAAGCCACAAAGTTAGTTATCCACATGAAAAATCAAATTGGGTCCCTATCAACTCCAAATAGATTAAAGTCTTAACTGTCAAAAGCGAAACTTTAAAATATAGGTGAATATCATTCTGATCTTGAAGCAGGATGGACTTAAACAAAACCTAAACAAGAGATTCATAATAGGAAAGACTGCAAAATGTGACTAAGTGAAAATGAAAGCTTTTTCTTCTTCTCCTTCTCCTTCTATCAGAAGCAGTTTTAAAGAAAGTGAAATGGAAAATATCAGCAACAGAGATAAGTGATAAAGTAATGTGTTAAGAAAATATGAAAATCCCTTACAAATCCTTAAAAAAGATAATCTAGTAGAAACATGTTTCATATTTTCATAATAAACCGTACTGCTTATATACAGTTAAAATGTGCAGAATAAGATGCACATTCTATATATATTACAAAATTAAAGGAGAAAATTAAAAGGGAAGTTGCCTTATCCATGAACATATGCTTTCTCTCCACTTGGGTCTTCTTTACTGTCTCTCATTGAAAAGCTTTACAATTTTTTAAATGTTTTGATCTTGTTTATTTCTGATAGATTTTATTTTAAAACTATAAAGTAAAAAGAGACCAAATGTTAAAATAATTAATATATAACAGTTCTTACTACCCAATAAGAAAAATAGACCAAGCACAGATAGATTTGGTGAAAGAAAACACAAAAGGAGAATAAACATAAAAATGTTTTGCCTTATTAGCAATCAAATGAATTAAAAACAACCATGACATACCCTCTTCCAGTTCCAAAGACTGTAAGAATGATTATGCTCAAATGAATGAGATAGATGTTCTCATTTACTGAAATTTGGTATAGAGAGTGATTCAACATTTCTGGGAAGCAATTTGTTAGTATGAATCTAGAACCTTTAAAATGTTCATACTTTTTGATCATGTACTCCAACTCTTAAAATCCATGCTAAAAACAATCAGAGACATGGTCAAAGTTTACAAATAACAATGTTTACTCTGTCATTATTATAATGGCATAAGACCAGAAACAAACAAAAAAACACAAAGGTAAAATAAAGAGGGGTCCATTCATTGGATGGACTATTATACAAATTTTTTAATTTTTTCATGCTCAAGTTCATAATTAAAGTCATATAAAATAAGACAACCATGTGATACCGATCTTTATTTATGAGATTAAAGAGGTTGGTAACACTAAGTGATGGGGAAGATACAATGCAACAGGCAGAATCACACACTTTGGGTGTGAGTTCGAGTTGGCATAGCTTTTTTGGAGGGAAATCTGGCAGTACTAATAACTTTTAAATGCATATTCCCAGCAATTTTTGTTTTGAAAATTTCCCTATAGAAATATTTATGTAAAAGTACAAAGACTCCTGTAAAAAAATGTTCATCATTGTCATTTGATGCACTAAATATCTATCAGAGGATGACTGGTTAAAGGAATCATAGTAGATGCATACAATGAAATACAGGATCAATTACCCTTACACGATGAGATAAAACACATTTGCTGAGATGAAAAGATATCGAAGGCATATGATTGAGGGAAGAAGTACCTCTTAGTGTAGGTTTCCCTGGAAGCAGAGGGGGACTGATTTGGGAGGAGATCCCAGAGGGCAGGAGTGAGGGAGCAGGGAGAGTGGGACAGGGAAGAAGGAAAAACAAAAGCATTACATAATAAAAACTGGGCATCGGGGACTTGATACAACGGGGACCTCCTGAGAAGGGTGTGGCATGGCTTCAGGATTGTCCCCTGATTGCAGGACAAGAGAGTCTCTGGGCAGAAGGTGAACATGTGGACAGCATGTGTGACAGGAGATCGAACTCACACAGAACTGCCTTTGCAGCTGGAGCTGAAGTCAGGGGTGGTCCAGGGGGTGGACCTAGGGAATCCTAGAGGAATCCACTATGGCCTGATTCAATTGGGTTTAAAGAAATAGTTGACATATATACATAGAGATATGCATGAGAAGCCCTCTTACCTGTGACCAGATTGACTGATGCCCTCCATTCCCTTGATGAAATATGGTCTATACTTGTGTAATGCTTCGTTGCTCTCTAGAGCAGTGGTTCTCAAATGTTAGGGAGAATTAGAATCACCTAGGTGGCCTGTTTAGCTGTAGATTTCTGGGCTCCACCTCCCGACTTTCTAATTCACCAGGTCTGGAGTAGGCTGACGACGTGCTCGTCTAACAAGTTCTTGGGTGCCGCTGCTGCTCCAGAGACCACTCATTTAGAACATCTGTGCGTGCTTCCCACCAGCTGGGTTGGGTGATTACCCAGTCTACTGTGTTATTCCCAAACCTGTTTATGTCAGTTGCACTTGTTATGATAACCAACTGTAATTTAATTAAGTGTTGAATGAACTGTGAACAGTGAAGGGGCAAAGAAAAATACATGTGTCTGCAAAATGTAAGTTGAATGGTATTGAAAAGATGAGTTGATTAGCCGAGTCATTGAAAAACTGCTACAGAATTAGGCATGCTCAAGACAATGGTAAAAAGTCACAATAATTGAAAATTGAAAAGCCACAATAATCTAGATTATTCAAAAAGATTATTTGCAAATATTTTCAAGTCCTTGCTCCATTATAAAGGATATGAAAATAAAAATGTATGCCAATGTATTAATAGTGTGATCTATGTAAAAAATACATTTGAAATGCTCTTGAGTACTTTATACTCAAAGATGAGCTCTTACACCTATATTAGAATATTTTTAAATATATATAAATTTGTTTTTGATTCCCTTCTCAAACTCTTTTAATCATTTGGTGTGTCCTGATGCAACTGAAGGAGAGAACGTCCATGGCCTCCACTCTTAAATTTTTCTGTCCTAAAGCAGTTTTCTTTCTCTAGGCATCAAGCTAGAAACAAGGTGTTCAGGTGAGAACCCCTCAATGTCCCAAATAGCATTTTGTTATTAAAAAAAAGTCAATTTAGTGTCTTAAATTGTACAAAATGTTACATATTATACATTACTGCTGATCTATTTGAGTCATTACCCTGTCTCCAAGCACAAACAGAATAAAATATCAGTCCTTCATGTGGCCTTCAGGGCTCTCTCTGACCCATCAGCATCTGTCCCTCCCTCCCCATCACTTCTCACTCTTGCCTTCATATACGTTGAGCCACACATGAATTACCACTTCCTGATCATTCAACTTGTGCCTTTCTTATGAGCTCTTTCTTCTGGTCATTCACTGAAAGAACTCCTATTTATCTCTCAAAGCCTAGCCCAAATGTCCTATCTCTGGGAAGCCTTCCACAATTCCCTCCTTTGTTCTAACAGCTCTTTGTGTGGTCTTTGATAATACTCAATCAGATTGCTTTGGTTTCAGTGACACCTGTAGAATCTCAGCTTTCAATGTCTGGGACACTTATAATCTTTCACCATATTTTACTTCACCACTTTATCCCAGCTTTGTTCCAGTCTTCAGTAGGGGCTCAGTAACATTGTTGAAAAATGTGACTGAACGAATGGACCCTCAGGATCTCTTACATATTTGATATTATTACTCAACCACCTATAGGCATAAAAACCCACTGTAATTTAAATGCCGACTAAAGTATAATATATATTGTCTTGAATGACATCATTCTGTCTCTTAATGTTTAGCAAGTTCTTCTTGTATTCATAAATAAAGCCCCTCCCTCCCTGTTCTAAAGACTGTTTTAAAAACACAGAAGTGAAACTCAAGTTGTTGAATAGATGAATAGCTTAATATTAAGTATGATTGCTTCAGCATTTTATAGAATCATCAGTAAAAGCTCTCAACTGAGAGAACGTGATCCTCCTCGGTTTCCTCAGCTGTGAAATGGGGGCAATAGATCTGACATGTAAGGCTCTTGGGGAGTATTTAGAGATCATTTACATAAGGTATCTGAACACAGAGGGGAATCAGGAAATTAACTGGGTACATTTAACTGTGAATTTAACTAACTACATTTTTGCTAAATTGAGTTTAAAAATAGCTACAAACTATAGCTGTAGAAACCAGATCTAACGATATGCATATCCTAACACTCAGGAATCCCACTCCAAGGTATTTATCCAATAGACAAGTTCACATTGGTGCATCAAAAGACAGGACAAGAATGTGGATAGCATCAGTATTCATAATAGTTCCAATAAAAAGCTTAATTAAAAAGACAAAAGACAAAACCGACTGGCTGACTGGAAGGATGGACTTGGCCACGCAATGACAAGGGACTGCCAGTGTCCAACTGCACAGCAGAGATAGACGCAGGGAAGCAGTTAAGGGAATGAATCAAGAACATATCCTCAAGTCTCTATATGTACAGATTAAAAACCAAAACCTCTCATGGTAATGACTTGTTTTCTTTTCTGGATGACACAGCAAAAATGCTGATCACCTGATGAGACAGGAGAGTAGCCATCTGGGAAAGTAAATGAGTTGTCTAAACTTCACACTGTACATAGGAATAAATTCCTATGAATCAAAGATTTATATGTAGAACAGAAAACCACAAATTTACTAGAAGAAACTTGGGAGAATTCCTTTCTAATCTGGAGGGGGGAAAGGCCTTTCTGTGACACAAGAACCGGAGAACACTGATAAATTTGACTACACAATAATAAAAGCCTCTTATATGGTAAAACAACCACGACCATCTGTGGAGAAAGTGAAGGTTCCTGTGGCCAGGATTCTCACCTGGCCCTAGTCGGCTTGCTCACTACACACGTGCCGGCAATACGTTCTTATTGACTCTACATAAAGAGCTCCGCCCAGTGTTCTGGGCTGCACAGCTACACAGCTGCAC
Organism: Manis javanica; assembly: GCF_040802235.1. NCBI lineage: Eukaryota > Metazoa > Chordata > Mammalia > Pholidota > Manidae > Manis > Manis javanica. The sequence continues at coordinate 6,507,021 of NC_133162.1, read as the reverse complement.
AGCTGCAGGAGAGCAGAGGCTGGAGTGGTGGCAGCTCTGAGGACAGATACTGAGAAGGCTCCTGGGGCAGAGAGGCCCAGAGGCAGAGACCGGCTTGCTGCATGCAGACTCGCTCTGAGACAGATGGGATTCTAGTGATTGACCTGCCACTATAGGAATAAAGTTGGGTATAAACCCTTTCACCCCAAAAATGTTCCATTTGGTCTCACAGAATCTGTAGTGACCTTGTATGGGGGCTGAAACCCACTGGCAAGACACCATCTCACAAAAAAAGAAAGCAAACAGATATTCTATAAAGCAAAGCCAAAATACACATGAAAAACAAACAGATAAACTGTACAGATTATTCATATTTAGCGAAAGAACTAACATTCTGAATATGTAAAGAGCTCCTGGAAATTGGTAAGAAAAATAAAAGCCAAAGACTCAATGGAAAAAGAGGTAAATGATATGGACAGAGAATTTAAAGTAAAGGAAATATAAGTTGTTCTTAAACATGTGCTAAGAGGCTTAACGTGTCTTATAATTAGAGAAATGCAACTAAAAATGGAGACTCCAAGTTTCATCTGCTAGAGTGGAAGAAAAACACGTTTGATAATACCCTTCTCGGTGAAGCTGTCGGGGGACAGGCACGTGTACACCCGCTGTAGGGTGTGTGAGCTGGTGCAGCCCTCTAGGGGCTGTTTGGCAGTGTCTATAACAATCTAGAAGGTACGTTGCTGGGACAGTGACTTCCACTCCTGGGAACTGGTCCTCCAGGTCTACTAGCCCACCAGCTAAATGGCTTATTATTACAGCATTATAATTGGGAAAGACTGGAGACCATCCAAGTCCATCAACAGATGGCTGGTTAATGGATTATGCATCCAAACAACCCCTACTTGGATAAAGAAAGGTCTCCAAGATGCACCAGTTTGCAGAAAAAAGCAGGGAAGAACAATGTACATAAGATGCTATTTTTTTACATAAAGGTGTGTGCGGTGATGGGGGGCAGGAGAATCCATATTTGCACTTTTTGTGTAAGGGAGCGCAGAGGGACTCACTAAGAATCTCAGAACAGAGGCTTCTGTGCAGTGAGGTGGGGCTGGATGCAGACCGAGTGCATCGCAGACTTTCCCCTGACTTTTTTTCAGATTAAAAGACATTTGTTTGTGAAAACATTAGCTTTTCAAGCAATTTAAGACAAATAAATGATCACATTTTAGCCCACACAGGTAGTTTTGGGTACAAGAAGGAGCCCTGCCTCCTTCTTCACCTGGTGATTAGAAAGATTAGAGAGAGAATTTGTGTTTTCATTAATAAAAGAGCAAAGAGAAGTCACGCACTACTTCAGATTCATATTTTCTCACAATGGCTTTTAGTGAAATAAAGAGATTTAAATGTGTTGTCTAATCTACTTTGAGACGCACTTAAAGGACAGAGTTTTGGAGCCTCTAGAAGCCAAGAGGCAGAAAGCAGAGGAAGTGTCCTCAGGCCGCTGCCTGGCAGCCCCTCCTGCGGGGACAAAGGTTGGCGAGGCGGAGGCGGCTAGCTGCGGGGCTTGTGAAAAACTTAGCAAACTCCCATTTCACTCAAGTACCTGGGTATTTGAAACAGAAGCAGCTTTAGGTAAAAATTATTCTGGACAAGTAATGTGATTTCTTATTTTATTTTGAGCACCTCGACAGAGAAGTATGACTCAAAATCCAGGGCCCATCTCTGTCCAAATTCCACAGACCCTCTCTTAAAGGCAGGTCGTTGTGCTTATCTGTACACAGCTTCCTGTGTGAGTGACTGAAGAAACACCTCTTTGGGCTTGTATGGTGTGGGCAGGACTGGCACCTTCCAGCCAGCAGGGTAAAGAGAGAGAATTAACATGCACGGTGCACGCCAGGGGGACTGGCCCTGGTGAGTGGCTCACCATTCATTAAGAGAATGGGAGGTGAAGCCGTTGTTTGCAAGTTACAGACTTTGAGAAATTGTCTCAATAAAGGAGAACTTCATTTGGTCTTAGGTAAAAGCCAATCAATAAATTAGTTGGCTGAGGGCAGAGACGTGAAGGGAGAAAGAATTAAGGGTCAGGAGAGCGATCTGTGTGAAAGCAGGATGGCAAGGGAAGAGGCAGGGAAAGGGGAGGCAGCAAAGCCATTTACCAAGGAGACAAAATGAACCGAAGAGCTGCCCCTGCCCAGCAGGCCATTCCGTGGGATGTGTAAACCAGCCGATCCTCCTCGGCCATCAGGCCATCAGCCTTGGGGGCAGCCGGGGGAGGAGGGCCGGCCACCTCCTCCCGCGAGGCATCTTCCTTAGGGGAGAGGGCAGAGCCGCCGGGAAGCCACCTGCGCCGAGGTGGCCGGGCCCTGGGATGCTTGGAGCTACTGCAGAGGAGGCGGTTGCGGCCCCGTGGCATCCTGGCCCCAGGCTCCTCGTGGCCCAGGCGGCTCCATCACTGGGGGGACAGGGCCGGCGGCGGCGTGGGCTCCCGGCTGGTTTGGTAAAAACTGAGTCATGGTGACAGAATTCCTTCCATCTTGGTCTAGGCCACACCTCCGCTTCCTGGCTGCGTGCTGCGATTTAGCATCCTTCCCCGTCCACCAAGCGCATCACTGCCAGGTGTGTGTTACTTCTGCCCCTCCCCGGGTTCGCTGTTCCCACTCCCTGTTCGTAGGGCAGAGGGAGAGAGACAGAGACGGAGCACAGAGGAGGAGGGGCTGCTGGGAAGTGCCCCCCAGGCCCCGCACGGTGGGGAGGCCTGGCGGCCCATGGGGTCCTCGCTCCCCCGGGGGAGCGCCAGTCTGGTGAGGCGCAGGGTGGAAATTCACGGCCTGGCATCTGGCGCTCTTGTCTCCCACTGAGCCTTTTATGGCCCTGGGCAAATCTTTCAGTCTCCCAGGTGTGTCCTGAGCTATAAAGTGTGCAAATTGTGGTGGCCCCTTTCTTTCCCACAGCGATGGCCTGCTGGATCTTTTATTTTCCCCTAAGGGTAAAAACTCTGAGAGGCCACAGTGATAATCAAGAAGAAATCCCCTGAGTTTCTGAGAAAGGGCACATCTCTACGCTCCTGCCAACCTGCATCCTGCCCCTGTGCTGGATCCTCTGGGCAGGAGTCCCAGGCCCTCTGCTGCTCCCTGTGCTGAGCTCGCTGCAGGTCAGCACCCATCGGTTCAAAACCCTTCTACAGTCCGCCACGGCGGGTCAGAGGGGTCCCCGTAGTTGCTGCCCCTCCTCTCACAGCACGGCAGCCCCCCATGCGCCCTGCACCCACCTGTCTGTGCAGCCTCACACCCCCGATTCGATCTTGCTGGTTCACAAAGCTTCGGGGCTGGCCCCAAGTCCCCTGGGCTCAGTTCCCACATCCTCTTCTCAGGGAGGGCTTCCTTGACCATCCTGGGGGTGCCCTGCCTGACCTCCTCCATGGCACAGGCGGTCAGCCAGCCAGCTAGCCGGGTCCCACCTCCACCTTGGTGGTGCCAGCCTCCCTGGACCCTGGCACATGGTAGACAGTAAGAACTTACTAAGTGACTATAGCTCTATTGTAGCAATTCATAATAAACATTTATATTACAATTTGCAAAGCACTTTGAATGCAAAGCCCTGTGGCGTTCATGTATTTTCAGGTATTGCAGGCACATTTTCCTAGCCTCAAACTTAGATGTGCAAAGATGACCACTTTAAGTGTATTGGGAGTGAACTTGTCTCCACATCCCTAACTCCTCCTGAGGGCAGAGCATCTCACCTCGCCAGCACCAGGGAACTTCACATTTTCAACCTCCTCCTTCCGGCTCCCCTGGCTGGCTCTAGGGTGCCATCCTTTGGCTGGGTGTGGCTCTGCCAGCCTGGGTGGGGGACCGGCAGTCTCCTGACAGGCCTTATCCCCTCAGCCCTCCCAGGGCACTCTTCCTGGGACGGCCGCAGCTTCCTGCCTGTGCTGGGCTGGGAGCCCACCTGCAGCCTGGCCCTGGGGCTGCTCACAGTGACCAGGCAGGGTGCAGGTCCCGGATGCACAGCCTCCTCCTGCACTCCACTCAGGATTCTCAGTGTTCTCAGAGGCTCCAAGGAGTCCCAGGGGCCGCCCTTCTGCCTACATTGCCACAGTCATTACTCTTTAAGGCTCTTTCCTAAGTGCCAATGGGGAACAATTTTGGGTTCTCTAATTTTGGGCCTCTAGACCCATCAGGGGAATCTCAGATGCCAACTGGGGCATCAGGAAAGAAGAGGGCCTCAGCAGCAGTCACACCCTAGCCCCTTCCCCTAGCTGTCCTAGCCCCCCCTCTGCTAGGGTGGCAGGAGAACCTCGCTGCAGGCATACATCCTTCCCTCCACCCACCACCAAATCCACCAGGCTTCAGTCTTGACGGGCCAGCCCAGGTTTTAGAAATCCCCAAAACCGTTTGTCTCCCTAGCACCTGGTGCTTGCAAACCCAAGGCAAGCCTGGCTGTCAAACAATGGCCGGCATGGGCTTTCAAAAGTCTGTTTTGGAACTTGAAGGGAAAACACAAGAACTACCCAGAAGGAAAAATGTGTTGAATATTTCAAATGTTATCTGTATGCAAATGCATTGCTGATTTACAGTTTACTCAAACACCACCTATCTAAAAGCATTTGACTATATAGAGCTGTTGTAGAGACAAAACAGAGGCCTGTCAGGGTGTAAGGGCGCTTCCATCTGAGAGTCATCTTTTGGGTCCAAACACTTTTTTTGTATGTTTAACTTTGCCTCTTCAGGCTCTAACTGGTGATAAATATTTGATCACCTGTCACCCTTATTAGCCTAGAGATCACATATGATTGAATCCTATGTCCTACACATAACAGACCTGATATGTGTGAGTTGAATAGATAATTTTCTGCTCCCAAATTCAGCTCCTCTTAGAGGAATCAGTTCCTTTTATTTCCTGTCTACTTCCCTTTTCCTGGTGTTTGCTCCTCTTTTCCACCTGTTCGAAGTATATCTTGCTGGGTAATTTTTTTTGTCTGTCTATATTTCCTTCCCAATGCCAGACCAATAGATGCTTTATAATACCTTCAAGTAATAATTGGAAATAACCAAATGTTCATCTACTGGGGACAGTTGTAACTTGTTCAGTGAATTGTTATCTAGTTCAAAAAATTGAAATTATAAAGATAATAGATGGACATTGAAAATGTTTTAATACATGTTAAAAACCTACATGTTAAAAAATGAATAAAAATCATCTGTACACCATACTTCTAGCTATGTAAAAAAAATGAATGCATATTGATAAGAACTAGAGACGAATATGTAAAAAAACAAAAACAACTTCAAGATTCTGGTGACTGTACTAGTTAAGGTAACTCAGGTAGTTAAAAGAGAACCGGAAGAGCCAGGAGCTCCGTCCTCTCACTGAATCTCTAAATAAAAGCCTCTCCCTGGTTCTCCTAAAAAAAAAAAAGAGAATCTGAGGTATCAGTGGTTTAACAGACTAGAAGTGAATTTTTGCTCATAGCAAGTCCAGTACAGGTGTTCAGGGATTCAGGCTCCTTCTAGCTCATGGCAATCCCTTCCTCTAGGGCTGTGGAATTCTCTCCACTCAGTGATGGATAAAGAATCATGTCCTAACCCACTTTGGCCTGGTGACAGTCTATTTCCACTCATATTTGATTGGCTTGAGGGAGTCACATGGCCCCACTTGGACACAAGGAGAGCTGGGAAATGCAGTCCCAGCTGGGCTACAGCTTCCCAGTCACAAGTCCACACTATGGAAGGGATTATAATACTGTAGTAAATTCTAAGTACTTTAGATACTTTAAATACTTTAGTATTTAGTCATCTGTATCTGACCTGGTGATATTTTTTCTTTCTCTAAAGTTTTCTTTGGTTTCATTAGATTTATTTTTAAGGAAAAAGAGAAAATTAAAAGACTCCTGTGTATTCTTTTATTTCAGGAAAGTGAAACAGGGGCACATGATCTCAGGAAACCCAGATGACCAGAGAAACTGATAGACAAAGTGGAAGGCAGAAATCAAAGTGCGCTTCTCAGTACATGTCAGTGTTTCCTCTCACTTCCAAACCTTTACCCACCTGTTATGGACTGAACTGCATCTTCCTAAAACTCCTATGTTGAAGCCTTAACTCCCATTATGACCATATTTAGAAAAAGGGACTTTAAAGAGGTAATTAAGGTTAAATGAGGTCATAATGGTGGGGCCCTAATATAAGGACACCTAGTAACTGGTGTCTTTATAAGAAAAAGAAGAGACACCAGGAGTGCACATGTACAGAGGAAGGGCCACGCCTGGACATAGTGAGAAAGTGGCTGCCTGCAAGCCAGGAAGACCATTCCCAAGAGAAACCAACCTGCTGACACCTTGATCTTGGACTCCCAGCCTCCAAAACTGTAAGAAAATCAATTTGTATTGTGCAAGCCACTCAGTCTGTGGTGTTTTGTTACGGCAGCCTGAACAGTGGATCACTCCCCACTCCAAATTCTTAGCAAGACTATTTTTCTCTTAAAGCTCAGGTAGGATGCTGACTCCTCTGGGAAGCCTGCCCCTGCCTCATGCTTCACTGAATGTCTCTCCCTTGAGCTTTCTCAGTGTCCTGATGTTACTCTGCCCACATTGCTTATGAGACCTAGCTATATTGCCATTTCCTTATCTAGAATGGGAAGCCCACAACAGGAGGAACTGTATCTTATATTTCCATGCACCTAGCACACAGCGTCTGGCACACAGTAAATGCTCAATAAATAAATGGCTAGCAAGTTAACAAAAGGAACAAATATTTCTAAACTAACAATAGCAGAATGAGTAGATAATCATTTTGACTGGTTAAATCTGACCAGTGACAGTCTTTGAACCATGTGGCAGAGTCAGGGATGTTTTGGTCCAATGGATGTCTAGGAATACTTTATGCTTGACTATGCAGAGCTTAATAATATGGAAAGTCATTTATGAATATGTTGAATGAGAAAAAGGGCCCCTCTCCTTAGTATAGTGCCTCATCTGGCACAGGTTGAGAGACATGTAGGATTTGGAAAACTAATTGTTTTTCTGTAATTTTTGATAGAGTCTGTAGTGGCTTTCTTGGCTGAACTGAAAGCACAAACAGACAATTTCCTAAAACAATACATGACCCAGAATTTTCCCATTCTGGAAGGTCCTATCGCCTGTTCCCTGCTCCATTAAGTAGGCTACTTAAAATTGGATCTTTCTTTCAAGGCTCTCTTCGAGTACCTTTTCCTTTATGAAACATTCCCTGTCATTGCAACCTAAAGAGAAGAACTCTCACTCTTAATTTCTGCTCCATGTAGCATACCTTCCTGTTGAAGTCACCAGAGGATGGTGGCATTCAAGAGACCCTGGATTGAGGTGATGTCAGCAAAAAGGAAGACTAAGGATCTCTGCAAGCCATCTCCTCTATAAAACCAATGTGAACATCAGAAGAAATGGTTAGAATCATTTTTCTTTTCAGGATTCTGGAAATGAACCAAACACTTACAACAATCTGAAGAGCATTCATTCAAGGAAAATGGCTGAATCTCAGTATGGAAAGCAAGGTTTATGGCAATTTTATTTGCCCTATTCCCATTCTCCCTCGTCAGCTCAACAGTAACCTTGGAAAACAACAGCCTGCAATCACAATGAGAACCAGCAGCCTGAGAGCCACTGGAAGGGTCAGAGTAGGGTTGAAGCTCCTTCAAAGCCCCAATTCCAATAGACCTGTCATTATGTAACCTATCTAGTGGTTTTGTTGAAGACACCCATCATGAAGCTGTCTTTATTTGATCTGATGCAGAGCTTCCCTTGTGTGAACTGCCTTTACCCAGGCAGCATTTGTTGAAAACAATCAGAGATAATTGTTTAACTTTGCAGCTTTCTGAGTTGGTGGATAACATTTGGCATAAACAATACATACACCAACAAGTTTGAAATGCAAAGCCAGGAAATTAGATGTCCATAGGGAGCTCTGGGAATCTCTGATGTATTGCTAAGAATCTAGAAGGTCATGCACATGTTTGGGGAAGTACATATGCCCAGGGCTACGTGTATGCTCAGGCAAGGCATGAGAAGGCCCTACATTCTGAACATTGGAGAACTTTGAAGCTATGCACAAGCAGGAAGTGAAGCCTAGAGCAGAGTTGTAAACTGCCAGGCTTAGTTTTCAAGGAGCTCCCAATATGCACAGAGAACCCCTCAGCAAAGACTTGGAGACTTATTGGTTCCAGGGAGTTAAGGAAATCTCTGCCCAGTCATTAGCAGACTACTAAGCTAACTAAGCAGAGACTTCAGTGGCCACACACAACAAAAAGTAAGACCTTACAGAATTGGCTCAGAAAAGTTACTAAAAAACCAACAGCAACAACAAGAAGCCCTGGAGAGGGAAGAGAACCTGATTTCCAGAGTTGCCACAGTATATTATTTTAAATGTTTCATTTTCAGCAAAAAACTCACAAGACTTGCACATAAAAAAAAGGTATGATCCATATTCAGGTGGAAAATGTCAGTAGAAACCATCCCCGAGGAAGTCCGTGTATTGGGTAAGGACTTTAAATAATCTACTTAAAATATGTTCAAAAACTAAAGGAAACATTTTTGTGTGAAGAACTAAATGAAACTGTAAGAACAATGTCTTACCAAATAGAGAATATCAATAAAGGGATAAAAATTATGAGAAAGAAACAAATAAAAATGCAGGACTTTCAAAGCACAATGACTGATATGAAAAATTTACTAGAGAGGCTAAACCAGAAAAGAGAACAAATGAAAATGAATGGAGACCTGTGGGACTTCATCAAACATATCAACACACACACACACACACACACACACACACACACACACACACACACACACACACACACACACACACACACACACACACTGAGAGTCCCAGAAGGAGAGGAGAGAGAGAAAAGGAAAGAAAGAATATTTGAAGTAATGGCCAAAAACTTCCTAAATTTGATGAAAAACATTATACACTCAAGAAACTCAGTGAACTTCAAATAGAATAAACTCAGAGAGACACACCAAAACACATCATAATCAAACTGTTGAAAGGCAAAGACAAACAGACAACCTTAAAAGAAGCGACTTATCACATTCAGGGGATCCTCTATAAGATTAACACCTTAGTTCTCATCAGAAATTAAGAAGACTATAAAATAGTGGGATGACATATTCAAAGAAAAAGACCTTTAAGCAAGAGTTTAACCCAGCAAATTATCCTTTGAAAATGAAGAAGTTAAAATATTCCCACAAAAACAATAGCTGAGTAATTTCAATGCAACAAACATGCCCTATGAGAAATACTAAAGGGAGTTCTTAAGGCTGAAATGAAAGGATATTAGGTCGCAACCTGAATCTATATGAAGATATAAAGAGTGCCAGAAAAGGTAATTACATAGGTAAATATAAAAGACAGTATTAATAGACTTTTTTATTTGTAATTTTTTTCTATGTGATTTAAAAGACAACTGCATAAAACAATACTTATAACTTTATGTTAATTGACATAAAATGTACAAAAATGCAATTTGTATGCTAATTATAAATTACATCAAGGATGGGGGAGAGAATGGAACTGTAGTGCAGCATAGTTTTTGTATAATATTGAAATTAAGTTGGCATTAATTCAAATTATGTTGCTGTAAATTCATATGTTAATTATAATCCCTGGGCAACCACTGAGAAAATAACTACATCTAAAAAGTGACAATGTAATTAAAATGGTACATGAGAAAATATTTAACACAAAAAAGGCAGTAATGAAGTAATAGAGGAACAAAAAAGACACAAGATATATATAAAGCAAATAGAAAAATAGCAGACATAAATCCTTTCCTAACAGTAATTATATTAAATGTAAATGGATTAAAACTTCAATTACAAGATAGATATTGGTAAAATGCATTAAAAAATTATTCAACAATATGTTGTCTATCAGAGACATGTTTTAGATTCAAAGACACAAATGGGCTGAAGATCAAGGAATGGAAAAAGATATCAGGCAAACAGTAATCAAAAAGAGCTGGAGTGGCCATATTAATATCTGATAAAATAGACTTTAAGACAGAAATTGTTACTAGAGACAAAGAAAGAAATTTCACAATGATAAAAGGGTCTAGACATCAAGAGATATAACAATAATAAACATTTATGCATCAAAAACAGAGTTCCAAAATATATGAAGCAAAAGCTGACAGAAATGGACAAGTCAACAATAACAGTTGATGACTTCAACACCTTACTTTCAATAATAGAGACATAAGATAAACAAGGAAATAGAAGATTTGAGCAATGATATAAACCAGTAGACCTAACAGACAGAATATTCCACCTAATAGCAGGATACACATTCTCCTCAAGTACAAATGGAATATTCTCCAAGATAGACCATATGTAAGGTTATGAAACAAGTCTCAATAAATTTACAAGGGTTGAAATCATACAAAGCATCTTTTCCAACCAAAATGGACTGAGATTACGGTAGGAAATTTGGTAAATTCACAAATATGTGGAAATTAAACAATGCATTTCTAAATAACCAATGGGTCAAAGCAGAAATCATATGTGAAACTAAAAAAATCCTTTGAATGAATGAAATGTTAACATAATATATCAAAACCTATGGGACACAGCAAAAATAGTGCTTACAGGGAAATTTATAGCTCTAAATACCCATATTAAAAAAGACCAATATATCCTGAATCAATAACCTAACCTTTCATCTTAAGAAATTAGAAATGAAGAGCAAACTAAATTCAAAGCTAGCAGAAGGAAAAAAAAAGAAATAGAAATAGAAATAGAAAGAAAGATTGGGATTGAAATAAATAAAATGAGACTAGAAAAACAATAGGGAAATAAATGAAAACCAAAAAGATAAAAAAATTGAAAAATCTTTACACTGACCAGAAAAAAAAGAGAAAAGTTTCAAATTACCAAAATTAGGGTTGAAAGAGGGGACGTTACTACTGAATACAAAGGATGATGAGATAGTACTATGAATAAATGTACATCAATAAATTAGATAACATAGATGTAATGGACAAACTCCTATTAAGACAGAAATTACCAAAACTGATTTAAGAAAAAATTGAGAAGCAGAATATGAGTCAGGAAATTCCTCAAAAAAGCTTCCCACAAAGAAAACACCAGAACCAGATGCCTTCACTGGTAATTTCTACCAAGCCTTAAGGAAGAATTAGTACCAATTCTTCACTATATCTTCCAAACATAGACGACTTCCTAAATTATTCTAGAGACCAATATTGCCCTCATATCAAAAGCAGACAAAGACATCATAAGAAAACTACAAACCAATGTCCCTACAAATATAGGTACAAAACTTTTCAACAAAATACTAGTAAACTGAGTCCAGCAACATATGGGAAGTACTGCATACCATGACAAGTGGGATTATCCTAGGAATGCAAGGTTGGTTCAACATGAAAATCAATCAATGTAATATACCATATTAACAGAATAAAGGACAAAATCCCCATGATCATTGCAGTAGATAAATAGAAACCCTGTGTTCGAATCTTATCTCTGCCACTCACTGACTTTGTTGTCTTGAGCAAATGCCTTGACATCTCTGAACCACAGGTTCCTCAATGGTAAAAGACTAATCAGTTAATATAGCTAGCATAATCAATATATGCCAGTAATTTTAGTGGAGAACATGAGAGATTCTAATGCAATAGTAGAGAAGTAGGCTCAGGTATGTGTATGTGCATTTAATGAAGAAGCTTAATTGAAAAGAAAACACATGTGTTAATATTAAAAAAATTACACAAACATATAAAATAAAAATCTTCTCCCCAGTGGTGAAGTTTCAGACATTTTCTGTGACAGCTACATTTTCTTACCCTTAGATATGGTCCATGGGGTGCCAATAAGTGAAACATCTTGGCACATAGTAGGTGTTCAATGAATTTTACTTCCTCTTCTGCCCTGTGATACTTTTCTAATGTCTCTGGTCTAATTTTTATGGACCTCATTATTATTCACATTGTTATGAACTGTATGCTTTGTCTTCTGAACCAGTTTATGAGCTCCTTTGGAGGAGAGGCCTATATCTTCTACCCCTTTTAGACTTACCACAGGGTCAAGTGCATAGCAGCTGTTTAGATTTGCTTTTAAAAATATGTTGTGGAGAAAGTATTAGGATGGATAAGCTATATGAAACAATTAATTTTGCTTTAATTTGTAAAGTCATTTGGAAGTGTTATAAGTTAGCAACAATGCACTAAATACACTAGATTCACTATTCCTCTTTTCCCTTGTAGCACTTTGTTTACCACAATGGTACACTGGCACTGCAGAGTACAGTTAAATCTATCCTTGTAGCACAGAGCACACAGTAGGTACTTAAACAACTGTTGAATTCATGGAATACTGGTGAAATATGGGCTTATTCTTATTGGTAAGAGAACAAAGAAAAACACAGAACCTATTTAAGACATGAAAGATGTTAATGTCAGGATGAGCAATGAGTCCTTACCTATACCAAATGTGCAAAGCAGGTTTTTGGAGATAAAAACAAAAGGGTATTTTGAAGGCAATCAATTTTGTTTAATTTTAACGTGGCCATATTTGTGCCAAGTGATTAACATTTTCTCGTTAGCTTAGCAACTGTGATATGGCTAAAATATTTGGCAAAATGCTGATTTTAGAAGTTAGATGTTGTGCCAACCTTGCTAAATGATGTAGATATAATTTTTAAACCACCCAACCACTTCATGATTGTTTAAATGGGCCGTAACAGGTTTTCATCAAAAGAACAGTATTTTTCTTGGTGGAAAGAAAGGTATTTAAAGCCCTGAAGATCATGTTGAATATTAGGGAAAAGGGAACACATGTGAGGCATTTGAAAGCTGGAGATACTGAATATTAAAGAGAGATCACTCCATGCAGGAATCTGCTGCTATGTTCACAAGGACAGGAGCTACAAAACGTCCTGGTGTTCTGCTCTCCTGGACCACACTCCATGGGCTTGCAGGGAAGATGACGAGTCTGCCCTGCTCACACTGGAATTTGTTTTTATTTTGACTTTGCTTTTCTTGTCAATTAGAGACTCTTTGTTAAAATGATTACATAATTTTCACAGAACTATGTTATTGCAGACTGGAGGACATAAAGCCTCTTAAATGTGACTAATGTATTCACAAATTCGTGCCCAGAGCACAAATTTCTCAAGGGGGCCTTTCTCATACCATCTTTTCAAAGTGCAGTGGAGAGAGATGTAAATGCCCAAGAGATACAAGTGAGGATTCCGGTGAAGAAAGGGGATAAACTCCTTGCTCAAACAACCGACACAGGTTGGAGGGAACTAAAGCATTCTTTGCTTTGCGACTCATCTCCTTGCTCGGTTCCTGCCTTGTGATAAGGTTACCCTGAATGGGGCTGGCATCCTTCAAGGTTACTGTTCCAGAAAAATATTTGCAAATAATTTGACGTGCTGTCAGCTAGCAGGCTTCAGTGAATTCTTATAATTCAACAAACTAATGTGGTTTTTCATGCCTTAAGCTATCAATAAGTTGGATATGCAAAAGTTTCTATGTTTATTTAATAACAATATTTAAAAAATAAATCTTGATTATTCCATCATGCTCCAATGGAAACCTTCCACTCTGATGGCTCTCTGTGACCTCGGGCGGTTCTTCCTTCCTTTGTCTCATTGGGTATCACTGAAGAAACACGCTTTTCTTTGCAGGCTTTCCGAAGTAGCACTGATGCTTCTGCGTACATGCTCCCCAATCAAGTCTTTGCCTGTTAAATGACTGAACTCAATTCAAGTAGAATAATCCCAGTGGAATGGTGTGTCCATGAGCACAGGGCTCTTAGCTGGGGCTATAGGAAGATGCAGGCATTCCCGGACCTGGCTCGTCAAAGACTGATCATATCATAAAACCAGTGCCCTTGACTTTACGAGAACACAGAAGGGAATTATTGATTGGTTGTGGAGGAGGTGGCGCTGCATAGAGCTGTGAAGATGTATATAACATTTCAGCAGGTGGAAGTGCAGAAGCCAGGTTGCAGGCAGACAATTTGACTGTGCACAGACAGGGAGACAGAAACAGTCTGGCTCATTAAAGCAAGACAAATTGTAGGGATGATTTTTCTCCTGAGAAGTTTCTGGAATGAGGTCATCAAAACTATAGATCAGCTTTGGCATGCCTTGCAGAAGATCTCCAGGAGCTTCTTGAAGTTGGGTGTAGGCAAGAGCTCTGGGGTTGGTGTCAGAAGGAAACAGGATCCCAGGGGACTGCAGAGCATCTGAGTCGGGTGCCTTCTGAGCATGGCTCCATGGCGCTTCCTCTGGCCTTACTGCCACTGGACCTAAAGGAGCCTGGTGACCAACAATGGAAGGACAGTAAAGTGATGACCGTGTTTAACTTACACGTGCTTGCCCCTCATCAAGGCTAGAGTATGTGATACTGGGTTGGCAGGGGCAGGAACAGGGAACACCTTTAGGCTTCATGTTGTCCCCAGGGATGTCCTTTGAGCCAGGGCAGGTCCTATCTTTGGGGAATTTAGACATGTGCACAGAGACAGCCACTGGGCAGGGCACAGCTGGGGAAAGAATAGGCTAGCATTCATGCCATCAGTGGCAGGAGGCATGGCTTCTCAAATCACTGTGTCTAGTTTTTTAAAAAACAACTTCAGTGAAATACAATTCAGGCACCATACAATTTTCCCCTTTGAAGTATGCAATTCAATGGTTTCATATTCACAGAGTTGTGTATCTGCTACCACAACCTGAGAACATTTCATTATTCCCAACAGAAGCCCCACACCCCTTACCTGTTCCCTCCCTCTCTTCTTCTACCCTGCCCCGTCCTAGGCCACCACTAATCTACTCTCTGTCTCTATAGATTTGCCTGTTCTGGGCATTTCATGTGAACGAACTCATACAGTATGTAGTCTCTTGGGTCTGGTTTCTTTCACTCAGCATGTTTTTCTAGGTTCATCCATGTTGTAAAAGGACTATAAGCTCCCTAAGTACCTGACACATAGTAGGTGCTAAAAATATGTGTTGAATGAAACAATGCACAAATTATAGTAGTTGTGGGTAGTCATGGCCTTGAACTTGCCATCTGAAAACTCAGATTAATTCTCACCCCAGCTCAGCCACATGCCGCCACATGACCCTTGACTCTTAGCCTGCTTCCCTTTCATTTTCACCTGTACCACCAGGAAAATGGCTTCTGGTTCACGGCAGAGATTGCAGATGAGTTTTGCAAATCTTAATGTGGTGTCTAAATTAATGGCAGTATTGTGAACAAAGCAGTTAAAGAATACAAGTTTAGCAGTACAGATAACAATTTTATATAGACTTTTCCCTGACCTCCCCTCCTCTGCAATTTAATGTACAAGTAAAGGTTAAGCCAGGCTTGAACATATTTTTGTTGCTTTTTGAGCACACAGTTTTGGGGAAGAATTTACTTGTTATAGTTATAACTCTATTAAGCAGAAATATATCTACATTTCTTTTTATATTTTAAATGAGTAGACTGGCTTTTTTTTCTTGAGCAAAGTCATAATTGTATTTATTTTAAATTTATATCCTGTCTGCTTCAAAAAGGAATTTGAGGCGGCCAGGAAAATCATAAGCTATAAAATGAGCAAGCTCCATTTTATACTAATAAAATAAAAGTTAGGATCTCATCAGTGAAACAACTTCTCTTTGTGCTGTACTGTGTGCAAATATTTGGATTACTAAAGTGAATTTATGAAGCAATTACTTTTAATGCTATAAGAGGAAATTAAGTACTCATTGATTCTTGATTTATAAGCTAGAGCTAAAGATCATGAAAAAGCAAATATAACTTAATTAAATGTCCCTTGGCTTTGCTACTATTGAGGTCTTCACTCATAAAGTTAGTAAAACAAACCATTCCTAGAACATAAATGTATATTGGTTCTTCCAGTTGGGAAGGCAAATAATTTACTGGTTAAATATATTCAGCAAAGTTAACCCAAGTGAGAGATTTTCCCAGTGTCCTCTGGGGCTTGAAGAGATAAAAGCTATTGTTATAGTTTTAAGGAAACCATTGTCCCGGGAATGCTAGGCACTAATTTGTAGAAAGGAGTAAACGAAAGGGCATCTCATATTTTTTTCTGTTAGAAAATATACTTTAATATGCTCACAAAATAGACTATAGATCAGTGAAAGAAATAGAGCTTTATAGTCTATTCATTGGCTATACACTTGTAGTTATTCATTGCTGACAGTGAACACATTAACCTGGGATAATTTAATTGAATCTTCTGGTAATGTTGTTATTTTTCTACTCTGAAGTATAAATGATTTTTAAAAATTGGGTTCTAAAATGTAACACTTCAAGTGATGTGTACAGCAAATCAAAGAGCCAGTGCCAGTCCCCTTTTGTGCTCTATGAGTTATTGATTAGAAAAGAAAGAATAAGGAAAAGAAAAAGCACAGCAGCAAAGAGGACCGGATGAAAGTCAAACCCACTGGCCAAGGAGCGCTCACTGCGAGGGGCTCCACATCCGTCTCCCTTCCCTTCCTGCAGGTGTTGGTTCTCCGGCGAGATCAATGGAGTCAAGGTTAGGCTGCCTACCTGGTTGAGTAATGGGAGTATTTATTCAAAGAAACTGTAAATGAGCATGAACATTCAGAGTCTCGAAGTTTCTCATAGAAAATAAAGGTTTTGAGAAATCCTGCATCCCTGGGCTAGATGGGAATCTCATTGTCAATGGCAAATCATGATGGTTGGAGGATGGAAGAAAAAAGAGAATTGGCTTTTTAGATTCTAACTGGAAGCCTTAGGATAATGGTTATGAAAAATAGAATATGCTCATTTCAAAAAGGAGAAATCACCACCAGCAGGGCCTGGACTTCAAGGGCATTTTTTAGGAAGTACCGAGTGGCTAGCAGACTTTCTCTTGGGTTGTTGGCCTTGTGGTTAAGCGAACGTTTTGTCTAGTGGCTGCTTGGTGTTGGGATATTCTGCAGCAATGGAGATGTTTCCCTCCTTTTTGCACCCGGTGACTGAGTCCCTGACCTTAGTCTCATTGACAATACGTTCTGATCACAGTTACTAACTGGCCCCTATTTCCATACTGGGTCCATTAAGGATAGACTAAACATGTAAGAAAATCAAGGTGAAAAGAAATATCGATTTGCAAGGGCCATCACAAGTAGCACAGACCGGGGACTGAAACAACAGAAATTTGTCTTCTGATATTTCTGGAGGCTGGAAATCTGAGATCAAGGCGTCTTCGGAGCTGACTTCCCCTGAGGTCTCTCCCCGTGACTTGCAGATGGCTGTGTTCTCCCTGTTTTCACGATCTCCTCCTTCTGTGTGTGTCTCTATCTTAATTTCTTTTTTTCATATAAGGACGTCAGCCAAATTGGATTAGGGCCCACCCAAATGACCTCATTTTAAGTCAATTCCACTTTAAAGACCCAATCTCTATAGTCACATTCTGAGATATCAGGTTAGGACTACAACATATGAATTTTGTGGGGGACACAATTCAGCCCATAACAGAAGAGAAAGCTGAGAGGGAGACATACACAGCTGAGTCAATAACAAAAGACCTAGATGAAAAATCTAGTCTTTCTTACCTGGCTTTTGTCCACTTCTATCAGTGGTGTGCTGGTAAATGCTGGCCTATCAGCTACCTGACGATTTCTGTGGTGCAGATATTCCGAGCATGGCCGACGTCAGCAGCCGCGGCACTGTCACTGAATGGGGGCTGGGAGGAGACGGGGACAATGGGCAGGCAGGAGCAGGGATGAATTGGCTGATTTCAGCGGTCAAGACAGAAAGTAAAGGGGAAGAAACTGAAGCCCAAATCTGGTAATTTAAAAGCTATTCCTATAAGGCTTGATAATGGTAGAGGTTCAAACATGCTGATTAAAATTAATTATCTATAATTTTGTCATTTTGCTCTTATTTTATTGTAAAAAGTAAGAACTTTACAGAAGTATGGAGAAGGAGGACTGGGTGAAAAGAGATAATGATATAGAAAATGTTAAAAGGGTTCCTATTCCTGAAAATGTGGCAGACTAGGAACCTGGAAACACACACACACACACACACACACACACACACACACACACACACACACACAACCACTTTTAAAAGTGTCAGTAAACTGGTATGTTAGTAAGGAATAGTCAGAAGCCAACTTTAAGAGGAAGAAGAAATTCGGACAAGAATTAGGGCACAGAGGTATGTTGGTTTTCCTCTTAAGAGCCTATGATGAACAGGCTAACCTTGAACTTTGATTTTTCATAGCCCCATGGGAATAGGAGACAAAGATCAAGATCTACACAGGATGGAGTCTAAAAGAATCCCTGCTGCTACTCTAAAGCAGTCCTCTTCTTAAAACTGGGGGTGATTTTGTCTACCAGGATAGACGTGGCAGTGTCTGGAGACATTTCTGATTGTCATGCCTGGAGAGGTGGTACTGGTATCCACTGGGCAACAGCCAGGGATGTGGATGAACATCTTATAATGCAGAGGACAACCTCATACAACAAAGAATTCTTACAACAAAGAATTATCTGGTCCAAAATGTCAATAGTGATGAGGTTAGAAACCCTGCTCTATAGAGTTACATTATCAGTGTAAGAGTGAACCAGAAATTAAACCACTTTTCTCCCATCTCCCTAAATGCAAGTAAAGTTATTGAACAAAGTGTTTGAACAGTGGTGCTGTGTGTGCCTTTCCAAGAATTCATAAGCCCAAGATGCCGCCAAATAGATTTGTGCCTCAAATTCATTCTAACTTAGACTAATTTATCTCCTTTATCTCAGGCTAATTTAAAGCGGTTCCAGGCCTGTTGTCCCCCCTGGTGCTTGGCAGCAGCAAATCACCTTTCTCCTCTCTGGACAAATCCACCTTCAACCCGGGCCTCAAATAACCTATACATATTACTTTTCAAGAAATACCCACACATAATTAAAATCCACAATAAAAAATGTGTCAAGAGTGAAATACAGCAGAGATGAGAACCACATCCCCAAATACTTCAGTTGTTGAAATTAACACATTGAAAATATAAAATAAGGATAGTTGAATGTTTAAATAAATAAAATAAGTGAATGAAAATATGACTGAAGAATAAGAGATTATAAATAACAACTGCAGAAATTTGAAAAATAAATAGAACTTTAAAAATGAAAAACAGTGAATGCAAAATAATAAAACATAAAAATGAAAGCCAATTAATATTAAAAACTCAATAGAAAGCAATTAGACACAGCTGATGAGCATAAACTAAAAGGCAGGTCTACAATCTTTCCCTCAGTGACGGACAGAGGGATCAAGGTATGGAAAAGAAGAGGGATGAAGAGGGGTGGAGGATGGGATGAGGGGGCTCCACTTACGTCTAATCAGAGTTTCGGAAAGAAAAGAAAGAGAAAATGGTACAGAGGCCATGTTTGAATAGACAACAGCCAGTCGTTTCACACAACTCATAAAAGATGCCAACCCACAGATTGAAAAAGCCCAGGGAATCCCAAGCAAAATGAATAAATAAAAAGAAATCCACACACACAGACCCATCACAGTGAAACTGAAAACACCAGGAACAGAGATAATCTTTTAGAAACTCCAGAGGGAATAAAATTACCTTCAAAAGACTGACAATTAGACCACTGACATCTCAGCGGAAACAACGGAAGCCCAAACAGGATGGAATGATATCATCATTCTCCTAAGAGAAAATAACTATCAACCTAGAGCAATGTACCCAGTAAAGTACCTTTCAAGATAATGGAGAGACTTTGCTATCAGTAGACCTCTAAGTAAGGAAGTTCTAAAAGATGGACTGTAGGCAGAAGGAATGTGACCCAGATGGAAAGTTTGAGATGCAAGAATGCACAAAGAGTGAAGAAAGCATGTATGTACACATCCACAAACATGGACTGAATGAAACAATATTAACAATTCCCCTGGGTTGAAAAAGAGGAATAAGAACACTTACAAAATGGCAGCAAAGTCTGAAGGGGGTGATCTAAAGGTCGTGTATTGGTTGGGAGCAGAGTAAAGATAGTCATTAGTTACACATTTTGGTTAAGTGTGCATGTTAAAATCTCCAGGGTAACATTTAAAATAATGGAATTGAGATGCATAATTTCTAATCTAATAGAGGGAAAAGAGAAACATCCATATACAGGGAGTCTAAAAACAAACAAAAGTAATATATATATATATTGTTTAGGGTTACAAACACATATAAAACCACAAAGAAAAATAAGAATGACAAACACAGAGAAGTCAAGTTCATGGCTACTTGGCAGAGGGTGGAAGGAATCAGAAGGTCAAGGAGGGACACACCAGCAACTGACTTCAAAGGTAAGTGAAAATTTCTTAAACTGAGTGATAGGTACAGGATCACTGAACTGCTGTCATTTACATCTTAAGTAATCTTGATCATCTGATCATCTTTCGAATCAGTCATTTGTATCTAGTCAACATTTGATCACAGCAGACTTTCAAAAGAAAAGGAAAAAAATAACCCCCATCAACCACTTCCCATTTTCTGTAGCACCAGTAATGCCCTCAGAACCAGAGAGATTTAATAAATGGCTTAGCTCCCTCTCCTTCCAAGCACCTTGTGGGTGGGCACCATGCTTATCGATCCCCACGACGCCACCGGCACCTCCCTTAGGGTGTCAGACAGAGAAGGTGTTCAGCACATGCTGTTGCATTTAATTGAGTTTGTACAAAACCAGCTGTAACTACCAGTAGGATGACTGTACTTAGAAATTAAAGGAACACTATTTACTGTTCATGAAATATTAAAATAAAGTTTTTCACGGCAAAACTTAAAATGGTGTGTCTTTCATCTCTTCAGGAGGCTATCTTGATTTGGGCTTCCCTAGAAGCAGGTCCTAAGAGAGGGTGAAGGGATAAGCAGGTTATTTGGGAGGCGATTCTAGGACATACTGGTGGTGCACCGGGAATGAGACAGGGAAAGGAAGGAAGCCAAAACTGACAAATTATGGAACCAGTCCTTGGGGTGGGTCAATCTCTCTGGGGCCTCTAGTAGGAAGTGAGGAGCTTGCCTCAGGGTTAACCCGACCATGCGGTGAGGCGGCTGGGTATTTATCACCATTTCCCCTGAGTGCAGGTATTGCTGCTTTCATGGCATCTCTCCTTCAAAACTCCTGGCTTGTCCTGTGCACAGTCCAGCCCTCTCCCTCACTGGAGATAAAGCCCGTAGGCAGAGAGTTGCAGTGTTTGCAGAAAGCCTCCTTCAGCTTGTGGAGGTGAAAACTGGGAGGAACACGGACTAGACACCTACAGCACCTGCTAGAGCTCTGGAGGCCTTTGGGGTGGAAAGCTGAGATATGTGAACATAGGCAGGAGTGGTGGAATTTAGCTTTCCAGAAACAAGTTAGAGAAAGGGCGACTTGAGATAGTAAAAGTGGTTGAAAGTAATGGTCTCACTGGCAGTAAGTGGACAGAGGTGCAGGGACACACAGATAGGACAGAGACAGCTGTGGCAGTAACTGGGGCTTGTCTGAACATGGAGATGGAGAGTTAATTAGGAGGTGCCTTACATGCACAAGCATTCTACATACGGCAGGGGTAAGAAGACCAACAGCGTGTGTTGACATTCCCATGAAAAAAGGGAACTTTCTCATGCAAGGCAGATGTGCAGAGATGGCTTAGGCACTGCATTCATAAGGGTGATTCAGTGGCTGTAGTTTCATTTCTAAAGGACATACATAGATAAATATATTGAAAGACAGTAGATAGCATAGGTGAAGATATGGCAAGCAGAATGAAAGAAAAGCAGATGACAGCTCAAATATCAAATAAAGGGAAATTCAAGGAAAGAGGCATTCAGTGGGGCAATTGTTATGAGGGCAGTGAATGGACATTTGTTGATTGCTTTCCCAGAATCTATCTTTCCAGTATTATCCTGATTCCCCTTGAGGAATTCATCATTCTTCCATTATTAGCCAGGTGTCTCATGGTGGGAATGACTCACTTTCAGCTTTGGGATGGGTCCACAAAAGAATATAGATATTCCAAAAGACAGAGTAGAAAGAGGGAGAGAAACAAAGATCTTGGGACATCACTTGGGGCTGCTAGATTAAGCCTCACCTGAATCTGTCAGTATGTTCCATTTATTGTTTAAATATGTTTGAGTTGAGTTTTCTACCATTTGCAATGTATGAGTTTTTACTAACACAAAGAATATAGTATACAATGAAGATAAAGTTGTCATACATTTTATTAACCAAATAAAATCTATCATTGATACATAGAAGGAAAGATCTCAAGAAATGCAGGAGAAAACAAATAGCAATAAAATTGTAAAAGAAGACTTTAAAACTTCTCTTTAGGGACCAAATAGGAAACAAAAGTGAACATATGGACATCTGAATAATATAGTTAACAAGGCAGACCTAACAGATATAACTTTACACCATATACCTTTCCAGGTGCCGATGGTGCTTTTACACATTTTCACATTTAAACCACAACAAAAAGTTAATGTGTTCCCTAAAGACGGAAAGTGCCACAGTCTCTGCCAAATGCTTGTGGAGCTAATAACAAAGGTGGAAAAGACACAAACTCCAAAAACCTCCAAACCAAACAAAAACCCTCCTTTCTAACCCATTTTTTGAATTAAAAAGGAAATAAAACTTAAATGATAGATAGAATATCTGGGAAGTAACTACAATAATAATATGACTTTAAACCTTTGAGATAGAGCTAAAGTTGGACTCGAAGGGAATTTTCTATTAAATACTTTATTAAAGAAAAATATATGTAACTCAAGTATCCAATTCAAGTAATAAAAAGAATCTGTGCTTTCTGCTCAATTTTGCTGTGAGCCTAAAACTACTGTAAAAATTAAAATCTGTTTAAAAAGGTTTATAAATCTTAGGAAAATAGAAGTAAAACACTGAGACATAAAATTAGATATTAATAAATCAGAAAATGGTATAAGTAATAAACACATGAGATAGTTCTTTTTGGAGGAGGGGATCGATGCTTGGTCAGGAACTAAGAGAGAAACCCCAAATATATAAAACTAGGATTCACACAGGGAATCTAAGCGTAAGTACTGCTAAAACTGCTAAAACAGATTTTAAGAGAGTACTTTTTAAATTCTATGCTAATCAAGTTAAATACAAGGATGAAATAAATGACCTTCAAGGAAAATACCCAAGATCACAATCAACTGAAAGGTAACTAGAGCATCTAAGTGGGCTAATAACCAAGGAAAGGGCTGAAGAAGTTAAGAAGTCTTACCCGGTTAAAGTTCCAGACCCAAATTTCATGCACAGTTCATTCAAACCTTCAAGGAACAAACAATTCGTCCCTATGCTTCATTAGCTCTTTCAGAGCACAGACAAATAATGAAAGCCTCTAAAAACTTGTTAGAATGCCAGAATTTGTGAAAAAGATTGTGCAACAGAACAACCAGCTATCGACAGACAAAATCTCACTCAAACCCAGGTAAAAACTGGAATCCTCTCTTGAAACATATAGTCTATGGGACCTGGAAGGAATTATGACCAAGAAGAATTCTTCATAGAAGAGGAAAGATGGTTTAATATTAAGAAATTGATTAATATATTCCACTATATATTATCAATAGATACCAAAAATTCATTTCATAAGTTTCAATATCTACTCCTTATTTTTACAAAGCCCATGGTAAAATAGAAATAAAGGATACTTCCTAGATATAATTTTATGTGTGTGTATATGTGTGTAATTACCACACACAAAACAATAACCACTGTCCTTAATAATAAAACACTAGAAGTAATACCCATCAAAGTCAATAAAAACAAGAGTGCTGATTATTATTATTACCTCAGTTTGAGAGTTATTACCAAATTCCCATGCCATAAGGTTTTGACAATCTATACTCCCATCTACTGAATATGAAAGCACCTGTTAACTAACCTACACTCTGGCGTATGCGGTGTTTTATCATCTTTTTAAAGTTTTGACAACTTTAATGTAGAAAAATAATATTTCATAGTTGTTTTAATTATCATTTCAAGTGCTAGTGAACTGAATTTTTACAACTTTAAAAGCCATGTCTACTTTTGTTGAATAACCTATTCAATTCCTTTACCCATTTTTCTGGTTGATATTCCACATTGGAAATTGTTGTATTTGTAAATTAAAGATTTAATCCTTTGTTGTGCATCTTACAAATATTCTTCTCCGTTTATAGCTTGTCTTTAATCTTGTTGATGGTATTTTTTGACACAAAAAAATTTAAATGTTTTGTATACCTCTACAATTTTCTGACCCAGGCATAAAAGGTCTATTGTAAAAGCATAACATTATTTCCCACAATTTTCTTCTCACAGTTTTATAGTTACAATTTTACAATGAATCCCTGAATCCACTGCACTTTACTTTGGTGTAAGGATCAAGACAGGGATCCAAATAGTTAGCAAGTTTTCCCATACCCATTTGCTAAGCAATCCATCTTTCATGTATTGATTTCAGGCATCATCCTCAAATACCATTTCCTTCTGTAATCTGAGCTTTGCTTGTGTACATTCTATTCTGTTTTACTTGTCTGACTATTGCTGGGCCAGGACATACTGTTCTGGAAACTGGCATTATAGATTCTAATATTTTCCAGGGCAAGTGCTCTAGCATTATTCTCCCAGTTCAGACTTTTTCTTGTTATTCTTACAAGTCAGTTTTTTCAGATAAACTCTAGAGTTATTCTGTCAGGTTCCAAAAAAAAAATTCTGTTGGCATTGTGACTGAGATTATTGAATTCTGGTTTGATTTAGAAACAAATACTGGGTATTTCTACCTAATAATAAAATGTTTCTCTGTTTAAAAAATTGTTTTTATGTCCCTGAGTAGAATTTTAAAATTTCTATTCTTGAGTGTGTTACATTTTTGGTACTGTTGTGGATTTTCCATTGTATTTCCTTACATCATATTTTTAAAGTGGTTATTCACTATATGTCAAAAGTTTTCTGTATATTAATTTTGATTGGTAACCTTAGTAAACTGCATTATTCTATTATTGAGTTGTGAGATTCACAATCATGTATGCAAGTTATTTTTGCCTCTCTCTTTCCTGTATTTATACATTTTATTTCTTTCTCTTGTCTAATGGTAATGATGACAAATATTGATGGATTGAATTTGCCAGCCAGTCACTATATGCCAGGTGCTGTACTGAACTCTTTACCTGGATTATGTAATTTTTTTAACTCTGAGAATAATCTTATAAAGTTAATTTTATTATCCCCATTTTTTAGATGAGAGAATTAATGTGTAAAGTCTTATTCTTTGCAGAGTCTGCCTTTAAAAAAATCTGTCTGTCTGTCTGCCTATTCTTCTATTTGGCTTTTATAAATTTGTTATGATGCGTCTAGGTATGGTTTTCTTTATTTGAATCCTGCTTGGAATTTGCTGCATTTCTAAATTTGCAGATTGCTGCTTTGTTTGTTTTGTTTTTAGAATCAAATTTAGAAAAATTTTAGCCAATATTTCTTCAAATGTATTTTGGATCATTTTATAGTTTTCTAGAACTCTGAATACATGTATATTTAGACTGCTTGATACTGTCCCACATGTCACTGAGATTCTGCTTATTTATTTTTAATAGTTTTTCTCTCTGTGATTTGTCTTGATTTCTATTGATCTGTCTTTAAACTTACTAATTCTTTCTTCTGCTGTATCTATCTGATTTTTTGTTAATTCCATTCAAGGACTTTTTAATTCCAACTATTACAGTTTTCCAATTCTAGAATTTCTACTTGACTCTTTTTAAAAAAGAATTTCTAATGTGTTATTCCCCATATCTTCATCTGTTATATTGGTCTTTCCTATGGACCTTTAACATATTCATCATAGTTACACTGAAGTCCTCGTCTGCTAATTCCAGCATGAGTTGTTCGAGGGTCTGTTTCTAGCAACTACTTGTCTCTTGACTATCCTGTTTCTTCACTTACAGAGTCATTTTTAATTGTATACCAACATTGTGAGTATACTGACATAGTGCATAGAATATGAATTTTTTCTTGTAGCAGGCAGTTAAATTACTCACAAATCACCTTGAACTTACAGAGATTTGGTTTTTTGCTTCCTCTGGCCAGTTATATTTTAATATTCCCATAATCCTAGGGTGAATCTCCTACTCTTGGGACATACTTTTTATTCCTAAGGCATGGCCCTTCTGTGATTTTTTATGTTTACCACATCCATTTAACTTGGTAACATTTTAATTCTGAATTCTGTCAACCCTGTGGTGAGCAGTAGTCAAAATTCTGCTCAGCTCTTCCAGCTTCCAGATACTGTTTTCCTGCCAGAATCTTGGAATCTCACCTGAGTGTTAACTATTCAGGAATCAGCCAAAGATTTGAGGTAAATTTACATATAGATTTTGGGGTTTCCTGCTCTGTGACTCTCTGCTTTTCAGGATATTCCCCTCAATTTCCACCCTCTCAGTTGTCCCAAGCCCTGTTCTTTCGCTTCTCAGGCAAATAACCCTGAAGATGTCTGCTTGGATTCTAGTTGCCTTGAGCTAAATAAACTAAGGAAATTCCTCAAGGGAAAGCCTATAGAATTCTGGAATCTGCCTGCTTTTTGTTACTCTCCAGTGTCTTTGAACCTTTAAAAAAACTGTTTTGTTTTTTGGTTATAATTGTGTTTGTTTGTTTTTATAATTGTGTTTATAATTGTTTTGTGGGAGGGTTATTCCAATACATGTTACTCAACCAGTATAAGGTACTCCACCATTGTCACAACTGGACTCCTGCCCTCTGTCAACACAAATCTGGTGCCATGCTTTACAGTAGAGCTTTTTAAAATTTTCAGTGCAACCAATATAAAAGAATATTTCATGCTTTTTACATTAAACCAGTACAAACATACACATATCACATATCTGATACTACCTACTATATGGTAATATAAATAACATAATTTTATGGAAAGTAATTATTTTCTAAAAATATTACAGTAAACAGAATGGAATTGTTTTACCCTTTTTCAAATGGCTTTAATGTTTGGTTTAAAGCAAGACAGCTTGATTTTCTTATATGCTTCTGTAGTCAATCTATTGTAATATCACATACCATGTGGCCTCTGGAAAACTGTACCAGACACTAATAAAAGAATCACAGTGAAATGAAATCAAATAACATATTTATGTTATTATAATATTCTCGGGGACCTCCAGGGGTCCCCAGAACACACTTTGAGAACCACTGTTCATAATCACTATTATGAAAGCCTACTTTGTGCCAGACCCTCTATTTAAATTTTCAGAACAGCCCTTCAGGGTAGACATTATTACCTCCTGTGTCCTCTTTCTGTTCCCCACCCACCAATCTAGAGATGAACAAATGGACACAGAGAGAGACTCAACCATTTCCCCAGAGTTTTACACTAGTAGATGAAGGTACTAGAAATTCAAGCCCAACTCAAACTCTTTCCATCATCCCTGTCTTTCAACACATTTCATCAAAAACAGTTTCATTAAAAACGCCATATAAAGGTGAATTAAAAGACAGCAGTTTCGTTGGTCTCCTCCCTGAGTGCTCTGCTGAAATGCGACATGCTTTTATGGTTCTTTGCGAGGCCAGGACCTAAAGGGACCCAAGCCTGTCCCTGGCCACTGTCTGTGCAGGACAACCTAAGCTCCTCCACGTGCTTCCCTG
Organism: Manis javanica; assembly: GCF_040802235.1. Lineage (NCBI taxonomy): Eukaryota > Metazoa > Chordata > Mammalia > Pholidota > Manidae > Manis > Manis javanica. The sequence goes on along the minus strand of NC_133162.1, from coordinate 6,479,419 downwards.
ATGTTAATCCTGATGAATGGCTCAGAATGTGCTTTTAACACATTGCATCACACACTTTGGTGTAGGGATGATTATTCTGTAATAAATGAAAGGATTACATCCTCTCGTGAAGAATAGGCAGCAAGGGTAGATCAATTTCTTAAAAAGATTTTCTCTTTATTACTGTCAGGGGGTTAGATCTAGGACAGTGCAGCATACAGATAATAAAGGTGAAATACACGATACTTTGAAGATAACTACAACCCACTTTCTTTTTTCTGACAGTTATGGAGGGAAAGGAAAACCACAGATGGCTGATAAGACCCAGAGACGTCCTTTCATTATATGTCTTAAGAGACAGAACAAGTGAGAGTAGAATAGAAAGAGACACAGGGAAAGATTAGGAGGATAAAGAAAAGAACTGAACAGTCCTGTATTATATGGGTGTTTTCTGATTACTGCACATCTGTGGACAATATTTGAGATTTATTTCCTCTCTCTGGGGATTCCTTGCTGGGCTAAAGTTGATGTCTGGTGCTATGTGTAGCTTCTGTGAAGGGATCCCTTGGCAAATTAAATTCCACGGTTTTGTCTTCATTCATAATACATACTTTATACATCTCTGCAAATAACCATTGGAATTTAAACTAGAAAGTGACAAAACAGTCGTGGCTGTGGGTCTAAACAAAATGGGAACATCTGACTATTCTGAAGCCATCCATCCCTTAGCACTTTATCTTTCACACCAGACTAATCTTTTCCCATTGAAATGGTTCTTTCTTGCTTTTAGGATTATCAATGTGAAGAATGAAAACAAAGACATTATAGCACAATTTCTCAAAATAAATCTCTATGCTAACATTGTCCATATGAGAATAGGAAGAAAATCACTGTAAAAATTTTAAAGAAAAAGGAAAAAAACAAATTTCTCCACACTCCATCCAATACTGGCCTAGCCTTCAGAACACAGTAAAAATCCATGTAATTGTGGGCAGATTCAACTTTTTCACAGAACTGTTTCAAGGTCTAACCTTTAAGGTCCTTGTTCTAAACGTGAGGTCCTTTTTAGCACAATTCAAATCTCAGCGTCCTCCAGGGACTTTCACCTGGTCAAGCAGGGGAACTAAGGCAGCATACGCTGTTGAGATCACTAAGACAGAAGTATGCCACGCTGAAGTATCAACGGTTGGATTCAAACTGGGCATAACTGATGGACTGACCAACTTTTTAATTATTTTGGAGATCTGCAAATTATCTAGATACACTTTAAGTTCAGGTAAAAATGTGGGGTTTCTTTCTGTATTTATTTGTAAAGGGTCAGTATTCTGTTTGAAAGAAAGAGAAGTGAGAATATAGATTACAAAGAAATTATAAAACAGCCCATGAAAATCAATATATAAATGTAAATACAACAATAAATAAAGGAAAACAATTATCTGTAATCTCACCATCTTAATACCACTATTTGTGGCATTTAAATTTTCTCCTATGTTTATGTGTATGTCTACACCGTCTTTCTTTTTTAAAAAGGTCATATTCAAATTGTGATGTAATTTGTATTGTTTTCTAAAATTTGGCATTGTGTCATAAGGATTCACAAGGTCCCTACATAATCTTAGTAATCTACTTAGTAGATATACCATCTTGATTATTCCCTTGTGACTATAAATGCACGTTCTGTCTAAATTTTGTGTGTGTAGAATATTTTCATGCATATTGCTTTCCCATTTTTTCTTTCTCTCTCGGTTGATCTTTGTTTCTTTTATCCCTAATCCTCACTATTATTCCCCTCCCTGCCATTGGGAACAATACTAATGTGTTTGTTTTCATTTGTGTGGGTTTTTGTAAAGTGTGCATTGTTGTGTATGTGCATTTTTTAAATTTTATATAAATGGTATTTGGTTATATGTCTCATTCTGTTTTTTACTTTCTTCACTGAGCACTAAGATTAAAATCCATCCAAACTGCTAAAGGCATATCTATGTCATTGCTTCCTGCTGCAGTGAACATTCCGTGGTGTGCAACCATCACACACCGAGTAAACTATCTGCTCTCCCAGAGCTGGGATCCCGATGGCCTCCAACTCCCCACCACTGCCAATAACACTGCCTTTGTACATGTTCTTTGGGAACATATGTACACATGTCCCTTTTTGGATCCGTGGAGGAATTTCTTCGGGATGTATGTCTAGGCTGAGGTTGCTATATATGGCTTATAATACTTACTTTAGGAACAGCCAAATGGCTATAACTTTTTAGATGTCACCAGCACCTCATGAAGATTTCACTTCTGCATATTTCTTGCAATGGTTGGAGTCATCCCACTTCCAAATGTTTGCCAGTCTTACAGATGTCATGTGATAACTCATGGCTGTCATTCTGCTGATACATTTACTGCCAATCTCTTGGAATTCCTCTTCTGTAAATTACCTATTTATATCTTCAGCCCATTTTTTTTATTGGGGTTGTCTTTTTCTTTTGATGTGCAGGACTTCCTTGAATATTCCATTTATCTCTTATTGGTTTTAGACACTGAATATAATTACTCCTTTCTATCATGTTTTAAAAATCTTGGTCTACAGTGTTTTTCTTTGCAGCAATCCTTACTTTTGATGTAACTAAATTCATCCATTTTTTAAGCTTCTATGATTTGTGCTATTGATATATCATTTATAAAGTTATTTTCTTCTCGTCTATCATAAACACACTGCCCTATACTTTTTTGTATAGACTTTTTAAATTCATATTCCACAGTTAGGTTTTAATTCATTTGGAGTCTACTTTGGAATATCATTAAAGGTAGGAATCTGATTTTGTTTTTCTTCACATATAGTGAGCAAGTTTCCCCAAACCTCTCCTTTAAAAGAATCAGTTCTGTCCATTTTGACTGGTGGTGTCACCTGTCTCATATACTAAATTCTCATATCTATGGATCTGTCTCTATTCCATTAGTCTGTTGCCTGCTTTAATACTAATATCCTGCTTTATTTCTTCATAGTAGGTTACAATGAATGTCAAACCTTTTTTTACAGTTAATTTAGGTAATCATGGATTTTCCCCTCATTTATATGTCAGAGTAAGTGTATTGAGTTCCTATAAAAAATTCCAGAGGGAACTCTACTTGGGATTACTCCAAATTTATAAAGTAATTTGGGAACAGTTGACATTAAATCATCCTATCCAGGAGCATGACAGTCACCCCATTTATGCAATTTATTATCTATGCACTTTATGGGAGTTTAAAAGTTTTCTCCATAAAACTCTTATGTATTCTTTGTTAATTCCTAGATACAGTATTTTGTTCTATTGAAAATGGTATCTTATTTTTTTAACCACAATTAGATAACACCTCATACCAGTTAGAATGGCCACTATCCGAAAAACAAGAAATACAAAGCGTTGGCGAGGATGTGAAGATAAGGGAACCCTCCTACACTGCTGGTGGGAATGCCAGTCGGTGCAGCCACTGTAGCCACAGTATGGAGGTTCCTCAAAAAACAAAATAGAAATACCATTTGACCCAGTAATTCCATTTCAAGGAATTTATCCAAAGAAAACAAAATCCCTGAGTCAAAAAGATATATGCACCCCTATGTTTATCACTGCATTATTTATAATAGCCAAGTTATGGAAACAACCTAAGTATCCATCAATAGATGAATGGATAAAGAAGATGCGGTACATATACGCAATGGAATCTTATTCAGCCATTAAAAAGAAAGATATCCTGCCATTTGCAACAACATGGATGGACCTAGAGGGTGTTATGCTAAGTGAAATAAGCCAGGCAGAGAAAGACAAATTCCATATGATTTCAGTTATTTGTGGAATCTAAAAACAAAACAAAATGAATAAAATAGCAATAGACTCACAGACCCTGAGAAATGACTGGTGGTTACCATAGGGGAGGGGCTGGGATGGTTGCAGAAAGGGGATAAATGGGCACAGAAATTCTCAATCATAATATAAGTTAGATGGGGATGAAAGTACAGCATAGAGAATATAGGGGGATAACAGGGTACAAAAATTCTCAATCACACTATAAGTTGGTCATGGGGATGGTGGTACAGCATGGAGAATATAGCCAACGATTCTGTAATATCTTTCTATGTAGACAGATAATAACTGCACCAGTGGGGGTGAGGATTTAATAACGGGTAACTGGTGAACCACTGTGTTGTATACTTGAAACTAATATGTTTATATGTCAACTATACTTCAATAAAAAAATTTAAAAAACTTTTTTAATGATCTCTTATTTTTAAATTTTATTTTCTAGTTGGCTATTGCTTGTGTTTCCTAATCGAGCAACTTCATTGAACTTTTATCAATCATTTTTCTAAATGTATTGAAGCGATCATATAGTTTTCTTCTTTATTTGATTTGACATGGTGAATATATTGATTTTTGACTGTTATGTCAATCTTGTATTCCTGAAATAAACCCTTGGTTTGTCTGTTTATTAGTTATTGGGTTATTACTTAAGTACTACTAGATTAATTTACTAATACTTTGCTAAGGATTTTATATTTATATTAAAGAGGTATACCATATTTTCATTTCTTGTAAATGTTTTTGCCTGGTTCTGATATTACTGTAGTCCTCACTTTATACAACGAGTTGGAAAGTATCCTTTCTTTCTCTATTTTCTTGGTGTAAAATTGGTATTATTTGTTTCTTAAAAGTTAGATGAATTTTATCAATGAAGTCATCTAAACCTAGAGTTTTATTTGTGGAATGATTTCTCATTACCAATTCGATTTTTATAGTGAATATAGAACTCTGCAGATTTTTAAATTTTTTCTTGTTATACCTTTGGTAGTTTTTGTCTTTCAAAACTTTGTCTATTTTATATAAATTTTCAAATTATTGGCTTAAAGTGACCTTTACTATTTTTTAAATGCCTGTATGATCTGTGATGATGTCTTTTCTTCCATTCCTGACATTGATAATATGTCTTCTTGCTGTTTACTTGATCAATCCAGCTAGAGTTTTTATCATTTTATCATCTTATTGATAGTTTCAAAGAATTTGCTCTTGGTTCCATTTTACTATTTGTTTCCATTTTATTGAGTTCCATTTCTTTATCATTTCTTTCCATTTTCTTTGTGTTTAATTTTCTCTTCTATTTCTTAAAAGGGAAATGTAATAATTGAGATTAGACTATTATTCCCTTAAAAACAAATATTTATAGTTACACATTTTCCTCTAACCATTGCTTTAATTCAACCCCAAATGTTTGATATGCTGTATTTTCATTATCATTCTTTTGAAATATTTTCTAATTTCTCCTGTGATTATTTCTTTGTCTCATGGAAGCATGTTGTTTAATTTCAAACGATTTGAGCATTTTCAAGATATCATTTGTATTGACTTCTAATAAAGTTACATAGTGGTCAGAGATCATACTATGTGTAATTTCAAATTTAAGAAGATTCATTTTAGTGAATGTCCCATGTTCGCTTGTATTTTGTAGTTGTTGCATGGAGTCTGTTGTAAATATCCATTTAAATTAAATTTGTTGATAATGCTATTCTCTATTTCTCTGACTTTTTGTGTACTGGTCCATTAATTACTGAGAGTGGAGTGCTACATCATTAACTACACTTCTTTTTCTACTTCTCCCTAGGTTTTTTTTTTTAAATGTGTTCTTATGCTCTGTGATTGGGTGCAAACACATTTAGGATTGTTATGTCTTCTTAATTAGTGGGCTCTCTCATCATTAAAAATATTCGTCTTTGTCTCTTGTAGTACTCTTTGTCTTTAATTCTGTTTGTTATTTTTAACCTACCAATGCCTTTATAGCCTTTATATTTAGAGTGAAGTCTTGTGTTTTCTTTAATCCAGTGGAATTAGGCTAAGAAGAGTCAACTGCAATACCAAGATGGGTCCAGGAAACTAGCAGGAAAGTGGGAATTGTTTTAGTAACTAAGACAGTGTCTGGTTAATTTTAAATCCAATGATCCAGTTGGCTTGAATTTATTAAGCTCTTAACTTCTAGTATCGTATTTTCTTGATGGTCTTAAGCCAAGAATACATTACAGGAGGGGAGAAGCACTAAATTTCAACCTCTTAGGGGGGAAAAACAAGCAAGAAAATAAAATAAAACTTTTTTGCCCCTCTTTAGAACTCTGCCCATTACTGATTACTGAAGATGTGCTCATTGGGTAATTAAGTACTTTAGTGATAGTCAGGGGTGTTGGATGCTGGAACAGAAAGACAAGATGTCATTATTTTCCAGTAACCTGTAGTCTTTAGGCTGTGGTGCTCTGAAGGTCAATATTTTTATCTCTGTAAGGGCAGTGTACATTCGTTACTCATCTAGCATTTCCAAAGAAGCCATTGTTTGACACAAATAGAGCCGGACCAGTACTCAGTCTTTATAATGAATTATCCTGCAAGAGAATACTCAGAATAAAGTACTTAGAAAATTTGCAAACTCCTGTTTTAGCCAGCATGACTTCCAGCAGTTTTAATGAAATTTTTAAAGGAAAAAAAAAATCACCCTAACATCAAACAGTGTGCTTATATTTCTGCTGCAAAATAGTACGGCACTGACTGTTCCTCAGGTAATCAGTTTCCATTAATTACTAATAACAGTTATAACAGACTGAATGAGTCTCCCAGGCTCAGCAACTCAACAGTTGCGTGTGAGCTATAATTTGCATTTAAAATAGTCAGTCATCTCATGATACAAATCCTGAGATCATACAACTGCTAACTTTTATGCAAGAGGTATGGTTCATGATATAGTGTGTGCTCTCCTACAAGGCACTTAATCATACGATTAATGCTTATCACAGAATTCTTATATATCAAACATTTTAATTGAGCCTTAAAATTTAGTTTCTCAGCTCTCCACCTACTGTGGAAATAACGTTTTTAGAATTAGCAGTTGTAACCTAGTGCAGACTGACTTTTTTGAAGGAGTTTGCTAAATGATTAGAAGAATACTAATTTTAAATTCAGGATTCAAGAAAAATATTGGATCATAAATTAAAGTGCTGTTTACAGAACTTTCCCTGAATTGTGTTAAGGTTTTCTGTATGAAATAGGGTCTCTGCCAGGCCATCTGAAACCTAAAAGAAGAGGATTTAATTGTGGTGGTTGTCTTCTAACTATATATTTGAATGCCTCTGACCTTTGTTCACTCTGCTCTATGAATCTGAACAAGGAAAAGGCCATATTAATGTGACACTTGTAGGACAATGGCCGAGATTCCCTCCTGGTACCTGAAAATCCAGACTATGAATCTTGATGGAGAAAGATGTCATTCCATAAATATGGAAGACGTCCTTAAGCTGAGAGATCTATCATTCTGGCCTTATTTGTCAGATGCTGAGAAGCAAAGCCATTCTCCTGAGACTCTGGGGGGTCCTGGAGGCCCCCTTCTGAAAAAAAAGACTTTCACAGGAAGCTGGCCCGAGGACTCTTTACTTTCTGGTTATGTTGCCAAAAGAATGCCCAGAAAAAGTGAAAGACAAAGAAGCATTATTTAAGCTGTACAAAGAGAAAATCCTAGTGCCAACACTGTCTACAACCTAATTGCTTTGATGGGGCCAAGAAATTAGGTAGGAGATCAATTTAGTTTTAAGTTTTTACTTTAGGAGCAAACAGTGCTTTTTTTCCTACTACGTGGAATTTTACCTTTTGCTATTTGATATGAAGACATATCAGAGGTCAGACTAAAGATTGGGACTTCAAATAATTTCTCCATTAGTCCTGTGTAATGCCTGCCTGCCATATATTTAAGCATTTTGAGAGAGTATGTATACAATGTGCGGTGTAGATCTTTAAAGCTTGCCTTCTATGAAAATGAATACACATAATATCAATAACTACAATGTATGGTTCTCTGGGAAAACAGGGGGAATCAAATTATTCATGAAGTCAGATTCCATATGATCATGAATGGCCTGTAGGATACTGACAGCTAATGTTACCCATCAGCGCCCAGCAGAAGATGTGACCTTATGTTCCTTTACACCCCACACCCCCAGTGTTTGAGCCACCTTCTAAACTTGAAAATAGAAAGGCCACGAGAAAATATAGTGATCAAACTTGTATTCAGGAAGATGATACTCTTTGCTACCATTTGTGTTTGTGACTATGTAGGGCGATAGTTATCAGGGAGGTAGCAATGGGAAGAGGGGAATCTTCTGGAAAACTAAACTGTAGAGGAAGAAATGTTAAAAAGCAGGAGGAGACAGCCCAGTCACTTATATTCTGAAGAAGGATTGTATTTATTTTTTTTACATTAATGAATGTTGGATATAATAGTTGTAATTTAGATAGGCTTTCAACAAATATTTTTATGTCTATTAATTTCAGTCTTAAAATGTTAGAGCAGGCAGGGATCCCTGAAGCTGCATAGCTCAGTGTTCCTTCCGAGGCAGGATTTTCTTACAGGACATCCTAACAAGGTTACCCAGATGCCACTGGAACCTTCCGTGGGAACAGCCCTTCTCTTCCTCATGAGGCAGCCAGTCAAGTTATTACTGGTAGAGAAGCCTTCATCTGCAATGAAAGCTCCCTGTCTGTACCATGCAGTCCTCCATGTGACCAGCTTTTCATGGGATGAGCCTTCAACCCTCCCTTCCCCAGGGTAAAGAGTGGTTGATGCCCTTTTCCTTAGAAAGCAGAGAAAAGTGAGCAGAAGTGGTTCTTAACCTTGATGAGGTCATTGTTGGAAAATCAGATGCCAGCTAGAAACCCTCTTCTCTTCCTAAAAAAAGTAGGCACATGCTCAAGGAGTAATGGGGACATTTGCTTTTATTTTGAATTTTTTCAATCAAGCAGTTGACCTCGGGATGTTTTGTTTCAAAAGCTGGATGCCGATGGACTCTGGTTAGCTAAGGGCTGCTGATATGCTGAAGATTTTGCCACACAGGCATGTGCATCGTCCCATTTCCCTGGTGAGTACCCGTGTGGCCGGTGTCCCACGTTCCCTTGGCAGGAGACCCTGATGGCTCAGGCTCTGTCTCCTTCTGTGACCAGCCTTACTTGGTCACCATCTTCAGAGGAACCACCCACCTCTCCACAATACAGCATCTTACACTGTAGAATCAACTGTGATGAACTGTGTTGCTGGGGCCTCACAGTAAATGGTGAAGGAGCAGTTTTATTCTAATTGTTCAGAGAGAGAAACCAAGACTTGCCTGGGTCAAAGGGGTGTGTGTGTCCAGGACCCAGCTGGCTAGATGCCTTGTTACCCCATCTGGCATGCTTTCATCTGCACAAAGCCAGCTTCCGCTCACGAACCCAGTGAGCTGGACAACAATCCCGTTGAAACCGAAGAAGAGTCTCATCCCAGCTTCCAAGCTCACGTGTCTAAGGCGGAGTTTCCGCACACGGGTGGGCGGGGAGCCCCAGGAGCACACCCTTTATTCCTGGTCCCAGGGGAACCAGGGGTGGCCAAAGGAGGGGCAGCCCTTGCCAGGGGAAGGGACGCAGGAAAGTAGGTGATGCTTCCCCTGGCGGGGGGTGTGGGGGGAGTGCCTGACTCCCAGCTTTGGGGGGAACGAGCAGCCTTCCCTGAGAATTTGTTCAGGCCCTCAATTAGGGGTCAGATAACATCGAACAGAAAACAGACTTTTTGTTGCTCTTGGCCCCAGCCAAGCAGTGTGCGGACGCGGCCTGCTCCAGAGAGCACCACAGAGGGACACCGAGGAGGCAGGGCCTTAGGCCGGCCCCCAGCCGCACGCCGCTGACCTCCGTTTGGGCGCTTGACCAGTGTGGCTCTGGCCACGCCGCCCCTCCTCTGTGCGCCTCACTTGCCTTTCTGACCTTGACAATGCAAGGAAACACTTTCTTCCGCCGCTGTTCTGAGCCCCAGTGGTGAGGCTCATTCACAGCGAGCAGGGAGTGCTGGCTGTTCACACTCGGTGCTGGAAGGCCCTGTGGCAAACCAAAGCCCCTCTGGATCCTCGACAGAAGGCACGTCCAGGCCTCCCAGGCCGGCCAGAGGGTGTGAGTAAGTGCCCAGTGCGCTTCCTCCCAGGCTCTCCAAGGAGCGGGGGGCTGCCTGGCCAGGCCACCTGGTGGGCTGCGTGCTGGGCAAGCAGAAACCAAAGCAACCGGGGGCTGTGGGACAGGCCCCGAGGGGACCCCAGGCTCTGCCTTTTATGGGCTTGCCCAGGGCCTCACCCCACAACTCAGGACACTGTAGACTCTGAAGTGGGACTTCTACCAGAACAACGGATACAAGCGGGCGATTGCGGGCTCCAGCACAGGGTCCTGCTCGTTGCTGTGTGTCTCGGCGGGGCAAGCACCACCACCGTCTGGGTGTGCCCACACCGGGCTGCCCGCATGGCCCTTCCTCGGACTACACTGCTCTTGGGGACACTGGCCGAGGCTGCGGGATGTGATGGTTAATTTTTTATGTTAACTTGAGTGGGCCATGGGGTGTCTCCATCAAACGTCATTTCTGAATGTGTCTGTGGGGGTGTTTCTGGATGAGATCCGCATTTGAAATGGTGGGCTCGGAAGGCAGATTGCCTCTGATCCACTGAGCTCCTGCCCACACGAACAGTGGAGGGAGCTGCTTGCTTTCTGCCCCATTGACGGAGCTGGGACATCTGTCTTCTCCTGGACTGCGATTTGCAGCGTCGGCTCCTCTGGGTCGCAGGCCGCTGGGCTCAGCCTGGGAACGCACCGCCAGCCCTCCTGGGCCTCCCGCCTGCACATGGCAGCCCCTGGGCCATCTCAGCCTCCATCACCACGGGAGCCAAATCCTCATTATATATGTATATCACATCTTAGAATGCATACTATATATTATATATGATTATGTACATATATATATAGTCTCCAATTTTGTTCACCTTTCTCAAAGTTGTTTTGAATATTCTAGGTCTGTCCTTGGCATTTCCACATAAATTTTAGAGTCACTTTTTCAGCTGTGAGTTGTCTTCCGGCATGATGACGGCTCCGGCTGTTTTTGGTTTAGCCGGGCAACTTGGAAAGGCGGTGAGCACAGCGCTTCTGCACAGAACAACGGGCAGGGAAGGTGTCTTGGGTCTCTGTCTCTCTCCCTCCCTCTACCCCTGGCCCTTACTTGTTTAACTATTCAAGAAATACTGGCAATTAAAATTCTGGTTCTACAGTCATGGTCTATATCAAGCATGTCTCCATGGCTGAATCTCTCTCATCTGGATGCCAGCAATTGGGATTTGCAGTACAGATGAAGACAGTGGAACACTTATTTTAATAGGCTAGAAGGCTTCTCGGCATGTTTTGAGTAAATTGTGCTACAGTCATGCAGAACTGGATTAAAGTCTGCTTATAAATAAGACCCAAATTGCATCACTTTGTCTGTAAAGTGTAACAGCCAGTGTCACCCACTTACATCTGCGTCTGCTGTGGTAGGAAGTGTTCCTGTCTTTACTGCTTTATAGGGAAAGCACTTCATGTGAGTAGGTCCAAGAGGGCCCTGTATCTCAACCTAGAGCAAACACACACAGGATCGTGCTTGCCATATGTCCCCAGGGCTGGGGCTAGGGTGAAGATGCCAGTGCCTGGAGCACAAAACCTAGTAAGAGTCCTGAGAGGATGCCACACCGAAGCTGGCCCCAAGTGACTCATGATCCTCGCCCTAGTCCTGGGGCCCTGCAGACAGTCGGACGGAGAATGTTTCAAAACAGCAGTGTATCTTAGACATTCAGGACATTCATTTCCAGCCTGGTGTCATGCATTTCCTATCTTCTTTTAAATTTATTTTTAAAACTATCTTGGCCTCCCTATGTTACTCCCATCTCCTTAATCAAACCAAAAAAGTAACAGGAAAAAACCCTTCATTCCCCAAACTGAGTTCACATTGTGGATTTTAATACATTTAATTTTTCATAAATCAAACCTTTCTTCTGTGGAAAGGTATTGAGTTTGTGCCAGGCCCTGGGCCATGATGGGAAAGGCTGGTGTGGTCACTGACCTCCAGGAGGGCATGGCCTCTGGGAGAGAGGGAGACACCCCTAAATCACTAAAGGTGAAGGGAGCTGGAAGGTGCAGAAAGAGAGACAGGGGCCTCTTGTGGCTCCTCAGGGCAAGGAGGGATCATGCTTACCTTTGGGATGAAGGGGTCTTTGAGCTGGGCCTGAAGCTTAGTACCCATCAGTTTTTATCAACCTGTTAATGGCACAATCAGCAATGATGACACCACCACCTCAAAGGTTCAGAGCACTTTATAGGAAACAGGAATCTGCTGAGGATGTCGTGGGATTTCTCCTCTAATCCTCACAAGATTCCAGTATATAAATATGATATGTAATGCACCAATTACGTATATGGCCCCATTTCACAGATGAGAAAATGAAGCCCCAGAGAGAGGTCAAGTCACCCTGAGCTTTAGTGAGCAGAAGAGCCACGATTTGAACCTATCGTTGCCCAAACATGAGCAGAGGCAAAACTTTATGTTAAAAGGACTCGTGTTAAACACTGAATGCAACCATTCAGGCTCTTTTTATTTGGAATGTTTCAATATTGAAGTGTGTTGGAAAGGTCGCAGCTCTCCATCATAAAGTGCGTGTGTGTTGGCTAGTGCAAAGCTTCTGCTCACACACAGGTGCGCGGGGAGGACCCACCCACTGCCCTTTGCCCTTACACGCACTCATGGAGCTCGTGAGGCTTTACTAGCCACAGTGACACCCGCCAGTTATCTGTGCTGTAGTGCAAACAATGAAATTCTTATTATGTACTCGGAATCTTCAAAGCCATTTCCATGGAAACTGTGTTTTCATGTCATATCTTTAATGAATAGGTAATGAAAGAAATGCTGCATTTACAACTTCATTACTAGTTTTAAAAAGAAAAAGAAAAGTGCACACACACACACACACACACACACACACACACACACACACACACAAACCCAGCTGTAAAGTTGAATTATGGTTGCTGTCATGTTGCAGAGCATGCTGAACACCACAGAGGAATTTGCAAGGCTGTCATTTTGGATTGAATGAAAAGAAGGAAGAAAAAAAAAATTTTTTTTTATTACCAAGACCCTACCAACCAGGCCCAAAAGTTGGAATGTTAGCTCACAACTCATCTCATTATGATTTTAATAATTTTGGCACCAAACTCCCCACCTTAGGAGCAGGCACGTTTGGGAGTGGAGAAGGGAAATCTAAAATGAACTCCTCTTTTCCTTCTAGCACCCAAATAGACCCTGTCTCTTTTTTTGAGAAGATAATGTTAAAAGATATGTTAAAGTGACTCTAAGACTTTCTTATCATCAGAAGGTTGATGAGGTAGAGATCTGATTTATTGTTAAAAGATTGCTTTAATGTAACTTAAAAGATTGTCTAATCATGGCATATAATTCTTGGAGGAATCAATTCTTGTGACATCAGTTCAAATATTTTACAAAGACTTTTACGGGGAATTATTAACAAAGAGCTACATGGCCTCCAACTTGATGGTCTGCTCAAGACAGGGGAGCAGATCTGAAGGGGCGAAGCCACTGAAAGGCAGGGAAGAGGAAGGGGCCATGATGCCGTCTCCGTAGCCACACCTTCCAGAATGTTCCCCTGCAGGCAAGCAGGCTGGCACTTCATGCTGAGGCCCACACCCCTCTTCACTCCATGCCATGGATGGAATGTGCAGATGGGGTGAAAAAAAATATCAGTGGTAGTTCTATTGGCACAGAAAAATATATAAAACCTTATGTCCCTTGCATCAGCCCATCCCATCTCCCAAGCCTCACCCCGCTGAGGTGTCTGGTCACCTAGGAGTGCTGTGCGTTTCCCTGTGTAGTCACGTATCATGCCCCTGAGCAGTGACATCCAATTAGTTCGCAGGGGCAGCAGATCCTCCTCTGCCAGGTCCCTGCACCTGGGGTTTGTGATAGTCTCAACAATAACTGGGACAAAGCTCACCTTTGTTCATTCCTAAAGAGAGTGTGCTAAGAAATCCACAGGGAAAAAAAGGTATCTGAAGATATATGGAGATTACTTTCAAGTGCCCTTGGGAAAAAGATGTCTGTTTGTCTATAGAACATAAGTTATTTGTTCATTAAAGTTTTTCCTGAAGAGCTTTGGACAGGTGATATTTTTTTCAGTATAACTCTAAGTCCTTGGAAATAATAAAGCTGCATTTCTTAAATAATATTCTATGGATGAGAGGCATCATGCTATATGCTATAATGGAGAAAAATACTGTCTGGGCTCCTTTACTAACTTGCTGTGTGACCTTGGGGAGTTCACTTCTCTGTGCCTTGGTTTCCTTCTCTCTACACTGAATGGGTAGGACAGAGGATCTCTGCACCTCCACCAACCCCCAGCCAAGCCCCCACCTGCAGGCTGAAGCACAGAGTGGCCGGTATGGCATCCTGAGACAAACACTGTCCTGGGAAGCCTCCCCGGGCCTTCTGGCTTGACCCAAGCCCCTGCTGGTGTCTGTGGAGTCACTGCAGCCTACATCTACACAAGGCCCTGGACAAAACTCAACTTCGCCCTCCTGGCAGACGTGGCCTGTGTTTGAGGTCCTGTCCTGTGAACTTGCATGGGCTATATTATGTGAGCCCACCTCTAAGCTGCCCTCCACATCATGGACAATCCTTTCAGCCATTTCTGTGTGACATGGTGACACGCAGAGTATACTTGAACACTGACTCAGTGCAGGGGGTGGGAGAGGTCTGGAGGAGGGGGCATGGCAGTGGGCTTGCTGGACCTTCTGAGCTCAGGTCCAGCTGTGTGACCCTGGGCCAGTCGGCCTGAGCCTCTGTCCGCAAGCAAGAACACTGACACCCAACCCCTGAACATCTCTTTGGGTGCATCTCTTGGGCGGTCACCCAAGAGAATATGGTGCAGCTGATTTATAAACTATAATGTGCAAAATGCAGTGTTATAGAGAGACCAGAGCAGGCACAGGACTCCCTCTAAGAACTCAACAGGCTTCCAGCTCCCGTCAGACTCACTGCTGATCCGGCTGCTTGTCCCTAAAGCCCTTTCAACACGCTTGATAGTCACGTTAGGCCACGGCTATGGTCTCCTGCATTCCCCCACCATGTTTTTCTTACAGGTTAGATTTTTCTTTCCTTATTTGTACCCATAGCACTTTCCACAGTGTTGGGCAGAAAGGACTCCATCGTTATAACACTGTAGATGTATATACTTTCTGGGGGGGCCATTTGATAATGAACAGTTATAGAATCTATACAAAATACAAAGTGGTTTTTCCCTATAGCACAGCCATCTTCTAAAGGACAAATGATTCTGTTGATCAATATTTTCATTTCTGGAACTTTATCCTAGGGATACAATCTGAAATACATAAAAAGATTTATATGTGAAGATGTTCATTGACGAATTACTTATAATACGGAAAAGTGGAAATTAACGTAAATGTCCAAACTGGGAAAATGGGTAAATAAATGTTAGTGTCTGAAATATGTAGACTACAATGCAGTCATTGGAAAAGAAACCTGGCAGCATGGAAGAGCTTCAGTGTCACATCTAGTCACGAAAAAACTGTGTAAAGTTGTACATTCACCACTAATTCTACAAATATCTCGTGAGCAGCGGCCGCGCAGCAGGCATTCTTTATGGGAAGCGGAGCAGTGAACAGCAAGCCAGCTCCCAGCCCCGGTGGGACGAACCCTCAGAAGGCAGGCTGGGAATGAGGGGCATGAACGAGCAAGGGGAATGCAGGCCGTGCAGCTGCACAGGGAGGGGCAGGCGGAGGGGGAGGAGGGATTGAAGCAGGGGACAAGGCTCTTGGAGGGAGTGATATTTAAGCCATGAGAATACCAGCGGAAAGGGCACTCCAGGCAGAGGGGAGAGTCGACGCAAAGAGGCGGGCACAAGAGTGGCTCCTCGGAGGAGCAGACGGAAGGCAGCAGGCCGGGGGACAGTTGGGAGGACGCTGGAAGGGAGCAGGGCTACGTTCTGAGGCCTGATGCAGAGGAGGACTCGGCCGTGAGGCTGAGATGAAGACAGAAGGAACCACTGACATCCTTCGTTTCTTCTGGGATTGGATTGCCACATTGCATTTAGCCAATCAGCTCTAAAAAGATTCCTCACCCAAGTGCAAACATTGTTAATTTTTTCTACATCAGGAAGTCACTGTGAGAATTAGCTGAAATAATTCGTAGGAAAAAGCTTTGCAAACTGTAAAGTGCTACACTATATTGGATGACGATGATGACACAAACTTCACATTGAGGCTGGACCCGTGAGTGGAAATTGAAGGGGAAGATGGTAACAGGAACTTGCATCTGCACACCACCCTGTCCTTCCTGCAAGTGCCTGACAGTCTCATCCTCTAAGAAAAGCTCCTGTATATTGTTTACTGTACGTGTCGAGTACCGTGTTAAGTGCGTATATTAGTACCTAGGGCTACGGTAACAAAGTGCCACAAATTGGGTGGCTTAAAGCAACACAAATTCATCATCTCAGTTTTGGAGTCCAGAAGCCCAAAGTGAAGTGTTGGCAGGCTTGGTCCCTTGCAGAGGCCCTTGGGGAGTGTCTGCTCCATGTATCGCTCCTGGCTTCCGGTGGTCGCCAACAGTCCTTGGGGTTAGGTGGGCTGTGGAGTCTCACTAAAATCTTTGCCTCTGTCAGCACAGCTGTTCTCCCTGGGTGTGTGTGTGTGTGTGTGTGTGTGTGTGTGTGTCTGTGTTTCTGGCTCTGTGCCAGATTTTCCATTCATGTCGAGACACCAGGCATTAGGGCCTAATCCAGGGTGACCTCATCTTAACTCAATTATGTCTGCAAAGACCCTATTATCAAACAAGGTCATGTTCACAGGTTCTGAGTGGGCCTGAACTTTGGGGGGACATCAGTCAACCCAGCCTAGAACTCTAATTCATTAACCCATTTCACATGACTCACCAACCATATGGACGATACTTTCATTAAGTCTTAATTTAGGGACAGAGAAGAGACTTGGAAAGGTAAAGAACTTGCCCCAAATCCAGCAGCTTTAAGGAGCCATGTCCAAACACTGGCCTCAAGCTTCCTTAATCTTTACCACTATCTCCTGTTTCTCAAACTAGGGTGCAAGGTCATGTTCCTGAGACCCCTCTAAGTCTCCACCATAATGCAAAAATTTTTCTCTTTTCTTCTGACAATACTCTTCTAAAAATCTGTGTCAGCATATTATGGAAACTTGCTGTGTAACCAGATATTGCCTGAGTGCCCACCCTGTTAACTGTGGTTGGGAGCACGCCGGGGTCAGGGCCAACAGCAGGCAAAGATGCATAAGGAAAGAGTGCATCTCACCGCAAGGCCCAAGTGACGTCATGGCGTGGGACCGACACAGGATTCCCAGAGCTGCCCTGAGAAAAGCGCCTGAGGCAGGAAGGCGAGGCTGCATCACCACGGGACCCTCGGGACTGGTGGCTCTCGGGGCTCCCCACACCCAGCATGGGAGCAGCCGCGAGGAGTCACATTGTGGGAAGTGATTTAGTTCTGGCACAGTATCATCTGTCACATTAAATCCATGCTTTTAATTGGAATTTTATAGGTTTTATGGTTTTGTTTGTATTTAATCTTTAAATTTGTTTTGGCTTTTATAGATGTATAAAAGCTATAAACATAAGGAAATTATACCTAATTTATGTTTGCACATATTTGAGTAATATTATAATAAAAAGAATTAAGGTCAACCTGAGGCAGTCATGAGATTTTGCTCTGGTGGGAAGAAACACACCCTTGTTCTCTCCCCACACCCCTGTCTTGTGCAGCCAGCAGGGTAGGGTGTGCTCTTACCCTGCTGTGGGGGGAGGAAACCCAATTTTGGGGAAAGCAGGTAACTTCCCAAATGGTGCCACACAGGTGGTTCATGGGACTTCTGGGAGGCCCCACCGAGGGCTTGTGACTCCAACTGTAAGGGGCAGAAAACTCAATGCAACCCAGCTGAGCCCTAAAGGGAATTTACTGGAGCAGGTTACTAATAGATCAGGGGTAGAACTCACTTCAGGCTGGCCTGGATTTGGGGCCCAGATATGTGACCAGACTTCAGTTATCTCTTCTCTTAGCACCCCCCCCCCCCACCTTCTCAGGCCAGCTCTTCCCCCAGGGTCCTGAGAAGGCCACTCGCAGCTCCCAGGACTTGGTACTTGTCCGTTCAAGTCCAGTGGGGACATGGCAGCCCAGAGGAAACCCTCATGTCTGGCTCTGACAGGGATGCCTGTCTACCCTCAAGGTGTAATGGACCAGGGAAAGGGATGAGCCGCTTGTTAATCAGCCTAGCATCTGGGACACAAATGAATTTTTTGGTAAAAATTCAATCAGCAGTACACTTAAAATGGGGTGTGCTCACCCCAGAGCTAGGGATGCAGCCAGCAATACCAGAAGCACGTGGCCTGGTGTCTCCCAGAAGGAAACTGGGGGAGGATACTGAGGAAAGAGTGAATGGATGAGGGGCATAAACCTAACTGACGTCTAGGAGACAAAGCCCAGGGGTTGAGATGGGAGCTCTTCTCTGAGCTTTTATCATCTTAACGCTGCCACCCTTCTGCTGTGTGACCATGCTTAACCTCCGAGGACCTCAGCACCCTCAGCTGTCAGATGGGGGTCATGATAATGTCTAGATCATAAATGGTTTTTTATTTTTGGTAAAAATTCAATCAGCAGTACACTTAAAATGATCAGCCCAGCATCTGGGACACAGAAGTCCTTGCCAAATGTTAGCTGTTGTTCATAATGATTTTTAACTTGGTCCCCAAAAACAAAAGTAAATAATGAGGAGAATGATGGTTAGGGTGGAGGCGGGTAGGTCTGCTCCTGGGCTTGATCAGGTGAGGAACCGGTGCTTGCTTAGGACAAAAATCCCCGACTCGTCCCTTAGTCACAAAGCCTCTTAGAAGTGGGGCTGTTGGGGAGGTTTCCTTAAGGTAGAGAAGTTCAGGTTCCTGGATGTCTGGCGTCAATAAGGCCATGATGCATCCCCCTGTGCGCATGTGGGTGAGGACCGTGTGTGTGCATAGAAGGATCTGGAATAGGTCTGAGTTCTTCAGTCAAGCTCAGTTTAGGAACCATGCAGGTAAAAGGACATGGAAGGTCAGGTGGTCCGCGGGGATGAGAGCCTGTGAGTCCTGGGAACTGCCAAGACCAAGACATAGGGCCGCCGGGGCTGGCCTCTGTCCCCCCGCTGAGGCTGCATTCATGCTGCTGCTGACTCGGGCTTGAGAGCGAGGGCCAGGAGGACCCCGAGTGTGAAACTGTCCCTTAAATCAAAGCACCTGGTGAGAATGTGTAAATTCTCCCAGCCTGCGGTAACACCTGAGTATAAGAAGGTGGGGGGCGGGGGAGAGAATTCCTCTATTTTCTCTCAAACTCGGCAGGGCCCCGCTGAGCCTTGCAGGGAAGAGGCAAATGGGAAAGGCCAAAAAGCAAAGCAAACCACACGGAACCCGCCAAGGCCCTGCTGGTGCGCGCTGAGCCGGCTTCGCTCCTGGGGCCTGCCCTTCTTCTCACCGACTTCTGAATCCTTAGAACGCATACCAGGGTGTGAGCGTGGGTGACTCCTCTGGCCACCCAGCCGGTGCCTTTTCTCTCCTTCCCTGTCTGGTATCCCAAGAGCAAACAACGCCTCCAGCAGGCACTGGGCTGAATCAGGTGATGCACTGATGGGGCAGAATGCCCCAGGACAGGAGCAGAGAACACGATCCGACCTTGCTTGCCTGCAAAAAGGAACAAATCCTGCAAAGGCTCTATTTGAACTTTCTCTGGTTGATCAGACGTCCACCAAGGTGATTCAGACGCCCTAAACATTCTTTTAGAAGCCTTGGTTTTCTAGATGGATTCTAATTCAAACCCATGTTGCAAATTTAATTAAAAGCCATGAAAAGGAAATGCAGGGCATAAATCAGTAAGGGTGCTGCTCACGGGACTAGAGTGTTTTTCTTTTAAAATGTCAGGGTTTCTCTCTGATAGGCAGTCTGAGGATTTGCAGCATGAAGGATTGAGAATCATTTTTAAGGTGAAACTGCAAAAAAGAAATGTGTAGTGATGCCTCCTCAGATCATGTGAATTCATGACCAGGATGAAAGCGGAAGGACAGAATTAGTGGTGTGGGGAAGGTTTACCATCATGTATCAGTGCAGACAACTGGGAAACAATGTGACTTTTCTAAAACAGGCGAATGGTTAAATCAGGTTACTTTCACATGCTGGAAATGTAGTTATTAAAAATCATATTTAAAAAATAGTTTATGATAGATGAATACCTGCAACTTGAAGCTCAGGTTATACAAGGAAAGTTCAAAACTATATGGTGTATGATCCCAATATACAGAGAGTATGTGCAAAAATATACAAAGAAACGACTGGAAGGAAATCTTCCAAAACGATAACAATGAAAGTGAAAAGGGTGTCTTCACTGCGGGGAGGTGAGATTGGTGGTATTATTTTACTTTCTTCTTTATATTTTCCTTACAAACTTTTGCAAATGAGAATCTTTATATTCACATATGATTACCTATATATCATCTATATATACATATATGTATATATCACACATATGATATGATATAAATATTATATGTATATATATCACATTTATAATCAGAAAGCACTTTTGAAGCCATTTGGAACAACAGGAAATAGGAGATCCTGGGGCTACAAGTACATCACCAAGAGGTGAGCTTGAGAATTCTCTTTGAGCTGCAGCCAAGTACAAAGATCAGCCTTCCTGATTCGACAGTAGCTTCCGTTCACTCTGCTTCTCCCGGATGACTGCAAACTCTTGCCTTCTTCTTCCGTTTACATCCAGCCTTCTCAAGTTTTCTGTGCACCTCCATTCCTTTGTCATGATGATGCCAGGGTTCTTGTTCACGGAGCCGAAGAATGAACTTCGCAAACAGTCAAGGAAAGAGAGCAAGGCAGAGGCTTTTATTCAGAGAGAAAGCGGAAAAGACAGAGCTCCTAGCTCAAGCCAGGAGGGGACAAGAGAGCCCTGGGGTGGTGCCGTGTCTAGGGGATTTATAGGCAGTTGAAAGACAAAGGGCTAGGGATGTACACCTGCTAAGTGGTCTCAAATACCTTTGAAGAAACACAAAGTTTCTTATTAGTCCTCCCGGTTATTTACAAGAATTTTACTGCTCTGATTTCCTCCCAGGATAGCAGCTTCCTGGTCTGGAAGTGTATCACTCAAGGCCGCCTGCTCTGCTCCCAAGCTGGGCTGAGTTATTGTCTTTTTAACTAATTGGGTTTCAAGATGGAATCCTTCCTGTTTTTTACTATATTGTTTGGGGCTTGCTTGCTACATTGCTCAAGTTAGAACAAATAATTTGTTTAGGGCTAGAGGAAGAAAAGCAGCACTTGGGTAGTTAGAAAAATAAGCTGGGCCCCCCAGCAGGCCAAAGCAAATCTCATAATGGTTATCTTGCTTTTTCTTTTCCCAGGGGCCCTCACCCTACTCTGTCTAAGCCCATGGTCCCTGTCTCAATGATAATTTGACTTCTATTTCTTGGCTCCACGGGCAGTGTTCACCTTTACACCATTGATAACCTTCTGATATTTGAATCCTAATCTGTTTTAGTGAACTTGGGCTGCCATAATTGAGTAACACAGCCTGGGTAGCCTAAGCAAGATTTTTAATTTTCTCACAGTTCGAGAGTCTGGAAATTCAAGATCAAGGTGCTGGCAGAGCTGGTGTCT
The DNA here is from genome assembly GCF_040802235.1 of Manis javanica. Taxonomy (NCBI): domain Eukaryota; kingdom Metazoa; phylum Chordata; class Mammalia; order Pholidota; family Manidae; genus Manis; species Manis javanica. Next base: position 6,457,840 of record NC_133162.1, on the reverse strand, counting down.
TCTGAGGGTTCTCTTCCTGGGTGCAGATGGCTACCTTCTCCCTGTGTCCTCACATGGCCATTCCTCTGTCCCTGGGCACTCCTGGTGTCTCTTCCTCTTCTTATAAGGACACTAGTCCTGTAGGATAAGGGCCTCACCATTATGACCTCATGTAACCTTAGTTCCTCCTTAAAGGCCCTATCTCCAAATACACTCACATTGAGGGTTAGGGCTTGAACATATGAATTTTGGGGGAGACACAATTCTGTCCAAAACACCATCCTGCCTATATTGACCACTCCATGTCCATCATTTTCCACTCGGCTTCCAAGCACCAGGTTCTTATGCTTCTGTGCTTAACTCCCTCATATTTTTTCTTTAGCTTTTTCGCTATTACACCTTTTTAATTTGCTTCTTAAATGTGCAGGCTTCTGGGGCCCTCCCTCCTGTTGTGTTTCCACTCTTGGTGATTTTTTTAAATTTCAAAAAATACATAAAGGCAAACACTGGAAAGAAAGTCACAACTGCACACTTAGTATGTGAAATAAAAGTGATTATTCTTGTCCTTCCAGTTGCTTTAATTTCATCCTTGAGAGACATTAGTTTGGAGCATATCCTTCTATTTTTCTGAAAGGGTAGAAATATAGAGACGTGTATACTTTTAAAAAATAAAATGGGATTATGTTATATGTATTGTTCGGCACACAGTTTTTATCCCTTAAAAGTATGTCCTTACATGGGTGGTACATACAGCTCTTCTTTATTCTTTCAACCATATGTATAGTATTTCCATTATATGGATGCATTGTTCTGCTCTTGTAATACTACACAAACTTTTGCAATGTAAAATAACATGTTTGTGACTAGTGCTAATGAATTATCTGGAAGAAACTAGATCCCCAGTAAGAAGCTATGGGCCTAAACCCTTGGCTGGGTCAATAGGTGTCAAAATGCATTGCCTCTTGCAAAAGATGCTTTGCAATGGAAAATAAAGCCTTTTCTCCTCTGGAAATTTTAAGCCCTTGTCCTACCTGTTGGAGATTACTGTCATATTTTTACTTTTATCAACAAAGTTTACAAAAACTTGGAATAAGAAGTTCTCTTCCGACGGGTAAGATTCCTCAAGGGAGGAACAACCTAAGACAGGCACAGTCGCAGGGGGGCCATCAGGTGAGAATTTGGGGATCAACAGAGGTGAGGCTCAGAACCTCACCCCCCCTGCTTTGAGAGAAATCTTCTGCACCCGTGGATGTTTTGCGGCCCTTGTCTAGCCTGGATGAATACTTAGTCCATAGGCACACACCTGATCATCTACATTTGCCCTCTTACAGCACTAAACTATGTTTTCTACCTTTATCTTGCATCTACCTACCACTTCAGCATTTTATTAAAAATAAAAATAATAATAATAATAAAGGAAAAAATGTGGGATCAACATATAAATCAAGTACAAAAATCAAACGAATATTCATATTTGACCTGATTGTTTTTAGGTCATAATGCGTGATCAAAACCGAAAGTTTCTGTGATGACTGCCCTTGCACTGTTCACCATGTAAGAATTTATTCACTATGTAAGAATTCGTTCACCATGTAAGAACTTGTTCGTTATGCTTCAGAAGATTGGAGACTGACGAGAATTAGACTTGAGATGGATTAATGATTGTACATTGAGCATTGACCCCCCATACTGAATTTTATTGTTGTTAACAACCATTTGATCAATAAATATGAGAGATGCCCTCTCAAAAAAAAAAAAAAAAAGAAAAAAGAAGTTCTCTTCCCCAGAGAGTCTGTTAAAGAAGAGGCAAGCCTTATGTACCCCAGTCCCCACTTCCAGTCTCCCTTTCACTCATTCTAAGCCCAAAGAAGCCGAGGTATAATTGTGCCTTCAATGTGCTATGGAAAAGGTCATTTCAACATGTTTGAGAAGAGTTGGTGGATGGCCTTCAGAGTTGTTTGGGAATTTTTTAGTTAGGAGTCCCTGACATAAACAAATGCTATAAATAAATTACCAAACAAGCAAGAAGTGCTCAGAATTGTTTGCCTCCAGGTATATTTGTTTATAAGCAATTAGATTCAGTACAACTATAGAAAGATATTTTTGCTCTATTCAATTGGATACAACAGTAAAGTTTGGTGGGATAAAGTCCTTGCAGCATATAAAGAAATAACAAAAGCTCAGTGTACCACAGCAATATGTTTTTCTTAATACAGTTCCTGGAATTTGTATTGTTTATGATCAGAACATACTACTCTCAGTTCATTTATAAAAATCAGCTAACCTGTGGCCATGAGAAAAACAGTCGTACACAGAATTTCAAGACTGAACTTCTTTTGTGGAAGATATGTGGGTGTTACTGAGTATCAGAGACCAAAGACAGCAGATTAACTGACCAAACCTACAGAGCACAATCAGTTGAACTAGTAAATGTCCAAGGAATTTGGATACATGGTCAAACCTAAAGGACCTTTCAGGCAACCTCTTCCTCTCTCCTCGGTGGTTTTCTTTATCTACATGGGAATTTCAGCAACATGCATTTGGACCATGGGTGGTCTGAAAACAAAGTGACTGCAAGTTAGAATCTTTCCATCAGAAATAAGACTGTGCAGGGTCAGGCTGTCTTCAGGACACCAAGTGATAAAATGAGACCATTATAGAGCTCAAGGGTATACACCTTTATTTCATTTATTTAGGGTGTTTATAGAATTGGAAGGACTTTTGGGGGCCACCTGGTCCCAGCCCAATGCCAGTGTAGCAGGGACTCAGCAAGTCACTGGGTTGCTCAGAGGTAGAAATAAGGCTTGATGTGAGACCTCATGAGGCAGGTTCAGGATTCAGCAGAGGGCAGAACTTGAACTTGGCAGAGAAACTGGTAGTTTAGGGCACCAAGAAGAGGAAGAGTCTCAAACCCTGAGTACAAACGCTGTTTAAGTCCTTGACAGGTGGCCGAACTATGCAGGCGTGTCTTTCGCGTTTGCAAGGCAGGAGCGGGACATGCAAGGTGTGTGGAGGGTCAGCACTGCCGCTGCTGACTTACCAGCTCATCAACTGATGGGGCGGCAGCCAGACTTGCAGCTGTGTCAGCTCCTGCAGGTCCCTTCGGTTTCTCTGATTCCTGACCCAAGCCCATTATAAGATGCAGAAGCAGTAAACAGACCTAAACTGTCTAATGAGCTCCCATAATTATACAAAGGCAAATCCCTTAGATAAATTGCATATTCTCTATCATTCCTAGTAGTTCTTGTTATTGTTTTAAAATCATACTGACTGATACACCATTCAAACAGAAAGGATAAGAAAGCTGGAGGGACTATAGTAATATTAGATGAAATAAACTTTAGTCAGAGAGGTTACTAGAGACCAAGATGGATAATTTATAATGGCAAGAGGGTTATTACAGCAGGGATGGTATAAATGTGGGTCCGTGTAATAACAGAGTTACAAAGCTATGAAGAATAATGGACATAACTATAGGATAAATAGACTAATCCACATAGTTGGAGATTTCAATATTCCTATTTTAGTATTGATAGGAAAAAACCCCAGCAAAGATATAGAAGACTTGATCACCATGATCTATCAGTTGGACCTAGCTGATGTTTTTTCCATACAATAAAAGCAGAGTGAACATTTTATTTTAAGGACACATGGAACATTTATTAAGATAAACCCTATGCCATAAACCAAGTCTCAATAAATTTTAATAGGTTGAAACTATATATACTATCCTCTCTAATCACAAGAGGATTAAACTAGCAATCAATAATCTCTGGAATATCCCCAAGTATTTGGAAATTAAATACATACATTTAAATAACCCTACAGGTCACAGAAGAAATTTCAAAATAAATCAGAAAGTATTCTGAACTGAATGAAAAGGAAAACACAACTTATCAAAATTAGTGAGATGCAGCTTAAAGAAAAATGAATACCTTTAAATGCTTGAATTAGAAAAGTAAAATGTTCTCAAATCAGCAATCTAAGCTTCCACTTTAAAAAGCTAGAAATAGATGAACTAATTAAACCCAACGTAAGTAGAAAGCAGGAAATAATAAAGACTGGAAATCAATAAAACAGAAAACAAAAAACATATAAGACAAAATAACTGAAACCAAGAGCTTGCTCTCTGAAAAATCAATAAATTTAATGAAACACTATCTAGACTGATCAAGAAAGAAAGAAGACAAAATGTACCAGTGTCATGATGAATGAGAGAAGGGACATCACTAAAGAGTCTATGTGTATTAAAAAAAAATAAGGAATTATTTTGAACAACTTTATGCCAATGAATGTAACAATTTGGATGAAGTGTACAAATTCTTTGAAAGACACAGATTACCAAAACAAACTCAAGAAGAAATGAAAACAGGAATAAAGAAATTGAATTATCAATTAAAATCACATCTGCAAAGAAGATTCTAGACACTCATGACTTTATTGGTGGTTCTATCAAATATTTAAAGAGTGAATAATACCAGTCCTATAGAAAGGCTTTCAGAAAACACAAGGGCAAATAGCAACCACTTCCAACTTATATTATGAGGCCAGAATTACCCTAAAACCAACAGAAAGACATCAGAAGAAAAGAAGAATCTATGAGCCAATATCATGCATGAACATAGAAGCAAGAATTCTTAACAAATACTAGAAAACCAATCCAGTAAAAAAACAAAACAAAAAAACCTGTCAGGAATGCAAGGTTGGTTTATTGTTAGAAAATTAATCACTGTAAATCACTTTATTAACAAAATAAGAAGAACATACAATATCTCAGTAGAAGCGGAAGAAGAAGCATTTGACAAAATTTGAGACCCGTTCCTGAAAGCTGTCTGCAAACCAGCAATAGAATGAAACTTCCTCCAACTAATAAAGATAATTTATCAAACACCTACAGCTCATGTCATTCTTAATGATGAAATTGTGGGTACTTTACTGCCTGAGATCAGGAATGGTCAAGGGATGTCCGCTCTCACCGCTTCTATTCAACATTATATTGGAAATCCTACCAAGTGCCAAAGGTCACACACACACACACACACACGCACGCACACACATTAGAAAGGATGAAGTATCATCTTTTTTTATTCTCAGCACATGTGATTGTAAACAAAAACAATGATTCCTAAGGAAACTCCAAAAAGGTACTAAAACATCAGTGATTTTTAGTAAATCCAAAAATATAAGGTCAGTATAAGAATTGATGACATTTTTATATACTAACAACTTAAAAATATTTTAATATAAAAATATGAAGTATTTAGGGATAAATTTAACAAAATATGTGCAAGACACGTACACTACAAAATACTAATAAGATAAATTAAAAAACATAAAGAAAAGGCAAGATATGTGCATGAATAAGAAGATCCAATATTCTGAAGATGTCAGTGTTCCCCAAATCTATAGATTCAGAATTCTGATCAAACTCTTAGCAGGTCTTTTTGCAGAAACTACAGGCTGATTTTAAAATCTTCATGGAAATTTATAGGAACTAGAAAAGCCAAATTATTTAAAAAACTGCAAAGATGGAGGACTCACATTACCTGATCTTAAGGTTTAGTATAAAGTCACAGTATTTAAGACAGCATAGTATTGGCATAAGAATAGACATATAGACCAAGACTCTTATTTATATGGTTAATTGTTTTTGCATAAAGGGACCAAAGTAATTCAAAGTGAACTTTGGGGGTCTTTTCCATAATTGGTGCTGGAACAATTGGAGAGCCATATAGAAAAAATGCACAACCCTTATCTCTCACCATACATAAAATTAATGTAAAATAGACCATAAACCTAACTGTATGAGCTTAAAACTACAAAATTCTGTAAGTCAAAATCAGAAAAAACATTTCTGACCTTTGGTTAAAAATACATTTCTTAAATGGCAAAAAAGAAAGAAAGAAAGAAAAAAATGTTTTTGTCCTTCATCAAGGTTAAGAAATGAAAAGGTAAACCGCAGGCTGGGAGAACGTATTTGTAAAATGTGTATCTGACAAAGGGCTGGTGTTAAAATATATAAAGAACTCTTACAACTCAATCAAAAAATAAAAAGAGAAACAACTAAAATTTTTTAAAAGAAAGAGCAAAAGAGTTGAACTGACATTTCAGAAAAGATCTACAAATGGCAAAAAAGCAAATGAAAAGATGCTCATGGACACAAATTAAAACCAGAGTGAAATGCTACTAATAACCGTTTAAATGGCTAGTGACATCAAGTACTAGTGGGGACACAGAACAAGAGGAATTCATAATATATTGTGGGTGAAAATAAAGAATGGTTTGGGAAACAGTTCGGCAGTTATATTGCAGTTAATCATGTGCTTACCAAATGACTCTACCAATGCTATTTGTTGATCTGCTTGAGAAATGAGGCATGTCTGCACAAAGACCTGTGCCTCAGTGTCCATCACAGCATTACTCAGAACAGCATCAAACTAGAAACAGCCCAAATGCCCATCAGATGCTTAATGGATAAACACATAATGTGTTTTTTAATGATAAACACAGTCCATTAAATGGAATATTACTCAGCAACAAAAAGGAACAAGTTACTGATAAACAACACAGGATAAACTTATAGCACAGATACATCTCAAAAACATCATGCCGAGTGGAAGAAACCAGCCAGAAGACTGCAGGCCTGCTCTATTCCATTTATATGAAATTCTAGAAAAGGGGAAACTAGAGCTACACCAAGCAGGCAGCCAGGGGCCAGGGCTGGGGGTCTGGCACTAACTACAGCAGAGCAAAAGGGAACTTAGGAGTGATGAGAATGTTCTATGTGGGAATTGCAGTGGACGTTATATTTTACATTTAAAGGTGACTATAGTTAATGTGAGTGAATTTTATTGTATGTAAATTATACTCCCCAAATGTGTCCAAAATAAACAAGAATAATTTCTGGGCAAATAAGGACTTTAAATAGGTAATCTGCAAAAAAATTACATGTTCTCCCCCTTGTTATGTAAACACAATCAGTCACCTAGGGACCAATAAGCTGATTCTTGCTTAAGATCCAGAGACACTGGTCAGTCTGTTATTCCCACCATTATTTAGCATATCAGAGACCTTTCCCATGATCTCCCACCCCTCTGAGCAGCAATGGGGGCTCTTTTTCCCCTCCCTCCTCCATAGCTTCAACCTCAGAAACCTTAGCTTAGACTGAGTCGCACAGTTGCATCTTTTCCCTCCTGGCTAGTGTACCTTCAGACAGAACCAGCACAGGAGAATATTATTTTAGCAGCTTACCACGGGGTATTTGAACTTCCCTGGTACCCAGTTCCACTGCCAGTTCCTCCTTATCTACTCCAAATCCCTAATGCTTCCACTTTCTCTTATTTCCTTCCTTTTCTCCCTGAAAGCCAATGAAGCAAAGCTTACAACCATCTTCTGTAAAATAACCTTTCATACCCTTGAGGAGAATCATTCAATCATACTCCATCCTTGCACACTGAGATAAATACTCCTCATGTTAGAGCTTTTAATACTTCTCTATATTTCTCCTCAGAGAAAGGCTTCCTGGGCTTCTGGTCGAGCATGCACAGTAGAAAAAGGCGTCACTTCCCACAAGCTCAGAATCTTGTGTTCCAGGAAGTGGGGGAGTGGGTTCTGCTACTTATGCATTGTGTAACCTTGGGCTAAGTGTCTTCTCTGAGCCTCAGTCTCTTTATCTGGCTATTGGGCATCATAATATCTATGAGGAATACTGATGATGAGCAGATGCTCACTAATTTGCCTCCTCCAACCTTGTTCCCCAATCCAGAAACCTGCTAACTCCCCTTGGCCCTTGAAAGTGTCCCTTGGCAAGTGCTATGACTGAACTCTACTGATCTAGGTCATTAAGATATTACTTAGACACTGTATTTCTGAAAATTAATGAAGCAAGGTAATATTGCCTAGTATTGATACAGTCTTTGGTCTGTTATCTTAATTATGCTTTATGAAGCTACTATAAAACTGTTTAGTAAGATTACTGCAAATTAATTAATATTTATTATACTCCTGGAAGCAAAGTAGAGCCTTTCTATAAATTAGGCACAGGGAACTAAAGACAATTCTTCCTGAACTGGCAGGCTCCAGTGCCATTGGTGCTGTTGATCTGCAGCTAAATTAACCCCTGTTTTCAGCCAACGCTTCTAAAGTCAGCAGGGACCCCCATGTGTGAGACCCAGCAGGAACTAAGAACTAAGACGAAAGAACCAAGAGCCACCAAGAATCTGCCGCCCTTTGGAAAGCACAGTGCTTGAGGCTGCGCCTGCAAAATGACAGAAACTACTCTGCTTTCCTTTTATTCCCCTTCTTGTCTTTCAGTTTTGTTATCGGCTTCCTAATGTGTTGTCCGTCCATCGGTGTGCGCCTGCTCCTTCTGGGGAGGGGCAGGGGGGAGTGGTGGTGGCGGGGGGGATGAACAATGCTAAAGCAAGCTACTTCCTAAGTAGCTCTTGACCGAGCAAGCCAACTGGGACTTTGTACCGCAGCGACGTGTCGTTCACCCATTCCTGCTTCACACTCATGGCCTGGTGCTATCTGTAATTTGGTGACTTGATAGATGAGTAGTACTGTATGGTCTCCATACATGCCTTAATTTTACATGACCTTATAGGTGCCTTTGATAAACCATAAGCATACTTTACATATAGGCTCCCTCATACTTACCATCACAGATTGTCTATTCAAGTTTATTTCAGAACTGGTTTACATTTACTTATCTAAAGGAATACTTTGACCAATTTGGAGAGAGAAGGATTGGTTATTGGTCATCCTATATTTAAAAGCTTACACTGGGCCCAGTATAGGCAAGTGTGCATGTGTGTGTGTGTACGCATGTGCACAGATAAGTAATACATAAATATTTACGTAGTGCCATATGTACAAACCATATTTCTAGGGTTTGCGTAGCTGCTGGGATTTACCTACAGTATGGCATAGGGGAAAGAATATGATATCTAGTAGAACAGCCCCGGGAGCAAATCCTGGCTCTGACACTTACGAGCTATGTGACGTCGGGAAATTACTGTGCACACTCACTTCCTCAGTTGCCTCATCTTTAAAAGGAGAATCATACCAACACAGTAATAATAATATCAACCGTCCCTCCAATCTTACACCTTATTCTATTTTCTGGGCACACAAATCATGCATTTGAAAGTGTTTTGTCAACTGTGAAATTCTGCCCAAGGCCAGTTATTGCTTCTAGATTTTATGCTAACATGGATATCCAGACTCTCAGACTGGAACTGAATTTGGTGCAATCTGAATACAAAATTTCTCTAAAGATTTTAGAAGACATAAATTCCATGCTTTTTAAAAAACGAGTTTCCACTTCATACTCACTAGGGTGACTATTATAAAAAATATTTTTAAACCCAGAAAACAACAAGTTTTGATGAGTATATGGAGAAATTGGAACACTGTGTATTGCTTGTGGGAATAAAATGGTGCAGCCACTGTGGAAAACAGTTTGGCAGTTCCTTAAAAAAAATTAAACATAGAATTACCATATGATCCAGCAATTCCAATTCTGGGTATATACCCCCAAAACAAGGACTTGACCAGAAAGTTGTAAACCAATGGTCATAGCAACATTATTCATAATATCCAAAAGGTGGAAACGGTCCGGTGTCCACTGGTGAATGAATGGATAAACAAAATGAGGTTTATCCCCTTAGCCTTAAGGAATAAGGAAGTTCTGACACGTGGATGGGCCTTGAGATCATTATGCTAAGTGAAAAACAACATCACAAAAGGACAAATACTGAGATTCCACTTGCAGGAGGTTCCTGGAACAGCCAAATTCATGGAGACAGAAAGCAGAATGGAGGCTACCAGGGACTGGGGGGAGAGGAGGATTATTTAATGGGTACAGAGTTTCAGTTTGGGAAAATGAAAAAGTTTTCTGGAGACAGCTACTGGTGATGGATGCACAATAATGTGAATGTACTTAGTGCCACTTAACCACACAATAAAAAATGGTTAAAAAGGTAAATTTTAAGTCATATAATTTTATATAACACAATAAAAAAATTCCTATGCTTTTCTTTTTCCTGATCTATCTACTTTTGATTTAGCTATCAGTCTTACAAATATATCAAATTTCAAAGTTACCCCCCTCAAAAGGCCCAGCAGAAACTGGCCGACAAATGAACTTTCTAGGGTGTGACCTCGGTCTTACAACCTCACTCCCTCCCCTAAGGCGGGACACGCCCTCCCTCCGCTGCGGGAGCTCCTGCTTTAAAGCCACCCATGGTTTCAAGAATATGTATATATACTGGGATATATGTCCCATTCCTCAGCATTGTCTGCATCCTACTCTGTGCCTTCTTAAAAAGGGCTCATTTTACTTCTGTTTTTGTGCGGTTTGCTTCTGTTGAGTTGGTGGTCACTTTGTTTTGTTGCGTGTATCTGTACTTCGCTTTCTTTCGTAGCTGGAGCAGCACAGTTTACGCTCTATGGTTACGCATTCATTTAGCCCGTGTCCTTTCTCACCTTCGCTGCACTGTCTCCTGAAGCCTCTCAGTTAATGCCTCCTGCACCAACGCAACCACACCCTTCACCAGCACCGTGCCTGCGGCCAGTCTCAGAGCTGCCCGGTCTTCTCCCAAGAAACGTCTAACTCAACCACCGTCCCACTTCTGGGCTGTGTTACCCTCCTCTCCTCTCCTACCTGAAGGTCCTGCCTTCCTCACCCAAGATGTCTTCTACAGTTGGTCCCTATTCACCTGCAGTATTCGCCTGCTCTCATTCCTCGGTTCACTTCCTCCCCTCTGCCTCTGCCTGGAACACAGTGCTCTCTGCACAGTGCTCGCTCGGTGGAGCCCCCCTCACCACAGCATGTGCGTGCGGCAGGGCTAGCTTCTCTTCTCACCTTCCCTCGCCTCCCATCCCTCTTCTCAAGTTCATTTAAATCTCCCTTTGCTGGTGCTGACTCTTCCCATAACGCTTCTGAAGAGGAAACTGGAAATTTGAGAATGTATTTTATGTTTCTTTTCCAACGATACTGTAGCATGAAAAACATCTGATTCCAAAGAAAACCTCTGAATTTCATGATGGCTCTTTTCTATTGCTGAGCTAAATTCACTGTCTTTTCACACCCTCGGCGTTCAGTCGTGCTAGCCTCAGCGTTCCAGGGGATGACTTCAATCTCTGCCCCGCCTTCTGTTGGCTCCGGTCTCTGGCAGCCTTCATGGGACGGTGGGGTCTCCTGAATGCGGGGCAGGGAGGCACCTCAGCACCACAGTTCAAAACGTGGCAGGAGACAGACGTGGGGGTTTGGATCCTGCATCTCTCACCTGCTGGGCTGCTGCTAGCTCTGCGGACTTGGGCAGGTGACTGGACCTCGTGAGCCTCTGTCTCCTTGTCTGCAGCATGAAAGGTCAGTGCCACATCTAACCCGCTGTGTGAGTGGATGAGCTGACACCCACAGAGTGCTCGGCTCTGCAGCCCTTGCCAGCGGTTGACGACCCTTCAGTGTCTGGACTGTGCACTCTACACAGGCAGGACCTTACCTTCCCCGCCTGGTCCCTGGGCCCGCACCTTGCCCGGCTGGCAGAGTCAAGCATGAATGGAGGCAGGCAGGAGGGCGAAGACAGGCAAAGCCCGGTGGCTGCACACATGCCCAGGAGACTCCAGCACCGGCTGTCTCCTGACCAGCTCTTCTTGGACGTCCACCCGGCGGGCTGGGCTTCCCCTCCTTGCGCTCACGCCGGGAACAAGTGCACCCTTCCTTTCCAGTCTCCCCCCTTCAGTTCTGGCATGCTCCTCACATTCCGAGACTCTCACAGTCGTTCCCAACCTGGATGCCCTCGTACTTTTCTATTGTCTCATCCAAAGAAAGCTTGCCTTGTCCTGTCTAATCCCCACCCCGATTCATGTCTTCTCTACCCTCGGTGTCTCTCCAGGAAAGGAAACCTGCGACCTGCCCGCCTTTGCTTGCCTGGATTGGGAACCATGTCAGCCTTGATAATGAAAGGCCTCTGCATTGTTATAATCTGATTTGAGTAATGCAGGGGCTTCCAGTCTTGGAGGGAGGCCTTTTCCCATTTTGAAACATGTCTTCGCCACTGTCCTTTGTGCTAAAGTCACTCCAGAGAGCAGACCCTGGGGCCAGGCAGCATGAGTTTGAGTCCAGCTCTTCTGCTCTCTAGCTGTGCAACCCTTGGGCAAGCTACTCTCTGTACCTCATCTGGACAGTGGGGATAATAGCACCTTCGGTATCTCCGAGAGCTGTTGTGAGGACTGAAAGAGAGAATGCCTGTGAAATGCTTAGTGTTTAGAATGGAGTAAGGTTCCCAGTAAATATTTTTATTAGAATCCTACAACAAATAGCAGGTTTTTCCATGTTTTCTTATTTCTACCTTTCGCTGTAGCAGAGCCATAGGGGAATCTGGAGGGGAAACTGTGTTGAGCAGAGCTCACTTCAGTTTCTGCCCTGGTCTGCACCCACCTTCCCCCTCCCATCCCCACTATTCAATCCCTTGGGTGACACAATTTGATTTAAATCTGCACTTCCTGATTCTGTGCCCCCTACAGCCACCTTCAGTCACGTGACAGCACTGTGAGCCAGACACAGGTCCAGCGGACACAGAGGTACTCCCTAGGACCCTGGTAGTGTGTTTATCACATCAACGTGATAACCCCTGGTCAACAGAGCCTCACAAACCACTGTGAGAGGCATGGGCACAAGGGGCAGGTGCGTGACCAAGGAGGTGGAAGTGTAGACCTCAGAGGGTCCCTGAAGGCAGCGGTGCACTGGGGAGTCTTGGGGATGAGGAGCATGGGCAGTGAGGGGGAGCAGGCAGGGCCTTCCAGGCAGAAAGGCAAACAAGCTAAGGAGTGGAGGCAAGAGCCATCCACAGAAGCTCCGGACCCGAGTGCAGCTGAATGGTACTGGGGTGTGAAGGCAGAAAACGCTGGATCAAGATACCAGCCTGTTGGCTGATAAAAACCTGGAGAGCATAGCTGGACCCTCAGCCAAAGCCTGGCTCCCTAATGCAGCCCTCCCCACAAGGAAACCTGCCTCCTCAAACTGCTGGCCTCTTGCTCAGCATTAGGATCTGCCCAGGTGGCACCCCACACAGGTGAGAAGAGCTTTGAGAATAAGACAGACGTGGGGGTGCTGCATGAGCCCGTTCAGTCCCTCTCTCAATGCACCAGCACCTCCTCCTGCCCATCCCACCTCTGCCTGCCGTGTGGAAGAGACTTCTCTCTGTGAACTTGATAAGGGGAGAAGTGGGCCTGCAATGAAGTGACCCACCATTACCATCCACTCTCCACTCTGTCCTCCCCCAGGTGAGTGGGGGGCATAGGGTTCACCCCGCCGTGTAAGCTCTTTCTGTACTGGAAATTCTTGCCTGCTCCTTCCAACCCTGGGTCCCAGAATCTTGACTGCAGGGGTTCATTGCTATGTATCAGGTATAGATATGTATGTATATACTACCAGGACTAATTTAAGAGTCCTAAAGTTATTTAAAAAACCAAAGGATGGCTTCTCAGATCACAAAGGTATGAAACTAGAAATAAATTACACAAAGAAAACGAAAAAGCCCACAAACACACGGAGGCTTAATAACATGCTCCTAAATAATCAATGGGTCAATGACCAACTAAAAAGAGAGATCCAGCAATATATGGAGACAAATGACAACAATGATTCAACAACACAAATCTGTGGGACACAGTGAAGGCTGTGCTAAGAGGGAAATATATTGCAATACAGGCCTACCTCAGGAAAGAAGAACAATCTCAAATGAACACTCTAAACTCACAATTAATGAAACTAGAAAAGGAAGAACAAATGAGGCCCAAGTCAGTAGAAGGAGGGACATAATAAACATTAAAGCAGAAATAAATAAAATTGAGAAGCATAAAACAATAGAAAGAATTAATGAAAGCAGAAGCTAGTTCTTTGAGAAAATAAACAAAATAGATAAACCCCTAGCCAGACTTATCAAGGAAAAAAGAGTGTCTACACACATAAACAGAATCAGAAGTGAGAAAGGAAAAATCACTACAGGCACCACAGAAATACAAAGAATTATGAGAGAATACTATGAAAAATTATATGGTAACAAACTGAATAACTAGAAGAAATGGACAACTTTCTAGAAAAATACAACCTTCCAAGGCTGACCCAGAAAGAAACAGAAAATCTGAATAGACCAATTACCAGCAAAGAAATTGAACTGGTAATCAAAAACCTACCTAAGAACAAAACCCTTGGATCAGATGGTTTCACCGCTGAATTTCATCAAACATTTAGTGAAGACCTAATACCCATCCTCCTTAAAGTTTTCCAAAAAGTAGAAGAGGAGGGAATACTTCTGAACTCATTCTATGAGGCCAACATCACTCTAACACCAAAACCAGGCAAAGACACCACAAAGAAAGAAAATTACAGACCAATATCCCTGAAGAACATAGATGCAAAAGTACTCAACAAAATATTAGCAAACTGAATTCAAAAATACATCAAAAAGATCATCCATCATGATCAAGAGGGATTCATCCCAGGGATGCAAGGATGGTACAACATTCGAAAATCCATCAACAATCCACCACATCAACAAAAAGAAGGACAGAAACCACATGATCATCTGTATAGATGCTGAAAAAGCATTCGACAAAATTCAACATCCATTCATGATAAAAACTCTCAACAAAATGGGTATAGAGGGCAAGTACCTCAACATAATAAAGACCATATATGACAAACCCACAGCCAACATTATACTTAGCAGTGAGAAGCTGAAAGCTTTTCCTTTAAGATCGGAAACAAGACAAGGATGCCTACTCTCCCCACTTTTATTCAACATAGTTATGGAGGTCCTAGCCACGGCAATCAGACAACACAAAGAAATAAAAGGCATCCAGACAGGCAAGGAAGAAGTCAAACTGTCCCTGTTTGCAGATGACATGACATTGTACATAAAAAACCCTAAAGAATCCACTCCAAAACTACTAGATCTAATATCTCAATTCAGCAAACTTATGGGATACAAAATTAATACACAGAAATCTGTTGCATTCCTATACACTAATGATGAACTAGCAGAAAGAGCAATCAGGAAAACAACTCCATTCACAATTGCATCAAAAAGAATAAAATACTTAGGAATAAACCTAACCAAGGAAGTGAAAGACTTACACCCTGAAAACTACAGGACACTCTTAAGAGAAATTAAAGAGGACACTAATAAATGGAAATTCATCCCATGCTCTTGGCTAGGAAGAATTAATATTGTCAAAATGGCCATCCTGCCTAATGCAATCTATAGGTTCAATGTAATTCCTATCAAAATACCTACAGCATTCTTCAATGAACTAGAGCAAACAGTTCTAAAATTCATATGGAATGAAAAAAGACCCCAAATAGCCAAAGCAATCCTGAGAAGGAAGAATAAAGCAGGTGGAATTATGCTCCCCAACTTCAAGCTCTACTACAAAGCCACAGTAATCAAGACAATTTGGTACGGGTACAAGAACAGACCCATAGACCAGTGGAACAGAATAGGGAGTCCAGATATAAGCTCAAGCATATATGGTCAATTAATATATGATATAGGAGCCATGGATATACAATGGGGAAATGACAGCCTCTTCAATAGCTGGTATTAGCAAAACTAGACAGCTACACATATGAGAACGAAACTGGATTACTGTCTAACCCCGTACACAAAAGTAAACTCAAAATGGATCAAAGATCTGAATGTAAGTCATGAAACCATAAAACTCTTAGAAAAAAATATCGGCAAAAATCTCTTGGACATAAACTCGAGCAACTTCTTCATGAACATATCTCCCTGAGTAAGGGAAACAAAAGCAAAAATGAACAAGTGGGACTATATCAAACTAAAAAGCTTCTGAACAGCAAAGGACATCATCAGTAGAACAAAAAGACATCCTACAGTATGGGAGAATATATTCATACATGACATATGTGATAAGGGGTTGACATCCAAATTATATAAAGAGCCCATGCACCTCAACAAACAAAAAGCAAATAATCCAATTAAAAAATGGGCAGAGGAGCTGAACAGACAGTTCTCCAAAGAAGAAATACAGATGGCCAACAGACACATGAAAAGATGCTCCATATTGCTAGTCATCAGGGAAATGCAAATTAAAACCACAATGAGATATCACCTCACACGAGTTAGGATGACCAACATCCAAAAGACAAACAACAACAAAGGTTAGCTAGGATGTGGAGAAAGGGGAACCCTCCTACACTGCTGGTGGGAATGTAAATTAGTTCAACCATTGTGGAAAGCAGTATGGAGGTTCCTCAAAAAACTCAAAATAGAAATACCATTTGACCCAGGAATTCCACTCCTAGGAATTTACTCTAAGAATGTAGCAGCCCAGTTTGAAAAAGACAGATGCACCCCTATGTTTATCGCAGCACTATTTACAATAGCCAAGAAATGGAAGCAGCCTAAATGTCCATCAGTAGATGAATGGATAAAGAAGATGTGGTGCATATACACAATGGAATATTATTCAGCCATAAGAAGAAAACAAATCCTACCATTTGCAACAACATGGATGGAGCTAGAGGGTATTATGCTCAGTGAAATAAACCAGGCAGAGAAAGACAAGTATCAAATGATTTCACTCATTTGTGGAGTATAAGAACAAAGCAAAAACTGAAGGAACAAAACTGCAGCAGACTCACAGAACCCAAGAATGGACTAGCGGTTACCAAAGGGAAAGGGACTGGGGAGGATGGGTGGGAAGGGAGAGATAAGGGGGAAAATGGGGCATTATGATTAGCACACATAATGTAGCGGGGGGGACACGGGAAAGGCAATATATACAGAGAAGACAGGTAATGATTCTATAGCATCTTACTATGCTGATGGACAGTGACTGTAATGGGGTATGTGGTGGGGACTTGGTGATGGGGGGAGTCTAGTAACCATAATGTTGTTCAAGTAATTGTACATTAATGATATCAAAATAAAAAATTAGAAAAACAAAACAAAAACAAAGGATGCACTGAAAATACCTGAAGGCACCTCAAACTCATGATCCTTCCCTACAAGCTGGTCCTCTTTCAGTGTGGCCTATTTCAGGAAATTGTTGCACCACCAGCCATCTTAATACTCAGTAAGGCACCATCCTTATTTCCTCTCTCCATACATACATCCACCACCAATTCCGACCCATCTTATCCCCTAAATGTCCTCCCAATCCATGAGCATCTTTCCCTCTTCCCACCAAACCCCAAGTCTAAGCAACTATGATTTCTTTCCTGGAAGCTTAAGAATGCCTTCTAACTGCTTGTTCATATCCCATTTTGAACTCCCCCAATCTATTTTCCAGCCCAAAGTCAAGATGATTATTTTCACACTAGAAGCCTGGTCATGTCTCCACCTTCTGTGCCCTTTCTGGCTTTCCTTTCCTTCTAGGATGGAGACCCAAGTTCTCACCAGCACCAATGGGGTGCGTGATCTCAGCACCCAGGTTCCTCTTGTACCTGTACAGCCTTCCTCTGTCCCTTCTGCTCCCCCACGCCCCCAGGCCTTTGCACATCTTCTACCTGGGAGGGTCCCCATCCCCACTTTTTCTCCTTGCATCCTTCAGAAGTTGGTTCACATGGGATTCCCTCAGGGAAGCCCCCCAACACTCAAGGTGACCTCAGGGGCCTGCTCACACCTTCCTGGAGCCCCTTGTCCCTCTTAGCACGGTTTGTGACACCCTAATTCCTGCACTTGTAGTGATTATTCTCTCACCAGCTCATAGGTTTCCTCAGGAAGATTTTTGCTCCCTCCCATCTTTCCAGGGCTGTAGAAATGCAATATAAATTAATGAATTCCTCATTATTAATTTAGAGGCCATCAAGCAGAATCCTACCAGTGGGCAACTGAAGTATAGAACTTAATGCCAAATTCCTGCGTAGTTTTAAACAGTTCTTTTACTAAGACTTGGGGAGAAGTAAAGTGAGAGCCACATGGGGGTACATTTCACTCACCTTCACAGATACGGAGATGTGTGCAAAATGACATTCTCTGGGAAAATTCCCAGGCTGTTAACATTAATCCAAGGTTGAAATTAAAAGTCATATTCTGGGTGAGCTGCATTGAACAGTATAGGAAGGCATGAAGTGGGGCGTCATCTCAGAGACCTCTGAGCTTTTCCCGACTTTGGGAGAGGAAAGGAGACTCCTCAAAGCAGGCAAGGGAGATGGTAAATGTGTTTGCAGCAACTGCTCTAACAAATTCATTTGTGGTTGTAAGATGGTGCGATACAGACATGGAATTTGGCGTATCTATCATTACGGTGCTAACGAGAAAACATCACACACATGTCACCTGAAAGCTGCAATTGGAAGAATCACTGTATCCCCGGAAAAAGCTAGAAATGGAGTAATCACCATCAACAAAATCTATTGTTCCCAGGCTGCAAAATTGAGGGATTATTTCTACTGCAAGTCAGAATGAAACGTGTTTTCATTTGTCAGCAAAATGATCACATTTTACACCATTAGCATTTGGCAAGATGGAGCACCCTCCATTAGCTGATCTGCAGATGCCCCAACCACGGAGTCAGGAAAACAAAGAGCAGCATGGCACGGACGTGCCCCGCCAAGCCAAGACGAAGGGCTGAGGCGGCGTCGGGAGTACAGCTCAGGTGAGGCCGCAGCATGGTGGGGAAAGTGGAATGGTTCATTAAAACAGTTCAGGATCTGGTGGCTGCCGGGAAAAATGTCACGAAGAGGCATTAAATGTCAGGAGGTACTCAAGCAGGGACTGCTGGCACATTAAGATATGCATGGCGTGGCCATAAAAGGCTTAGGACGTAGCAGTAAATAAAATAAACACCCCTCATTAACTTATGTCCCGAGGATGGTGAGCAGGCGCCATGTGTTTGGCTCTAACACCCCCCCTTTTGCCCCCCCACCCAGTTCTGAATGCTGCACTGGGACCCCTCCCAATTCTCTACCCTGGCTTTCTCGTGGGAATGGGGTCACTTGACAATGTCGTCTGGTTTCATCCCCTCTTGGTGGAATGTCACAAATGGCTTTCCCAAGTTAACCTGCCCTCCACACCCAACCTAACTTGTCCTTCTGGGTTCAAAACTCTCTGGATGTCTGGCAACTAAAATTAACTGGCTTTACTCACCCCCTTGGCCACTGGCTATGCTCTCCAGGGACAGAAGCCCTCACAAGATGCTGCCAAGCACAACTTGCCCAGTATGGAGACAAACGTAGCTGAACAATGAGCAGCAAACCCCTGAACATAGAGGGTGTTCCTAATGACTCGCCGGAAATGACCCAACAGACCTGTCAAGAGCGCTGAGACTGAACACTAGCAACTGGCGCCCAAATTTTCCTTGATAAATGGATGTGTGGAGTTTTATAAATATGAATCTAAGAAAATATTTTGAAATATAAACACTATAAGATGAAGAGAAAACCATAATTCAGAATTTGTGTTGGCTCATAAGGGATGCTGAAGTATTTACTGAATGAATGAATGAATGAATGAATGAATGAATCCCGACCCTAAGAACAGACATGCTAACATGGAGTAAAGCAAAGCATTCCATCTTAATACTCAAACTGTCCTTCTGAGCACAACTATGACAAAAACCAATTCACATGAAGCAAATAAATATAGGGCTCTAGGGGTCGAACTGTCATAAGCACTTGTTTTATGCCCAAAGTTTAAAGAATGTGGAAACTGAGAGCCGTCAGTGTAAACAATCCTTTAGTCACTAAATGGGGCCATTTAATATGTACTTGTTGCATAGCTTACTATTATCATAGTTGGGCTAAAATCCAAGCTGAAATCTTCTAGACAGTAAGGCTACACTAATGTAATTTTCCAAAGTGACCCCTAGTGCTAAGAGGGAACACCAGATTCATCTGGGCTCTAGACAATGGTAAGGCTCTTTCGCATTTGTATGGTGCTTTGAAAAAGTACTTCTATCCATTATTTCCTATTCACTCATGTTATCTCTGGATGAAGCCTGGGGCAGACCTTGTCCTTTGTTATAAAGATGGAAAACCGGTGCTCCAAGAAGCTCTACGGCTGGCCTAGGGGCCAAGGGGGAGCCAGGCAGAAGTTGAGTCTCTGCCAACGCCAGCTCTCCTTTGCCCGCTGGACCCAGTTGGGGGCGCTAGAGGAAGCCTGGGCAGATGGTAGGAGGGATCTGCTCCTTTTTGCCCACTGTTCTTGCCAGAGTTTCCCTAGCAGTTTCCAGGGCTTTTTTTTTTCTTCCCACCCTTCCAGAGATTCTTATCATGACCCTGGAGGCACTCACTTCCTGAGACTCAGTCTCAGCTCTGCAGGGTCTCTCTGCCAATGGCCCAGGTTATATAATATATAATATAATACATAAATCTCAATGTTCCCCTAGCCCTCTCTGGGTGGTGGCTGTTTTCTGCAGTTACTATCTAGGTTATCCCTTCACTTCTGTTCTCCAGTGTTTGCTTAACCAGTTTTCACACTGAATTCTCTCGGTTAAAATAACTGGTGTAGCTTCTGTTTCCCTGCCTGGAGCCCTGCGGATGCAGCCACTGTCATCACCATCGCCATCGTGACGGTCAACGTTTCCCGAGTGTCTATTACACGCCAAACAGGGTTCCAAGGGTTTTACGTGAATCCGTCTAATTCTCCCAGCCATGTGAGGAAGGGACGATTCCCTGAAACTTACAAAAAGAAATGGAGGAATAGAGAAATTTAGTTAAGTTGCCTAAGATTTCACAGCCAGTAAATAGCAGAATTAGAACACTTCTGAATGAATGAACCACCCCATCAAGGAACGAAGCCCTCCGCGTGGACCAGCAGCTAAGGTGCACTATTGGCAGTGGCTAACCTTGGGTCCACTTCTCCTGGTTCAGAGGCTTGGTTCGGTCTCCAGCCTGAATATTTCCAAGTGTGGTTAATTAGCTCATTCTTAGAGACTGGCACGAACGAGACAAGAAAAGCTCCCTTTCCTAAATCTCGGTTCAGTCTCTGTGTTCAGCCACAGCGGTCATCAAACTGTGCGGGAAACTGCGAGCCCCAGGCAGGCGCGAGGGGCAGAGATGACCCCTGCAGGGACATGGGTGTCCATCACATAAAGCCATGTGCTGCTCTTTCTTCTGCCTCACAAGACTCCAAAGGGCCCCCAAGAAGGGCAGAGTGCATACTGGGGACATGATTCAGAAGGAGGAAGCACCAAATGCTGTGACCGCCTCACACTGAGGAGGGTTCCCCCTTCTGCGCTCCGGCTGAGGGGCTCGGCCATAGAAGAGGCTTTCTCCCTCTGCAGGATAATTACTTCAATTTCCCTCACTCACATGGATGTTTAATTTTATAACATTGCTATTGGGCCTAGAAAAAATCCCCCCAGAGCCCATTATTAACATCCTGAAAATGGAAAGCATAATCTCAGAACAAATAGCTAAAATAATTTGCCAGGGTTTTATTTTTGTGTTGTCAAAGGGGAACACTAAGCAGTTGCTCTCTCTTTTTTCTTTCGGAGTTTGATATGCCAGAACCGAAGTGCTTTAGGAACAAAGGAAACTGAACCGAGGTGGGTGGGAGAGCGGGAGACTTCATTCTTCCCCCAACGCCCTTGGGAGGGAGGGAACGTAGACAGGGGCAGACGCGAGACCTGTTCTCGGAGGAGACCCCAGCCTCACGCCCCTTGCCTGGGTGCTCCGGTGTGGTGGTCTGGACCCTGGGCTGCTCCCCAACTGTTGTGCCTCTTGCACTTGCAAGGTCAGAATCAGGCACCCCTCGGTTACCCCTCCAATAATAAACTTGTTTAATGTGCTTCCCTCTTTATGATAGCTGGGCTCTGCACTCTGCCCACGCCATCCCATTTTCTGGACCTTTGGGCTGGCAAGTGGTTTGCAACCCAGTTACTCAGTGCCCAGACTGAAGGATCAGACTTGCCCCAGGGCCAGGGGCAGCTCGGTTCCTACACCACTCCGGAAGCAGAGGCGATGACAGGGGCTTTCTTCTCGCATAGTTCTCTCGCTGTCTGCACTGAATCGGTATCAACATGCGCCATGCTTGTGGCTTTGTCAATCGCCATACATTTGTTGCGGGGCTTCCTGGGCCTGCCTCTGCCCTCGGAGCGTGTGAGTGTTGGCGTCCTGTCCTGCATGCAGCCTTAGCCCCTCAGCACAGGACCTGAGGGCTTGACACATCACCGACCTGCAGCAACCCTGGCTTGGCAGTCACAAGTAGTACATTTATGAATTTACTGGTACATTAATTTATTCTGAGACTTATTCAGATATATGTTTTAAAACCATAATCCAGAAATGCAATTTAAATTTTAAGTAAATACACTAAACACTGCAATTTGAACAAGGCTACAATGGGGTCGATTTAGGATTCGATGCTGATGTTGATCTTAGAATTCCAGTTCCCTCCTCAAATCCCTGGATTGTGGGATGTGTGAATTAGAAGTCGTACAGGAATCTTCTAAGGATGCGGAAGTGTGGTTAAGGGACACTTTCCCTGGACACAGAGGCCAAGAGAAAGTACTAGGCTGACTGTGCCCAGGAACAAGTGTACTAACACAGATTCTCATTCTAATCAGACCTTCGGTGTTAAATAACTAATACGTTAGATGTTGAGTTAAACAGTCCCCTCTGGAGAGCATCCCCTCCCTCCTGCCACCCTTCCCCCACCCCCACCTCCCACTCTCCCATCCCCAAAGCCTCTTGCACACACACTTCAAGCTTTATTTCATCCACTTAATGCACTCCGCTCTGTGCTCGGGTCCTTAAAATCTCCCATTACTAGCACTGCGGCTCTTTTACGGCTTTTTTTATTTGCTCTATCATTTCACAGTCCAGTTGTTCTTTTCGGTCAGGTGGACTATAAAATACTCCGATAACAAGTTCACACTAGGAGCCGTCGGCGGGCTCAATCCATAATGACCGCGGACTCTCCCATTACCGGCGTGTCCCAAATCGGCGCCCCGAGGGCCGCACGCGCTCCTCCTGCCCAGGCAGCTGCTCTCCGCCTCGTCTGTCGGCTGCTCCGAGAGTATCTCTTTCCACACCGACAATTTCTCTTTTAAATAACACAGCCTTTTGCACCCTTGCTTCTTAATTACATCTCCACTCAAAAGGTGCTTTAATCCACTGCTGTGCGTTTAATATTATTTCTGTCTACATTGGCGTTCATAAATATGAAATAAAATCAGTGATGTAGCTCACGTCTGCAGCATGTCTTCGCCAGTATGCTACGCCCGCCTGTATCTTCACAGCACCCACAGGCTCGGTACCCAGGTGCGGAGTGACAATTGCTAAGAGCCTTTTGTCTCTGGGGTCAAACGCTGTGGAACCACCTCACACCACCTGTTTTGTGACCTCGAGCCTCTCTGAGCCTGTTTCCCGCTTCATCTGTGTAAAGGGAATAATCCTGGTTCCTCCCGTGGGGGTTACCCTGAGGATGGAAGGAGGTGCCCCGGGTAAGCACCTGGGGCACCCATCTTCCTTCATGGGTTCCATGCGTGTTTCTCCCCCTGAGGGCATGTCGTGTAGACCACGGCCCTTGCCAGGACCCTGCTTGCCTCAGTCGCAGGCAAGAATGGCCCAGCCAAAATGAAATTCCTACCCCTGCTGCCACCCAGGCCCAGGCGGGACCCGCACCACTGAAGGCAGCGGCCCTGAGTGGTCTCCTCCGGGAGAACAGAAGTGCGGGCGGTCACACTAATTTAGATCCAAGATGACTTGTGTCACTTCAGTAATCCAAATTTGATGAATGTGTATTCTCCATCACTTATAATATCAGGAGAAATCTGGTATCAACCAGACCAAATTTGAGTCTTATTACCACGATCTTTCTTTAAAAATTTTTAAAAATTACATTTTACCTGTATACCAGACTAAGGGGAAGATGCCCAGCAAGTAATCCTAACTTGTAAAAACCCTGTGAGGTGGGCATTAGTTTCACCCATTTTACAAATAAGGAAACTGAGGCTGAGAGATGCTAAAGTCTTTTGTAGCTAGAAAGCAAGTGGCAGAAGGGATCCAAGCTGAGGCTTGCCTGACTCCCCCCCGTCTGACACCTGGGAGAGGGCTGCATCCCTTAGGCCCTCTGATACTTCATGGCCCCCTACACTCTGGCTCCCCACTTCCCAGGGACAACTGGAGTCCCTGCACCATGGATCAGAGCGGATTGTTGGAGAGGCCAGAACATCATCTCTGTGTATGAAGGATGGAGTATTTATTACCTGCAATCATTCTTCACATTGAACTCCTGCCATGCTGATTACCGGCTGGAAAATAATATGGCTCTATGTAATGACAGCAGCACATTCATATCACATAAATCTCATTTTGCATAAAATTTGGGAACTTTTTCCTCTCAATTCATCCAACTAAAGATAATAATCTAAAGTTGAGATTCTTCTCTCTTCCATCTTATTTTTCTCCTAGATATTTTATCCTTTTCTGAATAAAAAGCACCTTGAAAGTAAGATGAATGGATTAATTTATCAGTAGGACATGAAGCCTACTTATTATCCCAGATAACTGTATTTACTTATAATGTAGCCCCATTCATTTCTAAAAATTATTTGAGGTGACCTACAGTAACAAATATACAGATGCCAAGATCATTTAGACAAGCAAAAAAAAATTAAGAGACTGTGGATATGGAGAGGAACAAAATGGTATTCAGCCAAGTGAGATCTCACAGAAGTGCTTCGTCCAGCAGAGATTAATTATAACAGTAGCAGCATTTCATCTGCCATTTGTTAGCACATACTCTGTTCCAGGTGCTTCATAGACACTATTTCAATAAAACCTTCCAACCAGCCTGAGGGTAGGTATTATTTTCCCTGGTGTCTAGATGGAGGGATGGTCCGGTGGTTATGGTAATTTGCCCAATGCCCCAGCTTCTGCAGACCCCAGGGATGCTCTGTCTGCCTGGGGGATTGGCTTATACAAGCCGCACAAAACTCTTCCCTGCAGCCCCCCTGCCTTCCGCGTCCCTGGAACTCTCTCTACCCAGACTTTTTCTCTTGGACTTGCTCCCTTCCTCTGCCTGCTCTTTGTGGCTAACCCATCCCTTCTGGTCCCTTGCTCATCTCCGGCCCACTCCTTGCAACATTCCCATCTGCCACATTCCTGACCTGGCCTGCTCCAAGAAGCTGGCATTGCTTCCTCTGGCCACAGGGCAGTTCTGTCCGGTACTTCCCCCGCCCTCTCTGAGCAGTGTTAACTCCCAGCACTCAGGCCTCCCTCTTGTTGACCCCCGTTGCTCCAAGCAGGCCTTGGGCTAGCACCTTACTCATTCCCAGGCCATAGCCTACTCTTATGGACTCATAATGTGTCACCGTCCCTAACTCATACGTTAAATCACTAAGCCTCTATGTGATGACATTAGGAGGAGGGGCCTTTGAGGTGTGATTGGGTCATGAGGGTAGAACCCTCATAAATGAGTTCAGTGCCCTTATAAAAGCAACCCCAGAGAGCTCCCTCATCCCATCCATCACGTAAGGATGCAGTGAGAACTTGGTAGTCTGCAACCCAGAAGAGGGCCTCACCCTCGTGAGATCCTGGACTTCAGCCTCCAGAACAGAGAAGTCCATTTCTGTTGTTTATAAGCTGCCTGGTCTATGGTGTTCTATTATAGCAGCCAGCTGACTAAGACACCTGCCAGCCCTTTCTCCTTTCCTCGGGGCCACCAGCAATCCACAGTTGCCCCAGGTGACCTGTTATTGGGAGGGCCCAGTGAGCAGGTATTGGATAACTGAGTGAGTTACTAAGCGATGGAAAGATGAATGGACGACTGGCAGAAGCCACAGGCTCTGCCTGGAAGGGCACATCCGATACTCAAGATCATACCCCTGGACCCAAACCCAAGCTGTCAGTCTCGGAGGTGTGGGCCTTTTTCTCTGTGCCCTGGCCTCCTCAGCACACTGTGGCCTCGTGGACTGTACATGAATACATCGGAGCTCTGCGCATGCTGCCCAGCCTCAGGCCTCCATCCATCCTGGACGCCATGGGCTGGGGCCTCCTGGAGCTGGGCGGTGCTGCAGCCCTGTCCTCTCTTTGCCACCTCCACATTCTGCAAGGGCCCCCTAGCAGCCCAGAAGTCTAAGCACTACAGTTCCAGAAGGCTGGACATGCCCCTGTGCCCTGACACCTCCTCCAAGCCAGTCGTCATGCAAGGCCGCAGAGCTTAGAGCAGAACCAATCTTGACTCTTTCCACAAGTTTCAGCAGCTGTCTCTGCCCCGGGAAGTAATGACTGAATATTCCCTGAGAGTCATACTTGGCTTCTTTATAATGCCCATTCAATACATTGTCTTGATGGAAACATCACAAATTCACTTTGTGAAAAGCCAATGATATTTGCACCCAAGAATTCAATAATAGGACATGAAACTCAGGGAAAGAAATAATCAAATTGTCCATCCAGCGTGGAGTTAAAATTGTCATAAACATTGATCCTTCATTGCAGGGAACAGAAATAATAAACAGTTGCTGAAATTGCATAGCTGCAGAGATTTCATTCTCTAATTGTCAAAAAGCATTATACATCAACTATTTACTTTGCAGCAGAGGAAGCGAAAACAGACTTCAGTGCATCCCTTCGCCAGAGGTTGTCCCTAATTGCCATGCATAGATTGCAACAGAGGCTACTGAGAAAAATTGTTTGCATTTATTAATCAAAGGGAGTCAAAGGCACACAAGATATCATCAAGGCTCCCTTGTGCTGGGGGTAGGCTGACAACTGACATTCCTGATGAAGTGTTTGCAGAGTGTTTGCAATATGTTCAGAGCCTTTTTTCCTTGCAGGTGCAAACCTTTCTATCTGCAACATCAAAGAAACAATCGAAAATTAAACATAGTAAACATGCAGTGTAGGTTTCAATCTTCCATTTTTTAAGACAACGGGAGAGGTATAATTAATTTCAAAGCAATATTTGTGTTCTTTCAGAATTCATTTGTGCCCATTAACATTTCATTAGTGGCGTATTAAGCACTGCAGCTCCTCTTCCCTCCTTTTGCCCCTTTTGTTTTTTAAAAATAAGAAAGTTAAACTACTCCTGAGATGTCTTTTTACTCTAAAGCATCCATGCATCGATAATTATCTTGAGTGGCCTGTTTGATCAGTAGAATAAGTCGCAACTGCTCCGGTAAAGTCAGGCAGCAGAAATCAGATTAGGGGAGAAACAATTCCTTCCTGATGACAAGAACTTCAGACGCAAATACAGCCTCACGAAATTTTGCTTCTGAATAATGCATTTTAATATACTCTTTGTAGGTATCTCTTAATATGTTGATTTTCTTTAATTGCTTCTTCCTGCTCCCGCTCCATTTAGTTTTAAACTCATCTCCATGCAAGATAAATGAAAACACAACCAGTGTATATTATTTTGTTTGACATCTGAATGTTAGAAGTGTGTTTTTTATATTTTGTTTTTAACTAACGTATGACTTTTGGACATTGCATTCAACCAGTGATGTTTCCTGCATCATCTGCGTTAGATACTAATAACCTTTTCCCTTAAGGTTTATTAATTTTATGCATCTTGGACAGGAGACCAACTTTCTCAAACAGTGTACAAGATCACATTAATGAAAATACAACCCTTTATTGCATCTCATAAAGTGGCAGGATGCAACATGGATTCTGTGGTTTTGATATTTTTTAGTAAATGACAATAATTCTTAAAATTTTGATTGAAAATAGTTATTGGGATGAGTTACTTGATTATTCTATCCATTATTCAAGTATAACATATATATAATTATTACATTCGTATTTGAAATACTTAATTTAGGTGGGGAATGAAATATTTGCTAGCAAGACTTTAGCATGGGAGACCAGATAGGCCTTAACCCATTGGGTTACCTTCAGGCCCCACCTCCTTGGAGAACTGTATTTGATGCTTGTTCTGTACATTTCAGGTACAACAGGACAGGCTGTGACCTGCTACCTATCTAATCAGTGCCAATTCCACAAGTACTTATTGGATGTCTATTCTGTGGCCAGCCTCAACCTTGCAGCGAGCTATGATGCCATGAGATTCCACAGCACTGAAATGTGCTCGTCAATACCACTCCCCTCTCCCTGCTAGAGCACACATCTCTAAAAGACTGGGGGAACAAAAATTTATTTTAAAATTGCCCTTAACCATTAGAGTGTTCTGGAAGAGCTGTAACTGGAAATCCATAAACATATTTGGGTGACTTGAAAGCAATGACACAGGACTGATGTCATGTCCCCCTACTCAGCAGTGAAATGGCAAGAGGAACTGATCTTGCAGAACAAAAAGTGTTACTGAACCAAGAACTGCTCACAGATTGTTTGGACTAATAGTCACAGCCTTGGACACCAGGACAGATATTAGATCAACGGCAGAGAATAGAGAGCCCAGAAATAAACCCATGCCTAGATGGTCAATTAATATACCACAAAGGAGGCAGGAATATACCTTGGGGAAAAGATAGTCTCTTCAATACATTGTGTTGGGAAAACTAGACATCTACATGCAAAAGAGTGAAACTGGGCCACTTTCTTAGACCTTACACAAAAATAAACACAAAATGAATTGAAGACCTAAATATAAGACCTGAAACCATAAAACTGGAAGAAAACACAGGCAGTACACTATTAAACATCAGCATTAGTAATTTTTTTTTGGATCTGTCTCCCCAGGCAAGGGAAACAAAAGCAAAAATAAACAAATGGGACTACATCAAACTAAAAAGTGTCTGCACAGTAAAGGAAACCATCAACAACCCAAAAAGGCAACCTACTGTATGGAAGACTATATTTGCAAATAATTTATCTGATTAGGGACTAATATAAAAAATATATAAAGAACTCATACAAGTTAATCCCCAAAAGACAAATAAGCCAGTGAAAAATGGGCAGAGGACCTGAATAGACATTTTCCCAAAGAAGACATATAGATGGCCAACAGACACATGAAAAAATACTCAACATCACTGATTATCAAGGAAATGCAAATCAAAACCACAATGAAATATCACCTCACACCAGACTGGCTACTATCCAAAAGGCAAGAAATAACAGGTGTTGGCAAGAATGTGAGTGAAGAGAGCCCTCCTACACTGCGGGCGGAATTGCAAATTGGTGTGGTCACTATGGGAAGCAGTACAGGTTTCTCAAAAAACTAAATATAGAAATGCCATTTGACCCAGCAATTCTACTTTTGAGAATATACCCAAAGAAAACAAAATTGCTAATTCAAAAAGATATACGTACTCCTATGATTATAGCTACATTATTTACAATAACCAAGATATGGAAGCAACCTAAATGTCCACCCATAGAAAACTGGATAAAAAAGGGGTGTCACATATCTACAAGGGAATATGACTCAGCCATAAAAAAGCAATCTTGCCATTTGTGCCATGGATGGACCTAGGGGGTATTATGCTAAGTAAAATAAGTCAGACAAAGACAAATACTGCATGATTTCATTTACATGTGGAATCTAAAACACAAAACAAGCAAACAAAAAACCGAACCAAATAGACTCAGAGACGGAGAGAACAGGCTGGTGGTCGCCATGGGGTGGGGGAGGATGGGGGATGGGTGAAAGTGAAACAATATGGTGAGAATGTTTGAAATCTTGATCTGGGTGAAGGTTACATGAGTATCTTACACATGTCAAAATTTGTTGAGCTGTACACTAAGACTTGTGCATTTTATTGTATGTACCTCAATAAAAAAGTTTTAAAATGCCACAGCCTTGAAGACACACAGCCACATCTATGTAGCTCCTTGCCTCACCTCTTCAACTTGGGGATGTGCTGATTTCTATCTGACTGTGCCTCTCTGCTGGGTTTCAGTCACAGAGATCCTAATAACCACCAGCACAGTCAGCTAACAGCCTAGCAGGTCTGCAGTTTAATCTCATAACCCAAGGAAAAGACAAGGAAGGCTTGAGTAGTGACTAGTCCATCTTGCCCTTGTTTTAAATCTGGTCCATTTCTTTTGGTTGCGACTGATAAGTCTGAATGGGAATAAGTGAAGGTGTTTTGGTTGTTAGGCCAGGATGAGAAGTTTGGGATTTCTCCACTTTACTGAGACAGGTAATATCTGAAGATTTTTCTTTTTAAAAACCAGAAACAAGGTCAGCAGAGCCTTCCCAGGAGAACTGGGAAAAGGCCCTCTATTCTTTCGTTGCTTCTCCTTTCCCAGTTGTGATCTTTAACATCAAGCCCCATGTTGTTCAAATGGCACAAGAAAAGCAGAGAAAAGCAGCAATGGAACTAAAGAATCGTTTTTTAAAAAGCTCACTTTATTACTTTGTTATAACTTGTGACCATGAGCAATACTAACTTCCCAGATAAGGGAAAGCTAGGGTCCTACAAAATCACAGAACACCCTAAAATAAAAATCTTCAGAAGAGTAGTTTTCCACTTGTGTGGGGCTCCCTTCATGTTTATGTCAAGTCCATGTGCCCACCTAGGTACCCCTCCCGCTCTCTGCGAGCTCCTGGGACTCGGGGCCGCTTACATCTTCATCCCATATCATGTTGGCACCGCTCAGGCGCTCACTTGGAAGTGCACCAGTTCACAACTGTCAGCCTCTCTCAAGCAAGTAGTTGTTAAAGAACATACTCAAGGTCCCCAGTAATTTACTTGTTCAAGATGTCCTGGAGGCTGCATTTTATGCTGGAGACGGTGGGCAGAGAGCACAGTTTTACAGATGCAGGGCCTGCCCTCTGGAGGGCTCAGAGACAGAAGGGCACTTATGTCCCCTGAGGCTTCCAGACAGTAGGGCGTGCAGGCTTCAGGTGCCTCGGAATGAAGGTTACGTCTAGGGTAGCACTGTGTGTGTGCTAGGTCAAATAATTTCAATGACATCTTTTCAAAGTCTTCCTTCAGAGAAGAGAGACGTGGTTCCACTCAGATGTTGAGTTAGTGTTTTTCTTTTGAGAGCCTAAAGCCTCGTGGATCAAGAAATACAAATTCCATTTTACGTGTAGCATAGTGATTTGAGCTGTGATGAAAACTCTAAGGGCAGATCTTCCAAAAATTTCATATGCCTACTGAGACTTGAAAATGATCAAATTCTGGAGAGATTAAAATTTTCTATTCAAGTCAACTAAAAGAATACAGGATTTTTAATTCCCTTTTCATGATTCAAAAATGACTTGCTATGTGACCACAGGGGAAAACACTCATTCATTCATTTTACAGGAAATAGGTACTGAGTACCCACTATATGACAATTCCTAATTTCTAGATGTAAAGATAAAAATACATGGTCCTTCTTCTTAAGGGGCATATGTGGGGAGATGAGCATGTACTCAGGAAAATATTCATTTACAAGAAGTAAGTGATACTGAACCTTCGTCAGTGTCCCTGTCACGCTGGGCACTGGGGGGTCATGGTGGAGAGAAGGTAGATCATCTCTGTCTTCATGGGACACGGGTGTCATTCGTGAGTTACAGATATGAAACGGATGATTGCTCAGTTATTTAATGATGACTGTGGCCAGTGCTTTGAGCCCATGGAATAGGGCACCAATTCTGGCACAGAGCCAGGGGATGCTTCAGAAGGAAGTGACACAAGTGCCAGCAAAACAGGGCCATCAAAGAAAAAAATGTTTTTAAGAATTATAGTTGAAGAAAGCATCAAAGTAGTGATTGTGTGAAAAATCAGAACTTTATTGAGTGGCTGTACATTTATTGTGTGGCTTACAGTTGCCTTTTTGTTTCATTCCGCTTTGCAGACAGGCACCCTCATCTCTGTGGTGCTTAAGCTTCTAAAAGTCTTGCTCAGGTTCTGTACGGGTTCTGGGCAGGGGCCACAGAAGACGCGGCCACAGGGACCAGCTTTAGGATTCTGAGCATTGTTCTAGGGAGTTTTAGGCAACTGAGTGGGATGGTGGGATTTGCATTTTTAAGACACCCCCTCTTCTGTGTGTTTAGGGGGAGTGGGTAAGGAGGAGAGGAAACACAAGGGGGCCTGTGAGAAGGCCACACATAAAAAAATAATAATAATGAACTCCTGTTTACCAGTCATTTCCTCTATAGGCAGGGTATGGCGGGAGCAGTCAGGAAGGACTGTCCAGGGCTGGCGGGAACAGGTCCAGGGCCTGGACGCAAGCAGGAGGCAACGCCGAGTTTGTAGGATGAATAGTTGACTACTTTGCAGGAGGACGTCCAGGCAGTGCACTCCGGGCAGACGGGAGGGTGTGAGCCTGTGGCCTGTGGGGATGGGGGGTGACTCAGGGGGGCGGGAATGAAGGCTGAGCAGGCAGGGAGACATGTGCCAAGGAGAGCGGAACCGAAGACAGGAAGTGATGGAGGATTCAGCTCTGGCAAAAGGGTGTGTATTATTAGAAAGCTCCCCTGATGGTGATAAGGAGGGGGGAGGGCTGGGCTGTCCCATCAGGCCTACTGGGAGGGCATTTCAGCTAATAACCAGGACAGTGGCCATGGGGCTGGAGCTGACATACCTGTCTTTATAATTCCATTCCCAATGCCTCCAATGGTAGGAAGGGACGCAGCAGATTTGAACAAACAGGACAAAAACCTGGTTATGAGGTGGGGACGAGTTACCTTTGGTAACGGACCCCACTTCCCTGGCTCCTTCTCTCACTAGACTCTAAGCTTCTTGAGAGGGGCATGTCATGCTCTCTGCCACATCCCCAATACCTAGTATAGGATCAGTCATATAATTTTTACTTAAGAAAGTGAAGCTCTCAGTCCTGCTGCTGGGCAGACTAAGCTGTTCCCAACAAAATCCAAGCAATGTTTTCAACTTGTCAGGACAATATCTCATCTGCGGTGTTTCTATCCATGGCCATATTTCAGCTCAGAAAAGACTTCTCCTAATCCCTCTTTAGAACCATCCAGCATAAACTCATCTCCCCCTGTTGAGATATTCCCCAAGTTCCTTGGGGATACACCCTCCCTTGCTGCATCATGCTAAAGACCGAGGCCTGATTTTGTTGACGGCAGATGTGTCCTTGCTGGCCTAGGGCTGGTGGCTCCCACAGACTCAGGGGACGAAGGCTGAGGAGGCAGATGGCACGCAGGGTTTGAGGTTAGTCAGACCTGGGCCCAATTCTGGCACCTGCTGGGGAGCTTTGGGTGAGTTATTTAACCTCTCTAAATGTCAGCCTCCTCATCCATAAAATGGGGATAGCACCTTCCCCATGGGGTTGTTAAGGAGGCAAATGCTATAACTCATAGGAAGGTTTTAGCCGGTGGCCCACAGCAAGGGAGCTATGCTCAATAAGTTACCGTCATGTGGGACGTCGTGCTGGACTTGCTGTAACTCTGAAATAAGGCTACACACAATAAGGTTCGAAATTTTTCCATGTGTTAGCATGGCGACTGTACACATGGAATTTTGGGGAAGTCTAAGCCCTCTTCACCCCAAAAGACTTATTCTCTTAAGACTAATACAGGAAAGAGGCACAAAATAGGCAGAATGAGAGAGGATCTTGTCAAGTATGGGAAACAAAGAGCTAAATAAAAAGAATGTCTTTTTTTTTTAATGGTTGAGTTCCTGAATGATCAGTTACTATTGCCTGGAAGAACTTTCCAGATGGTATTACGTGACTTCAGCTAAGGGTCTGTATTAATAAAAAGTTACATCCACTTCAGCATACATGGCATGGAACACTTTATGAGAGCTCGGGATTCGCTGACACAGGTGCAAATTCTCCCCCAAAGTCAAAAGAAGTTTCTATTTCACCCAAAGTGAAAAGAAGGTCGAATCACTTGCAGGCTTGGCTTGTTGGGACTTACACAGTCAACTGCACTGGGCTGCCTGGAGGCGGTGTGTTTCCTAGCCCATGAAAAGCTGGTATGTTAAGAAGGAGTCTGCTTCTTGCTGTTTGACATGTAACTGACTCAGTGCTTCATGGAAGAAAGTCTTCGCGCGTGGAAGGAAGCGCTTCGTGGAAGAAAGCGCTTCACGGAATGAATGTCTGTGTCCCCCCCAGACTCGTATACTGGAATCGAATCCCTAGTGTGGTGGTAGCAGGAAACCGGGCCTTTGGGAGGTGATCAGGCTACCTAATCACTGACGGGACTAGTGAACTTATAAAAGGGACCCCCGAGAGCTCCCTCACCCCTTCTGTGAGGACACAGTGAGAAGATGCCACCTGTGAAACAGGAAGCAGATTCTCACTAGACCCCAAATCAGCCAGTGCCTTGATCTTGGACTTCCCAGGCTCAACAGCTGTGAGAAGAAAGCGTCTGTTGTTTATAAGCCACCCAGTCTGTGACCCTCTGTTACAGCCGCCTGGACCACCGAAACAGTCTCTTCCAGAATCAAGCCCCAACAGAGGGGGTTTTAAAAACAAGCTAGCCAAATATCCCATCCCTGTTTAATCCCATGTTAAGTTATAATTAAAATACCCAGGGGCACTACCCACTGGAACCGATGAACATGGATATCACGTCCTTTAATGGCCAACTAAGCTCTTCCGGATTCGTGACTACAGGTTTCCATATTGGGGTGTACATGTTTAGAGATACAAAATATTGGAATCCCCAGTATTAAATACTATTTCAACCAAGTTCTAATATATAAGTATATAAAGTATAAGGCAGTTTTTCTGAATTGAAGTCCTAGGTACAAAAAGACAAGGTATGTACACCAGCAATGGTGGTAGAGAGAGAAAATGCTGGAAGAGCCCCATTTCCCAGGTTCTGTGGAGACTTGTTTTACAGAAGGGGTCATTAGTTTCAGACCCCCATTTGTTCCTTAAGGATATATTTTTAGAATAAAATTTATTATTTCCTTCATCATGAAATAAACCATTCATGACTGAAGGTTTGAAATACCTAGTAAAATATTAAAAAAAAGGAAAAATATTCCCATCATCCCCATTCCTTTTCCTAGTTCTTCTCTCCTTCGTAATTTAGATTTTATTGTGTATGAAAGTTTGTGTTTTCAACCAACATCACAAGATATATTTCTACTCTTGCTATGTCTTTCATAAATACCATTTTATACATTTCCAAAAATTCCATCTAGTGGATGTTCCATTGTTTACATGACCATTCCTTTAGTGCTTTAGACTTAGGTCGTTCGCCATTTTTTTCCCATTAAAACTTAACACAGCAACTTACCTGTGCAGAAAGGGGTTTAAATGTGCATTTTAAATTCTTTGCTTGATTCAAGTATCAGACATGGCATTATTAGGTTTAAAAGTAAGATTTCAGGGCTCTTGAGACTTGGGGAGTACTTAGAGGATGTTTTTCTCATAAATCACTAACTGTAGGTAGTTGGGGCAGCCAGAAGCAGTTAATCACGTCAACTACCTGATTGGATCCAGCATTTGCAGGGTCTCTACCTGGAGGGCCTTAAACTTTGTGGAAACAAAAGACTTGATGACACAGTCCTTGACCTCAGGGAGCACAGGCAGCACAGACACTCTCAGCCGGGGCTGTCGGTACAACATTTCCACGGCATTCCTTCCTCTCGCCCGTTCTTCCTGCCAGGCTGGTTCTTCCCTGATGCCTTCCCCCACCTCCTGATTCATTCTCTGCTGTTCTTTGCATGCTCTGCTGTCCAAGGGTCCGACCGCTGGGAACAGTGCTTCCTGGGTTCCTTGCCCTCTGATTTTCAACTGGGTCCATGGACCGCATGGCCAGGAGTTCAGAGATAGGCGAGGTGTCACCCCATTCCCTTCTGCGGTGGCAGCTGCCGTCGGAGGTCCCTCTTCCAAGCTCCTGCTGGGCCCTGGTAGCACCACCCCCTCCCTTTGCCCCCTCAGCTCTAGGGGTGGGAATGGTTTCTACTGAGGCTAGTCTGGGTGCTTTGCTGTTCCTTGTTATTGCTTTGACCTCCCATCTCTGCAAACAGTACCTCCATTAAACTTTCCTCCCCTTGAACCCTCTGAGTTTTTTTTATCTGTTTGCTCCTGCAGCTGATACACCTCTTCACTCCACTGAGATTCACGGTCCATTCCGATTACTTCCCTACCCCAGCCCCCTGCCTTCTCACCTGGCTGGCCACCCACAAACTCTGGTGAAACTTAGCCGTGTCTTCACCCCAGGTCGACAGCCAAGCAGCTCAATTGAGTTCCATCCTCAAAATCAGCACACAACACTATGTCATGATCCTTCTGACATTCCTCAGCGTTTCACCTTTCCTCTTCTCTAAAGTAACCATTTTGCACTTCTCCTCTTTTCTCATTCCCTCAGTACTTGTTCACCATTACCTATTCATTACTCACTATCCGCTGCCCTCCAGGTCTTTGACCTCAACGGCCACCCATATGACACCTAACTTTATGGCACTTATCATCACCCGACCTGACGTCATTAATTAATTTTGTTTGTTTGTTGTTCACCTTGTCTGCCCTCCCCGGCCCCAGCAGACCACACGCTTTGGAGTGGAGATCCGCTTCACAGCTAGGCCCCCCACCCATTCGAAGCTGGGCCCTTCCTACGTTTCCGTCAGCTGGGGTCTGGCAGCTGGTTGAGTAGCTTGCCGCTGCCTCTACAGGCCCACCCACTTGTTCTCCCTGCCTTGGGCAACTCTCCAGTCTGCTCCCAGCTCACCTTTTCCCCAGCCCCACGTCCTCCTGGCTTCAAGGGCACCTCACTCGCCAGTGGTTTCTTCCCAGTCTCCTTTGCTGCTTCCTCGTCCGCTGGAGTCTCTGTGTCTGTGGGTGGACCCCAGTCTCAGCACACGGTCTTCTTTATCTAAGTCCCCCTCTTTCTAGTTTCATCTGGTCCCATGACTTTCAACGCTACCCGTGGGCTGATGAGACACCAGGTTTGTGTCCAGTCCTGAGCTGTTCCTTGGGCTCATGCATCAAGCTGTTCACTTGGCATTTCCGGACACTTCAAATGTCACATGGCCTAATGAGACTCTTGATTTCACACCTGCCCTTCCTCACGCCACACTGGGTGATCACATACGAGGGAAGAAACCTGTGCCGCTTCTCCAGCCTTTACCAGCCCAGGGAATGGCTCTACCACCTACCACTTACTCAGGCTAAACCCAGCTCAGCCTATCTCTAGTCTTCTTTTACCAGCCTCTCCCACACAAGCAGCCCCACCTTCAAACTACATCCCCAACTCATGCACGTCTCTCCATCTCACTGCTCCCACCTAATCCAAGCTGCCCTCATTTTGTGCCTCGTCTGGGACAACAGCTCCTATGTCCACGCTTGCCCCTTGCAGTACAGTATGAAACGGCAGCTGGAGTGATTTTTTAAACATCTTCCTGCATCACTGCCATGTGTTAGACCCTCCACCAAACTAAATCCTGGGGCACTGGGAATAAAATCCAACCCTTCAGCCTGATTCATGAGGCCCTACCTGACTGCTGGCCCCACCCCCGTGTCACTGACTCCAGCGACCAGTTCTCTCTCCCTTGCTGACCATATTCTAGCTTTCGCATTGGTATTCCTTCTCTTCTCAGATGCACAGAGCTCCTTGCTGTCGTAGGGCCTAGGTACCTGCAGTTCCCCTGCTGGGAATGCTCAGCCCCTGGGGCATCCCGGGGCTGCCTCCTTCCTGCAGTTCAGAGGACAGCTCACCCAGCATCTCTTCTCTGAGGCCCTTCCTCACCAGCTCAGCTGTTCCTGCCTCGGGCTACCACCCACGTGACACTTACCTTTATGGTGTTTACTGTTGCCTGACCTGACATCATTAATTAATTTCATTTGTTTGCTGTTTATCTTGTCTGCTCTCCCCTGCCCCATCAGACCACATGTTGCAGAGTGGAGATCTGCTCTGTTTATTCACAACTAGGTCCCACACCCACAGCAGTGCCTGGTACATAGTATATGCCTAAAGCTATTCAGCAAAGGAATTCAGCAGAAATCTAGATAACTGTTAACAATTAGAACTCAAACTTAACTACAACATGTGGAAGGTGAAACACACGCTCTGTGTCCTGGAAAGGAGCTCAGATGTATTTCAGCTCCGAGCCAGATATTTTACAAAAGCTCTCAATGACTCTGGAAGGAGACTGTTATTCCCATTTTGCAGGTGAGGAAACTGGGGCTCACAGAGGTTGAGTGACTTGCCCAGGGTCACAGAGGAAACAGGAGGGACAGGCACTGACCCCTCTGTACTGGTTGGCTTTGGCTCGAGTCCAGTTCTGACCTGGGAAGCCTGAGACATCACAGCTATTAGATGTCTGACTCTCACCTCCGTGATAGTTAACTTTACATGACAAGTTGGCTGGGCCACAGTCCCAGATATTTCATCATCAAACATTGTTCTGGATGTTTTTGCAACTGTGTTTTTCAGGGGAGATTAACATTTAAATCAGTAGGCTTTGAATAAAGCAGGTTGCTCTCCATAATGTGGTGGGCCTCATCCAATCAATTGAAGGCCTTAAAAATACAAAGACTGCCCTTCCCGGATCCAGAAAGGGGACTCTGCCAGCAGACACATCGCCTTTGGATTCAAACTACAATTTTCCCCTGAGCCTCCAGCTTGCTGGCCGACCCCATCTGAAGAGAGATAGCATGCACACTCTGGATTCTAGGGCTTCAGAACCTATATTCTTTCCACGGGGCCATGGTGCTTCCCAGATAAAAAGGAAGAAATGGACACATGAGCAAGAGTGAGATAAAGATGTGTAGAGGCTCAAACAAGGCCTGAATCCATCTTGCCGTGATGGTAATGTTCAGAGACCAGGCTATGTCCTTCTCCGGCGCCTGATAACACAGATCAAGTTCCTGACAAGAGAATTCCTGGGCCTGCTAAAGGCTGATGGTATCAAGAGAGGATGATTTCTGACAGAGGTGCTAATGGTTACAAAAATCCTGCCAAATCCTTTAATGCTTTAAAACTCAAAATTACAAGTTGATGAAATCTGACATCACGATACCCTATGATCTCCAGAGCAACCTGCGAAGCCTCTGCCTTAGGGCTCTAACATTCAGATAAGGGCTGATCCTGAATCAGGCACAAAGCAGCTTTGATGAGGTTGTTGTCATTCAAACTCCCACACTGTGCCTGTGAGGATATGGCCAACGGGCACTTTGTAGAGAAGTTCAGAATACTTAATCCAATTAGTAACTCAAATCCTTAATGTGCTATTATGTCCAAAAATGCTTTTAAATTGCCACTTTTTTTAGTAGAAAGATGAAAACAGAGATATTTCATTAAATATTTATCTCATTAATAAACACAAAGTAATCATTGCATTTTATTTTGAATTAACTTTTCTATCTGGGTTCAACGCACATTTCACAGACATATTCTTGTCTCTTGATGTGAGAGAACTTAATTACAAAAGCACAATTGAACTTCTAGTCTGTATGAAAATGAAGCAAATGAAATTGCTTCCTTTTCTCACCAAAGGTTGCTGCTACCAAGAAACACAATTAAATATGACAGTTCTCTGCTACCCAGGAATTGTTTTTGGATGAAGTTTGGGGATTATATGCAATTATACAGCAGTAAATTTTCCATGACCATTCATGTTCAAGGACTTATTTTAAAAATAAGATGAAGGCCTAAATACAGACCAGATGGAACCAGGATAAGGTGTCCTTTATACCTCTGTTACATAGGTGTCATAGACCCCTGTTACATCTGTGTGTCAGAAACAAAGAATGCGCAGCAGAAAGCTCACAGACCTGCTCACTCAGCCCACCAGAAAACCACGTCAGCAGGCATGGAATCTTGTGAGGCCTTCTTCATGCCCCGAATATCCACTCCTCCTGCTCATTGCGCAGTTCTCCCTTCCTCACCCGATGGCTGAAGTGGAAGATGGGTGAGCATGGTATCTGGTAACTTGGCACTGCATGCCGCCTGTGGATGGGTAGATGGCGCTGGCTCCTGGCCAGCTCCCCCAGTTCCTGGAAGTTAGGTCTGTGGAAGGCTTCCCCCAGCAAGAACCATGGCCCAGGCATGCTGCCCCAAGCCACGAAGGTTGTGCACTGCACAATAGCAGGAGGGGTAGGGAGAGGCAGACAAAGTTCACACCGACTGCAGTGAGAACAGGACCCGGGGGTGTGCAATGTGGTGGCACACCCCACTCTCCATACCAATCCCCTCAGAGGCGAGGCTTTACCTGCACCCTCTCTGGCTGGCCTTGGAGGCCTGGGCTTGTAACTCCCCATCTCCACTGACCCCAAATGTACAAGGGACCTTTACAGCATCAAGCCCCAGGGCCCTCTGCACCTGAGCTAAACTCTGTGTTCATGCACCCCCTAGGCCGTAGCACTCTTTCCCCCGTCACTGGACTCTTTCCCCGGTCACGGGTTGGCTCAGGGCTCTCTGACCAGGCTTCTGACTCAGTTTCCCCACTTAGTCACAGTTGGTTGGTTCCATAGCCCAGTTCTTCATTCCAGGGTAGAACCCCAGCATATTTGCGTCATCTATCTCTTGCTAAACTCCTTCCACAAGAGGATGCATCCTGCCCTAATTCTACCCTGGAGCTCAGGGTCGGATCTGCCTGGGACAATGACTGCTGCCCACCAGCCTCTGCTTTCTCTGCAGATCCCATTCAGGTTGGATAACCAAAGATTCCAAAATCTGGGAAGAGCTGGAATGGCTGCCCCCTCAGGAACCTGGCTGTTTACACATCCTCCCACAAAGCTCCCTCCCACCAACGGTGACTGGGTTCCTCTGACCTGGCTTCCGTCTCACTGTGGGAAGAAGGAAGTCCCCAGCCAATCTGGCATGCTGCCCCATCTCTGACAAGTGTCTCTTGAGAAATATTTTCAAGAAAGAATTTTATCTGATCACTACAGGCAATGATCAAAGAACACTAATTCCACTGTGTTTGTTACAACATCAGTGAAAGAAGTCAAGAATAGTCTCAGAAGGAGCGTAAAGCATGCAATAAAAGCCAATACATAATTAATGAATATCATGTCTCTAACATAGTGCTCTTCAAAGCCAAGCACACAACGTGTAATTATTCCTCACATCATCATAAAATAGGGAGTGGGCAGATGCTGGTTGCCTCTTATAAATAAACAAGAGAAAGCCAAACAGTTTTTTCCAAAGGAAACCACTTCTAGAAAGCAGAATGAAGCCCAATAATCTTGAAACCCAGTTTGTGATACACTTAAAATGTCAGTATAAATCTCCATCTCAGATTTCCACTAATCTAAAGCAATCAGTTGGTATATCTGTTTTACGGTATCTGCTGTTGAGAATCCCAGTGCTGTCACACATTCGAATCAGTTTATGAGTCACACAAGAATACCAGTCTAATTACTTACAAATGACCACGTGGTACAGTAGACAAGAGCACAGAATCTGTCATGTAGCTTCTGTTCCAATTATTACTACTTACATAGCTCTTTCATAAGCATTTAATTAAATTAGTAGCTAGATAGTTGATGATGTTTTGACTAATATATGTACTTGGCTTATGGTGAACAGGAGCTCTTCCTATGACATTATATTCACATTTCATTTTGACCCCAAAATGAGATGAATTACCCATCCTGGTCACCCTTGTTTTATTCATCACAGTTG
Organism: Manis javanica; assembly: GCF_040802235.1. Taxonomy (NCBI): domain Eukaryota; kingdom Metazoa; phylum Chordata; class Mammalia; order Pholidota; family Manidae; genus Manis; species Manis javanica. The sequence continues at coordinate 6,416,480 of NC_133162.1, read as the reverse complement.
ATTTGAGAGATCGTGGGTTTAAAAAAAAATCAACCGTATCCTCTAAGTTAGATAAATTGAATATATTTAACTGAATGGTTCTACAAGTTCTAAAACTGGAGGCATTATTAGAATATTCTGAAGGGGCTTTGGTTTCCAGATTCCAAAGTCCCCAGGAAGGATGTATGAATGTGAGAAGTAACCTGGTGTAAGACAGTGAGAAAAACTTTTTAAGGAATATTGGCTGAACAAAGCATGCCTTCAGGCAAGGGTCAGTGAGGCTGGCTCGTGATGAATTTATTCTAATATATTTATTGGCACCTTTTGGTATCTTTATCAAATCACTACTTGTTTCTCATGAAAGAAAATCTTAAATATGTTTACATATTAAATTACATTCCAGGTGTAGGCCTTCTCTCGTCTTTATACTTTAAAGGAACCTACAGCTGATTCCAGTCGGAGCCCACTCTATGGGGGGAGCCAGGCCCCTTCTGTGTGGATGCTTCTGATCATTCCAGGGACTCCTCCGCTTGCAATGGGTGAAATACAGTTGTGCCTATTTATGTCGATCTAATTGGTGTTCTTGCAAATTTGGGTTTTTGTTTGTTCACTTTCTGCCATGGGAGTGACAATTCTCCAGTGTAAGAACCATATTTCCACTCAACCTAATAATCAAACATATCTACTAAATGCCTAATTGTACCTGATGCTAAGCTAGGCAAATATGAGGAAATTTCAGAGTTAGCCTTGCCACTCATTCCTACAGCCTCAGAGACAGCGTGCCCTTCCTGAAAATGCCCCCAAGAACCGTGACTGTCTCTGTGGAACACCTGCTGCAGGGTTAGACTGTGTCAGACCTCTTGTAAGCACTTTATGCCTATTACTTCATTTCATCCTTCAACAACCCTATAAGGCCATTCCTATTACCCCCATTTTACAGATCACGAAACTGACCAAGGACATTAAATACCTTACTAAAATGACACAGCTGGTTAATGCAGACTTGGGATAAGGACTGTGTTCTTTCCCCCAGTTTGCCTTCTCCACATCATGTGTGCTCACAGCAGATGTGCAGTGAACGTAGCACTCCCGGACTTCTTGTGTGGACCTCTTCACCCGCCAACCCCTTCCGTAATATAAATTTCCAGACGTACATAATAATAATACAAAGGTAGGCTAATTGGGTATAGGTATTTATTTTTCCTCCTGCCCCAAGCCCTAGACATCTTTAAAAAATATATTAGCTCTATAACATTGAGAATAAAAGGAAATGTTAGTGGTTCCCTGGATTTAAAAAAGCAAATGAGATTGGATTTATGAAAATGGAGGAAATCATGGCTACAGGAGATGCTTCTCAGAAATCTACAGATGAAGTAGACAAAAACACAATGAGGCCATGGAATACTGGAATAGCACAATTTATAAGCTTGATCTGATACCTATATAGAATTTTCTAAACCAAAGTAGAAAATAAACATTCTCTTCAAACATCTATAAAGCATTCACAAAAAGTAAACATGAATCACACTGAAAGTGAAATCTCAACAAATTCCACAAAGCAGAAATCTCATAGACCACCTCTGCTGACAAATTGCATTAAAATCTGAAACTAGGAATAAGGGAAGAAAAGAAAAAAAACTTGAGGGTAAAATTTTTATACATCCTTTAATTCATTCTATGTTATTTGTAAATACTATTTAGAAATGAATGACAAATGCCATGTATGTAAATAGTAGCAAAGATGTAGTGACAGCAGTTTTCCTAGGGTGGTGAGTGGAGATGCAAAGAACTGAATGGACTGAGGAGCAATGTAAAAATGGTACCTACAGGTAACTCGGGCAGAGATTTGGCTAGTCCCCACCAGCTGTTTGTTACCTGGGGTCCAGCACTGGAGCCTAGGGCCTCACACAGACCCAGATCCAAGCCAAATGATTCATATAGTTTTGGTGAAAACTTCTATTTAGGTCTATCCACTCAACACATCATCCTACCCCACGGAGCCACTGAGTTATAATCCTCCCCCATGTCCAGCAACTACCATGGGGGGCCAAGCTTTGAGAGATAAAGACCATCTTATATTTACATATATGTTGTATCTGACAAAACTCTTTAATGTAAATTGAAGATAATTGTAACAAAAATCCTAAAATAAGAAATCTATTCCCATTTTTCAGATGCTGAAACTGAAGCCCAGTTTATCCCCCAAGGTCACAGCTGGCAAGTGGCGGAGCTAAGATTCGGACCCAGCCACTCTAAATGATCATCGAAGAGCCTATGAACATAAGTAAATAAGCTAACATTTGTTGAGTACCTACTATGTGCTAAGCCTTGTGCTGGTGCTTTTTAAAAATTATTACCTTATTTTGTTTTCACAAGGACTTTGCAAGGTATTTATCATCTACATCCATTTTTCTATACCAATGAAAAAACCAGACAGGAATCTGCATAGGGTGACAAGCAGAGGAGCCAGAATTTGAACCCAGGCCCATGGGTTCAAGCCTCAGGCTTTTTTCCAAAGGCACACTGACCCTCACTGGGCTCCTTGGCCTCAACTTAACCACCATCAGGGCATCAACAAGGGAAAACCCCAGTGCAATTTAATTCTGATCTGGATCTTTTCTCAGGGAGGACGCTGCTTTTGCAATATGAAAGTGATGCATTAGGAAACTAACTGAGCTACGGAACTGTTTGAGAAAGTGAAATGCTATTGATTACTTAATAGCTGCTGCATAAATCATGCTGCACACAAATCGTCTATTACCCTTTAAAGAGCAGGCACCAATATCTGGAAGAGGCTGAACAAATGATAACACCATGCCTATTAGAATCCAGCTGGAAAGATCCCCAGTAAAGGTGGTTTATAAATATTTCATAGGTTCAAAAGTTATTTGTCCTGTTAAAATAACCATTATAATCAGTTATTTTTAAGAGAATATCGGGAAGAGAATCTTGACTCCTGATAGGTAACTACAGCAACATATAAAAGCACAAATCGTCTGGATTAATTTTATGTGAACTGTAGTCCAAAAGATATCAATATATTGATTTCAGAAATAGGTTTGGAGAGGAGACAGAAACAATCCTTAGATACTTTCATACAGCAAAATGAATAGCTCTAATTACTGAGTGTGACACCCACTTTGTGTTTGCTACAAATTTGAGAGCCATAAATTTTAAAGCCACTTAGTAATCCATATTTTTAAAGTGTTCTGAAATTGGGATCAATGTCCAAACACCTGAGAAAATTGTCCCAAAAGAATAAACTGTACATTCCCATTTTTCAGAGGGAAATAAAAATATTGGGGAATTTATGTCAGAACATATAACAGGTTGGTAACTGGATTCATTTATTCTTTCTGTAATTCACCCACAAGTTCCAGAAGCATTTATGGCATAGCTACTAGGTACCTTTAGGTTAATTGTTTTGGGGAAGCAGGTAAGGCCCAGGTAAGGTGGAGACAGTATATTTCATTGATGATTACCCCTTTAAAAGTGTATTGAAGTATAATTGGCATATAATAAACTGCAAATGTTCAAAGTATAAAATTTGATACATTTGGACATCTATCTATACCTGAGAAGCCATCAACACAATTAAGATAAACATCCCCCAAACCATGCCTCTTTGTAATCCCTCTCTCCCAACCCTCTCAACACCCCCAACACCACGCCCACACCTGCCACCACAAATTCCCTAAGCAACCACTGATCTATTTCCACCACTATAATTCAGCGTGTATTTTGTGAATTTCATATACTTGGAATTACATGGTATGTACTTTGTTTTTTGGTCTGGGCTTCTTTAACTCAGTATAATTATTTTAAGATTCACTCATATTGTTACATGATCTATAATTTATCCTTTTTATTTCTGAGTAGTATAGTAGTCCATGGTGAAGATACACCATGATTTATTTTTCCATTCACTTGTTGATAGATATTTGTGTTGTTTCCAGTTTTGATCTATCACAAAGCTGTGAACATTTGTGTACAAGTCTTTGTGTAGATTGTAGTTTTCATTTCTCTTAGATAACTACATCGCAGTATAATGGCTGAAGCATACCATAGATGTATGTTTAACTTTCTAAGAACCTGCTGAACTGTTGCAATCCCACCAGCAGTGAGAGTTCTAGTTGCTCCTCATTCTCTCCAACACTTTTTATGGTCAGTTTTTATAATTTTAGCCATGTGTGATTTGATATTTTTCCAACTCTGTAGTTTAGCTTATTCTACTACTAGTATCTTTTGAAGAGCAGAGAGACACATATAGTAGGATCTTGTATTTCTGCTTTTTAATCCAGTCAAATAATCTCTGCCTTTTGACTGGAATGTTACTCCATTGACATTTAATGTAATTATTGATGTGGTTCCATTTTTATCTACCATTTTGCTATCTGTTTTCTAAACATCTCATGGCTTTTTGTTCCTCTGTTCTTTCTTTTTAGTATTCCTTTGTGTTAACAGATATTTCCTAGTATGCCGTATTAATTCCTTTGTTATTTAACTGTTTTTGAGTTATTTTCTTAGTGGTTGCTCTGAGGATTTTTCTTAATTTAATATCTCAATTATCATAATCCACTTCAGATTAATACTAACTGTTAGGCTGGAGAAAGGAAAAACAAGGACATGCAAACAGAACAGAGAGATGCCACAGGGGGAGAAGAGACCAGACCCCAAAGTCCGTGCCATATATGGAAAGGGGACAGCTCTCCCTGAATTCCATCCTGATGTGCCAACTGGGACCTGGATGTCAGCCTCCTCCCTCTTGGAAGGAAAAAAAATTTCTAGTTGACTATTATGTCACCTTTAGCCAATCATACCTCTCCACGCCCCCTGGGACAGCTTGCCCACCCCTCCCCCTCCTAATCCCTTATAAGCCCCCCACCTCCCCAACGGGGGGTGACTTCTCTGGCCTGTGACAAGGAGACCACAGAACCTCACTCGGGGGTATTTAAATAAATTACCTGGCCCTTTGTTGCCTGTCTTTGCCTCCTTATTTTGGCTAAAATTTATCTTACACTAACCTAATTTCATGAAAATAGAGAAATTTTTCTCCAGTTTAACACCATTCCTCCTCTCTTCTTTGTGCTAATGTTGACATATATGTTTCATCCATATATGTTCCAGGTTCAACAATACAATTTTGTATGTATTGCTTCTTACAGTCTTATGTCTTTTAAAGAACTTGAGAAGAAGAAAACTATGTGTGAAGAGTCTTTTATATTAATCTACATATTTATCATGTAAGTACTCTCCATTTTTTCAAACAGTAGAGTTATCATTTAGGAACATTTCTTTGCTCCAGTATACCTCCCTTCCCTACACCGTCCACTGTGCTATAATTGCCATATATGCTACATAATTTTATGTTATCAGCTCAATAATAGTTTTATAATTGTTTATACAATTGTCTTAAATCAATTACCAGAAGAAAACATATATTTGTACTTTCATAATTACCTACATAATTATCTTTACTGGTCCTCTTTATTCCTTTGTGTCGATTTGAGTTATAGCCTATTGTCCTTTCCCTTAAGCCTGAGGAATGTCAGTATTTCTTGAGCTAGACTCTTCTGCTCCCTGCTTCCGATAAGGTCGGCTTATCAGTAGAGGCACCAGGCCAGGGAGCTGGTGGGGAGAGAAAGGCAGTGGCCCCAGGCTGACATTCCAGAGGCTCCCAGAGTTCCTTTCAAGGTTTGGTAGTTTTGTGAATAACAATTTCTCAATCTGTTGTCTGCCTTTGGTTAATTTCTAGACTCTCAGAATGATCATTTTTGACCACTTTGTCTAGTTTTATGTTGCCTTTTGGGGAGAGGATTTGCTGAGACCCTCACTCAACAATTCAGAAGACTTAAGCTACCATCTAGCTGCTGTCTTTTTTAATTTGTCCTATCAGTTCTCTGTTCTTACTTTGTTCTTTTTAAATATGCCATATTTTAGATTAATTGTGTCTCAGAGTTGCATTTTATTTGCTTTGTTGGGTTTATTAGCTATTATTCTTTCTTGTGTTATTTTAGTGTTTATCACATCAAATTAGGGTTTATATTATACATATTTAACTTTTCATGGTCTACCTTCAAGTGATATACCATATCACAAAGGTCATAGGAACCTTACAAGAATATACTTCATTTCTCTCCTCCTGGCCTTTGTGCTTATTGCCATACATTTCACTTATATGTATATAAGCACTGTAATATTTTTTGATTTAAATAAATAGTAGTTATCTTTTAAAGGGATTAAAATAATGTTAGCTGTCTTGGTATCTCAGGGCTCCCTGCTCTATCCCCTCAATTCAAGGAGTCCACGGGTCTCTGCCTGAATATCCCCTTCCTAGAAACTCTGTCTGGGCAGAAAGCTGGAGCAATTGCAGGCCTCACCTCCTTAGTTCCCCTTCTTTCAGGAATCCCTTCCCTTCGCTGCTTGATGTCCAGTGTCTGCAGAGCCCTTGCTGCATGTGGTTTGTCTCGCTCTTTCCTTCTCTCTGGTGGAACAGTAAATATGTAGAACTTATTACTTCATCCTGGCCAAAGCAGAAGTCTGATTAATGTTTTGAAAAGGCCCTGACAACTTTTTATTCAACACTCACCGCATGCCCATTATGTGATGGTTCCATGTGGTTTTTTTGTTTTTGTTTTGTTTTGCTTTGTATGTTTTTGATGTGGGGCAGTAGGGGAGGGAGGGAGGTAGAATGCAAAATTCTTAAGACGTGATCACCCCCCTTAAGGAACTCACAAGCTAGTTGAGAAAATAAGATATATTCACAGATCAGAATGAAGATAACTAACACTCCACAGAAGTGTTAGAAGTGCAGAAACATTTATTCAATAAATACATAGTAAGAGCCTATTCTGGTTCCTGGAAAGTGAAGTGGTGAACCAGGTAGACACAATCATTCCTCTCATGAAGCTTATATTTTGGTGGGAAAACAGACAATAAACAGATAAATACCTGTAATCTTAGGAAGTAAGAGCAATGAAGGAAGACTAAACAGGGTACAAGGACAGACCATTACTGGGGTGCTATTTTCAAAGGGCAAGACTTTCTGAGGCAGGGATTGGAGACTGAATTCAAGGAGCAAGTCGTCAGCACATGTGACCTATACATTTCAAAGGGTTAAGCTTTCCTTACAACTAGGCTGGTCAGGGCAAGTTCATGAAGAAGTTTACATTTTAACTTCCACAGGATTTCATAAAGAATGATCCACTGCTACTGGGGGACAATGATCAGAAAGGGAAAGGCATCTTTGCAGGACAGAGAATAAAGATGCTTGCCTCCCGCAGGGTGTTCAGAAAGGGGGCAAATGAAAGAGAGAGAAGAAAATTGGGGGCCCAACTGTAGAAGGCCCGAACAGACAGGCTCAAGAGTTTAGTCTTTGTTTTGCTGGAATTAAGGTGCAGGAAGTAAGGCAATCAGAGTTTTAGGATGCCACTCAAGTTTCTACGCAGACTAGAAGTGTGGCACAAGCGTTGTCGGGCAGCTGGGTCTGGGGAGGTCTCTCTCTCTGTGCACTAGGCAAAACCTCAGCCTGGGTGGGTGAGGGCTCTTGACTCTGATCCGGAAAGAATTCACGATCAGGCTGAACAAGTGCCAGCAGGAAAGGACTTGGTTAAATCAAGAGTAGTAGCGAGTGTCAGTAGCCAGGCAGGCAGAAGAGAAGAAGGAAGGACAGGGAGAAAAGGGGAGAGGACTGAAGCCCTGTGTGGCACAGGGCAAATCCCTTGCCAACTCGAAAAGCCAGGGTCCGTTTGGTGTCCAGTGTCCCCTGGATCCCAATGGCACAGGTAGTATATCCCTGCCAACCCAAAACGTGGGGTTGCTGCAGGGCACTGGATGGGGTGACATTATGTGCTGAGAACTTCTACTTCCCCGCTGTTCTGAAATAAAACAGAGAGAGAGAGAGAGAAAAAGGGTTGCATTAAGACTAGAAAGCTGAATGAAGTAGCAAAGTGCCAGACGTTTACGGCCAGAGGTGGAGGTCAGCGAGTTATCTTTTATCACTGAAGAGAGCTCTGAGGGGAAGTACGATAGGCTTATGCAAAAAGTTAAATTTGTTAAGACAGTACACGCTCAGACAGGAGTGCTGGCGACCTCAGAGAGGAGGTGTGCTTTAAGGGTTTAGGCTTTGGAGTTTTATAGGGTCTTTTGGGCAGGGGTTGGTATAAGGTGTGATGTATACAGGTAATTAATAATTCCTCTGAAGTTTTATCTTAAGAATAGGGTTTTTAGATGACTGTTTTGATCCAAATCTTGGCATTCTTTACCCTGGTAGGTTCACTTACACTCCAGAGGTCTGTCTCTCATCCTGGTTACAAAGTTATTTAATTGATTAAGGGACTTGAAAAAGACGAAGAATCACACAGGTTAGGTTAAAGAATAACTTTTTCACAGGCTAGGTAGATTTTACAGTGCCATGACCCTTGTCCCATTTCCCTGCTCTATCTCACAAGGATGGACGAAGAACCGGCAAGAGCCAGTCCAGCTGGCAGTGCGGGGGAGCATGTTGGACCCAGAGTGGGGACCCGAAGGTAGCAACACCACTCAGAGGAAGCATCTGCAGTGCCTGGACATTTGGCGGGATGTTGGGCAGCACGGGGAGTGAGGGGTCCACGATGCCACCAGTATTAGAATTCACTGTAAAGCCTTAAACTCAGGAACTTTTCCACAAAGAAAAACCCAACTTAGAAACATCAGACTGTCTATTTTAAATTAGTTTTTCACTGCATCTTTTCTTAATCCACTGATAAAGGAGGACAGGAATGCCAACCACTTCTTGTGCTATAACAGACTTGATTTTCAAGTGTGCAGCTCAAATCCAGCATCTCTGAAAATCTGAAATGTCCCACTTTCCCTGCCAACTAAAGGCATTGCATTAAAAAAAAAAAAAGAGTCACCATTTTCAGAAAGTCTTTAGTTTTCCCATCAGGACAAAGATTTCTGAAAAGACAGTGGCAGGCTTCTGTAGACATCACATAAAACAAACTACGCTGGAGGGACAATCGCAAATGAACTAAGGGAGCTGCAGCCAAATGAAATGAGACAAACAACTGTCATATTCCAAATGGTCAATCAAAAGCTGGAACAACTTGAATGTAACAGAAGTCTATTATGATGAAAATAATTATCTCAGGACAAGGGATATACTTAATGATTTGCAAATTTAAATACAAAATAATATTCATCCATGTCCAACTGATAACTTTCAAGTTGTAACCATTTTGTATGGCTGGGAGTATATTACCTGGAACGGTGAGGGCACTTTTAAAGTGAGAGGGGAAACAAATAATTCATCTTCATTTTAATTTCAATACAATTGCAGAATACTGTGGTACACTGGAAATGTGAATGATACACTGAGGGGTATCTTTTTTACATTCCAGAGTATCTCACTGTTTGGGCGGAATGGTTCTCTTACTGGAATTGTTCACAAAGCAACCTATTATATGGTGAGAGGTACCCTCCGGGCACCATTGAAATTAATATGAAAGGAACAATCAAGAATGCCAAGCGCAGTGCATAAAACGCAGGTAGGTGGTGGAAGACAGATAAGCAGCCTAGGAGGTTTAAGTTGCAAAATCTGAAGCTGCAGAAAGATGTGTTATACAATTTACATTGCAACCAGTCACGATTTTAGAATGGGTAATGAAAAGCTAGTTAAGTATTGAGTCCATAAAGAAACACAAAAAGCTTCATGGCACAAGGGAACTAAATGATGGGTAAATAGACAAAGAAGATAATCAGAGAGCAGGAGGAGAAAGCTGGACTTGCTTCCACAAAATCCCTCTGGTTTTGGCAACTTCACCTGCACATCTCATACAGCGTTGTCTGCACAGCTGGATTATCGTAAAAGAGGGTTTCTCAACTTTGGGGTACTAGACCATTCCTTGTGGTGGGGGCTGACCTGTGCATCACAGGATGTCTCACAGCATCGCTGGCCTCTATCCAGTAGACGCCAGTTGCACCTGCTCTCAGTTGTGACAACCAAAAATGACTCCAGACATTGCCGAAGTCCCCTGGGGAGAAAACTGCCCTCATTTGAGAACCACCACCTTAAAGGAGAGTGACAGTATCAGCGACTCCTGGAATTATTTCTCCTTGTGATCATATGCACTTCACCCTTTAATGTGCATTAATTATAAAGCGCTAGTTTTGGTCAAAATTATTTTGATCTAGCGACTGTTTTGGTCCTACTGCACACCAAACTAACCTAATAGTCACTTAAAATAACCAATTTACATGAATTTTAGAAAATCCCTTTGCTGGTGTCTCTCTCAATCTATCTTAAAACAAGTGTTTGGTCTCCTGTCCATTCATGTAGTGAGAAATACTTTCTTTGTCACAAAATAAAACTGCAGACAGGCACCTTTGTAGGATACAGCAGCAAAACAGTGGTTTGACACTTGATAAGATATAAAAAGAAAGCAGATATGTTTTGTCAGTGAGAGAGGTTTACATTTACTATGAGACACTGAAACAGTAGGAATAGACTCATGGTCATTAGGGTATCAAAGGTATGAAGGAGTATTTAAATTTTTCCCTAGCAAGTTACTATTTAATATTGCATGCTGGCTGCATGGTTATTGCTGTAAATTAAAACTAGTTTCCACCATGTCTTTTCCTAATATAGAAATAGGGCTAGATTATTAGCTCCCTAAGGGCAGGGACAATGTTTTGTGTGCCTTGCTTACCACTATATCCATTACACCTAGTTCAGTGCTTGGCCTAGAACAACCACTCTACAAATGTTTATTGAATGAATAAATAAATAAATGAGGATAGAAATGCCAACTTTCAAGCATTTTCAAATAGAGCAGGATGTCATTTCCTTGACAACAGGGGTCTTTTCTTACTTCTGTGCCACAGCCAACTCTGTGGTTGGCGTTTGGTGTATAATAGGTGGTCAACAAATGTTTGTGGAAACTCATCTGAATGTAAGGTTTCTGCCTGTATCTTCTGGGCATCAAAGCCCAGCTGATCAAGGCGAAGGTGGGTGTGCTGCCTGAATCTGGTGACTGTGCTCATTCATTCGGTTGTGTCCAAGTCACCGCCTTTGACAGATGAGGAGGTCGGATTGGTCCCTCAGCACCAAGATCCTATTACTAGAGAATTTCTCAAGTGCCATGATAGTCACCATACGTAGGACATCACATTATTGGCTATGCTGCCGTCTAGGCAGGCTTGGGAATATGCTATGTAAATTAAATCATCACAGGCATCGAGGAGTTTATGCTCATCTTAAATGGCATTATCTCTCATATTGAAACTTTAACAATTCAAGTGTTCCAAAAAGCAGAGCTGCTGGAGGAATAATGATGTAGCTTGTGTGGAAGGTGCCGAGATTCTAAGAACAGAGGGCCCAGGGAGTGGCCCACTCAGATACAAGTTGGGCTGACAGTGGCCAGAAGCTACTGTGAATGGTGATGACAGGAAATAAAATACCCCTTTAAAAATTCAGCAAAAGATAAAGACAGTGGATTGTAGCAGGGCTTCAATAACCAACCGTTAGTAGATTAGCGTAGGCACGGTTCGAAAACACAACTAAAAATTATTCAATCATACCAAATGCTTGCAGGGAAACTAGGCCAAGAAGGCAATCAAAATTAAATAGAAGCAAGGTGTGTTTATGTAATTCAGTAGTTCAAAAAAAACCCTGAGTATACATTGCAAAAATACTTCAAGGGTTTCTATCTCCAGTTTAAGAAAAAAAATTAATGAAACTTTAGTTAATATGAAGGCAAAAGAATACAGCTCTTCTCTGTTCTCACCTCACCCCCTCAACCAGTGTTACTAGGAGATGTCATATTCTGTGTGAGAATTTCAGGACATGATCATAAAATACAACACACATTTATGCAATTTGCATTAAGTCTGGTTATACAACATATGTGGCAGACCTCTTGAATTAATTGCATTCAATGTTTTCAGTTATAGAAAGAAGATTCATGACTCACAGAGGCTATAAATGAAGTGCGGCACAGGTAGTAATTACTCAAATTGCATTCCTGAGTCTTTGAAGATAAATTAGCCAACAATGAGAATCTGATAGCTAATGTTGCAATTAGTTACAGGTATAATGCAGTGACCTATATAACTTACTATTTTTAAAAAATCTAAAATTTACACAGGTTAATAGCATAAAAGATTTTTCACTGTTACAGCAGAAATGCAGTTCTATAAATGCACTAGTGTGGCCTTCTTATAATAATAATTGCTTAACTCCTTACATAGAGGTAGAATTACTCAGGTTAATTCTTTGACTAGGACAGGCTCAGATTAAACTTAACATTCACTGAGCACTGCTGTGTCCTAGGCACTGGAACTAATGACATGTCATGTGATCTTTGCACTGGTCCTATGTGGCTAGACACCCTCCTATTCCACAAATGAGAGAGTGAGCGTGGTCGTGCTAATGCAGCTTCTCCAGGGCCACGTGCAGCTGCCCCTCATGCCCCTCATGCCCCTCTCATCACTGATTAGGGTTGACTTGCATCATAACGAGACATCTGTCAAAGCACTCTTGCTGAGTCAGAAGGTAGGGTTGGCCTACATACAGGTACGTGTTTTTGCCTGCCAAGTGTCCCTTCTGGGAAGCCAACTCTCCCTCAATCCCTAATGATCTTTCTGGGTCTGTGGAGTTTGCGTGGAGCTGACTCCTGAATCCTAGCCCAAGAAGGAATACATGACCCAGGTTGGCTACTCAGAGCACAGGATGAGGTCGGGTCTGTTGGAACCCGTTTCCTGAGTTCTCAAGCTGATGGGACCACAAAGTCCCGAGCTGCGGCAGTCTCCAGGCTCCACGTGAGAGAAGTCTGCCTGAGAGACGCTAGCGCAGGGCAATGATAGACTGGGAAAGACACATTATCAATGCTATTTTAATGATACCCTGAAGCCAGTGATACCTCCCCACCCCTTAAAAATTTTTGTTATTGTTAACTAAACTCCATTCTCTATTCCAATTTCATTAATTTTCCCCTGACATCCCTTTTCTGTTCCAGGATCCCATCTTGAATACTTCATTCCATTTAGCCATTAAGTTTTTTTTAGATCTCTCTGGGTTGTGACAGTTTCTCAGACTTCCCTTGTTTTTGTTGCCCTTGACAGTGTTGAGAAGGACTAGTGAGGTATTTTGTCGCATGTCCCTTAATTTTGGTTTGTCTGACCCTTTTCTTATGATTAGACTAGGCCGATGGGGTTTTGGAAGGAAGACCGCACAGGTTAAGCACCGTTCTTGTCTTATCATATCAAGGATATGTAACATCATTCATGGCGCTGCAAATGTCCTTCGATCAAAGGCCACTATGAACACACCTGCAGTTAAACAAGTTGGGTTTATTACTCCCGCTGGCTAGGAGAGTATACACCGTAGGGAGCTGTGGGTGCTTCAGTAGGAGGGTGTCAGAAAGGATCTGTTATAGGCTTTGGGCTTTGGGTGGATGTTTTGAGGGTGGGTCTAAGGAATAGGGGGTCTCTCCTCTAGATTGCATGCTGTCAGAAAGCAGGGCGATTTTATGACTGGTATCTCAATAAATCTTATCTATAAAGAGAAGAGAACAGCACAAGTCCCCCTCACCCACAATAATCCAAACTTGATTGAAAAACTGACACCAAAATAGGGTATCAATGCGGCATACTTTCTAAAGTAAAGCCTAATTACATTTATCTGGTTAGAGTAACTAGAAATACTAAATGGCTCTGAGCGACACCATGGAAAGTCAGGAGGGTGTGTAGGTGACTGGGGCTGCTCTCTTCTAAACGAACATCCCTTCCTGAGTCTCTGGCTTTTCCTCCCAAAGGCCAGCACAACACTGCTGAACATCCGGGCACAAAGAACTGCCGGACGAGCCTGGCTAGACACCGTGGCAGTCCTGCAGCAACCTAAACATTCTGCATCTATAAAACCAGAATTTGTATTTTGAACTAGCTATTTCTTTTTTTATGCTTTTTCTTCTCCTCTTCCAAGAGTGGATACAGTAAATGTCTAGCCAAAAGCATGTTGATCCTCTCCTATATTTATCTACTTACGTATAAACAGATGCAGCTATCTAAATTTTATCTATGTGGAGGCAAGGTTAGCCCAAGGAAAAAGCTACCACGGTAAAGAGGTGCAGGGGCTCATGGTGGCTGACAGGGGGAGTGTTAGGTATTTTGTGGGTGGCATAGTGACCTTGTTTTTGTCTATGCTTAGACAAAAGCCTAAAGGGATCTTGCTTTGTCTCATTTTAACAGTCTCAGAGTAACCTTGCATTTGCTATCCTGGGAGATTGTCTCATATCAGAGAATAACATAGTCTAGCTATGAGAGCCAGACCAGCTTCTGAATGTCAAGGGCATTTCTTTCTCATGCTAACCCCGATCACCCACATTCTTCCACCATACAGTGGTTTTCCTGCCTCTTTCTGTACTGCACTCTTTGGAAGAAACACAGAAAGTGCAGCTGACATATAAGGGGTGGGAGTGATGCTCCACATCTTTGAACAGTTGCCCTTGAACCTTTTAATGTCATTTTCACTTAAGCTGGTTTGACTTGGGTTTTAGGGAATCCCCAACAGTTCTAACAAGTGTTCTAGGCCTCAGTGTCCTTGCTATTAAGACTTCTATTTCTTTGAGGTCCTATGCTTAATTAAAATTCTGGAATTACATCATCAAGGAGATTTCTTTGAAAACAGATTAAAGATGATGGTAAGTCTAGATTGAACAATTGGGCTCTAGGATTTTCCAGGCATAAGCTTGGGAGGTCCTATGTATCACCTAAGAGCCAGATGTGAGCCTGGGAGCCTGGAGTATCCACTGATGACTAACTCATCAGTCTGAAAATCCAGCCTCAACAGAAAATCCAGCACTGCTCAATGTGTCTACCTGGACACAATAAAGTGTCATCCTAATGGGAGGAGAGTTTCTGACCAATGAATGAAGCTGCATTCTGGCCCCGAGCTGGGAGGAGCTGAGGAAAACAGGCTACTCTAAAAAAAAAAAAAAATCAGAGCTTTTGTTCTGCCCTAGAAAAGACAGTTCTTTCACTTTAGCAGTCAGTTTCTATTCACCACAAGCTTTCTCCGGTGTAGGGAAATCAATAAAGACAATAAATAAATGGCAATCCCATTGAGGGCTGCTTACCAAGTGATTAAATGTTTCAGACCTCAAATACTTGCATGCTTCAGGGATACAAGTCTGAAGAAACATATGTAAATGGAATTAATGCTCAAATAATTTTCTAGTTACTTAGCACAAATGTGCAATTATTAATACTGCCATAATTTATGTTTGAATATTTATCCCAGTTTTTATAAGCATAAAGCCTTTAATCTACTTTCTTGACATAGTTTGAAAACAGACATGGGAATCTTTTTAATCATCTTATGCTTTTTATGGAGAGAGGATAGAGACCCGGTCCCCTTCCCCCTCCTCCCCCAACCCCACAAAGCCTCACAGGAACACCTATTCTAAGGTAAGACGGTCTGATGTTCCTACTCTCCCCAGTGGAAAGGGAAGCAAACTTGTCTTCCCAATTCCATGATGAATTTGGTTTTGGGATATCAGTTTATATTTCACTCTTTGTTGTAAGAATCCTGACCATGTGAATATGGGTTTTTATAGGTTACTTATAAGAAAGGTTCTTTGAATTATTAGGAGGTGTCCGGAAGAGGGATACAGTGCAGGAGCGACATGTCTGAGTCTTCTGACACATTAACATAGAGAGGAACGTTTACACCTGAGCGGAGAAGATGCTTTCTACCTGCTTGGCTCCCTCCTTCGAGCGCACAGGGTGGGCTTTGAGGGCTAAGGCCTTCATCAGTCTGCATCCTGCCTCCCGCCCGCAGGGGTTCGTGTCCTGTTTAGCACTCCCAGCCCGCAGTCACACTGCCTCAGCGTGAAAATGATGGTCTTTTAGATGTCACTCAAGTGTTTTCTGAACTTTGACGCAGGCAGAAAAGCCTTTATGCTCAACTTCTTCCCCTACCCGTCCCTCCCTGTAATCAGCACTGGCAGGGAGACAGACGGGACGCTGGGAAAGGCAAAGACAGGGAAATAGCCTCTTCTACCTGCATCCTTCTCCTGAGGAGGGGGACTTGGGTGTGAGTTCTAGTCCTGCCACTCCTTCACCGGGTGATGTGGGAGGAAGCTCTCTTCAAAGCGGTTTCATCTCTGTTAGAGAAGGCACGAGGGGAGGGGGCAGAGCAGGACCATGGTGGTCTCTCACACTCCCTGCCAGATCCGACGCTCTGCAGTCCCGGAACTCCCAGAGGTCTCACCCCTTGTTTGCTCTGCCTTCCACACTTCTCCTACGTCCTGCCGGCCTCGTCTCTCGCACTAACTGGCTGTAGAGCAACCATGGCCCTGCTCTCCAGGAAGGCCCGGTGAGTTACGATTAAAATGCAGAATTTTCATTGTCTTCAAGTCCCCAGAGACCCAGGCTCCCAGGATTTGGAGGAAGTGAGCTGAGCTTGAATGTCAATAAGATAAATGTATTTCTAGTTTATTGAAAATTACATTATATGGCATCAGGGTATTTTGTTAACATTGATTTTTAGTAACAGAAAATGGAGAAAAGAAGAAAACTATAAAAAGTTGGCTTGGTTAGAAAAAGCAAATAATATAATAATTTATATTAAACCCTAACATATCACATTATTATGCA
Organism: Manis javanica; assembly: GCF_040802235.1. NCBI lineage: Eukaryota > Metazoa > Chordata > Mammalia > Pholidota > Manidae > Manis > Manis javanica. The sequence continues at coordinate 6,399,866 of NC_133162.1, read as the reverse complement.
GAATCCATTTGTTCCTGAAATACATGTTAAATCAAACTGTTTAAATTTTAAAAATATGCATTTATTATTTATTTTTAAATAAGCATTTAATTTACATTGCTCAAAATACCAAACTTTCAAACTTTCAAAGTGTGGACAATGAAAAGTCTTCAGGCATCCAATTGCCTACCTCAGAAACAAGCACAACATGCCTACTTTCTTACGTATCCTTGTTTATCAAAACAAATATATAGATTAAATATATAGATTATTACTCTCCTCTCTTTACACAAATGACGTACATCATGAGTTGTGCACACTTTATATCATTAAAAAAATCAGTAGGTCACATAGGCTTAGCCCTCATAACTGTCTCCTCATTAACTTAAAAAAACACTTGGGTATATTTTGATTGTCACTGACAGTCAAATCAGTGTTCATTTATGTATATAACAAATACACACACAGAGCTTACAACATGCCGAGTGTTTGTTAGATTCTTTATAAGTAACTTATTTGATGTTCATTGATGTGGGATCTGTTAAAGGCACCCTAAAGGAAGACTCGGTTTATTCAATCAGCAGTTCGCAAGGGGGTTGTACCACATCCTAAGGGGGAATTTTGGAAATTTGCAATGGTAATTTCTGGCTGTTCCAGTGATTGGTGGGCACCACCGGCAGGTATGTGGTTAAGAGGTCCTGCAGTGGAGGGTCTCACGTAGCAAAGCAATATCCTATCTTCAGTATAATTTCTAAACGCCCCATTGCACATTCAGGCAGGTCAACATCCTTTTCCTGACCATCCAAACCCAGACCCTAACTCTGTTCAACACGTAAGTACAAAATACTTTTTGAATGGTTTTCATGTACACTGAAATTTCCAGACATGCATGCAACAGTTATGGAACTTGAAGGAAGACTGTATTTTGTTTCATTGGGCTCTTCACTATTACACAGAAAATCACATCACTGCCAGCAATTCCTCTTGCGGGATTTAAGTCTTCAATGCAATATACCCGTATCAGAGCGGACCGTGTCCTTGCCGACTCATCAGTCTACATCACCAAGAGGCTCAATCTTATTTAACTTTTTATAAACTGTGATTTGGAAGAGACCTAGAGATGGATGTCAAAATGCGCTTTCAAACACCTGTAAAACTTTCAACCCAATGGACTGTGACCATTACCAAAAAACAAGAACCACCCAAGATCTGCAGAAGGTGAATGGGTGATATCCTGGGACTCAGTGCATCTTGCACTGAGTCCCAGGAGTGCTTCACCTCTGGGCAGGAGCCAGGGACTTGGTACAGGCGGGACTTCTAAAAACCAGGATAAGGGAGAGGGTGGGGCTACTTAAGTTCATATCCCTGGCAAGAGCTGGCCTAGGATGAAAGAAGGGCCCAAACATCCCCACCAGTTAGAGAGAAAGAAGAAGGAACAGAGACTGTGGAGTCAGAAAGCAGAGCCTGAAAAGATTCTTGGAGAGGGTGAGGTCAGAGGGACTTCTCTGATAACCTGAAGTGGGGTCAGGAAACAAGAGGGAACTGCAAGGATCCTGGGGGCAGCTTCCCTCATAGACCAGCCTGGGGTACCACCCAGCAACAAGGAAGGCACACGGCCACTCGTGCCAACTAGCTAAAGTTTTAGCAAATGTGACTGTGACTTAATTCCCTTTCTCTCCTTGAACAATTCTGTTTAAATTTGATGAAGCAATGGAGATAGGGATACAAACATTTAATGTAAAAAGACTTAGACAACATGTTAACTGGCTCTTTCGGGATTTAAATACAAGGTGAGCCATTTAGCCAGTACTGTGTGTACATTTTTGGTAAATGTGACCTAAAAAAACTGGACTATTTTACTTTAATGTAAGATTGCAGATGAGGTTAGCTTCCCTTTTTCACGGTAAATGGGAATGACTAGAGGACTAGAGAGCCTATGGAATGGACAAGGGTCATGTGGAGCACAAGAATTTTAAGGAACACCTCTGCACTGTGCATCTAATGTTTTGCTTGATAAAAGTAGAGTAAAAAGCACATCTTTAAATTTAACTTTTGGTAAACTGTGCACACTACCAGGGTCAGTAGTCAGCGTTTGCTTTCAAGACAACAAGAAAATGTTTGCACTAGCCAGGCCATGCAGTCCCCCATCCAACCTTTCTTTCTTCCTTTTTCTTCTTTCTTAGTTTCCCCAATTCTTTTTATTGTAAGATCACTGACGGCGCTTTGCATCATATTGCCTGCATCTGATTTGGTGCCAAGTTCCAAAACACCTTCTTCTGAATCTATTCTGTTCATTCCTTCCTTGATGTCCTTACTGCTCCCTCTCTTAGGTAGAGCTTCATTATTTCCCTTTGTTGTCTTCCATTCTAAACACTGCTGACATATTAACTTCCCCCAAGTGCTCACTGCTTACTCTTCCAATATTCCCCCCTGTTTACTGCCTTTCTGCCTTTCAACTTCCTCTAAAATTTGTTCCTACATTTTTTTCCCCTCCCACTAACTTCCATCCTTCATGCCCACATCCATTCATTATTAAGTCCTACTGATGCTACCAGTGAAATGTCTTCTGAGTCCACCCACGTTTCTCCATTTCCTCTGCTGTCACTCTCGTCCAAGCAACCATTGTCCCTCTCATATGTCTGCACCCCAGCTGGGGCCATTGCTTCCTCAGATTCCTCTCCAATCCATCCTCAATGTCTAGCAAGAATGAATTTTTAAATATATACCTAAGATCATGTCTCTTGTTAATAACTATTCAATGGTTTCCTATTGAACTTAAAAACAAAACATAACTCCTTTACATGGTCTGTAAGTCCCTGCACAATCTATCTTCTGCTCACCACAGCCTCAAATTGTGTTATTTTTTTCCCCCCACTCACTATTTTCCAGTTACATAAGCATTTATCATCTCTATCCATATGTTGCATTAATATTCCAAGTTTTCTTCCACCTTGTGCCTTCACCTACATTATTTACTTTGTTTTGAATAGCCTTCTAAGCCCCCCATGTTTCACCTGGAGGATGCCTTCAGATCCTTTAGGTCTCAGTTTAAATAATCGTCAGGAATAAAAACATTCTCAAGGAAATTAGCTAAAACAGAATCCTCATGAAACTCAAGGTCAACAGTGAGATGATAAAACACAGGCGTAATATGGAAAGAGAGCTGGGAAAGTAAGGAAGGAAACTGAGTGCAAAATAAATCCCATTGCAGAACTAATCAATCCACTACAAACAACAAGAAGTTGGCTGTGTAGAAAACTGAGTTACAGATGTGGAAAAGAGATTTGAGAAAGTCAAACAGAATACTGAAAGAAACAAGACTAAAAAGATAAGAGGTACGATAATAGATACGGAGGGCGGGCAGCAGAGAGCAATATACAAATAACTAATGTTCTGGAACAGAGAACACATCAAAAGGAACAGAGAAATATATTCAAAGGATAATAGGGAAAAAAAAACTTTCCCAAAGTGCAAAAACCAAACCTGCCTGTATTAGGTAGGTTTTCCAGAGAACCAGTAGGACACAGAGAGAGATTTATTGTAGGAATTGGCTCGTGTAGTCATGGAGGCTGGCAAGTCTCATGATCTGCTCTCTGCAAGCTGGGGAGCCAGGAACACTGGTGGTATAATCCAGGCTGAACCCTAAGGCCTGAAAATCAGGGGGGCGATGGTGTTAAGTCCTGTCTGAGGAAGTCCTGAGAACCAGGAGCGCTGATATCCAAGAGCAGGAAAATGGACATCCCAGTTCAAGCAAAGAGCAAATTCACCCTAACTCCACTTTTTTGTTCTATTCAGATTCTCAACAGATTGGATGATGCCCACTGGCACTGGTGATGGCAATTTTCTTTACTCAGTCTATTCATTTAAATGCTAATCGAAGACACATACCCCTGAAGACAAACCCAGAAATAACATTTTACCAGCTATCTGGGCATCCTTAGCCAGACAAGTTGACACATACAGCTAACCTTTACACTTCCCACCCAATAGGACTACCAAATTAGATGAAAAATGACCAACAACAGGAAGACATATCTTGGGAAGGTTTTTGAATTTAAGAAATAAAGAACATTCCATACAGCTGAGAAGATAGGACAAATCGCTTTGAATGGAAAAAATTATATTTCCCATTAAGCTGATCTCAGAATTCAGCCTAGCAATATTCAATACCAACAGATAATAAAGCAACCTTTATAGATTTACAGGGAAAAGATAAATCACCCAAGATTCTCAAAAAAAGAAAATTTTAGACCAATATCCCTGATGAAAATAGATGTGATAATACTCAACAAAATATTAGCAAACTGAATTAAAAAATATATCAAAAGGACTATTCATCACAACCAAGTGGGATTTATTCCAGGGATGCAGGGGTGGTATAATATTCATAAGTCATTCAATACCATACACCACGTCAACAAAAAGAAGGACAAAAATCACATGACCATTTCAATAGATGCTGAAAAGGCATTTGACAAAATTCAACATCCATTCATGATAAAAACTCTAAACAAAATGGGTATAGAGGGCATGTACTTCAATCTAATAAAGGCCATATATGACAAACCCACAGCTAACATCATACTCAATGGTTTTTCCTCTCAGATCAGGAACAAGACAAGGATGTCCATACTCACCACTTTTATTCAACATAGTAATGGAGATCCTAGCCACAGAGATCAAACAAGATACAGAGATAAAAGGCATCCAAATTGGTAAAGAAGAAGTAAAACTATCACTATTTACAGATGACATTTTATACATAGAAAACCCTAAAGATCACACCAAAAAATTGTTAGAACTAATAACTGGGTTCAGCAAAGTTGCAGGATACAAAATTAATGCACAGAAATCTGTTACATTCCTATAACTAACAACAAATTTGCAGAAAGAGAAATCAGGAAAACTATTCCATTCACAATTGCACCAAAAATAATAAAATACGTAGGAATAAATCTAACCAAGGCGGTGAACCTGTACTCTGAAAACTATAAGACACTCAGGAGGGAAATTAAAGAAGACACCAATAATTGGAAATCTATCCCATGGTCATGGATAGGAAGAATTAATATTGTCAAAATGGCCATCCTTCCCAAAGCAACTTACAGATTCAATGCAATGTCTACCAAAATATCAACAGCATTTTTCAATGAATTAGAGCAAATAATCCTAAAATTCATATGGAATGACAAAAGACCCAAGTAACCAAAGCAATCGTGAGAAAGAAGAACAAAGTTGGTGGATTGTGCTTCCTGACTTCAAGCTCTACAAAAAACTACAGTAATTAAAACAATTTGGTACCAGTACAAGCACAGGTAGCAGACCCACACATAGATCAATGGAACAGAATAGAGAGCCCATATAAACCCACTCATGTATGGTCAATTAATACACGATAAAAGAGCCATGAATATACCGTGGGAAAAAGACAGCCTCTTCAACAATTGGTGTTGGCAAAACTGGACAGCGACGAGCAAGAGAATGAAACTGGTTTCCTGTTTAACTCCAAACACAAAAGTAAACTTGAAATGGATCAAAGACCTAAGTGTGAGACATAAAACCATCAAACTCTCAGAAGAAAACATAGGCAAAAATCTTTTGAACATAAACATGAGCATTTTTTTCCTGAACACATCTCCTCAGGCAAGTGAAACAAAATAAAAAAAGAACACGTGGGACTACATCAAACTAAAAAGCTTCTGTACAGCAAAGAACACCATCAGCAGAACAAAAGGACAACCTACAGTATGGGAGAATATATTCATAAATGATTCATCTGATAAGGGGTTGACATCTAAACTATATAAAGAACTCTTATGCTTAACACCAAAAAATCCAAATAACCTGATTCAAAAGTGGGCAGAGGACCTGAACAGACATTTTTCCAAAGAAGAAATATAGAATACCAGCAGGCACATGAAAAGATGCTCCACACAACTTATTATCAGAGAAATGAAAAACTACAGTGCCATAAAACCTAACACCAGTCAGAATGGCCACTATCCAAAACACAAGAAATAAAAAGTGTTGGTGAGGATGTAGAGAAAGGGAAACCCTTCTACATTATTGGTGGGACTGTAAATTATTACAGCCACTGTGGAAAAGAGTATAGAAGTTCCTTAAAAAACTAAAAATAGAAAGGCCATATGAACCAGTAATTCCACTTCTAGGAATTTATCTGAAGAAAATAAAATCCCTGACTCAAAAAAGAGACATGTACCCCTGTTTATCACTGCATTATTTACAATAGCCAAGTTATGAAATCAACCTAAGTGTTCATCAGTAGATGAATGGATAAAGATGCGATGTATATATATACACACAGCAGAGTATTACTCGGCCATAAAAAAAAAGAAATTCTTACATTTGTAACAACATGGATGGACCTAGCGGGTATTATACTAAGTGAAATAAGCCAAACATAGAAAGACAAATACAGTATGATTTCACTTATTTATGGAACCTCAAAACAAAACAGAACAAAATGAACAAAGCAGCAGCAGACTCATAGACACTGAGAAGTGATTGGGGGTTACCGTGGGGGAGGGCTTGGGGGATAAAGGGGCACAAAAATTCTTCATCATAATATAAGTTGGTCACAGGGATGTTTGTACAACATGGAGAATATAACCAATGATTCTGTAACATCTACCTACATGGACAGATAGTAACTGCACTAGTGGGAGTGGGGACTGAATAATATGGGTAACTGTTGAATCACTGTGTTGTATACTTGAAATTAATAAAATATTGTATATCAATGATACGATTTAAAAAAGACCCAAGATTCTATGTGCAGCCAAACTGTCAACTGTATGTTATGACAACACGAAACATTCACAGGTGTGCATGAGCTAAAGAGATATGTTGCCCTCATATGTGAATCAGAAAAATCTACTTAATGAAGCCATCTAACGAACACAGAGAGGATGTAAAACAGGAAAGTCACTGTTCAAAAAACAAGAGATAAGCACTGAATCCACATAAAGATAAATAACTATGGTAGTTATGTTACTCAAACAGAATGTAGATTTATATGCAAAAATTTTAAATTTGTAACAAATTTTTAAATATTACAAAACTTTTTATCACAAAGAAAATGTAAATTTTGTCCAAAACTAAAAGCATAATAGCAGACTAGAACTTCAAAATATTTTTAAAAAAGTTATCATTTAAAGATGCCAGAATATACAAATTAAAATAAGAAAGAAAAGGAGTGAAGCAAGAAAAGGAGATGTAAGGGTCTTAATTTCTCCATAATGTTTCATTTCCTAAATTGACCAGTGGTGAGAGACTTTAAGAATATTAAGATTGTAAAGGTAGCCATTTATTAGAAATTAAAACAGACTATCTTCCATCCACCTCCAATGGCAATAAACAATAAAAAATAAGCCAAAATATATAGTGAAAGACAGAGCAGAAGAAAAAAATTAAGGAAATAAAAAGTCCAGGAAACATGCAATAGGGTTACAAATTGAAATGAAATAGAGCTCTTATAAATATCAATGCAAATAGGATCAAAAACTGAAGCTAGCTTTATGCCTTTAGGGACAAACTTTGAAAGCAACCGAATGACCAAAGACACACCAGGTAGCCACCTACGTAAAGAAAGCAGGGTTCCGCGATATGAACGCTGAGCAAAGCTGAATTCAAGGAGAAAGGCATTATAATGCTGAAGTGTAAAATTCATAACGAAAGTATATGTTTCATTCATCTTTTATACCAAACATCCAAAGAGAAACAGTAAAAAAGATACAGCATCAAAACACACAAAGTAAAAATTGCAGGATGTAAGAGGATAAACTATTTGACACAAAATAGTAAGGGGAGACTTTAACACACTTTTCTTAATCACTAATGACTTCCCTAGATTAGAAATAAGTAAATAATAAAACAAAACCCCAAAGAAACCAATCCACTGGACTTGACGAACATAATTAACAGCAATTTCTTTTAAAGTGTCTGTGTATTTTGCAAAAATTGGGTAACAAATAAAACCTCAGTAAATTCTCAGAGAACATAAATGGCACTGGTTTCTGACCACAATTCAATAAATCAAAAATTAAATAGCAAAGGAGAAACAATAAAAATAAAAAATCTCCACAGTTAGTAAATGTACAAACATTTCCTAAACTACTCTTAAACAAAGAAGAAATCAAAACCATAAATGTAGAGTAGCTAGAAATGATGAAAAACAATGCATATTGAATCCTAAAGCTGTATTTAGATCAAAACATCAGTTTTAAATTCTTTCACTAACAATTATTTAAAAATGGAACAAATGAGTTAGGCATCCAAATCAAGTATTTAGAAAAAAAAATAATAAATACAAACAGCAAAAGTAAAGAGTGAATAAAGATAAATGCATATATAAATGAATCAGCAAACAAAACTGGCAGAACTGATACATAAAATTAAGAGTTGATTCTTTAAGAGGAAAGAAAAAACCCCAAGGTAAAACAAATAAACTACTTGCTAGACTAATCAAGAAGAAAGCGAGAGGGCACAAAAACACAAAATTAGAAATGAGTAGAAAGTAACCATAGCTACAAGGGGAGTTAAAAGATTCAAAACAATATTTTGCTCAACTCTGCTACTACAATTACGTTACTCTTCCCCGGGTTCCCAGCCTCCCTTGCCAAGGAGAGATCTGTTGGGGGGTGTCTTGCCAATGGGTTTCAGCCCCAGGCAAGTTCGCTATGGATTTAATGTGACCAAAGAAACTGACAGCAAAACGTTCTTGGGGTGAAAGGGTTTATTACCTGGCTTGTTCTCCCCGCGGTAGGTCGAGCACTAGCGTCTCTGCCTCCACCTAGAGCACAGGCCGAGCTCTCTACATAGCGCAATAATAGCTTATTGCCTAAAGGTGTGGAAGCGGTAGCCTAGCAACAGGCCAGTTACATCATCAGGTGGTTTCAGTTCAGTGAGGATCCCGGCCATAGGAACCCCAACTTCCCCACAGGGGGATTTTGGGAGAGCACATTTCAGCTAAAGGACAAATGTGGATGCAGTGGTCCTTCCTCTACTTTGAACACAGATGTATATCCAGAGTGGCTGCGGGGTTCTTGTGACCATGAGGGAAAAACTTGAGAGACTCACCGACACTTGGCACAGTGGAGCTGTGGAATGAAGTGATATCCTCTTATCTCCAGCCTTCTTGCTATTGGAGAAAAGGAATGTTTTACTTCAATCTCTATTGCCAAAAGTTTTGTTATTTGCAACAAAATGTATTTCTAACTGGAGCATATACCTTGTTACTTTGTTACTACAAAGCCAGCCCCTTACCTTCTTTCTAAAAAATGGAACAGAGCAAGGATACCTCTATCACTACTTTCCTGCATCGCTATGCTGCAAGTGGCAGCCAATGCAATCAAACAAGAGAACCAAATAAGAAATGTAAACAATGAAAAGGAGAAGGCAAATGATCATTATTTTGGATGCTATTACTGATAGAGTACCCAAATGAATGAACTAAAAACTATTATTAAAAATATACTTAATAAATATACTTCATAAAAATAAACTTAATAACGTGGCTGGCTACAAAATTAACATATAAAAACAAACAGTTTTACTATATAAATACAATCACTAATTACAGAATTTAGTGGAAGTAAAGATCACATTTATAATAGCAACAAATTGATAAGATAGCAAGGAACACATTTGGAAAAAACAGGACATAAAACTGTAAAAATGTACTTGTTCTTCAAAGGTAATACTTAATATTACAATGTGAGTTCTTTTTCTATGAATTATAAATTCAGTTCAGTCTTTACAAAAAAAAAAGCTAGAGGGACAATATTAAAGTAAACCAAATGGAAATCATGAAGAAAAATAAGATATGGGACAAGGAGGGATACTTAATCTTGTTAAAGAAGCAATCTACTAATAAGATAACATAGTGACAAACTTATGTTTTGAATAGTACAATGCAAAAACTTAGAAAAATCAAAACAATACTAACAAAAACAAAATAATAGTAAGATAATTTAATATAATCTCTCAGAAACTGACAGGTAAATGAAGACACGAAGGATTTGAATAACATAATGAACAGCCTTAATTTAATAAATATATGCAGAAATGTGTGCCCAACAAATAGAAAATAGTCCATTCTACTCAAAGCCATTTAATATTCATTAATGTTCCAAATGTGTTCCAAATGTAACCAAATGTTCCAAATGTAACCAAAAAGTGTTCATGTATTATACCATAAAGAAGTCTTATACCTAAAGGTAGAAATCAGAAATGCCACTTTCTCTGACTATAATTCAATTAAAGTAGAAATTAATAATTCTAAAACCTCAGACATTTAAAAATTCTAGATTGCACAAGTTACAAAGAAAATAACAATTACAGAAAATTTAGAAACCAACAAAAATCATTTCAAAGAACTACAATTCAAAGTTATTGAAATGTGGTCAAATAATATTAAAAGGAAAACATATTGCCCTAAATGCATTTATTAGAAAAAAAGACAACAAGAAATCAAAAACTAAGCATTCAACTCAAGAAGTTAGAAAAAGAACAACTTAAAGTAAAAGAAAAGACTAATTTATTCATATCTCATCTCCAGAATAAAATTAGAAATTACTAATGCAGGACGCAAAAAAGGTAAACTTGATCAACATAATCAATAGTTGGTTCCCCACTATAGCCGATAGAAGAGACAAATCTCTGGTAACCTAACCATGAAAATAATGGAGAAAACATACATAAAAATATTAGCGAAGAAGTATGAGACATAATCAAAGTCATGGAAAAATCTTTAGTAAGAAAAAAATAGTTGCATACTTTCTTTTATGAAGATGTTTTAATAAATCTTATAAATTATTTTAAGAGAAATGTACTAGAGCCGGCAGGCAGAGGAGTACACCGGGGCAGCCGGCACGGCCTGCACAGGGCAGAACTCGCTTGGCTCCAAGCTCACTCTTCACCCCATTTTCACCTCAGTAAAGGTATTCACGGGTAAAAACACAGCATTTGAATTTCTTTCCTTCAGTTAGATCTCTTGGGGTCACATAAAATGTCCTCAAAACTGATCATACTATCATGAAACACTGAAGGGAGTGGAGGACTGTGTTCAGGGCCAGCTCCGGAGTCTCGCCAAGCCAAAGGCCTCCACCTGGACTGGAAGAGCTTGGAAGAGACATCTCGGGAGCGAGAAGAAGGACACCACTTTCACCTGTTCTCTAGAAGAGTTCACAGAATTGTTGGGAAGTTCTGCCTATGAAAATAACATAGTCAACATAACCAAGGGCGGATACTGACTTAAAAGGAAACTGGAAAAGAAACAACACCCCAGTAGCAACAAACATGCCAGGTGCCCAAGTCTGGGTCTCTAGGTCTGTTCTCCAAGGAAAGGAACCTTGGCTGATTCTAGGACTGGGACAGGAAATACCCAAGATGGGCCTGGAGCACCTTGTAAGGCCAGAAAGTAAGAGAGTGCTACAAATTATAAAACAAAATTTTTTGAAACCCCAGCAATGGGGATACGTCAAAGGGCCCCAAGAGCCCGCTGAAGAAGCTTCCGAAGGCTGAAGACAGAGCAGTGTGAGCAAAACCAAATTTAAAATAGAATTGGATTATAACCCATATATAAAATAAATATCCATAAGTCCATAGTGATACAAGTAAATGACTGAATAGATTAATAAATGGAGAAGAACAGACAATTTCCTTACACAAGAACTCCAAATAATTTACACAGAAGCTACCCTCAAGGAGGTGGAGCAGAATTCCCATTCCTTAGGTGTCTGCTAAATATAGTGACTTCTTTCCAAAATACACAGTATAGAAGGGGGGATAGCTTTACATTACTATTTTGTTTTTGTGAGTATTGTTTTTATTTTTCTAAGTTTTTGCATTGTATGATTGAAAACATAAAAATCTATCACTATGTTATCTTATTATAGTAGATTGTTCTTTAACAAGATCAAATATCCCTCCTTGTTCTATACCATATTTTTCTTCATGATTTCCATTTGGTTTACTGTAATATTGTCCCTCTAGCTTTCTTTTTGTTAAGACGGTACTGAATTTATAATTCATAGAAAAAGAACTCACATTGTAATATTAAGTATTACCTTTGAAGAACAAGTACATTTTTACAGTTTAAGTCCTATTTTTCCAAATGTGTTCCTTGCTATTTTATCAATTTGTTTTTATTACATACGTGATACTATCTCACAAGGTTGTGGTGAAACAGCAAATTTAAATACATGTATGGAACATACATATATTTTGTAAAAATTGGGTAACAAATAAAACCTCAGTAAATTCTCAGAAAACATAAGTGGTACAGGTTTTCTGATCACAATTCAATAAAAAGAAAATTAAGTAGCAAAGAAGAAACAATAAAAATAAAAAAATCTCCACTACAAGTAAATGTATAAACATCTGCTAAGTTACTCTTAAGCCAAAGAAGAAATCAAACCATAAATGTAGAGCAGCTAAAATGATGAAAAACAATGCATATTAAACCCTAACGCTGTACTTAGATGAAAACAAGAAAAATAATTAAAATCCAGAAATAATTCTAAAATTGTTAAGGTTCTTTTCTTTCTCCCATATTCTGTATTATTAGCAACATGAAAACATCTAGAACAAAAAATGGCAACCAATTTGGTAAGCCAGCTGAATGAGGTCAGCGTTACAGGCAATCTCAAATTTTTAGCCAGAGTGCTTGTTCATTCATAAAGAGCGTTCAAAAATGGAAGTAGGAGAAAAGCCGGGGAGAAAACCATCCACAAACTTGTTGCTAGTCTGCTCTCCAAGCAGGTTCATGGTGGCATTAGCCAGAGACAAGGTGTGGTGAAGAAATTGCTGTGGGCAGGAAGTTGCCATTCTAATAGGAAATTTGGCAGGAGAGCCCCACGAGCTTTGTGACGTGGAGAAAGCCCACCAGCTGTGGAACACTACTGCCAAGTGGGTGTAGTTAGAGAATACTGGACTTGGGAGTCCTGAAATTTGGGTTGGGTGTCTCCATTGATGACTGACTTAGAAAATAAGATAAACTCTTCAAGCCTCCTTTTCTTCATCTGAAAAATGGGATTAATGATACTTTGTAAACAGTGAGACAACGTGCATATGTAAATTTATTACTACTTGTGGAATGTGTTAGTCAGTAGAAGGCAGTGGTGGGACCTTAACTCTCGGCTCCTGAAGGCAATGGACCATGAAAGGGTTCGGGCTGCCACATAACATGAAAGGATGCCCAGATGAATCTGAATTTCAGATAAACAATGAATAAGTTTTTAGTACAGGTATGTCATGGGCTAACTGAGCACAAGTGAGCATTCAGTTTTCACTATTTTCTATTGTTCTCTCCTCATTTCAAGGACAGTAGGTTTATCTTCCTAATTATTTTGAGAGCTTGGGGAATACAGATCACATCGTATATTTATCTTGGATCCCCCAGGATGCTTGAATACTGTCATGCATATAGCAGGTACTAAATAAATGATGATGAAATCAAGGATTTGGTTTGCGTGTTGTTCGTCCCTCTAACACCGTCAGGACTTGAACACGTACTGCTATCCAAGGGGTCCTCTCTCTCATCAGGTTGCTGCGGGAACCTATGAAGCAGCTAGCGTTCCAGAGTTCAGGTACTGACCTATTCCTAGGAGTTAAGGAAAGAAGGTCTCAGAAATCTAGCATGACACAAACGGAGCTCAATCCTATTTGCTGCCATACCATGCATAACTCAAGTGCAATTTACATCATCCACACTTGGCTTAAAATCTTAAATTCTTCCTATAATCCATATGAGTGTTGCTATGTAGCTATGATTCACAAGAGATAAATAGCAAATTTTAGGCTCTTTTGATTTCTTAAAAAAGAAGGAACATAGTTTATACCCTTAAACATGGAACCTAACTCAGTTTGTCTGGATTTTAGGCTACAAGATTTTGAAAAGAAGGCAGTATTTCCAAAACACTGGTCCCTGTCATTCTTTTTTACTTGGCTCAGTCTTGCTAAACTTTTCAATGAGGTTTTGGAGCTGCCACAAATGTCCCCGGGCTAAAAGAACGTATTAAATGAGTGTTTGGTTAGCAGACGGGAGAAAAAACAAGGAATGTAAATTTCTCTAACCTATAGACAAGGTAACAATGCACTATGCATTATACATGGTGTATTTTTTCTTTTTCTGCGGGAAGATACAGAACTTTCTCTGAAATTCTTTGATGAAATACACATTTGAATCACAGAACAGAAAATGTGACAAGGAAATACTTTGCATACTGAGCTGTGGCCATAGGAGTGTACACTATTTCCAATTAAACAAAGAAACAGGCAGTAAAGAACACTTTTTTTTTAAACCATGGAGTCTCTTTGAAAGGAGAGTGGAATGTGTAGTCTACCTTATTCATTCAAGATCGAAGCTGCCGTCCCTTTAATGAGCAGCCTGAGGGCGGAGAAACTGCCCTGAATAGCTATATTCCAGGGAGTGCCTGGCATCACCACTGACACAGAATGTGGGACTGCAATTGTGTGGGTTTCTCCCCTAGTGAATAGGAAGTGATCAAAGATAACATTGCCTGAGAAAGAATTAAAATAGTGTAACATTGCATCAAGTTATAGCCAATGCCAATCATTATATGGATGAATGAACAAGATCCTTGAAATAATGGTATAGACGTGCTGTGGCATTCAAAATATAATGACCAACTTCAGTGGGGTTCGAATAAAAATGCAAAAGCATGTGCCCACTCATCTGGCCAGAACAGGGAAGTATAAGCTCGTCTCTTTAAATAGATCTGTAAGCCACATCCTTCATTTACATCATCTATAAAACACTGGACTAGAGAAAGTGAAGTAATTAAAAAAGGCTGCCTTCAGAATTTTATCTTAGCGATGGGAAATGCTATAAAATAGACTAGAAAAATTAGAGGCACAAGCAGAAAAAATAAAGCAAAAAGGACTTCTATAATTACAGTGTGATCACCTTTCCCTCCATGAAAGGACAGGAAAGGAAAGCACAATACAGGAACTGAATTCATCATTGTGCAGATGAGAGTTGCTGGCATATAATGCAAGACAGAGCTATTTACTGAAAAAAAGTGTTGGTTTATTTACATGCTAAACAGCACCACCTTCTAGCTTTGGTGACTGACAAATAACAGCACGGCAAGGAAGAGAAAGAAAAGGCGATCTTCCTTAATTCCAGAGAAAATCGCAACAGGACAGACAGAGGTTGTCACAAATCCAAACATCTTGACCCCATCATTATAAAAAGGAATGCCCGGCTTCTCCAAACGTCTCCAAAGAGATGATCTTTGCTTTATCGGTAACAAGAACCACACAGCAAGGAAACTTGACTGTGCATCCAGAAGGAGGGATGAGAGGCAGGGAGAAAATAACCAATACTTGCCTTAATCTAGGAAATCTCCAAAGCACAACTCTTTCCAAAAATACGGAAGATAAAATTCAGTCTTTGTGTGGGGACTCATCAACAAGGCTGAATGCACCCTCGTGCACTTGACAAAACAAAGGTGAAAAATGTCTGATCTGATGAACAAAGCCTGGCAGATGAATGGAGTGAGTTGTTTAATACAGTAAACAGGAGATCTGAATAAAGACATCAAAGGAGGCCGGAGAGCAGAATGCACCCACAATGGCAAGTGCGCCCCTGGGAGTGACAAGAATTAAATTGGAAGATTTTGCTCAGAGAGACACTGCCACTGATTCTAATCTAGCTGTCTATGCTAATCAAGGCACAGCCTTTGAGCTTCCTCTAAAAATTTTCACTTTTTTAATTTAGAAAATAATGCTTGAACTTGCAGTTGGCATATATAAATTCTGACAGATACCAAGAGGAGAAATGAGGGGACTGAGTGGGAAAACAACTAAAATACACAGGATATTGTTCTAGTTTCTCTCATTCCTTGCTGTGCAAGCTTTGGCAAATAATTTTATCTCTGGGCACCCATTTCTAAGTGTTATATGTTTATGTTATCCTAAATATTTGTATTTAATAACAAAACACAGGAGAAAAAAAGCTTAATTTTTAATCTTAAAAACAATTAAGATTGGGAAGAGAGAAAATTCATGTAAGAAACTGTATTGACAGGATAGCCACATTTTTCTTTCAGTTGACATTAAGTTTACTGAATGGGATAAAGCCTATAAGGAGGTTATCTGGGTACCTGTTACATTACTTTAAAATTTTTGCTAACAAGACCATGGTTAATTGGACACAGATGAAAAAGAAATGCCCACAATTCTGAGTTTCAGTTTAGGTGGCCAAGGAATGATGATAAGCTCCCATGGAAGCAGCGCTTGGGAAGGTGGTGATTATAAAGTGGAGAGAAAAGAGGGTGTCATTAGCTGCCTAGAAATGGACCATGTTTCCTTCACAGAACCAAGTATGTCAGTGTGTTCGGTGGGGGGCTTCACAGATGGGGGGCACTCCCCAGGGTTGTGCCCCATGAGGAAATAGGTCCCACGCGGCCATCCTGCAGTTGATCGAGGCTTTGCCCAAGCCAGCGAGCAACGCCATCACCCGGCGATTACCCTGCAGGCTTTGCCGTGCAACCAGTTACCCAGGGGCCATTCGGCAGCCTTTGCCCTGAAGCCGTTACCCGGCAGTCTTTGCCCAGGAGCCATTACCCAGCAGTCTTTGCCCTGAAGCCATTACCCGGCAGTCTTTGCCCTGAAGCCGTTACCCACAGTCTTTGCCCAGGAGCCATTACCCAGCAGCCTTTGCCCTGAAGCCATTACCCGGCAGTCTTTGCCCAGGAGCCACTACCCAGCAATCTTTGCCCTGAAGCCGTTACCCGGCAGTCTTTGCCCTGAAGCCGTTACCCACAGTCTTTGCCCAGGAGCCATTACCCAGCAGCCTTTGCCCTGAAGCCGTTACCTGGCAGTCTTTGCCAGGCAGTCACGGGTCCTTCTTGCCTGGCTCCTGAGCTGGAGGCCGTTGTCCACTGCCATCACCCAGATTATCTGTCCCCAGCGGCCCAGCACGCCGCTGCAGGAGGCGCTGGCCGCGGAGTCCCCCTTCGAGACTGGGCACGCTTTTGGCGCTGTGGGGCCCCGCTTGAGTGCCAGGGCCAGGCTCCCCGGAGGATTCAGGGCCGCAGCCCGCTCAGATGTTGGCACCGAGGGACCCCGGAACTTGGGAGCAGCTCCTTGGGGGGCAGGATGACTTCTCACAGTGGGCGGGGGCTGAGTAAAACCCGACCGCCTGGGCGGTTTCCGCAGGTGCCAGTCTGTGGAAGGTCTAAGGGACTCCGGAATCCATCGGAATTCTAGAGACTTGGAGATGGATTTGCCACAGTACGTCTTGCTTCTGAGCCTGGAAGACTTCTTTGAGATACTGATTTGGGCATTTGGGTAAGATAAACTGCCAAAGTGCGTGGGTTCACGAGACGCTTCTGCTATGCCCTCAGCCTGCCCCCCTCCACCTGTTGGCCCACCTCTGCCCTCCTCCCTCCACCCCTTCACCTCAGTGCTGTCTCGCCTAGAAGTAAATGCAAAGCAGAGCATGGCAGGACTGCGCTCCTGGGTGGAGGACGAGGAGGTGGGTTTAGAAGGAGGGTGAGGCTCACGTGGTACCCCAGTACAGAGCTGTATCATTTTGATGTGAGGGGTGTCCACCTGTTAAAGCCTGGAATGGGGGGGGGGGCGGCAGAGCAGCAGGAGGCCCATCCACAGCAGCTGGAAAGGAAGGGGAGGAACCTGCAAACAGCAGAGAGTGTTTCTGACTCTGTGGGGGGTAGGACTAGAGAAATCTGTTTTGTGACTGTCATTGAGGTTATTTTCTCCCCAGGCAGTGTGGCCTGGGAAACGTGGAAAACCGAAGCTGCTGTGGCACCTCAGATCTTGGACATTTGACAGACACGCATTGGCAGAGAGACTGCTGGCTTTGGGAGTCACTTTGTAAACAAGCTTCTGTTTTGAAAGTGTTTGTTGAGGGTCTTAACATTCAGCTTCCTGTGCAGAACAGATGACTTAGGTTCCAGAGGCCCGGACTGCTCCAAGGCGCCGTGCATTCCCCAACTCATGAATGAGGTCGCCAGGCGATCTGAAGGGGTAGAAAGGCTTCTATGAAGAGATCAACAGAAACTGGATTTGTTCCCTTTAATAAAATTTCAAAATCCATGCCAGACCTAAATACAAATCATGGACTAGAACTACGTCCTAGAAGGGCATAAAAAGAGGAAAGATTTGGCATAAAAATGTGGCACTTCCATCCTGGGAACAGCATTTCATCTTGGAAGCTTAAAAGTTCCAAGCTTTTAAACATTAAAGTTACAAGATTATCACAATATTTCCAGCATTGATTATGCCAGTAAGTGGTGAATTTATCATTTCATTTCTGAAAGAAAATAGTTTGCATTATTTATACACGTTGGGTAAGTTCAATGTTTTTATTTTTATTTTTTTATACATTTAGGAAAAGGCATTTCTGATGAAGATACAATTCATGAGGACTCCATAAACTCTGGCCCCAAGAAGGCTAGTCTGTGGGCTGCACTATTAAGTAGCAGGCCTGACGTCATGTTCTTAATATTATGTTCCCTTGGCGATCTTCAAACAGGAGGAGGGAGACCGAATAGGTGGAGGGGCATGTTGAAATTTCCAGAGTAAACTCCACAGTGTGGTCAAGACTATTCTACACACTATTTTCATAATAAGACTTACACAACTTAAAGCTTGACAAAATCTTTTTGGCTAGTGGGGGATGTGCAAGGGTTGAAGAGGAAAAGTTAATTAAAGTAAGTTAATTAAAAAATAGAGATTGAGAAACTCAATATTAAGCTGGCCTGAAGAATTTATCTACTAAGAGAGCACTTAGGTAGAGAAAATAATTACATGAAAGCATAAAATATGGTATAGACTGATGGAGACTTCCTGATATCGGAATTAAAAATTAATCAGCATTGCATTAGAAAACTTCAACCATAGGCAAGGAATGATAAACTAGATTTCCAAAATTAAGAGACTAAGATAATGAAATTCACCATTTCATCCCTATTTCAGACCAGAATAAACTTAGATTTAAGTTTGAAAGCAGACAAACATTCTGATCCTTAATCCTGTGATTTTATTCTGAATAATTGCCTTTTATTTGCAATGCCTACAGTGTCTTTACCTTGTGTCACAATTTAATCTCTCTTTAAACTTAATTTAATGCCCAATTTAATCTCAATATGACAGCTAATAATTAAGAGAACTCATGTTGTGCAGCTTAATGTTTGGTTGTGTTGGTCAGGCGTATGTGTCATGTACGGTACTGTTTCGTACCATGCAATTTAATGAACAGCATCACTTGATATGTTTATTTCTGAAGAACAAAATACCAAGCCACCATCTTTTGAGAATCAAAGCATAGGTTTTCATGGCCATGTTGTGAAAAGCAGAAGATTTTATATGCTACCAAGGTCTACTTTTAGAACTTGTACATTACACATATAAATGTACAAACTTATAAATAATGGGTATTTGAAATTCCAAATCTGAATACTATATGCACAAATCTGAAATCATCACTTTGTAATTATCGTAATTACTTGGATTGATAATTTGTCTCAGTGGTTCTCAACCATCTTCCCCTTTTTGTCAGTGAAATCTTTCAACAGAATTCTTACTTGGAAGCCTAATTCGCAAAACAGACAAAGGTGTTCCTGCTCTGTTCAAAGTGTCTGTGGGGGCCGGAGATGGGGGTGGAGGGTCTAGAGGCAGCCTTTTCAGTTCACACCCAATGACTCTCAAGCCCTTTCATGGGGCTTCTAGAATTTCCGGAGCAATTTGGAGCAAATACATGCTGTCATATGTAATGATTTGTAGTGGGCTTTTAAATGATGGCATTTCAGTTTACAGATGAGAAAATGGGGACACTGATCAGTTCATTTTCCCATTGCCATATAGCTACTGAGTGACTGGATCTAGGACTTGAAGTCAAGCCTTCTCTTGACTCCAGTGTTCTTCCCGTTATTTCATCCGGTCTGTAACAACAGAGAGTATACTCAGTCTCATCCCAGGGGGGCCAAGGCAGAATTTATGTAAGGCAGGCATGTTTCTAAATGATTTCCTTCTTCAGCAGACACAAATGATGGTAGCCACGTGGGTCACACCCCCGTGGCTGGCCTACCCAGATTCCTGATTGCAGAGGGCTGAAGGTGTGTGTAACCTCTAGCCTAGAAACCTGGCCCTTTCTTTTCCACTTGAGAAAGTATATGGGCGTGCAAGGTACGAGGGTGATCTTATTATGTGAATCAATTTTACCTGTATCTAAAGAGACTGTATAACTAAAGAAATAGAATTATCAATCATCATCTTAAGAAATATTATTACAATATAGTGTAAGAATCAAAAGTCACCTGAGTGGGAGAAGAGACTCAATAGGGACCAATGAAAAAAATGGAAACTTAAGAAAGAAAAATAAACTGCCTGAGTATAAGATGGGAAGTGTTTAGTTTAACCAGACTTAATGTAGCAATCAGATGTCTAATATTCAATACGAGTCAGTAATGAAGTACTTAATTTTGCATGTGGGAGATACATTCAATGCTGGTCAGATGTTCAGTGATTGAGCATTCTCAGTTTTACATTCCTTTCCTTCTGAGGATCTAAAAGGATCCTGAAGTGAAGTAAGAAACATATGGGACTTAAACATGTAAAGGATCCTGGAGTGGAGGAGGAAGCAGCCACAACCATCATGGAAATACAAATCAGAACCATATGAGATAACACCTCACATCTGTTAGAATGGCTATTATCAAAAAAGACAAGAAGTAACAAGTGTTGGAAGGATGTAGAGAAAAGGGACCCCTTGTGTACTGTTGGTGGGAATGTAAGTTGGTAGGAATGCAAGAAAAAGAATTTGTGTGGTGAGAGATGTTAACTTACTGTGGTAGTCATTTCATAATATATACAGATACTGAATCATTATGTTGTATTCCTGAAACTAAAATAATGTTATATGTCACTTATATCTCAGGAACAACAAAATGGAGCCACGACTTGAGATGTTTGAAAGAAAAATAGAGAATAATATGAGTCTAGAGAAGGGAAAGCTGAGGTGTCAATTGGATCATTTTGAGGAGAGAAACATAATAATGAGTGTGGAACCCTCTTGGACAAGAAATTTATAGGAGATACACAAGAGAATTTTGCTAGGATGAGGGTTGCAGACAAAGATGGGATAGCAAGTGAAGGTGAGAAGTTCACTAAATACAGGAAAGTTTCCCACTTATCGAAATAATTGAAGTTTGTTCTTCAAGGCACAGGTATGTGCCAGCGATCCCCTTTGGATCTCTTATATACAGCTTTATGACTCTTACAGCCAACAGAGCGCAAGAGAACTTTTAGGAGAGGAATTGTAGACATGCAGCAGCAGTAGTGTCCCAGGAACTGTAAGTAGATATCATGGAAAAATTGGTCCCATGCTCAGATAATTTTGGGAAGTACTCAGTTTATAAAAAGTATATAGGTGTCTTCAGGACAAGACTTCTCAGAGCCCTTGGTATGTGTATGTACCTTATAAATCATAGAGCACAAGAGAACAGGAAGCATTTTACAAACTTAAAGAACTTTTCCCCCTCCCTCTTCATACTTCACAGAACTCACTAGAGTTCTGGAGAATACTGATGTGCAGCAGTATTCTTAAGCAAGTCAGAAAATTGGCAGATACCTCCTAATTAATAAGAAAACTTAGTTACATAATGATAGAGGGATCAGTCTAACAGGAGAATATAACCATTATAAATATCTATGCACCCTATTAGGAGCACCTAAATATGTGAAACAAATTTAGAATTAAAGGGGGAAATAGAACACAATGCATTCATTTTAGGAGACTTCAACACACCACTCACTCCAAAGGACAGATCAACCAGAAAGAAAATAAGTAAGGAGACACAGGCACTGAATAGCACATTAGAACAGATGACCCTAACAGACATCTAAAGAACTCTCCATCCAAAAGCAGCAGGATACACCTTCTTCTCAATTGTACATGGAATGTTTTCCAGAATAGATCATATACTGGGTCACAAAAAGACCTCAGTAAATTCAGAAGGATTGAAATTGTGCCAACCAACTTCTCAGACCACAGAGGTATGAAACTAGAAATAAATTATGCAAAGAAAACAAAAAAGCCCATGAACACATGGAGGTTTAACAACATGCTCCTAAATAATCAATGGATCAATGACCAAATAAAAACAGAGATCAAGCAACATATGGAGACAAATGAAAACAACTCAACAGCCCAACACCTGTGGGATGCAGTGAAGGCAGTTATAAAAGGAAAGTATGTAGCAATTCAGGTCTACCTCAAGAAACAAAAACAATCCCAAATGAACAATCTAAATTCACAATTAATGAAACAAGAAAAAGAACAACAAATGAGGTGCAAAGTCAGTAGAAGGAGGGATATAATAAAGATCAGAGCAGAAATAAATAGGATTGAGAAAAAAATAGAAAATGAAACCAGGAGCTGGTTCTTTCAGAAAATAAACAAAATAGGTAAACCCCTAAGCAGACTTATCAAGAAAAAAGAGAGTGTATACATATAAATAGAATCAGAAATGAAAAAGGAAAAATCACAAATGGATACCACTGAAATACAAAGAATTATTAGAGAATACTATAAAAAATTGCCAACAAATTGGACAACCTAGAAGAAATGGACAACTTTCTAGAAAAATACAACCTTCCAAGACTGACCCAGGAAGTAACAGAAAATCTGAACAGACCAACTACCAGCAATGAAATCAAACTGGTAATCAAAAAACTACCCAAGAACAAAACTCCTAGTCCAGATGGCTTCACAGCTGAATTTTACCAAACATTTAAAGAAGAGCTAATACCCAACCTCCTTTAAAGTATTCCAAAAAGTAGAAGAGGAGGGAATACTTCCAAACTCATTCTATGAGTCCAGCATCACTCTAATACCAAAAATGGACAGACACCACAAAAAAGAAAATTATAGACCAATATCCCTGATGAACAAAGATGCAAAACAAAAATCCTCAAAAAAAATTAGCAAAAATTCAAAATACATTGAAAATGTCATCCATCATGACCAAGAGATATTTATTTCAGGGATGCAAAGATGGTACAATATTCAAAAATCCATCATACAGCACATCGACAAAAAAGAACAACAAAAATCACATGATCATCTCAATAGATGCTGGAAAAGCATTTGACAAAATTCAACATCCATTCATGATAAAAACTCTCAAAAAAATGAGTATAGAGGGTACCTACCTCAACATAATAAAGGCCATATAACAAACTCACAGCCAACATCATACTTAACAGTGAAAACCTGAAAGCTTTTCCTCTAAGACTGGGAACAAGATAAGGATGCCCACTCTCCCCACTTTTATTCAACATAGTACTGGAGGTCCCAGCCGTAGCAGTCAGACAGCACACACAAAATAAAAGGCATCCAAATTGGTAAGAAAGAAGTTAAATTGTCACTGTTTTCAGATGACATGATATCGTACATACAAAACCCTAAAGAATCCACCAAAAAACTACTAGAACTAGTAACTGCATTCAGCAAAGTTAATACATAGAAATATGTTTCATTCCTAGATACTAACAAAAAATTAGCAGAAAGAGAAATCAGGAAAACGATGCCATTCACAATTGCATCAAAAATAATAAAATACCTAGGAATAAACCTAACCAAGGAGGTGAAAGACCTATATTCTGAAAACTGCAAGACACTCATTAGAGAAATTAAAGATACCAGTAAATGGAAATACATCCTGTACTCATGGATAGGAAGATTTAATATTGTAAAAATGACCATCCTGCTTAAAGCAATCTATAGATTCAGTGCAATCCCAATCAAAACACCAACAGCGTTCTTCAATGAACTAAAACAGATAGTTCTAAAATTCATGTGGAACCACAAAAGACCCTGAGTAGCCAAAGCAATCCTGAGAAGGAAGAACAAAGTTGGGGGGATTATGTTCCTTAACTTCAAGCTCTACTACAAAGCCACAGTAATCAAGACAATTTGGTACTGGCACAAGAACAGACCCATAGATCAATGGAACAGAATTAAGAGCCCAAATATAAACCCACATTTATCATATATGGCCAATTAATATACCACAGAGGAGTCATGAATATACAATGGGGAAAAGACAGCCTCTTCAACAATTGGTGTTGGCAAAACTGAACAGCTACAAATAAGAGAGTGAAACTGGATTATTGTCTGATTCCATACACAAAAGTAAACTCAAAATGGATCAAAGACCTGAATGTAAGTCATGAAACCATAAAACTCATGGAAGCAAACATATTCAAAAATCTCTTGAATATAAACATGAGAAGCTTTTGGCTGAACACATCTCCTTGGGCAAGGGAAAATAAAAAATGAACAGGTGGGACTACATCAAACTAAAAAGCTTCTGTACAGCAAAGGACACCATCAACAGAACAAAAAGGCAACCTGCAGTATGGGAGAATATATTTGGAAATGACATATCCAACAAGGGGTTAACATCAAAAATATATAAAGAACTCACAAGCCTCAGCAACCAAAAAGCAAACGACCCAATTAAAAAATGGGTGGAGGATATGAACAGACAGTTCTGCAAAGAAGAAATTCAGATGGCCAACAGGCACATGAAAAGGTGCCTGTTATCAGGGATCGCTAATTATCAGGGAAATGCAAATTAAAACCACAATGAGATATCACCTCACACCAAGTTAGGATGGCCAACACCCAAAAGACAAGAAACAACAATTGCTGGTGAGGATGTGGAGAAAGGGGAACCCTCGTACCCTTTTGGTAGGAATGTAAATTGGTTCAATCACTGTGGAAAGCAATATGGAGGTTCCTCAGAAAACTAAAAATAGAAATGGCATTTGACCTGGGAATTCCACTCTGAGGAATTTACCTGAAGAAAATGATCCCAGATTCAAAAAGATATATGCACCCCTATGCTTATTACAGCACTATTTACAATAGCCAAGATATGGAAGCAACCTAAGTGTCACATCATCAATGTGGATGAATGGATAAAGAAGAGGTGGTACATATACACAATGGAATATTATTCAGCCATAAAAAGAAAAGAAATTCTACAATTTGCAGCAACATGGATGGAGCTAGGGTGAAATGAGCCAGGTGGAGAAAGACAAATACCAAATAACTTCACTCATTTGTGAAGTATAAAAACAAAGCAAAACTGAAGGAACAAAACAGCAGCAGACACACAGACTCCGAAAAGGGACTAACAATTACCAAAGGGCAGGGGTTGGGGAGGGGAGGTAGGGAGAGAGAAAAGAATTAAGGGGTTTTATAATTTGCAATCACAATATAGTAGGTTGCAGGGAAGGCAGTACAGCACAGAGAAGACAAATAATGATTCTATAGCATCTTCCAGTGAGTGAAAAGGGGGTGGGGTGTGAGTACTTGATAATATGGGTGAATGTTGAAACCACAATGTTGTTTGTATGAAACCTTCATAAGATTGTATATCAATGATACTTTAATAATAATAATAATAATAAAAAACTCAGTATGTCTAGACCCAAACAGTATGTCACACTAGTCTTTTGCTGCCCGGAATTTCACAGGGTTTCTGTGGAACACCCAGAGTCCTTTGAGTCATGCTGTTCTGGGCCAACTATTCTCACCCAGCACCACCTAAAAATTCCTACCTTCCATCCATTGTGTAATTGACTTTCCCCACTTAGAATGTCCTGCTCTCAGCACCTGTGAGACACAAACAGAGCACAGAGCAGGTGTCAGGGGCAGACAAAGGAACTGAGGAACCCTGCCCTCAACAAGCTTCCAGATCAGCACGCAGCCTCTGACCTGAAGCCCTGCCAGTGTTGCCCTGCAGTGACTCTTCTGACCCTGTAGATATTATGTTTATATCTCTCTTATAACTCTTATTGTATTTTGCTTTGTGCAATAATTATTTTAAATTCAATATTCATTGAGCTTATACTCCATGCCAGGTACAGTGGGAAGTGCTATAGAGGGCAAAGAAAGGATTCTTGCCTTCCAAGGAATTAACAGCAGCAGTAAAAAGTAATTTATTAGAAGAGGGTAAAAAGTAACATGTGAGAAAGGTATTCATTGATTTTGTTCCTTTTTTTAAACAAATTTATGAACAAATAATTCATGAGTAAAAGTATGCATTTAAAGTGTACAGTGTGATATGTATACATTTTGAAATGATCACCACAGTCAAGTCAGTTAGCACCCTTCACATCACATAGTTACCTTGTCTAGAAAACATGGAAGGCCTCATGAATTTGCATGTCACCCTTGTGCAGGGGCCATACTAATCTCAGTATCATTCCAATTTTAGTATATGTGTTGCTGAAGCCAACACTAGTCATCAGTTGTTAACACAAGTCTCAACTCCCCTGACTTACAAAGAAATGTAAAACTTTTCCATCAGTTTCAGACATGCAAGTATACAGATACACCCCCAATCCTGTATTTTCCTTCACCAGGCTCCTCCCAGCCCCCAGTCCCATATAGGAAATGAAAGGCTCTTTCCTAATGTAGCTGCAAATCCATGTTTCTTTGCTACATAGCAATTTGATCACAACTAAGGTGCCCTGAACCTATTTTTAAATTAAGTGATTTGAAGGAGAGGTAGGAAATTTAATATTAATGCTGCCCAGTATTCTCAATTTTTTGGGCTTACCCTTTATTTCTTAATTGTTTTCTCCCATATTTATTTTTTCCACTTAAAGCTAAATAACACAAAATGAAATCAAAGTTGAAATATTAAAAAGAAAATAATTATCAGTATTACCCCTTAGAATTTTGCTTTATGAAAATATTTTTAAAGCTATTACTCATGTTGAAGTTTCAGCATTCATTAATGTAGGTATTTTTTGTGCAAAGTCAGCAAACTCCATATTCCCAATTTGGCTGTTATATATACAAATTAATGAATGTACATTAATGAATTTGATTAATATGCAGCCGTTTAAGATCCATTTTGTATTATCAGCACAGAAATGTTCCTCATTGAATGCTGCTGAATCAGAATGCTGTGTTTGCTTGGGAAGGCTGTCACACACACACTTCACAAATAACATAAAGCTAAGATTTCCATAATTATCATAATTCACTCATTAAGATATTAGCAAACTGTCGCAATCACAAAAGATTCTCTATGCATGGAATTTTCCGTCTTTTGCCTTTTGCCAAGATATGCACACAGCGCCAGTGCCAGAGTGTTAAATGGAAACCCTACTTTTGCATTTTATTAGCAAATTTTGCAAACTACAAACAGCTTGAGTGTTGTATAAATTTATAGTTGTACTTGCACATTTGTGACAGTGATTTTCACCATAAGTTTTATCTAAGAGCTTTTACTTGGAACTGCATAGAGCAATTCCAAAACCTCAAAACTAAAGGAAAATAAAATTGAAGTGCCTTTACAACTGGCATGATTTATACATTAAGGTATTTATTTTAAAACAAGATTTAAAGAACTGCACTCCTAGAAACATTGTCTCCTTGTAGAAGCCACTCAGATGGAAAGTTTCATCTATTTCAAACTGATTTTTTGCCTGAATGACTCTCACATATTTTCCTAAAACCTAGTCATGTCAAATGATTTATTCTACTTTAACAATACTGTGCAAGTAGCCAGGAAGATCCGAGTGTTGAAGTGGTAGTAGGCAGTTGGCCAATTAGGTGCTTGACTATATTTTGATTTTTTTATGCTTACACATTCTTGCACTTTTCTTACCTTCTGATCCCCTACTCAGCAGTACTTCTAGATGAGAATTTCTGCATATTTCTGTCCTAAGAATACCTAGCCAGATTTGAGCTATAAAATGAATTTTAGATGAAAATCCCAAATAAGCATGGGTAAACCTATTTTCCCACAGCTTAATTGGTATTGGGGAGAGTTGAGGGTGCATGTATTTTCAATGTCCTTCCCAAGGTACACCCTCCCCCACCTCAGGGCCGTGTCACCTGTGCCATCACAATGCCCTAGGGATGGGGATGCTGTATCTTATGAAAGCTATCTGGTTGCAACACCAGAAGACATTTTTCAATTAAATAACTGATGCTTTCTTTTCAGATTTTTCTCCCTTAAAAAATTATTTTTTTTCTTCAACTATTGTTGTCATCTCATGATTCTCTGTGGCAATATATATGGTTTTGGAAAAACTGATTTTCAAGAAAATAGAAATTTCTTACAGAAACAATTGCTAGGAAGAAAAGTTAATGGTAGTCTATTATTCTCTGGATGGGTTCATGTCATGATCTCAAAATAAAAAGATGATGTGGTATAAGTCTCAATTTGTGATAAGTATGTGAGAAAACTACAGAAGTAAATCCAAGCTTTGAAGTTTGGAATTTTCTTTGGTTATAGGGAAAAAATGATAATGATAGCAATGGCTGGTGACTTTTCTCTAGGGGTAAATGCTCAGCTATTTTGATTCTGCTAAACAAATCAAAGGAGCCATTGTTATTTTTCTAATTAGCAGGACCGAAAAAAACAAAGAACATTGTGGACTAGGTTCTTACCTTGATCCACCCACACTCATGAAGAATTCTTTGAGTGGAGGATAAGTTTCCCATGACAGCACTGGGCATGGCTGGTTAAGCCCTCCCCAAGTGACCATGTAACTCATTTTCTGATGACAGGAAATGGAAAAAGCGGAAGTCTCGAGCTTCTTCCTTCCCACTTGGAATAAATAGGTCATCAAAAAAATAGATTCTTTCTTGCTACCCTGACATGCCGTCCAGAAATTAGAAAGAGATCATTTGTAAATACCATTATCTAAGTGTTACTGTGGTTCCTATTACATAAGAATTATTTCTATTTTTCCCAATTCTAAGGTACTTATTTACTTAAAATGAAAAATGAAATGCTGGTGTTCCCTAGAGAGTGATTTTTCTCTCTTTCCAGCTGTCTAGTAATATACTTTTAACTTTGGAAATTCACTCATTTATAATTTAAAGTTTAGTTACTACACAACTTGATTACCTGTACACAGTAGCTAATTTATAATGGTAGAGGAGAAAGATAATTGAATATCACTAAATCTTGTGAAGAAAGCACAATTATTATCATTCTGCCCCCAATTTTGGGAAAAGTGTGCTGTGCACATACCAGTCAGTGTTCTGTTGTAAATAATAGAAGTCATTTTCACTATTTTAGGCAGAAAGGGATGCTCTCTAGGGAATTCAGAACTTAAACATTCACTAGAAGGTTTAAAAGATCAGGTTCTCCCGACCTCAAAGAATGACTCCCAGGACAATTTTGCAGAACCTGTCTTCAAGGAGCACTGAATCAGAAAGCTGCGGCGCTAACTGCCACAGTCAGAATCAGTACAGATCTCTGACTTCTGCTGGTTTTCAGGCCTTAGGAGGCCACCACCTGCAGTTGTTGGCTCCAGGAAGTGGCCACCTAGGCTGCCATCCGCTGAGGAGGAATTGCGTCCAGAACTTTCGACTTCAGGGTCACGCACTGCCTGCCAAATCCACAAGAGGAAAATGGATGCTTCTGAATCACTGTCTCCCCCTCCAGGGAACTACATTCCACATTCACGTTTCATAAGAGTGCATCTGATTGGCTTCTTTAGCTGCAAGGGAGTCTGGAAATGTAGGTTTGGTTTGATTTTCATTGCCTAGGCTTTTCAATCCAGGAAAACATGCTGGTAGGAGATTAGAACAGTCGAGATAGCCATTTTATCAAGTCTACTCCAATATCCAGAGGTTCATTTTCTACTGGTCAGCCTTCAGTTTCTTCCTTTTATTTTCTTTTTCTTTAAATTGGTGGTGGTCCTTCTTTTATCTTTTTGGGGATTTTACAGTTATTTAAAAGTCATTTTGAGATTGCTCTATGACTTCCATTTTCAGGAGTAAATAGGTCTCCTGATGTGGTAGGCAGGATGATGTCCTCCTGCAAAGGTATTTATGTCCTAGTCCTTGGGACCAGTGAATGTTTTATATTACTTGGAAAAGGAGAGTTAAGGCTGCAGATAGAATCAAGGCTGTTAATCAGCTTTTAAGGCAGAGAGAATATCCTGGATTATCCGGGCAGGCCTGATATAATCACCTGCATCCTCATACGTGGATGAGGCAGGTAGAGGAGGAGTTCAGGGTGTTGCAGTGTAAGCAGGACTCAACCCACTCTGCTGGCTTGAGCCAAGGAATGCAGGCAGCCTCTAGGAGCCGGGATGGGCAAGGTAGTGGTTCTCCTCTGGAGCCTCCAAGAAGGACTCAGCCCTGCCGGCCCCCAGAAGTTAGCCCACTGAGAGCCAGTGTAGACTTCCTAAATACATTTAGGAAGCTGTGACAATACATTTGTGTGTTTTAAGCCACTAAGTTTGTTAAAGCAGAAATAACTAACCTGATATTTGAGATTGTTCTGATAACTTGGTAATTGAGATTACTTTTTTCTCATGAGCTTTGATGTTCTTTAGTTTGTGTGTGCATGGAGAATGGTGTTTCCCCCTCTCTCTATACTTCTCTCACCCTGTCTACCTATTGTGGACACAAAGAAGCTCTCAGAGACCCCAGGCCTTAACCTGGTAATTCAGCATCCATTCCCACAGTGATACTGGAGCTGTCCCAGGGCCAGACACAGGACCAGCGGGCAGCTTGGTCCACATGCTGCCAGTGTGTTCCTTCCGCTTCCTCCCTCCACTGCCACAGTCAGGGAACAGCAACTGGAGCTTTTTCTGCCTCCTTTCACACAGTAAAGCCTGACCCAGCCCTTGGTTGTATGAGGAAAGCCCAGCTCTAGTCCCCACTGGGCACGGGATGCTCTTCCCGTGCTGGCCCTCAGAATCCAGTCTTCATTCTCCTACCTGCTTTAGTGCCCAAAGTCTTGTAGACCTCCAGCTCAGAGCGCACTCTCTGATTGTAGTTTGGTTCCTGTTCCATTGGGATGTTTAGCAGCTCATTTTTTAGCATGGTTGTGCTTTAAAATATGTATTTATTTAATATATAATTAAATAATTAAATTTGTAAAATACTAGCTGCATATTTTGTCATTGCTGTGTTTGGAGCAGAGGGGAGAAATTCCAAGCACCACCTTGACTGCAAGAGCGCCATGTGTGGAATATACGATCAACATTTTACAAAACACTGTGTCCCAGGCCTCCACCATGTTTTAGTTGAAGAGAAAATATAGTGAGCAGTTAGGTATTTCCATTGCTGTCAGGGACTTGCTTTCCGCCTTCCCAGAGATGTCACTTTCTCCGACAAATAATACCCTCTTGGCAAAGGCTTGGCTGGTTGAAAATTATAAGAGAAAGTTTCATTGTATTGCTCCTTAAAGTGGTTGTTCCAGAAATTCATCTTAAAACTTGCTATTTCGGGAAGCTGGCTCAGCTCCTCTCCTTTTTCTGTAGTCCATCAATTCCATAAATTGGCTAGGCGTTACTCAGGGAGGATTGTCAGGGTCAGGAGTGGGGGGGAACAGAACACCAGGTGTTACATTAAAGAAGGTGGCGTAAGTCCCTGGTTTAGTCATGCACTTGAAGAGTGTGGAAAATAGCTGTTCACAGTTAGCACCGGAAGTGCTCATTAAACTGATTTTCTATTGGGAATGATTCCCCCAGAATGTCTCAGGCTATCAAGTAGCTAAAATTCTATCAGGATTATGATACCCACTGAGTTACAAGTTATAAGAAATGATACTTGAAATAAAGGCTTTGCAGGCAAATTAAAATAGTAATAATTTCAGTTAACATAATGATATCTTTTTTTTTAATCCCTTAATATCATTCAGCCAAAATTACATATTTGGGAAAAAATGAGCTACTAAAGAAGATTTCCTAATTGTATGTAATATGCCTGAAGGCATATTGAGGATGTAATTCAGATGCCTGGACGCAGAGGACGATGGCTCTGATGATAATATTGTGCAATGGAACTCCATTTCAGTCACGAACGTCACGATGTGACATTATTTCCCAGGAAAAGGAAGCCGGGAGTATGTTACGGCCTCTGCAGTAAGCTCTGTAATCCTGGCTACACTCTGGAGAGCATATTTTTATGTGTGCAGGCTTCTCCCTAAGCCCCCAAACCTCACAGATCAAGATTTGACATCTAGAGCTGAATGGTTTGCAAGTGATAGCGCTTATTTTCCCAAAATCCAGCCAAAGCTCCTGCTTTCTTTGTTTAGCTGATGCCAGCGTAGCATTCTCTCAACCAGTCCATTCCGGCCTACCCCACCCCCGTCTCGTCTGCAGGCTAAAGGAGTCCCAATGAGATAAAAAAAGAATTACTTAAACGAACCATGAATTCTTTTAACTATTTATAGGTAGGAATAACTTATAACAAGTTTTATAAAAATTTTTACCTGTGGAGCTACTTGTTGTCCATCAGTTTATCATTTAAAGCTTTTACATTTACTATAGTTCAATGGCCACAGATCTTACATAGAACTTTTCTGCCCTGGCTGGCCCAGGGGTCAATTACTGTCACCTCTGACACGCTGATTTTAGTCTTCCTGTGGTAAAGGCTCAAAACCCAGCCGGACCACACTGTTGTGAACTCTGCTTTTTCTCCAGCCTTGGAGCTCATGATGGTGCCTCTCCTTCAGGGAGGCTGATTCGCTTTCCACCCTCCCATGTTTCTTTCAAGCTGATGACAGTCCACTGGGGTGGCTGGGAAAATGGATTCCCCCACTAATCCTTGTGGGGTAGCCATAGCTTCCAAAAAGGCTTCCTGCTTGGTGAGTCTGGGCTCCCAGTCTGGACTCCCTCCTCGGTCTGCGGTCTCCTTATGTGCGTCTCCCCAGACCCTGCAGGCCAGCGTCGTGAGCACTTTCAGCTGGGTCTCAGCACTGACAGCACAGCGGCGGGCTTTCACCTGCTGTGTGTCCAGGGGTGTCACTGGTTTGTGCTTCCTACATCCGAGGGATGGCCTGGAGACGGGAGAGCGAAGAGGAACGAAGAGTTGTTTCTCTGGCCCCAGTCAGAAGTCTCTTCAGCTGTTTCCAGATACTTGGACACTCAATACTCAGGGTCAGCTCAGGGCCCAAGCATTTCCAGAAGACAAAGGAAGATGGAGACCCATTCCTATCCTCAGGGCAGGCTTTGTCAAGGCCACCCCACTGCACAGGCCGGGCGAGGTGCCTTCACAACAGAGATGGCCCCCTGCTTTTGTTTGTTTCCCACCCACTGCATGATAGGACCGCCCTGGCTCCGAGGAGGGAGCGGCTGGCGGAGCAGCACGACCAGCGTCAAACTCTACGAAGATGGAGCTGCGGGTTTTCAGACGGCAACGTAATACTCAGTCTAAGGCCAAACGTTAGACTAAGCTGGAACAAAGGGGACTGCCTCTGACTTCTTATTCCAGGTGTGGATAAAATGAAGGTTCCTGTGGCCAGGATTCTCACCTGGCCCTGCTCAGCTAGCTCACTACACACGTGTGGGCGATATATGGTTATTGACTCTACATAAAGAGCTCCACCCAGCACTCTGGGCAACTCGGTGGCACTGCTGCAAGGCTGCAGGAGAGCAGACAGGAAACTGGAGTGGTGGCAGCGCCGAGGACAGAGACTGAGACGGCTGTGCGGGCAGAGAGGCCCAGAGGCAGAGATGGGCCTGCTGTGTGCAGACTCGCTCTGAGTGGACAGGATTCTAGTGACTGACCTACTACTGTGGGAATAAAGTTGGGTATAACCCTTTCACCCCAAGAATGTTCTACTGTCATTTTTTTGGTCACACTGCATCCATAGTGAACTTGCCCGGGGCTGAAACCCATTGGCAAAACAGCTTGACACCAGAGAGGTGCCTTCCCATCTTCACCCTCTCTGTAAAATTAAGGCAGTTATAATCCTTTCTCCCTTCACAGGAGAAAGGGACTATGGAGAGATCTGTTTATCAGTGTCTTGCCAATGGGTTTCAGCCCTGGGCAAGTTCA
This sequence comes from Manis javanica, assembly GCF_040802235.1. NCBI lineage: Eukaryota > Metazoa > Chordata > Mammalia > Pholidota > Manidae > Manis > Manis javanica. The sequence continues at coordinate 6,366,034 of NC_133162.1, read as the reverse complement.
CTATGGATTCAATGTGACCAAATAAATTGACAGCAAAACATTCTTAGGGCGAAAGGGTTATTTATACCCAGCTTTATTCCCACAGTGGCAGTCACTAGAATCCCATTCACTCAGAGCGAGTCTGCACACAGCAAGCTGGTCTCTGCCTCTGGGCCCCTCTGTCTGTCTGCACAGCTGTCCTCTGGGCCTCTGTCCTTGGCGCTGCCACCACTCCAGCCTCTGCTCTGCTCTCCTGCAGCCTTGCAGCCCTGCCACCGTGTGGTGCCCAGAGCATTGGGTGGAGCTCTTTATATATAGAGTCAACAGCCATGTATTGCCCACAGGTGTGTAGCGAGCTAGCAAACCAGGGCCAGGTGAGAATCCTGGCCATACTAACTCTCATTTTCTCCACAATCAGATATCAGTTTAATTGCTTGTTTGTTGAGCTGTGTGTGTGTAGCCTTCCATTCTCAATGGGGAAGGAAAGGGACAGACATGTGGTGTCGTGGAAGGGCCCCTAACTACTTAGGATTTGTCCCTCATGAGCCAGGGCTCATTAGTTCTCAGTTTATTCCCCTGCAAAGGGGGCTGAGAAGGAAGCAGCTCTGCTGACTCCCTGGGGCAGATCAGAAGAGCGCGGCTGTAAGCTCTCGGGAAAGAAGTCTACAGACATTTTTAAGAAATATCTAGTGAGCAGAAAACTATTTGCCAGGCACTGGGCTGAGACCCAGAGAGTAAATACAGAGAAGACACTGGCCCTGCCTCGTGGAGAACAGTGCTTTCAGCCATGAGAGTAAGTCACAGCCCTGAAGTTACACCAACAGTAATATTATCCTCTGTTAGTGACTTTAATTCAGTGTCCATGTTGCTGCATGTTGCCTATTTCTAAGTAATGATCCGTATGTTTTTTTCCCCTCCACCTGCACCTGATTTTTCCCTTCTATCTTCCTGAAACACTGAAGTAGTGCTTGGGGAAATAAGGGACAGTTGGCACTGGGAAATATGTCAGTGATCAGGGAAGGCTTTCAGGAAGAAGGGACCTCTTGGTTGAGGCCTGAAGGATCAGCTGGATTTGATCAGGCCACAGGTGGGATGGAAGTGATGCAGGAAGAAGCCGAGGCTGGGAAAAAACAGCGTGTGTGCAAAACCCCAGGGGTGACAGAGGACACTGGATATTTGAAGACATGAGAGTAATTTGGGGTGATTGTAATAAAGAGTCCAAAGAATGGAGGGAAAAGAGGTGATAATTATGAACATTTTCAAATATCTGGATGATAAGCATGTAGAATAGAGACTAAGTTTGTTCTGTGCATTAGCTAGCTCTAGGGAGCCACCAGCATCAAAGGGTGGAAATTCCACAAGAAGGACATCAATTAAAAATTAAATGATGGCAAGTGTAGGGCTTCCATTTAGCCCTACAGTATGTCAGACATTGTGTTAAGGGCTTTGCATCATTATCTCATTGGATCCTCGCAACAACCCTCTGAGAAATGTCAGAGAAAACAGACACAGAGAAGTTACATTAACTATCTCGGGATCACACAATGAAGACAAGGTAGAGCTCGGGTTCCAAAGCTGTGTTTTGAGCCCACCCTCAAACTGCTTCCTTGTAAGGATTATGCTGTCACAGAGCAAATGTGTGGCTCTGGAAGCGTCCCAACCCTGCAGGTGTTCAATCATCTGGCTGGGCTATTGTAGACATCCCAGGTATCAAGGAGACCTGCTGGCCTTCCCAGGGTCTTCCCATTGTGCGATGCAGGGATTCAGTGATATGCCACCTGTTGGTATGTAGAATAGCCCTGGAAGACAACCAGCTCTGCACTGGGGCAGCTTTATTGTCATGTGTGTAACAGGCCCCCTTGGGGTACCCTTAAGGGGGGCATTCTCAGTCTCCGTCATTGCGAAAAAAAGTGTCTGAAGTGAGGCAGAGTGAAATGGACCGAATTAGGGCAGCTCAGCCCTCCGATAAAGACATGCATCTTTCCCAAACATCTGCTTTAGCTAATGCTGGCCTTGGGCAGTTTTGAATTATGTATTCAGCTCTTAAACTATCACAGATTCATGTTTCAAGAACATAACCATGAGAAGATATTGCACCACTAGCAGAAAAAAAACAACTCTGCTTATTTTGCATTACAGTTTTTTGGTGGATTTCTGTAATAATTCTTCATTTTCTTCCAAATTAAAGGGCATTGTGGAAGACCAAGGAGGTTTGAATGCATAGGAATTTTTTTTTGTATTGACTTATTGAAAAAAAGAATTAAGAAACTGCCTTTTTTGCTCGCCATTCAGCAGAGGATATCCAAATCGCAAACAACTATAATTTACAATGAATTAGGTAATGTTAGAGCTAGAGAGAGAACTTCGAGCACACTCCCAGGGTATTTTCTAGAATGTGGGAACTGCCCTTGACTTATAATGAAGTTGCTCCTCTAAGGTCACAAACCTGATCTTCTCGACATGCACCCTGGGTAGGCTGGCTCCCATCCCTGTCCCGCATTTTCTTAAAACAGAAACAGTCATGGACTATGACAGTGTGAAGACTCCCCTGTGAGTTTTCAAGAGAGAGATGCTTGGGGGAGTGAGGAGGACTCTCTTTGCTTATCAACCCTGACAGAGGGTCGTCATCAGGAAAGAAAGTGTCCCTTGTGATGACAACCCGGGACCCTACATTTTCCACAGCACACGTGGCCCTCGCAGGCAAAACTCAGAACGCTGGTTCTTCTCTCCCTCCAGTTGAGGCAAGATGTTTTCATTCCCTGTCCCTTCCCTCCCCCTCCAAACACATAGCAGCCCTCACATCTCTTAAGTACTTGCTCAATTAAAATCCTATATTCTGGACTCTCGGTTTTTTCTTTCATGAAGGAAAAATAAATCCTTTCTTACATAACACATCAACAGTACGCGTAGAGCATATACTATTAAAAAGTGATAAATCGAATTTTTGAAAATTACATTCAAAGCATCATTTTTACAACAATCATTTCCTACTTTACTCCCTCTATAGATATTGAAAGAAATGTTTACATTATTGTTGTTTAAAGAAAGATATACTAGTAGCCTTATATAAAAGAATTTTTTCCGGCAACTTGAAAATGTAGTTATTTACAATAAATGGAGAGTAAAGATGGTACAATAAGGATCTTGTAAGAAACAAAATATCTCAGCTGGAATAATCATGTCAAAGAGCAGGCAGCGGGGTAGGTGATTTTTCTTTAATAAAATTCAACCCACCAATGCCTGCCGCAGACTGAATGAGGCAACTGCCGTGGGTCGAGGTGGGGAAGACAGAGTTGTACGGAAATAGTTACAGCCGTAGTGTACTGAAAACATCTCTTCTCATTTCCCCTCTGATCTGAAGTGCGCAGGAGAGGCATTGATCTTTGCCAGCCAGCCCTAAACATAATCTGTAAGAAGAAGATGAATTGAACTCTGCAGAAGCGTGCTCGCTCCCGTGGCTGCTGAAGGAGCAGGGAGGATTGTGGCGTGGGGGACAGCAGGGTGGGCAGTGTCTGCAAGATGTGCAGGGGGAGTGTTGATGGTCTGTGCCCAGCGGCTCTCAGAGGCTGGCACTCCCAGGGCTGGCCCTGCGCAGGCGCAGCAGCCAGTGTTGGCTTGGCAATCTGGCCAGCCAGGCCTCTGGACCACTTACTGATCCTGTACCACGGATGAAGTGACTGGAAGAAGAGATGTAGAAACCAAGCTTCTTTTTGACAATGGCTTTTCTCTCCAAGGTCTTCAGCTGGTCTAAGGGACTGACCACTGTACAGTATCAATTAAGTCATGCTGTCCAAACTCACATGAGTATCTTTGTCAAGCACTTTATTCCTCCAAGTCAACACAAAATTTAAGATCTGTAGGATGTTTTGCCAATATTTTGTTTCCTTTTTCCTCCAAAAGCCATTTTTCAGATTGTATGTTTGTGTGTATGTGTTGAAACTAAAGATATGTGTCAGAAATGTTTCATTTAAAGTGATTTTTGTGTTGTCTTTTCATGGATAAAGAAATGTTTTATTTTCCTTTACTGCTGGTCTTCCTTCATCTGGCAAAGACCAAGCCATCTTCTCTGTGAGTGATTTAGAACAGAGAGGAAATTAATATCAGGGCTTTGTTTAACAGCGGCACTACATCTGCCATTAGACGACTTTTACTTCCTCTCCGGGTAGCAGAGAAACTGTCTTTCCTCAACTGAAATGTCAAATGAACACAGTCCTTAAATAAGAACATGAATTTGACCTTTACCGGATGTCTTTATTCTTTAACATTCTTCAAAGATACACACTTGAAAAACTTAAGACTTACTGATACGCGGCATGGGTGCTTTATCATCTGTCATTCCCAAGCTGCCAGAGGGCTTCTTAGGGGAACAAAATGACTACTTCCATCATAATGGAGCGCAATTATTTATTCACCTAGCAGAGCAGAGGAAATAATTTTCAAACTAAAAACACAAAATGGGTTGTTTCTTCCACAAACTCCCCATAAAAGGAGGAATCTCACTTCATAAGTAGAACCAGACCCTCACTCCATTCTGCCCAGCAGAAAAATTACATGGCTTTTAGCTTTAATGGCCTTTTAGGCTTGTCGCCAAAAGAAGTTCCAAAAAAACTTTTCTGGTCCCAAATTGCCCTCTCAGCCCAGTTCTTTTGAAAGCAGGAGAGATGCTGGCGAACGTCCAAAGCTGGCTCTATGAAACAGAGGCCAAAGAACCACTCCACACGATTGGGAGGAGAGAGGAAGGACCCCACGGCCACAGTGAGTGGGACCGCGACCAAGTGGGTTGCCGGATGGCACACAGCCTAACTGCTGGTGCAACCTGTCGGGTCATGTGTTATTAATGTGCACAGGTCGATACCTCGCTGCCAGGTGAGGGTGGAGGGGCGCCTGGGGGAGCATCTGTAGATGGGGCAAAAGGTGAATAAAATGACTGTTTCCCTCCTCTTTTGCATTCTTATCTGGTTCTGTCTTCAGTAAACAAACATTGCATTTTTTTCTCTTTAAAGATTTGGGTTTTTATCTGAATAATTCACATCCCAGTCCTGAGCTGTTTCTGCTTGTGAGGCAGAGAACACTTCTCTCATTCTTCACAGGCACCTCGGAGCTATAGGGATTTCAGGAAAAGAACCTAAGAATATTCAAGTCAAGGCCACAGGGCAATTTGAAAATAATACCCATCCTTGCCTGGCTAGACATTATCCTCTCCATTAGTTCAGACTCCTCACTCTTAGGATACAAAGGACACCTATTGGTTTCCTCTGTGTTTACTCTTCCAAACATTGGCATTCTATTTGAGTCTCTCCTGTCCCTCAGTCATTGAACGACTCTATGTGCTACTGAGGCACAGTGAGAGATTCAAGACTGAGTTCTATTTAGTACGTGGCTTCACAGGGTTTCGAGTTACTCAGAGAGATCAGAAGCTGGCATGAAGGACAGGGGTAGACATCACGATTCGTCCAAAGTGGTTAGGGCCGCTAGGTAGGCACTGGAAGGATGGCGTGTCTCCGAGGAGAGGAGGGTTGCTTCTAGCTGTGACGATCGATCAAAGATGGCTGTAAGGAGGAGCCTCCCCCGAGCAGAGTCCTTGGGTTGAGATATGCAGAGGCTGAGGGGGGGCCTTCCAGTTTGAGTTGAGGAAGCATGGAGAACCATTTTTTCTTCACTCCCTCCAGTCAGACCACTTCTGAGGGCGCTGGACAATGCCTCAGCCACTGGTGGCTGTGCTCCAGGCACCTGCTTCCCTCGCAGCCAGACAGGTTTCAAAAGATTTCAAACTGACACAAATAGAAATTTATAAAAAATATATATTTGAAACAAAGAAGTAAATAATGCCCTGTAGAACTGGTGCATAGTTTGACTGGTATCTAAACCGTGCCTGGATGCTCTCTGGGCCCTGACTCAGGGTTGCTGGAATGTTGTTCCTTATGTCTGCGATTCTCACACACAATGGGAAGGCTGAGCTCTGCCCTGGGTGCCTCTGGAGATGGAGCTTGTGTGACTGTTATCAAAATAAAAGATGATTTCTGAGAAACAGAAACCTGCAAATGCTGTGACAAACTTACACCTTGAGTTTCATATGAACAAATCCAAACCTGTGACTGGAATGTTCTCACAGTTATTTAAGTTCCCAGAGTGTGGTGAGTTTTTCTCCTAACCATATCATTATTGTTGAAATGTAAGATAAAAGAGAACTGAGAAATGACATCCTTCTGAGTAAGTGTCAGAGAGCTAAGAATCTAATAATCCAAGTAGAGGCATTTCCAAACCTTTCAAATATAAGACAACACAGTTAAATCATTTTTATTACAGCATAAAATGAAAATTGGTATAAAATATTCAACATTTATGAGCACAAACTCTGCTTTTGACAATTTCCAATTTAGATGGGATGATTTAGCACTCAAAATTATCTTGTAATTACTATCCTGGATACATTAAGTTCACTCAGTTCACTTTCAGGCATTTAATGGCAAAAGACCATGCTACCTTTAGTCATATTTGAAATATTAGATCATAGTCAAGAAAACTCAGAGGCCTATCCTTCTCTGTTCCCTCATCTTTAAATGGTGCACAGTAAGACAGAGGGCAGGGGTGGCAGTGAGCAGAGAGTGCCGGTCCATTTCATGGCACATACTGCAGCTACACCCTGGAATTTCTCAAACCAAACTCAAGAAAGGGTTGGCTCAGGGAAAGGCAGCATTTGTGATGGAGAGGGTTATGTTGGTCACAAAAGTCCTGAGTACAGGCTTCCCAGTGCATGGGAGCAGCTGATGCCTCACATTTATGTCATATCTGTAACTTTCTTTCAAGCAGGGCAGGTGGAGTATGGGAGCAGATGGTTTTCCTCGGGCCGTATTACGAGGCTCCATTAAACTGCCCCTTTCTGAGACTATGCAGCTCCTAGGAAGCCCACTAAGGTTACAGTATCTTACCAAGTCAGTGTGAACTGGTAAGGAGGCTGATAGAAATCCAGTGCAAAAGCTGGTGGTGGGTTTGAGCAATAAATGCATCTGTGATGGAGTAAGTGGAGTGCATTGGCCCAGAGCAGGGGTTTGCACCTGACTGGTGTGAGTAGAGTGCCCATGCTTTAGGAAAAGTAGTGCCCTGTGCAGGGATGTTGGGTTGGAGAAAGAAAGGTTTCTTAATGGGGGGAGGGGGGTCCAGAAGTGGGCTGATAAAGTGTCAGAACCTGTTGTAGTGAGGAGGACATTCACATCATGCTCTGACTAAATAATACTCATGCGAAGGATGATGGGAGCTAGGTTTCTCCCTGAGAAGAGAGTTACGGCTATAGAAAAGACAAAAGCTAAGACCCTTTGAGTGTTGATCTAAACACATGTTTTTCAATATGTATAGGTATATATAGAAATAAATATCAATGTAAATGTGTGTATGTATTCGAACACATACTCCCTAGTTCTGTCCACCAAAAGGACCCGGAAGCAGGGACACCTCAACAGCACTGAGTACATCTAGCACCCAGATATTGGTTTCTAAATACTATTCTTTACTAAAAGAAACTAGAGCTCCTTGGAGAAATGGCTGATTCCTTGACTTGCACAGAGAAAGAACAAAGTGAGCTTGGAATCCTTTTTGTGCCCCAAAGTAAAAAAGTGCTTAGAGACTGGTAAGGACATACAAAAAGGACACAAGAACCAGATTGAAGGCGCTCTCATTGTCCAAATCTAGTACAATTTGAGGATCAAACTAAATAATTTTATGAATTATAAGCCATTCAATAAAATAGGAAACCATGAGCCCACATTGATATAAATAAATAAGTTGAAAGTATCATGAGGGATAAGATGTTTATTACATAGTCTCAAAATACCTCCCACAAAATACTTATTACAAAAAGAAAAAAAGAACTTCTACAGTGGAGGGGGCTGGCAGACTACTCCTTAAGCAAAGAATCAAATAAGCAGTATCAGTAATGGGGCAGATCGAGATTGTTGGCCGCCTGATAGGATATAAGAGGAAAACACAACCATCGTGTCTGTGGTATTCCTGCCATACACGTATTGTGAATCTAAATCATGAGGAAATAGCAAACCCAAATGGACGGAAATTCCACAAAATAACTGGCCTGTAATCTTTTAAGTGTCAAAGTCATAATAACCATGGAAAAACTGAAGAGATTAAAGAGAAATGACAACTATGCTCAACCTGTGATTCTGAATTGAATCTCTTGGGTCTAAAAAAAATTGGCACAATTAGAAAATGTTGAATGCTGTTTGAGGATCACATATCAGTAGTAGTATGTAAATCTTAATTTCCTGATTTTTTGGTTGAGTTTTATTCATCTTGTTTGTAGGAACACACAATATATACTAAATATTCAGGGATGTTGGGAGCATCCTGTAGACAATTTTCTCTGAAATGGTTCAGCAGAAGGGTTCTTTGTACAAATCTTGAAATCTTTCTGTCAGTTTGAGATTTTTTTAAAAAGTGGTTAATTAGTTACTTCTTACCTTTATGAATGTTGACTCTCCGATGAAATTGGCCATGGTTAGCCTTGTCAGGATTTGCATAATCTGGCATTCTCAAACACACATGTTGATGAAAAGATGGAGTTTGGAAACATTAGGAATAGTTGCCTGTACAAACAATGCAATTGCTTTTCTTATTACTACAAGCTGATATTCAATTTTCCTTATATTCTCTCTGTTTATTAGGGATCACTACATCACAGAAGTTTTCAAGCCAAGTGATATGTCCAAATGAATGCATCATATCACACTGAATATAATTCTTCAATAGTTGCAGTAGCACAATCTTTTTTGAAAAATGATATACTAATGATGTTATTATTTAATTACACCATTATGAATGGGCCTATCATTTTGATTTATAAAAGTTCCAATATAAATTTTCCTGATTCATGGAACTTATGTACATGAGCCTTCAAGTTTGGTATCCCCAATAAGTAAAAACATTTTGGCAAGCAAATTTGCCAGCTATTTACTACCTTCTTCATCTAAACTATCATTTCTCTTAAAGCCACAGTATAGCTTATGCCCTCAAGAAAATCTTTGTGTCACCCATCATTGGAATTTCTCTATATTTCTATTGTATTATATAATCATTTTGTAACTGTATAAGACAGTTCAGGGTATTGGTATAAATAATTAATGAAGTAACATCTTTTTCAAGTCAGACAATTACTTTTACTTCTTTGGTATGTTTGCATTATTTCTCAGTACATCATATGTACTCATTTTATGTTGTTAGCAAACTTAATAGTTTGTAATGCTAATAATTTCATTTTATTAACGATTTATTTTATTTTATTTTTAAATTTAATTTTATTATTATTATTTTTTTAAATTTTATTTTGGTATCATTAATCTACAATTACATGAAGGACATTATGTTTACTTGGCTCCCCCCTTCACCAAGCCCCCCCCACATCCCCGTTCACAGTCACTGTCCATCAACATAATAAGATGCTGTAAAATCACTACTTGTCTTCTCTGTGTTACACAGCCCTCCCTGTGCCCCCCCACTCTATACATGCTAATCGTAATGCCCCCTTTCTTTTATTTCCCACCCTTATCCCTCCCTTCCCACCCGTCCTCCCCAGTCCCTTTCCCTTTGGTAACTATTAGTCCATTCTTGGGTTCTGTGCTTCTGCTGCTGTTTTGTTCCTTCAGTTTTCTTTTGTTCTTAGACTCCACAGATGAGTGAAATCATTTGGTACTTGTCTATCTCTGCCTGGCTTATTTCACTGAGCATAATACCCTCTAGCTCCATCCATGTTGTTGCGAATGGTAGGATTTGTTTTTTTCTTATGGCTGAGTAATATTCCACTGTGTATATGCACCACATCTTCTTTATCCATTCATCTACTGATGGACATTCAGGTTGCTAAAGATTTTTAAATACATACGAAGGATCATATTATACACATACTTCTGAATCTTGCTTTTCAATTTCAACCAAACCTCATGGAAATCCCTCCAAAACCAAAACAATGGTGTGACTTTAATTCCTTTTGAAGTGTAAATAATATTTCAAAATACAGATGTGTCATAATTGATCTGGTCATTCTTCTACTGACAGGGGTTCACTTAATTTTCTTTTTATTTTTTTGATAAATAACACACAAATAAACATTCTCTTATGTATGCCCTATGTCCTTCTGCTTTTATATTCGTGGGCAGGATTCCTAGGAGTGGGATAGATTTTTCCAGAAAGCATCATTAAAAGGGCTGTAACAATTTATAATGTGTGCATATACTTTTATGCTTGTCCCTAACAATATTAAGAATTAGTATTGAGTTATTTAAACTTTTTTCTAGTTCAATGGCTATAAAGCAATTTGCTCATTTAACAAACATTTATTGAGCACCTTCTGCATACCAATCTCTGTTGCTGGCAGCTGTTTATGGTTGTGAACAAGGTGAGTCAAGTCTCTGTGTTCATAGAGCCTTCCATCTAGAGGGGTAGACAGACGCAAATGTGTAAATTGTGGTGCATCAGATGGCACCTGAAGAGGACAAGAGTGACAGAGGCAGTGGAGCAGGCAGTTCTATTTAAGACAGGGTGCTCAGGAAAGACATCACAGAAGTGACATTTGAGCAATGACTTGAAGGAAGTGTGGAACTGGGTTACAGGGAGAGAGGACAGGCTGTGCAGGCTCTGAGGCTGGTGTGTGTTTGGGGGGCTTATGGGTAGAATAACAAGGGGCCGGTGCACTTGGCAGGCATGGCGTCTCCCCCACCTACTCCTTGGAGCTCCTCGGAAGCCACCTGCAGAGGTAGTGCCACTGAAACTCGGCGGGGGTGGCACTACCAGGTGTCCTGCACACTGCTAGCTACTGCGCATGGCGGCAGCATGCTGAGAACACACTGGAACCAGGAAGCAAGTCCCCTTGCTGCCCCAGTGTTCCTCCAGTGCCTCTACTGGCAAAACTGGCACCTAATTATACTACAGATACATTAACAATTTTTTTGTGATAGCTTACATTACAAATATTTTCCCAAAGTTCTGCACTACAAATATTTTTTCCAAAATCTCCATTTGTCTATTCCCTTGTATAGAGCCCAATTTGTCTTCTAAGAGTTTGAAACTGTATGTAGTCAAAAGTCTCTTTTTTTAAACCTATAACCTCCAGGTTTCCAGTAGTGGTGAAGAAGAAAGCCTTTCTGCCCCTAGATGGTATGTGTACACTTCTAGATTTTCTTGAGATTTTTAGAGTTTTATATTTTTATATTTAAATTTTCAGTCCATCTTGATTATATTTTTAATGTGTGGTATATAAAGATCTAATTATATTTTCTTTTGGACAACCATCAGTACTGACACTACTTATTAAATAATCCATCTTTTTCCTACTGAAATGAAACTTTGTCACCTACTATATTTTTATATTTGCTGGGATTCTCTATACAGTTCGACTGTGCTATTTGTCACTTCCTGACTCTACACTGACTTGATTGCAGAGCTTTATATCATGGCCGGTTATTTTATAAGGGAAGTGCACTTGCTGTTCTTTCCCATAACTTCCTTAGCTATTGTGGGGGCACTAATTCTTCCATATGAGCTTTAATATCATTCCACCCAATTTGGAAACAACTCATTGAGATTTAAATTAGAATCAGATTACTTTTATGTATTAATTTGGGAGAATTGACTTTTTATGATATTAAGTCTTCCAGCCCGAGATCTTGTTTTATATCATTCCATAAGTCTTTGGTTTTCTCCTTTGAGAGACTGCACTACTGGCTAAATTCATTTCTGAATATTTGTGGCTTTTTGTTACCCTTGTGAACGAAATACATTTTCCAGTTTCTCTATTTAAGTGCTTGTGTCAGTGTCCCGGCAGGCAGGAAACACGTGGCGATACTGAGAAGAGTTAGTATTTATAAAGCTGCGGGCATGAAGAAAGGAAGGCCGAAGGAGTGGAGACGCGTGCCAGGGGGAACTGAAGCTGGACAGCGGGGCTGCAAGGGAGCAGTTTACAGCCTTGGAGAGAAAGCCGCACTAGGAGAGGAGAGCTGGAGAGGAGGCAGCCATTGCCCACGTACAGTCCAGCAGACAGGGTCTCCCTCTCCCCTGCCCACCCCCTGTCAGTGCCTCCCATAGACTGAACTCAGTGGGAAGCCAGAGGGCAAGGAAACCCAAATGCAGGTGAGAGAGCAGGGCAAGAAGGGAAGGGGGCATCAGAAGGCAAATGGAGAGGGTCCAGCCCCAGGCTCAAATCCAGAAGAGAGGGGAGCTCTTGGATTTTGTGCCTTCATCTGTACTAGATTACCTTGCTTATTATCATCCTAATTCTAGTAACTGTGTGGGTATACAACTGCACCATTATTAAAAACAGGTAATTCTATCTCTTTTAGTTTGCTGGGGTTGCCATAACAAAGTATCACAAATCAAGCAGCTTAAAGAACAGGAATGTATCATCTCACGGTTCTGGAAGCTGGATGCCTGACATCAAGTTGCCGTGAGAGTTGTTCCCTTCTGAGAGCTGCGAGGGAAAAGCTGCTCCTGCCCCTCCACCACCGCCTGGTGGTCTGCTGGCCATCACGGTGCCCTTGGCTTGTAGCTGCAGCACCCCGATCTCTCCCTTCAGGTTCACAGGGCCTACTCCCTGTGTCTATGTGTGTCCAGATGTCCCCCTTTTATAAGGACACCTGTCCGATCGACGTCCACCCTCATGACTTCATCTTATCATCTGCAGAGGCCCTATTTCCGAATAAGGTCATATAGGTCCTGGGGGTTAGGACTTCATTGTTTGAGGCACACACAGTTTAACCGACAGTACCTGTTGTATTGCTTTTGCTAAAGCCTTGGAGACAGTGCTTACTAATAACAGCAATGGCAGGCACTACTGTCTAATTTCTAATTTAATTGAAACTATTTTAAGTTTCTCCCTTGTAGGATGTATTTATTGTTGATTTTTGGTAAATACGCTTTATTAAATAATGTAGTCAATAATAACTTAGTAAACAAGTAAGTAACATAGTTATTAAATTATTTCCTTCTTTCTCCATTTTATTTAAAATTTCTACTAGGAATGAAATTGCGTCTACATTGTAACCAATGCTTCTCTATCATCCATTGATTCGATCAAATGATTATACTCCTCTGATTTATTATTGGAATGGAGGATGTTCACTCTCGAGTGGTTGCATCTCTCCTGCCTCCCTGTAAAAAACTCATTTTGATAAAAACATACTATTCTTTTGATACACTGATGGATTCTATTTACTAATATTTTATTTAGAATTTCTACATTAATTTTCATGACTTAAGTGAGTCTCTGGTTGTCCTTCTTGGCATTCTTTGTCAGGCTTTGGTATCAAAGCAAACTTCACAAACAGGGAAGATTTCTTTCTTTATCTTTGACCTAGAAGAGTTTACATAATGTTGGATTTATTTATCTGATCTTTAAAAGTTAGATAAAACTCAGTTGTGAACCCACCTTATTCTGTATATTTCTTTTTGACACATCTTTAAATGGCTTGACTATTTCTTTTGTGGTAATTGGTCTATTCAAGGTTTTCACTTTTTATTGAGTCAGTTTAGGTAATTTATAGTTAATTTGTTTTTTTCCCTTACATTTCAAAGTATTTGCTATACTCTTACATGAAATATTGCCTCATTTTTTCCTAAGTTCTCTTCTTTCTGATTTTATCTCTTTTCTCATTATTAATCTTGCATATTTCTGCTCTTGCTCTCTTTTCCTTAATCAAACCGCAAAGAATTTATCTTTTTTTAGTGTTCTTTCCAAAGAGACAGCTTTCTGATTAATTTATCCTTCTACTGTCTTTGCTGCTATGGTTCTCTATTTCATTAATTTCCTGTCTTAAGTTAATAAATTCCCACTTTCTAGCCTCTTTTCATTTATTTTATAGTTCCTTGTCTAATTTCTAGTTTCCTTACCTATATTATCTTTTTTATTACTTTATTTTTTTCCTTCTTTTTAATCTTCAATAATTATATATTTAATTCTATAGATTTTTCCAAAGCTTTTAGGTGCGTACCATAGGTTTTCAGAATAAAGTATTGTCTTCATGACTTTCTAAGTGGTTTGCTATTTGCCTTCAATTTCTTTTTGTATATGTATGTGGTCTGGTGATTTAATTTTTTATTTATTTTTTAATTGAGGTAAAATTGGTATATAACATAATTCAGGTGTACAACATTATAATTCAACATCTGTATGTACTACAAAGTGATCACTACCGGAAGTCTAGTTACCATCCATCAGCACACAATTCACTCTCTTCACCCCCCAACACACTGTGCCTCTGGTGATCATCAATCTGCTCCCAGTTTCTGAGTTTGTTTTTTATTGTTTTGTTTTTTTAGAATCCACATATGAGGAAAATCATACAATAGTTGTCTTTTTCCATCTGACTTATTTCACTTAGAATGATACCCTCAAGGTCTATCCGTGTTGTCACAAATAGCTACAGTTCAGGCTACTTTATAGCTGAATAGTATTCCCGTGTGTGTGTGTGTGTTTGTGTGTGTGTGTGTGTGTGTGTGTGTGTATACACACCTACCATGTACTTTTGGTATAATGAATAATTAATCTATTGATGAACATTTAGGTTGTTTCCATATCTTTGCTATTGTAAATAATGTTGCAAGATTTTATTAAAAATAAAAATAATAATAATAATAGAGGGAGAAATGTGGGATCAACATACAAATCAAGTACAAAAATCAAACGAATATTCATATTTGACCTGATTGTTTATGGGTCATAATGCGTGATCAAAACCGAAAGTTTCTGTGATAAATGCCCTTGTACTGTTCACCATGTAAGAATTTATTCACTATGTAAGAATTCGTTCACCATGTAAGAACTTGTTCGTTATGCTTCAGAAGATTGGAGACTGACGAGAATTAGGCTTGAGATGGATTAATGATTGTACATTGAGCATTGACCCCCCTATACTGAATTTTATTGTTGTTAACAACCATTTGATCAATAAATATGAGAGATGCCCTCTAAAAAAAAAAAAAAAAAAAAAAAGACAATGTTGGATTTTAACAGGAGAATGTGAAGCTTTTTTCTAAATTTCTCTTCACTTTTCTTTGACAGTTATTTATAAGCTGCAACACTGTAGCTGTTTTCCATTTCTCTACCACTGCTTTTTGCAAGCTAAAAATCCCTCTAGATGATATGGCAGAACTGTAATACCCAGAAAAATACTACGTCTACAAAAAAACAGTAAAATGCAGTAATGACCACAATTAAGTCTCATCAAAATTTGGAAAGAAAACTGAGTGCTTCAAGTGTACAGTCACACACTTTGTCATGTTGCCTCATTCAAAATAAACCATTTCCCCCATAAAAAAAAAATAATAATGTTGCAAGAACATGGGGGCACGTATCTTTTAGAATCAGTGTTTTTGTATTCTTTGGATAACTATTCATAAGTGGATTTGCTGGATGATATGGTAAATCTATTCTTAAAATATTTTGAGGAATCTCTGTACGGTTTTCATAGGGGATGTGCCAATCACATTCCCGCCAGAGGTGCACAAGGCTCCCTTTTCCCCACATCCTCTCCAACATTTGTTATTTCTTGTCTTTTTGATAATAGGCATTCTAACAGGTGTGAGGTGATACCACATTGTTGTTTGGATTTGCATTTCCCTAAGAATTAGTGATGTTGAACATCTTTTCTTGTGTCTTTAGCCATCTCTATGTCTTCTTTGGAAAAATGTCTATTCAGATCCTCTGACCATTCTTAAGTCAAGTTTCTTTCTTTATTGTTGAGTTGTATGAATTATGTATTTTGGATATTTGCAAATAACTTCTCTCATTCAGTAGGTTGCCTTTTCATTTGACGATGGCTTCCTTCACTGAACAAAAACTTTTTAGTTTGATGTAGTCCCATTTGTTTATTTTGTTTTTATTTCCTTGTGTTTGGAGTCAGATCCACAAACAAGTCACTAAGACCAATGTCAAGGAGCTAACTGTCTATGTTTGCTTCTAGGAAGTTTATAGTTTCATGTCTTTCATTCAAGTCTAATCCATTTTGAGTTCATTTTTGTATGGGATAAGATAGTGGTCTAGTTTTATTCTTTTATACATGGCTTCACTTTAATTTTGTATTTGATCTAACAATTACCTAGGACTATAGTCTTTTTTTTTTGGTATCATTAATGTACAGTTACATGAGCAACACTGTGGTTACTAGACTCCCCCCATTATCAAGTCCCCACCACATACCCCATCACAGTCACTGTCCATCAGCGTAGCAAGATGCTATAGAGTCACTACTTGTCTTCTCTGTGTTGTACTGCCTTCCCCATGCACCCCACACATTATGTGTGCTAATCGAAATGTCCCTTTTTCCCACTTATCCCTCCCTTACCCCCCATCCTCCCCATATAGTTCTTAATTTACAAGATGTTGGTCAATGATTAATTATTCATTTATAATTTTTTGAATTTGATATAATAACATGGCCTTTACATGTCTACTTTTGATCGTTCTGTGTCCATGCTTACTTTTTATTTTACATTATTTATTTCTCTTCCCCTTTTAAAATCTTTCTTATGTAGTCAAGTGGCCATTGTCTCCTCTTCCACTAGCTACTGTGGGATTTTACCTAACATTTCTATTCAATGAACAGTTATTAGACTTTTCCAAGAACTACCAAACAGAAACATATTCTAAATTATTATTTTAAATCAAGAAACTAAGTTCTTTTCCCACCAAGATGGACTATTTTCCCTTTTCTTCTACCTTGTCTCAATAAGGTAAAACCATTTTAAGATGTTCTTGGTCATTACTGAAGTTTTATTTTAGTAGACTTTAGCATTGATTTATTTTTAAAATTTTACAAACACAACACTAGAAAGGTAAGTGGTACTATAAGAGAAATTGCATTAAGTAGATTTTGAGAAGTAATGGCATTTTTATAACACTGACTTTCCTGATTTGAAAACATGATTCTGTCTGTATTTATTCAAGTCTGATATAAACTTTGTCAATTTTTTCTTACCAAAGTTATGCATATATTAAATTTATCCCCCAAATTTTGTATTTTTAATTGTTATTGTGAATGGAATCTCTGTTTCCATTGTCTTTTCTAGCTCTTATTATTGTAATAAAGGAAAGCAATTGAATTTTGTATATTCATCTTATATCGCTTTAGAAAATCGCTAGCATACTAAATTTTAAAGTTGGCTATAATTGTTACTCTTTTGATTATCTTGGATTTTCTAGATAAACAATCATACAATCTATTAATAACAATAATTTCCAAAACTTAAATCTTTTTTTCTTGTCCTATTTCACTAGCTAGATGTCCTCCTTAGCATAGAATAACAGTACATAGAGAAGGCATTCTTGTTTTATTTCTAACTTCAGTTCAAATGACTGTTTAAGTATCTTTAAATGTTAATTTTTATATTCTGATATATATTCTATATCATTTCAAAAGTCTTATTTTATAGATATTTTCTAAGAGTTTTTCTTTTCATTTGAATCCAGAATAAATCTGAAATTTTGTACTATGTCTTGATGTCTCCTGAGATGATCATAATATTTTCTTTCTTAATCTTTCAGTGTAATGATTTACATTAATCAATTTCTTAAGAGCAAATGGTCTCTGCATTCTTAATCTATTTTATACCCCGCTGTAATTGGAACTGTTAATATTTTATTTTGGATTTTGCCTTTTTCTTCTTTAATTGTCCTATTTTCAGTTGTCCTTGTCTAATTTTGATATTAGGGACATGTTAGTCATTGAAAATGTGTCTGAAAGACCCTCCAAATGTGTTCTTGCAAAAAAGTATAAACTACATCTTAATTCTATTTAAAAGTGTCAGTCATGCTAATTAATTCTTGACAAGAAAGAATTCCATGGTCCAACAGGTTTGGGAGCATGTTCCCGTTACAGAGCCACAATGCACCGTGTACAACAGCTCTGAAAATTCCTGCTGGGAAGAAGCTTATTTCTTCAACCCAGATTTTCCCAAACTAATCTGAACACAGATTTTTTTTATCTTTCCTATTAAAAGATCCTACAGGATACCAAGAGATATCAGTTTTGGAAATACTGCTCTAAGTGCAAAGGTGTTTCCTGCAAATTATTTATAATAGAAAAGGTTAGGAAACAACCTAAACAATAGGGAAATGTTTAGGTAAATTATAGTAGGGTGGGACATCATGCAGTCATAAACTGCTGTGCGCAAAGATTTTATAAAGGCATGAGAATGCATTCATTCCAATGTTAAGTGAAAACTCAAGATAAAAATATATGATGCGATCACATGTACATTAAGATCAAATGAAGTAATGAAAACAGAGAAAATGATTAGGAATAAATTCATCAACATTCAGTTATCACAGATGGTGGTTGTTTTGTTTTTAATAGTCTTCTTTCTGTGTTTCTGTAAGCGCTGTTACTTCTGTGTACTAGAGAAATGACAGCACCAGAATAACAGAAACCCCCAATTTTTACCCAAAGGGAGCCTGGAGGTGGAGTTTGTTGGTTGAGGGAGGAGCATTAGGAGAATGTGGGGGGGGCACCAGGGGCTTTGCCTAATATTCTTTCTTGCCCCCTGTCTACGGAAGGGTTTCCAGGGGTTGGCCATGTCACTGGTGTGGATTTAAGTGTGAGATTCCTCTCCTGCCCACCAGCCCCAGGTTCTAACTTAGCAAAATAGGCCGCTGCACCGTGCATTCCACCCCTCCACCCAACTCCCTTTCTGTCCCATCCTTTTCCTAACTATACATGGATTCTCTTTCCCATCTGACCACAGGCTTTTTTCCAAGAACGGGACAGTGTGTGATGAACTTCTGACCTGGCAATTAGCACAGGGCTTTATTCATGACACATGCAATAAATGTTTGTTCATATTCTAAAATAAGTGGTGTTGTTCTCTTTACACTCTCCCAGACCAAGCTTTCTCATCACAGAGGAGTTGGGAAGGAGTTGCCATAGCTCCAGGAAGGACAAGTGCGAGACAGACAGTAGCTCTGTAGGGTCCCTGAGGCCCCTTCAGATTCTCTCCCTCCAAATCCAGTTTCTCTGATCTTGGACCTTGGAACCCCTCCCCACCAACCCTCAAAGTGGGGATTTTCTATTTTGCATAATGGAAGTTTGGTTATTTCATAATGACTATTACCCAATTTCAGAGACACAAAGAAGTTTTGTATATTGGACAATCACCCAGAAAGGGACATCTTTTTAAATTACAGAGATAGAGAATTGGGGTATCTAGTGACAGCTCCAACTCTTGACATATTTATTAGTGATATTCTGATTCTAACCAGTTATGCAAAGGTTTTTGTAATTCTTGACCTAACACAGAGAACATTTTACTAATGATATAGTCTCCTGTGAGAGCTGAATCCACACACACAAAAAGTCAAGAGCTAATTTTTCAAGGAAGAATGTCTTTTCTGCTTTTTAAAGTTCACATGTGCAATCTAGAATCTATTCAGCCACTACCTCAGTCTATATTATTTTTATCTTCTCTGTCAGATAAGACAAAGCCTAGTTTTCCTAAGATTTTAAGATAGTTTTGACAATGACTTGTTAATACTGAGAATGGCATGGCCACGGCCTGAGCTCTTCTGCCGGGCTGGGTACCCCATGAGTGTTTGCTCATTTCATCCTCAGAAGCCCCTGTGGAGTGGGTTCTGCTGCCGCAGGTGAGCAGACCAGGGCTCAGCAAGGTCAAGTCACTACACAAGAAGACACAGCTAGGAAGTACACAGCAAAGTCAGGGGTTCCGGCACAGGTCTAGCTTTCTCTAAAGTACCAGAACATTTGTTTGTAACTACTTTTTGTGAAAATTGAAACTGGCGCATGAAATAGGCAGTACTTGTACAGTATGGCAAATAACAGAAGGAGAACTCCCAATCGGCCTACCCCTAAGCAGCATTCCATAGGCACTGTGTGCGTGTCAGATACAAACTCATGACATTCTCGGGATGACCCGGGAGGTGGGGACCAGTACTGTCTCCAGTGAGTAGGTGAAGCAATGGCCCTGCTGGGCTAGGCAGCCTGCCTGAGGCCATGCCCCTGGCAGCAGCAGGGCAGGGCTTGGACCCCAAGGAATCTGGCTCCAGATCTGAGGAGGAAGCCACCTCTCTCCTGCCTGAGAACAGCAGAGGCCCTAGGACTCTCTTTGGCTATTGATCATCTCCATTAAAACTGATTAACCCAACTGATGGCCTGTCATCCTCAGCTTTTGGGTTATCTCTTGAAATTGGCAAGAAATATCTGTTCTGGGCCAGTCAAGCTATCTCAGCCTTTTCAACTGAATATATATTTTCAAGCACCGTTGGGGGAAACAAGCAGTGGGAAAAATCTAGTTATTTGCTCAGTATTTGTTAAAGCCACATGTCACTTTGATAGAAATTGGGCTTTGGACTGACTTCTTGGTTTAATCAAACATCTATATCCTGGTGTGTGTACGTGTATAAAAGGAACTTCCTTCAGGTTTTCCTGAATCCAGCAAACAAGATGGTGGGGAGGAGGAGAAAGTTCTGCATGTTACATCTTCACATGTTGGGGCACCAGCTGTCTTGGAACCACATCAATGACACGGGTGCAGGACTGTTTCCCCAGAGGTTACCATCGTCGAAGAGGGCCCTAAGATAACGTTTTCCAAAAGCTTCCCAGCCCCTTCACATGTATTATTTGGGTTCAAATTACCTCAGTCAATAAAATTACCATTGTTGGTTCGCACCTTTCAGAAAATGTGTGTGCATTAAACACTTGGGCAATATTTATTTATTCTGCCATCTGTCTCACTACCTACACATTCTCAACAGTCTGGCCTAGAATGGGCCCAGAATCACCTGAGCAACGTAAAATTAGTCCATGGCTGTCAGCGTAATGCATGGAGAACACAGCTGCTGTCCTGCTGCCTGATTTAATGAGGTTCTGAAAGTATGTGGACAAGGATGCTTTCCCTTGGTTACCATGGCAACAGGACGGGCACTCAGAGCAGGTGTCAGCAGCCTTGAAACCAAGATGAATCAGCCGATGGCTCGTCATCTGGGGGAGGCGCTGACCAGCAAGGTGGCTCCAGTTCCTGCATAATGGCACCCTCCTGTCTTTCCTTCAGAGAACTCCAGGGCAGAGACCCAAACTCCACCCAGGCTCCATTCTGACATATTGCGCTGCCATACGCGCTTTGAGTTTAAAAGGACATACTCTTTGAGAATTTCAAAATTAGAAATGCCGACAGTATTTTGTTCTTTCAGATCTTAATTAATTGGTGATCTGTTATTTTATTTAAAAAGAAATAAACAATTACATGATCCACTCCCCAAACTCTCCTCTTCCAACGTGGGTTTTATTTGATTTTATTCACAGTCAAACTTGCATCAGAAGGGAAACTTTTTGTTTTAATGAACAGAATATCCAGGGCTTCTGGCTAAACTTACCATTCCTGGAGTCAAAGGCTTTTTACACAAAGCTGGTTTTCATCCTCAGTTTTGTTGTCACGAGTGAAGCAGTATAATTTATAAACTTTAGTGTTAGCTGCATGAGTCACTTCTCAGATGCATCGCTTGCAAAGAAGAGAAAACTTGAATATACAATAATTCTCTACAATTCGTTCTATATTTATGGAATAGTTTGCAGGTTAAAAGGTGAGAATGGAGAATGGGGCAAACTGAACGGAAATATTACTGGAGAACTAAGAAAAGACTTGAACACCATTTTTCAGAATGCTCCAATTTGCCACCAGGAACTTAAAGCACAATAACCTTTGGTAAATACAGATTTCTCTGACTTCTGCAAAGAGAAGAATTCTTTAACTTCTTGGCTTCATCTTCTTAAGATTTTTCTCCATCTTTGTATAGAGTCAGATAGAATTCATTAGCCAGTTAGCTCAGAGAAAATAAGGCAGCATATATGCTATTTCATGTAGAAAAAAAGCAAAGTGTTCAATTTTTCTGCTTTTCGGCTGAACTGACAGATATTCTTTGTTCTCTAGGAATGTGATGATTTAGGCCAAATTCTGCCTCCTGAATAATTTGGATAATTGCCTCAACCCCACACTTTGCTGGATTGGAGAGATTTGACTTCAAAAGACAGGTGATCAAATTAAAATCATGTTTCAACTGACCTTCTTTTAAACTCTTTTTGAAATTAAAAAAAAGATATTTACTGCTTGATTAAAAATTTCTATGTATTTTGAAAACATAAATGAACCACACAAGTGTTAAACATTATTAGTCTAATGTTAAGTGGTGAGCAGAGAAAAAGCCTCTTTTGAAATGGAGTGGAGGGTATGTTTGATATGCTAGACTTTGTTCCATTAGAATCATCCAATCAGATGCTTTTGTCAAGCAGATGTTACAGTTTAGATGTTCCAGGAGACAAAGCTTTCATCCTGGCCCACAGGGGCGGTGGGCACAAAGTAATGCTTGTTACACAGCTGTCAGTCTGTGTCGTCACTCAGTACCACTGTTCTGTGCTGGGAACAGAAAAGAAGGGTCTGAGGGCTAGAGTTACACTAAGCCTTTCTTGGGGTGTTATCGACATAGGGACATCCACCATGCATATAGAACAAAAGTGACCACATGAAAAGAAATTAAATATAAAGACTTAATTTAAAGAAATGGGATTACTGTGAGACTTGCCTACTATTGTAGGATAAGAGCTTCATTTGGTATCATAATGTGATTGCTTACTAACTTTATGGACATTTTCTCAACCCCCTGGGTGATGCTACTAACTCAGAACCATGGTTTGAGCCCATGAGTTGTTTGCCTGGCAGGGTCCACAGTTTAGTCTGAGCTGTCTCATGCCTTGCCCCGAGTGACCCACGTGTGGCTTTGCTGCCCGGGGTAAACCTGTGCCCCTGTAGCTGCAAAGCAGAACAAAGAGAGAGAAGGGTGAAGCAAAGGGAAAAAGACAGTCATCTGACCATCATGTCCACTGGCTCAACCCTGAATGGACCCAGTTCTGTGCCATCTCCCTGCCCGGCCTTGGGTGGCTCCCGGAGATGACACACCCTGGGCATATTGGAGCCCGGACCTGGTGGCCCTAACCTCAGCTGGGCCTCAGCACAGTCCCTGCAGGCCATGCCCATTTGAGGGGGCAGCTCCCTCTCCAACTCTCAGTGAGGCCACTTTGAATCTCAGCCCACCCCCCGCCAATGTCTGTCTGACTCTTCCAAGGTGGTGCCTCCTCTCAGCAGGTGACCTTGCCCCTCAGCTCACAGAGAAAACAGAAGTCCCCAGGCAGAAACACGACCAGCCCTTCATCTGACCTGGCCTTCTCACCCTTCCCTTGTTTTCTCCTCTCTTAATCACAACAATAACAGATAATGCTTATATGGTGCGTACCAGAACAGCTCCACCTGCGCTACCTGACTTAATTCCCATAATAACCCTGTGATGTAGGTGCCAATATCACTCCCACTTTACAGAGAGGTCAAGACACTTGCCTGGGGCCACACAAGTAGCGTATGTCAGAGCTGCGAGGTGACTGTGGTGCTAAGAGGGGACCAGCATTCTATTTCAGGCAGCTCCTCTCGGGGGCTCCAGATCCTGGCCCACCACACTTCTGAGAGGCTCGCCCTAAGGGCGACCTCTGCTCCCTCCTGGACTGCTGGCCTCTCCCTCCTAGTGGCCCCTTCCATGGACAGTTAAATACATTCAAGTCCCCACCCACTTACCCAGTTTTTAAAAATCCTGATGTGGGTAACTGCTGAGCCACTGTGTTGTAGACTTGAAACCAATATAAGATTGTGTATCAACTATAATTAAAAAGAAAATCCTTGATCCCTCTCCTGCCTGCTGTCTTCTGTCTTCTTCCTCCCTTCCACCTTCCAACTTCTTTCTTCTCTGTCTGTCTGTCTGTCTGTCTGTCTCTCTCTCTACTATCCTATGTTTACAACCAAGCCTCCTGAAATTCCCCAGCCCTCATGAGCTCCATTTGCCCACCTCCCACTTAGGCCATCTGGCTTCTGCCCCCATGGCTCTACAGAATGGCCTTCAGGTTGCCAGTGACCCCCATTGGGTTGTTTTGGTCTTTACCTTGGCACATAATTGGCTTTAAATAGATGTTTGCATAAAATAAATAAATGGAGAAACAAATGAATGAATATATAAAATCTTATAAGAAAAAGTCAGCTCATTTCTCACCACTCTGTTCCCCAGCCCTCTAACCAGCTTGCCTCTGGAGATGCCCCATATCACAGTTTCTCCACCTGAGGTGCTGGGACCACCTACATGGGAACCGCACGCTTACCCGTTCCCTCCAGACCAGCTAAGTAGGAGTCTCTGGGTGGGATCTAGCATGCACTGTCACCAGATAATGGAGATAAAATGTAGGCGCATGACAGTTGGAGGACACCAATGCTCCATTATCTGCCCTTCTGTCAATTTTTATGATTCAGTAATCTCCGTATAAACAATTAGATTTAAAACTGTAAGAAAGGATTATGCCTTTGAAAATGTCTACAGATAAAAAGGAAAAGTGCTTTATCTTTGGCGTGCAGTAATGCCTGTGGAATTTCATCGATCCTTGCTGTTCACTGATGACACTTACCCTTTCCATCAAGGCTGTTATTTAAAGGCTGCCCCAACAGAACAAGGGAACGAGCGTCAGGGTGCCCACGTGCTCCCAGAGCAGCTCCCACCTGGGAACTCACATCTTGGAGACCGACGATCTGTTTTCTCTGCTCCCACTTTTTGTAACAAGAAAATCTTATTTAGAGGCAGAATTTCTTCTCAGACAAATGCAGAGGAGAAATACTTCCTCCTCTTAATGTGAAAATGCTCAGTGTTTTTCATTCCATGTAATTAATGACTCTAAAACTTCCTGCTTGTGTGTTGCATTGCCATTTCCGCGACACTACATGTACTTTAGCACATTGGACTCTGACAACATAGAGAGAAGTGGGCAGGGCATTCGGCGGGCCACTCCTAACACAGATGCCTAACAGGTGCCTGCTCTGTGCCTGGCCCTGGCCTGGGTACCGCAGGAGCAACATGGAAGAGGGGCTGACTCAGATGCTGCTGCCCTCGGGTACCTTGTAGGCTGCTGGAGGACACAAGCCATGGACATGGCTTCTAGTACAACCTAGGAGGTGCCAAACGCCCTGAGACTAAATTGTAAATGCCCTGAAGGTAAGAACCAGCTCCACCATGTGTATCTCTGTGCGAAGCACAGGGCCTGGCAGGAGTCAGTGCTCCCTGAACATGGTGAAATGAAGGAGACGGATCAAGTGCTTTGAAAATTCAGAGTTGGGCTGGGATTAGGGATAGATCACTTCCCACTCAGGGTGGCCGGGTGGGGGGGGTGCAGCTTCCCAAACAAGGAGGGATTTGGACCCAGCTGGTTGTCGCTAACCTGTCGAACTTCACAAAATGCCTGCTCAAACTGTTATGGATTAAGTGTACATTTGTGGTATCCTTAGAGGGACAAATTTCTTCCTTAGAATGTCAGCCTTCATATCTTATGGTTATAGTTGGGTGAAAGGCTTTCTCCAAATGCCCCCCGGCATTCAGTGTTCCCTCATGTAGCCTCAATCTCAAAGGCTTTTCTCCTTTGTTTTGCTTTTATTTGTTTTTACTGTAGTTTCTCATAAGAAAAAAATAATATAGTCTCTTTATAATCAATAGGAAAGTAGAGAAAAATTTGAAGAATTAGGGGGAATCACCCATAATCCTATTACCTATAAGCAACCATAATTATTATTTTTGGCATGTTTGTTTACAGCATTCATATACATATATATTTTTAACATTGAGAGGCACTACTAAAAACATGATTTAGACTCCTTTCCACTGTCATTACAAACTCTTAAACAGCTTTTTAAAACACTATGGAACACAACATTGACTGATTACAATGTAATTCAAGTTCCCATTATGACTGACATTTGGATTGCTTCAATTTTGTTAATATAAATAAAGCTGAAAGTAAATCTTTAAAAGTGTTGTCCACATTTTGGGTTATTTGCTTAGAATAGATTCCTCAAAAGGGAGTTATGGAATCAATGGAAATGAACATTTTTAAGGATCCTAATTAGATATATATTACCACACTGCTTTCCAGAAAGTCCGCCTGAGTGTACCCTGCTCCCGTAGGGTTTGAGAGTGTTAAGCTTTGACACTGCAGGTCCCCAGCTCTTCCCATTACATACAGCTGCAGAACAAACCATCCCCAAACTGAGCAGCTTAAAATTGCAGCTGTTTTATTATCTCTTATAATTTTGCGGGTCAGGAATTAAGGCAGGGCTCAGCAGCCAGTTCTTGTGCTCCAAATGGCCTTGACCGGGCTGTCTTTGAGGTGGTGAGCTGGCAGCTGGTCTGGTCTGGAGGGCTCAAGACGTCCCCACATTCCCACACCCTGGCACAAATCCCTTCCCTTCACCATGTGGTCTCAAGGCCTCTTGGCATGGTCTCTCCTACAGGGCAGTCAGACTTCTTACAGAGTGGCTCGGGGTGCCACTAGTGAGTCAGTGTGTCCAGAGATAGGAAGTAGAAGCTGCCCGTCTCAGTGTCACAGTGTCACCTCTGCCATATTCTGTTGTCAGAGCAGTCATAGAGCCCACCCAGGTTCAAGGGAGGGGACAGAGACACTATTTCTCATTGGGAGTATAGGGAAAATGGAAGTTCCCATGGCCAGGATCCTCACCTGACCCTAATCCACTTGATGGTGCAATCGGCGTGTTGCTAGGCTAATGCTTGCACACCCCTTGGCAATAAGCCAATATTGCCTGTGTTGCTATATAAAGAGCTCCACCCAGTGCTTGGGGCAGAGGGGAGGCTGGAGGTGAAGGTAGAGCCAGGAGCAGAGGTAAGGGCTGCAAGGCAGTGGAGGGACCCAGGGGCAGAGACCAGCTGGCTGCATGCAGTCTTGCCCTGAGGCGGATGGGATTCTAGCTCTTGACCTGCCATCACGAGAATAAAGCTGGGTGTAAACGCTTTTACCTGCAAAGTTCCGTTGTCATTTTTTGGTTTCACTGAATCCACAGTGAACTTGCTCATGGTCAAACCCCTCAGGCAAGACAGGGAGGAATGCAAAGAATGTGTGCCCCCCCCCCCCGCCCCGTTCACCATACCGGCATTGAGTATTGTAAGAAATATGTATTTGTTTGCAAATTTGAAAGATAAGGCATGGTAAACCGCGTTGCTTTCCTTTCAGTTTATTCATTCCAATTTTCAATTTGTTCATTTATTTATTGCCACTTCAATTTTCTCACCAGTGAATTGTTTGGTCCTGCCCTCGGGTCCTTCCTAGCTCTGCCACTTACGACTTCGAGATATCGGACAGGTTATTTAAACTCTCTGATACTCGGCTGCAGAAAGGGGGTAATAATATTATCTATTGGAGAAACTTCAGGAGTCACTGTGAAGCTTCAATGATAGAAAGAAATCTAAAGGGCTTGTTTAATACTACGCCTGGCCTATGATAAGCAGTCAACACATGCTAGTGACTATTCCTAATGGCGTTATTTGTTCAGTCCTGTAATACTCAGGGGCCAGCTGGGGGATGTATATGGTGAGGATGCAGGGCCCCAGGGTTGCTGGGTGCACTGAGTGACTTCAGGCAAAGGAGAAGCCAAGCATCCTCTGTGTTCTGCTATGCCAGTTTACAGCCCCAATTCCCTGGCACCTCTGCCCAACGGCAGGGAGCTGACGGCGTGTGCATGGGCACTGTGCCATCCTTCGAGATGGGAATGGGAGCAGGCAGCCAGGGGAACATGCGTGTGCCCCGCCGTGTTTGTTAAACAAACCCTTCCCAGCCGGGGAGCACTAAAACAGCTGTCAGTCCTGGTCTTACAAACCCTGGTAATGGGAGATGTTCCATCATTAATCCAGTTCTGGGAAGAATTACCTCTCAAACTTTTTTAAAATAAGAAACAGTGTAGTACACCCAGCAAATATAGAGAGGTTGATTTATGCCTCATCCATCAAACTGAAATAAATGCTGTTCCATGGAAACGAGACTAACACTTTGAGACTGGAGGTAGTAAATCCATTTGCTGAGCCCTGGCTGAGGGGTGCTTACATTTGTCACTTCCCCTCTTGTCTGAGGGTGACAGTCTACACCCTGCCACCGGCAGCTCAAGCTCCTTACGTGGCTTTTCCTCCCCATTAGTGACAGTGTCCTGTGTGTGGCCGGCCACAGGCTCTCTTCCTGCTTTGCGCCCAGCAGTGCCGGGCTGCAATGGGTTGGGTGACATTTTGGACCACAAGTATATCAAACTGCCTTGGCACCTCAGGTTGTAGTTGGGTGATGGGCCTGGAAGGCGGGTGCTGGATGCAAGGGGGAGAGGGAAGCAGGTGATGAAGGCTCAGAAGGAAAGGAGAAACTAATTGTAGGTAGACTTTCTGAGCCTCAGTTTCTACATCTGCTAAATGGAAGCACAAATGTCTGCCCTGCCCACTTTACAAGAATGGGAAACCCACAGAGAACAACGACTTTATTACTGTATGGATATAATCATATCTGAAACAAACATTATACATTATTTTTGCATGTTCTTTTAAAAAGACATTCACATTTATTATGTATCTTACTCTTTAATAACTTTGAAAGGATTTAATAAATACTATTTTTCCATTTTATGGAGCAGAACACTGGTGCATTGAGTTTGACTCACCAAGGTCACAGAGCAGAGCCGGGCTCCTGATTCTCAGCGCTCCCCGCAGGACCACACCATTTCCAAACAGAGCAAGGGTACAGGGGCCTGGATACTTTTCCAGGAACTTGTTTTTATGCTCCAGTAGGTCAGTCCCAGCCAGGCCTCAGCAAGTTGGGACTCTGCTTGTCCGACTGCAGGTTTTTCATGTGGGGGGCTCTTAGCAGCTCACCCCTCCTCTTCCCCGTCCACAGGACTCTGGATGGGACTGCAGCGTTCCCAGGGGCTCAGACTGGCAGTATGGCAGGAAACCCAGGTAGAAATGGGTTTTAATCTCTCCACCTACTGGTTGCATAAATGCCTCAACATCTCTGAATCTCGATTTTCTCCAAAACACGGGAAACTAAATCACGCTGTGTGGCGTTGTTGGGGCACTAACTAGTGTTCAATGCGTAAAGTACCAGCCCTAGCGCCTGGCACAGACGAGTGGATGATGTTTTCTTCCCTCCTTGTCATCTCTCCTTCCTTTCTTTCATTTTTTCTTCCTTCCCTATGGTTCTTGGAAATATCTCAAATATGAACCAGACACAATTTGAACTTGGGGGTTCCCTGAGCAGACATGCTTCTATTTATGTTCAGCAGATACACTAAGGCAACACTAGTGGTCAAATGGATAGAAATGTAAAAACTGAGTGTGTTCCACAGAGCCTCCGAAGGAGCCAGGCTGACCCCTGAGGATGGACACAAAGCAAGGGGGAGGTCCTTGTTCACAGAACTCAACTCCTTTCATTCAAGTATTCCTTAGCTGGTACATGGCTCCTCACATGCTGGGTGACGAAATAGCACCAGAAGCCCTTAAATCTCCTCAGACCTTTCCGAGATGACGGTGTATGACCCGAATAATCCAGAGGCCCATGTGGTCCACTCTCAATGTCATGTTAGAAACTATCCGGTGACAACACATGATTACAGATAATTACAATCTCCTCTCGAAGACTATCAGAGGGAATCCAAATTAAATCTAGAAATACTGAAAACCCCTTTCCCTTCCTTCCTTTCCCTCCAGTTCTTACACAATCCCTGCAGGGGCTCTCAGACTCTAACCCCTTAACTCTCAAAATCTGCCTCCAAGTGTCCCAGAGCCTCAGGCCATGTAGCTTTTAGTTCTGTTCCTTCTGTGGAGTCCCTCTTCCCTCCCACCACCCCAGCCCTGTGTCTCTCTATTCAGTCCGCCAGTTTTATGTCTTAAATGTTTGCAAAGTATACAGGCTAAGGCAGAACTTC
Organism: Manis javanica; assembly: GCF_040802235.1. Taxonomy (NCBI): domain Eukaryota; kingdom Metazoa; phylum Chordata; class Mammalia; order Pholidota; family Manidae; genus Manis; species Manis javanica. The sequence continues at coordinate 6,336,232 of NC_133162.1, read as the reverse complement.
TTTGAGGACAGAGAAAGAGAAGATAAGCCAGCGGGATTGGGTGACCTGGGTTGGGGGGACAGGGGACAGGGTGGGAACATCACATATTAATGTCTGTCTCCCACTGCACATGCCTGTGGACCAGCAAAGGTCCCTAGCACATGCTGGCAGGGGAAAGCCAGGGTGATGAGCAGACATAGACTTGGTGCCCCTGGTATTCTTCTAGTCCAACTCAGGTAGAAATGGCATGCAAGGGTCCTGTGCGCATAAAGGGGGCTACGGTGAGATCCCCAGGACTATGTAGACATCAAAAGTTCTTTTAAATCTCTTCTTTTTGAATAGAGGTACTGGGTAATTTTAAAACTACATATGTAACCGGGAATAAGTGGAATAAATTCCACAAAGAACTTAAGATTCTTGGTTTCTGTCCCAACCAAAGACATTTTTATACCTCCCTGAATATAATAAAGTTAAATCAAAGGCTATCACATTCCAGGCTGTAACAAAGTCTTTCCACTGCCAGGTGACTTGTAATTTTACCTGGTCCTATGCCGTGTGCTTGATAGCGTCACTGGGCCCCCACGCGGCGGCCTCCGGCTTGGTCTCGCTGCCTACCACTATTGCGCCTCTCACTGGGCTTAGTTGGCTTATGAGTTCCCGGCCCTTTCATTTAGCTTAATGGTCAATGAGTCTAGACATAAGCAATCCTTTCTGAGAAGCAGTAGAATATCACGGGTACTACTGGATATTTTTAGAATGGAGATTTTGGTTTGGGGAATATAGGCTTTTCTATACTAGAGATGCCACCTAAGAAACATAGTATATTAAGAGTATGTTTGTGCCGCGCGCGCGCGCGCGTGCGTGCGTGCGTGTGTGTGTGTGTGTGTGTGTGTGTGTGTGTGTGTGTGTAGGCTAGAAGCACAGGCGGGGGGAATGGGCCCTTTAAGCTTACAGCATTGCCGTATTACTACCATCACAGTTACCACTTATACTCCCTTTCATGCTAGGGCACTTTGTTTTAAAGTATTTGGACTGCGCTATCTCGTTTGGTTTTCCCCAAAGCCCTGAGGTCTTTCTGCTGATAGTCTCTTTGCAGAAAGTTAAGGTGTTGAACATGGTCAGGCTTTGGAGGAGAACTGTACCTCGCGGAGTGGGTGTGCCCCCAAATATCTCAGGGAAGCTGCTGACTTTTCCTGCTGGAAGGGATTTGCTGTGAGCTCTGGCGGTGCCACTTACAGGCGAGGCTACTGGTGTGGCCCTGAGACGTCATTTGTCCCTCTGCCTGTTTCCTCCTGAGAACTGAAGGTTTTGAAGTGGATCCTGGAGTGTTAGATACAGAAGCTACTTTAAACGTCATATTATCTAAAGTCCGAGGTCATGTGACTTTCCCAAGGTGCCCCTGAGGGGTGTGATGGGGCTGGGCCAGACCCCTGGTCTCCTGGTTCCTACTGCCCTTGGATGTCTTCATAGACTAAACACACAGTAGGGGCTTTTTCAAAGGAGCTCATCATGACACCTCTGGAGTTGCAAACGCCCACCCCAACTCCAGCCACTTTTGCACTTGGGACATTGCTAGCCCTGAAGAGCATTTTTATTCTCCCTGCCCCCAACCTCATTTCTTTATGTTTTCTAAAATCGGACTGGCTGAGCTAATCAGAAACCTCAGGTTATAACAGTGTATGTGTGTGTCCCCACCCCCAGATCCAGATAGGTCCCACAGAGATGCCAGCTTTCCCTGCCACCTGGAGCCCCAAGGGCCTGCCTCCTATGGCTGGGTCTCCTACTGCCCCCCTGTCTCAGCTCCCCTCACACCCCTTTGCAGCCAAAGGAGAAGGGGGACTTTGCATACCCAGTCTACGCCCTCCGTGAACACATGGACAGCCAAGTGAGCAAAGGGACTCAGCCATGAAGGTACGTGCAGGTTTGCAGGACGCCACCCAGTGTAGATGCTGCCTTGGTGCGGACTCTCAGGTGAAGAGGTTGCTGAGAGTCTCATCATGTGTATGTGTCAGGGAGAAACTGGGGTTCCCCGAGCAGACACTCTGGCAGGGAAACCAAAGGGGCCGGAGGGGTCTCCCTTTGGAAGAGGTCCCTCCTTAAGCACTCCCTTCCTGCTAACGCACACTTTCCCCGCACACTGGAGTCATCGGCGAGGTTCCCCCAGGACTAGGGTCTGTGTGTGGGTAATTTATGAAGAAGGAAGTGCCCCTGGGGACCACGGTGGCAGGATCCCAGCCCCCGCCCGGCCCCACAGGGAGCTCTGGAGCCCATCACACCCGGGATGGTTTATTTTATGTGTCCACTCGACTGGGCTCAGGGTGCCCAGAAAGTCGGTAAAACATCATTTCTGGGTGTGTCCGTGAGGGTGTCCCTGGAAGAGGTCAGCACCGGAACCAGGGGCTGAGTTAAGGGGCTCTTCCTCCCAGTGCGGAGGCCCAGCTAGACACACGGCCGAGGAGGGGCCGATTCTCCGCGCGAGCCGAGACGCCCCCTTCTCCTGCCCTCGGACGCCAGCGCTCCTGGTTCCTGCGCCCGCAGACTCGGTCCAGGACTCACACCGCCGGCGCCCCTGCTTCTCAGGCCTTTGGACTCAGACTGAATCATACTCCCAGGTTTTCTGCTGCTCCGGCTCGAAGACAGCAAGTGGTGGACTTCTCAGCCTCCCTGATCACGTGAGCCGATTCCTGTAACACATCTCTCCGTGTCGCCATCATCCCTCTCATCTTTAAATTTAGCCTGTCGGTTCTGCTTCTCGGGAGAACCCCGACTAATCCAACACCTCAGAGCGGAGCCCGGGGGAACATGACCTCGAGAGCCCTTCGGGTGCTGGCAGCCTGCGGCCGAGCCTCTGGTGGAGGCCAGGTGCAGGGACGGGCCAGGAGGGACAAGGCCAGGGCGCCGGGCGTCTGCGAGGAGGACCTACACCTTGTGGGGACGAGTGCTCAAGAGCCTTGGCGGAAGGGGGCGAGGGGTGTGGGGAGGGGCCCCGTGTTTCTAGTTTCACTTCTGAGTCTATGTTTACCTGACAGACGCCAACTGCCACGTCCGCCGGGGGCCTGGCCCGCAGCTGTGTTCCCTGGGTGGTCAACCAAGGCGGGTGCCATTGGCCTGGGCTGAACTCGAACATGAGCTCCCCTGTCCGGTTCCAAGAGGGACTCACCCTCTGCCCTCAGGTTCTTTGCTGGGACTTTAGGCTACTGTTTCAGAGTGGACAGGCACGGCCCAGGCAATCCAAGAGGACGGAGAAAGGCCTTCCTGAAGATCAAAGCAGGTCCCTCAGACACCCAGCACCCGGGTGGACACTGGGACTGAGAAGGCGACCGCGGAGGCCCTGAGGGCTGAGCGCAGAGGGAGCAGGGCGCACTTTCCTTCCTTGGCACAAGTTTATTTCTAGAAAACATTATTTTTAAAGAGCTGTATTTATGGATGCCATAGCTAAAATATTTTCGCGGGACACGCTGTTATCATCTCTCTGCTGTCTCCAGTTCTTGGGAATGAAAGCATTTGTCTCCAGAAAAAGGAAGGCTTATGTTAGAAAGAAGCACTTGGGGAGTTAACCACTTAACTAATTTCTTAAGTGTTTACAGCAAACACAAGCTCTGTGGAAATGTTGGGTGGGGGGAAAGAGGGAGCCTTTTGAAACTTTTACAAAAGGTAGTAGCTCCCCCCACCCCAGTAGCAGGAGGGGACTGCAAATGAAAGCATCTCAGAGCTCAGACGGAGGGAAGGGTAGCTGGAGGGAGTGAAGGGAGGCAGAGAACACAGGGGAAAAAGACATTATTCCCACTTTGCTGATTACACAGCTCAACCAAATCCTCCCACGCCAGAAAGAACAAAGTACTCTTTTCTAGTAACCCCAGAACAGAAAGAAGAGGATATTGGCAGAATCCCTTCGTATTAAGGAGCAATTAAGTTATTAGGAGATTTCAGAGAAGTTCCAGCTGAACAGAGCCTTTTTTGCACATTACAGAGCGCCTCTGAGCCCTTCACGAAATCACGAGCTACAGCACCGTTGTGTTACTTGTTATTTTTTGTCTCATATTCACTCATTGACTCAGCAAACAGCAAGTGGCTTCTATGTACAGGTCAATGAAAACGGTTTTAAGGAACCAAAAACCTTTAGAAGAAAGAATCGGATCTGGAGGTAGAAAGCCAAGATTCAAGCCACCACCTCGCCACAGGCAGGCTTTCACATGCATTTGCAAGTGGGTCCCAAGTTTCTCATCGGTAAGATGATGACTCTGATAATGCTTTGCAGAGTCAGTGAACGGGTTCGGTAAATGATAAAGTCCTTTACAAAGGTTAGTTGTCATTATTTTTGTCAAGTTCCCTGATGGGATGGGGTGATCACACGTCCTGGATTACCCAGAACTAGCCCCAGGTTACACCTGTTTTCTCAGCTCCTTTTCATTTTACATATGTCCCAGTTTGGTAAATAAATTGTACGACCCCCTCCTGGTAGTATTGTCTGTGCCGGGGGAGCCTGCAAGGGACGACCAGAGCTCCCACTTGATCATTCTGCTGTGTAAATTTCTGTATCTCACCGGCTATTCCTGGAACTTCCTTTCTGCCTAACAATACCTGCTCTCTTTGAAGTTGCAGCCAACTCAGGTGTGAAGATGAAATGTGTTCAGAAATGAGTACTCTGCCGCACATTTGCAACAGAGGTTTCTCAAAAGAGAGAAAAGAAGTAATTTGTGGATCACCCAACATGAATGCAACATCTGGGCGTAAGGAAATGTTTTCCAGCAAAAGGGCATCCTTCAGTTCATAAACTGAAATATTATATTTCCAGGGGACATTGCTGCTGGCCCCTACAATAAGCACAGAGTACTGCCTGAGTCTGGCAACAGCAGAAACCCAGCAGATTTGGGGCTTACCCAGTGGAATGAGGCTGCTGAGTTGTGGCTGAGTGGGAGACACCGCTGAGAGCTGAACCCGGGATTTCAGCTTGTAACTCTCATGCCCTTGGCTGTGTGTCTCAATCTTGCCCTGCTTCTGTTTCCTGACTTGGGGAGTGGGTGCGAGCGACTACACTGCCTACACCTCCTGGCGCTGATGCAGATAGAGGTTTAACTCAGCCTGACACGTGGCCGATTGTCAGTTGTAGAAAGGCGTATCATTCTCAGTTCTCCCAGCAGGGCTCTCTGTAGTGGTTAGTGTGCATTTGCACAGCAGCAGAGATGTGGCAGAAGTAAGGGAGCAGCCCCTGCGTATACCCTCTTTCCCTTGGCTCTGTTTCCGAATACCGGCGAGAGCCATGCAGAACAAAGACGTCCGAATGTGGCCCGTGGGTCTGGATTCTCTGTATCAGGCAGTCATTGCCACGATCATGCTGTGTAATAAACGACCTTCAATCCCAGAGGCTTAAGACAGTAATGATTCACTTTCACTGACCTGTAGGTCACCTGGTGTTGACTAGCCTAGGCTGAGCTCCACTTGGGACTGCTCGGGTGCGGGGGTTTCAGAGGTCGCTCTGAGGGTATGTCTCTCCTCCTCCTCCGGCAGCCGGGGTCCTATCCAGAGGACGCTCTTCTGACAACAATGGCGGGGATGCCAGAGGGCCACTGGAAACCCTCCAGGGCTCTCACGGTCTGGGCTCAAAACCAGTTACTTTTCTACCCCCGTGTCATTTCCCAAAGCAAGGCACACAGCCACGCTCAGAGTCAACACTCCCCTGAAGGGCCATGGCAAGTGGGAAAAAGGTGGGGGGGGAAAGTGGGGCTGATTCTCAGCATGTCATCTTCTACAGAAAAGAATGGAACAAACAAATTCTGAGTACCTCTGATGGGCCAGGGCTTGTTTCCGCTTCAGGAAACCCTCTGAAGTACAAAATTTCTCTCCATTTTAAAGATGAAGAGTCTAAGACTAAGACTGAATTAATTAGCTCTTGCTATCTAATGAGACGATTCCAAATTGAGTGTCTGAACATCCTCTTTTATTTAGCTCACGACTGCCCTGTCAGCAACCTGGGCTGGGCTAGACGGGCCTCACCAGGTGGTCCGAGCTGAGAGCACTTGTGCAGCTGTGGCCGGGCAGGCCTGCTGCGGGCTGGCTGGTCTGAGGTGGCCTCACCCACCTGTGTGGCAGTTGGCCAGCCATCGGCTGGGCGGCAGGGATCCCTGGGCCATGTGTCTCCCCTCACCCGGCAGACTAGCCTGGGTTTGTTTACTTGGGGGTGGCTGGTTCCCAGGCTGGCAAGAGAGCTAGCCCCAGGGCGCAGGCACTTCCGCCTTCGCTGCCCTATTAGCTGAAGTCTCGAAGCCAGAGCCTGACGTAAAGCCGGCCCAGAATCATCAACAGGGTCACACAAAGGACGGTCACTCTGGCAATATATCCCAGGTACCTTGCGTGGGGCCCACAGTAAACGCGGGCAGGTTCCCTCCCTGGTACTTTGGGCCGGCGGCCTGGGGCAGGCAGCACAGCCCACGAGTCGTCCACGTCCCTGATGTGTTCCAGACATCACACATCACTTCCCACAATGGCCATGAAAGCTGCCTGGTCTGCACAGGACTTTCTACTCACATTCATCCCAACAGCCTTATTATGTCTTGGGATTTAACTAAAAATGAACAAATAAATATATTTACATGACCTTGGGAAAAATGACATGAATGTCTTAGAGGCTAAATTTACTCTCAGAAAAAGAATTCTTGCATATGTGATTTTAGATTAATTCTCAGAAAGTATTTTCATAAACAGGAGTGGGGGGTCCTGCGGGTTCAGTTCTCATGCCCACACTGGTGTACCGACTTGGCAGGCTTTTCCTGGGCCTGGTCTCTAAAGAAGTGCCCGGGATTCACTATAGTGCCTCATCTTAGCATCTGAGCTTTTACTATGTAAATAGATTCAAATGCTTTCACCCATTCGCCACCATATATCTGGAAAAGGGCAAAATCATTTTCCAAATTGGAGAGGATGGGAGTGGGAGAAATGTGTTCAGTGTTACTGCAATTAGTCACGCTTTGGAATATCCTGGGGAAAGTCTACTCTTGAGTTATTATTGACATAGTGAAGTAGACGAGGTTAAAAAGAAGTCTGCAGGCACCATTAATTAACCTCTCCATTATTTTTATTTCCCCATGCACTTTCTGACGGATAGAAGATCACAGGGTCAAACCCTGTTAGAGCTGCAGGCATCCCAGCATTCATGGAGCTCAAGCCTCCTGCTTTCCAGGGAGGTGAGGAATCATTGGCACCCCTCCCAGTCACCACGGGCCACCGGGTGGGCACACATCCTAGTCCCACTTCGTTTTAGAGGTGGTCCCTCCTCCAAATCCTATCAGTCCTTCAAAGGCTGCTCATATCCTACTTCTCCTCCAGGAAGCCTTCTTGGAATGGATTTCTCCTCCCCCTGTAACTCTCAGCCCTTTCTTAGAGCCTTCTTGCAGTGGATACTGGGGTATTCTGTCCAGTTCCCCTCCGTAAGATGGAAGCATTCATTCCCACAGCTGCTCACAGTGGTGAGCCTCACTGGCAATTGCCTTTGGTCATGGGGAATAGTCACCCAGGGTTACATCCCTGAGGGGAACCTGCAGCCAGTGACTGGGTGAAGCAGAAACACCGAGCTCAGGCCTTGATTTGGAGACCTTGGGGCTTCAGAGCTCCTGTAGCATCGGCTGGAGCCTGTCACACCTGCCTGGTGGGCCTGCTTCTCCTCCTGCCCAGCCCTGACTTCCGTCCAGGCCCTCCTCCCCACAGCACCCTCAGGCACCCCCTGCTCCCCCTCTCAGGGCCTATTTCCAGGGAATTTGACGTGGGACACCCCTTCGTGGCACCCTGTGTCTCATTTTATGTTTGTTAACTGGGTGCTCTGAGGCTGAACCACCCTGATATTTATTTTTCTAAAAACCTGATGGCTAAAAATGAGGGGAAGGTTACTTTTTAACAAATTGGGTTTTAAAATGCAATCTTATTTTCAAGATGGAATCCCTCCTGTTTGTTTTGGGTTGGCTTGTTAAACTGCCCAGGTGGTGAATCACTTGACTAGGCACCTGGGTAAAGTCAGGTAAGTAAACTGGGCCTCCCAGCAGGCCAAAGCAAATCCCACAATGGTTTATCTTGCTTTGTTTTTTCCAGAGGCCCTCAGCCTACTCTGTCTAAGCCTATGGTCCCTGTCTCACAACTATAAGGAACTGAATTCTGCCAACACCCTGAAGGAGCAAATTCTTCCCCAGAGCCTCCAGAAAAGAGCTCAGCTAGCTTACACCTTGGCCACAGACTTGTGAGAGCCTAAGCTGAGACCAGATAGATGACTTCTACCTATGGAGCTGTGAGCAAATGGGTCTGTTCTAGGTCACTACGCTTGTGTAAATTTGTTACACAGCCCTAGAAGACTGACATTATCTTCTTTGAGAGCTCTTTGCAATAGGTTTTGGGGCACACTAAACTATGGATGAATTCCTGTTACTCTAATCAGCTGCACACCTCCTAGCCTCAGTTTCTTCAGCTATAAAGCGATGGATATGACGCCTATCTTTCAGGTGTGTCCCATTTACAGGAGTCTGAGGTAGGTGGCTTCTCTTGGGAGAGTCCTTAGCCACTCTGTACTCAGCTGTCTCCTTCTACAAAAGGCCCCGTTAATACTCCTCATGTCACTGTTATAAGATCACATCAAACAAGACCCTGGAAGGAGGGCATGACCCCTATGTTCCTTATTTACCGCCAACCTGAGTGCAAACCACACCCATCACCCACCCAGGAACAGTCCACAAAGAGCCATTTCCCACAGGCGTGTCATCAAGCCCTGTCATTTTTGTGTACTGCGTTAAGAAATTTACTGACTGTTCAAGAAAAATTGCCTGGATATCATATTATCTTTTCACATAGCCAAATATCTCAATGCAACATTTTATTTGCATCAAAAAATGAGACACCACGGAAGTTCAGAGAAGGCCCTGAGCTTTGAGACTCTCTCCACAATGAACACGACTGGCTTTGTTATTTTATCAGGAAAGAGCTTTCACCAAAGAACCTATACCACCTAAACGGTTTTTTACACAAGAAGCTATCAAATCCAAAACCGTGTTGTCGTTCATCTTTTCATTCAGATCCCATCCTGCACGTCCCACAGGGACAGTTCCTAATTAAGATATAGGTGAGCAGTAAATTGGGAGAAGGGGCTGGCACGGTCACCATGAGGTCACGTGGCCGCCGTGTAGACGGCTCCCATGTGACTGTCTCCCAGGCACTGCACCACATCTGAGCGCCAGTGATTCACGGGTGCCCTGATCACAGGCCCATGTTATCTAATAGATTTCTGAAGTTTTCCACCAAGCATTTTATTTTAAATGACAGTTATTTTTATTAATGGGCGGGCCTTGTCAGTTTCCTGACCCTGGTCGGGAAGGATAGCCTTCTGTTCAAATGGCAGTCATCATTTCTGTGAAGTGATGCATGTAAAGAAGGCAGACAGGGTGAGGCGCCTCACCAGGGCTGTCACTCAAGTTGACATCTCCATGTCAGAGCATTTTCTCAAAGTTTTCTCCATGTGACCTGCAAGTTAAAGATCAGTTGGTCCCCTTCAACCAAGCCATCCATGTGCCAATCACCCTTACTAAAGATGAAAGTTACAAATAAGCCGGAGCCACTATTTACGCTCTTGTGCCCGGCCCGTCTTCCTCCTGCCAATCTCTCTCTCTCTCTTTAGGGACCCCTGGCGGCTGTGCTCCCAGGCCAGAGCACAGATCGGCCAGTCCCGTTTCTCCACTGTTTGTTTTCCCTCACGTTCTGTGATGTTTTATAAAACAATCATGTCCTCCTGGCCTTCCTGCTCTTTTCTATCTAGTGGGAGACGAGGAAGTCTTCCTCTCCTGGGCTTTTCCTCTCCACCTTCTCCCTCCCTCCCCTCTTCCCCCCATCCTCCTTCCTGGCCTCTCTTCCTCTTCCCGCCTTCCCCTCCCCTGGGCCCCCCTCTTCCTCTTTCTTTGTCTTTGTCCCTTCTTCAGTCCGTCCCTGTCCGGACGGCTTCACTCCAGGGAGTTAAGCTAGGACCCTGCCCTGCCCGGCTCCTTCCTCTAGACCGCCTGCCGCCTCTATGCACACCCCGCCCCAGGCCTTCCCCCCGCTGCCCGCCCGACGCCCTGGCCTAGCCAGTGTCCTTCCTCCTCCCCTGACGGAGCCACTGCTTCCGACCCGCTTGCTTCCCTGGTGAGGATTCGTCTCTCCACCCCGGGGCCTTTGCTTCCCTCCGCAGACCCACCGAGGACTCCTTAGCCCCCTGACAGAGGTGCTGCTCTGAGTAAAGACCCCTGCTCGTGTGCCTGACAGCTTCTCACCCAGCACCTTCTTCGCCCAGGCCCTGTACAGGCACTGCGGTTCCATGGCTGATGAGACCCTCATGGACCCAGCTCACAAGACACATGGAGCCAACAGGGCAAACAGACAGCACGCAAATGTCTCCCTAGCTTATTCGTGATGACTGTGTCACAAAGGAAGAGTCTGTCATTAGCCAGCGCATGTCCTGGGTGCTCCTAACTTGCGAGGACCCCCATGCCAAGCTGCCCCTCCTTGATAAACCCATTCTGCTCATGAGAACCTCCCGGCACTGAGGATGGGAGGTGGACCCATCCTCGGGGGTAGACATGGCTTTCCACTCTTTGGGGGCATCTTCAGAATGCTGAGCCAGATGCCCGGCACTGGGATGGGGAAACCACCACACCAATGGCCCTGTGCCGTGGGAGGGAGCATCTAAGTGTTTGTATGGCCTCCAGCATGTTGTCAAGTGAAGCCTGAGCCCATATTCTCGGCCTCCACATGCTGGACCGCTGCCCCCAGCACCTGCTCATCAGCCGTTTGCATTCACACAGCAAAGCTCCCCGTGCATCTGAAAACACATATGAGTGCCGGGCATGAGAGCCCAAAGGTGCCTGTACTGCCACTGAGCGGAGAAAAGGGGAGAGTCTTTAAAAGCACAAATGTAGTGAAGAGAGAAAAGGAAATCATTTATTAACACCTCCAGCCTCAGCTTCCCCTTGTGTAAAATGCAATAGTCATCGCATGAGAGAGATTTCCAAAGCATTGCATGCATCATTTGCCCCAATAAATGCCAATCCCCTCTCCCTGGTATGTGTGATTCAGAAGTCCCAACTGAGAATCCTCCAACATAATAAACGTGGGAATGTCTACAAAAGGCCTCTGTTCATGGGGGTGGGCTCTGGAGACCCCACCGGCAGGGAGTGCAGAGATCTCGCCAGCCAACCAGGGGAAGGAGAAGGCAGGAGAGCACGCACACAGACCACTGCCTTTCTCTGCTTCATTCTCCACTTGTTGGTTCATGTGGAAGGGGGTCCCTGGGGGAAACTGAGGAACATGGGCTGACCAGGAAAGACTGGGCCGGCTATGGGGGACGGAGGTTTGCACTTTGCAATCTAGCCTGGATGTCTCCTACACAGATCCTGGCAAATGAAGACTAGTGACAACTACGTGAACTTCTCTACCAGATGTTTCTCCTTGTAATTTCAGAAAATTCATGTATGTGCAAAACTGAACTGAGGCAGACATTGCTAACGTAATTGACTAGGTATCATTGGAAAATCAAATACTTCCTGTAGAGGACTGGCTTGAAGATATCAGGAGTTTAAGAAACTAAAACTACAGTTAGCTTTTCAACTAAAACAGCAACCCAAAGTCAGACAATTCAATGGGGAAACCATGCACAAAAGTCACACGCAGAGGAGGAGATCAAAGGAAACTTCCATCTCTTATAAAGACCAATAGGGACAATTCAGACTGTCACGGCATATGCTGGCAAATGGCTGATGTGGGGGAAAAACCACCCGGTAACTTGATTTCTCAATATACTGCAGAGATCAAAGGCTCAGAAACGAAATACCACAAGAAATGGCACACCCTTTGTTTTTATTACTAATTTGGGGGGCAATTTGTATTTCAGAGCCATAACTCAAAGTTTGGCACGTCATGAGCCAGGGTCAAGAGAGGTCAGTGAACTGGCTGCGCAGTGAGAAACGCTGCCCTCAGATGCTGGCCCCTCCCCAACGATGAAAGAGACCCAAGACCTCTGTAAATTACATGGTATCTCAATCAAACCCTCCTGGGTCCAAGACACTACTTTTTCTAAGTTCAACACTACGCCACTGTGTGTGAACATGTCAGATGTTCCATCGTTATCATTTCCTGGCATTTTACCCCCTGGTCTTTCTCCCTGTGATTCTCTCTTCAACATCATCTTTATTACCTTTGAAGCCTGGTCTCCTTTGAATTCCCTACGGTTTCATCTGTATCCACAGCACTGAAAACAATCTATTTCCCTGGTCTGTCCAGGTAGACACTTGGCAGCAGGTAAACAAAGCACCCGGATGTGTGACTGCTTCAGCTTTCATCTGGAACTTCGGCAAAATGTAGAGAGATCTTGGATGAAAGCTGGCCTATTCTTTCGACTTTTTGCACTTGGTTATCATTATATTGTTATTTTTATATAATTTACCAGCTCATCTAGGTAACCATAAACAGGCATGGTAATGTTGTTAATATTTTATACACAAACAATTATCCTTGAAATGTAAGTTAGTAAATGGGTTACAAATGAATCCAAGAATATTTTGGCAAATATCCCCAGTAAGCTGCACTGGGACTTAAAGCCATGGAAACAAGGCAGCGTATTCTGTGTAGGGGATCAACGGCGTGTTTGAAAAGCTTAATGAAACATTAAGATTGTTGATATTTCTGATTCCAGGAAGGTAGCAGAGAAGTTCAATCAGGTGTCTGGTAACATAGAGAACATAACTATGATAGATCAGAAATACATGTCCTATGATCAGTATATTTACATCTCTCTGATAGAGAATCACACACAGGATTATTGCAGCGTGTTAGAGGAACCTGAGAAGTTGCTTCTAGTGCTAATCAAGTTCTTAGCAGACATGGTTCAGTCCAGGGGGCTGCGCTGGGTGCCAGCGACCTGGGTGCCAGCCTGTGTGTGGGCTCAAACTCATACACCCTAAATCCCTTTGGAAGTTTCAGAGATCCTGGAGAGGTCTTCCTCAGCATGGCTTTTGCTTAAAGAGCTGTGTTTTTTTCTTAGTTACTTTTTATTACAGAAAATTCTAAGCACTTTCTAAAATCAAGCCACATAATGAATCTGGAAGTACCCAGCACTCAGCTTCAATTAGTAACCTTTTACCAATCTCACAGCTGATTTTTTTTATTGTGGCAAAAAAATACAGAACATAAAATTTGCTGTTAACCACTTTTAAGTATACAGTTGAGTACATATTGTTGTAAAATAGATCTCCAGAACTTTTTCATCTTGTAAATCTGAAACGCTATCTCCATTGAACAACTTCCCTTTTCTCCCTGCCCCAGTCCCTGGAAACCATTGTATTTTCTGTTTCTATGAATTGTACTGCTTTCAATCCCTCATATAAGTGGAAGCACACAGTATTTGTCTTTTTGTGCCTGGCTTATTTCACTTGGCATAATGTCCTCAAGGTTTATCCCATGTGGTGGCATGTGACTAGATTTCCTTCTCTTTAAGACGGAATGATATTCCATAATATGGATGGACCACACCTTGTCTATCCATCCATCCAACAGGGGACATTTGGATTGCTCGTACCTCTTGGCTGTTGTGAATAGTGGTCCTTTGAACATGGCTGCCAAAATAGCTCTGCAAGACCCTATTTTCAATTCTTTGGAGATATGCCCAGAAGTAAGACTGCTGGATCACACAGTAGTGCTATTTTTCACTTTTTGAGAACACTTCATAGCTGCTGGATCTTTTTTATGATCACACCAACAGTGCCCGAGGGTTTCCAGATCCCTATATCCTCACCAATACTTCTTTTCTTTTTCTTTCTTTTTTTTTTTTTTTGATAGTAGCCACCCAGAGGGATGTGAGATGATACCTCACTGTGATCTCGACTGGTATTTTCCTGATGATGAGTGATGTGAGCATCTTCTCATGTGCTTGTTGGCCATTTGTATGTCATCTTCAGAGAAGTGTCTAGTCAAGTCCTTTGCCCATTTTTTAATCAGGTTGCTTGATTTTTTTGTTGAGTTGTGATTTCTTCTTAGAGACATAAAGAAGGTTTCCTGTTTTGTTTTTAACCACAAAAATTGTAAAAAGAAAAAAATGACTAGATCGCTGAAATGGAGATCCAGATAATTACAGAGACGTGCTCTGCAGTACAAGCCAGAGAGAATGAGGTTAATTTGAACTGTCCACATGGCTAATAGGAATCATTATTCAGTCATCAGACATGTATTGGCGCTCTTCTAAACCAGCCCTCCTAAAGGCATTGAGCCACGAGTGTGCAAATGGCATGGCCTCTGCTTTCAAAGACCTTACAGCAATTCAGGAGAAAGGCAGGATTTTTTTGTCTGACTTTTTAAAAACAGTTTTATTGAGATAGACTTCACATACCCTATAATTTACTCATTTGAAATATGTAATTCAATGGGTTTCTATATATTAATTTTTGAGATAACAATAAAAAAATATATAACAAAAATATTTTAACCATTTTTAAGTGCATTTTGGGCACAAGACAGCAGGGTATGCACTCCATAGGCTGGCCAGCAACCTTCTGTCCCCACAGGCTGGACAGGGAGTAGCCTGTGAGAGACAACAAAACGCTAGTCCTATATCTACCTTCATTGTTGCCTTCAGTTCAAAGATAAACACTAGAGAGAAACCAGTTGGGTACTAAATATGCCCCTCCTGGTTGACATCCAAAATATATAAAGAGCTCATGCACCTCAACAAACAAAAAGCAAATAATCCAATTAAAAAATGGGCAGAGGATCTGAACAGACACTTCTCCAAAGAAGAAATTCAGATGGCCAACAGGCACATGAGAAGATGCTCCACATCGCTTGTCATCAGGGAAATGCAAATTAAAACCACAATGAGATATCACCTCACACCAGTCAGGATGACCAACATCCAAAAGACAAATGACAACAAATGTTGGGGAGGATATGAAGAAAGGGGAACCCTCCTACACTGCTGGTGGGAATGTAAATTAGTTCAACCATTGTGGAAAGCAGTATGGAGGTTCCTCAAAAAACTCAAAATAGAAATACCATTTGACCCAGGAATTCCACTCCTAGGAATTTACCCTAAGAATGCAGGAGCCCAATTTGAAAAAGACATATGCACCCCTATGTTTATCGCAGCACTATTTATAATAGCCAAGAATTGGAAGCAACCTAAGTGTCCATCAGTAGATGAATGGATAAAGAAGATGTGGTACATATACACAATGGAATATCATTCAGCCATAAGAAGAAAATAGATCCTACCATTTGCAACAACATGGATGGAGCTAGAGGGTATTATGCTCAGTGAAATAAGCCAGGTGGAGAAAGACAAGTACCAAATGACTTCACTCATCTGTGGAGCATAAGAACAAAGCAAAAACTGAAGGAACAAAACAGCAGCAGAATCACAGAACCCAAGAATGGACTAACGGCTACCAAAGGGAAAGGGACTGGGGAGGGTGGGTGGGAAGGGAGGGAGAAGGGGAAAAGGGGGCATTACAATTAGTACACATAATGTTGGGAGGGGCACAGGGAAGGCAGTATAGCACGGAGAAGACAAGTAGTGACTCTATAGCATCTTACTATGCTGATGTACAGTGACTGTACTGGGGTATGCAGTGGGGACTTGATAATGGGGGGAATCTAGTAACCACAATGTTGCTCATGTAATTGTACATTAATGATACCAAAATATAAATAAATAAATAAATAAATAAATAAATAAATAAATAAATATGACTCTCCTTCATTTAGTCACTATTCACCAATCATTTGGTATGAAGATCTTTTAACTAAATATTTTTTTTGCCAAATGATTCATTCATGTGATTCAAACATTAGAAAGTTCCCAAAGTATGTCAGTTCCCCATTCCCCCCAACAGGGAGCCAGGGTTATTACATTTGTGTTTTTGTTTCCTTTTCCTTGGAGAGCTCTTAAAGTATTAACAGGCCAACAAGCTTAGCTTCCTCTCCCCCAAATTTTATGATAAATAGTGGTGTGTTATATACTTTGTTCTGCACATCGCATCTTTCACTTAACAATGTATTTGGAGAGCTTTCACGATGAGCTTTTGATCACCACAAATAGTAAGAAATCAAGACCTCTGATGACAGCAATTTTTGTAAAGCATTTAGTTATGACTTGATGACTCGTGTGTGAGTCCTTTGTCATCAGTGTCTCCCAGACTGCACCAAAGTTCACAGCCTGAATTACCCGGGTCATCTAGGTGGAAGGAGACCCCACTCCTACCTGAATTATCCAGGCACTTGTGGTTGACTAGAGTGGATATGAGAATACACGGCCCTTTCCTATCTCCCACGAGGGACATACTCCTCTGTATTTTGATTCTGACTTACTTTCAAAATCAGCATAGCTGGTCTGTGGCTTGAATGAATTCACTGATGCATTACATGTGAGGCAGTGGCTCAGAAGGATGAGAAATGGCTAAATGGGAACCATTTTGTGCCTAGAACACCAACAGAACACTGTGAAGAGTAAATAAAGAGCAGTCAAAAGGCAAACACCATTCACTGGGCTGCGAGTTCATGGCAGATCTTGACTCGGATCAGATCCTGAATCAGCTCAGCTCCTCCGAGCGAAATGGGATCCTTCGTCAGAAGGGAAGGTACGAAAGTAATTCGTATTACGGGGAACTGGACTCAGGTTGAAAAGTCCCCTGTCACCACAGGTGAGCTGTTCCCAAGCAGAGACTTTGATTATCAGCCCGAGCTCGGAACACACCGTGAAGGAGGACAGAATGACTGCATCAGAGGTAACAACAGGGTACAGAGAGGGTTCCTGAGTGTTAAAGGGATGAAACAGACGTCACCCGATGAAGCTTTTCTCCTAACCTTACATGAGGAAATGAGAGGATTTCATTTTGGCCAAAATATCCCCTCTACAGGCCTCTCTGGTAGTATTCGTCACCACCCCACTGAATTACCCTCTCCTTGTGAAATTAGCGTCCGAGCCGGACCACCCGCCGCCTCAGCCCAGCGCTCTTCCTTCAAGCACTGCGTCTCGGCCCCCGGTCCCTTTGAGATACGTCCAAAACGATCCATCCCCTCTTCAGTGCTGACGAAAAGGACAGGTCTCATGCGGTGCACATGTCCTGGCCCAGGGCGGACTCCGTGCCCAATTTCGGTTCCCGTCTCTGATCTGTGCAAACCGCTGCCTCGTTCTGCTGTCCTGTACCCCTCTCCTTCCCTTCTCCCCCTGGCATGCTCAAGAATCCGCAAAATTTTAATATCTTCCCCAGATGTCCCTTGGTCGTGCCAATTCAATGTTTTAAAAATATATTTTATTTCCTTAATTCCACTAACAGATTTATGGCTTAACATTTCATCAGTAGCACAAACTTGTCGGTTTTTAACCAGAGAAAGCGAGTTTGATCACTGGAAATTGTCTGTTGCAACATTATTCTTAAACCTCAAGCGAGAAGAACGGGTTGGTCTGGGACGGATCTGTTTGTGCCACCTGCCCCGGCGCCAAGGCATGGCTGGAATGAGAACCCTGCGGTTGGTGAGCGCATTGTTTTGGAGAAGGATAACATGGCAGGAGGCTGTTACTTAATAACCAGTTGCCTTCTGAGCTGGAGAGTTAATCACTACCATTAAGTAGTGATCGCTCCAGGTGAGAAGATGAAAACAGCCTCACATTTGTGAAAGTTTGAAAGTCGACAATGCGGTGGGAGCTTGATGAGAATCCTGTTTTCAGTTCTAATTGTGTTTGAGCTTCGGGGCCTGGCTTTCTGATTGTATCCTTTTTTTTTAATGGAAATTAAGGTAACACAAGTTCATCCTGGGGACCACCCCTTTCTGGGTTTTACCTGTCAGTCATGTTTGGATGTTTTTACAATCAGCCTGTATAATTTTTGTAATTAGAAAAAGCAACTGACATTCTTTAAAACAAAGGAAACAATGTTTTTTCATTCTCGCTTTTTGCCTAGCTCAGTCTTCTGTGGATAACAGCAGCTGCTCAGGGTTCAAGGATGTTTACCCAACTGTAGAAAACAACAGCAGATTTTTGCTTTTGCTTTCTGACTCTGAGATGAGACATGCAAAGACTGTTTCCAAGTAAGAGCAAAATCAAAAACGGCGAAGAAGACGGGAGACGCAAATGGTCATCCTTTCTATCCTACCAGGCATTGTCTTCAGCTTGCCCATCAGTTCCCCAGAGCCGTCCTAGGCCCTCCCCTGAGCCAGAGTTTACGGTTCACAGTGGTGGGAGAGGAGTGGCTTATGGAAGGGTAAATTCAGCCCATCCTGGATCTGGGACACTGATGCCCAAGCCTGCCTGAAGTTTTAGTCACTGGGGGAGCTTTACAAGACACCGATACTGAGTCCACCCCCGGAAGGCGGGCATGTGATTGCTCAGGATACAGGCCAGGTGTTGCTGCGGGGCCGCCAAAGTCACGACCCTCCCGCCCCCACCTGCTGCTGCGGTCAGAGCTCTCCTGTTTAAGGCGCGGCCCGCTCGCATCAGCAATACTGGGGGCTCGACAGAAATGCAGACTCTCTGGCCTAACCCAGACCTTCTGAGTCAGAACCAGCATTTCAACAAAATCCCTGGATGTGCCATGTGCCCACTAAAGAAGAAGCATCCATCTAAGCCTCAGTGTCCCTTGCCCACACTCACCCAGTCCTCTGGGGAGAGGGAGTCTTCTCTAGTCTCTCCTGTTTCAAAGTCATCTCCACACCATTGAAGGAGTTCAGAGGAAACCACTGTAAAGTTATTTGGAGCTAAAGACACTGGGTTCCTGAAATCTCTTACCTGCCTAAAAGCAGAGCGTCCCAGAAACCCTCAGCGCTCACACATCTTCAGAGCGGTGGTGTTCTTCTCTCTGACGCGGCACCAACACACCTTGTCACAAGGCTGTGTTTCCCCCAAACCCTTGGCTTTTCCCCAAGTGCCCTTTCTCCCCTCTCCTAAGATGTCATCTGTCCTCCCAGGGTGCCCTCTGCCCCTCCCACCCACTTTGATATGGTGCATGAGCCCCAAATTCTAACTGCTTCCTTGAGCTGCATTTCTCTGTGAACTCACATGTATATCTATGTAATTTAAACTGTTTTTTTTCTCTTGCTCATCTGCCTTTTGTCAGTTTAATTTGCAGGCCCCCAAGCACTGATCTAAGGAAGCAGAGAAAAAGTTCTTCCTGATCACAGTGTGCGGATGGCACAGGCTGCAGCACAGACCCCTGCACCTGACAGCAAGGCTGCCACACTCCACCCCGACCTCTCGGAGGTCGTGTGTATCCCTGGCCTCCTGGAACCCCGCCCTCCAGCCAGGAACCACCGAGATGTCAAAGCCTTTCTGGGATTTCAAGCATTTGCACAAAATGCTTGCTCCGCATAGGCTGTCCTGCTGCTTCTGCTCTCCCTGGGGGTCTCTCACTCTTTAGAAACAGTTCCAACACTTCCCCAATCCATGCAGCCTTCCCTGTTTCCTCCCCAAAAACGTTCTCAGTGCCCCACTCTGACTCCAGCACCTAGCGCAGTACCTCTTACCTGGGAGCTACTCAAAATGCAGCTTAGTTTAAATAAATGTATGGAACTCTAACTTCCAAGCAAGAGGGGCCTCTGTCCTCAGTTCTGAACCTGAGGCCCTGCACACCCAGATATACACACAAAGAATGCTTTAAAGAACATGGGGGCATCTGTCACTGGGCAATGTGACAGGTGATACTGGTATAGGGCCACCTGCAACCCTGAACACACGCTCAGGTGAACAGCAGGACTGAGGAACACGCTTCTCCACATCTCCTGCCCTGTGTCCCGGGAACAACAAAGTACCTGAGCCCGGATGCCGTGAAGGTTTGGGGTTGTGCCTGTGGATGTTGGGAATAGGCACAGCTTCAGACCAGGGGAGGATTTGAGCAGCAGAAGTATGTGGGGAAGATAAACAACGAATTCATTACCTTGGCGAATCCATCCCCCTAGGTAGGATGAACACAGGGGATTCTTGCATAA
The DNA here is from genome assembly GCF_040802235.1 of Manis javanica. NCBI lineage: Eukaryota > Metazoa > Chordata > Mammalia > Pholidota > Manidae > Manis > Manis javanica. The sequence goes on along the minus strand of NC_133162.1, from coordinate 6,316,282 downwards.
TGAAGCATTCTTTGGGGAGCTGAGAGTCCACTGTCCGTTTCTCTTTGTCTTCCAACTTGTGGCCCAGAGGTACTGAAAAACATTTAGCAGTAGGCAAATAATTCATATTACTCTTAAACGTGTATATTTGTGGATCCAGATGTAACACGCCCCCAGCATGGTGCCAACTTCTGTGGCTGCAACTACATGGGCATTGGATACTTGAACTGAAAGTAATGCTATTCTGGTAAACTAATGAGATTAGCAAAATTTTCAAAATTAAATAAAAATGCATCTCTTAAAAAAGTTTCACTCTTTGTACTTGTTAATGATATTTTTCTATGTCCCTTTTAATTTGAAGCCACATTAACATGTTAAAAGAAAGTCGTTTTTAAAACCTATGAAAAATAATGGTGTTTTTGTTATTTGTCACATTCGCTTTCTTTTGGTTTTTATATAAATATATTCAACTTGTATTTACTTGGGTTACAACTACATTCTACTTTTAATCCTTAAATTGCTGAAGATAAATATAAGGCAAGATCATGACAGCAATAAAAATGAGAAAGTAGAGCTCCAAAAAGAAAAATAGAACACCTTCAAATAAATAATCTGCCTAACATTTTATAGCCAGAAACAGTGAAAGTGAAAAGTCTATGTCAGGCATGACCCACATAAATTGGCTAGTAAGACATTACAAAGTCTATATTTAATAAAGTTTTAATTACTGATCCAAACAAAGAAAATTATTCTATTCAGAATATACACAACTTCAAGGGGTCAGACGAAATCCCTGGAACCTTATCTTCCTCACTACATGAGGATTTAATTACCAATCAAAGCAGTAAGAATGGAAAGAAGGATTGTTCATAACAAATTCACAACCCAGAAGCAGCACGCAGAATGCTGGCCTGTCCATTAGAAGATGGAGAAAAATCCGTTCATGAAATCATCAAATCACGTGAGAAAGATGACATGTCTAGAGCTTCCCTCATTCATTGTAGGGTGAGCCTAAAAACGGCACGGGAACCTCTTTGACAGCGTGAGACTGTTTCATGCAAAACTCAACGGATTCAAATTAGCAAGTGTAATTTTCACTGGATGAGCATAGCAGAAAACTGAATTTCATACCAACATCTTTAATTTTACACTAACATCTGTCAAGTGGGGAAAGACCCTCTAAAAGCAGGCTTACGTACTCCAAGGCTATAGACCAAGAACTTTGTTACATGTGTCACATAATTCACAACCAAATTTCAAGATCAACTTCAGCCAAAGGAGTTATTTGAGACTAGAAACACTTGGATTTTTATTAAAACAACACAAAATGTCATTCACATACATATGAAAAAGTATACACACAAGTACAAGAAATTTAAAAACAGGATGAGTAAGTAACAAAACCAGCAGTGCTCACCCGGGACAAGTAAATGCCAGTTTAGAACTTTGCTGTGATGTTCTGAAAAATACATTTTGAGTCCAATATTTAGCCAAGAGTTATGGTGCTTTTTACTAAAAGCCCGCTATTTATAGACAGCAATACAAATTTTTTAGGCTTAATAGAAATAATTCCAACTTTTATACTAGGATGGCCAAAAAAGTAAGATGGATAAAAGTAATAAAATGAACAATCACTATCTAGAATGAATAATTCAAAATGAGATTATTAATTTAAGAGGTAATAAAGTGAGCAAATCAGTCATACATAACATAAAAACCTAAGTAAACATTACTCAATGCAACTAGATGGTACCACTGATGAAAGTCGTGTTGAACAACAAACATTTATTTTATCAATTGTTGAAGGAGAAACAAGAACATATTGCATTGTTTTCACACCTTAGAAATACAGTTTTGATTAAAGTAAAGAACTGGAAAAATAGCTTTCAATTTTAGGTATTGATCTGAAAGATCACTGAGAGTAAATATGAAAATGGCACATAGTTGGTAAAGAAAAAGGTGTATGGGCCAGAATCTTGGGCAGAAATTCAGAGGCGCCTAGTTTGATTTGTTACTGAGACAGTTGGTCTCAAGTCGGCCCCTAGTGATGTGTCCTTCAGACTAATTACACAAGTGTGAAAGGGTATTTTCTGGATCTGCCCAGAAGGAAACAACCTGATCAAATATCAAATCTGACCTTATAGCTTTTCTCAGACATACAAGGAGAAAGCTAACTAACTTCTGCCAAGCGACTGGGTTTAATTTAAACATGAAGAGACTTAAGCAAAACCGCAGTCACCAAAAAAGCAAACGTGTGGAAGATATAATAGATTTCTAATTTGCATTATCCGCTGCTGTTTGGTGTATATTGCTGCTTGCTCTTATTAATATTATCAAAAGATTTCAAAAGAAAAAAAAACAGTTTAAGTGTAGGTACTTCATTTTTTGATTATTAGAAAATATCTTTTGGAAATTTTACAGAAAATGGGTTGTCTTATAAAATTTATGCAAAATATGCATTCCATAGAAATGTAAATAAATTTGAACAAGGAAATGAAAATAATTAGATAACTATGAAGATCTAAATAAAAATATTGTCCAAATTCATTTATATAGAGAATACTTCCTGGGCTTTGTGGACCAAGGGATAGTTCAAGTGAGTAGAGACATGAAAAAATTGAACAACTTACTGATTATTTTCAGTTTTGTTTGTAATATTTCAGGATTGAAAAGTTTTAAGGAAAAAATTAATATTAAATCAATCTAGTTATTGCTTTAAGAGATGGTAAAATCGCTAAATAATGGTTAGAAATTTATGTGATTGAATTATATTTTCTGCAATAATTTATCATGTGTTCATATCACAATATGTGAACATGATATGTGTAATTCATGGTCCATTTTGGAATCTAAGTGTTGTATGCAGAATTATACTGATGACTTGAATAGTTGCTACTTCACAGAGCAAGCATCCTCCAATTTGAAATTAATGAAAACTAAAAACCATGGTAACTCAAAAAAGTCTAATTTGGCATTATTCCACATAACATGTAAATGATGTGAAAATATTCACTATAACAATAAAATCAGTGATTTTACTGCAATATGAATTTTATGGACTATGTAATTTATGAATTATGCATCTCTTGATTTTATTACTCACCCATCTATCACTGACCATGTAGACCATGTAGATATATACAATAATAATTAAATTTGCTCATTTTTCATATTTGCCAACTTTCCATCATGGAAAAACTATAATCAAACATTTTTAATATGTTATAACGTTTTTGTTTTAGTGTATTAATATTTAACATACGTCTACTTTCTAATGCATTTAAACATATTTTTAAATTGTTCTTACAAGGGTATAGGTCTCAAATGAGGAGGATGAGACATAATTTGTTAAGAGCTTGTGAGATTGGTGATATTTTTAGTTATCGCCATTGTGGTACAAGGGCCCCACTTGTTCTCTTGTCCCAGGAGCGAACCTTCAAATGACAGTGACATGTGACCCCACCTCTTCCAGGGACACGCATGGAACTGCAATCCTTTCCTCTCTCCTTACCCTGACTGGCTCCAACTCATCCGTCCGTGAGGTGGAGATGGGGCCAGGGGTGCTCCCAGCACTGGCCCTTCCCGCAGGGCCCCGGGGCTCAGCACCTGCTCTGGACCCTGCAGCTGACCTTCTGCCCACTGATGGCTCCCATACAGCAGGACCCTCTCCCCCAGGTGCACTGTTCCCACGGGACATGGCTGGAAGATGACCCGTGGGTGCCACCCCAGAGAGACTGAGTCTCCCCCAGCTTCAGTGTAATAATCCCAGGACCCTGTGGGTCCCGTTGGAACTGAGCTGTGTGCTTGGAGCACCATGACTAGCAACTCCCCTTGAGTATCATGGCTGCAATGGGGAAGGTGGGGTTCCCCTGAATTTCCCCCAAATGGGGCGTGCAACCCACTTGCAGCTGTGCCTTGGCATCCTGAACAAGCTCTAGGAGTTGGGATCTCCCTTTTGCATGTTTCCTACTGCTGTTGGTAACAGGTGACCACAAACCTAAGTTTATTTAATAAACACAAATTTATTATCGTAGGGTTCTGGAAGTCAGAAGTCTGAAATGGGTCTTCCTGAGCTCAAGTCAAGGTGTCGGAGACTCCAGGATAAATCCACCTTCTTGCCTTTTCGACTTCTGTAAACTGCCGGCATGGCGGGCTCCCGCTCCCCGCCACCTTCCAAGCCAGCAGCGGCGCGTTGAGTCTCTCTCACACCACGTCGCTCTGGCTCTTGTCTGCCTTCCTCTTCTCCCTCCTAGGACCAGAGCAAGGGCGAGGTGTAGCCTGACGTGAGCCCCACGCCCATCCCTGAACTGGGGTCAAGGGATGGGGTGGCATTGGTGGCTCAGTCTGGGTCACGTGTGTGTCCCTCCCTCCAACAAGCACGTGGGATGCAGTGATGGGCAGCCCACAGCAGCAGCCCAGGGCCGAAGCCAGGCAAGAAGCTTTCTAAAAAGTCTCAGATGCCCTACTGATCGGACAAAGCAATAAAGTCGGCCACAAATACTCATGATTTAAATCATGGGGGAAAATTTTTTTAATTCAGAGTAAAAACATCATCCCAAATCCTGACATTCCCAAACAACTGTAGTGAATACTGTGCAATATTTCATCCAAGTCCTTTTTTTCTAGGCACATGCACATGTTGACTATAGTCCTGCCATATCGTACAGGCAATGTTGAATCCTGCTCTTTTTACTTGAAATTGTAGCAGAAGGATTTTTCTCACGTTACTTCCTTTGACCCTGTGCCCTGCACGATCCATCTCCTATCCTTCTCGGCTCTTCCGCAGACGGAATTAGAGACCGCACACAGGACTGCAAGGAGTCCCGGCTTCTGGATTCAGGGGAATTTGGGCAAAGGGAGGAGAAAGAGGGGTTGAAAGGACAAGCCTCTGTGACCCACAGAGCTGCTGAGATGAACGAATGACACGTTACGTATGAAATGGCTCTATTTACTAGCGTTATAGTCATTCTTCATCAAGTGCATTTTCCCCAGCTTTTAAATAATTGAGTCCACAAGAGTCCTGCGTTCTGGAGGGAGGCTGTGCTCTCCTGCCGCAGGGCCCCGCAGGGAAAGGAGCGCTTTCCCAGAGAATCCACGGCAACAGCATTTTCCCAAAGCTCCTCCAGCTTCAGGTGAGGAGAGGATGCTATTCCGAGAGCTGCTGGTAATACCAGCATCCAAGCCCACAGGCTTTGAAGCTGCTGAAGTGAAATTCACATCAGAACTGGATTCTGGTTTAGCTCAACTTGATTACTTTGGACCATGAAAATAAATCCCTGCATCACACAAGGACAGCGATGGAGTAGAACTTGTTTGCTGGTACAGAAATGAAATTCCGACTGGGATTAAATTGTCTTCATTTAACAGTACTAAATTCTCCATCCTTCTCTGACTTGGATTTTCTTTTCCCCAAGATAACAAGGACAGGCCCCAGGGGTTATCAGTGGCTCAGAAAGCACAGTCTATATACACAGCCAGGCTTGGCTGTGGGCTTACTCAGCACCCAATGGGCTCGGCTTTCCTTGAACAGGACCACGGGAAGGTGGGGTGCCTCGACCTCCACGCCTCCCGTCCCTCATCCTGTCTGTCCTGTCTGTCAGCAGGTGCTGTCAGTTGTAGCTCTAGACTCTCCTCGGCTACCACCTGTGGCTAGGTGCCGCTCATCTCTCTCCTGCACCCCCACTGGCTCACCTCACAAGAGCAAGGGTGACTTTCCCAAAACCTAACCCAGATGTGCCCACAGCATCCTGCTGCCCCGAGATCAAAATGCCCACACTTTACCAGAGCCCGTGGCCCTGCTGATGAATCCCTTTCTGACCCCCTGCCTCCTTCCCTTCCCCTGCACACTGCACCCAGCTGCTCAGGCCTCCTTTCAAGGTCCCGAGCACCCCAAACCATTTCTGCCCCAGGGCCTTGCCACTTGCTCATGCCTCTGCCTTTGCTGCTCTGCCCTGCTTGTCACACCAAGGACTCGTGATCGTTCAACTCCTGGCTCAAAGCCAAGGTCCTCCTCAGCGAGGCCTCCCTGACAACTTCTTGTCTTACTGCATTTCTAGCATATTCTCTCTTGAAAGGAATCTTGTTTTTCCATTCATGAATGCTTACCTTCTGTCTCCCCATTTTGAAGTAAGCTCCTTGAAAGCAGGGATATAGTTGACCTTGGCCAACACTATTTATTAAGTACCTTCTGTCTGGGCACTTAATACATACTAGCTGAATGAAAGAGTGAATGAACATCCAATTCTAAAGAGGTGTTTTCTATTAGACGTGGAGAATAATATTTTGGAGGATCAGTTTCACAGCCGGCAGTGTCCCCTTGGTCTTTATGGCTAGCTTCCTACATATTACACTTGTCTGAGCTATGAAAGCATCTCCTTAGCCTTCATTAAGGTCAGGCAAGTGAAAGTCTTATTTCTAGCAAGGGAAAGCAAAACCATGAATCTAAAATGTCAATTGCCCTAAGGTGTGAAAAATATTTTGAAATTCTCATTTACTCTTTAGTGATAGGATCTTTTGTCAAAACCTTTGCTCCAAATTATATGCGTGCCTGATGAATGGAAGGAGAGAGTTTCCCTAGGATATCCTAAAACACATCCAGTTAGATGGATCTTACGAGTTTTAAGTGCCTTCCTAACCCCCAGTGCCTGGTGAGTTGGAAGTACAAGCGGAGGTGGGATGGGAGAAATCACTGATACATAGAGCTTGAGGTTTGCTAGGGAGGGAGGCAGGGGCAGATTTAAATTTAGAGTCTGGGAGCCTTCAAGACCCCAAACCCTCCTTGCCCAGGTTCCAAAATGAGCTAAGCCTGCTGGTTGACGGCTGGTCATGGCCAATGTCTGATGAGGGAAGGAAGCAAAGGGACCCAGCCCCTCAGGCTCGGAAGGTGGGGTGAGCAGGGGCAGGGGGGCACCCTCTGGGTCACTCCACCTAACTGCTGCCTCCTCCGTGAGAACAGCCACGGGCTCTCACCTCTGCGATGCCTAGGTGGAAAGCACTTTTACCCCCATTATCGAGGTTTAATTCTCAACCTAGACTCTAGAGCACAGACAGTGTGCACGCTTCACACAGAGGAAGCAAAACTGGGTGGTGAGGGGGCTGCCAGCTCCCCCAGCCAGGGGGCATCTCTAGAAAGAGAAAGACACTTCCCATCCTCCAGAGCACGGCCTAGTCCTTCAAGGGCACATCAGTAACTCCCCGTTGGGTTCGCCCATTCAGCTTGAGGATTAGAATTGGTGAACAAGTGCACTAGATTTTACTGTTTGTGTGAACTTGACGATTTAATTAGCTGCTTAAAAGTTCAGTTTATCGAGTGACTCAGCTGCATATACACCTATAGGCACAAACCCACCATTTATTCATTTAGACAATCAACAAAGAAACCCAAGGAATTTACTTGGATTACAAGCCCCAAATCTTCCTTGAGATGCCATTTTTCAGTGCTTATTTCGCTTTGGGTTGCTAGGAGATAAATTGTTTTTTAAAAAAACCAATTTGCATAAAGACCAGGAAAGCATTTTAATAATGTCGATACATAGCCAAATGGACTAAGAGCTAAGGTGACTATTTTTCACTGGATAATTTGAATCCAAATTTAAATGTTATAAAAGATATATATACTTGCATTCCATGGAGCTCTATTCCATTTAGGTAGCTAATTATTTCTCAAGAACAACACTGAGTCATGTTAGACATCTTCTTGCTAACCTAAGAATACTAAGCTACCAGGGGATGGTTCCTATCCTATCGCATCGTCAAGATTGGGAAGTGGGCAGGGTTTTAACTGTAGAATTGTGAGAAATTCATTTTTTAAATCACTAGCACACACCTGACAATCTGTCCAGCAGCCAGGAGCTACATTAAAGAAGTTTTCTTTCCCTGATACATACGCTGTAAATCTCACTAATTCAAACTGATGGAGAGGAAGAGCTCATCTATTTTGGTAAAAATATCCACTGGAGGCCTCACTTAATATTTAAAATTTTTTCTTTCAAGTCCAATTAGAATCTTGATTCCTGCACAAAATAATCAGTATATAAGTATTAGCCATTATTATTGTCTCACTCTAGGTACACAGACCAGAAGAAACTAAAAAGTTCTTTAAAATGGTATGGTAGACAGTCTGTAAATGTTCACAAGGAGAATTTGACCATTCTTCCCATCCTTGTACACTAGGCTCTTCACACGGAGACCCTCCCCACCCCCAGCGGAGCAGGGGTCTGTTTCCAGACCCTGGAGGGGGGCAGGTCCTGTGACTTGCTTTGACAGGTAGGTTGGGGTGGTGACAACACTGTGTCAGCTTAGGCACAGGACTCAGGAGGCCCTGCAGCTTCCATATCTACCCTCTGGGAAGGCTGCTGCCAGGTACTGAAGCCCGCACTGGTACTCGGAGCAAGAGCCCTGCAGGTGAGCCCTGACTGCCAGACATGTGAGGCCACCTTGGACCACAGGGAAGCCACAAGGACTGCAGGGAAACCGGCAGAGCTGCCGGCGGAGCCCCTCCCCAATTTCTGACCCACATGATCATCAACAAATAAAATGGCTGTTGTCTGAATCCACTAAGCTTTGGGACCTTTTTAAATACAGCAATAGATAACTGGTACAAGTGGGGTTTTTTAATCCACGTGGAGAATTCAGAAATAAAAGTACAGAAAAGAAACTGTCCCCCACCATCTTCCCTCCGATGTTAACTACCATTAATATGTTGATGTTTGCCTTCCAACCTTCTTTTCTGTTCTTTTGTACAAGAATGGAAAGGTATTCATATTGTTTTATACATGTGCTTTCTTAGGCTCCCAATGTGATTACTTTTCTGTGTCATAAATAACCCTTGTTCAGTGTTCTTTTATGTGATGGTCAGTCAGGTAGGGGCACAAGAGGACACACAGGGGAAGCTCTGGAAACAGAGTTCACTGTACACGCCCAGATCCTAGGAAAGGGAGGCAGGCTACCCCATGCGGGTCCAGCACTGCGGCAGGCAGGACGCGGAAGGGGCAGGAGCGAGGGACAACCTAGGCCATCATTTATCAGTTTCCTCGGAGAGGGACGGCCCAGAGGGCACACAGCTTGGGACTGGTTTGAGTAATTCTGGCAGGTCTGGGCTATAGTTGCTGGTCCTTGGCCGTAGGGTGATTAGGGCGAAGGATATGCCTCCTGGGGTCTGCGAGCCAGACAGAGGCAAGGGCTATGGATTACTTGGTGTGTGTGTCAAAGGTGTCCCCCAGCTGAGCCCTCTGCAGCTCTGAGAACTGGCTAGCCCAGGAGGGGTGGTCTCTCCCCAGTCAGAAAGGTAACTGAGATGTCACAACATAATATAGAGAAAGTGAAATATATGTGCGAACAATACAGGCTTCCATGTCACTTGAAGTAATGACTTGGCATGATGTCTTAACATAGAGCCTCTGGAAAATACAGCCTTGGATGAGGATTAGAGCATGGATACTTTCTTTGGGATGTGCAGGCCGAAGGGCTAGATGGTGAGAAGAAAAGGAAAGAAAACCAAACAGCTACATGTAAGAGAATGAAACTGGATTAACCCCATACACAAAAGTAAACTCGAAATGGATCAAAGACCTGAATGTAAGTCATAAGACCATTAAACTCTTAGAAGAAAACATAGACAAAACTCTCTTGGACATAAACATGAGCGACTTTTTCATGAACATATCTCCCTGGGCAAGGGAAACAAAAGCAAAAATGAGCAAGTGGGACTATATCAAACTGAAAAGCTTCTGTACAGAAAAGGACACCATCAGTAGAACAAAAAGGCATCCCACAGTATGGGAGAATATATTCATAAATGACATATCCGATAAGGAGTTCACATCCAAAATATATAAAGAGCACATGTGCCTCAACAACCAAAAAGCAAATGATCCAATTAAAAAATGGGCAGAGGATTCGAACAGACACTTCTCCAAAGAAGAAATTCAGATGGCCAACAGACACATGAAAAGATGCTCTGCATCACTAATCATCAGGGAATGCAAATTAAAACCACAATGAGATATCACCTCACACCAGTAAGGATGGCCAGCATCCACAAGACAAGCAACAGCAAATGCTGGAGAGGATGTGGAGAAAGGGGGACCCTCCTACACTGCTGGTGGGAATGTAAATTAGTTCAACCATTGTGGAAAGCAGTATGGAGGTTCCTCAAAAAACTCAAAATAGAAATACCATTTGACCCAGGAATTCCACTCCTAGGAATTTACCCTAAGAATACAGGATCCCAGATTTAAAAGGACACATGCACCCCTATGTTTACCGCAGCACTATTTACAATAGCCAAGAAATGGAAGCAACCTAAGTGTCCATCAGTAGATAAATGGATAAAGAAGATATGGTACATATACACAATGGAATATTATTCAGCTATAAGAAGAAAACAAATCCTGCCATTTGCAGCAACATGGATGGAGCTGGAGGGTATTATGCTCAGTGAGATAAGCCAGGTAGAGAAAGACAAGTACCAAATGATTTCACTCATCTGTGGAGCATAAGAACAAAGAAAAACTGGAGGAACAAAACAGCAGCAGAATCACAGAACCCAAGAATGGACTAACAGTTACCAAAGGGAAAGGGACTGGGGAGGGTGGGTGGGAAGGGAGGGATAAAAGGATTAAGGGGCATTATGATTAGTGCACATAATACAGGGGGGTGCATGGGGAAGGCAGTACAACACAGAGAAGACAAGTAGTGACTCTATGCAGATGGACAGTGACTGTAATGGGGTATGTGGTGGGGACTTAATAATAGGGGTAATCTATAACCACAATGTTGCCCATGTGATTGTATATTAATGATACCATAATAATAATAATAATAATAATAATAATAATAAAGATACAAAAAAAAAGAAAAGAAAGAAAGGGAAGAAAAGCATAAGGAAAAGCACAAAGCAATTGGCTGTGATGATGCAGCAGCATGGGGCTGCAATCTCAGGATAAGCTGCCCATAGATAGAACAGCTGTGCAGCAGACACGCTCCCTGGGTGCCGGAGCTTCCCCAGAAGGGCTGCAAGAGGAACCACCCATGGAGTGACTCCCTGAGGGGAGAAAGAGGAGGGGGTGCACCTGCCCAGTTTCCAATAGGTCAGGGGTCACCCCAGTGGGAGCTACCCTCCCGCTGTTTGTGGCAGTGCCATCCGGCATGCTGGCATCTGCTCAGGAAGCCCTGACTTGCAGTCCTCATCTAAGTTTAGTGATGGAGGGACTGTGTGCAGGCGGACACCAAGCCCGAAGGAGAGCAGCAGGCCATCTGGGGAATCTGAGAGGGGACACAAGTTTGGGTCCAATACATGTGTACAATGCAAAATTTATTTAATGAATTGGTTCACTCATATCATTATTCATTTAGTTTGCTCCAATTCATTAGTTTTATAAGCAGGGTTGTGATAAGTTAATCGTTGTCCTCATCTATGACTACTTCCTTGGCATGAATTCCTAGAAGAGAAATCATTGGGTCAAAAGTTATACATGATTTTGAGGATTTTGATAAATATTGCTACCTAGATAGATACTATTATGTATTATGTGGTTTTTCAGGTCCTGTACACTTCTTGTTAAATACATATCTCAGTATTTTATTCTGAATTTGTGAGTATTGCAAAAAAGATCTGTCATTCTAGTGTACTTCCCTGAACTAGTTAGTGTATATGACTTCGTTTATATGATGGTTTATCAAGATTTGTCTGTTTTAATTTAATTTTGAAATGTTATAGCATTTATGATACAAACTTTTAAAGTTTTTTAAAAAGGTTATTGAGCTAAAAGTCTCCTACCAAGATTCACAGCCCTGGAAACATGTTGTCAGTTTCTTACCTAGACATTTAGAGAAATTTCATACCGATGCCAACACTCACACACATACACACGTGCATTCTCCTGGCTATGTTGTGATAATTCTTCTGAGCCTGGCCTTTATTCATTCTACAGTGTAACTTGGAGATGATCCCATATTAGTAACTAAAGAAAAGGGTCCTCCTGCTCTTTTATTAGCTTCTCCATCCTAGTATGGATACCATCATGTATTTAACCATTCCTGTTGATTGGCATTTAAAATGTTTCTAATCTTTTGCTATTTCAGAAAACCACAGTAGTAAATCACTTTGTAAAGATACCATTTCACACACATGTGGGCATACCTGTTGGATAAATTGCCAGGTATGGCTTGGTGGATGAGTCAAAGGGCGTGGACATCTGCAATGGTGGGAGGTTGGACCAGATTGTTCCCCGTGGGGGCCGAACCAAATTCTGTTTCAACAGGAACAACAGGACACCCTCACCTTCATCTCAGGATGGCACTGATCTTTTTGACTTTCGCTAGTCGAACATGTGAAAACTAGTATCTCAGTATTGTTTTCATTTCATTTCTCTTCTGAATGAAGCTCAGCATCCTTCCAAATGTTTAAAAGCCATTTATCTCCTTTTCTGAGAATTGCCCATTCAGGGTCCTTTACCTTTTTCCATTAGATTGTGTGTTGTGTGTTCGGGGGCAGCAAGCTTACCTACTTCACATTTTAGTTTTTATAGTCTATCAGTTGGCCCTCTTAGATTTCCCAGGTTAGCAACAAGGTTATCAAAGAGGCCTTTCACCTAATATTAATAATAGTGGTATCTGTTTCATTTTGAGCACTTGTTCTGTGACTTTGTGCTGAAGGCTTTTATAAACATTACTTCATCTAATCCTAATGAAATACTGCCACCAGGAGATAGCACCATTAACCTTTCTCCCCTTTTTTAAATAAAGAGGAGAGTGAGGCACAGAGCTATTTGGGAACTTGCCCAAGGTCATCAAATGCTAACAGTTACAATACCTGCAAATAATTACCATTTGTCTTCTTCTTTCCAAAAGTCCCATCTAATATTCCTATCTTTTTCTGCATGTGTATTTTCACATTGACTTAGTTCTAGAACAGCAGCATTAAATAATGGGGTGATAGTGGCCATCCTTGTCTTCCACCTGACTTCAATGGGAAGGTTTCTAGCATTCCACTAGTAAGCGATGTGAAGTCATTGACAGTTCCAGCAGACACGCTGCCATTTTAAAGGAGTGTCCTTCTATTCCTCATTGGCTAAGAGACTATCGTAGTATTTTTAATGTAATCAATATCTGGATATTAAACTTCATTAAATATATTTTCCAAATATATTCAAATAATCATATTTTTTGTCTCCTGATAAATAATATTAAGAGATTTCTAATCCTGAACTATCCTTGCACTCCTGGAATGGTGTGTTATGCTTTTAATATAGGGAAAGACTCAATTGCCTGATATTTTATTTTGGATTTCTGCATCTCATATATATTCATATGAGAGGCTATTGTATGTTTTTCTTTTTGGTAACATCATTGTGAAGTCTGGGAATCACAATCTACTAGATTTTTCTTGATCAATCATCACCTTTGAGCATCATTTTGCCTTTTTAAATCAGCATAATTAAGTCCCAGTTCTTTTTCCTCACAGCTACCATCACATGTCTGCTGAGTGTCAGCAGAGAATCCACTTGTTAGTATTTGATGACCTCAGGCAAGTTTCTGAGTAGCTCTATGCCTCATTCTCTTCTTTATTTAAAAAAAAGTGGGGGGAAAGGTTAATAATGATACTATCTCCTGGTGGAAGTGTTTTGTGAGGATTAGATGAAATAATGTTTATTAAAGCCTTTAGCACAGAGCAAATGCTCAAAATGAAGCAGATACTATTATTATTAGTATTAGTATTAGGCTAAACGCCTCTTTGATAACCAGTCCGTTCTGATGGAAGTCCTACTATCAGAATGATATGATCTGATGAAGAAATATGATTCACATTATGATCTTTTGAATTATGTAAATTACAGAAAGACATGGTGACACAACACAGCTTCAAGATATATAAATATTCAGCAATCAGGAGGTACAAAACCACTCAAAAAGTTATTCTATTGCACAGTTTCAATGTGTCTCAGTAGTTTTTTGTTCACTATGGTAATTTTAATGGAATACATTTTTTCCCCACATACAGCCCAGAGGTAAATAGTCTCAACATCAGAATTGGCCTGGCCTGCCACCCTGAGAGATGGTACAGCCCAGCTGTCAGACGCATGGATTTGGGGCCAGGAGGTGGAGTGTGAGCTCCCCTCCAACACCTGCCTGTGAGGCTCCAGGCAGATGAGTGGGTACCTTCTCTGTGTCTTGTGTCTTTACTTGTAAAACATGAACAATAAAGACAGAAACCATCCCATTTGGAACTGTGAGGACTAAAAGTTTAGTTCCTAAAGGTGAAATGTTTAGGATCGTGCCTGGCCTAAGGGATCCACTTGGGGAGTGTTTGATGGCATTCATACTATTTTCATTACTATACTCCAGTAACAGGATTATCAACGGCAGGAAAGATTCAGGTGGCGCGGGGTGGAAGTTTGAGAAATTGTATATGGTTGGTTTTTCGTCAGAGATCCTAGTCCCAAAATTCCCCCAGACCTTTCCAGTTAGTTCTGCCTGTTGTAACTGGGTGGCAGCAGGGCCCAGAGGCGAGGGCCCCAGACCACATGGATTTACTGGGAAGATCACTCCTGCAAGGGACAAGTGATGGCTGGGGAATCTCACCGACAAAACCTGTGTTGGCCACGGGTGTCCCTACACTGATTTCCTTGAGTCAATAGAAAATTAGTGTTCTTGCATCAAAGCAAATCTTAGTCTTAACGTTGTTAAGTGTAGGTAGAATACCCAGGCATGTGCTTGGAGCTGCCACATTAAAGCGAAAAATCCCTCAAACTCAGAGGATCAATTCATGGTGGTCTTGTTTACTCTGCTGTTGAAACTTTCCACTGTTTAAGCCGACCTCCTCCATCTCCGTGAGAATCTAGCGCTCAACAGGGAAAGGTGGGCCTCTGCATTCACAAGACAGCCAGCTTGCATTTCTGACCAGGGCCCAGGCTCACCAGTTTTGTCGCAAAGTGACAGCTATAATCAAGTCCTAACAAATGACTGGCCTGCACCATAGAACTGCAAATAGAACTCTACGTGTTGAATGCGCTTATTGTTCCTTCTTGTTTGCAAACATGTACACAGTGAGATCTTGATTATTTCAGAGCTTGGAAAAACAAAATTGTTTTCCAGCCTGTCTGAGGAATTGTGTTCCAGCCTGGTTGATTTCTCTGGCTCCTGGAGAAATGCCCAACTTTTTTGGAGGAGCCTTTCTCGTACATCCTAAACCCTCCTGGGGGAGGAGAAAACCCTGGTAAAGACAGCAGACTTGAGGAGTGGGAAGCCCAGGGTGGCAGATTAAGACCCTTCCCGTGCAAACAGACAGAGGCACCCCTGCGCACTCTGGGCCCCAGTGAGTCTGACCATCACACAATGACTCTCCCCTAAGTACCTGCTCACAAAGTCAACATGATTTTCTCTTTGCTTGGACAAAATTGAGTTACTTGAGCTTTAAGTTTAGATTCCAGAGGAAAGAAATCATACCCAACTTCTGAGAAGTTGCTATACTCCAGAAAAAGACAATAAAGTCTATAAACTGGGCTTCTCATACTGATTTGGCCATTTGTTGTGTGAATCTAGACAACACAGGTCCCTTCACTGGACTGGAGCCTCATTAGGGTAATGGTCCTGCATTTGCCTTATGGAATTGTTATTGAGGCTAAATCAAGCTAATGCATCAGAAAGTTCTTAGAAGGTGCACCCATCACAGTATCTTGTGAGGTGAGCAACTACTAAATGCCTTGATGATGAACAGAAAAAAATTAGAAAATGAATAGATACACAAAAAGACAAATACTGTATGATTCTACTTAGAGGAGGTCCCTAGAGCAGACAGATTCATAGAGACAGAAAGAGAATAGAGGCTCTCTGGAGGGGGTGGGGGAGTCAGTGTTTAACAGGGACAGAATTTCTTTTGAGGACAATGAGAAAGTTCTGGACATGGATGGTGGTGATGTCACACAACACTGCAAATGTACTCCATGCACTAAATCATACACTTAAAAATGGTTGAAATGGTAAACATTATGTTATATATATTTTCCCACAATACAAAAAAAATGGCAGATTGCTTAGGGGACACAGGATTAGTTACAACAAAGAATTTAACTTACCTGTGAGCAGAAATAGTTGTGTCCACGTTTGGCATGTTCTCTTTCAGGGGTCAAACTAAACGTGATACTAAGTCATCATCAGAAGACGTTTATTTCGCCTTTTGCCTGGTTGGGCTGACCTCTCCTTCCTCAGATGCACCTGACCAGACACCGCTGGTGTCTGCTCACCTCCCCTTCATCTCCTGTCCAGGGCTGACTATGGCCCCTGCAAAGCGGAGGTTTCTCCCCTTAGATTGGTTGTAATTGAATCAGAAATATACAGACTCCCTTGTTGCTGATGACCATGTAATTTATCCTCCCAAGCAGGGTGCGTTGCAGAAAGGGCGACCACAGCCACACGTTGGGACAGTCCGGGGAAAACCAGGCCATGGAATCTCACAGTAGCTCTCCCGAGGCTCCTCTAACAGCTAAAAAGTCCTGGCAGCTCCTTTCCCTCACGCTCACTCCGTCCTCTCCCCATGGAGGAAAGAAAACAGCACCCAGGGGGAAAATGAGCTCTTCAGGTGCAGATCCTTGAGGAATACTTGGGAGAGGGAGCTGGTTAGGAAGGGCTTCCAGGTGAGTGCGAATGTGTCCCGTGGATGAGGAGGAAGGTATTAGTTCTCCAGGGAAATGGAGGGGCAGAGGGGCATGTGGGCTGGAGCCAGCAGAGAGCACCTGTTCTGAGGTGAGAACGCCCCAAACGCACACACCAAATGCTCAGTGAGGTTCCCAGAGGCATAAAATGCCTGTGTGTGTGTGCGTGTTCTGGAAATCAGTAAAGATGTGGGTCTTTACATGCTACGACATGGGGGAACCTCAAAACCACAATACTAAGCCCAAGAAGCTGGACACAGAGGCCTCATATTGCATGATTCCATTTACATGAAATATCCAGAACAAGGAAAACGAGGGAAACGGTGCAGAGCCATGCTTGCCAGGGGATAGAGGAGGGGAAAGGGTGAGTGGCTGGCTCTTGGGCACATGGGGTGATGAAAATATTTTGGAGTTAGAGGTGGGAGTTGCACACCACTGTGTGTTAAATACCACTGAATTGTTAGCTTTAAAATCGTTAATTTTATGTTAACATAAATTTCTCCCAAATTGGAAAAATAAAAAAAGGTGTGGTCTTTGAAGTGGGGCAGATACAGGCAAGTGTTGAGAGAGGGGTTTGGAGGAGGCAGCGCGCGTCCCGTGGCCGAGTCCCAGTAATCTGACCTCCGCGGGGCAGGAGAGCCGGACTACCACCTGGGTTAGCTGGGGAAGGGGACTCACCTCCCTTTAGCCCACAGGAACTACATGTTAAACCTCTGGTTTCCACACCTATACCAGCCAACAGTCTTCTCAAATAAGTAGAGCAATAGGCTATTTACGGGTTACACATTTCAACCAGGAAAGGTTGAAAGTAAAGGTTAAAAAAAAAGATGTTCTCACTAAGTGATGGCAAAAAGGAAGCAGGTGAGGTAAAATTATTACCAAACAAAATTGAATTCACGGTGAAAATCATTAAAGGGGGCAGGAGGGATGCTTTATATTGATGAAAAGTTTAAACCTGAGCTCTTACACACTTGTCGACAGCTCTGAAATCTGTTAAGGCGCTTGAGAAGATCAGAGGGACTGATAAGCTGACATTAGAGCAGGCACGCCTCTCTCAGAAACTGATCAAGTACCCCAAAAGCATTTCCCCAAACCCATATTTTTAGAAACTTAAAAACACAACTCAACCCAAAATATCCACATCTATGTGTTTTGCTAAATAATTACTTCGAGGGAAGTCAGCACTTTACATGTAGATATTAGAAAAGAGAAAGATTAAAAATTGATAAACAGGCTTAACTCAACCAATTAGAACAAGAACAGCAGGCTAGTCACAGAGCAGAACCACATCACACAGCGGGCAAGACATCAACAAAACCAGAGACAAGCTCTACAAAATCAATGTCCATTTTTCAAGAGACGAATGTAAACAGATAAACGTCCGGCAAGATTGAGTGAAAGAAAGAAAAGAAGGCAGCACAATGCACACCTAGGCAGGCAAAGGAGAATGCAATTCTAACGACAATTAAGATTTTTAAAATGAAAAGAACAATTTGATGTGAAACAGTATCCATCACGCCACCACATTTGAAAACTTGAGTGAAAATAAGTAATTTCCTTGAAACATGAGTTACAGTGTATTTAGAGAAAACAGAAAATCAGAATGGAGCTATTAAATAAGTGGAATCAGAGTCAAAAATCTTGCATAGAAGGCCTCTGATCCAGCATGTTGACAGATGAATTTTACCAAACCTTCAAATAATAAGCAGATTATCTCTCACTGATAGAAGCCATTCTCCCTCCAAAATATGTAAATTAGTAAATAGAGGAAAAGTTCCCCACTCATTTTATGAAGCCAGCATCACATTAATATCAAAACCAGATAAGAACATTGAGAAAAAGAAAAAGAATTGACCAATCTTCTGAAGAGCCCTCCTGGCCAATGCCCCCCCCGTGCCCCCCAACCCCCTGCTGCTATTCTTGCTCCTCAGAGTTCATTCTGTGCAGCCCAGGGTGAAAGAAAAAAATTGGCCAATCTTCTGAAGAACCCTCCTGGCTAACCACACACCCCTCCCCCCTCCCCCACCCCAGCATAAGTTGGATTGTACCGGCACTAGGGACTTTGGCCCCAGTCACCACTCTGCCTTCCTCCACCTTGCCCCCATGCTGTCCTCAGCACATAGAGAACACTCCTACCACAGGGCCTTTGCACTGGCTGTTCCTTCTATGGGTACCAGTCTTCTCCCCATATCCACAGTTCACCTCCCCCACCTTCACTCACCTCTGCTCATATATCCTCTGCCAGTGGCTTCTCTAACCCTGATGACTTCTCTGCATTGTGTATACAATGTTTAGTACTGTGGACTGAGTGGTCACTCCCCCTGCACAATTCGTATTGAAGCTCTAACCTCCAATGTTACAGTTGGAGGTTAATCTCTCTCTCTCTCTCTCTCTCAACACCCCCACTCCCCCTTAACCTCTCCCCACCATGTGAGCACACAGCGAGAAGCCAGGAAAAGAATTCTCACCAGCAACCAAATCTGCCTTGATCCTGGACTTCCCAGCTTCCAGAACTGTGAGAAAAACAATGTCTATTGCTTAAGCCTCCCCATCTGTGGTATTTTGTTATGGCAGCCGGAGCTGACTAAGACACCTAGTACAGTAAACACTTCTCCTTTCTTTATCATTGTCTCCCCTTCGGGAATGTAAACTCCACAAAGCAAGGGCGTTGTCCATCTTGTTCCGTGATGAATCCCAAGCTCCTGGAACAGTGCCTGACACATCATTAAAATATATGTTGGACAAAGAAAAAAAATCTCACTTGTAAAGTGGGACATCAAGATACTGATGAAAATATCAGCAAACTGAATCAAGCAATTATTTGAAATAAAAATAACGGCATCAAGACTAGGTAGTATTTATCTCAGGAATGCAAGAATGGTTTAACGTGAGAAAATGTGCTGGTGTACCTGCTCGGGGCTGCATAATGCCCCCTCCTCCCGAGGAACCTGTGAGCGTGTTACGGACGAGAGACAGAGATTAGAAGCTGCACCACCGCTGGCTGGCTTTGAAGACAGAGGGAGTGGATTTCTAAGGAACTTGGGCAGCTGGTAGAAGCTGGAAAAGAAGAGGCTACAGATTCTCCCCTACAGCCTCTAGGAGGAAGCAGCCCTGCCCACGCCATGATTTTTAAGATTTCTGACCTCCAGAATGGTGAGATAACAGGTATGTGTTGTCTAAAGCCACTAAGTTTGTGGTGATTTGTTAGAGCAGCAATAGTAAACAGTAGCTTAATGATCAGGTTCAAGAGACCAAATCATCTCAGTGGATGCGGAGAGAGGGCTCAGCCGCCTGCACAGGACGTGGGCACCGCCTGCACGCAATGTGGGCAGAGCGGCCCTCAGCACTCCCGGCAAGGACAGGGGGCCCTTGTTTTGGGGCACTGATCCACGTGCAGCTGAGTGTAAATGCTGACCTGGGTCCACGGACTCCCATGCATCTGGGCTGAAACCTTGGTTCATGACACAGCTGAGTAAATTTGCACAAGTGACACAATTTCTCCTATTTTCTCCCATGTAAAGAATAGTCCTCATGGGACTGCATGAGGTGGCCCAGGAAACGCTGCTGGCACTGCGCGCACTCAGTGGCTGTGAGCTGCCTGCCTGGGGATAGAGCCCTGCAGGGTAGGGGAGTGACCCCCTCACACTGGTACTTCTCTGTCACCCAGAACTGCAAAGCGCTGAACCTCCCAGCTTCCTGTGCCACCCAGTTTGGGTGGGTGTCTGGCGCCCAGGCGCGGGCTGACCCTGCTTCCCTCCAGCCTGGTGAGTCGGTTCATCGTGCTGCTCCGTGAGCTCCCTCTGGAGCCCGATCGCCTCCCCAGGCTTTGGGCCACCTGCAAGCTGGATTCCAGCCTCCTGAGCAGCGTCAGCAGAACACGTGGATTTCCGACTCCTCCCATGTGCAGTTGTTTGCCATGCTGTCCAGCCTGTCTTTGAGATCCTAAGGCCAATTATAATCCAACACTGACAATAACAATGAGCGCTGTTTGAGGTCACGGTCCAGGGCGGGCCCTGGCTGTCACTTATCATAAGCTCTCAGCCACCCTGTCGTGTAGCAACAGTGGAGGTAACCAGATCACACGGGCTAAATTAGCCTGTCACTTGGGTGACACCCAGGCCAGTGCTCTTTCCACCTTCACCCCTGCCCAGGTCTGGGTTTGCACAGCTCAGCAGCCAGTTCACCCAGGCCTACAGGCAGTGGGTCCTTGGGGAAGTCCATGCTTCAGGCCCATGGCAAGGCCACCTCTCCCAACCAGCAGAGCCCAGACGCTAAGCATCCATCCCTGAACTGCCGCTGGTTTTGTCTTGAGAAAAATGAACCCAGAAAGTACGTTCCTGCCATTCTCAACTTCTCCTTTAACTCTGCATTTCACTGATGAGTAGATTTTATTGATTTTTTTTACTTGGAAGTTTTTAGAAACCCAGCAGATTGATTATAGGAAATCAAAGCCACTCAGAGAGAGTTAGTGAGCCCTGTTTTATCACAGGCCAGGCTCAGAATTGTTTCAACAATAACCTACTTTACCTGCATTAAAATATACCTTTTTGCCCTCATTTGAGGAGTATAACAATGAAGCAAAACTGAAGGAACAAAACAGCAGCAGACTCACAGACTCCAAGAAAGGACTAGTGGTTCCCACAGGGGAGGGGTAGGGGAGGGAGAAGGGGACTGAGGGGTATTATGTTTAGGACACATGGTGTGGGGGATCGTGGGGAAAACACTGTAGCACAGAGAAGGCACATAGTGGATCTGTGGCACCTTGCTGCACTGATGGACAGCGACTGCATTGGGGTGTGGGGTGGGGACTTGATAATATGGCTGAATGTAGTAACCACATTGTTTTTTCATGTGAAACCTTAATAAGAGTGTATATCAATAATACCTTAATAAAAGATTTTAAAAAATAAAATAAAATATACCTTTTTGGTAGAAGAATGACTAATATTGAGGAGCCTTGCAATTTCCATACCATTGTTGGAACCCCTAATCCAAAATTATGTCTTTAATGCTAATGATCAATCCATGAACAGTAACTGTGAAGCAGAATTGAGGTTGGCCAGATCAACCACGTTTCCTCCAGTGGGAAATCCCTGTGGGGTCTTATCTTGGAGGCATCACCGTGTCCCCTTCCCATGCACTCTCCCTTTGTTTGCTACCTGAAAAATCACTCATGAAATGGTTGAAATGTGTCCTCATCTTGGATTTTTACTCTTAAAAAATAGGGGGAAATTTATCCCATTACAAATGTAACCAGGTGTAAGAAAATTTGGAAAATGGAAAAAAAAAACCAAACCTCATAATCCTGACAAAATGAAACAACTGACGGTTCATCGCAGATGTCCACACCGCGAGCCTTGTAGATGTTAAGACGGAAAGTCTTCTCAGTGTGGAGCGGTGGGGAATCACTTCCGTGGCTTTGGGACTGCCTGAGGGCCTCTGATACACAGGGGGCAGGCCACCATGCCTTCCCCAGCAGGGCAGCTTTCTGTTGCGTGTGCATGTCCGTGTGGGCGTGTATGCGTGTGTGTTCTCCCCTGCCTTCTTTCTGCTGGTGCCATTCGTATTTATTTCTGATTCCAAGTCTTGATTTTCTGCATTTCCTTCCTGGTGAAGTTCTTTAAGAGATGAGTCTTTCATGATCTGTGCTCTCCGATCCCACACATGCAACAGAAAATGGATAAATAGCAAATAGAAACTGCCAGTCTGCTTGGGACAGTGGGCCCAAGCGCACGCCGAGGTTCACCCACACCCAGGCCATGCACCTCACCGGACAGAAGCATTTCACCACCTCAAACAACTTGCTAATGAATTCTGAGATGAAATCTCCCGAGTTTGTGCAAATACCATTTTGTAGCCCAGTATTTCGGGAAAGCCACTGGTCAGAGACTCCGAAAGTCTAAGGGTTCTAGTTATGATCTTTCGCAAGTGGCTTGCCCTCCCATCTGTAAATGTGAGAAGTCTCCAAGGCCCTCTTGGTGGAGGGTGGGGGGGAGAGGGGGATGCAGGCTTCCCTGGCTCCCTGGCCACCACAGCCCTCCTCTAAAGGAGCTGTGACGGGGACACCCCCACTCCCAGCTCCACCCTGTCCTGGACTCTAGGACCTGGACCTGTGCTGTCCTAAGGCAGGAGGGATGTCTGAAGCTTCAGGCCCTCGTTCTGGGCTTTGCCATGAGATCTGGCCCTGACGTCCCAGCCCAGTGCAGGGAACTGGGCTTGAGTCCAATTTATTTAGGCAGCAAACACAAACGGGCCCTGCTCAGAGCTGGGCGCTGCTCCAGGATGCACAGGAGCAGCGCTCTTCCTACACCGAGCAGCTGTGGGGAGGTAGACAGACAGCACAGCACGTCCTCATGCCTGCCGCCGCCTGTGCCCAGCCCAGCAAGAGGACCTGTCTGGGTCCCTGGACCTGAACCTGGACCTGGCCTGCACCTGTGACCTGCCTGGTCACCACCCACCACCTGCACTCACGCCCTCCTTTGCACCCTTCCTCCTCGGGGATTTTTGAGTTCTGCCCTGAGCCTGGGTCTGGGGGCCTGAGGCCAGGATTTCTAAGAGCTCCCCGCTCCCGGCCTCACCGGTGTGGGCTGCGTCCTCCTCCTGAGATGCCAGCACTCAGGCTAGGCCTCCCGCATACCCACAGCCTCCAGGGCAGATGAACAACGGATCATTTTTTAGCCTTAGTATGCTGCCATGTGATATTTAGGCATCCTTATTTTTATTTGCTAATCTGGCCACCCCACCCAAGGTAGACCAATCAAATTCTCTCCTGCAGGGCCTTGAACCTACAGTTCAGCATAATATCTTCAGGTGACAGTGGGGCAGCTGGATCCCCCAGGTAGAGAAAGAAGGGAGGGATCTGATCTGCAAATGGAGGGAAGGAAGCAGAAGGCGGTAAGAGGCAGTACCTTCCTCTCTCGACATTTCCTGACCACGGGCCAGATTCCTGGCTTCACATGACCTACGATGCTCTAGTACGCTTATCATTAATTCCCCTCCTCAGGTGAGGGGCCCAGCCAGCATGTCCTAGGTGAACCCCTGTCCTCGGAACCTGGGCTGACCAGCTAGTGTGCATGAGGTTGTGTTTGATGCTTCTGGCCCCATACACCATGATGTCCCATTCCACACAGATCCCCTCTCCCCTCACCCGACACCTGCACTCACATCCTGTCTGCCCCACCTCCCAGGTCTATGTCAGCTCCATCTTCTCCGCCTCCCATGGCCACCGCCCTGCTCTGGCAGCAGCATGTCTTGCCTGGATCATTGCCATGGCTTCCTAATGATTTTTCTCGCCTCCCTTGTTCTCTACCCAGCAGCCAGAGCACCTGTCCTCAAACATAAACCTGACCTGCTGTCCCACCCCCTGTTTGGTTTTTCCCTAGAGATCTCTGTGGAGTCGGGCAGCCTCTCCTCTTCCCTTGCCATCCACCCACCCCATCCTCTACTCAGCCACACCGGCTGGCTTCCATGTCCTCCGTCTGAATCTCTCACCACAGGGCTTTTACACATGCTGCACTGCCTGTCCCCTTCACCTCTCTCTTTCCCAGCCCCTGGGATTCAGCTTGGGGTCCCCAGCCTGCTCTGACTCCCTCCCCCACTCCTAGCCGGTGTGACAGTTGCTCCTGCACTGGGCTTACTGTGCCCCGTGGTCCCTGGACCAGCAGCAGTCCTGGGAAGGCATTAGAAATGTAAATTCTCAGGCCCTGTACACTTCCCTGAGTCAGAAACCCTGGTTGGGGCCCAGCAAGCAGTGTTTCAGCTAGCCCTCGGGTGGGTCCGATGCTGGCTAATGTCTGAGAATCACTGCTGTATTGTCATTGCATGTCTTCTTGTTTGAAATGAATGGTTTGAAAGCCTTGAGAAGATTAGAAGGACCAAAGTATCTTCATCAGCTAATGGCATGTAATTGATTCTTGGTGGACGTTTGCGGGTGGAAGGAAAGGAGGGAAGGGAGGGAAACTAGAAGGAAGGAAGAAGGCAGGGAGGGAAGCAGGTAGCCACAGTCCTGCTCACAGCACACTCTGTCTTTCTGCCCCTCCGAGTCCTTCTGGACACAGCCACCCCCATTCTGGCACTTTCCCATCTCTCTCCTGTGCGCTGTAAGGTTGGGCACAGCGCCCGTGCGGGACACAGGCTCTGGAAACCAGTCATCCTGGTTCAGAAGCATCGGCAGGAGTTGCCCAGCCACCAGTGGGCCCCTTGCATTCTCATGTGGAGCTGGGCGCCCAAGGAGACCCACGGTTGCCCACATGGTTGAGGATGGTGTTGGAGCTCGCCGGCAGGAAGGGACCATAACTGCTGTCCCTGAATGCAAAGGCTGCTTCAGAGTGTGTGTCCAGGCGCGTCTTCTGTCTCCCACACCCCTTCTGTTCTCCGTGGGAGTCAGCTTGGGCACGCACTGACCATGGCCCTGGACAGGGAATCCTTAACGCCTACTCCTGGCCTCCACTCGCCAGGCTGTCCTGAATCAAAGAGTCTCTCGTTGCCCTGCCAGGCCTGAGTTGTCACCAGCTTAACAGAGTGGCCAAGAGCCACAGGGGTCCATGAGAAGTGACCCACCTTGGGGGGTGGAAAGGGGGCTGGTCTCTGACACAGAAGCTTATGGAGAGTATCCCCTCCCTCACTCAGTGAGAAGGAAGCAGAGGCCGGGCTCAGGCCAGTTTTCCCAAAGAAAGAACTCGGAGGACATGTGGAGATCATTTGTTCTCAGGCAAAGGGTCTTTCCTACAGAAGTAGCCGTAGCCACCTTCAAACTGGCAGATACAACATTCTGGTCCTAACCACAGCTCCCCCTTCCCCACAGAAACAGTGGGACCCTCGGGCAGGACGCCAGGTCTACGGGGTCTCCATCGAAAGGGAGAAGTACCATGTGTGTCCTCAGGACGCTCCCACCACCTTCGCAGCTCAGAGCCTTCGGGTCACTCACCTGAGCTGCCATTATGACCTCAGACCAGCAAAGCTCCTCAACGCTTTCAAAGCCTGGATCCCACCCAGTCCTGCCCAGCATCCTGGGAAGCACGGACTTCAAAAGACCCAGCAATCAACGGGAAGACTGAGACTCAGAGAGGACAGGGCTCTTGGCTGGGAAGGGAAGGAGCAGCGAGGGGCTCCAGTCTTCAGATGCTGCTGCCCGATCGGACGAGGGAAAACTATAAAAGAAAACAGGAAAGCCTGTGTAGAGAAGGCCCTGATGCAGCTGGTCCAAGTACGACAAGGTGGCAGAGGCTTTTCCAAGCTTCCAAATCCTTTCAGCATGTGGGAAGGAGGCAGAGGGGGCCAGAAAGAGTCCAAACACAGGACTGCTTGCTGGTTATTTTCTGCGTGGGTTTCAGACCACTTGACACCCAAGGGCCAGTCCCCCATCCCCTCTCTGAGCTAGGCTACAGCAGACTGGCTCACCTGCAGGTACATGATCAAGGGGGAGCCCGTCCACAGGCTGCCCGGTAACTTAGGACCTGTGTGGTCTGCTTGATAAGATAAATAAGTCAAGCCAGGCCAGTCCAATTCCTTTCTCTAGAAGTCAGCAAGCAAAAACTCAGCGGGGATTCAACGAGAGTTTGTGGAGAGAGGCCTGGGAGCTTGTGATGGGCCTGGTGTGGCTGATGACCGGGAACCTGGGGAGAGAAGAGGGACATGTGGGCAGATGCAAGGAGAAACGGAGAGGTGAAGAGGGACATGTGGGCAGATGCAAGGAGAAACGGAGAGGTGAAGAGGGACATGTGGGCAGATGCAAGCAGAAACGGAGAGGTGTTCAGGAAGGACCGCATGGCCGGCCTGCATTGGCCCCACGCCCATGAGAACCAGTCTACTGGAAACCTGGATTCCTGAGCCATCTCGGCAGCACTTAGAGTGGGCCTCGCTTTACTTAAGCTACCGAGGCTGAGTTTCTATCCCTATTAAATTATTTAAAATCAGAGACAAAGAAGCGCTCAGGTCTAACTCATATTCCTCATCTGTGGAAACCGAGGACCACCAGGTCCTCAACCAGGAATCCACGGTTCCCATGCCACCCAGAGTCATTAGCAAAGAACTTGCCCAGGCCGCCTGGTGATATGCCAGGGTCCCAGGCAGACCCCGATGGCAATGGCCTTTGAGTTAGGGAGCTGGAGAAGCAATACATCGGCTCCCCTTTTTAAGCTAAACACAAATCATTCTGTTTCTAAATAAAACCTCAGGGAGAGACCAGACATCTCTTGGCATCTCGTTAGCATTTGAAGGGTACATAGAGGCCGGTCTATGAAAAAGTAGGAAGGGTTGATTTTGTCACTGTGACATACTGAATACCACGGCCCATTTCTGTCTGGGGCTTACCTGAAGCTGTGCTGAGCCAGCAAGAGGAATCGTTGAAGAACACGATGTGTTTGCCAGTCCGGTTTCAGTTTAGCTTTCCCGTTTGGCTAGAGGAGCTGGCAAGTGTAAGTGCTGATTCGGTTTGGCTCTCTGACTGAAACAGAAGAATTGGGAAAATTAAACATATTGGTGAAATCTAAGCATACTCTATTAATGCCCACATCCTAACTAATATTTTGAGTTTAATTTTCAGTTAGTAATAATAGTTCACATTTATTGTATGCTTACTATGTGCAAGGAACTTTAAATTCATAATCACATTTAATTTTCACAGTAACCCTAGGATACAAGTATATTCTTATAGAAACAGAGTAATTATGATATGGGTCCCTCCCGGGAGATTGCCCAACATGCACAGCAGGGGGTGGCCATGCCAGGTTCCAACTCAGAGGCCTGCTCTCTCTCAACGTTTTGGCCACATCCCCCTGGAAAGGTTAGCTAAGGAAACAGATGACTGGTTGTTTGTTGGAGGTACAGACAGGGAAGATAATTCAGGAATCTGTAATTGCTCATCCCTGCTGGGGGATATTAGCTAGACATTAGCTGTGACACGTGAATCATGACATTTGTTTCCGGCTGAGTTATTACCTATGCACAATGGTGCTTGCCAGCTTGCCAGCTTGGTTTAGGAAATGCTGGGAAACGATGGTCCTCACTGCTTCCAGTTGCTCCCCACTGTCCGTGGCTCAACCAGGAATCCACTGTTCCCACGTCACCTAGAGTTATTAGCAGGCAGCCCCTGACCTTAGTCCTACGTTGGTAGAGTGAACTGTGACCCCCTGGGACAGTTTTAGAGATGTTGATATGTTCCAGGCCATGAACTCTTCAGATACCTTCTGGGAACACTGAATTGCAGATCTTCGGAGGGCAGATGCTCAGCAAGCCTTGATGAAATGTGTCAGGGTCACCTCACCTTCACCCTGGCCTGGGGCTCCAGGGCCGCAACTGACCTCAGAGAGCTTCCCTTGTCCCTGCTCTTGCTGCTGTGTGGGAGACCTGGGGCTGCCCTCGCTACCCTCAAGGGGAGCTGACAGATTCCTCAGGAGATCCCGGGGCTGCTGTGGGCAGAGAGGAAAGGCCTGCCCAGGAGCAGCCCCTCACTGCTGGGCAAGTCACTGCCCCTCTGTGCTTCAGCCTCCTTATGCCAAAAAGAAGGGGTGACGGTGGTCTGAGGAGGAGAGGGTTTGACTGTGACTGAGAGAGGCAGAGACCCAGCTCTGGTTACTTGCGGGAGTTACTTGCGGGGGGGGGTTACAGTGCCTGTCCCCTGGCAGTCTTCCGCCAAGTTGCCACCCCATGTAGGAAGACGCAAGGCCTTCATCATGAAATTTGCAAAGAACACTGTCATTCCTGTGCTTTAAAATCTGTGAAGGGCTTTTCATCTATTCAAAATAACTGCAGCTCCCAGTCCACCTGTCCCCCATCCGGGTCTGTGTCCCAGCCTGGGAGGAGTTCCTTCCTCCCCACATCAGGCCCTTGGTCTTCCTGCCCCTTCTCATGCTGCTCCCTCCTATTTGCCCTTTAGGAGTCAGCGTGAAGCCCCCACCTCTGGAAGCCCCTCTTCCTGGAATCCATATGCGCTTCTTGTGTGCATCCCAGCAGGGCACTGTCACTCTGACTTGTATTTGAGTCATTCATTCATTCATCAGACACGCTCTGAGTGCCGGCTCTCCACTGGAGAGAGATGCTCAACAGACCACCAGTTAGAAATGGAGGGGGCAGGCAGTGCCCAGGCTGGGACAGAAGGCACAAGCCTGGAGGTGATGAATAAGCCACCTGTATCCCAAACTCCCCATCCAGTTATTTTACTCTTGTTTATATTTCCATGCTATATAGAATCTCATTCCATTTTTTTTAAAATTCACATTTGTATCCTTTCCATGGGGAATACCTATTAAAAATATACCACACATATGTGGTTCAAATGAGGTACTGCTGTGGAGGGTGGCAATTAAAGGCCACCTGGATGTCCTGCGGGTCGAGGGTCCCCATTTCCTGCCCACAGGCCCATCTGGTGCTGCACACACAGCAAACAGGTGAATGTCCCGTGGCCCAAGGCGCAGAAAAGGGGCAGAATGGCTAGGGACAACTTCTCCAGGGCAGGCACCCCAAAACGGGAAAGGCCTAGCGCCTTCCCGTTCTCAGTCCTGCTCCTCCGAGCACAATGCTTCACATAAAAGTACAGAAAGAGGGTTTCCCCCTGCCAGGCGGTTTGCACTGTAATTTCTCCAACATCCAGGAACCTGATGCTCCCATCCCCCAGGCCAGAAACCTGGGAGGGTGATTCACAGGAAAGCTCTGGGGCTCCCTGCCCCCTTCCCCCGTCCGTCCCCCCATGACCCCCTCCATCCCGCCGCCCCCACCACCGGGTGCCCCACCCTCCGCCGGCCCCGTGCGCCCCACTCCACGCGCGCTCTTCCGCGCTCCGCACGCCGCCCCGCAGGCCCTCCGCCCGCTCCCGGCGGCCCCCCCACGCCCCCACCACCCCTGCCAGCCGTCCGGTCCTCTTCTCCTTTAACACGGCCCCAGCTTTATGAACACTTAGTCTGGAGAGCGTGCCATCGTTCTTACCTCTAAAATGTTGGCACGGGGCTCGTGGCAGGATTTGGGGACCTGCCTGTTGGTGGTCTGAAGGCAGCCGCCGTGGAGGCCGTCAGGACAGCCTTGGTTTCCTGCCTGCAGGGAGGGGAGAGTCCCCGCCACCCCCCCACCCCCAGGCCCGAGGTGCTGCCCCACCCGGGACTGCCCGGGGGCAGGGCCCTCGGGGCGCCAACCGCCCGGTGTGTGCAGCGCGGGACTCGGCTGGGGGGGCAGAGGCCGGCGGGGCGGACTCCACACTGGCTGGACCCGGGGCTCGGGGAGGCTGCGCCCCCGCCTCCTTCTTGCTCTGTTCAGGCCCTGCGCGCAGAAGGCCTGTGCTGGTGAAGGAGGGCAAGGGAACAGGGTCAGAGTTGGTGGGAGGAGGGCCTGCAGACACGTGTCCCCTAAGGCCAATGGGGTCTCCCTGGTGGGGTGAGGAGACGCTGGGAGCAGCCGGGGCCTCGCCCAGGCCGGGCAGCCTGCTCCCGGGGCTGCCACCCCGCCTCCCCTGCTCCCCTTTTCATTTTTCTTCTCAGACAGAGGGTAAATACTGAGGTCAAGATCATGTCTTCGAGTTCATCCCAGTATCCGGTATAGTGCAGTGATGTGTAAGTGCTTAATGCATGTTTTCTTGAATGAGAAAAAAGAACAAGTGAATGAAGGAATGAATGAAGGCAACTGGGGACCCGAGATTGGTCTAGGTTTAGATTGAGTTACAGAGAATCTTTCCACCTTTCTCCATATTTATCAAAGCCAACTTAGTGGGTTTTCAAGATAAGATGCATTCAATTCATTCAACTACCAAGCTTTTATCTAGCGCCTGCTATATCTCGTTTTTGTACTTGGGAGCCCTGAGGGAACTTCCTATCTGACAACATTCTTAAACTCTATCAGAGCTCGAAACTCAATTTCTAGAATCCCAACAGACATAACCAGGGGTGGGAAAGAGACAGCCCTTCTGACTGAGTACCCTTGTAGGATTTTTTTCCCCCTCTAGTGAAATGTATTCAAGAATGACAAGATGTCAATAGATTCCTAAGTTTTCAAATATCTCTTTGAAGAATCAAACCCTGGGCTACATCTTCCTGTCTGTCTAAACAGGTAATTATACTTGGTGTATTAAAGTCTTATATCTTTGACCTATCCAGTGCACAAAAAACAGTTTAACCTTTAAACCAAGTCATGCACACCATTTTACTCCTAGAAAGATGAATTTATGTTATTCCGTCAAATCAGTATCAACCTGACCTTTAAGCACATCGGTGTTTCTTGGAAAAATATTATGGCTGGGATGCCTACCGAGGTAAACAATATTAGCTGCTCCGACCCAGTGTTGAGCCACGCTGCGCGTAGGCCTATCAGAATGAGGGGCTGGGAGGCAGCGGGGCCCAGAGCTCTTCTGACAAACTCCACAGGATATGCAGAACAATGTAAATGCTCCAGAGTTGGCAGATATATTTCTATATTACTGTTTCAGAGACAACAGCCAAGGTGAATCATTTCCCACCACCTACCATTCCAAATTATTTCAAATTCTGAAGGGACCCTATTTATTTCATTGGTAGCTAGCAATTTACTTAGCTGAAGATCATTATATTTATATGTCTGTGAAATCCTCACAATAATTACACATTTGAGCTATCTCAGATGTGCTATGCGTATTCTCATTAGTCGTATACTTGGAAGGATATTATCACATTTTTGTAACAACCTTCTCAACGTACATGTAAAGCGCCCAATTGGATGTGAACTTTGATTCTCATGGCTTTCTTACATATCAGATTTATCAAACAGCAGGACAGCCTGCATTCACATGCAAATGCTTACAGAATGCTGGGAAATTGTCTTAATTTCTCTTTTCTCAAGATCACATCAGTACAGCAGCCCTGGAAGATATTGTATTGGGCAGCAGGGAGAACAAACCTAGCTGAGATCTAAAATTACTTCAGGAGCTTACCAAAAAGTTCCATAACGGGAAATATTTATAAGGCAGTATGCTGCTTTCCCAGCCATAACGTCACTGAAAGATCAGGATGATCAAGGCATTTGAAATTGCCAGTGTTCTCAAGCAAGTGTCCCCGGGTTGAATTCTCTGGACAGCGTTCATGAGGCTGGTTGGTCTATCTGAAAGGTCTATTTTGTCATTTTAAAGTCAGAGATTATTGGAGGGAACAGACCCCCTGGTGGTTTTGCGCCTGTCTGCCTTCCGCATGTTTACTTTAGGAGGGTCCACTATTCTATAAACGAAGTGATTCTCAGACCATCTCTAATACTGATGGCAAATGACTGTGATAGGAGACTCTCCCTCCTGAGCAATGATTCCAAGGGAACGGGGCCATTCATGTGCCAGAGAACATTATAAGAACCACTGAGCTCAGGACCGGCGTGCGGGATGGGGGCTTGGAGGGGCTTCTACGGCATGTCCAGTGGTTTACCAGAGCACATGATTTTGTACACCCACTGTGTTTTCATGTGACCCCCACACTAGATGGTAAAGTCCATGGACTGTGTCTGCTGGTGTTCACCTTCACATTGTCAGTGCCTAGAATAGTGCCTAGCACACAGTGGGTGCTCCATAAAGTTATTGAACATCGAGGTGTGAGTGAGGGAATTATCTGGACCAACTCTACGCCTTTAGCCTTTAGATGGGATGCTAGAGTATCTCATATTGCCCCCCTCTGAAGCTGAGAAATTATGTGACTTAAAAAAAAATATCAGGTGTGCTTAAAGTCAGAGTCTCTAGACCCACTAGGCCTCTGTCACATTCCTCCATTCATTGAACAGAGATTTAATGAGCACCTGCTATGTGCCAGGAACATGCCGAGCACAGGAGCAGCAACCATGAGCAAGTCTCACGGATCCGGCCCTCACAGAGCTTCTAGTCTAAGGGAAAACAGATGCTTAGCAAGAGCTCCCAAGAGAGGACCTTCACAGAGCCAGGGGAACAGAAACTGAATGAGCCCACAGGAGAGCACAGAATGTGGTCCTGGTTAGTATTTCTGTGCGACAAACTACTCCAAAGCTTGGTGGCTTAGTAGGGGACTTTGTGGAATGATGGGAAGATTCTGCATCTCGGTTGTGATGGTGGCTCATGACCATACATCTGTCAAAACTCAGCAAACTATACACCAAAAAAAAGGTGATTTTACTTATTCTAAGTTCTTCTTAAGAAGTTGACTTTAAAAACTAAAAAAAAAAAAAAAAAAATAGCGAAAACTAAATTTCAGAGGCTGAAAACAGCAACCACAGATTTTCCTCACCAATACTGTGGGATGAGAATCCGGGCTGGACAAAGCTTGTCCCTCCTCCACAAAGCCAGGGGCATCGGCTACAAGGACCCACAGACTGGATGTGCCTAAGCGGCTAGAGGCCCAGATCTCTGGGAGACTATGTCCTGGGCTCTGGGCTGGCGACTGGAAGACTAGAACACCTCTCGTACCACCTCCATCCCGGCCTCTCTGTGACTCTCATTGAGTGCCTACTGTATGCCAGGCTCTGCTGTGGACATGTGGTATACAGCAGTTATCATAATAGACAAGTATCCTTGCCCATTGGAGCTGACACTCCAGAGATGCAAGAAAGACAATCAATATTATAAATAAGCAACTTAATAGTCTGTTAGAGGTAACAGGGTATGTTAGAGGAATAAAAGCTTTAAGCAAGGTAAGTGGGGAAGGGCAGGACAGGAGGGGCTATTCTGTGTGAATGGCACCTGCTGAGTTGCACAGCTAATGCTCCTGGTATTTTGTCTTTGCCAGCGTTATGGTGTAAATGGTGTTTTGTTGCAGTTTCAGTTACATTTTCCTGGTTCCTGGGGGGCTGAGCATCTCTTCACATGTGCGGGAGACAGCTAGCTAGTCTCCAGTCTGCATGCAGCCTCTTTTTTGGGGGTACAGCCTCACTGCATTTTCCAGCCTCCCAGGCATTTAGCTGTAGCCTCCAACCAATAGAATGTCAGCTGTAGCATCTCCACCACTTCCAAGTCAGTGATAAAAACCTCTTTTCTTCTTCCAGCTGCCCAGTTCCTAGGGAAACTTTGAAAGACACCTTCTGAAGATGGCAGAGCCTCCAGCAGCCTAGGACCCTGCAAGGCTGTGAGGACCAGAAACTTACGCCTCCCCTTACCAGCCTAGAACGTTTGTCCTTTTTATATGAGCAAGAAATAAAGTTCTACTGTGAGGTCTGTATGCACAGCAGCAAACCCATCCTAATATGCTTATTGTTCATTTGTTTTCTCTGTTCTGAGGATTATCTGCTCAAACCTTTGCCAAGCTTAGTATGGGGTTATTTACTCTTTTCTGTTTACCTGTAGGAGTCCTTTATATCCTTGCTATTCAAAGTGTAGTCAGTCTGTGGACCAGCAGCACAAGTTTCACCTGCAGAATCTCAGGCCCCACCCAGACCTGCTCAATCAGAATCTGAATTTTCAAGAGATCTCCCAGCGATTCTGGGCACATCAGAGTCTGAGAAACTCTCTTCACACATTCTGCAATAATCCTTCATCTCTGATGTGCATCGAGTTCATTTTCTTCCAGTCTGCAGCTATCTTTCCATCTTTGGGCTCTATCTTCTCGTGCACGGATTTTTAAAAAGTTGTTATGTTGTGATATTTACCAAGGTTTTATTTTATGGTTAGTTTGTCCTTTGTCTTTCAAAAAATTCTCCTCTCCCTGAGGCCGTAGAGATAGCACGCTATACTTTCTTCTAAAAGCTTTAGTTGTTCTTTTCACAGATTGTTCTTCTCCCTGGACTTTCTATTTGTCTGTGGCATTCCATAATGCTCTCATTTCATTTTTTCATGTGGCTAACAATTATCCCAGCGCCATGCCTTGAATTAATCCAGCCATTCCTGGCAGACTCGTAACGCTGCCCTGGTCATAGGTTTCCATCTCCTGTGGCTCCTGTCTCTGGTCTCCCTATTCAAATATTGCTGTGGTGTCATCTGCCTTTTTTTTTTTTACACCGAACCATATATATTCGAACATTTCATCTGCATCATGAGGTTCTTTCATAATGTGCATCTTAATGGCTGCCTGGTGTTCTGCCGTCCCTCATTCTGCTAGATACTTACGCTGTTTTCCATTTCACTCTGTTGTAAATAACACTGGGGTGAATACCCACCACACAGTCTTTGCACACCTGATGCTGATTTAAGATAAATTCTTAAGGAATGAAATAACCAAGTAGACATATTTTGAAAGCATTTGATAGATTTTGCCAAGTCGCCCTCCAGAAAAATTGTGCCAATTTATATTCAGACCTATTTCTTTCCACCTTCCTCAACATCTTAAAACCTCAGCATTTAAAAACTGCCAGTATCATAGGCAAAATAAATAGATATACTGTTGCTGTCATTCATGTGCCTTTGATGACAACTGAAAACCAATACTTTTTTTTCATTTTTCAGTACACAGTTTATTGGCATTAAGGATGTCCACTGTGTTGGTAAACCTCACCACTATTTCTGAAACATGTTCATCACCCCAAACAAAAACTGTTGACCATTAAGCAATGACCCCCAATTCTCCACCCACCCCACCTCCATCCCTGGCAGCCTCTAATCTACCTCCCTACTTCTGTCTCCATGAATTTGCAAGTTCTAGATATTTCATATAAGTGGGAAGATTTCATATGAAGACCAACATTTTTTATATGCTTATTGGCCTTTTGTATTTTCTTGGTTTAATGTTATGTGAGAGACTATTGTTCTAAGCCCATGTAGGTGTGGGAGTGCATCCTTTTATTGAAGGAGACAGCTCTTTATATATGAAAACTAACAACTCTTCTTTGGGTTTTGCAAATATTTTTGCAATTTGCATTTTACTTTTTACTTTTGCTTGTGGTATTTTTTTCAATATGACATGGTCAAATCTAGCCATGTTTTTCCTTTAATATTATACTAAAGGAAAAAAATAAGTCATAGCCCCCAATTTTTCCTCTGTGTTTTTTGTTCTTCACTATTTTGTTTTTCACATTTTACTGTGAAATTCCCTTGTTAGTTACTCATCCCTCAGGTGGCAACTGCATCTTTCCTGACTTCTCCAGCCAGGTAAAGCCCCCTGTTACGTGCTCACTGAGCACCAGGTACCTTCCTTCCCTTGTAGTACTTTCCATGATGGTAATGTCATTATAGCAGCAAGCCCCATGAAGGGAGGAGCTCTGGTTTTTTCACCTTTGTGTCCATGGCACCTGTCAAAACGCCAGTGTCTTGCCAATGGGTTTCAGCCCCGGGCAAGTTCACTATGGATTCAATGTGACCAAAGAAAATGACAGCAAAACGTCCTCAGGGAGAAAGGGTTATACCCAACTTTATTTCCAGGTGGCAGGTCAGTCACTAGAATCCCATTCACTCAGAGCAAGTCTGCATGCAGCAGGCCGGTCTCTGCCTCTGGGCCCCTCTGCCTGCACAGCTGTCCCACATAGCCGTCCTCTGGGCCTCTGTCCTCTGCACTGCCACCACTCCAGCCTCTGCTCTGCTCTCCTGCAGCCTTGCAGCCCTGCCACCGTGTGGTGCCCAGAGCCCTGGGTGGAGCTCTTTTTATAGAGTCAACAGCCATGTATTGCCCACAGGTGTGCAGTGAGCCAGTCAACCAGGGCCAGGTGAGAATCCTGGCCACAGGAACTCTCATTTTATCCACAGCCACGTGTCTGCATCCTGTGTCACACATGCGCTACCCCTCTGGCTTTATTTAGGGCTCCTGAGGATTTCTGTTTCTATCAGCCCTTACCTATATGTATGTAGTTCAGCTAATAGGCACATATATATGCACATATATAAACTCTCTCTCTCACACACACACACACACATGCATACAGTCCTATAGTTACACAGCTGCATCCTGTCCAGCCTTTTTCTGAGTCTACAGCCAGAGGAGGGGCTGCCTTGGCTCATTGGACCGTGTCATTCTCTTCTTCCCTGGTAATCCCCCTGGGCTTTGTAAACAGGCAAACTTAATACCCCAAAATAATTTTGTTTGTCTTATTTCTACAAGTCCTAAATCCCATCTTTGATTTGTTTAGTGCATTGGCTAAAACTTCCAGAACATATAGTCCTTTTCTAAACAGGAAAGAAAAAACCCTATGTAAAACCAAAATTGAAGGAAATGGCTACATTGTATTTAGGTTGTAATTTTTTTTTCAATTATAAATTCCGAAAGATATCCAGATGGTCTCCTGATGTGCACACAAAGATAATTTTCATCATTCTCGTATCAGTGCTAAAAGCAGCCAGCATCCGCACACCCCCGCAGCAGCCCATGCAAGGCGGCAGTGAGTCCAGCGGGCAGCGGCAAGTGAGGGCCACGCTCCCTCCCGCAGGAGGGTGCCGGGTACAGGCACAGCACCTGGGTGTCAGGAAAGCTAGGACCCAGGGCCAGCTGTGGCCCTGGGTTGGCACCCTGTCCTGCGGAAGCCACTGTTCCTTCTTCCCAATAAAGTTACCTGCCTCCCAGCGCTGCAGCCTGAGATTCCAGGCTTCCGCTGGAACAGCCCTTCTGGCCACATGGATCCCGCCACACCCTCCACCCCTACAGACCTCGATCCCTGAGGAAGGTAATCCTTGCCAGAGCAGATGCAAACCAAGTGAGGATTTAAATAAACATTGACTTGAAATCCTGCTGCAGCAAGGATATTAAGGAGATAAACCTGGGAGAATATCTTATATTGGCTGAGTTGAGCCTACTTGATCATGGAGAGAATAAAGCCTAAAGCACTGTCAGCCCATCACAGGAGCCCAGTGCTCTAGACGAGGGATTCTGGGGGACGAAGTCAGCAGGAACAGGACCAACAGGCCCAGTGGAGGCAGCAACAAGGGCTCAGATCCTTCACTGATGAGCGAGTACCACCCCTCAGGGAGCATTCCGCCACCTGGTCCCTGTCTCCTCTCACCCCTCCTCCAGCGTCAAGATCCATCCTTGTCTGTATCTTTCTGACCTACGTCCACCATGGTCCCCAGACAGGGTCTGGCAAGTAGCTGCTCAGCACAGTCCTACTGCGTGTCCGAGGAAGACAGGGAGAGAGGCAGGGAGGAAGGAGAGAAGGAAAGATGGAAGCCCCCACCAGCCGGCGCCTGGTTATTTTCGCCTTCCCGAGAGCACTTTTTAGATGCTCAAATGGTGAATTAATTTTTACTTTTTTCAAATCACTTTTTTTTTATTACAAAAATATGAAATCTTAAGAAAGGTAGGGGAAGATCAATTATCATCCAGAAATCATAGATCTCCTGTATTTTATTTTTTTTTGATACAAAACCCATCTAACTCTATGCATGACCTATATGCATATATTGTAAACATTTCTTACATCATCAAATATTTTTCTAAAATATAATTTTTAGTGGCTACGTAATCTTGCATCTTGTACATAAGCATTCTCCATCTGCCAAATATTTAGCTCCATTGTTTGAGCTGTTATAAACAGCTCTGTAATAAGCATCTTTGCCCCCCAAACCTTTGTCTAAGAATCTTCTTGATTCTTAGGATACGTTCTTAGATGGGGGATTATTGGGTCAAAAGATACAAAATTTTATGGTGCTGTTCATACGTACTACTATATTTCCTTACAGAAATGTACCAGTTCTGTCTGAAGTTATCCATCTCAACAAATCCTTGCCAGCATTAGGTATTTAAATTATAATAATAAAAATCTTTGCTCATTTCATAGTGAGAAATGGAAACTCATTGTTGCTTTAATGGGCTTTTCTTTGATTACTAGTGAAGCTGAAAATTTTCTCATTTGGTTACTGTCCATTTGTAATTTATCTTTTGTGGATTTTCTATTCATTCCTTCTTCCCTTCCTCCCTGCCTCTCTCCCTGTCTTCCTCAGACATGCAGTAGGACTGTGCTGAGCAACTACTTGCCAGACCCTGTCCAGGGACCATGGTGGACATGGGTTAGGAAGATACAGGCAAGGGTGACATATGACATATGTGGGGTGACTCACTCCAGCAGAGAACTATCAGACAGCTGATGGCAATTGCTGTGAGAGGTGACCACGTGACAAAATTTTAGTGGTGGTAAAATACGCATTTCTCATCTTAACCATGTTTAGATGTACAACTCAGTAATGTTAAGTATATTCACATTGTTGTGCAACCAATCTCCAGACCTTTCCATCTTGCAAAACTGAAACTCTATACCCATTAAACAACTCTTCAACAACGCAACCACACCCACACCATCACCCCTGGCACCCATCATTCTACTTTCTCGCTGTAAGAATTTGACTACTCTAGGGACTTCAAATAAGTGGAACCATATTTATCCTTTTGTGACTGGTTTATTTCTCTTAGTGTAACGTCCTCCAGGTTCATCCATACTAGCATATGGCAGGATTTCCTTCCTTTTTAAGGCTGAATATTCCACTGTATGGCTAGGCCACATTTTCTTCATCCATCATCCACTGATGAATACTTGCGTTGCTTCCACCTTTTTGACTATTGTGATGAATGCTGTTATGAACAAGTGTGTAAATATTTGAGACTCTGTTTTCAGTTCTTTTTTTTTATTGAAGTCTTGTTGATACACAATCTTATATTGGTTTCAAGAAGTATGCAAAATAGTGGCTCAACAGCTACCCACATTGATAAATCCTCACCCCCACTAGTGCAGTTACTGTCTACATAGAAGGTGTTACAGAATCACTGGCTATATTCTCCATACTGTACTACCATCCCCACGACCAACTTATATCATGACTGAGAACTTTTGTGCCCCTTTATTCCCCTCAGCTCTCCACCCACTCACCCCAACCCTTCTCCCATGGCAACCACCAATCAGTTCTCAGTGTCTATTTCGTTCATTTTGTTTTGTTTTGTTTTTAGATTCCACAAGTGAGTGAAATCATATGGTATTTGTCTTTCTCTGCCTGTATTATTAGCATAATCCCCTCTAGGTCCATCCATGCTGTCACAAATGGCAGGATTTCTTTCTTTTTTATGACTGAATTATTTTAATTTCTTTAGGATATATGCTCAGAAATGGGATTGCTGGATCACATGGTAGTTCTATTTTTAGTCTTTTGAGGACTCACCACACTGTTTGCATAGCAGCTGCACCATTTGGATTCCCATTAACAACAAAGAAGGGTTGCAATTTCTCCACAGCCTTGCCAACACTTGTTATTTTCTGTTTTTTTTATAGTAGCCTTCCTGATGGGCACGAGGTGATGTCTCACTGTGGTTTTGATTTGCATTTCCCTGATGATTAGTGATGGAGACCATCTTTTCATGTGCTTGTGGGCCATGTGTGTATCTTCACATTGGATAGCTTTTGACTTTGCATGGCGTGGCTCACAGCATCTTTCTGCAACAGCTCATTTTTTATAATATCTGTAATATGAAGCTAACTCGAAATCACCCCTATAATTGGCCAATTTCTGAGTGAGAGAAAAAGCTGGTGTCGGCCCCTAATCAACCAAATCGTCAGCAGCTCCTGGAACACCAGGCTTGAGGGCCCTGATAGGTGGGTCTGCATTGACTCTGAATGTGAGAGAAGTATTTTAAGTTCATCCCAGCTCTTCACAGCCTCACTGTGAATGATTTATCAGCAAATATGTACCCAGGGATTTAATAACACATTAAAGAAAAGATTGGAGGTCAATTATTTTGAATGACTGTCTATGCAGTTTGAATTTACAAATAATCAGTCGCCTCTTTGCTTTGGCTCTGGAGACAGGGCCTGGTGCCCGATTAATGGGGATCATCTTAGCCTGCCTCAGAGTGGACACCTGTGCAAGATGGGCTGGGCGAACACATGTGAGAGGACAGGCTGGAGG
The DNA here is from genome assembly GCF_040802235.1 of Manis javanica. Lineage (NCBI taxonomy): Eukaryota > Metazoa > Chordata > Mammalia > Pholidota > Manidae > Manis > Manis javanica. The sequence goes on along the minus strand of NC_133162.1, from coordinate 6,275,947 downwards.
GTTTTCTAGAGTGTTGATTTTTTTCCCCTTGTTATCACCAATTCTTGAGTCTCAGCTTTCAGAACTATCTGCAGTAAATTGTTTATTCTAACCTGGAGAAACTTTGTTTCTGGATCCCTTCTCCCAGATGCAAATTCTTGCAGGCTTAAGAAAGGCAAACTATTCCAGTGTTCATGGAAGCTGGCTGTTGAATATCCTCATCTCCCGGAAAGACCTCCCTTCTGCCCAGTGTACCCTAAGAACTTCCCAAACGACAGTGAAGGCTTTTGGGATGGCGCCGGGTGCTCATGTGAATACTGGCTGCATTGTCCTTCCCCTGGAGCTGGGGGCAGTGCTGGGCAAGTGTCGGGAGTGGGCAGGGCCCAGACAGCAAGGGGAGACCCTGAAAGCAGGTGGCCCCGCGTCTTGCAGTCCTGAGGTGGTTTGGGGTCTGATCTGAACCAAAGGATTTGGTTGTTCTGAGGAAGGGGAAGAGATGGGATGCGTCAGTACTGGTCAGGCTTGTTTGTAGCCAGAGGGTACCGTTCAGGCCCTGCGGGCCACTGGCTCCCTGCCACCTTAGTATTGTGGGCTAATCCTAACCGGAAGTTTTGGAGGAGTGAAAGGTGTGACTCCCCACAGATGACCAAGTACTCACACGATGTGCAATTCCACAGTTAAAAAAAAAAGGCAAGAAAACTGTAGTTGACGCTGAATGACGTTAATGGAGCAGAGTACAGGGAACTTGGGGCAGTGGGGTTTTAGGAGAGGGGCTCAGGCACAGAGGATGTCAGGGAAAGCCACTGCCCCAGCAGCAGGCACAGAGATCTAAGCGCAAGCCACCTTGTGCACAGAAATATAAGTAGGGCGAACAAAGAGGCCATAGCTGCGAGAAGGCCGAGGAGACCAACGTTTGGAGGAGAAGAAACAAGCAAGACAAGGCTTCCAGGAGACATGGTGGACTGTCCAGATGGCCGTCTCTCCATGTCTGCAGGGGAGCCCTCTTCCAGAATCCTGTGCTGATTCCGTGTCTCTCCCCTGGTCGCCTGGCACAGCCACCACGTGGGCACAGGGTCTCTACCAGCCCCGGTGCCCGCCGTGCCCAGGGACCATGCCTCCCTCATCCCTGTGTCTAAGCCCAGAGCCAGATGCAGGGCCTGGCACAGAGCCAGTGCTCAGGGAAGTTTGGTGAAAGGAACTGAAAATAGTTTAGATCTCCCCCCACCCCCATGCAAAGAAAAGTTTTTACATTTTCTTTCAAGTGAGATGAGAGGCTATTAATGGGGTTATGTAGAGAATGGAGAGGTGTCCAGATTTAAAGTGAAATTCAGGTTTGACCCAGAGATAACTTTGATGTTCTGGCCCAGTGCATAGTTTCATTTTTAAATATTTGTTTCCATCTGGGCTTGGCAGAATTGCATGTAGTAAAACCCCAGTTATGTTTTCTGTTCTAAAAAGGGAAATAGGAGGCTAACTGGAAGGTTAAACAAGACACATTTGTTACAAAGTTTTAAAATAATTTGAATAGCGTTATTGAGATGTAATTTATATGTATACAGAAAAGTCACTATGTCATAAAAGCACAGCTCAATGTAAACCCATACCCAGAACGAGAGACAGAAGGTTCCCAGCATCCCAGAGGCCCTGCCCTGGACTTTCAGGGGTCCTGGCACCTGGCCTAGTATAGAGCTACTTGGACAGCAAAGATCCCCTCATGGACACCAGGCTGTTTCCCACCTGAAGGCTGCCTCCACTATGGATGAAGGATGTGCCACGCCCAGCTTCCTCAGCTCTGGCTTGCTCCCTGGGGTCATGGGTTCTGTGGCAGACACGGTGGTATGCAGTGCAGAAGTCCCTGGCATGCACCTTCACCCAAGGCCACACCCCTCCCTGGGGCGACCCACATCCCATGTCTGATCAGTGCAAGGGATAAAGGCCAATCCATCATGGCCCACGGCAGGACCACTCTGAGGGCTGTCCTAGCTCTGGGCGTCCTGTGGGAACAGCTGAGGCTGTCCTCAGGCCGCCAGCACCACAGCCCTTCTCCTCCATCCCAGTCCCCTTCCACCCCTAACCCCGCCCCGCCCCTCCCCACCACAGGTGCAGCCCACGGGCTTCCCCATGACCATCCTGGTCGATGAGGTCCAGCTGGCTCTTGGCTTCCTGGGGACCCAGTCAGCAACCGTGGGCTCCCTTCAGCCCTCCGGCCTTCATTCCAAAGGCAGTGCTGGGTGCCTCCTCCGTCCTGGGCTAGGCCCCCGGTGCAGGAGAATATAAAGATAATAGTCATTAACATTCTTTGCTGTTTACAAAGCTTGTCCATGCTCACTATCTCATTAGGTTTCTGCTCATTCATTCACTCACGCAGCCAGGTAATCAGTGAAGCGCCTGCTCACGCCAGGAGTGAAGATATAATGAAGAACAAGGACTTTCCCTTCCTCCAAGAGCTCAAGTCTAATGCAAAAGGCTGATGTCAAAATAGAGAATTCTCCAGGTGCTAAAGTCCACAATAGGCCAAGCCACAAAGTGGAGAGATGTAGGGTGACCAGGGAGGTGAGGCCGCCACACCGAGCTGCCCACTGAGCTGGGACGAGCGGCACAGAGCAGGGCGGGTCAGGGCGCCGAATCCAAGACAGAGTCACAGACAGGCCCCACCAGCCATGGACCCTACACACAGGCTCGGCCACCCTGAGGCTCCAGGGGGCTTAGCCCAGGACAGCAGGGAGTCGGAGAACCTGGGGCAACCTCCCAGGGGTCTCCTCTGCACTCGGGGCCCTGCTGGCTGCGGCCAAGGCGGTAGAACTGGGAGGAGAGCGGGGAGGAGACGGCAGGAGGGAGAGGTGGAGTTCCAGGCGTGGGCGGTGGGCCGTGGGCGGTGGGTGGCGGGCAGTGGGCGGTGGGTGGTGGGCGGGAGGATTCCAAACAAAAGAAAAATCTCTGGGCAAGCTGCCCCAGGGTCCCTCTTCAAGCCCTGGATTAACTTAAATCCTTCTTTGCTACTTTCCAGAGTCAACAGGATTTGTTGAATCTTGTATCTCCTGTAAGGGAAGAACCCGGAGAGAACAAGATAGTCATAAAAAAAAAAAAATACAGTGAGATGTTTTCACTAATCTGAATTTGGGGCATATTGACACTTGAAAAAAAATGCAAATGTTTAATTGTGGGGTCAGATATACTTCTTTAGAATACATCTGCATAGAAGAATGATGAACATCACCTTATGCTTTTAGATGTTATAAAGATGAAAATAAATCTTGGCTATTTATCAAACTAATCACCCTAAAATCTAAAGACAAATGGGATTCCTAGGGCAGTATTCAGCCAACAATTTAATACGTAAGATTTTCTGATCAATAAACCATTGTCCTGTTAGAATATCTGAGCTATGAGTAGAGTCATTCAGAAAAAAAAAAAAATCTAGTAGCCTAAGTTCTTTGAAAGCATGTCTTTAAAATAATATTTTCTATTTAAGCATTGCATTTTACATTATTCTAAAACAACAGTGAACTTAACTTCAATAAAAAATATTAAAAAATTTTTTAAATCAGAAAAATGTCATAATTAAGTCTTTTATTCAACAAATCATTGAGGGCCAGTACCATGTGCCACCATATCATACAGCTCCAGGGGGAGCCATTCATGTTGCAGTCTCTGGAAATGGTCCCAGTGTACGTGAGGTTCTTGAGATAACGGTTATGGCCTGCATGTGAGTGTCACCCCCAAGTTCATGTGTTGAAACCTGAGCCCCAGTGTGACAGCTGGAGCGGAGGACTGTGGGAAGCCATGGCAGAGCCCCCGTGATGGACTCAGTGCCTTATAAGAGTAGAAGACCGGAATCTCTGTCTGGCAGGTGGAGATATAAGAGGACAGCCGTCAATGAACCAGGCAGAGGAGGGAGGCTTTCACTGTAACCCCACCTGCTGACTGTGCAGCATCCAGAACTATAAAAAAATCAATGTTTGTGGCTGAAGACACTCCAGTCCAGGTATTTTTGTTACAGCAGCCTGAGCTGACTATCACTGTACCTACCACAGTGATAGATACAATCCTCATCCTGCAGGGACACATTCGGACACATTAATTAGAATATGAGACCAAGGAGTGAGAAAGGCATCTCGGTGCAGAGGAGCTGGGCCCAATGTGCAGCCTCACCATTCCCGGGATTTGGGAAGTGCCGGGTGGGACTCCAAGAAGGTTAAAGGACAGGAGAGTCCCAAGATTCTCCAACTGAAAGGTGAAGAGACTTGGCCAGGCTCACCCAAGTGGCTTTAAAACCAGAATCACAATTTACAGCTTGTCCAGATTTGGTATGTTTACACTCACAGGTTAAAGGTTAGGCAAGTTATTGGTGCCTTTAAAAAAAAGTCGTAATGAAGAATATTTGAGACCATGTAATGACAAGAAACACCTGGCACGCTGACAGGGGGGAAATACAGCAGTGTGCTATCGCAGAATTCTCCCCTCTAAAAACAACTGACTTTGTATGCTTGGCCTGGGATGAAGCAAAGCTCTAAGGAACTCCATCCGGAGTCACTGCCTGAACCAGGCCCGCTTAATACAAACAGTACATGTGGTATCTAAATGATTTCCACCTCAGACACAAAAAACATAGCTGAAGTCCCACAACAGCTAATTTGCCATTGTGGCCTCTGATATGGATGGTGCAGTTGTGCAAAATCTTCCTAGAATCACCCTGCGGCAGACCTTCGGAGGGGAAACCAGGTAATCAGCTGCTATAGAGGTTGCCGCCTTTTGTAAGACTGGTCTCCACCGCTGAGCGAGAAAACGGGATGGAAAGTTTCATTCACCTGGAATTTTCCTCAGGGATAGTAGTGGATTTTCAGATGCAATTTGGATACATGGAAAGGTGCATCTTTTCAGGAGGATTCCTCTAGAAGACCTGAGAGAGGGCATGCACTTGTGCACAGCTGGTAATTGGCCACACTTTCCTAGCAGTATTTTTGTTTGAAAAACTGTTTTTAGAGATAGTTATAGAACAAAAAGCAGGATGGTAAAAAGTAATTATAGCTAACTGTCTGCCAAATGTCTGCTGGGTCCTAGGCATTCCAGTAGGCATTCCCTGGGTGAATGATCGCAGGTGAGTCGTAGCTGTCTGCGATGGTGGGAATGGAACGGGTGCTGAATGCTCAATATGCACCAGGTGCAGCATTAACTGCTTTATACTCATTATCTCACTCAACCCTCACAGCATCCTCTTGAGAATAACAGCAGTGTGGCTCCATCTTACAGACGAGAAAGCTGAGGTTCAGACCGGCTACTGAACTGCAGTCACATGATCACCACATGGACATTTACAACCACTGATGGGCAGGTCGGGATAGCTGCGGGCCGAACTGCCGGTGAGCAATGGATGGATGGGTCTTGGATGTCTCAGCACCGTGGAGACAGCCCTGCTCAGACACCGGGAGGGCGGAGTGTGACGTGTGTACACAGCATTCCAGGAGCTTGGCTGCCTGGACTTCATAAGAAACATTTTGAAAAAATAGTCTGTAATCAGAAAAACCCCAGGGTCTGAAAAGCCTGTTCCCTCATCTTTCTTGGCAAAATTGAGACGACTTTAAATTACCCCACAAATTAGTTCATTTTAATGTCAGAATGTACTGAGTGGGGGAGGGTTCTGAGGTGAAAGAAAAATAAGTGTAATTGCTTCTTTTTTCAAAATCACAGTATTACTTTGTTCATTATGACATAATGAAGCATTATTTAATCCCATTATGAAGTAAATGAGATTGAGTAAGTAGCACATCTGCATTCATGCAGTGATATAAAGTCAGGAAATGTTTATCCCACCGACATTTAAAAATAGCAGCTCAATTTTTCTTAGTAATGAAATTGTAGGTGTTTTCATTACAAAAATATATTTTGTAACAAATACAAATATGGCATTGTTAAATTAACTGTTAGGGACCCTCTCCAACTGAAGTCTTCCCTAGATGGCTGGGTTTTGAAATGTAGATTCACTTCTTCAAATGAAGCCGATCTGTGGGCAGTGATCAATATCAAACAAAATCATCAGTGAAATGAAGGGAAAAAAAGTCAGTAAGAGGAAGGTTGAGACCGCGAAGCCCTATTTCAGTGTGTACACCTGCCCTCTTGTGGCATTCATCTGCATGGTCGCCTACCATGCATTTTTAAGACTTAGATTTGCAGTATGCCAACCAATATCCCAAGTGGCTGGCTGTACACCTAACCACACAGCCCTGACCCTGAATAGTTCTGACTGTTTTCAACAAGCTTTTATTAGACAACTCCTTTCCTAGGCATTAAAGCCCTCAAGGAGCGCTCACATTTGGTGATAGCGATATTGGGGCAAAATCTTATTACTGGCATTCCACTATTTATCTTGCTCCAGCTACTAGAGCTGCCTAAGGAATTAGGCCAAAATGTAATGGTGCAAAACAACGTTTCTGGGAGTCAGGAATTCAGACGGGGTGATTTGCTGGGGACTCGACTTAAAGCCTGGGCGCTGGAAACACCTGGAGGCTTGTTCATTCCGAGCTGGGGTTGGAGGCTGGCTGTAAACTGAGGTCCCCGTTTCTTCTGCACATGGCTCTTCATGAGGACCAAGTTTGGGCTTCTTCAGAGCATGTTGGCTGTGTCCCTAGGGTGGGTGCCCCGAGAGGGAGTGTGCCAGGCAGAAGCTCTATCTGTTTTTATGATCCATCCTCAGAAGATGCACATGGCCACCTCCGCCATATCCTGCTGGTCAGAGGCCAGCCCTGATCAGTGTGGGAGGGCGCTCTACACCCGCATGACCCCATGGGGCCTGGATCCTCGGGGCCGTCTGGAAGACTGACTGCACACGTTTCAATAATGAACCTGTACTGGTTTTTTTGAGGGAGACTGACTGCCATCACCGTCTGTTCCCAGTCCTAACTTACTCTCCCTCCAGCGGGGGGCCAGCGTTTAGGATTGGAATTCCCTCATCCTTCCTCTTTGAGTGTCTCCAGGAGAATGAAATGATGGGCAGGTCGGGATAGCTGCGGGATAGCAACTAGTAACCCTAGAATCAGGGGAGCTGTCCCGATGAGAGTAAATCATGCCAGGGAAGAGACAGTCTTCCAGGATTTAACTCTGGCAGAAAAGGGGAAGGCAGAGGAGGGGCTCTGCACAGGTGGGCGGGAGGTGGTCAGGCTCCGGGAAGGCTGGGAGTGGGGGCTCCCCTCTCCTCTCCTCTGGGAAGTCTCCCTCCCAGACCCGCTTCCCTGCCCCACCCCCATCTGCATTTTAAGATGATTCCATCAAGGACCTCTGGGAAAAATATGAATAATAAACATTTTTTAAAAACCCTCAATTTCAACTAGTAACCCTAGAAACAGACACTGACACAACAATCAGATACCCTGAAAAGAATATTTTAGGCAGGAAAGGTGTGGTCAGAATGTGTTTTCAATGAGGGCAACCTCATTTAATCTGAAAATCTACTGCTGCCGATAATTATTTGAGTGCATCTCAAGTCTTAATTCAGATTTAATTTCTAAAACTATGAGTATTTTTGTTTTTTTAAAAATAGCCTAGCATTCAAGAAAACCAAACACTGGTATTGTGATCACCATCCACAAGCTATTTCAGGGGACTGCTGTGTAGCCAGAAGCTCTCTTGGCCAAAGGCTGTAGGACAGAGATCTCACTCCCGGTTGCCAACTGGCTGCACTGACGTCAGAAAGGAGATGACCCAGGGGCAGGGATGGGGAGTGTGAACATGGCATTGGACCTGAGCCTTAAACAACAGATGGATGGAATTTTTCCAAACCTCTTCTGATGGGGTGTGCAGGAGACCATTGTAAGCAGAGAAAACAGCACGAACCAGAGACATCTGCGTGGGGAATGACAAGTACCCAGTGCGCTGGCTGGTGACACAGGAAGTGGGTGGTTGGAGACAGCACGTGGAAGCTGGCTCTGAGTGGGTCAGGGCCATGGTAGGGAGTTGAACTTGACCCACTGACAGAAGCCTTCACTGGTTCTTCAGCAGGGGCACCATGGTGGGTGTGTTTGAGGAGAATCACTCTGAGCACGGTGCCCGAGGAGGAGCAGGAAGGTATGTCAAAAGATAGCAGGAAGCCGAAGTGAGGGCCGTCTGGGGCAGTGGCAGTGGAAATGCGAAGATTATTAAAGAGACATTTCAGCGGGAAGGCAGGATGCAGGGAATGGGAGGGAGGAATCCAGGTGGACTCCCAGGCTGTGGCTTTGGTGACTCGATAGATGGAGGCGGATATGAGGCAGAGGAAGAAGAGCCAGTCCGGGAGAGAGCTTGAGCTCACCTTTGGACTTTCTGAGTTTACACGCTTGTGAGATGACCAGGGAGGAAGCCCAACCCTGGTCCTGCCTGAGGACATTCACTTGTCTGCATGTCCCCTCCCCACTCGAGTGTGCGCACCAGCGGGAAGCCTTCGCCTTGTGGTTCCTGAGCCTGGTTTGGGGCTTGGCACTTCAAGTTTTCCTGAATAAATGGCTGTATACACAAGTGATTGGCCAATAAAAAGCATGCAAGAAAGAGGAGAGGGACGGGGAGAGGGAGAGAGTCAGGAGCGGAACTCTGAGGACCTCCGTGTGAGAAATGGCTGGAAAAAGGGAAGCCCGTGGAGGGGACGGGCAGTAACAGAAGGGAGGGGGCAAGAGGACCAGCCCAGCTAATGTACTGCCCCCAGCTACCCCCACGTTGGCAGACACAGCAACAGCCAGCGATGAGCCCCTGAGACGTGGTCCCCGGACGAGAAGCTCGTGCCTATCTGCTCAGTCTGACAGTGTGGGCCGGAATGGGTCAGGACTGTCCACCTCCATGCAGAATCTGCTCCCTGTAGACAGTCCGTGTGAACAGCCCAGAGGGGGTCTCCCAGCTAGTATCTTATGGGAAGTGGGAATTATTCACATAGTTCATTGCCTCGTCTTTCCATAGCATCTTTGTGGAAGGAAAGTTTCCGAGATATTATTGATTGCCTTGGAGAATTCAGTAAGTGGAAAAGACCTAATGAGGGATTATTTTTTATTAATGGTAGTAACTTTGGACATCTGTAAGGGTCAACAGCCCTTCAGATGAAGGCTAATAAATTCAGTCCTATGATACTCAATTGAATTTCTCAGTTTTTATCTGGTTTGCTTAACGTTGGAAACCTCATGCCATGCTCTTTGTTCTGAGTAATAGCGTTTGTTAAACAATTCACGAATTGTTTTGCTGATCAATTAAAAAAATTTTTTTTGTCATGCAACCAATACAGCAGGAGAAAATTTAGAAAATGGGGAAAACGATCTCCCTGAATCCTGCCTCCAACATGAGGGTCTGGTAAAAAAAAAAGATTGTACCTTTTCAGTAGTTGGCCCTAAGCAGAAAGATTTTTACTTGTAAACACAGTGTACTTTGTATCCTGCTTTTTTTCACTTAACATTATCTGATTCTTTTTTATGAGCAATGAAATTTGATACAAGGTGCTGCTCAACATGATTTTTTGAAAGACTGTTGTTGGAAGGATTGGTGAGTATTTTCTAAGCCCCATCGACTTCAGGGAATCAGGAAATTAAACTTTTTATTTATTGGTCTTTGACTTTCCCATAAATGGACACAGCTCTACCTTGTTTGACTGCATTGTAAAAGCAGATACTGGCTGAACAAAGGCATGCCGATGAGTAATTAGGCATGAGGCTGAGGAAAGGCAATGCTTTATGGGGCCATTAGTATCCACCCAGCTGCCTTTAAGGTTCAGGTCTGCTTCTTGGGCATTAGATACCTTTAGTTTCTTTGGTTTCAAAAAATTACCTTATGTAATTTTGGGGAGGGTAAAGAGGTCAAGTGGATTTAATCCAAATGTTTAAAACAATGAGCTGATCTGTACAATCTTTTAAAGAGAAAGGATAAAGGGTGTTTGTTACATATGTGATTAAAAAAAAAACATTTCCTGAAACGGATTATTCTTGTGTAGCATTTGGGTGCTTGGGGTCTTATTATAGAGGTGTGATTTATCCTGCAGAGCCACTGGAAGCTGCTCGCTGGCTTCCCCGTGTCTCTCTCTTCCACGCTGAGCGAAGGAGGTGGTCTGATCGCCCTTGCCCCCATGTGTTTGGTGACATCCCTGAGAGGCATGTTGTTATGACGCATCCCTCCGTGAGTCCACTGGAGTTGTTAATCATGACCAGAGTTCTAGGGGGGAAGCAGTTTTTTCTTTGGGCATTTTTCCTCATGAAATGTATCTTTTCATATATTTAGTCCAAAGCCAAAATTGTTCTCTCCTCTACCTGTGATCACAGCTATTAAGTAAATAACTAAAGGGAGTCTATCTTCAGAGGAGAAACATTAGAGCATTTTTTTTCCACAAATGTGACCTCAGTAAAACACTGTCATTTTTGTACACCCACCTTTACCTACCTGCTGCCACTTTGTAAAACAAAAGGATCTTTGCTACTTCTAGTATGGAAAACATCCAATCAGTTAAAAATCAGAAGGTTACAAAATGCCCAGTTCTGCAAACACTGGTCTCAGTGGTTGGCTGTTTGAAACACTCCTTGGTCCATTAATGCGAGAAATTGTTGGTGAAGACCAGTTAGAGAACTAAGCACCACAACAAGGCAAAGCGAAAGCAATGGATGCGAGGCCTCCCCAAGGCTCTGCAGCCTGGGAGGCAGATGAAGCAGATATTTAACAAACTGGTGAGCTGCAGGCTGGGAGGAGGCCCAGAGCGGAAGGAGAAATGTGACTTCCCCCCGGGGCCAGGATGGAATGGCCAGGTCGTCTCTCGGCTAGGCAGGGTGAGGGGTCAGGGCCTCAGCAGCTGCACCACCAGGGCATCCCTTGGTTCACTTGGAACTGATTCAGTCTGTGTTGATGGAAGACAATGGCAACTAGGGACCCGATTTTGTGAAGATATAATGGCAGAATCTTAATAAGGAGGCACCATCCCACCACTCCATGCTTCCAGGAGAAGGGGTGTGGAGGGGTCCCCCTGCAGACTGGCTGCTGCACTCTCCCCACCTGCAGAACGCTTCCCCTACAGGAGCCCTTTGAAAAACACTCTGCCTGCATCTTCTCTGTGATCCTTATACCTAGGAGGTGGGCCCCCTAATTAGGACCAATTTAAGGATGTGAAGACCAAGACTTAACAGTAACTTGCCCAGGGCCACAGAGATAACAAGTAGCCAAGCTGGGTACCAAAGCTGTGCTCTTTCCCAGGAAGCTGAGACAGGCTTTGCAATTGTCCACTGCAAAGACATTCCAGAATGTTCTTTCAGCATCCCCTTTCAACAGTGTATGCCGGCAGGTGTGTGCTGGAGTGTGGAGGTTCAGCAGACAGAGGGACGGGCACAGTCTTCTACTGTTTGTAAAGGCTGCCATCATCCCAGCCTGAGAATCCAGTGGTGTCCCGGTCCTCTCATGCCCTCAGGGCCCTGCCTGTCCTCACATTTCCTCCTGCCTCCCACACACATCACCCAGCGCTCCTTCATCACCACACGGGTAAGCTTCTGGGCGGGGGTTCCACCACAGCCCAGAACTGGACCGCAACCCCCAGGGCTCTCTCACCCTCTCTCTTTGGTCACTGGGCAGCCTGAATTTCTAGGATACTTCAAATATTTACACACTATGTTTGCTTAGCTCTTGTATAAACATGATTCATTAGGTGGTGTTGGGTTAATGGAAATTTTCAACCAGAATTCTGCCAGCCTTGATGGTGATACGCATATAAGGGCCTGTTTGTGCACACCAAGGTGATGTTCACCCTGTAAGAGCCACAGGTCAGGGGTAAGGGGTGGAAAGTAGCAGCCATTTGCTCCTCCCCTCCATTCCTGGTACTAATTGGTCAGGCACCCAAAGTCACCAGGGACCCTCCCACAGAGTTCCTCCCAGAAGGGCTGGGGGTGGTGAGGAGAGCGCTCCACAGCTGAAGAAGGACTCAAGAGCAGAGAGAGAGAGAGAGAGAGAGAGAGAGAGAGAAAGAGAGAGAGAGAGAGAGAGAGAGCGAGCACCAAGCACACAGCATTCACCAGGAGAGAGATCGTGCGGTGAGAATCAAAAAGCCTCTAACCCCCAACCGACCCTTTCCCTTGTCTTTTTTCAGTCTCAGGAATTCATAGGGAGCTTGTGCCAGGAGGGGAACCCCTTCCTCCAGGAGCCACACCTGAATACCCAGATGAGATTCGGATTTGATACCTTTGTAAAAGCTCCAAGTAAGTTCACAAAAGACTTGTCTAAATGCTATGTTCCATCTCAATAAATCTATTTGGTACCTTGACCCATCATGGCACCGTGGTAGCCCCCAGCCTTGCCCCTGTGCTGCCACCATCCTACTCAGGCCAGGTCCCCCCATCTTCATCCCCTTCTAGTTTTTCCAAAGCCCTGGAGTGGTAACAGGGCATTTTGTTGTGTCCCTCCAACAGTTCTAAGCCCTGACAGCCCTGGAATCACCTGGGGAGCTTTTAAAAATACCAACCTGGGTCCTCACCCCTGGCCCTGACTTAATTGATATGGGTGGGGGTGAGGGGGGCGCCCCGGCAAACGGGCACAGGCCTCAGAACCCTCCCTGGCCCTCTCATGCATCTATGGGCACTTCCACCCTCCTTTGCCCCTTGTCTCCAGTCTCGCTGCCGATCTGCTGGGCCCTGTCGGGAAGTCCCAACGCAGGACTAAGGACCTTCTGTAAATCCAGACCACCTCCCTGCGTCCCAGCCTCCTGCAGCCGGATGCCCCCAGCCTCACCTGGAACAGTGCCCCCACCCTCATGCTCTCCCCGGACCCAGGGCAGGCGCCCCAACCCCAGCAGGAGATCTGCCTTCCACTGCCCTGGGCACAGCTGCCTTCTGCGCGATGCTCGGATGCTCCCTCTCCCTCAAAGGCTCCTCTCACCTCTTCCTGCCCACTCACGCCAGGTGACCGCGGCTCAGAGGCGGGCCCCTCCAGGGTGCACAGCCCGCCCCTTACTGCCCCCGCGCTGCCCACCTCCTCCCCACCCCGAGGCAGCCTCAGCTGCCCACGCCCAGTCCTTCTTTACCTTGGTCTATGAGTACCAGTCTTTCCTACGTTAAAAAAAAATCCTGAAAAAAGGAAAAGAAAGGAGAGAGGTGGAGACGGATTCTAAAGACTAACCGAGAATGATGGCCGTGTGGGCCGGGCACGGGGCAGTGTCGCTGGCCTGAGGTTGGAGGAAGGGGCCGCAGATCAAGGCGGCCCCCAGAAGCCTGGAAGGGAAAGGCCCTGGGCTCTCCCAGAGAGCCCCCAGCACGGAACACAGCCCGGCCCACACCTGAGCTTTTGTCCGTGGAGACTCTGACCCCCAAAATATATGTTAACAAATTTATGTTGTTTTAAGCCAAAAAAAAAAAACCCTTCCGCTGACCCTGTTCCTCCAGCAAGCTGTCCTCCCACCGCCTCCCTGCGTGTCTGCTCCTCATCCTGCAGCAGAACCTCCGTGTCCAGCTGTCGGCTGGAGGTCCCTCCGCTTCCCCAGGCACCTGAACAGACCGTGGCCGCTCCTGCTCCCAGGAACCACACCCCGCTTCTGCCCCAGCCCCCTGCCTCTGCTGTGTCCCTACAGAGCTGGCTCTGCCTGATAGGGGCCACGTGCTGCCCAGCGTCACCCCAGGGCAAACACTGCAACCCAGGGGAAAGCGGCAGCCCTCACTCTCCCCGCTGAGTAAACCCTATGCCACTATTAAAGCTTAATTGTACCTATCATCACGCTTTCAGAAAGCAAATAAATGAACCAAAATAACTGCTTATATCCATAAGTAATCAAAATGTATTTAGTGCTTTAGTAAGTAGTTTGTTTTTCTCATTTTCCTTTAATTAGCAGAGAAAGAATTAAAATCAATTCCTCATTGAGCAGATAAAAAAATTAGACTCAGCTTTTACCCTTACACATACCCAAATTTTAAAGTACACCAGAAACACAAATTCATAATTGTTTTGCAATTTAATATGTATCCAATATTAAACACATTTCTATGACATTTATCTTATCTCCCTGATCACAGCTTAATAAAATTATAATTATGACCTTTCAAAGTATTATCACCTGATCCACACTTCATCAGCATTCTTGGCCTGAAGTCTGGCTCCTGCAGGGGGAGCTGGAGGAGGGGGCTGCTGCGTTTCCTCCCCACAGGGAGTTTGGGTGGCATGCAGAGCAAGGGTGAGTGTTGCTGCTCAACCCTGTACCCCAGTGCCCAAAGCAGGGACTTGAAAAATAGTCACTGAATGATGAGTAAACACATGGGGTGTTCGGGCATGCTGACATTTATGCACATTGTCCCACCCGAGAATACGGCTACACAACCAGTCCCGAAGGGGACAGGGCATTTGGGAGCGGGAGAGGGGCACAGGTGGGGGCAGGGCCTTGTGGGGAATGAGCTGGAAATCAGCCCAGATTCAGCCGGCAAGCGTGTCTGCTTTAACCGGAGCTATCCGGATGCCGAGGACACTGAACTCTCCGATGGCTGGGGACCAGCGGAGCCAAAGCCTTCCTTTAGAGATCCAGAATGCAGCCAGGAGGCGCTGGTTTGGTTAGGCGTTGGTGCCTGTGTATCCTTCGGAGGAAGCATCGGATTTCTCCCGTGGGATGCTGCTGAGTCTTCAGATCCCCTTTTGGAACTCCAACGGCATTTGTTGGAGAATTGGAAATTCCACTCTTGGCTGATGACACTCGTGGACACGCTTAGACGAAGGTTAAAAACAGCAGGAGACTCTCTGAGACAGTTTCAGTGTTTCTCCTTCAGGCCCGAGGAAGAGGTGTCTGCTCTTAGGCAGAGAGAGCGCGTTCCGCCATGGTCACTTAGAATCCTGCGGACAGCTCTCTGGAACATGGGTAAGGAGAGGAGCAGTTCTTTCTTCTGGGAACTGGTGGTGTCCGCAGCAAACGATGCAGCCCGACCAGTGCCCTGCTAGAGTGGAAATAAGGGTCCTTGGATCTGAACAACCTGCTGCTACCTCCCAGCTGGGCAGAGGGAGGGGAGAAGGGAAGAAAATGAGGTTTTCACTCTTGTGCCTGTATTACCCAAATTGGGGAAATGCAGATCTGCTCAGTTTTCAGTGCGAAAGAGAACAAAGCATTTGAGCTTATTTTGGTTAGTCTGTGCAGAAATCACACGCTACACCTAACAAATTCAAAAATTTCATAGAGCCGTAGTCAAGCGCGTGAGTTACAATTTTATTCATTCCGTTTATTCAGTGAGTCAGGCTCTGACAGGGGGTTGATTTGTTGTTTAATATTTGGGGGGGATTATTTTGGTATATCCGTAATGTGTTTACTTAAATACTGTGTGTTAAATGAGATGTTTTCATTTGTTTTGATAGGTACTTATAAAGGCAATGCACAGTGTTTCACACTTACACAGCACTTGCCGAGTCCTCCACGCGGCACCAGGAGTCACGTGAGGACTACCCTAGTGCCAGCCTCGTTTCCCCCAGAGAAAGGCGGGGCCCGGACACTGCTGCCACGCCCCAAAGCCCAGAGCAGACCCGAAGGAGGTCTTCCCCAGCCGCTGGCTGGAGACATCACGTAGGCCCAAAACTGTGGGCGGCAGCAAAGAGCCAGGAGGAGGGAGCTGATTCTTCTCGCTTGTTTTGTGGTTCTTAGGGTGTTACCATAACAGCGTGGATTCTTCCCTGAACTCAGCGGAACATATGGGAAACCTATACTTAGCTTATCTTTTCAAGCCCTTCCTCCCCCACACCCATCTCTCCCCCCTGAGAAGTCCTCAATATGGTACCAATTCTGTAGGTAAAAAGAAAAAAATGTTCACTTGGGTGAAATGTCCTTTATTTGTGGCCTGTGGGCCAGCAGTGATGTGCCTTGAACTTTGATTGGTGTTGCAGCTGACCAGTAAAGGGCAAAGTGGGATGGCTATCCCACCAGCCAAAGGAGAAGCGCAGCCACCACATCTGAAGTCAATGAATGGCCATCTGAACGGAGATGGCCTTGGCCAAGACAGCCGCAAAATGTGCCAAACAAAAAGGGCGCGCTAATATTTAAAATAAGTCACAAATGTCAAAAGAGACCAAATGACAATGTGTTTCTCTGTCTAAAAACAAGCTGTATTGGTTTCATATAGGAAATCATCACTCTGCTCTTTTAACTGTCATGTCTAAGGGTCCCTAAGATCTGATTTTTGTGAGTATCCATTAGAAACCCAATAGTTACGAACATGCCTACATGTACAGTAAGTAACTGAAACTTCCTGGTATTGTTCTAGAGTGAATACTAGGCAGTGTCACTCTGAAACGTTATTACTAAGCCATCCGCTGTTCTTTTAGTGTCTAAGGCATTTCAAGGATGGCACAAGTCCAAGTATAATTCATTAAAGCAAGAAATCTATAAACACCTGCATGTAATTGATTAGTAAGTTGGGGTTCCTTTAACTGGCTGTTTATTCCTCTGTTTAAAACAACACACTAAAACAAAGAACAAACAGCAGCAAGTCATTGACATTGTGCCAAGTTATTACAAACTTTCATTTTTGTATTTGGGGTGTCAACCCTGGATCCCCAAAAGCTACCCTTCCATTGAAGTGTATCCTTTTGTGCTTGGCCCCCTACATTGAGAACTGTGAGGTTATTAGATGGTGTCACATTTTATGCAGAAAACAATTAAGCGATGGAAGATTGATTGTGAGGACAAGTTGCCTCATCTGTGTTTCTGCAGATGATAAATGCACCACCTACTCTTTAATCCCAAAGAGTAGAGGCTGCTCTTCCCCCATCCCCATATCCCTCATTCACATAATTGTAGACATGGTTCTGCATACCTTCTGGGTTATTTCAAAATTTTCCATTCCTAGTCAATTGAATTTTGGATCAGTCTTGTTGGAGACTGTTGGTGTTTAGGCAGAGAAAGGTGGGGCAAAGCAGAGGCTCAGCAAGGGAGGGTCTGTGAGGATGCCCTGGGGGAGAAGGGACTGGATGGGATGCGTGTGGGGAGCAGGTACTCCTGGGAGTGAGGGAGTATGAGACTGTGCTTTGCAGAGAACTTAGTGCAGGCAGAGGGAAAGCCACATGACCCTGTGCCTGGGGATATGGACTTGGGAGTCACGTCCAGGGCGCCACTGCCTCCAATGTCTGGAAGGGCTGTGGGACCCAAGAAGCAGAGCAGGGCGTTGGGAGTAGCCAGATGGTACGAACTCTGCCCATTACTGTCAAAACAAACCAAATGAAAAACAAAGTATCTTTTTGAAACTGGAGACAGAAAGGGGGTGCCTACAGAATATCCCTCAGAAAAGGAATGGTCAATGGAAACTACCATGATTATTAATTTAAGGTGTATAAGGGTTCACTGGAAAATCTATTTTAGTGTGTCATTTTCAAAATGTTTCTTTGAGTGACTATAAAAACAATTTATAAAGGCTATGATAGAGTTTACTACAACTCACTGTCCCATTCCTATTTTTCTCCTAAGATCTGAAGGTCCTCACTGGTGACGTTGACTTGAGGTGGGGCTGAGGGTAAACCTAACCCTCCTGATGGGAGTAGTGACTGTAATTTCAAAACCAACACAAAAATGCTGGAATATTTGGTTTTCACTAGATTACCCAGATGTGACATCATATATTACAGAATAAAAGCCAACACTTAAGGGTTTAAAAATTACTCCCCACAACTTGTGAGCCACATTTGCTCAGGCTGACTTCCATGTGTCACCTGTATGTCGCCTGGGCGTGGGTCCCTGAAAGGTGACTGAGAACGGGAGACGCGCCTCCAGGCAGAGGGATACGACTGGTATGTGCAGAGACCTAGTCTTCCCCTGCTGGAGGGGAGCTTTGAGGACATCCATTCCTGGCCCTTAGTCTGTATTTCCTCAAGTGTGGGAGACATTTTCAGGTGGCTGACAGATGCGGCATTAGATAATATTGGCTTACATACTAACATAGTTGTCTCTCTTTCTATTCTATTTGCTACCTCCTGTTTGGGCTGAGGGGGAAGTCGTGCTGATACACCTGACACCTCTGATACTTACCAATATTCCTTCTCCTCAACAATCTGAGAGCAGGTAAGAGTCCTGAGGAGGCCACGGTGCTTGGCTGGAATTTAATCACGTTGGTTTGGGGGTTTTTTTCCTATGGCATTTACTTTTAGATTGCTTTCTATTTAGGACAAATGATCCTGATTTTCTAAGAGATTGAAGACAGAATGAAAGTGTGCACATCAGGGCTGCGCCAAATGCAGTAACTGCCCTAGGAGTGCTGGGTTGGAGGCAGTGCGTTTGGGAAGAGGCAGGCCCAGGGCACTGGACAGGGTTATTTATAGGGATTCTCTGCCCGAGTTGGTCCTCATCACATTCTCTGTGCCAAGCAGTAAACTGGATTGTGCCTATGCCAAAGCAGGGACTTTGGGAGTAGTCACCTGGGCCGGGGGTGAGGGCAGTGCCCCGGAAGATGGCAGTGGGTGAACTGGGAACTCTCTCCCAGAAGTGTGACAAGTGGCCTCCTGCCCCAGGGCAGTACATCCTGCCTCTCATCCATCTTCATGCCAACAGCATAAGAAGAACAGACATACTGCTCACGGACAAGTCGACAAGGAGTCTCGAAAACCAACATGAGCGTAAAACCAAGGATCACCAAATGTTTGCACCACGCTAGAAAGGCAGACAGTTATAGCAACATCTGAGGAAGCAAGATGAATGGAGAAAAATAATAAGATATTAGAATAAGCAAAAGTACTATTAGAAAAATTAAATATTCCATCCATAAGTAAGAGCCAAATAGAGGCCTTGGGAACTCAAATGTTGCTGGATTAAAGGAAAACCTCCACAAATTAGCTAAATAGTAGAATGGATCATTGAAGAGGCCAATTAGGAAACTGAAAGACAGACTTTAGGGATTCTCCCAGCAACTGGTGCACCTAGACAAGCAGGTGGACAATGAAAAGGGGTACCTGAGAGTCAAGGAAGATAGTCCCACATATTTCAGTATCCATCTAAAAACTATTCTAGATGAAAAGCGGAAAATGGAGGAGAGAAAATAAATAATTGAAGAAAATTTTCTATAGCTAAAAAAAAAGCCCATAAAATTAAAAATAAAAATTAAGGATCCTGAAAGTGAAATGCCCTACTCAAATTCCCAAGTGTATAGATCATGTAAATGTTACATTTTATTAGCCAATTAACAAGCTAGATATAATCCATATATAATTTTGTAGCCAGTAAGAGGCTCTGCACATAGAAATACACATACCCACAAATACTCACAAGTGCATGTAAAACTGGTAAAATCTGAGTAAGGTCTGTGGACTGTACCAGTGCCAGTTCCCTGCCTGTGCCTGTGATGTTGGCGGTAAGCAGAATTCTAAGGTGAGCCTGTGGACCCTCTTGTCTAATCCCCAGTCCTCAAGTGTGGGCAAAACCTGTGGCTGTGATGTGATACCACTCCCATAGTTACATTGGTATATGGAATAAGGGATCTCTAGGTGCAGTTAAGGTCCCCTTTCAACTGACATTAAGATGTGGAGATTGCCATCCTGCCATGTGAGCTGCATGAGAACAGACACTAAATCTTCCCTGCCATGATCTTGGACTTCCCAGACCTCCAGAATACATGTTTGTTGTTAATCAACAAGCATAAATCAAACAAATGTGAAGATTAACCAGGGTGAGTCGGATCTTTTCATGTGATCCCAAGGGACTGGATTCTTCCTTGTGAAAGAGATCACAGAATGTGAGGATTCAGACTCCATCGCTGGCTCTGAGGCTGGAGGGGCCATACAGCAAGGAAAGCTGCTCCTTGCAGGAGCTAAGAATGGCCCCTGGCCGACAGCCAACAAAGGAGCCTGGCTCTCAGTCCTTCAACCGCAAGGAACTAAATTCTGCCCCAGCCACGCTGGCTTGAAAGAGGACCCCAGGCCCTAGAGGAGACTGGGGTACCATCAACCCTTGCTTTTAGCCAGTGAGGTCCTGAGCAGAGAACCCAGACATGTGTGCCAGACTTCTGACGACAGAACCATGAGCTAATAAATAGGTGTTATTTTAAGCCACTAAGTTTATGATAATTTACTGTGAAGCAAGAGAAAACTAACATTCCGTGGTGTGGTGGTTATGTTAGATGTTACCTGGGAAAACTGGATGAAGGGGACACAGAGAGTCTCTACTATTTTTTTTTTTTACAATTTTCTATGAATTTATCATTATTTCAAAGTTAAAAAGTTTTTTAAAAGGGAGATTGCCATCCTTCTCAGGCACATGTAGAACACCTAATAACTGGTACTGTGTTAAGTCACAAGAACATTTTTAAATTTTCAGTAAGCAGAAATCATAAAGGTCTTAATCACTGACTGCAACACAGAAACTGACTAGTCAATTAATATGGACAATGAAAAATAACAAGAGAATAAATTAGAAAGCAAACTTCTTCATAATTCTTAGATTAAAAGAGAAAATAATTACAGGCTACCTTCAAATGAA
The DNA here is from genome assembly GCF_040802235.1 of Manis javanica. Classification (NCBI taxonomy): domain Eukaryota; kingdom Metazoa; phylum Chordata; class Mammalia; order Pholidota; family Manidae; genus Manis; species Manis javanica. The sequence continues at coordinate 6,255,582 of NC_133162.1, read as the reverse complement.
CAATAAAGGGCATGATGCATCCACAAAGCAGCATTTGAAGGAGGAAGCCTTACCTATATTTCCAAGAAAACAGGAAAGACTGCGAACAATTGAAATTATTATGCTTTCACCTTGAGAAGCTAGAAAAAGAAAAGCAAAATAAGCCTAAGAAGAGAACCAGTAAACCTGAAAGTATAAGTCAGCGAAGCCAAAAGCCAACAGCAACAAAAGTACAGATTCAGTAAACAGAGCAAAGACGTGCAAACAGCATTCAACACGTCAAAGGACACGACAAAACTCTAAAGCATTAAAGAGAATAGCTCTATTAAAATACCAACATTTTTTAAATCCACAGAAAACAGATGACTTCCTCTATGAATAAAAGTAACCAAAATTAGAGAAAAAAGAAGTAGAAGCACCCTACAGACCAACCCCCATAAAACACATGGACAAGATGTTCCAAAGACCTATATCTGAAAACAGCACCAGGTCCAGGAGATTTGGGGGCAGATTCTATAGACATTTGTAATTTACATGAGTGGTGCCAGGGCATAGTAAAAGTCAATTTTAAAATCCTAAATAAAATATTTACATATCAAATCCCAAACTTATCAAAACATCATAACCCAACTAGAGTTTGTCCTAAGAATGCTAGAACGGCTCAACATTAGAAAATCATTAACAGGCTTTCCTACGTTAATAGATTATTAATACAGAAAATGTATATAATTATGATTTATATAATCCATAAATGCCAAAACATCATTTACTATCATGTCACCCCATATGTTAGGAACAAGAACAACAACAAAAAACTCTTAGAATTGTTTTGTAACCTGGAACAAAAGAGGTCCTAAACAAGGCATTGAAATGAAATCCAGAAGCCATTAAGAAGGAGATTCATACACTGTATCTCATTAAAATATATGTAGAGCTAAAAATTTTGGATATGCCACAGCAATACAAGATATTAATAACAGGGGAACCTGTGAGGGATGGGGGTTGGGGGGAAGAATGAGTATAATGGAACCTGTTCTTGCCACTTGATATTTCTGTAAACCTAAAACTGCTCTAAGAAAGTCTATTAATTACAAGTATATATATATATATATATATATATATATATATATATATATATATATATATATGGCAACAAAGAGGGACAAAAACTAACAAACTAGATAAAATGCTTTCAACACATTGGATAACAAAGGCTTAATATCTTAATACATCAAGAAACCGTAGAAATGATTAAAGAATAAGACAAACCACTAGAAAAAGTAGTGAAAGATACAGCAAAGAAGTTCACAGCAAAAGAAATACAAATAGCTTTTTAATAGCTACACACACACACAATGGAAAGGATGCAAATTACAATGAAACACCATGTTTTAACTAACAAATTGGCAAATATAAAGTTTAATAGTGCAAGGGGGTGGAAAATAGGAGCTCTCATATTTCCAATCTAGTTAGGAAATTATAAATTGGAGCATGGCCTCTTTTAGAAGATTTGACAATATGAGCTAAAATTTTACAGCTACATATTCTTTAGTTGAAAAAGTTTATTTTTATGAGTTTACCATATAAAAATGCTCATATATGCATGCAAGTATTTAACTATAAACATGTTTATTCCAGATTATTTATAGTAAGAAAAGATTGAAAACTACCTAAATGGCCATTGGGAGATTACAGGGCTGCGATACATCCATGCAATGAAATGCTAGGCAACCATGCTTCTTTAAAAGAAAAAAAGTCAGGTTTGAAAGTATGTATATGGAATGACTTAGAAACTTCCCAGACATACTCCTAAGAGTTAGCTGGTCGTGGAGAGCAGAAAGCAACCGTGGCATGATGTCTCCCGTCGACCTTTGTTCAGGGTGTGCGTGTGAGCGGGAGAAAGAGGGGGACAGAGGGGGAGAGGGAAGGAGCGAGGGCGAATCTGTGCCCAGACCAGCTGGAAAAGGATGCACATTAAAAAATGTCAACAGGCAGGCACAGTCTCAGGGGCGCCATCAGGTGAGAAATTGGGGATCAACAGAGGTGAGGCTTAGAACCTCACCCCGCCCCCCCCCCGTTTTGAGAGAAATCTCCCGCATCCGTGGATGTTTTATTGCCCTTGTCTAGCTTAGATTAGCACATAGTCTATAGGCACACACCTGATCATCTGCATTTGCCCTCTTACAGCACTAAACTATGTTTTCTACCTTTATCTTGCATCTACCTACCACTTCAGCATTTTATTAAAAATAAAAATAATAATAAGGGAGAAATGTGGGATTTACATATAAATCAAGTATAAAAATCAAACGAATATTCATATTTGACCTGATTGTTTATAGTTCATGATGCGTGATCAAAACCGAAAGTTTCTGTGATGACTGCCCTTGTACTGTTCACCATGTAAGAACTTACTCACTATGTAAGAACTTGTCCATCATGTAAAAAAAAAAAAAAAGAATGTCAACAGGACTATAACTGGGAGAGAGAATGGGAGATGTGGGGAAAATTATTTTTCACTGTTTATTTTTCATTTTCCTTGAAAAATCTCTTCTGTACATACACTTTAAAAATATTTTAGGAGAATAAAAACAAGAAACAAAGAATAAGAGAAGAGTCTTAACTAGATAAAGGTCATCTATCTGAAACCTGCAACAATAGTCAGGCTTCCACAGCAGACTGACACGTAAGCAGCAGCTGATTACATTCAGGAATAAAATAAGGACATGCAAAATGCACTGATATTCAAATTGTACCTGATACAATAAAATGACAGGGTATAAATGTTAGAAATGATATAAATGATCACTTCCGTAAATGCTGTAATTATCTATGTAGAAAAACCCAAGGGAATCAACTGAAAAATCATCAGAACTTTATTTTTATTTTATTAGAATATTTATTATTATTAGCAGTTTAGCCAGGTGTCAAATATGACTTCACAAACAGAAATCAATAGCTTTTTGACATAAGGCAAAACCACTCTGAAATGTACCTTAAAAAACAAACATCAAAAATAGCCACAAAAGGTCAAAATATGTGGGAAAAAACTGAAAATAAACATATCAGATCCATGTGAACAAAATTATAAAACTACTGAAGAACATAAAATAAGATTTGAATAAATTGGTGGGGGAGACTCACATGGTATAAAGATTTCAATTCTCCCATAAATTATTATCTAAATCAGGGAAATGCCTATCAAATTTCCAATGAATTTACTCAACAAGCTTATTCTAAAATTCACCTATAGGAAAAATATCCAAATATAAGCAAGAAAATTGTGGCATAGAATAATGGTGACACCAGGCAGGTTATAGAAAGGAAACAAACATAAATGGCCATGGAGTAGGAAAAAATGCTCAACTTCACTAATAACCAGAGAAATGCAAAATAAGAACATGACAAGTTCCCATTTGGCTCTTAAGTATCATTAAATATTTAAAAGATAATTTGAGGGGAAAGAAACAAATGCACAGATACCATCAGTAGTTTAATTGGCCCAGTCATTTGCTAAAGTAATGTGGGAGCATTTAATAAAACTTCAGTTGTGCATACCTTCCAACCCAGCTCTACCAAAAAGGTAACTTTTCAGAGATTACTCCAGCAGTTCATGTAAACATGCACCCAGAGAGGTTGATCAGGCATAAGGCACCAGATCTGACAGCAAAAAATTAGAAACAATTCAAATGCTCACTAATACGAAGCTAATTTTTAAACACATGGTGCATCCATGTTAGGGAATCCAGGGCGGGAGTTTAAAAAGCGAACCAGTCCCTTCATAAGACACTACAACAATTCCAAGATACACTGTTAAATATCAGAAGAAAGCTATGTACGGTATAACACACTTTATGTTCAAAAATTTTAGGTGGTTATGTACATGTACATGATTATAAATGCACAGAATAAAAACAAATGGTTAACTGACATCTGGGGACAGGACCAAGATTGGAGATGTAGTAAAATCAAGCGGGACTCCTGCTTTCTCTATACTGTTTGAAATTTCAAAATGAAAATGTAATCATGTATTAATTATGTGATTTTTAAACTCCCCTAAAAGTTAGTGTGGCAGTCTTAAAATTCACTTAAATACATTTTCATTTAAAATATACTCATTTAAAATGTGTATATCTTCACATATCTTTATTTTATAAGGACTTGAATGTTTTTAAACCTTATTAAAAATCATTAAACTACTGTAAAGGTCGGGAATGGTAACATATCTGTTGCCTTCTAGTTTCTCAATATAAAAACTTTAATCTCTATATTATCACTTTGAGAAAACTTCACTCGGCATTAAGGCATATACAGTCTTTAATCTCTAATTCTAAATAAACCTTATATGCAACTTAAAGTAGCACCAAATCAGAAGACACACACTTTCAGAACGTTTGATAAAATACCAAGACTGCAAAATTCATCAAGAATCTTCCAGAAGTATTAGGGCTCCAATGGAGAACTAGCCTTTTTGTCAACAGCAAACCTTACTTATGAATTCTTTTTCAAAAACTCTGTATAGCTTTGCTGAGGAATAAATTTAAAAGCATTCCATATCTCACTATAATGTCTTGGAAAGCGTCTGAATATTGGACCCACCATGCCTTCCTGACGGACATATGATATTTGGTTATTTGAAATGCCATCAAGACAAGATGGAACATAGTCACATGCCCAAAGATTGAAATTTCTTGAAGCATGTTGCCTTTTGTCTGGGGAGATCTTCCGTCGTCCCAGACCCTAGGGAAGAATTACAAGAAGATTAGGAGAAAAATATTCAAGGTCACGCGGTTCTGAGGTCTTTAGTAAAACCAGCTACATGACATCCTATGATCCTATGTTTATATGCACAATATGTCACCTTGTAGGAGGTATCCTCCAACCTGCTGAAGGCTGTAAATCAACACTCAAAACATGCCGGTGGTGTTTTGTTGTTGTTCTCACAGCCTCCCATGCCCACCAGGGGACTGGACATCTAGAGACACAAAGGCGGAGCTGGAGAGACCCCAACCAGAAACAGCCTGTTAGCAAGGCTGGACTCCCAGGGAGCCCAGGTGTTTCCCTGCACCCAGGGGCCCTCAGTGCACCCATCCCAGAGGGTTCCCGGAAGGGAGCATCACCTCCGGGTCTGTGTCCACAGGCTGCCTCATCAACTCTCAGAATCTCACATGTGAGCCTGAGAATGATTATGGAGTCAAAATTGTGCCTCCAATTTGATCATAACTAGATGAAAACTAAAAAAGAAAACACGATGCTTGGACAAAAGACTAGAAAGAAATAGATATTAGGTTACATAGACATTAACGAATTTTAGACAAACATGGATCAGCAAAACCTACTCAAGAAGAGATAGGAGTTTGAATAGATTAACAGTCTAGGGAGAAATTCAAAAGGTATTTTATAAAGCTACTATAAAAAGATATCAAACATAAATAACTTTATAGGCAATATCTAACTTTCAGTAAGCTGAAAAATCCACACATTATGTAAACTATTCCAGAATAGGGCTGGAAAGCTTCCAATGCTTTCTATGAGACTAGCATAGCTGATAGAATATATATGTTGTATAATCCTATTTATATCATTAAAAAGATACACACTTGTGTGTGTGTGTTTGCATAGGAATTACAAAAATTCTCCAATTTTACCCATTAAGCCATTCTCAGTGAATCATCAAGGTGAGATTGTGAGGAGTGAAAATAAGAGTACATGTTTCCTTTTTTTAATTTTATATAATTCTGTATTATTTGAAATTACTTTGGTAATTTAGAAAACCGTTTTAAACCTTCCATTTAGAGAGGCAGGCAAAGTGGGTAATCTATTTCATATTCAACACTCTGCTGGGGCAAACCAAACTTTTTTTAGGTTAAACCACCTCAGTGTTGCTTAGTTATTGCAGCCTCGAGGAAGGAGTAACTTTGGGCAAGTTGTTTGACTTCACGCGTTCTCAGGTTCCTCATCTCTAAACTGGGCATGGCAAGAGTATTAACCAGAGGTGGTGGTGTGAGGATCTAATGAGAGTATGAAGTGCTAGCATGCGGCAGATGCTTAATAAATGGTGAGTATGATTAATTCATCATTAGCACCACCGTGGACTTTCAGGTTTGGGAAGGGTTCTCAGAGATCTCCTAATACTACCCTGTACCTAAGATGCGTTCACCTGCCCTGTAGGGTTTGATAGCCCTGGTCACACATGCCCTTGAAATGTGGGCTTTCCAAATTGAGAGGTATCATAAGTGTAAAATGCAACCTGGATTTTAAAGATGTAGCTTGGGGGATTTAAATATCTCATTAACAATATTTATATTGATCACATGTGAAATTGATCATTTGGGGAATTCTTGTGTTAAATACAATACATTATTAAAAATAATTTCACCTCTTTCTTTTTACTTCATCTGGACACTAGAAAACTTAAAATTACATATATACTCCCAATACATTTCCATTGCACAACGCTGTGTTTACCACCAAAAACAAGTGCTATACGACTTTGTTTTCTCCAAGGATGGGGAACTCACCACCTTAGAGCAAAGATAGCGCCAGGTATTAGGAAGTCCTTCTTTATATCAGGTAAGCTCCTCTCTCTTTGACCTCTCTTTGTGGGTCTTGGCTCTGCCACCCAGAGACACACATAGGCAATACCCCTTCCCTTGACGGATTTTCGTAAGAAAGCTCACAAATGCGACAGTTTATGAAAAGGCTCTTGGAGAGTCTGAAGCACACAGAAACACAGGCAGGAGGCTCATGCAGACTTTGACAGCCACGTGGAGTTTGAGAGCTCCATGCATTTGTGTCACCTGTTAGGAGGTTTTCATTTCGACCTTCCTCTGGAAGAAGTCCTGTATCTTTCATGTACCTCAGAAAATCAAGGGCCCTGGTGTCACTCCCTGCTTTACTAGTAATTTGGAGAGAAATACTCACAGAGTCCAGGTAGTGGCCAGAGTTCTGAAAGCAGTGCCGATTGTCGTGCATGGAGAAGGGGAAGTTGTTATTTACTGCTTGCTGGAAAAGTCAGGGGAAGAAATGAAAAGGCACACATCAGAACCCCAGGATGCCTGCAGAACTACGTACAGTCACGTGGAAGGAAGATGGGGAGGCAAAGGGAGCTCTCAGTGAGGATTAAACCCGTCACCAGGGACGGGCAGACAGCAGTGGACAGTGAGGCCGTACGTAGGTGTGCACGTCAACTCCAGGCTTTAAAATTCAACTTCTTTACCAAGTTACTGAACATCACGAAAATTCTCTTTCCAAACACTTTCTTTGGAAGAAAGGAAAAGTTCATAGGTTCACAAAATCAAACACTGGAGAGGACTTGGAGACCAGTAGGCCGACTTCCTCATCTGCCCAGTAAGGACCTGGATGACCAGGGCCTGGCCACACGGGCAGAGTGAGTTAGCTGAGGGTGACGTCAACGCCAGCTCCCCCTGCAGGCCACTTCACGCCGCTGAGGCTGCTCACGAGTGGGCTGGGGAGGCCAATGGACATGTCATGAGCTGTGAGCTGTAACCAGGGTGCTGCTTCCCGTAAAGGTGTTGAATAACTTGATAGCCTAGGCTGGGAGGTAGTTCCTTCTAGAGAACAAGGTGTCACAGTGACTAGGGCATGAGGAAGAGATGCCACCAGCATCTAGGGACCCAGGGATGGAAAATGAGCCGTTGCTTCCAAGGAAGAACTGTCTGGCCAGAAATGGCAGTGGTGCTGCCCCCCTGGAGAGCCACAGGGGTGCACGGCCATGGCCAGTGCACTGGACTCACCTGCTCCCGGACTTTGTAGATCGGCGGTAGCTTGCCCTCCGCTTGCTGAGACAAATGTGGACTGTGGGGTTCTTTTAACATAGCACTGGTGGTAGATTCGGGCGTGCTTTGCATTAGTCTGATGTGAGGGAACTGGAAAAAGAACACATGCCTTGATTAAAACCAGACATATCTGAAGCTCTAAGCCAACTATCAGAGCTTCCTCTGTAAAGTGATTAAAATGCAATTTGGGTGCTTCTGGCATGCGATGGAAATGGCATAATTTTTGTAATTTTCAAGTATTCTTTCCAAGACAAAAAATATCATAATGGCCCATGACCATCACTGCCGGTCATCTCCAGTTATGGGGGCCACCCCAGCTTCACTGGAGCCTGGAAATGTTTCAATGGCCTGGTGGGGAGGGCAGGGCCTGGTGAGAGAGAGCTGACAGACCGGGAGAAGACAGAATGGGTTCGCTGAGATCCTCCTGTGGGTCAGGGAGCTCCCCATGCATGGGGCGAGGGCTCCAGCCCATGCCACAGGGGTGAGCCGGCATCCTGCAGGTCTGAGGTAGACCCTAAGACATGGAGCAGGAGAGGGATGCAGGGCCCCAGCTGACGCTCCCCTGAGAAGGTAGAATGGTAGGAGGTGGGGAAAGTCTAGGTGGGAAAAATAAGGGTAGGATTCAAAGCCAAAAAATGAAGAAAATGAAGATTATTTGGGGAGGCTCTTGGTATCTCCCTATGAACAAGAGGGACAGAAACAGGGCTGGGTGAAGGGAGGTGGTCCCAACAGAGGCCTCAACTAACCCCATGGGGCTTTGGATGTCGTGGACCAGCCACTGGTGTGGGGTGCCCCAGGAAGAAGGCATGGCCTGGAGGAGGCTGGACTCTTCAGCCAAGGAATCCACTGAGGGCCGCCTCGGAGCAGCTGGGGTCAGAGGGCATCCTTCATTCCCCAAGGGGGATGTGGGCAGCCCCCAATGGCCACTGTAGCTCACCCCAATTGTATTTAAATAACACCTCTTAAAAGCCACCCCAACAAAGTGGGCTTTGCAGTGGGATCTCTAGAAGAATTGATGGAAACAAAAATACAAACAAAAAACAAGAGCTCAGTTCTTGGTGAAAATTCCCACATGGGAAAAAGCATGATGTGGTTGCGTCACGGGCTTTGGATTCCAAGGTCCTGAGTCCAACCCCCGTTTCCTACAAGGTGAGGCTTATGCAAGGGATTTGGATTTCCAAGCCCTGGTTTCTTTATCTGTAAAATGGGAATAATAATACCTCCTGGACAGGGTAGATGAGATTAAAAGAGAAATTGCACGCAACATGGGGAGCACTCAGTAACTGCTGGCAGAGTCTAATTTTGCTTTCAGCTGCCCTCTCCCTGCTCTCAAACCCACTGCCACCCTCTGGCCCTTTTCCTTCCTCCCTTCCTGGTTTATAAGGATATTGCCCAACACTGGTAGGGTCTCTTTTTCCCTCTCAAGTCACAGATGAGCTGTGTATGCAGGTGGCTTGGTTCAATAGCTGCACCAGAGTGTGGTGAGTATGTTACTATTTATGTGAAACTGGGGAGATGATGTGCTGTATGTTGTGTCCTTGGTGGGGTGCTCCCGTGGCAGGGAGAAGCTACAGGCTAGATGACGCACAGCCGTGGAGAGGTCTTCTAAATGCAGTGCTGAGTGGAAAAAAAGGAAAGAAACAGAATGAGATCCATAGCCCAACACCATTTATGTAAATAAATAATCCATGCACACAAAATGACAATACATAATTTACAAGCACACATCCGAAGGAAGGAACTCCCATTAAACACATTTGAATGGCTGCTATGGGGTGAGGAGAGTGGAAATGGGAATCAAGGCCAATGGAGCGACCACACACCCACCGGAAGCCACTGTGCACACAGGCCTGCCTGAATGCTGAGGTCACCTGACGGAGGGAATGGGGAAGGAGGAAGGCTTTCTTGCCACCATCATTTTCCACCGCATAAATGTTTCTTAATGAAATGCATCTATTACATTGTCTTCTTTTTCCAAAATAAAAATAATGGTATTTTTTTCTGGGTAGAGTCATAATACACACTCACGGTTTTAAAAAATGCAAACAATAAAAAATATATGTATGTGGAAAACAAATTCCCCTGAAATTGCATCACCCTTTCTTAATGCTATGGTCACTCTTCACACATCTCCATACGATCATAGACCCATAGATACATATAATTTTGCATGCATAGGTTGTATTATAATGTGTTTTCTAAGCATTATAAATACCTTTTCATTTAACAAACTTTCTCTTTCTCCTTCCTGTCACCCCCACTGCCACCCAGATCAATAACATATTAACAGCAGAGAGCTCATGTGATTACACGCAAACACCTGTATCTGCAGAAGGGACTTACACTGCTTTGCAAAAATTGTACCATGCGTTAATATTGTTTTGCACCTTGTTTTTCCACTTAACAATATATCCTAGCAGTTCTTCAAGGTCAACCTATGCATTTCTAATTTATTCTGTTATATTTTTAAAATGCTTATAAAAATTACTTAAGTAAATATAACTAATACAAAGGGTCTCCAGACTCATCATCTTTCCCTTCTCCCTTCTCCAGTCTGATTGTGTCGATTGTCCTGTCTGGGAAGCTATGGAAAATCAGGCTGGGGGTGTGGGGCTGTTCTAACCTCAGGAATGGTCCCTTTCACCAGCTAAATGACAACTGGCTTGAGTTCATTTGTATTCTGCAAGTCTGTGGACTAAATTGCTATAAAAAAAATGGCTTCAGCATTTTAATTTCACTCTTTTAATATATATATTTAAGGGCCATAACATGATAGCTGTGAAATAAACCCTTCTGTTAGATATTGTAACTGTGAAATACAGCTTTTTAACAGGTTGGTGGTGACATTTTTGCTGCATTCAATCACTCAATGGCTGAAATATTCAATAGGGAGGTGAAAGTATGTGGAAAAAGCCTTTCCTACCCGGCAACAGCCAGATTACAACCAGCAAGGTCAACTGCAAAATGACTGTCACCTCTAATGTGGCAATTACTGTCTTCCCAAACGGGCTGCTGCTGACTCAAAGCCAACGATTTCTTCAATTTTCCCAACTCATCTCCAAGTCACTTTGGGAAACTTCGTGATCAGCACACTATTCTTTTGATGTTATTAGGTGCTGGCAGCAGAGAGAACCCACACCACGGGCTCAAGCCAGACTTGGGGAGATAATGCCTCCCCACCTAAAATCCAGCCTGTGTGCATTCCTGGGACCACAGTGGGAGAAGAAATGTTTTTTATTACTTTCTCTCTTACAAGAGAACCCTGCCGTTGTTGGTCAAAACATACCTCCCCAAACTCTCTTGCAGCTAAATTGGCCATGTGACCCAATGAGATGAAGGCAGATGTCTGTGGGGCAGAGCTCCCGGGAAAGCTTTGATTTCCCCCATAAAAAGGGGCAGACTTAGCTGACAAATGCCTCCTGTCATTTTTGTCCTTTGACCTTCCCCTCATTTACACGCCTGTGTTGAACAGCCCTGCAGTAAGGATGACAGTAGGCTGAGAACCTAGGCCTCTGCTGGCTCCACAGAGCGTCTGTACCAACCCTGAACTGCCTACTTAGGGATCGATTGTTACTTGAGAAATATAAGCCCTTATACTCTTCATGACCAATTAGTGTTACGCATCTCACACTGCCACTGAGTCCAGGCTCGTGCCACTCGCTGCATGACATGCTAGGTCGAGAGACAAGGCGTTGGGGCAAGGAAAGCGACTTTATTTAGAAAGCCAGCAGACCAAGAAGATAGTGGTCAAATGCCCTAAAGCACCATCTTAACTTAGAGCTGATTTCAAGCTTCTTTTATATTAAGGAAGGGGGTCGTCAAGAGGGGTTTAAGGCCAGGAGGTGATGATTGACTCAGATGTCTGGACATCAGCAAGGGTCTGAGGACCGTTGTGAAACTGTCCTTGGTCAGTTGACTCCAGTCATTTTGTTGACATGGGTCTGCCATGATATCTCTGTAAGTCCTTGACAATACAGTCATCATTTTTGTACATTCTTCTTTAACTCCAGGGGAAGGTGAATTTTGAGTAAACGACTGGTTGCATCAATCTCAAGTCATGAGCAAAATTCTTTTTGATGGTTAACAAGGCTATATTGCAGACCTGCAGGGCTAAGGGCTGAGCAGAAGCTTTCTGACCCAAACATTAAGGCAACAAAGGTAACTGATACAATGTGAAGGCAGAGATGCCATTTTTTCACTCAGTTACAACACTATTTCCCATTTATACTTTGGCTGCCAAGGATCTCAGAGTCAAATTTGATGCCCAAATAGCCAGTTTGTAGGTCATAGGCCTATATATCTATATTTTCCCAGTCTTTGACTCTATTCCAAGATATATTTAAGTTGGTTCTGTTTTTTTATACTTTATTATTTTATTGTGAATATATTCCATACATTACCATAAATCTTTGTGGAATGAAGCAAAATATACAAGAAAGAATATATATATAACTGTGTTTCCATGTATTACACTAAGCACTTTGTATGACTTATCTCATTCATCGTGATAGCCCTCTAACCTTGGTATACTATGCTTCCATTTAACAAACTGAGATTTAGAAAGACAAAACTGCTTAACCAAGGTCATGCCCAGGTGGGTACAGTTGGTTTTTTAGGGCATTCACACCCAATTATCTAAGGTGCTTTCCCTTTTTCTTCTCCTTTTAAAGAAACAAAAAATGTTAACTTTTCTATGTATTATTGCTACAGTGTTCTCTGATATAATCAGTGAATTAAAAAGACAAACATCCCAGCTTCCGTGGAGCTTGTATTGCAGGAGAGGGAGACAAACAACACTCATAATGTAATAAAATTACCTATGTTAGAAGATAGATGTTAGGGAAAAAAGAAAAAGTAGAGCGTACAGCAATTACTGCCTAGTGGACATTCACAAGATGCCAGTGTGCTGAGCGTTTTACACACAAGATTACAGTTAATCCTCCCCAGAGTGCTATGAGATTCCCACTTCACAGATGAAGGAACTGAGTCTATGTGAAGTGATTCATCAAGTCATGCCAAGGTAAGGGGCAGAGGCAGGATCTGAACTCAGCTCTGCGCCCTTGAGCACGCCCACGTGGCGTGAGAAAGGTGAGAGAGGGCACCGTCTTACCCATCTTCCGTCCTTGTCTAAAGGCGGGTTGAAGCGCCTTCCTTTGGCCATTTTCTGCAGGAAGCTAAAGGTGGCTGAGGTCGCCTCTTACCTCTCCCCTGCCTCAGGAGCTCTACTGGATGGGGAGCCTCCTCTCCCCGTTCCTGACCTTGAATTCTCAGCGTCTCCAGGAGGAAAGTCCACTGTTGTCATAGAAGCAGAGCCCACCCACCACAGCGGGGGAGGAGCACGGGCCTTCCAAGCCCTGGAGCTCCTGCAGTGGGCACCTTGCAGCTCCTGCTACCCAGATATGAGGCAGGGAGCAACCAGGCCTCCGGGGAGGAGGCGCCAGAAACGTGTCAGAGGACAAGACAGTTTTGAGATGATGGCAAACTTTTTGTGCCCCCTAAATCCTCAAACTGATGATACTGGAGTTGAACATCCCCATGGTAACCATCCATCCCAGCCTCTCAGTTTTCAGGTAAGTAAGCTGAATCCAGGCAGGGGCGACGCTGTGCAGTGGGTGGCCTCGCCATGCCCAGGCCCCAGGCTGCCCTCCAGGCCCAGCCCCGACCGCACTGTGGGAACGCCCTGCGCACCCACCTGACCGCCGGGAGGCCGCAGGAAGCCACAATCACAAGTAATTATGAAACACCAGTTGCTGTGCTGCACTAAACACTTTCACGTGTTTCTGGCTTACTTATTGTCCATGACAACCTTTGGCATTTGCAAATGAGGAGACAAGGGTCACGTAGCCAGGGACGGCTTCCGAGTCACTCCGCAGCTCCGCAGTCCACCAGCCCCCAAGCCGGCCGGGCTGCAGGGGCTGCAGGGCTGCTCGGGAGAGGGGCTGTTCACTCTGCGCCTGGGTGTTCTCTTCTACTCACGGGTGTGATTTCTGCTTCTCTTTCTTTTCTTTCTTCTCCTTCTTTCTCATTCTTTTTCTTTCTCCCTTCCTTTCTCCACTTTTTAATACTGTGTCCTGACAATCCTCTTGGCCGTTCCGTGTGAGAGTAAGAGTAACTCCTCTGACCCTCCCCCAGCGGTGAGCCTCCCTCCGCCTCTCACTTCTCTGCCGGCTGCCCTCCTCCTGCCCCAGAGGTGGCATCCGCATTCCAGGCAGCAGGGTGGAGAAGGGGAGGGAGCAGGGAAGGGTGAGTGCCAGTGCGCGGCGCCGGGCAGTGCCAGCCCCTTGGACCACAGCACCCTCGCCGCTTCCTTCTAAGGAAGGTTGCTTGCAGCGGGCTGCGCAATACTTCACCTTGTGAGCCAGAACCCGGTTCCGTGGTCACACCTCGGTGTGGGAGAGGCTGTGAAATAGGCTTTGTCCTGGTGGGGCCACTGTCCAGCTAGGTTGGTGGTTCTAGCCCCGTTCTAGCCCCGTGAAAGGCACGGGACAAGCATCCAGCGCAAACAAAGGCTCGGTCACAGATGCATGTAAGATGCGCTCTCATCTTAAATTTGCATTTCCCTGGACTCTCCGGGGCAGGAAAAGAGAAGGTGCCGTCTACCCCTCAGCAGCGTGGTGACAAAGGATGTAGACCCCAGAAAAGTACTTTGCAAAGTGCTTCGCAAAAATAAGAAAGACACATATGAAAAGCACTTCGGTGTTGACCAAGTACTTACATTTATTGTTTCATAGGACTGTCGGCACAACCCTGGGAGATGCGCTGGTCACTTCCCTCCCATAGGCCCTGCTTCCGGTTCTTCTCCAGCCATCCCCACCCTGTTCCGTGCCCCGGATCCAGCCTGCAAAGACCGCATCTCCTGTTCCCTTACCCTTTGGCTCTGATTGGATTCGTCCAATTGGCAGAACCACTGGGACTGGAAGGGCAGGGAGACGTAGGTCAAGGCAAAAGTGTGCTGGTAAATGGTAAACAACCAGCTCTTCAGGGAAAAAACTGTCCGATTTATAGTGGTGTTTTGCCAAAACCCATGGTGTAAATACTCCTACCATGGTCTTATGCTACTAACATCACTGAGCCTGGAGTCAGGGAGAGATGTACACATAGGATCGGTACCCATCTGGGTCAAAGTATTGATCTCCCAGGCTGCCTGTCCACCGGGCCTCACTGCGTGTGGAAGGAGCTGAGTTCCGCCACCGACCTCCACTCTCTGGTCAGCAGCCCCTCTCCCACAGCTGCAGCTCTTGCTGTTAGCAGCTGCCTTCCCCAGCCCCTTCGGCCAGGGAGTGGGCGAGGCTTCCCGCTCTGCCTGGCTCCTTGTCAGCTCCTGAGCCCTGCCCGCATCTCTAAGATGAAATCCTTCTTGAAACTATCCTTTTTCGGAGTAGGCCATTGTGTTCCTGCCAGACTCGCCCAGTCACACAGCTAACACGTGGCAGAGCCCACACTGGAGCCCAGATGTACTGAGGCCAAGTTCAACGCCAGCATGAAACAGGGTTTGTTCTGCTGTTGAATTCTTGAGCAGTTACGTCAAGACGGATTGCTTTAATACCCTTCCTTTAATTTGCATAATTAAATGGGCCTGTCTAAATGCCTGCCTCTTAGTCACCATCCCTCTCTACGGTGACCTCTGGTGGGCCAGGGGCCAAATGCTTGACATCATGTGCCTCTCCGGAGGCCCCCCGGTGGAGCCCAGCGGGGCAGCACTGCACAAATGAAGGGGGTGGGCTAGCACGGAATTGCTGCCTCTCCCACACCCCAAAACCAAAAGGAAAGCAAGGTTGGGGGGGAGGCCGGGACTGAGAGAGTTTAAAACCTAAAGGCAGTGCCATTTCCAGCACAGTACCTCATGTGCATTCGCTTTGTCTCCCCTGATGGAGCAGAAAATCCTTTAGAACCGAAATCTCATTTTTAAATATAGTTTGCATCTCCTCTGTATTTAGTCTTATGCTCTATTGAACAAGATACATGATCATTAGCTAAGTTGTGTTCCAATTTTCCCTTTCTGAATGATTGTTTAAAATTCTAACAAATTTGTCCCAGAAAATGAAACTAAATAAAGAAAACCCAGCCAGGAAAAATAAAATTCCATTTATTTTCTTCAGCTAGGATTTCTCAGTCGCAGACTGGGGTAGGGCTATTCCTTGTTGATGTTATTATTTTCAGAAGTCTGAATTACTGGGCCAAACTTTGCAACCCACCGTTCTGAAAACAAGTCCCATAGCTCTCAGGCACCCCCAGCCCTGGAATGCCGCAGCTCGGAACAGCCGGTTAGGGAGTGTCTGTGAATGCAACAGGACCGCGTGGCAGCACTTATTCACTCGTTCAACAAACAGTTACTGAATATGCACTACATGCCAGCACCGTTTTCAAACAGCACTAAGGCAAAATTATTGATTTCACATTGATTATTGATAAATTATTGGCCAACCAAAAATTATCTTTAGTGGACTATCTACAACATTTATAAAAGATTGTTTTAACCAACCTATTTTTTGACCTGACAGTTGTACACTTTGACTTCTAGATCTTTTACGTCCAAAGCATTAAGGATTTTATTAAAGGTACATGTGTCTCTCTCTCTCCCATGGGTTCTCAGTGCCAATATTCCATTCCTTATTTGATTGATGACTTGCTGTCTTTTGCAGGATAGAAAGTGGTGGAATTACGGGTACTACGCAGGAAAGTTTCACGTATGTCTGTACACACCCTCCTGGGATACTCCCCAGAACCCTCTGATCCTGCACACGCAGGCAAGCTTCAGTTTGTCATTCCATCAAATGAAAGTTTCGTCTCCACATTGATATCCACAAGTCCTGGTCAATGTAATTTGCCTGTGGAAAAAGCCAATCCATCTGCATGTGAAATGCTGACCATCTGAAAAATTCTCAGGCATCTGAATTATAAAACACATTTCCTTTCACCCTGAGAGGTAAACTCTCTTGTTTCTTTCCCCAAACAGCAACGGAATCAAGGTGACTCAATTGCTCCATTTATAATGATTCATGATTCACACGGTACTAATGGAAGTTGTCATGGATGCACACACATTTGCATGACATCTTGAAAAGTGCTCTGGCGTCAGTAAATGGGAAGTACATTTTTTGTGTTATGTTGCAAACTATAAATGAACTGCGTCTCTCTCTCTCTTCCACACAAGGAGACAATTCCTGAGTCAAAACAAGTAAGACCATTTGAAAGACAAGAAAGATGACCAACTCGGAAGTTCATTCACTGAAAGGCAGAGAGTCACTGTAACATTTATAAAAACCCTCGGCTGGGCCAAAATGCATGACACCCCAAATTCAACTTACATGTGACATTGTCATTGTAATGATTGAATTTTCTATAACCTTGCTGAAACATTAATGCCTATGAACATTTCAAATCATTCCTCCTGAAGCTATCGGTTCATTGATAACTGGCAGCATTGGTCCCTCAAAGAAATGCTGTGATCCAGCCAATCACTGGACGCAGCGATGGACATAGTAAATATGGCCACAGTCTTCAGGAAGCTCTGTCATGTGGGGAATAGACATTACCACACAAACAAGTGGTTAGAACTGTGAGATGTACAGGGTGCCAGCAGTGCGCCAAGGGAAGAGGGCAGCACACACCAGGCAGGTGGGAAGAGGGCAGCACACATCAAGCAGGTGGAGAGCCTGCCGAGGCCCTGATGTTGGGTGGAGCTTGAGTCACTCAAGGCCAGGGTGGCTTTCACACCAAAGGACAGCACTGGTTGGAGCACAGGGAGGGCAGAAGGCGGGCCACTCAGGGCCTCCTGGCAGGCGGAGGACTATGGACAGGCACCTGCCCTCTGTGACCTTGACCAGCTGGCCAATGTCAACAGGAGGCAGAGACACAGGGAACAAGCAACACCAAAAAGCCCACTGAGAGCTCTGGCTTTTTAAAGAAAAGCACCTTAAAATAAGACGTGCCCTAAAATGCAGCAGGCACGCTGACTTTACTCTTTCTCCAGATGCTCACACAGAGGTGGAAATATTTAGTGCAATGCCCGCTTCTTCACTTGCTGGGATTCTTATGCCTCTTTCCTCTGCGTGCTCCCGGTTTGTTGAGGTTTACATGGAGGTTTGATGCTTTTGTTTTCAGCCCCTGGAAAGACAGCTGCTTTTGTCCTCTCGCAGTTTGAATGGGATCATCCTCTGGAAACACAGAATAAAAGACAGCGGTAATTGTAAGTGTGGTTCAAGACGGAGAGTACTAAAATGGAAAACGCCACCCTCCAGAGCCGTAAAGCAAAATGGCAAAATAAATATATATTTTTCAGCTGGGGAGAAAATGAGCAGTGTCTTGGAACGTGATGGAAAGTTCATGTCTACCCCACACGGGGAGAGCAGCAGAAGGAGGCAGGGCCCCTAAATGATGAAGAGATCCATAGGCCTTTTAAAATCTCCTTTATCCTCTTAGTTTGTACCATAAAACATAATGGAGATTTCATCAACTTGGCAGGAAATTGCAAGCTAATAAAAGATCCTTGTTACAAAGATAATAATAAGACAAAGTCATAAAAGGCAGAACTGGACTGACTTCTGGCTTTAGGCCCCACTTTCTCCAGCTCCACCGGGGTCCGAGGTTCATCGACTCAGTTAATCCTGTGGATGGCCGCCAGCTTGTCCTTTCTTGGTCTTGCTCTTTCTTCACATCCCAGGGCATTTCTGGAATAGGGGTGTGACTTAAAAGGCAAATAGGAATACCCACAGTCCTGCCATGTTGCCTGCTGCTCACATATCACCTGCTCACTAGCTCCGTAAACGATACCCTCATTCAGGAACTAGACAGGACACGGCACTGAAACCCTTCACCTGAGGGAGGACTGGCCCGCCCCCTGTGGGCTTCCATTCCCCCCTCTGGCTTCCAACTTCCCTTTTTACCAAAACACCGGCTGTCTTTTTTCCCTCCTTCCCTCCAATGTTTGAGTTGCCTGTAAGGTAGGGATCCCTCCCACTAGCCCTGCTGCTCCAAGTGTGGTCCTTAGATCAGCAGCCTGGCATCACTGGGGAGTTTATTAGAGATGCAGGGTCTCAGGCACTCCCCCAGACCTACTGAATCAGAATCTGCACTTTAACAAGACTGCCAGGTTATTCGTGTGCATGTGAAAGTTGGGGAAGTGCCGCCATAGAGAATCAGGACCCAGTTGAGACCCACCACAGCCATGACAGCGTTCAATACTTGCTCAGTCTTAGGGTGAACGGATGGTGGATTCAGGGTGCCCTGTGAGCACATTTGACCTTGCACCTGCAGATGAGCACAGTGCCCCTGTCCTAACCAGACTTCTGAAGATTTGGAAGCCAAATAGGAGCTGAAAGAGTTTATGATATATTTACCTAGAAGGTTTTCCCTCAGGTGCTCAAAATCTTTCTAGACGGTACTAAGCCAGCCTTCATGGTGCCTGACACAGAGGTAGGGAAGTGGATAATGTTTTCCCCTGGAGGGCCCTGAGATACATGCTGTTTCTTTGCACAGTTACATAAACATGCTGCAGTGAGGTTGTGTTAATGTTTAATTTAGATTGCTGCCCCATTGATTCAACTGTGGCTCAGGCAAATGAGAGTAAACCAAATTCACGGTTCTGCCGTGCACGGTCCGGTCGTCTTGACTGTAGGAGAATGACCACATCAGGGCTGCGTGCCTAATTAAGCACTGAGTCAATAACCCACTCCCTCTGGACTGAGCCATTTGCTTTATCCATTGCAGAAACAAGATCAAGCTGGGCAGTGAATGTGGGTAATTCATGCAGGAAGAACTCATTTGAGGTTAAGGGTGGATTGATTGGAATTAGTTATTTCAGAATCAGTGCAGGGGACAGCAGAGAGATGGCGCTTTCCTCTTCGGCTGATTCCAATGTTCCTTTACAAGGGGCAGTGAGGAACGAGTCCAGCCCACCAGGGGCATGCCATGTGGGCCGCTTGGAGCAAGCGTCCCTATGCGCAGGTGTGCCCCCTCACCCTGATGGGCACAGAGATTCGGGACCAGACTCCATCATTGATAGGCACACAGCTCACTGCAGTATGATGCCTCTAATTGTTCGGCAGTGAGATAAGAACTCTCCATTTTATCTGAAGTCTCAGGACAGCTTATTGACCGCCGTGTCTTACCGTACATCATAACCGCATTGTTAGGGGAAATGTCAGTGAAGTGTGGAAAAACATGAAATCAAATTTCTCACACGACAATGGCTTGGATATTTGATGGGCTTTTCCTTCCACCGAATGGGGCTGGGGATTCTTTTCAAGTTGATTCGATCTGCCACCGTACAGTGTTTGCCCAGCCAACCCACCCAGCAGTTAACCCACTGTAACAAGTCATCTACTCTCCCTCCTCCCAGAAAGGGGTCTGGAACGGGCAGATGCTTTACCAGTCTCTTTGCAGAGAAATCATTTTCATAACATCCCCTGCCTCCGAAGACTTCATGTTGCATTCTTTCATCAGCCATCTGTTAGGGTGGATGCGTCCATAAGACATCTTCCTTCTCTGGCATAATTAAAAGAGATTCTCTCCTTTCGAACGTTTTGTTGCATTTACATTCAAAGTTATTTTGCTCTCTCTTTGCCCTTGCCCTCAAGGAATTGTGGGAATTCAAGTTAATAGGTTTTTAATGGTTTTGTGATAACTGTGATTATAAACTGTGAATCAGATCGGGGGAGCATGGAAGTTCAGCTTGCATCTCACGCAAAGACACCACTGCTGCTTTTGATCCTTAGTTGAAATTTGGTTTTCAGCATTCAGACACCACCATCCTTAAAAAAAAAAAAAGGCACCTCATTTGCTTCGCAATTGCTTTGATGACAATTTTAAAGCCTTTAACTACACATTTTCCTTTTGATATATTAGCAATATTTAGAAACACATCCTGTTGCTAAAAATTAAATTTCAAAGTCTACTATTGTGTTTCCTGCTTCCTTTCCGAGAGGAAGATGCTAGATTTAAAACACATGCAACATGTTGGACACACACACACACACACACACACACACACACACACAATATGCACACATACGTGTGTGCACGCAGTGCCTTCAACTTTTCACTGCCAAATATTTAGAAATAAATTTTGCTGTGTTCTCTGAACATATAATTACTGCTTTGAGGCTAGTTAATGAAAATATACTTTTCTTTGGAACATGTTGGCTCTACTAAATGAGCCTTTCCTTGTGAGTCCATAGATGAATCGATTGTGAGCTTTCTTGAAAAAAGAGGCATTCTGATCATTGTTGCCAGATGTCTCAGGCAAGCCTGCCAAGCTTGCGCTACAAAACACAGCCTTAAAATAGTAGGCATGGAATTGTACCATCAGCCAATTAGGGCCCTGAGAGCAAGAACAGCTCTCACTTCCCATTGGCCAGAGAGCTGTGACTTGGGTGTAGCCAGCCCAGGGACGGTCCAACGAGCATCTCCTACTCTGGCCAGTTGTTGCTGGCGTCTGTAAGGGCCACAAAGGGCAGTCAGCCCACAGTTTTAAAAAACTGCCTTGCTGAAAACACCTTGGTTCACATCCCAAGAAAGTCCCCACCAGCCATTCCTGGAGATCAGGCCGTTGTCTAGGCAAAATAATCCCTGGGGTTGGATAGTTCCAAATGGCAAAGCCCTCACTAAACTTGGCCTCCAGAGAGAAGGTCTAACTCTCAGGTAAGGGAGCCCCTACCCACAGGTGCTCCTCAGGAAGAAATCGAGATTTGTTCAGTGGGAAATCCACAAGGATGTAAGCTGAGTAGCAACAGAGGGCACAGCACTGCCTTCTTGAATTACCATGATCTCAAGTTGGAGACTGCATTCAACAATTTTAAAAGAGGCATTTGCACAAGAAGCCACGGGGACCGTCGCACCCGTAGAGACCAGTTCATCTGCGAGGAACAAAAGCCACTGTATCAGGAAGGCTCATCTGCAGAGGTCGGGTCCTGGTGACACGCCCCCCACTGGGCATCCAGAAGCCCTCTCATCTCTGTTCAGCAGAGCTGCCAGTTCTGGCATCAGGACCAAGAATTAAGAAATCACTATTGGCAGCAAAAAATACTTTGGTGGCAATAGCTCCCAAGAAGCCTTAAAAATATCCATAGTTTATGATCCAGCAATTTTACTTCTGAGAACTTGCCCCAAGATAATACCCATATATGCTCACAAAGATTTATCTCCAAGTGTTCTCATTACACTATTTGTTAGAGAGAAAAATGGAACCATAATGAAGTTGAACCCCATGTGGTCATGAAAAAATGTTTACATCATTCAGTTAAAAAGAAAGGTAAATACATATGTAGAATGACACCAAAAATGTTTACATTGTTAAGTAAAGAAAGAAAGGTAAATTCATATATAGAATGATCCTCTTTTGGAAAAATACATACACATATTCATGGCAAAATGAAAGATTACACAAAAATTTTAGAATTACTTGGGTTTTTTCTTCACTGGGTTTTTCCAGACTCCATAATGAGCATGTGTTGCTATTGTACAAAAACAAAATTAAAACATTTTTTAATAAGAAGGCATAACAAAGCAAGTGATGTATGATCTATGTTTTGCAACAGTTCAATGGGTTTGCGAGACCCAGACGGAGAGGGCATGAAAATTAAGCCATAAAATACATGGCATCACTGATGATCCGCTAAGAACAGAGAGAACTGGAAGGGGTAGGCTGGCTGTGCTCAGGTCACAAATGTGCTCCAGAATATGTGATTTATAGGCAATCCTGCACACTGTAATAGTTGTGGAGACACCACAGTCTCTACTCAGCAGGGCTCACTGCCTAAGGAATGATACATTTCCATGGCATCTACATTTAGATTACACCTACATTTAGATCTACATTCCGTAGAAGCATTTCTTACACCCTTCTGGCAGGCAGAGGATTTCCCCCATCAGCTCCTGTGGAATCCAGTCTAAGAAGCCTTCCACTATGGAAAGTGAAATCATATGAAGCCTACAGTCTGCTGAAGCATGACCCATGGCCTTAGCCCAGACCTTGAATTCAATGAAGAATAACAAAGTTCCAGGTTCCAGGAGTATCCCTACTGAGATCTTTAGGAAGGAAGGAAGGAAGGCTGGGACCTGCAATGTGTCTTCGTGGGTTCTTCTGACCATAATCATGAAACCTCCATATCTTTCATCCTCAGGAGCCAGACCCAAAAAGGTAGATTATGTCAGTATGGAATATATAATGAAAAGCTTTTGGCTTCTCATTAATATCCAGGATTAATTTTTTCAGTAAAAACGTCACCTCAAGAAGAAGGCAGATTCTTCCTCAAGGAGATTAAGGCAGGCCCCAAGGGCACCAGCCAAGTGGGCAAGGCCAGGGTTCAGTCCTAGGGGCCAGATCTTAATTTAAAGGGGTAGTTAGGGGGATCTGGGGGGCAGGAGGAGCTGGATGGTATGGAGGACATTGGGCTTGCGTCTTCAGCCTTCATCCTACCCCCTTCCAGCAATAACCCCAATTTCTGTCTCATCCCATGTGGCTTAGTTGAAGATGATTCCGCCCTTTGCTCCAGCATTAGCCAGTCAGAGCATCACATTCCCCTGGCAATCACGGTTGGTTCTGGAATGGTCACATGACAAAAGCAGGCCAATCAGAGAGCAAAGTGAATTCAGTTTGAAGGCCGAGAAAGAATCCCTATCTTCCCTAACGGATTTGAATCCAAAAGCTCATGGACTGGCATCTCTGCTGCCACGTTTCCATCTTAGTACCTCAAGAACGAGGCCGACTCACAGAGGAGACCAGCTGGAGGGGTCGTGGTCCCGTGGGCTGAACATGCGCCAGGATCCGGCAGTACCCCTGGCCTCGTCAGGGCCGAACCGGAAGAGTCTGCCTCTTTCTTTGAAAACGGATTGAAGATTGAGGGGGAAACTGACAGAGAGAGAAGGCCTGGCGTCACAGGCTGACCGGGAGGGGAGGGCGCTGGAAGGCGGTGGGAGGAAAGCGCAGAATCCGCTGCCTCCGGGATAAGGGAGCTCCCCCGAGACGGGGCTAGCGCCGTCAGAGCCCGGAGCCCGCCGTTGCTCCTCCCCACCCACGTTCCTGGCCACCCCCGCCGATGGCCACCACTACTGAGCATGTGTCAGTCCTCTGCCACCCTTATCGTGGGCAGGTGAGGGCCTCTGGGTGTGGGCTCTCCCCAGGAACACTGCCCCCAGGACGCTAGGCTCTGACAGGCAACGTAGGGAATTTTTAAAAATGAAAACTTAAAAATGGCAGGTAGCAGAAGGCCTGCCAATTCAATTTCATTGGAAAGAGTTGATAGGGTCCATATTTAATGTATTTCTTTATTAATCACCACATCAATATCATTAATATAAAGTCATATATTTTTCTGCTTAAAAAATGGGCATTTTCATCCTGCATCTCTGTTTACCATGTTTTCTGGTTTTTAGTGCTTGCAGATACTCTGGTCTAAAAAAATTGTCAACCTCTGTTCCAACCCAATCCAGTGGAGTAAAAGAATTTTAAAACGGACATCTGGAATTATTTGTTGTCTATTCTCTAAGTCATACTTGAAAGCAAAAACCTCTTGAAGGCTAACACCCCAATATTTCTCTGTATTTCTCAGTATTTCTCTGGACAACAAGAAAAAATTGGTATAGGCCATGGCAAAGCTCATGCAGGGGTGCTGCTGGAGGCCGTGTACCCCTGTGGGAAAGAACGCAGCTCAGGTGGCCAGCTGGCTTTGCAACCCAGCACTGCTTTTACCGGGTGTTTGATCTTGGGCAAGTGACCTAATCCCTTTGGGCATCAGTTTTCTCATCTGTATAATGGAGATAATATAGTGTCTACATCTTTGGGTTGTTGTAAGAATTGATACAGGCAAAAGGCATAGGAAAAACGCCCTACACCTACCTTGTAGTTAAGTGTAAGTAAATGTTAGCTCTTTTCACTACATAACAAAGCTTCCTCAAAGCATGCATTTGTTCAGATGCCTGGGGGAGCACCGCCCCTGGTGGCTGAAGGCAGAATGGGGAGGGGGTCTAGGAAATCAGAGATGGGTGGGACCAGAGCCAGGGACCAGCTCTGAATCTCTGGGAGACTTCAGAGCCAGGGCTTCGAGATGTAAGGAGGCTGTGGCAGAGGCAGAGGCTCTCTCTGCCCGTCGGGGGAGCCTCCCAACCCCGGAAGATGTCCTCGTGCTCAAGGATGGCTTCTCCAGGACTCTCGCAGTCCCTGACCGGTGCCTCTCATTCTCTTCTGACCTCAGATGGGAGGTCCCCTGCAGCTGTTTGGGGGTGCTGGGTGCAGCCAAGTGATGGGTAGGTGGGATAGAGCAAGAAGGAGTATTGTGCAGGAGGGGACCCCCAGGCACCAAACGGGGAGCCTGGAAGCTCAAGGATAAATAGGGGTTCTGTACACTTTTGCTAGTGGAAAGCTTTCCTGCAGTCTGCATTCAGGCCTTCCAAGAAAAATCACCAGCAATGACGAGCTCTTCAGTGTGGGTTTCAGCCACAGGCTGAAGATCGAGCTGCAGTGAACCAGAGTGAAGAAAAGAATGACAGTCAGACACCTTCTTTTTCCACATACAGTCTGTAATCAGCTCTCCACAAGGTCATCCTGGAACACCAAGGACAGTCCAGGCCCCTCCTGGCTCTGCTCAGTAATGGACAGAAGCAATGGTGCAGATAATCCAGCCAAATGGTGGGTAATCCAAAAGCCATTTCCATTTGGCCTTGGGAGAAGTTTCCATGCTCATTCCTAGTGTGAGCATACAAGAGCCTTCCTGCCAGATCTGGGGGGCAAAGTGGGGCCTGGGCACATCCCCAGATCAGCTGCACTCAGGGGAAGGCATCTCGTAGCAGGAGTGTGTGCTGTGGTCACTGTAGATTGCAGGCAGCAATGTGGGCCATTCCAGAAGGGCTGTTGCAGGGGTTCTCCACTCCCCACCTTCCTTGGCCCATCCCAGGCTGACCCTGCGAATAGCGTCCCCTGGGTCCCTTGCTCTCCGGTTTCCTGGCAGGTTTGAGTGATAGAGGACCAGCAGCAGGGAAGGGAGAGAAAACCCAGGACATCCCCTGCCAGCTTCCTTGCTGCTCACGCACTGTTTCTCTAGTCATCTCTGCTTCCCTCCACCTCCTCCTTGGTCCCGGTTTTCACTGGGCTCCAGTAATACCATTCTGTCCCTCATGCCTTCCATCCCCAGGTGGTGACAAAGCCCACTGTCCCTTATGGGCCCTTCACCTGACACATCTCTATGACTGGTGCCTTCTTTAAAGTGTTTTCATTAAACCCTCTGGGGCAAGCTGTTTCCCTCTGAACCTTGATGGGTAGAGGATGGTAGAGGATGGGGCCAGTGTTAGGCTGGGGCCGTGGGAGAGTTTAACCAGACAGGCAACTAGACGCCCACTCAGTGAGCAGCCTCTCACTAGCTCTGATGGAAGACCACCACCCCTTTTTGTTAAGAGGCCAATTGGCTCTGTTTGGCCTGTCCCCCATTCCAGACAGCTGTTGTCAGGTACACCCACCTGGTTCTCCATCTGGTGTTGGAGGCTGTTCCCTCCTTGGGCTCATCTGGTAGGATGAGGTCCTCCAGAGATGGTCAATGTCCCTTGGAATGGAGATGTCAGGTTTTTAATGGAGCAACTTACCCAATGTCCTTGAATTTTCCTTCTCCTGAGCCCCCTTCTCCAATCCTGTCCCCTCAAGACTGGGGTTGGGGTTTTATCAGAAGGACCTTTTGTTCATCACTAGCTCCATGATCTTGACTCTGCCCCTATTTCCAGCATCATGACCCATGTTCTTCTTTCATAGTCTCCTCAGCTTGCTGGCTTTCTGTTGGCCAAAGTGACAGCTGCTCCAGCTTTGCCTCCGTAACAGTCTATTTGATTGTTATCTGTTAATGGACAGTTCAGTTGTTCCTAATAGTTCTTAAATCTAGTTACGTTCCAGAGTTTCCTGCACCATCCATTCAGCTCCACACCAAAGATTTAGGTGTCACCCTCATACCTTTTTCTCCTCCACCCCCCAAAATTTAAGCCATCCCCCGGTCCTGGCATACCTCTCAAAGCCATCCACCTCCCTCAACTTGGCTTCCAACTCCCTGGTTTTAATGACCACTATTTCTCAACTGATGAATACCTCATTCTGGGAATCCCTGCATCAGCACTGCCTTCTCCACCCAAGTCAAACTATCAGCTCCATAAATGCGGGAATTATCCCTTGTTTCTCTCTCACCACCACATCCTGAGGGCCACTTACATGGCAGGTGCTCAGTAGTCTTGAATGAATGATATCTTTTACTATTAAAAATGCACTACAGAGAGGTTTCTGGGTCAACATTTCAAATTGACCACTTGTTTCTATTTCCTCTCTTCCTGAAAACCGTCCAGTAAAATATTTTTCAAGGCTTTAGCCCACAGGAATGACAAGAACTAAAGAGGAGACAATCACAAAAGATTTCAGCAAATTTTTGGAATGTGAAAAGCCAGTGTAGAAATGTAACTGCTGCAGCAAGAGAAACAGCTTGATCCCGAGTGCCAATAGGAAGTTTGCCAGGTGACACACAGAGCCCAGGACCCCAAAAACTGGAGACACAAATACTGTGGAGGGAGAGATAGGGCAAGGCAGAGGCTGAAGTGAAGGACTGGCTGAAAATCTGCAGATGGAGGGGTTAAACCCACACCCCTTACTTACCTTATGTAGCCAAGCAACTACTCTTCCTGTCTCCACTCTGACACCATCAGCAAGAAAAGCAGAGGTTTATCCTCTGGAGATAATGAACCTGAAAGTCCCCACAGATGAGGAGATCAGACACGGAGATGAGGGAAAACAGGGCTGAAGATGGGCAGTTCACCAAAGGTCTAATAATCTGCTGTTCTGGATAAAAGCCCTCGGGCACCAGGATGGAGCTGGGGCAGTTGCAAATGGGCCAGAATACACTGAATGGTCTCAAAACACAGGCAGGGCACAGACAGTGTCCATTGCAGTGAACAAATGCAATGTGGGAGCCTCATTTCTGTCCTGGATCAGAAGAAGAAGAAAGGCAACTTTAAAGGATGATTTCAGACTGTTGGGGAAGTTCAAATAAGGACCCCATATTGGGTTTTTTTTATAAGTGTTAAATATCTTGCTGTGCTAATAATATTGTGCAAATATAGGTGAATGTCCTCATTCCTAGAAGATCCTTGCTGAAGTACTTAGGATATCTGCATCTTTCAAGTATTCAACAAATTTTACATGTACAGATATATTATGTGACCATATACATAGACAGATGGATGGATGGATGGATGGATAGATACATTCATACATCAACAGATAGATGGACAGGGGACACAGGATGAGAAATCAGAGGATGCCAGTGAGGCAAAATTCTAATAATAAAGAGGCTTTGTGTGGAGTATTCAGGTGCTCATTGTTCTGTTCTTTCATTTCTTATAGTAGGTTTGAAAATGTTTGAAATAAAACAATCCTAGTAGAATAAGATCTCTAAACAGCAATAGTGAAACCAATAGCAAGAGTGCCTTAAAGGATACTGCATAAAAGTACTTCCCAATCCAGATTCCTATTCCCTGCCAAACTATCTACCAAAATAGGGAAGAAAAAGTATTTTAACTCACTTAAAAACCCAACATTTTCATCTTCCATTTACCTTTTCTCAGGAAGCTAGTGAAGGAAGTATTTGGAACAACAAAGACAGGATGCTGAAAAAAGCAGAAAAAATAAGAGAAGTCTCAGGATGGTGAGAAAGGGAAGCCATAGGATACAGTGGCATAAGGAACACCCTTGTCAGACTGGAGCAGGAGGGTACTGCACTTCTGGAAAAAAGAGGAAATATAGAAATAACTAAAATAAAACAAAAGAGAACTCTTGTGCCTGCTCAAATGGAACTTCTCATTGGTAAACACATAGCAGATAAGGTAAGTGTGATAATAATATGCAGAAAACCCAGAAAATGCAAAATTGATGCCATCAATAGCTCCAGAAAAAAATGACAAGTATTCCAAAAAAGAGACAGGGATAGAGTACATCTGGCTTAGCAGTTAACATTTGCAAAGTTACAATAAAGGAAACACTGGGTTTTTGTACACAGCCACAACTATGTGGGATTGGGGAGTATGTATACAGAAAGGTAGGAAGTTGCTTATAATTAAGTCCTCAGCTGTCTGATTTGCCATGTCTGGAAATCAAAAAATGATGTAAAAAACTGACAAATCAAGAAATAACTGCCCCAAACAATTGAAAGCAGAGGTTCAGACCGACATTTGTATATGCATATTCATAACATTACTCACAATAGCCAAAGGTGGAAACAACTCAAATGTCCCTGGACAGATGAATGGATAAACAATACGTGACGTAGTCATACAATGGAATATTATTCAACCTTTACAAAGGAAGCCATTCTGACACACATTACAATGTGAATGAGCCTTGAAGACATTGTGCGAAGTGAGGTTAGTCAGTCACAAAAGGACAAATATTATGATTCCATTTACAGTAGATACTTAGAATGGCAAGTTCATAGAGGCTGAAAATAGAACAGCAGTAACCAGGAGCTGGGGGAACAGGGGACGGGAGAGTTTATTGTTTAATGGGTACAGAGTTTCAGTTCAGGAAGTTAAAACAGTTCTGGAGATGGATAGTTGCACATTGTGGATATGCTTTGTGCCACTGAATTGAACACTTAAAAATGGATAAAATGGTTAAAAGGAAATATCTGTGTGAGAATAATGTTCAAACTTATGGTATAACTAGGAGGAGAAAGAGTTGAGAGTTGTGGGTGCTTGTGTGATACGGGGTGACAGGAGGGATGTGGGAAGAGATTGCTGCCCCTCATTCCAGTCCTCTGGGTGCCTTTTTAATTTCAAAAGTATAGCATTACAAAGCAATCCTGAGAAGGAAGAATCAAGCTGGTGGAATTATGCTCCCCAACTTCAAGCTCTACTACAAGGCCACAGTAATCAAGACAATTTGGTACTGGCGTAAGAACAGACCCATAGATCAATGGAATAGAATAGAGCCTAGATATAAACCCAAGCATTAATATATGATAAAGGAGCCATGGATATACAATGGGGAAATGACAGTCTCTTCAACAACTGGTGTTGACAAAACAGGACACCTACATGTAAGAGAATGAAACTGGATTACTGTCTAACTCCATACACAAAAGTAAACTCAAAATGGATCAAAGGCCTGAATGTAAGTCATGAAACCATAAAACTCTCAGAAGAAAACATAGGCAAAATTTCTTGAATATAAACATGAGCGACGTTTTCCTGAACACATCTCCTCAGGCAAGGGAAACAAAAGCAAAAATGAACAAATGGGACTACATCAAACTAAAATCTTCTGTATGGCAAAGGATACCATCAGTAGAACAAAAAGGCATCCTACAGTATGGGAAAATATATTCATAAATAACATATCCAACAAGGGGTTAACATCCAAAATATATAAAGAACTCACATGTCTCAACTCCCAAAAAGCAAATAACCCAATTAAAATATGGGCAGAGGATCTGAACAGACAGAACTCCAAAAAAGAAATTCAGATGGCCAACAGGCACATGAAAAGATGCTCCACATTGCTAATTGTCAGGAAAATGCAAATTAAAACCACAGTGAGATATCACCTCACACCAGTTAGGATGGACAACATAAAAAAGATAAGGAACAACAAATGCAGGCAAGGATGTGGAGAAAGGGGAACCCTCCTACACCGCTGGTGGGAATGTAAATTAGTTCAACCACTGTGGAAAGCAATATGGAGGTTCTTCAAAAAAATAAAAATAAAAATACCATTTTGACCCAGGAATTCGACTCCCAGGAATTTACCTGAAGAAAACAAGATCCCAGATTCAAAAAGACATATGTGCCCCTATGTTTATCACTGCACTATTTACAATAGCCAAGATATGGAAGCAACCTATCAGTAGATGAAAGGATAAAGAAGACATGGTAGATATACACAATGGAATATTATTCAGTCATAAGAGGAAAACAAATCCTACCATTTGCAACAACATGGATGGAGCTAGAAGGTATTATGCTCAGTGAAATAAGGCAAGTGGAGAAAGACAAGTACCAAATGATTTCCCTCATTTGTGGGGTGTAACAGCGAAGCAAAACTGAAGGAACAAAACAGCAGCAGACTCACAGATTCCAAGAAGGGACTAGCGGTTACCAAAGGGAAAAGGGGTGGGGAGGGTGGATGGAGAGGGAGGGAGAAGGGGATTGAGGGGCATTATGATTGGCACACATGGTGTTGAGGGGGGTCATGGGAAGACAGTGTAGCACAAAGGAGACAAGTAGTGACTGTGGTGTCTTACTATGCTGATGGGCAGCGATTTCAGTGGGGTGTTGGGGGGGACTCGATAATTTGGGTGACTGTAGTAACCACAATGCTTTTCATGTGAAACCTTTATAAGAGTGTATATCAATGATACCTTAATAATAAAAATAAAGAAACAAACAAACATAAATACAAAACAAAAAGAGAGGGTAGATCTTACAAAATGTTTGTATCTCAAAAATAATAAAGAGCAGAGGGAAAAAATGTGTAGTGTTAACATTTATACCATGCTGACTGTGTGCCTGCTATGCTTTAAGTACATTATATATGAGTGCATTGAGTCCTTGAATCACTGTGAGAAAGGCGCCTGTCATGATGCACATTTTGCAGAAAAGCGCAGGGCCAGAGAGGAGGGGAGACTCAGTCCCGGGGGGCTGGCTCCAGAGTCCCTGCTTTTCCTCATGGCTGCCTGTCACCTCCTGTGTGCAGGTGTTACTGGAATCAAAGTAAAAATTAATTTTAAAATGTGCTGCAGTGAATATCCTTGTAGACATATTTTATGTGCTAGTATGAACACTATCAGATCCCTTGGAGTGAAATAGGCCTAGTTTTTCTAAAAGACAAAACATGGCATTCAGTTGATCATGTGGACATAAAAACTATGAAAATAAGGCTAATACCGACATTACGCTCTTTTTATCTGGAACTAAAGCACAGAAGCAAATTATTTTTCTTGTATTCATAATTTTTAACAGGTCTCCCCAGTTTTTGTAGCCTCCCACCCCCAATTTTCCCTCTCATCTCTCTTTGGAACAATAATCTCCATCAATGATACCTGGGGAATAAAACATAAGAAAAATGACCATTGAGAATAAACTGAGCTTCCTTTAGAATAGAGGAAAATAGTTTTGCAGTTGGGAATACATGTTGAAATATTATTTTTATAGTGGAAATAGTTACATTACAATTTTAAATTACATTTCCATTTGAAATGGAGTCGATTTGCACCACCTACTGGAACCTACATCTCCATATAGTCAAGATGTTTCAAAATTATGAAACCGCTTTTAAGGATTTAGAGTTACATTTCTAGTTATCTTTAAGAGACCAGTTCCTTTGACATGTTGGAAATGCCAAATGCTAATTTACTTCAGGGACCATTTTCTAAAACAAACTCTCTTTAGAAGCCAAATTTAATCATCTAGCTAAATTAACACAAATTGTACAACTGCTTATAAAAATAAAATGATTAAGCCAAATACATCAACCAAAGAGGTAAAAATGTAAATTAGAAGCACAACTGAAATCAATACACATTATCAGTTGCTAATTCACTATTAAAAAACAAGATTCAAGCAGACAACTGGAAAATGACAGGAAACATAAGCAAACAGGATAATAAACAGAACATAACTCAACATTAATTAAAGAAGAACTCACCCAATGACAATTTAATAGTGTTTCTATCCAAAGCAATAATCATTGGCATGGCTTAATCACAGCTGAACAGCAGCAGCACAGAAAGTATCCCTATTGAAGCTCTTCGACATTTCTAAGGAAATCCCCACCAAAATTTTTCATTTTCATGACAAACTACTCTAAGCAATACATTTCTGAACCTCCAGTAGCAACATTTATTATTGTGTAATTGACAGAGATTCAGGAGGGAAAAATATATCTACAATATCTACTATTCCAGATGAAATTGCTTTAGAATAGAAGCCTAGATGTATTACATATTAATTTCTTGAAACTTATTATAGCGTTTCACTTATTTTATAGGTATTTTGTCTGAAAATTGATTTTATTTTTAATGTCAAGTAAATTAGATGTCAACTAAATTAACGGAAGCATAAAATATGCTGGCAAGATATATTTACAAATACACACCGCAAAGTGGTGGGCAAGTAACAAGAACCTGATTTAAACTCACAAACACAAAAGCCCCTGCGTGACAGGGACCCACTCATCCAGGACCCTCTTGCTGTTGCAGTTGAGCTGTGCATGACAAGCCTGTTGAGGGCGACAAATGTCATGTGCAAGGTTGCTGGAAGGGTTTTCTTTCTCATTTCAGTCCACCGCTGGTGTGGTTTCATTCTTAAGGTTCTCATCTGCATTGGAGAGCTTGGGCTGTTCAGTTTCCACTGGGCGAGCAGGCAGTCTTTCCCCAGAAACCCCACCCATGACGCCACCCCCCCACCTCCACAGAGATGACTCTCACACAAATCTGTAGCACTGACCTCTTTCTACAGTGTGGGGGGTATACCCTCCTGCCTGCTGGATGCCCCCCTAGATTTCCCAAAGACACCTCAAACCCGTATGTCCCAAGCCAACTCATGACCTACCTCTCCAATCTCATTTTCTCTCTTCCAGGGGTCTATCCCATCATTCAACCAGGCATCCCCGATACCTACTTTCCACTCACCCCTGATTCAACCCATCCCCAAAAGCCTGGCCATTTTACTTTCTAACCCTCTCTGGAGCCTGTCTGCCTCTCTCTATCTCCACCAACACCCTGCTGGTCCAAAGGACCACCGTCATATCCAGCTTGGACCTATCCAAAAGCCTGGTGTGGCTTCATGTATTGTCACCCCTCGCTCAACACTTTTCACCGAGGAGACAGAGAAGTATCTTAACGAGGCCACAGAGGCCTTTCCTGGTGGGTGTCCACCAGCTTCCCCAGCGCAACCTCTCCTCTCGAACTCCTGGGGCTGCTGCTTCAGCGTCACCATCCTTCTCTGCCTCCCCTTGGCCATGCTCTCCACTGTCACCAGGACTTGGCCTATGCTTTTCCCTCTGTCTGGAATTCTCTTCCCTCCCCTTTTCCCCTAGGTACCTCTCCGGACTTTCCTGACTGGGTAAATTCATAGTTGCTGTTTGCATCTGGGGAGGTATTTGCTCGTTTCTGTATGGCTCCAATGGACCGCTCTTCCTCACCTCTGGGTCCTCAGCACCCAGCCCACCTCACACACATGGGAAATACGGAAGGACTTACTCCCTCAGGGCCGGTGGGGCACACGCTGCTCTGGCCATGCTCCTCCCCACAGGGAGACAAGCCCACCTGGAGCTCCAGGGAATCAGCTCTAACGGTTCCCAGCTTGCTTAGGGATGCACACAGCTTCCAGGGTCTGTCCTCCTGAGGACCTGTTGCATGAACCCCATACTGAAGGGGCGGCCAAGGGACGTCTATTAGAAAGTCACAGGATAGAACATATTTTAATAATTTCTATGGGGTGGCTATGATGAAGGCACATTAGTCAAGGACAGAGTCTAGAAATTAATTTTATTTAATAATTTGTTGGCTAAATATATAACTTTAGATTTTTAGCCATATGCTATGCAGAACTCCATTCACAGTCTTCCCCACACCCTGCAAAATAAAACAAAACACTGTAAAACAAGCACAGGGCTGAGCATACCTGAGAATAAACTTTCTCTCTCATTTAATATCGAGATGATGCCCTGTATCCCATTTGAAGTATGAGTTCAAAGGACAATTGGCTCTTAAAGTCAACAGAGATATAAATATATCAAAACTCCATGAAAAGCACAATGAATGGGGGCATGGACGGGGGTAGACGGGGATGAAATACTGAAGCCATACAGTATTCAAACATGTTCCAAAATTATTATACAACACGATGTTTTAAAAATTATGTTCTTTGGATAGTAGGACAATGTATTTTCTTGCCTTTTTGCATTTTGCTAGTTTGAATTTTCTAACATAACCATGCTTATATTTGTAATGAAAACATTCCTTTGAAAAATCAAGTTACTATTCTGTTTCACTTATAAAATATGAATTTTGCCAAAGTTCACCATCTTCTTTGCTACCCTTCACATGGAATCAACGCTAGGAATTTTCCGTCCACACGTTATTTCATTGGCAGGGGCAAAGACCATACCCTCTCAGAACTCAGCGGAAAAGGACTGTGGCTTAACTTCTATTTATGTAGTGGGAGTCCCAGACAAGCTTCACTTACAGATTTTTTAAAAAATACATTGCCTGGCTAGTGAACCCAGAGTCCACTTTATTTTAGGCAGCTGCCTGAGTGTTCTTTGTCTCTGCTGCCTAACTTCCATTAAGCCTACCTCGATTTCCTGATTGTGGTCTGAAGTTTGTTTTTCATGGCTGAAGGGCCCCCACCCATAAGATGGCGAACTCACCCCTCGTCCCCCCACCTAATCCCAGCACCTAGCCAATAGCCACCAGCCCCGTAGAAGTGACACCTCAATCAGCTCATGCCCCTTCCTATATAACCCAGCACCTTTCCCTAATAAAGCGGAATTCTCCGGTGAATTGCTGCTGTGTCGCTCCTTTCCTTTCAATGGCCATGCTTTTAGAAATCCAGTTTTATTTTTCCCCTGCTTAGAAATAAGCATTGTCTAGGTATTAACCTAGGAAGAACCAGTTTCCCCCCACCAACCCGTTTCTCCCACCAAACCCTTTACACCACGTGCTCCAGCCAACTGGGTGACTCCTGTCCCCACCCCACTTCCCTGGCGGCTAGTGATTTTCCTTCACTGTCCCACTCCCTGCTCAGCCTCCCAAGCCCCTCCCCAACCGCATTAGCTCCACAGCTCCGCCACCCTCACCCCTCCCATCCCAGGGTGTACACCTCGCTGCAGAACCTCCCACACACCTGTTCTTGGTGGGCACCTTCCGCCCTTTAGTATACTGGGTATTTGCTATTGCCCTAATCCTCTCCCCAGGACTAGATCGACGTCCTTGAGGTCAGGAGTCCCGTCGTGCTGGTATCTTTAACCAGCCATGTGTCTAGGACTCAGTAAGTGTCTGTTGGAGGGAACTGAATTAAGCACACCATTGTTTGGCCAACCCCAACATTTCTCTCAACTGCTCAGGGCTCTCTTGAGAAATGTATCTTGTCAGAGCCAACCCAGCAGACTGACTTAAGACAGTGATTGACATAAGAAAATAGCCAGAAAAAAATGTCAACAGGGAGGATTAAATTTAAAATGATTAGGGATGAGCTCATCTCAATCATAATTTGAGGAAGGAGCGGAGAGGGTCAGGGAGTAGACAGGCTGGGTGCTGCTGGACAATGGCGGCAGGTACACGGAGGCTCAGTTTACTCTTCTACTTAGATATGTATTCAAAACTTTTGTGATGAAAAAATGAGAAGAAGAATGGAAGAGAGAAGGAGAAGCAGCAGCTGATTTGCACTCAGAGGAGGCCCAAGGCAAATGTATGCGAGGGGCTGGGATTCGGGTCCCCCTTTAGGGTACCAGCCTTCCCTGTATAGCACTCTGCCCTCCACACACCCTCATTCACTTACATGGGCCCCCACACTCAGACCTATTACTCAAGTAACCCCAGTCAGGGCTCTGCCTTTCAGGTAATGCCCCATGTTCTAGAACATTCCCTTCAGAGCTGGGCTCTATTTCCACCTATCTTGTTGGCACGTCCTCAGCTATGTGTGTGATAAGTCACACACTGAGACCTTCTGGGACAGAATGTCCTCGATGATTTTTAAATTCACACCAAGCAGGGCCCCCTACGAGAAAGAACCTGCCACAGGTCACAGAAGCCACCTTCTTGGAGGTTTCTCCACTCCGGAGGTGTTCCTGTGATAACGGAGGCAGTGCAGACCACCCTTTGCCCAGAAGTGTTCCATTCTTAATGACCTCTCGAGGATCTCCCACGAGTAACGGCAGTCAGACAATAAACGATCATTACAGCCAAGGTACACAAAGCACATTATTTCACAGTCACATCACTCCCAAAATATTCATCCACACCAATTATGACCCCCACTTCTGGGGATGAAAAAGCCCAAGGCTCTCCAACAGGAGAGAGCTCTAGCTTCTCCCATCTTGTGCTGCCTCCTTCCTACTTCCAGGCCATTAAAAGAATGATATTTGTAATGTAGATGAGGCCAGTCCTTTTGCACAATGTTGACAGACAAGAGGAAGATTCCAGAGAGAAATGCCACAGCAGCAAATGAATATAAATGATGCTTTTCCACTTTGTGCTTATAAAATGCCTTTTGTATCAGAATCTCAAAGCTCTCCAGGAAGCAGGGCTTTGACTGGCACTTCCACTCAGGGTAAATGTGAATGGCCAGAGCTTCTCAAGTCACTTGTGATAAGAATGAACAAAAGTCCAGATACTTTTAAAATGCAATATTCTTGCCTTCTGGGTAGTAAACAAAAGTGTGCAGATGGATAATGACATCTGTGGGTTCTGGCTCCATTTCCTAGAGAGAAAAAAATGTAAATAAATATGGAAAAAATTGTCATATGTGGATAGAACCCATGGTTCATGCAGGAGCTGCCGTTCAGCCCAACATTGCTTGCAGTGGATCTGTTATAGGGCGACTTGTGACTGCACTACACTGAGAAAGTAAACTGTACCTTTTCAATGCCCACAAGGAGGACAAATACAGAAATGTTTAGAGGAAACGTCCAGTCAGTGGCTTTCCTCCTTGAGGCTTTTGCACTAAGTGATGCCTTCCTTTTGCTCTCTCCCCCGGAAGCTTCCCTGTAAATGCTTAACAGCTAGGTGATTCATTAGGGTCTGCAAAGGCCAAGCCCCGAACTGGAAAAGGTAGAGGGCACAAACAGGCAGCACCTGACTGCGGAACTGATCGGAAGGCTCATCTGAGAATCCTTTCCTTCGCACCCTTAGCTGAACGTGCACGCACAGCAGGAACCATTCAGGCTCCAGCCGCCAGAAGGTGCCAGAAGAGCAGACGTTAGTGACTTCAAAACCGTTTCTAGGATTCGCTTAGGGTAATAAGCAGCTTCAGAGGATGAAACTCACAAAGACTCTACGAATGTTTCTGCTGTGAACGTAATCACTAGCAGAGACAACCTGCCCCTACAATCACTTGCATTGTATTCTGAAAGTCAATGCTAATAGCTTGCAGAAGAATTTGAGTTCATCTGGTATCTAGAAAAGGAACTCTTTCAAGTGCAGCCGAAATGGTTTCCAAATAGTTTCAAATACTTTGCTTAAATGTTATTAGTCTACAGAAAGGTAATTAAACAATTATTACCTAATAATTAAATAAGGTATCACGTTGCTGTAAACAAGAGCATAGTCCTATTACAACGGCAAATTGCACATCAAGGTTTGCTTGTCTTACCCTCTAAAATTTTTCTACTCTTGTCAAGTTAAAATGTAAAAGAAAATATAGGTCATTAACTTGATAACTGTTCTTAATTTAAAGAGTAGCTAGCATCTGGTTTTTGGTACCATGGTGGTCTAAGTCTTTCTAATAGCAGTGGTCTATAAACTTTATCACACGTTACTATGAGTTGAAAAACATTCTGAACATGCAGCCTTGCTACATTTATTACTGATATACCAGCAGTAATACATTAACATAAAAACACAAAAGTAGAAAATGTTTAAAACAATATTTAAAAGTATTTTATTTATTGACTTTAAGCTAGTTCTTGTTAGAAAAAGCATAGTATCTAAATGTGATTTATTCCCACCAGGAGGTTTGAACGTTTTAACAGTAAGGTATTGACAAAGGGCCACCTGGTGAAATACATGCCAGGAAGTTGCTCAGGCTGGGAGTGGGGGTGTAGGGGGTGGGAATTGATAAGGAACAGGCTGTACCTATTTGGGAAAAGAAAGTTTTAAACCAGCCAATGAAATTAAGCCACATGTAAGGGAGAGCCTCATATGGATATAACTTGCTTAGGCGACATCGGGAAAGAATTTAAGGCCTACAGTACTCAGCCAATGAGGAACCAGGGGAGGGACCCGCGCGCTAGGGAATAAATTATTTGCACCAACCTCCTTAGGTGTGCCTGCCTACCACACACCTGATCTTGCAAGAGTGCCGTTAAAGCCTCGCTCCGCTGATCTCTGTCTCCATGTACACTTACTGAGTTTGGACCAGTGAGTGTGTTTCTCAGAGTTCTGTTCTGGTATTTTTTAGAGGGAGTAAAGAAGTCAAATAAGTTTTACTGTTTTGATAGGTTGAAACACAGATATAACAACCGTGTCTTAGGTTCTCTTTATTTTAAAACTTGGTTTCAGTGGCTGGCATCACTTAAAATATCTCGAAAGATAAGGAAACTAGGAAGAACCACATGGTCTCCAGGATTACCATTCAAACTGCTTGTTTCAGTTGCAGCCACAATTGTGAAAAGGTGTTAACTGAAATTTGGTTAAATTTCCATTTGAAGTCCACCAGTCCTACAAACCAATTACATGATATCAAGGAATAATTCAGAGAGATTCATTTAGTTGTCTTACATGGAATTTGTTTACTAGTACATGAGGATGAAAGGTCAATAGATTGTTGTGAAGGCAAAATTTTAAAAAAGGATGTGTAAGAGATTGGAGCAAGGAAAAACCCTGCTGGCAACCTGGGGACCGTGGCATGTTGCAGGCACATTTTGGGGTGAACAAATCAGTTGGTGGCTGACAAAGAGCTCTCCCTGGGCGTTCTGAGTAGCCCATCCAGCGGTATCAAAGAAAACATGTGGATAGGCTTTTCCCAAGCCTTGAAAGAGTGGCTGAGCAGCACGGGGGCTTGCTGTCTGTGTGTCTGCGTGTCTGCGGTCCCCCTTCCACTAACACTCCTGCCTTACTTAGGTAAGCCACATGTGCACCTCTGCCCTCTTTAGAATTCCTTAATATATTTAAAATGCAAACTCTCCATTTGGAAGATTTCTAAAAAAGGTGAGAATTCTCAGTTTCTAAATTGAGTGTGCAGATAATTTTTTTATAAGCAATACATGCCATTTTTAGCAACAAAATCGCTAACATTGGAAAGATTTGCAAACATCGATTTTCAAAAATGTTCTTTCTGTAAGATTCTTTTGAAAACAAATGTCTTCTTCACTCATTGTTAAAACATCACCTTTAATTTATCTTGAAGGAACATTCTGTTTATTTTTGTGAAACTCCTTCTAAAGCATCTTAATGCCAGCTACTTGTCATCACAGAAAAGATGAGGAAATGTGGAGCACTTTAAAAGAAAATATAGTAACTCATTTTTTTGAGCTTGACACAAGATCATCTGTGACCTTAGTGAGGTACCTGAGGTTTTCAAGGTCATCCCTCATCTCATTACAAACTCTGAAAAGCTTCTCCTAAAAGCCTTGTTTTTCTCACCAGACTTAACCATGTGAATGGCATCCAATAGCCCATCTAAGGCACCCTACATAGTGGCAGACCACATAGTGGTCCACAGATACCCAGTGCTCCTTCTTGGAAGAGCATTAGTCTAACCTGCCACAATGATGCTAACCTTGGCCATGTGTCTCATTCTGGCCAAATAAGTGTGTGGCAGTCACTTCTGAACAGAAGCTTTAGGAGCTAGTGGTTCATCAACCTCTTTATCACTCCTTGCCTCCAACTGGCAACGCTGCACTCAAGACTGTTCCATCAGCCTGGGGCCTACAGCAAAGCTGACATGGACTACTGCACGTAGGCATGGGACATACTTCTACTAAATATTTGGGACAATATTTTTTCACTGTTTATCTGAAATTCAAATTTAACTGAGTGTTCTGTATTTCACCTGGAAACCCCCGTTCTAAGTCACTGAAACTGGGGGATTGTGTCTAGGCTACATAGCTCAATCTCACTTAACAGACACTCCAGCTGATCATGGCCTGAAGAAGGTGCCTGTGTCAATCTGCATATTAAGTAGTAGGAAGGCTTGATTTTGTCCTTACTTTTCAGATTAAAAAAAAAAAAAGGAAGTTAGAGTTCTTCCTGTGACTCCAGGGGATCATCTTTAGAGATCACTGTTTGAAGGTGTGGTCTGCAGGCCAAGGCAGTCAATACCATAATCTCACTAAAAATGAAAGACTCCTCAGCACTACCCTAGAGATCCTGATTTAGAATCTGGAGGTGGCTGGAGGATCTGCTCGATGAACCAGTTCCTCTGGTTCAGTTGATTCTGAAGCAAATTAAAGTTCTGGCCAAGTCTGCAACTTAACCTTTTAGAAGGCTATCCAGGAGACCTGGGTACCAGTACTGCCTTGCTATTAAAGCAGTTCCACGTGATGTTCAAGTCAATTCTGTTCTCCTTTTGGACTGTACTGCTCTCTAGATCTAAAGAGGAATGGGATTGGCTCAAATCTCAAATCTCTCTTCTAGCTTCTAAAGTCCAGGACCAGGAGTCAGAAGCTCAGGGCCTTTCAAGGTCCAGCAGGCAAAATAAACAAGGCGGGATGATAGATCCAAGACACTAGGTCACACTAGGTCCCTGCATGTTCCCCTTGAGGCAGACAGGGCTGTTTAGGAACTCTGAGGGTTTTAGGCACATATGCCTTACATATAACTAAAACTTTTTGAAAAGATACCTAATTTGCTTTGGAAAATACTGTGTGTCGAGAATAACTGCGTGAATTTATGATCAGTACTTCTCTGAAATCATGAGTGTGCTGGGAAGATCTTTGTACGTGGGGAAAGTCTAACCTAAAAAATTGTTTTAGAATGGAACTGTATGTGAATATTAACTTTAATAATGACATGATGCTGTAATGCTTTGGAGATCCTTCATTAAATATTTTTAGCTTTGATTTTGCAGATTAAAAAATACATCTTTTGAAGCTAATAACATTTTTATGTTTCAAACATTTTGATAAGCATTTTAAAAGGCTGTTGGCTCTAGTCATTTGACCTACATCGCCTAAGGGCTAAACCAGTTCTGTCAACTGGCGCTCTTTGTGCTGGTGCTCGCAAAACAGGTGATCAGCTGGGACACTACCCCTTGAGGACTGACAGTCAGCAAGAGAGGCAGATACGAACAGAAATTTTTCTATAAAGTGACAAGTGCGGGATAAAGCTACATACAATCTTTGGAAACAATAAAGGAACCCTAAGGGGTAAGGAGGGTGAGGTGTCAGGAGAGACTTATTAGGGATGATACCTGAGATGGGTCTTGAGGAACAAGACAGGTGAGGAAAGGTATTGCAGGCAAAGGAAAAACACCAGCAGACATAGACTTAAGGAACAACTTGTTGAAGCTGAAAGCTATAAGCAGTTCATTCATTCAACATTTTTTAAGTGGCAAGAGCATCAGGTACTGGTGTGGCAGGTAAACAGGTGAGAACACTGATCACTTACAAGAACCAGGATAACTACCTACAAGGCCAAGCAGGCCATAGATGATGTAGATCCTGAGTGGGGCTGGGAGATGGGGGCAGGGAAGGAGGGGCAAAACAGACACTGGTACAATGTAAAAATGAACAGAGTAAGCATCTTCAAATGTGGAATTCTGAAACTAACCATCCATGTTCTCCCATAACATTATATTTCAATCACATTAGAAAAATGGTAACTTTAAAAATCTACAGCAAGTAAACATTTCTGAATAGGGAAAAGAAAAAATGAACTAGCACTCAGAGCTAGAATAATGTTATCAACTCATGTAACTCAGATGTGCCCAGTTTCCCTCCCTCAGGGAGCATCCTCCTTTGCTACCTAAATCCCTCTAGTCCCAGCCCTGTGAGGGGTCCCCCCAAAACCCAGTCCCTCCTTAGGCTTCCCTCCACAGGGACTTCTTGGGAGTCCCTGGTGCCCCAGCCTGATGAGCCCCTCCATACTCATGAGCTTCTTTGCTGATGACCTTTGTACTGAGTCCCTGGCTCTCTGATTCATTCTTCTCTGCCTTTTTGCACGCTGTTTCCAACACATTTTCCCACCAAGCATCACCAAGGGTTCAGAAAGTTTACTTCTCAAGAAGCCTGCAATATACCTGAGTCCTGAAAAAAGAATTATTGCTGTCTCAAGAAATCCTTCTTACAAATAATTTTACAATAAAACAATTTAAAGATTATTAGCTAAATTCTCTATAGCTTAAGAGCTTATTAAGGATTACATATTATGATATGCACAATCAGAAAAAGTTGGGGAAAAAACTTAAAAAATTTAAAATCTCTTCATCTTACCACTCAGAAAAATATTTTTATGGACATAGCCACAGAAATAGGTTTCTTAAATTGGGATTATATTGCATATTTTTAAAAATTTTATTTCACATATGTATAATGTAAATATTCTTGAAAAACAATTTAGTTGTGCAAGTTAATGGCATTATATACCAAAAACGGACCTAACCATCCTCCCGATGTTAGACATTTTAGTTGTGTTCAATTTTTTCTGTAACAAGTAACAATGTATTACTTGCTAAAAGACAAAATTGACTACAAAATACAAAGTTGTATCAAAAACAGTACCTGTTGAAGTGTCTACAAAATGTGCTATTATGTCAAACCCATTGTTAAATAAACATGTTTTGCTAATTTAAAAACATTTTTAAGTTCAGCTTGGTCAGTCACAAGGATTTCTGAATATGCAGTTACTTGAGCCTCATATATGGAACAAATTGAGAT
This sequence comes from Manis javanica, assembly GCF_040802235.1. NCBI lineage: Eukaryota > Metazoa > Chordata > Mammalia > Pholidota > Manidae > Manis > Manis javanica. The sequence goes on along the minus strand of NC_133162.1, from coordinate 6,212,250 downwards.
AGCCAATAAGTGCAAGGCAAAATTAATTTTCCAAAAAGCTCCCAATATTTTATTGCAAAACAAGAAAATTCTTGACTGTAGCAGCATTGTGATATGCGTACAGAGTCTAAGGATAAAACAGCCTAGCACCTTCTAAGCTTTACAACGGCCTTGGCTATTTCTCTGCCTCCTCGCTACTCAAAGAGACGGCATCATGTCCCGCGAGTCTGTAATAAAGGCAGGGTCTCCGGATCTACACGTCAACTAGCTACCCGGGTGTTTCCTGTGCACACCAGCGTTTCGCAGGAAGTCCCTGGACCTTCTGGAATGCCCTTGACTAGTGCCGTGGGGCCTGACAAACAGCAAGGTCTTACAGACGCTCCACAAGTCACTAAGCAGCAAACTCTGCACCCAGCAAAACCCCGCTGCGGTGCCTCCGCCCCCGGAACGCTTCCTCCAATGACGGCACCGCTCTCCTCCCCGGGACTGCCCCCGCCGCGGCGCTGTGAGGCGGGGCCAGGACGACGGTCGGGCGGGATCAGGCTGGGCCGCCCTTCGCCCGAGCACGGCTTCTTTCCCGGGGGCTGTGAGCCCGGTTGCAAACTGAAGGCTGGGGAGGTAGCAGCGCTCACACGTCGCTATTTTATACAACGGGAGCTGCTGATTACACCGACAATACCCCGCCCCGCCCACGCAGCCATCACCCGGGAAACCCACACGGCAGGCGCCCAAGTCCCAAATGTTTGCCAACAAAGACCAGAGGCATGCGAGGGGTGGAGCCAGGAGTCGGTACCGCGAGAAGTGGCGTAAGCCGATCTGACAGGCGCAGGCGCACCGCAGCTCCCCACCCGCCGCGAAGGTGGCTTCAAAGCGAGCCCGGCCATTTGGCACAAAGCTCGCGAGATTTGAACGCGTCGCTGCAACTTCCTCCGGTCAGTTTAGAGGCCGGAAGTGCGGTGTGCGCGGTGTGTGTGTTGCCTGCTTTACAACGTGCAGCGTCGATGTGCTGAGGTTCCTGCCCGGGCTCCTCTGCGCTCCTGGACCGAGGTGATGGGGGACTCCAGGGAGGCCGGAGCTGAGGCTCCGCCGGCCGGGGCCTCTGCTCAGGGAGGGCTCAGCCTCCTGTCCCAAGGAGAGTCCGAGGAGCCATCTGCCCAGGTGAGTCTTCCGCGGGGCGGGACTTCAGGGCTCCGGGGGCGGTGCGCCCACTCCGCTGGAAAGGGTTGTCACGGTTCCCGACGGGCCCTGGCGCCTTCCCCGCGCCTCCCCGGCAGTCCGCAACCGGACTGGACGCCAGTGTGCCAGTCAGGTATTCCCTGGCAAGTCCCTCATGCCAAAAGCAGTTGTGGTTTCCCGCTCGTGGTAGCCTGCAGGTGAGATGGATGCGATCTCTGCTCTCAAGGAGCGAACGTAAATAAATGTGTGGTTACAAAATGTGGCACAGGCGTGCAAAGCTGGAGGGAAAAGGGAGGGGTATCAGGGAGGAGCTCACCGAGATGCCCACTGAGATGGGACTGACCTAATACTTGAAGGGCGTAAAGGCCTTGAAGGGGCCGCGTGAAATGAGGTTAGAGTAGTGAACTCAGACCCTGAACTTGCTCGGGGTGTGCAAGTGCAGGCTGTGAACTTAGAGGTTCAGAGTATTTGTGTAATGAACGGACGAATCAATTGCTTCAAAACAAAATAACCACAGACACACTACAAACTACTTGCTAAATGATGTAATTGAAATTAATAACATTTTTAATACTGAACGGGTTTTAACAAATTTTGAATTTACTTAAGGTGGCGCTATTAACTGTTCTTGTTTTCTATTTCTCCACTTTCTATAAATAAGCTTTAAAAGGTAGATGAGCTTGATTCCTAAGCTGATAACCATAACTATCCCACTCCCTGACTCATGGTTTTTCTTCGGAATCATGCAAAAAAGAGAGAAATGTCAGTTTATGCTCACTTTTATTGGGTGCTGTTAGTAACATGTAGCATACCTTCTTGTGAGGCTTGAGGTGTGTTTTTTCTTTTTATAAAGGTGGTATTTTTCATTCTTAGGTAGTGTTCATTAATTTTTATTCGGTATCTTAATTAGGAATCAGATTTATTTCTTGGAGGCAATGAAGTGAAGAGCCGTGCCGTGGTGAAGTATTCTTCTGCCCCTCCTCGAACCGCGTTTGCTCGCCTTGAGGAGAAAACGGACTTGAAACTCCCACCTGCCAACTGGTTACGAGAGAGTGCCAAACTAGGACCAGCAGGAACTACCATTCTTGGCAATAGTAAGAAAAGCAAGCCATTTTCAAGGTAAATATCAATGGCATTTAATGTGTCCCTCAAACTCCCTCACCCTGCCCTCAAATCCTAATATTTTTTTTGGTTTAATGTGTAATGCTCATCAACTTGGTGAGATTTCTCTTTAGAAAAACATCATACCGACTTTCAAAGTCTTTTTTTCTTTTTCCCTGCTAATAGGATTATAATATGAAGATGTCAGTTGAATATGCTTCTTTCACATCTTCATCATATTGTGAACAAAGCTGAATTTTGACCACTGCCAAATGACATTCTTTTGAATTGTGAATACAAAGAACTAGGGTGGCACACAAGGAGGGAAACCCTTAACACTGCCTAGTCTGTGCTCTGGTTTTTTTCATTACGTGGTGGGTTGTCAGGTCTGAAAAGCCTGATGTAAAAACCTTGGGTGACCTACACCCTTGTCTTTGACCCTTGATGGAAATACTGGTGGCATTTAAAGTTAAGAGAGTGGCTTGAGGTCTTGGAGAGGAATATGTACTAACACCCATATTCTTGTAGATCATTGAATGTGTGGGGTTCTCTTTTTTTTTTTTCCTTTCAGTGATTGAACCTAAAATATTCCCACATATCATATAGCAAGAGCCGTTAAGTACATTAGGAGCCAGTATGTTGGAAATTATCCTAATGCCTCAGAAAGTAAAAGTTCTATTTGTAAAATGTTTGTAGCATTATTCTAGCAAAAAATTAGAAATAGTCCAGGTATTTGCTTCTAGGAGAATGACTTAATAAATTATGATATGTCAACATAAATGTGAGGTGGTTTAATGATAATTATATTGACTGTGTACAAACACTGTGCTGAATACTTTATATGTTTATCTCATTTAATTCTTAGAACCTCTCACAACCCTTTGAATAAGGTACTGTTAATTAATTTAGACATGGAAAAACGGAAGCTTAGAAAGGTTAAGTAACTTGCCTAGATCACAGGTTAATCATCAGAGCATACTTTGTATTTAGGCAGTCCTAAGTAAATATCCTGACTGTCTGCCTCTTACTAACTGAAAATGGTATTATCAGATGCTTTTGAGGCTTGTAGATTATAGATGTGCCTCACGTGGTTCCTCCACAAGTTTTTCCTTTTTGCTTTCTGGCTGAATTGGTATCAGGTGCATTTGATATATATAAATCCTGATGTTTTTCTATTTTTCTTAACTTCGAATCTAAAAACATCTTGAACCATTTTCTCTTGGAGATGTTTTTCAGTTTTGTGATTACAAAAATGAAAATAGTTGTTTTTATTATAGATGTTTATTATGAATTGCTTCTAGTGATTGTCACTATATTTTATCAAATCTAAGGTGCCATAGGTTTTAAGTGACATCCTTATGTACCACTAAGAAGGAGAAACTAGCCGACTGTAACAGCAATAGTCCTGCTGATTTCAGGGATGTAAGCATGTGGCACATGTGAATCCTAGGAGCAGTGAAATCCGTACGGTGTTCTGTTATAAGCTCTGTCTGCGTCACAGTGAGCTGACCTTTGCAGCCTTTGTCCCCTCCGTTAGCTTTGGCATGGCATATGACTTTATCGATTCCGTGGGAAACGATGTGGATGTTGTCTCCGACTCTGAGGTAAGTGTCCTTATTGCAGAATGTAATCGGGGTGTTTGTCCTAGGGATTTCATAGCATGCTTTTCTGTAGTCTTGAAAAACTCCTGACAAAATAAGGTACAACCGTCTGATCATTGAGTACCTACCTTTTTTGTTATTAAAGTAACACTCCACCACATCTCCTGTCTTCAGAGAGGAAGCAGCAACCCCCAAAGCTCTGGCGGTGGTAATAATATCATACTGATGGTAGAATTTTAATAAGAGCAATTATAAGTGATTATAATGTTTGGGGTGATTTTCTATCATGTTACCAGCTGAGAATTGGAAATGATACTTCTACAAAATCTATTGCTCCTTAGTTGTCCAATTTTATCTGATATGCTGGTTTTAAAACTCTGTCTTCCATGTGTTTGTATTTCACTCTTTGTGTAAAGTACAGTTGGCATAACCTTAGGGAAATAAGATTTATTATGCTTTAAAATTGAATGAAGTTAAAATGTGAACGCTTACAAATACCAAAAAGGTCTTTCTAAGCTGTTTTTCCTATTGATTTTTTTAAGAACATAAAAAAGCTCCTGAAGATTCCCTACAGCAAGTCCCACGTGAGCATGGCGGTGCACCGCATAGGAAGGACTCTCTTACTGGACGACTTAGACATCCAGGAACTCTTCATGAGATCATCGCAGGTACTTTTTCTGAAAACGACCAGACTCTTTTAACAACTTAAGGGCACTAGAAATGATGATCTTGTTTCAAAGAAAGGCCAGAGTGGAAATGCAGTGGAGTCCTTCAGCAACCAAGAAATGAGAAGTTTCGCTGAAGACAAGAAATTTTAATTAAAAAAAATAGAAAAGAGAGAGAATGGGAAAAAACTTATTTTACTGATACCAGTTGTCACGATTTTAGGGAATAGTTTAAATTTTTGAAAGATTTTTTGATGTCTCCATTAAGGAGATTCTCATGAAACATAACTATCAGGAAATGTGAAAAATGTTAAAAGCCATTTTCCTATGAATACATAGTTACGACAATTTATTGGTTCCCTTAAAGCAGAGCTTCTCAAACTCTGTGCTGGTAAATAACTGTTTTCCCCCCAAGTATTGAGGATGGATACTTGCATAAAATAACAGTTCCAGTTCCATGGGGCTTACTCTCATTTCTATGCTAACCTTGTCATGGATTGTTTGAAAATATGTCCTGGTCCTGCCAGTCCCATAAGCTACTCTTTTTAAAGAATGATCCTGTGATGCTTTGATAAAGGAAGATAAGTTACAGTGATTTAAAGTGATGGTTAAAATAAATGTTTTTCTCTTTGAAAAGACCACAGTTGAGTTCAATCTCTGTGTGTGAGCTGGCCACTGGGTAAGGCCTTTGGATGTGACAGTGAATAAATCACAGTCTCTGCTTCCTAGCAGCTTATAGTTTGGGGGCTATAAACACATGCACAGATAATCTCAGTACGGTGTGCACAGTGGTATCATTCCAGGTGCTAAAGGAAATGGGTCACCTCTCTTAGCCTGGCTTACGAAGGAGAGGGAGACAGGAGATTTCCTTAAAGAGGTGATAGTAATTTAGTCTAGAAGATTAGAAAGCTAAGCGTGTATGTGTTTATGAAACTATTCAAAAAATAAAGATTATTTCATCTAAAATGGTAACAGGTAACAAAATTGTTTTAACTACAGGTTATATTTATAAATTCCTTGTGTTATTCAGACTGGTGATTGGACATGGCTGAAAGAGTTTTATCAAAGACTTATTGATCAGAAGTGGCAGAGGAAGAAAAAGAGCAAAGAGCACTGGTATCAGAAGGCTATTCTTTCCAAGTTTCTATATTACAGGTACCTGGCACTTACATTTAACTTGAGGAAAATGGAAATCTGATCTAAAATTTAATTTGAAGCCAGTAAAAATAATTTAAGTTTTGCCACTGTGGTATTGCTGACATTTCAGCATATTCCCTTAAAAAAAAAAAAAAGATTTATGCTAGATTACAGAATCTCGTTTGTAGAACCAGACTGTTACAAAAGGTTAACTTTAGTAACAATGTGATATTTTTATTTCCAATTTGGCCAGTATCAATGGTGATGGAGCCGCTCAGCCCGTCCCATCTGCTGCAGAACAGCAGGCGTCATCCAGTTCAGATCAGGCACATGACCCGAATGGGGCTTCGTGGCCCGCCCCCTTTGAAATGCCTTCCTCAGTTTCCGAAGATCCCAGTGCATCCAGTCAGGTTAGTTAGTACTTAGATGCTAATTCAGTAAGCTCATTTAAGAATTCTCAACTATCTTGTTAATAAAAATAAACAGGAGTAAAAAATCTATCATTGTGTGTTTCACAACTAATAATACAGTGTATATTTTTAGTTCTTAAAAATAGAACTTACAAAAGAATATTATGAATGGCTATATCAGAGTTTTTAATAAAAATTTCAAAATATTTTAAACATTTTACCAGCATTTAAAAAAACTTCCCAGTATGTTTATCAGTACTGATTATCTTCTTAAAGTCATAAAAGAATTATATAATATAGGGATACAGTATATTCTAAACTTCAGATATATAATAATTGCCTATCAAATTTTGAGACTCACAAGCCTGTTTGACCTTCTTACTTTAACATTTAATTAGATTGGTAGGCCTAAAATTTCCCTTAAGATTTTCTGAATGACTTTTCTGATACTTAATCCACATTAACATTATGAAGCTTTTAGAAAGGAAGAGGGAGTAGAACGTGTTGTGTTTGTCTCTTACATTCATGGTTTCTTCTCACTGCTTGCTTAGCTTTGTCCTCATTGTGTTTATCAAAGAATGAAATAACTCCATAGTGTAAATTGTGCATGCCCATTTTCAGGAGAATGTATCGAGAAAACTCAAAAAAGAAGATAAAAATTAGATCTTCAACTTGGTAAATTGTGTTTTTCCTCTTGTGTATGTCTCACATGCTGAACATTATTCATCCAGATTGTTGCCATCTTCACAAAATTATAGGGTTACTGGAGACGAATACATTTAACTTGATAGCAGTTTTAGTAGGCATCAAGGTAGAGAAACTTCGTTAAACTAGTAGTGAATTTAAGTTTTCCAAAGTTGGGAAAATCATAAGGAAGGAAGGAATTACCATATAAGTTTACATAGTGGTAGCTAGCCAGCAGGAGGTGGGGGGGTGTGATGAGAAGGGCTATGGCTATGGGTGCTGGGCGCCTGCAGGTCCCTGAAATGACTTGGGTAATGGTTCATGGGTCATTTGCTTTGTAATTATTATACTGTGTATCTTGTAACATATAACAGTATAATACACATTATACTATAGTTTAATCACTTTCCCATATGTGATTATGTTTCTTTAAGGAGTTTTTAAAAATTCATTTAGTGTTCCTTAACTTCAAAACCCGCATATTACAAAAAGACCATACAATAGAAGTACTGATCTCCTACCACCCATCTCCCCATCTCCTTATTCTTTTATCATTACCTTGTTTAGGGGTTACAATGAAAAATCTTGGAGGCTTTTTAGAATCTGTAAGATTGTATGTGGAGAAAGTGAACTGGCATCTGTTTAATGCCTCTTATGCCACGTACTTTATGTTGTGTGTGTGTGTGTAAGTTTTTCATCCTTGGAAGTCCATTTGTTGAGTGTTGATGGTACTGCTTTACAAGTGGAATAAAGAGTAGGTGTTTGTCTGTGGTCATACAGCTGATAAGTCTAAGCTAGGATTCAAACCCTGATCTTTCTGATATCAGTAGGCCCTTTCTTAAAGAAGTACTCTACTATATCCTTGTGTTCCACACATACTGAGAAGGGCCTTATAAACAGTCATATTGTTTTAGTGATGACATACTCCTCAGCAGAGCTAGCCTGCAATAAAAATAATCTTTTACAGAATATTTTATAACATACTGCCTAAATTTCAGTATCTACAGGTCTATTTTTGATTGCAAGCTATCACCACATGAATTCTTTTTAAGGTTTTTTATTTAAATATAATTGACATACAATATTGGTTTTAGGTATTACAACACATTGATTCAACGAATACGTTACTAAATGCTCACCACAAAAAGTATATTACCATCTGTCAACATACAAAGATACTATTAACTATATTCCCTATGCTGTACTCTCATCTCCATGCATAATTTTATAATTGAGAGCTTGTACCTCTTTATCCCCTTCATCTGTTTCACTCATTCTCCGACCCACCTCCCCATGGCAACCACCAGTCTGTTCACTGTGTTTATGAGTCTTATTTTTTATTTGTTTATACATTTGTTTTTTTAGATTCCACATACAAGTGAAATCACATGGTATTTGTCTGTCTCTGACTTGCTTCACTTAGCATAATACTACTCTGGGTCCATCCATGTTGTTGCAAATGGAAAGATTTCATTCTTTTTCATGGCTGAGTACTACTCTCTTATCCAGAGGCAATTAGGATGCTTCCATATCTTGGCTCTTGTAAATAATGCTGAAATAAACAGAAGTGCATAACGTCTTTTGAAATTAGTAATTTTGTTTTCTTTGGGTAAATTCCTAGAAGTGAAATTACTGGGTCATATTGTATTTCTGTTTTTAGGGTTTTTTTGAGAAATTTCCATAGTGGCTGCCAATTTGCATTCCCACCAGGAGTATATGAGGGTTCCCTTTTCTCCACATCCTTACCAACACTTGTTATGCTTTTCTTTGTTTGTTTTGTTTTGATACTAGACATTCTGACTAGTGTGAGGTGATACCTCATTGTGGTTTTGATTTGCATTTCCTTAATGATTAGTTATGCTGAGCGTCTTTTCATGTGTCTGTTGGCCATCTTTGTGCTTTCTTTGGAAAAATGTCTGTCAGGTCCTTTGCCCATTTTTTAAATCTGATTATTTATTTTTTTGATGTTGAGTTTTATGAGTTCTTTTTATGTTTTGGATATTGGTCCCCTTCTCAGATATGACATTTGCAAATATATTCTCCCATTCAGTAGATTGTCTTTTTGTTTTGTTGATGTTTTTTTTTGCTTTGATGTAGTCCTACCTATTTTTGCTTTTGTTTCCATTGCCCAGGGAGACATATCAGAAAAAGAATTACTAGTGCCAATGTTCAAGAGCTCACTGTTAAAGTTTTCTTCTAGGATTTTTATGGTTTCAGGTCTTATTTTATGGTCTTTAATCCATTTTTGGTTTATTTTTGTGTATGGTGTTGGACAGTAATCCAGTTTCCATCCTTTGCATGTAGCTGTCCAGTTTTCCTAGCACCATTTATTGAAGAGTCTGTCTTTTTCCTATTGTATATTGTTGTCTTCTTTGTCCTATTATGAATTGACCATGTAAGTGTGGGTTTATTTCTGGACTATTTACTCTGTTCCATTGATCTATTTTTGTGCCAGTACTGTATTGTTTTGATTTTGTAGCTTTGTAGTGTAGTTTGAAATCAGGGAGCATGATTCCTCCAGCTTTGTTCTTCTTTTCTCAAGATTGCTATGACTATTTGGGGTCTTTTGTAGTTCCATACAAATTTTAGGATTATTTGCTCTAGTTTAGTGAAAAATGCCATTGGTATTTTGAAAGGGATTGCATTAAATCTGTAGATTGCTTTGGGTAGTATGGCCATTTTGATGATATTAGTTATTCTTATCCATGATAATGGAATATCTATTTATTTGTGTATTCTTCAGTGTCTTTTATCAGTGTCATGGTTCTCAGAGTACAGGTGTTTCTCCTCAGTTAAATTTATTCCTAGATATTTATTCCTTTTGATGTGATTGCATATGGGATTGTTTTCTTAACTTCTCTTTCTGCTTGTTTGTTATTTGTATACAGAAATACAATAGACTTCTGTATATTGATTTTGAATTCATTTTAATAGCTTCTTGGTAGAGTCATTAGAGTTTTTTATATATAGAAAATATATGGTGTTTTCTATCTATAGTATCATGTCATCTGCAAATAGTGACAATTTTACTTCTTCCTTACCAATTTGGATGCCTTTTCTTTTTCTTGTCTGACTGCTGTGGCCAGGACCTCTAGTACTATGTGAATAGAAGTGAGAATGGGCATCCTTGTCTTGTTCCTGATCTCAAAGGAAAAGCTTTTAGCTTTTCACCATTGAGTGTAATGTTAGCTGTGGATTTATGATATATGGCCTTTATTATGTCAAGATATGTTCCCTCTGTACCTACTTTGTTGAGATTTTTTTATCATGAATGGATGTTGAATTTTGTTAAATGCTCTTTTAGCATCTATTTGAGATGATCATATTGTTTTCATCCTTCCTTTTGTTAATGTGGTATGACACACTGACTGATTTGCAGATACTGAACCATCCCTGCATCCCTGGAATAGATCCATCTTGGTTGCGGTGAATGATCCTTTTAATGTATATTTGAATTTGGTTTGCTGATATTTTGGTGAGGATTTGTGTTCTTAGAGATATCGGTCTGTAATTTTCTTTTTTGTAGTGTCTCTGTCTGGTTTTGGTTTAAAAGCTTTTCTTCCTCTTCAGTTTTTTGGAATAGCTTGAGAAGGATAGGAATTAGTTCCTTGAATGTTTGGTAGAATTCTGTGATGCCTTCTGGTCCTGGACTTTTGTTCAGTAGGAGTTTTTTTTATTACCAGTTCAATTTCATTACTAGTAATCGGTCTGTTCAGATTTTCCTTCTTGCTGGTTCAGTCTTGGAAGATTGCATGTTTCTAGGAACTTTTCCATTTCTTCTAGGCTGTCCCAATTGTTGGCATATAATTTTTCATAGTAATCTGTTATAATCTTTTGTATTTCTGTTGTCCCAGTTGCAACTTCTCTGTCATTTCTGATTTTTTTTGCATCCTCTTTTTTTTTTCTTCCTTGATGAGTCTAGCCAGTTTGTCACTTTGGTTTATCTTTTCAAGAACCAGCTTATAATTTCATTGATCTTTTGTATTGTATTTTTAGTCTCTGTTTCATTTATTTCCACTCCCTCATAAATTCTTGTTCCCAAAACAAACTGCTGATTTGAGGCCTATGTTAAGCAATGTAAAGTTTAAATAGGTATCTGCAGTTAGACTTGGAGCCAGATCTTTATTAAGTACATTATAACTTAGAGCTCAAATTTCCACTAAAGCAACTATCTGGCATATACAATTTTGGGAGTTGGTCTGTAGGTTGATAACTTGTCTGTATAAGCAAATAATAAAATAATGTTTGAGGTTCTATTAGGACTCTTACAGAAAAGATGTGACACAGCAAAAGCTCTGGAGACACATCTCTGCCCTGTGCTTGCAGTTAGGTATACTTACTTTACAGACAAGTGCTAAGCCTATTGGTATATGTTAGTATGCACACAGGATGAGAAGTAAGACACCTGCATGGAATAAGCAGTGCATGTGCACACATATGTGTGCCCATCTTGGTAGAAATTTAAAGTAATGTTTCTTACTGGCAGCTGTCCTTAATTTTTGGAAAATTGAGTGGTGGACTGAGTTTACCTATTCCCCCTTCATAAGTGTTTTCCAAAATACATTCCACAGAATGTATTAATAGTAAAGGGTACTTGAGATTAAACGTATTTGAGAACATTGGACTATACAAAGGTGAAGTTGATTTTTCTACTGCAGGACACCCTAAACTTTTATATGATAATAAGTGTTGTTACTTTCCAAATGCAAACAGTGTTTCTCAAAGTTTACTCTGGAAGTTCTTCATTGAGTATCCCTGGGCCCTAGTATTCTGTGAAGCACATGTCAGGAAATGTGAAACTAGAGGCTGGTCTGAAGACCAGCATCTCAAAAATATAGCTGAGGTTTCTTAGGAAGTTTTTAATCCGGGAGAGATGGGGTAGGATGAAAGAGCAGTGGGATTTACATTCAACCAAAAAAGAAAAATTTTAACTTGGAAAGCTTAAAATAATCAGTCATTTTTAAGTAAGCTCTAAAGGCAATCAACTTATGGTAGCTATGAGAATTAAGAGCTGAAGTAAGCCACCCAGCAATGAGAGTTAATAATTTGTATTAGCTATAATTCACAAAGTAGACTTGAGGTATATGCTTTGGCTGTTTAGGTGATAGTCTTTTAAAACAGGCCATTTTAAAGAAAGTGCGGCAGCAGAGTCACTCCTTTATCCTTGCACTTTTCACAGGGAAATGAGCCTCTTGAACCCTCATACATAGTGGGGCATGTGGCCTCAGCACCCAAAGAACAAAACCTGACTACTTTATTCAATGACGGGGAGAACAGTCAGGTATGCTTTCTGTGGTGTTCAAGTTGGGACACCTATCCCCAGTCTACTTCATCATTTAAAAACTAGTCTAAATTGGAATTCATAGGAAAAAATTTACTTGATTCTGAAAATTGCTTTCTAAACAGCTCTGTGATCTTATAGTTCTGTGACTTTAACTTACTTTGTCTCCTTGTTTTTTCTTTTTCTAGTCTTTCTGTGAATCATGGGGGGAAATTAGGGACCTCCTATTTATTACATAATAATCACTCCTATTTTGTGTTTTAAATCAAAGGGTCTTAAAAATGACTTTGTTCGGAATATTTTGTGGACATTTGAAGATATACATATGTTAGTCGGCTCCAACATGCCCATATTCGGAGGAGGCAGATATCCAGCAGTCAGCCTGCGTCTCAGGTAAACCGAAGTGGTGTTCCTGTAGAATCAGCGCTCCTCTGCTCTCACTGTTTGGGCATCATCATCTTTTTCTAGGTTTTTCACTTCCCGCCTTCCCCCGCCAGTTGAAGTGGCCACAGTAAGGAAGGAGCGTTTATCAGCAAATGCTGAAAACTCTACAGCTGGGTTTCATTTTAGTCCTTAGTGAATGGTGTCAAAGATCTGTTGTACTGGCCTAGTCTTATGTCCAAATCTACAACTTATAGGAATGTAGTAGAATTTATTGAACTAATTAAGGAGGTGGTTTACCAGCTTCCTATTAATTAATTAATTAATTAGCCAATATGAATTCTGACTGGGGCATTATCATGCATGGTGGTCAGCCTGTCGCCTCTGGTTGTATGGGGAGCATGCAATAGGCTTACAGACATCTGCTGTCATATTTCCTTCTGTCTTCTGAAAACTCTAACAGATACCAGTTAGAAATCCAAGCAAAGCTTATGGAAGGATGTTCCATACAACATACCACATGAGTTACGTACGCATATTCCATTAGACAAACATACATGGCATTTTTCATCTGCAGAAAATTAAAATATTGAGGTGGGGGAAGTACGTCGTAGACTTTAATTTCTGAAACATCTTAATTAAACCAAATAACACTGGAAATTTATATTTTAGGGATAACAACAAACCAATTAATGTACTAACCGGAATTGACTATTGGTTGGACAACTTGATATGCAATGTACCAGAGCTTGTGATGTGTTTTCATGTAAATGGAATCGTACAGGTAAGCTACAGTGTGACTTGTCTAATCTCTTAAATGCAAATTGGTGCAAAGATCACCTCACCAAAGTTTTTGAGGCCTTGAATATTCAGGTATATTTTTGGCAAGGAAGATAGCTGTTAATAAACTGAAATTTGAGTATTATCAGAATTTTAGATGTTACAGGAATATAATTTCATAGGTAATGTATGGGAAGGTCACAAGCAAACTAAAACCTCCATTTGTAGCCATAGAACTCTAATTTAAAAACAAACCACCCATTATAAGTACTCATAAGTGTCTATACAGTGGAAGTATTCTGTATACAAATATCTACTCAATATATGCAGAGTTTTAGGGGGAGGCCACATAGCTTTTCCTAGCAAATTGTTGAGCATTTTTCTCTTTATGAAGCACTTTGTCCCATTATAAATGTTAGAGGGAAAACAAAGAATGAAGTTTGGTCACTACTCAGAAAGATGTTTTCTAATGGGAAATAACAATGTGCAAAGAGAAAAATAGATGGTAGATTAGGTATTAGAAGTGTAGCACACACACAGAAGTCTGGGTGATCAGAGAGAATCAAGGCCAATTCTTTTTTTATCTGAAAGACTTTCTTGAAGAAGTGGCGTCTTAACTGGATCTTGAATGATAATGTCTCAAAAAGCAAGAGATAGATTTTAAAAGACTGGTGTAAGTAAATGAAAGGATTGCAGGTAATTCCAGTTAGGGAACTGCAGGGTTCATGTAGCAGAACAGCAAAAAAGTTAGCAAGGTCATGGCCGAATAATGCTAAGCTCAGGAGTTTGGACTTGGTGTGTATGGTAATCTGTGGAGTAATCGAGGGCTTTGTATCCGGGAGGTAAACGTCATTGTGTTGGAGTATCTATTTGGAGATGGCGTGAAGGACAGACAGGGAGGACGTGGAGTCAATAAGCCCATTAGGTATTGCACTGCTTTCACAAGTAGTGTATGTACTTACACTGCAGAGGAAATACTGGGGATCGACAACAGTGAGACTGGCTAGCGTGTATTGAGTACTGGTTTTGTTCCAGACCCTTTGCTAAGTGCTTTCTGTGCATTACCTTATTTGCTCTTCTCAGCTGCTCGTACACCGTTACTCCCTTTTGGAACTTGGGCATCAGGGAGCTCAAGTGAGCTGCCCAGGGCCACATTGCTAGTAAGTGGTGGTGCCGGTATCTGAACCTGCATCCGGCCGAGGTGATACTGATACTTTTTTATTTTTTTTTATTTTGTTATCATTAATCTACAATTACATGAAGCACATTATGTTTACCAGGGTCTCCCCTTCACCAAGTCCCCCCCACAAACCCCATTACAGTCACTGTCCATCAATACTGATACTTTTAACCATTGTATTCCAACCCAGTGATTCTTAAGCTCTACATCAGAATCACTTGTAACCTCTTAAAAAAAATACGCTTATTCAGGCCCACAGTATTTCAGGATAGGTGGGATCTGTGTATTTGTCTGAAAAAGAAAAAGAAAGCTTTGTGGATGATCCTGATTTGCACCATTGGTCAAGAGCCGCTGTTATACCATCATCCTAAATGGCAAAATTTAATGAGAGGCTGTGGGTCGGGGAGGGTGGCAGAGTCAAAGGAACTCCACGGCTCAGGTCCTAGAGTAATGGTGGGATCATTGCCTGAGATGGGACATTGAGTTGGGTCAGGAAGGAAGGTGGTGTATTTGTTTTCGTCATGTGTTCAGATTGAGGAAAACATTAGAATGTACATTTGCAGGCTTTAGAGAAGACAGGGCTGGAGAAATAAATGGAGTCATCATCTGCCTAGAACCTGTCGGAGTTGATCACCAAGGGGATCTTTACTGTCAAGCACTGGGGCTTTCCCCATGTCCGCCGAAAGGGATGCGGCGGTCCGGCAGGGAAGGAGAGCCGGAGTGCGGGGTTCTCCTTCCTGCAGAGGGTGTTTTAAGGAAGGACATGATGACTTGGGGGCTTCAGGTGAAACATGAAAGATGAAAACCAACTTTAAGACTGCTTGGTCTTATCTTCCAATTGATTTGGAGTTTCTAGTCTTATAGAGTGCTTCAGAAAACGTACTAAGAGGCGTTTAGGGAAGTGTAAACAGAGGACAAGCTGGATAAAAATAGGGAGGCACTTTAAAATAATAGTAGTGATGTCCATGCAGCCATTACTCTTATTGCTATCCCCACCATCCAACCCTGTGCCCCATTTCTGTAAAGGAACAGAGTCCATAGCTCAAGGGAAGGGTAGTATCTACTGAAGAAACCTCCCAGCTGGTTCTAGTGTCAGAGGAAAGGCTTTCTGGGTGACATCTGCCTTCATTTACCATCTTCCCAACTGAGAGCCGTTAGGGTAGAATAAAAAAAATGTGTACACTGTGATTAGGTCTTTGTGAGAACAGAAATAAGATCATGCCTACTTTTGTGGTTCAAAATCTCGTAGTGATTTTCCCTTGAGAATTATTTCTGTGGTAAACCAGCAGCATTGCTGATGTGGTGGATCAGATTCCTTTGAAACATCGGAGCAGTAAAAAAGATCTAGTCATTGGTTTAAACTCTTTCGCACTGCATAGGTCTCTAATTGCAGGACTGACTGACATGTTTGGTTATTTTTAAATGAGAAAAGTGTTGTTGCCTAGGTTTTCTCTTAAACTGCCTTCTATCTATGTTTAACAGAAGTATGAAATGATAAAGACAGAGGAGATTCCCAATTTGGAAAATTCTAATTTTTCTACTAAAGTCATAAAAGACATTGCGCAGAATATTTTATCATTTCTGAAATCAAATTGTACCAAAGAAGGACATACCTATTGGCTGTTTAAAGGTGAGCCAATTTCTTGAATGAACGATAATTGATTTGAGTGACTACTGTAAAAATGAGGTTCATTTGTTTCTCTTTTCAGCAAGCGGCAGTGATATAGTGAAGCTCTATGACCTCACTACTCTTTGTGAAGAAACTGAAGACAAATACCAAAATCCGTTCACAATGCCAGTGGCCATTCTCCTGTATAAGTGAGTGCTTTAAGAAGATGGAGAAATAGCTTCATTTAAAATTTGAAAGTGTACGACCACACTATTCAAGCCTGGGCCTTTAAATGCCCTTTAGGTTTTCATAGTTTGAAAAACAGTGTGTGTGTGTGTGTACATATGGGCTGTACCAAACTAACCTTGGTGGGGGCGGGTTGTAAAGTATAGTATTTAGATGTTTCTTTTTACCCTTGCTCTCTTGGAAGGGAAGCAGCGCATGCCCAGACTGTGAGTTTTGCAGAGAATGATGAATGGGGAGTAAAGTTGATATGAACATGTTTTTTAGGGTTGCTTGCAACATGATGATGAAGAAGAATCAAAATAAGAAACACTATGGGACTATCAGAACATTGCTGCTTAATTGTGTTAAATTGTTGGACAAAAGCAGGCATCCTCAAGTAAGATGATTAGTTTTATATGCTCTCTAAAAGTAAACTCTAGCATTTTGATAGAGAAGTGTTGCTCAGACATTAAGGCTGCCTGATTCATAGTCTCTAACTGCCCTATCCAGTATGGTAGTGATGACCGCATGTGGCTGGCTGTTAAGCACTTAACATGTGCTTAATCTGAATTGAGATGTGCTACAAGTATAAAATACTCACTGAATTTTGAAAATTGTGTATGTACATATTACATGTTTATTGAATCAAATAGATTAAAATCAATTTTGCCAGATTTTACTTCTTTTAAGGTAGCCACTAGAATATTTAAAATTTCATGTGTGGTTCACATTAAATTTCTCTAGGTTAGCACTGTTCTGTAAATTTAGACTTAAAACTTTAACAGTTGTGCTATGTTTTTATCTGCTTTGTCACTACTAGAAAGTGGAAAAACTCTTCTATAGTATCTTTTAAAAGATTCATGTACAGAAATGAGTCTTGTTAACACTTTGCCAGTATAAACATAGTTCCCATTCCACACTTGAGTATATAGAAACATCTCTTAAATAATCCCTCGGTCATATGCCCCACAGTTTTATACCACCCTATCTTCAGTTGTCTGAATTTGACAACTCTGTTTTTTTGGTCTAAGGCTGGTTGTTGTATCCTACTTAAATCAGAAGATGTGTGTAGTATATACAGTTTTTTTTAAACATCCAAGTTAATTTTAACTGTAGCCACATTCAGTTTGTAGATAAGGATTACCCTAGAAACCAAGCCAAGAGAAACTGTCTTTGAGGAAAAATGGCAAAAGAATTTCTGCTTTAAATATCTAATTGCTGATTGAGATAGTGGTATTTAGTGGAAGTTGAATAGTTTATGAAGATGTTAGGAAATGGTTAAAACTAAATGTCTGTGACTAAGAGTTACTTAAAAGCAGGTAACAGTGAGACAAATGGTAATATATAAATGCTAATTTTAAGAGCTACCAGGATGGACTTTTCCCTCATTAAGCTAGTAGGGGCTCCCCCCTGGAACCATACATATAGTAAATATTAATGGCCTATTAAAGATAAACTCTTATTAATTTATAGCTTCTAGAGAGAAATTCTGGTTTCTCAGTTGATATGAAGTGATACCTTTCTGATGTTTTAGTTATGATACTGTACACATGAAAACTTTTCTTTGTCTCCAGTGAAATACAGTTGCCACCTTTTTTTAAAGAGAGGGCTGGGGACAGAATAACTTTAGGAAATAAGAAACATGTCAACTCATGAGGATTTTACAGAGTTCATTCAGAGTTTTGATAACTTGGAATTGGGAACATTTCTGTGTTTATTATATAGTCGGTGGTGGGAACAGCCTGTTTGCAGACCTCCTAAAATTTGTTAGTATAGTAGTAAAATTCATTCCACTTTAGAGTGCTCAATTTTGATGAAATTCTCTTACACGTATTTCTTTTTTTTCTTATAAGATTATTGCTTCAGCCAATTACATGCTGTCAGAACTTTTTCAATTGGATGAGCCTAAAAAAGAAGACAGTTCAGAGTCTTCTTTAAATGAGAATTCTGATGAAAGTTACAGTGAAGAGGAAGAGGAAATGCCGGACAGTGATGAAAATGGGCCCTATAGCACCAGCTCTGATCCATCAGACGATAACAAAGCGGTGGCTGTCATCAAGTCTGTTGGAGAATTGTCAGTTCCAGAAAAATACAAATCCATTCATCAAATCAGAGTAAACATGTTAAACTTTGTATTAAAGTTTTATCAATGGAAAAGCAAACAATTATTAATTGAATAC
The DNA here is from genome assembly GCF_040802235.1 of Manis javanica. Taxonomy (NCBI): domain Eukaryota; kingdom Metazoa; phylum Chordata; class Mammalia; order Pholidota; family Manidae; genus Manis; species Manis javanica. The sequence goes on along the minus strand of NC_133162.1, from coordinate 6,193,861 downwards.
AGTTAGTCTCTTAGAAGATGGCATTAGTTCAACAAATCCTTCATGGTTTAGGGTCTAAGAATCATTAACTTTATTTATGCTAAAACCTGGTTTTGTAATTGTCCCAGATTAACTGACCCACATGCAAACCTATGGTGAACAGATAAGTAAAACATGCATCAGTCTATTAATTGTTATGAGGAGATTTTCCTTTCAGTGACAGAGTGTTTTCATATCTCCTCACCAAGGTTCTTCCCAGGTTCTGAGCTGCTGGGACACTGAATGTGTAGGTTGCTTGGGGACCAGAGAATCAGAGTAGACCAGGGGTGGCCTGTAGACCCCTGTGTGGAGACACCAGGTACATTATTCCTGTGCCACAGGGCAGTACTGTTCCAGTGGCTGTGGCCATTCTCTGGCCCAGGTGAAGGCAGCCCGTAACAACTCCTGCCCTTTATGTGGATTTTGCATTAACTGTCCTGCCATCAGTCATTTTCCGGATGCTGGAATTACACTTCAGTTTTCTGTTACAATTACTTTCTAGTCCTGCCTCTCTGGAATCAGATCTAGGTCAGCCTTGAAACGGTTCTTGTTGTTCTCTGAACTAGTCATATTTACAGATAATCTTACTTTAAGCTCTGAGTTTAACTTTCATACCCAAACTTTATATCTACATAGGTTTTTAGAGGACACTGTTGCCCTCAAATGTTGCTCCTCTTTCTGGTCTTTGCCTTCACTCTCCCCTCTCAATTACCCAGGCCACTCTGCCTTGCTGTCCATCTCTCACACTCATCAAGGTCATGCCCATCTGAGGGTCTTTGCAGCGGCTTTGCTTGTACTCAGAACCTACCTGTCCCCAGACTTTTGCATGGCTGCCTTTTTCTAAGCATTAAGTCTTTATTGAAATGTCATTGCCTCCAAGAGACCTTCCCTGACCGCTCTAAGCCAAGCATCTCTGTTTTTATCTCCTTCATGGAGATGTTAATCTACCTAAAGTTCTTGTGTTTGTCTGTCTCCCTTCATAAAATGTAACTTCCCTGAAGGTATGGACACTCTTGTGTCTCAGTGTCTAAAAACACACAAGTGGGTGCTCAGTAAATAGTTGACTAAATGACACAGGGAAAAAGTTGATAACTGTTCATCTGAATTTTCAGTGCACTTTCAGCTTGAACCCCATAATGCTGTAAAAGTTTTTCTGATTCCAAACAAAATTATTGATTGCAAAAGTTACATGTATTTGGGAAACTGCACTGTAACCCAATACCATGGATTTTGGAGGCCATTAGATGATAAGTAAAGAAGTTGTAGTATGTGAGTGAGTTCACAGTTTTATACAGAGATGGCACTTTTTATCAATATCTGAAGCACTCAAAAAATGCAGCCATAATATTCATATAAACATGCTTTCAGTTAGGTTTGCCTTACTGTGTACTTTCTGAAGTGTGGTTAGTCAGTTGGCCGCAGAGCCCCAGCGTCCGTGCTCATTCAGTGTGTCTTTGGACGCATCACTAACATCTGTGCCTGCTTCTCTTCTGCAAAATAAGAACAGTAATTCCAGCCTCACAGGACTTGCTGAAATGAGACACCTCACAGGGGCCCTTACATATCATATCACTTAGTAAAGGAGGTTGTTAACTGGCTCTGCTCTTAATTAAGCGTATAAATTACACAACGGGACTGTTGGTGATACTTGTTAACTTACTGCTAAACTAATGATATGGTTACCTGTGTGTTACCAAGTACCTGTGCTCATTAGGAGTTAAGCTTACCTATTGGATTAGCTGTACATTTATCTAAAGCATTACTACTTGCAGTCTCACTTTTTTGTCAGAATTATTTAAAGATTTTTAAGGACTTAAAGCAACATATGTGCTGGAAGATTTTTGTTGATGATGCTTTATATCAGTTTAGTGTGCAATTGAAACAGAACATTAACCTTAATATCAGATTCCTCACTAAGCTGAATACATAAGCAGATTTTGAAATTAGTGATATGTAGAATTTTAGTAATCCCCAGGAGATGAGAGCTATGGAATTTGTCCTATTGGCGGCATATTAATAATTTAAAATGTTTGTTTCTGAAGCCCAGTTGTGCATTCCCAGTTTGCCATGGCACAGAAGAGCGCTGTAGACTTGTGCTTAGCTATGTCCTGGAGGTAAGTGTTAGCTTGATTGTCATGATTTCAGTAAAGCTCATATTTGATACGCAAGCAGCACTTGTTTATAGGTATCTAATTGTTATTCTGAATGATACTCTGATGTGATCTTTTTTCCCTTTAAACGTAAAGTGAAAATTAGTTTTCCCCAGCTCTTTTTGGTTAAATGTTTTTTAAAGTCTACTTTCAAAGTACAGATTTTCCTGAATGTTTTCAGTTGTCCAGATACTGTCTTATATTTAGTTTCTAACTGACCTTCATTTACGTGTGTAGTAAATGCTTTTCCTTTTTTTTTAAAGGGTTTAAAATCTGTGGACAGCAGCCTTAAAAAAGAAAGCGACCTTCCTGCAGCTGACCCCAGTACCCCAATCCCATTAAAATATGAAGATGAATCCACAGGTGGGAGTCCTGAGGGTCTGGAGAAGCAGATGGCCTTATTTTTGGACAAAAGTAAGTTGAATTGATGTGTAAATAAGGTCTTTTCAATAGAAAAATATACTAGTCCTTATTCAGTAGATTATGTCAATTAAGGCACTTATTGAAAGGAAGTTAGAAAAAGGGTATCGTGAATGGAAAATAGGGGAAAATATCCTTTTATTCGAAATACAAAACAAAGCAAAATAATTTCGATCCTTCATAGATAATTCTAATAAGAACATGAAGAACCTGCTTCCTCCTGTCGCCTGCTGTGGGGAACTGACGCCTTCGGCCTGGTTAGATTGTCGGAAACTCTGCTTCAGTGGCAGCAGCGTGTGTTTAAGAGCGCAGATTAGGGGCTCCAGACCGTGGCGCTGCTGGAGCGAGTTGTTCCACTCTTCTGAGCCTCGTTTTCCCTCTCAGATGGAAACAACAATAGCGCCTACTTAAAGGGTTGTTACGTGGACAAATGAGTTAATATATGTAAGGTGCTTGGAACAGGCACTTGAGAAGCACCCTGGGAGTATTAGCTCTTGGCACCTCACGATGCATGAATAAGCCAGCGGTGGCACTTGGGAGTTGTCTGATTTGCTCCTCTGGCACATCCCTTTGTGAACAGCATGGACTTTGAAGTAAAAGTTGTGGGTTTCTTGTTTAGTTTAATCTAATTTACATTTCTTTTTCAAACCTTACCGCACCCCTCTTTTTTAATCAGTTTCAGTTGTTTAGAAAAATACTTTAAAAGCCTGTATGCTTGAAATAATACCAAGTGCTTTCTGGATCTTTCTTCTTTTCATGAGTCTAATGGGGGGTGGGGGACATGTGGGTATTTCCCCAGCATTTATGTAGTGCTTCCTGTGTGCCAGGCTTGAGCATCTATGCAGCCAAGAGAGCCACACTGGATGCCAGCGTCTCTGTGCCTTGCTCATGGTACTTTTCTGAAATGTCTTTCCTGTCTCTTCCTTCTTCCTTATCTCACTTGTTGACAATCCTGCTCATGTTCAAGATCTCTGCACTAGCCTCTGTCCCCAGTCAGAATTACTTGGTTCCCTTACCACGTTGTCCTGTGAGCACTTACTGAAGCCTGCCTCCTATCAGTCAGCTGCATCTGACAGTTGTACCCATGCAAACACAGTTGTGAGCAAGAACTTCATCTTCAGTTTTCTCACAATGCCTCATGCATAGAAAATGCATATGGTAGTAGAGGAAAAAGCATGCATAAATAAAACTATAATAGAGACTAAGTACCCTTCATTGTTTTCAAAGACTCGTGTGTTGTAGCTGATCAAAAAATGAGGAAGCTTGAGGCTGGGTGATTGGGGGGAGGTTCCTCCCAACATTTCGTTCTTACCTGTGTAATTTTGCACTTAAGCCACAACAAAGTGTATTAATGAGCCCATGTCTACCTCCTGTCTGACGTCTAGAGGTCATATAACTTCATGTCATTGTGTCTAGTGCCTAGTAAAGTGATCATTTGTTGGATGAAGAAGGTAGTAATGGGCTGGACTTACTAAATAAAGAGTATTCCTGATGGGACAAACAGTCCACTAAGATGGGAGAGGAGGAACAGGCATAAGCGGTAACTTGACTTTGGCTGATGGGTAGTAGGGTGGAATACTGGGAAATAAGACTGAGCACACGTGGCCCAGGCTGTGGACTAGGATGTTGAGACCTGACGTAGTATGTGGTGAGAAGGCACTTTGATGTCTTAGAGCAGGGGTTCCCCCTGAGTAAAGCTGTGTTTCAGGCAGGTAGAGTTTGGCAGGTTGGTGCGTAGACTGGAGAAAGGAGGCAGATGTCAGTGATGAGTTTAGTTATGTCAGTGACCCTGAAAGAGAATGACCGCTGACGGCAGCAGGGAAGCAGAGGGCCTTCAGAAATCCCGAGTGAAAGTATTAAACACTGCCATTTTACTTGTGTGGGTAAGTAGTAAAAGCATAGTATTTAACAGTCTTGTAGCAGTCGTACTTAAAGCCTGGAACATTTTTCTGAAGAAACAAATATTTTTTTATAGTGAGATTTACATTTGAATAAAACGTGCTGCTTTTTTTCCCGCCATGTCATAGTGGGCTCCCTGCAGAAGAGTAATTATTCCAGTCAATCTGGAATGATCCCTGGTACTTGGCAACATAAAATGAAACTCCAGCTGATTCTCAAGTCATCAAAGGCCTATTACGTTTTGTCTGATGCTGCCATGAGTCTTCAGAAATATGGAAGAGCATTACGATATATTAAATTAGCTTTGCAGAGCCACGGTAAGTCTCTGTACAATACATTTCACAGCTACTGGGAAGGGAGAACAGAGAAGGCATCTGAATCATGGTGCAGTTTTCCTTCTATTTCTGTTGTAAAGTTTAATTTTAAACAACTTTTTCTAATTTTGCATGGGCTACCTAATAACTTAGTTTCTGCTTAGTGGTTTATTACCTCTTCATTTTGAAATGCATGAAGCTATATAGGATTCCTGACGTAAGATAAACTTAGAGTGCTATACAGCTTTCAGCTGGTGACATTTCCTTAGTATTTACTGTACTCACTAATTTTTACCACACTGTTTTTTCACCTTCCCACCCTTTCCATACAGATACTTACTGCTGCCTCTGCACCAATACGTTTTCTGAAGTGCTGCTGTTTCTTTCTCAGTATTTGACCCTCTGCGGCGATATCCAATTAATGCTGGCCCAGAATGCAAACAACAGGGCAGCGCACCTGGAAGAGTTTAATTATCAAACAAAAGAAGATCAGGAGATCCTGCACAGCCTGCACAGGGAGTCCAGCTGCCGAGGTACGCCGGCCGGGCGCGCCGTCCGTCTCCTCCGGGAGTGTTCACTTGCACGTGTGCTTACTGCAAAGCAGCACAAATGGTAGAGTTTTGATGTAGCTCTGTTTTGTTGCATTTATCTCTTAATTAATTTTCAAATAGAGCACAATCCTGTTGTAGTTGTTTATAAAATGGTTTTGAAGTTTTTATAATTACTAATTATAAAACTAGAACTGACTATAGAAGAGGCTCCTAGACAACTGTGTTGACTTGTGCATTTGTCTTTAATGAGGTTTTCCAGGGAACCCTTGTCCATCAGCTACCCAAGCCGTGATTTTCTCTCAGAGGAATAACAGTTGGTAAAAGTGGATGAATTGTCTTCTGAATAATTCCTGGAGGCTCAGATATAGGGGTCATTTTTTAAACTTGGCTCATAACTGGCTCTCTTAACTATGTCACACTGTTCTGGAGTCATCAGATTTCAAAACCGGGAAGTAGCGGAATTTTGTCCACCGCAGCAGTATCCCTCCTGCTCGCTCAGGACAGCGGGATAAGCTCTCTGCAGGGAGGCAGCAAAGAAGATGAAAGACCGGTTGTTGCTACTCCATCATGGAATTGTTTTGTTCTCTAAAATTGTGTATGTCATTTGATAACTGCTTCCCAAAAAGTTGTGGAGAGTTAACATCTTGACAAGTACATTGTGGGGAAATACACTGTTTCCTCACTTTTTGCTTTCTTCCCCTTCTGAGTTAGTACTCATTTCTGGAGACACGGTGGGGGACTCCTGTGTGTTTTTGCCCCTCCTGCGATACTGATTTCACTGAAAATCCTTCGTGAGAGTGATACTCTCACGTGGCGGAGTGCTCCCACCGGGGATGCTCCCCTTGAATTTTGGTCCCTGAACCTAAGTTTACTCCAGGCCCCACTAGATGGAATGTTTAAGTCTCCCAGATCTTATCTAGTAGCTTTTCCAGGGAGTTAAACTTACATTGGCAAACTACAGTGTACCTAACTAGCCTGAGGTGGCACTCAGAGCTTTACTTCAAGAACTCTTTCCATTAATTAAAAAGAAAAAGAACATGGTCTGCCTTGTATCAGTGGACAACTTTAGGTTTGTACCAGTAAGCAAGTATATCTGGTAAAGTCTGGGCTGTGGGGATGGTTTGGTATGTTTAGGCTGGAAAATATTTCTTTAATCAAGTTTTAGTGTCCTAGAAAATTGTTTTCTCAATAAATTGTGACATCTTTACTTTGAAACTGAAAGTTTTAGTTCTCTAGATTGAATCTTAGTGTATTTATACTGTATTTCACTTATATATTTTATTGTCTTAAAAATATCAGATTATTTAAATATTAAGGAAGAAGGGTTCATATGATTCATGGTATTATTCTTTTTTTTCTTTCAAGGATTTGCATGGGCAACTGATTTGTCTACAGACTTAGAGAGTCAACTTTCAGTTAGTTGTAAATGTTACGAGGCTGCTAATGAAATCTTGCAATTTAGTGACTTAAAAAACCAAAACCCAGAACACTATGTACAAGTATTGAAGAGAATGGGTAACATTAGAAATGAAATCGGTGTGTTCTATATGAATCAGGCTGCTGCATTACAGAGCGAGAGAGAAGGTGAGTATCTCTTCCGAGTCTTCTTTCTACGGCTCTTAGAAAACGTCGCTGATCGTACTTAACATGATGCAAGCAAAGAACTATGGCACTGGATTGCATGTCATAAAGGAGTGCTCTTAAAGAATCTTTTATTCTTAAATTCTCAAGAAATAAAATGAGGAAGGAACGTGCTCCCCCCTTGGGACTCGTCATTTCAGCCCTCCATCCTCCCTTCTGATCCATTCAGAGGTGAATTGGGCGACCAGCCTGTGCCAGCCTGTGCCAGCCTCGATGTGGATGCACAAGTGGCCACAGCATAGTGCTTCATGTCAGGACCCAATATGAGTACGAATCTCTGAAAAGTGCAGTAAGAACAGATGTAGTGCGATAGCAGAGCAGGCCAAGGAGGGGCCCACTAAAGCTGTGAGGGCTCTGGGACACCTTTGGGGAGCAGGTTGGTTCATGACCTGTGAGACGTCAGCAAGCAGCTGTGGGCAGGGGCTGTCCAGGCAGAGCAGGCAGCACTAGGAAGGCACCAGAGGTAATCGCAGTGGACGTTACAGCAGCAGCAGGTGGGCTCTGCAATCCAGGCAAGGGTGCTGGATTCAGCGGGGCCCATGGTGAGTCTGAGCTGCCTGTGGGTGTGGGGGTGATTGACCCAATTTGTAGTCGATTAGAAGTGCATCTTTAAAGCTCTTCAGGTTAGCAAGACATAGGCCGGGAACCATTCACATAAGGGAGATGGTTGAAGCCCCAGAGTGGGTGAAAATGTAAAGGCTGGACACACAGGACGGAAAAGTGGGGACAGAGCTGAGGATTGCAGGTAATGGAGAGAGGGTGTGCGCCTGCTGGTACAGAGTTCACCTGTGTTCTTCAGGTGCCTCTAAGGGGGCGGTGGGTGAAGGAGAATTCAGTGAAAGCCTAGGAGAACTGGGTAAGGCACAGGTTGGAGCACAAACTCCATGGACCATGTGTTTTGAATCTAAAAAGGGTGCTTTGCTCAGAAGTTTTTCCTTGCTCTAGTATCAGCTGGGTCATCTTGGAGAGCGTTGTGTTTGAGTGTTGTGTTAGTCTGCTCCTGGCTGTTACTAAATACCACAGGCTGGGCAGCTTAAACAACATACTTCTTTCTCAAAATCTGGAAGCCCAAGATCAAGATGCCAGCAAGGTTGGATTGCTCTGAGGCTCCTCTCCCTGACTTGCTGGGCCCCCACCTGGTCTCTAGCTGCGTGTGCCTCCGGTGTCCGTCTGTCTTCAAGAACAGCACTCATGTTGGGTTAGAGCCCCACCATAGGACCTAATTTAACTTTAATTACCTCTTTAAAGGCCCTGTCTCCAAGTATAATCACATTCAGAATGAGGGCCTCACCGGGAATTTGGGGGTGGCACACGTGGAGCCCATACCAGGTGTGAGAAGACTGTGTGCTGCCGTGGGTCACAGGTAGCTGGCCTCCCACAGGACGTCACGTCGCCGCCATTCTCTCATCACCACCTCAGGGGACACTGGTGGGGTCGCCACTCATGTCTGCTTATACAGTTTTCTTTTTTTTTTTTTGTGAAGTGAGCACAAGTGTGTCTCCTGCAGAACAACAGTTGTGGAAAAAAAGCTTTTCCTGTTTTGAAAGAGGAATTCACAACTTTGAGTCAATTGATGACGCTACAAATGCTGCCCTTTTATTATGTAACACTGGGAGACTCATGCGGATTTGTGCCCAGGCACACTGTGGCGCAGGCGACGAATTTAAACGTGAATTTTCACCAGAAGAAGGCTTGTATTACAATAAGGTAATACATTTGCTTACGTGTACAGGGACCTCATCCATCCATATCTAACTGCCGTTTACCTTCCATTGCTCCTCTAAAATACTGTAAAACTAAAATAAGACCATGGTGAAGGCATGGGACTTAGATCATTAACACTTAGAAACTGGCCTAAAAATAAGAAGAATTTAGTATCAAATCAAAGATGATATAGTGAATTGGTAGGGAAAAGATTATTCAGTAAATTGTACTGGTGTAACAATAGTAAATGTCAAATGAACTAAAGATTGGCAGAGAAATGAAAGTGTAAAAGCAAAAGTGATGGAATGGGAAAAGACTTTAAATAAGCAGAAATCACAAAGTAAAAGATGGACAAGTTGGGTAAAAATAAAGTTTTTTAAATGGACAACAGAAAGCAAAATTAAAAAGGAAATCACAGTGGTGAAAATATTCATAGGGTGCAAGACAGATCAGAGCTTAGTAAGCCCTTAATATAAACAATTAATCATTTAAAATAAACTGTCCCAATAAAAAAAAAGGGCAAATAACCTTGAACAAAAAATTCATACATGTAAAAATAAATGGATAATGTGTAAGAAAAGTTTCAAAGTTCAAATTAATGAATTTCTTTTATCAAACCTGCCATATGTTTTTTGGCAAGCGGTAACTCACAGTATTGGACAGGGTGTGAAAAAACTAGGTGCTCATTTAATCTAAAGTACTTCAAAGCTGTTCAGATTGTGCTAGTAAAGAATGTTCTTGGTAAATATTAAACGTGTTCTTGCTTTTTTCCTTTTTTCAAGTTTATGTATACACAGAAAAAGAATGGATAAGTGCAAGAAATGTAGAAATTATTGCTGGGTGATGGAATTGTGATTTTATATGCTTAAATATAATGACCACATATTTCAGGATGAGGGTGCAAAGGGTGGAAGAAGTTGCCTTTTACAGTCAAATCCAGCACATTTTTAATACTTAGACTCATCAAATTATTTTTTCTAGTTTACTAGTTAATGTAAACTAATTTTCATTTAGAAAGGAAAAAAAAAAACCAAAGGAAAAAAATGCGTCCTCATAAGGCCACTAAAATAACTTTCTTCATTGAAATCTTTTCATTGGTTTACTTCTTTCCTTTCCTCATAGTATTGTCCTGTTATAAATTCTCCTCGAATCGAATTCCTCTCTGGGTGACTGACCTTGAAGTGTGTTTTATTTTAATGTGCTGTTGGCATAGATCTAAACTGAGCCGGAACTGTGTCCCTTTTCCTCCCTCACAGGCTGTTGATTACTACTTGAAAGCCCTGAGGTCACTGGGAGCACGAGACATACACCCAGCTGTCTGGGACTCAGTGAACTGGGAATTGTCCACCACTTACTTTACTATGGCGACTCTGCAGCAAGATTATGCTCCGTTATCTAGAAAAGCTCAGGAGCAGGTACTGCTTGCTGGGTCTTCAGCCTTAGTTATTCCTTTGTTTAACAGATATTGAGCATCTTTTCCTTGACAAGCAGTATTGAAATGTTCAAAAAAATTTTTTTGTTCTAACCTTGTCTTTTTTTTTCTTCCTCTTAAAAAAAAAAACAGATTGAAAAAGAAGTCAGTGAGGCTATGATGAAGTCCTTGAAATACTGTGACGTAGATTTGGTGTCTGCTCGGCAGCCTCTCTGTCAGTATCGAGCTGCAACCATCCATCACAGGCTGGCATCCATGTACCACAGTTGTCTGAGGAATCAGGTATTGCCATGCCAACATAAGTTCAATGCCAAGTCCATTTAAAGCGTGTGGGTGCTTTTGTTACATTTCATTGTATGTTTTAAATCCATCTATTCTACTAACTACTTTTAGGAATGTAGGAACTTTTCCTCTTTTGCCTAATGCCAGTTACTTTTCTCTGTTGTTATTGATTGGATCTTGTGCAAAATTATTTATTTGCCTGAGTGTGTTATTTTGATTTTTTAAAATGCAGTTAGGCTTTATAGTAATGGTCCTATACAAACTTTGAAGTACCCTTCTCCCATCTTTTAAATTTTTTATTGTGAAATAGACCATGCCTATAAAAGTACATAGAAAATATATGTGAAGCATGTGTACCGTTTTAAAGAATAACAAGTAACTCCCGTGTACCTCGTCTCAAGGTGGAGGAATGGAAGCTCTTCCCTGTTGAATCTTCCTCCACACCCACCCAGGTGTGTCTTAGATTTTTCCTGTGTTCACACCTCTTCTGTGTTTTACGACTTAAACAATGTTTATTATTGACGTGGTTGTGAACTTTATAGAATGAATCATACTGTACATAATCTTTCAGTTACCATCATGTTTTTGAGATTCTTCTGGGTTGGCGCATGTAGCTGCTCATTTTTTCAGTTCAGTAGTATTCATTAAGTGAGTATGTCACAGTTTGTTTGTCCATTCTAAGAATTCTGAGCTTGGGGCTATTTGGGTTTGAGGCAGTTAGAAATAGTCTTCCATGAGCAGTCTTATACATGAATCCTGGTGTTCGGATGCATGTATTTCTAAGAATAATTTGAGCCTAGGCTGAAAGGGCCTCCCTTCACATAGGTTGCCTTACTTCTGTGTTGCCCTCATCCTGGGAACACTGTCCTTTGTGGTCTAGCTTTATCAGAGAGGATTTCTTTCCACGTTGAGCTGGTCCTGGACTCTTCTCCGCTCGCTAGAGGGGGCCCCCGTCAAAATTCAAGTTTACCCAGATGGCCTAATACCCTTAAGGCAAAAAACAAGCTATCCAGTAGGGGAAGAATTGTCTTTTCAGCAGACAGTGCTGGGACAACTGGATATTCACATGCAAAAGAATGGACTGGGGCTCCTGCCTCACATCATATACAAAAATTAACTGAATGCAGATTAAAGACCTAAATGTAAGGGCTAAAACTCTGAGGCTTAAAGAAAAACCAACAGCACTAAAAAGCATTTAGTGATCCAGTCAGAGACTTAAGTAGTTTGTGAAACCCAAGCCTTAGGATTTTTTATTTTGTTTTTGGTTCTAGGTTGGTGATGAACATCTTAGGAAACAGCACCGGGTGCTGGCAGATCTTCATTACAGCAAAGCTGTGAAGCTTTTTCAGCTTCTGAAAGACGCTCCGTGTGAATTACTCAGAGTACAGTTAGAAAGAGTAGCATTTGCAGAATTTCAGATGACCAGTAAGTCTTACTTTTCATTTCTCAGATTTTTTTTATGCATTGGCCTAGTGTCAGATTGTCTTAAAATGAGACCGACCTGTGAATCTTTCTTGGAGGTAAGTAATACCGTTTGCTTTTTAATTTTCTCATAGTTAATGACTTTGGGAAGAAGCCAGGAGAAGGTGCTGCACTTTTTGAAGTGCTTTTTAAAACTTAAATGGATTAGATTATGTTTAATGACTAGAAATACTGAAATATGTAGCCCATGATCCCTTATTTAAAAAAAAATTGTGACAGGTAAGTTTGGACAATTAAATATTTAAATCATCATGAACAAATGAGGAGTGAAGCACCAGGAAAGGAGAGGTGGTCCCGGTGAATCCTTTGAACATAGAACGACGCCAGGGGCTGTGGACTGTGGTTCCAGAACAGGCTGTGACTGTAGACCCTGAACAAGGTAAAGCTCAGTTGGGAGTGGAGGGACAGGTGAGCAAAGGTGACATGGCTTTGTGACGGTGTCCCTGGCAGGGAGAGGAGTGTCGGCCTCTCCTCTCCTCGCTTGTGCACCTGCTCCCACTCCTGCCGAGGGGTCTTTTGAGCGATATCTCCTGTGGTAGAGAAACAGGAAACTCTGTTACTTGAAGTACAACAATCCATTTGGTGTCATTTCAGTTGTTTTCTTCTATAAAATTAAGATAAATGTAACATTACATATATGACACTGTGTGCGGAGTATTCCTGGGAGGATGTACCACAAATGGAAATCCTTGCTGCCTCTGGGGAGGGGCCCTCGGAGGCCAGGAGGGAGGCTTTGGGCATGTGGATTTGGACTTGATACAATTTGAGAATGCATTTACCTATTGAAACAGTTTTTAAAAACACTTTTTACTAAAAGTATTTCTGTTAACTTTTTGCCAGTGTATAGTGCATGGCTGGTAGCAGGTGGGGTTGGGGGGTGGTTGGTAGTTTACCAGGATTTAACAGTATATCTTCCTGGGTGTGGGGGTGGGATGATCTTTTTTCATTTACATCTTTCAATTTTCTGCGATGTTTGAATTCCTTAGAATAAGCAGACATCATTTACATGAAAAGGAATATAGAGAGATACTGGAAACAGATTTGCCAAGATTACAAGTATGGTTAATTCCCTTCTTAAAAAATGTTTACTACTATGAGTATCTGAGAAAAGTAATGCAAATACATAGGGGGGTTGGGGTTGTTAGCCAGGTTTGTGGGTCTTATAAGTCAGGTTAAAATGTAGTAGTTATTGTAACACATTTCATTCTATCTCATCTTACCCAATAGTTTTTTATTTAGTACATATGACTCAAATTAAGCCTCCTAATGTCTTTATAATCTGCCCCCTGCCCCCAGTAGCATTTCTATACACAATCAGCAACTTGCCTTGGAGATGCCCAGATCGACACTGAAATCCCATTTACCCACTGATACTGTGGTAATAGGTGGTTTATGCTGTAAAGGAAAGAGGCAGCCATTAGTTCCTCCCCATCGGCAGAGTTGGCAGGTCCTCAAGACGACTTCCACAAGTTCAGGGGTTGCAAAAATCACCCTTGGGTTTGACAATTCACTAGAACTCAGAATTCCCTGAAAGTTGTGCTCGTGATCACTGCTGATGACAGGAACGGATACAGATTAAAATCAGCCCAGGGAGAGTCCAGGCACAGAGCATCCGAGGGAGCTTCCCATTGTCCTCTCCCTGGGGAGTCACAGACATTGGTAATTGTCCCCAGCAGTGATCTATGACAGTGTGCACAGAACACTTCCCACAGGGTAGGTAGCGCACCCAAGCCTCCATGTCCAGAGTGTTTATTGGGCACCAACAGACATGGTTGACTGCTGCGTGGCTGACCTTTGTCTCCAGCCCCTCTGGAGGTTGTGGGCCCCAAAACCCCGACAATAAATCCCATGATCAGGCCATCCAGGGAGGCCTGGGGCCCTCTTACCAGACAGTACATTCTGAGGGCATAAGAGGAACCCCTCCTGGGAGCCAAGGGCAGAGGCCAGATTTGTTTGGACATGGTTATCCTCTGATACATAGCACAGCACAGGCAACTTGATGTGACCTCCAGGGCAGCAGGGGCTGAGGTGCACTGTAGTGTCGGATAACTGTAGAAAAGTTTTAGTTGGTTCCTAGGATAAAATGAAACTGTTGTTAACTGGCATGACTTCCTGCCTTTGAACAGCAAGTTGATAGGCTTATTTTACAGGTAGGACAACTGATACTAAGTGCTTCAGGGATGTGACCAACATCACATGGCTAGTAAGTAAATGGGGTGGCCTTCAAGTCATAGACAGCTCCTGGTTGGTCTGCTGGCTTCTGTTCCAAACAGGGTTTGTTCTCACCTGGACAGAATCAAGTGGTAAGGCAGAGGAATGACTATTATTGATTGCTTTGTCTAGACTTAATGTTTTTCTGTAGGCATAATTATTAAACAAAAATAGGATTTAGAAGATTTATGGGATTCTCATGAACTACCCTTAAGTGTTTGAAAATAAGAGTTTTCATTAAATATACATTGATACTGGATGGGTTTTTAGATTTATATTTAAAGGAATGATCTTTTTGTGTTTAACATTCTAGGTCAGAATAGTAATATTGGAAAATTAAAAACACTGTCTGGGGCTCTTGATATAATGGTGAGAACTAAGCATGCATTCCAGCTCATGAGGAAGGAGCTTGCAGAGGAATTTGACCAGGTAAATGGAGAGAATACTTATCTTTGCCTTTTTGTGTGTCTTAAGCTAAATGCAGAGTGGTAGATGTATATAGTGGGCATATGGGGTGCATGTGTGAATGTATATTTATGTATATGGTATGTGTATACATGTATACACATACCATATACATATATATTTATGCTTTGCATAAAAACATCTACAGTGAGTGATTTATTATATTTTCTTAGTAGAAATATTAAACTCTAATTTGGAAGTGTATCTTTCATATTTAAAAATTTTTTTAAATAACCACATAGACCTTGGTTAGTAAGACCCTGGGAGTATCAAGTCTGTTAAGTTTTGCCTTTGTTTTGTTTTGTTGTTTTTTTTTAAGAGAAAGAAAGGCCTATGCCCTCTCTTATAATTTCTACTGAACTGCCTGGGAGCAGGTTAACAGTGAGTGGGCTTACAGACTACTTGGGAGAAGGCCTTTTTAGCTTCCCAGGCACTCTGGCATTCGTGGTGCCTTGTGCTGTTGCTGGAAGTGTCCCTGAGTCCCCATGGTACACCAGCCTCTGACATTTCTGGGCCTGGTGTGTCAAACAGTCTGTAGTACCCATTTCCATCTTGCTCCTTTAGTGTCTGATGTTGCAAAGTCAGGAGGTTTCCATTCAAGTATAATTTATCCTGTATAAGTGCCTGTTCTTAGGTATCATCATTTTTATGATGTGTTTTAGTCTATCAGAGTTACCCCAGTGGGCGGGTGGAGGGGGTTGGGGCTCTACAGGGCTGTCCCTGGGGGAAAAAAATGATCTCAGCTTTGCTCTTTATTAAAATGTTCTGTTTTTGGTTAAAATGTTTACTGGGTTAATGAAACTGCAGTTCCATCACTTTAGAAAGACACTCTAACAGGCACTTAGATGAAATAACTTCCTGTTCTTTTTAGCCTAAGAGTGATGGAACCTCTCCAGCTGTGGATTCTTCTCCTAGCCTTAATCGAGAGGAAGTGATCAAACTCCTCAGTATATTTGAATCTCGGTTTTCATTCCTTCTCCTTCAGTCCATCAAGTTGCTCTCTTCAACTAAAAGGAAAGCAAGGTAAATCAGATTGTTATTTGTGGGACTTTCTCTCCCAGCACCTACCTGTAGAAAGCACACAGATAACCTCTACTGACTCGCTAAGAGGATAGTCTTGTCTTTTATTGGGTAATCCAGGATTTTAAGTGTTATTCTTCCCTGATTTGTTAAATTGGGTGAGAATTGTGTCTATGAAGCCTACTACGTATTGAAATTATAGAAACAAACACATCTTGCTTCCTGAGGGTAAGTATTCAATTCGTTGTAATATTTTCCCTGAGGAAGATGAATGGCCTGGAATGAAGATACTGTTTCTAGTAGCTCTTCTGAGCATTGTCTTCTACAGTTCGGATGCTCAGGGCCAAGTGCACTGTAAAAAGTGGATGACAAAACATCGAAATTTCTCTAAAGCCCAAGAAATTAAAGAGTGAGCATCTAAAAAAAATGTTCTCCTATACCTCAGTCATCTAGTGTGATTGTGTGTTGCCATTTTCTATGCTGGTGTTAATAATGTAATTTGAAATTCTAATAAATAGATCAGGAAAATAATATAAATAATTTGCCTTTTTTTAAGGGAAAGTACAATCTGGCTATATTATAAAATTTGGAAAACAGAAAAAAATCATTCATCCTAATATGTACATCATTATCAGTTATCCTATGCACATTTTACCAATTTATAATTTTTGTCTCTGTACTGTTATGTTTTAATTTATATACAGTAGAATTTACTTTTTGTGGTGTATAGTACTTACAGCTTTGACAAATGCACAGAGACGTGTCTGCCACCAAACCATGACCCAGCAGGTGGTCTGATGGACAGGTTGAACCGTGACTCCAGGGACTCTCCCTTTTTGCGTCTTTGCTGCCAACCCTTCCCCTGCCCTCAGCTCCTAGGATCTCAGGGAGAAAGATGCTCTTTTACCATTAAGTATAACATCAGCTGTGGGTTTTGTAGATGCCCTTTATCAAGTTGGGGGTGTTCCCTCCTATTACTGGTTTGCTGGAAGGTTTTATCATGAGGGGACATTGAGTTTTGGTCAGATGCTTTTGGGACATACACTGAAATGACCATACTGTTGTGTTCCTTCTTTAGTCTGTTAATGTGATAACATTGACTTTTTGGATGTTAAAGCAGTTTTGCATTCCTGGGATAGACTCCACTTTGTTGTGATGTAGTATTCTTTTTTATGTATTGCTGGGTTCCCTTTTGCTAATACTGTGTTGAGGATTTTTGTATCTGTTCATGAGGATCAAAGTTCTCTTGTCACGGTTTTGTCTGCTTTTGTATTAGAGCAATGCTGGCCTCATGAAATCAATTTGCAAAGTGTTTTCCTCTTCTGTTTTTTGAGAGTGTAGAATTATTTCTTTCCTAGTAAATGTTAGAATTTACTAATGACACTTCACCTAGAGTTGGCTTTATTGAAGTTTTTAACATTGATTCATTTTTTTTATAGATACAATACTGTTTAGATTGTCATCTTTTTGAACGAATGAAAGTCTTTTTCATCTGTTGGCAAATGTATGGCTTCACAATATTCCCTTGTTATTCTTTCAGTGGCTAAAGGTGTTTTCAGTGATAGCTCTTCTTTCCTGATATAGTTTTTATCTTCTTTTTTTTTTCTTGTTTAGTCTGGTTAGAAGTTTATCATTTATATTGATCCTTTCAAAGAAATAGCTTGGTTTGCTTTATATATATATATATATATATACACACACTTACATATATATATATAAGCATTTACTGCTATAAATTTCATACTGCTTTTGCTGTGTCTCACAAACTTTGATATATTTTATTTTTCATTCACTTCAGAATAATCTTTGATACCCTTGAGACTTCCTTTTGATCAACTTATTTAGAAACATGCTGCTTAATTTCTAAATATTGGGACTTTCCAGCTATATTTCTGTTACTGATTGCTAGTTCGATTCCATTATGTGCCGAGACCGTAATTTTGTATGATCCCTCTTCTTTCACATTTGTTTAGATTTGTTTCATGGCCTAGAGTTCGGTTTGTTTTGGCAGGTGTTACGTGTGCACTTGAAAGTAGGGGTACCCCACAGTTTCTGGGAGTGTTCTGTCAACGGCATTTAGGTTAAGTTAGTTCACAGTGTTACTTAGGTCTTTCACTAACTTTCTGTCTTCACGTTGTATCGGTCACTGAGAGAAGAGTGTCGAGCCTCCCAACTACGGTCATGGAGTCATCTAGTTTTCCTGCTGGTTCTGTCAGTTGTGTTTCCTATATTTTCAAGCTGTCGTATTTAGGATTATATCTTTGAGAGTTGACCCCAGTATCATATAATATACATTTTTGGAATTAGTATAGCTACTTAGCTCTTTATTGACCAAAGTCTTCCTCTGTCTTTTGCTTTTAAACTTGCCATATTTATATTAAAAGTTAGTTTCCTATAGCCTTGCTTTTTTTAATCCAGACTTAAAATTGGCATCTTTAGACCATTCACATTTAATGTGGTTATTGGTATCGTTTGATTAAGTCTACCCTCTTGCTAGCTGTTTTCTGTTTGGTATTTTTCTGCCTTCTCTTGAGTTAATTGAACATTTTCTATGATTCCATTTTATTTAACTATTGGTTTATTATTTATACCACTTTTTAAAATTTTTGGCAGTTGACCTAGGGCTCACAGATTTAATCAGAGCCCTGTATTCAAATAATATTATACTGTTTCACATACAGTACAAAGATCTTAAAAGAGTATACTCCCAATTCTTCCCTCCCATCATTTGTATTGTTGGTATTATTCATCTGACTTTCAAATATGTTATAAGCAAACAATTACTACTACTGTTTTTGCTTCAGATAGTTACCTTTTAGAACAGTTAAAAATAGAACAAGGAATTTATTTTACTTTGATTTATTCCATTCTGGTGTTCTTCACTTCTTTGCATAGATACCATTTTCTGTCTGATACATTCTTTCTGTGTTAAAAACTTCCTTTAACATCTACTCAGGGAATGAGTTCTTCCAGATGGTCTGGGAAAGTATTCCTCCTTCAGCTTTGAAGATCTTTTGGCTGGATATAGAATTCCAGTTGATGGACTTTTTCTTTCCACACTTCAAAGATGTCACTCCATTGCCTTCTGGCTTGTGTGTTTTATGACAGGAAACTTGCTGTTATTCTTACCTTTGTTCTTCTGTATGTAATGTGCCTTTTTTTTCTCTCACTGACTAAGATTTTTTGTTTTTTTTTCCCCTCTGTGGTTTGAACATGCTACACCCTGATGTGTTATGTTTTCTTTCCGCTGTATATTTTCATCCTGATCCATTCTCTTTTCTTTTTCCAGTTATACCTGTGTTAGACTGTTTGATATTGTTCCACAGCTTTTAGATAGTCTGTTGTTTTTTATACCTTTTATCTTTTTTGTGTTTCAGTTTTAATAATTTGTATTAACGTATCTTCAAGTACACTGATTCTTTACTTGATTTTGTATCATTTACAGTTGAACTTGTTGAGGCATTATTTTTGTGTGTTTTCTCATGTAAAATACACACATAGTAATAAAACTTTGGAAACAACAGAAAAGTGTAAAGACTAAATAAAGTAAATCATCTTTAGACCTATCCTGATACTTTGCTGGTGTGATTCTTGTATGCAGAATTATTCCTTCAAAAAAAGCTATGAAACCAGATAGCATTGCAAGTTTTGTACTTCTCCTTGTCTCTGTTTTGAGCTCACAACCCTGTGTGTACTTTGTCTATAAATTGAGTAACTTATACTTCAGCCCTTGTTGGGATGCTTTTTTAAATCACAGCAGATCTTTGTCATCTGTTTGCATTTACTGATGACACATCACAACAACAAAATTACAGCTCCCAGAATAACATGGTGTCAAAAGTGTGCTCCTGCCAGGAGTCAGTGTATTTTAGATGGTATAAAAATTATTTTTAGCACAGCAAGTGCCTCGGGAGCTTGGGTTCCACCTCCTACTAAAACCTAATGATTTGGGTGAGAGGGGCTTCTTGTTCTTGACCTCCTGCTCACGGCCTGCTCACGACCTGAGCAGACCCAGGTTGCACCGTGCACTGCCATCTGCTTGGGGCTGGGTCTCAGCTTGGCACCAGCGTGCCCTGTGGAAGGGGAGGAGACTAATTGTCCTCCACGGCCAGGACAGGCCGTCGATGCCATCTCCTCAGCCACTCTGCTCTAACACTGCAGTGCCGATTCCTGGTCCCAGATGTGCAGCAGCAGCTGGCCCTCTGCACAGGCGGGAGGGAGGCCAGTGAGGCAGAAGTACCCTGCACCTCTCAGACCTCTGAAGCCTGTGGCCCCTCGCAGCCACCGTACCTCTCAGTGGTGCGGGGTACCTACACTGAAACCCAGGCCCTGACGCACCCAAGGATGCACAGGGCATCGCCATAACAGCCGCGTGCTCCCCGCAGAGCCCTGTTGAAGGCATTCGTTGTCACCATGTTCCTCATTTCTAGTATTTCCACTGGGTTCTTTGTATAGTGTTCATTTATCTGCTGAAGTTACCAATCTGATCTTGCGTGTTGCCCACATTTCCATTTGAGCCTTTATCGTTGTGTCATTGTCATTTTAAATTACTTACCAGATAGGCCAATATCGGTGTCATATCTGAGTCCGGTTCTGTTGATTCTGTCTGGTTCTGTGTTGTTTCCTTGTCTTCCTTCAAGGCCAGGAAAGTTCGTTTTTCTAGTCTGGAGTTGAGCTGCAGTCGAGATGTTTTTGTTGCGGAGGCTACCCTCCCAGCGCCACGTGCTCTCTGTTCCTGGAGCAGGTCTGCAGAGGGTCTTCCTCCACCTTCAGCTCTAGGTCTTCCCTTAGCGTGGCACCCCAGCCTCACAAGGGGCCTGCATTCTTGCTCTTAGGCCTCTCCCAGCCGCGTCCGCTCCTTGTCCTTCAGTGTTTTTAGCTCTTCAGCAAAGAGGGAGAGTTGGCGAGGCCGCCTCAGGTGTTTGGGGTAAGCCTCAGTCTTGGGCAGATGCTGTGTCCCCGAGGCTCAGGTGGGGCCCGATGCTGCTCCCGTCCCTCCCCCAGGGGTAGAGTCCATCCTGTTCCTCTGCTCTGTCCGTAGTGACTCACCCTAAGGCTGACATTGTCGTCTTCCTCTCCGTCTGCCTCCCCCCACTGCACCCTGCAGATTAAGCTTCTGTTTCATGGGAAAGAGTCTGGGGTTGCGTGCCCCTCTGGTAGCTGTAGCTGGTTCCCTTGCCCAGGTGGGTGGGCACATGAGAGTCACTTTCTCAGGACTCTCACATGTTTTTGTGTCTGCACCTGGTGTGGGGTCCTTAAAGAAAAGTCTACAAAATGGGATGAACTCATATTTGCAGCCTCCAGGAGCCCCCACTCCCTCACCAGCCCTCACTCAGCCTCCACCAGCTCATTACCTAATTCAACTAAATCCTTAGGGGTATCTGGCTGC
Source organism: Manis javanica (assembly GCF_040802235.1). Classification (NCBI taxonomy): domain Eukaryota; kingdom Metazoa; phylum Chordata; class Mammalia; order Pholidota; family Manidae; genus Manis; species Manis javanica. The sequence continues at coordinate 6,172,883 of NC_133162.1, read as the reverse complement.
ATCTGCCCCAGGTAAGGCAGTACTTTCCCTCTCCTTGTATCGGCCTGTCTGTCCTGAGTTTTCAGACTAGTTGTTTGTCCTGCAACCTCAGCTCTCTGATGGATTCAAGCAAAGTCATAACCTTGTGGCTTGTCCTGCATTTATTGTTGCTTTGTCATAAGGGTGGGAATGACTTTTTCCAGCCCTCTACAATACATTCTAACCCATACGTCCACTTCCCTCCAGTAAATTGTGTCAGAATGGATCTCTGTGGCCGCGGGAGAGCTTTCATTTGGGGAGGACCCAGCGCACTGCCATCTTGGCCCGCTGTGGATCCTCGGCGTCTGCCCCGCGCCCTGCGACCGGGACAGAGCAGGGGGCGCACAGGTGTGTGCAGCACCCACAGACACGTGCAGCTTCTGGAGAGCTGAGAGGCGGGGGACACAGCACAGGTCATGGCGCACAGTTGAGAAAACTCATGGCTTTTCCTCTGGAAAAGCAGTGGGTAAATTTTTAAGAAGTATATTGTTTCCACAAGATGGCAATATAAGTGAGCAACAGTGATGATTTTTCACAAATTGATGGTGTAATTGGCTAACAGGTTAGGAGGAGATCAATCTTTTCTTCCAGTAATTATTCTAGAGGCAGATCCTCTAACCTTGTTTATTCAGGTTATTAATAGTCTGTTGAAAAAAATTTTGATCAAAAGTTTTCATGCATAATGCATAAAGTTCTATTTAGCTAATATATGTTAATTTTTCAAGGTTTAGTAAATAAAAGACTGTTAAATCTGATACTTGTGTTAATACAGTTAATATATTGACAGATTTTAAAACAAATACTGGTTACTAAGTCAGTGGCTATTTTCTCTCATGTTTCACTGATATAAAGATAAAAACATCTATAATTTTGTTGTGGAGAGGGAGACATCCTGTGCTGTGGTCCGTTAGCTTACCATGAATTCAGGAACATTCCTTCTTGGAGTAAAGGGAAATCAAAACTAGACTTTCAAGAAAGGAAATGCTAATACGTTTGTTTTGTTTTGTTTTGACTGTTTCTCCACCTCGCCCCTGCCAGAAAAATAGTATAAACTGAGCTTAGTAACTAAAATCGTAATTTTCTTAGAATCCTAAAGAATTGCAATGAAATCTAAGAAAATTAAGATGCATTTAATTTAAAAGTCTTGTTTTCTTTTTGAGATTATCCAGGCATTTCCTCATATGACAGCTGTATGAGCATTGTCCTGTTCGAAACACTAGATTTTTTTATTGGGTTGTTTTTCCCTTTTTGGATTAGGAATGTGTTTGCTCTTGTACTGTATTTTAATATTCATTGCTTCAGCATATTGGAGCCACTTGACCTTTTGGTGGCACTGAGGTTAAGTTTATAATGAAAAACTATAAAAAACAGAAGTAATCTCTGAGGGTTTGGGAAGCCCTCAACCACAAGGCAGAAAACAGATCCTTTAGATTTATGGGTTGTTCTTGGCCGGTACATACAGTTAACATTTGGTTAAGATGAATAAAAGATAAAAGAAAGTTGCCTTTGGAAAGAGGGAACCCTTCTTATTAGAGCTCATGGTTCAGTGAAAGTATTGATGAGAGTTGATTAAGGGAATGATTTGTAGAAACTGGAAGATGAAGATCTGAGATTCAGAACTGTGATTAGAACAAATCAGAGGGTTTTAATGTGTGATTCCAGCAGTCATCAGTTATCTTCAGGCATCCAGCTAAAATGTATCATTGTCCACAGAAAATAATTCATTTTTGGAACACCATTTCTAACTGTTAAGTGCTGTGTCCTTGATTACTGTCAGATAGGAGTTTAAATTTCTTACAAGGTCATCAGACGTTTTGTGAATGTTAACCTCTAAAAAATGAAAACATATCCCTCTTAGGCCCCACTGAGATAGTAAATGCATTTTAAACAGTCACTTTGGTGCCACGGCGGGTGTGAAGGGGAAGAGATCAGGAGCTTTGCCCGATAAAAGTGTAAGAGGGCGAGGAGGATTAGAGAGCCCCTCCGGCTGTGTGGGCAGAGCCCCACCGGTCCGGCCTGAGCCCAGAGTCAGCCGGCCCCGGGTGGACAGCGGGTCCCGTTGAGGGAGGGAGTGCAGCCTGAGAGACGAGGGGACGCCTCCCAGCCTGAGCCTTGATGTGGCCACAGGGAGTCCTAGAGGGCTGCTTTGCCCCCTGGCAGGTCTGACTTGGCTGGCATGTCAGCAAAGGTGGACCATCTGTGTACTGGGGAGCGGTAGGAACCAAGCATTCACAGGAAACAATGTTTTGACCTCGATCCAAATTACTTAGCCCTTCCCGCCTTGGTTCTTACATGTGTAACGTAGATCACTAGTCCTGCTCTTGCAGGCCAGGGCTCATTCTACGGCTCAAGTGTGGACTTGTGTTCTCAGGGCCATACAGCTGTCAGCTGTTCCCTGGTCATGTGGGGCCACACGTCTGTATTACATCTGAATATTTTCTTTAAAAAAAAAATGGATGCTAGAAGTGAGCTGCCATGTAAGTACTAGTCTTTTTCAGTAGTAACAGAAATGTAATCCATTGGTCTAACCTATGGGGGAAATACTTTTGGAACAAACAGCAAACCTAAGAAGTTCTTGTTAAATGATTGTTAGTGGAGTGCTGTGTGGAGAGCTCCAGCCGGGGTATCTTCACAGAGGAGGTGCGCTGACGACATTGCAGATACACTGAGGTTGCAGCGTTACTGTAGGTCACAAGTCTGTGCTTCCAGCCCTCGGTGACTAGCTCCAGGGATGGCAGCCCACTGCAGCTCTAGGGGTGTGCTCGTGACCCCCGTCTGAGGGCCCGCAGGCTGGGCGCAGAGAAGGGAGGCCATCCTGTGCAGTCACCCAGGCCCTCGCCGTCTCCTCTGCATTGTCTTCATGGCCTGTAGCATTTGACGCTGCTTTCTTCTTCACTGCATGTCTCCCCCAGCTCCCACCTCGGGAGAATGCAGAGCCCGTGAAGGCAGAGACGCTGGTCTCTTTACTCACGGCCAGGAGCAGTTCGTTGTGCAGCGTACGCTCTGAAGTGTTTGTAAAAAGGAGGAACATTGGTTTTAATTGGCGTGTGTAAATAAATGTCCAAGAACAAGCCCACAAGCAGCAGAGGCCGGGAGGTGGGCATGGCCTTCATAGAACATGTGCTTCCCTGGCAGAAGTGGCTGCCAGGCTGCTACCATTTATTTTTCGAGCTCTTTTTGAACTGTTGGTGGGCATCACTGTTCCCTTCACCTCTCCTTTTTTCTTTTGTTTTTTAACGCAGCAGTAACATTGAAGAAGATACAGTCCTCAAGACCAACAAGCAGATTTACTCCCAGCTCTTGAGAGCCACGGCTAACAAAAACACAGCCCTTCTGGAAAGAATCGACATCCTCGTCCACCTGCTGGATCAGCTTGCTCGCGGCGGGGGCGGCCCCGGTCAGTGACCCGCCTGGGCCGTGGAGGGGATGCTTCAGTGCCTTCTGTCCCTGGGGCTGCTGTGTCCATTTGGTGCTTCTTTTCATTAAATTCAAGGGTAATAGCCACGTAAAACAGGCACAGCAGTGGAAACAGAGTCCTTGGGTCCTGTGATGGGCAAATCACGGTCAAGTCCTTTGGCTTCATCTGAAGTGCTGAGATCCCAGTCAGACTTAACGCTCCCAGCATTCAGTTCTCTGAGAAGCATGTGGTCCTCGGTATCAGTGCGCGTCCCTGATGCAAATTACACTTTTAAACATTTTTGAAGTATGTTAGGCTACGTGGTTTAAAACATAATTATTTTGGTTAAATGTTACTTTGGTCCAAGGGAATTATCATCCAAATAATTTTGGTGGTTCAGGTGGGTTAAAGAAACTTCCTGTACATCCACAGTGTTTCCTTCTAAATCGCATGGAAAGAGGTCTCCTTTTAAGCTTCAGCACAGGATTTTTCTAAGATTAGCCATTGTGCAATTCTTTTTAGTGCATGTTCTGAAGGGATCTGCTTTTCTTTGACCTTGTATGACAATTGATCAAAAATAGGTACTACCCCCTCCCCTTTTTTTCATTTTAAAACTGAAACTGTGAATAAGATAAGAAAACTATTTTGAATAAATAAATTATTTATTTAAAATGTCTTTGTATTTTTCCACTTCACGTTGTTCATACTGAGTTTTGAATTGGTTTAACTAATAAATTTTAAAAAGTAAAGATTAAAACAAAAAATAAACTTCTGTCATTTACTGAATTCTCACTAGAATATTCTGCCTTGCCGTTGCCTGGCTCTTGTCCAGTTTCATACACGCACTCTATTTTTCCATTGCCTACAGTGTATGACGCTGTACTTGTCCTGTCACAGTTAACCTTGAGTTCAAGAATTATAATACAATATAGAAATGAAGCAGACGCTTTCCTGTTGGGCTGTCAGTTGAGACTTACATGCATGATGCCCTGCCTCTGCGTCTGCTGGCCTGGGCCTGAGCGTAGGAAGAGAAGCTGCTGACAGTCCCCTTCCGTGCTGTCTGCAGGTGGTTTTCACCCCACGCACCCTGCACGTGGGCTGGCAGCCCCTCCACTTGTCAGCTACTACTCAGAAGGAAACAACTGTGCCAGATGATTGGAATAAATTTGTTTTAAGCTAACGGCTTTCACAAACTGCTATCTCATACACTTTGAGTTTTAGTTATTTTCCTTGAGAAAAAGGTGGTACCTGTCACGGCTTGGCAGAGCTCCCCCTTGCCATCTGTCCACTTCCTCATTAGTCTGTGGTCCTTGGGATGGACTTGCATCAATCTTCCAGAATTAATCATGGAGGCATTTAAAGTTTAATTCAACTATAAAGGGGAGGTGTGAATCAGCAAGTTCTCATACCAAGACGGCTGTCACTCTGTTTCTAATGCAGCAGGCACACGGGGAATGACACTGCGCTGCTCTGATAGCCCTTGACTGCCACTCATTATATCCAATTTTGGGTTAATGAATTCAAAAAGGATTTTCTACTTAGGTGGAAATAAGCCAGAGTTAGGAATATTAGAGTTGTCTTCTAGCCTCTCTCCTTGGCCTTTCAGTCAAGAGAGAAATTTGTTTTTAAGCAAGAACATAGAAATTATAGCTATTTTCCCTGTCAAAGCAATAATATGAAAATTCCTGGAGGAGAAAAAAAAGGCCTTTTAAAATGTTTTGTAATTTGGTTTTAACTACAGCTTCTTAAAGTAGTTGTGTTTTAGCTGTTACTTTAGAAGAATTGTATTTGTGGGCTCATTGTCAAAAGACAGCTGTCTGAGGTAATTTCAGTGCCCAAATTGTGTCCACATCATTACATATGACAGTGGGGTTTTTGTTCATGTTGAGAAGAGGTAATGGCTATATTAGGTAAAAGTCAAAGGGACATAATGCCATCCTAGAGCTGACTGCTACAGGAAAATACCGTTAGCTTCAAGAATTGTTTCGGTAGTCCAAGCCTCAGAACATACATAAGCTGCCATTTAAACATATTTCCTGCTTTGAAGTGGGAGGAGCACATTATATGTTACAGTGAGCCAGAAATCTGCCATGTGCACGACCATTTGGATGCAGGCCTGTGTTCAAACTAGAAGGGCACCACAGGAACGGAGAGCCCAAGGGTGCTGGGCTGGGGATGGAGGCCGGGGTCAAGAGCGCCACTGCGCTGACCCGTGGCGGGGCACAGCTGTGAACTCCGTGTTTGGCCTGGAAATGCAGTCTGGTCCGCCCTGACACTGCCAGAACAGTGAGGATCAAGAAAAATCGGTGGAAAACCTTTGTATGCTGTCAACTACTAGAAACACACAAATCAGTATTACGGGTTTGGAGGCGTAGTTAATCCAAAATCTGTGACCATTTCACTGAATCCCTAGTTTAGTTTTCAGTGCAGAACATCATTTCTGTACCCTTAGGGAGTGGCATTTGCTTCAGTGAAGGGGCCCCATGACTATGGCTGCCTCCCCATCTTTCCACGGCTGGGGGTGGGGGTGGGGGAGTGTTGGAAAAGTGGCTGCAGAGCCCCAGAGAGTGGAAAGCAAAGCCAGGGGTTCTCAGGTTTTTTTTTTTTTTTTTTAACCTATGAATTTTATAAACCCATTTGGTGAATTTTTTTACCTGAGAAATTTATTTTTAAGTCCAGTATTTTTAAAGTTGAAATTATGCTTTTCCCATTATCTTTTAGCCGAGGGACACCTATTTGCTTTGGTTACTGAGAAATCTGGTTTCTTTTCTTGGTAAAAGAAATGAGAGCTTTCTCTTAAAGAGAAGTCCCTTGACTCTCCATTTGCCTGTCTTTGTCCTCACATGTTCAGGGTGGAGGTATGGACGTTGCAAACATCAAACCACTGCTCAGAGATAGACCGCTTTGGGAACAAGCCATCTGAAGGAAGCCAGGGACGCTGCTGTTTGTCCTTGTCGTTAACTACCTTCCAGTACGTGCTGCCTTTGAAGAAGAAGATGGAGTTGTGTGCATAGGAGTAGTAGGCTGAATCTATATTTCTGAAAGGATGGTTTTGTGGCTGTATTCCTGGAAAAGCTTTCGTAATCTTCATCGGGTAAGAATCAAGTACTTGATTTCTATTGATGTCAAATGCAAACACCTGCAAAGCAAACAAAAAGGTAAGACTGGCTTTTCTGGAAATCATTGATTTTTAGGCTAATTTTTAGCGATGAGGTAAGTAAATCTGTGATTAATTCTTGTGGCTTGAAATTTCTTAATAATTTTCCATCTGACAGGATGATCCGCTGTTGCTGTACAGGTGGGCGGTAACTAGTGTTGTAACTAGCTTTGTACAGAACAGCTTCCAGCTAAGGACTGGGTGTCCATGAGGATGACAGAAGCCACACCTGGCTGGAAAGCTGCCCACTTACAAAGGACTCTTTGAAGAAATAAATTAACTGCTTTCTTCGGTCATAAAAGGCGGTGTCCAGGGGACTTGGGATGCCAGGAAATCCTTCTGAAATCAATTTAGGGTAGCTTTTTCCTTGTTCATCTTCTGTGTGGGCCTGATCCTTGTCATTGTCATATCTCCAGTATTGATTTCCTGAGAGCCAAACACAGAATCGCAACGTGGCTTATTACTATTAAATCACCGGAAATGACAAAGGACAGCTTTCAGTCTAGGTCCCAGCCAGCTGTGACGATCTGCCATGATTCCGGGAGAAAGCAGGACTTTCAACAGCCAAGTGAAGCCTCTGCTCAAATCCCCAGTTCCCCAGGTCTTGAATTACTTGCAGATTTGACCCCAGAATCTATTTCCCTTACACCTTCTCGTTGCTGTAGTCAGAATGTTGGCTGCCTCTCCCGTGCACCCCAGCCCACTTGTCAAAGGCGAAAACATCATGTGGTCTTTTTCACATAAGCATCTTATTTTTCTTCTTCCTTATGTCTAAAGATCTTCCCATAACACGGGGGCCCGTGGATTGTCCTGATATATTTTCTGATCCTAATCAATATAAGCCTTCTTTGTACAGAAAAAAAAATTCATATTTTCTATTGGATTCTACCTTTTTCCAGGGTTTTACAGTAATCTATTCTCCCACCAGCCCCATTGTACAAAATGAGGAAACTGGAGTAAAGAGAGTTGAAGCAATTCACCCAAATTAAGACGCCTAAGTTAAACCAGGGATACCACCTGGGCCTCCTGGAAATCAATGAAGTGACTTCCCACTGCCCTATGAAATAGTATCTTGTAATTCTGCTCCATTTCAGGATCTACATGGTGATTTTATGCTCTGAAACAACACAGGACTACTCTAAGCTCTCCTTACTACTCCCTAATCCTAAATATTTGCCATATGGTCAGCATACAAACGAAGAAGCCACTGAGTGTGGTACTTTTGTGTTTACAACCCATAAACCACCACAAGCAGTCACCTTCCTTAGCAATCAAATAGTGTATTTGGAAGAATTTACTTTTGGGGACAGTGTGACATGTCCAACTAGAGGACTGGAATGTTTTCTGTTCTAAAATATTCACAGCAAGTCAAATTTAAGATATTTTTAAAGCCCCAAGAATAAAATGCAGCTGTATTATAGCAATCCCCCATGGTGACCCAATTCTGTAATTAAGATTCTTTGTTGCCAGTATAAATTCTAGCTGGGGACATCTTATAGCACTCAGAAATGGGCTTCCAACTCTCAAAGACCCGAGTTATGAAAGTCCAGCTTGAGGCGATTTCTCTGCATCAGCTGAACTAAAATAATTCTTCCATTGTGTGATCTGAAGGCAAATTAAGAGCAGATTTAAACCCAGGTTTCCTATGCAGCAAGATTTGCATGTGATATTCTCTCCATTAGGCTCTTTCTTGCCTTAACTCCTCTGAAGCCAATCTGGAGCAAAACGGTTGTATTCCTAGGACTAGGCAGAGAGGGCAGAGAGGTATCTGGGGGCCTAAGCTTTGGGCAGGGGAGATCACACGTTTGGTTTGCAAAGGCAGGCTGCCTCCGCGGCACCAGCACAGAGGCCTGCACAACGTGCTTTGCAAATAAGGGAAGAGGCAGAAAGCAGCCCAGTCCCGATGGTGTCCGAGGCTCCCCGTGCTCACGCTGACCCTGACGGTCCAACCTAACCTCACGTGTGAGCGCCCCTCTGAACCTGCGTGGGCTTGGCTGTCTCAGGGACGCTTGTTCACTCTCAAGCCCTAAGGCTCTGCTGCTTCTGGCATCCGACCACCCCCAGCCATCAGTCCCATCCCCGTCTCCCCCAGCACACACGCCACCATTCCAAGCATCATTTTCCCACTGGGTCCTACCCATCCTTCAAGTCTGGGTCAAGCCCTAGCTCCTGGGTGGCACTGGCATCTGGGTTCCAGCTGGCAGCGATCACCTCACCTGCTCATTCTCTGCTTCAAACATACTCTCCTATTGGTAGGCAGCTAAGGTTTTTCCCTCCAGAACCAGATTAAAACTTCTGTAGGGAAGACCCTTTCTCACAGTTCTTTGGCAACCACCTCAGTGTTTAGCACACTTCATTCATTCCCTCATTCATTCATTCATTTGACATTCAGTGCCTTCTTCAAAGATCAGGGGATGATATAACACAATCGCTGTGCTCAAAGAGCTTCCAATTTGATGGACCAGACAGAAATTAGGTGATCATGAAAGCGTTTGCAACAGCTTCCCTGGTAGGGACTCAAAACATTTGTTCTGAAGGCATCTGTTTAACAAGGAAGGCATAGAACCATCCAGAAGAACCTTTACCTTTAAAAAAATAACGTTCATCTCTTCTCCATGTCCAGATGTGGACAAACGCGTCTATGTTTTGGGCTGGGATTCCACGCCAGCCAGTGAGGATTTGGATCGGGTCCCCGTAGCGAGTCCGGTTGTTTCTATTTTCATAAAGCCAGTACCAGCTGCTGCGGAAAAAATACGTGCTGAATCTCATCACGTCTCCGCGTTGGGTTCTCTCTTTGCGAATCCAGTCAAATACAGCATCAAATGATCCTTCACAGGAACCTTAAAAGAAAAATCCAGCCACTTCTCACCTGGAGCAAAACCAACCATTCCTGCTTTCATGTGTGACTTGAGACAATTACAAAGCTCCAGTTTTCTATTAAAATGTCTTAAATCAGAACACCGTATAAGACTGTCCTTCCCTGGCTGAGTAGAGGGAGCTGGAGGGAGGGACCTTAGTGGCCTGCAGCAGTCCTGGCTCACACGAGTTCTGTATATATTAATAGTGCTCCCAGGTCACTCTCTAGTGTCTCCATTTGATGCTAGTTATATGATCACCCTAAATATTGCTGATGCCTCTTCTGATGGACGATCAGAGTTCATTAGAGGGAAGAAGTTTAGTTCTGCACACACACAAGAGTAAGATTTCCACTGACAGGAACAAGTGTGTCCTGGCATTTGTTATTTATTCTCCGAAGATGCTGAGTGCTGACAACAGAAATGGGGGTGGTCTCTGTTTTAAATGGAAAAGTGGAGGGTAGCTTTCCTTCCCTTCAGTCTCTCTGCTAAATCATTAATCACGTCAATTAAATAGCCACTAGCACTTTGGCCTGAACAAGTAGCGATAAAGCTTATCCCGGCAAGGTGGCTCCATTCTTTGCCTTGGGACTGCAGCAAACTTACACTGGCTTCCGTTCCCTGTAGCTCAACACAGATGCCACCACCCAGGGGGCCCACTGCTGTTCAGAAAATGACCATGTTCTCCTCCTTCCTCCAGGTCACGTAACAGCGCATGAAAGCGAGAACACAGGAGAGAACGTCCATGGCAGTGTTTTGCTCTCCACCTGTGGCTACAGTCTGGCCACAGTCACCTTTACCTGAAAGAATTGGCATTGCAGTGCTAGAAGGGTCTCAGTGGCCATTGGGGTTGTGCTGCTTTGTGCTCTTTGGGGCCAGCCTCCTGGTGAGGAGCGAGTGAGGTCCTGTCACGCTCTGAGATACCACATTTCCTCTGTGAGCTCTGAGGAGTATCTCACTCACGACAGCCTTACCGTACAGCTTTTGAACTGCTTTTCTGTCCAGCCAGTCCAACTCAAATGCAGGCTCCTGGGATATATAATTTGGCTGCATTATGGATCCTGTCCTGTAGGTGTGGGGCAAGCCGAGGACATGGCCAATTTCATGGACAGCCACCTAGAGGGAACACAAACCATTGGTGTGGTGCCAACCCTGGGACCCCTCCCATCACAGGGCAGGCCTGTGTTGAGAGCAGAGGAGCCTGTTAAGCAGAAAGGAAACAGTGGTGGGGAACTTTCTCAGAGGATGTGCACACTTGCCTGGAGAAGCTCTGGCTTTCCGGACTCCTGCATTTTGCGCCGTTGCTACGAGAGTGTGAGGCCACTTACTTTGAGAAGGCTGATGCCCACGTCACTGGTGGGAGGTGTGAAGTGCTCGTCATCGTCAAAGTGGATATCGCCCAGGCGCCAGGCATGTGCAAACTCCTGTCCACTGCCGTCAAAAACCCGAGGACAGCCCAGGTGCCGGCCTGGCCAGGGGAGAGGGAGGTGGCCCAGGTGTATCTGGATGCCCGCTACAGACTCCCCATCCCAGGGCCTCACTGCTTGTCAGCAGAAGCAACTCTGGGTTAACTCCTCAAAATGAGGGGTGCACAAGATTCAGCTTGTTTGTAAACAGTGTGTTTTTAAAGTCTACAGACATAACAGAGCTTCATACCAAGGTTGTGGCAGCCTAGATAAGAGACTGTCCACTCTGCCCGCGAAGTGAAAGAGAGAGAGAGAGAGAGAGAGAGAGAGAGAGAGAGAGAGAGAGAGTGTGTGTGTGTGTGTGTGTGTGTGTGTGTGTGAGATACAGGAGGTTCTGCCCAGTGGCCACATTCTGTCCATTTCTATCATTTTTTGACAAACCACCCTGTGTATGTCTTACATTGGGAAGAGGATCCAGGGAAAGGCAGGGCAGCCATTCTCATCCTGGTTCCCACGAGGGGCTGTGAGAGGCTGCTTTGTCCAATCCTGCCCAGCTAGGAGGAGGTGACCCTGGGCGAGAAGCGCCCATCCACTGGCTCTGGCCAGTACAGGACAGTCAGGAGCAGGATCCCAGTTAGGCTGGTCTGCGTTGTGCTCCCATGAGCACACTGGGCTCTCGGAGCGTTGCTTGTGGGTTGACCTGCTCTTAGACAAGCAGAGGGACCTGCATTACTCTCCCCAGGTGACCACTCAGGGCTCTGTTCCTGGGCCTTACAATGACTCATATTAAAGCAACATCTACAGAGGGCTTACAATACGCCCACGCCTGGGACAGCAGCCATCTCAGAACACCCTAGGAGGCCGGGGGTGGCGCCATCGCGCTGCAGGGGACCCAGGCAAGCGGGAGAGGTTACCAAGGTCGCCTGTTCCAGCAGGGGTGCCTGTGATGCTAACTGGGCCCTACATCAGGCCGGGAAGTGGGGGGACACAGTGCCTACAGAGAGGACAGGGTGGGTTCGGTCTCCCCTATTTACCTCGGCCAAAACCCAGTTTTATGTCAACCGTGGCTTCCGGTGAGGTGAGATCTTCCTGGAAGTCCAGCGGCATCACCTCGCTCCACATCCTGAAGGCCAGCCTGAGGATGTACCTCTGCTCGTCCACGGAGAGCTGGCTGCTGTAGCCCTCCCGCACCAGCCTCCACGTCAGGGTCTTTTTGGAGAAGGCCCAGGCGCCCCCACTGTGCGGGGCGTCCTGGGGAGGGCCGGGCGCGGGAAGCAGCGTCTGCAGGAAGCGCCGGGGGCGGGCCCGGGGCAGCGGGCGCGGCAGGGCTGCGGGCAGCAGGGGCCGCGTGTCGGGGACGCCGCAGCGCGGCCTGTTCATGGCCTCCAGAGTGGCCGCATCCAGCTCCCCACTCGCCGGCAGCGCGTTGACCTTCTGGAAGCTGCGCACGGCCTGGGCCAGGGCGGTGCCGGCGGGGCCCTTGGGCGGGTCCTCAAGGCGGGGACCGCGTGACGCTGGGGGCATGGACCCCGTCCCCGGGGGTGCTTGCGCCCAGCCATATTTGGAGAGGAATCGCTGCGGAGGGAAGCACATGGAAGGGCAGCGCCATGGCCTGAAGGCGTATTACAGCGGTGTGTGCGTATAGGCGTGCCCGGATATTGTGCATTTGCCTGTTGTTACACATGTTTGCACTTGGGATGTGAAACATACATGCCCTGTTCATCGGTTGCTTGTGAGAGGTCCCCACCTGAGGAGGCGCCGGTGCAGGGGCCTACCGGTGCCTGGGTGTCCGTGTGTAGGTGCACGCGCCTGTGTAGGCGTGTACATGTGCCTTCGTGTGCGTGCGTGCCCCGCTCCGTGCAGGTGCCTAGGTGTGCACGTGCCTGCGTGAGCCAGGCACGCAAGTGTCCGCGAGTGCGCCTGCGCGTGGTGGAGGTTTCAGGCGTCGCCTACCTGCGCCGCGAGGACGTCGGCGATGGGCTGGGCCCGGCGCCGCGGGGACGGCCGTAGGTCCGAGTGGTCCCGGCTGTGGAAAAGTGCCTCCGGCTGGGCCGGCGCGGGGGCGGCGAGGAGGCAGAGCAGCAAGCTCGGAGGGAATATGGAGGCCGCGTGCATGGCCCAGCCGAGCCCCGCCTCCCGCCTGGGCGCCTCCGTGCAGCCCGGGCTCCGCTCCTCCCGCGGCGCAGGTCCCCGTGCTTTTATGGGCAGCCCTGGGAGACGCCAGGCTCCCGGGCGTTCGTCACGCAGGCCCGAAGCGTGCCCAGCAGGAGGCCGCGGCAGGCGCTGGCTGCGCTGCCTTTGAAGGCCCCGGGAGCGCCCCTCGTGAGCGGGTGCGAACGCCTCCCCTCGCCGCGGCTGTTTGCTGTGCGCTCAGCGAGCGCCCGCGAGCTGGCGGCCGCCGGATCCCGTTTCCAAGGTGAGGTGCGGGCGGGCGGGCCGGCCGCGCGGGGGAGCTGCGGGGCGGCCGTGGGGTCCGGCGTGGGGTCCGGAGGCGCGGAGCTCGGCCCCCGGCAGCTGTGTCCGCAGCGCCCCCGCGTGGAGTGCCCGCCCGTCGGTTTGCTCGTGGTTCGGGTCCAGTCTTCCTCTTGGAAGGCTCGGGTTCGGGGAGATGGTTTCCCTAACGTGCGTGCGTGTGTGCGTGTGTGTGTGTGTTTCTCTTTATAAAAGGACTACTTAATCAGTGTAAGAAAATATGAATTTTAAAAGTACTGAGAATAAAGGACGAAATCCTATTATTCAGACAGTGACGTTTTGGTGAACAACCTTGCTGATACCGGTATCGTGCGGGCATGGAGAAGTATTTGTATGTGTTTGATTTCACATAAACCATAATTCTCTCATTAGTTGAAATAAAACTCTGTGGAACGTCAGACATCTTTCCATTTTCATGAACAGGCATTTCTCCTACTTAACGGCCGCATAGTGTCAGGAGTTTCCGTATGAGGACAGAGTAGAATTACCTGGGGTTCTAGAACAGCCCCGCTACATTTCCCTCACCAAGGAGACTTTTGGAGGAGGAGGAGAAGACGTGGGGAGGGAAACTGAGGCAGGGCCGGATTCAGCGGCCAGAGATTTCGGACGGGTCACGTCCAGAGAGGGAGGGAAGTGAGGCAGGCCCTCCCGGCGCTAAGACTGCGGGCGAGAGCCCGGGGTTCCGACGTCAGAGGCCCGCTGACAAGAGCGAGCAGGCGGGCCGGTGTGCAGGGCCGTCCTGAGTCACTCCTGCGTCCACCAGTCAGCAAGTAGTCCTTGCTGCCCAAGGGACAGGGGACGTGAACGCGGTGGACTCATGCTTTGCCCTCCTGGAACTTCTCTCACGTGGGGGTGACAGACAATAAATAAGACAATGAGGGAAAAATTCAAATAGTGACGGGCTAAGAATATAAATAGGGAAAGCAAGTGCCTTTCAGGTGGGGGTCGTCAGTATTAAGGGGGGCAGGCTAATTCCGACATGGAACAGAACTGAGCGCTCCGAGCTGGAGCTGGTGTCGCCCAGCCTGGGTCTTGACGGGCTAAAAGGCCCGGTGGTGCTGTCCGTCCCACCAGCTCTGGCCCAAGGCTGCGCTTCTCCAAGCCAGTCTGCAAACTCGCACCAGGGCTGATCCGAATGACAAGGAGATCCCGCCTAAGGACCGCAGGTGCGAGGAGTTTTCTGCTGAAGGGTCGTGTTTCCCGACACTAACGTTTCCCTGTGTTGTGTAGTTGCTGTCATGTAGCTCTGAGCAACGGGGCGCAGGGAAGTGTGTCGCCCTTCGGAGTGCTTGCGTTCCTCTCACAGCACTCTCCTCGTTTATTACTAAGCCTTTGGATGGACTGGCTTCCCAAGGCTTGGAGTGTTTGATCTGCCAAATTGCTTCTTCCAGGTAAATTGGATTTTGAGGAAATCAGTTGGATCCAGGAGGAAAAACGGCAGAGGAAGTCACGTGACTTACAGTAACTCCAGAGTGAGGGACCAGGGCTTCTGGAGAAGCTGCTGGTTCCTGCTCTCTGCAGCATATTCCCCATCTCTGAGCCTTGGAGGGGTTTGACTGGAAGTTTCTAGAATCTCCCTAAATGCAAAGATGACCCAGTGGTCAGTAGGGAAACCTTTTTCCTAAAACACGTCATTTACAAAAATGGGTTTGCATGTTCTCAGCACTGAATAACATAACATTTTGTAAAAGATTCCCTTAAGTATTTCCCCAGGATGCTTTTAAGCCTGATACACAGTGCGGACGGAGTCACTTCTGACTCTGAAAGTGAACATACTGCAGGAGGCCCAGCTGTTTGGGAGTCTTAACTGTTTGCTCAAGGGCAGGCCTGTTTGTCATTTTCAGCTGCACGTTACCGCCTGAGAAACGAGAAAAGGCTGTTCAGTCTCTGTCCTTCTGAGTTCCTTCTCTCTGGACTTGGCATTTCAGCCCTGTCTCAAGCACAAATACACCCTTTACCCACCCTGGGCTGGCTTAGGGTCCTAGGCCTCCCCGGGAAGATTCATTCATATTTTCCCCACATAAGGTTCTGTGGTTTGGGGTTCGCTCTTCTTCCACGTAGGAAGCATGCTGGGAATGCTGAGTGTCTGGTTGGGGGGCGGGGGAGCAGGAAGCCACACTCACTGTTGCCTGCATGTCTGCCAGGGCTGTGTGAGAAGCTTCCAGATGCCACTGCAAACCGTTGACTTTGAGATTATGATCACTGTTGCCGGTGGCCTAGTGATTGTTGCATTTGTGCTGATGGGCTGTGTCATCTGTCTTTACTGCAAATTGACCAACACACTGAAGTGAGTAATGTGAGGGTGAATAACACCCCCTCAAGTGGGATGCCTGGGCCCTCGGCTCCAGCAGGGTCATTCCCTGCCCTGAAGCCACACCCCGGGTGAGTCAGGACCAGCAGGCGGTTTGAAAAGGCAAAGGCAGGGGCTGTGGAATCCTGGCGGGGCCCCTCTGGCTTGGGGCTGTGAGCTCCTGAGCGGAATGTCCTCAGCTCTGGGTGTCAGAGCTGCTTTGCTGTCCGCGGGCCTCACCGAGTTCCCCTCAGCAGGTGGCTTCACACGCTGGCCTGGCCGGGCCTTCCCTCTGCCCAGGCGCGGCCCCCTGGGGGCTGTGGGGGGGCACGTGAGTGAGTCTGCCTCTGGCACGCCAGGGGACGGCCGCCTGGGGCTCCTGCCCGAGCCGGGGAGCTCTCGGGGTGTCCCCTCATTCATTGCCCATGGCCTTGGGGACTGTGGGGTGCGCCTAGAGGACTGTGGGGAAGCTGAGCTTATTCCCCGGGACTCCTGACATTGGGTACAGCTCAGGATAATTCACGTGGAGCTATTTTCAAAATATTCTCCACTTTATCTGGAGCAGAGGAACAATTTTCCATGAGACGAATGAATGTTTTAAGTTTGGGGAAGCGAAACCTGTGAGTAGGATGGTGAAACCCACGGCCTGGGGCTCGGCCAGCCTGCAGCGCCTTCCCCATTGGGCGCTGACCCGGTCAGACTGGGCAACCTGGTGCCCTGCCGCTGTTTGTGTTCCTTGATTCATTTTACCCTTATTTAATACTTACAAAAGTGTTTGGGGAGGAAAGGGCTGTCAGGGTAGAGAGGTACAGTTAGGCTGGGGTCACATGTGTGACTTGCCCTGTGAGACCCTCCAGCCAAGTTTAAGAAATGGGCTTTAAAAAAATAAATGTAATACTTTCTGTAAAATCTCTGAAACAAACTGTGAGAATCAGTGGCACCGACACAAAAGGCAGGCGACTCGGTTTGGAGGACGGCCGCCTGAGGCCGCTGCCTCCCTGCTTACAGGGGACAGGTCCTGGGAGGGGTGCTGTGGCCGCGGCCGTCCCGAGGCAGGGGCTCCCCTGCGTCTCCGGGCTGCCGCCCTGTCCCGTGGGGCAGACTGTCTGCCGAGCTCGCTTGCCTCCTGGCCATGTTCTCCGTGGAGGGTGGGGGCCGTGCTGTCTCTGCCCCCAGGGGCCTAGCCGAGGGCCCAGAACGAGTAGGTGCCAGGGGCCGCGACCTGGCTCTCACCCCCACGGGTCTAGGAATACTTTTCAGCCGAGAAGCCTCTAAATTCAGGCACAACAGTAAATCCTGAATGATATTGTTTTAGTCTTTGCTAAGAATACGTTACAAGTTGCTCCGTGATCACAGACGTCCAGCGCTTTGCCCGGGTGTGGCAGAGGTGCTTCTCCGAGCTGCGGCGGGAGGCAGTGGCTCCGGCCTCTCTGGGGACGGGAACTCAGGCTCGCAGGGCGGCAGTGACTCTGCTGGTGCCCGGCAGCGAATCAGGCCGGGGAGAGTAGGGCCTGGCTCTGAGTGCTCCACCCACCCCTCCTCCTGGCGCCACGCTGCTCTCCCACCTGACTTCCTGACCCTCTGGACTAACTTGTTTCCTGTCCCCAGCAGAGAGGTCCAGGTGTGGTCCCCTCTGGAAGGGCTGGTCCTGGTCCTCACCGAGCCTCAGTGGGGGCTCCATGCAGCAACTCTGTGCGAGTATGGGGCTGAGGGCCCCAGGGCCCGTGGGGCACGGATGGGAGACGTGGGCAGCAGTTGGATCAGGACAGTGAGGTAGTTTTATGGTGTCGTCTGGGTTACAAGGGCTTGATTCTGTATGGAAAATTCTGTATTATTCACACACATCGGGCCTGTCACCAAGGTTAGTTATTTGCCTATCCTGTGACTAACGTCAGGATGGCAGGGGTTGGGGGGTTGTTACCCTTTTCCCCCACCCTCTGCCCAAACACCCCAATCCTAAAAAATAGCATCTCTGGTGGCAGGAAGTAGTCCAGCTCCTTAACAATGTTGAGCTTGAGTCACACATGACCAGCCAAGTTCCACCTCTGTGCCAGGGCGGATGCCTCTTCCTGCCTTTGAGTCTAGTTTATATAGAGACCTGCAAGTCCTGGGGAGCCCCCACTGAACGTCCATGGTCCTAGGGAACCCCACTAGATGGAGGATGTATCTTGCACTCAAGAAAAAAAAACAAACCCTTATCTAAAGCCCCTACAGGTCTGCATCACTTAACTTTGCATGCGGCATATAATTTCTCCAAGTCCCATTTTCCTTGTCATAAAATGGACCTGCCTGATAAGAGTTATTTTGTGTAGTCAAAGGAGGGAAAATTACATTCACTGCACATAGTAAGGCAATGGACTGGACTCGAGTGGTTCAGCAATATTAGAAGGAACCATTTTTCTAGATAATTTCAAATCTGCTTATGATCCGGAGGGTCTGTGCTTGTACCTTTGTGTTAGTCAAAAATGAAGAAAGACAGTTGAAAACGGAGAGACCTGTGCAGCAATCTGACCTCCAAGCATGGGTGAGGGGATTGCCTCCCCTGGTCAGCCCCACAGAGGGTCTGTGGCAGGAGCTGCATCCTCATCTCACAGCAGAGCTGCGTGTAGCCTGCCACAGTTCCACCGGCTCTAGTCCCAGGAGGGGACATTCAACCCGGAGGTTGGCCTCAAGACATTGGTCTGGCAGCCCTGGTGTGGCCAGCACAGCTTCTTGGCAGCTGCAGCTCCCACACAGCTGACACAGTGACCTTGGGGAGGCACACGGGCCTGGGGCTGGGGCCCTGGAAGGTGCCCCCAGAGTCTTAGCACCAAGTGCTTGAGGCCGGGGCTTCCCCAAGAACAGGAAAGGTGACCGACACAAAAGGGCTCCTGGAGATGGAAGGATTCTAAACTCAACAATCCAGCTTTGACTTTCAAATCAGAAAGCAGCAGTGGGATAGGATCTCTTGTAGTCAGAAAAATGGCTATTTTTGAATTTCTGCCAGGTCACACCAAGATCTAACAACTGATTACCAGCGGCTCCTCTCTCCTGCTGTTCATGTGATGTGCTGGTTTACGAGTGCTGAGTCCCGGTCTGTGTGCTTATGCTCATAAACCCCTTTTAAATTCATCCTAGTCCTGTCACTCCCTAGCTGGGTGACGCTTGCAAGTCATTTAGCCCCTTGAGTCTCCGTTTTTTTGCCAAAGAAATGGGAATAATAGTGGTATCTACTCATCAGGGTTGTTTAGACTGGAGATCAGAGAGGCAAAGCCCTATGCCTGGGGCCGTGGCACACAGGGGCTGCTCAATATAAAATGCCTCCAATGTTGACCTCCCAAGGAGAAGACATGCAGATTAACAATCGTCTTTCCTACCAACAGCTCATATGTTACTGAAAAGCAGACACAGGTTTCATTCAACTCAGATCAAATTCCGGGCCAGGATTTTAAAAATGGAAATAAAGTTTGGGGACAGATTTCCAATGGCTTCCTGCAAGGCAGCACACCTGTGGATGAGTCCCTTCTAAGTGAATCAACAGCCCTGACTAAGGATACTGCATTTACATTTCCAAAGGAAAGAAAGTCCCTATTTGAATTGCAGCTGTCCACAGCTTGCAAAGCAGAATCCTTTTTGTAAGATGAACAAAACTACTTCATGTATAGCAAATTGTATGATTCCTACCAGGTTTGTGGGCTATGAGGATGTGGGCACATCTGTCTCCTCCCAGCACAGCTCAGCGCTGAAAATAATAGATGGCACGAGACAGCACACGTAGCCACCATGTTTATTTGATTTCCTTCCTGCTTGCAGGGGAAGTTCTTGCTGGGCCTGGGAGCCATTTTGCTGAGCAAGAGTCCAAGGTGGCCTCCACTGAGGCAGGTGGCCCAGCTGGTCTCCATGGCGGGAAGCCACGTGGGCCCGTTGCCAGCTCCAGGGCCTGTCCGGATCCCCATGTCCCAGTGGTTCGGCTGAGGCGTGGGTATCAGCTTGAAGGTGGGAGCTGCATGGGAGCCCCGGCTGGGTGTCCTCTCCAGAGTGGAGGCAGCAGCTGTCGCCTGGGCCCGCAGGAGAGCCGCCCAGCCCGGGAAGGCGGCCAGGGCTGCTGGCTCAGCAGCTGCGGGGCTCAAGCACCCTCCTGATGCCGGCGGCCAGGGCCTGTGGCGTGGGGCTCTCTGCAGTACAGCTCACAGGCAGGCCCTGGGCACCCAGGGCGCGAGCTGTGGTGGGGCCAATGGCTGCAAACTGTAGAGAGATGAGAGAAGGCACCTCAGCACACCAGCAGGGACGGGGGCAGCAGCAGGGCCATGTGTGCGGGCCCTGTTGGCCAGCCTCTTAGGACCCTGCTCCTCACGTGAGAGATTATGATGTGGTAATCCCACCTGATGTGAACCTGGTCGGTAGCCTGCAAATTGTCTTCTCCTCCATGATCTCATTACAGCCTCACTGCCAGCCTGAGCAAGATCCCACTGCCCCTGGGCATGGTGAGGGGCAGGGACAGGAGGCCCCAGGATGGGTGCCTGCCTCCTGGCTGCGTCTTCAGGGGCCTTAGCTGCCAGCAGTTCTGCCTTGTATCTCGGGGCCCTGGGTGCGGGCAGGTGGTGCATAGAACACAGTCTGAAGGGGGCTCTGGGTGTGGCAGGAGTGGTGGCTGGACCCCCGCAGGAAGGCAGAGCAGTCAAGACTGGGGCCCCAGAGCCGGTGAGTTGGGTTCAAATCCCAGGTCTGAAGGACAGTGGTCTTAGCAAGTATCCCACCCTCTTTGGGCCTCTGTTCCTTCATCCATAGCACAGAAAGGTTAAAAGCCATCCTCACTGGGATGCTGTGAGATTACGGGAGGCACTGCGTGTGCACTTGGCCCACTGCCCGGCACAGACAGATGCTCAGTCACCGCCCCTGGCTGCTGCTTGCAGGATCAGGCTTTCCAAATCATCAGCTCCAATGGCATCAGCCTCATCAGCAGGATGCCTCTCTGAACAGCCACACGTTTGATGGGCACATCCACAGCCTCACTTTGGGCTGAACATGATGTTTTCTCTGGCCCTTGCCAGCTGTCATTACAAGTCACTTAGCCTCTCATCTATAAAAGGCACAATTATCCTTGCCTCCCAGGAATTACATGGGGGTCAAATCAGATTGGCAGTTCTGGTAGGGGGAATGTTCTCATCCCTCCCCCACCCAACATGTGGATGACGCACCTGCTTTGGAGTGGTCAGTGAAGGCAAGCGCCTGACAGTGGCAGCCCTTACCCAGCACCCCCTTCACCCTCCCTCCCCAGGCTGGGTAGGGGCAAAGCAACAAGACACTGCCTGTGCAACCTCAGGACACTGTGGCCGAAGCTCCTCCCTCTGGTGTGTCCCAGGGAGCACCCTGGTGGCCCCACACTCCACCCTGGGAGGCAGCCCCTCCACAAGAAAATCCCCGAAGAAAAGATGAAGTGGGGCTCCTACCTCACACCTTAACAGAAAAGCTAATTCAAAGTGCACCACAGACCTAAACCTATAAAACTGTAAGAAAACACAGTGAGTCTTCATAGCCTTGGGTTAAGCAGTGGGTTCTTAGATACACCCCTCAAAACACAAGCAACACAAGAAAAAAAATGTCAGTCTTTATCAAATTAAAATATTTTGTGCTTCAAAGGACACCATCAAAAAATGTGAAAGGACAAGTCACAGAGCGAGAAAATTTTTGCAAATCACGTATCTGATAAGGACCTTGTATCCAGTGAAAGAACTCTTACAACTCAACAACACAAAGACAAATGGCAGGTGTGTGAACAGGCATTTCTCAGAAGAACATATACAAATGGCCACAAGCACATGAAAAGGTGCTCGCGTCATCGGTCAGTAGGGAGATGCAAGTGAAGGCCACAGGGACAAACTCCTCTGTACCCACTAGAACGGCTGGGATCATAAAGACAGGAAATACAGGTGTCAGCGAGAATGGTAGTGCCAGTAGGAGTGCAAACTGGTGCAGCCACTTTGAAAAACAGCTTGGTGAGCCTTCAGACTGTCAAACCTAAACTTCCCATATGGCCCCGCAATTCCACTCCTAGGTTTATGCCCAGGGCAAACGAAAACAAATGTCCACACAAAAAACCTGTATTCAGATGTTAAGCATTATTCATTAACTGGTGAGTGGGTAAATAAAAGGTGGTATATTCACAGAAAGGACAATTATTCAGCAACAAGAAGGTCTGAATGTACTAACACCTGCTATAAGGTGGATGAAACCGTTAGACGCTGAGTGAAAGAAGCCAGTCACAGAAGACACCTACTACATGATTCCACTAATACGGAGCATCCGGCACAGGCAAATCCGTATAGACGGGCAGGAGGTTAGTGCTTGCCAGGGGCCGGCAGGTGGGAGAATGGGGAGTGAATGCTAAGGCATACACAGTTTCTTCTGTGGCGATGGAAGGTTCTGGAATTAGATGGGGGTGATGGCTGCACAACGCTGAATATACTAAACACTGAACTATATACTTTATAACTGTACATATTTAATTTATAAAAAGCAAACTTTATGGCATACCAATTATATCTCTATAGAGCTATTCTGGAAAACAAGCAAGCAATTCCCTGAGACTGGGAATGAGCGAACAGCCAGCACGACTCCAGAAGAAGCGGTTTGGTCACAAGATGACTTCTTGACATGAGCCTTTCATTCGCCCTGAAATCCTGTGATCACAGGAGCAAGCACATCTGGAGAGTCCTGCCATCTGCCTGACCAGCACTGGCTTGGCCGGATCCGAAGCCTGCAGGGCTGGACCGGAGTGGGGCACTCTCACTCCTGCTGGCCCCGGAAGCCACCAACGGGCACAGCCTGGGGCCGAGTATGTGGGAGGCCAGCAGCCGGGTTCGGAGCCCCACTCTGCTTCGTGATGACTCCTCTGTGGCCCTAGAGACAAGCCCGTGGTCTTCTCAGGTCAACTGTCGGCAGCCAGTCAGGTCAAATGTCACTCCCTTGACCTTCCATGGGCCCTCCTGTACTTTGCACAGCGCTGTACAAGTAGTGGTTCCCACAAATCCTCCTTGGGAGTGAGGAGGGCCACCTAGCAAACAGGGTAGAGCCCAGAGAGGAACCTTTGGGCCCAGACCTGGTCCTCCGTCACCCTGGGAAGCTGCCTGAGCCAGAAGTCACATGACAAAGGGAGACTCCCACTGGGTACACAGCATCTCTGTGGCCCCCCAACAACCCATGGTAACTTCTACAGTGCCAGGTCTGCCATTCTTTCCGTTCCCTGGCAATGGCAGAGCCAAGGCCTGGGGGCCCTTCTAACTACTGGTGGACGCTACACTTCACTGCTACAGTTGGGGTGACTGGGGGGCTGCTGAGGGCCCCCAAGGCTGTCTGGAGGTGACAGAAGTAGATTGTGACCGATTTAAGATGGGTGTGCTCACTTAGCCCCTTTGGGGACAGTGCAGGTAGCAGCCTCTTCACAACAGCTCCATCTGTTTGCACTTTAAAAACCATTATTTTGGAAAGAAGATACAGCATAATTAAGTAAGCCTTTTGCTTATCATCACGGCCGACAAACATGCAGATGCCCAGGGTGATCAGTTACATTGTGCTGCCAGGCTCTCACGCACTTCATGGCCATCGGTGACCGTGTGACTCACACAGGCTTCTGACAGATCTGGGAGAGGGACAAGACCTGGGGGGGTGGCCGTGCAGGTTCCTTACCCAACCTTCAAATCGGGAGGGCCTGCTGGGAGCCCACGGCTATGCTGACCACTTCAGGGCCTTACCTCCTTCACCCCCCCAGCCTCAGGGCCAGATTATTTCTTCCCCTGGTGCCCCAGGGACAAGGTGACTCGCCATGTGACTTTGTCATTTAACCATCCTGGGCCTCAGTGTCCTCACCTGTTAAAAGGAAAATAGGCCATGTTTTGCTGGATTCCCGTGCCTGGACTGGTGTGAGGATTACACAAGATGTTGCCTAGAAATGCCCCATCATGAATGACAAGGGCTCATATTGCTGGGGCTGCCAATGTGGAACCAGTCTTCCTAGGTTCAAGTTGTGGCTCTTCCTTCTTCCTGTGTGATCTAGGGCAGGACACATAACTTCTCTGAGCCTAACCCTCCATCTAAAACTGGGAAACAGTCCCTACTCCCCAAGCGTGCCCCTGTGATAAAAGGTAAAGGCCTTCACTCCATCTGGCTGCAGGGGTGCCCACAGTGCTGGTGCCCTCTGCCCTGCGGCCCCAGGTCACCTTAGTTCACTGGGGCCAGTTCAAGAGCACTGCCGTGACAGGCAGCACAGGACTCGTGAGGACTGGCAGACTCACAACAAATACCGTCCCTAAAAGGTGAGACTGTCAATCCTTTGAATTAAAAGACATGAAAAGGGGAAATGCTTTTAAAACAGATAATTTCAAGACATTTAGATGGAAAAAATGGGAAAGAAAGGATGCTAACACCTGTGCCAGACCGTGAATTCTCGGTCTCCTCCTGAATTCTCTCATCTCCTCCTGAGACTAAGACCACATACATGTCCATGAAAGCCACAAAGAGATAATTATCCTCATGTTACAAATGAGGAAAAGGCTCAGAGAGGTCAAGTGATTTGCCCAAGAGCACCAGCCAGGAAGTGGCACTGCTAAGCCTAAAGCACAGGGCTTGGGAATCCCAGAGCCCTGCCTTTCCAACTAGAGCTGGCATCAGGGGGCCTCCGAGGTCAGGACAGCTTTGACTTTACAGGGAAACTCTAGGATAATTAGTAAACTTTTTTTTTTTAATCTGAAAAAGACCAAAACACCACTGAATACTTCACCTTAATTTGGTCAATGTTGTCACCAGATAACTCCTGAATATGCTTGAGGCTGTATGCGAGGCCGGAGGGACTGAAAAATGTAATGCTGGCTGGGATGCCCTGGAGGGAGGGAAAACAAGATCAGTCCCTTGCCATGAGCCCACAGGAATGTTCCCCTGCCCCAGTGTCAGGAGCCCCTCAAGCCATAGGAGGCGGGCCTCAGGCAGCCAGGATTCACAGAAGGGGGTGGCTGGTGGACGCTGGCATTCTCCGCTCTGTGGAGGCCAAGTTCAGGTGGGGTACTATTTAGAGAGCAGGGTGCCATCAAGAAGGCAGGGCGCTGCTCCTCGGTTGCTCTGCCAGCCCCCAGGTCTGTGCGTGGTGAGAGGACATGGGTACCATGGACCCCCATGCCCAGCTGAATGGACAGTGCCTCTAGGTCATGGAGCCAGAGTGGCCCGGATCATGTCCGGCAGCAGTTGAGCCTGGCTCCCTGTCAGTTCTCCACCCCTTCTGGAAATAGAGCAGAAAGCAGACCGGCCAGTGGTTTGTGCTAACAGGAAATCTCAGAATCATCAGCAAGGCATTCAGAAGCCTGTCCTGGGTGAGGATGGGGAGGTGTCTTATTGAGTATAGATGTGGAAAACTTCAGTCAACTCAGATAAGTACCTGAAGCCTCCAAAGGTCCCCGTGGCCTCCCAAATTCAACCCAGACTTCTCAGTGGGCACTGCAGGCCTTCTAGGGTGGGCCTGGCCTCCCTTCCCAGCCCCTACCAGTGCCCCACAGGATGAACGTCAACAGCAAGGTCTGTGTTTGCCTCAGTCTTACTAGGTCTGGGATGCTATAAAATGGGCTTTGTATGAGTTATCTCCTTTAATCCTTAGAGAAGTCTTACTAGATAGGTCTGTTCCACCTCACAGAGACGGGGCCTCCAGAAGCCACACAGCTGGGGATGCTGGGACCACACGGAGAGGCTTGTGTCCCTCAGCCCCCTGCCCCCACTGCTTGGGAGGCCACCTGCCCGTGCTCCCTGGGAACACCACGCACCTGCTTGGAATAGTAGCTATTCAGGTTCACTTGGATTCCTGGGTGTGGAATCTTCTGATAGACAGTTATGCTTTCCATGGGAATCCCTGGATACAGTCAAAACCAGGAAACAGGCTTTACTGCACCAGGAACACAATGGAGCCTCCACCCCACGGGGCACAGCTAGTGGAAGTCTCCCTGGACAGCAGAACTCTCCAGAAAGAAGCTGCCTGCAGCTGAGAGGTGTGGACTGAGTGTGGGGGCCCTGGCGGCCCCCTGCAGCCAGCGATTGTGCTGACCTTCCTGCCCAATGTCCTGCCATTGCTCCTGGTAGCGCTTACAAGACACGATCACATGGGTACAGGAGATGGGATTTTGCTCACTTTGATACAGGCAGGAAAGGTGATGAGGTCCCAGATCATGTGGGTAATATTCTTCATGTGGGTTGTTAGAGGTCCAAAGCAAAGGGGGAATGTAATAGTTGCGGTTCCACGGACTGCTTGCTTTTGGGGAGCCAGGAGTCATGCTATGATCTCCCAACAGCTCCATAAGGCAGGCTCTGTGGTCACACCCATCTTGGACTAGGACACCTACGCAGACAATGGGACTTGTCTTTGCTCTCATGGTTACTGAACAGCAGAGGGAAATTCAAACCTAGTTTTGTCCTGCCCGGAAGTCAGTACGTAAGCCACAATCACCCCTCACTCCCAGATAAATTGTGTGATGGGAGAAGGTGTACAGGTGAGACCTCAGACCCCTGAGTCAATGGAGCTGAGTGTCCGAGGGGCAAGGGTCGCTTTCTAGACATTGAGACCCCAGGAGCCACAGGGATGGAGCTGGTGCGAGGCTCGAGGGCGAGCTGCATGATGGCAAGGTGAACCCCATCCTTAAGATTTTCCTCCACACGTGGAACCTGCCCCAGGGCTGCCTTCACACCACCCGCCCTCTTGGTGAAGGCTTAGCGACACCCTGCGTGCTCCTGGCTGAAGCCGAGCACAGCTCTGGAGCCAGGAAAGCAGACTGCACCCCACACCCCACAGCTCCCCTGGCCTGCTGGGCTCTGCAGAGCTGATCCCTTCCATACCACCAAGGCCCTCGGTGGACGCCCAAGAGGGAGGGAGGCAGTGAGTGCCCTGCGAGTCACAACATTCCAGTCACCTTTGTCTTTGAGCATTTTTGGCAGGGTTTCTCCTTTGAGGGTTCCACAGGGAAACAGAAGAGGCAGTGCTGGGGACTCCCCTGTAAATAAACACAGCCTCTGTCAAAGCTTTGGAAAAACCCTGGTGGCGAGGGGATGCATGTGCACGGGGGCGAGGGGAGGAGCAGCTCCAGGGCTGCCCGGCACCCGTAAGTCGGCAGAACAGTGCCACCTTGCTGGCCTTGTTACGTGGAGCTCACAGAGGTAATGTCTTGAAGGTGCTTAGAAAACTGAGCCTTGGATGGGAAGAAAGGTGGCTGAAGCTGGGACTCACACTTACGGAGAGGCAGGAGCCAGCAGCAGGAGTGGCCCTGCAGTCGTCCCCAACAAAGGCAAGCTGCATGTCCCCTCATGTCCCTGCCAGGATGACAGCCACCAGGCCAAGTGCCCGAGGGGCTGGTGGGCAGCCTGGCTTGGGTGTGAGGTCCAGCCTCCTGAGCGTGGCCTGCCTCTCATCTCGCTTCCACCATCTCCGCTATGGGATGACCCGAGGGCATTTTAGCTCTAAGTACTATGCAGAATTGTGAAGATGCCACCCAACAAAACTGATGGCAGAATCCATGTCAGATGGATTGTCAGATGCCAGAATCCTCCCCAAATGTGAAAACAAAGCATTTTTGCAGAACCAACCATTTTCCCTTGCATCTATCTGTCCATTATTTGGTAGAAGTTTTAATGGGTGCTGGTCATGCTCCAAGGTATTTTTCGACATCCATAAGATCTCTGAACATATCTCCTTTTGATGACTGCAGTCAGAGGAAGGACCGAACTAAGCTCTTCCCGTGCGGCACCAGGTCCATGAAGGCCCAATGAACAGGAGTAACTATAGCCTCTTTATTTGTTACTAAATAATTACATATTGGTGCAGTTTTATTTAAATTGCTCTGTAAAATTAGTACTAACATAAAAGAACACAAGGAATTGGGAAAATTGAAATATAGATAATAGATGGCTGCTGATTTCTCATTTCCAGTGTGAGGAAATGTTTTCATATGTGAGAAGACCATCCCTAGAGACAAACTGCAAAGCCAAGTTCGGTAACCACAGCCCAGGCGTCCCTCTGGTGTCTCCGCATCCGTGTGTGTTGGGTGGTGGAGTGTGCAGGATGCTAGGGGCCAAAGCTGCTCCCACAGACCTTCCCAGCTACCTGTTCCGGGGCAGCTATAGGAATCCAGCCGAAATCCCCTGAGGGGCCCAACCCCAGGGGTGGGCAGGGGGCCTTCAGAAGATTCCAGAATCAGCCCTCTGCAGCATCTCTTCTGAAGGCCCAGCAGAGTACTGAGCCGCTCACCCTGGTTCTCTGACTGCTGGCCCCTGCTAGGAGATGGGAGCTGAGCATGTGTGCGCATCCCAGCTCACTGTACCACAGAGCCCAGTGGACAGCCAGGCCGGCAGCTCCGGCAGCCCAGGAGACTGCACGGACGAGCGCTGCCCAACCAGCACAAGAAGGAAAACCTGGAAATGTGCTGGGCGAATCCTCTTTCAGGTCTGAGGGGAGATCTGCAGCCGGTTTCTCGGGCACTAACCCTCTTCAAGAACTCAGAGGCAAATAACTCTTCCTCTTGGGATAAACTTACTGCCTGCAGATTTTTAACCCAAATAGGCCAATGCTAAATAGGTCAGTGTTGAAGCTGGTGGACTTTGCAGAGGTGAGAGAGTTCTCCCCGGGACAACAGATAGAGATGCGGTGCCTGGCAAGTGTCTGCCCCGACACACAGTGGTGAATCAATGGTGAATCAAAGGCCCCGCTGTCCATCCCTTTAATAGGAAGGAGGCCTGGACTGCTGGCTACGCGGCTGGGGTGGGGGCTCCATAAATAGTCCCTGTAGGTCATTTAAGATGATGAGACTGACTGTTAAATGTCATGTCGCTGGAGGAGATGCACACATGCACAGAACTCTAACAACTCTGCGTCTGCGGTGGTTTCTCCCTCTCAGGCGCTGCTGTGAGAACCCAGGGTGTGCAGGCAATGGGCACCTACTTGTAGGTAATTAGGATAATGGGGCTGATGGGAGGGATGGAAGAGCCAAGCAGGTCTTCAAAGCTTCTCCATCAGCTCCAAGTCTGGGAGGACGTTTCAAATAAACTGCACAACAAACTGCCTGCCTTCAACTGACTGTCTCTCTCAAGATGTTAAAATCATCTTCTACCTCTGACCATGTTACCTGCACTTTTTCCATTATGGGAGATACCCTGGGAGGGATGGGACTGTCTATCAGGACTAAATAAGTTAATCACTTCAAGTGCTTACAATAGTGCCTGTCATAGTAAACAAGTGTTTATTAAATAAAATAAATAAGCAAAAGCTATCAACTGGCCTGTTTACTCAAGCTGCAGAGTTTACTGGGGAGAAAATCATTAATGCCTTTGTAAAACCAAGGTGAATGTCCTTAGCAGTCAAGATGGTTCTTATTTGGGTATTCTAATTGTGAACTCAGGATGTATTAGGACCCAACAGACCTGCTGATACTAAATCAGAGGAAGTAACAAAGGCTTTGCAAAGAAGGCAGATCCGAATCCTCCAGGGGTAGAATATGTTCATATCTACCCTCCATGCCTAGAGTCAGTTAATTGAAACACCAGTGAGATGGCTCAGAAGTGACTCTGGTCCTTTCTGCCTTGTGTTGGCCACGCAAGGAACTCAGCTTGGTGGCTCTGGACCTGATGAGAACTGACTCAGTTCTCGTGTCTCCTTCCAGAACTCCTGTATCACCTGTCAGGAGAGCAGAATCCTCTGCCTTAGGAACTGGCTGCAGCCACCTCTTCCGTCAAGGAGCTGCCTGCCCCACCCAGAGGACCAGTAATTATTCTTTGTAAACCCAGGTACTTAACCCCATGAGGAGTGCCCAGATCTACCATTTACATTGGTTTCCACATTGAAAAAGTGCTCTGGTGCCTTTAATGGTGACCATTATCCCCCGAATGCCGGCAACAGAGCCTGGAGTTGGGCCATTTGGAGCATGTACACGGGCCCAGCCGCACCGATGCCCCTCTTGCCCAGGGCAGAGGCCCGGTGGCCCTTGGAACAATCCCCTGATGCTCGTGATGGGGGCCTAGGACAGTGCCCACCCTGGCAGCTGGCACAGCTGTCCTGGTTTCTCAGCAGCTGTGTTTCAACAGCTGCTACACAATAGAGAGCAAGTAGCATGTCTGTACTGATGTTAAAGAAGATGGCTTCTTAGCACCCACAGTCTGGAATGTTCCACAGGAAGCAAGAAGGCCACCATAAAGGGCCCTGTGCCTAAGGAGTTATGCAGCTGTTCAGCTTTAGGTCTCCTTACACACTGAGCTTCCCATGCCTCTCTCCCTGAGAGTTATGTTCCAACAATCTTTGCTCATGTTTTCATCTGAAGCCTCAAACCCCATAATTGGAGGCTTAATCCCCGTGTAAATGCAAACACCCCTGGGACGGGGGGCCATTTGCATCCCAGTCTGCCTGTGCCCAGTGATGAGTCACTGGGGGGGGGGGCGAGGCAGCTCCATACCCTGGAACGAGTCTTGAGGCGGGTATACAGAGGAGGAGACCTACAGAAGGGAGGGGGCCCGGTGGCTCCCGCCTCTGCTCCCTGTAGCGGGACTGCAGAGTCGTCCCCAGATTGTTTTGTGCGGTGTTCGAGCTGTCTCAAGTCCTCAGGTGGACAGGTGGACAGGCGGACGGAGGTGGGCCACCACAGGGAACGCACAGAGGAGATATTCCCTGGCAATGGGCGCTGAGACCCACACACACAAATGAAATGGCTGTCATCGTGGGCGACCTTTTCTACTTACTGGAGCAAATATATTTTGCAAGCTTTTCTGCATTTCCACAGTTTTCTCCTTCTGTATCCAGGCCAACTTTATTCACTGGAAAACAATAAAGAAGTGTTTTTATATAATTGTTCCTGTGCTGTAACACGGACCCCCAGCCGCAACTCACACCCCATGTCATCCCCTCCCAGGGAATGCAGGCTGGACCCAGTGACTCATTCAAACAGAAGGAAGATGGCAGAGTGATGGGATGTCACTCCCAAGCTTAGATGATAGGAAGCTGGTGGCTTCTGTCGTGGGTGCCCTTTGCTCTCTCTTGGACTGTCTGTCCTACAATAGGGGATGTCACCTGTCAGGCTGTGAGGTTGCGCCTTACAGGGGACCACCCGAGTGAGCTGCAGAGTGGGTCCCTGTGTGATCTTGGAAGCAGCAGGTCGGGGAGGCAGGAGGCTAAAATCATGTGGTTGTTCCCCTGGCAACCAGCCCCCAACCCTTGGGGCTTCCAGAAATCATTCATTAACATAATTTCAGGTGTAGTTAAAAGAGGTTTGTAATCAATAACAAAAGACAACTTTATCTTGAATAACAAATGACAACTTGTCACATATGAAATACAAAGACCCAGTAAATATTAAAAATCACAGAATCCCAGTCATTTTTTGTTTTATTTTTACCTTGACTGCTTACCCAGAGAAGCGGTAGCATTTCCAACCACATACACTGACTTAGCATTCCATTTTTCCTTCAGAGAATTTTTCCAGACTGTAAAAAATTAAATTATATGTGAGTTGCAAATACTATTTGTACTGTTGCGCAAGGCTGCTTGTTCATCCTAAGAAACTTCTGAGCAAGGCAAACTATTAACAAGCAAATATAAAGAACAGCATATCAAACTAAAATTCCATTTTTATACTGTTCTTATTCTACAGGCAAATTTTTAAAAATCAGTTTGGTGAATGGTAGGCGTTGCTTGAAATATTAACTCATTCCCACAGTTGGCACTAGAAGCATTTTTAATGTGCACTAGAACACAGACAGAACTTGAATTAACTTGCATATGATATTAAAATGTAGACTTTTAAAGAAAAACACTGGTCATTAAAAAGAGGCAACTTAAATGTCCAATAAAGCAATAGAGTTGGTTTATTTGGATATAAATCTTTGAAGCAGTAAAAAAAAAACCTGTAATCTCAAATGAAAGGACTCACCAAATTAGGTCAAAGTAGAAATAATAAATTTCAGGTTCATAGGCAAATAGAGACCACTGCCATTTCATGACAAAAACAGATTTTTAAATACAGATTAAAACAATATAAAGAGAAAGTGGACTGCATAAATATATCCTAAGGCCACTGGGTGTTCAATGCATCTTTAGAAGACAAGGAAACACTAGTTCTTCCTTCCTAAAATCCAATTATGAGAATAAATAACTTTCCCTTCGAATCAGTAGTGTTATTCTGCCCCTTACGTGCCTATGGGAAATTTCCTCTCAAAGACTGACTTTCACCTTCTTTCCTAACTACAAATGTAAATAGTATTTATTTAAAAGTTGTCTATAGCATGTGAACAAACCACTGGCCAGCCTCACAGCAGGTAGTGGCTGAAGCAAGCAGTGGAAGGTAGCAGAAAGCCCCGCTCTGGAGCCGGCTCCGCCCTCCACTTGTGTGTGTTCCTGGGCAAGTCAGCTGCCCAACTGTCTGTTTCTCCATCGGGACATCTGGGAGTAGCTATAGCTCTTCTGCCTCTATCATAGACTTGGGAGAATCAAAATAAGATACATGGAAAAATGCTTCTGAAATTGTATAGCACTGTAAAAAGCTGTGGTGTCCATTCTGGGGTTTTCTTTTTTATCATCTTTATCCTCAAGACACATACAAAAGAAAAAATACAATTCTAAGACAGAGATGCCCGAAGCACCCCTGGGAGAGAATACGCATGCTTCTCGGGCCTGAGTTTTCTTTCTCCATTTTGGAGGTAATAGTACTTCTGGTTCTGAGCTGCTACCCTGAGGAAATCATCAGACTTTTGAACAGGAGGTGAGTGTGTACATGAAATCACTGAGAAGTAGTTTTTTTAGGCTATAGCAAAAGCCTAATTAAATGTAAAGAGCGATAGTAACAGCCCCTCACCACTGTCACGTAGTGCCCACCACGCACCAGGCGACGTCCTGACGCTTCTTCCCGGGGCTCTGACTCTGTAGCTGGAATCACAGATACGCGTGGTCTTAGAGAGCTTCCTACCTCTGCTCTTGGGCTCCTCGTCTGTCAAGTGGAAATACTAATCATGTCTACCTCAGAGGTAAAGCGTGTAGTACCATGTCTGGCACAGGCACTCAGGAGGTCCTAGCCAGCTACTAGTATGTGATGCACGGCTCATTCACTGTGCCCACTTTGTAGACAAGCTCAGTAAGGCCAAGGAACAGCCATCAGAACCCGGGCCTAACTCGCAGAGCTCAGTCCTTCTGGTACAAACCCACTGCTGCCTCCACTCACTGGTACAGCTGGAGCTGGTTGGCCTGGCTTTGAAGCCTGGCTCTACACTGACTGGTTCCATGGCCTTGGACAAGTGCTTACTCTTTCCAAGCCTCAATTTTCTCATCTGTTAAATGAGGACCATAGCATGTGTGCCCCTGGCTGGCTACCTAGGATTAAATGAGGTCATCAATGTGAAGTATTTAACATACAGCCTGGTATGCAGTAGGTGCTCCATAAATGTTAGTTACGAAACCTTTCTACTGAATAGACTAAGGTAGTGTGGAGTCTGAAACCCAGGTTCTGTGCGTCTGCTGTAAGAGAGCAGGGACGTAGGAAGGAAGGTCTGAGACGATCATGTCATTGAGGGTCTGGCACAGGCCATTTTCTTATACGTTGTTGGCTTTTCTCATCATCCCTTTGATGGAAGAGACTGGCTGCTCTGCTCCGAGGGCAGACAGGACCGCCTGGCACACGAGTGTTTAGGCCCCCCCGCCCCCCACCAGGGACTGGGGAGCTCAGGAAGCAGCTGTCTGCCATTTACCAGGCAGTTTCTGTGACACGGCACCACTAAGTGCTTGCTCCCGTCAGAAGGTGAAGGCCGACAGATTAACACATCATTCTGTGTGGGACATTAAGAAACAGCTTATAAAAAGAAAGGTCATTTTCCACTTCTTCCAAAGATTACACAAACATGAAACAACTTGGTACCTAAACACTTTTTGAACTAAAAGTCATTGCAATTTTTCAAACCTGAAGTACAGCTAATTTTAGAAGCTGGTATTCCCGAAGGGAGAACAGCCCAGTGGATTTCATAGCAGACCTGCCCTCACCTTCAGTTTTGTTGTCTTTTTCCAAACACAGCTCCACTGCTTCCACTGCTCTGGGGCTGGTGAAAATGAGTCCCCCATAACCTTCAGGATGAGACAGCTGCATGCCAAACAGCAACAAAGGCATTTTACATGACAGTTAAGTTCAGTATTCCCCAGAATTCCAAGTGCCTCACAAGAGTAGTAGGTAAACTAATTCCTTCCATCCATCCATTTATCCATCCATCCATCCATCCATTTATCCATCCATCCATCCATCCATCCATCCACTGATTCACTCAGCACTAATGGAGTGCTTACTATACGCCTGGAACCATTCTGGGCCTTTTAGGATATAAGGTGAATTCACTATTCACAGCACTTCCCTCAAGCAGCTCAGTCTAGGGGAGAAACAGGTAAGTTCAATGTAGCAGGGCACATATAATTAGAGCAGAGGGGCAAGCTGACTCAGCTTGGGCAGGGTACAGGCAGGAGGGCAGGTGGGACCTGTATCTGGGATGAACTGGAGTACCGAAGGGGTGATATCCATGCCAAAGCCCTGATTTTCAAAGAAAATAATGAACACTTATTCTGAGCCAGGCACTGGGCTTGGAGACCTAAGGAACCAGCCCAAGGTGAGTGGCTCCAGCGTGTGCCTCTAGGGTTCCCAGGTCTGCACACTCCACTGCATCACCGGAGCGGTAAGGAGGTGCAGAAGACCCTCAAGGAGCAAACTGGCTGGTGACGGGAGAGGCTCCGATGGAGACTCCGTGCTGTCGTGCCCAGGAGGCCTTAGGAATGATCTCACACGATGAGCTCCTGGGTCCCCTTTTAAAGCTGCTTACGGAGAAGCGTGTGAATTTGGGCGCCTCCTGCACAGTCCCCTCAGCACCTAAAGCCAGGGCGTGGGAACATGTTGGATGCCAAATCAATGTGTCCAGTACAATTATTAAATCGCTAATCCAATATTCACTCTAAAGTGAAAGGAGAAAACAAGGGTTTTCCACTGATTGATGGGAAGAGTTTTGAAGTGCAGAGGAGGGGCGAGCCTGGTGCCCAGAGGCCACGGAGCCCGAGCCCAGTGGGCAGGGCTGGGCACCCAGGCTCGCAAAACCATCCTGGCTGCATCCTGGTGTCTAGAAAGGAGCGTCAGGGGAGACACCCTGAAGGCATCCTCTGCAGGGACTGGGGCACAGTGACGATGGCTGCCTGGGCACTGAAGCTGTGATCTGAGACCTTTGGAAGGCTTTCCTGTGATTGTCTCTGGCGATTTCTAGCCCTGCTACCATGGCAGCAGACCTGAAGCTGTGGAGAGAAGCCCTGGTCTCCAGTCCCAACGCTCAGCTGCTGAGGCCTTGGCCGAGATGCTCAACTTAGGTCCCCAGTCTGCAAATGGGAAAATGACTCCTGTGCACTGGTTTGGGGGTTAGGGTGGGCATGGACTGAAGGAGGGTGAGGTGAGAGGTACTGCACTGCAGGGGGTGGCGCAGGGTGGCGCTCTCCCCACGACCTGCCCTCTTGGGCCTCCTCAAGACCCCACCTCCAGGGCAGGGCGGCTTTCTGGAGGCGCCGGCAGAGAATCCTCTAGAGGACATCAACTGGAGCCCGGGGAGGCTGTGCTATCCTTGTTTCAGTGTTTGGTGGTAAAATGAGGCCGGGAGTAAAAAAGTCCTTCCAGCTTGGGGGTGAGCAGGGAGTCTACAGAGAACAAACGTGTCTCCCTCGGAATGATGATGCTCAGACACTGACAGACCTTACCTTCTCTGAGAAACTGGGAAGAGATAAAAATTCAAATGATAAAACAGGGATCAAAGTGGCTTCAAGTCCATATAATCCAAATTCCTGAAATAAAAGAATATAGTTGCGGATTGGCCAGGGTTGTTTGGAAAATAAGGGAAGGGTCATATTAACAACTTACTCTGTCCGTTCCCCCAAGTTTTAGCAGACACCCCTGCCCCTGACTTACAACTAAGGCAGTGTGTGCTTTCTGGGATCAGGGGCTGCAGGCACTTACCCTAATGTAGGGATCCTGGCCACAGTCGTCCTCCTTAGCGTCTTTCAGTAAAAGAACCTTCATCATTGCGGGGTGGTCCTTACAGGGCGCTGGGACGGAGCAGCGAGACAGACCTTAATTAGATCTCAAGGACTCTTCCTAAGCTATGTCGGAGGGACAGGAGCACAGCTGTCTCACACCGAAGGTAATCAGCTGCTGGCTGGCAGGGCCTATCACTTGCACGCAATGACTTAGCGTTAATGAGCTTGTTCCTTCTGAAGACTGATAAGGCCAAGGGACAGCATGCTGGCACTTGATATCACTTGGAAAGACAGATGAAAGCCATCAGGAAAGGTCAGTGTTCTGACCAAACACTTCTGGCTCATAGAAGAGAAATGATACAAATTCTGTGTTGTATCAGTGACAAATACAAAAATGGGTATCTTATGCTTTAAGGAAATAAATACTCCCATTTCAAGATAACTATACTGAATAGCTCTTACAAGCTCTTTAGGAAAAATTATATTGACTCTTCTATTCAAATCATGTTTTATAAAAATAAAAGTATCATGAGATAATCTTTCAAATGTTTTCTAACAACCTGGAAAACAATTTATCAATATGTATCAAAAACCTTATATACTTCATACCCTTTCTTCCTGTAGCTTCGCATCTTAAGAATAAATACTAAGGCAATATTCATAAATGTGTGTAAAGATTAACATGAAGATGTTGATCCTGGTATTTTTTTTTACTGAGATATAATGAACATATAACACTGTATAAGCGTAAGGTGTACAAGGCGTTCATTTGACACTCACATACCGCAATATGATGGCCACCACGGGCGCTGTAGCTAGCATCTCTACCATGTCTTATAATCATTATTTCTTTTTTTGTGGTGATAACAATTAAGATCTGCTCTCTCAGCAGCTCTGAAGTTTATAAAATAGTATTGTTGGCTATAATCACTCCTGTGTGCATTAGATCTCTAGGACTTACTCATCTATTATTTGCAAGTTTGTATCCTGATATTCTTTATAATTAGAAACAATGTAAACATCCAACAATGACAGAGTGGTTAAATAAATCATGGTACGTTATATGAAATCATTAAAATATTTACAAACTTAATCACATGGATTATTTATTACCACAAAATGGTGTAAAGTTAAAAAAAGCAGGAGTCAGAATTGCATAAACAGTATGAGTTTGCAGACTTTACATGCATATTAGCATTAGAGAATAAGCACTGAAATATAACTAGGAATTATTTCCGGGTGCTAGGTTAGGGCAATTTTCTTCTTACCTCTTTCTGTATTATCCAATTTTTTCCCCCAGTTAAACATATTCCTTTTGTATCAAGGTGGAAGGGGAAGAACATTAAAACCATCCCAATGGCCTCAAAACAAATGCTGCCAAAGAACAGAATACTCTACTTGAAATGCAAATTATCACCTCA
The DNA here is from genome assembly GCF_040802235.1 of Manis javanica. Taxonomy (NCBI): domain Eukaryota; kingdom Metazoa; phylum Chordata; class Mammalia; order Pholidota; family Manidae; genus Manis; species Manis javanica. Next base: position 6,135,847 of record NC_133162.1, on the reverse strand, counting down.
TAAGCAGCATTAGGCCCACCAGTTAGTTACTTAATAAGTATTATACAGTGGTTGATAATAGTCAAACAGTGTATATTGTTGGAGCAGAAATGTGTTAACTCTGGGAGCCATTACTTCTATTACTGAATGTATTTCTAGAACATTGTATCAATGGGATGCCTTAGAAAAATACTGCTCACAATGAATTGCTTTGTATCTAAGCAACCAAACCTGGGTGAATAATAATTATGAAAACAAGCTCTAATTATTGCTGCTGTCAAACTGTTAGCTAGAGACTGGCGTTTGGGGAAATAGGCAGTATTGTTTCTATCATTCCACTCAGAGTGTGTCTCACACAGAAATTGGGAACCTACCTTTCTGCAATGGTCACTCTTTCATGTCATCTTGGCTAGGCTGTAGTCCCATTTATCCAGGTATTGCTGTGAGGGTATTTTGGAGATAGGATAAAGACCATCATCACTTGGCTTTTAGTAAGGGAGATTATTCTAGGTAATCTGGGTGGGCCTCATTCAGTTGGTGGAAGAGCCTCAGAGGCAGAACTGAGGCTTCCCGGAGGAAGAAACCCCACCTGGGCAAGCAGCTTCCCTGGCATGCTCGTGGTGGCTAGCACCTTGGATTCAGAACTTCCTCTCAGCCCCCAGGGTCACACAAGTCAATTACTGGCTGTTACTCTCCTAGTGTATCTCTCCTGTGGTTCTGTTTCTCTGATTGAGCCCTGACTGATATTCCTCCCAATCTGGGGGTCCTAGAAACTGGTATGTCACTGAGTGGCAGGCAAAACTTGGCATTTTCTGCTAAAACAAATTTTTCTGGCGCACAGAAAGCAAAAACTCTTGTGGGAACTAAAAAGCAGAAGCATGATCCAGTTGGAAGCAGGCAACCCTGTGGCCATGGGTCTCCGCTCAGCCCCACCATGTCCCCAGGCTCTGGGTACAGATCCCCAAGTTTTCAAAGGATCCCCAAGCCTTCAAATACCAGGAACCAATCTCTCACTAAAGTATGTCTGTATGATTCTCAGATATCTCAGGGAAACTGGGTCTGCATTATTTACTGGGACGGGGGACAAGCTCAACTACTACTAAGTACTATGAGGTGACGTGGGAGAGGTGACTAGGTGCTGATAGCTTGTTGTCTCTCCAGGGGACCCCTCAGAGAAGGTGGTATCTGAGTGGAGATCTGAGTAACAGCAGCAGTGAGGAGAAATGTTCAAGTGTCAGAAAGGGGCCCGAGGTGTCCCAGGAGAGCAGGCAAAGGACAAGTAGCCTTTGGATGCCATGAGAGATGGGGAGCCACTGAAAGGTTTCAGCCAGGAGGAACAGTGCTGGAATGTATGCTTTCAGAAGGCCCCCGGCTTCTATGGCCACTGTAGTAGATTAGGCAGTGGCAGCAGTAGTGGAGACAGGAGTCACGAAGTGGCTGATCAGGGATTCCTACTGCGGTTATTAAAAGGATGCAGTGATGCACTTCCAGGTGAACCTGTCTGCTGCCTGATGGTTGAGACCACGATGCAACTAAGAGTCTTTCTTCTTTGAATCCCACCTAAACTTTAGGTTTGTTCAGTGTAATCCTATCAGTAAGTCAACAAATATTTGTAGACTATTACTGTGTATGAGGCAACAGGTACAAGGTCTGAGTCCTCCCTTCATATTTATGTGTAAAATAGATATTTTGTAAATAAGTATGAACGATGACAGTCATAGTGTAATGAGCATTATGAAAATTCAAGATGCTGTGGAAACACAACTGGCATGTCTTATTTGGACTGGGAGGTGTGGCAGAAAGTGCCAGTTGCCCCCAAATACCTACTGTTTCCTTCACCTCATTACTAACAGGACACACAGCTGCCCAAAATGAAAACATGGACGTGATGTGGCCGGTGACCAGGTTTTGGCCCACAGGCTGGACATCAGTGATGTGCACCTTTTGTGGGTCCCTCCCCTCCCCTTCCTTTCTCCTGCTGGCTGCAACGTGAATGGGGTGGCCAGCCTCTGCACCCCAGGTTGCAGGGTACCTCCCTGGGAAAGATGAACAGGGTTAGAGGAGCAGGACCCCTCTGCATGGCAGAGCCACCAGCCAGCCAGGACTTTTACATCAGAGCAAAGTTCTCTCCTGGTTCAGCCACAGCTCATTTGGATCTGTTTAGAAGCCAGACCTCATCCTAACTGGTACAGAGGTCAGAGCAGTGTCCTTGAGGAAGTGATGCCTAGATGGAGACCAGGAGCCTGAAAAGGAACTCACACACTGCAGAAGCTCTGAGGTCGGCATGCCCGTGGACGGAGAGAAATCGGGTGGCTGAAGTGCAGAAAGGAGAGGAAGAGCGGGCCGGAACATGCTGGGCCTTGTTGGGTCACATTAGGGAGTTCGGGTCTCAGCCATAGAAAGCTTCTTGTTTATGGATTAGTTCTCCTCTCCTTTTCTCTCAGGGGTTGAAGTCATGGAACAAGCCCAGGATTAAAGGTCCAGGGATCTGGGTTCTGGGCCCAGCTTTATTGCTCATGCTGTGATCTTGTTTTCCTTCATGATTAATGGGAATCATTTCTGCCCTACTAAGCCATAGGGTCTCGGAGTGACTCAAAGGAGATAACAGCTAATCAGTTACTGTGCACTTAGAACACACCAGAGACTGATTCAGTGCCTCACATGCACTAAATCTATGAGGTTTGTCCCACTTTATGGATGAGGAAACTGAAGCATACCTAGGAGAAAACTCACAGAAATTCTCAGAGCTAGTACGTGGCCGTGCTGGGACTCTTGCTCAGGCAGTCGGAGGCTATGCTGCCTCTTCTATACTTTGACCGGAGTCTTTGGGAAAACAGGTCTGAAGATAGTTTCACTCTGGTACAAAGGGCTGTCTTTTTTTTTTTTTATTAAGGTATCATTGATATACACTCTTGTGAAGGTTTCACAAGAAAAACAATATAGTTATTACATTCACCCTTATTACTGAGTCCCCCCACACCCCATTGCTTGCAGTCACTGTCCATCAGTGTAGTAAGATGCCACAGAGTCCCTACTTGTCTGCTCTGAGCTACACTGTCTTCCCCGCGACCCCGCACACACCATGTGCACCAAACATAACCCACATTCTTCTCCCTCCCTCCCCATCCACCCTCTCCCACCCCTCCCCTTTGGTAACCACTAGTCCCTTCTGGGAGTCTCTGAGTCTGCTGCTATTTTGTTCCTTCAGTTTTGCTTTGTTATACTCCACAAATGAGGGAAATCATTTGGCACTTGTCTTTCTCCACCTGACTTATTTCACTGAGCATAATACCCTCCAGCTCCATTCATGTTGTTGCAAATGATAGGATTTGTTTCTTTCTTATGGCTGATTAGTTTTCCATTGTGTATATGTACCACCTCTTCTTTATCCATTCATCTACTGATGGACACTTAGATTGCTTCCATTTCTTGGCTATTGTAAATAGTGCTGTAATAAACACAGGGGTGCATATGTCTTTTTGAATCTGAAAAGTTGTTTTCTTTGGGTAAATTCCTAGGAGTGGAGTTCCCGGGTCGAATGGTATTTCTATTTTTTGTTTTTTGAGGAACCTTCATATTGCTTTCCACAATGGTTGAACTACTTTACATTCCCACCAGCAGCGTAGGAGGGTTCCCCTTTCTCCACATCCTCACCTTGAATATTTATATTCAAGAGATTTTGGCCTATGTTTTCTTCTAAGAGTTTTATGGTTTCATGACTTACATTCAGGTCTTTGATCCATTTTGAGTTTACTTTTGTGTGTGGGGTTAGACAATAATCCAGTTTCACTCTCTTACATGTATCTGTCCAGTTTTGCCAGCACCATCTGTTGAAGAGGCTGTCATTTTCCCATTGTATATCCATGGCTCCTTTATCATATATTAATTGACCATATGTGGTTGGGTTTATATCTGCGCTCTCTAGTCTGTTCCATTGGTCTATGGGTCTGTTCTTGTGTCAATACCAAAGTGTCTTGATTACCGTGGCTTTGTAGTAGAGCTTGAAGTTGGGGAGCATAATCCCTCCAGCTTTATTCTTCCTTCTCAGGATTGCTTTGGCTATTCAGGGTCTTTTGTGGTTCCATATTAATTTTAGAACTATTTTCTCTAGTTTGTTGAAGAATGCTGTTGTTATTTTGTTAGGAATTGCATTGAATCTGTAGATTGCTTTAGGCAGGATGGCCATTTTGACAATATTAATTCTTCGTATCATGAGCATTGGATGTGTTTCCATTTATTGGTATCTTCTTTAATTTCTCTCATGAGTGTCTTGTAGTTTTCAGAGTGTAGGTCTTTCACTTCCTTGGTTCAGTTCAAAGGGCTTAGTTTTAATAATGAAAGCCAACCAATCTATCCACTGCAAACAAGGAAAATATTCCATGTTCTACTCTGTGGTTCTTAGGTAATAAAATTGATGCCTTCTGGATAATAACTGTTAAGAGATTCTGTAAGATGTACTGAAGGACTTGGCAAATAAAACCCTAATTACAGCCTTTCCCCCTTTCTCGGCCTTTGCTCAAAATATCTCTAATGACGAGGCACCGTGCCGACACTTCTTTGCCGTGCTAGAGCCCGCACTGGTGTACTGAGAAGGAAATCAACAAATAAGTACAAAGACAGTCATGCTAACACATTGCTACTTTTCCTAGAAATTTCAAATTTCAAGTTGAAATATTTTGAAAATTGATTTCCCTGAACCCGTTAAGGGACAGGTGTCATTCACTGGACTCTTGGGCCATTAAGCACAAGGCAGAGTACAAAGGCTCAGAGGAAGGTCTGCAGACACCTCCTCAAAGATGGTCAGTGGGAGTTCCAAAAGGTCCTACAGAGCTGAAGGGTCTGCAACAAAGGCCCAGGGACTACATGACAGAAACTGCACTTAGCAGAGAAAACACTTGCGAGGAGAGGGGCCAGTTCATGGGACAGCCAAGCCACAAGCGATTCTAAAGGCGCACGTGTGGATGCCATCAGCCGGCTGCTCTGCCAGTGAGGAACGACTTCCCGACCTGGAATCCCTAACTTCTGTCCATATGGCTCTCTTTCTAGTTGTGGGGCTTACATGGTGGCATTACTGCAACTTCTCACAGAGCAAGGGAAGGATCAGGATACTTCAAGAGCTCAGTGCAGATGCTTTCCTAGCTCAAGAAACCCACATTGCTGTCATCTCCAAAATGTGCCTGGCAAAAAAGAGAAATATTGTCACTTCTTATTCACTGTTCCTGATCCTTAGGACCTCAGAGAAAAGCCAGGATGAAAGGTGAAGATACTGTCATATTTTGGTCCTACCCTTGTGGAAGATACAATATATAATGAATTGAACTGTATTCCACCAAAAAAGTCCTAAGCACTGGAACCTGTAAATTTGACTTTATTTGGAAACAGAGTCTTTGCAGATGAGATTAGGTTAAGACAAGGCCACAGTGGATTAGAGGGTCCTATATATCTATGATTAATCCAGTATAACTGGTATCCTCAAAGAAGATATGGACACAGATAGAGACATAGGGAGGATGACCATGTGGAGGAGGCAGACACTGGAGCAATGCAGCCACGAGCCAAGCAAGACCGGGGTCCCCAGAGGCTGAAAGAGGCAAGGGAGGATCCTCCCCTCGGAGCTGCAGAGGAGCCCTGCCCTGCCCATACCTTGATTTCAGACTTCTGGCCTCTAGAACTGGGAGGGAATAAAGTTCTTTTGTTTTATGCCATGTAGTTTGTGGTGTTTGTCACAGCAGCCCTAGGAAACTAACACAGAAGATGGACTAATTTTGGACCTAAGAAAAAGCTCTCTAGGTGTGCCCAGCATAGCCAATCCTTCCATCAGCCGGAAATCCAGGGGCGGGGAGGGGAGGGCCAGCGGGAGCTCATGCAGGCAGTCCGGTAGGGCCGGGATCAAGCTCAGGTCTCTGGGGTCATCTGGGGTCTGCGTTCTCTCCCACCAGCTCAGGCCCCTGACTCCATCTAAACACTGGAAACAACACAGCCTTTCCTGGCGGGCGATGGGCCGCCATGTGAATTAGTGTTTCATTAACATGACATTTTCACTCAATCATGAAGCTTTTTGTTTGGGGCTTAATCGCAGTTACTTTTGCTTATTTATTTCCCTCCACTCCTGGTCCCTGCAAGTTAACATTGGAGGGATCTTACCGCAGCACTCTTCTATCCTGGGACAGAGGGTGGGGGAGATGTCAGGCTTCTTATCCTTATAGTTAAGGCGATCCCATATCCCAGTTTGTCCAATTTACATCTGTTGCTCTGTTCTAATTACTGACAGCGCCCCACTGCACTCTCAGAAGTGTCCCATTTTAGACAATTAATTATGGAGTTACCTTCCTTATAATGCTATATATGATGTTCACAAATGTTTTATACAGCTTGATGAGATGGAAAAAAATGCAGGACTAGAGATAAGGAGACTCCTATTCCTGTCCAGAAAATTTTAGGGGCAGATAGTAACTGAGCACACATGCCGGAAGATAGTGTTTGGTAAGTCTGGGAAAGTACACAGCCAGCCACGGCGTGGAGTGCAGGGGCCCCAGGGAGTTGGGAGACAGGCTTAGGGTTTAGAGCTGTGCTAGACCATGCTCGGCTGTTCAGGCTGTGATAAGACTTTGCTATTTATTCTGAATGATATGTGTGGACACCAGCAGAGGACTCTGAGCACAGTAAAGGGAGTAAAAACAGGAAGGCTACTAGACAGTTTAGGTAAGAGATGGGCTGAGAGTAGACTGGCAGTTGAAGAGTGGACAAGTGACTGCGCTTGGAGCTGATAGCATTTACTTGGGCTGGACGTGGGCAGACAGAGTCAAGGATGATTCCCAGGTTTAGAATGGGAACACTGCCAGGAGATGGGGGGTGGGGATCAGGATAAAAGATCCAATTTGGACACATTACATCTGAGAATGTGCCGTAGCCCACTTGAGCATGAATGGGTCTATGCCTGCAGTCGTGACCCCCTCAGCCCTTAGGATAGCTGGGTAGGGCCCAGGGCAGCCAAAACCTGGCTCCCATTCACCCCTTGCCAGGACTGGCTGCCATTAGCTGTAAACTGTAAATCCTCATCCATTTATGTATGCAATATGTGTATGGATATTATCATTTACCAGGTGTGCTATGTCAAAAAAGTTTTTGAGTACTGGTATTAAAAGGCCAAATGGAGCAATCAGGTAGGAATTTAGGGCTTGGGAGAGGAGTCAGCTCAAAGGACAAAGATTTGGAGTTGTCACTGTCCAGATGGTCTTTAAAGTCCGAGGACAGGGTGAGATTGTGGAGAGAAAAGTGGACCCCGTACAGAACCCTAAGGCACTCTCAATGTCAGACCATGTCAGGAGGCGCAGGGTGGGGGAGACCGTAGCAAAGGAGAAGGAAGACAGACTGGAGTGTGTCTTCGTCTACTCAGGCTACCTAACAAAACAGCACAGACTGAGGGCTTAAACAGACATTTATTTTCTCTCAGTTTGAGGCCTTAAGTCCAAGGTCAAGGTACCATCACAGGTGGTTCCAGGTGAGACCTCTCTTCCTGGCTTGTAGACTGTCACCTTCTGGCTGTGTGCTCACACAGTCTTTCCTCGGTGCAGAGATGTCTGGTATCTCTTCTTATGAAGTCACCTGTCCTATAGGATTGGGGCTGTGCCCTTATAATCTTAATTATCTCATTAAAGGCCCTATATCCAAATAGTCACACTGGGGATTGGGGCTTAAACATGAATTTGGTGGCACAATCCAGTCTATAACAGAGTAAGTTACAGAATAAAGCAGAGGTAAAGATGTGGAGACGTAAGTGTAGATAACTCAAGTTTTGCCACGAAAATAAGTAGAGAAATAAGGCCGTAACTGACAAGGAAGGCAGTGGGGTCAAGAGAGGACCCAGAGGCACCCCCTTAGCACTCCCACCACACACAGGAGGTACAAGATCCAAGGCTGACACTGAGTGCTAAGTTCTGGATTTTTAGCAAGTCAGAGAATGCCATGCAATGCACTTGGGGAGCAAGTAAGCAAGGCCCTTTGTTGCCACTTCCTCCTTGGAGTTCCAGGTGTACCTTGTTCTGCCTTCCCCACCTTGCAGAAGCTCCAGAATTTACCAACAAGGAAGGAAGGACGAGCTGGCCTTCCAGACTGCAGAGTTGGCTCTCATTTGGGCAAGTGAGGAGCTCTTCACACTGCTTTCATTTACCCAAGAAACACTAAGTCTCTTCTGGGTGATGCTGGGTATAGTGTGCTAGGCAAGGCACGATTCAGACTTAGTGCCCACCCTCAAGGTGCTCCGAGGCTGGTGGGGGACCAGCACCATAGAACTGTGAGCTATGTGACGTACTTCCTACTACCAACCGCAAGGATTCAGAAGGAAGGCTTAGAAAGTTTGCCTCGGGGCCTGGGTATCCTGTGTTCATATTCTGCTGGAGCAGATGATTTAGGATGATGTGCGCATATTTCAGCTACTCTGTATAGAAGGCGTGGTGGGGTTAATTATGAGTTCAGCATCAGATTTATGCCAAATAGGTTCAAGATGGGTAAAGCCAGTTGCAGTGTTCAGTAAATATTTATTTACACTGCAAGGAGGTAAATGATCACCTTTCCTTAAAGAAACTGGAACTGACCTGATTAAGGCCACTTCACTGGTAAGAGCCAGGCCTCAGACTCATGCTTTCTGTGTTCTGCTATTCTGAGTGTCAGCAATAGAAACAGCCACCCTTCTATAGAGCACTTACTCTGTGTTATTTATGGGACTGAGCATTTTACACACAGGCTCTCAATCCTCATTTAAGCCACCACGCTAGGTGTCATTATTCTTATTTTACAGAAGATGTTAGCAAAGTTCTGCAGGTTTGAGTAATGTGCCCAAGGTCGTGGAATCAATCCAAGTTTGAAGGCCATTCTCCTAAGCACTTGCCACCAGCTCTGTCCCTTAAGACAATTCTGAGCTAGAGGTGAAGATGGAGCCAGAAATCTAACCTAAGACTGAGTTAAGTTCTCTGGGTCTTCCTGAAGGACAAAACCATGGAGTACATTTACTCACATCTGCTCCTCTAAGTCACACTCTAACCGTAAGCTCTCGACACTGGGAACTAATCTGAGGGTACAAAGTAAGGCTTTTCCCCCTTTTACTTCTCAAAGCAATACAAGCTCACTGTGGAAAATTTGCCAACTACAAAAAAAGTATATTCTTCAAAAAATAAAAAATAGAATTACCATATGTTCCTACCATTACACTTCTAGGTACATACCCCACAAAGTTAAAAGGAACTTGAGCAGATTATTTGTGCATCCATGTTCACAGCAGCATTATTCACAATAAGTCAAAAGGTGGAAGCAACCCAAGTGTCCACTGATGGAATGGATAAACAAAATATGGTCCATATACGCAATGTAATATTATTAATCCTTTAAAAGGCAAGAAATTTGGCACATGCTACACTATGGATGAGCCTTGAGGACTTCATGCTAAGTGAAATGAGCAAGTCACAAAAGGACAAATATTATGATTCCACTTATCTGAGGCTACCTAGAGTAGTCAAATGCAGAGACAGAGTAGAATGGTGGTTTCCAGGGGCTGGAGGAGGGGGAATGGGGTGTTACTGTTTAATGGGTACAGTTATGGTTTGCAAGATAAAAAAGGTCTGGTGATGGATGGGTGGTGATGCTGGCACAACAGTGTAGATGTACTTGATGCCACTCAACTGGACACTTATAAATTAATTGGTAAATTTTATGTTACATGTATTTTACCACAAAAAAGTATAAAGAAATGGAAAAATTACCCATGATGTCTCAGTGCAACTCTATTGATATGTTGGCACTGTGCCTTCTGACTCTTTTTTTCTAATCCTAACCTTTTGATAGGTATTTTTACAGCTTTCTCTCTTGTACAGTATAGGAAGCTGCTTTTGCATAGTTGTGGGACCCAACGGGGCCATTTTAAGCTATCCCATCAGACGTAGAGCTCTGATGCGTATGCATATGAATATTATGTTGTGGCCTGGTAGCCCAGACTCTCAATAAAAATGGAACTCACAACACACAATCACGGGGATTCTGGGCCCCTTGTTATCCTGACTCCACTTTCTGTGACTGAAAGATCACTGAACCATCATCAGGATTCTGCTTAAACTTCTCTAGCAGCAGCCACCTCACTACCAGGGGCAGCCCATTCCATTTTAGAATCACACACATCCAACCCCTCCACTCTCCTCATTTTACAGACAGCAGAAAGATCAAAACCATAGACCTCATCCTCAGAAAGCTGACGTCTTCTCTCTTTTCTTTCCAAATAAAGTCTTTACGACAGGCTGCAAACTGGTAGTCCGTGGGATAAACCTACCTGGAAGTTTAATTTTATCTGGCACAGGTTTTAAAAACCTGTTATTTCTGTTAAATATCTAGAATTCTAGGTTCCCTATTAATGCCCACTCTTCCACAACTGGCTGCAGCGGCGAGGACGAGCTTGCCATCGTCCTCTCCACCCTGTTCTCTTAAAGCAGGCGCTGGGCTGTTGTTCAGATACTGCACTGGCCCCTGGAGCATTTAAGGTGGATCCCTGATTTTAAAGAAACCTTCAGGTCAAGGAAACGCGCTTAGGGAGTGTCGTCGGGGCAGGGGCCCGGGTCGGATTCGTTCCATCCCAGACAAGGCCACGCCTCCCGCTGGGCTGGGGGCGCCCCGGGGTCGGACCGATCCCGGCGGGGACATCTGCACGGATCCGCGACCTTCCGTCTGGGCTCCCAACACCGCGGACCACCGCCCGCACCCAGGCCGGCGGCGGCCTTGGCGCTGCTCCGACGCGTCTCGCACCAGCTCACGACGCAGGCGGGCCCTGCGCGTCCGCGGTTTCTGTGTCTCCGCCGGTACCGTGGGGCGACACCTACCTGCCGGGCTACCGCGCCCGGTGCTCCGTCGGCGCCCGGTCGGGGCCCGTGTCTGGCGGAGCCAACTAGCGGACGGTGAGGCTGCCGGCGCGTCTAGCCGGGTGGGCGGCCTCCTCACCACGTGGCCGGAGAGGCCTTGGCAACGTCCAGCGCTGGCCCGGCGGCCCCAAACCGGCCGGGGGTCGCGCAGCCCGAGCCGCTCTCTGCGGGAGCCTGCGCATGCGCACCGACATGGCGTCCGGGAGGGCCAGAGCCGAGATGGGTCGAACCACTGCGCGAAGGGGAGAGGGAGCGTTGGAGGGAGTGAGGGAGGATGGAGGGAGGAATAAAAGGCCAAGGTAGGACCCCGGATTGGACTTGAATCTATGAGCTCGCGGCCGCGGAATCCAGCAGAGACACTCGGGTTGCCGCCGATTTAGCGCTGAGGTTCTCCTTAATCTCTCACCCCCGCGGCCTGCATAGGTGGGCCCGGGAGGACAGGCCCGCGGGGGCTGCGCAGGCGCAGCGAGACCGCAGCATGGCGTCCCGGCCTAAGCGGCGTGTCGTGGGAAGCGCGGTCCCGCGCGGCGAGGAGGAGGAAGGTAAAGTGCAGGATGAGCACGAAGACGACGAGGACAGTGACGAGGACGAGGATGAGGATGAAGACGACGAGAGTGTCGACGAGGTGAGAGACGTACGCGACCTCGGTTTGCTGTACATCTGGGAAAACACTTTCCCGGCAACCAGAGCCTTGGGCAGGTGCGCGCTGCCCGGAAAAGGGCCTCCCAAGGGGCGGGGACGGTAAGGGCCCGACTCAGGTCCCCTCTAGTGTTTTCCACGCCGCAGCCGCAGACACTGTTCCCAAAGGCCCTACCGGGTTGGCCCGGCCTCCTCGCGCCCCCGGACAAAGCCCTCCGCGCCTTCTCGGGCCTTTGGGCCTCGGGCCGGAGCCTCGGTTCGCCGGGCGCCCTGCACTCGCTGCGCCCGCCCCACGCCCGCGGCCCTCTGTCCGTCCCTCCCGAGAGCCGGTTCACGCGCTCTTCATGCTGCGCTGTTGCCCTCGTTTCGGTCTCAGCTGAGCTGGGATTTCCTGCTTCCCTGGGCTGCTGACCCTGCCCCTCTCGCCAAGTTCGGGTGCTACGTTCTCATAGAAATGGGCTCCTTTCTTCAGAACAGCCCCTACCAGGGTGCTGGCGTTAGAGGTGCTCAGTATTTGGTGAATGAATAATCAGGAGGGAATGGTCCTTCAGACACCGAATGCCTACTAGGTACCGCAAACTTAACACGGTCCAAAGCATAATTCGTAATTCATGTCCCTGCTCCTAGTCTTCGCCTTTTCAGTAAATGGCCCCCACAAGCACCAGTTGCTCAAACCCAAACTTGAAAGTTATAATTAATTCCTCCCCTTTCCCACATTTACAGTCTGTCAGTAAATCCTGTTAGCTTTACCTTCAATGTCCAAACACTTCTCATCATTGATTCTGCAACCATAGTTCACACCTGCATCTTCTCTTGCTTTGAATCCTGTAGAAACTTTTTTTTTGGTATCATTAATGTACGATTACATGAGCACCGTTATGGTTACTAGACTCCCCCCATTATCAAGTCCCCCCCACATACCCCATTACAATCACTGTCCATCAGTGTAGTAAGACGCTATAGAGTCACTACTTGTCTTCTCTGTGCTATACTGCCTTCTCCCTGCCCCGCCCCCCTACATTATGTGTGCTATTTGTAATGCTCCTTTTTCCCCCTTATTCCTCCTTTCCCTCCCATCCTCCCCAGTCCCTTTCCCTTTGGTAACTGTTAGTCCATTCTTGGGTTCTGCGATTCTGCTGCTGTTTTGTTCCTTCAGTTTTCCTTTGTTCTTATACTCCACAGATGAGTGAAATCATTTGGTACTTGTCTTTCTCCACCTGGCTTATTTCACTGAGCATAATACCTTCTAGCTCCATCCATGTTGTTGCAAATGGTAGGATTTGTTTTCTTCTTATGGCTGAATAATATTCCACTGTGTATATGTACCACATCTTCTTTATCCATTCATCTACTGATGGACACTTAGGTTGCTTCCATTTCTTGGCTGTTGTAAATAGTGCTGCAATAACCATTGGGGTGCATATGTCTTTTTCAAACTGGAGTGCTGCATCCTTAGGGTAAATTTCTAGAAGTGGAATTCCTGGGTCAAATTTGCATTTCTCTGATAACTTGCGATGTGGAGCATCTTTTCATGTGCCTGATGGCCATCTGAATTTCTTCTTTGGAGAACTGTCTGGTCAGATCCTCTGCCCATTTTTTAACTAGATTATTTGCTTTTTGTTTGTTGAGGTACGTGAGCTGTTTATATATTTTGGATGTGAACTCCTTATCGGATATGTCATTTATGAATATGTTCTCCCATACTGTAGGATGTCTTTTTGTTCTACTGATGGTGTTCTTTGCTGTACAGAAGCTTTTTAGTTTAATATAATCCCACTGGTTCATTTTTGCTTTTGTTTCCCTTGCCTGGGGAGATAATGTTCATGAAGAAGTTGCTCATGTGTATGTCCAAGAGATTTTTGCCTATGTTGTTTCCTAAGATTTTTATGGTTTCGTGACTTACATTCAGGTCTTTGATCCATTTTGAGTTTACTTTTGTGTATGGGGTTAGACAATGATCCAGTTTCATTCTCTTACATGTATCTGTCCAGTTTTGCCAACACCAGCTGTTGAAGAGGCTGTCATTTCCCCATTGTATATCCATGGCTCCTTTATCGTATATTAATTGACCATATATGGTTGGGTTTATATCTGGGTTCCCTAGTCTGTTCCATTGGTTTATGGGTCTGTTCTTGTGCCAGTACCAAATTGTCTTGATTATCTTGGTTTTGTAGTAGAGCTTGAAGTTGGGGAGCATCATTCCTCTAGCTTTATTCTTCCTTCTCAGGATTGCTCTGGCTATTCGGAGTCTTTTGTGATTCCATATGAATTTTAGAACTATTTTCTCTAGTTCATTGAAGAATGCTGTTGTTATTTTGATAGCAATTGCATTGAATCTGTATATTGCTTTAGGCAGGATGGCCATTTTGACAATATTATTTCTTCCTTCCCAAGAGCATGGGATGAATTTCCATTTATTAGTGTCCTCTTTAATTTCTCTTAAGAGTGTCTTGTAGTTTTCAGGTATAGGTCTTTCACTTCCTTGGTAGGTTTATTCCTACGTATTCTATTTTTTTTGATGCAATTGTGAATAGAATTGTTTTCCTGATTTCTCTTTCTGCTAGTTCATTGTTAGTGTATAGAAATGCCACAGATTTCTGTGTATTAAGTTTGTATCCTGCAACTTGCTGAATTCAGATATTCTAGTAGTTTTGGAGTGGATTCTTTAGGGTTTGTTACGTATAGTATCATGTCATCTGCAAACAGGGACAGTTTGACTTCTTCCTTACCAATCTGGATGCCTTTTATTTTTTTGTGTTGTCTGATTGCTGTGGCTAGGACCTCCAGTACTATGTTGAATAAAAGTGAGGAGAGTGGGCATCCTTGTCTTGTTCCTTATCTTAGGGGAAAAGCTTTCAGCCTATCACTGTTAAGTATAGTGTTGGTGGTGGGTTTGTCATATATGGCGTTTATTATGTTGAAGTACTTGCCCTCTATACCCATTTTGTTGAGAGTTTTTATCATGAATTGATGTTGAATTTTGTTGAATGCTTTTTCAGCATCTATTGAGATGATCATGTGGTTTATGTCCTTTTTGTTGTGGTGGTGGATTATGTTGATGGATTTTTGAATGTTGTACCATCCTTGCATCCCTGAGATGAATCCCACTTGATCATGGTGTGTGATTCTCTTGATGTATTTTTGAATTCAGTTTGCTAATATTTTGTTGAATATTTTTGCATCTATGTTCATCAGCGATATTGGTCTGTAATTCAATTTTCTTTTTTGTGGTGTCTTTGCCTGGTTTTGGCATTAGAGTGATGCTGGCTTCATAGAGTGAGTTTGGGAGTATTCCCTTCTCTTCTGTTTTTTTGGAAAACGTTAAGGAGAATGGGTATTATGTCTTCTCTAAATGTCTGATAAAATTCAGTGGTGAGTCCATTTGTCCCAGAAGTTTTGTTCTTATGTGGTTGTTTGATTACCAATTCAATTTCGTTGCTGGTAATTGGTCTGTTTAGATTTTCTGCTTCTTCCTTGGTCAGTCTTGGAAGGTTGTATTTTTCTAGAAAGTTGTCCATTTCTTCTAAGTTATCCAGTTTGTTAGCTTATAGATTTTCATAGTATTCTGTAATAATTCTTTGTATTTCAGTGGTGTTCATAGTGATTTTTTCCTTTCTCATTTCTGATCCTATTTATGTGTGTAGATTCTCTAGGGGTTTATCTATTTTGTTTATTTTCTCAAAGGACCAGCTCTTGTTTTCATTAAATTTTTCTATTTTATTCTCAATTTTATTTACCCTCCTGCTGACTTTGGGCCTCATTTGTTCTTTTTCCAGTTTCAATAATTGTCAATTTAGACTATTCATTTGGGATTTTTCTTCTTAAATATGCCTGAATTGCTATATACTTTCTTCTTAGAACTGCTTTTGCTGCGTCCCACAAAAGTTGGGGCTTTGTGTTGTTCTTGTCATTTGTCTCCTTATATTGTTTGATCTCTGTTTTAATTTGGTCATTATCCATTGATTATTTAGGAGCATGGTGTTAAGCCTCCATGTGTTTGTGAGCCTTTCTGTTTTCTTTGTACAATTTATTTCTAGTTTTATACCTTTGTGATCTGAGAAGATGATCTGAAATCTTTGTGATGTGAAATCAAAAAGATCTCAGTCTTTTTTAATTTACTGAGGCTCTTTATGGCCTAGTATGTGGTCTATTCTGGAAAATGTTCTGTGTGCACTTGAGAAGAATGTGTATCCTGCTGCTTTTGGTTGTAGAGTTCTGTAGATGTCTGTTAGGTCCATCTATTCTAGAGTGTTGTTCAGTGCCTCCGTGTCCTTACTTATTTTCTGTCTGGTGGATCTGTCCTTTGGAGTGAGTGGTATGTTGAAGTCTCCTAGAATGAATGCATTGCCTTCTATTTCCTCCTTTACTTTTGTTAGTATTTCTTTCACATATGTTGGTGCTCCTGTATTGGGTGCATATATATTTATAATGTTTATATCCTCTTGTTGGACTGACCCCTTTGTCATTATGTAATGTCTTTCTTTATCTCGTTACTTTCTTTGTTTTGAAGTCTGTTTTGTCTGATCCAAGTACTGCAACACCTGCTTTTTTCTCCCTATTGTTTGCATGAAATATTTTTTTCCATCCCTTCACTTTTAGTCTGTATATCTTTCAGTTTGAGGTGAGTCTCTTGTAAGCAGCATATAGATGGGTCTTGCTTTTTTATCCATTCTATTACTCTGTATCTTTTGATTGGTGCATTCAGTCCATTTACATTTAGGGTGATTATCGATAGATACGTATTGCCATTGCAGGCTTTGGATTCATGGTTATTACCAAAGGTTCAAGGGTAGCTTCTTTACTATCTAACCATCTAACTTAACTCACTTATTACACTATTCTAAACATGATGATTCTTGATTTCTCTCCCTTCTTTTCCTTCCTCCTCTACTCTTTATATGTTAGGTCTTTTATTCTGTACTCTTTTGTGTTTCCATTGACTGCTTTTGTGGATAGCTGATCTTATTTTTTGCCTTTAGTTAGTATTTGGTTGGTCTGCTTTCTTTGCTGTGATTTTATTTTCTCTGGTGACATCTGTTTAGCCTTAGGAGTACTTCCATCTAGAGCAGTCCCTTTTAAAATACCCTGTAGATTGGTTTGTGGGAGGTAAATTCCCTCAACTTTTGCTTATCTGTGAATTGTTTAATCCCTCCTTCAAATTTAAAGGATAATCTTGCTGGGTACAGTATTCCTGGTTCAAGGCCCTTCGATTTCATTGCATTAAATATATCATGCCATTCTCTTCTGGCCTGTAAGGTTTCTCTTGAGAAGTCTGATGATAGCCTGATGGGTTTTCCTATGTAGGTGATGTTTTTTCTCTCTCTGGTTGCTTTTAACACCCTGTCCTTGTCTTTGATCTTTGCAGTTTTAATTATTATATGTCTTGGTGTTGTCCTCCTTGAGTCCCTTGTGTTGGGAGATCTGTGGGCTTCCATGGTCTGAGAGACTATTTCCTCCTCCAGCTTGGGGAAGTTTTTTCTTCAAAGACACTTTCTACCCCTTTTTCTCTCTCTTCTTTTTCTGGTACCCCTATAATGTGAATATTGTTCCATTTGGATTGGTCACACAGTTCTCTTAATACTCATTTATTCTTAGAGATCTTTTATCTCTCTCTCTGCCTCAGCTTCTCTGTATTCCTGTTCTCTGATTTCTATTCCATTAACGGCCTCTTACACCTCATCCAGTCTGCTCTTAAGTCCTTCCATTGGTGGTTTCATTTCTGTTATCTCCCTCTGGACTTCATCCCTTAGCTCTTGCATATTTCTCTGCAGCTCCATCAGCATGGTTATGACTTTTATTTTGAATTCTTTTTCAGGAAGATTGGTTATATCTGTCTCGTCAGGCCCTCTCTTTGGCATTTGAGTGATTTTGGACTTGACCAGGTTCTTCTGCCTTTTCATGGCTATAGAAGTGATCGCCGGTGAGTGGCGTGTGTGTCAGCTGGGAGAACATTCCTTCCTGCTTGCTGGTGGCCTTGCCCTTCTGCGCTGCCTGTGCTGGTTAACCGCACACAGGTTGCAGTCCCTGGGTTAATCCCCTGAGCTGCCATGGGTGGGGTGGTCCTTGGGTTTAGCCTAGGGCACTGCCAGGTGTCGCAGGCAGGTGGTGTGTGTTCTGTGAGAATGGCGCCCCTTCATGCCTTGCAGACTTTGTGCCAGCTTCCTCTGCCTGTGCTGGGCAGCTGCACCCAGGGGGTTGCCTGTGGGTCTGGCTGGGTTAGCTGTGTGCTGGGAGAAGACTATGTGAGGTTGCTGTGGGCAGGGTTGCTCCCCGGCTGGTCCGCAGCAATGGCGGGTCAGCTGGTTTGCTTGCAGTGCTAGTGGGGAGGAATGAACGGCAGGCTGCTTATCACCATGAAGGACTTTGGAGCTGCGTTGCCACCCAAGGGGTTAGGGCGCCTGAAGTTCCTTAAGATTCCCAGCCTGCTTAGCTGAGTATGCCAGGATGGTTTTGTCCATCTGTTAAACCCTTGTCCCTTTAAGACTTTTAAAGCACTTGCTTTTCGTTTGTCCCAGGCGAGCTGGCTGTGGGGACCTGTTTGCAGTCTCAGTCTCGGGTTTTACTTTACTGTTTCTTTAATATCCGGTACACCATGCAGTGTGGTCTGTGCTCCTGGTGCAGATTACTAGGGCTGGTTATTTAGCAGTCCTGTGCTTCCACTAATTAGCGTAGTGCCCCACGCTAATTCTTCTCCTCCCGCTGGTGAGCTGGGGTGGGGGGGAGTGCTCAGGTCCCACTGAGTCACTGCTTTGTATGTTACCCTTTTTGTGAGCTGCTGGGTTCTCACAGATGTAGGTGTAACCTGGCTGTTGTACTGTATCTACTGTATCTCTTTTAGCAATAGTTGTATTTGCTGTATTTTCAAAATATATATGGTTTTGGTAGGAGATTTCTGCTGCCCTACTCATGCTGCCATCCTGAGCTACAGTCTGGTCTGTATTCACTTTTAAACTGCAGGCTTATTCATGTCTGCTCAGCTCACCTTTTCCTCTCAAGTACCTGGCATAGTGCTTGATATGTGGTGGTACTCAGCCAAATATCTGCCAAGTGAATGAAGTGTAGCCTCAAATCGATGGGCTGAATGATTCTTTAGGCAATGCCGGGGATTTCTGAAGTAATTTTGTTCTTTGCCCGACCTTACTGCAGTCAGTACGTAATTTCTTCTTTAGGACCAATATGACTGTTATATCCAGAGCAGACTTTCTCAGCATTGGAATGAGTCACTCTTGAGTGTTATGTTCTTCCCAGGCTTTTGTGTCAAATGAGGAAATGGCATGAAGGTGCTTTATAATCTGTGCAGATAGCAGTCTTGGCTATGTTTGCCCATTTTGAAACCTAGACAGTTCTTTAGGTAATGTTTTTTCATCCTTTTTCTGGTGTGTTCTATAGATATAGAGCCAAAAAGAATGGCGGTAAAGTAAAAGGGAAATCTGCCAAGTGGGAAATAATGCCTGAGTTATCCTGGAAAGTTATGTATGAAGACCTTTTTTGTGTCTTATTTACAGGAAGTGAATATTGAGTTCGAAGCTTATTCCATCTCCAATAAGGATTACGACGGAATTAGAAAATTACTACAGCAGGTATTGTCTTTTACTCTTTGATAAAAAACTTTCTCTTGCCAGAAAATCCAGGCCATTCAACACAAGTGGTGTCAAATTTTATCCTTTATTTTAGAATTCCCATTCCTACCCTCTCTCTACCTTGCCTGGAAGAAAGAATTGTTTCTCTTTGCCAGGGTGAACTCCCCTATTCGTGCCTCTGGTCCCAGACCCCTTCCTCTGATTAATGTGTTCAAGCAGTCTGTGTCCTAAAATACCCTCCCTTTCGTCTGTTGATTACTTGAGCTACTATTCTGTTTTTCTCTAATTTGCATCTGAACTCTGTGGGTGGAAGAATTCTTACATAACAGCCGTATCGCTGACTGTGCTGTTGGGTGCTTCACGACCTCGCTTGCTGCTGTGTATTCCTTCACCCAGTGTCAGATGGCTTTGGTTCTCTGCCCCCATAGTCTCCAGTGTCCTAGTCACCAGATTCTTTGGCCTTATGTCCATTCTCCTCCCTTCCCTTTCCCCTCTTTTCCTCTTCTGCCCCCACATACCTCCTAAATTAACACTGACTACCTGTTCTCCAATTCCAGTACCTTTAGCTTCCTTGATTCTTCTGGGCTTTTCCTTTCTTCTTGGGATTGCTTTTCCCAAGAATTCTAATTCTGTCACCTCACTGAAATTTCATTATTTGAATATGGAAATTAGAAGTTTCATTGCAAGTTATGCTTTGATTTTAATTTAAAATATGTTTTTTTCTCCTCTTAGCTTTTCCTAAAGGCTCCTGTGAACACCGCAGAACTAACAGACCTCTTAATTGAACAGAACCATATTGGGAGTGTGATTAAGGTAAGCAGGACAGTTGTATTTACTCTGATTAAATTAAGTCTGTATATTACCTGTTAAGTCCGTCCTGATCTATAGCACGCAGACCAGGAGCTCAAATTGGAAAGAAGTATTACTGGAGGAATGGAGACTGGTTTAGGCGGCCAGTCCACTAATGCAGTGTTACTAGGTGCAATAATACATGTAGTGGCAATGGATGGGGGTAGAAATGGGCTGATTCAGAGGGTATTTGAGAGATGAAATAGGGTGGGGCTTTTAGTGAGTGGTGGGTCTGCGAGGGAGGGGAAAGTTGGCAAGGAAGCCTCCCATGTATCTGGCTCCAGGAACCATCAGAGCAAACATGGAGGAAGATGAGGTTAGGAGGGGACATGAATTTGGATTTGTACGTCTGGGTTCAATTTGCCTGTGATACATGCAGGAGAGAGATTAAGCAGCAGCTGTTGACCGGGTCATTTTCAGCAGGCAAGTGGTAATTCAAGTCCTAGAAGTGGTTGTGACTGACCAGGGAGGGCAGGGACAGACACTGTGGTGCTGCACCATTACGTGGATGAGGAAGGTACGTGGCAGGTCCTGCTCAGGAGTCTCGGAGGAGCGACCTGAGAGGGCGTGGTATCCGGCAAAGCGAGGGAACGGAGCATTCGGCGGGGGAGGAAGCAGGCCTGAGTGAATCCTGCCGCTGCTGCTTACCGTCCTGTGGCTCTTTCAGTGATCTGCTGCTGCTTAGCAAACCGCTCTACAGCTTCGCGTCTTCGAATAGCAATAGTCATCCCTTTGGTTTGAGAATCAGCAGTTTGGACAGAGCTTGGTGAGGACAACTCTTACCTGCTGCATGTTGCTTTCCCTGCAGAAGGCCAACGGGGCTGGAGGATTCCCTTTGAAAATGGCCAGTACTGGGTCTGGCAAGTTAGTGCTGGCTCTTGGCTGGGAGCCTAGCTGTGACTCAGTGGGGTGCCAGTGACCCCAACACTGGTTGGGTACCAAGAGCAAGCAACCCAAAAGTACCAGGTGGAAGTACTTCACATTTTATGATAGTGTTATTTCTACCATTCACTTGATCGGCAGACAACAGTGGTCTATACAGGTTCAAGGGGAAGGTGCGTAGACCCTTCCTCTTGGAGGGAGGATTGTCTGGGTGGGTCGCTCATCTGAAGGGAATGTGGATCGTCTGTGGGAAATACAGTTTGCCGCAGTGATCTTAATCTGTTTCCATTTCCATCTCTGAAAATGATGATACTGGTACCTACGTCGTAGGGTGGTAAGTAAACAAATGAGCTGCTATGTAAAGTGCTTAGAACAGTGTCTGGCGCATGGCAAGGGCTCTGTGTGTAGCTATTATGGGTGCTCACTGTCCGAGCGCTGTCTAGCTTATAAAAATCAAAACAAACAACTCCACTTCAGTCTGTTTCTCTCTGCCTCGCCTTCAGCCATCTCACTTTGTTATCAAAGCCAAAATTCTTGAGAAAGTTTGTATCCATAGTTGCCACCTCTGTTCCTCCTATCACCACCGATACTCCGCTGAATTCCTGGAACTGATGGGGTCACCATCATCTTGGTTAGTAAGTACGGTGCACATGTTTCAGACCTTCTGACAACACTAGTAACCTTGTGGCACTAAATATAGAGAAAATGAGAATAACACCTCTGGTAGCTTCTTGGTAGAGCAGTGGGTCAAAGCAGGCCAGCCTACTCTCATCAGATGTGATCTCCTGACACCTGGTGGATGCCAGGGAGTCGTTTTTATCCTTGAGAAAGCTTTCTGTGTGCAGGGGGATTCAGCCTTTCATTGGATGATTACACAAGTAACTATGGTGACAGTTACGCTTCCTTGGCTTCCAGAGACACTTGAGGTGTTCCAGGGACAGAGACTTCATGCTCCTAGGAGAGGGACTGCCCTGAGCTTTGGCTGGAGCCTTTGCGACTGGGGCTTTGGACCCTTCCTTCCCCAGGGTCACAGAGGGAAGGGGTGTGGGACGGCTGTGCACTGTAGGCATGTGATTGCTTAGAGGTAGAGCTTCAGGGCCAAGGTGGTGTGTGATGAGTTGCTCAGTACTTAGGTGCCAGAGGAACTGTTGAACTGAGTGGCTTGGAAAGGTAAGGGTGGCCTGGGAGGGACCAAGGTGGGTCAGGTGGAAGGGGCTCTTGCTGGGGAGGCTGGTGGATGTGGACGGAACTGAGATGTGATTGTGACCCCAGACCCCCGAGAGGCAGACCCGGTGAGGTGTTGCCTAGGTGGTCAACAACCCGTCAAGGAGAGGAACGCTGAGCGTGCTCCAGGGGATGCTGATTGCTGTGAGCCAAGTGGCCGCTGTGGGGATTTCTTAGGGCTTGGCACTGACGGTCCTTTCTGCTTCCCACGACCGTTTGTCCACAGCAGGTGGGGACTTGATGTGCAGGGAAACTATCTGCTGTTGACCTTGGAGGACCAAGGCTGGCTTGCATAATACTTTCTCTGCACCTGTTTGCCCTCTTCCTTCATGAGTGGACATGCGCCTGGTCCCCTCACTGGAACTGTTAGTGTCTTCGAGAATTACCTTCTTATTCTCTACTTTTGTACCCTCTTGTTTTGTTGAGTTTCAGACTTCTCTCATCTTGACAGGTAGTTTTAGTTAACCTAGGCCTTACCTGAACCACCCTACCCTTCCTTGTTCCTACAGGAAGAACCTGGTGGCCTTCTACAACCAGGTTCAGCAGAAATGTTTTGTTTGAAATCTTGTGATTCCCCTTTTCCGGAGCTCCCCACTCAGTGACAGTGCCAGCTTAAATCCAAGAGCCACTTCCTCGAGGGCTCTGTTTAGTCCCTGGTCTGGTTTAACTTCCGCTCTGCTCTCTGCCCTGAGGCACACCACCGCTGGGGGCGCTTTGGCACCGCTGACCGCACCTGACTGAACCAGTCGTGCTGAAAGGTGTGGCAGAGCTTGTAAATCCCTTCCCACAGAACAAGTTCAGGGAGACAAGGAGCAGTTGTGGATGATGCTGTCCGTTGGTGGGAAAGCAGCAGCCTCCTGTCATCATTCAGCACACATTCTCTGAGGACTTCGTCTGTGCCAGGCTCCGTGCTAGGTGCTGGGGGTGCAGTGAGTGGGGTTCACGACTGGACAAGCAAAGGGGTACCACGGGAAAGAGAATGTGGACCATGATTGAGGCCCCAGGGCCAGGGCTCTGAGTGGAGGCAGGATGTTCAAGTTGGAGTTAAGCATTTTGTTTTTAATTTTGTGATTGCCTAATTTGTCACTTCCTTTCTTGCCGTCTTTTCTTCTCTCCTGCCCATGTGGTAGGGATAGGTGGCACTCAAGCATTGTTCCCTTCACCAGTGCTCGGGGACAGGCCCGTGCTCTGGAAGCATGTGAATTTTTTAGGTGAGACAGTGTTGAGGACCCACAGAAACAAGCAAGGGCTGGCTCCAGCCAAATCTTTTAGAAAACAGACTAAAATGATTTATTTCATGAGGTTTTATTTATTCTGGATTTTTAATATACTGAGAAAATCAGTATATGTTGAGACTCTAGTAGAGAAAGGTCTTGAGGATCTAGTATAAAGAAATTGAGGGCAGGATGAGATTGTCCACAGTGTAAACAGAGGAACAGACGCGCGGTGGTGGGTGGGGAGCAGACACACGGTGCCTGTGTCTGGTGCCTGACGCCTCCCTGAGGCTGCGATTATGAAACAAAGCTGAACTTAAAAAAAGTGAGAAGATAAATTTACCTCAGTTCCAAGACTTGGTATTACACTTTTTCCCAACCAAATATAAAATTGAAATATTTCTTTCTTTTTGAAATAGCAAACGGATGTTTCAGAAGACAGCGATGACGATGTGGACGAAGATGAGATTTTTGGTTTCATAAGTCTTTTAAATTTAACTGAAAGAAAGGTTGGTTTCACTGGGTGGCATCTGAATGGTTATTACTTAGACCAAAACCACTTTTATTTCAGGTTTGATGAAAGCTCTTGTATATCAGACAGTGATACCAACTGTAAGGCGGTGTGTGTGCCTGTGTAGTCTTACGGTAATCCCCGGTTCGGTCTGAAGGTGTTTTGCCTCGTTTGTTTTGAACAGTCTGTACCCAGTTACAGTAAGTGACTCCCCGTGGTAGGAGAGTCTTCTGTTTTTTCAGGAACTGATGTCCTGGTGTTGGTACTGACATGGGTGCTGTTTGTGTTGTCTCTGCAGCTATGTTCTTTGATTCTGAAGCTTCATTGCTTCTTGAATTTGAGGGCATTTACATTTATTTGTGTTTTTATTCACCTTTTTATTGACTCACTGATGAGTTGTAATCAAAAGTAAAAACCTGTGACTGTATCCTCAGAATATAACGCAGGTCATGTTTTATCTTTAGTTTTTAGATGATTTTTCCAGTTATGTCCATCTGTCTTTATGAGATGGCCTAGGATTGCTATTCCAGTGGATGAGTATTTGTATAATCCTCTCTTAACCTTAACATGAGAGGGTAAATAGCCGGTTGTAGTTACCATGGAGAAATGCATAAGCAGTCAACATGGAAGACAGAAGATTTTAAAGGCTGTATGACAAGAAACTGCCTTACCTGTAGGATAAAAAGTGACAGCTCTCACTTTCAAGTTTTCTCCTGTAAGTGATGGCTTGTAATAAAGAGCAAGCCTTCTCTTTGCTTCCTAGGGTACCCAGTGTGCTGAACAAATTAAAGAGTTGATCTTAAGCTTCTGTGAGAAGAACTGTGAAAAGAGCATGGTTGAACAGCTGGACAAGCTTTTAAATGACACCACCAAGCCTGTGGGCTTTCTACTAAGTGAAAGATTCATTAACGTCCCTCCACAGATTGCTCTGCCCATGCACCAGCAGCTTCAGTAAGAGACGGGAAAATGCCTTTGAACACGTTTTTTCCAAGTGGATTCAGAAATGTGATTTCAGTGGAATGTGTTGGTGTGGAAGGAGTTTTCCCCTTGGATAAGTAGCAGTGTGGTGACAGCAGAAGCAGCGGCCTGTGAGGTTCACGACTCATTGATGATGAGCCTTTTAAAGAGCTGAGTTATAGTCTTATTAACCTTAAAGATTTACACGGTATTAAGAGCTTATATAGACTTTGCTCCCATTAGACTAAATTTTTTTGCCTTTTTTACAGATAGACTTCTGTAACACAAATGCTGAACAATTACTATGGTAACAAAAACTGAGTAAAAGTCCTATTCCCTTGGATGTTTTATAACTAATGAAATAGACCCAATACTATATCTCTGGCTTCTCAGGGTTTGTTGTTTTATTTTTTAATACAGGAGTTTTGAGTTTACAAAAATATTTTAAATGAAGAAGACCTAAGAATGGGTATTGCCTGTGCTTTGAAATAGAGGCGGATGAAGGCACAACCCGGCCCCCAGGCTTCACAGAATTCTCCTTCCTGGAGGCCACAGCTCTCGCACTGTGGTTTCCCTTCAGGAGTTTGTGCGAATGTAACGCCAGCCTGCAAACATTTAGGTCTCCCATTTGTCCTTTATAGATTCATTGCTTTTTAGAAAGTTCTGCTCTTGTCCTCTCTGCCCCCTCAGCTCCTCAGCCGCTACTCGTATTGTGCTTCTGGTGCAAAGTGTCGTTGTTTTATCGTTTCTGATCCGCTTGGGCTCATGTTTATTTGGATTCACAGGAGGGCTCTGCCTTCTCCTGATCCTGTATTAAAGAGCTGAAGTGGGTTTTTTGGCATTTCTTTACCTCTTTGTTTAGCCGTATGCATAGGTTCATGTGTGATTTTCAGAAAGATAGAAGAGTAAGGCATCATTGCCATTCCATTGCCTGTTTTAGAATGTAGGGTATGTGCGCCTTGCCGTGCCGTTTCTGAGGTACGTCAGGGTGACTGAGGCCTGGGCTGCAGTGATTGGAGCCTGCTGTAGTCATGTGCTGTAATGGCACTGCTTATGGCTATGGGCCATTGTGTGTTACTGTTAAATGTTGTTTTAAAAAATCCGGATTCTTCCATACTTCAGCTTCTGCCCGGGCAGAGCAGTAATGTTGAGTGAATTTGATGCTCATCTGTCGGTTACTTGTACAGATTCATCATCTGTAAAAAGCACTGCCACAGTCAACTGACTACAGTACCACTCTCTGCTTTAGATGTGTTCAGGTCTGATGTCTGTTCCCTTCGCCTGTGCCCCACTGAGGAGGCCGGGCTGGTTTTCTGCTTTGTTTTGTTGATGGCTCTCCCCTGATGGCAGGCAAACCCCATGTGTATGCCTTGTAGGAAAGAACTAGCAGAGGCACACAAAACTAACAAGCCGTGTGGAAAGTGCTGCTTCTATCTGCTGATTAGCAAGACATTTGTGGAAGCAGGAAAACATTCCAAAAAGAAATACAGCAACCAAGAGAAAGATGAATTAATGTTTGCAAATGCAGAGGAAGAATTTTTCTATGAGGTAAGACCGTCTTGTTTCATCTATTTCTTTAGATGTAAGTAAGTTTCTTAACAGGATTAAATCAGAATTTTATTGCTCTCCTGTTTGTGTCAAAGTCCTTCAAGTGTGGCACTGCTTTCCTCCGTGCCGCCAGTAGCAGCGTTAACAGCGCCTGGCACGGAGGCTCTCAAGGGGTTAGTCACCGGCTCCCCGTCCCCACTGCTGGGAGGAGCGTGGGGAGGAGGGAAAAGCCATGAACACGCTAATAGTGAGCAGTGTCTAGGATATGCTCACTAACCTCCGTGAGGCAGGCAGGAGCCCTGGGTACAGACATGGAAGCCGAGGGAGACCAGAGGCACTACAGATACCGCACAGCGGGTCGGTGCAGGAGCTGGGGCAGATCCCTGACCCCCGATTCCAGCTTGTGGACTGCCCTGTGCCCATAGTACTGGACGTCATCCCGTTTGTAGGATCTCTGCCACTTTCTTCCTATAAAGGTAGCTGGTGTTACGACGGACAACCAAACACCAGAGAATAGTCTTTCTCAAAAATGTTAAATAAATCTCTGAGGAGGAACAAAGCATCCTAGATTGGGTGATCTCTATCACTTACTACTTCTAAGATTCCCACTGAAGACTATAAAGTACTGCAGATTCAGCTCTGCCCTGGTTTTTCAGGAAGTAAATAGTAAAAATTAAATTTTAAAAATCTATGCCTCAGCACCACAGACCATTTCAGGGAAGCATGTCTGGGTGTTTTAAGATGGCCTGGTCAGGCAGACTTACCTGTCTTCACACCAGAGTTTTATGCCAAGGAAGCAGCTGGGACAGTGGGAAGAAACCAGCATTTGAAGACGATTCATTTTATTAATTGTCAAGTGTTATGAGTTTGAATTTCACTTGTCTGTCATAAGATTATTTTGAGAGTCAAATGAAAGCGTGAACATGAGTGACTCAGAATTACAAACAGTGTATGAATGGGTAGGAGTGTTAATGTCAGTTAACTGCTGTTCACATCTTAGAAACGGGACACTCTTATCCATGCTCCTCATGTAGGTTAAAAATTTATTTGATGAGCATTTTATAACTTCTTCCTGAATGTCCATGTGAGCTCATTTTATTCTGCATTTTGCTTCCTTTAGCTCCTATTCTTATTTGAACATAGGCCAATCATTGCACTCTTTGTTGTCAATTAAATAATCTTTCCCTTTATGTTGTCTGCATTTTTAATGCACGATCATTTATCTGGTTTAGAAGGCAGTCCTAAAATTCAACTACTCGGTGCAGGAGGAGAGCGACACACGTCTGGGAGGCAGATGGTCCTTTGATGATGTGCCGATGAAGCCCCTGCGAACAGTAATGTTAGTTCCAGGTGACAAGATGAATGAAATCATGGACAAACTGAAAGACCATCTGTCCCTCTAACCCATTTGCCATGCACAGTTGTGGGCTTGTTTTTGCAAAATTACCAGAAAGCTCAGATTTACTGAAAAACTCATGACTTTATTCAGATTAAGGTCCTCTACAAAAAGTAGGGTTCTGTCACCTGTGTCTGTGACACATTTACAAAATACCTTTTTTAAAAAAAAATTTGGTCAAATTATGAATGGTTGATTAAAAACTTTTCCAGTAAGAAGAAAAAAAGCATGGAGTAGTAATTTAAAGAACTCAATAAAAACTTCTATTTTTTATTTTAAAATAGTATACAAAGTGTTATTTTTTCAAGACTATCTGTATGGGGAAGTATGTCCGTGCTGACTATCTGCACATCACTCCAGTGGACCAACGTGTTAGGCAAACTTGGGGATATTTATTGCACATCCTGCTGTGTGTAGAAGGGGCAGTCACTGTATAGTGCATCTTTGTTCAGTAGTTTCAGGGCACGTCTCACACATTTTCTGTTCGTTTTTCATTGTTGAAATAGGTGATAGGTGATGCATTACTTGCTGCAGGATATCCTTACTTTCGCTAGGAGGCAGATTACTGAAATAGTATTGTGGTGCCATTTGCATAAATCTGTCCAAAACAAAAAATTAGACTTGTGTGTATATATGAGAGATACCACCAAACATGACAGGCACTGCCTAGTCCTGAAGAATTTACCTGTGGAACTGGTATTTCCTGTGAACTCCTTAGTGTCTTAGTCTGCCCCTAGTAGAATTAATACTTCCTGCGATTTTCATGGAGTCAGTCCAGTTGCATTTCTAGAGTAAGATGGCACCTCTAGTGTCGTGTCCCTAAAGCTCGTCACAGTACGCAAAAGATCAGCTCAGAAGCTTGGGAGAATTGGCGGAGGGCAAGAGGGAGCACCTTTGCCTTTCTCTTATTAACTAACCACTCCACATCTGGCTGCTGGAGCTGGATACCTGGGAGTCACTCTTGGTTCCTGCTGTAACCACCACTGCCCACATGGAGGTGCCTTCAAATGGACCCAGCCTCTGCAACCAGTGGCCCTTCTCACTATTGTCCATTTACTTAGCAGTGAGAGTGATCTTTGTAAGCACATGGAGAACATGTTACCTTTTCTGAAAATTCTCCATTTGCTTTGTACTGCGCAGAGAATAAAACCCAAACTCATGTCCCTGCCCCTGCCCCTCGGGTACCTGCCTGTCTCCACCTCTCCCTCCCTTCCCTCCCCATCAGCTGCAGTGCCAGGAGCTGATCTGCCCTGAGACGGCCAAGCTTATTTCCCCTCAGTCTGCAGCTACAAATAGTTGGTGGCATTTTGTTCTTCTCTAGAAAGAAGCTCTATGCTTTGTTTTCTGTTCTCTCTCTATACTGGTACCAATCTAAATTTCTGTTGAGAGCACCTATTCACAACAGGTATGTATGGCTATCATGTAAGAAGTCATCCTGCCTTTGAGATCACAGCATAAACTTAAAACTGAAAATAATAAAAGCCAAATTTGTCATTCACTCAACTATGAATTCGAAAGAACCCCTTTTTTTCTGTCAAACTTACAGTTCAGGGGAGATTTCTGAGGTAATCCTAATGTAGTTGTTTTCAGATATGCTGAACTTGTGGAAGAGAACCCACTCTGGCATCTTCTTGGTGATGGAGTAACTGGACAGTGGGTGCAGCTGAGCAACTTGCTTGTGTGTCAGCATTAAGTAGTTACCCGATCCGTCCACGTCCCGAGCAATCTAAGAGGCATAATTTTAAAGAAAAAATCTTGCATTAACATGAAGAGCAATATACAGAAGTTTTGTTTGAAGAGTTCCAAGGTATTTAATACATGATAGTTAAAACTACAAATTTGCTACCCCATATCTCCTACTTTCAGATACACAAAATAAGCCATAAACATGTTTTGCCTAAAACTTTGAGATGACAGTGTTAACTAACTTCAGCAATTTCAAGGCAGTATGCTAAAGTAGTCCAGCTACAAAGGTTCCTGTTTGTTTGGGTCATGAACTAAAGCTAGCATGTTACCTGCCACATTATGGATGATACACTCAAATGTCAAGTGCTTTACTCTAGAAGTTTTAGTTCATTTAATCCCAACAACCCTGTGATGTAGGTGACTGACTTTGCTCATACAGATGAGAAAATGCATGTTATGTGTCATTTTCCTCCAGTAGTACTGCTTTCAAGTATATGTGGATATAGCACAATATATTTCACTTGCTGGACTGAAGCAATGCTACTTCTATAACCTGCTTCAATTTAGAGGAGCTGTATCAGGAACCTTCCCTCTGGAAAGAAACCAGTGAGACATTACCTGTGTCTCTTGGGCCATTTAAATGTGAACTAGTTTGCGAACAGGAAGATGAGGGACTATATCTCATGTTCAACCAGAGAGGCTGGTGTAATAACTTTCCCTCTGTAATGAAAAGATCTGTCCTAGACACAGTAGTGTGGCTCAGCCCTTCATCCCCTTGAAGGGAAGTATTTTTAAATACAAAATATTTAATAGCATTAAGATTTTTAGTTTTATTTTAAAGTTAACATCAATTAAAAGAATCATCCCAAGTGAGAGATTCCTGACAGACTGTCCTAAGTATGTGAAGTTGTGTGAAGTCCACGCCAGCGGTGGCCTCATCCATTCTTGCCTGCATGAAGTAACCGGACAGAAGAGCTTTTTTTATGTTCAGAGCATTTTCCTTTGAGCCAAAAGCAGGTTCTGTGCAGGGAAGCTCGATTCGCTTGATGATTTCTAAGAGTTCAGCTCGGATAACATCTGCCATCCTGAGTGCACAACAGTTGAGGAAGTAATCGTGACACCACTTTTCAACACAGTCTGGGAGGGAAAGAACAAAAGAGAAGATGGGCCGTAGCTGAAAGGGCCTAGGCCAGGAAGACGCTGTATGTCTCTATTCCTCTAAAGCAGAGGTCACAGAAGTGAGTGGTAGGGAGGAAGCAAGGACAAGGACCTCTGGTGGCTGCAAGACAGCTGCCCGGGCGCTGCCAGGAGGGGAGACACCACCTGCGGGGATTCCACGATGCCACCACCCCGTGGAAACAGCGTGTTCCCAGTGCTGACCGGAGGTGTATCACCCATAATCTGCTCTTAAGAGGCAGATGAGATTATCTTAAGATCAACATTTTGTCTTGTGTGTATAAAGCAAGGATCTACATGGCCTCAACATTTAATCAAACTAGGAGGGGAAAACCTTACAGTATAAATTCCTCTGATCCACGAAAACATCTATATGAAAAGGATTAGTGCCGATCTGGGAATTAATTGTGTTACAGTTAAGCTCATCTACCTATGCTAGCTGCAATCTTTATGTTAAAAATCAGCCATCGGGTTCCACTACAAGTTACTCTTTCTTGCCATCTGCAATTACTTAAATGGACCTGAGTTCTGCCTTGACCTGGGGAGTCACAAGGCCTTGGCACAGTGGGCAGAAGACCCTGGTTGACCCTGTCCTGTCCACTCAGGCTGAATCTACTTGAGCAACAAGAGCACGTACTCGATCAAGCAAGGCACCAGCCTGCTTGCTCTCTGCGGATACCACAAATTCCCCATACTTTGGCTCCACTGACATTTTTTTCTCAGCTTGGAAAAACTCTGTTCTTTAAAAAATGTACCACTCAAGTTACTGTCATATTTTTCATTTCACTTCAAATATTTCACACCATCTATTAGAGCAAAGGAGGTAAAAGATGCTTCGTGGAAAACCAAGGTGAGAACAACCCTTGTAGGAAGGGAACGCCTCCACTGGCAGCCTTTGGAGGCCCCAGCCTGCACCGTGCTGCTCTGCCCTCGCTGCCCCTCTATGTCCTCCTGTCTCTAACCCTGGCACAGGAGATTCACACGGAGGAATTTCTGTTCCCTTATCCGTTGCAGCCCCTTGTGTAGATCAATATGCACAGTGTTGCTTAGACAGGAGGACCTGGGGTTAGTTTTGTGTTGCGTTTTGAGTGCTCCAAATTCACTCTCCATGCGGCAGGGCACGTGCCATGCTACGGAGAGTGCAAAGCACAGCTCTGACCCGGGGGGCCTTAGCAACGGCCGTTCCTTCTCCTCCCCATGCCCCAGAGGGCAGGAGCTGTGTGGTGGGTCCGTGCGTCCCCATATCGTGCCCCAAGGCAGCCTGCTCTGAAGGCTGCCGGCTGAGTGCTGGAGGCAGGCATAGCCCTGCAGCAGCCAGAGCTCTGTGGGAGTGCGATGTGTGTTTAGACGGCTCAGCACAAACCTATGGTGCGTTTAGGGAGGGTCACGAGCGCCATTCCACTCAAGTGACCAACGGGGCCCGAGAAGAAGGATGTTTGATGAATAATTTATTTTGGGTAGGAAGGATGGAATTAGGTAATTTCTGAGAATCACATGCATCCACTTACGCTCACTGGTGGAATTCAGCGCCATGTCTTGGTAGGCCTTGTAAATGTTGATGAGGGTAAAGTGGTCTCCTTCAGGATGTAAAAATGACTTCCAACAAGTCAAGGCAGCCTCCTCAGCTCCACGTGGCAGATGCGAGAAGCAATTAGGAGCTTTAGGACACAAAAGGTCACAAGGTCAGCAATAAGGGAGACATTCATCCTAGCACAACCCGCAGAGGGAGGGCCCACTGCTGCCCGTGGGACCACACCTCCCCTGGTCTGTAAGGAAAGGCTGCTCTCGTTCACTTAGAAATCAAAGACATTTAGGGTGAGTTGCCACAGTGTTTTCCTTTTCTCCGGTCTGCTCAGTATGGTTAACACCCTGCTTGCATTCAGTGGGAGCAGGGCACCTGAGGTGCTCCGAGGCCCAGACCCGGAACAGGATCAGAACTACGGTTCTAATGCAGCACTGCCTTGGCCCTCTCTGCCAGTAAGAGAATAAATTAAACATACTAACTGAGATGAGAGAAGGCAGTAGGAGACAAAAGACATGCACACATCATTATTTGGGGGGGGACCACTCGTGACGTGTTTTTCTTTTACATGTCTAAGAAAGTCACTAGATTTTGATTTAAGATTTTTTTATACTAAGATAATTATAATTTTCTATCTTCTTGATCTATTAAGATACTTCACTATCACTGAAATTTTAAATAAATCGGTCACTGTCTCTGCTAGGTACTTCTTGAAATATTTCAAATGGGTCGCGTTTAAACCTGACCCTGGTGCGGATTCACAACACACAAGAACAGTCCTGAAGATGTACCTGTCACCATGGCAGCAACTGTTAGCATTTCATCTACACAGTCAAATTCACAGGATGCTAAGATAGACTTTGAAAGCTGGGGATCAAGAGGGAACTCTGACATGATGATTCCAAATTCAGAGAGATTTCCATCATTGTCCAGTGCTGCCAGATAATCTAAGTCTTCCAAAGCCTGCATCAAACTTTCTGGTGCTAGGAAAGAAGAAAATCATCATCACACTCGTATACAATCTAGAGGGAGTAACAGATGCTGGACCTTCCCTCCTGTATGAAATGACCGACAATGGACAAAATAGAGGAAACAATCGTTTGGAAGACCAAACACCAGGCAGTGGAGGACAGCGATTCCTAAGGGGAAGTGCTCAGCAGAGCCTGCGACTGCCCGGCCTAATGCCCTAGCGTTTCCAGGCTGTGGTCAGGTCCACGTGCAGCCTGCCAAGCTCCCTGAGTTAGGAGGACAGTGCTGAGGGTCCAAGGACAGTAAGGTGGCTGGAGTTTGCAGGTCGGAATACCTGGGAGGACACAGCGGTACCGAGAGGACTGCAAGGATCCATAAGAGGCCCCTTGACTAGGCAGCGAGCACATGTCAGCCCTGCCCAGGCAGAGGAAGAGCCACCCGGAGCGTCTGGCACTCACGGGCCAAGGGCGCTGCCCGTTTCCACCAGCCAGATGGGAAAGCCTCATGATTCCTGGGGCCCTGGGCAGAAAACACAGAAGAGAGAAACTAGCCCCAGGTGTGAGCTGCTCCAGGGCCTCCTAACAAATCTTTATACCAGGACAGAAAGGATCTACTGCATCCCAGGACAGAGCTTAACAGTATTTACGGGGACACAGAATGCCCGATATCTGACACAGGAACCTCAGCAATGTCCACCTTCCAATAACAAATTATGAGGCAGCAAGAGCAGGAAAACACAATCCCCTAATGAGGAAAATCAGTACAAAGTCACCCAGAACCCACACACATAGAGAAATAGCAGACAAGGATGTGAAAAGCATTGTCAGTGCAGATTAGGGCAGAAAGTGACTTTTCTCCATCCCTTTATTATTAAGTTTATGTAACATTGATAATGGTGTGGTGTTTATTATATATGCTGATCTCCACCAAAAAAAGATAATCCCCTTATTCAAAGCAAGGTATTCTTGCCCTTGTAGAATCAAATTATATGAAAATAAACGTGTTTTTCCCTTTTGGTACATGGTATTAACTTAAAAAGGCCACACAAAGGAACAAATCACATAATATAAAGCTGTATTGTGCTATCAATAAACAAGGATTTACGAGCTACGAGATGGCTTTCATTTGTCTCAATCAAGGTGCATGGTGGGTAGGCAGTGAAGACTGGGGACCCAAGGAGCAGGCTGACCCATCTGCACCTGGGAGTGCAGAGTGATGAAGAGTAAGTATTCACTCATTTGCTGTTCAAACGTGGATCGCTAAGCTATTTGTCAAAATTTTAGGCAAACTGTGTAACTCAAAAGCTAATCATCAACTCAAATTTGATAAAATTCCCCATTCCTATCAAGACGCGATGAAAACGTTGGGAGAAACCACTGCTGTGGGCTGAGCAGTAACTCGCTGATGCAGACGCGGTTGACGGCGCCCAGTCCTCAGGCTGGGGAAGAGCAGAGCAAGGGACAGGGGTGCTCCAACCTCCGACGCAGCAGCTGCCAACCCAGGCCCAGTTACCGGGAAAAGCACGTGTCAGGGCTGTGAGGTCTGGGGGGAACAGCCCCCCGGCCAGCCCTGCAGAGAACCCAGACGTCCGCCGGGAGACTCTGAAGCACAGCTTTAAGCCCCCAATGGGAGAAAAGCTCAACACTGCTGCTGTTTTTGATTTATCAAGATGTGATACTGAGCAGGGCCTGGCTTCCCAGGAGAGTCCCAACACGGAGTTCTGACCCCTCGGCCCCACCTGCGGCCTGCAGGGGGCCTTGGTGTACTCCTCGGTCATTCGTGGAGACCCTTGGGCAAAGGTGAGATCTGAGAAGCCACAGTCCCAGGAAGGAAACAGTTGGGCCATTTAGAAAAAGAAGTCCCAGAGTTCGGTCAGTGAGCCGTGAAATGGCAACAACAGCTGACCTGCTGCAGAAGGTGCGAGAATCAGCAACAGAAAGCATCTCAGACTGAACACAGCAGGAGGGGGTTGGAAGCAAAAGCTTAATTACTGAAAGCTGTTTAGAGACCAAGTTCTATGAATCAGCACAGCTGCTGCCCTGTAGGTTAAGGAGCTTTGGCAATTGTCCCTAAAAGCATCTGGTTTGACAGCCAGGCTCTGTCCCCATAGGGTACCTACTCCTTCTCATTTTATGTTCTGGAATTGAGTTGGTTGCATACAGGATTACTGACAAAAATAATTCCTAATTCTGTTCTGGTCCTAACACCACAAAATGAGAGGATGTTCTTGGGTTTTTGTTACATTAGAAGGAACAAGTTAATGGCTGCAAATTATACAGGTGAAAAGATTATTATTTATTATATATCATTGTAAATAACTACATAGGATTTGCTAATACCACAGTCTGTATGTTAAGACATCTGCCGAGTGTGGCCCATAAAACTGTCTTAGCTGAAAAGCAGAAGAATTTCATGAAGGCTTTTACGGCAGTGCTCAAGTGTGAGCTACGACAAACAATGCTACTGAATGTCTGGACAGACAAGTCCTTCCAGGAGCAGAACCGGGCAGGGTGTGTCCCTCTTCCGCCGTTCTCCTTAACCTCCTTTCTCACCAGTAAGGACAGAATTAAGGTTCAGTCTGAGTCACTTAGAGTTGGAAAGGATTTTACAGATAGGATGGCCTCTCCTGGTAAATGGAAGAGAAACATTTCAACTCCATACTCACTGAAAGGTAAAACTCCTTACTGGCAGCCAGGACCCTTTGGTCTCCAGCCTTGCTGCGGACAGGGTTCCCATCGCCTCCCTGGCGCCGTCTGCTGCACGGGGCCAGTGGCCCGGCTCCCCCAGCCTCACTCAGCTGGGCCCTCAGACCTCTCCCACCCCAGCTGCTCCTGGCCAAGCCCTGGCAGGAAACACGAGCAGACCAGAGAGCTGTGGGCACCTCCTGACCCTGTCTCAGCAAGTCACATGGCTGCTGCCAGCCCAAGCCTCGGAAAGGACTAAGAAGGGAAGAAAGAAGCTGAGTTCGTTCCCCAGGGCTGCTTTGTTGCCTGATTTATTTCCTCATAAGGATAATGCGCAACTCATTCACTCACTTGCTCTCAAGCCACTTATGAGTGTCTTGTGCTGTGGGGCGCTTGCAAGGCCCTGGGGGCAGGTGCACACTGGACAGGCCCAATCTTGGCTCTTCTGGAGCTGGAGGTCTTCACACATATATAAGCCTGCTTGTAAGCCACAATTTCCAGTGTACTGGAAATGCAATTTTACTTCCCGACTGTCCCCGTTTCTAGGGCCTGCA
This sequence comes from Manis javanica, assembly GCF_040802235.1. Taxonomy (NCBI): domain Eukaryota; kingdom Metazoa; phylum Chordata; class Mammalia; order Pholidota; family Manidae; genus Manis; species Manis javanica. The sequence goes on along the minus strand of NC_133162.1, from coordinate 6,099,579 downwards.
CTGCCACTCCTCTCCGCACACTTAGAGAAACGTGATTTTGTACATGACTGCTTCCCTGCCCCACTCACCCCACAGCTGACTCATCAAATCGAACCAACGACTGCTCCCCGGGGGATTTAAACTCTGGCCCAAGAGAAACTGAGGAGCTTCCAGGGGCTGACTCAGTACCTCACACGGCTTGGGACAGACAGCAGCGAAGACTGCCACGTGGACTGGAAAGAGAGGGGAACCAAGAGACAGAGATGACACGCTGGGCCAGACGTCCCAGTCTCTCGCGAGTGTTCCTGAGGCACAACCGCCTGCTCGTCTTGGAGGTTGTGTGGCGCCCCGAGTTCCTCATCAGCACCCTGATGCTTACTCAGTTTGAATGACACTTGCATCCAGGAGAATTCTGACAGCTACACACGCTGTAACATGAATTCTGCAACAAAGAGTTGTGTCTCCAAAGTGCCACTGGAACTTACGGAAGGTCGGGACAGAGGTGGCCAGCAAGAATGAGAAGAGCTACATACACTCACATCACTCTCCCTGTGTGCCAGGTACACACACACACACACACACACACACAGGAGAGACAGAGATACAGCCACAGCTTGAGAGGTCTGAAGGAGAAAATGGGGTTTTATCCTGCCTGGTTTTAGGACGGGGACCTGGCCATTGTGTACATTGAAGTAGAGAGTCCACAGATAGGGAGAAATGGAAGAATCGAGATGGCACTGGGTTTGATGGTACAGACTTTAAAAAGCCCTGGGACTTGCAGGGAGTGGGACTAGGAGTTTGCTCTGACAAGGACAGGAAGGAAAGGCTTCTGTGCCACTTAATTTTACAAGGACCTGCTCATAAAACCTGGCATTTGCCTACCTTCTAGCCCTAAACGGTATACGCAGCACTCCTGCATAAATAACCTCATCTGAATCCCTTAGCAATTCCCATGATACGAGAGGTCAGACACTATCCTCATGTCACAAATGGGAGAAAGGTAAGTGACCTGTCAAAGCCACAGGGTTAACCAGCCTGTGTCCGGAGCTGTAAAGCGAGGCCTTGAACCCAGGCCCTTGCTGCATCGGTTCTAACCAATATGCCGCCAGCGTCTTCCAGGCCCAAGTCCAAGGCTGTGCCATTACCTGCCGTGGCTTGGGAGGCAAGCTGCTGTCCCATCTGTGCATGAGTGTCTGCTGCTCGCACCGATACGCCGCCCTGTGGAGGACCTGGAGCCGGGGCCCAGGAGCCTGTTTCAGAGCTCAGGCAGGGCTCACACTGACGACGGCCTCGGTTCACGGCAGCCACTTTTTTGAGGGGTCTACGTATATGAACTGATTTGACAACTCCATCAACTATGACTTTGATTATGCTCATATTCAGATGAAGAAACTGAGGCACAGAGAGAGTGACATAACCGCTGAGTATTACACAGCCAGGGACTGACAGGGCCGGGACCAAGCCTAGCCGTCTGCTCAGGAGCCCGAGCTTTCTGGAGGGGTCCCTAGATCCAGATGCCCCTCTTGCTGAGGATGGCCCGGGCCCCCTGTAGCCCCAGCCTGATGATGAACAGCACCCTCCTCCTCTCAAACGTCCTGGCCTGAATGATGAGCTCTGGAGCCGTGACGGGCTCCATGGGTGTCAAGGCTGAAAGTGCTTTCATGCTGCACCCTTCAGAATCGCCCGGATCTTGTTTTCACTTTCCAAAACGTTACCTTGCTGCTTCCAAGACCCTCACACACAGGCCCACGTGTGGTTTGCGCTTCACATCCCTCCCTGCCACCTAAATATAGCCATGAACTTCAGGGGGCCTTAGACAGACACTGTGTCGGGTTCATCCATTCAGAAACAGGCTGGGGCCTGCAGCGCCTGGTCCAGGATCTGCGCGGCAGCAGGGCCCCGCTTCCGAGCTGAGGGCCTGCACTGGGGCTCCTGGGGAGGCCATGGGGGGCCTGCGGGTCTGTGCCTGCCTGCCCTCCATTCTCCTCTAATACAGACTCTAATTAAGGCCCGTTTACAAACTGCAAAGCAAAACCCTAAGTTTCCAGTGACTTCCAAACAAGCACCCACCCTTCTCTAGTGCGGTGAGCAGAATCCCAGAAGACCCTGGCTCCCTGACCCTTGGCCCCTGATTAGACACCTGCACCATCACAGATGGAGGCAGTGCAGCGGCCTCCGACCCTGCCAGCACCAGCACTGGCCTCTGCAGCCCGACTGCACTCCGCCCCGTTTTCTTGAGCTCTTTGTCACGTCCTGTATGCCACGCCTGGCAAGTCTGTTTGGGTTGAGTTTTCACATATCATTCCCAAGCCAGTCTGGCCACCGCCAAAATGAGTTCTGAGTCCAAATACAAAGATAGCATCTGGTGTGGTCTTGAGCATTTTGGCTAGTTTGTCTCCGAATTTCTGTTAGGTACTGCTGCCTGCCCACAGGAAGGACGTCCAGGGCCACCTGCTTCCTGAGGTGGTCAGTTAGTCCTAAGCTTCCTGACCCACAGCAGCAGTGACTGTCGCTCTCAATGGAGGTCAGTCCTCGGCACCAGGAAAGGGAAAATAACTGTTTCTTTTTTATATCAAGGGGATTCAATTAATAGCCTGTAGCCTAGTTAGGCCAGATTCATTTCCACACGGTCCATGAATCCTGAAAAGGGTAACAGGTTTGCTGCCTGTGTGCATTTCAGTTAGACGCTGAATTAAATGTGGCAGCCGCAAGCACTTTGTTTTTCCTTCTAAAATGATGAGTCAGAGTTAATCCACAGTTATATTTTCCCAAGCGCAGCAGCAAATAGTTATGTCTGTACTGTCCGCAGACAAAAATAAATTGTTACACTGATCCCTTGTCCCCAGTTATTAGCTCTAAACCTCACCAGTAAGCTGTGCAGAGGCGGCCACTGGGAACGCGCAAAACCACGGCTATGGTTTGCTGTCTGCTTTTTAAAATCGTTGCCATTCCAAAGCCTGCTTTTCCTCCCCCTGCATGCTGATCCTCCAAACATCTACCATCAAAACAAGACGATGCCGAGGCCAAGGGTGAATCTCGGGCTTTAGGGCTGAGCAGAGGGCAGAAATGAACACGCTTCTTCAGAGGAGGGTCTCTGGAGGGGTCACTGGCCGGCCGGCCTGTGACAAAAGCCAAGCCATTTGAAGCTCTGAGGACCAGTGAGAAATGAGAAACAGATGCAAGCGGCAGAGTCCCTCACCTTCCAGACCCTCCTCCCTCAGGGACTGGAGGGAAAGCTACGAGGGGGGTGGCTTTGCTCTACGAAAGTCCAGGGATCACAGCCGACAGAATGCGCCCCAGTGTCTCCTCTCGTCTGGGCCACACGACCCACTTCCCCACCCCCACCTTATCCCCTTTCTAACCTGCTAAAATTCTTGTCACCCCAACAATGTCTACAAAAGAAAAATGCACTGGGTCTGAGTCTGCCACATCCATTTTACAACTTGACATCACATTCTGTGACTCTTTCTTCAGAGCCACTCCTTTTTAGATAGGTGTATTTACCACAAGTATATCCACTTCTTAGGCTAATCAGAAAGGGGCCAGGCCTAATGAGTTCTTTTCTCAGGAGGGGAAACTATAAGCCAAAGCTGGCTACCGCCCTCACAGTCAGCCATTAAGACTGGGTCTGCTTGGCTGTCGCCCAGGTGATGCACTAATTGTCCTGGGGACCTAAATGCCAAGGTCGTCTTTGTGTACATTCCATGTAGGCTTCTCTTTCCTGTGTGCCTCTGAGCTCTGCCTCTGCTTTCCCCAGCCTCTTCCTCTTCTTATTCTGGAAAAGAACTTCCTAATTCATGCTCTGAGATCAGATCCCCCAAGCCTGAGGGCAGCCACTGCCACCGCCTCAAGAACAGCCTCCTCCAGGGCTCCACACGCCCAGCCCACCTCCTTTGCTGTGGCTTCCAGAGGCACCGTGTATTTTCCTGCAGACTTTGCACAGCCTGCAGCAAATGGGGCAGGGGCACCGTGCAGTCTGGCATAACTGTAGTCTGCAACTCTTCCTGTAGGAACAGATAGCCAACAGGAGGGAGTGGCCACTAGGGCATAGGTCTACCTTAGGAGAGTGAGGGGCTCATCTGACCCCTTCCCCTATCAGACACCCCACTGCTCTTTAGGTAACAGTCTGCCTGGAAAATTTAAGATTCCAAAGGTTTCCCTTAGTAACTGATCTATCACAGTATTTGTTGGGAGAGTTTCAGTGTAAAAGTCCCTAGGGTTCCAGGGACGGACACCGCATTGTCAAAGAGTGTGATCTGCCTACCGCCCTCCAGCTGAGACACCAGGTGGTGCCTGGAGACGCGGCAGGTGACGCTGCTCCGCAGGCACGGCCATAGTCAACTCCCGCAGCCACTTCTGCACTGTTCTTATGACGATAAACTGCTCACAGTCTATTTCCCTTTCCATCTTTCTTTTTCAAAGGTTAGCATCTTTAGGGGGCCCTCCCCCTACTTACTCCAAATTCTACTGGTCATTATGAGGTGGGGCAGGGACACGGGACAAGCATCATGACTGATTTTTCCTGCTTATGATGAAAAATGCCGAGATATAATTAGTATAGTAAGTAAACAGGAGGGCCTCCATCTTAAGACTAAGCTTCCATTTGAAAAACCAGGGAGTTAGGAGGTAAGATTCCTGACATATTTTACAGCGATTAGCCAACGACCGACCCTGACCCTGTCTTCAGGCCAGGTGAGTAGTCCTAAATGATGTTCCCACTGCCGAAGGGTCACCACTACTTTGAAGAACAATGGGACTGATAAATTCCTTGTGTTAAGTTTATCTTACAGAGTATCTGGAGGCCTGACTATGGATGATGACATAGTATCTCCAGAGTTGACATTATTAGAACGCATGTCAGCCCGCGCTCCCTAGCCCTTTACCCCATTCTTGAAATCCTTAAAAACCCAAATCCTAACTCTTACGCACGCCTCCTCTCTTAAGCTGCCTGCACTCCTGAGTGTGTACTGTCTCATCAAATAAACTTTGTTGCATAAGCCTGTTTCACTTCTCTGAAATCTTTTTCATGATAAAGAGAACTTGCTGACCTCCATCTCCAGTGATAAACGTCTTTTTGTCATTCACACTTTGCTATTTCATTGTTTTCTAGACTTAAGCACAAGTCTTCACTGTCTCTGTCCTACTTCAGACAAGTAGGGAGGGGCTACCAAGATCTCTGATTTGGACTTCCACGCTCCTGTCGCCTGGGTGTCCCTGATGGGACTGCAGCTGTATGACCTTGCTCTTTAGCAGCCCACCTGAAAATCTCCTTTCTTTGCTTTGGGAAGTTCCCAGAACATAATCTCAAGCCATCCAGTGCTTCATGGCCTCCCCAAATCCTGGGGTGGTGGGGGCTTAGTGAAGACTCAAGCAGACACTGGATGCCAGGTGACCCTGGCTTTAGGAGCTGGCGAGGAATCTGCCCCGTGCTGAGCAGGAGTTCAACGGGCTTTCCTTTCCCCCCTCTCTTCTTCCTGCTCTCTGCTGCCTGCACACCCGCTGCTGTTCGCTGCTCCTCCCTTTACCCAGTTCCTTCCTTACTACGCTCATCCGGCCCGCTCGTGGATTGATTCTTAGTCAGTCAAGAATCCTCTCCGGGGCTGAGGTCTCACCTAGAGCAAAGGGGGATCTCCCCACATTGGACTGCCCAACAGCAGTTATAAGAAATTATGAGAAAGAGTAACTCTAAAATAACCTATATTTCTCAAGTACTTGCCAATCTTATTGTCACCACTGGACAAAATGACTGACAAATACGGGAATTAAGAGAAAGCATTGCAAAGCAGTAGAAATGATACAATTTCCATTTTAAGTATGCTCTCTGCTTACAACGCCTTCTGGAAGACTCCTCTGCACATTTGATAAATAACATCATCCAGATTAAGAGACGATCATTCACCATCTTTGATAAACGTACTGAAAATTTCAACCACTGTCCCAAAGTGTGGAAAAAACTAAGGAAGTTCTTTTTATTAAAGAACAAGTAAAACTAAAATATCAACTGCAGGGCAAACAGTACTGTAAATCAGGAGCCTTCACGTGGGGACTCAAACACCACTTCCTGTCAAGGGAGTCAGGCTGCAGGTCAGGGAACACGCGGTGGTGCCAAGGTCAAGCGGCCTGGCCTCGCGGGCAGTGGGGGTGCTCTGAGAGCTGGGTGGCGGCCTTTGGGCCAAGCTCGCCTCAGCATGGCTGAGGCTGGTTCTGGGGGCGGTGTGGGGGCGGCTAAGCACCACCAGAGGAGTTTCCTAAGGAAAGAGGACTCCGACGCTCCAGCCAGCAGGGTGCCGGGCCGTTGCCGAGTGGAGTCTGCTACTGCACTGCTCCCCTTCTCCACCTGTGTCTGTTACCTAATCTCTCTGTGACTCAGTTTCCTCCTCTGTAAAATGGAGCAAATAATAGTGTTTGCCTCCAAGGCTTGTTACAGTGTTAAATGATTCAACATGTCAGCAAAGACCATAAACATGTTATTGTTGTATTCCTGAGAGGACAGGCGGGCATCAGATGGGCAAGAAGCAAAGCGTCCGCTGCTCTCCACCAGCTGGTGGCTGACATTTCAAACTAAATACCGACAGCACCTCCCGGACACTAGCCAGAGCTGGAGAAAGGTTTACCCACCAGACAGGACATGCTAACTGGGACTGCGGGAGAAACCAGGAGGCTAAGAAGAAACCGTCTTGGCTGCCTCTCCTGAGCTTGTGGTCACTGCCCCGCAGCTCTGGGAGCCCGCCCCGCCACACTGGGGAAGCCACCGGCCTTGTCATTTCCTTCGCCTTTTATTCAGCATTCTACGGCTTCCAAGTAAGCAGGCAGCTGCAGGAGCTGCAAAGGCCCCTGCCAGCTGTGGCCCGGAGGGAGGCAGCCCGTCCCTCTTCTGCTAGCGGGCTTTCCTCAGGGCCCCGGGAGGAGGGCTGTCCTGGGGGGCTGATGTTCCGACTGTAAGTACAAAGTCTCAGTCCTGAGCTTCAGAAACTCACCCCTTCACATAAAACTCTGACCTCAATTACACAGGAAGGAACAGCTTGTGTATTTCCCCAGGTGATTCATAGGAAGGGCCAACCATCTGCTCACAAATGTTCCCCCAAGGAACTCTCCTACTTTTACCCTCCTTTGACTTCAGCCTTACTTAGGCTTCCACACTCCCCCGGCGCCCCTGATTTCTAAGGCCCAGGCTCCCTGCGCTCCACTGTCCAATGCAGACAATTCTCCAGCGTCAGAACAGGTATTTCCTGAAGGTTTTTTTCCTTTAAATTACTTTACAGAACGTTAACCTCTGGTGGGAAAAATGCTTCGGTACAAACCAAATCCCCAGGCTTGCTAGCACTGCCCTGCCCCGTGCTGTCAGGACTGGGGTGGGCAAGAGGTTGGAGGGTGGGTCCCGGCCCGCGAGCCTGCTAACGTGTGAGCACGGAGCTACCTGGTCTGTTCAAGAAGTCACAGTGGCCTAAGCCCACGATGTCTATTCTCTTCATGAAAAGCACCATGCTGGTTAGGTTGGCTTCCTGCATCTCAGCGGGCTTAAGTGGCCGCATGTCTTTGGAGGCAAACTCTTCAGAGTATAGACAGAAAAGTTTTCCTAGAAGAACCCAAGGAAAACAGCTTTAATGTCTGTGCGTTGCCTTCACACTGCTTTACATCAGTTAGTGTCGTGTGCACAGCGCTACCTGAAGAAGATGGGCCGAGAATCTGCTTGCGAGCCTCTGCTTGGCTCTGGCTGATGGGCTGCATGACCAGTGAGTTCGCTCTTATTCTAGGGTTGTACACCTTTAAACGGAAAGACAGCAGTTTTAGCATCAGATCACTCAAGATGTAGCAGGTGTGCAGGACCGGGAGTGACCGCCCTGCTTGCGGGGCTCCAGTTCAGGCAGTTCTCCGCCACAGGTGTGCTGTCTTTGCACAATATTTACTGTTGTTTCAGTTGCCTTGAGACGGAAACTGCAAGTGCTTTGATAAATGGATGGAAAGGTTGTCTGCTTTCATTGTAGCTTTAATAAATATGGGACCCCCTGTATCACTGCTGGAATACCGGGGCTGTGTTACCTCTGCAAGCACGACACTGGGAATGGCAGACACTCATCCGCCACACGAAGAAAAGATCGTCACCTGACAGTGCTGCGCTTCTTCAAGGTCCTGTTCAAACTGACTGACCTCAGTGGTCTCGGCTCTTTACCATGCAACAAGCTCTTCCAGTCAGATCAGCACGTACAGAAACTGCATACAGAGCTAACACATTTGTCTTATGGGTAGTTTAACAGGTAAGCAATAGGCCTGGCTTCTGTGAATTGTGGACTAATTCAGTAAGATCGGTTGAGACTGGTTCCCAGGGAACCTTCATACTGGCTGGAATTGCTCTGTCGCAGTAAGGCACATATTTTAGGAGAACCACAGTTTCCTTCAGGGATAATGAGGAATCAGTACTTGGATAGGTTCTTTTCAGTTCTTAAATACTATGACTTCTTAAGTTCCAGGGTCTTTGAGAGTTTGGGACATTCTATTTCCATTTCTCATATTTTATTTGAAGATAGTGATAAAAAATAATGTATTTTAAAAAATTTAGAATGGAATTTTGTCATGTCAACTATAAAGCTACAGTTTCATAAAACTGAAGTCAGTGTATTTGAAACTAAGTAAATTACCTGGTGAAAGATGCTACTCACTTTGATGAAAGGGGTTACCAGAAATACCCAGTAGATGCACACAAGAAAAGATTCATTTAGGACTCAGATTATTTACTTTGCTGGCACCTTAGCTAAACCCCGACAAGAACCACCCCCTCTGTGCTCTCATAGCTGTGTCTTTCCTCAAAACTTTCTCCTCTGGCACCTCAACCAAATTTGTTTCCAGACTATCAACCTGCTAATGACAGACAGTAACACGTGAGCCAGACTTAGGTGCGGGCTGCAGTAATGCTTTACACATATGAACAAGTACAGATCATAGAGTTCTTCCTTACCTTCTGGTCAATAAAATGGCAGGAACCCAACAAACTGATTCTTGACAATTACCAGCAGTCTATTTACTAGTTGACAGTAATTACCTTTCTTCTTTCCACACCCACATCAATAACAAATTTGACTGCGTTGCTCCAGATCAAAGACTCCGCAGAGCTAGCAGTTAACACCACTCTTCTCTGATAAACTTGGCATCTTTTTTCTGTTTCATCACTTGGCCTGAACAATGCACATTTCTCTTTTGGATACAAAGGAACCACCACCAGCTCTCCAAGATTTGGGTTTAAGTTAGATCCTTCTTGACAAACAATTTCATAGGCTTTTTCAATATCCTAAAGTGAAAAAACAAATCATCCATAGAATAAAGTACACTATAAACAGCTTCACTACTTTAAAAGAATGTCTGGATTAAATAAAATTACAGGCAAGAGCTGCAAAATGTATACTGGGAAAGACCTGTGTTGTGTGTGTATCATTTAACACAAAAAGAAGTTATAACTGGATCAGAACATTTCTTTGGGGATGTTAAATACAATTTATAAACAATTTCATTGTTTTTTAGTCCAAATTGGTCTTACTCTTGTGAAACGTACAATCTTTGCCTTTATGCATTCATCCTGTTTGTCTATCATGATGCGATCAGAAGTGTTGACTCGCACCAATGACGATGCCTCACTATGCTCTAACGCTGGCAGGACTGAGAATCACACAACAATCCCTAGATTTCCAATATGAGCATGTATACAAACTCATTCCATGATCAGGGTCACTTTCTGAGTCATTCTGAAAATTGTTTTGACCCATTAGCACTTTTAAGTAGCAGAAATGCAATGAAGTAGGTAAGAAATATTCACTGCCATTTACATGTTTGCATGAATCAGCCATTTAGAAATACCTTTTAAAAATGTTTCACTGTCAAATACAGTAGGAAAAAAAATAAATTATTTGCACTAAAACTACACACAAGTAAGTAGAGCAAAATGCTGAAAAGGCAGGAAAATTTAGATAGCATTTTTCTCAAAACTAGTTTTTTTAGAAACATACAAAAATGATGTCATTTAATGTAATTCTTAAACCTTTTAAATTTAAGGTTCCACACTGTCTACCTTCCTGTAGGCCTGACAAACTACCAAATGGAAGAATCTCCATTTCACTTCATTAGGTTCATCAGATTTCACTAAAAATCTAAGTAGAAGAGATGACTTCCCAGGACCATCATAGTTTTTAAGGCTGACTCCATTTTCCAGTGCACAGCTCACTTCTCCGTGCTTCCATACCACTGTAAAATGGGATGGAATTAACTTGGGTTTATGGGAGGACAGATCCACCTAGAAAAAAAGCAGGTATCACAGGTCTCTATAAAGCTGTTCCCGAGCTCCTCAGCAGCCTCAGGAACCAGGGGCAGGGGATGCCCACTGGGCTTCCACATAAGGAGGATCGGGAACCTTCTCCTGCTCACACTCCTCTTTTCTGCAGAATCGGTATATTTGGGGCAGATTTTTACTCTGGGAAGAGCATGACTATAGTTCATGATGAACGAAGACGCATCGATTCCCTGCATCTGGCTGCTGCATGGCCCTCCAAGGACACACACGCATTTGTCCCGGATGACCACCTCCATCCAGCAAGCCTCCACAGCCGTTACTTCACCGTCAGAGTCAGAGAAGGCAGTGTGCTGGGAGGCTCTGGACAGCGAAGAGAGCTCCCTCGGACGGCAGCCCCGCCCAGACTGCGTCCTCCTTGGAGGCTCGGAACTGCCAAACCCATAGCTTTCACTGCATGATCAATCTCAAGGTTTTGAGGCTCTGCAAGACTATGGTTTCTTACTAGGTAATGTCTTTCTGGTCCGACTTCAATTACGTATCTTCTTCAGCCCTGAGATTTTACAGTGTCTTCCAAAAGCCGAGGTAAAAATGCATCTTCTCAAGTCTGACAATTCAAGTCACTATGTCACTCATTATAGCTTATATTAAACTTTTAAGAATCCAGTACTCTAAGACCTTCCACTACCCCCAATTCTGTTGAGCTTTAGTTTTCAAAAATCCACTTTGAAATTTTTGCTTACTCTGACTTGCAAGGTGACTATTCATCCTATCAGCCTTAATTATACTTTATACTCGCAGAAATGTAAGTCTTTTTCACCCAGAAATTCTAACTTTCAAATGCTTTAGGCTTCTAATTTTGCCATTCTTCCCTTCTTAAGCCTTCACCCAGTGACACTGAGAACCTGTGTTCATAAATCCTCTCCTTCCTCTTTCATCATTTTATTACTTTCTTGAATATCTTGAATCATGCAGGTTTAGAGAATGATAATAAAATGACAGAAATAGGTAGAAGATCTATTATTCAAGAAACTGTGTATAATCTACACATGGAAAATCAATAAATATGTTGGACCTATCACATCACTGAAATTCTAAAGTACTTTCTCTAAGGAAACAGATAAAGTCCGAGTTGTGAGAAAACTAAAGTTCCCAAAGCCAGGAGATCCTCACCCCTTATGCTCTGGGCGCGGCTGGAGGATGTGCCTGGTCAGAAGGGCTCTGCCCCAGGGCTGAGATGCTTGTACAGTTCAGCCGGTGGCTTAGTCAGTATCAAACGATTTCCTGTTTGGTTCCTGCTCAATCACTGGAATCACTACATATCTGGTCATGGTCTGTAACTAGTACTTAGATTCTCTGGGTGCGATGACAGAGAGGGAAAAAAAGGCCAAGAAATCCGTCTTTAAGAAGAAAAGTCTAATTCTTGAGATTCTGGAGGCCTTTAGATGGAGCCAATATAGTGGAGAAGTAGGCCGGGGAAGCTGCAATAGAAAAACGCGACCCAAGGGAACCTCGACCATATAAAAGCCTAACAGCCGCTCAATTCCTTGGCAAAGACATTTCCAGAATCCTGGTTAAGATTTTTTTTCATTTGTCTTTTAAAGAAAAGGAGCCCTAGTGCAGGGAGGCAGCCCTCTAGGCTAGACAGCCCACTGTTAATCGCGTTTCTGCCCAGCTCTCCGCCGACTGCTGTAGGAACATCTGTGGATACTTCTGTTTCTTGAGTCTCTGCCGAGTACCTAGTCTCCAACATACGCTCCGGCCTGTGGGGGAGGCAGCCGGGTGTGATGAGAGCCAGCACGGACCCTCCGCACCTAGGCCGCCCACAGCAGGCTCCCGGGGTACCAGCTCTGCGCCCGGCAGCCCTGCATCCGGCAAAAGGCCGTCAGCCCTGGACCTCTTTCTCCACTCTCCTGAGGTGCCTCGCCCAGTCTTTGTTTTCAGAACAGGGTGTGATTTTAGACACACTTCCTTGTTCTCCTTTCAGCGCGGGCTTTGTTTACTCTATCAACATTTCTTCTAAAGTATAAAACAATCAGGTGTGATGGAAAGTATTTAAATAGTTAATTAGCACATTGAACCCTGCATGTTAGTTATGAAAAGCTTTCCGTCAAAGTTAAAAGATTTCCAATAGGTAACTTTATTATTCTGTTAGGTTAGAATATTACTTACTTACTTGTTCACAGGCCAGAAAGACTACAATGTCGCCTTTCTCACCAGATTGGTGAATTTCAAAGATAAGGTGTAACACAGACTGGAAATGCTCCTTCTGAGCCCCGCTCAGGTACACAACCTCCACTGGGTGCTTATTTTTCACTTCAATGAGAGGCACGTTTCCATAGTAAGAGCTGAGTTTGCTGACCAGGTGAGGTGAGGAGTTAATTACGAGCTTCAGTTCAGGTCTTGCTAGTAACACACCTTTAAGAAGTCCAAGCAACACGTCAGTAGCCATGCTTCTTTCCTGTGTGTCGTCCAAGATGATGACCCCATAGCTACCCAGAAAAGGACTGGACATCATTTCCCTTTGCAACATATCATCAGTACAATACCTACAAAGAAGACACATTAAAGTTAGAGCACTCTTCTGGAAAATCACACAAAAAACTAGCCACGCAAATGCCTTTCCTATGTCTTTGCCTCTAAATCAGAAGCTCTACTCTTTATTGAAGCCAAGATCCTTTGAAGTTGATAAAATCGATAGACCTTCAAAAAAGAAAAATATACATAAACAAATTTTAAGCATGGTTGGCATGTATGTTCACAGACCCTCTAAAAGGCATCGCTTGAACCCTAGGTACAGATCTCTGCCCCACAAATTTATTATTGGTATTAACAACAGCTACACTTAACATTTCCCCTGAGCTTTTTCAACAAAAACGTAATTTTGCACTATTCCTTTGTCAGGTAAGTGAATTCCCTTATCAGTGGAGGAATTCTGAGTCGAAGCACACACTTTCAAGGAAAGGATCTAATAATGACTATTCTGGCCCAAGCTCTTGGCCCAGCCAGTTCGCTAGCAGGACTCTGTTGTCAGCACCTTGTGGGAGATGATAACACCAAGATGTTGGAGTCAACATGGATTTGAAGTACCATCTAAATAATAACCAGACAAAAGCATCTAAGAAGTAACCACTTATTGAGGGCAGCATGCAAATCGGCTACCATTCCTGTAGGAGGAAAGGGTCATTAGTGCTTTCAATGGAATTTTCCAGCAGTTCTTAGGATTGTATTTTTAATATATAAAAAGTGAGTATCTATTAGTCAGCCAGCACCATGTAAACATCCTCTTTTTGATACTAGTTACTGTATCATTCCTTGAGAAAAACCAATCCTGTATGTTTTCTCCCCATTTAAGGTATTTATTTGTCCTATATATGGCAGGTTGAAGGCTGCTGTTCTTAGAAAGGCCTGCTCACAAGCCTGGCCTTGGCTGGTGTTGGGGAACTTAGATTTGGGAAGATTCTCACCACCCCCAGAACTGTGAAGAGAAGCTCGTGGTGCTTACTGCTTATACAACAACATGGACGAACCTGCTTTCCTTCTGGGAGTTTGGAACTTTAGAACATAGCAGGCAGAGGGTGCCTACATGGCTAGTCCCCAGGAATACCCTGAGCACGGCGACAGCACTCCATGGTCCTTGTCACAACTCACTGCTGGAGGAACTGAGCATGTCCTGGGTGCGTCCACTGGGGAGGGCTCCTGAGGCCCGGACTGGCTTCCTCTGGCCTTCACCCCACGTACCATGCCCATTTGCTGGTTTTGCCCTGTACCCATTCACCGCAGTAAACCTGAGCTGTGACTAAACTAGCTGCCGAATCCTGTGAGTAGTCAGTCCTCCTAGCAAGTCATCAAACCTCGGGTGGTCTTGGGGACCTTGATACAGTCCTCAATTAACCCCTTTCAAGGAAGAAAACAAGCATTTATTAAACTTCTAGTGTGTGCCATGCATTGTTATTGCAACGTCTCATTTAACCTTGAGAATAAATCTTCAAGGTAGACATTATCCCATATTTATTAATGAGGAAACTGAGGTTCAGAAAGGTTAAGTACTCTGCTCAAGGGCACACAGTCAGGGAGAGTGCCAAGATTTAAGCCTGATATCTATTACATCTCATGCCATTGTCGAATTATTAAGATTGCTTCCCTGGCCTCCATGGTTTTGGTGACAAAATTCAAGTGCTCTGGCTTCGCACCTTTAGGAGATCAAACTGTCTGCCCCTTGCTTTTCTTTCCGTGCTTGCTCTGGTCCGGTGTCTCACCAAGCGAGCCGCGATGGGCTGCTGATTATTCCTTTTCTCGAATGTAAGAGGACATACTCCATCCTACAGCGCTATACTTTGTGCAAGATGCAAACAGACAGATAGGGCTGCTCCCAAAATCTAGCTCTCAGGCCATCTTTCGCTTCTGTGGTTGATCAGTGTGATACAACAACATGTTACTATCCACTCTTGTCGTCAAAAACAAGTTACTCTAATCTATGCTACTTCCTTAAGGTTAGAAACTAAATCTCTATTCCCTTCTCAGCAAAATTCATCTAAGCAAAATGATCTCCTAAGAAAAATGCTCCCTGCCAGGTAGAGGGGCCGTATGAGTGTTATGGAAATAACAGAGGCTTAATTAAAAAGAGATTAAAAACGATGGTGACTTACTTAAAACTCTACTACATGCAGCCAGCAAAGCCGCGCCTCCCAGATGATTATGTAAATACTAAGGAAATACTAAGGCTCAACCCTAAATCTTACTATATAAGTCTTCAGTTTTCTACAGAGATCTATTGCTTACCTAATGTTAGTAAGATTCATGTACAGTGCTTCTGTTCCTAGTAACTACATAAAAAAAATAGACGTGTCACCAAGGTTTCAGGAAATTCAGTTTATATTTTAAATTTCTAAGACTAAATTTATGCAAGTTAAGAATAAAATATAGAAAACTTTTATTAATATTTTCTAAAATTATATATATATATATATATTGAATTTGGCTTTAAATGAAAATTGTGGTATAGTGAGTTATAAGAAATACATATTTGGTCACTCGGATGACCAAATATGTATTTCCCAGGTATAGATGGTCCTCACCCACAGTTCCTGAGAACACTGCAGTCTTAAAGGTGAAATGGGTGCTTTGTCTTGTTAATGAGAGACTTTTACCCCCCACTCCCCGCACCCCGCAGGGCGGAGGCTGGAGGTTGGACCAGCCAATGGCCAATGATTTAGTCAATCATGACTATGCAATGAGGCCCTCACAAAATTCATGACTGGAACACGCTTTCTCTCTGGCTGCTGTGCTCCGCCTGCTGGGCTCGGTCGGATGCTGCCTCTCAGTCAGGGAGGCTCCTGTGCTCGGGGGGGGGGGGAACAGGATGCCTCCAGGCCCCACCGAGCCAGGCCCCGAGCTCCATGAGATAGAAGCTCTCTGATTTGGGGTTTTGGCTTACGTCTCTCTTCATCTGGCTGTTAACATGTATCCTTTATGGTAAATTTTATTAAACTAGTAAACATAAGTGTTTTTAAACTGGTAAACATCAGTGTTATTCCCAAGTTTTGTGAGCCGCTCCAGCAAATTAATCAAACCTAACGAACCTAAGTGGGAGGTTGCGGGAACCTCCGATCTGTAGCTGGTAGGTCTGAAGCACAGGGAACTGCCTGGGGCTTGCGACCAGCATCTGGAGTGGGGCTGTGGAGGGCAATCTTGCAGAACAGAGCCCTTAACCTGGGAATCTGGTGCTGTCTCTGGGCAGATATCATCAGAATTGAGTTGAGTTTTCCAACACCCTGCTGTTCGAGAATTGCTTGGTGTAAGTATGTGGGGGAAGACCCCCACATACTTACACACCCTGGAATGGGGTCTGGGTACCCGAATGAAGTTACACTACTATGACTGCTGTGTGTAATATTGTTACTGTTACACATGCATGTAAGGAAAAAATACACCATTGAATTTGGTGTTGGACAGGTGGGAATTGCAAAAATTCAAGTAATTCTTTAAAACCTGTGTTCTAGAGGGCCACATGAATTTATGTGTCATTTCTACAAGATACCTTGATATCTAGTTCAGAAAGACTATTTGCGGTACATAATATTCAGGTATTTACTGTTTCAAAATAGGCCAGAAAAAAGATTAAAGTAGTAACCAAGTTGTTCTATATAGCATCCAAAAAATTGATAGTAGGCATAAAGATTACATTTATTAAGTGCCTATTATGTTCCTAATCAATTAGACACTAAAAGGTCACAAAGAAAATTAAAAGACAGTAACAAAAATAGAACATTGCCTTCCTTCACCTTAAATCTTCTCATTTAATAACTATTCAGTCTGAGCTTATTAAAAATTATCATTAGCATATGTCTCCAAGAAAATGAATCTGGCTCTAATTTACCTTTATAATTACAAAAATGGCTACCATGTACATGGTGCTTACAATGTGCCACTGACACATATTTGCCCACTTAGTCCCTATGGCCACCTTGTGAGGTTTACTGATCACCCCATTTTATGGAGAGGAAGCATAAGCACAGGGCAGTCAGGTGACTTGTACAAGGCTCCAGGTGGGTAAGTGGTGGGAACACTCATTCTACAGCCACATGGCCTCCTCTTGAGAGCACAGAATACCAGGAGGAAAAAGAAGGGGTTGCTTCCTTTTATCATGGGGGCTTTTCAATAGTTTTGGACTCTTTGCTGCGGCTCAAACCATTAGCAACAAATCAGAGTATCTGCTGACTCTGTACTGGCTGGGGACGTCCCGGGGGGAGGAAAGTACAGTGTCCCAGCAACCAGAGTACCTGAAAGTGGAGATGCATGGGCCATAAGGACCAGGCAGCCGGCAGAGGCAGGAGGAGGCAGAGCCTGCCGGGGACCCAGCAGGCTACAGACCGCCACCCACCTCCAGCCACGCACTTGCTGGTCAGCCGCCGCCGCACATCTGAAAGCTCTTCTCTATGTTAAGGATGCTTCATGCAGATAAGCACTAAAAAAATTTATCCATAAACTGTAGTAGTCCTTCCTTTGACTGTCAGGATTGAATGCCTGGGGCTTTACACCATAAAACTATCACATGAAAGCAAGTCCCAATACATAATTGATGTTTAAGAGGTGAAATGTGTCTTTGACCTACTCTGAAAACAGCGTTAGATTTCTCCACAATTATTTAAATCTGTAGCTCCCTTAAAAAGTTATATATATTATATATATGTGTGTATTACATATATATTTACACACACACACACTTGATCCAAATTAAAACATCGTAATTTAATTTGAAAAGTGACTACACCCAAGAGTCCTTTCCAAAAGGCTCCCGAAATCCAGATGGCATTAAAGATACAAAATACATATATTAACTTTAGGCTCTAGTGAGAATGTCCTTTAATTAAAACCAAAACTATTTGAAAGGCCATTTCAAAATGTTAAGGATAAGGAATGAATCTGCCAAGCTGAGGGCCCCTTCACCCTGCAGGGGTCTAGGTCCTGTCCTGTGCAGCCCTGGGACTAGTTTGTGGGTTCCTCAGCAGCACGGAGGTTTTTGCATTTCATTTGTACCACTCATGCAGACCCTTTACACAGCAGCTGATTTACAAATATATACTGATTTGATGACTTAGGGACATGGTGGCTCTACTGGCAGAGGGCTATGTATCTTCAAGAAGTTCCAGTTGTGGTGCTGTTGCTGAAACGTTCCTTCTGGCCTGACACTCACCTGAAGATCATTGTCTTCCATTTTTGAAGATGAGCATTGGAGGGATGGCAGTTGTTAGTACGAACCAAGTGAGCCATTCGGGCGTCTGGGAGAAGAACTGCCCCCAGAGCCTGCAGCAGCTGGCGGGGACAGCGCACCACTCCTTCCTTCCGCCGTCAAATGTGTAGGACATCCTCCACGGGACACTCATGTTGGTCACTGGGGATCTGAGTATGCAAAAAACCCATCCTGCTACACTGTACTGTACTGTACTACTGTATTCCACTGCTATACTACACTATGCTATGCTATACTGTCTATGCTATACTGTGCTATTCTGTGCTATGCAATGCCAACCCCTGCTTTACTATACTGTATTACACTGCTATACTATACTATACAGTATTATGCTATTATACATAATACCATATGCTATGCAATGCCATACCATACTGTATTATACTGCTATGCTATGCTATTCGACTATACTATGCTGCTATGCTACAGTACTACACTATACCATACCATACCATACCATACCACTATGCTATGCTGTGCTGTGCCATCCCTGCCACACCAGAGCAGAGATTTCCCAATGGTGGGGCACGGCACAGCGATGTGCCACACAAATGGGTTATAGAAGTGCAGGTACACTGCTCCTGAGACACTTCTCTCTCAGCCCTTGGTGTGGCTGGGCAGGGCCTGGGGCAGCTGAAGCCCTGGGGATGGTCATCTTCGCCTACAGGCAGCTGTGACCAGTTCCCTGCAGTAGGACACTCGTGCTTTCTCTGTGGGCTACGAGATAAAACTGCTTGAGAAACAGTGGCCTAGAGCAGTGATTTTTTTTTTCCAATTTTCCTTTTTTTTCTCTTCTGTGTGTTAAGTTCTTGGAACCCTATGTGCAAAGGAAATCTCACACTGAAGCTAAAAACAGAGATAAAAGGATGTTTTTTTTTTCCTGGACCTTTCCCATAGCTACTGAGAAGACTCCCTGGAGCCCAGGATATTCTGAAAAGTACGGTTTAAAAGACACTGGTCTAACCTGCCACGGTGACAGCTGACACGAGGTTTACCAGAAGGCCAGCAGGGTTTTCTCGCTAACACTACAGAAGGACCAGGGTGGCCTTGCGTAACTAGGAGGAATCACCACGCCCGAAGAGACACCCGCACTCCAAGCAGAGGGACAGCAGGTGTTACGGCACATGGCGCGCAGAGACCCACATGTGTCCACTTGGCTGGCACACAGACAACTCACGTGGACCCATCATGAGGTGGAGCTCGAGAAGCACAAGTGTGAAGGTCTTTGGGGGCCGACCTAACTAGTTGTGACTTTTTCTCGAGGATTATTAGGAAGCGTGGACAAGGAATCCCTGGTGATACCGGTGTGGAAAACAACTGGTTATCGCCAGGCTAGTGACAGAGAGACCAGTTATTATCCCGCACAGATGCTAAAAACAGAGAATGCAAGAACATGCTCCTCTAGGACTGTGGGGCACAAGCCAAGAGTCATCGGGTGCAGCAGATGAAACCCCCCGCAAACCAACCTCAGTATCGTTTCACTGGTAGAGCAGTTCTCAAAAGGGATCACGTAGCCAACTTCATGGCCAATGTTGACATCCATTTCATCTGCTACCCGTAAGGCGAGCTGGACTGCAGCCTGCTTGTGGGCCTGTGTGCATACCACACCCCCGTGCTCGTAGCGGACAGAAAGGCAATATTCAGCACACCACTGAGGAACCTTACAGGGAAAAAGGAGACAGGATCAGCTCCCACTAGGAAAACAACAGAAAACCAAGGATTCACCTCATACATTTGTAAGACAGAATTTTTTCATCTAGTGTGTCTCTGGTGGGCTGCATTACAGCTTAGTGAAACACTGAACAATCTGTGTTTATGCATAGTTATTACTAGTAAATAAAGTTAAGAATAAATAGGAGTTAGCAGGAACTGTGAAAGTTTGACTCCCAGATTTAAAAAAACAGGTAAAAATAAAAGGCAAAATAAAAAAATATTTTTAACCTCAGCTGTATTTCTGAGAAGACAAATGTACTTGCAGATTATTATTTTCTTTCTGGTTACAAGAAGTCTCCATCAAAAACATGGCTTTTGTTATCGACTATTGTGTTTTAAGCAGTGTAAATATTAAATAGCATTTAGATGAAAAATAGTGACTTAAAACATTTATATTTTGTGTAAATGATCATTACAAAATAACCAGATAAGCCTACTTAACATTTCCCTGGTACTAAAAGCTAAAGTACACTGGCATTTATCATGTAAATACAATTTTAATAAGCCCAAGATCTGGAAAGAGTCATTTCCAAAGCTGCTTGAGTCATTTATTTAAAAAATCCTTTTATTGACAACTTATTATGGATCAACTTGATTTTTATCAAGTTCATTTGTACAAGAATTATTATAGTAGTGTTATAGTAGAACATACTGAATTCATTTGTATGCTACATCTTAAGGATCTGTCAATAAATCATGCTTTATTACATATATTTAAAAAATAAATCATTCTTAAAGTGTTTTTTAGTAGATCTAAGGTATTTGTAAGTTTTAACATTTTAAATTATCTCGAAATTTGCTATTTAACAGACCCATCATGGAATTTTTAGATTTTTATCCTCACTATAATTTGAAAGATAAACATAATATACTGGAAATCATAAGTAGCTCCACAGCCACCCGCTGCCGACTGCAATTTCCCCAGGACTGAAAGTGCAAATGCAGTGCTTCCATCTTAAGACAGGTGTCAGCCTGGTCAAACTAATCAGTAATTATTTACTCCCCACTTTGTCCTGTGGGAGATGAACATTTGAGATGCGGCCCTCAGGAAACCTGGAATCAAGGCACCATAACAGCGAGTAACAAGGCACCAACGACCCAAGTCAGATTCTGGGCCTGACCTGACCTGCCACTAGCTGGTTATTTGCAGATCAGACTCTAGGCTTCCATTTGCCTCCCTGTAAAACGGGCTGAATGCAGGAGAGTTACCCTTCAAGTCTGAGCTCCCGTGCCCTTTTCTCTGCAAGGCTTTCTGTGACCCCGTCGGCAGGAGCCCGCCATGTGCTTCCTGGTGACCAGCGCCAGGGTCACACTTCTTGCAGGTGCCGGTCCGTCCCGGTGCCCACCCACCCACCAGACGAGGAGCTGGGGGAGAACAGAGACCTATTGACCTTGGCCACCAAATAATCCCAAATAATTTTACTCAATAGATACTTGAATGAATAAATTATTATACTTAGCAGAAATACTTTTAAATTCTATGGTTCTATATACTCTACCATGAGTTGCTTCACAACTGTCTCCCTCATTCCCTTCCAAGGAATTTTACATTTTTGCCAAATCCTAATTTTTTTACCAGATTCCCTTCACGTCATGCTCCATTATCTAACTCAAACATCATTATTGTGAAAAACTGTATTAAAACTGGTTGTTTGAATCTTTTTCTCCTCACTAGACTGGGAGACTATGAAGCTGCATCTGTGTGGTTCATATTTTTGCCAATACTTAACAGAGGACCTGATACTTAGCAGAGAGAATAAATATTTGGATGGATGGATGAATAATATAATAACTGAAAAGATGGACGAGAAGGGCTTGTAGCCAGGACTCAGCATGGTCGAGAAGCGCCAGACCGAGAGACGTCTGTGCCAAAGGGAGGACTATCAGACTGACACAAAAACCAAGTATTCCAAGATTTCCAACTTAAAATGCTAGGGTAGTGGTATCAGCAGCAATAGGAAATTGGAAATTAAAATAGAATGAATGAAGCTAAATAGTATCATAAAGTGCTTTCGTGGGGAGTGACTCATGCAGAGCGGGGGAGACAACCTTCCGGAGAGTTAGGGAGGTGGTCAGTTAGGTCCTTTTGACCAAAGGACATCCACGTGTGGCTCTTCTGAGATCAATTGAAAAACAGTTCGGGAGCCTAAGTGAGGGGCCACAGCTAGAAGGCATAGTTGTCCCAGAATTTCAGAGCTGAAAGGCATCTCTGGAAGGCACATAGGCCACTCTACCACTGTACACAAGGGGACTCTGAGAAGGGTCCCTTGCCCAAGTCAGACTGCCAGTAACCCTCACAGCCAGAGCCGATCCAAATCTTTTGATTTTTAGTATTATATCCACCCTGCCATAGTTGTTTCCAAGTATTTTCACACAGATGGTAACTGAAGCCATGAGATTCTCAGCAGTCAACATTTTTAATTATTCTTTCCAGCCTAAAGGCAGTGTCAGGGGACATACTATGACGACAGTGGGCACTGTTTTATAAAGTAGAGTTCTTGCCGAAATGACACCATCTAAATTTTACCGGTACATTTGCGTCTGCTCAGTCCGGTGGTCATTCTAAGACCCAGGATGGCCCGCTGCTTTCGGGCTCTAGAGCTCTGCATGTTTCAAATGATTCTGGGCCATATGCCCAAGCTTCTGATTTTGTTTTTTTGACTGCATTTCATTTATTTCTACTGCTCATAGAAACAAATCCTGCAAGATTAGATCATCACAGTATGTCTATAATGGTTTAAATATCATATAAGCCTGGCAGTGCCATCAATATTTTTATTTATTGATATATTTATATATAAATAAAATATATAAAAGCCATATATGTAGTTGATAGTCTCCACTGTCATTTTTGCCCTCCTGCACAATACAGCAAATGTTTTCACCAAGGATGCAAAAAAGTGGGTGCAGCTCTCCTAAACATTAGTTAAAATAACCAGCGACAGACTGAACACATGCCTATTGTGCTCAGTGCAGGGATGTCTGCTGACACAGCCATGTTCATAGTTGAGCACAAGTCGCAGCTAATTGCAGAGCCCACTTGACTGTGGCTCTGCCTCGTGGCCCCTTTCAGTGCGCTCCATGCGGATAATGGCGTGAATGACAGCAATGCAAACCGACAGGGTTGTCTCTGAACAGAAAGGGGAGAAACAGGAAATCATCTGCCCTATTTATTGCAAATTCTCTGCTTTCACGTACCTTCTGAATCAGTCTAAGCAAGCCAAGGCACATTGTAAAGTTTGATGCCTTAGCAAACTCAAAGTACTGGCTGAAAAAAATTATGATTCAACAACTGCTGGAAATGTGAACAGCTCATAATTTCAAGGGTCACCAAGATTACAGCTTCACAGGGAACTCTTGTGTCCTCTGCACTCAGAACTGCCCGACCATTCCGTGCCATCATTTGGATTCCCCTCTGGGAGTGCCCTTTCCAGGGTCCCGGTAGTGCCCTCCCCATCTCACCAAAAGATCACGTGCCCCTTAGAGATTTCGCTTCTTCCTCCACAGTTTCGCTTTGAAGGTATCTCCCTCCCCAAGCGCTCAGGACACAAAGCTGGCACTGTGAGAAGTAGGAAAGCCTGCACTCTTCTGTAAGTGATCTGGCATTACCTTTTTTTCAGAGAAACCCTGAATTCTAGGCCACTCTGGCTGTGCCTCAATAGTACTTTAGTACTTAGCAAGAGTCATGTAATTTGGTAAACAAAATAGGAAAATACTCAACACATGAAAAAGAAAGAACTATTTACAAATTTATCTCCAACTTTTGGCAGGAGACAATACCCAAATTTACGTATTTGGTCTAGAAACTCTCCTTTCTAGAAATCACAACTTCAAATATTTTCATTCTGAACTTAGATGTCTAACAATTTCTTCTCACTCTGTCAATCGATTTTTTAAACGCCTTATTCTGGAGTGTATGTTGTGCCAAATGTGCGAGAGCAAAGTGTGCCCTGCACTGCATCCCACAGCCCTCCTTGGCCACCTCTGGGTTGGGCAAGGGAGGCCATCAGTGGGGTGATTCTTGGCTCTTATCTCCTGCCTGGATGGAAAGCACCAGGAATCTGGCCAATCTGCTGCCATGAGAGTAGGTAAGAGGACCCTCTGGGCAATGGAAGTCCAATCGACAGCAAGGCTTCAGCCACGTCAGCCAGTAACTGGAACTCTGCAAGTTGTGCAAATTCAGAAAGCACAGCAAAGATACTCCATTGCCAACTGTGGGCCACAGGCACGGAGGCTGGGCTGTGGGGTTCTGGGGCCCTGGGTCCTCCGGTGGGCCTGGTCCTGACCAGGGTCAAGAGAGCATCATGACACCAGCATCCACGTGCAGCCTCATCACTGCCGCTGTGGCGAGAGGGCACCCACGTAGGTGCCACTACTGTAGGACGTCCTGTCCTTCCAGCCCCTCACCTCATAGAATGGACCCATGTATAAATGAAGAGAGACAAAAAGCACCTGTGGACATGCTGCTGCTGCTGCTGCACACAGCTTCCTCCCGAAGGTCCCCAAGCTCTCGCTGGGGAGCACGAGTCTCTCCATGATGGCCTGATTCCTCTTT
Source organism: Manis javanica (assembly GCF_040802235.1). NCBI lineage: Eukaryota > Metazoa > Chordata > Mammalia > Pholidota > Manidae > Manis > Manis javanica. Next base: position 6,075,306 of record NC_133162.1, on the reverse strand, counting down.
GCTCCCTTCTCTTCCCATCCCTAGGATGATGGAGGCTGCAGCTAGTGCCAAGGACCCGACTGCTCGCTTTTATTTCAGTACCAGAACCATGGGATCCAAAAGTTGAAAGGCACGTCACAGGCCACCAACTCAGCCTGACATTCCTGCGGAGTGCCCACTCCTGACCAGGCTCCTCACACCACCGCTGTGAGCCAACATGGCAGTGGAGCCCTTCTGATGTACATGTCACACCCCCTTGGATAGCATAGTTTATACTTGCCTGGATACTCGGTGAACACAGGTTGAATCTACCAGCAGAAATGGTGGATAAGTTTACTCAGTTAACAAGGTGGAGATGTGCTATACCATACAGCTGCTTAATTCAGGTTCAATCTCAGTTACACCATGCTTACCCATCTCACTAACCCATCCATTACATGGGAATTTTCAGGACAAAAGCTAGAGAATGAGAAGCAAATAAAATAGATAGTTCTAAAAATATTTAATTTTTTTTCAGTCTTTTTTAAAAACCTGCCCCCATAAAGGTAATAGAAAAAGGCTCTATAAATCTATGAAAAGTTTTCCTCGTCTCCCTACAGCAGTTACAAAATAGCCTTCAAACCATCTGTAACAAAGAGAGATGGAATTTTTAGGATCCAGCAAAACACCTGGATCTATGGACAGACTTTTCTTTGAAAGGTTTAAAACTCTGAGGAACAAGAAAACAGTCTTAGAGGCCCTTAAAAAATAAGTCAAGTCATTTCCAGAATTAAGAAAACAACCAATGCTACCACTACTTATATTACTTGAGAATAGACCAATTTTCTCATCATTTGAGTACTAGTTTCATTTCTCCTATCCAGAAGTATATACTGCCTTCCCACTTAACAGAAAACAAGCGTGATTTATTAAAATGATTGAGAAGTTAAAGATGACAAGAGAAACCACTGCTAAGTATTAACAGAACATATTACATTACAGATGATAACAATTCTCATGCTTAAAGATCACAAGTTCTGGAAGAATACTCAAAGACTATTTTTAAATGTTTTGTTTTGTACGGTAGTATGGGTTGGCAATTCTGAAACTACATTATGAGTATTCTAAGATTGAACAAGTAAAGATATTGTGAATAATGAGTGGCCAATTTCTGATAGTTAGAGCGGGGAGTTAGGACGTGGGAGAATGAGAATGAACACTGTGGGGCTGAGCTGGAGTCCGAGACCTCAGTATGACTTTGTGATGTTTTGGGCATACAGAGATGGATACAAATAGAGGTAAAATAGAGATATATACAGAAAAACAGAAGCTGAAAAGTAGAGAAAGATAAAAAGCTAAAGAGAGAGGGAAATGGAGAGTTACAGAGCCAGATAGGTAGGTAGAAATATAGAGAGATGTGTGTACATACCCACACACATTTATTTCCTTGCTCTGTCCATTGAGAGGGCCTAGAAGTAAGGATAAGCCTGTGGCAATGGGCTTGGTTTCTAAGTACAATTCTCCACTAAAAGTAAGCAGGCCTCCTTGAGAAAGTGGCTTTCTCCAAGATTGGAACAGGGAACATTAACAGATGAGCCTGTAGCATCTTACTGGGTCACAAAGCACAGTAGTGCTCAAAGAATGACGGGGACATGTCAAAGCGACACAGAAGTCATCCCGAAGAGGTTCCCACTTGCCAAATCAAGGACAATTTGAGTAAAGAAATAAATGGTCTTAGTGATGAATTATAACCCATAGAACATAATAAGAATTTGAGTTTACACTGACATAAATAATAAAAAAGAGAAAGCTCAGCTTTACAGAATAACTTCAAATGTTAAATGTAGAAGAAATGTCACAATTAGAAAGATAACCATTTGGTTACCACCGGTGTGATAATGCCAAAGGTGAGAATCATCAAAGGATGCTAACGCTAGCAGGTGTATGCATGCTAACGAGGGTACTTCACACAGCCTCAAAGCATCTCCCCATATCTTTTAACTGAACAGGGGAAACAGTGACTTCACCATAAAGAACAAGACAGTTGTCACCTTACCAAGTTATCAAATTTAGCATCACCAGTCATGGGGGCAAAAAAAAAAATCTTGTGCCTCCTGATGTGACGCACTAAGGGGGACACCTCAGCACTTACACAGTCTTCCTGCCACAAATGCATAATGGAATCTAATCTTAAGGAAACGTCAGACAGCCTCAAACTGAGGGATGTACAAAATACCTAACTTGTGCTCTTTGAAAATGTCAAGGTCATGAAGGGCAAGGAAGGACTAAAGAGCTGTTTTCAGATTACAGGTGATTAAAGAGAGATGACAGTTAAATGCTCTGAAATTTTGGATTGGATTCTGGACTAGAAAAACAGATTTTTTAAATTATAAAGGCCATCAGTGAGAAAACTGATGAAATCTGAATGTCTATAAAGTAGTTAAAGAGATGTCAATATTACATTCCTGATTTCCATAATTACACACTGCTGTGCTGTTTTTAGTAAATACTCTCTGAATTATTTGGAGGGAAAAGGCATCCTATCACTAGCTTACTTTTAAAACGATCAGAATAAAACATCTGCATGTGTGTGTGTGTGTGTGTGTGTGTGTGTGTGTGTGTGTGTGTGTGTGCGCAGAAAGAGAATGATAGAGCAAATGTGGTAAAATGTTAATATTTGGGGAATCTGCGTGAACAGTATATGGATCATCTTTGTACTAATTTTGCAATTTTTTTGTAAGTCTGAAGTTATTACAAAATAAAAACTTTACATACTTTTTAACTCACCATTTGTCCACAGAAACCAAGAAAATTATACTCATTCAGTTTTCATCATTAGCTTCTTCTGACAAACTGAAATCACTTGTTGTAACAATAATTGACTGTAACAAGTCATAATAAACCCTGATACAAGCAGCTATAAACTAAAGAGAAAACACCTCTTGTCCATCCTTCTCTTGAAGTTACATTTAGAACAAGCAAGCCTCAGAGACAATAAGCAACTTGTATTGAAAGCAGCAATGTATCAGGGAAAGCGCTCTTAAAATTCCAGCTCTGAGTTATGTGACATGAGTTAGATAGGTTATCAAAGCCCTCTGGGCCACATCTGAAAAACAAAGGGGTTCTATGAGATCTTCTTTGTGGTCTATTCCAATTGTTATGTCTTAAGTATCTATAAATGAATTTCATAATAAAAAATACTTACTGCTTTCTTTATAATTTAAGAATAAAGTATAGATCACACTAAAATAAAAAATCGAAGTTCAGATTTAACAGCAACAAACGAGACTGGAAATATTCATTAACTATGTATCCTGATTCTTTCCTCCACATTAGATCCTGAAGCAGGTGACCCTGGGCCTGCACAGTATTTGGCTGTTCACTTATTTCTTATATTCAGGAAAATAAGAATTTCCTTGTGCTTCTGAATTTCTGTAGCTTAACCGGCTTCACCAGCAAGCATATCCAAACATCTTGATCTTCAGACTCTTGGGCATGTAAACATGACAGTTAATCCCCAAATCTGTGGCAGGCAAATAACAGCTATCTTATCTTTTAAAATATGATATACTCAATGAGATCATTTGAATGGACTTTTTTCTACTATTCTAGAGAAAATTCAGTGGTACTCTAAACACAATTACTATCCACATAAGTATTATTAACTGTTATTCAGCTGGCTTTAATAAATAAAATCAGGCGAATAACTTAATTGTCATGCCTGAATTGCTAATGCTTTTTTGTTGTTGTTGTTATCATTATTAAAACAGAACACTGTACTGTAACACTGTAATTATTTAAGTAATAAAAAAGTACAAAGGAATATAATCAATATAATTGTAACATCTTTGTATGCTCCCACATGGTAACTATACTTATTGTGGTGGGCATTTAGTAATGTATGTAATTGTGGAATTGCTACATTGTACACCTGAAACCAATATAATAATGCATCTCAACCATCCTTCAATGAAAAATAATAAATAAAAGTACAAGATCTAAAGCAAATGATTTTTTGCAGTGGCTACTCACCTGAGAGCTCTTACCACATTTAGCATCTCCTGAAATGATCACAATTTGGTTTTGAAGCAGATTCTCCATAAAGGAATATTTTTCTTTCCATATTGGAAGATCTTCTCTTTCTTTCAGAAGTTTATAATACCGTGATGAATACGGCAGTCCATCAAAAGGGTTAACTTCCAAATCCTCACAGGCCACGATGCCCTCCTCATCCGCATCACTGGAATCGAGGGATTCAGGGAAGTAGCGTTTTTCAGAGGAAGAGTTTAGACTTTCCAGGTCCCCTTCCATCTTGTCCAGTGGTGAGCTTAAGCAGCTGGCATTCTACAACCAAGTTTCTCTTGCAACATCCCACTGCAAATAGGGTTGAAAGTCTGCTTATTTAAACTCAGATGTCCCAGGCTCTAACTTCTGTTACAGGTTTCTGCAAGTTGAATTGGTCAAATCTGCGCCTGTCCTTTGCTTTGCTGCCTACTAGCATGCTCTCTGCAGCACGCTAAACGATTGTCAATAAACCACACTAAAAACAAACAAAAAGAAGGAAAATCAAGTATACACGCATGATGTTCAAAAGAAAATCCAGAGGCATTTCAAACAAAAGAGTTATTTGTTTCTGTTAACTGGTTACTGCCTTGTCATTTCTGCTGCATGTTTTAAAGACCAGAAATAATTCAGACTCTTACTAAAGTTTGGTGGGCTGCAATATTTTCTGGCCAGTTTGGAAAATGGTTCCTTACTGGACCTGGTGCTCTCTGCCTGACCTCTCTTGCAGGCCCCGGCGTCTTGACTGACAGGGAACAGAAAGCAACAGGGGGCCATTGTGATTGTGAGCTTGGTCACATGCCCACTAATCCCATTACAAAGAGATGCTGGGCCCTGTAAAAGGGGAAATTGTGAGCGTCTGGTGAGTGTTCCCCTAACACTGGCTACAAAAAAACGTTTTTTTTTAAATTAAGAAATCCTCTAGTTGAAAGAAGAATTTTTTAAAACTTCATTTTTTATTTGCTTGTGCCAGTTTACAAAGTCAATTGAGGGAAGTGAATTTATTATTTTTTTCCATCTGAGGCTATGGCTGGGTTTCATTAGTAAGGTCTTTTGTTTGCTTAATTAAACCAGAAATGTCAAGCATATTTCTTGAGATTCCAGGGTCTTGAGCCCACCATGTCAGATTCAAGAGGCTGTAAAAGACAACATTTAATTTAAATGAAGAAGAGAAATTACCTAAGAAGGAGCAAAATTTAGACCAGAAACTTACTCCTCAAAATCCAGTGTTGCTAGAAATAAAGCTTTTTTCATATTACCCAGGTGAAAACTAAAAAGACAGAAAAAGTCAAGTAAAAAAGAATAAATCATAAAATACAGCTCATGATATTTTGTCTTTAAATTACCTTTTTTTACAGCACTCACTTACCCTGCTTTACACGGAGAGTTAGAGAGTGAAGGGGCCACTCCTCTCCTTACGTGGCACTGGTCAAGCCACACTCCAGAGGAAGTCGATCAAGAAACACTTGTTGGGCCCAAATTAATAAACTAGGCACCAGGCACATGTGTGTGGACACTCTGGGGGTAGGACCCAAAGCAGGACAGAACTTGTAAAAACTCACACACGAATGGACCAAAAGAGGGAGAAATGAATAACCAGAAGAGGGAAGGATGTGTCAGGTCTACACAGGCAGAGCTCACAATTCATTCTGAAAGTGACCGTTTCAGAACCGAAGTGGAATTGTGAGACGTGCTGACACAAGGGCCGTGTGGACTGACTCCACAGCCTGTGACCGCCCTTCGGCAGAAACCAGATCCATGCAGCAGCTCCAGGAATCATAGTAGCTTGAGATCACAGGATGAGTGGACTTCAGGTATCCAAGAATCAGCAAATTCTACTGCTTAAGAAGTTACCAGTTGATTAATTTCATATTCTACTCTTCTTTTCTTTTTTTTGATTCTAGTTAGAATTCTTTCCAAGGGTTCTCATCCTACACATAGATTAAATTTAGGATCAATGATTGCCTGAGGTAGTGCTATTTCTGAACTGCTTTACCTTAAAAAAAAAAGTGCACAGCTATTATTTTTAGCAAATACATGCCCTTGAAATGTTTAATTTTACAATATGCCTTAAAAGTGCAATAATCTTACAATTAAAATAAAATCTTAAAGAACTGACCACTCTGAACACTTGGGGAATGATCAAGTTTTCTGAAGTCATCTTTGTAGACTTAGGGCTCACTGAGCCCTTTTGTCACACACACAGTGTGTACAGACACACCACCCACTTCTCCAGAGTGGAGCAAAGATGGCCACAGGTCCCTTGCCCCTGCTCCCGTGGAGACGCAGTCTGTTTGCTGCCCCCTGAGTCTGGGCTGGCCCAGTGACTCACTATGACAGAAGGAATACAGTGAAGTGATGCCGAACCACTTGCAAGGCTTGAAGCATTCCCCTCGGAACCGGAACCAGCTCATCCTGGGAGATGCCCAAGCCATTGGGGAGGCCCTGGGAAGAGACCAAAGCTGGCCTCTGTTGACAGAAGGCACAGGCCGCCAGCCATGTGGGTAAAGCCGTGGAAGGTGCTCCAGCCCAGTCAAGCCTCCAGATGATGGAGGCCCAGCAGCGCCAGCACCCATGGAGCCCAGTCAGCCCGAATGGTGACAGGGAGCACATGGCCACTCTTGTAAGCTATGAAGTCGCAGGCGGGTTTCCCTTGCAGCAGCAGATAACCAAACCTATGCCTGCTAAACCACACTCACAGCTTAACTCATTCTTCCTGACTCAGGATCACGATTGCGTCAGTTCCTGTCAACAGAATGACGTCCTTAGATTTCTCTGAAGCACCCAGGGCCTGAAGGCCTGCCTGCTGCCCTGGGCCCTTCTCTCCCGGGGCTCAGGACCCACGTCATACTATGATCAGTATGCTCACCTAGTGAGGTGCTTCTCTGCTTCTCTAACCTGCTCTCCAACCTGGCACATTAGAAACCAGTTAGGCGGGTCTGACAGCAATACTAAAGGTTGCTTCCACAAAGCACTCTATATTGTAGCCAATCAGACTGAGCAGTAAAGCTATGAAGTTTGTTAATGTCTATTTCAACCATACAGAGGGACTCTTCGCTGCCTTGTGGTTTGAGCTGCAGATGTGGCGGGGGAGTGGCAGAGTTTTTGAACCCACTGGCTCACATAATACACACCCACCTCTCCCCATTTACTTTATCATTGGCTGGGCCATGTCAATATTTTCTCCTAGATGCAATTAAATATATACAAGAGATCCATGGCTTGGCCTTTGGCAAATTTAATAGTACCAACCCAAACAGGGGAACCAGCAGTATGGTAGGCTATATGTCACTCAAAACAAAATTTAATAAAAATTGTTCTAAGTATAAACTATATTGCACTCTAAGAATTTTTAATCTGAAAAATTGGCATTTGCTCCTTTTCAAAGCTACCACATATGTACATTGAAGATGGCACAGTTTGTCAAGGACTGCCTTTTGAAGTGAGTCTGTTATAACTCTTAAATGAGCACTTGTGAAAATAATACACACCTAATGTAACATTCAACAACCTCGACAAGAAAGAGTCAGAAGTTGAAGTAAGATGGGCTATGTCTTGGTCATTTATATGTCTGGCTCTGGCCCAGTAATCCTAGAAATACAATTCACAGAAAAGGAAGGATAAAGTTTGCAGGGGGTTATGTGAAACAAGATTGTGAAATTTGTCCAGAGTAACTCTTGGTTATATTTCACTATTCAATACTCCTTTTCTGCATTTTCTTCTGTGTTCAACTTAATATAAATGCATTCTTCACACCTATCAAATTCTCAATTGTACAAAGTGATGTGGAGAGATCTTTGCAGAGACCTGGAGATTTCCTGACATTTAATCTTGAAACCTCATCCGTTTTCTCTCTAGGCTACTAGTGCTGGCGCTGTTTCCTCCAGTCTCATGTCTTGAATGCCATCCATATGCGGAGGCCTCCCATTTCCATGTCCTGTGGATCCTCACTTCTAAACTTCAGTCTTGTGTATTCAACTACCCGTCATCTCCAACTCGGATGTTTAAGAACCATTTCAAACTGTACATGTTGGAAACTGATGTCCCGATATTTACCCCATAGTCACAAACTGGTCCTTCCATCTCAGTTACTTTCTTCCTTTCAATTACTCAGACCAGAAATTCGAAGGTATTCTTGATGTTCTGTCTTAAATCCCACATCCAACCCCTCAATGTGCTAGGCAGAACAACAGCCTCCGAAGATGTGCACGTCCTGGTAACTGGAACCTGTGAATATGTACTTTGTGTGGCAAAACAGACTACAGATGGGATTAAGTGAAGGACCTTGAGATGGGAGATGATCCTGGTGGTCTGATCTAACCACAAGGACCTTAAAGTCAGAGAACCTTTGCCAGCCACAGTACCAGGGAGACACGACTATGGAAGACTGCTCAGAGGAGGATGGAGCAGAGGAATGATGTGGGTGACCCCAAGAAGCTGACAAAGGCTAGAAACAGAGTCTCTTTCGGTCTCCAGAAAGGAGCACAACCTGCCGACCTCTGGATTTTAACTCAGCAAGACCCGTGATGGGCTTCCAACCCACAGAACTGGAAGATAATAAATGACCGCTCCATTTGTGGCAATGTTATTACAGGAGCAATGGAAAGCTTATACATCTGATCATTTCAGTTCTACCCTCCAAATGCATCGAGAATGCCATGACCTCCACTGTGAAGCGCTGCTCCAGCCATCACCTGGGTCACGGCAATACCACCTGACTCCCGGTTTCCTCTCTTAGCCCCTCAGTCAGTTCTCAACCCAGTTAGTGATCCTGTCTGTCAGCTCATCTTTCCCCTGCTCAAAAATGTCAAACGGCTTCCCATCTCAGCTTACTCAGAAAACAAGCAAAATTCTTTATACAGTCACAAGCCCTGTGTGGTCTGGACCCTCGCCTCCCTGCCCTCTCCCTCTTTCGCCCCCTCCTGGCCCCTCGCTAGTCCTGACCCACCATGGCATGTGCCTGCACAGGGACATTGTCCCTTCTCTTCTCTCTGCCTGAAATGTCCTCTCCTCGGGTATCCATATGGCTGGTTCCCTTCCTTTGCGCAAGTTTTTATCAAAGGTCAGGTCACTGAGGGCTTCTGGCCACCCTGTCTAAAGTTACCCACCCCTGTGCCCTCAAACCACTTTCTGGCCTCTTTTCCTGTTGTTTTTCCTCCTTAACACTATACATGGTTTAACATAATATATATATATTTTACCTCTTTATTTTGTTTATGGTTAGTGTCATCCACCAGAACCGGAAGCACCAGGAGGTGAGGATTTGTGTCTATTCTGCTCCCAGTATCCTCAACGGAGCCTGGCACACATTAAGCATCTGATAACTATTGAGTGAATGAATGATGTTAGCACTTCAGAGATATTTTTGTTCACTTTTCCAAGGTGCCCAATATTAAGTCAATGACCAAGTCTTTAAAACTTCTCAGGATTCTTACCCTCCATTTCCCTAATCCTTCATGCCAAGATGCCTGTGACCATCTACTGTCCCCTTAGTCCCTCTACCACAGTCCATCTTGCATATATTTGCACTTCCCTTATTTCACTTTTCTCAAAGTTCAAGGTAGCTCACTACTGCTGACTGAGTGAAGTTTAAACACTTTTGTCAGGAGTTCGCTGTTTCTGGGCTTCTGCAACTTTTCTGTTCCCTTTCATTGACCATATAAGATAGATTCCTATTCTTAATGGATATGGCCTGAAATTTTAGTGATTCCCCAAATTCACAAACTGAAGTACTTGTACAGGCTCTTGGTTTTCCCTTGAATCATACACCCAAACCACAAATTGACTTTTACAACACTAAAGTTATTTTTTTCCTGATCCCTTTAGAAGAGTTATTGTGTGGAAAATAACAGCCGCACAGAGATTCAGACAGTGGCGTGCATCATGCTGGTCCAGCAGGCCACTGAACTTTGGGGCTGCTTGTAAATAACCAATCCTGAGGGGCAAGAGCCTACATAGAAGGGAACTACGATACTATCTGTGCTATTTACTACCCTTCCCCCATATTTTTAGTCTCTTTACTTGACTGTTACTGGAGCTATTGTCTTCTTTGGTAGTTCCACAGTCTGAACCCAAATACAGTGCATGCTCAGTTAGGAATTAGAGACTGAGTAGAGAATGACTACATCATTTTCTGCTCTTTAAGGATTTTATGCTTTTAAGGCTAACATTTGATTTTGTTTTATTGTAGGTATTCTTCATAATTACAGGTATCATGGGCATAATTCATCACATCTCTGTCCTCAAATTTTCTCACCCTCAGTGCCTAAGTATCTGTCTCCCACTTTACTTACTCAACCAGTACTTGAGTGCCTACTAAGTGTCTGCACTGTGAACACGTTGGTGACACAGTGTGAGCAGGCAGGTCTGGTTCCTGCCCTCAAGGAGCTCCGTCCAGCTGAGGCTGCAGGTGGGTGTGAACCAGATTCTTAGTCTACGACTCTCAGACTTTTATAGTCAAGGAACTAAAATAAGTTAAATGTAGCTGGTACATAATAGAAGAGAAAATGACTTTGGTACAGATGAGTTCACAGATGAGACAGGGGCCAGATCACATGAGACTTGAAATGCTATGGTGGAGAGACTGTTTTATTTTAAATGCCATGGGTCTAACTCATCCAGTCATTTCATTTTTTTTAAATTAAGGTATCATTGATATACAATCTTATGAAAGTGTCACATGAGCAACACTGAGTCATTTCTTGACCAAAATTTTTATTTTTACTCATTCTGCTTGTCTTTACAATTCTCCTCTTAAATTTCATGTTAGCCTGTTTTGAAAATATTATTCATAATGTTTACAATGCCCACTTTCAATTTTCTTTAAGACATTAGTAAGGTCAAGTTCTAGGAGAGCTTGTGAGAGTTTAAGGCAAATGGCAGAATGGAACAGACAGGGGCTGATGAGGCTCACCAAGGAGCAGCAGGGCAGAGAAACAACGAACCGTTTTCATGTAAAATAAATTCTAAGAAATATTAAAAACTAAATTAACATTTCTAGACTTGAGCATTTTAAATCATTTTCCCATAGATCTACAAAAATAGTCTGCTTCTGAGATGTAACTCGCAGCCAAACCCTTTTTATTGCCATTCTCTAGGAAAAGAGTTCTGGTGTGGAGACACATACATACATATCTTGCCTTTTAAAAAATGATTCTTTTTGTATGTATAACTCCCAAATTTGTTTGACACTGTCTATTTGACCAATGCATTTTTTCTTGAAGAATCAGTGCTAATTTGTATCAAAACTTTACAAATATTTTCATATCTATTTAGTGTCTCTTCATATTCTGCAGAGCAGTAAATTATTATCAAAATGTTTGTAAACAGGTTCAAATAGACAATGAGTAATTTAAAAACTAAGGATGAATTTCTGTAATACTAATCTTAAAAAGTTGTACTTCCATTATTTATATCTAAAATCTCAGATATTCCCCAATGTTGAAGATTTCTGATTCTCCTAGGAGAAATACTAACTGGATAAAGTGAATTCTAATCTGTATTTTGATAGTATAAATGCAGAAAAAGAGAGTATTAATTCTGTCCTTTTATGAGAGCAGCTTAGCAAAAGCAGATATCTGCCTACATGGAAACTTTGGAAGCAAGCCATAATACTTCTGCAAACATTTGTTACATGTCCTCAACACACTTATGCAGATTTTCACCTTTTGTCCTCCTGCTCTAGGTTCATGGAAGACTTCCTAAAGTCAAGACCCATTTCTGAGCCATCTTTGCAAGTTCTACAAAATAAGATGTAGAGGTTTGCATAGACAATATGATCAATAAATATTTGCTGAACTAATAAACAACATACTTAGAACCCATGATTACAATATTTAGAAGAGAGGAGGTTAATGGGGCATTACGAATGAATCATAACTGTCTTCAGGACAAAGAGCTATTAGTTTTTGGAGAATGAGATCACTGATCCAATATTCCATGCCAATTCTAGTCAAAATGCTTGTCTGTGGCAACGGGAGGCTTGCACCAGAACGTATGTCACCTCACTGCTGCCTTCATTGAAGAAGTCTGGCTATTAAAAACGTCAGCTGAACCAAACAGTATGATTAGTGCCATAGTCTATTTCCATTCGGGCACACGGCTCCTTATCTCAATGCAAACCAGTAATGGTCTGGGGACTGGCCCTGGTCTGCAGACCACACTTTGAGAAGCATGGTTCTATACTACTACTTAAGTTGTACTCATAATAAAAACAGTAATGATAATGATGGTAATTCTACCAACAAGCCTTTATAGAGTGCTTATTGGTTGCCAGATGCTCTAAGTACTTAAGCACTTTATATGGATTATTTCATTTAAACTCTTAAGGACTCCTTGAGGGCTTATTTTATTATTTCCATTTTTCGAATAAGGAAATTTAAGCCTTTGGAGGTTTAGTTAATTGATACAGCTTCTAGCAGCTCATCTGTAGTGGAGCAGGTGCCTGAAGTCAGGCAGGCTGACCTCAGCTTAGCCCAAGCGTACAGTGCATCCTACTGTTTCCCGACTCCATCAAGGAACATGGGGTGGGCGCCCTTGGGCTGAAGTACTTGACACCGTGGGAGATGGCAGGCATAGTGGTCTGGAAGAAACACCATAAAACAGAAAATGTGTAGTTCTTTTATGGAAAGAAAAACATGGAAAATTTTTGAAAAACATGGTTGTAATCACCCACACGGAGTGACACTCAAATATTTAACATATAAACTTTATCTCCCAGGCATGTTATACCTTAATTGAGACAATGGACTTACATCACTGGGGCTTTGTTTTAACTGGTTCAGAGCTCCCTCAAAGCACATCCGCTTGGTTTCTAGTATTAAAACCTTTCTTGAACAAGGTAAGGTAAAAATTCACATTTTATCTTTAAAACTTTATTTGCAGAATTCTAACAAGTTGACTTTGTTTTGACTTTAAATAAGCAAATCAAATTAATTGGCTTTTAAAACACACTAAAAAAAAACCCTCATTTTTAACTCAATATTGGTTCATACCAAATATAGCTTGAATAACCAACGCTCCACAATTAATTTTTTAAAGGTCCTATATCCTATTGATAATGAAAAAATTTTTAGACCCATATACAGATAGACTTCACAGGTTCAATCAATATTTATGTATCAAAATAGTATGTCACTCACTCCCCATATACAAGTTTGGAAATTAAGGGTTCTATTAGAATTTCAAGTGACTGGGCCATTCAGTGCTTTTCACTACTGGTTTTTTTTCAAATACTCTAAAAACAAATAGTTAAGTAAAAACAGAGTTAATAAAGTGTGTTAAAATACTGATTTGGCTTATTTATGCAGTCTTGTTAGCTATCTGAGCAAATGGGTGATTCAGTAACAGCTGACATCTAAAAAACAGGCATTGCCAATCTCCCCAAGGAAATTATGTATTTATTTTACCTCCAACATACACAAAATGAACTTTCACCCACCTTTTTAAAAAGACAGTATTTGCTTGTGTCATCATAATTCCCAAAGCTACATTTTCCTTGAATTGTTATTACAAATGGAGATTGTGAAAAACCACAAATACCAGGAAATTTTTTTTGTTATGTATGTAGTGGGTAGTCATTTTACACTCACTTTAATAAAACAATAATAGATTGATTAACTATGGTGTGCATTCTATGACAGGTGGAGGAAAATATAATTATATCAGGGAATGCCAACACATGAGCCCCTCAGGGTAGGGATTGTGTTTTATTAATCTTCCCAGATTCTCAGCTTACTTGTCTGGGCCATTTCCCTTCAGTCTCCTGGGGTTCTTTCACCACGGCCCCCTCCTACTATAAAATATCTGTGTACCCAGGGTTCTATCCTTGCCCCCTTTTAATTCCATATAATCTCGCTGGAGAAAATAATTCATACCTTAACCTCAATTACTGTCCAACTGCTACTTACGGGGTCATCCCAACGTAGATGACAGGCATTTCAAAACTGAACCACTCAGCAACTATGCCCTTCCTTACACTCCTTAAAAAGAAATAGACTTGTCTCCTTTTGTGTTCCAGATTCCAACTAGCAGAACAGTCCCCTCACCGCCTGGGAGTCATCCCTGGCTTCTCCTCCTTCACCCCCAACCAGACCAAGGCCTGCCAATTCAGCCTCTCTCCGCACCCCCTCCTCCCTATCCCCCCACCACACACACTTAGTTTTCCTATTTCTTCACGGAATCACCATGAAATCTCCAATTTTGTTTTTTCTGACTCTTAATTTTGGCTCTCCATCACAATCTGTCATTCAATGCTCTCAGCTATCCCTTTCAAAAGCAGAACTGATCGTGGTCTCCCCGCAAACCCGCCTCATTGCCTTCGGGGTACAAACCTCACTCCTAGGTGCTGGCTCGGCGCACCTTGCCTCCAGGCTTCACTTCCTTTCACTCTCTTGTATCAAGTCCGCTCTGCTCCTGCCACAGCGAAGCCGAGAGCTGTTCTCTCCTGCCTCCACGCCTCCGTCCACGTTGCCTGGGAAGCCCCCCGCCCGCACGCACAGGCCATGGGCCGTTTCCTATTCCTCTTAGGAACAGCAACCCCCAGAACCAGGAAGCACCCAACGCGGTGGGGATGCAATGGTGCTGTTTGCCTGAACCAGTAACAACCCTTTACAACCTACACGACAGTTTCATTCATATTCATAACCACATTTAATTGATCTTGATTCTCACAACTTGACTGTTAGACGACCATTGCGGGTTTTATTATCTCCAGCTACCGGTGAGGAAACAGCAGCTTATGATTTCCCAAGGTGGCACAGCTAAAAATGAACGTAGTCACCCTTGGCTAACTTCTGTTACTATCCTACTTAAATTATCAGGTATGCACAAAAACTGAGCTAAACAGAATACAGAAGCTGAAGTAATGGATTTAGCTATGAAAATGTTTGATCAGAGCACACAGACACAGGGCCCAAACACACAAAATGAGAGAAAACTCTACAAGAAAGTATAGCATAGAGCCAAGCACTAATTTGTGTAGTGCCCCCAGTAGAGGAGAGAAGTGCACGGAGTAGGCATTAGCCTAATCCTGGAAAACTTTACAGAGACAGCGGGCAGCATGGTCCTGCAGCCTAACTACACCGTAGATGTGCAGAAAGGCTGAGCTGGGCATTCCTTGAGTCCAACAATTTGAGTGCAGACGCCATGTCAGGGCTGGAGGACAGAGGAAAACACAGCAAAAATGGAAACTTGCATGTTTTCTACCTTTGACTTCGACTACCTTTGGAGCTTATCCTTATGAGTTTCAGAAAGTACAGAGAAAGAGAGAGGAAAAAGTACCCTTTCTCTAGCAAAACAAAGGTCCAAAAGCCAAAATGAAAACTTCCTCCGACTTAGGAAACAGAAGTAACACATTCATTTGCCTTTTTTTCCCCTAAATCATCCTACTTGCATTGAATAATGTAAACTTCCTATTAGCATTATTTTTACTTTAAATTCTGAGGTGGCAAAGAGATTTAAATAAGAAAAAGAAAGGCACCATTTCCTTTCATTGCTACCTTGTTATTCCCTGGTGATAGGGCTTTGCTTTGCTATATTTAGTTAAATACCAGCAAGATAAATAATAATGTAACTGTTCTATCCAGCGACAAGCTTGGAAACAAAAAAAATCAGGACTGTTTTTCTTGACCACCAAACATTCTGAACATGCCAGTGAAAAATAGAAAATCTCCCAGAGACAACCAATACCTTTACCATTCATCTCAACCTTTATCCCATTAGCATTTCCCCCGATAATAAAGGATATCCCTTTATCTGAAGCAGTTTCTCTAAAGTTTTTCTCACTCATTCAATAGACATTTAACAAGCCCTTTGTACTAGGTAAGGGAGGGAGAAAGAGAAACTAAATACCATCCTTAGACATTTTAGTACCCACCCCACCCCCCACTCCCTAACTAGTGATTTCTGCCCTAAGTGCACTATGGCCTAAAATCAAATGTTGCCTTTCACAGCTTCCTAAAGTATTTCAATGCAAGACTTCCTCAATGTCAAGTTCATAGCTATGGATAAAATCATTCTATACTATAAAGTACTTCACCAATGCATATCTCCATTTCCCCAACTTTAAAATCTGCATGCAACAACCAAATTCTTCAGTCCTTATTCCTTTAGCATGGAGATCTACAAATGCAGTTTCTTTCCTCTCCATTTTAACACAAATGCCTGATCCTATACTGTTTGGGAAGAAACAACCATACCTCATTAGTGTTAACTAATGCCAGATTTTATCACTGTCTTGTCACTTTGACAATCACTAATGAGCATCGCTATGTTTGTTTCTTGGATGAAAGAACAATTCGTGATTCTGCTAATGATACGAAAACTAGAGTTTGAAAACAGTGTACTACAGAAGTACTGTTGCTCTTAAATGCTTTCTGTCCAAAAATGCATCCCGCCTCTAAGTTTCAGGAACAGGCAGTTCCGGTACCATGAAGTGTTGACTTTCCAACCTGAATTTATTACTTTAATATTTTAGCTTCTGATTTATGGGTTCTGTATATATCACACTGCTTGTCAATAACCACACATAAACCTTCTTGCTTTGACAATCTGCAAACATCCCCATTGGGTCTGAGAGAGGAAAGCCTAATTTGGCGGAATATAATAATGTCCATTTCCATCATGAAATTCATGCTTCTCAAGTTCAATTAACCTCTGAATGATTCTCTAAGAGGAAACTAATTCTCCTTGCTGTCCTTTCATCTATGGACGGGAAATCTCTCTAGTGGCAAAGAATGAGTAATCACTTACCTGACTCAAAAAGGGCTCTTCTTTTCATTTCCCTCAAGTACTGTCTAGGGCAGCAGAGGAACTGATGGAGGGGCCACAATCTCCAGACATTTAAGTACTAAATCAGTCAAGGGCCTCCTCCACCTCTCTTTCTTGCTCATTCTTTTTTTTTTTCTTTCTCACAGTTCGTTTTTCTTATCCTATGACTCTCTTCTGGTTGTTTGAATTTCACAACCTAACCAGATAATATCTTCAAAGCTTCCTTAAAGCACAGCCTGCATTAGTGTTTTAAAACCTAATACTATGAAACTATTGTGTGGGAATATGTTAACATTTGTTTAACAGCCCTACAAAGTATTGGTTCAAAATATGTGGACCATAACTCAACCGGAAGAGGGGAGGACTGAAACACAACACACAACACACACACACACACACACACACACACACACACACCACACACAACACAACACACACACACAAACACACACAACACACACACACACAACACACACACAACACACACACACCACACACACAACACACACACACACAACACACACACAAACACACACAACACACCACACACACACACACACACACACAACACACACACACACACCACACACCACACACACACACACCACACACACACACCACACACACACACACCACACACACACAAACACACACACCACACACACACAAACACACACACACCACACACACACAAACACACACATACACCACACACACACACACACACACACACGCACGCACACCGCCCCGCCCCGCCCCGCCCCGCCGGATGAAATGCGATCCTTGGGATGACAGTGCAGCGCAAGGCAAAGGGAGTTTCGTGGGATTCGAGATTCCGCAGACACACTGGTCTCACCTGCTTACTGTTTTCCCTCAATGTGGCAGGAGTGACACCTGCCCCAGGCCTGGGCCCGAGGGATCGATCCCCCTGCGTGGAGGCTGGGGTGCAAGGGCCGCTCCTCCCGCAGACACGCCGCCTCCACCTGGGACGCTCCAGGAGACGGGGCGGGGTCGCCGGGAGCCCTCGGGCGGGCCAGGGGGGCCCCCAGGCGGCCGCAACAGGTGCCCGCCGGCCACCCACTCGCCCTCCCGCCGCTGGCGCCCGCCCTTTACCTGCAGCGGCGGCTCCCGAATCCCGGGAGGGAGGCGTACGCCCGGCCGCCCTTCCGCCCTCGGCAGGCCGAGCTTGCCGGACGCACGGACCGACGGACCGACGGACGCCTCGCGACAGGGGGCCCCCAGTCCCGCGCTCCAGAAGTCCGGCGCGGGCCCCGATCGGGGCGCGAGGGCCGCCTGAAAGGGCCCCACCGCCCGACCAGGCCTCGGGGACAGAGTCTTCAGCCGGCGGCCGGGCCTCCGCCCTCGATCGGCGACCCGGGCTCCGCGCTGGCCCTCGCGCGCGCCCGCGGCTCCGCGCGGCGTTTGGGCCCTGCCGCTCGCCGTCCTCCGCGCTCCTCCTTCCCCGCCCCCCGGGTTGTCAAGGCAACCCGAGCGACGCCTGCCTCGCCAGAGAGGCGTTAGGAGGGACGGCGGCAGCGACGGCTGGGGCTCGGCCGGTGGGGGCCCCGGAGCAGCGGTCCAATGGCGTCCCAGAGTAAGGGGGGAGCGGGCCCGACGCCGGGAGCTGGAGGGGCGCCCTGAGCGCGGCTCCACGGGCGTTTAACACCTCCGACGGGGAGATACGGCTCTCCACTCGCGCTTTTCTCTCTCAGAGAGGCGAAGGGGGCGAAGTCCTGCGGTGGGTGTCGGCTGGGAGCCTGAGGGATGGACAAGTTCGGGGGTGCGGACTGGAGGGAGCAGGACCCCAAGGGCGTGCCTTCCTGAAATTACCCCAAGCAAATCCTCTTATTATCACTATTACTCTCATTGTCATTTTAGTTTGGTAGTTTGGTTCATTTATTCTAAGTAGCTGTCCTGCTTCTAAAACGTCAGCAATTGAACCTGCAAACGAGGCTGGTCCTTAAGTTAATTAGAGCGACCCCTCTCCCCAATAGTCTGCGATTTAAAGGAGAAAAAAAAACCTGAACTTTGTCCAAGTATAATTGATTCACTGCTAGAGGTTAACACGAGGTAAGAAACGCAAAAACTTTCTACTATTTCTTTTTCTGTTTCCCACATTGTTTGGCAAAAGGTGGACAGTCTGGAGTTACCAGATCTAACACCAGCTCTGACTTACTGGGGCTTTTTTTGTTCCCAAACCTGTCTAGGGATTAGCGGTCAGTCCTTCTTTCCCAAGCTAATGTTTTATTGCTTCTTTTGTTCTTAAATAAGAACAGTGTTTTCTATGGACACTTGAAAGACCTTAAACCCTTGTAGAGCAATGCAGTTTGACTCTCAAAACCGTCATCTTAAACAGTTTCAGAACACTCAGACCAAATCCATTCTCTGGGGTAAATGCTGGCATTTTTAAAGGTCATTAGTTTCCTGTAAGAAGGTTTTAAGGATTTTTTCCTTTCTTTTAATTCATTTGTTGAGGAGAATACATGTTGTGAGTTATAGTCGCTTGACTTTCTTGTATACAGTATCCTGCCATTTGCATTTATAACTCTCTGGATTCTACATTTTTTTCTAGCTTCTTGAAAGAAATTTAACATAGAACAGTACTAAAATGTTTGTCTCGTGTCACACTGATACCAGGCTTTGTATATTCTCTGTGTAGGGAAGAAATGACGTGAAATATACCTTTTACAAACAGCAACTTTATCTCTTCAGAGTTATGTTATTGTTTAAACATGTAAACTATAAATGCCGAGTTCTTTAGTGCTCACAGTCTTCATCCACTCAGTTATTCACAGTATCTACTATGTTCCGGACATTGTTTTAGAGACTGGGGGTTGAGCAATGAATAGAACAGTGTTAGATTGGACCATCCCAGGAAAATAGCTGAGACTTGCCCAAGAACCACCCAAGCCTCCCTCAGGTCTGAGTTTGGAGTAGAGCAGATGGACAGAAGGCTTCTGAGAGGAAGAAATACCAGGCCTGCAGAGTGACCCAGCAAAGAACAAGGGATTCCAGGCAGAGGGAATCCCTTGTACAGACGCCTTGAGACCTGGAAGAGCAGTGTGGGTTTGAGACCCAGAGCAAGAATCTTAGTAAAGCTGCAGCTAAGACTCAGGGGCTGAGGGAGTAGAAAAGAGACAAGACTGGAAAGGTTAACATGAGCTAGATGACAAAGCCTTGCTAACTGTGTAAGACATTTATTATACACGTGGATTATACACTCGTATCTCCATCTGATTGGATTTTGAGGTGGAAATATTTAAGTAATCCATGCCTGGGGAGCAACTGTGTAAGTTCATTCCTTTCTACATATTCTTAAATGCCTTTTTATTCATTTTAGATAATTCAAACAATCACTTTTTACCTTAGGAAATGCATTCATAGTCTAATAAACATCATTTTGAATTAATATTTTCTAAATCATTCACTATTAGTAAATAACTACAAGGCCAAGGTCAAATGATGTTTAAGGATCCTTTTTACTTCAAAATTCATATCCGACCAGATTTTACCTGAGACTCAAGGTGTTTCACTCTCAAATATACTGGCGAGCAAGCACTATGGATATGCCACTAGCAAGTATTACAATTATAAATAGTTATACTCTTGCTAACATTAGCAATATACTGTTATACCAATTTACCTAATATATTTTAAGTCTGGTGTTTACATGGTAGCTTTTGTTACTGAAAGGTTTCAAATAACATTTTATAATTGTAATTGAATATAGCATCAGTAAATTGATTGAAAGGAAGGATCCTACTTAACTGCTTTTAAGGATTAAACACATATCTAAGGACACCACCGTAGAACTACTAGAAATAACCCCCGAGTCAGTCTTATCCGTTCTGTGTCCATAGGCTTCGATTTCTATTACTTTTAGGAATGACCTTTATTAACTGAATCATTAAAATCCAATAAACATAAACTCTTCAAACCCCACAGCTGGATCAGACTCTGGCAACAGGCAGAGATGACAGGGGCTGCCCCTGTTTCACAGATTAATAAGCCAATGGTCCAAGAAATGACTCTTCCAGGAAAGGGCAAATTAAATAAGTTCACAACCTGGAGCTATTCAGAGTGGTTTTGACTCTTGGCTTACACGTTTCCATCTGTAATTATTTTCTTCCTAAACTAACTACACTATTGGAAAGATAACTCATGTATGAAATCACATGGAAAATGTACATCAAATTCCTGTTTCTTTGGTTCATTTTTAGAAAATATTTAAGTCCAACAGAACTCTCTCCTCCCTAATTTCTTAGTGACAATACCAAGGGGTGGCTTTCTGGGTCTTTATGCTCCCTCTCATGATCTTCCCTAGCCCACCAAATCTCCCTGAGCAAATACACAATCTGAATGAAAACTGTGCATGTTTATCAAATGCAGCATCAAGATAAGTCCTCAGCAACCAATGATGACATACTGCTGCCTGTCCCCTAACCCTGCCCTACATAAAATAATCTGGGCCCAGTTTAGGCCAGGCAGCAGTTTCCTCCTACGCACCTGTCTTTGAAAAGAAATGCTAAATCCCTATCTAAATTACTCCAGTGACTAAGAGACAGAGGCAGTAAAACTGAAAGGAGTGAAGACACCTTTCTCCAAACCTGTTTTCCACTGGTCTTCCCATCTTTAATACGATCTCACCATCTCCCCAGTCACTCCAGCCAGAAATCTGAGAGTCATCCTCAACCTCCTCTCTTTCCCTGTCCACCACCCCTCCCACCCACCCCACCTTATCTGCCTGTTTATTCCACCTTCAAAATACACCTGGAATGTGCGCCTCTCTCTCCCTCCCTACTGTGACCCCTAGTACCCCAAACCACTCTCTTGCTTAAACCGTCATTGGAGGCTGTACTGATTTCTGCATTTCCTCTCCCCCAGCCCCATCTGGGCTCCACCTGGAAGCTCCAAATACACAGCAGATCGTGTCACTCCCTTGCCAAAGGCCCTCCAGGTTCTCATGATGATCTAGCTGCCTTCTGAGCCTCCTGGAATATATGGTCTTGGATACGTTATGCTTCAGGCATATTGGTCTCTTAGTCTCTTAAATATAACAAGCTCCTTTCAAGACAGTGAGTCTGTACAAGCTTTTCCCTGTGCCAGGATACCTTCCGTCCTGCTCTGGCAGGTCTGACTCAATGTCCTCTGGTGACTAAATGGAGTCCTTCCCAGACTCCTTTAAGTAGGAAGTGCCCTCTTGGCAAAGCTTTTCCTATCTCCACACTTCTCTCTTCCTAGCCATGACCACAATTTGTAATTCTTTTGTTATTTAAAAAAATCATCTCCTCCTCGGGATTGCAGGGTGGCAGAGGAGGGCCCTGTGTGCCCTGGCTGCCATTCTGTCTCTCGTGCTGGCATGGAGCAAGCCCGGAACATGCTTCTATTAAATGGATGGTGCTGCTGTAAACGGCTGGATACCTTATCTAATTCTGTTTCCTTAAGAGGGTAGTGGAGTGCTTCAATAAAGCAAGCCATTGTACTCCATGGCAGAAGGGGCTGTACCCCGGTGCAATTTGAAGTGCTTCCTGTGGAGTATGCTTCGGCCGAAGTTCATTTAAAGCAGTTGCTTATAAATGTCAGGTGGACGACAAATAAGACATTCCTTTGTCTCTACTAGCCTAAATAGGGTGTTTTAAGACTCTCACCATCCAGTAAAATAAAGGAAGTAGGGAAGTAATTTTATTTTGAGGACAGAAGGACTGAAGTTCATAGATCCAAGATAATCTTTGTACTACCACGGGGTACTGAGCATTAATTATCCAAGAGACTGATAAGAATTTAAGAGTAATAAGTTACTTAAACCCAGGAATATTTTTAGAAGTGTGTTACAGTTTTTTTCTCAAGTAGTCTCAGCCCCTGAAGAGTATTACTTCTGTCAATTAGGTTATATTTCAAATATTATTAAGACATAAATGCTTAAATAAATCAAATTTAAAGCTTTTAAGAACAATCTCAAAGCAACACCTTTTAAATAGCTATAGTTTAAAATCAAAATACAAAAATTCATTGCAATCCTGACCTTCATTAGCTCAGCAAGCCCTGGGAAGGGGCAAAATGACTTGATGGTTGCAGCTGTGTCTCACGAGAAGCTCGGGTTCTCCGTGGTGTTATCCCCACACCAGGCCCATTCCTGATAACTCCGATTTTACCTCCTCATGATGAGAGAAGGAAGCACTTTTCTTGACATGACATGTCTACTCTGGAGGACCTGCCCAGTCACACCGAACTAGCCAACCAGATTAAAGGAGGGGCTTTATACCTACCAGCAGCGTCCAAGAATGGCCTGAGTGACTCACTGAGCGCAGGAGGCGGTGGCGCAAACTCATGAACGAGTCAACACCTCGCACCAATGTTCCGTGCGTCCTCATGCTCACGGGGCTGGTGGCAAGCCAGGGGAAGACTGCAGATGCTTATCCTTGGCACCCTCCCACCTGCGTTCTGCATGCAGTTCTCTCCTGAGGGGCGAAAGAAGAGAGGAGGCACTCCTTTGTCCTGGATGCCAGGTGCCAGTTCCTTTAACCATGCCCTGCCCCCGTCCAGGTTGCCAGGGGTTGCCAGGGACCCTTCCCTGGCCTTGTCTTCTCTGGGGGGTCCTCTCTTCTGCCTGGTTGTCTGTGCCTGGAATGCACTGACCAGCCATCTAATTCTCTGTCCTTTAAAACATCTCTTGGACATCATCACCTCTTAGAAACTTTGCCTTTTTGCCCTCTCCCAACCCGAATCAGTTCATTTCTCCCTCTTAGGTACTGTGTCTGCATTTTATTAATATTCTCTCATTATTAATATTCTCTCACTATTCTAACATTGTAATTGCTATGTGTTTATATGTTCAACTCTCCCATTAGAAGTTCACTTGAAATGGATTAAAGGTTTAAATGGGAGACCTGAAACCACAAAACTCCTAGGAGAAAACGTAGGGAAAAATCTCCTTGACATTGGTTCTGGCAATGATTTCTTGGCTATGACCCCAACAACACGGGCAACAAAAGCAGAATCCACGAGTGGGACCACATCAAACTAGAATCTTCTGTACAGCAAAAGAAACAAGATTAAAAGGCAACCTATAGAACGGGGGAAAGTAGTCATAGACCATACCTCGGACAAGGGTTAATACCCAAAATATATAAGGAACTCATGTAACTCAATAGAAAAAAAAATCTCATTAAAAAATGGGCAGAAGACCTGAATAGACATTTTTTCCAAAGATGATACAGGTATCTCCTGCTTTTTGAGAGTTCACTTTTATTTATGAAAGACTTACATTATTACCTGTTTTCACTAACTGAAATAAATCCAAAGGGCATTTTTGCTTTTTCAATAAAAGGCAAAAAGTGAAATTAGCATTCAGCATTTCTTCTGCCGGGAGCCGAGCCGTCAGAGGGCTCCTGCCACGCCTCTCTGGGAACCATACTCACCACCTCAGCATTAAGCCACCATAGCTTTGAATGGTGTCTGCAAGCATCTGGGTTTTATATACTGATTTGTTTTGTGCGTCGCTAGCAAGGTATGGCCTAAGGTATCACAAAACCTAAGAGAAGTTATTTTGGGGTCTAGGAACACTCCAAAATTTTCCCCTATAAATCAATGGTAATCGCTTCTTCACTTTACACCAGTTTGGCTTGTGGACAGTTTCATAGGAACTCTCTTCTTTGGGGTAGTGGGGGAAACCTGTATGCAGATGCGCAGCAGGCACATAAAAAGGTGCTGGGCATCACCAATCATCAGAAAAGTGCAAATCAAAACTACAGTGAGGTAACACGTCAGACCTGTTGGAATGGCTGTTATCAAAAAGATGAGGTGGTGGGAATGTAACCTGATACAGCCACCATGGAAGGTCCTCAAAAAATTAAAAATAGAACTACCATATAATCTAGTAACTCCTCTCCTGGGTATTTACCCAAAGAAAATAAAAATACTAATTCAAAAAGATGCATGCAGTCCTACTGCAGGATTACTTACAATAGCCAAGAAATGGAAGTAACCCAAATGTCCATTCATAGATTAATAGATAAGATGTGGTACATATATACAGTGGAATATTGCTTAGCCACAAAAAAGAGAAACCCTGCCGTTTGTGAAAGTATGGGTGGACCTAAAGGGAATTATGGCAAGTGAAATAATTCAGATGGGGGGAGACAAATAGCATATGATTTCACTACGGAAAGTAAAAAACCAATGAACGAACAACCCGGACACAGACTTATAAATGAGCAAATGAACTGGTGATTGCCAGACCTGGGGAGGATAGGGGAAGGGGGGCTTAACAGGTGTAAACTGCCAGGATAGAATAAGGAAGTCATGGGGTTGAAAAGTACAGCATGGGGAATATGGTCCATAATATTGTAATAACTTGGTATGGTGACAGTCACTACACTGAGTGTTTTATAATGTATATGGCTGTTGAATGACTACATTCCACAGCTGACACTATTAGACTGTTATGTCAACTATACTTCAATAAATAAAACAAACCAAAACAGGAAGAGAAGAGATAAGAACTTTCAGCAAGGAAGAAGAGAAAAGGGAACCCTTGTGAAGTGTTGGGGGAAATGTAAATTAGTCTATACACTATAGAAAACTATGGAGACTTCCCAAAAAATTAAAACTAGAACTACTATAGGATCCAGCAATCTTACTTCTGGATCTGGGTCTAAAGGAAATGAGATCAGGATCTTGAAGAGCTATCTGCATTCCCATGTTCATGGCAGCATTATGTTCAATAGCCAAGACATGAAAACAACCTATGTGCCTGCACATGGATGAATGGATAAAGAAGATGTGGTACACATATATACATTGGAATATTATTCAGCCACAAGAAAGAAGGAAATCCTGTCATTTGCAAGAACAACCTCAAGGGCATCATCCTAAGTGAAATAAGCTAGTCAGAGAGATGGATGCTGCATGATCTCACTTACATGTGGCATCTCAACAAGCTAAACTCACAAGAACAGTGTGTAGAGTAGTAGTTGTTGAGGCCTGAGGGTGGGGGACATGGAGAGATGTTGGATAAAGAGGATAAACTTTGAGTTAGAAGATGAATAAGTTCTCGGGATCTAATGTGCACAGTGACTATGGTTAACAGTACTGTATTGTATACTTGAAAGTTGCTAAGAGAACAGATTTGAAATATTCTTACCACACACACACACAAATGGTAATTACTGAGGTGATGAAGGTGCTAACCAATCTATTGTGGTGATCATTTCAGTGTTTAAGTGTATCAGATCATCGCGTTGTACACCTTAAACTCAGAATGTTGTGTGTCAACTATATCTCAATAAAGCTGGAGGGAAAAGCCATGAGCTCCTCCGTTGTTTTCTTCCCTGAAGCTCTCTGGAGCACTTAGAAGACATCGACTAACTTATCTTACAAGTCACTTTCACTAAAGAGTTCTAGGACAGCAAATGATGGTTTTCCCAAGCCACCATGCCTTGTACAGGATTTGATTATCGGTACCTAGTTTATATTTTAAGTAAGCTTTTGCTACTGTAATCAATGGACTACCAGTGTCCCTTTACCACTGGGTATCATTAATGTCCTTAAATCTAATCAAATCAGAAGAAAGAATTCCAGATAACCCAGTACCAATTCAGAAAACTCATCCTAAAGGTTCTGTTCTCTGGATTCTTCTTCTGTATTAATGTTTGATTCAGTTATGGTTCAATCAGAAAAGCAGGACTACTATGAGTGGTCCAGAATGAGGGGCTGATTACAGGGAGTAGCCTACATAGTTGTGGGAGCTGCTGGAGATGCCAGTGTGGAACTTTTGGCTCTGCAACGTGGGCTGGGCGGATGTTGCTGTAAGTCAGCTGTTCCAGCGACTGGGAAGGACAGGGGGCTCTGAAGTTGGGGAAAGCAAGGAAAACTGGAGCTCACCCAGAAAAAACTGGAACCTGCAAGCATTAATGGGGACCCATGCCTGTCTTTCACCACTTGCAATGTCTGTGATGTGCACGATCCTCTAGAGAAACTAGTGATTTTCACTGTGGAGGTGCACACACACCTGAGACAGCATTTTCAGAAACCAAAGGAGAGCTGGCAAAATCTCAGCAGCTGCCCCACACCAGCAAGGTGAGAGCAGATGAAGAGCCACTTGTGCCAACTGCCGCAGTGCCTTGGGAGGGTCAAACCTGGAATGGGGGGTGCTGCTTCACTTCCATTCTCAGGGGTGAGCAGGGAAGGGAGTTCTGAGGGAATCCTTCAGGGTTGCTGAGTCCGCAGTAGAAAACCACCAAACCCATCACCACTTGTACCAGATTAAGGGAGTTCCCTTCTGCTACTAATTTGTTAAGGTATCTTTCATTTTTTTTATCATCCAGTGTTGTTCATCAAATGCTTTTTCCCTCTCCGTTGAGGTGAGCATCTCCCCCCGCCCCCCATAAATGTGATTTAGAATGATTGATTTTCAAATGCCAAACTAACCTTGCATCAGTGGAGTAAGCCCTGCATGGTCATGGTATATCATCTTTCTTATACATTGCTGGATTTAATGTCCTATTATTAGGAGGATTTTCAGTTTGTATTCATATGAGTGTTTGGCCTGTAATTTACATTTGTAATCTAAGTATCTAAATCTGCTTTCAGTATCAGGTTTATCCTGATCCAAAAAATGAGCTTGTCTGTATTCCCCCTACTTTTGTTTTCTTAAAGGTTTTTGTAATATTGGTGTTATTTCTCACTTAAATTGAAGAATGCACCACTGAAGTGACCTGGAACTCAGGTTTCCTTTGTGGGAAAGTTCTAAATTATTTTAAGTTCTGGGTTCTGTTTACTATGATATCGCTTTCTTCTTTCTTTCGTGTCTTTCTGAATGTCTTCCATGACCCAGCTGTGAATCAGCAAATGCTTCCGGGGCCAATAGAGAGCATGGCACCCTGAGGGCTCATTTCTTCTCTCCAGTACCTGGGTCCTCAAGTCTTGTCTGCATTCGTTTCACTCGGATGCCTTAAACAGTTGTTTTCTTGTATATTGTCCAGTTTTTCTTTTTGTTTTTTGTGGAGTATTAGTGTGATACCTGCTAAAAGCAGAAATGGGTACTTGCCATTTTAACAGAAAATCCTTAAAGACATTTAACTCAAAAGAATTAATTAGGGCTGCCAATAATTGCTTCATAGCCTTCTGGTTCTTTTTTTTTTTAAACATCTGAAAACATATGTAAAATTTAGTTTACTAATCTAACAGCATTGCCTATCTTTCAACCATCCAATATGTAGTTAGTAAGTGAAAAAATAAATTCTATAATGTTATCCATGGCTTCCAGTTTGCATAAATTTTTTTGCATAAATAACCAAAGTACATAAATCCTAGTTAATAAAGATAATTTGAAACTTCAGTAGATGATATTTTTTGTAGTAATTCTTTGAAGATTTAAAGAACTGACTTTTTACTGCGTTACTTCTAAGATCCACTCAGAGAAGCAGGGGCCTGCTTTTTGTGACTCAGCCACTTTGTCCTGTTTAAGGTGACAAAGATGAGTAGTGCTAAAAATCAAAGAATTTTTGCAGCCAGGTCTTACTGGCTGGCATAAAATGACCTTGAATTTGTACATTCAGAGCATTCCACACCTACGGTCACTCCACATGCAAACCCTTTCTTCCCATAACCCAGAGTGAGATCCTCCTGGCCGTGCTCTTTAGGAAATTCATGCACCCACTCCTGCTTTCTTGTCCTCCAAGGTGAGATGATCACAAGTCAAACGTTCAGAAATCTTCTGTTCAGATTAATATAAACAGTTTAGCCAGGCACAATGAAATCTAAGAGACATAAAATAGCCATAGAATTCTCACTTTGTGTTATGCAAGGGGAAAATAACTTGCACTTCAACCTACTATAAAATTCTAAGAATGAGGCTGATTTAGGAATTACAACTGGCATCAGAGCCTACAGCAAGGGAAATGTCCATTTAAACTATAGGCTAAAAGCCACCTCTGTCTCTTTCACCATTAAAGATCACATATGACAAAATTCAGGACAAATCTTCCTTGTTTACTTGAGGGATGCAGTTGAGAATGGCTTAGTGCAGCAACTGTGTGACTCAGATGGACCTTGGATGGCACGTGTGGAATGTGTCTGCCTCACAGAAAGCTGTGCTTCATCTGTCCTGATGGGATAAGAAACGCAAAGGTCTGTGGGCCCGCCTTCTGTGGCTCCGGTACTTGTAATGACAGTTTTTTGTTTTAGGGTTGGTCGTGCTCTGTGAGAGGGCTTTTCAGATCTTTACAGGAATAACAGTTCCGAACAAGACTGACAGGAGCCCATTTGGGAACTAGATCTAAATGAATATGTAGCTTGTCTTAACTTATGTTTTCTGTATGCTATCTCTATATAAACATACACACAAGTATATTTGTACTTTTTATTTTGAAAAATTTCAGAGCCATAGAACAGAGTCATAAAGTGAACACTTCTAAACCCTTTGCTTAGATTGGATTATGTACATTTGGCACATTTGATTTCTCTTTATCTCACTCTCTCCCACTTCCTCTTTCTCCCCTACCCAGACACACACACGCACACACACACATACACACATGCACACACGCACAGGTTTTTGCTGAACCATTTGAAAGTAGCTGTGCATATCATGACAATTCAGTCCTCAATACTTCAGCATGTTTGTCCTAAGAACTAGGATGCTTTCCTATGTAACCCCAATACCATTAATACACCCCAAATTTAAAGTTAATACAGTAATATGATCTAATATTTAGTCCCTATTTGTATTCTTCCAGTTGTCTTCATGTCTTTATGGCTGTTCTGTTTTTCTTTGCATATTATTGGGACCCTACCTCCGGATCACACCTGGTATTTAATTGTCATATTCCTTGAGTCTCCTTGAATCTCAAATAGTCTCTGTATTTTTTTCCCCATGACATTGACATTTTTGAAATGGCAAGACTGGTTATCTTATAGAGTATTCCATGTTGGATTTGTGTTGTGATGCTTTAAGCCAAGTGTTGTTACAAGGAATGTAATGTCACACCGCTAATGTTTCCCGTCCATTGGGTCCTATCAGGAGGCACATGATATTCTTTTGTATAATATTTTGATACAGTGTCACTGCTGCCACTGAAAAAGGAGAGACTAATTTTATGGAATGAAGTGTAAATTAGAGTTGGAGGATCTCTGTTAAGAAGAAGTCTAGTTTCTCACGGCTGTCAGGACTGGTGCTACAGGAGCTGGTCAGTTAGTTTTGCTTAAAGCCACAACTTGGCGCTTCAAACAATAACAGGTATAGGGTGTCAGGGTGGTGGGCAGTATGAAAATGAAAACACACTCCTCTTCTCTAAGAAATCTCCTCCTAGCAGAGGAGAGAATCTAATGCGTGGGAAAGAGTTTTCCAGTGGTGAGACGAGACACAATATTTTCCAGCATAGGACTAGGGCCCAGACTGGAGCCTGGCCAGAACAGTGGATCAGTGGCTTGGTGATTGATCCAAATCCCATTCTCCCTATTTTTATATTCACTGCTTCCCAGTTAGCACTTAGGGGTCTAATCAGGCCTGTCTGTCTGCTGCCTTCCTCAGGTACCATAACCGCTCAGTTATTTCTTCACTCCTGATTGCTCACCAGTGCCCCCTGCTGTCTGTGGCAGCCAGCCCCCAAGATGGCCTCTGATGATCCCTCTGGCCTTCTGGTGTTCTCCTATAGCCTGCCTCTTTGTACCAAGGTTGGTCTGTGTGACCAGTGACATATGGCAGGAGTGATGACATGTCACTCCCAAGATTAGGTTATAGAAGACTCAGGCTTCTGCCTTGGGCGGGTCTTCAATCTTTCTCTTTCTAACTCTTCTTTTTTTGGGTCACCTCCCAATTATCATGTCATGAACACACAAGCGTCCTGTGGAATGGCCTACGTCATGATGCACAAGGGCTAAGAACCAGCGAGGACCGACTCGCGCAACAGCTCTGTGGGTGAGCTTGCAGTCAGAGCCTCCAGCCCCAGCCTGGTCATGACAGCGGCCCCAGCCGTCAACTTGGCTGCAGCCCGAAGGAGGCTCTGTGTGGGCTCAAAATATCATGACTCAACTGTTCTTCTCTGTTAATCAGTGATGTGTGCCTTGAGGAATGTGATGTGTGCCTTAAAGGAACGCTGTAGCCTAACCAAGGCCAGTTCCCGCAACATTGTTATCTCCCCTTTTGTGTTGTGCTGGGGAACTTGCGGAGGGAGTTGTGCACTGAGATCACAACGAGCCAACGGTTGTATGTATGAGGTCATCTACTGTCCTTGGATGTATTTGTGTGACTAATAAATATGAGAGGTGCCCTCTCAGCACCACTCTTGAGCTGGTACGCCTTGAGTCCCCCGGCTGGCCTACTCAGGTCTTCCATATCTCATCGCGTTGCCCCCTTTATCTGTGGGTCAGAGACGAGGAGGCCGACACTCTGAGCCAGACCCACCCAGCTAAGCCGCGATGGGATTCATGACCTTAAAAGCAGTGAGATGGTAGGTGTCTGTTGTAAGCCACTAAATGCTGGGCTAACTTGTCGTGCAGCCTTGGAATCAGACGCCACCGTGTATCCGCCTCTGGGAAACCTAGCCTGCCTGACCCCTGTCCATGCTGATATCCCCCGTGTATTGCTCCCTTTGCCTTGGTTTTCTTTTACTTTCTAGACTTTATTATTTTACTTTCTGGGTAAGTAATATACTTACAAGTTTCAAAAATTGACAATTGTAAGAGAGAAATAATGGAAAGTCTTTCATTCTTGTGACACTGTCACCCAATTCCTGCCCTGCAGGTGACCACTACTATCCCTGGAGTATGTCATTCCAGGGAGAGTCTAAACATGATACATCTAAGTACACAAGCAAATTATATACACTGCATTCCTTCCTCTTCCTGTGCTTGGTTTTTTCACCTAGCATTTCATTTTGGAGAGCTTTCTGTGGCTACATAATGAGTTTGCTCATTTTTACACATCTGTCTGGTATTCCATAGTATGCATTCACCATGACTTAATTATAACCAGTCCAGATCTTTTGTTTCCAGTCTTTTGCTACTGTGATGGGCTGAGTAAAAGATGTCTAATTCCTGCTCCTCAGAACCTGTGAACGTGTTACCTTACATGGCTTTGCAGATGTGATTAGGTTAAGAGTAATGAGATGGGGAGAGTAGCCTGTATTATCCAGGTGGGCCTGATAGAATCAATCAGAAGCATCCTTATAAAAGGAAGGCAGGCAAATTAGAGTCAGGAAGATGATTCCAGGATGTTGGAATGATATGAGGTCAGAACCGAGGAATGTGGGAAGCTTTTAGAAGCTGGAAAAGTCTGAGAAATGGATTCTCCCCTAGAACCTCCAAGAAGAACAAGACTTTGATATGAGCCAGGCAACACCCATTTGGGTCTTCTGACCTCCAGAACTTTAAGATAATAAATTTGTGGTGTTTTAAGCCAGTATGTTTGTAGGAACTGGTTACAGCAGCAATAGGAACTAGTACAGCTAATACTGTAAATAAGTATAAACAAAGTTGCATTAAATAATCTGTGTATCTGATATTTTGCATTTGTGCAAGTGTATTTGCAGAATATCTACATGTGGAATTGCCCAAAGGCAATGTTAATTTTGTAATTGTTAAGCCACCCTCCATAGGCTTTAGGCTAATTTCTGCTTCCAACAGCATTATCTACTAGAACCTCTTTTTCCACAGCCTCTCCAACATGTGGGTAATCAGACTTTTGGATTTTTACCATTCTGCTAGTGAAAAATCCTAATTTCTTTGACCAACCTGATTACTAAATAATCCTCATCTGCACATGTTGAGGATCTCCCTCAGAGTTAGCACTAGGTCCTTATTGCTATTTTATTTTATGTTGTTTGCCTGCGTCTCTCCTAACACTTTACATAGCATGTGTGTTCCCCATAGGATGGTAAAAGGAATAATATGTCCAAAGACATCTATTTTACAATAGTCAGTGGATAAGAAATGTGATATAGAATCCATTTTCTCCATCTGTGTAATCAAGTTCCATTTATAAAAATAAAGTTTCCCTTGTTTTGAACAAAACATCCTAGTTGCAGTCACTGGTGAGTGAAGAGTTAATGAATGCCCTGATCATTTTTGATGTTCGATGGATAGAAGGTGGGATCAACAAACACATGGCATGTGTGTGGCCAACGCCTTGACCCTGTGTGCCAGGCAGTCACTGCTGACCTTTCCCACTGAGGTCAACATAATCCAGGCTTCTCAAGGTAACCAATGCTTATCAATTATTTGCACATGAGATAAAACCTGTTTGTTGTGTCCTATTTAGGGACTGATAGCTGAACCACACAGACTAACTCAAGTGCTTTTCCAGAGAAGCTGATTTTACTTTCGTAATTGTATGAATTCTCCTGGGAGGGCCCATTCCTGATTCCTTGCTTCACTGCTCAGTGAGTGTATGACTTTTATTTGTGTCTGCCTAATACTGCTTCTAGAATCTTTGTAGTTGTTTTTTATAATTACTGTGACTTTTCACCATGAGTATAGATTTTACTGATGCTATGGGCAGTAGCAGTATTTTTCAGTTCATGTAACACTGAGATCATGTCTAACACAGGGAAAGAACATGGACTTGGGAGAGAACGACTCCCAAGTGTGTTTTTGCACTGTGACTTTTAAACGTTTTGTAGTGTTTAATTCGCTGTGTTTGTCTTGTCCCCCTGCTGAGGGGCACTGTCCGACGTGAAGGATAACTTCAGACTGCATTGAAGAAGCATGGCATAGATTGAGAAGAAGAAATGAGCAATCATTCGGCCTGAACATTTTGCTTTTTTACTCTTCTGGATATAAGATACAGACTGAACCTTGACATTTCTGGCCTTTGAGGCTTTCAGAATTCTGGTGGTGCATTAGCTCCACTTTAGAAGTTCAGGGTGACTTTGGACTAAATGTTTTCTTACAGCCATTTTCATAAGATGTCCAGATGAATTTATATTGCCTATCACAATTTACTAGATTTATTAATTAAGACATTTAGGGAGGTTTCCTTTTTTTGCTGAAAATATTTTTCTTGGTTAGACTTTTTCTAATAAAATTTTTCTGTCATACTGCAGTAGTCCTAGTAGTAAGTACAAAGGCTCTGGAATGATTGTTTTTTGGCAGAAGTCCACATAAACATTTCTATTTCTCATGTGATTTATGGATAGGGTTGACAAACATGGGTAAAATAATGATCATAAATAGAGGAGGTGTCAGAGTTTGGGCTCAGCCACTGTGATCGCTGTTGACCTAGAGTGAGCCCTGGGAGGCTGATACACCAGCGGTGGTAAAAAATTTACAACAGTGGTTTTGCAAATTGCTTTTCAAGAACTCAAATCTACCAGTAGACCAAGACCAAGGTTTTATGATATTAGGTGAGGCTTTTTTGGTTAGGGTTTCTTCTCTTTATAAAAAGCAGCTTAATATGGATTTATATCCATTTAAAAATCAGTTTCCAGTGTATGAAAAGCCTGTGTTTATTTTAAAACAAATTTGGAGGGACACTTATATAAGCCTACTATGGTTCTTTCGTGGTGCTACGTACTAATTTTGCTGACCATCTCATTATTTCATTCAATCAAAAAACATTTGTGCCAACCTCCTGTGCTCTCTCCCTTGATCTTAGCTATTCTTGGCCCTTTGTATTTACATATGAATTTTAGAACTGACTTAACCAATTTGCACAAAACTTGTCAGAATTTCCATTGGAGTTAAATTGATAGGTCATTTTGAGGAGAGCTTGACAGTATAGAATCTTCCAATTCACAAACATCACTTATCTTCCCATTTATTATGTCTTTGGTATATTCTAGAATTACATGATTTTCTCTATGAAGGTCTTTACATATTTTGTAGATTTATTACTAGGTTCATTGCATTTTTGGTGCTATTGTAAATTATACAGTTAAAATGTAATTTTGAATTGTTGGGTGTATGACTAGCTAGCTTGCTGTATTTATAGTCTTTTTATTTTATTCTCAGTGTACATGACTACATGATCTCTGTAAAATTTTCCCCCTTCATTGCTGATCCTTTTGTTTTTTATTTATTTTCCTTCTTGCATTGACTAGGACATTCAGTAGAATGTTGACCAGAAGTGCTAGCAGTGGTCGTTATTTTGTCTTTCCAGTTTCAGAGAATGCTTTCACTATTTCATATCAAGAATATCTTTTATTTGTGGTAGATCTCCTTATCAGAATAAGGAAGTTCCCCTCTATGCCTAATTTGAGTTATTTCTGGTCACTTCCTTTAGCTTACTGCAGACTGCAGCTGAGATTTATCCATCTTGTTGTGTGTATCCATAGTTTACTCCTTTTTATTGCCAAGTAGTATTCTATTGTATGGAGAGAGCATGGTTTCTCTGTGCACCCCTGGTGGAACATGGAATATTTCTACTTTGTGGTGTATTATAAATGAATTTGCTATATATACTCACTAATCAGTTTTGGAGCATAGGTTTTGTTTTGTTTTGTTTTAGGAGAGCAATGCAGAGACTTTTATTTAGATATAAAGCAAAAGGACAGAGTTCCTGGCTCAGGCCAGGAGGGGACAGCAGAGTCCCCTGGAGCATAGGTTTCTATTTCACTGTGGTAAATACTTGGGATAGGATCTTGGATCACATTGTCAGTATATGTTTGCTAAATTGTTTTCCAAAGTGTCTGTACCATTTTCGTTTGAATACCTCTTAGATAAAGAGGTATTCAAACAGTCTTTTTTTTTTCTTTTTCATGAGTTTGGTAGAGTAGGGGAGGCAAAGCTTTATCTGACCTAGCTTGGGTTTTCAGCTGGACCTCTAACAAAAAGACAGATTAACAAGAGAAGAACCGTTAATTAACCCCCGTTAATTAACCCACGCAGTGCACATCGTGGAGTAGAAACCCCAGTGAAAGTGACTCAAAGTGGTGGCTTAGAAGAGTCTGCTTTTATGACATCTTAAACAAAGGGCAGTGTGTTTGCAGAGAAATGACAGGAGAAAGGAGAGCGTCTTTAGGCTTCCGGGGAGCCAGCTGTGGGAAAATAAACGTGGGAGGACACTGATGGAGTAAGCCTTGTTTGTGGGTGCCTTTGGTACCACCTCTGGATTGATAAGAACGTTTCCAGTAAAAGAAGAATTTATATCCTGCTTTTAGACATAAGAGAGGGAGTGTACAGAGCCTTCCCTGTCTTTACTGCTGATTAATTGCCTTCAGCTCAAAGTAATTTTTATGTCAAAGAGGAATATTTTGGGGTGACATTTTGGTTTCCTTCAGTAATTTGTCTTTCAAGGAATCTATTTAATTTGTAGAATTAATAAAGTTTTAAAAAAATAGTATCCCTTATTTATTAGCCTTCTCATGTCTGTAGGGTCTGTAAGGATGTTCCCTCTTTCATTGCTGGCATTAGCAATATATGTTTCTTTCTTCTTTTTTGGTCATTCTGACTGGAGGTTTATCAGTGTTACTTCCCCCCTCCCCAACCCCCCAAAGATCTCGCTTTGTGTTTCATAAAATTTTTCTTTATTTTTCTATTTTACATTTTATTGATTTAATTTCTTCTACTTAGTCTTCCTTCTGCTTCATTTGGGATTATTTTGTTGCTCTTTCTCTGTCTTAGTGTATGTGAGAAATGCGCTCACTGGTCCAAACCACGGAGTTAAAGAGAACAGCAGAGGGAGGCTTTAACGGCAGTCTTGCAAGATCGGGTGTCTGGGCAGCAGACACCCTCAGGGCGGTTACAAGCAGTTTATTCCTTAGCATGTGAGTCCCCCCCCCCTGGTTCCTCATTGGCTGAGTACTACAGTGTTCACATTCTTTCCTGGACATCCCTAAGCAAGTTATATCCATATTAGGCTTTCTTTACATTTGTCTTAATTTTATTGGCTGGTTCAAAACTATTTTTGCATTTTTCTGAAGTGACACACAACCCACTTTTTCTCAATCTCCCTCCACATCCCAACTGGAGTGACTCCCTGGTACATGTTCTGACATGTAGGCTTCTTGTCAATACCCTTTTGTTTAAATGCTAATTCCTCTGGGAATAAATCACACTTAATTTTATACCATTTCTAACAGTATAAATGCTTAGATGACTGACTCGATTCTTTTTCTTATGTTATAGTGCTATGATTTTTCCTCTAGGCACTAATTTTGATGCTATGTTCATTCAGCTCAAAATATTTTCTAATTTTCCTTGAGACCACCTCTTTTACCCATGAATCATTTGAAGTATAATTGTTTAATTTTCACATAGTTGGCAATGTTCCAGAAATACTTTTGATTTCTAGTTTAATTCTGTTGTCGGAGAACATACTTCATTTGATTTCAATTCTTTACTTTTGTCAGGGTTTGTTTTATGACCCAGAATTCAGACTGTTTCACCTGCATAGAGGGGAATTTATAGCACAATAACATAAAAAAAAGCATCAAGTCAATCATCAAAGATTCTACATTAAGCCAGAGAAGGATGTCTTTTCTTTTCAACTTGCTTGCTGGCTCTTGGTATCAAGGTTATTTTCATTACAACCTCATAAAATTAACTGAGGAATGTTTCTTCTGTTTCTGTTCCCTGAAAGAGTTGTGTTAGATTTATATATATATATGTAATAATTCTATGTTTCAAAGAACTTTTTGGAACCCACCTGGGCCTGGAAATTTCTTTAAGGGAAGATTTTTTTGGACTACTGATTCAATATATTTGTGTGTATAACACTTCTCAGTTTTTCTACTTTTTGAGTCAGTTTGTATTTTTTTTCTGGAAACCTTTCATCTATAAAGTCTATTGGCATAAAGTTATATATAATTGCAACATCTTTTCAAAGTCTTCAGATCTATAGTGCAATCCTCTTTATGCTATAGGTTCTTAAATTTTCTACTGCTCTTAATAATTCTTGCTAAAGGTCTGTGAATTCTATTATGCTTTTTAAAGAACCAAGTTTTAGCTTGGTTGATTCTATTGTGTGTTTCTTTTGTATTTCATTCATTTCTATTATGTCTTTACTGTTTCTTTATTTATTTTTCTCATTTATTGACTGCTTAGTTAATTCTTTTAATGTTCTTTAAGACTATACATTTTCCTTTAAGAATAGAGTCAGCTGTATCCAGCCTTTGACATGTAGAACTGATGATAATGAATTTTCTGTATATTCATTGGGTTATTCAGAAGACATGTCTCAATTTCTAAAATGTGGATTTTCTGATTAGCCTTTTGTTTCCCACTATTGGCTTAGTTATGTTATTGTCAGAGACTGTGATCTGTGTTTTACCTCTTTTCTTTAAAAGCACGTGTATACTCTTTATTGGATAAGTACCTGGCAGTCGAAGTGCTGTTCTATGGAGTATGTATATGTTCAGCTTTAGGAGATAATTCTAAAATCTTCCCCACTGGTCATGTCAATTTATATTCCCACTACGTATGTGTGACTGTTCCAGCTTTCCTTCTCAAATCTTATAATTGTGTCAGCTTAAAATTTTTTTCTAAATTTAGTCTTTCTTTGGGTATGTAGCAATATCTCACTTAACATGAATTTCTTTAATAACTAAATAGGTCTTTTCATGTTTTATCTACGGCCACTTGAATATTCTCTCTGGGAAGAGGCTGCTCTCTGGGGAAGTCTCTTGTCTCACTTTCTATTGAGTTCTTGTCTTTTCTGTTGATTTGTAGGAATTCTTAACTATATTTAGATCAAAGTCCTTTGGTTATATTTTCTCCCAATTAGTGGCTGGCTTTTTTGTTTTCAATGATTTCTTTGGATGAATAGAAATAATTTTAATAGTGTAATTTATCTTTTCCTTTATGGATAATGTTTTTAGTGTTCTTTGCAAAATTTTTTGCCTAATCTAAGGCCGTGAAGATATCCTGTGTTATCTCCTAGAAACCTTTTCACATTAATATCTGTATCTGCAGTTGATTTTTATGTATGGTGTAGATTTTTTTCCTATGGTCATCCACTTGACTTAGAACAAGTTTTTAAAATGACCATTTCTTCTTCACCATTTGTCATGTCACCTTTATTACAAATCAAGCGGGAGATGGATAGACATAAATAGATATGGGCACTTTTCTGGCTTATAAGCCCTTTAATCGGTCAATTTGTGTATATTTTGTTTGGTTCTGGGAATAAGAAGCATAAAACACAGTCCCTGCTCTAAAATCTACAATCTAATGTAGGAATCGGTTAAGTAGCTAATTTCAATATAATGTGGTATAGAAGAAAACTGTTAAAATTGTGCTCATTTGTAAGTTTTTAAGCTGTTAAGATTCACTTTAGTAAAGAAACTATAATGCAGTAGGAAGGCTGTTCTCATAATTGAAAGATACTTTGCATTTCACACTTGAATTTTCTCCATAGTTTGCCATACATGAACATATCTTTAAACATCCATTGTTTAGTTTTGCCTGTTTGGTTTTAAAATAAAATGGCATCATGTCACATGTATTCTGAGCTGCCTTTGTTATGGTTCAAATTAAGCTTTTAAGATAATTACATTTTAGGGATGGAATTTCAAGCACTGGGAACAATTTTGTGCCAGGGGCTTCCGTTAAAGCAGTGGTTCCTAAGACATCGTACACATCATCAGTTTAGGTGGCATTTGGACAAACGTTTTAAAATATTGATAATTTTATATTGATGTTTATAGTTTCTATGGATTAAAAAGGATAATGGTTTTCCATTTACTTAACAGCATAAAATTTCAAGTGAATTGAAAGTATTTAAGTTGACTTTATAAGCGGTAGCTACTTTGCTTCTGTGCAGCATGGCAAAAATTTGAGGTGGCGTGGGAATGACAGTGTGGATAACACTGTCTCACGTAGCGCCTTCCTCTGGCGCAGGGAACAGGTGGAAGGGTTTATCATTGCCTCCTTTTGTAGGGGCTACTATCTGGCCCAGACGAAGTTGCTCCCTAGGCAAACTCACATTGGCTAGGAGAGTAGCTGTGCGCAGGGCAATATTGTTGAAAAGGTGAAATCTAGGTTAGGTTGGCTACTCTTTTTCAGCCACGAATGCCTGTTTTATATTCAGCATATTAGGGCTGCACATAATTGAATGCCAAAAAATTTATGATTTTTTTCGGTCACAAGAGTAAATACTACCGGTGTCTGGTCTTCTTCCCTGACCGATGGGGACACTGACGGTATTATCAGGGGTGCTTGCTAGGGTTTTGAGTTGAGAAGCTGGCGAGCAAATGCTATGCTTTGTTATCCTGAGAAGGGCTTCAGTTCTCGAAAGGGTATGAAGCTAGGAGGCTGGGTTCCAAGGGACAGGACAGAAGCAAAAGGCAGGGTCCAGAGCCAGAATGCTGAGGGTAGAGGAGCATGAGCCTGGTGGATAGCCCCCATCCTGAGGGAATGTGTCCATTCACAGTTGCATTTTCCGGTGGTAAATGGAGCAGATTTTGAAATTGGATGCTCAAGTCACATGGTCATCCGTCCACGGGAAAGGAGCAAGAATCCACAAGACCTGACCATGCCTGTGGGAGAAGAGGGAGCACGAATAGTCCAAGAGAGTTACAATATTTCAAGTGGGG
Organism: Manis javanica; assembly: GCF_040802235.1. Taxonomy (NCBI): domain Eukaryota; kingdom Metazoa; phylum Chordata; class Mammalia; order Pholidota; family Manidae; genus Manis; species Manis javanica. Next base: position 6,035,047 of record NC_133162.1, on the reverse strand, counting down.
TAGGGTGGATGGACGATGCGCTCTCCGTAGCAAAGGAGCGGTCTGCAGGGAAAGATGGGTTCTGTTTTTAACACCGAGTTTGAGGTTATTGTGGCCAATGCACGAAGCTGGGAGGATCAACAACAGAAGCAAAAATGCTGGGGTGGGGGGGCTGCGGCAAGTGGAGGGGTGTCTTAGAGGCTGGGAACAACCACCCAGAGCTTTGGGGCAGTGTCAGAGACACACAGACAGAATGACTGCCTCTGCATGTCGCTAAGGAGAGATGTAAAGGCCACAGCCAGGGAAGGTGTCTAACACAATGTCATCTTGTATGTAGTGTTTCATAAATATTTGTTGACATTATTGTCGAAATACCAGCTTAGACATTGGATGTCAGAACTTCAAGAGATGCAGTGAGATTTCAACTTTTGGAGGCAGAACTTGTGACAAGCTTAACCTTGAACTTATACAGGGAGGTAAAAGAGAGTCAGTTTACCTGAGATAGAGCCCAGAACTTTACTTCTCAGACTCCCACTCAGAACTTTGTATGGCTATTATTTAATATATAATTTTTAATAAGCATGACTGTCTAGTTCTCCTTTACAAAATAAATTAGAAGTCAGCAATAGCTGCTTAAAGGTTAATCAGTGCAATGGGAGGTGACAGCTGGCAACCTGGCTTGGCAGGAGGAGCAGGAAACAAAATCAAATTGTGCTTGATGACCTTGTACTACTGCAGAAACTAGGATCCTTCAGAGGTGGGGCAGATGACTCGGTAAACAGACTCACTGCGACAGGCGGGGCGGCTCACGCCCACAAGTCATCCAGGTAGCGCAGCCCAGCGGGCCAGCAGCAACTGACACAGAGCTGGGTAAAGCCTAGAGGAACCTGTCCCTAGGGAATCTACCCTTAGACAGTAGGGGGCACTGTTGGGCAGGCAGATGAAGGCCCCAGGGGTCTGGCTATAAGGGATTGAGCTGTGGGCAGAATCCCCATCCTGGATGAATTCAGGCTGATTCTAGAACCCAGTGGAAGGAACAAAACAGACTGGAGGAGGGGGACGGGGGGAGGGCCACAACGAGGGCAGCGAGTCCCTGTTCAGCACTGCGTACTCAGTTCTGTGCAGACAGCCTGCAGCTTGTTCTGTAGTAACGCGATTGGCCCTCTCCGTCTGCTCTCCCTGCCCATCCCCACCCCCTCCTTTTTTTTTTGGCATACATGGAAGAGAAATGTCAAAGGTAGCAGGAATGTGGCAAAACCAGGATTCCATCCCAGCCTGACTATCTTCAGAACTCGTAACTGCCAGTTGACAGCACTCTCTTGCTGGAGCTGCCCGGTGGGGCAGCTTGGGTGCAGCTGTGCTGGCCTTATAGGCGCTTTGCTGTAGTTCTTGAGGGGCTGAGAAACATCCAATGCTGTTTCTACCGCACCCCCGCCCTGCAGTTCTGCTCTTCGCTATAATCCCTGGTTTGAGACGATGCGCCTGGCATCTCCAGCCTCCTCTGCCTGGGAGTGTGGGCAGAACTTTACCCTTTACCCCCTCTGCTTGTTTCACCAAGACCTCTTCCTATTCGGAGAGAGATACCTGCCACGGAGCAACCCCCACTCCACTCATTCCTTTGCTCAAGGTCATCCTAATTTCCTCTGTGATAATCTGTTGTGTAATCTTCCTTCACTACTTTGGTCATAGTTTGTAATTAGGGGATTATCTGATTCTTGTCTCTCGGCTCCGTGGAACTATGAGCATCATGACGGTGAGGCCATGTCTGTCCGCTCGCCATTGTATCCTAGCACAGTGCTTGACACCTAGAAGGCCTTGAACTAGATGGTGGAACGGAATAGAGAGCTCAGAAACGAGCGCGTGCGTACATGGTTAATATAGCTGATGCCAAAGGGGGCAAGAGTGCACGGTGGGGAAGGAGAGTCTCTTCCATAAAGGGTGGTGGGAAAACTGGACCCTCTATCCTACACCATATGTAAAAATCAACCCCAAATGGATTGAAAACTTGAATGTGAGACCTGAGACCTAGGAGAAAATAGAAAGATAAGCTTTTTGACATTGGTCTTGGCAATGATTTTTTGGATTTGACACCAAAAGCAAAGGCAACAAAAGCAAAAATAAATAAGTAGGATGACATCAAACTAAAAAGCTTCTGCGTAGCTGGGGAAACCATCAATAAAATGAAAAGGCAACCTGGAGAATGGGAGAAAATATTTTCAAATCATGTATCTCTTAAGGGGTTAATATCCAAAATATATAAAGACTCATAACTCAATGGCAAAAAAAAAAGAAATCAGATTTTTTTATGCCCTTTTTAAATTGGACCTGAACAGACATTTTTCCAAGAAAATGGCCAACAGGCACATGAAAAAGTGCTGGACTACTCATCAGAGAAATGCAGTTCCAAACCACGATGAGATATTATCTCATGACTGTTAGAATGGCTGTTATAAAAAATATAAGAGATAAGAAGTGTTGGTGAGGATGTGGTGAGAAGGGAACCCTTGTGCACTGTTGGTAGGAACGTAAATTGGTACAGCCACTGTGGAACACATTACGGAGATTTCTCAAAATTTAAAGATAGAGCTACCATATAATGTAGCAATTTCACTTTTGGTATATATCTGAAGGAAATGAATTATTGTCTTGAAGAAACATCTGTACCCCATGCTTACTGCAGCCTTATTTATAATAGCCAAGGTGTGGAAACAAACTAAGTATCCATCAACAGATGAATGGATAAAGAGATGTGGTGTATACACAAACACACACACACACACACACACACACACACACACACACACACACACACACACACAAATGGAATATCATTCAGCCTTGAGAAAGAAAGAAATCCTGACATTTGTGACAACATGGATGGTCCTTGAGGGTATTATACTAAGTGAAAAAGTCAGAGAAAGACAAATACTGTATGATCTCACTTATGTGTAGAATGTTTAAAACAAAAATTGAACTCAGAGAAACAGAACAGATCGATGGTTACTCGAAGTAGGGTGTGGAGGAAATGGGTGAAGGTGGTCAAATGTACAAACTTCTGGTTATAAGATACATGAGTCTGGGGGATGTAATGTATGAGGTAGTGACTATAATTAACAATATTGTATGTTTGAAAGTTGCTGAGAGTAGATATTAAAAGTTTTTGTCACGAAAAAAATTCTAACTATGCAAGATGATGCATGTTAATTAAATGGTGATTATCTTGCTGTATGTACATAAATCAAGTCATTATGATGTCCAACTGGAACTAATGCAATTTTATATGTCAATTATCTCAATAAAACTGGGAAAAGTACTCTGAATAAATACAGGAATGACTGCTTAAGTTGATTTTGACTGTTTCTTAGTTGCCACATAGTATATTAATAGATTATAGTTCTGCCTCCAAGACTACATTCAGCATGATAAGAAACTGAAGCCTTGCTGGGAACTTAGATCCCATTCAGGGGCAGATCAAGGTTTTGTGAATTGTGAAGCAATTTGGGGAGCCTTCTTTGAGAAAAGGAATGCAAATTATAGACACAAAATTGGTTATGAAGGTATACATTAGAATGACAAAAAGCACAGCTAAAAACATAAGACACTGACAAATATCCCAAGTGTCACAGGAATCCAGAAAAGTTGCACAATGAACAATTACCTGTTAATAAAAATGTTATACATTTCTATTACATTTTTCCTACATTATTTGGTGCATGTTATTGTATCACCTTTTGCATAGTGACTAGATTAGAAAGATAATTTAATCTTTCTATGAATATATTTATTAAAGTTCTTAGTCTAAAATTATTAGGCTTTTTGCATAATTTTCTTGCCTTATTATAGCTGCAGTTTTTTAAGCTAATGAAGACCTCCAGCAGGTGAAAGATTTGCATACCTTCTTTACCTTGAGTGCATTACTCTGGGTACAGGTAGGAGTCAGCACAATTGATGATAGGTTTTCAAACTAGAGAAAAAGCACGGTACTTCTTCCTGGAGCATTGGTTTTACCTGTTAGTTATATATTGAGATATTTTTATACTAAAATAAAAACAGAAATATCATAGAGTTAGTGAATGGATTTTAAGGCTCAGACTTTGTAAGGCTATAAGTTTGAGCTCCAGACCAACACTTAGATTCAAAAGCTAGCCATTCTGCTTTCTATTATAGTGCTTCCATGTGTTTAGATATTTAATTGAACTTTACGATTTTTGTTCTTTTATTTCATTTCTTACCTGGAATTTAAAACATAGTTTTTATTGAAGCACACTTTATGCACAAACACATCGTCAGCATATGGCTTGCTGAATTTTCATGAAGTAAGCACACCTGCATATCTAGGACCCACATCAAGAAATAGAACATAGCCACTACCCTGAAGATCTCCCCACAGTCCCTTCCACATACTCCCTTCTCTCCACTGCCCTGATTTCTAACAGCATAGCTTAGTCTTGCCTGGTGTTGAGTTATATGAGTTCTTTATATGTTTTGGATGTTAACCTTTTATTAGATATATGATTTGCAAATCTTCTCCCATTCAGTAGGTTGCCTTTGTTTTGTTGGTTTCCTTTGCTGTACAAATGCTTTTTAGTTTGATGTAGTCCCAATTATTTATTTTTACTTTGTTTCCCTTTCCTGAGGAGACAGATCCAGAAAAATATTGCTAAGGCAGATGTCCAAGAGACTACTGCCTGTATTTTCTTTTAGTTTTATGGTGTGGTTCTTACATTTAGGTCTTTAAGCCATCTTGAGTTTATTATTATGTTTGGTATAAAAAAGTGGCCCAGTTTCATTATTTTGCATGTAGCTGTCCAGTTTTTCCAGCATCATTTATTAGATGAATTGACCATCTAAGTGTGGGTTTATTTCTAGGCTCTCTATTCTGTTTCACTGATCTGTGTGTCTATTTTTGTACCAGTGCCATACTGTTTTGATTACTAGAGCTGTGTAGTATAGCTTGAAATGTGGGAGTGTGATACCTCCAGCTCTGTTCTTCATTTTCAACATTGCTTTGGCTGTTTGGGGTCTCTTGTGGTTCCATACAAATTTTAGGATTATTTGGTTGAGTACTTTGAAAAATACCATTGGTGGTGAATAGGACTTGTATTGAGTCTGTGGATTATTTTGGGTAGTATGGCCATTTTAACAGTGTTTTTCTGATACATAAGTACTATATATCTTTTTGTTTATCTGTGTCATCTTCATTTCTTTTTTCAGTATCTTTCAGTTTCAGAGTACAGGTCTTTCACCTCCTTGGTTAAATTTATTCCTAGGTATTTTATACTTTTTTCAGGCAATTGTAAATGGTATTATTTTCTTAATTTTGCTTTTGGCTACTTCAATAATAGTGTATAGAAACATAACAGATTTCTATATATTAATTTTGTATCCTGCAACTTTACTGAACTCATTTATTTGTTTTAATAGTTTTTGGTCAGTTGAAGACAAATTATTATCTCAGAGTCTCATAAGGTGGCTACCAGATTGATTTGCAAATACCAATTGATACATTTCTAAATACTAATAACAAATTGTTAGGAATCATAATTTTAAAATATTAGTATATGAAATTAAAAGGAACCTAGAAATACATCTAACAAAATATGTGCAAGTCCTGTGTATTGTAACTTACACAATTTCATTGAAAAGTATTATAAAGGACTCAAGAGAAAAGAGTCCACAGCAGGTAGGCTGAGAATTGTAAAGTTATTTCTAATCAAAATGGTGCTGGGACAGCTGTATTTATATGAGGGGAAACCTATGAAACTAGATTGCTATCTTATTTCACATATAAAAACCAATACTAAATGGATTAAGGATTTTAAATGCAAAAGGCAAAACTTTAAAACATTTAGGATATACAGAAAATATATTGCTAACCTTGGGATAGGAAATAACTTTTTTTCATAAAGGTAGGTCATAAAGAAAGTGAAGAAACAAGATACAATCTTACAGAAATCTCATATTTGCAACATATCTGACAAGAGATTAGATTGCAGAATATATGAAAAATTTCTACAAATCAATTAAACAATGCAATGGAAAAACAAGCAATGTACAGAAAATGAACGTATTTGCAGAGGAAGGAATCTGTTTGGCAAATGAAATCATATGAGAGCACTTAATCTCTTTGGTAAACAGGAAAATAAAAATTAAGACCAAGGTGAGATACCATTTTGCATCTATACAGGCCTGGTGATTAATTAAAGAGTCTGATAATAGTGTGTTGGATAGATTATGGGTCAATAATTCTTGTCAGAGTGTAAATTGGTATAATCACTTTGAGAAATAACTTGGCATTATCACATAAGATGAACATATTTATACCTATAGACATCCTACGTCTAGATTCCAGAGAAACTCTTGTTTGGATACTGAAAAACTATGAAAGTCTGGACTGTCATAGCTGGACTGTCTGCAGTGGCAAAAATCTGGAAACAACCACATGTCTCCTGTCAGGAGAATGGCTAAATAACTGTATTATATTCACATGACAGAATATAATACAGTAATGAAAAACTGATCCACAGTTCCTCACAACTTGATAAATCTTAGTAATACAATATTTAATGAAAAAGGCAATCTCAGATAATATAGTTTAATACCATTCTATAAAGTTAATATACCAGCAAATTGAAACAATAACATACAATGTTAAATGGCTTTTACAAGTCATAGGAATAACAAACACAAATTGATGGTGGTGTCATTTCTGGAGAATTAAGAGAATAGGATGGGCCACCACATAAGTATAGCTGCTGGTGTTGACATTGTTCTAGGTCTTCAGTTGGTAGTTACTTTACAGTGTCTGCTTATCATGTTTAATTATATATATTTCTATAGTCTCTTAAGATTTCAAATGCCATAATGATGAAAAATAAAATTAATAATTAGCCTTCATATATGCAAACAATGCCAATTAGATGATATAGGAAGGGAACTCCTACAGGAAAGTGCTAGGAATCTCTCTCTCAGGAAACATACAAGATCCATGTAAAGACAACTTTGAAAGGCTACAAAGAGCCATAAAAAGAGATTTGAGACTGGAAAGTCAAAATTTTTCATAGAAAAATATATTTCATAAAGATGTTAATATTCCTTCAGTCTAGTATTTCCTTGAGTTCAACATTTTATACAAATTCTAAAGCTTTTTTTCTAGCCTAGACCAGCTAATTTCAGAATTCATATGGAAGATAAGTGTGTGGGGGGATGCAAAGAAACTATGAAACAGAAAAATAAGAGAGTAGATAGAACTGAATACAGAGCTTTGGTAAACCCATCTTTTGTTATTTATTTATTTATTTTTTATTTTGGTATCATTAATATACAATCATATGAGCAATATTATGGTTACGAGACTCCCCCCATCATCAAGACCCCACCACATACCCCATTACAGTCACTGTCCATCAGCCTAGTAAGATGCTATACAGTCACTACTTGTCTTCTCTGTGTTGTATCGCCTTCCCCGTGCCCCCCCCCCATATTATGTGTGCTAATTTTAATGCTCTTTTTTCCCCCTAATCCCTCCCTTCCCACCCATCCTCCCCAGTCCCTTTCCCTTTGGTAACTGTTAGTTCATTCTTGGGTTCTGTGATTCTGCTGCTGTTTTGTTCCTTCAGTTTTTCTTTGTTCTTATACTCCACATATGAGTGAAAGTACATTTGGTACTTGTCTTTCTCCGCTTGGCTTATTTCACTGAGCATAATACTCTCCAGCTCCATCCATGTTGCTGCAAATGGTAGGATTTTCCCTCTTCTTATGGCTGAGTAGTATTCCATTGTGTATATGTACCACATCTTCTTTATCCATTCATCTACTGATGGACATTTAGGTTGCTTCCAATTTTTGGCTACTGTAAATAGTGCTGCGATAAACATAGGGGTGCATCTGTCTTTCTCAAACTTGATTGCTGCATTCTTAGGGTAAATTCCTAGGAGTGGAATTCCTGGGTCAAATGGTAGGTCTGTTTTGAGCATTTTGATGAACCTTCATACTGCTTTCCACAATGGTTGAACTAATTTACATTTCCACCAGCAGTGTAGGAGGGTTCCTCTTTCTCCACAGCCTCGCCAACATTTGTTGTTGTTTGTCTTTTGGATGGCAGCCATCCTTACTGGTGTGAGGTGATACCTCATTGTAGTTTTAATTTGCATTTCTCTGATAATTAGCAATGTGGAGCATCTTTTCATGTGTCTGTTGGCCATCTGAATTTCTTCTTTGGAGAAGTGTCTATTCAGATCCTCTGCCCATTTTTAAATTAAATTATTTGCTTTTTCTTTGTTGAGGTGCATGAGCTCTTTATATATTTTGGATGTCAACCCTTTATCAGATATGTCATTTATGAATATATTCTCCCATATTGTAAGATGCCTTTTTGTTCTATTGATGGTGTCCTTTGCTGTACAGGAGCTTTTAAGTTTGATATAGTCCCACTTGTTCATTTTTGCTTTTATTTCCCTTACAAGGGGAGATATGTTCATAAAGAAGTTGCTCATGTTTAAGTCCAAGAGAGTTTTGCCTATGTTTTTTTCTAAGAGTTTTATGGTTTCATGACTTACATTTGGGTCTTTGATCCATTTCAAATTTACTTTTGTGTGTGGGGTTAGACAATGATCCAGTTTTATTCTCTTGCATGTAGCTGTCCAGTTTTGCCAACACCAGCTGTTGAAGAGGCTGTCATTTCCCCATTGTAAGTCCATGGCTCCTTTATCATATATTAATTGACCATATATGCTTGGGTTAATATCTGGACTCTTTATTCTGTTCCACTGGTCTGTGGCTCTGTTCTTGTGCCGGTACCAAATTGTCTTGATTACCGTGGCTTTATAGTAGAGCTTGAAGTTGGGAAGTGAGATCCCCCTGCTTTATTCTTCCTTCTCAGGATTGCTTTGGCTATTCAGGGTCTTCTGTGGTTCCACATGAATTTTAAAACTATTTGCTCTAGTTCATTGAAGAATGCTATTGGTATTTTTATAGAGATTGCATTGAATTTGTAGATTGCTTTAGGCAGGATGGCCATTTTGACAATATTAATTCTTCCTACCCAAGAGCATGGGTTGAATTTCCATTTGTTAGTGTCCTCTTTAATTTCTTTTAAGAGTGTGTTGTAAAAAAAAAAAGAGTGTGTTGTAGTTTTCAGGCTATAGGTCTTTCACTTTCTTGGTTAGGTTTATTCCTAGGTATTTTATTCTTTTTGATGTCACTGTGAATGGAATCGTTTTCCTGATTTCTCTTTGTGCTAGTTCATCATTAGTGTATAGGAAAGCAATATATTTCTGTGTATTAGTTTTGTATCCTGCAGCTTTGCTGAATTCCAAAATCAGTTCTAATGGTTTTGGAGTGGAGTCTTTAGGATTTTTTATGTACAATATCATGTCATCTGCAAATAGTGACAGTTTGACTTCTTTCTTACCAATCTGGATGCCTTTTATTTCTTTGTTTTGTCTGATTGCCGTGGCTAGGACCTCCAGTACTATGCTGAATAAAAGTGGGGCGGGTGGGCATCCCTGTCTTGTTCCCGATCTTAGGTGAAAAGCTTTCAGCTTCTCACTGTTCAGTATGATGTTGGCTGTGGGTTTGTCATATCTGGCTTTCATTATGTTGAGGTACTTGCCCTCTATACCCATTTTGTACAGAGTTTTTATCATGAATGGATCTTGAATTTTGTTGAAGCTTTTTCAGCATCTGTGGAGATGACCATGTGGTTTTTGTCCTTTTTGTTGATGTGGTGGATGATGTTGATGGATTTTTGAATGTTGTACCATCCTTGCATCCCTGAGATGAAACCCACTTGATCATGATCATGGTGTATGATCCTCTTGATGTATTTTTGAATTCAGTTTGCTAATATTTTGTTGAGTATTTTTGCATATATGTTCATCAGAGATATTGGTCTGTAATTTTCCTTTTTCTGTGGGGTCTTTGCCTGGTTTTGCTATTAGAGTGATGCTGGCTTCATAGAATGAGTTTGGAAGTATTCCCTCCTCTGCTATTTTTTTGGAAAACTTTAAGGAGAATGGGTATTATGTCTTCTCTAAATGTCTGATACAATTCAGTGGTGAATCCTTCTAGCCTGGAGGTTTCGTTGTTGGGTAGTTTTTTGATTACCTGTTCAATTTTGTTGCTGGTAATTGGTCGTTTTAGATTTTCTGTTTCTTCCTTGGTCAGTCTTGGAAGGTTATATTTTTCTAGTAAGTTGTCCATTTCTTCTAGGTTTTCCAGCTTGTTAGCATATAGGTTTTCATAATATTCTCTAATATTTGTTTGTATTTCTGTGGGGTCCACTGTGATTTTTCCTTTCTCATTTCTGATTCTGTTTATGTGTGTAGATTCTCTTTTTCTCTTAATAAGTCCGGCTTGGGGTTTATCATTTTGTTTAGTTCCTCAAAGAACTAGGTCTTGCTTACATTGATTTTTTCTATTGTTTTATTCTTCTCAATTTTATTTATTTCTTCTCTGATCTTTTTTATGTCCTCCCTCCTTCTGCTGACTTTGGACCTCATTTGTTCTTCCTTTTCCAAAATAATTGTGTCTTCAGACTATTCATTTGGGATTGTTCTTCCTTTTTTAAATAGGCCTGGATTGCTATATACTTTCCTCTTAGAACTGCCTTCGCTGTGTCCCACAGAAATTGAGTTGTTGTTTTGTTGTTGTCATTTGTCTCCATGTATTGCTTGATCTCTGTTTTAATTTGGTCATTGATCCACTGATTATTTAGGAACATGTTGTTAAGCCTCCATGTGTTTGTGAGCCTTTGTGTTTTCTTTGTACAATTTATTTCTAGTTTTATACCTTTGTGGTCTGATAAGTTGGTTGGTAGAATTTCAATCTTTCTGAATTTACTGAGGCTCTTTTTGTGACCTAGTATGTAATCTATTCTGAAAAATGTTCCATGTGCACTTGAGAAGAATGTGTATCCTGTTGCTTTTGGGTGTAGAGTTCTGTAGATGTCTGTTAGGTCCTTCTGTTCTAGTGTGTTGCTCAGTGGCTCTGTGTCCTTACTTATTTTCTGTCTGGTTGATCTGTCCTTTGGAGTGAGTATGTTGAAGTCTCTTAAAATAAATGCATTGCATTCTATTTCCTCCTTTAATTCTGTTAGTATTTGTTTCACATATGTCAGTGCTCCTGGGTTGGGTGCATAGATATTTATAATGTTTATATACTCTTGTTGGACTGACCCTTTTATCATTATGTAATGTCCTTCTTTATCTCTTGTTACTTTCTTTGTTTTGAAGTCTATTTTGTCTGATACAAGTACTGCAACACCTGCTTTTTATTCCCTATTGTTTGCATGAAATATCTTTTTACATCCCTTGACTTTTAGTCTGTATCTGTCTTTGGGTTTGAGGTGAGTCTCTTGTAGGCAGCATATAGATGGGTCTTGATTTTTTATCCATTCTATTACTCTGTGTCTTTTGATTGGTGCACTCAGTCCATTTACATTTAGGGTGATTATCAATAGATACATACTTATTGCCATTGCAGGCTTTGGATTCATGGTTACCAAAGGTTCAAGGGTAGCTTCTTTACTATCTAACCATCTAACTTTAACTCACTTATTACACTATTATAAACACAGTCTAATATTTCTTTATTTCTCTCCCTTCTTATTCTTCCTCCTCCACTCTTTATATGTTAGGTGTTTTTTTCTGTGCTCTTTTGTGTTTCCCTTGACTGCTTTTGTGGATAGCTGGTTTTATTTTTTGCCTCTAGTTAGTATTTGATTGGTCTGCTTTCTTTGCTGTGATTTTATTTTCTTTGGTGACATCTATCATCTATTTAGCCTTAGAAGTACTTCCATCTAGAGCAGCCCCTTTAAAATACCCTGTGGAGGTGGTTTGTGGAAGGCAAATTCCCTCAACTTTTGCTTATCTGGAAATTGCTTGATCCCTCCCTCAAACTTAAATGATAATCTTGCTGGATACAGTATTCTTGGTTCAATACCCTTCTGTTTCATTGCATTAAATATATCCTGCCATTCTCTTCTGACCTGTAAGGTTTCTGTTGAGAAGTCTGATGATAGCCTGATGGGTTTTCCTATGTAGGTGATGTTTTTTCTCTCTCTGGCTGCCTTTAATACCCTGTCCTTGTCTTTGATCTTTGCTATTTCAATTATTATATGTCTTGGTATTGTCCTCCTTGGGTCCCTTGTGTTGGGACATCTGTGGGCTTCCATGGTCTGAGAGACTATTTCCTTACCCAGCTTTGGGATGTTTTCAGCAATTATTTCTTCAAAGACACTTTCTATCCCTTTTTCTCTCTTCTTCTTCTTCTGGTACCCCTGTTATCTGAATATTGTTCCATTTGGATTGGTCACACAGTTCTCTTAATATTCTTTCTTTCCTAGAGATCCTTTTATCTCTCTCTGCCTCAGCTTCTCTGTATTCCTGTTCTCTGATTTCTATTCCATTAACGGCCTCTTACAGCTCATCCAGTCTGCTCTTAAGTCCTTCCATTGGTGGTTTCATTTCTGTTATCTCCCTCTGGACTTCATGCCTTAGCTCTTGCATATTTCTCTGCAGATCTATCAGCATAGTTATGACTTTTATTTTTAATTCTTTTTCAGGAAGATTGGTTATATCTATCTTATCAGGCCCTCTCTTTGGCATTTGAGTGATTTTGTACTGGACCAGGTTCTTCTGCCTTTTCATGGTGATTGAAGTGATCGCTGGCAAGTGGTGCATGTGTCAGCTGGGAGAACAAAGTCCCTTCCTGCTTGGTGGTTGCCTTGCCCTTCTCCACTGCCTTTACTGGTTTCCCGCACACAGATAGCAGTCTCTGAGTTAATTCCCTGAGCTGCCGTGGGTGTGGCAGCCCTTGGGATATACTAGGGCACTGCCAGGGGTTGCCGGTGCGTGGCATATGTTATCCTGACAGAACTGTGCTCCTTTGTGGCTTCCGGACTTTGCACCAGCTTCCTCTGTATGTGTTGTGTGCTGGCGGCAGCCTCTGGGTCTGTCGTGGTTAACTGCACGCTGGGAGAAGCCTCTATGTGGTTGCTGTGGGCAGGACTGCTCCCCTGCTGGTCCGCAGCAATGGCAGGTTAGCTGGTTTTCTTGCAGTCTTGGAGGGGTGGAATAAACAGCAGGCTGCTTATCACCGTGAGGGGCTCTGGAGCTGTGTTTCCGCTCAGGGGGTTAGGGTGCCTGAAGTTCCTTTAGATTCCCAGCCTGCTGGGCTGAGTGTGTCAGGACGGTTTTGTCCACCTGTTAAACCCTTGTCCTTTTAAGACTTTTAAAGCACCTGGTTTTCTTTTGTCCCAGCTGGCTGTGGGGACCCGCTTGCAGTCTCTGTCTCAGATTTTACTTTTCCATTTTTCTAATATCCAGTACACCATGCAATGTGTGTCTGTGCTCCTGGCGCAGGTTACTAGGGCTGGTTATTTAGAAGTCCTGGGGTTCCACTCCCTCCCCGCTCTGATTCTTTTCCTCCCACTGGTGAGCTGGGGTGGGGGGAGTGCTCGGGTTCCACTGGGTCACGGCTTTGTGTGTTGCCATTTTTGTGAGGTGCTGAGTTCTCACAGATGTAGATGTAGCCTGGCTATTGTACTGTATCTTCTGGTCTCTTTTTTAGGAATAGATGTATTTGCTCTATTTTCAAAATATATATGGTTTTGGGAGGAGATTTCCACCACCCTACTCATGCTGCCATCTTGAGCACCACCCCCCCACCCCAGTAAACCCATTTTATTACAGGCATAGGAATGGACATAAAGGTCAATGACACAAAAAATGCAGAAATAGACCCCTTTATCATAGAGACAATTAGTATATGATAAAGATAACATTTCAAATCAGGGCAAATTTGGAACTGTTCAGTATATGATGTTGGGGGAACCATATAGCCATATTTGAAAAATAATTTCAGAAGGATCAAAGATTGAAATGTTGAAAAAGTGAAACATTGTAGAAAAAGAAGAAAATATGAAATTTAAAAAACCTTGGGTGGGGTTGTCTTTCTAAGCATGATACAAAACTGTGGAAGTCATAGGAGATTAACTTGACTATAAAAGGAAGAGAAAAATGAAACAGTAAAAATGTAGCAAAGTGGTAAAATGTTAGTTTATTTCAGAAGGAACTAATTTCCTTAGTATGTAAAGAATTTCTACAATTAATGAGACCAACTCTATTATAGGAAAATAAGCAGAACTTTCAGACATTTCATACATTTTCTAAAAAGAAAGGCAAATGACTTAAATATCAAAAAGTTCAATCTTAGGAAATGTAAATTAAAATGACAAGGAGAAAATATTCAAAATTTATTCATTTATTAAAAAATAAAATTAATAGCCTAATTAAAAAATGGCTAAAAGATTGGAATAGGCACCTCATTAAAGAAATACAGACAGCAAATACTCATATGAAAAGATGTTGCATATAATATGCCATTAGGGAATTGCAAATTAAAACAGTGATGAATAAAATTTAAATGCATATCTACTACATATGTATTATAATGGTGAAAATCCGAAATGCTGACACCACCAAATGCTGGCAAGGATGTGGAGCAGCAGAAACTCTCGTTCATTGCGATGGGAATGCAAAATGGTACAGCTGCTTTGGAAGAGAGTTTGGCAGTATCTTCCAAAACTAAACATAATATTACCATAAGGTCTAGCAATCACACTGCTGGGTATTTACCCAAAGGGGTTGAAGATGCATGTCCACACAAAAATCTGCAAATGGATGTTTATGGCCACTTTATTCATAATTGCCAAACTTGGAAGCAACCGAGATGTCCTTCAATAGCTAAACAGATAAAGAAATAAGCTGGGGTACATTCAGGATAAAGTTATCCATCCAAAATCATATATTATTCAGCATTAAAAAGAAATGAGCTATCAAACCATGAGAAGACATGGAAGAGCTTGATTGCATATTACTAAGTGAAGGAGGCCAACCCGAAAAGGCGGAATTATGGGGACAGTAAAAGGACCAGTGGTGGCAGGGGTTGTGGGGAGAAGGGGACTGTGCAGAGCACGGAAGATTTTTAGGGCAGTAAACTACTCTTGTATGATACTATAATGGTGGATGTGTGTCATTATGCCTTTGTGCAAACACACAGAGTGTATACCACCAAGAATAACCCCTAATGTACTCTGTGGACTCTGGGTGATAATGATGAGTCACTGTAGGTTCATAGATTGACACAAATCCACCATCTGGTGCACGATGCTGACTGTAGGGGAGGCTGTGTGTGTATGTAAGGGCAGGAGGTAGGTGAGAACTCTGCATTCTGCTCAATTTTACTAGGAACCTAAAACTGCCCTAAAAATACATACATTAAAAAACAGATACCATTTTTTAAATGGTTTAAATATTTGATGTACTGTATTCCTGAGGATAGAGAAGTAGGCATGTTTTTTGCTGGGGCATGGAGGGGGCATCATATTAATCTGATTTAGCAATTGTATATCTAGGAATTTATCTTACAGATACATCCATACTTGAATGAAAAGGTATATGTACGTAGAAACTACCCTGGGCTCTTGTTTGTAATAGGAAATGATTGGAAACATTTAAAATGTCCTGCAAAGGGAATGGGTGAAATCTAGGGCATTCATATGATGGCATACTCTAGATATCAAAGGGAAAAGTAGAAGAATAATTCAGTCTTTGGCTGATGACACTTTAAAAAATGATCGAGAAGACTTTTAGCTTTGCAATGCATCGTTAGTAATATCATGTACACTTTTTAAGATTTTGCTGTCAAATTTGCTGCAGCTTCCATCTGGTTTCCTTCCTGTGTGACCACTTCACATGTCCTTGGGTCAGGGTAGTCATAAATACTCGTTAAACTGAGGATCCTTGCTGTTGAATAGTTTGTCATCAATGTCTCCAAAATAATGGCAATTATGAGTTACATGTTATCTTTCAATTTTTTTTTCATGAAAATACAAAAATTTCAGTATTTTCCCATTGGGTTCATGATTTACCTCTCTTCATTAACTGGATTATCAAAAAACCCAATAGCCTATTCATTCTATTTGAAATTTATCCCTACCTGTTAATCACTGCTTTTACTGAGATTTGACATTTTTTCCCTTGCTTCTTGATGTCAGAATAATTTCTATTAATCTCATTGCTCATTTCATATTACAATAACTTCATGCATCATCTTCTGTATTTAATAAATTGAAATCCTTCATGAATGTCCATATCTGAAATTTTTAATTTTTTTTACTGAAATAGTCTAAAATGGTTTTTCCAAATTGCAGTTACAATGAGTGAACCTTTAATTTTTAAAATATTAAAATATAATACACATATCATAAGATATGACCTTTAAAAAAGCATACAATCGATAAAGAAGTGTATAATCTAATGATTTCTTTTTTAGTATATTCACAAAGTTGAGTAACTATCACCACTGATTTCTTCACTCCCAAAATGCTATGCCCATTAGAAGTCACTCCCCGCTCCTCTCCTCCCAGTCCCTGGCAACTGACCACTCACCTATATTCTCTCTCTGTGGACTTGCCTACTCTGAACCCTTCCTATAATGGAATCATAATACGTGGCCTTTTGTGCAACTTTCATTAACTTTTTGAATAAACTCCTTGCATCTCGTTTGTGTGAGAAGGTTTTCCTTCTCACAGAAAATATATTTGAGTCGTTAAACTGTCAGTGTACTGTAGAATGTCACTGTGCTACAAGATCTCACTGCTTTATGATGGGCAAGTCATCTCACTATCCTTAGTCTCTTAAAAAGAAAAATCCAATTTAGTGTGGATGTTTAAAACACTACATCTAATATTAGAGAGAAGCCCAAGAAGAAAGCAAATCTTGCAAAATCCTCAAGTAGTTAACAACTTCAGGAATTGAGAGGCAGCTTTTCCTGATGTGATTTAGGGATGAGTTGCATCCAGAATACATTGAAATGCTTGCTAATGTTTCTAAAGAGTACTTGAAACTTTATCACCTCTCCTAACAGCCACACTGTCCCTGACTGATTGCAAATGGGAAGTATAAGTTACAATGGCCCAGAACTTCATTCATTCTGTCGAAAAGCCCGAGCTGCATTTGAATTATTCTTGCATGTGCCTTATTTCAAATGAATTTTGGCAAAAAGTTAAAAAGTTGGTTTTCTGCTGTGGGTAAAATTTTGTGAGATAAAGAAATCTCAGTTGATTTGTTCTTCTGTTGAGGAAGGTATTTCCAATTTTTGATTCCTGCATTATTAATAATGCAACGATGGTCTTACCAGGTCTTCTTGTACACATGTGTGAATATGACACCTTGTTTGGGGTTGGTTGATATTCTTGTTTGCCTGGATATGAGAAAACCAGTGTCTCACATACAGTTAGTACATTGATGTATGCTCTTTCTTAAGGGCAGTTTGGTAAGCTGTAGCAAAATTAAGCAGGTATGTATCCAGAGACAATTTTAGTTTTATGCATTTGTTTTGCCAAAACACTTGCATCACCATGTAAAGTTAAATGCACAATAATTTTTATTGAAATATCGTGTGTAATAAATCATTGTATACAGAGAGTAGTTTGTTTTTAAAACTTGAGTTAGTCAGATGTATTAACATGCAAGAATATCTACGAGTAGCTTGCTAATTTAAAAAGGCAAGCTGCAAAATAAAATCTTGAATATGATGCAGTTTTTGTAAAATGTCATATATCTGTGCTAAAGAAACTTTTGAATTTTCATCAAGCTGCTGCTAGTGGCCATCTTTGAGGAGGACATTGTGAGGGAAACTTATTTTCAATACTTTTTTCTGTATTTTTTTTTAAAAAACAGAATAGTTACTGTTTTTAAATAAAAAATAATGCTATCACCATTTTGGGGAAAATGTGCTTAATCAAGAGAATTATTTTTTAAAGTTTGCAATATCTGAAAAACTATCCTTGTTTCTTTTTTGAGACAGTACATATAGCATGCTATTTAGAACTGATCTGACTAGGATGATATTTATTACCTTTGTTATAAATCGAGGTTGCTCTTTATACTTTACATATGTCACTTTCATTTGTAGGGTTATTTGGTAATTTCAGTTTTGAAAGAGACATTTACATACTATAGTAAGATAGTGTGAATGAAAACAAAAGCTTGTGCTTTAAAGATAATTTCAAGTCACAATTTCCTAAACATTTTAGGGAATGTAAGCAAAGAGTTGAGGGGGGTCAGGGTGAGTATGAGAAGGGTGGGAAGAGATTGAAGAAGAGAATTGGAAAGGGTTGAGGAGGGAATTGATACTGGATGAGGAGATTAAAAAGATTTATTTGTGTTCAAGCTGAGATCAAAGCTGTACATTTGTAACCAGTGCAGAGAGGGGAAGTAAATCTGTTCTCAGACTTTTTCTTATATATCAGGGGAAAAACTCTTTGGAAGGACAGCAAAGACAAGTGGCTGCCTTGCAATTCTGTTCGTTGAACACGGTTAGTTACTCTTTGCAGTGAAGGGTCTGACAATGACTCTTGGCCGTTAAGATATGCTTGGAGCCAAGAAACAGATGAATACGAAAACAATCCCATAGTAGAGGCAGGGGACTTCATATTCAGGACATTATTCTGATAAATGCAAAGAGCAATGACCATTATTTATAATTAATACTTGATTTATGATCCTGGTGCTTTTCCTACTGGCTGCAGAGTTACAATGTATTTTTCTGTGTATACCTTGGTAACCTATTTAGAATGAATGAGTTTGGAGAGATTGATGATTTAAAAGTAATGTTTTTACTTGGTAAAATGACCCAAGCCTTCTGTTTGTTTGTTTATTTATTGACAGAAAGCTATTGGAGAAGCAGGGGTGTGGTTATGTTATACAAGAACCCCGTGTGGAAGAGCCCCAGCATGTGACAAATATTATGTATTGATGTATAAAAGCAAATTATGAAGTTTTTATTAATAAATTACAGATCTTAGAAGATGTCTATCAACTTTGTCAACGATGATGGTTGAATTTTTCTCTAGAGGTCCTGTTATTAAACGGACTACTCTATTGCTATTAAAATGATCTGGTCCATTTTTCAGTTTAGATTTGCATCAGGTTACCATTAATGTATGTGGAATGGTGAACCCTTTCTGGTGCTCTATTATCCCTCATTGTCCTTTCTGGGCTGCATCCTTGAGGCATGAGCTCAAAGATCTCTTTTAACACCTTGGTCTTTTTCTTTTAGAGCAATGATCATAATTGTGATAATTCACTTTTTGTTTTTTTTGGTGTCTGTTTAATGTTTATATCTGTTGCAAGGCTGTGGACTCAATGAGCTGAATCATCTGTCTTTTCCTACCTTACTCTCAATACTTAGCACAGTGCCTACTGCGTAACATTCAAAATAATATTGAGAACCAAAGAACAGAGAATGGTTGAAAAGAGAGATATTGGCAGGATCAAGAACAGAGAAGGAAAGTAGCAGTTGAGAGAAATTTCAGGTGATGATCTCAAAGATAAGGACTCTATATTGGAAAATGTGCTGAAAGCTGTAGGATTGCAAACATTTTTGTGTCAGTATGCATCATTCCATTATATTTGGGTGAATAAGAGTTTCGTAACAATACAGTTGATTTATGTTATGAACTAGATTTGAGTTAGTTTTTGTAGTGCTCCATGGAAGGCAGCTGACAGCCCTGTGAGTCAGGAAACAGTGTCAGATCCTGTGGGATGACACACATGAACTAGAAGGTGGGCAGCATAATGATTTGAACTCACATAACGCAAGCACTGTAAACCTCTCTCTGTTCACTTCAAGTTGCTCTCTGTTTTCACACTTGTAAATTATATGCGGTCTAAATATTGGTAAGCATTGACAGCTGTAGAATAAAATATAAGTTATATGTTGTGGGTTAAGACACTACTTATCATTCATGGTTGAATTAATTTGTAACCTATTTTAAGGACTTCTAAGACAATTTCTTGAATATTTAATGTGAGATCAGCTCAAATCAAACATTTTCTTGGGTGGTGTTGGGGGTGGAAAATAAAACTCAGTTCATTCTCCTCCACAGGCTTGGTCTGTACTTGGATTGAATGTCATTGGAATGTGGAAATATTAAAGACATAGAGCTCCCATGAATATCTGAAATTGAAACTAAACCACCTTTATATAATGTTTTAAGGTAATATTGAAGTACAAGTTAGCTGGATACCCATTTACTTGGGAGACGAATAAGGCAAAAATAGGATAGAAATACATCCATGCCTATAGTACTTGCTCTTTTATTAAATAGATCAGGCATAAAGTATATAAAATCAGGTATAATATAACATTTACATGCCACCACCCAGCTTAAGAAACAAAACATTGACAATAACATTATATTTCTGCCATTCCCTCCCTCCTCTCCTCTTGATATAGTTTTGTTTTCTCAAACTTACATAAGTTGTATCATTCTGTACAAATTGTTTTACAACTTGATTTTGTGATTCAACTCCCTTGCCCCCCCAGATCTATGTATTCAGATATATTTAGACCCAATTAGTTGTCACGTTCCTCTTAACTGCTACGTAGTATTTCAATATATGATGAGTAATAATTTCTCCAGTTTTTTCACTATGGCCATTTAGGTTGTTTCCAGTTTTTCCCAAATGCAAAGTTTCCCTGAACATTCCTGCAGTTGGTGATTGTGAAATCTCATTTTAATTGCATTATTCTGATTATCAGTTGACTGAGTGAGCTCACTGGCATTCTGCCTCTGCTGAATTGCTTGGTCACATCTTTTGGTTGTGAAGTTTTCTTGAGAATGTATGTAAGCTAAGCAGATGCATTACCAACATTACCCTATTGCTACATTTAAAATATCCTACCACTGTTCATTATATATATATATTCTAAATTTCAGAGACATGGCTCTGTGTCAAAAGAATTTAACTAGCAATTTGATTTTCATATCTACTTGTGAAAGATTCATCATTTTCAGGGATTCATGATTTCCATTGAAAAGCTCTGAAACGCCACGCCATGCAGAGTGTGGGGGAGAGCACAGACTGCAGTTAGAGGCCTGTGCTCCCAACTTAGCAGTTTTATAGCCTTGAACAAGCTGCTTTGACCTCTTAGAGCCTCTCCTCCCCTCTGTTCCTCATCTAGAAACTGAGAACATTGAGTCATTGTGAGGTTCAGATACACTGCCGATTGAGTGTGTGGTACAGTGTCTTGCTCGGAGCAAGCTGGCAGTGAATTGTAATTAGTAAAATTAGGTAAAAGATACAGCTTGGAAGCACATTTTCTATTTTGCCTACTACCTTTTAGCCACGTGGGATCCAAGTAGGTTTTTCACAGAGCACATAAAATAGGTGAGCGCTTTCAAAAGCATGACCACTACTTTATGTTAGCAAAAACCCTCATACATTGCAAATCACTCTTCAAAATTTTATCATGTTATTTTCTTTGCAATAAATTCTGAGAGGGAGGCAGGCAGTACCCTTATCTGATCCCTTTTTTCCTGATGAGGAAAACCTATGATGAGCGGGGGCAAGAAGCAAAGGTTCCTGAGTCTTACTCTAGGAGGTTTTGTCTTTGTTTTCTGTTTAGTTTTTTTGTTTGGTTTTTGATATTTGACTTTTTGCCCTTGAAGAGCTTACTTGCAAAGTAGAGGGAAGCGGCTTTGAGCAGTTTGCATGTTATATTGTTTTCTCTTAAAAGATAAGGATGCATGGGAATATCAACATTTGAAAATTTTCTGAGTCAGTTAAAATGTTTTACTCTCTACTCACGGCTCTGGTAGCCTTGTCCCCCTGATCTTTTAAATCTCATTTAAGTCACCCATCGCCCATTGTTCCCTGTGTACCTGCCACCTCCTTCTTTCTCAGTGGCATGCCTCTGGTTTGTATCATTTGTTGTCAAGTTTCTCTACTCATCTCAGTAACCTCCTTCCCCCCGTCTTGGTTATACTGTGCCCTTGGGATGTAGCTGGTGTCCCACAAATGTGATGAATGAATGGGCATAAAGTGAATGTATTCTTTGGAAATAAATGTGATGCAAAATATTGGCTGGACACCAAAATGGTCAGTAAATTGACCCAGAGGGTAACTGAAATGTCTCATGCTATGCAGCATCCACATCGACTTATACTTGGTTTATTTATTTATTTATATTTTAAATTACGGTATCATTGATATATATACTCCTATGAAGGTTTCACATGAAAAATGATGTGGTTACTACATTCACCCATATTATCGAGTCCCCACACGCTATATCCCACTGAAGTCACTGTCCGTCAGTATAGTAAGATCCACAGAGTCACTACTTGGTTTATTTTTATCAGACTTGTCCCTGTCATATACATGTCAGCCCAGGGAGAAAGAATTGAGGCTGGCAGTTTATCTGAGCTGAATTTTGTTGTCATTAGAAACAAGTGAAAATGCACAATTACATTTTTTTCTTATTCAGTGCTTTAACAATAAAACTTACAAAAAACCATCCATAATTCTACCACTCTAATTGCCTTTCATTTTCTAAATTCTTGTTCTTTATTTCTTTATTCCTCTGTATGCATTTGTGTATTTTTTATCATTATAATCAGAGTGCCCATGCAAATTTGTATTCTTCCCTTAGTGTATCCAATATTACCTTAGTATATATGACTTTTTAGTGGCTAAGTATTCTTGCATTTGGTGATGTACCACAGTGTATGTGACAATTTCCATATTCTTTTACATTTAGAATGTTTGCAGGTTTTGTTCCTAACATGACGGTAAAGTGACTCACCTGGTTTTTATTTTATATTACCATTTATGTACATAGGTATGTACTTAAACATAGGGACGTAGTAGATAGCATATAGAGAGGTTAAGGCTGTTAACCCTAAAAATAGAATAGCCAGTTATTCTACTAGCAAAATGAGCGTATAGCAGAGGAATAGCAGAGGAATTGCCATTCGGGACACGCAAGCTGTGGGGAACTACAGACGGATCTGGAGAGACAAAGGGGAAAGTCGGCTTGTATCAGGTTTTGGGAAGGGTTGTTTTGAACAAAAGTTCATTGGAGAATGAGTTTGAGATGGTGGCAGTTTCTGCATTGGCTGCGAAGGGTGGTTGGTACCTTGTTGCTCGGGCAGGGAGAGCGCGTCCTTCTTTTCCTTACCTGCGGGAGGTGAAATTCCTATGTGCACGATGCCCTCTCCTCAAGGCGCGGTGCGTGAGCGAGAGCGCCCCCTGCAGGGCTTCCCTACTCCACTTTAAATGAGCTTTCCTGTATTTTCTCTACGGATTGGCTGTGGAGTCATGTTTCCTAGGTTCAAATCCTTGCTCTGCTGCTTATGGGACACCCTCCCGGGCAAGTTATATGACCTGTGTGTGTCTAAAGCCCACCTGGAAAATGGGGGAAATTCCAGTACTTCATAAGGTTATGAAGAGTAAATAGTGTCATATATAAATTTCTCTGATACAATGTGAAGGCTCATTAAAATTTAGCTGTTAGATAATTCAGGTTTGGGGGAGGGATGGAGGTAGATGGAAGCATAGATGACGTAAGATTGGCCGTAATCATGCTGATGACTGATGAACCCGAGTGCCGGGTACAAGGTGTTTCACTGTACTATTTCTCCTCTTTTATATGTTTGAATTAAAAAAAAATAAGAACGAAAAGCACACACGATACAAACACATCTTTGTTTTAAATGTACTTTTTGGTTTTGAATTATTTTCTTGGACATGTTTCTGGGAGTGGGGTCACAGATGGGCTATTTGCAATCCCTGTTGAATATGGCCAGATGTCTTTAGTAAGGGTTGTTTAATGTATGGTGCGATCCGCAATTTTATCAGTCTTGAACAGCACAGAGTATTATCATATGTTTGTCATACAGTTTTGTAAATAAAATAGTACCTCCCACTTATTTTAATTTCCCCCCTTTTTTGATTAGTAGAAACTTTGAACATCTCCTTAATTGTGTTTGCAGGTGATCATTAAAAAATTTTAACTTATCTACTTCTGTCCGTAGTCCTTTCATCTATTAGGGTTTCATAAGATTCTGTTTTTATGAAAGCAATCTAAGAGTTTGGTGGAACTAAACTCATTTTAACTGCCATGTTTCCTTTATAAGTGAAAAGAGTAACTTATTACTATGTGGCTATTACGACATTTGACTGAAAATTCCTTCTTCAGTATCTATTCATGGCAAACATTTTTTGATATGTTTACAATCTAAGGTATAGGAATGATCGTCATCCTGATTTGGGATAAGTTTCTGATGATGGTTGCTCTGACTGTGTGGTCGAGCCGTGATGAATTGCTCCCCCGTAACACCCACCACTGTTCCTTATGCAGCCTCCCCTCAGTGTGCCGTCATCTTCATTACGGACGGTCTGCCACTAGGGGCCAGGCTGCAGATGGCCCTTGTCCATGGAAAATTTGACCTCAGAAAATTTGCAGGTGTCTTTGGAAGGATACTATCATTTTGGAAGGGGAACTATCACTCTGCTTTTATGGCATCCTGTATTTACAATGAATATACTCATATTCACCTTCAGTCTTCATCATTTCTGCTTTTCATCGTGCTAATCACAATTGCTAATTCCCAAACAGACTGTATCACTAGTTCTCTCTGTAGCTTTTAAAATATGGTCAACAGCCTGTCATTAGGATACTGAGTAATCAGATGTTTTCACTAACTTGTCTTTTGAGGGGCTGGCACATTTCTGTTATATTATCTATCACAAGCTATATTTAAAAAAATTTAGGATGCTAAGGCTTAATATTGTACAGTGGTTCAAACTTGATAGCATTCTGCATTTAAACCTATAATTTGTAAATGATAGCTTTTTAGAATATATTTCTGGTGTGCTTGAGAGCCACATTTTATGCCATCTTCTTAACCATAGGGACGGAATGGTGACAATGTCTGCAGCCTATATATTTCACGTTCACATTATTTATTACTTGACAAATGGCAAGAGAGGCATAAAATTGTTTTATTTGTCAGACTTTCTTACAAAAAGCTTTTATGGTACACAACACATACATACATTCTCATATAATCGTCCTTTTGAGGTCCACCTTGTAGTATTGTTGCTGTTTTTTCTTTTGTGGAAAATTTATGTTTTTATACATATATATATTTATTTATTTTATTGAGGTATATTGATGTATTACATTAGTTTCAGGTGTACCACATAATGATTCAATATTTGCATGCATTGCAGAATGATTGCCACAGTAAGTCTAGTTAACACCTATACTCTCATAGTTATAAACATTTTTTTCCTTGTGATGAGGACTTTTAAGATCTATTCTCTGAGCAATTTTTAAATACACAGTCTTGTTAACTGTAATCGCCATGTTGTGCATTACATCTCCATGACCTTTTAACAGCTGGAAGTTTGTACCATTTGATCCGTCACCCATTTCATCCCTTACACTCCTCTGGCAACCACCAATGTGTTCTGTGCTGGAAAACTTTTAAGATAAGAATAATTTGCCAAGATGGAAAGAGCCTCCCAATTGTTTAAAGGAACCGTGCAAAATCAAAAATAAGAGTTTTTTCCTCTTCTTGCTAGTAACCTTCAAAAAAGTTAAAATAAATTTGAACCCTGAGTTTGTCACATGAAATTATATGTTTGGCTAAATCTGGGCAGTTGTTTCCAGACTTGAAACAAACAAAAGCACCTTTTAAAATACCTGATGCTTATAATCAGGAAAAAAAAAATGCTTTAAAACTTCTGTGTAAAAAGTACCATCTAAATTGTGCCTAGGAATGTGTGTTTATGGTGTCTTATTTATACTTTTATAAAACTTGTATGAAACTTACAACAACAATTTGCAAAATAGTGTTTGTACTATTATCACATTAATACAGATGTGGACATAAACATCCTGGTTAAATGAAATAATAGGAAAAGGTGAGCTTTTGAGTTTTTCAAAAATGTTGATGTTAGTCACCTTAAGAAAGACGTATTGCTTGTCACACCGCAGTAGGTTAGTCCCCAGGGAGAGCAAGCCAGGGCTGGAGAACTATACAAACTTACCTTCCCTTGCTATTTGAGCTTTACTGTATAACTTGGGGACGATAAAACTTAAAAACAGAGGAATTTGTTCATATCTTGGTAGCAAATTTAGCATCCTTTCCCAGTGTGGTGCATGTTCCCAGCCCTGGTGCATTCCTCTCAGATTTACCTAGGAGTTAGCTCATTGTTTCAATCACATGCTGTAAACTTTTCCTCCCTGTTACTGCCACCCTTGTCCCCATACACTCCATGCTCAACGGAAAGGGGCACCTGGCTGGCTCCTACCCACCTTCACAGTGTCAAGGTGACTGTCACTCAAACCTTTCTGCCTTCTTGGCCTCCACTGATGGTTGCTGGGGTCTCCGCGGACAGTTCCTGAAAGTGAGCAGCCCCCTGCCCCAGGGCTCTGAGGGACTTGGCCTCCTTCTTCCTCCTGCTTTATCCCACCAACACCTGGTTTTCACTGTTTCCCTTTTTCCTGTTAAGTACTGTTGCTCATTTAAATTATATTAAATTAAAATTTCCTTTGGGTTCCAGCCCAAGGTTAAATCTGATTTAAAAATGAATGGCTTGAGGAAATCTGGAGATCTAACTAATAAATAGATTTTCATCCAGGTCTGCATTTTATAACTCTGCTTGTAAGTGGCAGTAATGGAACCAGGTTAAAAGTAGGGACTCCTGAGAATCCTGGTTCTGTCAGTTACTACTGTGTGACTTTGAGCAACTTACTGAACCTCTCTGATTCTCAGCTTTTTAAATAAAGGAGATACTAAAAATCCTTGTGCCATAGAGCAGTATAGTGAAGGCTAAATGAATGAATACATGTAAAGCATCTCAGGCGCAGTGCTAACCCAGGCCTCTGCTCCCTTGCACTTTGGCTAATGACCTGTCATGTACATATTTTAGGATCCTAAAGCCATCAGCCTAAAATATGTACATTAGGAGGTCATGACAAAAGTATCAGAATTTGTATCAAAGAGAAATCATGATCTATGTATGGGTGCAGTGTTGTAAGGACTAAAACACACTCGTCCAATGACTAGGTTGCCTGAAAAACAAAACAAAACAAAAACAAAACAAGTGTGGTCTGAGCCCCTATTCATTTCTTGGCCACCGAGCAAATCATCAGCTCTTACCTGATGGGGACACTCATTCATGCTCTGGCTGTCTGGGTCCTATCTGGCATTAATAGCTTTCTGCCCAAAGGGGCTCTTACCTAGGTGGGAATTTGCGTCTTGGTAAGTTTTGTTTCAAAGTAAAGGAGAGGTGGCATATCACCACTGGTCAGTGCACAAACCTTCGGTGTCCTGGGTAAGTAATGCAGTGCAAAGTGGTATCCCCCAGGACAGCCACGTGGCTGCACTGTGGCCGTGCCCTCAGTGAGGCTTTGCTCACAACCAGTGCTGAGCCTCGGAGAGGCCACGATGGTGAAATCTGCATCACTCCTAAAAAAGAGAGAGTAATAATAAATCAACTTTCCAACCTACCCTTTTTCTGGTGTGCCAGACATGGAGGGGTCATGAATAACAGGGAGGGTTCTGCCTCCGTCCCGGAAGTGGGCGGACTACTGGCAGTGGGACTCTCTGTGGCCGGTGCCAAGCTCACGAGTGGACCTCTCTTGTTATTTGCCTGCATCAGTGACTCGTGAAAAGTAAGCAGTAGAGACACTTGCATAACCGGGAATGTTATCTTTATATTCCTGATATAAATTCACGGTGAGCCATTGGTTTGTCCCTTCAGGAATTGGGCATTAATTTAGAACTTCTTGTGTCTTTTAATTTCTAATAGGATTCTAAGCCATGTGTTTTTAAAATAGAAATATTACTTGGCTTCTACTTACATTGGGGTAATCCCTAACAGTCTACTAATTCTGGTGTTTGAATGGTTTTAGAAAGTTCTTGGGGGAAAAAAATTAGTTGCTCAGCATTGCTGGCATAACGGAAGGATGTGGGTCACCAGTGCTGACCAGCAGAACAGCTGGGGTTAGATTAGGGGACCCATGTTGAGGGCCGGGACCTGACAGATGTTACATGCACACTCCTTCCTCCCCCCACATGTGTTAATTTGTATCTAGAACACTGCAATAAGTTTCTTTAAGGAAACCAACAGTCCCATAAAAGTAATGTATACTGTTTATTTTTATAGCTATTACTTAAAAACATTTCAAGTATACCAAATTATTGAAAACTATAATAGAGCCCCATGTAAACTGTCAACATTTGCCATATAGTTCTTAAATTCTGAAAGAAATGAAACCTTACAAATATGTGGTAAGTGCCCCCATCTCTGCCCCCATTGTCTGTCAGTCCCTGCCCTTACTTCTCTGAGTAACTGTCCTGAGGCGGTATGCATTCTTTCTATCCATGCTTTTAACTTTTATTACATATTGATGCATTCATAAAGAATACAGTGTTGTGTTGTGTGTTCTAAACATTCACTTAGCAGTGTAATCATGGAGTGTATCCTCTGAACCCTTGTTGTGTGTTACAACTCATTTTAGGTTTGCTGTAAAACGAGTTGCTTTTAGCTGCTGGGTAGGATTTCAGTGTATGAAATACACCGTAATTTGTTTAGATACTTCATATATGTTATTTTGTTGTCACAAAACACTTTGAAGTAAGCATTTCTGACTCAGTTTCAGAACATGTATTCAAATCCAGGTTTATCCAATCCTATCATGCCATGCTTTTGATAAGAATTAGGAAAATTGGGAATAAAGTTTGGAGAAATGAGCTTGTCGGCTGCCCCCTGGTGCATGTCTAGGATCTGAATGTAAAGGAATGGAGGTTGTCCTCCAGGCCTGGACGCTAGGTCATGGCACCCCTGTGTTCCTCAGGGGGCGGCATAGCAGGAGGCCCTGGGTCTGCAGGGGGTAGTGGGTCAGCTGCTTGAGATTCTGACTCAAGGGAAGCACAATATCCTTTTATTCTGAACAATAAATCTGGTAAATTAATGATATTTCTGAGTCCTGAAGGGCCCTGAGGGACAGGGAGAAGTTTTAAAAGAAGTATGAAACAGGGACCTAGCCTTCAAAAACGTAGTATCTAGCCGGGGAGAGGAAATTAACAGGAAACAGAATAGCCGCACGATGAATAACTTGGCGTGTGTGGTGTGTGCCCCTTGTTATCTCACAAAAAAGGGATATTCTGGATTTTTCTCTGTATCTTGATTTCTCATTCAGCAGCAGCTTCTGGAAATCCTTTCAAGGCATCTAGTATACAATGAATTCATTTTTAAAAGGCAACCTAATTCCCATGCTGTGGACATGTCATTTATTGGCCATTCCATTATTAACAGGTCATTACTTTATGACTGTAAACTGCTAAAAACTAGTGGTTCATGTCCCCATATCCCCATGTGTCTTTCCCTATGTGCTCCTGGGCTCTGATTTCTGCAGGAGAAATGACCAGAAGTGGGATGGCTGGAGAGAAGGGTATACATATTTTCTATTTTAATAGATACACAGTGTTGTGTTGTGCCATATCGTTTTCTAAAAAGGCTGTAATTCATATTTCCCCACCACCGATTCCGGAGAATTGGTCCTTTCCCAGCATTGCCACCTCCTGTAGCTACGCTCTCTCTTTTTAAGTGTCTGATTGGATATAAAGTTATACCCATTGTTACCAGTTTCTGTGGCCACTAGGGAACATGAATTGTTTTTGGACATGATGTCAGCTATTTGTGCTGTTTTGGGCACTGCTCATCTTCTGTCTTGTTTGTTATTAGCCTTTGGACCTTGGTTAGTCGGTAAGAGCCAACTTGTTGATATAGAATCAACCCTTTATCATCTGTTACAATTATTTGGGCCAGCTGTATCATCTGTCTATTGGCTTTGTTTACTGAGGATGATAGCAGCA
Source organism: Manis javanica (assembly GCF_040802235.1). Classification (NCBI taxonomy): domain Eukaryota; kingdom Metazoa; phylum Chordata; class Mammalia; order Pholidota; family Manidae; genus Manis; species Manis javanica. The sequence goes on along the minus strand of NC_133162.1, from coordinate 6,005,319 downwards.
AACTGAGGTTCATCAGCTCAAAAAGCCAAATTAATTAGTTGGATGCATTGACTAACCTTTTGGAAGGGTCCATGAGTGAAGTATGGTATTAATGGTTGTGGGGCAATCTGCTTGGGATGTGGTACTCACTACAGCAGCTGGATTTTGCATCATTTAAGCTTTTCAGATGTTCCTCAACCAACAGGGAGGACAATTTATGTGTATGGCTGATGTGTAGGGAAACACAGTTTGGTCCCCAAACAGCTGTGATGCACGCAGCTGACCTCTCTTCTTTATGGAGGTGGAGTCCTGAAATCCTGTGTCCTTCCTTTTTAGAAATCACACCATCCTCAAAGCCTCATCCACCTGTTGTGGGCAAAGTGACTCATCACAGCATTGAGTTATACTGGGATCTGGAAAAGAAGGCCAAACGGCAAGGACCTCAGGAGCAGTGGTTCAGGTTCTCAATTGAGGAAGAAGACCCCAAAATGCACACTTACGGCATCATTTATACGTAGGTGCAATGTTGAGCTGTTTTAACATTTTGCTTTGATTTCCTGAGTATCTGGAATGCTTTCTACTATCTCTAAAAAGACTCATTTTGAAATTAAAAGAATGAGTCAGCATCATTTGCATGCATGCTTTGTGAATTAGAATTTTTGGAAGATAAGCATTAGCAATAACTTTGAAATTAAACCTCCTATACTTTTGAGAGCTCCTTAGACTTCTGCAACACTCTAAGGCATATTTTTAAAATCCCAAATGCAGAGACTGAACCAAACGAGAGTTTGATGAACTTAAACGCGGGCCCCATCTGGCTGCTGTGCTTACGGATGTGGGCTGGGGCCCGCAGGCCTACCTGGATGACTCCTGGACCTCCTGGCACACCGCTGGTCCCGTGTTAACTGTTTCCAAGCAAACTGCTTCTCAGATTCAGCAGGGCTCACTGGGTCCCACATCAGAGTCTTTCTTACTACCTTTGCATTGAATGCATTTCCTTCTTTTTTTTTGTATGGCTGGTTCCTAAACACTATGCAAATGTTGGCTCAGACCCCCCCCTCAGAAGGCCCAGGTGAAGTCGCCACCCTTCCACCCCGGCACCTCTCTGTCATGACCTTGTTTCATATCCTCATAACAGTTAGTCTGCTGGAATTGTTTTCCTGTCTACCTGTTTATTTCTGTCTCCCCATCAGTGTTTAAACCCAGTGAGGGGCAGGTAGGGTTTCTGCTGACCCCTGCATCTCCAGCTCATAGACAGTGTAGTCCCTCGAAATAGTGGCCCAGAGTAGTCCCTCGAAATAGCTGTTGCATGAATGAATAAAATGAATGCCATAGGAGTGATCAAGAAGTCATTTGTCCTTAGTCATCATTTCAACTCTTACTCCTTTTAACAGATTTACCACTTGCATAATGACTCCATATCTGTGTTTCAGGAATACAAAAAAATGAGATACAAATGTGACAAAATTCACCTTTTAATTTTGAGATAATTGAAGATTCATACCTGGTGCTAAGAAATAATACAGAGAGACTCCACGTGCCTTTTAACCATTTTCCTCAATGGTAACATTATGGAAAACTAGTGCAGTGCCCCAGCCAGAGCATGGGCATCGCTGCAGCCAAGATTCTGAAGAGCAGTTACAGTGTAGTCACGGCGTCACGGCCGGTACAGGGCTTTTCCGGCCTTTCTTCAAGGCGGCATGGTGGTAACGCTACTACTGATGTATATGAAGGCTTCAGCTGTTGCCTAAATTACGAGATCCCTGGGATTTGATGAACAATTCTTTGTTTTACCTAAAAAGAAAAAACTACATACGCATTTATTTGAGTTGTAGTTCCTGTATGAAAATAATTCCTGGCCTGACTTCTAGACATGCCACTTTATTCATGTCATGTTATGTGTTATTGTCTGTTAGGTAGTTTCCATCCTCTGAAAGTGAATCATGATACAAGCGTATCTATGGAGAAAGCCAAAGCTATCATTTTTTTCCCCCCATTTCACCCCTCGGTGGGCTGAGCTTGGGCATGCTGGGCGGGCTGCCCTGGATCGCCTTTACTTCCTCTCCCCTTTCCGCCTTTGCTGGGCAGCCAGGAAGGCAGCCTCACCTGGGGCGACGGCAGCCGCCGCATGGGCCCCCGCCTGGTGTGTGTGCCTGGGTCATCGCCTTGGCCCCAGAGAACTGAGCGCTGCCCCCGGGGTTCGCCTGGGTGCCGGCCTGGCACCGCAGAGCCAGCAGCCAGGCCTCCCCCAGCCTAAGTGACGTGAAATGCTTGTGGTTCCTCAGAATCAGCACGATCCCTGACACTAGGTGGCAGAATGAGACTGTGGTAATCTTGACCATTTTTTTGTTCCATGATAGCACTTTCTCTAGGTATTGATAAAGTAGCAATGCCTTTTTTTTTTTTTTAAATAAAAAGCAGCAATCTGGAATACCTGACCTTGGGACTGTGGATTTAAGAACTGCCTCTTGACCTGCCGGTCCCGGTTGCTTTGGCCACCAGCCAGTCTTGACTCGGTGGTGTCATCTTCGACTTGGGCTCCCCTCACAGCCAGCCACCCGTTTTGTGAGGTCTTCCTTTGCAAACCCCTTCCATGCTTTCACGCATTGAACTGCACATGTCCACGTCCCCTGTGAGGACGCAAGCCCACCATCGGACTCGTTCACTGCAGTCTCCCCAGGTCCTGCCACTGTCCCGCAGATTTCCTGCCTGAATCAATTGGCCGTATCTCCTTTTTCTTGCCTTCTTCTACCCTTTCTGTCATGCTAGGTCAATTTTCTTTTTAATCTTCCTTTTGTCAAATTGTCTTCACTGAGTCTCCTTTGCTTGAAGGGTGAAGGTCAAGCTCCTTAGACTAACATCTGATGCCCCTTCCATTTACCCACAACCAACCTTTCTTGTCTCTTATTTCTGAGCACAGCCCTCCAGTAAGATCTGCTTACTGTCCTTTGAACATACCCTGGCTTTTCCTGCGTGTGTGTTCAGCTGTGTTTCCTATTCAGACGGATCTCCCCTATGCAATCCTGTCTTCCATCCAAGTCAGATTCTACCCCTAAATTTCTATAATTAGTGCTTAAATCATGTACTTCATTCATTTATCAGCATGTATGAATGAGTATCTCTTACATGCGAGACACTGTTCAGGATGCTGAGTCCATGACATGGAACAGACAAAAATTCCTCCCTTGTGATGAGGAAGACAAACGATAAATGAGATACATGTGTAAAAATAGGGAGTTTGTCACGTGGTGATGAGTATCGGGGACAGAAAGCCCAGAATCTGGGGGCTCGGAGCAGGGGTGACAAACGCTTCACACAGAGGCAAGTGAGGGCTACCTGGGGCCTTGCGAGTCTCTGGAAGAACGTTCCAGGCAGAAGAAAAAGCACGTAAAAATGCCTTGGGGTGGATTGCGCAGGGATGTCCCAGGAACACTGAGGCAAGGAGTGGATGAGGAGAAGTAGGGGACGTGGTCAGAAGGCCGTGGGAGGTGGCCGTGGGGGCCTGGGGCCCCTGAGAGAAGGTTGGCGGGGAAGCCACTGGAGATTGTGACGCTGAGGAGCTTATGCTTCACGAGGACCACGCTGGCTGCTGAGCTGCGAACAGGCTCTAGGGAGGCAGGGGCAGCAGGCAGAAGGCAGGACTACTTAGGAAGTCTCGGCAGTAATTTCAGTGGGAGACAACGGAACAGGGTGTGAGCAGTGGTTGGATTCAGGTTACGTTTTAAAGATAGATTTGACGAGTTTGCTGGGGGACCAGATATGAGATATGCAATAAAAAGGGTAGTCAAGGGACATCTATCTAGTCTATAAAAATACACACACACATATAATAACATATTGTCAAGGTAGGCCAAGGTATGCTGCATTAAGCATCAACTTCAGAATCTTTCTTACAACAGCAGTAATTCACTTCCCCACAGAATGTGCCCCGTGGGTTGGCCGTGGCTCCGTTCCACACGGTCTTCTCCCCACAGCCCAGGCTGACGGAGTGGCCTCAGCCTGAATGTTGCCAGTCATGGTGGCAGCAGTGGGAGAGAGCAGGGCACACAGGTTTTTTAAAGCCTCTACTTGGAATAATATACTTCAGCTTGTGTTTCCTTGCTCAAAGGAAGTCGTACAGCTAAGTCTGAATTCCACAGGGCAGGATCAAGATCCCTGTGAGAGCCCCCCGTAGTTGTGGACGGTAAGCCAGTCTTCTGCAGGGGCACCAAGGTTTTCAGTCTGAGCAACTTCAAAAACAAAGATGGGGAAGGTGGCAGGTGGAGCAGAGGCGCAGTTTGGGCTCATCAGACATGCAAGGAGAGAAGCCAAGGAGGCAGTTCGGGGAGACTGGGTCAGAGGAGAGTCTGGGCCATAAAAGCACATTTCAGAGTCATCAGTTCTGCTGCATTGGAGCGGCATGGGGCTCAGTGCATGCTGGGTGGGGGAGGCAGCACAGAGAAGGGAAGTCTGGTGTGAGTCCCTGGGCACGCCAGAATTTAGTTTCTTAGGTTTCATGTTTGCTCAGCTCTTGCATGAAATAGTTGCTTATTGACTAATAACAAAAAAAAGGGTATGCTTTGTATTTTCATGTATCTTCCACTATTAGAGACAGGTTCTAAGAGCGCTTGATTCTCTAAGCCAGGGTGCCTGGGCCTGCAAGCCGCGCTTCTCTGCAGGTCTGATGAACTGCTGCTGTTAGTCGGCCTGCGTCTGCGGTCACCGTGTCGGCCTGTGGCTGTGAGGTGGTCATGGGGGAGTACCCCCAGGGCCGCGGTGTGCTGGGGCCGCTGTTGTGTCCCTGGTGCTCTCCTTGGGGCCATCTCCGCTGAGCTGCCAGCCCCCCATAAATGTGCTCAGTGACAGCAGTTTCTGAAACAGTTCTGTAGTTCTCCTTTCCAGGGGTTATGAAGGTGCTGTTTGCTTCAGGGTGATATTCTGAGATTTAGCAATACTGGGTTTTATTAGGGGCACTTTTCATTTTATTTCGGTCTAAAATTATCTTGTCTTTGACTTCTGGCATAGACTTCCATTGAGGCTCAGATATTACATTCTCACTGAGTTCTAAAGATCTTCTCAGATGCCACAAATTGAGGGCTCAGTTTCTTTGATTCAAATATCTATAGATAAGGATCTGTGCTCACAACACAATAAAAGCCATCTACTCATGAGACTTTGTGCCAAACAGATATATTTTAATTTATCATCATCATCCTTATTTTTAGTCAGGGCAGTTTTCCCTGAATATTTATATTGGTTTTAGGGCTTTTTCTTCTATGATAAATATATTTATATCTATTCTAACACTTCTCTTTTTTGGTCTCCTAATGAAAATGTTTTTCTCAAGGCTGTTGGTATCATCTCTTCATTGTCTTTGTTACAGTCCCTTCTTTGTTGATACATGATGGTCACTGGTACTGCTGCATAACAAACATCCCCAAACTTTTTTGCTTTGCTAAGAACAAAAAAAAAATCATGTGTTTGCTCAAGAGTCTACGACTTGAGCAGGGGGATGGCGTGTCTCTGCCCCATGTGGTCCTGGATGGTGCCACTCTGCTGGCCTGGCCTCTGCTGGGGTGGCTGGGACAGTTGGGGCTGACTGGGCTTCTTGATTTCCCTTTGTTTTCTGGATCTTCCAGTGACCCTCTCTCACCAGCTGGCCTCTCCCCCCAGCAGGGAAGTCGAACACCTTTACGTGGCATCTAGCTTCCCAGGGAGAAGGCAGAAGCTGGCAGGGCTCTTGAGCCCAGGCCCGGAATTGCACAGCATTCCTTCCTGTGCCACCTCCCATCCCATTCCAGGGAAGAGGGCTGTGCGCCTGCAGCTGGGGACGGATTGTCAGAGGTCACCCCACCTGGCATTCTACCACGTGGACTGTAGGTGAAGAGAAGCGTGTTTCAGGTATGGGTGGAGTCAGCTGGGAGGAAGAGTCCACCAGCAAAGGGCAGGAGAGCACAGACAAGTGGCCAGGGGTGCCTTAACACCCCCACCCCCCCATCATTTCTTGGTCTGTTAGAGCCACACCCAAGAAGTCATTTAGATTTTGGTGTCTGAGATAACTTGGGGTGCAAAAAAGGGGTCACTGAGGGCTTAGGACTTTTGGCTTAAAGTCTTACATATCCGATCAACCACAAAGGGAGAGAAGCACATGCAGGGAAAGGGTCTGGGGAGGCTTTGCCGCCCTCACACCTGGGTCTCTAGGTCTCGGGTGGAACTGAGACTCCTTCTCAGGGACGTGCACCCAGACATGCCCTGTCTCCCCACTGCTAGGCTCTCTGTCTCCATTTCTCCCACCCTGGCTCACCCATTGCCCCATACCCCATGTCCTTCTAGCCCAGTGATCCTTTCTCAGGCCCAGTGGTCCCTCTCTCCCTGGCCGCATCTCCCTGTCTGTTCTGGAAGTTGCCTGCCCCACTTGTCCCTTCCATCGAGAGCCCTCTACTAGAGGACGTTCTTCTGGGCCCTCTCTCCCTCACTAGCTGCTCGCACTTGTGTGGTGGGTGAGTTCGGGTGCTAGAGCTATAGAGACCTTTTAGGTTCTCATGAATTGTCTGTAAGCATTGTCCGCCCTCTGGAGCAAGTACGGGGCCTGCTGTCTACTCAGCTGCGCCTGCTCTCTCTTTGGGACCTGGGGGCAAGCAGGCGAGGCCATTCACTTGATAGAGGTGTGAGCACACCCATCAGGCCAGGTCTAAAGCCATGTCTCCATGTGAGCTTTACTCAGTAACAATGCTAACGCCAGCACTGTCATCTCGGCCTGACTCAGTGGTCACTCCTATTGTCCTGCATTGCCCCTCTTCTTGCCGCCCATCAACAGGAGATGGGGTCTACTCACTGTTGACAGATTCATCTGGCCCCTGAGCTGGTCCAGGGCTGCATCCCCAGCCTGGCACAGAATAGCACGTGTAATGGGCACTGGGCATGTTTGTGGAATTAGGTGGAATGGAATTGGTGTATAAATATTTAGGTTGCACATAAGCATCCTTGAAAAATTAGTTGTGAGTCTCAGAGCATGACTCTGGCTTCTGCAGAGGTCTGCTGAGAATGAAAGAAAAATTAGAGACATAAAATGGGGAGAATAATGGTTAGCCTGGAGTCCAAGGAGCTATGGAGTGTTCTGGAAAGAGGAGAACATGGATTGGGTTGGTGGCAAAAGCAGGAAGAAGAAAGAGCTGGAAACATACACATGCCCTTAAAAATCAAGTCTTTGAGGTAGAAGGAAAGACAAATTTAGCTATAGCTGTTGAAAAGGGATGCATGGAATTTAGTCAGATGCCAATAAAGATTTTTGGCAGCAAAGAGAAATTGAGGTTTTGGGCAACAAACAACTCAACAAGACTTGAGACCCTAGAAAGGGTGCTGAGTCAAAGCCAGGCCCCTGGGACTCACCTCACAGGCAGAGGGACAGGGTCTCGGTACCTTCCCTGGACCCCAGCATCCTCCGGGCAGGAAGACGGGCTGTGGGCCTGCATGGCTTGGTGCTCATTTTGCAGGCTCCAAGCCATCAGTCTGCCATCTTCCCGCCGGAGGCCTGCCCGCCTGCAGTCAGCTTCATCTTCTGCAAGGGCTCAGCGTCTGTTCCCACAGCATCTTCCCAGATGAAGCTGATGGTGGGGCTTCCTGTGGAGGGTGTCCTTGGGGGCTGCCTATGCCCCACACTCTTAAGTTGCTCGTGGGCTACAAGCAATGATGTATTTCGCTTCTTGAGGCCTTTGCCTGTGGTGGTCTTTTGCCTGCATTAGGTACGCAGCTATCAGCCAGCCTCACCCACCTCCTCAAGGCCCTGCTCAGAAAGCTCAGTGTGTTTACTGTCTGAGGCCTGCCTATCTTACTTTTCAAAGGTGAGACTCATCTCAGGACATGTATCGTGGGTTAATGTGAATATTTCTCCTAAGGACAAACTGTGCCAGCTACAAGCCAGCCCTGGGCTAGACACCGTGGATGAGGCAGGGCCCCTGCTGGTTGGGGGTGGAGGCGTGATGTCCTTTATGCTCAAGGCGGTCACGGACTAGTGTGAGAGATGGACACCGGCCCCCGTCAGGGGAGTGGTGAAGGCAGATGGCGTTCAGACATCAACTGCTCCTGGGCTTCTAACAGCTTTCAGGGACCGCTGATCCCATGACCCGGTGTAGCGCTCATGCACATCTCCTCCCACCCAGGGGATATGCGACAAAGCACGTCGTGGAAGGCCTGGAACCACGGACACTGTACAGATTTAGGCTGAAGGTCACCAGCCCCTCAGGAGAGTATGAGTACAGCCCAGTGGTCTCCGTGTCTACAACCAGTGAGTATGCAAAGACTCTGAACTCACTTATCTGAAGATGAAATAATGGGACAGCAATGGGGAGGTAGACATATCTGCCCTTTGCCTTGTCCGGCGGCGCTGTACCAAATGGGGAGAGCTGTGCTTGGGCTGGCCCTGCCCTCACGTGCCTGTTCGGTGCACAGGCCAGCATGTGGCTGAGCGAGCCTTCCCACCCGGAGCACTGGCTGCCTGTGTGGGTGTCCTCAGGGGACCGGGGCTGCTCAGCATTTTGTTCCTTTGGGGCGACTTCATTGTACGCACCCTGACACGCAATGTGACTCTTGGGGACGCTGGGAGGGCGGAAGGACAAATGGCCCAGCCCCCACCCACAGCAGCGGGGCCAAGAGGCTGGCCTTGGAGCCTCTGGCCAGTGCATCCTGCTCCCTGGTCAGATTTAAGGGGGCAAAGATTTTCTGTGATCTGTATTTTAAAACATTCTAAAGACGTGTGTTTACCCAGTGCTGTCTTTGAACCAGAAAGCTGTAAAGATTAAAATCGTCATAAATGGTCTTCATGACTGACTCACTGAAAACAGATGAGTCTCTCGTTGGTTGTTTAAGGGTTTTTTTTTGTGAGTAAAAAATTACTTAAAAATTTTATTCAATGCAGCATTTAGTACATGTGTGCACAGTGTATGTGTATATATACATATATATATATACACACACACATATGCATACATATATACATGCATATACTTTCTGTGGCTTTCAATTTTGCCCTTTATGCATTTATTCATGGAAGTTTTTGTGTGGATTAAAGATAATTCAGATTTTGAGTTATCTTATAATATTTTCAGTTGCAAACAAGGCGTTAGGGGATCGGATCTTAGTTCAGCAAACTGAGAGTTGCCACACTGCATACAGCCCCAAAGTGCTCAGCTAGCCACCAAGAAATACAATTTCAGAGGAAACTTCTGAAGTGAAACGGTCAGTTATGGAGATGCAGGTCAGGAAAGAGGGCTTGTCCCTTAATCTGGTGACAGTGACAGTGTTTGTTTTTTTTTATGGAAGTTACTAAGCTCCTGGAATTTCAAAGGGAAAGAACAGAAAGCAGGCGAACAGAACATGAGTTAGTTGTTTATGTGTGGAAGAAAGGCAGAGAGGGCCTGCCCTGCTGCCCCCACCCACACATGCTGCTCTGCACCCCTCTGTCCTGCCCCTTCTCTCTGAGGTACTCCTGCCCCTCTGCCTACTGAGCCTGCTGTTCAGGGGCGGGTCCCTGCACGGCTTCCCCTCTCTGCCGTGCGTGTCAGCTTGTCGCCTGATACACGAGGTACTAACGCTTCTTGCAACTTATTTTATGAAGGTGTTTAACGTCTTTGTCCCCCACCTACTTGTATGCTCTGGAGGGAAAGGATGATGGGGGGTCACTTCTGTCCAGCATGTAGAAGGTCCTTTGCAAGTGGGTGGACGTGTGGCGAATGAGAAGGCTCAGAAGCAGGATTAAGAGGATAAGGAGAAGCACTGCTTTTTCTCAGTTTACTCCTGTGTCTGATGGGAGATGGATCTATTTCCCAGGTGGAGGGAGTGAGCCTGAACCTGCAGGGTGAGGGTAAGCTGGGTGCAGAAGTCACCACAGTAAGCCTCAGATAGCCACTGGCATCCCTAATACCACGTCAAAGCCAGGGCGGGGCTCCCGAACTCTGGCCAGAGCTGACGTGGAGGGACCACACCGGAGCTCTTCAGGAAGGCGGGGACCGTCGCGGCCGGCAGCTGCTGCGGGTTGTGCCTGTGGCTCCGTGTGCCTTGTCCTTGCTCAGCTGGTCTGAGAGGTCCAGCGTCCAAGGCATTTGTCACTGCAGTCCATGGCTTCCATGGGTGATTGGACAAGACCTGCAGGGACGAGGGCATGATGGAGGCCTGGTCTCCGGCTGACCAGCTGTGCTGGGGCTTCCGGAGCATCTCCCGTCAGGCCACAGTGCAAGTCCTAGGCCCACAGCTCCCGGTCAGGGCTCTCCTGGGCTCCTCCTCCTGGGGAGCTGCTGCTCCTTCTGCTATTGTTACATTTACAACTTCGAAAGCAAACTCTCTTAAAGAGGCAGACGCTGCTAAACAAAGAATTCAAAATGTGCACATTATATAAAACAAGTGAAAATGCTTCTGTGGGTTGATAATTTGCATTCAGTTTGAAAGTGTTTTAATGAATCACAAAACCATGTACTTTGTTTGAATAAAGGATGCTCAGCCTCCTTTTTTCCAGGTAAAGTACACGAAACTCTTGCTTAAATGAGGCATGCAATTTTAATCAGTCGGGCCTTAAAAAGGAAAAACAGCTGCTGCTGTTAATTGGAAAATATCTTTTCCAATGAGCTCATCATTTATTCAGTGCTTTTAATAGAGATTTAAACTCCACCAAGAAAGGGGTTTTCACCACGTTATAATAATCTGCTGGCACATCTGCCCCTAAATGACCCTCTTCCAGAACAGGAGCGATGGCTTCCCAAGACTGCTGCGCCCTTCTCCTCCTAGGCGTCCGCACACGTGGCCCTGCCTGATGAGTTCCAGCCAGTGGGGGCCAGCGCCGTGGACCCCCTCTCCACACACAGGATCCATATCTGTAATTGCAATACTTGGGATAAACATTAGAAAAACCCATGGAGGCAAAGCCGCCTCTTTTATATTCAACTGCACTTACTGACGGTGATCCCCTGGGCCGGGCCCACCTTGTCTTGAAGGGTTTGGGGTGGGAGGTGGAGCATTTGGCTCATCCTGGGCTTTCCTCTCTGTCCTTCGTGACTCCTGCCTGTAGCGAAATAGAACTGCTCTGCACTGCAAGCACGAGGCGTTTCATTTCTTCTCTGTTTCTGTCAAATTCATGGAAAATGTGAGAGGTTCTCCCGTGCCTCAGTTGACCCGTGTCTGGTCTGGTGGTAATCCTCAGCACCTTTTGCCTTCCTGGCACTGGCCTAGGAAGGGTTAATGGGTTAACGCTGAGAAAGAGCTTGCATGCCCAGAATGATAGTTACTGCTTCCTTTGCTAAAGCTCAGCAAGCAAGGAATGATGAACAGTTATATTGTCTCCCTCTTCCGTGAGGTGTCCCTGTGTTCTCAGAGTGAGTTGTGACAGCACTGGATTCCTCTTGCAGAAACTGGAAGAGGCAATACATTTACTTAAATTATATCCTAATATCAAAATACTCTGGCCTTTGCTGTGCGCAGTCCTCAAGCTTCTAAGCACACAATGAACTTGCTCTGTTTTCTGGTGTTTGCGTGCTGCAGAGCCTCCATGGTGGAGGCACCAGAAAGGGCCCCTCACGCCAGGAGGGTCAAGCCGGTCAGGGAAGATGGATGAGGTGGATTGGAGGGGTCAGTGTGTAGATGTGTCAGGATTCTGTGTGTGCTTCTAGAATTTTCTTGAAAAATCTCAAGAGGTTAGTACTTCTCTGCAGTTTTTAGGCTTTTGGCGGTCCCTTTCATTTCATGCTTTGTGGGGGGACTGAATGTATGGTGTCTGCTTGTACCCTACATTTAGTAAGGATAGAAGCAGGTTGTGAATGGGGCAGCTTCCTCGGCATGTACTAAAACACCAAAGGAAAGGGTGTGACCCTATGAAGGACCCTCCTCTGAGCCCTGATGTCGCCCTCTCCCATACAGGTGACCTTGGGCAACTCATTCTTTCTGGCTCTGTTTTGTGGTCTGAAGAGAATCTAAAATTCACTCTGTAAAGTCCTAGATCCAACCTAATTAATAGGATTTGAGTTAGGATGCCATATTTTAAAATTTAGTAGAAATAAGATGACGTTCCTATGTTCTTCTAGATGATTCTATGCAAATTACATTAAAAAAATGTTTAGTGGCAGTTGATGTTTGAGAGCCACAGAAAGAGGGTGGAGGCTGTTGGGTGGGATAACAGAGACCACCACACTGCTCTTCCCCTCCTTTCTGGGACGCAAGAGGGAAGGGGAGCTTTCCATGGGTTCAGTTTGTCTGCTGGAGTATGGATGGGTCACCTAATAGATCATTTTAAGTTCATGTTACTCTAGCCCAGCGTTTCTCAGCCCTTGGCACTATTAACATTTTAGGGCTGGATCATTCTTGCTTTTGTGGGTGTCCTATGCACTGCAGGGTGTTTATCGCCATCCCTGGCTTCTACGCACTAGATGCCAGTAGCACCGACGCTTAAGTTGTGACAACCGAAAATGTTGTCAGACTTTATGAAATGTCCTCTTGGGGGGGCCAAACCCGGCCGCTTCCGTAGCTCCCTAGCGAAACCACCAGGCCAGGCGTGATCTCCCTCGGAAGGCCAGGAGCTGTGGTGGGCTTTCCCTTTGACAGTTTATCATGATACTTTTATTTGACACTTTCGGTCTAAAAATATGTGTGGAATGATGAAAAGGAAAATACAATGTGGATAAAAAATCTTTAGCAGATTGGCAAGCTCCAGCAGACAAAACTGTTACATCCAAAACAGTTTTAACTTGGCTTGGATTTATTTTTACCAGAAGAGGAGAGATGTTATCGGCTAAGGGTCATTCTGAGAGCGGCCCTTCATTCTGCTGCCCACTGCTCCCTCTCAGTGCTGTGTCCAGCAGAGACCCTCCAGGGAGACCAGTAGAAAAGTGGCTCCTGTACCCCAGAACTGGGGTCCCAGAGAGTTTTTCCACCATCGGGAGCAGGAATAGGGAACTTGACCTCTCCTCGGCAGAGATGGCCAGCGGGCTTCTGCAGGCCAGCTTGTAAGAGGGAGGTAATGTGAGGGGTGAGTGCCAGGAGGCCATCTGGGGTGCAGCCTGGGAGGATGGGGTAGGGGGCAGATGTTTTCTTCTAGGGTTTAGAATAATAATAGATGGAATGAGGGCCCTATAATGTCAACGGGCAAGGGAGAGGGACATGTTTGTCTCATTTCCTCTTGGGCCCCCCAAGGGTCAAGACCTGATGTGTAAGTTACTTAAACATTTGTTGAATGAATGAATGAGACCTCTGAAATTACTGAAACCAGGGATTATAAACTCAGTGCCTATGGGGTCAGGTAGGTGTGCTAAGCATAAGGAGGGGCTGGGCACAAGGAGGGGCAGGTGAGAACTCCAGGGCCACATGGAAAGGCAGCTGCCCCTACCATTACTATCACGTCAACTACAGACGTGTGTTGGATATTTATGATGTACCAGGTGCTACTCTAAGTCCTTCACTGGTATCATTTCATTTAAGCTTAATTGTGATCATTCTAAAAACGAGGAAGTCATGGAAAGTGAAACACATGAAGTCATGGGCTACATGCTTTGGAAGATGGGCTTCTCTCACTTGGCACATTAGTCTCACACTCTGCCCATGTTTGAGCTTCTGCCGCATTGTCTTCCTGCAGGAGCTGGTGTTCCCCTGTACAAGGGGATGACCTCCTTTCTGCCCCACTTGCTGGTGTTTCTCTGTTTTCCCAGGCCCCTCCTTGCTCTTCTCCCCTAGGCAGCCTCTCTCCCACAACGGGGCTTTCTCACATGGTGCCGCTTCCCTGGGCATGAGCCCCTTCTGCTCCCAGAAACTCAGAGGAGACGAGGTCAGTATGAATCTTACATTCCCGGGAAGAACTGAAATTTTGGTTTTCAAATGTTAAAGCGATCTGTCTGTTTTCTTGTTTGTTGTTCAAGTGGTTCAGTGAGTGTCTGGCAAACAAATCTAGCGTGTTGTGATTTTCCTTGCTTGTAAGAGATTTATTACATCTTATGAAATCTGAAAGGATTATTTTCAAATATCAAAGCAACATTCACAGAGCAATACTTTTATAACTTGAAAATGTCCCAAGCCTTTAGGACAATCGAAATGTTCTTCTCTTAATATGTGAAAACAAGGTCTGTTTCAGGACAAGAAGGAGCTGAATAGGAAATGTGAGATCTGCTTAGCGGCATAGCCAAGGGTCTTCTTGGAGATGATGAACGTGAACTTCCACGCAAGGCGGCACAGGAGTATAGCTGGAGGGAGTCTTCTTTCATTTATAATTTGGATGACTACTTTCTATCTTGCTTCTTCAGGAGAACCCATAAGTAGTGAGCACTTTCATCAAGCTGTCAGTGTGAACGATGAAGATTTGCTGGTTCACATACTTCAAGGAGGGTGAGAGAACTCGGCCCTTTAAGCTTTGTTTATCTGTAATGCCCAGCGAGTGCATAGGAGTGCAAGATGAGGCTGTATTTTCCCAAAATTTGCCATGTCTTTGAAACTGGCCCCCAAATAGTTCTCAGGTAACTGGTGTGAGTTCAGCATAGTTAATAAAGGTGGCCATAAAGCCCGATGTGAATGTTATATTTTGTAATTATTTACTGAAAATTGAAAGTGGAAATTATAAGTCTGGGTATCATATTTTCTTCCCAGAAATGATTTGACTCTCGCTTATGTGCCATAGCATTCAGGCAAATTTCACCACCAACTACCCGCATCTAATTCCTGAAGAAGTTAAGGGATCACTAAGTCAGCTGTTTCTAATTCCAAAGGCTGCCAAGACCCTAGAGGAAAGATGGCGAGTACAGTTGCTGCAGATGGGATGTTTGAAGCTGCCTCCTGAATGAGCGATGGACAGTGATGTCCGGATCCTTTGAATCAGTACTCCGGGTGCCTTAGTAGACAAGGCACCTGTGAACTGGGCTCCCTAGGTCGGAGGAGAGAGAAGGTTCCCACTAAAAGCTGAGGTCTCTGATCTGCCATTTCAGAGCTCTGCTTCCTTCCTCCAGCTCTGGCGCTTCGTGCCCGGTGGGTGAGATGGAAATCCAGGCAGCACGTGGCTCTGCACCACTCGAGGCCGTTTCTGTGGAGCTGAGGGTCTGCAGTGAAGACCCTGCCCTGCCCTGATTTAAGGAGCTTTTCTCTTCACAGTGTTTTATCAGATCGCATAATGCTTTTGAGTTGAAGAGAATGCCTACTTTAAGTGAAATTACAGCAATTTTCTCTTCTTTCTTGTGAATTTGAATCCTTTAAAATATTAGGCAGGGCAGTCTCAAGACAGCAAAAACTTAAAAGTTGGAGTTTCAGGGAAGATGAACCACCTCGGCCGCCTGTGCCCTGCACGGGAAGTCAGCCGCGGACCCACAGGCAGCCCTGCCCAGTGTGTTAACCTCGGTTCTCTGTGTTTTTTGCCCAAGAAATGTTAAGGTTGATGTTCCCAATAAGTTTGGCTTCACGGCTCTGATGGTCGCTGCCCAGAAAGGATACACCAGGTAGGGCTCCTCCTTCCCTGCGGCTCTGAGTGAACCCTTGGACCTTCCGCTTCAGCCCAGGCTCCTGTCAGGACAGGGAGGGGAGGGAAAAGGGCTTTCAGGAACCCTGCTTCTCTTTCCAAACTGCACGTATGAGGGCTGAACAAAAACTCGGCTGTTTTTATCATAAAGTTATACAATGTGCAGGAGAGAATGCAAAAATGTATAATTATAGGGTGAGGAAGAGAGGTCGCTGTTTAATTATGTTTCTCAGTATATTTTATATGTCCTGGGAAAAGCGGTCATTGGAATTTGAATTTCTTTTAAAAAAAGAAAGGGGGGAGGGATCTTAATTCTGGAAAAACAAACTTTCCTGATAGGTCGCTAAGATACTGTGTTCTTGTATAATTGATACAGCTCATTATCTCTATTCCACATAGAAGCATAAGTACTAATAGCTAATTTTCCCAGAAGATTTTTATTTAACTACTAAAATGCCGTTTTTAAATGATAGAAATGTATTTTCGTTAGATGCCGCCATTTGAAAAATATATTTAAAATGGTCATAGAGTGACAGTGCACTATTTTAATAGTCTAATTTGTTTCCTGTGGTAGTTTCAATGAATAATTCATGTTAGGGGTAAACACCCATTTTGGGTGTTTAAAGCCTTTTATTTATTTATTTTTATTTTTAATTAAAAAAATTATTTTTATTAAGGTATCATTGATATATACTCATGAAGTTTTCACAAGAAAAACAATGTGGTTATTACATTCGCCCTTATTATCGAGTCCCCCCCATACCCCATTGCAGTCACTGTCCATCAGTGCAGTAAGATGCCACAGAGTCACTACTTGTCTTCTCTGAGCTACATTGTCTTCCCCATGACCCCACATACACCATGTGCACCAATCACGATACCCCACAATCCCCTTCTCCCTCCCTCCCCCCCTGCCCTCACTCACCCCTCCCCTTTGGTAACCACTAGTCCTTTCTGGGAGTCTCTGAGTTGGCTACTATTTTTTTCCTTCAGTTTTGTTTTGTTGTTACACTCCACAAATGAGAGAAATCATTTGGTATTTGTCTTTCTTTGCCTGACTTATTTCACTGAGCATAATACCCTCTGGCTCCATCCGTGCTGCAAATGGTAGGATTTGTTTTCCTCTTATGGCTGAATAATATTCTATTGTGTGTATGTACCACATTCTCTTTATCCATTCATCTACTGATGGACACTTAGGTTGCTTCCCTATCTTGGCTATTGTAAATAGTGCTGCGATAAACATAGGGGTGCATCTGTCTTTTTGAATCTGAGAAGTTGTTTCTTTGGGTAAATTCCTCGGAGTGGAGTTCCTGGGTCTGTTTAAAGCCTTTTAAAGCCTGTTCTGCCTTTAAAGCCAGCCGGCCTCAGAAGATGGAGAAGAAAGTGTTGGGAAGATGTGTCTTAAATACAGCGTTTGTTGTTACTGGGTGATTGCTGGCGCCTCCTCTTCAAAGCCACTTAAACAGTCAATTTAAATCTGTGTCCTGTAGGCTTGTGAAGATCCTCGTTTCCAATGGCACAGATGTGAATCTGAAGAATGGAAGTGGCAAGGACAGGTAGGCTGTGGAATATGCCCTAAAATGTCCCTACACTGTGTGATGAGGCTTGTGCCCTGGGGTTTTGGATTTTACCCAGAGTCAATCTAGTCTCTCTTCACAGTACTGAGAGGTGCAGAACTTCCAGGGAAGTTGGTGATGATGAAAGTGGGCTTTTGTAGGTATTCATGGACTTACAATGCAGATGCCCTCCTAGCGCCCAGCTGCCGCTAAGTGCTCAGTGAATGGTAGCTATTGAAGCAGTGCCAGCTCTGCGCTGGGCATTTGGTAGTCGGTGCCTGTCGCACCCGGTGACTCCCTCAGGGCTCCCTTGCGTGTCACCTTACTCTGTTAACTAACTGTTCCCAGAGGCACAAACAGCAAATCACAGCCGCAGAGACGACCCAAGAAAGTCCCCTAAGGTGAAAGGACTCCAGAGCGTTATAGCCGTTTAGGAAAAGAGCACGATACTTGGAAACCTATACTTACAGAGATGGAAGAATGTTTCAGGAAGATTTAAAAATAATCACAAGTCTAGTAATTAGGTTTACATAACAAGTTAATTCAAACGGACCAATATTTACTGAATGACCACCACAAGCGAGGCTCTGTGCTTGGTGCTTGGGAAGAATAGTGACAAAATGCCAAGCCTTCACTGAAGGAGCTTATAGGCCCAAAATATCTACAGACCCAAGGTTTGTGAGCTGAAAACTAGTATTTATGAAACACTCATCAGATATACGGTGAACCACAAAGGAAGCGTCGATTTCTGATGTTAGAAGGCCCACCTACTGCATTCTCTGGACACAGTATAGTCAAAGTTTTTAAGTGACAACATTTAAAAAGCCCTCATAAATTTAAGAAGTAGTTTTCCAAATAACTGTCAGGTTAGTGTGGAACAAAGCCATCAACTCAAGAAGTTTGAAAAAAAAGTAGTACCAATTTAAAAGAAAAAAAATCCTTGAGAGGTAAGAAAGAAGGAAGACTTAAAAGTAGAAATTATAAAATAAAAAAATTTTAAAATGCAAGAGCTGCCTCCTACTGTGAATCTAAGAGAAAATAGAAGCTGAAAGTGCGTGTAACAGTTACAGAGGAAATTTAAGCGTGAAAAGAAAATGGTGCGTTTGACAATTTCGTGGAAACAGGCACTTTTTCTGAGAGAATTTACATCACCAAAATCAACTCAAGATACAGAAAATCTGAAATAACCAATATCCATATAAGAAATTAGAAGATTTATTGAAGGATTAGCTCCAATAGAAGTTCTGTGGCTTGACTGTTCTACCAATGGGCTCCTTCAGATTTTACCTTGAACTTTTCCAGAGCAGAGAGGAAGCTATAAGGCTGCGAAGGATGACTGTGTAGTGAGAGAAAGAAGCTCCTTGCATGTTCATATGCGTGTAGGTATTTATACATCTCTTCTATCCCAACTAAGAGGGTCATGCAGGGGGTAAGGGTGTCTAGGTTAGGAAATTTCTTATGCAACACTTCCTATTGGTAGACTACAGGTGAAAAGCCTATGTATGTATATACGCAAAACAAAAATTTGGTGTAACTCAGCACCATTGCAAGTTAAAAAAGTATCCTATTTTTTAAAGTGCAGGATGCTTTCAGCCCGGGTACAGTGTGTGGCACATGGGGTGACCGGCTTCTGCTGAACGAGTGAACCCTTTGTGACTGCATCGGACAAAGTTGTTTATCGTCTCATTATCAGCAGTATTATTCTTAGTGTTGACAGATTCCTTTTAAAAATTAGTAGTGAAGCCCTTGAAAGTGGCTGAGAGCTAGATAGCTTGATGTCACATCCTGATTCCTCTATGGACAGGATGTATAACCTTGGGCAGGTTACTTAACCTCTCTGTACCTCAATTTCCCCAACTGTAAAATAAGGATAATAGAAGTACTTACAGGATTGTGAGCACTTAATGGGTCAATATATGAAGAATGCATAAACATGCCTGGCATATGGTTAACTACAAGTTTATATGTGTGTATATATATATATATATATATTTAAATTAAAAACATGTACAGTTGACATACTATTACATTAGTTTCAAGTGTACAACATAGTGATGTGGCATTTATATACACACTAAAAAATACCATGGTAAGTATAATTATCCTCTGTCACCATACCAAGTTATTACAATACTATTGGACTATTTCCCCAGGCTGTACCTTTCATCTGTGGGACTATTTATGTTATGACTGTAAGTTTGTTCTTCTTGATCCCCTTCACCTATGTGCCTATCTCCCCACCCACCTCCCCTCTGGCAACCACCAGTTTGTTCTCTGTAAGTATGAATCTGTTTCTACATGTTATTTCACGATCAGTACTTTGGAGGGCTAGTTAACTCCAGTGAGATGCGAAACGACGAGGCATGGCTCCTGTCCCGCAGAACCCGAGAGAATCAGCTTTCAAATACTTGGGCTGAATAAGGAGGCTCAGTAAAGTGGCCGGCTATAGAGTAAAGAAAAAATTGTTCTTTACCAGCAATAGAGTTAATAAAGATGATGCGGGACACAATAAAAGATAATGCAGGACACGATAAAAGATAAGGTGGGACACAATAAAAATAAAATATCTAAGAAAAGTAAGAAATTTCTATAAAAATAATTGAGAGAGGCAGATTTAAAAAATAGGTGAAACAGGTGAAGGGGATCAAGAGGTAGAAATCTGTAGTTACAAATAGTCCCAGAGATGAAAGGTACAGCCTGGGGAATATAGTCAATAGTATTGCAATATCTCTGTCTGGGGGCACATGGTAACTACAGTTACTGCGCTGAACATTCTGTATGATATTTAATTGTTGAATATCTGTTGTGTGCCTGAAACCAATATTATATGTCAACTATAATTCAATTATAACTAAAAAAAAAAATCAATTCCAAATAGAACTGTTGTTACCATAAAGGCAGTTGTGTGCATGAGTGATAAATCATGGCTCAGTCAATGTTACCTGCTTTTAGAGGTTTGACAATAAAACACACTAACTTAAAAAAATAAGGACATATACCACAAGCCGAATGGCAAGATTGAATATTGTTCAATTTTTTTCTTTTTCAGTTTTTCTTAAATTAATGTATAGGTTCTTTGTGACCTCAAATGGAATTATTCTTGGGAACCTGTCAAAATGATTTTGTAATTATCTGGAAGAACACATAGATGATAATAGCCAATAAAACTTTGCCAAAGAAGAGTATGGAAAGACCTGCCTTGACAGTAATTAAAATGCCTTATAAAGTTATAGTAATTAAAGTAGTATGATACTGGTATAATTGGAAACATGATACATCGAGTGGAGTAGAAATCCCAAAATAGACCCCCATGTCCATAAGAACTGAATTTATGATGATGGGAGCGACACAAACCAATGAGGAAAATGTTAAGAAAATAGGCTATTTGAAGAAAAAAATTAAATCTTAGCTGTGTAGCAAACATCACAATACTTTCCAGATGAATTAAGAATTAAATGTAAAAACAAAACCATAGAAAATGACTGATCTTATAATGGGAAAGACAAAGCATTGAAAGAAATCACTAAGGAAAGATTGAGTACCTTTATATGTGTTAAAAAACCTTAATTACAAAGGACCATCTGGAGAAATATTTGCAAACCTTAGAGACAAGTGACTGGCATCTTTAAGATATAAAAGATACACATACCCTTGGAAAACCATACACAGAATAAAAAAGAGCAGTTTAACACAAAAGAGAATTCATTTCAGAATAAACTTAAAAATCAATTGGAAAATTGTTTAGTCTTACTAGTAATAAAATAAATAAAATTTTCCACCCATCATATTGTGAATTAGAAATGGTAGTAGTGTTGGTATAGATGAATAAAATGGGCACTTTCAGATGAAGCTGCTGGACATGTAAATTGAAGCCACCTTTCTGGAAAGCATTTTGGCAGTGTGAATCAAATGCAAGCCTTAACCATTTGCACTGGGCACTTGGTAACGTGCTCAAATGCAGCGCCTTAAACCTTGGGTGGGTGAAGGGCCGAGGGGCTCTCTTCTGGGTGTCTCCAAGAAAGGAAGGCAGGCATAAGGATGCAAGGGGGCAGACATCAGTCCCGTTCCAGACCAGCCTGGGCTTGCGCCTCAAGGCTGCCTGTTCCCTGTCCCTCAGAGACTTCGTAGAACTTCCCTATTGGGATGACCTTCCTGTTTCACCTCCATCTCTTTATTTTGAAAATTTCAAACATTTAGAAAAGTTTGAAAGAATAGTACAATGCATGTCTCTGTGCTATAATCCACCTGGTTTTGGAAGTGGTTGACATTTTGCCCTATTTGCTTCTCTATGTTTTCATATGCTTTTATTTTGGGTTTATTTCAAAGAAATTAGTAGGCATTATAACCCTCCACCCCTCAATACTTCAGTATGTGTCTCCTAAAAACCAGGACATCCACCTGTGTAACCACCATGTCATTATTACATCTAAGACATTTCACTCTAATCTCTGATACCTCTGATGCTCCAGCCACCCATGCATGTCTCCCCACTTGTCCTCCAAAAGGTCCTCCTAGCTTTGTTTGGGGGTGTGGGGTGAGACCGTGATCCAGCCAAGGCTCACACATTGCACATCGCACTGGGTGCTTGTGTCTCTTTAGTCTCTTTTATTCTAGACTGGTCCTCTGTTTTATCTTTTAAGCTTTCTCAAAGCAGTGATGTTTTGAGGCGCCCAGACCAATTCTCCTATAGATGTCCTGTATTCTTGACTCGCCTAATTGTCTCCTAATTGTGGAGGAGATAGTTAACTTGTTCATTCATCCGTTTGTTTCCAATAAAGTTAAAATTAGCTTTAAAGGCTTGATTAGGTTCCAGTCAACGTTTTTAGGAAGAACACTTCAGAGCCAGTGGTGTGACTTTACACTGGATCTGTCGGGCCCGTGTGCAGGTTGTCCCACAGTGGTTCTAGGTTTGATCATGTGGTTGGGGTGTCACAGCTAAAGCTCTCCTTTGCAAAGGTGTAGCTTCCCATTGCAATTAGAAAATAAGCTATGGGGTAGTAATTCTGTAGGTACAGTGTGACTATCCTGTTCTCCATCAACCTTCCATCCAATGATCTTAGCGTCCCCTGATGACCCTTGCCTGAATCAGTCACTTAAGTGGGAGTTGCAGAGTGGCTTTCTGATTCCGTGATTCCCTTTATATTTATTAGCTGGCAGCCTTCTGTAAAAAAGACCTCCCCTCATCAACTAGGGATGGACTACATCTCATCCTTTAAAGGCAGAGTAAATGCCTACTTATTTTCTTTAAATGCTGATATTTAGAGAATGAAATTGGCCTAATAGTTATCTCTGTGTGTCGGGTGACTGTTCCTCTATCCCTCTCTCTTCTGAGTATCATTATGGACTCACGATGTTCTTAAGTCCAATACCTAATAATTACAGTGATTCATTTTTTTGGCGATATAAAATTCACTCCTTTAAAATGTACAATTCAGTATTTTTAATATATTAACAAAGGTTGTGCAATTACAACTACTGTCTAATCCCAGCACATTTTCATCCGCCTAGAAAGGAGCCCTATACCAGTCACTCATTCCCTGCCCCCAGTCCCTGGCAACCCTTAATCTGTTCTGTCTCTATGGACTGGCCCTTTCTGACCATTTCATATAAAGGGAATCATAAAATATGTGGTCTTTTGTGTCTGGCTTCTTTTATCTAGCATAGCGTTTTAAGGTTCATCCATGTAGCATGTGTCAATGCCTCATTTCCTCCTTATGGCTGGATAATATTCCATTGCATGGATATGCCACATTTTGCCTATCCATTCGTCAGTTGATGGACACATAGCATTTTATATGTCCATGGATAATTTTCATGGCTTTTCCACGCAAATGAGAGTTTCTTAGTTTGTGCCAGGTAGTGTAAAGTGTGCACCTGAGCATGGCGACCATACTTACAGCTAATGCCCCCTCTTCCATATGTTGCAGTCTGATGCTTGCTTGCTATGCAGGACACTTGGATGTTGTAAAGTATCTCCGAAGACACGGTGCTTCCTGGGAGACTAGAGACCTAGGAGGCTGTACAGCTCTGCACTGGGCTGCAGACGGAGGCCACTGCAACGTGATTGAGTGGATGATAAAGGATGGCTGTGAGGTACGGGATCTTCAGCTATGCCCATATTGTTAAGAACCTGAAATGCTATTCCACAGGGTTGAGGAGAAGCAGCATCTTACATGGATGCCTTTGATTAGCTGAACTCAGAAACAGTGGAGAAAGTTCTCTGACTGATCAGCAAGAAGTTCCTGAAGCCCTGGGAAAAAAGGTCTTTATAGAACTGATGTGATGGTGAGGTTTCAGATTGTCATGGGGGCTCACCTTGCATAGGAAAGAAGAAACAGTGCTGAATCTGGGGCTGGACCTGATGCCTTTTCTACTTTATTTATTCCTTTGCTCATTCATTCATTTCTCTCTTCATTCAATCTATCAACAAAGCTTTATTGAGCACCTACCAGGTACCAGACACTGTCTTAGGCTCAAGAGACACAAAACTGTTGAGAACTCTCCTAGCCACCATGCTTCTTGTTGCTCTTAGAATGAGGTTATTTTTATTCTTGGTTTGCTTTAAAGATTAGTCATTACAAAAAATTTCCAAAGAGCAGACTGACTGTATCATGAATAGAGCATTTCAGCTCATTGTGTCTGCCTTGAAGCAGGCATGTTGGTCTGCTTTTGGTTTCATGTTATCAGAAAGCACAAATTTGACTTAGCAAAGTAGAATTGGAGTTGTCTGGCCTTCTATTGATATTTTGAAGTTGGATAAACCAAATTAGCTCAATTACAGTAACTGCTGATAACTTTGAAAACTACAGTTCAGGACTTGAAAGAAGTTAAATAAAAATTCCAAAGCATGGAAATAAGGAATGATAAACAAAATGCTGCCCTAATTTTGAGTGCCAGATGGTGCAGAGGGCTGAGGAATTAACATGACCTGGAAAATAAACACAACTTGAGAAAAGTCATGTCTCCTGGCAGTTGCTAGTGAATGTTCTAGCTCATCTCTGAAGGGTGACTGAGGCACCCAGGGCTATGCCCTGGGATTTCACTGGCTCTTGTTGCTCTTCTTGGGGGTCTGAGAGAAGGCCCCCTCAAAGGAGAAACTCGGTCCTTTTTACATTTATTGCTGTTTTAGTTTTAGAAGCATGCATGGAGATTAGACGATTAACACGTGGGTCTCAGTGGTAACCTGGGGCTCCCCTGCCTTGTGTGAGGGTGAAAGCCACATCCCCCTTTTGGTTTGTGCTGAACTCCAATCATACTCTGGACCCAAAGTCTGTAGTTGCAAATGAAGCTTGACCTTTGCTGAAAGAAGGGCAGGTCTCTGCCATGGACATATAAATACTATAATTTTGGAAACAGAGGCTCTCTGGCTTTCAGATAGGAACATGCTTATTTGGGGGTAAATTCCATCTTCTTCTGTAGCACTGCAGCTACATGAGTGTGTCGTACCACAAATGCCTATGTGGCTGGTGGACAGTGGATCACTGGTGTCCACACGAGCCCTCCATGCTCTGTGGCAGATGGTTTTGCCTGCTGTGGAAGACTGTTGGAGGGACTCGGGAGCCAGGCAGGGTGTTGCAGCCACTCTCTTCTTAAGTATAATGATTTTATGCTGAGAGTGACTGACTTGCATGGGAAACCATTTCTACATTTCATGAACCACGTGGACTCAGGCATATGACTTCTCTGAGATTTGGTTTAATCATTTGTAAACCGGGAATGAAACCACCTACCCTGGCTTAACCCTCAGGGCCAAAAGAGAAAATGTGCATGAGAGTGTGTTGGAAACCATCTGAAGCACCATGTGACATAAGGCGATTATTTTATTATTATTTAATTATAATGGAGCTTGCTGCCCAGAGGTTGCTATCTGCACGAGGGAGAGCTGCAGATCCTAACAGTTTGCTGCAGATAATCTCATACATACAAATGACCTGAAATGTCGCAGGGACCTATGGGCGGTTCTGTTTGTTATTCCGTTGTGATGTTTTATTAATGCTACAGATATCTTTGAGTAATTCTGTAACAGAATTAGGTGTGCGCCTGCACACACACATATATATGTTTACTTCAGTGTCATTCTTCATGGATAGATGAGGCCTTCAGTGGAATTGACGAAGGCAACATTTATACTTTCTTATTCTAAAATATGTCTTTTAAAACATATTGAGAGATCTCAGTTGTTAAGATTACTGGGAAATAGCCATCTTATTATCAAGCAAAGTACGATTAGAGAAAGCATTAGGTCGGCTCATTTTTCAGATTGGAATTCATGGAAAATATCTGGTTGCTTTGTATTTATCCCACCTGTAAGTCTCCAGCTTAAAATTAATATGAGTTGATGAGTATAAGTGTGTCTGTATATATTACTGTCTAAAGATTTAAAACTGCTTACAAAGATGCTTAAAAGTTAGCAAAATGAGCTTTATTAAAAAAACAGGTGAGAAAAGTTAGTTGAGAGAAAATGAAGTAGGGGCCCATGTGGACTTGGTAAGGTAAGGAGACGAGGTCCCATTCATTTTTCTTTCCCATCTTTTCTGCATTTGAACACAATGTGGACAGAGATGCCCCTAGAAGCCCTGGGTCTCAGCACCTCCTGAAGGGATGTGCACACAGCTCTCACCGCAGATACATGGGAATTCAATTACAGCACAGGCTAGTCACCTCTCACCGAGGCTAGAAAGACTGCTATCTAAATCAGGAGAATGTGGGCAAGTGAACATTCTTTATAAGTTTCTGATGAATCCTTTCAAAGAAAGGAACCTGGACTAAGAGCAGTTCCTCCTTGGGCGTCACAGGTAGACGCCGTGGATGCTGGCTCAGGATGGACCCCGCTCATGAGAGTCTCTGCAGTCTCAGGAAGCCGGAGGGTAGCCTCTCTGCTGATTGAAGCGGGGGCAGATGTGAACGCCAAGGATAAAGATGGAAAGACCCCTCTAATGGTATGCTGTTCTTCAGGAAGCAGTCTGGCTTTACCGGTAGAATTAAAGTCAGAGCTTCTATAATTAGGCAATTCCTGTGAGTTCAGTGTGAATGCACCCAGTACGAGCCCCGGGTTTTGGTTGCCTATCTATTCTCCATCGGCCTGTTAACAAAGGTGTGACAATGCCACTATCATATTTTACAACGACATCTTTAAGGATTACCAGCCCCAGTCCCCAGGGCCATTGCAATATCAGAACAGATCCGTGAGAGCAAAGCGTGTGCCGCTTTCTGTAGTGCAGGGAGAGGCAGATTGCACTGTGCCCGGCCTTGCAGCTAAACTGGCTGCCGTGAGAGTACCTCCCGCCCCGTGGTGGCCCTGCGTGCTGCCCGACGTGCCTGCACGGGGCACGCCCTGGCTGCTCCTGGGCCCTCCGCAGCCTTACTGCCCCCCACTGCCTTCTATGTTTCAGGTGGCCGCGTTAAATAATCATGAAGAGCTAGTCCAGTTACTGCTCGACAGGGGGGCAGATGCAAGTGTGAAAAATGAGGTAAGTCACTCCATCTGCACCTCAGGTTTTTCCGTGGAGGACATGAAAGAACATACATAATTTGTGTCGTGTCCTCTTTCAGTTCGGCAAAGGCGTGCTGGAAATGGCCAGAGTGTTTGACAGACAGGTTGGAATTGTTCTTTGTGCCTTTCAAGGCTCATTTTATAGTCCTTTTCAAATTAAAAAGCAAACAAGCCAAACCTTGGATTACATTCACCTGTTTGTGTTTGTTTAGAATGTCGTCTCCTTATTAGAAGAAAGGAAAAAACAGCAAATGCCAAGGAAGTCGTCTGTCCGCTGACCAGGGCACCGCTTACTCCCAAAGCCAAGTGAAACAAAGCAAAACATGACTGAACTGGAGGTGAAATTCGGCGACCTCGAAGGCTATACGCTTGGTGATTTATTTAGTCGAAGACTCACAGTGACTTTTGTAATGTGCAACTGTTCCCACTTTGAAATACATCTTTTTTCCTAAGCACGTGCGGCTGTGGAGTCCTCCTTGGGTGTGTGCAGAATGGGGTTGGGGGTGGGGGGGTTTCTAGCACTTGAGCCTTTGGAGTTAGACATGAGACAAAATATTTATGTACCGGAGCTGCACAAACATACACGGAGCTCCCACTCCCCGCGCCTGCCCCCGCGCTGTCCTTGGGGCCCCTCTGGGACCATGTGGACATTCTTTCGCTCATATGTTTTCAGTTATGTGCTTCCCTCCGTCCACAGGACTCCCAGGCCGTGTTGCCAGGCTGGTGTCCTCTCCCGGAGGGACGCTCCCCCTAAAAGCCTGGGGGGCCATGTGAGAAGTTTTCTCCTCAGCTGCTGGCCTCACATCAAAGTGAAAAATACATATTTCAAGACTCCAGTGCTGTTCTGTGAGAGGTGCCTGGTGGAGGGGCGGTCTTTTTCGGGCAGGCCTGAGAACGTGTTTGCACATACTTATGCCCTGACAGTGAAAGACCTTGGCGGCTGGCATGTCAACGATTTTGCCAAACAGAAGTATATTACATTTAGTTTTCAGAGCAGGAAGGTTTTTGATGCTGATCAGGCAGTTTGGAGACAAGCAGGAATGAACCAACTGCAGCTAGGCCTGCCGGTTGGGAGCTTAGGCACAAACATGGCGGAGCTTTAGCTCAGCAGAACACACTTAAAAATCAGCACAGTGAGCTGGCGGACCACAGGCATTTTGAGTCTCCAGAGACAAGCTGGTTAACTCAGCCCCGTGAGAGGCTCCCCCCTACAAAGTCTGTGCAGGAGTGGGATTTTTTCCATAAGACAAGACTGAAAGGGAATGCCGAGTCCAAGCTAAGGGGGAAGGGTATGGAGAGAAAGCACCCCATCAATTTTATTGCTGTTGGCAGTTCTCAGCTTTATTCCACATAGTTTATAGAACAGCACCTCAGGAGCGGGATTGGTGGGTCACAGGCAGTTCTTTCTCTAGATATCTCATCAGTGTTTCTACCTTTTATATGCATGTGTATTCCTTAAATTTGCTAGATTAATTTCTAAAATTTCTCTCGCATCCCTTCCTGTTGATAAAAGCTTGGCAAGACTGTCCCATCCCCCTGACTGAAGCCTCGGCCATACAAAGGGTCTGACTTTGGTCAATGAAATGTGAGTGGAATTGGCTCCTCTCTAAGTAGAAGCTTTAAGAATCCCCATGTGTCTCTCCTCTCGCCAGAAGACCAGCTGTGACTCAGATGGAGGCCACTCATCAGCCCAGGGCCCCGAGAGAAGACCCAAAGCTCCCCAAGAATGGACGTGACTTGTGAGGGAGGCACAGTCCTTTCATGTTTTAAATCGCTCAGATTTAAGGGTGTTTGTTGTCACCATATAACTTAGAGATGACTTGTTATAGCCAAAAATGCCCCTAAGGTCCTTACATTATTTGTGAATTTAATTTTCTATAAACAACACTAGCATCTCTCACATCTCATCATTGATTCAGATTTTTGAAAACTCGGGAATGGATATTGCATCTCAGCAAAATTTTTAGCATCTTTGGTAATCTTAATATAGCATATTTACCTACAACCTATCAGTTTGGTGACTTGGGTTTGATTTTAAAATATTGAACCATCCTTATATTCCTGATCTAATCTCACTGGGTTACAGTGGGCTGCTGGATTCTGTATGCTCATGGGCTGTGTGCATTTGCTTTTTATCTTTTTTCCTTAATGAGATTAGATGGTGGCTTATCTTATGTTTTAACTTTCCCAAGGAAGCAACCCATGGTTGTCTGTACCATTTGGAATGTGAGTTTTACTTTGTGGCTTAATATACAAAATTATTTATGTTACACAATTTTTTTCCCTGAGGCACTTTGAAAGAAGGTATATTCTGTATGCTTGGGGTATCCCATTTGTTAGCAATTTGATTTACATTATCAGCTATGTTTGAGGTCTTCTGCATATTATTGTTTGCCTACTTACTTTGTCATGAATGGAGGGTGGTAAGAGTAAAGACCCCTTGTTACCCTTCTGCATATCTATTTTTCTTTAGGGAGTTGGGTGCTATTTTTTAAAAAAATTGTAAAACGATTTCCATTATACTCAGATCCTCATTTTGAGTAAGTCTGATGAAATGTTTCTACCCCTGCTTGCGTTCTTTTTAAGTTTCTCTCTTCTGTAAATATATCACCTACTTCTACCCCACACTTCCACCCCACCCCTTGTATATATGAAAGGGCAGCTTCTTTCCCCTTGTCCCCCTAACTGGCTGTGGGTTGGCACCATGCATCTCCTGATACAACCCCACCACCAAACCCCCAGCTCACCAGTCTTTTTAGCTTCTTATGTACTCTTCCAAAATTTCCTTATGTATCTATAAATGAATGAGAATATAGATTCATTTTTCTATATGGGGTTCCCCCTCCCCATTTTTGTAACATTCTCAGCAATGAAAGAGACATGTCTTTATGTGTATACCATTTATTGGATATAATATTCTTAACAATGATTTTTTTCTATGGAAATAGCAAGTTGTGTTACCTGTAGAACCCCAATATGAGAAATGCATACAAAAGTAACAGACTGTAACATAAAAAGACATGTGAAAAAATTAGCAAACTGAAGCATTATAAATGGATGATGCCCTATAAAATTAATGTACTGGTTGAGTAGCTGTAACTTTGTACTGTGCTGAATAGCCTGTAGCCAAGTTTTAAAGAGTTACATTTAACAGCTGTCACACACGTTTCAAGAAAGGACCTGCCCAACAACTTCCCAATCTGACCCGATAGAAGGTACAGGAGAATAATTAGCTCGGCCACACTTGTCCTGCCTCGGATGTTCCGAGAATATTCTGTCTGATTTGATGTGTTTTTTCTATCGCTGTCCTACTTAAGTACTTGCTCATAGGCTGTGAACATAGATGCCATCCTATTTATTTGTACAACGAAAATGCTCACAAAATATTTATTCTGTCTGGATTTAAACTCTGCTAAACTGACTGAAAATCCGTCTTATGGAAGGAGAATCACAGGGAGGGCACAGGACATGTTTTTTGAAGATGTGGGAAATTAAGGTGGCTTATGTGGTACTCAACCCAGGAGAGCTGAAGCACACCGAGGACTCCTCTGTGTGTTAAGTCTTCTGGCCGTTGCGACCCATTACTGGACATCATAACAATTTTAGATGCAGTGTTCCTTCTCCTAGTTTTTCTCATATCAAGCTCTTATTACTGGGCTATAAGCTGCCATTACTGTCCAAAAAGTAAAGAGGGGATTCTCTTTATGAAAAGCAGGGAAATGGCTCATCCATATGTAGGTAAATAGCTTCTGGAAGCCTCTCTCTGCGGGGAAATGGTTGTCACCCTGGGGCCCATGAGTCTTTCTTAGTGTGTTACTTGTATCACTACCTGAGTTTTCAAATTTGTTGAAAAGAAACAGGTGTCAGTGGGAGCTGTGAGTGAAGAGGATTTTGCAATCATAGGGAAACTGACCTTCTGTGACCGACTCCCCCTTCTAGTTAGAATTATCTTAAGGGGGAGGTCACTGTGCCTGTGGGAGGGCCTCTGCCACATACAGGGCTGGTGGGCAGAGCTCCATGCCACAGCCCTGGAGGAGGGCTTTGGGTGCCCAAGGTATGGACTTGTGGTAGCTGTGGGCACAGAGCTTGGTCAGGGACAGAAGCATCAGCAGCCGGGTGGCCTGGGGTAGGGACTGTGTGTGGGTGGGAAGGGGGAGCAGAAGTCTGTTAGTCTCGGCTGCCTGGGTGCACCTGTGTTTACGGGCCTGCTCCTCCATGCGGTGGGGGGGAGGAGAAGTGTCCCCACCAACAGCCATAGTGTGTGAAGGCCACAGCCTGAGCCCCAGCCAGGGTCAGCACTGGCGGACGGTTATCTGGGTCCCTGGGGTTTGGCTGGGTCACTTTGCTAGCCATGAGGCACATCTCCAGAGCCAGTCTGCCCTGGGCCTCCTGGTCCCACAACACCCAGTGGAGCCCTCTGCAGCAGCAGTTTGAAATGAAATAAGTTCCAGGAGGAGAGACTGCAAGGTGGTCAGTGTGCAGGGGAAAAGGAGAAAGACCCGGCCCAGCTGCGCAGGCATCCCAGGCGTTCAGTTGTCAGGGTCCTGGTGGCTCAGAATGCTCGGTAAACATCGGGGGTGATGGCAGGAGGATGCCTGGGCATTCAGCCGGCCCAGCACCAGGCTCTTTTAGCACCGTGGGAGATCACAGTCTCCAAAGAAACAGACTGACACTCATCTTTTGTGGAGGGGGGGAGGGTACACTGATGTGTTGATTGCCAGAGAACGATGGCCTGTGGTTTCAGCCTGAGAATTCCTAACAAAGTTAAGAAGGCAGAAAAATGTACCCCCTGAGACTCGTCAGGAGCACATATTCTCCTGTAGTTTAATTTGTTGCTTCTGTGGGTTCTGTGATTCCACACGTGTAAGCTGGAAAAATTCACACTGGGAAGTGTAACCTCTGTGCGTGGTATTCTGACAATGGAAAATGCTACGCACTCTTTCTCCTGATTGCATCTGATTCCCTGTGTCAGGGAAACAAACTGTGGAAGGACATTTCAGGAGCTAAACTTTTAAACAGAATGCTTGGAAGAGCAGCCATATACTTCCCAGTGAAGTGGGGGTCCCAGAACCTACAGCTATAATAAGATGAAGAAAAGTAACTACCCTCAGGGCCTACTTTGTGTCTGAGCGCACTGCCTTTCTCAGTGATGGCCGTATAAGCTGAAGTCAACTCCATTATTCATGCCTATAAAATTAAAAAAAATATTAAAAAAGAGACTGCCATTGAAATATAAGTATTTATTTTTTTCATCATTTATGAGGATATTAAAGGGGGAGGAATACCTCCCTCCAAGAAAACCTGGCTACTGGTTGCTTCTCTAAGTTATAATAAAATGAAAGTTATTGCTAGATATGCTTCATTTGATAAATATTGCATCTTGGAAACAGTGTCCCTTTAATAATATCTGCATATTGCAAGGGGATATTAGGTTTAAATATGTTCTTATCCAGAAATAAATTGCGTGGCTCTATAAAAGCAGTTAGTACTGTGGAGAGAGGGATGTGTCATCAGCTGCAGCCCCGAAGTGGCCACTGATGACATGGTGTAAGATCACAGTGTTAACCTCTTTTAGTATCAAACAATTCCTGGTTCTCTGAAATAGAGGTACAGGAATTATAGCTAAGGAGAGACTCCCGCCAACACACAAAAAAATTCACATCCTCTTCCGTGCAACAGGGAGAGAGGCAAAAATATCAGATGAAGGGGCTGGGGACCTATAAAGACAAAACCCACATAATGCACCATAAAAATTCTGTAAACTTTTCAATAGTATATGTTTTGGCCTTCCTACAATTACCAAGTGTAATATCAGTTACAGTAATTCTGTATGTACTCATCAGCAGTAATATTTTCTAACATGGCTTTATATTTTTAAGAAATCAATAGTTGTAAAATAAGCAGATGCACGCTATGGGAGTTGGAATGTATTGGAGCTGGGTTCCCTTCTGTGTGTGTGCTGGTGATGTGGATTTCGTTTATCCATGACCACGAATACTGTGTTGCCTAGATGCAGGAGGTGGGTACGGGGAGCGTTAGATGCAGTCTTGTTTTCCGGAAGGCAAACCAACATTCTTGGTAGGTCTGTCTTTCTGCTTCTAGGCATAAGAAAACCATTGAGATGACCCAGATGCAGTCTTTGCCACAAAATAGCAGATTATGGAACTGTTGTCAGTTACCTTCTAATGTGATAGTCATATATGACCCCATGAGAAGATAGAGGCACAATGGCGTTTTACCTTGTCTGAGTATTTTTGTAATTTTCATGCCTTTAGACACAGGCGTCTTCAAGACCTCCTTGTGAAAATGGCTCCCAAGTCAGACATTTGAAGAGTTTTAGGGTTGAGGGGGCTGCTGCCCAAGACAGCAGTTCACGAATATTTAGGATTAGGAAACTGATCTCCTTATCACGTCCTGTCATGCTCAACAGGTAGGTTGAAAGTGTTTGAGAAATAGACTCAGACTTTATGCTAAAAACATCTTTTAGAGATTCCTGTAGCCAAGTTGGGAAAACAGGATGCCCCAAAGAGAATTTCCCAGCAACTTATGATTCTCTGACCAATATATCTAATCAAGAGCAGACATAGCCCATGCCAGGGAGCGAGCACAGCATTCCATTTGATTGTAGTTTTTGCAAGCATAGGGAGTCTGCCTAATTTTTAATAGGTTGAACCTTGTAATAAAAGGATACTTTTATCTACAAAATTGGTTTACAAAATCTGGTTACTGGTTCACACCTGAAAATAGTTATGGTTGCGTGGAAAGCTTCATCTGTCTGTGCACAGAATCATGGCATTACAGTTGAGAAGACAAGATGGGCACTTGCTCAGCCCCGCACGGTGCTGGAGGATGGAGGTCTGCAGAGCCTAGGCAGTAGCTTTCCTGTAGAAACCACTTTTCCCATTCGAAATAAGGTGCAGATGCCAGCGCTCTGTAAAGGGCGGCCAGGAAAAGTGTTGCTGGTATTTCCGTGAAGCAGACATCTTTGCTTGCTCTCCAAGTGGGCTCAGGGTCAGTGAGCTCAAGGTCAGATTCCTGCCTGGCTGCACAATCTCTATCTTGTTGTGCCCACACTTTAGAATTTCTTTCTGTAACCTGCTTCTCCCTAAAGCTCCCCAGCCTCTCCAAACCCCTCCCTGTTATCCTGGGGCTTCAAGGGATGCGGCCTCTGGTAGGTGACAGGGCCCAGGGTCTCTCCGAAAGCCAAGCCCCTGCCTCTGGCCCAAGGGTACGGGTTCCAGAATATCATTCAAGCTTCTTTCTCCCTGGGTCTCTTGAGCTGTGTCTGGTACCAGAACCACAGCCATGGGTGGATGGGGACCTGCTCTCCAATAAGGCCTAGATCATAAAGTAAACACCCTGTGCAGAATCCCATAGAGCACGGTATGTCAAGTTCACTAAGCTCTTGAAAGCACAAGGAGCCTTCCTTCCACGGAAAACTCAGGGATGGTAAGAATGCCCACGACAGCGCACTGCACTGTAACAAGCATTCTGCATAAATTAATAATTTACAAGTACCTGAGCAAGTGTACAGAGCACCATAGCACACAGCACAGCACCGGCGGCGGCAGCTCAAAGTTCTTAAAATAACGGTGTCTTCCACATTAAAAAAATTCTAGAAGTTGGTACAAAAAATAACTCCAACTGGAGTTGAAAGATAGTGCAAACTTCTGTCTTCACTGTTGATAAAAAGTGTCGGCTTGTTTCTCACTTAGCATAGGCAGTGTGGGTGGGTCTGGGCAGTTGATGTGTCTGTTTAGGAGCAGGTCTGCATCAAGAGCAGGCAAGAGAGGAGAGAGCAAATTAGAGGCCTTGAAAGCAGTTTCTGAATAGACAGACATCAGCAGGTGCACATCTTTCCCTGCATTCTGATGGGCTTCCAGGATCAGGCAATCCACCCCCGACCCCCTTACCCCCAAACTCACACACACTGGGGGCTGGAGACGCTCTAGCTTTTGGTTGCAGATTTGGTTGCAGATTGCATAAAGGACCTTGCTCAGAGTTGTGAGATTTCCAGCGGTCTGCAACAGCCAACCACTAGAGGGGCCTCTCCAAAGCTATACCTCCCACCCACAGGTCGACTCAAGAACAGCGCCATTCAGTAGAAAAAGGGTGAGCCACATAGGTAACAGCATTTTCTAGCAGCCACATGAAAAGAGTAAAAAGAAACTAATTTAGTAATAAATATCATTTAACCCAATACATCCAGACTAATAGTATTTCAATATAAAAAGTTATAGTTGACACTTTTGGGGTGCAAAGTCCTTAAAATCCAGTGTGTATTTGCACTCACAGCATACCAGTTTTTGCCAGCCACACTCAGCCCACGGCCAGGGTATTAGCACAGCTCTGGGAGCAAAGCTGGGCAGGTGGGATCCCTCAAATGCCAATGTGCAGAGCATTCTTCTCCTGCCAGGACACGGTCCAAACTGGCTCGCGCCGGCGTCAGCCCTGGCAGAGGTAAGAGAGGCTGCTCTGCTTGAGGGCATCTAACAAGAGGGCCGGCCCGTGCCCATGTCAGGCATTGCTCTTTCTTTTGAACAAGCAGAGTAACTAACTTCAAGATCAGCATACCAACCACGATGAAGTAATCAGGGTGCGCTGCAACTTTTCTGCGTTTATGCAGGCAGGAATTAAACCACTGTCCTGACGCTTTGACTGGCTTTATCTCTGAGATTTATTAGGCAGCTATCTCTTTCACAGGCCAAACATTTTTCCCAAAAGCTGTAATGAAATTGCTAACACAGGCCCTCCCCTTCAGAGACACTGAATCATTGAACTCAGGGCCCGGCCAGCCACCACCTTTAGTTGTTTTGAGCTGATAAAGCTTCCTGCCAGGGGGGCCTGCAAGTCCGAAGAGCATTCTGGAGGAGGGTTAACCAGTCTGTGCGCTGGTGAAGGTCCGCCCCCTGGGGGGAAGGAGAAGGCCTGGCTCATAGCCTTTGTCCGTTCCCATGGTATAAAATTCAGGCTCCCACCCTGACCTGACCCACCATGGAAGAGAAACCGCCATCACACAGTATGCCCACCACACAGAGATAATAGGTACATGCAACCTCAAGAGCAGAGATAATGGTAAAACGTAGTAAAAAATGGAAGTAGTTTATATCATTGTAAGTTTATATAATTTAATAGTGGCTAGCTAGGTTTAACACCTAGCTTCCAAAATTCCTGGAAACTTAATAGCTCTCAAGAACCAGGGTGGGCTGGGTCCAGCACCCTACCAAGCTGACCCCCCTGCAGAAGCTAGGATTCAGGACTATGCCTTCCTGGTCCTCTGGTACAGGGTCAGAGAGGACCACAGCTGGGGAAAGGGCTTTCATGGGGATTTCTTTTGTTAGTTGTGATGGAGAAGCTCCCAGCTATCCCAGGTCTCCTCCTGAAGAGCAGCTGCTTTAGGCTAACTTCTGATAGTCCCCTTAGGACTCTCTCTGACCCCACCTCCCCTGAGACCCCAGGGATTGGGTGGAGTCTATCAAGGACTAGGTGAAACTTTTGGAGGCAGGTGCCCAGCCTTCCTAATATCCTACCACTTGGTAGCTTCTCTTCTTCGTCTCTTTGGAGGTAATGGCCTGGCCTGTATCCACAGCTTTCCAAGGTGCACCATCTAGTTCCACTTGATCTTGCTCTCTTGGGGCCACTGAGGCCATTGCTGAGAGCTCCAGGGTTATGCCTGTGCTTATGAGCTCACGACGCCCCCCCTGTTGCTGATATATCTGCCCTCGCACCTGTTTCATACTGCTCCCAGGTGCAGGAAGCGCAGGCCACGTGGCCTAGACCAACACACCCAGGTGCTGACGTGGCTTGAAAAGCATGGGTTGGTGCAGTTCTGGGGAGAGAGAGAGGGGCACTGCTGCGTTACACCCACCTGATGGGCGCAAGGCGGAGCCCGGACTCCTGCTGTCCCAGGGGCCTGGCTGAGGTGCTGGCAAGCCGCGTGGTCTTGTTCAAAGGATCTGCAGGCAGAGGCTTCTGAGGAGGGTTTGGCTTACGAGTTCCCTGCAACCAACCACAAGATGATGCAAGAAAACCCATCTCTGTGAACTGTGACAACACACTGACCTCAGGAGCCTTCAGCGTCCCCTGAAAACTGGGCTATGGACAGTGGTAAGTTGCTGTGGGCACAGACTTCATTTCCTGAGGAAACCTTCTGAATTTGGTCCGATCACTACACAGGTAAGTGGGGTGAGGGACGCTGACCTTTGCTATCTTCCTGCCAAAATTTTTCTAACACTTAAATGATTTATCTGTAGCATGGTGCAGTTACAAACACTCAGATGAGAGCCTTCAGATACCATGCTGCACCCAGGCCTTGGGAGGCTACTCGATGCTGGTGTATCTGGGCCAAGGCTACTCAGGCGATGGGAGCTTCCCTGTGGCTGTAGGCATCTGTCAATTCATAAAGACCAAAGAGGAGAAGGTGGCGAAATCTTTTCAAATATCACATTTGTTTCTTCAGATTTTTCAGAACCATGTAACAGAACTTCCCCCATCGGTGTAGGATCAATCTACCAAATATTGTCCCAGATTGCTTGATGAAATGCACCCAAGTTCTTCTCCCAAAATACTTTCTAATAATTAGTTCAAAGAATCACAAACGCACGGCAAGTGATGCCCCGAAGGAAAACCCGAGATACAGCGGTTTGAGGGACAGGTCTGGCTCTAGAAGGAAAGTCATGGGAAGATGCTTCACTGACCAGAGACTAGCTTGGGAGTCAGCAACGGTAGAGTGTGAAGGGCAGATGTGAACTGGGGAGTTATTCTCCCCTGGGTTTTATCCAAAGGCCACTGCTTTGGGACTTGTGCAAGTCACTTGACCTCTCTGAACCTCAATTTCTCCCTCTGCAAAATGGGAGAAAACAGGCCTATCTCATAGTATTGTTAGGCAGACTAAATAAAATAATGCACAGGAAGCTCCCAGAACATTGGTGACAATTGTTAATTATATCAGCTTCTCCTCATGCCACAAATTTTAAAATGCTCAATGGAAATAGTAGAAAAGCAACAGAAACACTAAAGCCACAAGTCAGTCGTCCTCTCAGGTCCTCTCCCGTGGTAGCCGGGGGAGGCGGTTTCCCCGAGCTGGGTTGGGAAGCCAGCTAAGTGTTGACAGTACTCTCCTCGGGGGCCCAGGTTGGACACGGTGCCAAGACACCTGCTGCTCTGGTCCTTGGAGCCTAGAAGAACTCGCGAACGCACAGTAAGTCTGCGGGAAATGGCGCCAGAACCTCAAGGGAGACAGGCCATCCTACTGAGCAAGTGATGGAATACATCAACCTAGGACTCAGTATCCCATACATCCAGGAGCTCTCAAGACGATCTTAAAACACGTGAGTTGAATTTCTCTCAGTACTTACCCCACTAAAATCACATTTCCTCAGCAGTCTGCGCTAGGTTTCAAGAATGCAACAATATAACATAAACAAACACCATTTAACGCATCTTTCGCAAAGCCAAGGAAGGCAGCACACAAGTTGGTAAACCTGTAGGGGAAATACGCCAAGCTGAAGCAGTGGGCAAATTGGACGAGGGTGGAGCCACTGAGCCAGTGCCGTTTCGACACTTCTCCTTAAAGGAAACATTCACAGTCTGTGACATAAAATTGAACACATTCCTTAGCCAGGAATAATTAGCACATAATGTACCCAAGCGCATGAGGCACTAGGTACTGTCTGTATATTTACTTAGTATCGGGTCTGTATGCTGTACGATATACAGAATATATGGTTTGCATACTCAGGCAGGCTCTGCACTTACCAGCTCTGTAAGTACACCTAAGTTATCTGTGTAATTTGTAGACAGGGAATGATAACAGTACCTTCCTCATCACCTGGGTGTGAGGATTAAGTGAAGTATTACCTGTAGCTCTCTTTACCTAAGTAAAGCTCTTAGCACAGGGCCCAGCGCCCCGTGTCCACTGAGTGACTGTTAGCTGTCCTGCTCTCTTACGGCCATTGCTGATGGAGGGAATTTACCATCTAAAAGCTCTGTAACCCTACCATCAAACTCTGGGTAATAACTGTGATCATAAATCAAACTCCATTTCCTATAAAGTGGCAGAAAACTATGAGCATGATATTAGTGTGTAATGTAAAAATGAATGTATGCACCCATAAAATTGAAGGACTTTGAGGATTAAATAATTCATTACTAAAAGATACTAGTTTTGCTGCTAAGTATGAATAAGTACCTAGTCTTGGCAATAAAGATAATGTCAGGTTTTTATTGCAGTGCTGGAGAAAAAGGGAGCTGTATGTTACAATGTATCACAATATATTTGGATTTAGCATGGAAATGGAGGAGGTAATTAGGTCGGCCATTCCTTTTGGTTTGCCTGGGACATTCTCAATTTACGTTTATGGCCCTGTTTAATTGTTAATCAACTCTTTCAGATGTGTCCTCCTTGAGAGGATAAATTATACAGACACCATAGTGATACAAGCACAAACAGTTGAGATGTTGATTGAAAGTTTGACTTGAAGCCTGGGGATTGGCCAAGGCACCAATCAGCTGCCTAAGTAAGATGCCAGCTTCCCACCAGGCCTAAACGGGACAGAAGGGCACAGTGGAGTTAGTGAAAGATGGTGCATCCTCACTTCTTGGATCTCAGGCATGAGATGTAGAACCCATGAAATATTTGGGACGAAGCACTAGCTGTGCATGCTTGGATCTTGGGGGAAAGAGTAGAATTTCCACACTGTCTTTCAGACATTGCTTTTCATGCTGCCTTTGCAGAACTTGAACCTGGGCTTCCCCAGAGAAGACCAGTCCAGCCTGGCCACAAAGAGCCATGCAAACAGAACTGAGAAACAATTCCAGGCCAGATTGCTTACACTCAATAAATATTCCTTCAGCTTAGGTGCTGCTGAAGTGAGCACAATAAATATTCCTTTAGAATTAATTTCATTTTAAATGAGAAAATGAGAAATTCACATCTCCATTTCTCTCCCTTTCAACTTCTGGATAGTGGAGAAAAAAATCAAGATATGCTATTAAACACAGTTCTTCCATTTCTGCATTTTCTGCTCAGGTTCTAGCAATGGCAACATATTTCAAATTTTTTAGAGGGTTGAGGAACAAAATTTTAAATCCAAATATAACCCTTTGCCTTATCATCATATAAAGAATTCTCAACTGTTATCTACTTGTGCATGATAAGAGTGTAAGTGCACTCTGCTTATCCAGAGAGACCTCCACAGGGGGACCAGGTGTCACCCCCGGAAAATGCCAGAGATGCCGCACTGATCCCTGATAAGTGCATGCAGGGCTGGGGGCATAAACACTGAACACTGTGCATCCTCAGCCTAGCTCTGCCTGTGAAGAATATACACTTGTGATACACCAAGATCAACTGGTTCTCAGGGAAATGCCTCGATTTCTTTTCATTCTTTAGTCAGAAAAAGCAGGGGTCTTGACAAATCTGCTCTCTTAAAAGAATACTCTTACACCTAAGATGGCCCTGGCCCCTTCTCTCTGCAGCTACCTAAAAGCAGTAAAGAAAATGCACAAAAAGAAGCAAAACTCCATCTTTGAGGAAAACTTAGCACCCCGAAGGAATGCATGTGAAGAGGATCCACAGGAAAAGACCATGAGAAAGGATGCCTGCCATGGCCACATTAACAGGGTACAGAATGGGTACCAGCCGCCCTTGTTTGCAACAGGAGTGGGGAGTAAGAAGGTAACATGATGTGTCAGGGCTGAGCAAGCAGCAGTACAGGTGGGCCCAGCCATCGGCGCCAGCCTGGAGCAGGCGAGGAGACCCGGCAGAGTGTGTGCTGAAATCAGGGGAGGCCGAACTACCGTCATCCCTCAAAGCCCTCTGTCCTGTACCCCCTGTGAGGAACGTGAATGGGACCTGGCCCTGAGCATTGGCCTACTTTTTCCCCCAATTGTCCTGTGACTGATTTTCCAGGAAGAAATCCCCACCTTTGAGGAGGATTTTAGACCCACTAAACAAAATAAAAGAAGGAAGGGGTCATGAGAAACAAAAGGCAAACTAAGAACCCACCCTGAGAAAGTGTCCACAGAAGTCAATGGAAAGAGGAAAAGAGGAATAAAAAGTAAAACAGTTAAAACCCAGGACAAAAACAGTACTGAACCCATTCAGGGCTATGAGGTCCTGCTTGAGATGAATGAGCAAAAGTTCTAGGGGGTTAGACAGATAAAGTTCTAGGGGGTTAGACAGATAAATGACAGATAAAGACCACAGATAAAAGGTGATCCAACATATACATAAATGGTGTCACTTAGGGAGCTAAGTAAAGGCAGAAAAAAAATACCCAGATTTAAGTATAAAACTTTTCTGAAATAGAGTGTCAAATCTTAGGATTAAAAGGGTATGCTCTTTCCCTGGGGGAAATGAATTAGACTCATTAATACTAAGATATAACCTTTCAAAGCTACTGGACTTCAAGGAAACAGAATTATGTCACTTACAAGGAAAAATAAAAAAAGCAAGCCAGCTTCTGATTTCTCCAGAGCAGATTAAGGAAGCACACATATGAGTTTCAGGGAAAGAAAGTATGATTCATTAATTTTATACCTAAATTGTCACTAAAAAAATGAAAACAACAGCCACATGGCTGTGAGCATGCAAAACTTCAGGAAATAAACTTCTTAAGAGCTTTTCTGGAAGGAATTAACAACAGAATGAACTTCATCCAGCCAGGAAAGGAATGGATAGGTGACAAAAAGATTGCCAATGAGCACTGAATCCTTTCAATGACTAAGTCTAACGAAATTGTGGGAACTACAGCAGTAGAATAGAGTGTAAATGTTATAAACCATAATGAAATAGATACCAGAGAAATAACCGAAGGGTGCGAAGTGGATTTTCCATTTCCAGTAATATGGTGGGCTGGATTATTTTGACCTACTTTCTCTCTAAAACCACTGACATTTTTGGATAAAATATATTTAAAACTTTTTCTTCAAGTCATTAAAGACCTACAAGAGAGTAAGATATTACCAGGCCATCATCTAGCTGAAAGAAGAAGTCTGCTGAGCTAAGTAGTTACTGAAGCAGAAGACACTTGCCAAATTAGGGAAACAAGAGTTTGGTTTTGATACCCTTTTACAGTGAGATACAGGAGTCAAAGGTCAGCACCAGCCCAAGTTTCATAGGTTATGCCCTCACTGACCTCTCCCTAACAAAGTTGGGTTCTGCAAAGTACCTCAAGTAAGAATACCTCAAGTAAGAATGTTCTAGAAGTAAATGCATACTGCTGTCTATCCCTATGAAACTGCAGAGAGAGTTCCCTTGATGCTGGGCAACCAAGGTAGGAAGATAAACCCTGTGACCACAAAATTGCCCTTGAAGACCTGAAGCTAAAGTAACATCACCTGGGTGGCTGAATAGGACCTAAGCTATTTAAAGAGGTCCTAGGCTGGTACTGCCCATGGGCACCAGGCAGAGACAAAACACATCCTCTCAGGAGGGTCACATCTTAGGCCTCAAAGAATTCTCACTCTTCCAGATACTCTTCTAGAAAAATAAGCAGCTCACAGTAAAAAATTACTAAACACATAAAGAAGCATGAATGAGAAGCAATACAAACCATAGCAGTAACCGTACCCAAAGACTTGGAATCACTGCAACACATTTTTTTCCTATTTTGGAAGAAACAAAAGACAAGCCAGCATATTGAAAAAGAACCAGTGAACATTTCTAGAAACAAAAGATAGAACATAGTTGAGGGTAAATGCAAACTGTAAGTTAATTGCAGTTTGATACCATTTATACAAATTGGAAAACACAAAATACTGTAACTGTCCATGGATACATACTTATGTAAAAATATTTGAAAGGTTCTATAAAATATAAACACCAAACCTAGGACAATGGTTGTATCTGGAGGGGCCGAGGCAGTCAGAGTGACTTTATCTATACTGTTTGTTTTTCCTTTTTCAAAAAAAGGAGCCTATGTGCAGAGGGGGCGGTGGCATGGGAGGAGTCTGAGCCTACATCCTCCCATGTACACACTGAGCCTACACCACACAGAGCAACGTATCCCAAGGAAGGATGGAGGCCCGAGTGAACACCTTCTGCAACTGAGAGATAAAAGACCACAGGAGAAAGGGGCAGGAGAGAGAGTGACAGAGGGAGCCCCACCCCCAGTGTGGCCCTGTATAGGGAGGGATATCTCTGAGCTGCTGGAGCCCAGAAAAAAGGCTGCTAGTTGGAGGGTTCAAACCCCACCACAGCAATAATTGAAGGAAGCTTATTTTCAAACCTCCCGCACTTGTCACATGGCAGAGGAACTACTGGAATTCTCCACAGGCCCGGAGGCACTGGTGGGTGCCATTGACTGTGTTCCCCCGACACTGCTGGTGTGAACAGGAGCAGGGTGAGTGCCTTTGTTTATATTCTCCCTGGACACTGCTAGTGCTGATGGGAGCAGGGTGAGTAGCATTGTTTACATCATCCCTGCACATTGCTGGTGCAGACGGGAATAGGGTGAACACCGTTGTTTACATTCCCCACACGCACTGATAGTGTGGACAGGAGAAGGGTCAGGGCGAACACACCAGCTCCAGATGTGAGCTCCTGCCCATACCCAGACATGCCTCTCAGAGACCCAGCAGGCCCTCCAAGGTGGTACTAGTGTGCCATGCAGATTCATCGTGCCTGGCCACACCTTTTACATGGCCCCAGCCTGGTGCCAGCCTGGGAG
The DNA here is from genome assembly GCF_040802235.1 of Manis javanica. Lineage (NCBI taxonomy): Eukaryota > Metazoa > Chordata > Mammalia > Pholidota > Manidae > Manis > Manis javanica. The sequence goes on along the minus strand of NC_133162.1, from coordinate 5,962,167 downwards.
ATCACCAGACTGCATCCATCCACTCCCAGCCACCCCAGTAGCATGACCCCAGCTGGCACCCACCCAGGAGACCCCTGAACCAAGCTCTTACATCCTGTTTGCCATGCTAGGGAGGTGCCAGCTTGTTGCCCACTGAGCTTCCTGGACTGTGCCCCTTCAACACCAGCAACCCTACCAGTGCAGTCCCAGCTGGTAATCACACAGGAGACCTTCAGCCCACACCCTGGCAGTCCCAGCACTGGGACAGTCCACCTGGCCTCCAGTCTGCCAGCCCAAACTGCCAGGCACATGCAGTTTATCAAGAGGCTGTTCATAAGACAAGTAATGACTCTATAGCATCTTCCTATGCTGATAGACAGTAACTGCAATGGGGCTGGTGGGGGGAACTTAATAATATGGGTGAATGTTGAAACCACAATTTGCACATGTGAAACCTTTATAAAATTGTATATCAATGATACCTTAATAAAAAAAAAGAAGAATGGATCAGTGATTTGGAAGATAGAGAATGGAAAGTACTAAAGCTGAACAGCAGAAAGAAAAAAGAACAAAAAGAAATGAGGACAGGTTAAGGGAGCTCTGGGGCAGTGTTAAAAGTCCAAACACTTGCATTACAGGAGTACCAGAAGGAGGAAAGAGAGAGAGAGGAGTAGAGAACTTATTTGAAGAAGTAATAGCTGAAAACATCCCTGACCTAGGGAAGGAAACAGAAGTCCAGTCCAGGAAGCACAGAGAGCTTCAAACAAGATGAACCGAAGAAGGTCCACACCAAGACACATAATTAAAATGACAAAGATCAAAGACAGAGAATCTTACAAGCTGCAAGAGAAAACAACGAGTTACCTCCAAGGGAATCCCACAAGGCTGTCAGCTGATTTTCCAGCAGAAACTCTATAGGCCAGAAGGGAATGGCACGATATATTCAAAGTGCTAAAAGAAGAATACCTACAACCAAGGATACTTCACTCAGGAAGGTTATCATTCGGACTTGAGGAGAGATAAAGAACTTCTTAGATAAACACAGGTTAAAGGAGTTCACCATCACTAAACTAGCCTTACAAGAAATGTTAAAGGAACTTCCTTATGAGGAAAGGCCATAGTAGAAGAACATAGTGAAAAGAAAACATTTCACTGATAAAAGGAAACAGATAGCAAAGGTAGTAGACCAACAAGTTAAAAGCTATTAAGAAGGTGAAAAGACATGTGGTAAAACCAATTACTTTTAAAAATTATTTAAGGGAATCACTAAATAAAAGGTGTTAGGGAAGACATCATATATGTATAAAATGTGGAAGACAGGAAGTTAAAAATGTAGTACTGTGAGAATGCATTTGAACTCGAGACCATCAACTTAACATAGACTGCTATATATGTAAGACATATATATATATATATATATATATACTAACCACAAACCAAAAACATACAAAATAAAGAGAAAGAAATCTAACCACAACATTGAAGAAAGTCATGACACAAAGAAAGAGGGCAAGTGAAGAAGAAGGGATCAGAGAAGGACAAAAACACCCGGAAAATGTTGAACAAAAAGACAGTAAGTATATACCTATCAGTAATTACTTTAAATGTAAATGGACTAAGTGCACCAATCAAAAGACACGGGGTGACTGAATGTATAAAAAAATAAGACTCATCTATATACTGCCTACAAGAGACTCATTTGGACATAAAGACACACACAGACTGAAACTGAAGGGATGGAAAGAGATACTCCATGCAAATAGAAATGAAAAACAAAAAAGCTGGAGTAGCAGAAATTATATCAGACAAAATGAACTTAAAATAAAAACTGTAAAAAGAGACCAAAAAAAAAAAAAGGACACTATACAATGATTAGGGCTTAACACAGCAGGAAGATACAATGATTGTAAATATCTATGTACCCCAAAGAGAAGCACCTTAATACACAGAGCAAAAACTGACAGATATATGAAGGGAGAAATTGACATATATTTCAATTAATATATTCAAATTGAATTATACAATAGTAATGCAATAGTAGTAGGGCACTTTGACACCCCCTCCCTTACAGCAATAAACAGATCACCCAGACAGAAGATCAATGAGGAAGCAATGGCTTAAACAATACATTAGACTAAACGGACCTAAAAGATACATACAAAATATTACGTCCAAAGACAGCATAATGCTCATTCATTTCAAGTGCACATGGAACATATCAGGCCACAAAACAAGTCTTAAAAAATTTAGGAAGACTAAAATCATACCAAAGCATCTTTTCTGGCCACAACAGTATGAAACTAGAAATTAATTAGAGGAAAAACTGGACAAAACACAAACTTGTGAAGGCTAAACAGCATGCTACTAAATAACCAATGGGTCAATGAAGAAATTGAAGAGTAAATAAAAAATACTTAGAGCATAATGGAAATGGAAACACAATAATGCAAAATCTTTGGGATTCAGCAAAAGCAGTTCTAAGAGGTATATTTATAGTGTTAAAGGTCTACTTCAAGAAAAATCTAGATCTAACTTTACACTTAAAGGAACTAGAAAAAGAATAAAGAAAGCCCAAAGTTAGTAGAAGGAAGGAAATAATAAAGATCAGAGCAGAAATAAATGAAATAGAGACTAAAAAATCAATGCAAAGGATCAATGAAACTAAGAGCTGGTTCTTTGAAAAGATAAACAAAATTGATAAACTTTTAGCTAGACTCATCAAGAAAAAAGTTTCAAGTAAAAACAGAAATGAAACAGAAGTTAAAACTGAGACTACAGAAATATGAACAATTATAAGAGATTACTATAAAAAACCTAACTGAACTAACAAACTGGACCTAGGAGAAAAGGATAAATTCCTAGAAACATGCCATCTCCCAAGACTGAGCCAGGAAAAAATAGAAAATCTGAACAGATAAATTGCTAGTAATGAAATTTAATTTTTAATAAAAAAAAAAACCTCCCAACAAACAAGAGACTAGGACCAGATGGCTTCACAGGAGAATTCTGCCAAACATTTGAAGAAGAGTTAATACCTATCCTTCCCAAGCTATTCAAAAAATTAAAGAAAAAGGAGAGCTTCAAAACTCATTCGATGAGGCTAGTATTACCTTGATACCAAAACCAGACAAACATGCTACAAAAAAAAATTACAGACCAATATTCCTGATGAACATAAATGCAAAAATCCTCAAGAAAATATTAGCAAACTGAATAAAAAAATACATTAAAAGGATTATTCATCACGACCAAGTGCGATTTATTCCAGGGATGCAAGGATGGTTCAATATTCACAAATTAATGTGTTACATCATGTTAACAAAAGGAAGGATAAAGCCATGTGGTCATCTCAATAGATGCTGAAAATTTGTTTGACAAAATTCAGTATCCATTCATGATTAAAAATCTCAACAAAGTAGGTACAGAGGGAACATGCCTCAACATAACAAAGGCCATAGATGACAAACCCACTCTATTTCATTTATTTCTGCTCTGATCTGTATTATTTCCTTCCATCCACTAACTTTGGGCTTTGTTCTTTTTCTAGTTCCTTTAGGTATAAGGTTAGATTGAGATTTTTCTTGTTTCTTGAGGTAGTTTTTAGTTCTTTTCACTAAAATAATCCTCAAAATACATACGGATCTACAAGAAAACCTCAAATATTCCACACCATCTTGAGAAAGGACAAAGCTGGGGATATCATGCTTCCTGATTTCAAACTATACAACAAAGTGACAGTGATCAAAACAGTATGATATGGGCAAAGAAACAGATACATAGACCAATGGAACAGAATAGACATCCCAGAAGTAAAGGAACCCCTATATAGTCAATTAATATATGACAAAAGAGGCAAGAATTTACAATGGGGAAAAGATAATGTCTTCAATGAATGGTGTTGGGAAACTGCACAGTTGCACGCAAAAGAATGACACTGGATCGCTGTCTTATACCATACACAAAAATAAACTCTAAACGGATTAAATACCTAAATATAAGACCCAAAACTATAAAGCTCCTACAAAACATAGGCAGTAAACCCTTGAACATCAGCATTTGTGACCTTTTCCAGATCTGTCTTTCTAGGCAATGGAAAGAAAAGCAAATAGGTGAAGCAGGAAAATTTAATAAGAATTTACCTATCTTGACCTGGGTGAGGGTTATATAAGTGTATACAAATGTCAAAAGTCATCAAGTAGTGTGCTAAGATTTGTGCATTTCATTGTCTATACCTCAATATAAAGATTTTAAGAAAATAAAAACAAATTAAAAAGGGGACTGTGCATATATCTGAAATTTCAATAGGTGTAAAGGACAGGTTAAATCATTTATGGTATGGCTTCCATGTGCCATGCAGAGTAGGTGGATCTGTGTACAGCTGATGTGGAACAGCAAGAGTGGTGAGAAAGTACATCACTGCTGCCACCTGAAATCAAAGTAAGGCTCTAAGATGGAACCAGAGGGAGAGCATGTTGATGGCTGCTGAATCCAGGGCTTCTCTCTGAATTTCCCACAATCTCTGTCTCTGCAGAGAGACAAGTTAGAAATAAGACTTTTTGCTGTATTGTAACTTCTATTTTACAAAAGCCTTGAAACAATGATTGCTTTTGGGAAAGGAAGTCTGGTGTCAGAGGTGGGATGGAGACTAGAAACCCTTTCAACTGTTGGAATGTTTAATTATGGGCACATGTTACCTATTAAAAAATGTAAAGGGTAAAATATCAGGCATCTGTTCTTTTATGTACAGTTTACACATTTATAGCAAGAGAAAAGAGTGGAAAACAAATATCCCTTTGCATACTAAAATCATTGGAATGCCTTCCCATGCTTTCTCCAGGGAGATATGGGTGCTTCCACGTGGAATAGGGACTCTTAAAGACATCAGATAGGGCTGTCACATGAAAAATTAGTGTATGATATGAAGCCAAAGAAACTTCAGTTAAATTTCTGGAAGTACTGGGCAGGTAGCAGGGAGAGGTTAGTAGGAGTCCGAGACCTCAGTAGCGACAGTTTAGATTTACAGGAGGAAGTGTCTTTTATTAACCCATGACTCACTGAGTGTGATGGCTCCATGGGGAATAACTGATACTGTGACAAGGTTTATTTTTCATGATGTAGAATTCACACCAACTCAGCATATTTCCTACATGGCTACTCTGTTCAAGGGACTGGACGAAGGTGTGCCCTGAGATAAATAATGCCGTTTGTGCCTTCTGGAAGGGGCAGAATTAAGATGTCCAGGCAAGTCCAGGATAAGGCAGGTGGGCAAGGAGACTCATGGGAGGACTGTGGTAAAGCTCAGGGGAGAGGTGGTCTGGAAAACATCTGGGCAAAAGGGGGGAAGTCTGGAAAGCGGAGAGCAGGCATGGAAGGACACTTTACAGCCCTTTTTCTCAGCGATTAGCTTTTGGGTTGCCTGTAGTAATGAAAGCTTTTATAAAGATCAGTTTTCTCGTATTTCATCTCACTTCCTTGGGAGAACTCCTGACAAATGAATTTCCTTTTCTCATTATATATTGGCATTTCTGATGAGCAGGGACCTACATCATTAGATTTCCAGACTCTGCAAGTGCTGGCTTAAATATCAGACATCCGCAGAGGTCAGAAGGGTACAAGTCCTTATTCATTGAAATGCTGAATTCATTCTGTTGAAGATGCCTTTGAAAGTCTGGGCTCAGAGCGAACTGGCCATCACCTGATTGTTCTAAAATCATGGTCTAAGTGACTTTATTTTGCTTACATTTATATCCAGACGGAGTATTTCTATGTGAGTAGTGGTTGTTACCAGCAACAGCCCATGTTAACTTTTCCTCACTCTATGTGTGGGTCAGGGCGGGAAGGGAATTTGGAGCTCCTTGAAATAGACGTCTCCTCCCTCTGTGGCTACTTAAACAAAGTTGGATCGCTCCATCTTTTCTTAGTCAGAAGAGACTGCACAAGATTAGCCCATCTCATTTTTACAAAACAGCGTGTGCTGTATATTCTACAGACGCAGATGAAGTGTCGATTAGGAGAATGTCCTGTCTGCCATGAAACCTGAAAATCTCCATCTCTACAGAAAATGCACACAGCCTTCTCCACTTAACACGCTACAGGATATTCAGAATGTAATTCAGCCTCTGCTATGGTTCTGAACAAGAGCTGGTTCCAAGAAAGACCAATTAAATGAGAATGCCTGGAGCATGATACTGTTACAAGTAAAGAGAAGAGAAATGCAAACCCCTCTTGTTGCAGACAGTCTTGCGCGATGCCGAAGTGTTCCTGCCCACCCGCTCTTCACCAGGAGGGCACATCTCTGTGGCAGGAGACAGACCATGAGTTAAAGGCTGCTGAAGCAGTCTGGGATCTACAATATGCTAACCGTCACGGTCTCCTCTGCGGTTCCCTCATCCGTCCCACCTAGCCATCTCTCTCTGCATGCCTCCATCTAGGAATGCAGGTGAAGAACGAGGATTTGAGCCCTAGCTCTCCCACCTGGGGGCCTTACTAGATAAGCGATTGGCTTCATGGTCCCTCGTTTCATCCTCTGTAAAATGTGGCTAATGGTCATATCTGCCTCCTGGGCTCCAGGGGACAGTCAGAAATGCCTGTAAAGAGCTTAGCTCACAGTACCAGCTGCAGAATTGGTGCTCAATAAATGTTTGCCATTTCATAGCAACTCAAAATACAGATACAAAGCCCTTCTGCCAAAATAATTAGTAAAATAACACACACACACACACACACACACGCATACAGTTACACACCATTCAGTTATAAGAATAGAAGTAGAAACTAATCTCCTGCCATTGCTGTTTCACTCCAGTTTCTGCAGTGCAGACAAGCAGTGCCTGGAAGAGGGTTGGTGATATTCTCAAGGCCCATAGCTTTTTTAGGAAAGGATTTTGACTCAGCAGAAATCAATCTAGGATGGGTTGAGCTGTCCTTTTGGTTTCCTATCATTCCACCAAAGAGGCTAATCTGACTGGAAAAACAATCTCACCCGGTTAGTTCAGATTTATGATTTACTGATAAGGCCACACAGAGGAAAAGCACTTCCTAACATTTTCCAGGAAACTAAGGGCTCTGAAAAATAAAAACAACCCCAGACTAAATAAGGCCACTCATCGGGATGTCTAGTTCAACTGCCTTTTTATGGGGCAAATCTTTAAAAAAATACAGAAAAATACTAAGAGACTGATAGTTTCATGGGGTGTTTACTTGTTAGGAGGACGGCCCGTCTGTGAATGGAAGGCACCCCGTATGCCCCTCGTAGAATCACGGACGCTTCAGCTGGACAGCAGAACACTGCATCTCCCTGCTGCACAGCCTCCTCTAGACAATTTTCTGTGAGCAGAGAAATGTATTTCTTAGCGGTGCTATTGCACGTTTTTACTTCAACTTTTAATGAATTAATGAAGCCAACTAATCAGAAGAAACTGCATGAACGATTTCAGCTGGATATGTCCTAGAAATCTAATGAAAGCCCCAAGAGTTTGTCCCTGTTCCTTCTGTCTTCTCTTCCAGGAAGAAAGCTATGCACATGGGTGTTTGGCAATTAAGAGTATCACCTGAGTGTCCTCATATGTTCAGTCTTTTGAGGGTCACACTTGTTCTTAAGTTCAAATTTAGTGACCCGATGCTCTCACTTGTGTAACAGTAGGACACACTGTCCATGCCCAAGCCTTTCTCAGTTTCCCTGGGTGGTGTCTCCATGGTCTGCCCACTTCCTGGGGCCCTGTCCAGGCTGCTGTCTTGGTCCTCTCTTAGCATCTCGGACATGACTCTGCAGGGTGCTGTCCTCCCCTGGACATTTCCCTTAGTGTGACTGCACCTTCCCCCTTCTTCTCCAGCCAGCTCAGGACTGCCTCTAGGCGGCAGGGGTTAGCACACCTCCCTGGAGGCTGGAGGACGTCACAAAGTAACCAGCATGCAGAAGAGGAACATTAAAACCTGTACCAGATGTTACTCCTCCTAGGGCCCCTGGCTTACCCAATGCTTCTGGGGCCCCCTTCCCTCCTAGAAACCTGGCCAGTCGACTTTACACATGATGTTGAAGGCAAGGAACGTGATCTGCTCACCCTGTTCTGCACGCTCTTGAGCGCCCCCTCTCTCCCCTAGCCGTGTCCCATCTCCCCCTCCGAGGCTGTGGTGCCAGAGCACAGGCCTGCTGCCTGAAGTTGCTTCCTTCCAAGAAGGCCCTTTCAGAATCCTGCTCAAGACACATGATTGGCATGAGCTTTATTTTCTCCCCTTAATACATATTAAACTTTTTATTTTAAAAAGTATCATAAATTATAATTGATTTCTTTGGGGTTTAAAGTTAGATAATTTTGAACACTTTTATAATCAGAGGAAGACAACATAAAATATTTTAAGATTAACCATCACCAGGTTTCTCAAAGCTTTCTGGGATCCATCCATAGCCAATCCCTGCAACTTCCCCTGTTTTTCTTTTATCCTCTTTCCCTTCCAGAGTCTGACAGAACTCTCTACTTAGCAGCAATAAGGGCAGGAAAAGTCCCTTGGTGCATCTAAAGTGCCTTACAATATGCAAATGTGTGCTGATTTGTCTCATCTCCCCAGTAAGTGCATGTTCCAGGTGGACTGCAAACCCAGTATATCAAGTTCGGGCAGGACAGGGTCCACGCCCAGTTGCATAGACGTCCCATCGCGCTCTCCGCCTACGCGCACGGTTGCAGGCGACCACGTGTCCCGCTGGCCTCTCTTTGCTCTTTATCTTTTTACTCTCCTTCTCTCAAGCCCACGCTTCACCTTTCATGCTCACGTTGTGGTTAGGGAGAACTTGGCAATAGTCTGCTAACATCTAGACGAATACACTGAACTATTTTCCTCTAAAATAGCTGACAGGATGAAAAGGAAATGAAAGTTTGTTTCCGTGATTAAGGCAAAGGAGTTGGGTTGAGCGGCTCGAGTTCCCAGGGTCATTTCCTGGTGAAGGAAGTGGCGCTCTGGAAGGGGACATCTGTGGACAAGAGAGGAGCTGATTCAACTGTCCTTGATTTTTAAAAATTAAGCAGAACATTTGATGGGAAGATCAAATGTTTTCTATAAAGAACTAACTTACCCTTTAGGTGTGAGGTTGACCAATATCATAGGTTTTATGAGCGCTTTTTCCTTCTGAAGAGTTTAGATGGTAAGTTCGGATGAATGAAGCTGCGCTAGCTGTGTAGCTGCGTGTGTGTCATGTTGTGCGGGGCAGGGCGTGGGGAGCTCTGAAGCACAAAATATCGGTGGATTCAGCCTGTGCTGCCAAACAAGAGCCACCGTGCAATAGTCAGCACACCTGCAGGGAATTAATTCCAGTTCCCCATGTGTCATGGGAGAGAAAGTGCGAGCTAAGTCTATATCATATGTTTTGGAAAAGTTCCAGACACCAGCCTGGAGTGAGAAATTTGGATTTTGCAGTTAGTAATGTTTTAAAGGGTTATGTTACCTTTGTTTCATAAAACAGAATGAAAGCCTTTTTTGGGGCCTATTTTAAAGGATATCTTGAGGGAGTCCCTTTTGCAGGCATTCACTGAGGGTGACACAAGCAAGTAGAAATATCTTTCTTTGGATCAGATGGTCTGTTAGAGACAAACCCAGTTTGACATGGTACAAAGGCAAGTTGCTTAAATGCGGACATAAAAAGCCTTAGTATAAGGGAATCTGCAGGGAAGAGGCTTACAAGCTCTGTGGATATCTGAAATTTGCATGTGTAATATTGAGTGCTGGTGCAGAGCTTTGTCAGCTTCTTGATTAAGTGCATAGCCCAGAAAAGCTTAGGATGTGCCCATTGTCTTCCACCAATGTAAAGCCAGGGCAGGTTAGAAAAACAAATGTAAACCATAGAACTGTCAAGAGCCAAAAATATAAACAGAAGAAATTACAGGTGGATCTTAACTGATACTGAATCACAAGAGGACTTTGCAAGGACAAAAAGAACAGGAGGATTCACAAAAGCAAAGATTGATAAGTTTAATATTCAAAACTGGAACTCCTTTCATACCAGAAAAATATAATAAAATTAAAGGACAAATGAGGGAAATGTCTACAATAAATTACTGGAAAGGGGTAAATAGTCTCAATCTAATAAGAAAAACTCTTACAAATGAGGAAGAAAAACTCTCTCTCAAATAGGGAAAAACAGGCAAACGACAGGAGCAGACAATTCACAAAACGAATATCGTTAATTTTAGCTGTACACTGGAGCTACACATACGCTGGAGGCTCACGCCAGCCAATTCTCTGCTTCTCATTCAGTGACATTGTGTTAATAGCTTGAAATTGGCCAGGTGGGAGTTTTCACAGTAGAGAAATGATGCACAATTTTTTTTTAGACAGTCGATTTACCAGCACACCATTGGTCAATAGACATATCAAAAGAAGTTCTAGAGTACCAGTAATCAAAGAAATAAAAAAAGAAATATACTCCGGACAAGATAAAATGAGCACATTTCACCCTATTTCTCCTGCAAATTACCACAAAAAGTTTGGAGAAAATTTATAAAGCAATTGACAGAGACTCTGAAAGTTTGAGAAAAGTAAATGGACTGGCTAAGGACCTCAGAACTCAGGGACCCACCCGACAGGGAGTTCTTGTTTTCTGTTTCTGCCTCTTTATATCCTGACCTGGGCTCTGGAGAGGTGCCTAATCTGCAGATGCCTGGCCAGATGGCACCAGACCAAGAAAAGCTCAAGGAAAGCCTCTGCCTCTAGCCAACAGACTTCAAGGGGGTGACACAGTACGAGAGAAACATTTTGACCACACCTGACTCCACTCCAGCTCCAGGCAAACACCAGACAAGGCCATGCTCCTCCCCCTCCCCACCGCGCGCTGCATGCGGGAGGTGACAGAACCCGGCTCTCCATCCCTCGTTGCCGTAAGAGGCTGTGCCACTTCCCTGGAACAGAGACTGTGGGCAGAACCTTGCAGTGGCTTTCTCATCACCCTGGAGGCCAGAAGGAAGTAGGATAACATTTTTCAAATGTTGAAAGAAGACATATTCAACCCAGAATTCTATATCCAGTGAAAATATCTTTCAGGAATAAAGGTGAAATAGACATTTTCAGATGAAGGAAAACTAAGAGACTTTGTCACCGTCAGACCTGCTAAAGAAAGTTTTTCAGGTAGAGAGGAAATGATAACAGAAAGAAACTTGGCGCAGCAGGAGTGAAGAAAGAATGCACATATATTGTAAACTTTGGAGAAGCACTTTCAATCAAGGATGATTTTCTCCCCAAAAGGACATTTGATAATGTGTAGAGACATGATTTTACACATGCAACTGCCGTACAGTTGGTAGAAACTGAGATGCTGCTAAACATTCTGTGATACACAGGACAGTCCATACAACAAAGAGTTACCTCACCCAAAATGTCAGTGATGCTGGCGGGTGGGAAATCCTGCCCTAAAGCACGCCCTCACCCAAAGCATGCCCGTTAGTATCCCTAAAGTCACCACTTCTGTTTTATAATAGCAAAAATTAGAGCTATCCAAGCATGTCCACTAATTGGCAAGTGCTTAAAAAAGTATTCTATATACACATATCATGCTACTGTTAAAATAACACTCTCAAGAATTTTTAATGCCATGGTAAATGGGAATGATGTTAAGGCAAAAAAGAAGTATATAAAGCAATATATATATAGAATAATCTAAATAATGTTTAAAGACACATTAAATGTACAATGAGAAGAAAGTGTAACTGATAGCTGTGAGAAATGGAACAAAATGTAATGATGTTTTTTTCGCTTGTCTTTACTTCTGCTCCCTTCAAGTTTCCTACTGTGAAAAAATGATGTCATGTTCACAGTGCAAGCAAACAGAAGCAGTTACTGCCAGAAACAGCTTAAAAATGAGATGATGCACATAAAGTATCTACTACAATGCTATGCCTGCCATGGAGGAACTCCATAGGTGGTAAAATATTTGTAAATGTTTTGAAAGTGAAAAATGGCAAAAGTGCACACCCACAATTATTCCGAAAGTGACCGTCTCTCTTTTATTATCCAGGCCTAATTATTAATAGTGCTCCTGCCACATGGGCACCCTCACTGTTCTGATCATAACAATATTACTCAGAGTAACTAAAATATATTTACACCATTACTATACGCCAAGCGCTCTGCAAAAAGCTTTGCACAGTTCATGACATTTAACCATCTGAGGAGCTGAATTATCTGCATTTTATAGAGGCACCGAGAAGTTAAGCCACATGTCCAAGTTCAGACATGAGCAAGTAGCAGAGTCTGGATTTGAACTACATCCAGCAAGTCAGCAGCCGAAGGCGTACCTGGGCATGCCTAAGGGCAGGGTTGGCCGGCAGGGGCCTGGCAGGGACGCTGGGTGCACGGGGAGCCTTGTGGAGGGGTGGGAGCACCCGCTGAGGTGAAATGGGCTGCGAGGCGTCCAGGGCTTTGAGGGGCCTGCTGATGTCAACACTCTGACTCGGCGGTGGTCTCCGCGTGCTGGCCTGCAGGGTCAAAGCACAAAAGCCATGATGTCACGGCCTCACAATATCTGTGATGCCTGGAGGAGAGCGCAGAGCTGACCAGTCTGCCCTAGCAGGGGGGGCCTGCGGTTGAGTCAGAGAAGAACAGCGAGGAGTTCCATGAGACGGGATCTATCAGCACTCCTTTAAATGTCAGCATTCTAACGGAAGCGCCCCTCTACCCCAGTCTGGGAAAGTGGGGTCAATTTCTATTTGAAATTTTAAACACTTGGCTTAATTCATTGACAAATAGGTGTAAGGCCCCTGAGAAGTGCTAACAAGGGTAGGGACCCAGACCAGGTTTTAAGGAAATTATGCAGGAGTTGTGAAAAGGATACCAGCTTAATGCATAGGAAGCTCAGAGGGGGCAAGAAAACCCCTGGGTCAGGGGAACGGAGGCTTCCAGAAGCCAGGGTGGAGGCTGGGGGCCTGCATGCAGATATCCTGTATGGTGTGCTTGTCTTCTGCAACAGATCAGAACAGAGGCTGTATGGGCCTTGGGCCTCAGGCCTGCCCTCCCTTTTTCTTTATTTCTAGAAACAACTTTATTGAGGTGTAACTGACATATGACTAATCGTACACATTTCAAGTGTATATTTGGTACATTTGGTACATTTTGACATATGTCCACACCCACGAAACCATCCCAGTAGCCGGGGTAACGAACCTCCCCATCACCCCCTTGTCTCCTGTTTCCCACCCTCCCCTGCAACTATCGATCAACTTGTCGTCACTATACAATAATTTGCATTTCCTAGAGCTTTATATAAATTGGATCAGAGCATGTGCTCCATAACTGTTTTGAGATTCATCCATGATGTTGTATATATTAATGGTCCATTCTTTCTAATTGCTGAGTGACATCCCATATGGGTAAACACACTGAAGTTTATCCTTTTACCTGTTGATGGATATTTGGGTCATTCCTCATTTTGTGTTCTTCATAATAAGGCTGTGGTTTTGGTTCCCTCAAATAAAGCTGTCCTTGCTAAGTCCCACATTTGGGGATGAAAGATGGTAAAGCTATCAGGGATGGCGGCCTCCCCTTTGGAACCCAACCCTCTTACTTTTTGGGTCTGGGAAGATAAAATAGTTATTGCCTACTGAATATGTGATAATGACCTTTTGAATAGTTTGTCATTTTTTTAATACCAACTCTGTTCCCTGCTATAGTATGGACTCTTGTCGAATGAGTCCAATATTCAGTATTCTTGTGGATACATCAAAAACAGTTGGTGGGGAAAACTGAATATCGGAGTGAACTCTAGTAATAACTCACCAGGATAGCAGGAAAGTTAAGAGACTGTAGGGAGCCGGCAGGCACTTTGGGTTAAGGATCCAGCTCCTGGAAACCAGAGGGTCAACAGAGCTTCCACACCCAAGGCTGGAGCAAAATGGGTCCGAACATGGGCTCGGTGTAAGTCGGTGTAATGTCTCCAGGATCTACTGCTACTCAAGCTCTCATTGAAAAACCCGTGCCTCCAGGCCCACACTGCCTTCCTATGCTTGCTTGAAACTTACCTTATTTGTGGTGCAGCGTGGTGGCTTCCTCATCAGGCCTTTGCTGAGGTGTGTGAGGCGAGCCTGCCCAGGCTGGGAGCCACCAGACGGCCGGGAAGGGCGTACGCACCTGCAAGACAACCCCAGACATGCTGGGCCAGGCCGTTTGCCCTCTGGCCGACTTAGCTTTTCCTAGCTTGTTCTCAGCAACCCTCAAAAAATAATTATTTTAACTCAGTATGGTAAACATGTAAAGGAAAAATTATCAAATGCTCTTACAAGATTAAAAAATAAATATTGATTTTTCCCTCCCAAAGCCACTATTCTGTTAAATTAGTTCTTGCAATCCATAGAAACGTAGCTTTGTGACACCTGGGAGGTGATTTGTATAAAGCTGGCTTTGCAGCAATGCTTTTGAAAGTACTTGATCAAAAGCTATCCCATCTGATGAAAATATTTTAACATCCTATGTCTTATAAAAAGTACTAATGTAAGGGTGAAAAAAAATAGATCATACCACACCCTTATTATTGTGTATTAAGCAGTGAGTAGTTTGAACGGAAACCAGAGAGGCAGCTAATTCAGCAGAAATTGTAAAAAATCAAAACAATTTTACTTTCGAGAAAATCTGAGCTCTTCTTTGCTAAGGAAAACAAATGAAGAAAGTGGCTTATATGCTTTCAAAGGCCATTTCTTGAAAAGAGGACCCAAACCCCAGGTACCTTAGCTTTTCAATGGTTGTTTTTTTATCCATAAACAGCAGTTGTATCAACGTCTTCCTTTTGAGATAAACCACAAACCCAGCAGCAAGAAGACACAGGATGGTCACCAGAACGCCTATCGTTACACCTTGGTTATCTGAAACAAAAGGCATTTGATCAGGGTGGGAGGCAGGTAGAATGAAATATGGGAGCATCAAACTGTGACATTTACACTGAAGTGAACTTGGAAAGAAGGAACAGAAATGAGGTGTAAATCCCTGACTGAGGTCCTGATAGAGCGGTCTTACTTCAAAGGTCGTGTTTGAGGTTCCATCCCTGTGGCCATCATTCATTTCTGACCATTCTGGAACTTGTTAAGTAGGATTATTGTCTGATACGTCTGGCCGCGGCCTTGACCACACCGGCCTCCCAAGTGTGACAGCAGCAGGGGAGTGTGGCCACAGGAAGCCATCACTCAAATCCCATGAGGATTGAAGTGGTCCCTGGAGTAAAATCTTCCCAGGCCCTATCACAGAGACGCTACTCCTGGCTCCTTCCTAATTGCTTATTTATTTTTTTTGTATTTCTTTAGACCGAGACTTTATTTCTGGACATCATTAAATTACAAGGTGAAAAAAAAAAAAAAGAAGAAAAGAAAACTCACAGCTGAAATGGAATACCCATGAGTTTTGTTTTGTTATGTTAGGCCTTAAAATACAGCCTTTGGGGGCAAACCCCTTTCTCTGGGAGAACGCTGTTTATTTTCTCTAAGGAAACATCTCCTTCTGTTTAGTACACAGACACTAAGACTCCTCGCGGGTGTGGGAAGAAAAGGAAAGAGCAGGCACCAGGTTGGGCTATGCCTGCAGCGATGGTCAAGGGCCATCTGGGAAGGACGTTAGGGGAGGTTAGCGGAGGTTTCTGTGCAATTTCGACTTCCCCATGAATTCTTCGAGAGCACAGACTTCGATTCATTTGTCTGTCTTCCTACCAGCGATGTTCCGGGTGTGCTTCACCCGGTAGGTGCACACCATGCCTTCGAGCCTGCTGGTGACGGCAGGGCGGCCACCTCTCCCCACCTGCCTGTGTCCGGGGTGCCCGGCTGGCTGGGGGCCAGAGCGGCGGTGGATCTGACTGGGGAAGGATGCCTTCACACGCTCTCTGTTTCCGGACTTCATATCCATTTAACAAGTCCTATCAGGGACAATCCACATGTGACAGTCTTGATTCATGTGTTGGTGTTACTGGAAAAGCATTGCTCTGGTTTCCTGGCCAAACCATCATTCTCTTCAGACTGTGAGCCAGCAATCACGGGCACTCTGGCTAGAGCTCTGCTGTCTCTTAACAAAGCTAATTAACAAGTGAGCAGCATAATTTCCAGTTTCTTAAAACCAGTCCCTAAATCTTAAGCTGATCAATTTATCCAATCCAGCACAGGGCCTCCAAACTGAACTCCATGCAGCCCTCCAGGTTGCCTGTCTCCATGAATGGCAGCGCCACCCATGAAACTGCTCAAACCGGAAACCTGAGCAGTGGGTGGGACCCCAGCCCCTCCTCTCCACACCCAGAGTAAGCATGTGCCCTGCACAGCCTGCCCCACATCCACCTCTTGGAATCTTAGCATGCCATGCTGTGCTTGCTTAATGTCCCTCCACCACCTGGACAGGCAGCTGGCACATGGCAGACGCTAGAGACGTCCTTGCTGCATGAACGACTGGGCCTCAGTCAGGCGGGCATGCGGGGCCCTGGGGGGTGAGGCCCACCACACAGCTGGGCCCGCACCACAGGGCCTGCCTCTCTGCCTGCACTTGGAGAAGGTGTGTAGCATCCTGCCTTTTGTGAAGTTGGCTATAGTGGATAGAGTTCGACTCTTCTGCTGTTTTCACTTGTTTAAAATATTCCTGCTACAATGGAGAGCTGGCAACTGTGGATTCCCCAACTTTTTGAAGCCCTAAAACCCGAGTACTGGTGGTCATGTGTGTCCACACCAGAGAGGCCCACGGTGTGCTGTCCACCTGCCGTCTTCTCCAAGTCCTCAAATGCCAGCTGGCTAACCTGAAGGTAGATGGATGGGTTCCTGCTGGATTAAAAACTAAAAGCCTGCTATTTTTGTATAACAAATGCTTAAAGCCATATTGGAATATTAAGTAGGTTGCAGCAAGAGGCCAGTCCTCAGGGCTGGGATGTCCACGAGGAGAGGGGATGCCTGGCCGGGCTGCTTCCTGCCACTGGCATGGACGCTCACTGAAAGGCAAGACCTTGTCCCTTCTGCCCTGGCTGCAGGGCCGGGCCCCAGAGAGGCCTCTCTCAGGAGCCATGTGGAGACACGTCTCTGTTTAAGCAGAGGGATGGCCGGGAATGCGCTGTCCTTTCTGACGACGCTCTCTACAGCTGTGCCTGGTAGGCAGGCCCTCCTCTCCTGAGCTCTGCGCTCGCCACCGCCAGGCCCTGCAGAGCAGTGGTATGTCTGTCGTCATGGAAACAATGGCCAAAGCCACAGATTCAACCATGCCAGTCACAGCAGGACTTGGGGACACGTGACGTCCTCTGCAGCAACATTAGCCATCATCAGAGTGTTATGGGGGCTCAGGGGAGCTCCAAGCCGTCAACACAAGTGGGCTCGGGAAATTTTTGCCTGCCCCGGCCCCCAGCCACGTCCTGTGTGGGCTCTCTACCTCTTGTTTGTCTTGCTTCTTTAATTTTTAAAGGGGCATCAGGCAGACTTGCCCCCTAACTGCCTGACCAGGGTCAGAGAAAACAGTGCTGCCCCAGGAGACCATTTCTGAAGGTCACTGAAGAGCAAAGAACTGAGGGTTCAAGCATAGCTGCTACGGGGAGTGCCTCGGGGGGTGGGCAGACTTGACTCTGTCTCAGCTGTGTGACTTTGGGCAAGTTGCATGCCTTCCCTGAGCTTCAGTCTTGTCTAAAGAAAGAACAGAGACAGGTAAGGGTCCGAAGAGCGACTGCTTCTGCAGCCCTCACATGGTCCTGCGCACCACACCTGCTCAGTGACCGAGCGGCAGCTGCCCCTTGCAGGAGCCACTCCTTTACTAAGAGGAAGTGGTCTCTCCAGTAAGCTGTAAAGGCCTTCCACCTCCCAGTTTGTGGCCCAGGACACAGAGGCCGGCCTTGGCCCAGTCCTTCGAACCCACAGGAAGCCCGGGCTCCTCTGGCAGCCCGCTGTAGGAAGGACTGGTTGAGAGGAGCACCACAGGTAAGAACCGGCAAGCTCAGCCTCAGCCAGGCAGAGGGAAGGACTCTGCAGGGTCGAGAGCGCGGCGGGATGCGGGCCGCAGCCGGGTCACACTGACAGCTGGGGAGCCTCGTCTGGCTTGGAAAGATGCCCCCCAAGCAGCTCAGCGCCCACTCCCCTGGCTGGGTCCCCACTAACCTGCTTGGCGGACAGGGCCACTGTCTGTGCTTCCTCCAAAGCCCAACTTGTCACAGAAGGGGGGCGCCCAGTGGGCTTCACAGTGGCAGTTCCTCCTGTTGTTACACACCTTTCAGGGAGGCAGGGTGGGGACACCAAGGGGGACAGAGCATTAGGGCACAATCCTCAATCCTCAAGGGAGACAGAGCATTAGGGCACAATCCTCAATCCTCAAGGGAGACAGAGCATTAGGGCACAACCCTCCACGGGAGCACCAAAGTGAAGCAAAGGCCCTGTGGCCAGAGCTCCCGCTTGCACCCGTAGAGCCAGATGAGAGAGTCAGTGTGAGAAGAAACCCCAAACACAGCGCCACACAGTGAGACCAGCGCCTGAGGCTGCAGACGTAACACCTGGTAGCAGGTGCTCACTGAGCGGCGGGGATTGGGACTCACCTGCCCCCTCCACCCCTTCCTTCCTCAATCTCCATGTCCCTCTCTACAAACCCAGGAAGCCCTCTCTACCTGACCAGGATGAGACACCCTCTCCGTGGTGAGGAGGGACCCTGCTCCGGGATGCAGAATCCCAGTCCTCAGCACCATGGGCTTGGCCACCTCAGGAGCTAGGTGACCGGCGCCCACAGCAGGCCTGCAGCCAGGCCCCCTGTTTCCTGATGCCCTCTTGGCCAGCTCCAACATTCCATGCCTGAAATGCCCACGTGCCTGACCTGGGTCAGGGGACTGAATCTGCAAGTGACTGTTCCCTGGTTCCCGGTCCTGCATGGTGGGCACAGGCAACAGAGAACTGTGTCCTCGTCAAGTGAGAGGATAGCTCTGGTGCGAAAGGAAAGGGCCCCAGGCAGCAGGCAGAGGGGGCTTTGCTCTCTCCCTGGGCCCTGCACACGTCACCTGCCCTGGAGGCCAAAGCCCTCTGTGGCCCAACCAGCGTGGTTCACCTGTTTACGAAGGGTGACTGAGGGTGATCTGTTGTATCTGTTATTGTCATATGTGGAAGTTACTGAACTGCCGTGGGAACCAACCAGTGGAATGTGAGCGTGAAAGGGCATTGTTTCTGGGAAAATGAGGTTGCCTGCTTTGGGTACAAATTTATGACAGATTTGGAATGGGTGGGACAGCTGCAAACCGACCAGGAAAGCTCCACAGGACAGAGGGCGCTGCGCCAGATCACTGCTGAGCGTCCAGGTCCCCTCCACTTAGAGAAACAAACTGTCCGTCGGGGGTGACAGGCTCCACACGCTTTGTACAAGGAAGCCCGTGAGGCTCCGGTCAGCACTGCCATCCCCAAAGCCTGAGCCCCACATAGCAGTACTGCTGGAGGGGGGCCCAACACACACTTCCGGATTTTAAGGCAAAACCAAAGCTGAGCCCGTGTCTCATTTGTGAGCTTTCCCTGCTTCCACTGACTTTGTTGTTGTTGACGGATCAACCATCCGCCCCGCTCGCTTCAAATAAGACCGAATCATGACAGCCTGCGCTGAGTTGGAAAGTACATTTCTATGAAGCTACAACGGAGCAGAACTCATTACTGAGCGGCACAGTCTAGGCCAAATGAGTGTCTCGCCTCTTTTCTCAAGAATGTGGCCGCTGACGTATCCCCCCGACGCCTGTCCTAGGATTCAGGCGGGGTCCTTGCCCACACCGTCCTGCTCAGGCGCCCATCCTCAGCTGCAGTCGTGGGCCATTTCTGCAGCGTGTGGTGGGGACTGCAGCCTGCACAGCCCACTTGGAGGGGCTGCGGCGCCTGGTCTCACCAGGGTCGGACTGCGGTAAAGTTGTCACT
Source organism: Manis javanica (assembly GCF_040802235.1). NCBI lineage: Eukaryota > Metazoa > Chordata > Mammalia > Pholidota > Manidae > Manis > Manis javanica. The sequence continues at coordinate 5,942,344 of NC_133162.1, read as the reverse complement.
GAAGTCGTGCTCCACCTACCCAGAAAATGGGGGCCTTTCCTCTCCAATGTGGGGATGGGACCCCAGGGATGTTGAACAGTGAGGAGGTCAAGGTCCCCAACCCAGCACTACCACCAGCTGTTTTGTAACCTTGGACATGTCACTACGTCCACTTGGGCCTTGGTTGCTTCATCAGCAAGATTATAAAGCTGCACTAGGTTGTCTCCTACAGCCATTAGAAGGAAATCTATGACCCAATGTTGACATAAAAAGACTCCATTTTATATTGACAGTCAGCTCCACTCACCACCAAGAAACCCCTCTGAGGTGGTGCTGCAATCCTTTATGGGGGCAGCACAATAGTAATTCTATGAAAATCCCCATAATCCTATATTAGAATCATTGGCGAGTGTCTGCAAACTGTAAAAATAGAATTTGGAGCATGACATCTGTATAAAAGGTTTCAGAAAAACAAATGAACCACTGGCAGGGCTAATCAAGATTAATATGATTCCATTGGAAATAATTAAGCCCATCAGGGAAAATAAATTATGTTTTAAACAATGAGAGTCCTCTTCTCAGCCTTCTTTAGTTGAAACCCATTGTATGTGATTTCAAGACCATGTGCTCAGTATGTTCTGTCTTGCTTTAATTCCGTTTGGAAGTGTTTCGGTTCAGACACCCGTTCTGAATCTTGGTGGGAAGAAGAACAGCCCTTTTTGAAATGTTAATGCAAAACTCTTTAAGAAGGAAGGTCGGTCTTAAAATTAAATTGAAGATGACAAAGCCCTTTGAAAAAAAAAATCACAGAATGTTAATTTACAAGATAATTCTTGCTCGATTTGATTTTCTTTGTTAAATAAAAATCACATTTCTTATGCTACTTACAGGTCAAAGAAAAGTACTGCCTTTAGAAGAAACTGTTGAGGAGACTGCTGTATTTTAAAAACCTGATGGATTGCAAAACCCTTTGCAAATGAATTATTTAGTGCTGAGCTTACTCTGGGCCGGCTATAAAAACGCAGCTCTGCCTACTTACCCCTCTGCCGTGGCACCGCCTGGCACACTCGTGAACACCGAAGACACTTATATTTTGACATTGACGATTGAGGCAGATCTGGAGGAGGAAGAAAATACAGCAAACATCTCAGAACTTCTACAACCCATGCACACGGGGCATCTGTGTATTTAAATAGAAAAGGAAGGCTTGAGGAAGACTATCTTCTTTCAGTTAATATGGACGCAGCATCACGATGCAGTTTTCACCTGACTCCCATGTGGGTCCTGACACCTGCCTCCCAGCTCGGTGCTTTTAAAGGCTCAGATCAAGGTGAACACCGTTGAATTCTTTTATACTTGATGGCATTTTATATGGTTTCAGTCAATCCTGAAATTACGGTAACTGATTTTCTCATGATTTTTGTTCAGAGCTTACAATGAAATCCACTTATTGCAGCATTTTCCCCCCTCCATTAAAAGATAGAGGGGAGGCTGAAATGGACTAATCCTTAACCTGGGGCCTGCACAGACTCAGCGGCTCCAAGGTCGAAGGTCCAAAAATCTTTTAAAGGAGATATTGAAATATGGGAACTTTTCCAAAATACTGACTGACCAGTACTATCATCGATAACATAAACCATCAGCAGAAATGCTCAGCAGAGGAAAACAGACAGTTGCCTTGTGTTTCTCAAGACTTTGCAAGGGCAGTAATTTGCTAAATGATACTGGGCTGGTTTCTCTCTTGCAGAGAAATTTAGTCATATTTTAAAGGGGCGTGATATACTCCAGACTCAAGAGATCAGGCCCTTTATCTCCCACAAGATGTTACAAATTAGCGGAGTCAAAGGAAGAAAAGTCTAATTTTTAGACTGCAGAAACATTTTTAATCACGTAGAACCTTCCTAGGGGAAGTTCGCCATCTGACCTCAACAGCCTGTGTAAGGAGCTATGGATGCCCTTTGAGAGAGTGCTGGCCCAAGCTGCTCTGCCGGAAGGTGGGCAAGTTGGCCAAGGGGGCGGCCGCGTTCCAGCTGATAAAAGGAATTGTCTGGGATTACAATGAACACAGCCTGGCTGTGCATAGGTGCTGTTCTCCCCTCAATCCATGGGCAGTGCTGAAGATGGAACTTCCAAAGAACTAGTGTTCTGCAGAAACAGGGATCAAAGCCCATTTAATCTTGCACAAGGAGGAAAAAACCCACTGAAAAAGCCCTTGGAACGTCAGCATTCGGATGCACCTGGCCTTGGCTGTTTAGACTGCAGTTTAAAATACGGGTGTCACACTAATATCAAGGCCTGGATATCAGCTAATGAGAAAGGTCAGGGAGACACCCAGAATGTATAACACGTTTCTTGTATCTTCCTATTTCCTTAAGGATAAAGCATTTGTGGCTCAGGGTGTCTGGGCGAAAAGTGAGGGCAGACAGACAGTTCCTGCCCTGGGGACTCTGCTAAAGGAACTAAGTCTCTGTCTTTCCTTCCTGCTCTGTGGCCTCCATGCTAGCGAGTGATTTTGTAATCATTTTAAAAATTAGGTCCTAAAAAAAAGCATGTGGGGGTTGATTTGTCTTCTTTCTTAAAACATTTTATTAAACTGTTGTCATTTAGTCTGACAAGAAAGTTTGGTAAGAAAAATCAATGTGGCAGAATGTGAAAATCTCAATTTCTTTGTTCATTTTTTATTTCATTTCTAAACCTCCAAATATCTCAGTCTACTTTTCCCCCAGTGTCCAGAAGAACTCCCCTCTGGTTTTAAGCTCATTCCACCTCTTCCCCTCTCCTATTCTCTCTGAAAATACATCTGATTTCCCATTCTGTCTGGGTGAGAGCAAGGCCCCCATGTGCCGAAACCCAAGGCCGCATTTCCAGCAATGCGCTGCCGTGGTTCCTGCGAAAGTAACGTCCTGGCTGGAAACCCTCATGACACCCAAGGTGCAGAAGTGACTTACCAACACTAAAGGCCAAGCAAACAAGCTTGATTTTCCAAAATCTCCATCTAAGTGCTTGGGCCAGGATCTAGGATTTATTGACTTTTTCCTCTAGGTGCAAAGAACTGGATTCCAGGTACAACGTTCTCAGAAGCAGATTTAAGAAAATAAACCTTGTAATTCAGTTCTTGGACATTTCTCAATGGGCCCCCTTCCAGACTTATATTTACGATACAAGTGAGCATTTGGGTCTTACTTTTCCATCTGCACACTTTGTGCCAGCGAGCACAAGCCCTGGGTCTGGCATGTCATCACCCAAGTACACATGGGTTCCACGGCACAGAATCCGACCTCCTTCCTGAAGTGGGATATTCGTTTCTATGGAAACAGCATTGGTACCAATGACTGGCCGGCTGGCACCTCCTTGACACTGGATTTTTCCACACTTAGCATCCCTGGAAGGGAAAGAATAAAGAATCTCCAAAGAGGGAAGGTTTGGAAGCAGCCCTAAGTGACGTGGGAAGTTCAAAGCGATGGTGTGGTCTGCGTGCAGATGCCATACCTCAGCTCACATTTGGCAAAGGAACTCTTGGAGTCTTTGCCACAGTTGCCATAAGGGTCACCTGCAGAGTTGACTCTCTCGAAGCAGATCCCCGGGGCAGGTTTAGCACCTGAAACAGAGGCAAACAGCACTGTCACCTCCTGCAGGTATTTTTATTTTTAATATTTTTCTTTGACTAGCACTTAGCTTGCAGGTTAAGGGGAGATGTGTTCTGGATCCAGAGAAAGCACACCTGGTCGTCTTGGCTGACTCCGGATACAAGCTGGCCAGCAGGATGAAGCCTAGCATCTTCTCCTGACTCAGCCCTGAGCAGGCATGCATTTCCTAGCCCACTCCTCTTTGGGGCTGCTATCTGGGCCCAGGGCACATGCAGCCTCTCAGGAGATGAGGCCTGGCTGCGAGATCAGATGCGATTCAACACGGAAAGGAGGAGGCTGGCTGGCTGCGGGGGAAGGGGAAGCATGCTCTCTGTAACATCCCACACAATTCCGGTGAGAAAATGCAAGCTGAAGCAGGCTCCCAGGAACCCTGATGACTAACGTGGGGGAGCAACAAAAGAGAGAGGGATGTGGCGGGAGAGAGAAAAGGTGCAGTGCAAGGACTTAGATGGCATTCTCAGCCCCAGAAAGCTCGCTATAGGAGCAAGCCCTGATTTCCATTAATGCCTATGTCTGCAAGGCAGAGGTTCCTCTGAGAGGTCACAGAGACAGAGAACCTGGCAGCCATTTTGCACAGCACAAAAAGGCCCAGTAGAGAGGGATGTGGGAGCCAGAGAGCTCAGGAAATGGCCATTTTTAGCACGTCTTCAGACCAAGGAGAGAACATACACTTGCTGTTTGTGTTGCCAAAGCTTTGGAGGGCTCTCCAATCCTATGCATGGTGTTACGTGTTGAAGACTATATGAGAAATTCATGAGACTACATACCCTGTGGTGTGACCTTGGCCCGCTTTCTCTTGCGCATCGATGTCCTGTCTGGGTGGTCTTCTCATATCACCTCCACTGCCAAGATGCTAACTTCCCAGAGCCCAGCCCTGTCCCTTTCCTTCTCTGTGCCCAACTCCTGTGAGGTTCCATTCTCCTTCCAAGGTGACAACTGACTTCTCTAAGATACCAGTCTAAGGATGGGCAAGGCTCCCCTTCTCCCAGGGATCAGAAGATGTTCTTATTGACTAAAAACACCCATTTTTCTTCGGTCCGATTCCTTTTCATCAGCTGTGAGCAGACATGCTCAGTATCTCATTTAAACCAAACCAAAACAAGACAAATCAAATAACACCCTTGCAACAGGTGAGATCAGGAATGGATTCAGCAGCCGACCTCTGCAGTCAGCTACTCCAGACCCCAGGTTACTTTCCCATTCTTTGGTTTTTAAGCCTTTTTAGGGCAGCTTCCCCAAGCTCCGTTTTAAGGGCGTAACTCCAAACTGGATGACTTCTCTGTCAGAAAAAGGCGAGGTCGCTGGCTCGTCAGCATCGCCTTCCTTTTCTTTTACCCCAGATTCTCACTGTTGCTCACAGTGCCGTCACACCACTTACACACTCAGCTTCTGCCAGTGGGGGATCTGTTCCTTCCACACTCGGCTCTCTTATTCTTTCCCATGTGCCTAGTGGAGTGGGGGAGGGAGAAGAGGAGCGCGAGTCTCGGTGTTCAGCCTGAACTTCATACCTAAACTGATCCTCTTTGATGGTACTTTGGTCGGTTGATCAGTGGATCCAGTTGATCAAAGTGGTTTGGAAAAACTGGCATCTAGAACCACTCAGTGGCTGTCCACATGTCTGGATGGGCCCCTGTGTACTTACTGCTTGTCTGTCTGACTTTGTTTCTCCTTCCTTTCTTCCACCTACCCGTCCATCTATCTGTCCACCCATCCACCCAACCACCCTTCCACCCGTCCATCCATCCATCCCTCCATCTGTCCTCCCACCGTGTTGCAGACTTTGAAGACACACGCAGATTTATCCCACTTACTCTCTGCCAGGTACTGGGGAGACCAATTTGGATAAAACTCCTGTTTGCTTTAAAATTGCAAGGAGAAACAGAGACAAATGACGGTGTCCTCTGAAGCCCAGGGGTGGGGGGTGCTATAAAGGGACCGACAGAGCAAGGAGCCCTGGGGGCTCCTGTCTTCAGCAGGGGATGCAGGGAAAAGCTCTTAGAGGAGGGGCCAGGGCCTGAGTCCCACCCCTTAATCCTACCAGAGATCCTGTAAGGTAGGTCTCATTATCCCATTTCATGGACAAGAACTCTAGGACTTAAGAGGGTAAATATGCCGCTTAAAGCCACCTAGTTACCACGGGCAAGACCACCTGCAGGGGAAGCCCAGGCTGGCCTGGCCAGTGCTCCCGTGTTTGTCCAGGCCTCGCACGTGCTGGCTCCTGAATGGGCCTCAGGGACAGAGAGCAGGGTGAGACCTGGCCTGCACTGGCCCCTGCTGAGCAGGAAGGCCGGCCGGCGTGCAGGCCCACGAGGTCCGCCCCGAGTACAGGCAACAGCCACGACAATCCCCAGCAGGCAGCAGGTGATCCCGAGCTTAGGTAGATGGGGACGTGGTGTTCTTGCTGCCCACTGGAGGGCTGAGAAAACGACGTAATGATAAAATGGCTTCACTCCTTCTTTCTCTAGTTCATAAAGCCAGGATGAAGGAAGAGCAGCAGTTTCTAGAGGATTCTAAGCTCCTGGACCTGTGGGTGGAGTAGGCACCACCCTGCCATTGCTTCTTTGATGCTACACAGGGCCTGTCACTCTTACTGTTATTAAGCGATTTACCTCCTGGGCACTTAAACACATTATGCCCCAGTTCAAATGTGTTCACTGATACATTTGCTTTCCTTATAGGGAACTATAAAGAGGGGTTTCTGAGTAGTTTCAGACGTGAGCTTGCAAATAGCTCAAAGGCAGGATCAGACAAGGTGGACTGGGTGTGCAGAAGGGTAAGAACAAATGGGGGGCAGGGAGAGAAAGAGACTGGCTTCGGCAGGATTTAAAACAAAGGGGGAGCCTGCTGTATGACCACCAAATAAAGGCGCTAAAATATGATGGGTAAGCAAGCAAAGGGATACAAACAGTATTTACACAAGCATCAAAGATCCCAAAAAACAAATGCTGGATAACTGCTTAGGAATCCAGGTTGGAACACAAAACTGGGCCTGGTCTTCCAGGTCAGGGTGTGCATGGGACTTTAAATGCTGTAAATGCCAATGGCGCAGCATGACTTAGAAAACTGGGTGCATGTACAATGCAATGACTTGTAAAGTCACTAGAGGTTATAACACAGTATTTGTGTTTCCTGATAACTCTGAAGCACTGTGCATGCCCCAGAAGGCCCCCACCACATTAAGGAGAGCTGCCATTTTTTTGAGAAAATCCCACAGAAAGCTTGATAGCCAATTTGAAGATGTCAATTTTTAGCAATGTGGATGACCTAGTTAAGTATTTTACAATATGTTGTCAATTAACAAGGTCAAGAAACATTGAAAAGCCATGTTTTCATTAAGAACTTAAAGAGAAACTTTCCCATATCATGAAATAATATTATTCAGCTTCTTTACATTTCTCTTCAGTCTCAAGTCTTTGGTCAGCTGATCTTTGATAAAGGCACCAAGAATATGTTATGGGGAAAGGATAGTCTCTTCAATCAATGGTGCCAGGAAACCTGAAGAAAGAAATCAGACCCTTACCGTATACCACATGCTAACTCAAAATGGAGTAACAACTTAAATGTAAGACCTGAAACCGCAACATTCTAAGACAAAAACACAGGGAAAAAGCTCCTTGTCATTGGCCTTGGCAATGACTTCTTGAATACGACACCAAAACAGCCCAGGCAACACAAACATAGACTAGTGGGACGAGGTCAAATTAAAAGGCTTCTGCACAGCAAAGGGAAAAACCAACAAAATGAAAGGCAACCTACAGAATGGGGGAAAATATTTGTAAACCATACATGGAAGATAAAGGGTTAGTACCCAAATATATAGGGAATGTCTATAAGTCCATAGCAAAAAAATCCAAATAATTAGATCAAAAAAAAATGGGCAAGTAGACATGTTGGACATTTATAAATGGCCAACAGGTATATGAAAAGATGTCCAGTATGGGTAGTCATCAGGGAAATGCAAATGGGATGTCACCTCACACCATTTAGGATGACTATTATCAAAATAAGGAAAGATAAATGTTGGTGAGGATGTGGAGAAAAGGGAGCCCTTGTACATTGTTGGTGGGAACATAAACTGACACAGTCATTGCAGAATACAGTATAAAGTTTCCTCAAAAAATTAAAACAGAACCACCATATGATGTAGCAATTCCACTTCTGGGTATATATCCAAAGGAATTGAAATCAGGATCTCAAAGAGATCTCTATGCCCCACATTCACTGCAGCATTATCACAATAGCCAAGATATGGAGGCGACCTAAATGTCCACTGACGGATGAAAGGCTAAGTAATGTAGTGTGTGTGCACACTAATACACATATACACACGTGCACACACAACTGATATAATAAAATATATATAATATATAACTGAATATTATTCAGCCTTAAATAAGAAGAAAAGCCTGCCATTTACAATAACACAGATGAACCTAGAGGACATTTTGCTAAGGGAAATAAGTCAGACCCAGAAAGACAATACTGCACGGTCTCACTTGCAGGTGGGACCTAAAGAAGCTGACCTCACAGAAGTGGGGAGCAGAGTGGTGGCTGCCAGGGGCTGGGGGAAAGAGGAGGTGGGAGGCCATCAGTCAGAGAGTACAAAGTCTCAGTTATGCAAAGTGACTAAGCCCTAGACCGCTAGTGTACAGCATGGTGCCTATAGCCAATAATAATGTATTGGACACTTAAAATTTTTCTAAGAGGGTAGATCTTATGGTAAGTGTTATTATCTCTCTCTCTCTCTCACACACACACACACACAAATAAGAATAAAGAGGGTGGGAGGAATCTTTTGGAGGTGATGCATATATTTATAGCACAGAATGTGGTAGTTCCATGGGTATATACTTATCTCCAAACCCATCAAGTTGTATACATTAAATATGTACAGCTTTTCTATGTCAGTCATACCTCAGGAAAGTGGTTAAAAAAGTCTGTTTTCTACAGCACATCTTCTGCATTTCTAGCTTGTTTTGATGCTGACCTTTTTATTCGGTTGAGATGCTGTCACTGAAAATCTTATTTTCAGGCACAAGTACCCACTCGTCCAACACTGAATCTTTCTACTTTTTTTTATCTGCTCAGTGGGTGTATATTCATGATCTCCAGAACCTAATCACCCATCCTGTTGCTTTTCAAAGTGATCTTTTAAAAGCTCTTTTACCAGAATAAAAACAGTGGAGGCACGAAGTCACACCCTGTGGGTAGTTAAACACGTGATGAGTGTCTTCTAATTTTTAAACCCAGTTTTGTCCGCCAACCTTAGTGAGCCTTGTGAACCAGCACCGACAGGTCATGAGGTCCACTGTGCCTCCCCGACTGGGCTGTGATGTTCAAAAGATGCAACTGAGAGATTAAGAGGCTGGTAGCAAACCATTCTTTCTGATGGATAATTTTGGGGGGGAAGCCATGTTTTATATTGGGGCACGTGTGGGGGGTCTAAGTAAAACAACAATGAATGTTTTCCAAGTCTCAGTTGCTTTTGGAAGGGCTCCTTCCACTTAACCTCTGTGATTGGTGGCCGGGCTGCTGAGTTGGAAGAGCAAGGGCCTGGGACTCAGAGTACTGTGGGCTGATCGGGTGTCAGCCCTGCACACCACGAGACCCTGGTGAAGTTACCTAAGCTCTGGAGACTCTGTTCCCTCATTTGTAAAATGGGGACAAGGACATCCCCTGACACCAAGGGGCTGTGACACTCAGTGAGTCTGTGACACATGGCAGGCTCTCGGTAGAAAGGAGTGCCGGCAGTCAGGGGATGGCTTGGCTCCTGGGCATCAAGAGTGGGAGCGGGTGTGAGGGTGAAGAGAGCTCCTTGTACCTGACCTTGTTTACAACATTTACAAGTATTTGTAGTAGATAGTGATGGTGTCAATAGGGGCTTGACACCTGCCTCCTTCACATATGGTTGTTCCCGGTGCCTAGCACATGGTAGGAACCAGTGAAGATTGTTGAACGACTGGATGAATAATTCCCGACCCATCTTGGGAAATGAGGGGGAAGAAAGAGAATTTCCTCATCTGAAACCCATGGAGGTTTTATACCTATTTTGCATATTAAATAAAAACTATGTTTATAGCCCCAGGATTTCCAGCTCCGGCATCCCTCTCCTACTTGTTTAGGTGAGTGAGGCTTCCCATTGCCCCAGGGTCCTTTGCTTGTTCCAGGAACCCTCCCAGCTCTGGGCCGGGCCTCCAGAATCTCACCTCACTACCCAGGTGCTGAGTGCCATTGTGAAAGAGGTGGCAGGGACCTCAAGAGAAGATACTTGAGTCTGACTCCTTTCTTTCCCATTGAACCCTGGGGACAAAGGCTGTCTTCCATGTAATTCCTTTCTTTGCCTTAAACAAACCAACACAGGCACTTTGAACTAATGGCAAATGTTAGATCATCAACATGCCATCTGTCAGTTACTCCCACTATTAGGCATTGTGCTGGATACACCACACGATATCTTTAATTCTTAGAACCACCCTACATATCCCATTTCACAGATTTAAACACCAGGGCTCAGTGTTCAGGCAACTTGTTGAAGATTGCAATAGGACTAAGTGGTAAAGTTGGGTTTGACGCACAGCTCTAAAGCCCAAGTTCATGATCTTTCTATCCAGCTTCAATCCTGTGCTGCCCCCCTCTGAGAAGCCACTGAATTGGCAACAGACTCCTGACCCTGCCATTCCTTTTTCTCCAGAATTACCAGTAGATTCCTGGAATCCACCTGCTCCTGGGCTGGCTCGCCCTCCACCAAACCCTCTTCCAGAGACCAGCTTGGTGGGCTGCAGAAGTGGCCGCCCCATGCTTATTTCTCAGGTGCTGAACCAAAATGGATGATATGCCCGCGAATCTGAGCACACCTAGTGGGGTCTTCTTCCAAGAGGGGGCAGTGGAGAGAGCAGTCCACACGGTGATTTAGTGCTGAGCTTACTCTGGGCCGGCTATAAAAACGCAGCTCCGTCTGCTTACCCCTCTGCCGTGGAGAGGGTAATGGTCTGCAAATGTATACCTAAAAAGTATACCTATTTAGAGATGAAAAATTCCATCAATTCACTTTTGTTGATTCTCCACTGATTCAGAAAAGAAATGAAAAAGTCTGAATGTAATAACTTGGAAAACAATGTGGGGAGAAGTCAGTCCACAATGAAACAAAGCTGGGTGGGGTCTGCCTAGTAAAACTCACTCCACTCTGGTATTAATTTGCTCAGTGGCTAGAACAACACAGAGTTCTAGATGTTAACTTTCTGTCTCCCTCAGGAAACCAGTAACTGTCTATATCGAAGAGTTTTATTCGTTTCAGCTCTCAGCCAAGACTCGAGGGAACAAGAGATGCCAGGTCACCCTGTACAGTTGATGTATAGGCGGGATGTGTCATCAGTGGCACATGGCAATGACCTGGCTGGACGCAATATGGCAAAGAAGACTCACATTTGGAAGAGAAATAGGTCCTGATTTCATCAGCTACATAAACTTGGGGTTGGGATAGGTGGATTCCTCCCTGTGAAGTCAGAGACCGGAATGCATACCCACTCCCTTGCCACGTATTTTCTTTATCTGGAGAATCAAGGGAAAGCGCACTATGGCGGTAATTCACAGTCGGCCTTGGCAGACAGGATCTCCTGCACCCTCAGCCCTCGAGCACTTGGGGACTGACACCTTCCGTCAATACCCTGAAGCTGCTGAGGCTTTAATCTGCAGGGCGGGGAAGGTGAGGGGCAGAAGGCGGAAGGACGGGGCAGCACTGTTTGCAATGCTTGTTCTCATCAGCCGGAAATATTCCTCCCTCAGAGTATCTGTGTTGGGATGGGAAGTCTTGCATGAGAAACATGGATGTTTAAAGGCTAACAGGCTGTAAATGAAGGAAACTTACTTTAGAAGCATATAAGCTGTTGAGACTTGATCCCCATCACCACTTGCCCTGCTGTTCTTCCCCGCCACCCCAATGTCAGGCTGCAGCTGGGTGCCACACAGCAAGCTCCCAGCTGGAGGTCGGGTGCCACCCCTTGGGTACTCCCAACCGCAGGCTGGCCATGCCCCTCCTGGGCTGATGCCCCATTACAGGACAGCGTGTGCAGGAGGAGGGGTTTCCTCCGGTGGTTTGGAGCAGCATCGGGGGTTTGTGGGGAGTGACAGAGACATGGGGTGGTTTGCCTCTCTAACACCTCTTCTGCACCCCCCTTTCTAGGAGCAACACCCTTTTTCTCATGGGAAATCCATTTGTATGGTCCGGGGTGGGGGGGCAACTTTCCCACGCAATGCCAAAGGGATGAGCTTAAGATTCAAGCATGGCCACTCAAGTGCTCTGGGGACCCAGTCTCACAGTCCCCAGTGGATGCAGGACCACGGCTGCTCAGGTGTGTCCGCATAGACCCTGCCTGCAGGAGCCAGCTGGGTGAGGGTCCTGGGCTGCTGTGCCGACGGACCCCAGTGACCGTGTCCTGCGAGGCCTTCCTCCGCTCATCCGTCCTGCAGGGATGTGCCCTCCCTGCATGTGTGACACTTGCGTTTGCCTCATGATACCCGAGGCTGCTGCCTCATGGGACCACCCCACAGACGGGGGGGTGGGGGAGCCTCCGGCCTGCAGAGCTGGTGTGCTCCAGGAATGAATGAATGAAAAGCCGCAGGGAAAGCAATTTGAGGGAAAACCATCTGGTCTCAGATGCCCTCCCCAGGAGTCAATTGTGACTCCTGTGGAACAAAGCATCTTGGGTAAATGAATATTGTTTCCCAGTTTTTCTTTTCTGTGTGTCTGGATTTTCACTTATTCATTTATAGCAAATGGAGCATTTCTGTGCTGTCTTATGAGAAAAGAAGACATACAGTCATGAAAAGATAGACATTTGACTTCCTGAGAAGAGAAACTGTCCTTCCCTCAAAGTTTAGGCCAAGTAAGAAACCTTATAAACAGGGAAAACCAGAAACGGGGCTCAAGGCTGACCTTGGGAGCAGATCCAACTCTTGCACTGAAAGGAAACATCATTCGGGGAAATGGACTGGAAGACACAGACGCAGAGGCAGCTTCCTGAGCGCCTGGCTGTCCGGAGCCCGCCGCGCCGGTGAGGGTAGTGGAGGAGGGACCAGCCAGGTGTGGCTTTTGTGCATCAGTGGCCATCTGGCATCTCTCGTAGAGACAGAATGGCTAATGCTTTAAAAAATATAAGTGGCTTTTATCCACACGTAAGATGGTATGAACTTCTAACCTGCTGCACTTAAAAATGTCTATCTTCATGTTTTCATGAAGATGAAAGACTTCATGTCTGTTTCTTGAAAAAAATGACAAGTGTTCTTATCACCATCTATTACAGCGATTTATAGCCTTTGAATGCTTGACAATGGAATACTTAGATGTTTTACCATTATCAAGATAAAATCTAGCCTTTCAGAGGGAATTTTAACATCATATTGTACTTTATAATTACATAGGAAATGGTGGATTTTAATTACCAGTCTTATCTTCAGAGTGATGTAACTTATATTTGTAATTGTAGTTTGGAAGTTTCCAATGTCATTATGTCTTTTGAAACAGAGATGATGATATCTCACATTAAGCCCACAATTTATTGGATCGAATTTTTCCCTTAAAATGGCTCTTAGGCAAGTGCATTTCTCTAGTTCAGCGTAACAGCTCCTCCCTCCGTGTCACTAATTCCCCTACCCGCTGTCACTAACACCCTCAGACAGAGGCATTTTTATAAACAACTGAAGGCTGTCTTGTTCTTCCCATATTTCTCCCTCTCTCTTCTCCAAATCAACTTTTGCATTCATTGGAAAATGAAGCTCAAGTGAACATATTTTATCATCTCCTTCTCACACAGTGGGACAAAAGGGAGACTTTCCCGACTCCTAAACAACATGACTCTTGGCAAAAACATCTCTGCTTCCCATCTGTAGCCACCAGAGTTGTAGATGATTAGTAAATGTACTGCCCCAGGTGTATCAAAATAAAGCAAACTCATTTAAACCAGCCTTGCAGATAAACACTGACTATTTACCAGCCCATAAAAATTGTCTGGCCAGCTCACCCTGTATAAATCAAATGGCACTATTTTCTGGTGAGAGAGAAAATGGATAAAACTAACATATTTCAGGACTTCCCTGATGCAGCTTGTTTGGGGCTCTAGCGTAGTTATCTGTAAGATTAATTTCCAAATAACGTTTTCGGTAACCATGCCAGTGGCTCAGATACACAACACTGGCAAAAGTAAATTTTCTGCCTGAAGAAAAACACCCAGCTGTTATTTCAGAAGGGATAAAGGTCATGTCACACTGACAGAAAATCTTTGTGGCTATTAAGCCTAAACCAGACAAAGAGCTAAATACAAGTTACATTTGCACTTCAGGTAACATTTATGTGTTTGACCTCAATGTATGAAGTCCGGAGAAACAAGATCTGTAGGAGAAAAGTCAGTGAGGAAAAAAATGAAACTCCTACAGCCAACAGGAACGTCATCAACAATAACAATTAGGAAAAGAAACAAATGAACCAAAACCCTGAAAGGTATTCTGAAAGTGTATTACTTTGCCAGTGAGGAATTGCAGGCATATGTTTTACATTTTCTATCATTTTATTTGTAGAAAGATTTGGAAGCAGGATTATTTTATTGAAATCTAATGCTGGCTTGAAAAAAGTCCGTTTCAAAAGGGAATAGTTAGCTGGAAGGAAGGGCTTCATCCGGTCAGTGTTTGGGTAGCCAGACCTGGAGAGTAAGTAATCAACTTCCCGGATATAACTGGAGAATTCTGGATGACTCAACAACTCGGCCCGGGTCCCAGGGGGGTGAGCCTGGGCCAGCGGAGCAAGGACCCGGTGACTCCTAGAGTTCGGAGTTACTGTGCTTTGCAAGGGGCCAAAAATGACTCCAAGGCAAACATGGTCCAGATCCCACAGCATTTGTTGACGGACGGGGAAATGAAATATGGCAAATGCATCCCTGATAATAAGTTTTCCTTTTCTGAATCATGAAACGCTAATTCAAGCCAACCACTGTAACATGGCTCTGAAATGCTCTCATCCCAGCGCATCTTGCTGGCTGGGAGCCTGTGGCCGAGGAAGCTACCTCCGCCCCGGGACTGTGATGGTCACATCCTGACTGTAGTCCGGGCCCAGGACTGTGGCAAGTGTGTCACTCTGGCAGTGTTGGGGCTCCTCAGTCAGCATCTTATAATAGCAGGGCATTGATGAATGCTTAATATATGGGAGAGTGGGTGAGGATCTCTACTCCCCAGGACTGGGCCCGCGCTCTAGACACGCAGAACTGTCTGCGGTTTGCTGGGTGAGCCCCGCTGTTCCTGCGTGCCTTGACCCCTGCTCGTCCATATGTAGGAATGACCTTTTCTCTCCCACCCCTGGGTAACAACTACTCCAGGGCAAGCTCACCTCCAAAGCCCTCCTGGTTGGCTCCCCACCCCCAGGCTGGGCCCTGTCTCTCTTCTGTGTCTCATCACATCACAGCCCTTACGCAGCCCCAGGACTTGAGAATCTTGCTCCCTAGTTTCTGAGCTTTCTACGAGTTCAGTTAGTTTACGGAGTTTAGATTTGCTAGGCGCCACCCATCTAGCATGCTGCTGCATAACGTAGATAATAAGCTATGTTAGAGGACAATAACGTGCTTCTACAGCGGGCATATGACTATCCCCATTTTACTGATGGGGCACAGAGGGCTGAGCAAGTTGCTGAAGGTCACCTTGCTAGTAGTGGCCTATGTAACCCTGCAGTAGGCAGAAAAACAGCCCCCCAAAGTGATCCCTATCGTAACCCTCGAACCTGTGGGTATGCTACTGTACATGGCAAAAGGGCTTTGGAGATGTGACTAAGTTAAGGATCTTGAGATGGGGAGATGCTCTTGGGTGGTCTGGGTGGATCCAGTATGATCACTGGGGCCCTTTCAAGAGGGAGGCAGCGGGGGTCAGTCAGAGAAGGAGAAGGGGCTGCAGAAGCAGAGGTCAGAGAGACCAAGACTAGGAGATGCATGTGGTGGGCCCTGAGTTGGAGGAAGGTGAGGCGGGGAGTGTAGGTGGCCTCTGAAAGCCGGAACAGACAAAGAAATGGGTGCTCCCTAAGCCTCCAAAAGGAACACTGCGCTGCCAGCATCTTGATTTTAGGACTTCTAACCCCAAAACTAGAAGATAATAAATCTGTGTTGTTGTAAGGCACTCAGCTTGTGGTAATCTGTTACAACACCCACAGGTAACTCATGCAGTGCCCGTGAACTAGACGGTGAGGCAGCCACCGGAAGGGGGTGGTCACAGGCCCCTCTCAGGAGCCCCTCGCACAGAGGGCCACAGCTGGTCCTTGCACACGTGCCCCTGCTCTCCTGAGGAAGTGTGTGTGGTGACTGGAAGTACTAAGGAGGGGTTGGCTAAGGCAACCTGAACCGAGGAAGTCATGAGGCTGAGGTGGGTCCATGCCCGCCTGATTCTAGGAATTCTGCACATCCCAGTGCCAGCAATGTCTAGTCCCTGTGCAGCTGCCATGGCCAGGAAGATGTCCCCCAGGCAGAGTGAGAGGGCAGGGGGAGAGGGGCAAGCCAGGAGCGCCAGGGAAGCAGCCCTGAGGGTGGTGCACGCCCCTGGGCAGCCGGGCCCTGGGCTCAGCCCTGGTCACAGGGGTGTTGAGAGGTCAAAGCAGGTAACTTCCTACTGCGCCTGCTCTTGAAAAGCTCGGTCCATGAGTCAGGCTGTCAGTCTGTCTGCCTGTCTGGCTCCATCTCTCTCTGGTCAGGCAGCCTGAGGAGGACTAATCTGATGAGATAATGAATACCAGCCTTGGTCACCATGAATCAAAGGCCTGCAGCCAGCTGAGTCACCCGGTGGCGGTGGCTCAAGGAGAGCTGTGCTGCTCCAGGGGACCTCGCCGTGGAAACGGACCCAGACCCGGCGTGAGAGCAGGGCCTCGAAGAGCATGTCGCACTCCAAGAGCTTCGAGTGCTGTGTGTGCTCCGGCCAAGGAATTCTCCTCGGAAGGGAGCGCTGCCATGTCCCCTGTAACTCAAGAAGCGGAGATTACTGTTTCCGGAGAAAGGCTGGGCAGGAGTGGCCACCGCGGATCTGTGAGGCCTTGAGGATTTGGCCAGCTGCGGCCGCCACTGTCCCAGAGTGACCTCACTTGGCCAAAAGGTGTCGGAAGCCAGGACGGCACTCAGAGTCCCCCCAGCAGTGTGACAGGCACGCTGCGACTCCTGCCCTGGGCTTCTCACTGCTAAGTGCCCACCCGAGGCGAGACGAGAGCCCCACCCTTGCCTGTGGGCCCTCCTGGGCTAGCAGGCCAGGGGGCCCGGCTGAGGGCTGGTCTGGGTCCAGAGATGAAGCCGCAGGTCCCAGGCACCACAGGCCCCCTGCTCTGCCGGCCTCAGTGCCCAGCGAAGCCTGAGGAGGTGGCACCATCCCCACAGGGTGTGGTGGGCAGTGGCCATCTTGGCCCCCTGCTGCGCCCCTGCCATTCCTCCTCCTCCCTCAGGAAGTGCCCCGTGTGGACGGCTGTCTCTGGCTGGCAGGGATGGGGGGCCCCCATGACAGGACCAGCCCAACACATGCCTGCCTTGCTCCGCACGCTGGGGTCACTGCTTTCACATCACACCCCAAACCCGAGCTCTGATGGTGAGTCACCACTTTCTCATTACCCCTAAAACCAAAGCCCCCCAGGGAATGGCTGACAAGGGTCCACAACCAGTGTCCGTCCCTACTAGAGCTTGCCTGACTCTCTGCCTGGCCAGCCACTGCGGGGTCACCCCTGCAGCCAGCAGGACGACAAGGCAGTACCCTCCGTGGGTTCGCTGCCTGAGTCCTGGGGCCAGAGCAGCAGCCATAGGGGTGCCGAGCCCACAGGGCCCTGGGAGCTCTGGCCCCAGAGGGTGGGCATTGGGGAGACACCCACCGGGGCCTGGACCCTCCCTCTTTTCATCCAATCACCTCTTTAATTTTAGAGCTTCTGTGGCTGTCTGGGGCGACTGCACAGCGTGGGAGTTAGGCATGGGCTTTGGGTCACAATGTCTTGGGTTCAAATCCCGGCCTACAACCTTGGGAAAATGACTTCAGGTCTCTGAGTTTGAGCTTCACCTTCTGTAAAACCATAGTCATTGTCCCTAGCCTAGGGTCCCTGGAGGGTGAGAAGGACAGTGCTACCAAATACCTGGCCCTGTGTCCCCGCCACAGGCAGCCTCTAACCTGGCCACCACAGCTGTCGCTCGAGGCCACCTTCCCATCAGGGAGCCCCTTGGGGACGCACAGGTCCCTCACTCTGCCTTCACACCCACACGGGCATACAAGATCCACAAACACCTGTGCCCCTGCTCTTTCTCTGAGCTCTGGGTCCAGGTGTCCCACCCCAGATGTCCCCACCTTCCCTCCCACACACTGCTGGTTCCTGTGTCAGGAGTGACATCTCTCCACCTTCGGGCTCACAGATGATTTGCATCAGCTCTCTGGCACCCTCAGCCCACGGCGGGCATCCCCCTTTGAGCACTAAGGGGCACTTACACAATTAGAGTGCTGGTGGGAAGTTCTGTCAGTCTGTCTGCCCAACTACCTGCTAAACTGTCTGCAGACAGAGCTCACGGCTGTTTGTGCCCCTCATCCCATGGGGCACACCCATAGGTGCTCACGCATCTCTCGCTGGACAGCACTGGGCTCCCCACTTCGGCATGCCCAGCACCCAGCATGGCTCCAGCTCCACTCAGGAGCCAGCTCCTCCCCCTGCCTAGACAGCAGGCACCAGGAGGGATTTGTCTGAAAAAAGGGAAGTGCCCCAGCCCTGCTGCTGGGCACCCAGCCAGTGGCGGCCACGTACCTGGTCCCCAGAGCGTGACGCACTGCTGTTCATGTGTCTGACAGATGCCGTTGTAGCAGTAACCATCCACCCCCTGGCACGGGTGCCCATCGTGCAGGTACACGTTGGCTGGGCACTGGGGGCTGACCCCCGTGCAGAACTCAGGGAGGTCACAGGAGTTGCCGGAGCCCCTGCACGCCGTCCCCGCAGGCTTCAGCTGAAAAGAGAGAGCTGTTGACAGTGTGCACACTGTGGAAAGGGGGAGCAGGTCCTCAGCAGCCCTCGGGGTGCAAAGGGGGAGAGCCATCCTCATTCAGCCTCACACAGGAGGGTGAGGCTTTCACAGGAAGCCTCCTTTACAACAGAGAGCGTCATTCAATAGACAGGCACTCCCAGCTCTGGGGCTCACCTTTCCGCTAAGAAGAGCAGCCTCTTTTTAATTTCATGCAACAGCATCTTCTGGTGAGCAAACAAGTCAGTCACTGGCACTTGTCCCCTTAGAGGATGCAGAGGGGAGAGTGTTGGCTTATGGGCTCGTTAATTCTGAAGGTCTCTGCTCACCAACACCATCATGTGGTTAAGATGGTGGGCGCTAGCATTTGTGGGCAAGTGGACAAAAATAATTCCAAGGGCACAATCACAATAGCAATTATTTGTCATCAAATCATAGAGCTCAAAACCTGTCTGTAGGACTTGACAGGGCAAGGGAGAGAATTGACGCAAGGGAGCTGTAAGGATGTTAGGAACCATCTGACCAACACTGCATCTTTTTGTGGCTGAAAGTAAGGCTCAGAGTGGCCTGTCTGAAGCTACATGGCCAGCGGTGTCCCCCACCACACCCCCTTCCAGGCACCTTCCACCGCCAGCTGCTATGTGCCAGGGCGTGCCAGCTGCTTTTAATGTTCCCCATAAGTTAACCACAAGTAGGAAGGGGATAAAGGGTATTTTAAGCAGAATGTAAATTGCTGTAATGTGCTTCTGAATCACCGCGCTCTAGTGGGTAGCTAAGAGGGAGTTTCCTGCAAGCAGGATGCCAACAGAACTGCATACTTAAAAAGAAATAAAACTCTACCCTTAGAATCTCTGAATCGAAGTTCAGTCTTCTACTCTGTCAGGTCTCAGCTGTGAAAAATGAGACAGACAATGGAATTGACAAACAAACGCAGTCCTGTGGCAGAGAGGGCAGAAGCAGAAACCTGCAGCTCTCGGCTGGCACATGCTGGTAGGAGGGCACTGGGATCCAGACGGTCACCAAACCCCTGGAACAACCCACATGGCTTCTCAGTCCAGCAGGCAGATGTTCTTGGGGTTGAGCAGAGGCTGCGTGATGCGGGTGGGGGCCTGCTCTTGCTTGTTCTTGCAAGGGTGATAGGACCACGTGTATTTCCAACAGCACAGCTAGTATGTTTGACACTGGGCTTGAGTCTTTCGGTCCACTTACTTTTCAGCCCATAATGAAATAATTTATGACAGATGGCTTAGCATGTGCATTTCATCCGAAGGTTGGAAGATAAGAAAAATAGGAGGAGGGTAATGCCAACTTGTGTGAAGAGTTAAGAGTGAGTGTGGGGAAATCACCCCGCCCCATCGCTTGCCCCACAGCGGTGTGGAACCACGTGAACCTGTGGGTGACCTTGGGGGCAGGAGAACTCACCTGGCAGTCCTCACAGCACAGCCCGTGTGCGCATACAGCGTCTGGCTTCAGGGTACAGGTGGTGGCGTTGCAGCAGAGATTCATGCATTCCTGGAGAGGGGAAGGGGATTCATTTGACAGGATCACTGGAGCAACTAGTCATGGAAAGCAAGGTGGCATCTTAAGTGACTGCAAAAGGGAAGAAAGAACCAGAGAGCCCGGCTCTTGAGCTAAAAACCAGCCTGAAGGAGGATTCTCTTCATCTGCAGAAAAGTAAAGCTTTAGTTAAGTGTTTATGAACTGACTGATCCGCGGGTCCCTGGGAAAAGTCAGCAGCACTTGAGCGCCTTTCATGAAGGGCTAAGAGCCTGGACAGGACTGGCTGAAAGTCATCCAGGTCAGCAGCAGCTGGGGCTCTGCAGGGAGGTCTCCCACTACTGCAGGTCTTACTGCAGTGAACTCTTTCAGGCCACTGGAATATGTGGAACTTAATTATTTAAAAATATATACGGATGCATGGAAACTTTACATGTCAAAGACTGACTGTCTGCTCCTTTTAATCTGGAGCATTCTGGCAGGAAATGAAGTCAGATTAATTGGATTTCAACCACAGTTCCTACAATCTCACCGAATGCCCAGATGAGGCTCTTCTCAGCACAGGTGGGCTGTCCCACCAGCCAAGGTACTCCTCGGTGGGAAATGCACGTTAGAATAACCATGAGGCGGAAAGGAGGCCTGTGGGCTGTGTGCATTGACTTGCAAGGGATTTAAACAGTGAGATCAAACATTAGATGGATTCTCCTCTCGAAATACAAGTGAGAGAGGAAATTAACTTCTTTGTTAAGCTATGCTTCACAAGTACCCAGTTTTTTATAACAAAAGGAAACAAGAGATGGACACCTTATGCTTTGCTCTCAACAAAGGGCCTATATACATTTATCTAGTGTATTTATGAGGTCCTTGTTCTTTAGAAAATTCCAATAATTGTGTTTACACATTGTAAAATTAAATTATCAGAAGGGAGAGTTCAGAGTCTACTTAGTACTGATGAATTTATCAGTGTCCTTTTATTTAATATATGAT
Organism: Manis javanica; assembly: GCF_040802235.1. Classification (NCBI taxonomy): domain Eukaryota; kingdom Metazoa; phylum Chordata; class Mammalia; order Pholidota; family Manidae; genus Manis; species Manis javanica. The sequence goes on along the minus strand of NC_133162.1, from coordinate 5,921,244 downwards.
GTGTGCTTTACTACACTGGTGGATAGTGACTGCACTGGGGTATGGGAGGGGACTCGATAACAAGGGTGAATGTAGTAACCATATTGTTTTTCTTGTGAAACCTTTGTAAGAGTGTATATCAATGACACCTTAATAAAAAAAACTATATGATGTGTGCTGAAGAATTTATACACTATTGGCTAGAGTGAAGCCAATCATATACTACATATTCAAGAGTACAGTAGTTTCCTCCTGGAAACCATCTTCTGTGAATGAATTTATTATTAGTATCATAAGCACAATTAACAAAATTCTGTCAATAATCCAGAAGATTGATGGCTAACCTGGATAGCTGAACTGTACCCTGTGTGAAACTGAATTATGCTCTCATTTGGGGTTTACCATTGCTCCTGTTAGACTTGTATCCAAAGTCATTAAATTTTAAATTTGTTCAAGGGCTTTATAAACATCCAGAGGACATAATATTCACAGGAAGATAAAACTGCCACCCAGACGTCATAGCTACAATGTTAATGACAGTAAGGGTCTCTAACTCATAGACTTACAATCCTAAAATATTTAGGAACTTGTTTTGTTTTTTTAAAAGGCATCCATCAGTTGCATTCCCGATGAGTGCCATCAAATATACAACAATGTCACCCTGTTCATACAGTCTGGCAGGCTCTACTAATGATGCATTAACCAAATTACAGATTTCCTTGAACTTCGAAGTCAAATCAGCCATCCTAAAACTGGGTTCTGAGACCCTGTGAGACTACCTCCCCACCTCCCCGCAAGTTACTAAATAATATCAGCAGCAGCTCAAATGGAAATGCAGCCAAGTAGAAGGGCTCTGACTTTAAAGGGGATTGATAATGTGGGAAAGATAACTAAGTTTAAAAGATATTTGTGAGCTACTGGCATCCTATTGACTTTAAACAAGGAGATAAGGCTGCTTTCCCAAACCTGTTAGCTGGAAGAATGAGTGAGTTGTCAGGAAACCCTTATGGCTGGTGCAAGTCCAATCCCCTGTGCAGAAGGCTCCGGCAGTCCCTTGTCTCTTTAACTACCCAGAATCGGTTTCTTCTGCAGTACTATATTTATCAGAAGAGACAAATTCCTCATCTGTTGATACATTTATTATTTTAATACTCAATAGAGAAGTTCAGCGGAGCTCGTGAACACTAGGTCCCCAAAGAAGAAGGAATAATGAAGCCATTAGCGGATTCTCTGCAAATGCCCTAATTGTCACTCTGGTTTCGCAGGTAGTAGACATAGACTCTTAATCACTGTGAACTAGGCCAAGGCTATAAGGCATCTTCTTGAAAATAGTGGAGGTTATTTTTGAGGGCACGGGGGAGGTAGCGGGTTCCAGTTGTGAGGGGGGAGGTTGTTCTGTCCCTATTCGCTCACTGATCTGGTGACCCACTGAGTGCCTCTGTCCAGGGGACACATGGACCAATACAAAGCAAAGGTGGGACGGGTATTTCCAGGGCCTGAACCCTGGGTTGCGGAGGATGAGCCCAGTTAACAGCTGTGACTGCAAGTTCTGGTCTAAGCAGTTTGGAAGCTGGATATAGGTTGTCACACCATTAGATACAGTTGGAGCTTAGACCTTGAAAAGCAAAAACTAAAACACTAAAAGCTGAGCAAGAAATTTCTTGAAAGAACAAATTTTGGATGGGAGTTCTCGTCAAATATCAAGAACTTGTCCTCTGAAGTAAGGACCCTGACCACAGAAGCACGCAGCTGGGAATCCCGAGCAGGCAGAACACAGCTCTGCGTAAGGAGGGGTCTGCTTTACTCGGCGCTGCCCTGCAGGGCACCCTGCTGCCTGGGCAGGTAGTAAGCACCTGTCAAGGCTGAGTGACTCTGTGGTGGAGATAAGAGAGTGTCAAAACTGCAGAGGCTGGCAAATTTCAGGCATTCGAGCATCTGGTGGTGATGGTGGTGGAAGTGGAGATGGTGACGGCGTGATGGTGAGGGTGTCAGCAATGCCAGTGGTGCTGCTGGAATATGGAGTAACTCCTGACAAAGTCATTCCACACCTGAGAGCTCAGGGCTCCATGAAGAGCTATCAGATTTATTTAGATAAACAGTTATAAGAAGTTCAAATCAATGGCAAATCATTTTAAGTCAACATGCTCTCTCCTGAGACATATGGGTGATTTCAACTAATTTTAAAGTTTTCTTCAAGTAATCAACATTTCCAAGGAATTTCCCCTTTGCATACCCCACCTCCTGATGGTTTCAAGTTTTCCTCCACCAGCCTTAAAAAGGGTTTCTGCAGCCCCATAACAACAAATGGCTGCACACCAGCAGCCACTCCCTGTGCATTGTGGGAAAACTGAACACAGCTGTGGAGTGCTGTCATCACTGACAAATCCTGAGTTTGCAAGGGCACCAGAACATGGTCCACAACCTCCATGCCCCAGGACTAACTCACTCCCAACATGCCTGTAGAAACGGTCAGACTGAGACCAAGACCCTTCCTGCTGGTATGAGAAACCTGAGAAGCAGAGGCTAGGACATCAGCTGATTGTGTGATGAGCACAGGAATTTGGGGGATGTCCCAGGGGCTCAGCACAACATCCTTCCACCCCAGAATCCTCCTCTCAGAGCAGCCCTCCACACATGTTCTTCCTGAAGCCTCATTAAGCCCATCTGTGAAGTTAGCTAAGCCCGCCTTGAACTTGTCGACCATTTCAGCCTGCATGAGCTCTCAGGGTGGAGTGGGTGGGGTGGGTGGGGGGAATCCCACATGCCGACTGCCTGCTAGACAAACTGCTTGTTTTGATTTATTCTAGATACAGCCTCTTCCAAGCTTTGACGGGCACTTGTTTCACCAGGAAATCTCACCGTGCCCGTCTTTCTCTTTCTTTCTCAAGACTATTCAGAGATAAAAAAGAGGCTGTTATAATTTTTATGTTGACTAACTTTATCTTGGACCCTACAGAAACAGGAATATTTCCTGACATTGGCTGGAAAACAGGGCTAAATAAGCCCTTTGCTGGATAAAAACATTCCCAGCTTTCACTTACTGCTTCTGAAAGCTAGCAAGCAAAGAGGCAGACGCCTGGGGGCCTCCGCCTGTTCACCCCGAAGAGGCTGCCGCAGCTGTGGGAGGAGCTCTTGGTTAAAACTGAATGCTGCTAATTCATATTCCCCTCTGGTCATTTGCCTTACAAAGAGAAAGAAATGGTGCTTATGAGCCATTTGAAGCTAGCATTTCAAGGCTTTCTTCTCTGTCAAACTCAAAAATGAAATGCTTTTTCATTGTTCCTGTCCTCAGCCAGAATACAGTGTCCTTCAACAGAGATGGTTCTTTATCGTTTTCAACTGGTGATACAGCTTATTCTGTGCAATAGTTAACATTCTAGAAGGCCGCCCTGGCTTGTGAGGCCTTGTCAGACTTGCCAGCCTGAATGTCTAGCGCTTCCGTTTGCGGTGCCAGGCCTCTAAGCCCTCGCTTCTTTGCCCAGCCACGAACAGAGGCAAACATCCGAACACAGGTCCCTTACCTCTGGCTCCCCACAGTCACACTCTTCTCCTTCTTCGACATATCCGTTCCCACACTTTGGGCCCCCAAAAGACTGCTTAACTTCTGGCAGGTTGAAGAGGCACATGCCCACGCCTTTCTCCAGGCTGGCCTCCAGGTCCTTCCTGCTGCAGCTGCTGAACATCATGGGGAAGGGGTACCTGCGGAGAGGAGCCAGAATGGTCAGTTGCCCCCTGGCCTATCCCCTGAGCCCTTCCTGTGCAGATATTCATGGTGGCAACAGGCAGTACCCACCCAAGTGTCCACTGTTAGTCTCAGGGAACAAATGCTGAAATGCCCAGCATACACTGAGGCACATTCAGCCCCTGAGATCTATTCCTGTACAGTGCAACACCACTAATGAGTGCTTTATCAAAAAAGAAATGATCTTTTGACAGTTGTCAAATCAACAAGTTTAGATGGAATCTTGCTACAGACATTATTAACAGTTCTGCATGGAATGATGCAATGGAAGTGAATTCTGCAGCTTGTAAATGTTAATGCATAGCAATTGTCCTGATCAGAACGTGCAAAGAAGAAAAAAGCACAACGACTATGCTTATCAATTCCGTGGTTGCCTGAACACAACTGCCATACTGTCGGTGAGGGCCGGCTGATACTGGCGTTCATGTCTGTGAAGGGCCAACCACTGTCTTTCCCCTGCAAGCTGTAAGAGAATGGAGGCAGCCAGAAATGCAGCTCCTGCTCTTGCCTTGAAATAGCAGAGCTACAGAGGGATGTGGCAGAGCTGGCCAACCTCCCTGCAAGGCTCATGCTCCCCCTTGCATGGTCTAGAATGGCTGCCTAGTCTCCTTGCACCCAGGTGGTCTGTGTGACTAATTCTTGGTGAAGGAACACGAGCAGAGACAGGGTGACATAGCCACTTCTGGGTGGAGGCAGTTAAGCTGACTGCTCCCCTTTATGTCCTTTCTTTCTCTTTCTGCCAGCTGAGCTCAGGGTATCCCAATGTCCTAGGAGATGGAGGAGCCAGACACAGCACCTGGTCCTGACTCACTGTGCAGATGGAATCCACCTGCGGCTTTGAGCCCCAGCGTGTCATACGGAAGGAAGCACACCTCTATTAAGGGAAGCCACTGAAAATTGGAGGTTTGTTTCCTATAGCATCTAAAATATTGAGGGTCCCGCTCTCTTTTCATATGCATTTTTCCATGTCTATAGGCAGCAAGGATTATAAGGGGCAAGCGTGCTAGAAATCCGGAAGTTTTATTACTTAGTGAGCAAGCAGGACCTGCTGACCAGCAAATTCAGCAGCCTCTCCCCATGCAGACATTTGCAGCATGACATTAAAACTGGATCTTAATTAACTGGCCAAATCAACGAAAGCTGCTGTATCTCCCCGAAGAGGGCAGACTAGCCACCATTCAGTGACAGAGTTTGGCAATATTTTGATGATGATGATGTCCATGGTCAAACGAGTAACATTGTCTTATCCTGCCCGCCCATTCCCCCCACTCTAATTTTCTATCAGTCTCAGGTAATTAACTCTGGAGTTAATGCCAATATACAAATAAATCAATAAACGCAAATTCTGCTCTTGGATGCAAAGACAATAAGCGAAGGACTCATTTAGAGCATTGAACAAAGTTCCTTCTGGAATCTTTAACTTTCCTTGGCAGGCAGATTGATTATTTCTGGTATCAAAGCGATGCTGAACAGCCTCAAATGAGGATCCACAGAAAAATGATAACGTTATCAATTTGGAAGAGCTTTGTATTGAAAAGATGATGGTGCATTACACAGGGAATTGAGAACAGTTCTCTTTGCAAAGAAATAAACTTCATCAAGGCACATGTCGGACCTCCCTCTATGTGTGAGAGTTTTCTCAGGGCCCGATCTGGGAGACTAAACAACTTTCTCAGTGATATAGTGCAAGTGGGTGTTGTGACGAACTCTTATCAGTTCATTCGGGAAAGGAACTCATTTGTAGACTATGTTAACTGTTAATTAGGAAAGACATTAGGATAAATTACAAAACTCAGGAGGGGTTTATGGCAAGGATAACAGGTGAGAGAAGCCTGCTGAAAAAGTGCTATGAATCCCCTGCTTCACAAGTCTGCAGAGAATGTCCCCCAAGGTCCAGAGATTCGAGGGCTGAGACCAGCTTCAGCAACAGCTTCAAAGCAAGTTCTCCCATCTCACTGCCTTTCAAAATAACAAATACATTTTGGGCTTTGGGGGTGCTGACATTAATGGATAGAAACAAGATGAATGAGATCAGTTTAAGTCCAGGACTTAAACTTCAGATTGTTTGGAAGAAGGGAATAGATCACCTCTGGCAAAACCACACTTGTGGGCCTGGGGTAGACGTCAGATACAAGTGTAGTTATCTGCAGAATAATGAATTTCTATTGCTTTTAACTTTGCTCATTCTACTGAAGGACAAACCCCAAGTGCTTTTAAAATCTCCTCTCATTTAGTATCATAGATAGACACTATCCATCCAATTCACAGGCTCTCAACCTTGCTTTGAGGAATGACGTCCAGGTATTAATTCGTCAAGGTGTCTCTACTTCAACAGCAGAGAAACACCTCTCCTCAGATGCCAAATGCAGTGCTAATAAATTGCCAGCAATGAAACAGACCCTCCCTCAGGGTCGCTCACCGCCAGCCCAGAGCCGGGCCTCACACCACACAGCCTGATTTCACCAGCCTGCCTTCAAAGTTGGTACAATGAAAACCTCCAGCAACTGCTGGCCGTGGCCCCCAGCTCTGCTGCGAGCACCTGTGAGCGGGTCCTCTTTCCTTCCAGCCTGAGGCCTGCCTTGCTCAGAGAGATTCCAGTGGGGCCCCTTGGGAGGGCCAGAGACCCTTCCCCAAACATTCCTCCCTTCTCCATGGGCTGGACCATGCAGCGTTCCTCCTTCTACGTGAGGATGGAAAATGCATCTGCATCATCCAAGAATTCTCTCTTGATGGCAAATGGTGATGAGATTAGGGAGTGTTTTGTACCTGTAGAGTCCCTGTGCTGATTCCACTCTTTTGTGATTTCTTACCAGGGAGGCTAGGTGACTACTTCATTATGATAGAAAATTCCTGAACTTATTTGGGCATTTAGAGGAAATCAGGTTGTACAGGGAGAAAGCAGAGCATCCTGTTGCTCATCATTTCAATTATTCTGCAAATATTTATTCAACACCTACTGTGTGCCAGGCATTGTTCAAGACCTTGGGGACATGGGAATGAATAAAACATACAAAAAATCCTGTCTATCCAAGAGTTTCATTCCAGTGGGGCCGAGAGGCAAGGCGGTGACGGGGCCTGCGAAGTGTGCGAGAAGGGGATGGATGTTACAGAGAAAAATGTAACAGGCAGTGGGGAGGAGATGAGTGTGGGGGGCTCTGAACGTTTAGGGAGGGTGGTCAGGAAAGATCTCACTGGGGGGTGGCATGTGAGGCTCTCACCAGGAGGATGTGAGGGACCGAGTTATGAGCACATCTGGTGGAAGAATGTGACAGACAGAGGAAAGAGCCGGTGCTAAGGAGTGTGGACAGGCATGACCAGCCCATAGGACCTGGTGGAACAGAAGACAAGCAGGGTCCTCTTTCAGGAACACATCCCCAAGAGGCAGCCCCTTCTCCAGAGAAGGCCCCTCAGCTGCTCATAGTCATGTCAGTAGAGAATCATTAATTTGGGGGACGAGGGGGGCTTGGCCTGCAGGGACCAGGCACTGTTAATGGCTGAAGAACTTCACACGCCTATTATTATCCCCATGTTTAGCAAATTATTTTTGATTGGCAAACAAGTCTTCTCATCATCTTCCTTCTTCTGCTGAGCCCCCCCCTCAGCTGATTGGCGAGTAGCTAAAAATTACATCTGACCCAACGGACCTCTCCCGATAGGCTTTAGTGCTCTAACATGATTTCAAATCTCAAGAGAAGGGAATTTTATGGTACCAGTTATGAGATCCTCTCATTACAATACCACCCTAATCTACACATATTTGAATATTTTTTACATCCAAATAGCTACTGATTGCCCATAGCCTAGTGCACAGCGGCTGTCACTGACTATTGGCTGAAGACGTCAAAGAACAGCGCATTAGTTTGCATGAAAAAATGTGCCAATAGATCATGAACGAGGCATGGAATCCATTCCCCAGCCCAGTGTCAGGATCTAGGGACTGGATCTATCAGCACAGGATTATGAAGATTGCTATTGCTCCAATTCAGCCACATGTGAATGGATGTCACCAAGAGTATGCTTGGCGTAGCCAAGATTGTCACCCTGCTTCCTAGGTGCTGACTCTGTATCTGAGCTTTTGATGACAGAAGAATTAAATCCTTTAGATGTTTGCTGCTCTTTCACTTAGTCATTCATCCACTCACTCACTCTGGAAGCAGTTTTCAAGTGTCTATTATGTCCAAAGCTCTGAGGAGAATCCCAAGATGATACAAATATGGCCCAAGCCCTTCCCACGGTCTCCCTGTAGAACCTTTGCCAAGGGAAATATCCTTATCAAATAAAATATGGTGATAATATATTTACATACATATAAAATAATTATACTTATCCATATAATATGTAAATTATATGAAATTTGTAAAATTGCTTACAATTATAATGTATACAATTAGGTTTAGTTGATATACAGTTAGGTATATAATGTATCTATTTTTTAATAACTTTATTGAGAACCTGCTGTAAGCTAGGTGATATCACGGGCCCTTGCTCATATTTTTTTCTTTTTTTGTATTTTTAAATTTAAATTCTCAAAACAATCCAGTGAGCCAGGTATTTTTATTTCTATTATGCAAACAAGGTGAAAGGCCTTGTTTAAGAGTTCAGTTAAGGGATGGCAGAGGCTAGATGGGATTCCAAGTTCAGTTATTTGAAAACCCCCTTTTTTTAACACTAATTTCAGTTCAGCCCTGATGACTTGTAGTCCTGGACGGTGATCAATAAACACTGGACGTGCCGGCTTAAACACAAAGGGAGCAGCCCTTCCATTGCACAGATGCCCGGATCTGTGGTTCTCAAAGTGCAACCCCAGGGTCAGCATCACCTACAACCTTCCAGGAATGCAAATGCTCAGGTCCCTCCCGGACCTTCTGAGTCAGAGCAGCTCAACTGTGGGGCCCAGCCACCTGTGTTTAACAAGCCCTCCAGGTCATTTTTTTAAAGCTGAGGCAAAATACACACGACATAAAATTCACTGTTTAAAAGGATAGAATCCAGTGACTTTTAGCACATTCCCCATGCTGTGCAACCATCCCCACAATCGAATTGCAGAATATTTTTCTCACTGCGGACACACCCTTGGCAGTCACACCCCCATTCTCCCCTCTCCTGGCCCGGGCCCCCACTTATCTGCTCTGGCTCTATGGATTTACCTTTGTTGAGCATTTCGTATAAAAGGAATTGTACAGTCTCTGACCTTTTATATCTGGCTTCTTTCACTCAGCATAATGTTTCCAAGGTTCACCCATGTTATGGCACCATTAGCGCTTTTTTATTATGTCTGAATAACATTCCATTGTAAGTAAGACTGTATCACAATCTACCTGTTCGTCAGTTGATGGTCCAGGCGATTTATCAAAATTAAAGTTTGGGAAAACTGACCTAGATTTAAAATACAGATGTTGTAAAGATAATATATGGACAAATCCACACCTATTTGTATAAAAAAGAATGAGAAACACAATCTAGGTGCACCATAGGTCGCCTTCTCTGTACTTAAATACTCTGAGAAGTATTCTGTTTTACACTCTGGTTCCATTTTCTGAGAAAAGCCCGACATTCGGTATTTTGGAAACCTTATGTGATTTTAGGCATGAGCTAAAAAGTCCATGAGTATCTGTCTCTTAAAGCCAAATTCAAATCACCAATGAATTTTCAAATATCTTTAAGTGTCACACCAGAGTGACAGGCTCATCTTCACACGATATGCTAAGTGAGGCTTCTCGAAAGGTTCTGACATCTCCAAGTGATGTTTCTGTTCTGGAGAAAGTTCCTTCATCTTGCTTCAAACTCCCACGTGTGCTAATTCTGCCTCGCTCTGCCTCATGCCGCTCTTGTCTTATTTTATGGCTTTATTCTCTGCAGTATTTGGGCCATATACTTGCTCATGACATCAGCGATTGTATACAACCCAGGGTCAGCATTTGAAAAGCCTCGGCTTCCTCCCCAGCTTTCAGCAAGCTCACCACAATGTGCTTCCTAATACTTCCCACAAATTATCCCAAATATGTCAGGACAGCAGCTAATTGAACTGACATATAGCAATGATAGGCTGGTGCAAAGCAATAAAATTGGGGAATTATTCAGGAAAAAAAGCCCTTTTGCATGATATTTTCCCTAGGCATTAGAATGCTTCAAAATGATTATACCTGGGACTCAGAAAGCACTGCTGCCATTAGCAGACAGCAGAGAATTTCTCAGGGTGTCTGGCTTCTGCTCAGATTGTGACCTCTTCTGTCACACACCTCCACCTTTTTCTCTAACATATAACTACTAAGGACACTTTTTCTCTAACATAGATAACTACCAAGGCAAATTTACCACGATGAATGCAAGGTCAGAAATAAAAAGGGGATGAAACAGATAGCTAGGTGATTTTGGAGAAAAAACCCTTGCACAACTCACTTTGCAAAGAAGGAATACCACTTAGAGCTTCCCACCGTAAGTGCAGTCACGGCTTAGTATTTTAGCCATCATGAAGCGGCCAAGTAAAACATTATTAGGAGTTACTTTTACTTTGACAAATCTGCAGTCAGAAAATTCTTTTCCTGTAGGAACCTATTGTACATTTCACTGCTAGATTCTTGGGGTGAATCATACTAAGCCAATTTATCAACTCTGACGGTAGAAGTCGGGAGTTATCTGCCTTGCAAAAGCTCTTTGGGAATTATTTGGAGACAACCGCTTTTCTTGTTGGAAATTAGGCAGCCAGGAAAAGCAGCTGTAATCAGGCTGGCTTCGTCGGGGCTGCAGGTCACAGTTTTTGATACTTCCTTCCATCCGTTGCCTTGTTAGCGAACGTGCGCTGGGTCCCAGGGCCCGATTTCCCAGCTCCAAGTTCTGGGGGTGACATGAGTACATGTACCGACTGCAGGAAAGAAATGAAGTGAACGGAGGGAGAATGAAACAGCCCGGGAGGCTGCTGGGAACGGCTTGGAGCCGACACAACTGTGCGACAGGAAAAGCCAAGGTCGCAGAAATCAGAGATGGAGGGGAAGCCATCCCGATTGCAAAAAAAGAAAAAGAAAACCTCACAGCTGCCACGGCTGATAAATGATTAGATGGTAAAGGGATAACCGGCTTTGGAAAACTTGCTGCTGACATTCTGTTCCTGCTGATTTCTTTCTGCAGACTCAGATGGAGTTTTAGTTTCTCCTGGCAGTGGAAGTGCCAGCTCAGGAGGCCCGGTAGGCTCTTCTCCACCTGGGCACGTGGCATGGAGGCCGTGGAGAAGGATTGAATTTGGAAGACCAGGTCTCAGCACCCCATCTGTTAAAGCTGAAGGGCAGTGGGAAAGCTGAGCCTGTTTTCACATCGCTAGGAGGAGGAGGGTAATACCAACCACCTCGCGGGCTGAGGGTCAGGATCTGTGCGCTCCAAGCAAACATGTGAAAGGCTTCGGCCAACTGTAAAGCACCGTGAGATGCTGGGTGTCAGCATTCATATAAAAAAGATGTGTATTTCTTTTTTGTTTTAGAGTTGCCACGTTGGCTATTTCAAATTACTGGTTTTCAGTGCCTTGTACATACTAACGCTTAGAAGCATTTCCCACAGGGTGTGGACTTTGTTATAACTGTAGCCAAAACGTAGCGATCTTTAAGCTGTAAAACCACAAGTACAAGTAAACTTGGGAGGAAAATGATTCAGGAGTCAAAGGAATGATCAACCAGTTAAGTCTGGTCCCTCAATTTAATACATGCATGGTGTTAAAAAGGCAAACAGACCCTGCTCCTTCTGGGAGGGCCCGGCTTTCTCCGGCTGAACCAGAGCCCGGACTCGGGAGCATAAATGATCAACCAGAAAACCAATAAACTGAAAGAAACAAAAACGAGCGTACATGGCTCTCACCTGCCCTGCGGCTGTGGTGGTTCTCAGTTCCTGGAAGTCTCTTCCAAATGTTTTCCCCAAAGCTTGTGTCTTGGGAGCTCCCTTCTTGCATTCCTTCCCCTTCTGCCCCACAGCCGAGGCCAGGCACTGGGCTCAGAGGGGACCACCGAAGACCAGACCTGGCCTGTGCTGTCTGAGGGCACCATCTAACTCCTCCTTCTTTATCATGAAGTCCACAACTAGCTTGAAGACCTCTTCCAAACACAGCTCACTAACTCACAGTTCAGGGCCATGCCGGGTGTCCTTCGTGTCTCCAGGGTCCCGAGCCCCTCCTACCCCCGATCCCCCCCCTGATATGCTCTTCTCTTCGTAGCTGAGAGTCCCAAGCACAGCAAAAGAGTGCAAGAGGTCACAGTTGGGATGGACTTGGCCTGGCCGAGTTTCCAACCAAAAATTCTAGGCCCATCTTCAGAAAAACCTTTAGCTTTTCACAGTGAACACCCAGGAATAAAAACTTCTGATCACTGTGCACAGAATTTGGGTGCAGCCAAGACTGTCCTGCTGGACAGGGTGGTGGCGTCCACATCTGTGGCAGCTGGCTGGGTCCTCAGCAGCCTGGGAGGACCGAGGTGCCGCTCAAGGAGGTCATCCCATCTCAGGGCCTTCTGGCTTCACCTCGCCTCGCGGGCCAGGGCTGATGAGAGCAAACAGGAGGAGCAGCCACCATTCTGTTGTGAGCCCTGCCATGGGGCAGGACCTAGGGGGGCATTCCCACTCACGGACACTGTTGGGGGCCAGATGACCTCATTCTTATTCTACAGACAAGGAAACTGAGGCTCAGAGAGGTTAGGTACCTTGCCAGTCATGTGGTTCTAGAGTTAGGAGTAAAAAACAGTTCTCTGACTGGAAGGCCCACATTCTTCCCCCAAATCACACTGCCTGCTGGGCAGTCATGAGGTCCCCAGGAGTGACCCCCAGGCCAAGGGCCTCAGGGCAGGAGCCTCGGGCGGTCTCCAGGGATACCATACAACAGGCTGAGCCCGGAGCCTCAGCATCATTGGAGATAGGTGGCTGCCCGGGCCTCCTCCGGCTCCCTGGAGTTGGGAAGAACAGGTGAACGCAAACCCCCATGATCCTGTGGGCGACTCCAAGCACACCTTCAAGCCCCTCCCTGAATGTCTTTGGTGTAATGGAAAGCAAAGGCCTGGGCTTAGATTTATCCTGCACACCTGAGGCCAGGCACACTCTGGAACGCACCTACCTGAGGGAGGCTCTGAGCCTGTCCAACACGCTGTGGGCAAAGGGAATGGTCAGCCCCCTGGGAAGCAGTGTTACCACTGGCGGGCTTCTTGGGGTGTGGTGGGAGACAGAAGTGACCCAGAACCCACCTTCTGCCCACGTGGGGAGGCGGGGTGGGGGAGGCTGGGGAGCTTGGGCACGGGGCCACGGCAACGAGGACGCTGGTTCTCACGCCACAGTGGAACCCGGGTGAGCCTGGAGGAATATTCGTCCCCCCATCAACCCCAGGAATGGAAGGTGACTGCACTGGGACCAAATGCTGACCCAGCCAGCCTACCAGATGGGCTGCAGAAGGCGAAGGAGAGCACGAGGCCAGGACCAAATGATCAAAAATGCCTTTAGTAGGACATTTCCATTGTTAATAGCAAACACCTGGGGCCCTGAGTGGAGCCATCTGTGGCACATTATAATTCATGTTTTTAACACATGAACTTTGACCTCTGCTCCTCCTCCCCGGAAACCAATTAAAGCACAAATGTAATTTCCCAGAACTTTTAATAAAGATACCAACTGAGCTCTGTCAGTTGAGAGATGCACAGGAGACCTTCACGTGTTACCAAAGGGAGACCCCTCACTTCTGTGCCTGATGGCCGTTTCCTCCCAAACCTAGTCCTGAAGGGTGAGGGGCTCCAGGGCCAGGGACCCAGGGCCACAGTAAAGGGACCCCAGCCCACCAGAGGCTGTGTCTGAGACAAGCTTCTCAGATGCAGTACAAGGAACGGCCGCTGTCTCTGCATGGGGCTCGCTGGGGCCTGGGCTCTGGCAGACGTAAACAGATCCAGGGGATAAATAAGGGACAGTTTACTGTCCAAGATATCTCTCTTCTTTCCTCCTACCCCAGGAAGCAGACCTGCATAGATCACGCCAATCGCTTCTGCTGACTCTGCAAGTCTGTAACCAGGAAGACACTTTTATTCAAATATGATAGAAAAAATGGCCATGGTAGATACCCCTAAGCCACCCCACCACGGCTGAGGTTTGCATGGGCCTTGTTCTCGCCTCACTGAGCTCCTGATGCTGGGGTTGCCGTCAGGGCAACCCAGAACTCAAGAGAGGAGAGGGGATGGCCCCCTGGCCCTCCCTCCTACCGCCCTCAGCCCGGTGATTCGCAACAGAGGTCCCCTCTGCTCAGAGGCCCTGGGAAAGGGCGGAGGAACGGCCGGAGCCAGGAGCTGTGGGTGGACGGCAGGAGGCTGAACCTGGCCAACTGGGGGCCTGTGACCTCCCTGAACCCGTTTTCTCATCTGTAAAATGGAGGTGACGGCATCTGCCCTTTCCCCTGGGGGGCCAAGACAGTGACCCGAGAGGGGATATGGGAGCTCTCTGCAAGCTGGTGAGCGCTCTGTGCAGCCTGTGGGGTCTCACAGCTGCTTGTGCAGTTTCGACCCGCCTCCTCTCACTTCAGCTAGTTAAGCAAAGTCTTTCAGGAGAAGCCACTTCTGGAGGACTCTGCTTTTTGAAAGCAAATTGCCCCCGTCACCCTGATCTCCATGGAGTATTTACAGGAAAACAATGGACTCAGACACCTATTTACCTTGGATTTCTTAGCCCATATTCTTTTTTATTTTATTTTTTGTTTCTATTTATTTTATCACATCTCTTCTTGTAAGCAATTCTGGACCCACCTCAGAATGGCGTGGGATACCTAATAAGCCAACAGCCTCAGAATCTCCCCCAGAGGCTCAGCCGTCACACAAAACAGGAAGAGATGGTCTCACTCTGCACGCACCTGATCGTGTGGGAATCACCGCCCAGCTAGCCACTCATCCGCCCACCCAGGGCCCATCCCTCATTCCACTACTCTCCTTTCATCCTTTGACCCATCCTTCCACTCAAGTAGTAGTCACTGAACTCTATTATGGGCCGGGCACTGTTCTGGGTGCTGGAGATTCAGCAACGAACCAGACAAGAAACCTGACCTAGTGGAACTTGAAGTGAGTCCTTCTGAGTACTGTTTGTTGCTGAGAGACCCAAAATTTGCCCTTGACCTCACACTGCAGCCTCCATGCCACATGTCCTAGGGAGAGAAGAAAGCTGTGTGTGTGTGTGTGTGTGTGTGTATGTGTGTGTGTGTGTGATTGGCAGAATTTCAGCTATAATGTTTTCACACATGTTCTACCACAAATAAAATGCTGGATTAACGAGCAATGGCAGGAAATAATTCTCTGCTGTTGTAATGTACATTGAAAGAGGAGTGCAGACCTAAACGGTTTAAAATGGGCGCAGCGTTCCTGCCTCCCAGAAGTTGCACAGGGACTCTGCTATGCATGTACGGAGAAGGCTTCCGTCCCCACATGAAGCCCAAACACAGCCATGGCCACAAACACACCAGGTGGCTGGACTGCACGGCTGTCCTGGTCTCGTCCCCCACGGAGCCTGGCTGCATGCAACTGCCCAAAGCCTGCAGTTGGAAACTGACATTTTTCTCTGACCAGTACCCCAGAATAGATGCCTTTTTCCTCTTCCTGAGGTTTATAGATGCTGTAAATTTTTATTTGAGGTAAGTAATATGAAAGTGGAAAGGCAGGGACTTGGCTCCTGGTGACTCAGTCTTATGTCTTGGGGCTTCCTCTTGAGTGGTTTTGAAAATGTAGGTGGTTCCTTTACCTTCCTGAGCACCAGCTCTCATCTTTAAAATGGGCATAATCAGACCCATCTCACACAAGTCACCGATGAACTAGGATATCTGAGTGCAGCCCTCTAGGGTCAAAGTCAAGTTCGCCTATGCTCATTTCCTCCAAAACTGGATATTCAAGGAGCAGTGGCCGCACTTACCCATCTCCCTAGCTTGACCTCTCTGATTTGTGTCCAGCTGAAGAGATCAGGACAATTCTGCCACGCCTTCAGGCAATGCCTTTTAGTTTCCTAACTCTGCCTTAATTGCAGACAAATTCCTTTATTTTCCAGTAAGCAACATCTAATTATAGTCGGAGGTAACAAGAACACGTTCTATACTGTGTGTCCTCTTGAACTGTTGGCAGGAATCTCTCCTGACAGTTCATTTCCGCCTTACGATATTGTCTGGGTGTAGCCAGCTAACTTACCCTAGCTGGATAATTACACTGGTTCTGGCCAGTGGTGTTTTAATGTTACTAGAGTTCCTTCTTTTACAGTCTCCTTGGATAAAGATTTCCATCTTCTCCCATACACTGAAGAAGGAAGTGGAGAGTTTCTGAGACTTTTCATTGAGAGAAAAATATTCGCCCTCAAACGAAGAGCTACCAAGGGGAAATAGCTTCCTCCAATCCCGTTCTCGTAAAATCCCTTTATGACAAATGTATTTCATGATCTCAGCTCCTTAAAGTTCAAAAGGGGTTGAGTTTTAATTATGTGTGATTTGCACTGATTTCTGAGAGGGAGGTTCTCAAAGAGTACACACTTTTCAGATAGACTGAATGTCTATTAATTCCTACTACATCCGAGGTTGGGGGGCCTCTCACTGAAAAATACAGTTCATTTTAGTTCAGTGAACATATTTTCAGATAGACTCTTCTTCAAAAAGAAGCCTAATTTCCCATAATATGGGCCAGAAATTTGTGGGGAGAGTCTGCCTGCCTTACTCAGTTCTTCAGGGAAAGGGTCAGCCTCCACTTCATTCTAGAACACTTCCCTGCCCACCACCCTTTCCAACCTTTGCTCCTTATTCACAATGAATTACTGGTCATTTAAAAAAAAGTGTTGAAAAACTCTCCTCTTTTAGTGCACACACTGAAATACTAGTTATGGATGAGATGCAGTGATACCCAGGATTGTGTAACTAGGTCGGATGAGGTGCCCCTGTCGTCAGCCCTGGGGACCCCACTATGTCTGCAGCAGAGCCCTGAGCTCAGCGTGATCACCGCTCGACTTCCTGTTATCCAACCACATGAGATCCTGGGAGTCAGGCTTCCCTGCTTTTTGAGTCTCTGCCTTGCTCTGCTCACTGGGCCTGGCACGAGCCGTAAGTGAATGAGTGGTTTTGCTACAATTGGTGGCCTGACTGTTCTTGGGGTGGGCTTGTCCCGAGTCAGAGGTAAGGTGGGACTTGGGCAGCGGCCATCAGATGCGCTCCATGTCCAGACAGCCGTGGGGCAAGTAGACATGCGGTGAATGCTTCCTGGGCTGAATTAAATGGAACTGAATGAGCCAGTTACACCAACTGCCAAGTAGGATGGCGATGCTTTCTCCTTCAACACGGTCATGGTCTGGCGCTACATGCCATTCCTGGACCTCCAACCTCAGCTGAATGTAA
The DNA here is from genome assembly GCF_040802235.1 of Manis javanica. Taxonomy (NCBI): domain Eukaryota; kingdom Metazoa; phylum Chordata; class Mammalia; order Pholidota; family Manidae; genus Manis; species Manis javanica. The sequence goes on along the minus strand of NC_133162.1, from coordinate 5,904,172 downwards.
ATTATTCACCCCCTGGAGAGTGAGGGGTAACCTTCCTTAGCTGGTTTTCTCAGCCTACATTATCCTGGGCGCTTGACTCGCTGCTCTCCACTCTCCGTGGGCAGCCAGGAAGCACCTTCTTTGCTTAGGAGCCATTTTCCAGGCTGGACCAAACCAAACCAAAACATCTCCACACCCCTGATCTGAGCATCAGCATGAAAACCACGGCAGCAATTCCTTGTAGGTACACCCCTCCGGAGAGGGCTCTGCAGCGGCTCTTCGACGTAGAGTCCTTAAAGATGGCTTACTCTAGGAAGAGCAGAGTGAGATTCTAAACAGAGCAGAATCTTCTACATCAAGGATACAAGACTGGGGAGGTGAGTGTGTGGGGGCGGAGTGACGCCACCCAGCACGCTAGCACGGGACCCTTCTTAACGGATTCCAAATGCTTGTTGATTATACTAACAATAGTTTGTATACTAGCACTTCTTTTTTGTTGTTGTTTTAATAAGTTTCCTCCTTTTTTTTTTTTTTTTACAAATAGTATGTCCCTTATTCTGGCAAGCTACAGTAGCTCAGATGCTATGTGATCTTCTTTAAAGTGAAGAAACCTTACAAAATAAGTCAGATCCCATTACTGTCCTGCCTAAAACCCTCCCGTGGGTTCTTACTGGCCCGGCGGCAGCCCGTGTCCCGTGGCAGGCTGGGCCTCGGCCTCTCTGGCTCCAACCCCCTTCTTTCCAGGGGCACGAGCCCCGTGAGCCCCAGCCTTGCCCCAATCTGCTCAGCCTCCCAAGCCCTGGAGCCTGTCAGCTGTGATTCCCCCAGAGCCTCTGTTCCTCTCTGCCTCTGGATCTTTGCTTCAATGTCCCCTCCACAGAGAGGTCCTCCCCAAGCCCCTAACAGCAGTCGGGTTCCCCCTTTTCATCCTCTTTATTTGCTTCCCTCACTGCACCTTCCAACCTGCAGGTTGCTGGCTGTTTCTCGAGTCTGTCTTCTGCACTGCACACCAGTTCCATGAGGAAAACAACTGCCTGTTTACGGCCGCAGCCCCAAGAGCGGTCCCCACGCGTTCCAGGGTGCGGGGGCCCAGACAGGGCATGCTCCGGACCCAGCTGCCCCCTCAAGCGATGGCTCTGTGACCCCCGCTCTCAATGCAACAGAAAACTTTCTGCAGAAAATACAGGAAGCTCTGAGAGGGATTTCTGAATGTGAATCGAGTTTTTTTTTTTCTTTCCACTCTAGGAAGTGACATTTACTATTACATTAAAGATTCTTTTCCAAAGTGTTCAAATTATTCACACTTTTCTTACTCTCATAAATGTGGCAAAATTAGTCCTTAAACCCTGAAGACCAATTGCTGAGAAGCTCACTAACGAATGGACTCGACTGAGTTCAAACTCCCACATGGATCCTTGGACACTGCTTTTGCCAAAGAGTAATTTCCAAGACAGGTCTTAATGTTAATTATCCGGAGACATAAAACATACAGTCTGCACTCTCAGAGCCTTGCCGTAATGAATGATACAAGCCGTGCGGACCCCCCTCTGGCCACTCCTGCACGATGCAGCTGCTGCCGTGACACTGTGCCTAAAAGCCTCCACTCTATCCTAGTCCTTGCAGGCCTTTGGGGCCAGTCTGACAGCGATGGCAGTTGATGGATGCTTCACAGTTAGGATTCGGGACTATTTTGATAAAGAATAAACAGGAAACATTAAGGGATGTGCGTTTCCCTTTTAAATCGTCTGTAATCCTTGGTTCTTTTAGATCCTGGGCGACTGTCATTAAAGCAGGCAAGGTTCATCTCTTTGTGAGTCACTTTTGGGGCAAAGACGTAAATAATGTTTCTAACGTTTGCTACTTGTGCCCGAATCAGTAGTGAGGAGGAAGTCAGGAGGAAGGGTGGCATCTGGACGTGGGCCAGTGTGAAATGAGCCATTCATACAGAAACGGTGGGTGCGCTGCCGAGTCATGTGCGTGACCCCAGAGGTGCTTCCCAGCAACTGTGAGCCGGAATTCGGGAAAAGGCCTTTAAGTATTTGAGGGTTCCAACGTCTCTTTGAGCTAAATAATATTACTGCCGCCGTGTATTTGTGGAGTGATTTACAATTTACAAAGACATATGATCTCGTTCAATCCACTCTCCCACTCTCACAGGGACCCTATGAGGTAAGAGATCAGCCACGTTGAGATGATGCTGGAGGTTAAAAGCAGCCTGGAGATTCTACAATGGGTGATGGATGACTGAGGGCTGCCTGGGCAGTCTGACCTCCCCTCTCACTGTGGGCTTTCGTGATTGATTCACCCACTTGCTTAGGAGGTTGCTTTCCATCTGAGAAAATTAAAAACACCACTCTCTGGACAGGAATGTGGGATCATAAATGAGAACCAAATAGAAAAGATTTATGCAAAAGTACAAGCTCAGCAAAAGAGAAAACTTAGAAATTGCTAATAAGGTATAAATCAAGCAAAGGCTATTAGCAAGCCCCTGGTAAGAAAAAAAAATAAAGCCTTATAAACTATTTTCTGAGCAACTAACAGCACCATTTCTACCTCTGATTTCTGGGTATCTCCAGGGTGATCTGGCTCATATCCTTATATGCCACCATGAAGGCCTTCCAGTTTGAAGGTTTTACACCAAACTAGAGAGTACAAGAAGTATGCCTTCCTCTGGAGCCCCAGAATCACATAATTTTTAGAGCTGTAGGGTCTTCCTCCCTTGTGTGCTCCCCACAACAACAAGGACGGAGGCAAAAATATTGTTAAATATGTGAACCAATAAGAGGAAGGATGGGTGAGTGGACGGAAGTTTGGAAGGAATGATGAAGAGAGAGATGGACAGATGGATGCATACATGGAAGGAAGGATGGATAAAGGTTAACTCACTCATTTAACAGATGAGAAATGTAAGGCAGAGGGCTCACTAATTTGTCTATATTGCTAAAAACAGTTGGTGTTAGAATCGGGGCTACCGACTTTCTTTAATCCCAGGCTAGATTTCCCCTCTTCCACTGCCTCTTTTATCAAGGATTCCAAAACGTTAACAATGTTGATTTACAATATAATCTTCTTAGCCATTGGAAACCACTTCCGGAGGCATCTAGGCTGACGTGTTTGTGCCTAGTTGCTAATCAGGGAGATTGAGCACAGAGTGGACTTTCTGTGGCCCTTCTGAGTTCATCAAGGATGAGGGAGCATGAGGACCACTTGGCTGCCATCGACGTCCTTCCAGCCTCATTCTCTGAGGCCCACGCAGCACGTGGGCAGGGCTGCTGGGCTCCATCAGGCTGGACCCAAGGCTCACAGGCCCCCAGCAGTGACGAGGGAATTCTTTGCCCCAAATGCCCAACAGTTATTCTGTCTCTGCCAGGGCAGCTTAATGACAAGGAGCGGACTTCTTCTCAGAGGAGCCTGCCTCCCTCTTGGGGAGCTGCCCTGAGTATCTGGGGTTTCGCCATATTTCCCTTCATGTGGTGTTGGCTTTGGGTGGTGTCACTCTGGGCTCAGGTTCTTGGCTTCTGTCCTCACCAACTGAGAGAGTAAGTTCCTGCACTGGGTCTTGGTGATGCCCTTAAACTCTATTTAAAATAGAACCACGAGCCAAAAAGATGCACCATTAGCTTTGTGCCAGTGGCGATGAGAGAAGGAGCTGGAACCAGCTGGAATAAGATGCGTCACCCACAGCTCATGCGAAGTGACAACACCCCTGCTTGTAGAAGCGTAACCACATTCCGTAAAACCCCATCCCTCTTCTGGGACTGGGAAACCCTGTGGAAGGTGTGCCCCTCACCCTGCACCTGCCCCCTCGCCAGTGGGCCCTCCAGGAGGCCAGCCTTCGGGCTGCCAGGTGGCACTGGCTTGTTGCTCCCAATGTCCCCTTTCAGCAGCCCCGGAGAGCAGGGTTGGCCTGGGAAGTGCCCGCAGATGGCTGTGGGGAAGCTCTCAAGGCAGAAGAAGAGGGCATTGTACCAAGCGTGTATGGTGTCCCTTATGAATGAAAAACTTCTCATGTGAGCACAACAGTCTAGTTTGGGATGGGACCGCAGAGGCTAAGAGCGCACCAGCATCTGTAATCACCCTGAGCTGCATCTATCTCCCCCTCAACCGAGTGCTCCAAAAATTTAACTGTCTTTTTTCCAGGTGAACTAAGTCTAGAGCTTCAGAGAGGCATTAAATAAGGGGGAACAACATATCTTACTGAAACAGAAAAGTCACTTCATTTAAACTTCTAAGATAGTATAGGATATGCGGTATCAGATCGCTGCAGACGTGCTGCTCCAAATCGGCACCCTTGGGAGCACATGTGCCCACCTAACCTCACCCACTTTGCCCTGCAAGTTTACCAGGCCCCCTGAGGCTGGGGCTGGAGCTCTGGGCTCGACTACAAACACGTGCTGGGACTGGAGGATAATCTGTGATTTCTAAACAAAGGCAGCCTCCATCCCTGTCACTTCTCTGGGAAGAGGTCAGTCCCTGTGCCCCATGGCATTGCCTCTGACCCTTCAGAGTAGTACAGTTCACTCTGGCCACTTGGCAAGGAATTTCTTTCTGGAATCTTCCATGGGGACTGGCTGGAATGGCTTTCTGCTCAATGGTTTCCCAATATGCATCTCAAGCTGTGGCCCGATTCCAGAAGCAGCTGGCAGCATTGGTACTTGCCCTGTGGAGGGGTTCATGATGCAGCCCCCGCCTCCTTTGTCAGCAGCCATTCTGCAGCTACAGCCTCTCTCCAGGGTGTCATGGTTCATCCCGAAGTTGTGGCCCAGCTCGTGTGCCAAGGTCACAGCCGCACCAAGGGGGCTGTCTGAATGGTCCTCAAAGAAAACACAAGAGCACAATGTATAGTCCCCATGTCCTTGGCCTTCCTCCCCAGTCCCCACCCACCTACCTATCTCTAACATTTGACTGAATCCCCCCCATAAGGAACCAATATAGAGGCCCACTATCTAGTTCACACTTAAAAAAAGATTTGACCTATTTATTAACCCATGTGGGTTCCCTTCTGCTGAGGAACACATACCTCATGAATACGTGTAGGTTCCTTATGTCTTCACGTGAAATAAGCAAGGCAAACATCTCCACCCTGCTTCTTACAATCTTTCACTAAAACCATTCCATTGAATGAAGCCAAAAGTTGTCCTCGGATAAAGCAGCTCATTCCTTCACAGGTAATAAAAGTTACACTGTATCCTCGACTGAGGTGATGCTCATATAAAGGTGGGGGTGGGGTGTGGGGTGGAAGCATCCTTCAGGACATTTTGAGTAACACCCGAGCAGCTGCTGGTGAGCTGGCCCTTCCAGTCTTGGCTCTACCTGGTGCTTGGTAGAGGAGGGTAGTTGGAGAATTCACAGTAATTCACAACCCAGGCTCACTGCACTGAGTAACCCGCAGACTCATTGAATTAAGGGTGCCATCCAGTCATGCCTCCCTCCTGCCAAGCCTTCACTTTGGCAGGGGAACTTTGGGCATGGATGGAGGCATCCTGATTCTCTGCCTTTCTCAGCTGGGGGCTCACTCAACCCTTGGCTTGGCTTTGGCCTCTCCAAGGCGGCCTCTCCACTGACAAGCACTGCTTGGCCACCCTAAACTTAGTGGGGTGCATAGATGGCTTTGCTAAATAGATATCAGAAATTAATTTAGGAAATATTGCTGCTTAAGTTTAACGAAGCAAAATTAATGAGTGAATGTGGTTTGTTGAAACTGTGCCCATGAGTGGGGGTTTTGAAAGGGACTGGACACCACAGAATAAGGGAGCTGCCTTGTTTGAATCTTGCTTTGTGTTACCCAGGAAAGAGGCTTCCAGGAAATAGTGATACCGTGTTTTACAGAAAGCAGTTTCCTGGTACAGATGATCTTTGGGGCACTACTTCTCAATAATAACAGATCTCACAGGTTTCTTGGGGAGGCAGCTCTTTAGCTCTCAGTCTAAGAAAGGCATGTCAAGGAACCAAGTTATTCTTAGCATAGATGAAATTCCTAATAAATCACTTTGTTTAGATTTTACAGTTTCCTGTTGTAGGAAGCTTCACAAATATGTTTCAGGAAATCAATTCTCAAGAATAACACACATTGGCAAAGAGAATGCAGTTAACCTAAGAATGTGGAGGGCTGAATTTAGCATGCTTTGGCACAAAATGCAAGGAATTCACCCTTTAAAAATTACTCTGATTCTTCTGTATCACTGAATATCTTGGTTTTGTTTTTAATTGCCAAATTGTTTTACATTCTTTCAAGCACAGGTGATGATAAACAGAACACCTCTTCAAAGACCCTGATAAACAGTTTACATTTGTAATAAGAAAAAACCCTACCTCTTTATTCATGGCATTATCCCCAAACCAAGCTGTTAGTTCTTTAATTCTTGGAGGGAGCGGAGCAGGAATCCCCCGTTGGATAGTCCGGCAAAGCCTTTATTGTGAATCATCGGGAACTTTCCAGTACCTCTACCAAGTCGAAAAGGAAGGGCCAGCTCACAAGCAGCTGCTCAGGTCTTACTTAGAATGTCACGAAGGATGCTTCCCCCACCCCAACTTTACATGAGTACACCTCAGTTGAGGATAAGATGGTCCTTTCGTCACCCATGAAGGACTGAGCTGAGTTGCTGCTTCTGAGGATGCAGGGCGACTTTGGCTTCCCTCTTAAGAAACAAGGCCCAGGTAGTCAGATGAAAAGGTGTGGCCTTAAGGTACTGAAATGATTATTTTCTCTACCTCAGAAAAATAGAGACACTGCACCAGAACTTATATTTTCAGTCTAATCAGGATTCCTGCTTCCTTGCCGCAGGACTTCCTTCCTCTGGGGTTTGTGGGTCCCACAAGGCGCGGTCACACGGAACGCCGCGAGTTCAACTTCACAGACACCAGAGGAGAAGCTCAGTCTAGAAGTTTTAGATGTGCTTAAAATTCTGATCTCATTTATCTCATGAGTTTGACAAATGAAAGGAGCTGAGGCTGGTCATCCTGCTGGGTGCTTCTCTGAACATGGGTAGGTAAGGGATGTGCCCAAGGTTGACCTTAAAGTGGGTCAAATGTGTTCCCTGATGACTCACTTTGTCTTGACTCGATTCTCACTGTGGTATGCACAGCACATTTACCTAGATTTCCCAGACTTACTGCCACCCATTAAAAAAAAAAAAACCCCAGGCTTCCCTGTATGCTTTTAAAGAAGGAATCTTGACAATGTGCTTAGACGGAAACAGAACAAAGGATATGAGCTGAAGAAAGCCCCTTCATATGACTAGATTGGTTACGAGAACATTTAAACACTCCACAGCAGCAAAACCCACCACGCTTATGAGGAATTCAGTGTTAGTCCTCCCAAAATATATATGCAAGCAAATGTGAAGTGGCAGTCAGAAGCAGCTGACCATGGAACTGTGAAACAGAAAATTATTCCCTCTTAAAACTTTATAGGCTGCTCCGTACAAGTACAATTGGGATCTGACTTGAAATTAACCTGGCACCAGCAAACACCAATCTTTCCAGTGACTTCCGAGGTGGGGATCACATACGGGGCTTCTAGCTCAAAGAAAACCATAGGGTAGCCTAGTAAAGCTGGGAATCCAGAGAATGGGCTGGGTCCTACAAACAGCCTCTCCAATATGTACATTTAGTGCACGTTTACATGAATTTTCAATGCTGCCCAGAGAAGAGGACACATTTGCTGTGCATATTCACCATGACAATTAGGTTGGCAGTGTGGGGTGAGCACATTACTCCATCTGCCCTTTCACACCACAGAATATTCACAAACACCCTGTTTAAAAAACCTGTGGAGAAATTCAGTTTCTTGGAAGGACAAATCTCTGTTTGGTTAATGGAACTGGAGGGATGGTCTCTGAGGAGGCTTTGACTGAGGGCTGGTGCAAAGGGGACACTACATTTCCAGAGCAGTGACAGCAGCAGTGTGAGGTGAAAACCTTTTCTTTAATTCTTGGACAGACTGGAGCAGAAGTCCCCGGTTGGACAGTCTAGCAAAGCTGCCTCCCACTTAAATTCATCAGAATAAGTCCCAGATAGTCTCCTCATTTTATTTCCTTTTACAAACACATATAGCCTATATATGACAAAAACTATCCTTGTAAAGCAGTCAACCCAGGTCTCTGCCTTCCAAGAATAAGGTTATTATAAAGACATACTGGATACTGGATACTGGCTAGGACGGAGGGCAAGCATTTGCAGTGGTAAATATTAAAAACCTCAGACTTCTGGCTATTGGGCCTGGAGGTAGAACCATCAGAAAACTATTCTAGCAATAATGTCTGGTGAGACCACAGTCCACCCAAGAAGTTAAGAATGAGGGTAACCCCCGTGCCCTGGCTCATCCCAAAGCTGGGAGGAATTCCTGGACTGGAATGTTCCGACCAAAATCTCAGCTGCAACTTTTTCTCTATAAAAGGGGCACACTGGCTTCCACTGAGCTATTTTTACCCACCCACCTTTCCTGTGTGCAACTTGTGTTCTATAAAGAGTCCCCAAAATACTGTGGGATGAGTAAGATCATAAACAGAGCTAGGAAAAGGGTAGAGTTAAGTCTAAATAGCATTAAGGAAAATGATCTAATTTCACAAAGTTTGATGAAAGCAAGGATTTCCTGAGAACTCATCAAGGGAAACGGGCCCTGGCCCCTGCGGTCAGCGCCTTGGAGTCCGTGGCTTACCATGACAATTCCCCCAGACTGCTCTGCGGTGCACATGCTCATGATCGGTGCCATGCCGATGGTGGTCCCTTGGAAATACACCCCACTAGGAAACAAAAACAAGACTTTCTTAAATACAGGGTGATATTCTAAGATCTGAAATTCTGTGGGACATTCCCCCATTCTGACAGGAACTGCACAGGCGCATGCAAAAAGGAAAATAGCTGTGTGAGGGTACGTTTCCAGGTGGTTTTTATCTTCAGTTCCTTTAAATTTATTGCCCAGTTGCGTCATGGCCCCACAATCCTTTGGGATTTTGTTTGGGAGTCTCAGACAACACCCAGTCATGACTTTTGTATTTACAAGTTGTGGCCCACCCAGTTCCTAATGGACTGGAGGGAGCCGCTGCTTTCAAACAATGTCTTCTGATGGAAGGGCTGAGAAGAGGCATTAAGGATCTCCGTTAACTCAATGAAATGCGTTTAATGGTTTACTAGATTTTCTGGAGTAGCTGCTTTCCTGCAGAAACATTACAGTCAGGACAGAAACCCAAGTGCTTTCAAAATGTCTTGGTAATGAAGCTTGCAAAATGTGAAATGGACAGAAAAACAGTTGATCCTTTGCAGCCAGTGGAGAATACATAAGCACGCACAAGGCCCTGGCACCTCGGAAGGAAGATTCGGGAAGGGGACCTGTCGGGTAGACGACATCAAGGTCTGTTTAATGCAACTGTTATTAGGTCCAACCTCATGCATGAAAAATTAAACATTGTTGGTATTTGTTGAACCTTCTTTAAAGGAAACAAATGACTTGCCCATGTTATTTTGGCCACGTACATACACAGATTATACACGTATTGTTTTGAAAGTTAGATATCTCGGCAGTGCCAGTTGGACAAAAGGGCTAAGTATACATAGACCCTCATCTATGTATGTATATATGTATCTATCCATCATCCATTCATCTAATTGGGCTCAGTAGGAGGCATTACAGCCTTTATATTTATATCCATACAGACCATTTTAACAGATACAATTATACATGTAAATAAATAATGATATATATGTATATATCCATTTATCTAATTATGCTCAGTAGTAGGGATTACAGCTTTTATATTTACATCTATATAGGCCATTTTAACAGATACAATTAAACATGTAAATAAATAATGGTGTTACATAAGAGGCTAATTCATTTCCAGATGTTCAAACTGAACAGACTTCATTTGGGAAAAAAGCAAAACAAAACACACTGACTCAAAATATCTGAAATGTACTTTTAGTAGTTCAGGATTAATCAATTCATGAAGTATGAGGTGCCCACAAATATCCAAGGTGGGAAGAAAACCAACCCTATGAAAATGGCCAGAGTAAATTATCAGGGCATGCGGACAGCCTTGGTTCAGATGTAGGCATTTCCTAAGTGAGGATGGGCACCACTGGTTTTTAACTTTCCATCAATGTCCAATAAACTAGCTCCAGTTTGCTAGAGAAAAGTGTCTCTGACTCCAAAGCTTTCAATTCCGTGATGTGAGCTACAAGAAAACAAAGGAATAACGGCATAAACTGTTCAAGGATTTTAATAAAAAGTTTGTCACTTTGGAAAAATCCACTCCATACCAATTTAGACTATGGCATGGATGGTTTTTTCCTTGAAATACAAAGCTGTCTGCACTAGTTTACCAATCTTTTATGATACGTCACAGCGGTGCTTTCCTTTATCTTATTATTCTCACAGTGCTTCCTGCTCTGAAGTTGTCTTGCTCACTGTTGCCTTCTCCCAGTAGACGGGAGATTCCCAAGAGCTGGGAGGTGTACAGTGCTGGTCATTCAAAGCTCCTCAACATGTTTGGTACCTAATTGGTGCTCAACACCCACTGATGGAAAGACAACATATACACTAGTGTCCTCTGATCTAGAAAACCAAAGAGTTATAGCAAAACAGGACGAGGAATGGGCACTTTCTTTCTCTGTGCTTCTGACAGTAATCCCCTAATGCACTATCTTCAGATCTTGCATAAACATTTTTCACTAATAATGAAAGAAAATGAGCTTTTGAAAAAAAATAGACCACTCAGGACAATTTTACATCAAGCCTAAGAAAGATTTGCATGGAGGAAAATGCCCAGGTGATGGGAGAAGGAAATGGGACATTTGCTGGAGGGATGTGTGTCCCTGGGTATTCACAGGGAACCTTTCCCCACGGTTCTGGCCAGGATGGCCTCTGCCTTGCTGGTGTGAGCTGAGAATCCCCCTGTCCAGGTCAGTGTGCTCTATAGAAAAGTGTGCAGCTTTGGGGACTGGGCAGGTGGAGGGAAGAGGAGAGCGGGCTGAGGCCCCTCTTCCAGTGAAGGAGAGACAATGAACGCCCACCTGATCAGCTGCGCATTGTCATGGGATCTGCGAGGCAGAAGCTTCATCTTTCTCCAGTCCAGAAATTCATGGAGGCTTGTGAATGGGTCCTGACTTATAGGGCATTTGTCGATGTCATTCCACACCTCCACGCCCACCAGCACTATTCGGATGTTCAGCGGCCTGTAAAACTGACGAGGACAGGGATTCTTTGGGGATCACATTTGAACTTAAAATGCAGAGGGGAAAACAGATCTGCGTTTTTGAACTTCAATGACCTGGGGGAGAAAATATCTCTGTTCTCCCTTGTTCCTGTGTCATCAGAATTTCAGAAATTTTTACAGCGTCTGATGCAAAGTGATGTGTTAGCTGGGGCCTCAAATGTTGTTGACCAATTACATGCTAAAGTCAGTAGGCTGTTTGACATCTGCTCTTGTTTGTATAGAAGCACAAACTTTGAAATGATTCACTGGTGATTTAAAATATGCACACAGATGTACATTATAGCTAAAGACTGCCAGTTCATATCTGTAGCAAGCAAAACAGTGAATAAATTAGGACCTTTCTGACATTGTACCGGGGACAAGGGTTTGTTCCTTTCAAGCAAAATGTTCTACCAATGAGTTACTGAAAATGAATCAGTATTAACTTTTCAGCAAAGACTTAGGCTTGGAATACAACACTATCATAGTCTGGCCCTTATACTCAACCTGGAAGGTTTTACTTAAATGAACAAATCAATATCTTTCAGAATAATTCAGGCATAAACCGAATGGTCCTCAGGAACTTTAATGACCATTCTGCTCACAGCCAGAGAGAGGTCAGCTCAGCACCAGGGTCACAGGAAAGCTCTGTTAAAGGGAAAGCTCTCCTGCAGCCTTGTGAAAGTGAGCCTCAGCACACGGCTCAAAGGCTGTCTCCTGCTCATTGCATTTCTGCCCCCCACTATCATGTACTCCTAACTCCAACCTACAGCCCTGTCTCCACAGGTAGATCGTCCTGGGTCAGGACAGGAAGAGCAGCTCTCAAAGGCTAAGGGTAGTTTAATCCCAGACGAGTTTACTGGGGCAGGATGGCTGGTCAGGCTAGAGGTGAGAACTGTTGTTGCCCTCCACTACCTTGCTGCCCCCATGTGCATTGCACAGAGAGGGAGGTGGCTCTGAGCTCAGGGCCCAGGGGCGAGGACATTGAACCCCCTGGCTGGGTGTAAGATCTCTCGATGCCTGTGGCGTGGGAGGCAGTACCCAGTGAGACTGGCTTCATCTTCTGCTACCCCAGGTAGCCAAGGAGAAAGATGTGGCTGGTGATAGCAGCCAAAGTCAACCTCCAGATGTGAGCAGGTCCTATTTTTAGTTGCTGGAAACATTTGGACCAGCAAGTCACAAAAAAAGCACAGAAACTCTGCATTTGATAGTTAAGCCCCATTCCAGTGTGGTGAGCTAACATGCAATGAACTCTCCAGGGCTGAGCCTCTGACCCCGGGTCCCGACCTGCAGAAGGCAGGCTCATCTTTTCCCTTGCTGGTCTCTGCAGAGTCATCTGGGGAGCATTAGGTCAGCAGAAGAATATGATGAGAACACAAGCAACATCACAGAACATAAACTGATTGCAGCAGTCCAACTTGGTTTCGAGCAGATAACAATTACGGCATCACATTAATAAGTCGATGAGACAATTATATGACCAAATGCTGCCCAACGGCTTGTTTTTAATCAGGAATTGCTTGGCCTGTGGTAATCATTCGCCAGCTCCCAGCCCAGGCTTCCCAGACGAAATTAAGTTTGTAGACTCCTCTGAAGCTCAGAAATCACATGTCTGCCTGCTGTCAGGAGACGGGGGCACACTTGCAGCTGTGCTGCATCCAAAGGTAACAGTGGTCAGAGGGCAGCAACGGCCACACCACACCAGTGTAGACATCCCTTCCAGCTTGCTAAGCAACACCCTCAGGCTGCCATCTGGGAAGGGGACACCATGCTTGCCTCTGACAAGTGTTGTATGGCAGGAATAACTAAGCTCTATAGGGGATTAGCTGCCATTGCTTCTCAGAAAGCTAGCTGTGGTGCTGACTAAGCAAGGGGCTTTTCATCATAACGATGGGCTGTAATGTCCATCTATCAGCCCTCTCAAATCATATCCTTGGACTAGTTTTCATCAGCAGACAGTCCTTTCTCTCTGAAATCGGTGCTACTGATTGACTGTCCTGCACGCTGAGCTCATACAGTCAGCATACACAGTCCTTGGCTGCCTGCTGTGGGTGTTCCTCCCAGGGCTGCCCATGGGTCTTCCTAAGAACCACAGCAGTTAACACATAACAAGCATTCACTATACCCTAGGCACAGTGCTAAGTGCCTTCCATGCCAGAGCTTTCTGGGTCCACACAACTCCATGAGGTAACAACTATTATTTCCGTTTACAGTCAAGGATGCTGAGACATGAAAGGACCGGGTAACCAGTCAAGACAGGAGTGGCAGAGTGGGGTTTGAATGCAGGCAGGCTGGCCCCGGAACCCAGGGTTTAAATGACTAACACAGGCTCCCTGTGCGTGTGTTCAGGCTCCCTTCCAAGGTGACCCACTGGGACCTCCGGCCCGGAGAGAAGCTCTGTGGTAGCTTGGCAGCTGCCTGCCTGGCCAATGAATCCCAGAAGGTGTGTGGACATGGTCCGAGGCCAACTGAATGGATTCACCCATTAATACAACAGCAATGAATATCTGCTTGGCTCTTGCTGTGTGCTCGGCTGGGCACCGGCACAAAGAACAGCCGTGAGGATACCCTGGGCCCTGGTTCCCAGATGCTTGCCCAAGCTTGAGCAAGAGTCTCCAGGCACAGGACCCTTCGCCATTATCACAGTTAACTACAACAGAGTGGATGGCCAAGAAAGGGTGCATGTGGGATGTTCCGAGAATGCTATGCTCAAGGCCTCAAGGAAGGCTTTCTGGAAGAAGCAGGTCTGAACAGAAATGAGTAGAATTAAAGGGCAGTCCTCTGGGGCCCACACAAGACCTTGGATCTTTCAGGCAACTGACTTGAGAGAGGAGAGCGGACGACTCACACAAGAGGGAAAATACCTGAAGAAATTATATGTGTGGGAGAGGAGTCCTTCCAGAAGTGGGTCACAGAGGTTCAGCCTTAAAAAATTTGCAACTGGTGCTGACTTCTTAATGAATAAGAAGTAGGACAGATGGGAGGTGAAAGGTTAAAGAGGCGATGCTTTGGCAGTCACACCCCTCTGTGCCTGCCCTGCAGTTTCATCAGGCCCTGGGGAGAGCCTCCTGGTCCCTACACGAAGGGTTTGCCTGCAAGTATGAGCACCAGACATACTTTGGTGTCTCACTTATAAAGGGAATTTCCCAAACATTTAGAATGTCACCTTTGTCCCTAAATCACTTCTTGGTCTTGCAGTCTAGGATGTCCCTCTCCCTTTTCATTTCGAGCCAATGCAGCCAGCCAAACAGTGTTTAATTTAGAATGGCCCAGAAGAGCCAAGATTTCTGAAAATGAGGAAGTTGCCCCTGGAACAGGCATTGGGCAGAGACTCCACTTGTAGAGTTGCAAAATGGAATTTGGGAACCTTGCTGAGCCCAGGGCCCCTCCGTCAGTAGAACTGGATGCGTGGAGCATCTGAAGGGCCTGGAGCACCCCACCTGGGTCTTCAGGGTCTGCTCGGGGAGGACACCTGTGTGAGGTCAGCAATTCCGCTCTCTCCCTGCAGGCAACACCACAACAGCCGGGCTGGCAAACTCCATGGAGTCCATCAGGACTTCTCTGAGGCATGTTGCCCTTTAATTACCAATGCAAGTTATTAACAAACCCCAGTTGCTCATTTTTGGTTTTTCAAATAGAAGCAAGATATAATATAGGATGAAATGTAAAGAAATACAAACACAGAGGATCAAACATGTCACTTAGGAACAGGGTTTCAGCAATGACCAGTCTGGGTTTCACATGGCTCACGGCTGCCTTTTACCACCAAGGCCCAGGAGGAACTCGGGCTGCGCTTCTCCGCCCCACCTCGGGCAACATCCCTGGGGGCGTCTGGAAGGTAGCCATGCCCGAGGCACCAGGGGGCCACCAAACCAGAGTCCCTGACTGAGCCCTGGGAATCAGTATTTTAAAAAGTAAACAGAGAGACAAACAAACTTGCCTAGTCTAGACTGAGAACCAGGTCTAACTCCTTCCTGCCAGCCTCTGGCTTAACTGCCAGCACCCATCCTTCACCCTCTGTGCCAGAGGACTTGCCATTTACAAAAACTGTCCTGTAGCTACTTTACTTTGGGATAAAGTTTAATTTTTAAGAAGTAGCTACTAAAAATACATTAGCGAGCATGGGCTGCCTGGGAGTCTGCCTACCTGAAAAGTCTGGTGGGTGAGGATGATGGCATTCCAGGATGCTGGTGGTCCTCGGTGTTTCCGAAGTCCCACCAGCCGTACCCCCTCTCTACGCACCAAGCCTGGGTCTCAGGCCGCTCAGGCTGCTCAGAGCATCCCGTGAACTGCTGCTCTTGCTTGCCTTGGGGTCTGAAGCCTCAGTTACCTGCCTGTCCATCATGATGCAACCTGAGGTCACCTGGACCCCAGCTTTTGTCAGTCCCTGCTTCTGCGTGTTCAAAGAGGGCTGGGACCCATACCCAGGGGCTAGAGTCAAGGCCAAAAGCCCATGCGGGGGCAGGAGATGGTCCCGAGACCAGGGCTCATTCCTGGCCCTGCCTTTTAATGCTGCATGAGCACGTGCAGATTTCTTAGCTAGCCTCTGCAGACCTCAGCCCCCTTTGCTGTCAGAATGCGATAGGAGCAGCTCTCTGCAGTGTATGCAAAGTGCTTAGGGCTGGGCTTGTAGTGACTGCTCTATGAATCTATTCATATCCTTGTCCCTTCAAATGCCTCTAAATCCTTGTCTTTCTCATATCCCCACTTCCCTGGCTCTGGATCAGGTCTTTATAATTTTTGTCAATGTAGACACCCACCAGCACTATTTGTCTTTGGTGACTCCATCTTCCACACTAATGGTATCATCTGTGCACCTCTGCCCTGCTTAAAGACATTCACCTGGCTCTCTGCTGACTGCAGAATAAAATCAAGGTGCTTCTGCAGGCACTCAGGGTCCTGGTCACTAAATCCCGCACTGCTTCATTGCCTCCTGCCCCAGCTGTGCACATACACACATATGCACACACACATGTCTGCATGTTCCCTTCCCTACTTGTATGGAGTTACTTGTCGTGCCCAGACTCCTGGGAGCAAGCCAGACCCTCCCTGCTCTGCTCCTGGTGAAGCCCTATGTTTCAGGATCCTGCAAAGATGCCCTGATGCCGAGGAAGAGGTATGTGATTCTCCTCTGCATCCATAGCACCTGACTGCCAGCATCAACCTAGTTCCTGCTAGGTGGAACCATGCTAAGTGGTCTATGAGTTGGCCTTCCTACAAAGCTGTGACCCCTTAAGTGGAGGGACCATGTCTGATACATCCTGACTTTTATGATTCAGGGCCCGGGACTGTCTGTAAGGCCTCATAGAATGGGCTTGAATTTCCAGATAGGCTTGTGCTTTCATTTTTCTGAAAACTTAATTCAAATATAATAGGATTGTTTGGACATGTAGCTATCATGAGGCATCCTCAAGCCATATTTTCTACGTGAGCATTTCAGAGGATCCTGGCTGGGAAAGATTCAGCGATGAGTTGGGTCCCTTTCTGCTCTCAGTCCATCCTCACAGGTGGGACAGGCTAGTGCTGAGAATTAGTTATGTCAGTGGCACTGGCCACGTCACACATGGAAACCGCCTGGGTAGTGTCTACAAATCCTGGCATCCAGGCCTCACCAAGATGCCCAGGCAGCAAGGCCCTGGAGAGCTTCCAGGCCATGCCGACGGGCAGCCAAGTGTGAAGCAGCTGTTTTAGGTTTGAGAGCCATCAGCACCAACAGCCCAGTGCTCTGGGTGCGCTGCCAAAGGGCAGGGGTGCGGGCGGTCTCACCATTCCCTTGCGTGTGGGCAGTGAAGGAGGTTGGCGGGCAAACAGCCCTGGGGGAGATGGGACTCCCAGGGTCTCTGTTAGCTCGGACGTTAGCTTTGCTAAGGGGGAGCTCCTGCCCACCTAGTTCTTGGTGAGGGAATCTCCAACAGCCCAATGGGCTTAAAGTCAGTTCCTGTGGCTTGGGACTATGGAGCTGTGGCCCCCTTGCAGACGAGAGCCTGTCCTTGGGGGACCTGTGGGATCTGCCCAGGAAGACCTGGGAGGAGGCCAGCTCGGGAGTTCTCCAAAGGGTCAGATGTTCCCTATCAGTGTTTAGATCTCACGGAAGGGCCCATGGACTGGGATCCTGCCTGGCCCGAAGACAGGCTGAGGGGCAACATGTCCCAAAGCCACCACAATCCCGATAGCTCGGGCTGACGTCTCCTGTAGCTGCTCCAGGCCTCCGGCTTTGTGTACTCAGAGGCAGGGAAGTCCGCAGTCCAGCCCAGGACCAGAGGCGGAACCGGTGTGCCCACTGTGTCACATGAAGTGTGCTTCATCCCTTCCACCTCACTGCCAAACATTTCCAGATTTGAAAGATTTAATTACCTAAAAAAGAACTTACCTTGTCAACGTGATTAGCAATCTCTATTAATCGCTGCTTAACTTTCTCCAGATCTTTTCCTTGCCTCTGAAACTTAATAATTTTAAATGTCAGCATTAGTAATGGCTTGACTATCAATCAACTCCCATCTTCCCAGCTCCTGGAATTGTGAAGTCTTGGGCTTTACAAACCACCCGGGGCCCTCCACAGTTTATACTGAAGTGAGCTCCCATCCTGCCGAGTAATTTCCCCACTGGGACCTTCTGAAATTCCCTGAAATTCGCCCAAGCCAAGCCCTCAGAAGACAGCAACTTCTGAGATTTTTCTAGCCTTATAAATGATGGAGGCAGTGACATGTTTTGGCAAAGAGAAAACAGACAGCCAGAAGGCAGTCCAAAGCCATTTTTCATATCATCAACTGGATTGTAACTTCCTCAAAATTTCTCTTTATATTTGTTTTTAATAATTAGATAGTGAAAGTACTAGAAGCTCATGGCAACATGTCAAACAATGCTGAGAACAGATGAACAGTTAATGAATTCCCCTTTCTTCCCTCTGATCTGACCTTCCAAAGCGGGAACATGTTTCCCAGAAATGGTCAAGCCTGATTCGCTCAGAGGTGTTCAGTGAGTCTACAAGAAAATGTCACCTCATTCCTAGTGTGTAGTGGTAAGAAATGAACCCAGAGAAGATTATCTAAAAAATGCTAATTAAAAATTAATTTAAATAACATAGTATCAAGCCATACTTCGGAAGGGGGGCTTCTGCTGTGTCAATAGCCTTTATTCATTCATTCATTTTGGTTTAGGGTATATTGGACACTTTTTAAACTAAACTTGTCTTAAAAATGTTTTAGAAGACATTCTAAAGCCATCTGCCATTTCCCCCAGGTAATTCTCCCTGTTTGAAGAGCTTATCTACAGAGCAATTGTTTTCTTTTCTGGAGTCCTTGTTATTATTTTTTCATATCAGATATGCTTCAATATTTCATACTTTATAAATTTAGAAAACCACTTTTTCAAAGGATTGTTTACAGTGCTTTTAAGGGCTCACAGAACATTAAAGCAAGTGATTTGTTCAACATTTCTTCCCCCCTCCTTCCGCCCCCACCTGTTTTTAACCAGCTATACCAGGACATTTCAAAAAGTTCTTACCTCTCGGTTGTCAGCCACAATGACCAGCTCAACATACTTGGTCATTTTGAGGGTCTCTCTTTTATGCTGCCAAAAGTAAGCATGGATTTATTTCCGTTACTGCCTTTCTGGGGTGTCCAGAACACTGTCAGTATCTCTCAACCCAACCAGTTTAACTGAGGTGAGAGTCTGTCTGGCTCCCAGACTTTCATTTCACCTGGAAACTCCCCTCCTACCCACCCCCAAACCTTTCTTCGGAATCACTGATGACAGGACCAGGACAAGTTGAGATGACGATTCCACAAACAGAGAAACAAAACCAAAGTTCTTGGCTCCACAACAGAAGCCAGTCAACAAGCGTCCGTTTCAGGCTGTGCATAGTGCGTTTGAAGATCCCCACGGAAGATGATGGAGTTCAGTTCCCTTTGCCTTTAAGACCCGGTTTTGTGATTAGGGAGAAGTGGAGGGGAACCTCTTTTGGGCAGGAACTGCATGAGCCTTCCGGCCAGGCCATGAGTAGCCTGTTCCCGGTGGCTCAGTTCTTGTGGCTGATCATTTAAAAATCCGGGTAGAAGCACCTGAAGAAGACAGGTGGCCTGGAGGACAGGTAACAGCCAGGCTGATAAACAGGGAACAGAGCCAGGCAAAAATGAGGTGCTAGGAGGAAAACCAGAAAGGAACAAAGGCAAGAGACTAGAAAGAAACAGTGTCAAGAGAAAAAAAAAAAAGATGGAAATATGCCACTGGAGTAAAGGAATTTGAGAAGAATGAAATAGTTGAGAAGAATATGGGAATTGTCTGTGGGCGGGGAGTCGAGGGGGACGAGAACTCAGGCAACGGAAGTGCGAACCCCTCTCAAATAAGGGCAGCCTCAGAAGTGGGTTACGTTTTAATCAAGTTTCCTCAAAAAACATTCGCACTCTTCTGTGAATTACTGGGAGAATCCCAAAGGCATTTTTAGGAGGAAAAAGAGCAATTCATGGAGGGTGGTCCCAAAAAGCAAACATTAATAACAAAAAAACAAAGCCTCTGTTTCTGCAATAAAATGCATTTGGAGGAAATGGGGGGTTGAACTGGTCTTGATTCTTGTGACGGATGTTGCTGGTCTATGAGTTAACTGCACACAGTGCTTAATGTTTAAAGCTTGCAGGTTACAACCACGCTTTCAGACAAAAGCAAAAATGACTAAGGCGTGCCTTGAATCAGTTTTCCAGCCATATAATCCCGAGGGAAACATCTTTGCAAAAACAAATCCCCATCAGTCCGGGACCTTCCAAACAGATTTTTCACAAGAAAAGTGTTTGTATCATAGCTGTGTCCCTCCTTGCTGCCCAGCTGTGCTGACTCATGAATTTAGGTATCGCTAAAGAAATGTGGAAACCTGATGGGGGGAAGAAAAATAAAGCGCCGTGAAAGGTATAATTTCTCATGCTTTTACAATGTTACAGGAAAAAAAGCCAAGCTTTGCAGCTATGTGGTGTAGGCATGCTTTTTGGTGATAACTATATACCTATAAAGGAAAACAGATTAGTCCCAGTGGTAACCAATAGTATACACAAAATGAGACACCTTCTGAAAGTGTGAAGATCTTGCCCCTTCCCTTATTGAAGTTGAAAGAAGTCTCTTCTCCCCACCCCCACAATTCAATGGTTAACCATGAACAGATTCTGCTGATTGTACAGAAGAAATTACAGTTCTGTACAAGAAAAAATAAATTAATCTCCCATTGAAAAACTCACAGATGGGGCCTCAGTTTAGCCATTTACACCTTTCATACTGCAAAGGGATGAAATAAATGACTGGGGACATTTCCAAGTGGCCTTGATCATCATTTAGAAAATACACAGTTCCAGATAATGCAAACAAACACATGAGCACAATTTTCCTGTCACTGCAGTTTTCAGAGAAGTCCAAATTTTCTCATGAATTCAGAGAACTGTGAGCTCAGAGAGAAGCCTAACCACATAGTAATAAAAAGCCGTGGGGGAGTGGCCGGCTCACGGCGGCCAAGACTCATTCTCCCATCAGCAGACACAGAAAGACTTAAATTACCTCCACAGGATTTCCACCTAGCTGGGCTGTCCAGTTAAAAAAAAAAAAATTCTATTTAAAATCTTCGATGTGTAAAACAACATTTGAAACTGGTTGTTTGATTGAATTTTTATTTTGGGGGGATTATAAACAAAAGCCCTTCCACAAACAGACAGGAACATAAGCCTCTGAGAAGGGCCCCGTGGTCTGGTTCCAAGGTGGAGACCAAGCATTCTTTGAGTCTTGCTCAAGAGGGAGCCAGTTCCTGGGCCTCTTGGAGTCCTCAAGGCCAAGTTCCCAGAGACAGAATAAACCCCAAGCATGTTGCAACAAGAACTCTGGCGCTGGGAACTTAACCCAACTCAAGTGAGAAAAGCAAGTTGAGACTAGCATTACAATAAATTCGTGCTGTAATTCTGTCTTCATATGGGCCAGGCTATTTGCATATCATATACCCATCCCACAAACAACACTGGGAGCTCTCCATGTCTAGGCACTGTACTGGGGTCTTGGGATAAAGGGATGGACGAGAACAAGGTCCTGCCCTCATGAAGCTCACATTCTAGCAAGGGGTTGGGAGAAGGAGTGACAATAAAGAATTAACAGAATTAAAAGCATAGTCTGTAAACCGTGCATTAAAGGAAACAAGCATGGTTCTGCAATGAGGATACAGATGCGGGGAGAGGGACCAAGTTGGCCAAGCCCTGAGGATGAGAAGCAGGTATGTGTGGAGAGCGTGGCAGGAACAGTGTTTCAGGTAGATGGAATAGCAACAGCAGAAGTCCTGAGGCTGCGGAGAACTTGGATTTGCGTAGCGACAGGCAGAATGACTGCGGTCTGGACAGTGAGGGAAGAATGTAAATGAGATGGGGCTGAAGATGTGGACAAGGATGGGGCTGTGACAGGCAAGGGAATGGTAATCTAATAATCTAAGGGAAGAGGGGCCCTTGAATGTGAGGTGTTTGAATATCACTCTGGCTGCTGGGAGGAGAACGATTCTAGGGAGACTGTAATGGAAACCAACACTGCTGGTGAGAGCTGGTGACACTTTGGGCAGTAATGATGGAGATTGGCAAACAGATTAGAGTCAAGGGTGATACAACCAAAGAACAAAAACAAGTAACAGTGGAACCAGGGCCAATGGTCCCACAGGCAGCAAGATCAGCAAATCAAATGAATTAGAAGTTGGGCTGATCTTCCTCTGAATAAGGAAAGATCATTTTTGGCTCAAGAATCTCAATGTCTTGGAGGTGGAGCCAAGATGGTGGCATGAGTAGAGCAGCGGAAATCTCCTACCAAAACCACATATATTTTTGAAAATACAACAAAGACAACTCTTCCTAAAAGAGAGACCAGAAGACACAGGACAACAGCCAGACTACACCCATACCTGCAAGAACCCAGTGCCTGGCGAAGGGGCTTTTCTTCTTCCTTCCTAATTACAACCCTTTAGTAGAATTCATGCCTCATATCAAAAATTACTGAGTACCATAATTCTTCTAAGTGGTAAAGATACCTTAAGACAAATGTTGGGCATAGAAGTCACAGGGCATAAATCTGCAAAGAAGTAAAAAGCTGACCTTTTCAAACAATATTACTTCTCTCTCACTTACCAACTTTACATTTCCCTGTATGGCCCCGGAAGATGACTGGTTAGCCAGAGACGGGTAAGATTCCTCAAGGGAGGAACAACCTAAGACAGGCACAGTCGCAGGGGGGCCATCAGGTGAGAAATTGGGGATCAACAGAGGTGAGGCTTAGAACCTCACCCACTGTTTTGAGAGAAATCTTCTGCATCTGTGGATGTTTTATTGCCCTTGTCTAGCTTGGATTAATACTTAGTCTATAGGCACACACCTGATCATCTCATTTGCCCTCTTACAGCACTAAACTATGTTTTCTACCTTTATCTTGCATCTACCTACCACTTCAGCATTTTATTAAAAAAAAAAAAATAAGGGAGAAATGTGGAATTCACATATAAATCAAGTATAAAAATCAAATGAATCATAGCTGACATGATTGTTTATAGTTCATGATGCGTGATCAAAACCGAAAGTTTTTGTGATATGACTGCCCTTGCACTGTTCACCATGTAAGAACTTATTCACTATGTAAGAACTTGTTCACCATGTAAGAGCTTGTTCGTTATGCTTCAGAAGATTGGAGATTGTTGAGAATTAGGCTTGGGGTGGATTAATGATTGTGCATTGAGTCCCCTATACAGAATTTTATTGTTGTTAACAACCATTTGATCAATAAATATGTGAGATGCCCTCTCAAAAAAAAAAGAAAAGAATCTCAACGTCTTGACTCAAGCCCACTGCATGAATATTTATAAGCTGAGCCCGGGTCTCCACCTGAAAGGTCTCCGCCATCCTTAGCAATGACTTGTGCGGGGCCAAAGCACACTCACCTTACCTGCCTGCAATGCAGCCTCTGGGGCCTGGCTCTTGAGGCTGCAGAACTCATAAGCCAAAGAGACAATGAGCTGGAGGAAGGGCTGAATCTGGGGACTGAATGTTAACAGGGACAAATGCAAAATACTGAAAATAAGTCCAAAACCCAGTGGCACACGAGATCCGTTACTTATTTATCCAGAGTTTTAACTGATTTGAGTCTAAATAGGAATCCACACTGATAGGTGCTCACAGCCTGGGGCCAAGGAGACAAGAGGGAGGCTGCCTTTTACCACCAGCAAGCTGTCCGCACCACCCAGGGCGGTAAGAGACCCTGATGCACACTCAGAGGAGGCGGAAATGCAGATGGTTAGGTTAGAGAGGAACTAAACGTGCCTGCTAGGAGTGATGCGCTTCCACCTGGCCCTGGCCAGGTCCCGGTATTCAGCTACTACTGAACTGGGCTCTGCGTAGAATACACATTACAGTTCCTGCTGCTACCCCCGCCCCCATCACATCACCTACTCAGCAAATAGGACAGGCTGTCTAGAAACCCAAAGAGCAGCATCCGCTCACTCCAAAACAGTGTCCCTGAATCAACTCAGCGGCCCGAGCAATCACTGCTTTCTAGAGAAGACTCGACTTTTACCCTCAACTCCTAACTATCCACACTAACGGAGGGGAACAATAGCACAGAGAATCCCCAAAAAGAAAGGATAATTCAAAGATAATTTACATTTGCTTCTGGGATGTATTACGTGACTTTTTTCCTGTAGCTGATTGCGGAGGCTTTGCCTTTCCCACAGCCTGCTCTGGCCAATGTTAAAATTAGTTCGCATTCTCTAACGCCTGCTGAGGGAGAGGGAAGGGGGGTGCGGCAGGGGGCGCAGTGGCAGGAGCTCTTCAGGCTGCACGTGGGGACCCGCAGAGGAAAACTGACTTGCAGGAGTCCTTCCAGGAGCAACGTGGGTTCCCACTAAAGTCTAAAGGACAACCTTGTAAAAATGATAAACAATAGCTCAAGCTATACTGCAGCCAGTGCATAACGCGAGTGCAGATGGATTTCTGCTGCTCTGTGAAGGAAAACACGAGTAACTGCGGAAAAATGTCAGTCTGCAAACCAATCTTCGCAATAGTTAACATTTAGTAGGAGCAGAAAAATGCTGGCAAGAAGCAAATGCGGTTGCTGCATTGCATAAACAAGTTGAGTTAGCTGCAGCCACATTGATTTCTAGTATAAATTGAAGGCAGTGTGAGTGAGGCAGGTAAGCAACACACACACACCTTGAATGTGTCCGTAGACGCTCTCCGAAGCCACCCTGTATTCATTCCCCTGCCCAAGTATTCCGCTCCATTGAAAATGAGTTTTTGTATCATTTTTCCTTACGTAGATGGACTTTAAGTCAAAGACATTTCCTCCTGTGTGGAAATGATCACAACTATTCCTAGAGAGAAACATTGAGAATGGAGGCGGTACCCTCCCCTTTCAATTTAAAGCTTCATTAACACTCCAATATGCATTATTAAAAAAACAACATTGTTATTCAGGTTTTCCACATTTCTCTGCAAGCCAAAATGGCTGGAAATCACCGTGCCAATCCCTGTTCTCGAGAACTGTAAGCTTAAAGAGTTAAAATATGGCTGGCAAGTCCAGAGCATGTTCCTGATTCTAAATGAAACGGCAAACATATCTGAGTATCATTTAAACTGTCAAGTCACAAATCTCATAACATGGGTGGTGTGTATTCAGCAAAGTACTCGGAGCCCAGTGCCTTGGAAGTAAAAGGCCAATGTTCTCCTTGTGTATGACTGGAAAGGCTACAGCTTAGCCACACCTTATCTGAGGCCTGGAGTCAGAGGCTGGAGTGCTGGCAGAGTAATATAAACATGCGTGGGCTGCAGAGGCTGGTCTTTGGGATTGCAGCTCTTCAGTCTGTCACTCTAACGTGGGTGGGGAGACCAACGCAGGGTGAAAACTCTTGTGTATTTTTTTCAAACTCTGCTCCTTGGATTCAGATTCAGTCTCCCTGACAGAGCATCAATGTCAAGGTGGGCCACAGGCCCTGATAGGGATCTTTCCCTCCTGTGTGATGGGCAGAAAATGCAAAAGAGGCTGCAAAGCACCCGCTGTGGAAAATCCTGGGAGCACGTTAACAGAGGAAGTTGGGGTCACCCAGGCAGAACAGCAGGATGGGAGGGGCACATTAAAACTAGACTGAGGAGCCCTGAGAAGGTTCAGGGGAGGGCAGGTTAGGAGCACACCCAGTGCCCACGGGTGCAAATGGGAAGAAATTGCTTAGGACAACGTGTACTGCTGGGATTTAGAAAAATGAGTAGGAATGAAGAGAGAGGAAGGGTATTTATAAACTGTTGAATGCTAAGCAATGAAACACTCAAATTCAAGTCAGGAAAGACAAAATGTGTTAAGTGACCCAGGAAAGACATGGGTCAGGAAGAACATGTCCCTAGACCATCAAATGCAAGCTAAGTGATGTCATATCTATGAATTCTTGATTGCTTGTCAACAGAGGAACAGGAAAGCCAGAGATGAAAAATCAGGAAATTGTTGAAAACTTCCTCTCTGGTTGGACTCATGCAAATTCAGGGTCTCCGGCCAACTGTGGCCACCATCCCCCCTTTCGCAGCACTCTGCTGTGAGCCCCTCTGACACTGGATGATAAAGGGTCGGGCAGCCACGTGGGCTGGAGGTTTCCTGGTGTTGTATGTGGGGTGTTGGGGCGCCCGTACTTCTGTCCACTTAGCAGAGGGACATCCAGGGCCCTGACTCCACTAGGCAATGACTGTCTGCATCTCGGTGGCAGAAGGAGGACCTTGGATGAGCAGCCCTGGGGGCAGGTGGCCAGCACGTAGGCTGCCTGTATAGTCCCGGGAGGGGAGTAGGGTGGCATCTATGGCGTGACCTGGGCTAAGCACCACTCCTTAGGACCACTGTATCACCCAAGGCTCAATTGGCCTCTGCCCAGGCATGTGGGTAAAGACTGGGATGTTATGAAAATCATACTGAAGACCCTAGTTACAAGACAGACTTTCAAAGAAAGAAACCTCCGTATGGTCTTTCTCCTCCCACAGCAGGAGAGCTGCCCTGGAGCAGGTGAGGGCCCATGCAGCGATGGTGGGTGTGACCCTGGGCCTAGACCCACGGTAGCTTCTCATTGGACACGTGAGGAATGGTGGTTTGTAGGCCTCTGTGCCTGACCCCACCCAGCACAGGTTAGGGTGTCTGACGCCAATGCTTGCAATACAGTGTTGGAGGGTGTAGACCTGATGATTCCCTGTTACACGGTATCAGGCCCTCAGATAACCTGGGTGGCTCCACTCCCAGACCCACCATCCAGATGGCCAGATTTCTCCAGATGTTCTAGCACTGGGTGTCCCTAGTGGAGCCCCTGGAACACGACATTGGGTTTCTTTCCTACCCTTCTTGCCCATGGTGGGGAGGGTGGTGGGAACTTGTAGTCCTCAGTGAGGGCTGCTGTGCTGAGATGTGATCCGCAGGACCCCCAGGGGCCCCTCAGGTCCTCTGCTGGGAAGACTTTGTATCTGTTGGTTGCATTTTCCATTGGTTCCAAGATATAGGTGTTATTTTCAAATGTAATAAGTCCCCTGTTGAGAAAGAAATAAGAAAAGATATATAATTTTTAAGGGCAGCTTCTGGTTTATGGCTAAGGCCCAGTTCTTAATGAGAATGAAATAAGAAATACCAATTTAGTATATCCTCAGGCTTTAATCGGAAAGACCACTTCTTTACCATATGTTTGCATCAATTGATTTTGCAAATCTTTTGAAAAGCATGCCAGAAATTTCTTGTTTCAAAAATTTTGTGGTAAAGAATAGATTGCATTTAGTCTTTATGTATTTTGTTTTGTTATGATGTCTCAAAGGCAGACGGCTGAGAAGGAGAGTTGAGAGAAATGGTACATCAGCGGCTTAGAAAATAACTCGACCTGAATTAACAGACACGATCCAGAAGGGAAATCTTTTTGTTTTCAAGGAAAATTCCCACATCTGAATTATTCATCCTTATCGGCTATATATATCCTAACTATTTGAATGGATTCTCATGCAAGGTTGGTATGAACTTATGCCTTTTTGGGTACCTTGCTTATTTAATTTGTGGGAGATATGCAAATAGAAAAACAATCTAAGTGTGCAAAGCACTAGACCTGCTTCTTGCAGGCTGAGCTCTGTCCCTGGGCTGTGTTGGCTAAAGGTGGCGGGCTCCTAATAGGGGTGAAGAATACTGCTGGACGTCCAGCCCGAGGCTGACGAGGTGGCCTTTGGAGTCCGACAGTCTGGATTCAGAGCCAGCTGTACCACACACTGGCCGTGTGACCTTGGCCTCTTTAAGCCTTGGTCCTTCATCTGGTAAATGGGGTAATAGTACCTACTTCTCAGGGCTACTGTGTCATCTAGTTAGAACTTTTTGCCCAGTGGAGGCCACACACCAGAGCTTAAATGGTAGTTGCCCCAGTTGCTCCTGACAAGGGCAGGTCCATGGATTAGGCTTCTGTTAGTGTGTTTTTCCAAAGCCTGACAATTTCAGGAAGGTCCTATGCGGTGTTCACACATCTGCCCACACACTGGCCATCCATGGCTCATGTAATACAGCACTGATAAGATAAATACACATTTGGGAAGGATGATGACTAAGAACTTGCTAGGCTAACATTTAGATTCGGGAATAAATGTATGAATGCCTTTAAAAAAGTGGACAGATTTGCTAAACATTCTAACCTGGAGAGACAGAGGGTAGCAGTAGGCCGCGGACCCCAGTGCATGCCTGACTGGGAGCAGAATGGAGCCGAGGCTGCGCCCCGCATCCTGCAAAGGAGCCGCGCTAGCCTGAGAGCACCAGCTTCCTTCTAGCGATGCCAGCATGGGCCTGCCAGATGCTCTGCGTTCCTTTCTTTTCCAATGTGACAAGAAGTAATTTAAAAGGCCCTTCTTGATGTTGAAAAATGATTTTCTTTAAAGAAAGGGCATTTTGGGTAACAGCAAACTAGTGGCTTTAAGACTTCCCACACATCTTGTAACTTCCATTACTGAGCAAGGAGCCCACAGTCCTCCAGGACAGAGGAGCATGCAAAATGAATCTGACTGTGAACAGTTCTAACGGAGTGACCCTTAAGCTATTCTGAGATATACCCTCCTCAAAAAAATCACACATACATATATCCACAACATTTTGCAGATAATTTCAGGAGGTTCAGGACTATGGGTGAGGTCCATGGGCTCCACGTGTAGGGCATTAACCCTAACACACAACGTCTGTCGTCAAGCCAAGGATTTGAGAATACCTTAAACCTTAAGAAATAGCTGAAAAAGCGGAGTGCTCCATCAGGTTCCTTCAGACAATACGAGCTTGACTCCAAAGGAGGGGCCTTGCAAGGCCTTCATTACTGCTCATCTATTTCAGTCATTCACTCATCCTGTGCTTACTGATGGCCCACTTATGGGTGGCTATTTATAGTCATTCTTAAAGTTTAAGAGAATGACAATATCTCAATACTCAAATAGTATGGAAGGAAAAGGTTTGAGTTAGTCAAATATTTATTTTGAACACAACTCGTGGACAAATACACACTAACCAATTCATTACTATTCAGTAGGTTCACCCCACCAGTCCAGTTGAATGAGATGTTACAGGCTCTGGGAAAGACAGAAAGATCATGCCCAGAACCCCTGCACCCTGATCGAGAAGACAGCGCCAGGACACATGGTACAACCAGAAATCACTGGACAGCCGGGCTGGGTGTTACTTAACTGGTCAGATGTTGAGGGAACCAATGTGGTTTGGGGTAACTGGATAATTTTTGGCTATTTTCAAATCCCACAGAGGAATTAAAAATCATTATGTATGGCTATTCTCTTGTGTTCCCTGCCTGCTACCACCCATCCAAACTAGTGTTCATGTATCTCCAGAAGATCATGCAGGCATGGCTTTGACCATCACCTCTGTGGGGTGGCTTGCATTTCTTTCCTTGAAAAATTCTTTATGACATAAGACTTAGAATTCTAAGTTTAAAATGGGTAGTGGGGGATTTTTAAAAAATTAAATCTGACTTTTAAAAGTCTAAATTAAAGAGAATTATTTCAAAAAATTGGCCAGGGGTAAGTGGACATGAACATACTTGAAGGGTAAAATATAGACTTGCTAGAAAACTGACTTTCCTCCCTAAAAGGAAAATGACAGCAACATTTCATTTTGTACTGTAACATTTTCTATTTTCCATTAGATTTAAATAAGCTGAACACTTAGAGTAAAACATGTCACTAAGTTCTAATCATGAGAAGCAAATGACTGAAAAAGTTTTTCTACTTAATGGAAAGTTTCTCGAAATTGTTACTTAGTCATAAAAATGTTCTCATATCTCCTTTTATCTTTTAAGTCATCCAAGGGCCAGATGTTGAGAAACTGGGGTGAAGGCTTTCCCTTTGCTCCAAACAATTGGCAGTCTGTAACACAGCTTAATTAAATAATTGCTTTGGACTGTCTTGGCCATAATTAATCATTTAGCTCCAGAGATTGCTGGAAACAACAGTGGACATAAAATTCAAGGATTCAGGGTTTCTGAGATGTAAAATTTTTATGTTCTCACAGCCCTTACTGGCCCCAAGCTAGATAAGCGAATGTAATTTAGGTTGAATGTCAAAGATGTTTAGTTGTAAACTTGGAGTTCGAAGTTATCTCAGAGTATGGAATTTAAATCCAGCCAGCTTTGAAAAAAGAGGGGGGTGGTTTCTTTCTCTCTTGGTGGAGAGTGGGGAGAGGGGTTAGAAGACAGCTTCCGGGGCTTGGGCAAGATGAACACGGTGGATGTCTTCTCCAGGAGGCCATCAGGAGGACAGGGGGGTACTGGACGGGCCATCCTGGGGAGAGGTGAGGCCAAGGTCTAGGGTTCGGTGAATGGAGGGAGAAGAGAAAGGGGTGGTGTGGAGATGAGGGCACCCTTTATGGGTCCAGGCAGTGGTCCGTTGCATTAATTACCCAATGGGTCCACCCACAGTTGCAACTTTGGCCGTTGTCCCCACTGTCAAGGCCATGCAGGTGCCTCGAGGCAGAGCTGCGACCCATGCTGGACAGTGTGTCCAAGCCTTGGGCTTTTCAACACAGGTTCCTGTCTCCCTCCAGGGCTGTCCGGAGAGGGCAGTGGAGCCGGAAACAGGGGCCAGAGAAATAAGGGCCACTGCTTCGAAAACAGGCAGCCTTACTCAAAATTTTAAAATCTTGCTTTTCCTTCAGTGGAAGCGAAGAGGAATCTATTAACATTTTAAGGTGATTTTGTTAGCTTTCAAAGTAAAAACTCAGGAGACCTCTATTTCCTCAAGATAAGTTTTTGTCCGACTCAAAAATTCAGTTTTTAATTTCCGAAGCTGGGGTATATCAGGCAATAACACAGCTTAATGTTGTTCTTACTACACTTTTTCTTACTATTTCCAGGCAAGCAGGGTAGCGGCACATGGACGTTGACAACCTGTAATAAGATGATGATTAAATATATGATGTATGCTGGCTAGTTCCGTGTACAAGTGCTAATTGAATTTTCTTGGAAAAAGGACTTGGGGTCTCATTACCATAGTGTCAATCATAAGGTGGAAATGCAGTTGGCATGTAATGTAATTTCAGTCCTTTTTGGAGGAGCTCATGGGTAAATGCCGGGTCCCATCTCACACAAGTTGGATACACAGTGACGACAGCAGTATTAGTGAACACGTCAGCACCACAGGGCTTGTTACCTAAGTAATTTCCATGTGGACTGTTGATGAACATTCAAAACAAGTATTCAGCCTGCCCTACTATGTGCAGGGCACTGACCTGGCTTCCGTAGACATAAAGTCATCTCACCCTCAGCTCCTGTTTCAAACATAAATTACAACCAGGCTTGGGAGGCCCGGCAAAAAGAGGCAGTTATTCCTGGCACACCAATAATGATAATAGCAGCTGTTTATGATGAGACCACTTTGAGCCTGGATCCTTTTTAAACTAAGAGCCTTAATGAGAAATGACCCACGTACCATTAAGAGCTCTCCTTGAAGAGTGTGGTTCAGTGGCTTTCAGGGTGTTCACTGAGTCATGCAAACAGGACCACAACCTGACTTGGGAACATTTCCATCACGCCCAGGAAACCTTGCGCCCATTAGCGGCCAGTCCTTGCCCTGCCCTGGCCCCATGAGCCTTACTCGGGAATTCTCTATCTTCTAGTGTTCACATGGAGCCTGCAGTGGGTTGAACAGTGTCATCCTAAAAGATCTGTCCAAGTCAACCCCTGTCACCTGTGAACGTAGCCCTTGGGAAAAGGCTCTTTGCAGATGTGACTTTCTTAAGGATCTGAAGATGAAATCATTCTAGATTTAGGGGCCCTAAATTCAATGACATGTGTCCTTTTAAGAGACAGAGAAAGGAGATAGTTACAGAGAGGACGCCCTGGGAAGATGGACAGAAACTGGAGTGATTCAGCTACAAGCCAAGGAACTACCAGCTGCTGCCAGGAGCCGGGCCCAGCATGGGTCCCCCTCGGAGCCTCCAGGAGGAGCCGAAGTGGAAGGCACTTGGATTTCACACTTTTGGTCCTTGGATGAGTGAATGTGTCTGTGCTGCGTTGAGCCCCCCAGTGTGTGGCGGCTTGTCATGGTGGCCCCAGGAGACTAACACGGTCACACAGCTGGCCGGCGGCAAAGCTAGGGTCCCCAGGTGGCCCGGCTCCCAAGCTGTTCCCTGTCCTTGGCCACACTGGATGGTCAGCACTGACCCTCAGTCACCAAGGACCTGTGCTAGAGGGGGCGCAGCTGACTTACAAAGGCAATCTGCTGCCCTTGGGTGGGTAGTCAGCCCAGCATGGATGGAGGGGTGATGAATGGCCTGGGTGCTGTGGGGGGTGGGGAGGCCTTGGAGACGTGGGGCCCGGGGCCAGGTGAGTGGCCTCGTGGAAAGTGCAGGTCGGAGTGTGCTCGGAAAGCAACACCGCCGACACTGGGCAGGCCGACGTGGGACCTAGGGGCTGTAGTGGAAGGTGGGGCTCCTGGGGCCCCTGTGCCTCTGCCGTTCCCCTTGGCGCTGCCCTCTGGCTGCTCCGGTGGGCTTGTCTTCATGCAGGCTGACAGGCTGCCTCTGACACGTGCTTCTCATCTCCAGCGCCAGGACTTTGCTCTTGCTGTGCCCTCTCTCCTCGGCCTCTGCCCACCCCTGGGGGGCCTCTAGCAAGTCCACCTGCTCCTTGGTGAACCACTGCGGACACTCCTCTGGCCTTGAGGGGTGCAAGCTCTATTCCTTTGTGTCCACACCCAGAGGTCTGCCACTGTTCCTGGGGCCATACTTGGCTGGCATGACCCTCTAGACTGATGTGTAACATTCAAGTCCAGGGCGGCCAACCTGGGGTTGGCCTTTGGGATTCCCTGGGGTTGAGGGCCCTCTGCTGAATTTCTTGTGCAGTACTGTGTGCACCTTACTGCACTGTATTGAAATGATGTCTGGTCACTTAACACAGTGGTACGTTCCTTATTTATTTTGGCTTTCAGGCCCCAGCACTGGGACTGGAATGACCAGGAGGTGACCTAGAAGTGTCTGCAGGGGGGACGCTGTTGAATCAGCACAGTGTGAACTCGAGTGTGTGACGTGTAGGCTGTGGGGAGCATGTGGTTTTGGGTGCAGAGGGGTGGCAGGACTTCTGGATGATCAAGCAGTGTTTTTGAAACACGACCTTCTGGAATGTGCAGGATGGCTGTGAGGGAAGGGTGGAGGCAGGAAGTGTGGGTGGGAGGCAGTGTAACTATCTTGGAGTGAAGCTGATGCTGGGTGGCTCCAGGGAACTGAGAAAGGAGGTGGGAGTGAGATGCTGCAAGCAGGGGTGTGTGGGGGCTGGGCATCCCAGGGCTGGGGGTCCCAGGGGCTAAGGGTCATCAGGGCTGGGGGTCATGGGCTGGGGGGTTACTTGGGCTTAGGATCATTAGGGCTGTGTGTCATAGGGCTGGGGGTCCCAGGGGCTAAGGGTCATCAGGCCTGGGTGTCCCAGGGCTGGGGTTTATAGGGGCTTAGGGTCATTAGGGCTGCATGTCACAGGGCTGGGGGTCCCAGGGCTGGGGATCACAGGGGCTAATGGTCATGGGCTGGGGGTCCCAGGGCTGGGGTCCCAGGGCTGGGGTCCCAGGGGCTAAGGGTCATAGGGCTGGGTTTCACAGTGGCTGGGGGGTCACATGGCTGGGTGTCACAGCAGCTGGGTATCACGGGCTGGGGGTCTCAGGAGCTGGGTTTCACAGTGGCTGGGTGTCACAAGGCTGGGTGTCATGGAGGCTGTGTCAAAGGGACTGGGGGTCTCAGAGGATGGCTAGCACAGTGGTCAGGGGGTCACAGGCGCTGGTGCCACAGGCTGGGGTTCTTGGGCTGGGTGTCACAGGGGCTGGGGGTCATAAGGGCTAGGGGTTCTAGGGGCTGGGGGTCTCAGGTGCTGGGTGCCACAGTGGCTGGAGGGTCACAGGGGCTGGGTGTCACAGTGGCCGCATGTCACAGGAACTGGGGGTCTCAGGGGCTGGGTGTCACAGGGCTGTGGGTCATAAGAGCTAGGAATCATAGGGGCTGGGGGTCTCAGGGGCTGGGGTGTCACAGGGGCTGGGTGGCAACAACTAGAGGGCCAAGCCAAGGGACCCAGGATGGGCTGGACTTTCAGTGGAAAAGAGGCCACGAGGGGGCCAATCTGGGGGCCGAGGAGGTCAGATTTGGACTTCTCAGTTGAATGGGAGTGTGGCCCGGGGAGAGCTGAGGTGACCTTGGATGTCCTTCAGGGTGGAGACCTGTACAGCCTGGGAGATGGCGCACAAGGGCGGCGGACCCAGCACGGCCCCCAGACATTTACACAGGACACCCAAATGCATGTCCACGGGAGGAAGAGGACGGGACAGGAGAGGCCTGGCCGGACACAGTGTGGCAAAGGGCTTGGTGTCCCATAGAAGCTGGGGAAGCAGAGGGTCACAGTGCCGAGGTCAAGGTCAGACTGGTGTTACCTCCACTCTGCCAATTTCCTCCTTACTATGACCTACTACACTGTAGAGATTTAAAAAAAATTGGGGTTGGCTGGGATTAGGCTTCACAGAGCACTTGATGGCTTGAGGAGAGATAGCGCATCCATTCGTCCCACCAGTGCTCACTGAGCACCTGTAACGGGTCAGGTTCTAGCAGCGCTGGGCCGGAACCAGGGCCCGGCCTTCTTGGAACTCGCCATCCAGCAGACAGGAAAGTGGAGGCAAGGTCATAGGTCATGTCCTCGCCTGCCTGACTTTCCGGTCCTGCAGACCACTCTGCCCTGGGCCACTAGGTTGGACTGTGAGATCTGGAAAAACCACATCCATGCAGTGAGTGGCCACTGGGGTCAAGATGCGAGGGGCCGGGAGGGAGGCGACGCACCATCTCAGGACCCCGGGACGCGGCCGGCGCCGAGGCCAGGCTGCGGCTCGCTTCCACGCTCTCCTCTCTTCTCCCATCTTGCTTTCCTCCTGAGATTCTTTTCCCTTTTAACTTTCTCAGCTGGGGTTTCTGGTCCATTTCTTCAAATGGGTCATTTCAGCTTGTTTGTTAAAATTGTAAATTATAACACTGCATCAAAGCAGAACTTTTTTTTTTTTTTTTAGCAATGATTGCATTTTCCTTGGCCACTGAACTGCAAATGATTACTTTATTTTACTGGCTATTTCTGATTCCTTGTACCACAACACTGACCATTTCTCCCCTCTGAAAAATAAGTTGATTGACTACTTTTCAGTAGTATGGCAGGGCCAAGAAGTACACCCACATTTTGTGTCATATTTGATTTCATTATATGTAATTTAGTGCAATAAACATTATATTACACAAAATCAATGCAAGAATTTAAAACAACGCTTATTCAGGTACCAAATAGCCTTGCATCTGAATATTCTTACTTACTTGAATTTTTAAAAGCATTTTATGCTGTCTCCTACATCTAAGCCAGGCCTCAGAGCCCCAGGGCTACAGGGAGTGTGTCAGAAATGGTCCCCATCCTGAAGGACCTTACAGCAGGGTGGGGGAAAGGCCAGCAATGTATCACACTCCTGTAAACTGGGTAAGGAAGGACGGGTGCCTTAAAGCAGGGATGGAAGCAAATATTTATTAAGTACTACTATACTATCTAAGCATAGGGCTGACCATGATAGTACAGGCGAGGAAGGGTGAGCTGCCTGGCAAGGAATGTTTGGAAGGTCAGGGTGGGCTTCATGGAGGAGGCATCATTTGCTTTGGCCTTTAGGGTAGAGTGAATCTTCCAAAGCCAAATAAGTGAGAGGTGGGGAGAGAAGTGTGTCCCAGGCAGAGGGACAGTAGGGATAAAAGACAGGGAGACGTGTGGGGCATGATCTGGAAACTGCTAGAAAACAGTGTGACTGGAATGGGGGCTTTCTTGGGGTATAGGATGCTGGGGCTGAAAATGAAGGTTGGGTCCAAACTGCACAAAAAGGTTAGGGGGACTAATAGGGACGATGGAGTTTGCCTGTTAGAGCTGAGCAGTGACAGTGGAGCCACCTGATGGACTCTCTGTCCTCATCCATAACGAGGAAGGAACACCTGTCCACGTCGGGGTGAGCATGACGTGAGAACTGGCAGGAGCTCTGTGCGGAGGCAGGATATGCCTCTCTCAAGACAGCAGCGGTGACTGGGAGGGGGTGACGGTGTCACTTGATGGGAGAAGCTGCAGTCCAGCTGCAGCATCAGGGCCCAGTGGCAAAGCCTGTTAGCTGCTCTGTGAAACGGTGGCGATGACACCTGCCTGTGCCTCCACGGAAGCACACGACTGGGGCGATGGTGGAGAGACCAACACATCCTGTTTCACCGCCCCACAGAGCGTGTGTGTGCATGCACACACATGCCCATGGGAGGCAGCGTGTGACTGTGAGTGCATGTGTGTGCATACTTGCACTTCATGCTCCGTGTGTCCTTGTGTACTTTGGTGTCTCAAAGTCCAGTTAAAAGTGAGATTATTATGACAACCAATACCTCGTTCACATCTCTGGATATTAGTTTCCTCCTCTGTTGATGAGGGATGAGTGAATGTTTGGTGTTAAGTCTGTTAAAACACAGGCAGCTCCTTAAGAAATTAAGCCTAATTTTAACACTATGCCCCAGGTGATGGGAAAACCCTTGGCTTGTTCTGAAAATGTGAGCCCCCTGGTCTCCTTGTGCCAGGTACCTGAGCGGGACCTGAGAGGACCGAGCGAGAGAACAGGGGGCAACGCTGAGAAGAGCTCTCCCCTCAAGGAGCTCACGCTCTAGCTTGGGGGCAGGGAGGGGTGGGAATAAAATCCGGACACGGTTGGGGGTTGGGGGCAAGCTGTTTGGGTGCCTGCGAAATGTGCCAGAGCTGTGTGTCTGCCCATTAAACCGGTTAGCTCCTCTGGGGCGGGAGCAGAATCCTCTCCCCACCAACTCAGCTGCGTGGTGTCTGTGCTCTATGAGATAGAGGCAGATGCCCGCGGGCGTGGGCACGCACTGGCAGGGGGGCGAGGCTTGGGGCAGCCAGAGCAAATGAGCAGCCAGAACATGAGATGAGAATTGGGGTCATGGCGCTGAAACTGTGCTAGCAGCGGGGGAGCACCTCAAATGATACAGTACATCGTTAACTCGTGGCCTGAACTTTGCATTGGACTTGGAGTCCTTCCAAAGTCCGGACACTCTCCATGGCTGCACTCATTTTTATGACCTATTT
Source organism: Manis javanica (assembly GCF_040802235.1). NCBI lineage: Eukaryota > Metazoa > Chordata > Mammalia > Pholidota > Manidae > Manis > Manis javanica. The sequence continues at coordinate 5,867,359 of NC_133162.1, read as the reverse complement.
TCCATGTTGCACTTCATTCCCTCTTAGAGCGCTTCCTCTTTCATCCCCCTTTCCACTGGGAACTTAATGCTCTCTCCTCTCCTTATCTTTCCCCTTCAAGCTTCAAATGAAGAAGGATGCTCTGTTTGCTCCCCCCTCTCTTCTCTATTCCAGGGCAGCTTTCCTCGCCCACCCATCTCTGCCAAGCCTTTCTGAAGCCGTGTGTTCCTTCTCTGCTGTTTCTCTGCAAACCTGCCATCTGCCGGGCTCTCACTAACGCATCCCCTCGTACACTCAAGTTGGCCTCCGCCTTCCTAGATCTGAATGTATTTTTGGGTCACACCATATTTAACATAATTTTGAATCCCCATCTTCTTTCCCCAAATCTACCAGGCTGTTGCTACTATAACTGCATTTCCCCTGGATTTCCAGTCTTGATCAATTTTTCTGCCAGTGAGCGGTGGATCGAACATAGCTTTTTCTCTGGTTGGGTTCTCTCCTTGCAGATCCTAAAGTTGGCTACGTAACTCGGGGATTGCTCATTTGATGCATGGTCTGCTGCTTTTAAAGCAACAGTACAAAGGTCTGAGAAGCTGCGATTCTCCGGAGCCCCAGCCCCACACAGGGCTCCCTGTCACGGATCCCACCTGTCTAGGTGGTCGGCACCGGTCGGCACAGCACTTACTCTTCTGACTGTCCTAAAATCCCAGCTTCAAGTCCCCTGCCAAGTTATGGTCTGGGCCCGGTCCCCAGGAGGGGACACTCTCCAGGTGCTGGAGGCAGGAGGTGGGCGACGCAGACTCAGATACTCTACAGAATCACTCAGGGAGGTGACACCAAAGGAGATTTAAGTCTCTACCTTCTGACTTGGAAAGGCAGGTAGGGTCAGGGGACCAAGCAAGCTGTTGAGTAATGTGTATGCAATGCTCTATTTCTATAAAAAGAGATAAACACACTCTCCAGTCCCTGACCACGTACTTGCATGCACAGGAATGAGGAGAAAGCTCATGTGACCAATTGTTAGACTCCAATGGGAAATACTGAAAAATAAGTTGGATGTGTCAAGGGTTGGGGAAGATGTGAGGAACCAGAACTCTCGCCCTCTGATGGTCAGAGTGGAATCAGGGCAGGCGCTCTGAAGAGGCAGGTGTGGGACTGGGTAAAAGTGTAAGTGCTGGTGTCCCCTGAACCACGGTGCATCCTTCAGGCGCCCACGGCCCGGCGCACAGAGGTGCAGAGGCCATGGCCAGCATCGGTGCTGTGTGCTGGAACCACCCAGACGCACAGCATGGAGGCAATGGGGAGACGAGAAGAGAATCTGTGGGGTGGAATCTCTGAGGCAGCTAAAGAAAGGAACCCACCCACATGAGCAAAGAGGGTGGCCGCCAAACCATCCTGGAGGGGAAAGGGGAGTGAGACAGCATGCCGCCCTTCACGTCTGGAAATAGTGCGAGGGGCTGTGTCAGGAAGAATGGGCATGGCTGGGAAGTACATGGGGTGGGCCCTGGGGGCACCACAAGCAGGGAATGGGATGGCTCCATCCTGCGTGCTGGGCACCGAGGAGCACAGAGGGGCAGAGAGATGGGGAACTGGGCCAGGGCAGGCTCCTGGCTGGCCCTAGCCAGGACCCTTTTCCCGAGGGGCTGGTCCCAGGATGAGCTGAGCACGGGCACGGGGCTGCAGTCTGCGCCCCCAGGGAGGGCGTGGCAAGGCTGGCCTCAGCTGGAGCTTCTGTAGGCCCCAGGTTCCAGGTCCCACGAGAGACCTTTGGTCACACGGGTGGTGCTATCAATTGGCGCTGGCCATAGTGGCTGGTCATTAATTCAGTAATAGGTGTTAAATGCCTGCTGTGTGTCAGGATTAGTGGGGGGCACGTTTCCTGAAGGACAGTCCATGACTGCTGCCTGGTGGTTAGGTGCCCCACCTCATCGCAGCTGGTAAAGCCCTGAGTGGCCCGCAGGGTCACTTGATCACAGTCATAGGGCTCAGCCGACCTGCATGTGAGTACGTAGCGTGAGTGTGGTGCGGTCTCTGTGTGTTACAGGGTGCGTGTGGTGGGGTCATGTGCAGTACACTGTGTGTGGGCACAGGAGCCCTTCTCCGCAGTCCCGCTCAGCGCTCAGGGACGCATGGTGGTGGCCGCTCACACACAGCGGTGACCGCTCTGCACTCAGGCTGGAGCACTCGCTGGGCCCTCCTCCCTCTGCCCTCGGCGCAGCCACCGCTGGTGCCCAAGCAAAGCGGGACTTGGGGACACAAGCTGTTAGTTCACAAACTCGGTAAATAAATCCAGTAAAAAGGCTGAGGCAGCTGGAAATTTGTCAAACAAACTGAATTTCCTGGGGAGCACAGGAGATCGTGGGGACGGCCAAGTGCGGTGACTTGGAAGGAGCCGCGGGGGCCCCCACAGCCCCCTCCCGCAGGCAGCCCCTATCATTGGGGGTAAACTGGTTCCTCCACTTCCTCCTCATCGGAGGAGGCCCTTTTGTTTTTACTTTTATTTTTATTTGCCGAGCAGCTGAAACACTAATACCTAATGTCCAGTCTCAGCACTGAGAATGGCTGAGCGTCAGAGCCACAGCGCTGCACAGATTCACAAAACTCCCGGATGCCGAAACTCGGCCAGCACCGTGGCCCTCCGCCGCCCACGTGGGACCGGCTCTGACAGAGGAGCAGTGACAGGGACCGGGACCCTGGGGAGCTGCCCCGTGGGTCGTCATCGAGGGCCTTCTCGGCCTCAGATGGAGGTGAGGTCCGGCTGTTTATTCTGTGCATGAGACTGAACACGAGAAGAAGGAGGTGGCTGCACAGCTGTGCTTAAGGCCAGAGCCGCCACTGCCATGGCCGCTTACCTGAGACCCGAACACGCGCTGAGGCTGACCGTGGAACCAGGAGCTCCTTGCACGTGTCCGTGGTAGTAACAATGACCCTAAGGGGAGGAGAGAGTCGGGTCAGTCATATAGCTTCCGGTCCACTCACTGCAAACCACTGCCTCCAGTCATCTTCACTTGTGTTTAGCTGTAGAATTCCTGTTTGCACAAAGTATCGACCACAGTCTGAATATTTAATACTGAGCCAGACGGGACCCAGCCAGGGCCTACGGCAGGGTATCTGGTCTGCTCAGAGATTATCCATAGGGCCTTAAATGCCTCCTTGCCCCATCCTTGACTCGCTGACACCCTTCAGGGAAACTGGATGCAGGATGTTTTACAAAATCCAGCCGGAACAAATCACACTGACGCTGCCATTTTACCCTCCTGTAACCTGTCTTTTGTAATGAGAGGAGGAGCCGTATGGGGCATTCAGGCACACTGGGAACCGTAATAAAGTGAGAACTGTATCTATGGCTTATGAAAACAGAAGAGCCGATGAAAGGAAGGGGGTGAGGAAGGATGTGTGTGGGGGGACCCCACGCAATTGCCCAGTTGAGAGTTTGAAGTGTGTCTCAGCAGGAAAGAGAAACAGGAAGGGCTTTTAAGCCTAAGACAAAAACCCCTGTGTGACATGCTTGCAGTATTCCCTTTCCTTGATAATGCCGCTGCGGGCAAAGACACACCACAGCACGCACGCTTCCTTAGTGAAGACAGATCTCCGTCCTGAATCAAGGTTAATTTTATTGTTGAACAAAGGTTGTGTTGCAGCCCCAATTAAGTGGCTCTGACTGGCAAGAAATGCTAAGCCCACTCAGCACGCCTCAGTCAAGTCCTCTGCATGCCTGCTGTGTGCAGGGCCTGGCAGCAAAAGGCTGTGTCTCCTACAGAGAAAGAGAAGCGTTCACGGGGGCTTCAGCCTGTCCCCACTGGGCGTGGCAGCACACCGCGCCCTCACTCGTAACAACAGCAGCTCAGTTCTTCCTGGGTGGGGCTTGGCATCCAGTTATTCTCCCAACAGAGACGAAGTTCGTTGACTTTGCTAAAGAAAGAAGACTGAATGGGAATGAGCGGAACCAGCACAGGAAAGGGGTCAAGGTCATCTCCTTGTCACTGACTAGGGGACAGAGTTCTAGGATCAATGAAGGAGGGAGAGGGGAGTGTGGCAGGACATGTGTTATTTGGACTTTTTCTTACTGATTCTAGAAGTTCTTTATATATTGAGGATATTAATACTTTGCCTGTTATTATGTGAGGAATGTCTTTCTACCTTATTTATGATGTCTTCTGTGGTACAGTTTCCAGTTCTTACAAAGTCAAATGCATCGACCTTTCTTCCTTTATGAATCTTGTGTACTGCTGAAGGTGGCTTTATTCAAGGTCATGCATATGACAGTCTTTATTTCCTTCTGTTTCTGTGGTCTTACAAGTAGCTCTTTAATCTATCTGGAATCTATTCTTTGGGTGCTGCCAGGTTGGATTCTAACTTTCCCCACAAACTAAAAGCCAGTTGTTCCCCACTGCCTTTTCTCCTTTTCTCACTGATTTGAAATGCAGCCTTGTCACATATGCAATGCCCACATGCGCATGTGGCTCCACTTTGGTATTCCTGGGTTGTTTCACTTTGAGGCAAGCCACCACTTGCCCATTCCAGTGCCAATACCACACCGCTTAGGTCCTACTGTTCCACAACACATTTTGAGGTCAGACAGAGAAAGTTCTCCTTTTCGATTAAGATTAAATTCACATACCATAACATTCACCTTTTAAAAGCACACAGCTGGTATGTTCTAGTGTGTTCACAAGGTGGCGCAGCCATTGCTACCATCTAATTCCAGCACATTGTCATCCCTCCAGGTGGGAGAGGGGTGATCCACACAGAAGGAGAGTATGTGTGAAGACAGTGGGCAACGGGGAGGGATGGGTGGCGGTTTAGGGACAGGGGTTAGTTCTGCTTGGCTGGAAGATTCTAGTGCAGGGGTAAGGTACGCAGGGCACCCTTTCCTGCGTGTGGCAAGGATGTCCTCTTCATGGGACTTAGGAAAGAATGCATGTGGGGCTGTGGTAGGGAGGCCTGCCCAGCCTGCCGCATCAGGCATCTACCCAGGCCCTGGGGGACCCTGGGGCCAGCTTGCCTCTTTAACGTCCATGTGAGATAAGTTTGAAAGGCTCCACAGTCCCCTCTCTCTAGATAGCTCTAGTTTGGTTATTTAAGAGAGGCATGATAACAATTCTCTAAACATGGGGGGATTGTGTAACTGGACTGTAATGCCCTAGAGCATCAGAGGGGTCCTAGTGGGAGATTTCAGTCCTGGGCACCCACCAGGCATGTCAGAGCTGGGACCACTCAGGATGTGATATGATTATTTGGCCCTAGAACAACCAGAATCACTGGGTTTTGACCGTTAACCATCTTTGGGGGTTGTAAACATTACAGAATTTGTTTCATTTGAGAGGAATGTATTGAAATGTTGCTCTAGTCAGTTACATATTGGTTAAAAAATTAAAAAACAAATGGTGACAATAATCTTTATTATTGAAAATTTGAAATTTCAAACTCATTTATTCTCAGTCTCTATTTTCTTACTAGGTTATTTATTAAATGTACTTTCAAATTAAATACCCAGAAATACAAGCCCATTAAAGCCAGAGTTGAATTTGCAGTTCAACAACGAGGTTGAAGCATTGCTTATTAAAGAGGAGGGGGTGGATGTCAGCTCCCCTATACTGGTCCTCACCCACCCCACCTCTCCCCGTCGTTCCGGTGCCAGGAGCTTACTGCTTGGCTCTAAAACTGCTTTTGATTTACCTTCAAGCCCATTCCTCACTTCTGATCACTAAGTTAATCACTTCTTAGATTACTAAGCATAATTACTAGAACCCCACAGTCCGCATTCTCTAACACAAGTATAGTTTCATGAGGTTCTATTTTTTCAATATGATTTATTAAATGTTCAAGCAAATGTGATTTCAATTTTAGAACACAGTCATCATATAAATTCACAAAAGACATATGTGCCACAAGATGTGTCACGTACTTGGTTAGGGAGCTGGAGGGTGGGGAGTGGAACACATGTGCCACCCCCCCAACTCTGTGGGTAGCTGAGGCAGGGAAGCTGTGCAGGCGACATCACCACCTGGGGCCAGCAGTGCCCACTCAGAAACATCTCCAGGGGATTTGCTTCCAAATCCCAGGGCCAGTTACCTCCTGTGGACTGACGCCAGGAGGCAGGAATCCACCAAGTCTTACCGATTCACAAACACTTGGCCCGTTGGGCATGAACATGGCCACAGGCGACTCTCATGCCTAAGGAGGTCTTGTGCCCCAGGGCCTACCGGATCTATTGATCAGACAATTATCCAGGCATACTTTCCCAAACACAGCCCCTGCTTGATTGCCTCGAGAGTATCAAACTACATCTCTCTCCTTATCATGTTCATGTCTGTGAAAATGTTTGCTGAGCCAGCCGTCATCTTTGCCTAGTTCTGTGGATCCCATCCACTCCCCCTCTCCCCACAAAACACAACACAGAAAAGAGTTCCCCAAATGCATAACCACAAAATCACATCTTTTCCTTTACAAAACCTCTAACCATGTATTTTATATACTTACTACTTAACCTAATGCATTTTCCCACTCCAGTAAAATAAATGTTCCTTCTGTTTAATATTACCAATCAAATATACTGGTGGGTAAGAGGAAGACAGAGTAAGAGCGCTTGAGCTTGCAGGTAGTGACCCTCAGCTCCGTGCCCTACGGGAAGGAAAATCAGGCTTCTGTTATCCAGCTCTCCGTGGACTAGAAAGAAAGGAATCTTACATGTGGAACTGCTAACAAAAAAGGCCTGACCTTGTGATCGGAAGCACGGACAGCAGACAAAGTCTGTTAGGCAATAGGCTGAGCAAAAATTATTTCCAACGTTTTCTCCTTGGGAACTTTACATACTTCCCCACTCCCACCCTCAACGTGCCAAACTCTCTTGATTTGAATCACACGGTGTTCTAGCTGGAAGGAAGCTTCAGGCCACTTGAGGCCAGCCTTCCCCTTCAGCTGCCCCTTCCCTGAACAGACGTGGAAACTGAGGCCCTGATGGGTTCAGTGAGTGCCCAGGGTCATGGACTTGGTCAGCGTTAGAGCAGGGACAAAAATCTAGGCCTCTTGGCTCCAGGCCAGACGGCTCCCCCCTGTCTTGCTGCTGTGAACACAGGCCCTCATGATCTCTCTCTCCTAAAACAAAAGCTGCCCCCAAGCCCAGCTCTGGACGCCTGCCTTCTGCAGCACCAGGGAGCCTAGTGATGATGCCATCAGGGAAGCCCAGGAAAGCAAAGGCAACTCCACACTCAGAAAGATCTGCAGATGGGGGGCGGGGAGGAAGGAGGGGAATGTGTAGGTGTGGGTGTGCAATCGTGCGCACATGCACGTGTGTGTGTGAGTGGCCAGTCTGCATTTCGGCATGACGGTGGCCTAGCTTTTGCTCCCTGGTACCTACAGAACCTCAGGCCCCCACCAGCTGCCTGTTTGCCTGAGACAGAAACAAGGTGAGCATGCGTTCAGGCCAAGGAAAGCGTGACCCCGCAGCCTTCTGTGTTTCTACAATGGGCCCATGTTACTCTGGACTCCGACAGTGTGTGGGACAAGGTCACTGGGAAACCAGTCCCTGCACCCTCGCTCCCAGGGCTGTCTCTGCTCCCTGTCCAGCAAGAACCATGTCTGCACGAAAGACTGGAAAGGACCAACCCCACGGGCCACTGACATCACTTTGCTGCGCTGGGATTCTGCCTTGGAGAGCACAGGCCTCAGAAACCCTGTTTCTATTCTTGGGGACCAATGGGCAAACTGGCCCTGGAAACAGCGTGTCTGCGGTTGTGAGTGGACCCGGTCACTCCTGAGGCGGGAGTCTTGGTGTTTGAGAGGCAGAGCCTCAGCTTCTAATCTGTAAGATGGGATAGACACGTACTGCCTAGAGCTTTAGGGATCAAATCAACATTAGATGAGGAAGCAATTTCTAAAATATAAGGCATGGTAACAGCTAGAATATGAAGATAGGCATTTTAAATCCATCATGCTGTAAACTCTACTGCCTACCTGCCTCTTCTTCTCTGCACTGAACTCAAGCTCAATGTATATTTGCTGAATGAATGAATGAATGTGTGTGAGTGAACTGGACCCATTGGAGAGAAAAGAGGGTGATTTTCTTATATTCCCTCAACTGGTTCCTAACTCCCAGCTCCAGTTCATCTCAGATGCTGTGTGGGCCTTTGTGAAGATCTGTGAAAATGGGCAGGAGGGGCCTGGCAGGGGCTGGAAGAGCTAAGGGTGCTAGTTCCTGGGGACACGCATGCCTGAAGAACTCAGTTCTCTGCACGGCTCTCCACCTTCCCTTTCTCATTCTATTCTCGTGGTACACGAGGGACTTCAGGAGCAACACGTGGTCCAGGGTGGTTACAAGTCGTTGAGAACTGATCGTCAAAACAGCAGTGGCTACGCAGGCTCACTTTTCTAAAAGCCCAACTTTATGCCAGGCTCAGTGTCTGTTTCATGTTCATGTTCACGGCTGGTTAAACGTGCCAGCTGGGATTTAAACCTGGGCAGTCCGCCTCTGTGGTTCTGAGCCTAACCTACAGACAGAAGAACGATCGCAGAGCCTCCCTTTTCTTGACAAATTCAGAGAAGGAAAGTCACCCAAACCTGCAGTCCCTCTGGGAACTCATGCCAGATTCCGCATGGATTTGGCTCTGCCAGCGTTCGGCTCCTGAAGCATCCCTGTCTCGGGCACATCATGGCATCTGTGGTCTGCATGTCCCCTGAGGACAGGAACTGAGTCCTCCTCCCTTCTGCCACAGTGCACTGGACTTCTACTGACCGCAGTTCAGTGGGGCTTCAGAGCAACACACCTGGCAAATTCCCAGAGGGTTGCTTGGCCTGTCCTCTCCCCATATTCCAGGACTGCAGGTCAGCAGAATCTCCTGTGCTACACCTTGTTACAGTTTTATAGACCAATTCCATTACAACAAACACCCAAACCAGGAACATGTAACAGTTTGTTTCAAGTGAATCAGAGGCAGGGCACCATAGTGACGGGGAGTCCGATTCTAGAGTCAGACTATGTGGGTTTGAGTCCTCTTAGCTGTGGGCTTGGCCTGGTTACTTATTCCCTGTCTATCTCAGATTCCTCATCTGGGTATAAAAATAGCAAGAACCAATTTATTGTGAGGATCAAACAACAAAATGTATGAAAAGCACTTTGCACAATGACTTGCATATTGTGGATGCTTACTTCATGTTGGCTGTCACATTGGGCACTGAGCAAATACGTGATGTTAAATGAGCATAATATGAATGAATGAATGAATGCATTAAAAGGTAGGGCATGTCACCACTGTGGAATGTGAATACCGGTCTAAGAAACTTGATTGAAGGGGCATAGGGAAGCTACTGATAATTTGGGAGGATCAAAATAAAGTGCAACAGGGAAAGGCATAATAGAAAGATGTTCTAGAAGGTTCATTTAGGCAGGGCTGGGCACTGGATTAAGTCCAGGTGATACTGCAAGTGGGAGAAAATGCTTGGTGGGCATGGCACCTTCCAGTTAAGAAGAAAGGAGGACTGGGCTGGAGCAGTAGAAGTGTCAGGGGATAAGGATTGGGGGTGAGCTGCTGGGCAGGCGGGAAGCCACATAGCAGACGGAGGGGGCCCAGTGCCTCCATTGGTGAAAGACAGAGCAGCCTTCTGAGAGAGAGGCAAGCCTGGAAGGCCTGATTAATTAGATGTGTGCAGAGTACAGTGATGGTAGGAAAATTAATTCCATTCAAAATCACTTTTTAAGAATGTGACAATGGGCCTTGCTTACACCTGGTACCCTTAGGGGATGTGATCTCTGACTTCCGTCCTACCTCCAGAACCATCTTCTCACACTTTTCAGATGTTGTCTAACTGTAATGGAATGCGGTTGACTCCCTAATGTCCATCTACCCTGACACATTCAGTCCAAGCTGATTACAGAAGATTCTATTCCTTTTTGATAGGAAACATTTGCCATGGAAATGGATGGACTGTCATCCAAACAACACTTGTGGCCAAATACTGGATTCCATACCTATCTGACAGACAGCCTCAGTTAACACTGACTGGTCCCCTATTGACATCTGTCATAGCAAATGTTTTCATAAGTTTTTTCAATGACACACATACCACAGAGGAAACTTTTCTGCGTCTCGCTCATGTGCATGAGGCCAGAGCTTTTCCCTTCCTGCACCCCCACACCCTGGCCTCTGCAGCCATGTTTTCCCATCTGGCCTTCAGGCTCCTCCACAAGAGCCCCCTGACTGATCTCGCTGAACCCCTGCTCTTGCTGCCTCCGAGTATCTCTTTATGCTGCAGGCAGTGGGGTCTTTCGAAGCCCGTACCTGGTCATGACAGCCCCTTGGCTGAGACCTTTTGATAGCTCCCTAATATTCCTCAATGACAACCAAATGCATCACTGTGGCCTCCAAGTCCTGCACACTCTTAATTTTTAAACACTGTCACCTTTTAAATACTGCCCCACCTCCACATAAAACTTGGTATCAGCCCAAACTGTCCTTGCCTTGCCCTGGTTCATGCCAACTCAACCTTCAGATCTTGGCGCACATGTTTCTTCCTCCATGAAGCCTTCCATGATCTCTTAGAACAGATGAGGCCCCTCAGCCTTTCCTTCAGTGTATTTATGATAAATTCTAATTAGGGTTGGGATTCTTGGGACAATGTCAGGCTCCTCCCTTCAGCCCTGCGTGGGACCCATTGTCTGTATTTAATCCCTGCTGTACTCTGTGGCAGTACTCCACTAACATGGGTGCAACAGGCATCACCACCTGGGGTTTCTACCGAAGCACCAATGATGGGTTTTAGGAGACTTTCTGGAGGGCTGTTCTGGTCTGTCCCGGAGTTGTCTTTTGGGATGTAAATAGCATAGATGTCATGTGCATTGTCTCCCAAAGGCCTTATTAAAAATGACAGTATAAAACATAATTTTCCCTTAGATGTGGCCAGTGAAGGCTAAAGCCACAAATATTTCATCCTGTTAGGACAAGAGAGAGATAAAAGACGGGCAATCAATCCCCAAATTAAAATCAGCCACTACTCTGCTTGTCAACCAGCTTACACTGACGGTTGAAATATTACAAAGTAAGGACACGACAGCCAAAAAGCAGTTCTTATGTTATATATAATCTTAAAGTCAGGAGACTTCATTGTGGGCTGACTGTAGAGGATAAGGAGGTGAGTCAGCACATTGCTTTTTGTTTTCCAGCCTGATTCGATAAAAGGAAAGCCCCTAAAGCGGCATCTGCCTCCTCACCATCCGGCCATACGGGGTCTTGGGTGCCCCTTAAGGGGTTTCTGCTGGAAGGGCCGGCTGTCTGGGGCTGCGGGGCTTTTTTAATGAGCAAGACTATTCCCTCCTTATCTTTACAGTAACATAGCTGACGTCTCAGAACGCACTCAGAGGAACGGGGGAAGGTAGATTCTGGATTATGAGATAAATCATTATTTTTCTAATTGTAAAAGCAATACATGCGTGTTGTTTGTGGAGGCTCGGGGGTGCCAGTGATCCCATCCTCCAGTTACACCGCTGAGTGAAGACAGATTCACAGTTAGATGAAGATCAAAACACACTATGAGCTTAACTGCCTCCACAAAGGAGGCTCCTGGCATATTCTGTTAGAGGGTACAACTCAGGCCTAGGTGGACGTGCGACTACCTGCAATTTTCAGTCCTCACCCCCAGCCCTGCTTTGCTGGCCAAGCCTGGGAACCCGTCCCGGTGGGGCTGGTGCTGCGGAACACTGCTGCTGAGAATGCTCCGCACAGGGAGGCGCCCTCCACAACTGCGGCAGGGCGGCGAGGCCTGTCTCATGGCCCATCCAAGGCAAGGGCTCCACCACCGTCCCAGGCAGCAGGGACCCCGCGCTGTCGGGCCTGCCTCCTCCTACCTCTGCTCCCCAGAAAGGCACTTCCGTGGAGAACAACACGGCAGTGAGCAGAAGGGTGGGGCAGACGTTCCCTGCCTATACAGTTACCTCGTGGACAACTGGGGAGAAAGAAAAACATAAGTCCTCTCCCCATACATACAACAATCGTATAAATAGAAAAACAGTCTCCAACCACACAGAGTCACTGCCGTGCACATTCTGGCACCCTGCCAACCAGGCAGTTTTCTAAGGCCCTGTATTTGTAGCCTTGGGCCCCGGCAGTCCAAGTCCAAAACAGACTTGGCAGCTGTTGGACGCTAGTTTTATCTAGTCCCCCTGTTTCTTCTTCTTTCTCATCACATTTTTCTTCCCAAATGAAGAAAAAAATATGAAAAATACCTACGAAAGGAAAATCAGTACGGGAGATTGAAACAGAAAACACCAAATGGTTAAAATAACTCTGGAAGCATATCTAACAGTCTGGAAATGTCCTGATTAGACGAGTACCATTCGTCACCATATAAAACAGATATTTGGAGGACTCAGGCCTATTGTCACAGGACTTCTAGGATCCCCCTTTCTGTTTCTATTTGGAACAACAATTTACACTGTGAGGACAGCCTTAGTGCTAACTCTAACAGCATATTTTTAAAGTGATCATCAGAGGAGAAAAACATAGAGTCAAGCATGGGTCACGACACCAACTGCTGGTTACACCGGAGACTGATTCTCGGATGCGCATGTTGGCCTCTGTCTTCCTCCTGTACTCGGGTGAATATATCCAACTGCCCACTGAACACCTATATTGGCCGTCCCTCCGCAAACGCAACAGGGACAAACCTGGACTCATTGTCCCTTCCGCCTTCCAAAACCAACAACTGTTCGTTAATAGTGCCAGTTAGAAAAAATGCCCACTTGACGGCCTGGGCAGAAGGGGGAGCCCTGTGGGCGACACCTCCTTCGTCTACCAGCACCAGATCTTGTCTCTTCTGCCTCCTCATCTCTCCTGAATCTGGCCAGTTCCACTGAAAAACCTACTTCCGTAGGCAAAACCTTCATCAACTACATGAAGCCCCTCACAGATCTTCTTGCCTTCTGCCTACCAACATTCCTACCAATCTTTCTTCCATTCTGCCATCAGAGACACATTCAAAAGCGTAGAACTGAATATGCCATTGCCCTGCATGAAAGCTTTCTATGGCTTCCAGTATTCAGTAAGGTAAAGTCCAAACTCCTTAGCATTTACTGAAGGATTTCATCCCAACCTTCCTCTTCTTTACCCATTTTTAAAGACCTAGATTAAATATCACTTCCCCAGTGAAATGGCCTCCAATTGTTGCCCGGCAGCTGTGTCTGGGGGGCGGGGGTCTCTCCTGGAGCACCAGGTGAAACCTTAACCAGGATGGGGGAGGGTTCACGACTTTGAGTGAGAAAGAATTGTCGAGCAGTCAGGAAGAGGGTAGGTGAGGAAGGAATTCATCCAAGTGAGAGTAGTACTGAATGGCCGCTGCCTCGCAGGCAGCGGAGAACAAGGAAGTTGAAGCTGGACAGAAAGAGTGAAGACTTGCGCTGAAGTCTAGAAAAGAGAATGAAATAATGAGGTAATAAAGACGCTTACGGCTGGAAAAGTGCAAGGAAACAGAACACAATTAAGTTGAGAAAGCTTATTGAAAAGTACCCACTTAAAGACAGGAAAGTGTGGGCATCCTCAGAAAGGAGGTGTGCTGAAAGGCTGGGGTTTTCCTCTTTTATGTGACAAAGGAGGGGGGGTTACAGACTTGTAAAGTAGTCTCAAAATCCTCATCTCCAGTGAGACATTATGTCTCTTCTCTTCTATTATCAGTCCTCCAGGTAATTCTACAAAATTAACACAAGAAATTGGTCGGTGCCTCTCAGGATAGTAGCTTCCCTTTGGGAGCATATCAATTAAGACCGCCCTCCCTGACCCCAAAGTGGGTTGAGATATTGTCTATTTACTAAAGAATATGTTAGGAATCTTACCTCCTAATTTCCTGATTTTTAAAATGGATTGTATATCTTTAAGGTGGAATCCTTCCTGTTTTTACTATATTGTTTGTATCTTGGCTTTTTGGAAAATTAATCACGATGCTTGTATCCAGCCCCTGCCCCAAATCACAATGAGTTAAACTGACCAGGGCCTCTCACATGTTCCGATGGTATCTTGTATATACCTCTTATTGTGGCATTACATTAAAATATAGCTATTTTTGTTTTTAAAATGTCCTGCCTCTCAAGCAGAAATTATATGCCCCCAAGAATATATTTTATTCAACCTGTATCCTCATAGTCTAACACTGCCTCTACACAGAAGGTGATTAATAACTATTTGCTGATGAATGAATGAATGGATACTTAAGGGCGTCAGCTAAGATGCTGCAATGGCTAACTGAATTTTTTAAAAACCTAGTATATGCAAGTTACTGTGATGCTCTATGGGGGCAGAAAGGAGATTAACACCCCCCCCCCCCCACCAACAAGAGCACTTATAAGCTACATAATAAATAATATAGATTATACTTAAAGAAATGTCAATTATAATAGTATTTTCCATCTGAAGATAATAGACTGAATTATATTGTTAGATATGCTAATGTTGAACTATCTTTGCATTCCTCTAATAAGTACCATTTGGTCATAATATATTTTTAAAAATATGTGCTGGATATGATTCATAACATTTTATTTAGGATTTTTTCAACTATGTTCATAACTGAAACTAGTCTATAGTATTTGTTTTGTGGATTCTTTTTTTTGATTCAGGTAGTTCCTCTTTCCTCCCTTAACATTTTTTTTTTAAATCTCAGAAACCATTTGTTCTTTGTAGGTTTGGTAAAAAACTCACCTGACAAAATCATTTGGATTTGATGCGCTTTTTCTGGTTGGATTTAAAAAATACTATTATTGACTTCATTTCCTTATATAGTTTTATTTAAATTTTTATATATCACCTTCAACCAGTGTTAGTAATTTACATTTTTAAGAAAATAGTTTTTTGTTCATAATATTCTTGTAATTTAAAAAAATCTCTATATAGGAATAGTTACATTGCTCTTTGTATTGCTACTATTGTTTACCTGGGAATTCTTTTTTTTTTCTTGATTTGTGTTTTGTTCATTTTATTAATATTTTCAAAGAGCCAGCCTTTGGTTTAATTGATTCTATCAATTTTTTGGTCTTCCTTTTCATTAATTTCTTCTAATTTTTCAAAGTCTTCGTTTCTAAGAGAGGTATATTTAAATCTTCCTGTTTGGTTGTGCATTTGTCAATCATTGTAATTCTTCTGATTACTGCTTTATATATCGTGAGACTATTTTATTGGTGCATATAGGTTCACAATTCTTTTAATGTCCTTTTGAATTATTCCTTTTATCATTAAGTAATTGCCCCCTTTATGCCTACTAATACATATTTTTACCTTAAGATCTAGCTTGCTCTGATATTAGTACTACTATGGTAGCTTTCTTTGGGTTAAGATTTGTCTACTGTATCTTTTTCTGTTCCTATCATAACCATTGTGTATTTTGAGTGTGAATCTTATAAAAATTTGTAGCTGAATATTAAATGTTAAGCAGATAATCTGTTCTTACTTTAACAAACAGATTTGACATAGGGCAGGGACATGAAACAAGCATCATAATTAACTTTGCCTACCTATGATGAAAAATGCCAAGATATACACAGTATAGTAAGAGCAGAAAAGACTCCATCTTAAGGCCAAGATTCCGTTTTTAAAAGTACAGATTGAGAAGTAAGATTCCTAACATATTCTCTGGCAATCAGACAATAGCCTACCCAACATTAAGGCAGGGTTAAGCAGTCTTAATTGATATGTTCCCTGTGCTTGAAAGTAACCACTATCCTAGAGAAGAACAGGATCAATAAATTCTTTGTGTTAAGTTTATCTTACAGAATTTTCTAGAAGACTGACTACAGATTAGGACATAATGTCCTTCACTAGAGAGAGACATCATTGTTAGGCTGGAGGAAGGAAAAACAAGGACATGCAAACAGAACAGAGAGTTGCCATAGGGGGAGAACAGACCAGACCCCAAGGTCCGTGCCTTACATGGAAAGGGGACAGCTCTCCCTGAATTCCATCCTGATGTGCCAACTGGGACCCGGATGTCAGCCTCCTCCCTCTTGGAAAGAAAAAAGTTTCTAGTTGACTATTATGTCACCTTTAGCCAATCATACCTCTCCACGCCCCCTAGGACAGCTTGCCCACTCCTCCCTCTCCTAATCCCTTATAAGCCCCCCACCTCCTCAACCGGGGGTGACTTCTCTGGCCTCTGACAAGAAGGCCACAGAACCTCACCCGGGGGTATTTAAATAAATTACCTGGCCATTTGTTGCCTGTCTTTGCCTTCTTATTCCGGCTACAATTTATCTTACAATCATGAGACCACAAGTCAAGCCTACACCCAGCAATCCCTGCCCCACTGCCCTCTTCCCCTTTCTTGAAAGACTTTAAAGAGGGAACCCCCAGCCTTTCAGCCCGCCTCCTCTCTGAAGACGCCCTCACTTTCCTTTCTTTAAGTGAGTACTTAAAAATAAAGCCTTCTCTCTGCTCAAACTATTGCATTTTATCTCTTTGCTTTTTTATTTCATTGCCAAGTCTTCCTTCTGTCTCCGCTTTACTCCTGGTAAGTAGGGAAGAGCTGCTGAGAGCTCTGATTTAGGCCTGCAAGTTCCTGTCACCTGCGTGACCCGGACGGAACTATAGCTGCACCATCGCCTCTTAGTAAGTAGCCTGCCTAAAAACTTCCTTTCTTTGAGAAGTTCTCAGAACATAATCTCACTCTATCCCATGCTCTGCAGCTCCTCCAAATCCTAAAGTAGTAGATGCTAGTCCTCACACCACGCAGATCCAAGCAGTGACCCTAGCTTCGGGGGTTGGTAAGAGAATCTGCACTAGGCTGAGAAAGAGTTCAGCGAACTTTCCGTCTTTCCCTCTGTACTTTCACGTTCTCAGCTGCCTGCAAGGCTGCTGCCAGTCCCTGGTACTCAGACTTCAGTGAACTCCTTCCTTGCCCGTACTCCTCTGACCTGCTCGAGAATTCTTTCTTCTTGTCCAGAGTCAAAAACCCTCTCCTGTCCACGCTGAAGTTTCACCTACTGCGCAGAGAACTTCCTCAGATGCAGCTGCTCAGCAACAGATTCAACCTATTTACATATAATTAGATTAATGTGCTGATACATTTGTATCTTACTTTGATGTGTTTCATATTTACTCTTCTTCTCTTGAAAACTCCTTTCTTTCCTGCCCCCTACTAGGTTGATATACTATTTTTGCTCACCCTCTGTTATTTGGAGTTATACATTCTGCTTTTCTATTTTTTTCATGGTTGTACTTAAATTTACAAGGCACATACTTTACTTATTAAAATATAAATACAATCAGCATTTTTATTATCCTCTAGTACAACAAATTCTTAAACTGTTTTGAATCTACTTACCTTGTTTTAAAACATCCAAATTCAGGCATCACTGTTGTGATTATTATTTTAAATAGCTTGTTCAGACGTACTCCCATGCAATTATTTTGTGTACTATTACCTCTGACATCCTTCCCTGCCCCTTGTGTTCAATTTCCTTCTTACTAAGGTGTTTGGTAGTTTTCCTGCCGTAGATAGTCTCTGTTAGAATCTGAGAGTAGTAAATCCTCTTGTTTTTGTGTGAAAATGTATTTCACTCTCATTTTTGTAAAATAGTTTGGGTACAGAATTGAAGCTGACAATGATTTCCCCTCAGCTCTGTGAAGTTTTAATTCCATAGCTACTAACGAGAAGTCAGTTGTTGGCTTGCTATTTAGTACAAATCTCTCTTTTCTCTCTGGTGGCTTTAAGATTTTATCTTTGGTGTTCTGCAATTTTACTACAAGCCCTCCTGGAGTGGGTTTATTTTTCCTTCTTCCTGCCTGGGACTCAGGTCTTTCTTAGATTTAGAATCATTCTCATCACACTCTGTTTAAATATTGCTTCTTTCCTAAGTTTTCCCCTGTATTTTCACTCTTGAATTTCTATTAGGTCTATTCTGTTCTCTTTAAAATATTTAATGTTTTTTCTGTTTTTCTTTCTTTTTTTTTTTTCAATTACCTCATACTCCGGAAGGTGTTAATTCTATTATTTCTCTTGTATGCTGACCCTCACTTATCTGGTCTTTCTTCCTCGTGTGTTTTGTAATTTTGATTTGGGGCTCACCTTTAATATTTTTATTATTCTTTGTTTTCTGCATGGGCATCTCACGTAATCCGGGCTGTATAAATATTCCTGTAGAACTACTTTGGGTCGCCTTCAGCTTGGCACCGTGGGACCACAGGTTGCTGATCTGGGATAGGTTTTGAGGTTAATATACTGCCTGGGATTGCATTCCTGTGCAGGTATTAGAAACCTGAACACCCGTCTACCCCATTCCAAATTCATGCGTAAGAGGCGAGCTGGGGTTGCCATTTCTCTATTTTTTTATGAAATCTTTCCTCAGTCCAGGATATCTGAAGACAATCCTCTCTGTTGCCCCCTTCTTTAGACTAGGGATTTTTTGGGTCCCTTTTTCACAGGGGAAGCAGTTTCTGGGGGCCAAAGTTTTGGGGGTTCTCCATTGTGGATGCCCACCGCTCTTGTCCCCACCCCTGAGAAAATACAATGCACTTACAAGTGCAATGCTTTCCTCTAAGCTTCTTCTTTTTAAAACAAATGTCCATAGCTCTTTAGAACAAGCACCTTTCCTGGTCCTCAGAGGGCAGCAACTCTTTTAACCCCTCTAGTCACATGTGCGGCCAAGCAGAGTCAGCATTTTGTTCAAGGAACAAATAAAATTAACATCCAGTCCAAGTTACATATAAAAATTCAAATACCAGGAAAGCTGGCTGAGAGGTGCTACTGTCATACCACAGTGATAATCACGATACAGAATTAAACTCACATGGCAGATACATTCATAATAGCAGGTTAAGCAGAGTCAGACTTCCTCTGGGTTTCTTTATTTGAAAGTTTAAGTCGGCCAAGTTCAGCCCAGGGCTGACTGCTCTCCGAGGCATCTCTCTCTCCCTTTGGCTGGGTTTCCTAGACAGGATTTGCCATGGAGCATCCTGCCGTTGCTGGGGTTTCACCGTCAGCCCGCCATAAAGCCTTATCCCAGGACTGTCCTGACGTCCCTGCCTTGACTGTCTTCCTGGGGCTAGGATGGAATGCCAGTGCCCGCATGCCAGGTGACGTGCAGGCATTCCTGGGGCCTGAGTGAAGGATCTGGGCAGGCGACTTTGCTTGGGATAAAACAGCCACAAAGCATAAGCACAGATCTGACTGCAGAGCGTCATGGCAGTGCAAACATGCAGGACTCACCGTGTGATTTCGAGTGAGGGAGACGTCAGTGCCATCTTGCAGGTAGTGGGTTTCTGTGAAACCGCTAGCAATGAGACCGCTGTGGAAAAATACAAGTGACATGAAAAGATGGGAACAGAATTAGAGAATCACATCGACATGCTGCTTGTGCATGTCTAGGCCACAGGGCAGCCAGGGTCGGAAGCCTCCTTATTTCACAGGTGACCCAGTGCGGCTCCCAGAGGGGCTTCCACCTATTCAGGTTACCCAGGGAGTGGGGAAGGGACACGGGCAAGTGACATCCAGGCGTGGTGCTTTGAAGAGCATGTGGAGCCCCCCTCACGCCCTCCGTCCTCGTTCCTGCTACCTTCAGGTGTGTGCCCGCACTGATGCTCACACACAGGCACAGCACACGCATGCTGGAATGCTCGCACATGCATACACATGCGCATTCTCTTACAAGTCGTATGTGGGGGAGCTGCCTGCCTGGAGTCACAGGGCTACCCTATCTGGAATCAACGGGAAAGCCGCCTGCTGGAAAGTAATCCTGGATCCCCACTACTGCCCCCCCAGGTTCTCCCACAGGTGAGAGGACCAGCTGTTGACATCAGAATGTCAAGGAGAGTTTCAGGCAACAATGCTGTGTTAAAAGCAGGAGGCGAAGAAAAATGGTTTTGGACACACCCGAAATACTGAATGTCTAAGACGACTGAAAGAGGAGAAAATCCCTTATTTATCCTAACCAACATTGTATGCAGTCTACTAGATCTTTGTTGATGACAATCAAGCATGGATCTCTTCAGGTTTTAAATGATCTCGCAATTTCTTTTGTGATATACACTATTTTATCCCTGTCGGAGTAACTGCAACAAGTATTTTCCCGTGCATGTACTGCATGCTGGGTGCTATACAAGCTGCTGGAACGCCAAGGTCAATAGGGCACTGCAGCCCGCTGGGAGGTGGAGGAAACACAGCCCGGTGTGGGAAGGGGTGTCACAGAGGTAGGGAGGGCAAACAGGAGCATGGCTGGGGGCTTAGGCCGTTTTGTTCTGCTGGGGGGGCTCTCCTTCCCACCCAGATCTGGCCTGGGACTTGAGCTACAAACACCAGTCTCCCCTAAGCATGCTCTGGGCTGGGGTCTGGGGAAGAGGTCTCCTTCCTCTTTGCTCTGAGAGCCCCGAGAACATACTCCCAGGGCTTCCCTCAGCCTGGCCCTCCGCTATGGAGGGCGCCGCCCAGGGAAGACGCAGCCTGTGCTCCGCTGCGACAAAGGGCCGATGGGGAGGCCTTCCAGGTGCCCGGGGCTGACTTTGCCTCAATAAACCCTCTTCTGCTTTGGCTGGTTTGGGTGGAGTTTTGCAACCAGAGTCCTGGTAAATATGCAGGGAAGAATAGAAGCGGGCATGCTGGAAATGTATCGGGTGAGAAACGCTTTCCTCCCAGTCAGATTCCTTTAGACCTTCCCCTGGCCAAGTCCAGAACTGAGAGTATTCTCCCCCATTTGATGCGGATTTTGATATATTAGGATATGCCTGGTTTAAATCAGGTCCTTACAAAGGGTCTGAGTTGTGCTGTATTTAACGGCAAGTGTTTGAGAAGAGTGTGCCAAAAATATGAAACACAGAAAATCTCTCACACGCGCTGACAAGGCGCACGATTCTCCCGCACCCCCACTTCTGACTCTGCTCACGAGGGCGCAGACCGCGCTGGAGGAGGCCAACCCCTCTCTTGGCCTGGTCTCAAACCCCCGACTCGTACGTGTCCCTCCTTTGAGCTGTCACATCCCCCAGGCAGGCTCACTGCCAGGGGACCGCAGCTCTGCTGGGATAGGCGGGGCAGAGGCAGGGAGGTGGGCAGGGGCAGGTGGGGGAGGCCACGAGGCCCAGGAGGAGGGCTTGGGAGCCGGAGACGGCGAATGCCCTTCACAGGGCAGAGAGCTCCAGGGAGGCGTGGGGGGCTGGTGGCCTGGACAGGGCAGCAGCAGGGGTGGGCCAAGACAGACCAGATGGGACAGGGACAGTCCACAAATCTTTCCAGAGGGTGGTTGCGGAGGGAAGCGGCAGGATGGGACGCAGTGCCAAAGGCGGGGATGTGCGGGCTGTGGCGCGTCTAAAGGGACAGGCTGCAGAAAAGGGGACAAAGTGACAGAGGAGCAGCAGATCGATGCCGCAAGGAGGAGCCGGGAGCCACCAACCGGGCAGGTAGGACCTCTAACTGCCTCAGTGTTCTTGGGGAGGAAGAGGGCTTGGTCAGCTTCACGATCACAGAGGGAGGAGAAAAAGAAAATTTAATATAATTCAAATTCATATAATTGCTTATATTATTTATTATTCATTAGTAATTATTTTACTTATCTCGTATCTTGTGAATAGTTTAGTAATCCCATTCTTAACAATGCTGGACTCTAATTTCGAACGGACAAGGTATCTGAATGCTCAGAGGAGGAACACGTGCTTTCTAACTGAAGTCCAGTCCACATGGAGGTCCAGGGAGCAGGCCTGCTTCACGCTGGAGAGATGCAGAAAATCTGCCGGGAGAGCAAGGCTTTGGAGGAGGTGAGCCCTTGGTAGATGACCAACTTGTGACCCAAAGGAGGTTTGGGGTTTTGCAGCAGTAACATGAATTACCAGCTTGTAAAATGTGACTCAGGAAGAAACACAAAGACCTGTGAATATTTCTGCCTCCAAAAACCTACTGCTTTTCATTGTTGTCCCCATGACACTTAAATGGAAATACCATTGCATATTTTGAGCTCTGGAGAGTTCTTGAACACTATCGTATGTTCCTGTGGTTGCAAGGGGGTGACACCAGGGCTCCGGAGTTTAGCCTGAGCATGTCCCCATGCAGTCAAGACACTGCTGCTGCGTGCCTCTTGTCCTACTCCGAGCCTGGAGAAGGAGCTCGGTGCAGTAGCAGCTCTGTGCAGGTGTGACAGGTGTTACAGAGACTGGGGTAGAGACGGAGGACAGCCAGGCGCCGGGGCCCCCGAGGCATCCCCAGCCCTCAGCCCCATGACTCCAGTGCCCCCAGGGCGGCTCCGCACCTGGGTGCCCATGGTCCACCTGCTGTGTCACAGGATGCATCCCATCTCTGGTCCTTTTGTCTCAGTGCCAGTCATCTGCCCCAGGGTTCCTCAGGCTGTGAAGAGCCTGGGGAAGTGGCAGAGGGTGCAGGTCCCACCCCAGGGTCCAGACATCCCCTGTGTAAATGCCTCCCCACTGCACTTGGAGGAAATCCCAGCGTCTTCCACTGTCTCCCAGGTGCATACAGCCTCACCTTCCCAGCGCTGCTTCCCTGTGGCTTACTCCTCCCTGGCCAACACTGTCTCTGGCTCATTCTAGAACATTCCACACCCCACCCCACTTAGGGTCTTGTATATCTTTGCCGTGCCTGGAACGTTCTCCACGTGGCTTTTCATGGGGCTGGCTCCCTTTCATTGTTCAGACAGTAATTTAAATGTCGCTGCAAGGGGGCCTTCTCCGACCTTCTCACTTAAAGGTGCCTCTGTCAGTGTGCCCCACACCACAGAACCCCCTCGGCTTCCTGTTTCATTCATACACCCCTTTGCTTACTTGTGTGTATCCCCCTCAAGGACACCAGCACAGTGGGGCTCGTTGGCCCCAGACCAGGCACCGTGCTAACACCTTAACTGTATTTCGTGTAATCCTCATAGCATCTAGCATCTGGCTCTGTGAGACAGATACTATTTTTATCCCAATTTAAACAGGGAATCCAAGACACAGGAAGGTTAAGGGGACCACCCAAGGTCACGGGTATGGCAGCCCCCAGGGGTTCAGCTCCGGAACTTGCACTCTTAGCCGCTGTGTGCCGCTGTCTTTACAAGCTGGTCACAAGTTGGTTACTGAGTGCCTGCTGCAGGCGCTGGGCTAAGCGCTGGATACGTATGTGCTGAGTGGATGGATGGACGGAGGGGTGGACGGATGGATGGATGGATGGACGGACAGACGGACAGACGGACGGGTGGATGGATGACTGTACTTGGGGAGAATGTTGCCAGCACATTCTCTTTTCATCTAGGGCCATCCCCTCCCAGCCCTAGGAAGTATATGTCCTGTATCCTTCTTAGGTGCAAGGACTTGCCAAAGAGACATGGGAAAAACTGAGAAGGCACTCGGTTGAGGCTTTCCAAAATGTAAGTTTAAGAGGGGCTGGGAGTCAAAGGTCCTTGGAGAAAACTGAGAGAGGTGGGTAGACAATGACTATGTTGGAAACGTGACAGCAATGGACTCGTTTCCTTTAATTTCCCCAAGGAGAAAATCCAATTAGATGAATTCTGGATGTCAGCAAATGGAAACAGAAGATGAATGCATAATTCCACAAAACATTATTTTTCTCTGCTTGTTAGATTAGCCGATCTAACAAAGGAATTCTGTTCTTCCCTATACCAGAAAATAAAATGCCAGGAGTTGATTTTGCTGTTTTCTATTTGTTTTGCTGTTAAGAGTGACACCTCAAAACTCTCTCATTTAATCCATGTTTATTGCACTGGACATTGGGAATAAGACACTCTAAGAGCTCACCGTCTGGTGAAGGGCAGACCCAAAGAGGGCTCTGTCACCAGCTGTCCATGACAGCAACTTCCCAAAGCACTGTGGGAGCTCAAGGAAAGGCTCCTAACCCAGTCTGGGGTGGGTGGGACCCAATGAGTCACTAAAGGTGGGGGAGGAGGAGACAGGTGACAGGCAAGTAGTGAGGTGAGAGATGGGGGGTGGGGAGGGGAAGAGAACTCTCCAGATAGAGGTAACTCCATTCTCAAATGCATGGAGGGTACAGAAACAACATGTTAGTGGAGGACAGGTGCAGAGAGGTGAAGCTACGTGGAGATCCCAGCCTTCAGGGTGTTAAGTTCGAGGCAGGGAGACATGCTGGTGCTCAGACAGGCAGGTTGGGGACCAACCCTACTGATGGGCGAGTATCACTGCGTTTGCCCACACAGTGGGGAGTCGTTAAGTGTGCCAATACCTGAGCAGATACAAGGTCTGGAGCTACAGGCCACACTGACAGCCATTGTAGGCCAGACTTTGAGGGCAGAGACAAACAGGAAGCAGGAAGTTAGGAGGCTGGTGTGAGCATCTAAACAAAGGGCCAGACCAGGACATGAGCCTGTGGGACGGGAAATTCAGGAAAGGGGACAGCTAACAGGAACCTCAGCCGTCAGCTGAGATGGGGTAATTCTCACAGGAGGGGGAGGAGGCGATGAGTTTGGCCTTGGCCGTGTTGAGTGTGAGGTGCTAGGAGACATTCTCTTGGAAATGTCCAGTAAGCAGCTGATTCTGTGAGTCTCAGCTTTAGGCATGGGCCTGGAGAGAAGACAGAGGTGCAGACACTCAGACAGCACACACTTCCTTTAGGGGAGGGCGAGTAGAATCTCATTCTTTCCAGTTTAGTATTCTACTTTCTGATTTTTAAAGTCTCTGGGGATATATGTCTGGAAACGATCATTTAGAATTTGCATTAAAATATTACGGTGTATATAACATTCTTCCTTATAAAATTTCTTATGTTTCTGAAGTGATTGGAATATCTTTAAAAATTGTGCCCCGAATTTCTTTTCTTAGATCCTATTGAAACTATAGTTACATAGTTTGAATGAGATGGATTTCATTAAATGACCATTTTATTCCCCAAAGCATAAAAGAGGAAGAAGAAGCACCTACTTGTTTTCACCCCCAAAAGCCCCCCCCCCCCTCTCTCTCTGCCCACCCCTGGGCCAGTAAATGTTTCTCCTGTGTTCTGCCAGAATTCTGACCCAGGACGCCCCTTGTTCTGCCCTGATTTTGCTGACTTGTCTCCTCTGCCATTGGGCTGAAACTACATCCCTAAGCCTAGTATGACGCCTGGCACATAGCAAGTGCTTAATATATAAGTGGATGACAAACACAGAATCGTTATTACAGAAAAGCAACCCAATTTGGAAAGCATGGACCAAACTAATTGGATCAATTTAAAAAAAAAAGAGGAATATGGTTCACAATTGTTGTCACTGATCAGAGAGGGGCTGTGGGATGGGGGCAGTCACATTCACTCCTTCCTTGTTTCAAGGATTCCAAATGCTGTCAGGTCATGGGGACCCACCCTGACAACCTGTCACTGGTTTAGAACGGCTCAAATGAGGGAAACAGGGAAAGGAAAGCTGAGAGATTGGCATCAATTACTTAGAATATGAAAACACCTCAATGATGACACGTCAACTTTTCCCTATTATTTCTCTGAACACCGTACGTGTGGTCGGAGGCTTTAATCACTCTGTGCAGCACATTCATGCAAAAGCATCGCCAGACGGCTTCTGCCCGTCAGTTATACCAACTGGCGCTGCGGCTACTCCTCGCCACTAGATCCCACCAGCACTGCGGCTTCAGCCGTCGCCCTAGGAGACCCACTTGGTATTCCAAGGTCCCAATTCAGTTTTCTGTGACGATTTACTTCACCACAAGTTATTATTCCACAAATTACCAAATCACCCATATGTAAATTTGGGTAATGGTTTTCTTTTATGAGAATTTGGAAATACATGCCTCATACAAACGTATCTGTAGCAAAACTGCCTGGGGCTCCCACAAAACATGCACACAATGAAAACCATCAGTAAAAACCATGATCAGAATTTCCCTAGTTACTAAAATGAATATCCTTTATTGAAAATTCTCTATTCCTCAACCAGAGATAAATAAATAGAGGCAAAAGCTCAAGAGAAAAAGCGGTATGTACCCAGACTGGATTCTTGGTACTCTGAAAGGACGCATTCTGGTTCTCAGTGAAAACTCCAGAGTGGCTGGAATCAGGGTTCTTAATGTTGATATTATTCCATCTTCACGACCGTTTGATGGAGAGATCAGACAACTGAATAATCCTCTATAAACATAGTGCAGTGTGGTATGAAATAAGAGGAGGAAAATGAAAAATAAGACAAAGAATCAGAAGTCTGCTATTTTTTAACATTCTCAGTTTTGCTTGAACTTCTTTCAGAACCTGGTCTGTGCTTTTTGTTTTCCTTACGGGGAAAGTCATCCTGGTAAACAAACAACATGTGTGCTGGGTTCTTGATTTTGGGAGGGACAGCAAAGCTCCGTCACCATCTCCATCACCAGCCTGCCTTGTGACCTTCATCCGCACTGCCATCCCCCCACTCCCCCTGCCATGTGCTCACAGTTGTGGACCCCAGGACACTTGCTTTTCACATGCACTTTCTTACTTGATCTTGGCAGAGCCCCTGTGGGGCAGGAACTGTTATCATCTGCTTGACAAGGAAGATGGAAACTCTCAGAGAGGCCTAGTGGTTTGTCCAAAGCCACACAGCCAAGCCAGTGGAGATTGGCTCCAAAGTCTGCCTCACCCTAATCTCTCACTGGTCAACCCTGGGTCCTGATGGTCTGAAAAATAAGCAGCAGCAAGTTATATCCCATCATTTTATGAAGTTATTTTTTCCCACAATCCAAAATGGGGCTTATGTTGTTTCTCTTAGCACTCAATTCAATGTAGCTACAAATTCAAATTATTTCTGGTTACAATCTCAGCACATGAGGATCCTAACTATTTAGAGCTGCACATCCGTAAGAACAATGAGCATTTACATCCTATTTTCTTTTGTTATTCTCCACTTGCTAAAATGACCAAAACAACTTGGGCCTTTTTTTTTTTCCTGGAATAAAAAGATGTTCCCCTTTCCCAGCTCTTTCTCATTTAGTTTCACAAATTATAATAAATGAAACTGTTGATACAGCATTTTGGAAACTGCAGGAGACAATTAAGTTTCCCGCAAAATAATTTCTTAATATATTGCTTCCATTTTAAGTCACAAATACACAGGATTCTGGATCAAATCATGTGGTATTTATCCTGGAATATGTTATTACTGTCATCTGGGACTCTTCAGATGGCCCTGTCCATTCACGAAATGAGCAGATCTCATGTGGCACCACTGACAGTTGGAGACTCAGTAGATGTCTCTTTAAGCCCAGGACGGCTGATTTGACAATCGCGTCACCAGCTGGCACATAGAAGCAGGTGAGAAATTATGGATCCTGACACTGAAGCTCTGCAGCTGCCGTTCCACAAGGGCCTGAAGTTTTGGGCTCCTTTTTCTCCTTCGTAATGACCATCTGTAATTTGAAAGTCTTTTGAACGGGCTTATAATGGTTCTTGAAGTGACAGAACTATCTTCAGAGCATAAGACTGACCCAGTTTAATTAACTCGATTTATAGAAAAATCAGGCTGCACAAGAGGAGAAGCTGAAAACCCAATACAGTGTGGTCTATCTTTCCCTGGTTTCAGTTACCCGAGGTCCAGAAGCAGGTGATCCCCCTCCTGAAGTATTGTCAGGTCACCAGCAGCCTAACGCCACGTCACAATGCCTGCGTCCTTCACCTCACTTCAGCTTATCCACGCAGGTATTTTAACATTATCACCAGCAGAAGGTTAAGTACAGCACAGTAAGATATTTTGAGATAGAGCCCATAGTCACACACTTTTATTATAGGATATTGTCATAATTGCTCTATTATTAGGTATTGTTAATCTCTGTGCCTAATTTATACATTAAACTTTATCATAGGTATATATGTATAGAAGGAAAAAACAGTACACACAGGGCTTGGTACTATCTGTAGTGTCAGGCATACACTGGGGGGTCTTTGAATGTACCGCCCACAGATAAGGGGGAACTGCCGCAAACCACTATTTCCAAAGGTAAAGCCCCATACCTGCTTTTTGCAGAAAGGATTGCAAGAATAGACTTTATAGGTTGGCTTACAGTGCCTTCCTCAATTATTTCTGCCAAAAGAGGTAAAATAGTTTTTTTTTTTTTCTTAAGCTTCAGAATTTTCCTTCTTCCTTTTGAAAAATACTCACTGGCTGTAATAGCAGCAGCATCTGTAGCTAACATTTGTTACAGCTTCTACTAAGCAAAAGCCCTTTTTATATGCATTATTTGACCTTTTACAACACCCCTAGTGGGGAAGTGCCTGTGCTGAGATGAGGACCCTAGGCCCATACGGGTGCGGGGGTTACCTCAGGGCCACCCAGCTGTGCTATGTCGGCGGTCCGCCTGCAGAGTCCAAGCTTTCACTGCTACGCTTATATGACTTCCACACACCCTTCGCCTTACATTTTGCCTTTTCTGCTAATCTCCCATTAAACGGACACTGTACTGAATATGCCAGTTGCTGACTTTGGAAACAAAAAGAAATTGTAGTTCGGCTCGGGTGCATCTGTCCACTTCCCATTTATTGCCGTGGGATCGAAATGGAAAGGAGCAATTAGGAGCCGTATGAATCAGGGTTCTGTTCACCTCTCGTCTGAGGAATGAGCCCCTACGTGTGGTTGTTTTATGTGTATCAGTGTAGCAAAGGCTGACGCTACTCCACACATAAAGGTATATGAAAAATTCAGTCATGTAAGTAAGTGAATGGAGGATCAAAGCATTCATATTTTTTCACTGGTGCTAAACATTAACTGAAAATAATCGAGTGGGTTGTACAACAAAAACAAAGTCAATCTTTACTTCTTTTTTAATTGCCCCTCTTGCCCTACATTGCAAGGGGTATTTAAGAGTGGTTGCTCATTAACAGTCACGGCCTATGATATGTCAGGACATGCTACAACTAGCAGTTCTTAAAATCTTCACACCAGCATTCCGAGGTTGGTCTTATGACCATTTTACAGGTGTAGAAACCAAGGCTCAGAGGTGTTAATTAGTCCACAGAGCTAGCAGGTGGCAGTGGACTGAGGCTGCCAGATGCTCACACACCTCCCACCCAACCTCGGGCCATCACCTGCACATGGAGAAAGATGCTTCCATCTCTCCCAAGCCCAAAGAATTCTGTGTCAGTTATTTTACCCAATAATTGAACGTATTCACAAAGGGGTTAAAGCCAAGGGAAGCGTCTCCCCCGCCCGCTGGGTGCAACAAGGTTGGGGTGGCCCCAACTCCAGGCCATTTCCTGGCCCCCAAAAGGCTTTGTTTTGGTCAATCTCTGCAGAATTTGTGGGCTGATATATTTCCAAGCAATAAAAATGCAGACAAGATGACAACTCTACCTTCAAAATATATCTTTGGCTGCAGTGTAACCACAGTGGTCGAGAGCAGACCTGGTTCTGCCATCATCCTCCTCTTCTTTTGAGAACTTGGCACAAAATTTGGCCTCATACTGGTATTTCCTCATTTATGACGGGGACAATATTACCTACTTCATAGGGTTCTTGGGAAGATAATATATGTTAAATGCTTACAAACATGCCTGGCCCAGATTATGTACTCAGTGAAATATAAGCAGTTATTATTATTAGTAAGTCTGTCAGCATCCAGTAAGTCTGACTCACTCCCATCTCCCCAGCCCAAGTCACCATTTTCTGTCACCCCAACTTCTGTGACAGCTCCTACTCTTGTTCTCGTTCCATTCCCATCCACTTTTCGCACAAAAGCCAGAGTCAAATGTTTAAAACCAAAATCAGATCACGCCGTTCTCCCACTTCCAGCCTTACCCTGCTTCTTACACAACCGGAGTGAAGTTCAGGGGCAGTAGCCTGCCCTTCCCCTGCCTCCCTCTCTAACATGTCACCACATGCAGGCCCCCAAGGCCTCCATCCTTCTTAACTTGGTCTGGAACATCCTTCCCTCTTTTTCTGGCTGGCCTACTAGTAGCAACTGTCACCCATTTTTTGGGAAATGCCAGAAATTTCCTGCCCGTCCCCTTCTCCTCTGCAGCCCCCTCTCATGGGTTCCTGCCCTATTCCTCAGCACTCTCCACCGTTTATTGCTTATTTGCCCTGTCACTTGTTTGAGGTACGCATCCCCCATTAGGGTGGGGCCTAATTTGTCTGATGCCCTCTCTATCTTCAGCCCTTATTTTCAAGAATGAGAAAAGTACATCAAAGGCACACATAGGCAATAGAGTCAGGATTGGTTTGGTATGGTTTTGGGAAATGAGAAGGAGGTTTTTCCTCTTCTAAAACCAGTACCAGCAATGAGAACAGAAACACACAACTTTCAGATAAAAGATACTTTGACCCTTAAAAGTTCCACCACCTAGAACAGATCTAGCCTTTTGTTCATACTGTGGAGCAAATAATATGCTTCTTTTTTAATCTTCCATGAACATTTTCTCAATTTCTTGCATTGAAAACGTCTAGCCAGATTATCCACAACCACCAAATCAAAACTCCTTCGAATCCCTGTACACAGAGCTTTAACACTGAAACATAAAATGACTCCAGGATGCATATGCCCTGCTCACACCAGCTGGTATTTGAGAGGTTGGCTGGTGTTACCTGGCATCTTCCACGTGGCCCATAGCTGGGAGTCCAGCAATGCTGCGGGTCTGATGACCTGGGAAGCTGTTTCACAGGACGCTGGATACAGTTCAGCCTGTTTTCCCACTACCCCACTCAGTGAAGAACTTTTATTAATTGGTGCTCCGAGGCGAAAGAGGGGATTTCTTGGCCTGCGTGGAAGCCAGGCAGCCAGCTCCCAGGCAGACTTGCAGACTGGCCAGCCGCACACTCTTAAAAATTGACCTACATGGAACTAAACTCAGAGAATATGTGTTAGATCAAATCTGCTTTCTTCTACTTACTCAGACAGTCCTGCCCTACAAATT
The DNA here is from genome assembly GCF_040802235.1 of Manis javanica. NCBI lineage: Eukaryota > Metazoa > Chordata > Mammalia > Pholidota > Manidae > Manis > Manis javanica. The sequence goes on along the minus strand of NC_133162.1, from coordinate 5,836,606 downwards.
TCCATACCACCCCTGCCAAGACATGGACGCCAGGAGTGACCTATGCTGGGGAAAAGCCCCCTGCTTCCTCAGTTTCTCAATCAGCCACCAAACTGCTTAGACCCTCTTGCGGACACTACCCAGCAAGGTGCCTGGGTTTTGAAATGGACATCTTACTCCTTTCCACCAAAGGGCCTGTAGGCTGTGACCCCGGGTGTGCAGAGCCCTGACAGTGACAGCACAGCCCCTTTCCTGGGTGGCGGCAGCCTTAGCCTGCTCATATCCCCGAGGCCGAGTCAGTGACAGCCCAGAAAGCCATGGATTTCTGCCAGCACTAAGCGGGTACCAATGCCTGCGAGCAATCTGTTTAAAAGGTACATATTTTTGGGACGGTGAAGGATTGTAAAATATAAAATAGTAAAATGAAGCCATAAACCCCATCAAAATTCTAGTTTCTGTGCTCTGCGTAGGGAAGTCTTCTGTTTCCCCCTTTTTTTCTTAAAGAAACCACCATAGGAAGTATCTGTAATCCCCAAGTGGCTGTTTCTGTTTCCCAGTAACTATTCTCCAAGTGCTTTGCTGAGCGACTACGTCATTAGCACCCGGATTTGCGTTTTCTTCTGCATCTGGAAGGGTTTTGCATTTAGCTCTAAGACTATCATGAATTCTAAGAGAAGGACCACAGAACAGACACCACTGACAATGGGCCATTGATAGATCGCCCCCCAGAATAAAGGCCATGCCAATCAATATTCCCACAGCTGGGTCTTTGAACGAGTCGCCTCTTCCACATGGGTTCCTGCAGACTAACTGCATACTGTTCACAGTGCCCTAATTTCTTACTCAATCCCAGCCCCCTAGGTTACAAAAAAATTTGGCTAATTCTATCAACTAATTTTCCATAAGCACTTAAGTAGTTTAGTCAGAACCATGGCTGGGAATATTTTCTGTTACTTTCATTTTAGGACAGGGCAATGTGAATTACCTTGTTGATTTAGTTAAGCAAGGCTATACATGGCAAAATATCACCCTGGGTCATGAAAAATAGAGATCTTTAACAAGTCTCACGGTCTCAATTTGTAAAATTGGTTAAAAACCATGACAGGGGGTGATTAGTTGGTTCCCATTTGATTGAGGCATTAATCCATTACATTTATGAAATCTTCAGAGCTCACTTGCTGTCCAGGCATTTTAACATACGACTTACTCGGGGTGCATTGTTAGAAAGCTGCTGGCATTCAAGCAATGATGAATCTTACAGCACTCGGCTAAGAGAGCGGTTTTCTTCTAGATGTAACTGCTCTGTAGCTAAGCTGTTCTGGGTACAGAGCAAAACTGGATACGTACTCCAGCACCCAGCACAGAGCATGACTTCTCCGGATGGACTTGGCCCTCCGAAAAAGACAAGCCTGCTTCCAATGTTCCTGGCTTCCCAGCCCGTGGATCTGTTTCTCAGATGACAATATTGTGGTTTCTTTAAAAGAGGAAAACAGAAGAATACTTCCTATAAAGAACCCAGCAACCAGAATTCAGATGGAACTGAGAGTTTCAATTTTTACACAGCAATCGTGCATGCAAAGTTGGGAACCGGGATTACGTCATGTGTGCTACCAAACTCGTATTCTAAAAACATGTTCCAGAAAGGAGCTCTTCATTAAAAGCTGAGATCTTTCCATGTGTCTGGGCAAGAAAATAGTGAAATATATCGAGGAGGAGGAAGGGACAACTAATGATTAAAAAATGTAATTTACAATGATCTGCCTCAGTATTCTCTCCAAAATAGTTCCATGGGAAGAAAAATACTGTAATCACTGACAAGCCTATTGAATTAATCCATACTTCTCAGGGGTCAGAAAACAATGACGTATCCTGTATGTTAGGAGACTGAGGAAATGGGGCAAGCCAGACCCGGATACAATGCCAAGCTAGTGCTCTTTATGTATCCCATAAGGGTGGACATTTCCAGAATTAAACTATCACATCTCAGCATTCTAGGGGTCCACGCATTGTTTGGTCCAGGATAGATGAATGTGGACCAGTTGTTATCTGGGCCAGTCTTGGGAAACTATTATTCATTTTGTTGAGTTTGACAGTGGCACTGTGGTCACATAAGAAAATTCCATATTATTTCAGAAATGCACCCCGATATGTGGAGGGGTGAAATGACATGCTATCAGCTGTCTGTTCAAAAGGACCCCAGAGAAGGGGCACAATAGAGGAAACAAGTGTGGCAATGTCTTAAAACTTCCTGAATCTGGAGGACGGGTATATGGGCGGGTCTCTCAGCCTTGGCATTGTTGACACTTGGCACCAGTTAAGTCTGCGGTGGGGGCCATCCTGTGCAGTGTGGGCTGGGCGGCCATGTCCCTGGCCTCCACGTGCCACTGCTGGCCCCTCGCAGTGACCAGCAAATCTCTTGGCTCTGCCAAAACCCCGTGGGCAAAATCACCCTCCGGGGAGAGCCATGGGTGTGAGGGAGGAGTCACAGGCTATTTTCTCTTCTCATGAACATATTTAAAAGGTTTCAGAATGAAAACTTTTAAAATTAATGGGGGATTCTGTCTCTTAGACTGGAGAATATTCCTGAGCAGTGTGGCAGCATATGCCTGGGACCCAGACAACAGAATTTCGGACTCTGGTCCTGGGCCTCAGCCTCAGAAGACATGAGGGAGCCACCCTGGGGGTCCAGGGCCCAGGAATGTGCATTTTAATAAAAGAGCATCAGCCTTTCATTGCATTTTATTACATTTGCATTAACTTGTGCTGGCATGTGCTCAGGCTCAGTCTACCTACCTGTCTGTCTCTCCCCAGCCTCCCTTACATGCACACTCGTGCATGCACACACACACACACACATTTTTTTCTAAACCATTTGAGGGTAAATTACACACTTTGTGGGCAGTCACCCCTAAACACTTCCTGGTGTATTTCCCAGGAACAGGGGTGTCTTCCTACTAATCTCAGTGCAGTCACCAGACCAGTAAATGCCACATTGGTGCCGTAATTTTATCTATTCTTCTGTTTGTATTCCTACGTTGATACTGACTTGGTGATGCCCTTTGTGGGATTTATTTCCCCCCAGGACAGGGTCCAGCCTAGGATCAGACCCTGCACCAGGCGGTCTGTCCTTCTGCTGCTTTTTTATTAACAGCTTTAGGAAATAATTCACGTACCACATGACTCCTGCATTCACAATGTACCATCCAATGACTTGAGTGTCTTCACAGAGCTGTGCAGCCACCCACCCCTACAATCCAATTTTAAAGCATCATTGCCCTTTGCGTCTTTGCATTTGAAACATTTCTATTGCTTTTTGCTTTCACTGACAATGTTGACATTTTTGAGAACACAGACCCCCTCTCTTCATAAAATGTTCCTCATTTGGGGTTTGTCTGCCATTTCCTTGTGACTGAATGAGGCTACACATTCTCAACCCAAACACTTCCTGGTTGACGTGTCCTCAGGGTAACCCACATGCAGAGACTCACACTGTCCACCTGCCCCTCCCTGCTGATAATGCGGATCACCTGATCAAGGTGCTGCCTGAGTCCCTCTGGCATACTTACATCAGTGGGTGCTAATCTGGCATGGGGTGGTTGGATGAGGAGCAAGATACACATGGTCTTTAAGCATCTCCTCACAGGCTGCTTCTGACTTGGAAAGGGGGAGAGGCAAGACTTACCGGGGGTGCCTGCTTTCCTGCTCTCAGCACAGCACCCGGCAGGTGCAAGGCCCTCTTCCCATGCTTGCCAGGTTGCAGCCGTAGGCAGGCCCTGCTCTGAGCAGCCACTCTGCCCAAAGTTAACCAGAAAGTTGCCTGCCTGTTAGTTAAGAATTCCCTGGAACACAGCTCAATTCACTGTGTGGTGCTTCCCAGCCCCTCCAGGACCTCAGGGAGGAAAAGAACACACTTCTGGAAGGAAGTTGGCTGCCCTAAGCTTCCCTAGGGGTGCCTCCTGCGAGGGGATGAAGCCCAGTGTGGCAGCCCCGGGGAGTCGGCCACGGCTGGTGCCCCAGCAGCCGCCCTGAGCCTGGGCCCTGCGGACACGTCTGCTGCTCTTTCGCTTTGCTTCAGGCCTTTCGCCACTTTCCCAAAACTTCCACTGCAAAGCGTGGAAGCCACGTTGGGAAAACTGCCTTCCCTCCCTCGCAGGGTGAGCAGGTGCAGGGAAGGTGAGGGTGGATAGGCTGCTGCCTGAGGAGTGGGGAGCATGATGCTGGGTGATGGCTCTGGGGGTGGAAGCGCACCCTACCTTCCCGCTGTGCACACAGTGGGGCCGCAGTGGCATTTCTGCTCTGGACGCACGTGCAGGGTGGGCAGCCGTGTGAGACTGAGCAACCGGGCGGCAGGGGCCACCTTCAGAGCCAGGGTCTTGCAAGTGTGAGTATGGTCAGCCTCTGATGCCACATTATGAGGGGTCACACGAAGTAAACAGACATCACATGCAAGGTGGCGTGTTTACAAACAGCCCAAACACCATGGAGAGTAACACATGGGGCCTTTGGCGGACCCATCTACACACAGGCCACACAGCCGGGTGCTGAGAATTTCATCTCTCTCAGCCTTGGCCTGCCTGCATGTCAGGCGATGTTGAAAAATATTATTTAATCGTAACAATAACAATTGCTGAGTAAATAAAAACCCAAACAAGGCAGACGATTGGAACACCAAGAAGAGATTTCTCTGGGTCTTTATTTTAAACATATGTTTCTAAAACAGTGAAGAATGCCAAAAACACAGCATCCAGTCTATTTTCCTTTTTCTGTGTACATGATTTGCTCTGGAAACTGCCTATAAATGCCCGAAAATGTTTTCTCTCATCACAGACAATTGAGGAGCCGTACAAGGAGTTCTGAAGCAAAGCCTCATTGTCGCATTCGAGTGGAGTGAGAAGTGAGGTGATGCTCGTGTGGTGTGAACGTGAGGTTGGGGGTGCACGGTGTCAGGAAGAGCGTTTACGCATCCCTCCAGATTGCACGGGAGAGGCATCGCATTGTACAGTATTTTGGAAATTTAGCCCAGCCCCTGGGGGGCCATGGAGTCGTGCAGGGCAGCCCAGTTGGCATCCAATCCCCAAAGGCAGGCGGGATATCCTATTCCTTTCTTTTGGCACACGGGCCCTGGAAGGTCTCTCCCCAGAGCTGTGATGGAAATCCACGCCCGCTGTGTGCGAGGCCAGCATGAAGAAACGGCTGTCCTCACCCTCAGCCCACATACCAGAGAGCTAGCCCAGGGGGGTTCAGTCCCCATGGCTCTCAGGTCAGGGAACTGGGTGGCTCATAAAATGAAACAGACCACGCCCTGATGATGTCACTGAGCACACATAACAATGGCAGAACGATCCCAAGTGAAGCTAAAAATGTTCTTGGGGCTCCACCTGAACAAGCATGCACTCGAGGCCCCCATGGGCCCCACCACCCTTTGCTTCAAAGGTCCACACCCAAGGGAGAAGGTAAAGGGTGCTTTCCCCCCAGGCCGTGACTCCAATTCCTGCCTTTGTCATCCTTCATCATGGGACGGATTATCACAAGGCCCCTTGGGAGCTTCATTTTTACCTGATATAAAGTTTCGTTTTCTGTCATTTTAAACTAAGACACTAGATGAAATTTAAGACAAGGCAGAGAGAATATAAGACCAAAAATGGTAAAAAAATTCAGAGGAAGACTCTGAATCCCTGATGGAGGGCATATTCTCTCTCGTGTTAAGGTAAGTAAATAGCTGAATTAAGTACATTCCATATTAGTTTATTTCAGAGTAATACAATTCTTTTGATTCAATTGCATAGGAATCAACAGTGTAAATAAAATATGATCATCTTTTAGCCTGAAAGTAATGACTTTAGAGAAAATAAACTGTAATAAAAACTTAATTCATAAGGGCCTTTAACAATCTCTCATTGTCTCCTAAAGTATGGAAGTTTATATGCTTAAATACAGTGTGATTCTTCAATACGATGTCAATGGACCAAGGAGTCCTCTCAGGATTTACCACCAACGCCCCAGAGAGAAGAAAGTATTGAATGAATTCTTGTAGTCATGGATCCTAATCTTTCAGAAAAGGGCTCCCTCCATTTAAACAAGAGCCATCCTATTTGTATAGAGCTGTAGTGAATCTGCCTTGTATCATATTTTTTAAGCAGGGGTATACCAAGCAGAGACAGCAAGAGGGTGAGATAGGGAGGAGATAGGGAGAGGAAGAGAGAGAGAGAGAGAGAGAGAGAGAGAGAGAGAGAGAGAGAGAGAGAGAGAGAGAGAGAGAGAGAGAGAGAGAGAGAGATGGGTCGGGGGTGTGGGGTGAGAGACATGGAGAGAAGATAGCCTAGTTGAATACATTTGGTATTCATTTATGGCTGTATATTGTTGCGGTTGAAGATGTTTATGAGAGTTCTTCAAGAGAGGGGAGGCCAATTTTCAAGAAATACAAAGGAAAACAGAATTACTTTACCTAGGAGGAAAACAGAAAAAAGCATCAGACTATAAATACAAAAAAAAAAGACAGTAAGATCAGAAGATAGGAGATTTGATGCCGGTGAGATATGGAACACTGATAGTTATTATTATAGAATAAAGATAGTAGACACTATTGAGACCCTACTGTGTGAGGTGACATGTGCTGAGCACATTCACATTCAGTACTTCGTAAGATTTGTAAGTTCCCATAATTCTGCCAATTTTACAGAAGAGATGACTATGGCACAAAGAGATCACATAGTTTTTTAGTAAATGACAGATGCAGGACTGGAACCAAAATTAGTCTGGTTTCAGACCCTATTTGAAAGTTTCCTACTAAAGATCTAAGACTCTGATAGGAATAGTTTTCTTCAACTGATTATTTAAAAGACAAAAGTCAGCAATATTTTGGTAGAATGTGGGAAGGAATGTGGGAAGAACCTAAAATCTGCAAACAAACAAAACCCAAACACAATACCATGAATGAAATAAAATATCAAAATCAAGAGTTACCCCATGTTTGCTTATACTACAGCAGACAATGAGGATTCAGTTGCTGCAGAGGCCTTCTTCATTACATTACCAGGCATTTGGCCAAGAAGAAAGGAAGGTTTTGTACTTGTTTGGAGGTACTTGGATACAAGCAATGTGCCTCCCAAGTTTTTGGCATCTTAATCGAGCTTCATTAAATAAGAATCTCTATGCATTCATTCAATTTGTTAATCTCAATTTGAATAAAATTTTAGAATCTAATTTAATTCTGGAAATTTTTTTGCTAACAATAACTGGGTAGTCTTTTGTGTTTCATTTATTGCTATCATGATATGAAAAATGGCCTTGTCAATATCTCAGCAGCTTTATTAGACAAAGTCAAACATTATAGCCATTTAAAAAATATTTCCTGTATAAATGGGAGCTACTGTTTTGTGTAGAGAATAAACATAGTCACAAACAATCAAGAAAAGTAAAACATTGTTTTTGGATTTTACACCTAAAACTCAAATCAATCAAACATGTTAGAAAAACTGAGAAATACCCCTTACATTTCTCTTTTGGCTTGCAGCAATACTCTTTGGAGGATACCATTTTTTTCTATAAACATCTTTAAGATATTTATGTAAACATCAGTTGAAAACTTAGACAAATGTCAGAGTCTCTTTTATGTAAAAGAGCAATATACAAAAGAGCAACACATTTTTTAGTATGCTTATAAAATAATTGTTTATTTCTTACTCTTTATTTTATGGTAAAACTATTGGAATTAATCAACAAATCCAATAAAGTTGCAGGATATAAAACCAACATTTGGAAATCAGTGGTTTTTCTGTATGGTAACTATGAAATATCTGAAAAAGAAATTAAGAAAACTCTCCCATTTACAATTGCATCAAAAACAATAAAATACTTAGCAATAAACTTAACCAAGGAAGTGAAAGATCTGTACAATGTGATGAAAGAAACTGAAGTCACAAATGAATGGAAGGATATGCTATGTTCATGGATTGGAAGAATTAATACTGTTAAAATATCCATACTACCCAAAGCCACCTATAGATCGAAAGCAACCGCTATCAAAATTCCACTGGCATTTTTCAAAGAGAAAAAAAATCTCAAAATTTGTATTAACCACAAAAGACCCCAGAATAGCCAAAGCAGTCCTGAGCAAGAAGAACAAAGCTGGAGACATTATTTTTCCTGATTTCAAACTATACTATAAACATATAATAATTAAAACAGTATGAACTGGCATAAAACTTGACATATAGATTTACAGAACAGAATAGAGAGCCCAGAAATAAAGCCTTACATATATAGTCAATGAATAATTGACAAGAGAGCCAAGAACACTCAGGGGCGAAAGGACAGTCTCTTCAACAAATGGTGATGGGAAAATCAGATATTCACATGCAGAAAAATTAAATTGAACCCACAAAAATTAATTCAAATGGATTAAAGACTATAAATATTAGATCAGATGCTATAAAATTCCTGGGAGAAAACATAGGGGAAAAGCTCCTTGACACTGTGGCCTCGGCAATGATTTTTTGGATATGATACCAAAAGCACAAGTAACAAAAGCAAAATCCACAAGTGGACCACATCAAACTAAAAAGCTTCTGTACAGCAAAAGAAACAACCAACAAAATGAAAAGGCAACTTATAGAATGGGAGAAATATTTGCAGACCATACATCTGACAAGGGGTTAATCCCCCAAGTATATAAAGAACTCATACAACTCAATAACAAAGAATCAAACAATCCAATTCAAAAATGGGCAGAAGAGTTAAACAGACATTTTTCCAAAGAAACATCTAAATGGCCAACAGGCTCATGAAAAGATGCTCCACATCACTAATCATCAGGGAAATGCAAATCAAAACCACAATGAGACATCACCTCACACCTGTTAGAATGGTTTTCATTAAGAAGACAAGAGGTAACAGTGTTGTCAAGGATGTGGAGAAAAGGCAATCCCTGTGCATTGTTGGTGGGAGTGTAAATTGGTACAGCCATTAAGGGAAACAGTATAGAAGCTCCTCAAAAAATGGTCTAGTGGGGGGCGACCTAGAGGTAAAAATGTATACATGAAGTGTTATAAACGCTGGGCTAGCAGTTTATGCACGGTACAGCAAGGTTTGAAGGAGGCAGCAGCTAACTGTAGCTGGTAGGGTGGGGATAGGAGAGAGAGCATAGGACACCTTCCTGGATGTGGCGACTGGACACGGATGCTTCTCCTATCTTTTGTTTGCCTTCAAGGAAGTTCTTTTACAATCTTTTGAAACCCACACATAAAAGTTAGTTATTCTTCAAAGAAAATATCCACACAATATATCTAAGTAATACAGATGTGATACAGACAATATTAGTACAAGTAACAGAGATTATTTGAGATGATTTTCCAAGTCCCAGGTGCTAGAGTATGTTTTAATCCTTGCAACAACCTCAGGCACTATTAGTATCCTAATTTACAGCTGGAAACTGATGCCTGGAAAGATGAAGAATGTTTGAAAGGTCATGCATCTAGTAAGCTGCTGAATTTAGAAGCTGAGCTTCCTGGCTCCAGGGTTCAGAGTGTAAGCTATAGAAAAGCTTGTGCTAAGGAAAACCTTTCTGAGTGTTCTGCATTCAAGAGTCAGGCTCTGTGATTCTGCAGGGCCACACCAGCCACCAAGCTCAGGCATATTACATCGGTTTGGCACCTGCAGGTGTGTGTGTATGTCTACGTGTGGATGGCATGTAAGGCTGATTATCACACTCAGGAGAAAGCAAAGAGAAAGCACTGAAATGTTAAACAAAAATATCGGAAATCTGAATATAAAAGGTAAGCTTGATAATTCCTACAATATATGTCTTAGTCTCTTTGGGATGATATAACAATACCATAGACTAGGTGGCTTGCTCATTGTTCAGGAGACTAGAAGTCCAATATCAGGGTACTAGCATGGTTGATGAGGGCTCTCTTCCTGGTTTATGGTTGGCACTTTTTCGCTGAGCCCTCCCGTGGTGGAGGGGCTGGGGAGCTCTGAAGGGTCTTTTACAAGGGCACTAATCCCACTCATGAGGGCTCCACCCTCATGACTTCATAACCTCCCAAAAGCACCACCTATAATGCCATCGCCTTTGGGGGTTAGGATTTAAACACAGGAATTTTGGGGAGGCCATAAACATGCAGACCACAGTAAGAGGTACCATTCTTTTCCCCAAAAAGTGATAAGCCCCAGGATCTGTATGTCTAGCACCTGGTCCAAAAGGATTTAAAACCAAGTAGAGAAGTGCCTCATTGTCCTCATATAAATATTTATGAAGTTTTAATTTGGTTTTGCATTGCAAGTTATCGATCCTTTTCCCTATTCAATTATAAAACCTTATCACAGACAAAGAAGCTCCTTAAAAAGAAAGTTAATGAAGAGTAAGCCTGTGACTTTGCTAGTTTTCATTCCCCAGTGTGGCACCACACTTCTGGAGAGAGGACTATCATTACTGCAATTATCCTAAATACACTTGCATTATTGAACAATCAGCCCAAAACATTCTGGAAGAGGAGGAAGTACCACTGCAGAGCAAATTTTAGATGTTACTTTAGTCTGATAATTTAAATAGTGGATGCTATTTCATGGCCAAAGCTAACTAGCTTATTAACATAAGAACTCGTAAGGTATCTGGTGAATATAAAAGTATAAAAGGAGATTGTGCTACATTGGGATTTTAGTCATGTTTCACTAATTCCTCAAGATAATTCCAAGAGTTACACTGATTACATTACATGGCACCTGTTTCTGCTGTTCATCAGTGAGTATGGTAATTGCATATATATATCTGTCCATCCATCCAACCAACCATCCATCCATCCATCCATGAAACTTTATATATAAGTGCCTACTAAGTGTCAGGCTCTGTGTTTGGGAGTGAAGGACCAAGGTGACAAGGGACTCAAAGAAGAAACAGAAGAAGAGGAGGAGAACCAGGAGAGAGATGTACTGGGGGGACTTTCCATTTCTTATTTGGTTAAAACTGCAACTTTGCATTTGCCTTAACTGGCGTATGCTCTCACCTGGAAATTACCCAGAAGCATTTGACAGTCAAAAAATGTCAGGCCTGGTGTGGCAGTCCTGGTTTCACGAGTTGTTGCAGGAGCCTTTGAGACCCACTGGGAGCTTCGCTCCCACTGCATTGCCTGGGCAGCAACCACCTGCCTGCTGCCTACAGGTGGCTTTCCCTCTGGGAGCAGCACGGGGCACAATCCTTCTGAAGGCATGTACAGCACTTAATTAGGGAAATAAATCAAGGCTGAAATTCAGTCTCATGTGGTACTGGCAATGCCATCCATCCCACGAAGGCGATAGCTGGATGGGTGGCGTGTATAGGAAATGGTGGCCTTGTTCAGACATACTAATAGGCTAGTGGCTGGTAAGTTTCCTTAGAAAGTCTCTATTTCAGACACACAAAAATGTGTAGGGTAAGTGCATGGGACAACCGGAAACCTGACATTTAGGTTCAGATTGATATTACAGCAGAGAGTACTTATTGGCGGGATCTAGAACATATTAGATCCGGTAAAAAGTCAGAGAGACTGAACACACATTCATATATTCTGATACCGATGGAAGACCTTTAACAAGGGACCTGGATTTGTTCAGCAAAACAACAAAACTTATTCACTTCAAATTACCCTCCTGGATACATTCACTTACTTATTGAAAACGGACTGAAATCTTGATCTTTTTGGATTGTCCTTTGCATCGGATGGGGGGATACAGAAGATGTAAAAGGGTAAAAATGTCATATTTTGTCTTTGGGCAGATAAAAATTTCAATAGAGTTGTAAGACTTCACTTACTCACACAACTTACACACGCATCAGACAAAGAGGAATCTCTTTATGCAGCAACGTAGAGAGCCCGACCGTGATGAATGCTGCTGAGGGTACTGAGTAAATACTGAGTTATATGCTCACATGGCATCTCTTCTACCTGGATTGTTACCACCAGTCCCATTTCTCAGGATCTCATGGATTTGCATAATTTCAAGGCAATTAAATCTACCACCCAATGTTTCTGAGCCTCACATCACATGAGCGTGTATCTGCTGGGACACCGGCAGTATAATCAGGGCTCTTTACATTTTCTTTGCAGCCTGAGGTAAAAGTGACAAAGTTGTAAGATATTTAAAGTGTACAAACATGGTGATTTGATATATGTATACATTGGGAAAGGCTTCCCCATTGAGTTAATTTGCACATCCATCACCTTACATAGTTATCCTTTGTGGGTGTGAGAGAACATTTAAATTCTACTCTCTGAGCAAATTTCAAGTATATATTTCAGTGTTATCAACTATAGTCACCATATTATACATTGCATCCTCAAATCTAGTTCGTCTTCTAACTGAAAGTTTGTGTTCTTTGCCAGCCTTTGCCTGTTTCCCCTCCCCCTGGAAACTACTCTTCTCCTCTCTGTTTCTATGAGTTCAGTCTTTTGTTTTACCTTTAGTTTCTACACAGAAGTGATACCATGCAGTAGTCTCTCTGTCTGATGTTTTACTTAGCATAATTCCCTCCAGGTTCATCCATGTTGTTGCAAATAACAGGAACTCCTTTTTTAAGGCTGAATAACATTCCTCTGCATATTTATACCAAACTTTCTCGGTCCATCCAGCCAATGACAGACACAGGTTGTTTCCAGGCCTTGGCTGTTGTGAGTAACGCTGCCATGAGCACAAGAGGAGAGAGATCTCCTCTACATTGTGTTTTCATTTTCTTTACACATCTATTCCACACTTTTACTTTTAAGAAGTCGATTTTTATTAATTTACTCAAACAATTCTTGGCTGTTGCCCCTGTTCCCACACGTCCTAAGTGGTGAAGGCATGACAGAGGTAGAGGAGAAGCTGTGTTCATCTTCCCCCCAAGCATCCTGACAGCAGAAAGAACAGCTTCCGCCCAGAGGCCGCGTCAGATGTCCAGCAGGAGTTCAGAGAAGAGATGGGTGGATGGAAAAATGAATAAATGATAGGATATTTAGAAATCCAAACACAGAGATGTTATGGCAATTTACATGTAACTACAGAAGAATCTGTTACTGAGTCCAGTGAGTAACTCTCACACACTTGGCATCGCAAAATAGTTCCTAAATCTACATTGAAGAAGTGATTGTATAACACGGTGAATTACCTAATATTCTTTCCTTACAAAATCACTCTCCTTATATTATGCTTGCTTTTCTCCAAAGAGAACATGAGACCTCCATTTAACATCACACTCATGAGCCAAGGAATCTGGATTTAGTTCTACCAAATCTGTATCAGGACCAGAACTTGTCCCACTGAAGGGACGTCTGTCAGCCCTTTCCAAGACCTACTCTATCCCCCCTTTTCCCCAGGGCCTTCCCAATCCAGAAAAACATCAGAATTGAATCACCAGATAAAACTGAAACTGCTTAACTATATTTCCGTGCCATTAAATTTTGTTTTGTTACATCAGCAACTTTTAGATAATGCTAACAAAATAACCTACCACAGGCTTTATTATTTTTTCTAAGTAATGAGGGGATTCTCCTCAGAAAGTACATGGCTCTTGAGTGGTACATAAAATTGGTCTCAAATTTTTAATATGACACACAGCTTATTAATCCTGCTCAGATTTCATACTTAAACATTTATTATTACATTAGTCTTCCAAACATGATTTATTTATATGTAAGTGCTCCAATTTGTGAGGAAATGGCAAATGCGATATCATATTCCACAAATTACAAGTGATATTTTCTTGACTGGAATGAAGGGATTCAGCACTAGATTTCAGTTTTATAGCATTGGTTGTCAAAACGGTGGTATTTGGGCACCTTCAAAACTCAGAGACTTTTATTGCCATCCCCCCCTTCAGTGCTGTCTCTCCAGTATCTGGGCCTTGCGTGTTGACAGCTGTACTGCAGGATAAACAAACCCTCAGGGCAGCACAGCGCAGCAAGAGTAGAACAGACCCTCCTGAGCAGAATTCAAGTCCTGACGGGCCACCTGCCTTCCCTGTGCACACGTACAACAGGGATAATAAGACAGCCTTGTCCTGCCATCCCTCCAGGGCCACTAGGATCAAACACTAAATGTCAACGGTCACCACCATCCCACATGGCGGGAGTTGGGCAAGGAGAGGACTTCCTGCAGGATTTGGAGGCAAAAGCCAACTTTGCAGCCTGAATATAATCTTCTGTTAGATTGAATCCACTCGTCTAATAAAGCATGAGCTGAATTCTCGTATTTTCTCTCTTCCTGGGCCTTATGTCTTACTCAGGACTGCCTTACACAATGATCTGGCTTTTACAAAGCCAAGCTGAGCCCTAGCTCTCATCTACGGGTAATGCTGTAGGGCTGCTGTGGGGTTATTGGTTCAGCTGGACTCTTGATCATAAAACATCCTTTATTCTGATGTCGTGAAGGAAGAAAGATTTTGTGACTACACGGCATTTTTCCAACATACTTTTATGCCTTAAGACTGGTGTGAAATGGAAAGATCTGAGCTTGTTTGTGGGCTTTCATTTGTGGAACTTCTGCTTGCTAGTCAGGGCTGTGCCCGACGGTCTCAATGAAATGACTTTGATGGTCTTAGAGAAGCAAATGATGGCACCTTTTCCTAAACACAATGCTCCTACTTGGCAAGACTTAAGGGTTGCTGGATCATCTAGGGTCTATTCACATCTGCTTTTTAGAACAGAGGAAAAGTAATTTAAAAATATATATACAATGGAGCCAACACTTGGCTATTACATGTTTAATGTGAGTGTTGCAAGGGGAAATTATACTGGAAGCCTTTCCAAGACACAGGACTGACAGAGAGGAGCATACACCTGGGACGGCACCTGGGGAGGGAAGGACCAGACAGCATCCAGAGGGGGACAATGAGAGACGGGGAGGATGTGAGGGACAAAGAGCAGATGGAGTCATGGGGCTGGAAAACACACGCGCCCAGTCAACTCAACTTCAGTGATAATTTTATCAGCGTGGTTCCCGTCTCCTGAAACAGGCCGTCTCCTGAAACGGGCGGTCTCCAGTCACAGCAAGTTCCTTGGCTCCGGGATGAATATGCATTTGGATGGAGTGGCTTCAAAGATATCCAAAGGTTAGCAGGGGAGGGAGAGTAATTCTGAAGTTCAAAGCTGTTCGGTTCAAATACTCAGTCTAGGTTTGCATGCAGTTGCGGGTCACTGAGCTCTGCGTGGAGCGCCAACCACTCAGGCCAGGCAGGGAGGGAAGCGCAGAGAGGGCAGCTGCCCCTGCCCCACGGATCCCGGCAAGGGCCGCATCTGTCAGCTCGCCCGATCTGCATCTGGAAACTCACTCAATGGCCTTTTCCTAACTTCTCTCCACCTAGACAGTGTACAAGGGGTAGTCACCAGGTCCTCACACTGCAATTCTCTCGGGACAGAAAAGTTCTGTGAACGTACTTACCAACCTTTGAGGGAATCATTTAGGCAGACACGAACAACGTTTGTGCCTGGAGAACGGCATGGTGCTTTGTGCATGGAAAATTTCAACTGACATGTCTGGCTGGACAGCTCTGAATGGAGGAGAGTTTACTTCCCTGGGAACCATCCCTCTCTGGCCCTCTGAACAGGGGAGCGCCATCTGAATCCTGTCCCCTGAACTGACATCTGATAGGACCGACAGCATTCAAACACTGTCAGCCACGCACTACTTGCTTTTCAGGCCCCAAACAGCACTGAGATGCAGGTCGTAGCATCTGTTTTATAGATGAGAACCTGCGGCTCAGAGAGCGAGGCCCACTGCTTTCCCCAGGCCTCACAGTCACACATGGCCAACCCAGTCCCCGACTTCGGAGCCCAGACTGTGTGGTCTTCCCGTGGTCCCTCCTTTCTCACCATAGTGGCTTCTCTCAGTCCCATTTTTAAGCTAGCTACGTGAGTGACATAATAATAATTTTATTCCTTGCTTAGGTGCTGTTTACATTTACATATCTTTTTCATTGCAGGAAATACTGTGTAGGTAAACCTTTTACGTTCTGTCTTAATGTACAGACACAACACAGGACAAGCGTCCCCTGGGAAACGGCCCTATCTGGGCAAACAGTCTCCACGTGACTCTATGTCTCATTCCTTCTCTTTTTTAAGCTCTCTCCAACTGTGAAGGAAATACAATAAAAAACAAATTTAATCAGCAAATCCAATAAAAAACAAATTTAATCAGCAAATCTTTGCTGCTGGGGGCATTTCAGTAAAGGATTTCAACTTTCCTTCTAGTTCCTTCTGGAAGCCAAGGAAACCGAAATGCTGGCACACAGGAGTCCAGCAGGCCTGGCACGTGGCTGCACCCATTTCTGTAGGTAGAGGCTGGAGTCTGGAGTCAAGGTTAGGCAAGAGCTCAGGCTGATTGCCCCAAGGGTCTCCTGTAGGACCACTGTCTGGAAACTCCACCCCTGAGGCAATGCTGTTCCTGCCCTTGAGGGTGGTGGCAAAGCAAGGTAGCCCTTGGCCACTTCCAAAAAGCCATACAGGAGGAGCGCGGCTACAGGACAGGAACAACCAGGGCATGATGAGCGGGGAAAAGGCAGGACACCGTGCACCTGCCACGGCAGCCCAGGCTCGAGTTCCTGCGGGAGCCCAAGTCAGGGGCACTTGGGAGGCCAGTCCTTCCTGGCCGTCCAGCTCAGGTAACTGTGCACAGCCATGCTCTATCCAGCACCAGATGACACTGTCCCCCATGCCCATCACTACTGCTACCCAAGGGGCAGCTGGGGGTGGGATGAGTGTCCTTGGAGAAGCATCCACATGATTCAGCTCTGGATGGCTCAGCTCTAGCCAGACTCCTAAGGAAGGTGGCTTATGCCCAGCCAAGGAGGGTTAAGGTTCTGAGACGAATGCCATCTGAAGAGCCAGGCTACAGAGAGGCCGACAGAGCTGGCCTGGCCTATGTAGCAGAGTCATGCCGTCCACACTGATCTGATCTCAGTCTCTGCTGTCCCCTTGTTCCTCCAATGCCCCCATTCACTCACCACTCGGTCTCTTTCCTTGGATAAATCCAGCCCATAGGGGAAAGCATGTTGGAGTTGACTCTGGGACCGAAAGTGGAATTCGGTTCTAACTCCACAACCCAAATCAAAACCCCCTTTGTGAGCCTTTATCAGATGCTCCAAGTGCCGCTGACCATGCCCTGATTTTCTTACCGACGTCACTGTTGAAAAAGCCTTCAGGACTGACGAGTGTGGCCTCATACGGCTGCCCACGACAAAATGCATATTGAAACTCGCTCTCATCCAAGTTCACCGAGGGGGGCATCTGCAGATCTGTCTGTCAGTCATTTAGGGTTACTTTAAACCTATTATGAATCGGGCATTCTGCTGGGAAGGAAAAGCACACAGGCCGGCCTGCATGTGACCTTACAGTTCTGTGAGAAAGGACATTCTCGATTTCCAACTTTGATTTCAGGGACCTCCATCAGCCACAGGCATCTGTATATGGAGGCATTCCTCTTGAGCCCATCACATCTCTGCAGACGCCTTTACCCCTTCATTCCACCCTTGGGATCCTTTATTCAACAGCATTGTAATTTTCTTCTCTTTTACCATCAATCCTCTAGGCACCAATCTGTCTGTCCATCGCTTGTCCCCTGTCCATCATCCATCCTTCTGCCATCTCTCCATCACTCCTCCGTCACCCACCCAGCCACTCATGAGCATGTCCTATGTGCCGGGTATGGTGTGACCTCTGGTTGCAGAGGCCCCTGTCCTGTTTTCAAGGAGCCTGCAGCCCAGAGCAGGGAGTCACACGTGCACATGTGGAGGGTGCCTTGGGGGCACTGAGGAGGGGGCCGTGGGCTTACTCAAGGAGTCAGAGGGGGCCGCCCAAACCAGATGACAGAGGGAAGGGTCATGGCGGAGAAGGGCCCACCAGCACAGAAGAGAGGCGGGAGGCTTAGACAGTGAGGAGAGCACGTGGAAGGAAATGAAGGCAGAAGGAGCTTGGGGTATTCAAGGGGTGGGAGCTCAGTTAGGATGAAGGGTGAGGGACATGGTGGGAGGTGCACCGAGGCAGGAGGGGCGAGTTGGGGCTAGAGTGTGAAGGGCCTTGAAGACCTTGTGGTACTCCCTGTCCTGTCTTTGATCCTAGTTTTATTGTCAAACAACAGCAGCCATAAGCATGTCAGCTCTACTCTGCTGACATCATCAATTATTATGACTATTTCTCAAGAGCTGACTGAGCCAGACATGGACTAGACACGCACTACCTGCTCACTCCTGTCAACAGCCTATGGGGTGGACACAACAGTGGAATTCCCACCTTACAGATGGTAAAGTGTGGACTCCCTGTCCCAGACGGGGCTCCCTGTGCCAGGCCGCACGGCTAGTAGTCGGCGGTACCAGAGTCTCCACGCGGCGGGCTTGCTGCAGGGCCCCTGGTTAGGTTGACGCACCTGGAGAGCCTTCCTGAGACAGCTCCATGGTGACCCTGCTCCTCCAACCACCCAGCCTGTGGGGCCTCTTTTCACTCTGTCTTGCAGGCATGCGACCCCTTCAGTTCTTAGTGTCCTGTTGGGCCTTCCTCTCTCAGCATAAAAACAGCTCGAAGGGGCTGAGAGCTCACACTGCCTGATGCTGCCCATGTGCAGTGGCTACACCGGGTGGGCACCAGGGACCTGCAGGACCTGCTCTGCCCAACTGCCAGCCTGCTGGGATTGGGGCAGAGGGGACTGGCATGTGGCATATCCACTTGTGCATCCCCCTAATTCCTTGATTTAGTAAAACCACCCAAGTGCACACTATGTGCTGGATCTGGAGATTCAATAGCATCAACACATACATTTCTGCCCCCATGGAGCTTAAAGTCTGGGGGACGAAGCAAACAAAATGCAAAGAGCCTGTATGAAAACTTACAGCTGTTTTCTCCATGAAAAAAACAAACACAAGCTGGAGACTGAAAATGAGAAGGTGAGGAAGAGATGCCAGTGGCTGAGGCCCAAAGTAACAGGTGCTGGCCCTGTGGATGAGTTTGGGGAGGAATGTTCCAGCAGGAAGCAGTGGCAGAGAGGGGCACAACACAGCCCAGGACTGGGCACGAGGCAGGAGACAGAGTGGTCAGCAGGGGCCGGAGAACAGGAAGGCACAGGCCAACTCAGACGGGTGGCAAATCCTAGGGCAAAGAGCTTGCGTTTTGTTTTCGGGGCAATGGGGAGACTTAGAGGGGCCTTAGGCTGGCGGTTTCGTGACTTGGTTAACACTTTATCCCCTCTAACTGTTAAGAGGAGAACAGAGGGGGTCGGAGGCTTGGAGGCACTCAGGAGGCTACCACGTGAGTCCAGGGAAAAGTCAGCGATGGTTCCGGCTGGATCAAGGTGGGGCTGTGGGGCTGGAGGCTGGTGGACGGTTTGAGATCGACTAGCATGGGAGAAAGATGGATTAGAGGGAGGGTGAGGAAGGTGAGGAAGCACAGAAGGCTCGGAGCGGCACTGCAGACGGCACGCTCCTGAGATGGAGACCAGGATGGGGCAAAATTCAAGAGCTCCCAGACTGACGGACAAAGATTCCACACCCCGCAAGACTGGGTGCTGTGGGCAGCACCTAACACAGGGTTGCAGGGGGAGAACTCTGCAGCCAGCATGCCCGGGTTTAAATCTTGGCTCTGCTAATGCCTCGGTGTGTGTCTTGGGGAAGTGGTACAACTTCACCGTGACTCGCTTTTTTCATTTTAAAAGTGGAGATAATCTTTTTGTGGTCCTTATGAGGATTACATGAATTAATATATAAAAGGTATCTAGAACAGTGCTACTAGCAGACATGCCCTGAGCACCCCACGGCACCAGGCACCGTCCCGCATGGACGTCAGCTTCACCCGTGAGGGGTGACATCCGACTGGGGTACCGAACACATGTGGGCACAAGGTATCCCTTCAGTTACTACTGCATACGGCCAGTGGCCACCTATGGGGCAAATAAGACCATCAGGATTCCAAGAGCAACGTGACTGGGCAGCCAGCTCCAGCGATGGTCTCTGGAACCACCACCTCCCAACCTCGTGAATTTTCTGTTTCACATCTGTTTTGTACTTCAGAAGGCGTCAGCCTCTTGGAGGCATTTTTTAAATGCCCTCCACTGGCAGTTGATCACTTGACTTCTGAAGTGGTTATGAAATATTTAAAAAGATAAAATCTAAGCAAGGAGTCTAGAGGCATTGTGTGTAATATGTCAAAGGCCCATCTCAGCATATGGCTGTCTGTCCTCCTCAGACGGTACTAACTTCCCTGGCCTAGAGCTGTGGCTTTGCACCATGTCTTTCTGCAAGAGGTAAAACCATTCAATCTACTTACTTCCAAAGGCAGAGAATTGGCAAGCTTTGCCAAAGGGCTTATTTAAAAAAAAAAGGCTTGGTGGGGGGAACCTCTACAATGAGCACCTCTGAGTACATGATTCCAGGGGACAATGAACTCAGGCCACTCTATGTGATAAAAGGTTTGTTTAATTTGCCCAATGGCTGCAATCTGTTGGCCACAAAGGAGAAAACCAATCTGATTCCTGCCACAGATTAAATCCGTCAAAGGAATGCACTTCCTGGATTATTTATGACACACAATAAAACCAGGTGCTCAAAATAAAACTGTCATGAAACCCAGAAAAGGGACAGACTCTTTCAGAAGATAAGAGACAGTGGCAGTTAACACGTCTCAGGTATGAGAGCGAGAGGTCAGAAAGGGAAACCGGTGTTGAGGGATGAATCTGGAAATGGGGGTGGGGGCGCAGGGGGTGGTGCTGGGCAGCCTGCAGCATTTAAGGAGCTTCTCTTCCTGGAGTGTTTACATGCGTGAGATAAGGAGAATACTATTCCATAAACGCTCTAGGTGCTTATCGGGAGAAAGTTAAAAAAAAAAAAAAAGGAAGCCTGCAAATACCGAGGGTCGGTGAGTGAGCGCCCCATCAGGCTTTGGAGTGAGCCGATTTCAAGCAGGAGCGTATTCCTGGTGCTTCTATCTCCTGCCAGTGGTCGCCGACACCTCATAAGAAACTCACCAGCTCGGAAAAAAAAAACGCTTTCTGGAAACTGTCAGCCCATCTGCGTGAGACCCAGGGAGGATGTGCTGAGCTCTCAGAGGCCAACCAAAGGCGAAGGGGAGAGAAGGAAGCCCACCTCGCCATTTACTGGGGAGCAGGACTCAGGGATCTCTGAGGCAGAGACAGGTAAGCCAGGCTTTCTCGCCCCTGGAGAAAGAGTCTCCACTTTTAAGACATGCCCTGGTGTTGACTTCAATTACTTTTTACTCTAACCTTACTTAAATGTACACAAGCGTAGAGCCAGGTATACACATTTGCTTGTAGCACTTATCCCAAACAAAACAGGTTTCTAGGTGAAAGACAAATGGGACGATCAACTGAAGAACATGCACATGAGCAATATTAATTCAACCGAATGGATGATGTGGCTTTGCTGAAACCAAATTGCTCCCGCTGAGTTTCAGAAAAATGCAACTTTGCTCCTGGGTCTACATGTAATGTTTCCTTATCTGATTTTAATGACACCCTTGCACAAAATGGCTGTTTATATACTTACAGAAGACAGAATGGTATGAAAATCTTCAGAGTTTCATTTGTCAGAACAGGGTGATCAGACCTCTCATGTCTCTGAGATTCTCCTGGTTAGCAGTCCTTAAAGGCCCGCCAGAGAGGTGGAATTTGATCACCTTGTACTTAAAGGTAAGGCAGAATGACTGCAGAGTGACACATCTGCAGAAACTATGTACCAATCTTAAATATTGTGGAACTTCTAGGAAACATTTTTAATTTTATTTTTACTACTCTATTTACAAATGATAAACACTTGGGAACTGGTATGCAAAAGATAGGAGGGGTCACAAGCCTGCCTAGGACGCATCTGGCTAACGAGGCCCGAGGTCAGCAGTCACTTGTGGCCTGTTTTTGGAGATAAAGGTTTATAGAACACAAGTGTTTACATGTTGCCCATGGCAGCTTTGTGTATAATGGTCAAGGTGAGTAATTGTGGTGGAGAATGTATGGCCCGCGGAGCCTAAGATATTTAATATCTAGCCCTTTGCAGAAGAAGTTTGCTGACCCTCATTCTAGGGGATGCTATTTCTGTTGATATAGTATTTGCTCTTTATTAGGGACCAGATTCTGTAATGTTAGATGTTAACTTGTAGAAGACTGATCAAGTGAATGTGATTTCTATTAGGTAGAAAAGATAAACCCCAGAAGGTATGGTTTTATTGCGCTGAAGGACATTAACCAATTTGCATTTAAGTTAGGGCTCTTACCTCATCCTTTATGATTCTCCTCTGAGCCAACTTCGTCATAAATTAGCTGATTTCTTCTTTAATTAGCTGTGTGTCCACTGACAGATGCTTATTGTATATTTGGATTTGAGCCATGTTTTCAAATTTCTGAAATGTATGCTTTGACATAACCTGTTTGTTTACACCTGATGGGTGAGTATACATTTACTGACTCTGGTTCAATGAGCGACTGAGCACTTTCTATGTAGAAGTGCTGTGTGAGGTGCCCTGTGGGTACAACAGTAAGAAAGGACTGGAGTTGAGGGAAGGCTGGGAAAAACAGCTCATCAACTCTGGTGACTATTACGCATCAGACATGTGTGCTCAGAAAAGAACGTGTACAGCAGAAGTCATAGTTAACTGCAACTGTTTTGTTATATTTAGTTACTGGTAGGTGACATTATACATATTTAACGTTTCTCTCCTTTTTATCCTGTATTTTTTATAAGGAACATCTGACACTTTTTGTAAAATTTTTCAAAGTAGGAGGAGGATTTAAATTTTACAAAAATTTCAGTTCAAGGTGAAAAAACTAGGTAAAACCACAAAGGGGTTACTTTCCAATGGGAAGAGAAGACTTCTTTTCTGCAAAGATCACTGAAGACTGTATGGTTTCAGTGGGAGATTAGGGGTCAGAGAAAAAGTTCAGACAGGGCCAGGGAGCCAGACAGTTGGGGTCCAGCAAGCCAGGTCAACAAGGGTGACCCATCGTGTTGGGTAGGACAGAGCTGCTCTGGCCTACGATTGGAAGGAAGAGAGACAGGTAGAAACAGGCTCTGTGCCCAGATCTAGATGGCAGTGGCCCAGTTCCGGGCAGGGGCAGGAGTGTGGGGGAGACAGGGATAGTTTGGAAGTCACGTCTCAATCAGACCTAATGGTGACTGAAGATGCTCTGGTGGGCTGGTGGGGAAGGGCACCTATCGGGTGGTGGGAAGGGGATGAGGCATCTTTTGCACCCACCCAGTTAGAGATGTGAGAGCTGACCCATCCCGCTGATGAGTCCTGGGGAAGCCAGCAGCACCTCATCCACCCTTGGATCCTGAGGCTCACCTCAGGTCTGCAACATAACATGCTTGGGAAACGTGCCAGCCTGGGCAGAAGGAAGGGAAGGGGCGGTGTGGGCCGTGTGGCTGGAGGCTGGGCAGCATGAGGGGGCTCGCCGAGAAGCGTGGACTAGTGACCCAGGGGTTGTATTTCACCGCTGGGGTTGGAAGAGGATCAAGCCAGAGACCTGAAGAGGAGCATCAAGCTTAGAGGAGAATCAGGGGAGTTCTCAGTTGTGGGAAGTGAATCGATGTATCTTTTGAGCATCTGGGACCCAAAGATGAGCCTGAGCAAGGCCCCGGGTTGGTGTGAAGGAGGCTGCCTGGCTGTTGGTGGCATGTACACACCATTGGTGCCCAACTATTGCTCAATCAATGAACTTGGACATTTGTTCATTTATTTTAAAAATATGTGTTGAGCATCTACTATGTCCTGGCATGACTCCAGGCTTGGGACTACAGCAGAGACAAACAAGAGAAGTCCCTGTCACCACGGAGCTTCCGCTATGGTTGGGAGACAGACAAGTAAATAAAGGAAATCCGCAGTATGTCAAAAGGTGGTAGGTGTGCTGGAGAAAAAAGAAGCCATAAAGGCCAGGGGTGAAAGGCAGGCAGGGCAGGGTTGCTGTTGCATACAGTGGGCTCAGGGACAGCCTCTCCAACAAAGTGATGTTACACCAGGGACGGGAGGAACAAGCCATGTGGCACTCCACAATAAGCCCTGGAGTTTGCTCTGAGTGAGCTGTGGGGAGGCCTGGAAGGGCTGTGAGCAGAGGCCAGGAGAAGTGGGTCTCTGTTTTAGGGCTCATGCTAGCCGCTGTGCTGGGCAGAGCCTGGGAAGGCAGGAGAGGAGAGCGTCGGGGCCAGGAGGGTGTGGTGGCTTGGAGGAGATGGCTCCAGGTCCTGGATAGAGGTATGCAAGGTCAGACTGATAGGATTCACACTGTCTGTGGGGTGGAAAAGGAATAAAAAAAGGGGTGTTTTCAAAATGTTGGCCTTGGTGACTAAATAAATACAATTGCTTCTTAGTGAAGCCAAGAAGAAATGAATAATGAAAAATTCCATTTTGGACATATGAAGGTGGAAATGCCTTTTACTGGAGCAAGTGGAAAAGCCTGGTAGGCCACTGGACAGGTGGGCCCGAGGTCACCCACCGCTTCTGCCGGCGGTACAGCCGTGAGACTGAAGGAGGCCTCAGAGGGAGTGGGCGCACAAACCAGTGAGAAGAGCCTGAGGACTGAGCCCGGGTGCGCTCAGCGTCCAGAATGGGAAGAACAGCGGGGTCCTGGGCAGGAGTGAGCTGCGGGGTGGACGGGACCATGCAAAGAGAGTTCACGATTGAGCACTGACTTTGGGATTCAGCAGCCTAGAGGCCATCAGTGACCCAGGAAGAGCTGTTCGGGTAGAATGAGGGGAGCAAAAGGGGATACAAAAAAGAGGAATCATCAGATGGAAGACAAATATGCTCCGAATGGGAGCCACTGCCGAGGGAGCTGCGAAGTGGGCGGAGGCGCCAGTCCCCGAGATGAGGGATGCCAGGGCATCACTAAGAGCTGTCCAGGATGGAGCCAAGCCCGATCCTGCCAGAGGCTGGGGATCAAAGGCACCAGACTCCTGCAGGAGCCCCGCAGCCCACCTGAGGCTGCTGCCCAGGGTGGCGCCAGAAACCAAGGCAGCGGACCTCTGCCAGGGGAGCAAGCAGGGACTTGTGCAAGTTGGAAGAGGAGAGTGAAAGGAATCAGGAGACACAGCAGAGTCACCAGGGGGTCCTGCAGGCTCCCAGGAGCAGGGGGCGGGGTGGTTCCCAGCAGTGGGGTGCTGGGCCAGCGGCTGAGGAAAAAGTAGGGCCTGCCTGGTGGCCCTGGGGCTGCAGAACACTGTGGTGGTGAGAAGGCCTCCGGGAGCTAGGAAGATGCAAATAGAGATGAAGCATCCTGAGCCCAGGTGCCCGGGGTAAGGGTGGGCACCGGAAGGCCTCCAAGTTCCTGCCACGTGCTGGATGTTGCCTCCCACAAGCTGCAGGAGCCGGCGGATGGGGCCTGGGGATCCAGGATGCTGAACGGCTCCCACATGCACAGCAGTCGCCCTTCAGGCCTGAACTTACTGATTCCTAAGAAGAGTGAAGATGTAAGTGGGGCACCCGGTCCGTGGCAGACCCATGGACGAATGGGCAGCAATCTCCTCCAATGGGCCTGTACCTCCCCTGGCTGCCCCCGCACACAGGATCTGTTAACAAGGCAGGAGAGGGTTGAGCCACTGCTGGCAGATGCCACATGATGTCTGGCGTCAAAAGACACATCTCGGAGATGTAATCTCAATCCTGCCATGGCTGAGAAGTCACACGATCTGGAGGGAGGTCTAATCAGGCGTCAGATGACAGGATTTATACAGCCAGGAGAAGGACCAGAGGGCGCTGGTGGATTCCAGCTCCCATGTGCCCTGTGCTCTCAGCCCCCGAAAAGTGCCACTGGGAGGGGTCAGATGTTAGGGTTTTCACTGGCTCTTGCAGTGAAATATTTGCCATCTGGTTCGTGGAGGCGACATGAGCGGCCAAGGCAAGGCGCACACTCTTTGCTGAATGTTAATCCCATCGCTTTTGTTTCTGGACCTGAAGACCTGAGGGCCCCCCGCTGCCCTCCAGGCTGTGGTACCTCCGTATTTAGGGCCAAGTCCCTGGCACCCATCCTTGCAAAGCAAATGAATAGCCCATCAGAAACAAACTTGTGTTTTGTTTCAAGGTATGTCTGTGCTTAAAGCTGACAATATGCTCTTTCAATTCTATTTTTCTTTAAACCCCACCAAATTTCATGTGTATTTATGAATATACTGTTACTGCCAAATTCTTGGCGATTTATTCACATTCAAAACTCCCAGCTGTGGTGAGAAAAGAGGAGCACATTTTTCAAGAAGAAAGAAATGACTTTTCCCAATATATCAAAAATTGGTCCCGTTTTATTACCACATATCTGATATCAAAGAAGAAAGGAGGTGGTCTTGAGGAGAAGGTGTACAGACTCCAGGTTTTCCTGCAGGGGAGCCTGCCCCTCTTCTCGGTGAGCTTTTCCGCCCCGGGAAGAAGTGGTATTATTTCATCAAGTCCTTAGCGACACTTGTAAAACTCCCTCCCTCCCAGGCCGAGGGCCCCTAGGTGCCTGGACTAATCACACGAAGTTTTGGTTTGGGGCAGTTAACTGGAGGATTCAGTAAAATGTAAAAAAAGTGATTTTAAGGGTCCAGATGATGTCAGTGGGGTAAGA
Source organism: Manis javanica (assembly GCF_040802235.1). Lineage (NCBI taxonomy): Eukaryota > Metazoa > Chordata > Mammalia > Pholidota > Manidae > Manis > Manis javanica. Next base: position 5,810,095 of record NC_133162.1, on the reverse strand, counting down.
CAACCCGGAGATGTGGTGATGGCAACCCACACACGCTTGCCACTGAGACAAGCAGAGGGAACCAGGGGCGGGACAGCCCTGGGCTGAAATGCCTGGGGCCGAGTCGCACCAAGAGTCTGACCTGCACATGCACGCGTCGTTTTACTTATGAGGGCAGCCATACGGCAGAAGCAGTGAAGCATGGACGAAGCAGTAGAAGAGAGAGGGGTTCCAGGGGGTCAGAGCACCCAAGACTCCAGAGACAGAGCCCCCAGGGGGAAGCTTTGAGAGAGAGTGTGGGGAGTTGCCGGGACTCATGTGTGCGGTGTGTGTGGGGGTGACGGTAGTTAATTCAAGGCAACAGGCATGCTGTGAACAAAGCCACAGATACTGTAAACACACATGGAATGTTCTGGAGACAGTAAGTAGGTCAGTCTGGGCAGCACACAGGGCTCTCAATTGTGGGGTGATGGGAGGTTGTCTCCATAATGGTAACCCACGAATCAATGGACTGTTGAGTTAGCAGTCCCTTCGGCTTCCGGTGACCGTGTGGGTACACCACCACCAGGTCTTTGGCACCTGCTGGAGGTGCCACTTAAATCATGCCCCCACCCTTCACTCGGGAGAGTCTCTTGCTCGTAGGCTGTTATCAGGGACATGTGTTCCAGTATCACGTGAGCCTCTGCTGCCAGGAAGCAATTAGCATCCCATTAACGTACTGGTGGTGCACAGGACATTTCACACAGCCATATGTCTCATAGAATTAAGCAAAAACAAATTTCATTCTTAGACTTCAATGAGTTGTTTTTTACTAAATCAGAGAAAAACAAGTATTTTAAAGTCTAAAGGAAATATTAAAAAATTAACTTAGTTTCTCTACATCAGCAGTAGGCCTTGATAATGGAATGATGAGAATGCATTCTTTTAAAATATGGATGCCCCTCTCTCTGTAGCTAATTGAGATTGTACATGATCTTGAAACAACAATTAAGGTTTGTTCTGTTAACAGGCAGTGAATATCTGATCCGAGCAATGGTTTTTGGTCAAAGAATTAACTAATAAAAACAGAAGCTTCACTAGACAATCTTAACACTAAATGCAGGCAATCATTAGGGTCACATTTGATACATGGCTGGGGTCTTCCACAGACACCATGACCTATATCTCCATCAACACTAACAGAAGGACAGTGACTTATACACTTGTTACCAGAACATTATCACCGGTAACCCACTCCTTAATATTCACCATTCTGTTAACTAGAATATGCTGCTAATTGGCTTTTCCACACAGGGTCCAGCCTGGGTCACACAACAAGGTAGAATAGGTACGGGGACAGAGCACACAGGAACTGGACATGGGTGGGCTGGAGGGGCCATGAGGACAAGGGAAGGATACCTGAGCTCCTGGATCTTTAGTTAAACTACAGGTTTGTGTCTTTGGAAAGTCTGAGCAACAGATTGACAGCCATGATATTGACCCCCAAACAGGAGGAGATGCCATCTGAGTCACCATACGCCTTCTGGAATAGTCCCAGTGCTCGGAACATTTATGCTGTAATTATGGGAATGAAACCCAGGACATTGAAAAGTCAGCAACACTGGGGAAGGCAGCAGAGTGCGGAGCTTAAGAGCAAGAATTTGGGAGTCGGAAAAACTGGGTGGGCCTCCCAGCTCTGTCTCACTCGCTTGTAAGATCTTGGGCAAGATGTTCACCTCTCTAAACCACAAAGCCTGTATCTAATGTGGGGTTACAATGGGACCTGCCTTGTGGAACTGCTCTAGGACCCACAGGAGGAACGTGTGTAAGTGTTTGTTATATGTCAACAGAGTTCTTCGTGGACATTAGCTATTTCCAGCAAGAGCAGTGAGGCGTCAATGACGCAGTAGATGATGATCTCCAAAGGTTCAGCAAATTCAGAGGAGAGAGGGATCCCAGTGGGCTGGAGTCCTCAAGACTCCAGGGAAAGCCCTCAGGGCATGGCTTTGAGACAGACTTGGACAGTGGCTAGGACTTTGTGTGTATGTGGGTGGGGATGGTAGTCGCTTACTCAAGGCAGCAGGCATGCTGTGAACAAAGACACAGATACTGTAAATGCACATGCAATGTTCGGGAGACAGTAAGTAGATCGGTCTGGGCAGGGCACCGGGCTCTCAAATTCAGGGTGATGGGAGGTAAGACCAGAAAGATCAGCTTGGCCAGACTGGAAAAGAGTATGAGTACCCAGGTAAAGTCATCATCACTTCATCTACAGGCAAGGAGGTTTTGAGTAAGGGAATGACAGGAAATGGCGTCTTGAGGCAGAACAACATCCATGGGTGTTGTGGGTTGAACTGTGTCCCCCAAGAAAGATAGGTGCAAGCCCTAAACCCTGGTCCCTGTGACGTGAGCTTATTTGCAAACAGGGTCTTTGCAGATGGGATCAAGTTAAGAAGAGGTCCTACAGGAGTAGGGCAGGTCCTCATCCAGTCTGACTGGTGTCCTCAGAAGAAGAGGGAAGTTTGGGCATGGACAGCAGACAACATCATGTGAAGAAACAGAGCCCCAGAGAGCCCCAGGGAAAAGGTCACGTGCCAATGGAAGCAGACTGGAGCGTTGCAGCTGCCAGCCAGGAGCACCGAGGGTGGTCAGCAAGCACCGGCAGCAGAAGGAGGCAAGCACGGATTCTTCCCTAGAGCCTGCAGAGGGAGTGTGGCCCTCCTGGAAATCTCAAGTCCTTGATTTTAGACTCCACCCTCCAGAACTGTGAGAGAATATAAATTTCTGTTACTTGTGTTGCTTTGTCATGCGGCCCCAAGCAGTGACTCGCCGTGGGGCTGTGTGTAGTGGAGCAGAAAAGGACCTGTGCACCTCAACCGGGTAAGATGGCAGAGGCAGTGGACAGAGCGGAGAAGCTGTTGCCACCACAACTCAACAAGCCCTGGAGACTTAACAGCTATGTGGGGACAAGGAGAGGGAGGCACTGAAGACCCATGGGGCCGGGGGGCTTCCAGAGATGGAAAGACAAATCAGGAGAGAGCACTCTGGTTCTGTGAGCTGCAGCAGGACCCTGGGCAGAGCCCGGGGAGACGCAGGGGCACTGTATTGGTTTAGTGAACATGTAATTAATTCCGGAGAAGGGTGATCTCTGTATTTGCAATGCCAGAACTCGTCCACTGGGAAAGCTGACAGTTTCTATGGTGGATGGGCTCTGGCCAGGCCTCCTGGCTTGCCATTTTTGTCCCCTCTTGACATGTGCCATAGGAAATCACAACTTTCAAACATCTTGGTCAAACTCTTGTTTCACTGTGGCTGGAGATCTACCCCCATGTGGAGAAATTTGCCTCCAAAACACATTCACGTGGGTTTATAGCTATTAGTACCTGTGGAGAACTTCTGCTTTATTTCAAGATCTTTAGAAAAATAAACAAGGCAGGCCATAATTGTTGGTTAATTTGTTTTCAGTTAATTGATTCCAGATTCGGGGCTTTCTGATGATTGCCACTTTACCTCTTTTGACCCACCCTTAAGTTCACTGAACTGTAATTTTGTATAAATTTAATGACTATCCAATGACATGACCAAGTCTGAAAATCTTCCTTTTTCATTTTGAGGTGTCCCACCCTGTAATCTGAGGACTTGAAAAACCCTGAAAGTGCTCTATTTTGTCTTCTTTCTCTCTCTTTCTTAACCAGAAGAAAATAAGGGTCACTCTCTAGTCGGAATAATTGCTATAGTGGAGAGAAGATATTTTTAAAAACTTTCTCTCAAAATTACAGATTTAAGATGACAATGAAAGTAAAATTGCAGTTGAACTCCAAAGCGAAACCTTCAACTAAAAATATAAGCTGCTTTCAATGAGCAATTTGGCTGCGGCCAGGAAGCAAAAAGCACTTTGTTTGGACAGAATTCTCATCACCTCTGAGTGCCTACAGAATGCGAGCGGCTTCAAGTCAAGTAAGGTCCCCAAATTACTGGGGGTTCACATACCTAGGTGTTTCTGAAGTGCGGCTCTAGCATTTTTCTGAAGGTCAGGTTGATACTCAATTCTCACACCATGGTAAAAGAAAAACATGCTTCCATTGAAGACATTTTTTTTTAAATTTCACATTGTTGCAGATGGGAGAATATAGGGGAATGATGTATACACTTTTGCACTGGTTTCTTTTAACTGTGCCATGGTAAACCACAACTTTCCAACATCTTCAACGATTCTTTGGCTGTGACATCTTTAACTAGACATGTTTTGTGGAAATTCAGGGGTTAAGTTTTGATCAAGTAAGGAGTTAGCCAGGAGAATGGAAGTATGGAGATATTCACAGGAAGGTTTTTTTTTACAAGTAAAAACCAAGCAGAACATTAATTTCTAAACTTAAAGTTTCTTACTGTAAAGCCTAACAATTTTATTTAATCTGTAGGAATCACCATAGTTATTTTCTATTTGCAACTAGAAAGCATTCTTTCTTTGATATGTATATTAATGTTGCATGCCATCCCCCAACATCTATTCAAAAGAATTACAGTTTGAGGGAGAAGAAAATACCTCAGTTCAATTATAACTAAAATCATATTTAAGGTACATACTGTAACAGACGTTTTAACTTTATTTTATAAAAAGCAAGTATAGTGGAATTCCTGTGTGGAATGTAGGTGCTTTGGCCAAGAAAAATTATGTTTTACAGATTTCAGCCATTCTTTTTTGAACAAATAAAGAAACATAAACATACAGAAACACAGAAGTCAGTGAGAAAAATGATTTAGGCGTAAACTCTGTCCAAGCATCAAATACCATTTTACTGAAGAGCCATTCAATTTTTAGATAAGAAATCATGTTTCACAAACATACCCTGAATATCCTTTACTTATCTGAAAGGATCTGACCAAATATCTTCCCAGGTACAATTTTCCTCCTACTCCCACAGATTCCTCAGAAACTGCTCAGCAGCACTTTAAGGAAAAAGTTTCATAACTTTGGGCGACGGGAGGGAGTGGCCCACTTTTCTTGGAGCCCAGCTGTCCCTGATGGAACTTCCTTTCTGTAGACGTTTTCTTGGAAAACTCAAGTAAATTAGATCGTTTTTGTGTGTGTAAACCAAGCTGTCTTTTCAATGCCCTCAGTTTACCCAACAGTTGAAGGAGTTCTAGAGCGAAGGAGTTCTTTGCAATGGAAGCAGCCGCAGGCCCTTGGCCTGTGATGGGCAGCTCAGCTCTGGCTACGGGCACAGCCCTTCTTCCTCATGACGCAGCTACGTCCCGCCACTGAGGCTGAAAATGCTGGTTTCCCTGCCCCTATTATGACCCAACCCTGGCCAGTGGGTCTGCTGGGAGCTTTCCAGAAAGGCTTTCTTCCCTACCGGAAAGAGTATTGCAAGGGAGGAGACATGGTTTCATTTTCTTCCCTTTAGACACTGTTGGGTGAAGGTGTGATGCCTGGAGCTTCAGCATCACCTGTGACTATGAGAAAGCCCAGAGAACGACAGAACTGCTGCCCCAGAGCGTGGGTCGTGGTCAGCTGCTCAATGACTGTTTCCATGTGATAATTAACTCCCCACAGGGGCAGCTCTTTGGGTTGGGTACTCTATGACATCAGGAAATGCACACCCACCTCATGGCCTGTCTTCACGGGCAAGGACCTCTGCAAAGTCCCTCTCATCCCCCCAGGGCTTCGCCAGTGATCAACGGTGAAGTAGCTACGAGACCTGAAATGACTTGTTGCCATTCTTGAAGCTCAGCTCAATAGACACCAATTCAGGATCAGTACATTTGTTAAATGTGACCTGTCCTTCACATAGAAAGTCCTTTTGAAAGGGATAGGCTTCCACAGGTCAAGTAGACATCTGGCATCAGGTAGGTGAAATGCAAACCTTCACTGTATTTTCCAGAAGGGAAGAGAAAGACTCAGGCTAAGATATCCTGTCTCAGATTTTGCAGACTTCTTGTTTCTCTGCCTTCCCTTCACTTGATGATTCTCTTTGGCAGTCCGAGAACATGCATAACATTTTATTGCTTGGGAAATGCTGATCAGTATACTATGGAGGTATTCTTTTTTATTATTGTTGATACTTTTTAAAATCTGAGATAGTCTGGTCACCAGATGATCAGTTTTATGAGCAAAAACATCACTGGTATCTGGGTGAGTTGTAATAACACACACTGATACATACACTCATCTACATCAAAAAAAATAATACATCATAGTCTAAAAATCTTGGTGGGAAGGCTGTAATCCAGTCTTCACAGCAAGACTTCCTGTGTCTGGGGAAATGCCTGCACCCCCGGCCCCCAACCCCAGCAGCATCTCAACAAATTACCTTGAGTACAACAAGGCTAGGTTTAATCTGAACTCAAATAATTGGACCTCAGAAGTCCCTGATGTTGTACTGTTGCTAAACTTTCTTTATTGAGTTAAGATAGAAAATAACCAAGTTTTTCTGTAAGTAAGGGGGGGGGGAAAGTAAGAAAACAAGGCTGTTCTGTAAGGTAAGACCATCAGTCTAAAGAACTAGTCCACGGACACTTAATTTCTTTCTGACCCTTTCAAAACCTACTTGTCATACACCAGAAATACTGACCCTGAGGGACTCCAAGACCCTGAATCTCAAGGCAGCAACTTGCCAATCAGTGATGCCCAGTTACTCTCCTACTTGGTCTAGGGAGACACACCGATCCAATTCTGACAACATTTTCAAACATAAGCATCAATGTAAAAGAGTTGACTCCTTAATACCTGGCAAGGGAATTCAGTTAATCATGCCATGAACAAAGAGAAACGAAGGACTACCAGGCCATGTGCATTCATATCAAATGGTGACAAATACACTGATTGTTTGCTGTCAAAAAATACATCTTTTTCTATCATGGGATGTCTGACTGTACCTGCTGAGACAAAATATTAAATGGTTATAAGATTATCTAACTAACAGCAGCATTTAAAGGAAGAAACCCTGCTCTGGGTTTTAAGCATGTTGCAGTATGTGGGGGGTTCCTTTCTCCTGAAGGCTTTGCAATTCTCTGCGGATTCAGAGGAAGGAAAACAAGGATTAAGAACATAAACTGGAAGTCACTTCAGAAGTACTTTTGTGATCTTGGGTTAGAAAGCCTGAGGAAAGAGAGGAGTGAGCAGAAAAGACACAGAAAAGGGACAGGGTTTCGAATGCATCTTTGTCCATAGGATGCAACACTGCATCGTTTTGGAAATATCAGCAGAGTTGAAATGCTTTTGATTTCACAAGAAGTAATGATGCATTCAGGTCTTTCTTAAACAATCAGAGCTATTTGCTGTGTATACAGAACAGATTATGCAAATTATTATAACTCAATTTGAGGTCAGACACCTTAGGTGAAACTATATTAAAATGATGATAGAAGAGACAATTTCCAAAGATGAGATCCACATACATCTGTGTGCTTCAAATATATTTTCCCAGGTTTGAAATGCTATTGGTATGGAGGACCAATAATAAACTCAGTATAAAATATGATTGCTCCCGCTCTAATGATATGACTCACATAGCAACTGGTTACTAAAATATATCTTTTATGGCTCTCTAACATTTTTGTAAAACTTTCAAAGTTTATATTACTCTAGATTATTTACTGATACTAAGAAGATTATAGCTGCTGTTATTTTAATGTTACTCAAAACACTAATATTCTTTCAGATTCTTGTTCCACTCATCTCCTTATCATCATCCCTCAGGAATTAAAGACTAAATTCCAGAATACACTATTAGATAAGATTACAAAAATATACAGAAACCCCTACATGTTTTAACATGAGTAACACTCAAAAGAAAAATAGTGGACAGCTAGCTTTCTATGTAACTAACATATTTCAATTATCTGTGTAATTTTTTTTGGCAATATATATTTTTAATACAGTTACTATTTACAGAACTGCATCTTGCATATAGGTTTGTGTAGGTTTATTAACTGTTTCCTGACGTGTTTTGTTTTTCTGCTCTCATGGAGGAATTCTCCTATTAGTTGACTGAGACAAGGGAAGGAAACTTGAAGAAGCTGCCATAAAAGTCTCTTATTTTAAATCAGTGGTTCTCAACGGTCGGGATGGGGGGGGTGATTCTGTCCCACAGGGGAGAGCAGGAATATTTGGAGACATTTTTGGTGTCAAAACTTAGGGGGCAGATTGTAGGTAGGGTCCAAGGATATACTACTCAGCATCTTAAAATGTATAGGACACCCCCCCAAGTGAACAATTGCCCCTTCCTCTGTGGAAATCTGTGGTGCTGAGATTCAGACACCCATTCTAGATTCTTCAGGCTGAAGTTCGGGGCTGGCTGGCTGGCTCTCAGAGCTCTCAAAGATTCACATGTAATTGTATCTAAGAACAAATACCCATGGGAGGTACAGGTTAGGCGTGCCATAAGAAGCATTCTGAGTGAAGTTAAAAAGAAATCAAGTAGGATTTATCTTTGCTTTTCTATGACAGGTAACTAGTTAACAAGGAAATAGTGGGGACAAAATCAACATCTCAAAATGTAGACAGGAGAAACCAGCAGTTCATGACATAGAGAGACTGAGCAGAAAAAGCAATCTGGCCAAAATGATCATTTGTACAGAAAAAGCTATAATGCCCAATGGGGTGAATTAACTTCTTTGAATTTTATCCACTAGACGCTCTTGTACTGCAGCTTAGAAAGGAGAAGGAAGAAGAGATTTTTTTTTTCTGTTACCTCCCACGACTTTCTTGGTGATCACGTCTCTAGCTTATACAAATCGAACTTTTTCTCAATTCTGTGCCAACTTTTTGTCATAAGAATATTCTCTGAGAGTTGTCAAATGACAGAATGTTTCCTCTGAAGAATTAATGAAACTTTCTAGTACTCATTATACTGCTGTCAAAATTGAGACTAGGGAGAGAGAGGAATGGAATTCTGAAAGCTGGAATTCTGAAGGCAGGAACACTGTCAATTTGCAGTTAGGAATTCTGGCAAGGAACCCAAACGCTATCAACACAGAAGGTATGTTTTTCATTCTTTAACTGCTTCCCATGGTTACTTCCAAACAATGCAGACTGTTCACACCTTGATAAAAAGATTGAAAAGATAATGCAGCTTCTGAAATAGATTATAGCAGCATCTCTGGTTGTTTTCTTTAGACACCTCTACAAAATTCTGCTGGCCATGTAAAATTGTTCTAAACTGATAAAAATGAATAACAATTGCCCGATTGACAGGTGCCATTCCTTCCATGTCTTGCATAAAAGACAAAGCTGTCTCAAGCTGCGACTGTTCTTTAGAGTTCTTAAGGATAATTAATGGTGACAAAATAAATGGGGTGGCCTGTTGTCATACAGAATTTATTAGGGTCCGTCATCATGATATGCTGATTTGTCAGGCCTCCGACTGTCACAAATGCAACAGATTTTACAATCTATAGAGTTCGAGAGAGTCGTCGTATGGTTATCGAAATAATCCAGGTATTTCAGCTGCATTATATCAACAGCTTTCAAGAGGTTTTTCAAGAAGAGGACGATAAAACAAGGGCTGTATTGTCACACTGGGTGCAGGCATTAGGCTAGGGAGGATCTAAGACAGAGATTTTATAAAACAAGAAGCTCTTTACTCTTCCTCTACCACGGCTCTCGGTCCAGTTAGCATTAAGCTCAACAGCAGAACATGTGACTCAGCAGATTTAGGGGTCTGGTCCCTGAAGGTGCAAAATATAGCTGATTATCCTGGCAAGAATTCCCTTTCACTGGGGGGTCCTCTACTAAAAATAATGCATGGGTAACTTATTCTCCTTAATGCTTTCATTAATGCAGAATCTCCTAACTGCACCTGGGGATTCTCCAGACACAAAGCTAATCGATAAGCTTGCTTCTGGGCCTTCCCTGGCTGTAAGAGACAACTCCATTGCAGGTGTCTTGTCGTTCACCCCACCCCCTGGTGCATCCATGCTGCTGGCTTTCTCCTGGCTGCCGGGACAGGGAAGGTATGCGGCTTCATTGCTACCTGGTGAAGTCTATTTTATCCCCCCCAGAAGGAGTGTGTGACCAAGCTGAGACCACGGCAGCTACTGTTGACATGGGTTTTGCTTTGCACCAGGGGCTGCGCTGGGCGCTTTACAAACATTATTGCATTTTACCCTCGAGTCATCAGCCCAAGGGAGGGAGCCAGTCCCTACAGCCATTTCTTGTTCCAGCCCCAGAGTCACCTAGCACCTGGCCCCAGCAGCTCCCAGTCCAGTGTCAAGGCAATGACCACATAGAATGCCAGATGCTGGCTGGGAAAGATCTAAGAGTGACGGAGTGGGATGGGGGAGGGACACAGGGGGAACATTCTGGAAGATGGTCTGGCCAACAGGATGTGAGTGAGTTTCTCCTAAAGGCTGAACAAACAAGTCAGATGAAGAAGGTGGTGGAGAAGATGAACGTTTGCAATGACGGGTATGGGTGATGATGACTAGGACATGAGGACGGTCACCAGGGAGCCAGGGATCAGATGCGGATCCCTGGATAGGAGGAGAGATGTCTGTACTTTGGAAGCAGAGGGAGAGAGCAGAGGGCTGGCTGACCCAGAGTCAGGGCTTTTCTGGACATCAGGGGTGATCAGTGGGGAGAGAGGAAAGCCACCAGACGCCTCATGGCCCTGGAGGCTGTGGAATGCTGTGGTGGGCCTTTCTGGAGAGCTCAGGTCCCTGTTTCCTGCCCATGTTCCCCAGGTTTTCCTCCGGGGAGCTGCCCTTTTCTCACTCTCAGTCTCTGTGGCTGGGGTGCATCTTGGTCTTACTCAGGCCAGCGTGCTGTAAGGAGGTTGCTCTCTCTGGTTGGAGGCTGTGTAATCCCAGTGGGAGGCACGCCAGCTCCGCCACAGGGGGCGCTCATGAGACCGCGGGAGGAGATGCTAAGGAGAATAGGGAGATGGGGCCCGTTCCCCAGAAGGCGCCCTGGCCAGGTGGTAAGAACCCAGCCCTGTGACACCAACCGACCACATCTGAACTGTGCGCACAGCGCCTCCTCCCCTGCCCCCTTCACGGCCTGTCGCTGTGGTCTTGCTGTCTCTCTCCATCGTTCGCAGTGTGCAGTGGAGTGGTTATCTTCTAGCTAAGGGTTGACGGGCCAGTTGGGGCTACATGCACACCTGACCCAGGGTATGCTCCCCAGGGAGGTACCCAACTCTTCTGGGCCCAGGGACTGGTTGCAAGGGGTGGATATCTCACTGAAGCTGCTCTTCCTTCAGTGACTGCCACAGAGACTGGGAAGGATAACTCACGCTTTCTTAAGAGAGAGGGAACCTAAGACCATGTGACCTTGGACCTGCCAGCAGCCATCTGTTTCCTGTGGACAGATGTAGATGGACAATGAAGCCGGCAAAGGGGAATTACAGAGCAAGGGAGACGGATGAACACCCTTTGTGCATAAGCTATTTTGAGTTGGGTTTTCTGTTACTTGAAACAAATCGGACTGAATAATACTCTTGGGCTGGAGCAGCTGTGACGTCTAGCATGGAACTCAGATCTTGGTGACAGGAAAGGAATAAGGAATTACCTGGAGCTTAGCTGTTGCCCTAGGAGATGGAAGCCAGGTTCTGTGTGCGGTCAGCCCTGGCTGCTACACAGCTCACCCGCATGGCTGGGCATCTCAACGGCAGGTGCCATGCTGCTGCTGAAGATTCAGGCACAGATTCCTGTTTTCCAAACGAGGGCCTTCTCCTCTTTGGGCATCCTTGTGCACAGACTTGGAAAACATTTCACACTTGGATGTGAAAATGCACTCCAAAAGTACAGTGTCAGTGCTGAAGCAACACAGCTTGGGAATGTTAATTAGAATTTTGGAAAAATAATTTTCTTTTAATAATGATCAGGAGGCTGCATTTTCCAAGTGATTAAATTTCGCCAACTTTAACTTGAACTGGAGAATAAAAGGCCTATTCTGAATGCACATGTGTCCCCAACATTTTGAAAAATAAAGGTACAGGTCTCTTGATTAAGCACGAGTTCATCATTTGGTAACAATCTCCAAAAGCAAATAAAATTAATGATGGAGTGTTAAGACGGCAGCTCTTTCTCTCTTTGTTTGGAGACGCCTTCAGTCCATCTCCTCTGGTACATACCCAGGAACAGGCCTGTCCTGGCTTCACAGGGGCACTAGATTTCAGGCTGGCTCTCCTCACCTGATTTCATCCATCTCCGAGACTGATGCAGGCATCTCTTCAACAGAAGAGTTTGGGGTCTTCTGAATTTAACTGAAAGCACAGTTTTGTGACCAGTTCCTTTGAGTTTTATTTTACTAGTAGGCAAAGAACCTTTCCTCTTTGGTCATGACCAAATATTCAGGAATGCATTTGGATCTCTGAGCTCAGCTCCACCATCGGCTTCCTGTGTATTTTCCCTTATGCACCCATAGGGAGGTTTTTAATAGCAGCATTACTAAGATGTAATTCACATACCATAAACTGCATCCCTTGAAAGTATACAACTGAGTGGTTTTTTAATATATTCAAGGAGATGTGGGAAGGACCTTTTTAGAAATACATTCAGATCTCATCCCCACCCCCCAAAGCCCCACAGAGGTCTACCAGGTTCATGTTTCGCTCACCGTTTTTTCCTGCCATGTCTAGAATAGTGACTAACAGAAAATAAGTGTTCGATTAAATGTTATAGAAGAAATGTATCCATTATTTGAGAGGTGGGCTAAGCTGAGAGATCTACTAAATATGGAAACACATCTGTGTCTGAAAAGGTATCACATACCAGAATTCTGTAAATTAGATGCTACAATTTTTTTTTTTTTACCTGACAGTGCTGTCTTAGATTGTATATGATGCGGTATGCATATAATTGTTCTTTAAAAAAGAACACGTTTCTTTTATCTAATTTCAGACTAGGACATTTTGGAGATGATGCTCAGATGAAGTTGCCAGCAGGAATCTGTTGAATGCTACTGATTCTTAAGTGAGTGTCTCAGGTGGACAGGCAGAAAAAAACAAATCGACCAATAATTGATTGAGCATTTATTTCAACAGGACAAATGTCACAACATTTGTGAAATGGTGTGCTGGACCTTACCAACTCACTGAAATAAATAAGCCACCCACTAAGTACGTGCAAACATTCTCCCTATAGGGGCTGCAGAATAATTGCTAAGTGTAGACATATGCACAGGCTAAATTATCCACTGACAAAAAACTGAGCATTTATTCTTCATAGCAAACCTCCACATGACTGAAACTAATTACTGTTATGACTGATAGTATGTATTTTGAAAAGCTCCCAGGAAGCCAAAAGCATTCCGAGGGAGGCGGGACATCAGGAGGGCCTGTCAGCAGTGCTCTTAAAGGTTCCCCTACCAAGTGCTAGAATGACATCGCTGACTTGCCCCTTAAAGCCAAGACCATCTGTTGCCTTGACATCCATGGACATAGTGAAAGCAAATCAAAGGAGGTTCTTTCTGTTAAAAACCAGCTTTTTGAAATGTGGTGACTTCCAGGTTCAGTGACAAGCAGCTTAATAAATGTCATGTTACGACTCTCAAGAAAATAACCTCGTGACTACAAAAGTCCCATTTTATGACTTGACCCGATAAATCACTTCAAAAATTATGCAGGCATCAGAAGACTGGCAACAACCTAAGTGCCTGTCAGTAGGGAATCAGGATCAGCCGCCCCGCAGCCATCTGTATGGTCCCAGAAACCCCGAGGTGGGACTGTGTGGCTGACACAGAGCGACTGTAGGAAGCCAGCTGCATGGTGACATGGCATTTTACACAGTCATGTCCCAGCTCTGCTCCTCATTAGCTTTTTGACTTAGGGAAGTCACCTCCTCTTGTGTTTCCCAGTCTGTAAAATGGGGGGATAGTAAGAGTTCCTGCCCTGTAGGGTTGCTAGGAGGTGTTTCTATGAGAAATATTTGTAAAGCTCTTAGAATGCGGCCTGGCACTTAGCGAGCATTAAGTAAGTATCTGCTAGCGTTCTCCTCCCCATCCTCATTACCATCTGCAGGAACAGTATACAGACCTGTTAATATATGCATGGGTTGTCTCTGGAAATGTATGTGAGGGACTGGAAACAGTGGTTGCCTCTGAAAGAGGGTTCTGGAGGGCCTGGGAGTAGGAAGGAGGTCAGAAGATTGACTTACGCACAATTCCCTTTTTTAGTAATAGGGTTTCTTTTTACTGTATGCATTCCCTACTTAAAAAAAGTACTCTACTTCTAAAAAGCAGATAGGGCCACTAACAGGAGCAAACATTTTTAAGATGAGTGACTGTGATGTTCATATGATTCAACTTGGACTCCTAGCTGAAATGCAGGTGCCCTGCAGAGGCCACTTTTGGTCCTGGAATAGCCAAGTCCTGGGAATGCAACCCTGGGCCCTGCCAGGCCATTAGCCCGCTTGCCATGGCCACTATGTGGATGAGGACGCTGCTCTTGGGCTGGCCTCACAGGCCTCCACTTACCATCCCTTCCCTCATCCTGCCAGCAGCTCCTGTCTGCCTGTACCTTTTGTCTGGCATCTCTCACGGGACCATTTTCCTGCCCCAAACCCTTCTCTACACATCATTTCCCAGGGTGCCTGGTCCAAACCCCTGCACCTGGCCTTGGAGGTCTGGCCTGTCTGATCACCCTCCGTCTGTCCAGCCTACTGTGTCCCGCCCTCTGAGACAGGCGGGCTCAGGTGCCTCACTGTACCCTGAGCTTATGGCTCCCCCTGCACCTTCTGGGAGGGGCCGTGCGGTGCTCAGCGTTGGTTCCAGGCCACGTGCGTCCAAACGTCGCTCTGTCGCTGGCAGTGTGGCTGTCTGCCCAGGCAAGTGGCTCCACCTTTCCGGGCCTCAGCCTCCCCAGGGGCACACAGGGATGACACGGCGCTGGCACTGCTGCTGAGCGCGAAGGGGGCTCTTGTGTCTCTGGGTCAGGGACGTTCCTGCATTGTTCCTCTTTCCTCTTGCCCCCTCCCTGGCTCCAGGTGTTCCTTTATTCCATCGACTCTGGGTTTAAATCTGTATCAGGTATGCGCAGGGCCTTCCCCTTGAGGAGTATACAGTTCAGTTCAGGGGCCACCTGAAATGCTGGCGCCTAATGAAATAGGGTCTGGGGACTGCAGCGGAATTGCTGGGAGAGTGGGCTGACCAGGAACTGGGGCGTCTGGGAAGGTGTCACCTAACAGCAGGCACACATTAGGTAAGCTGAACAGGGCAGGGGCAGCCAGAAGGGGCAGAAGAGTGAAGGTTCGCCCGCCAGAAGTTACTGTGCCACCCAAGGTGGGGCAGGACTTAATGGGGAGACGACAGGGACTTAGTTCGAATGCAGAGCTCCAGCCCACTAAGAAAAAGAGGCCATTTTCCAAAAGGAGAGTGTGGGCTAGTGAAAACCAACTGTGTGCTAGTGAAAACCAACTGTGTGCTAGTCATCCCCCAGACCGCCAGTGCTCAGGGCCGTGTGAACTGTACAGAAAGTCGGGTGTGTAAGCCAGAGCCCGAGGGCCCGGGAATGCCTTGATCTTTGGCCTAGTGAGAGATCCCGGGCTGACCTGGCTTTCTGGCTGACGTCTTCTTGCCGACCTCCCCTAGGACGCCGCGTCACTGCTCAGACAGGGCCCCCGCCCCGCCAAGGAGGCCTCGTGGCTGCCTCCCCGAGGCATCGATTTCAGTCTTCTGCTTCCCCTTTGCCAGCTGGTGTGGAAAATACTCGCTTACAGCCTGTTTCCCTTCCATGGTCTGAGGGATTAGGAAGGAGAGAGTGAAACTCCCTCAGTCACATCCTGGTGAGTCCTGCACAGTCATGCCATTTGTCCTAAGGGCTTCCTTACTCTATCCCACCAGTATTCCAGGGCCTACCTACTCTGCAAAATAGGGTGGGAATGGGGGACAGAAGACTTGGCTCTCCCTAGTGGGACAAGCTACGGCGTTTCTGAAGTTCAAAGAATTCCCATAAAGATTACAAAACAAACTCCATGCAAGCACAGGGCAGCTTGTTGAGGCTGACACCTTTGTTTCCCAACTGTCACCAAACTCCAAAGCTCTCAACGTCGCCTCTAACAAGATGTATTCCATCAGAGCCTTGCTCATGAATCGGAGCTTGTGATAAACATTTTGTTTCAACCTCAAGAAACTGTTAGGCCTCCAGGAAAAGGGCTTGTCCTCCAAGATGATAAATCTCTTTCCCCCGTAATGTGAGATACATCACACCACCTCAAATGTTACTTCAGACCTGTCCTTTATTAACAATGCCTTTGGTTTCCACCATTCCGAATGCTGAACATATATCAAAAACCCAGAAGGCTTAGTGGGTCAGGGAGGCAGCCTCCCTCCCTTCCTGGAACACAGCCAGGCTGCCAGGGTGACCCTGGCAGAAGGCCAGAGGACACTGCCTTGGGTCCAAGAGAGAATTCCAGATTTTGAAAGATGATCTTTGAGATGTCCCCAACGGGGTCCCAGGTTCTCATCCACATCCCCACCCTGAACCTCCAGTCCTGGTGCCCTTTCCCTGTAACTGCTCGCACACTCAAGTTCCACCCAAAATCCCACGTGACAATCAAGGAGATTTTTCTGTTTCTCCCTGTTCTCTTGGTGTTCAGCTTTCAGACTCTGAACTCAAGGATCAGGGATGCCGGCAATCAAACTCTCATACATTAGAGGAGCTTAATGAAATAATAAAAGTAAAAATATCTTTTTACAATGGGGATGACTGAAAAAAAGAATGCACTTTTAAAATAATGGGCACAAAAGGCTAACTTTTAGTTACCCGATGAACATCCCCAATACATGTGATCCTTGAAAAGATGAACTGACATTTCTGCAGGAGAGACCGAAGGCTACTGAGGAAAGCTTATTGGCCTCTACAGGAAGGAAGACACACCAAATCTATGAAGGTATCATAGGAAAATAGGAAAAGTTTAAGTATATGGCATTTTTTTTGATCCACATAAATTATGGTATTTTCTAATAATAAAAATGAGAAGTCTTTAATTGCATGGAAGATACTATAAAAAAAGGATTTTATTTTTTAGCTTTATGTGATTCAGTCCCACGGAGCTGCTAATAATAAGAGTGACATCACTGTGATTACAATCCTCAGTCTTAGCAACAACAAAAGCGAATACGGTTGCTGGGTATCTGTGTATTTAGGGTGACCGCCATCCAAACTGGAACCCCTTTAAGAGTGAAAAGGGACACTATTAGTAAACATGACCTGATGAGAGGCTTAAACCGGCCTGTCCCAGGCAAGCCTAGACATATTGTCCCCCTAACTATGTTATCCACTCAACTCCACATCTACCCACCAAGGTAGGTATTATCATCCCCATTTCACAGACAGGAAAAGGGAGGCTTGCACAAGGTCACACAGCTGGTAGACAGAAGAGCTGGGCTTAGAACTAATCCCAAAGCATTAGCTTTCCTGGGCAGACTCATAGCCAGTAAGAGTGAGTAAGTGAGTGAGCGAGCGAGCGAGTGAGCGTGCGTGCATGCGTGCGTGCGTGCGTGCGTGTGTGTGTGTGTGTGTGTGTGTGTGTGTGCATGCACTTCGCATTGGCTATAAGGGCCAGAGCAGACCAGACAAGAGAAACTCTTCGGTTCTGGGTTCCAGGACAGATGCTGTGGGCAGGGAGGTAAGGCCACGGGACAAATGGACAAATGGGCTGCCTCGCTGGGGCCCCTGCCCGCTCACCCACAGCACTGCATCCGACTCTGTTTGGTTTTTCCTCTGTTCAAACAGTACCTTTATCTGCTGTTCGGCTGAACACAAGAGCCACCCCAGAAACAGACCCTTCAGTGGGAGAACGTACTGCTCCACCCCATTTCTCCCTTTTCATCATGATGAGAATGGCATCTGCTGCACTGGGGTCTGTAGAGACATTTGGAGGCTCTAAAAAGAAGTGGGTGGAGTAAGGATGGCCAGCATCGAAAAGACTAAGAACAACAAATGCTGGCGAGGATGCAGAGAAAGGGGAACCCTCCTACACTGCTGGGGGGAATGTAAGCTAGTTCAACCATTGTGGAAAGCAATATGGAGGTTCCTCAAAAAACTAAAAATAGGAATACCATTTGACCCCGGAATCCCACTCCTTGGGATTTACCCAAAGAATACAACTTCTCAGATTCCAAAAGACAGATGCACCCCTATGTTCATCGCAGCACTTTTTATAATAGCCAAGATATGGAAGCAACCTAAGTGTCCATCACTAGATGGATGGATAAAGATGTGACACATATATACAATGGAATACTATTCAGCCATAAGAAACAAATCCTACCATTTGCAACAACATGGATCGAGCTGGAGGACATTATGCTCAGTGAAATAAGCCAGGTGGAGAAAGACAAATGCCAAATGATTTCCCTCATTTGTGGAGTATAACATGAAGTAAAACTGAAGGTACAAAATGGCAGCAGACTCAGAGACTCCAAGAATGAACTAGTGGTTACCAAAGGGGAGGGGTGTGGGAGGGCGGGTGGGGAGGGAGAGAGAAGGGGATTGAGGGGTATTATGTTTAGTGCACATGGTGTGGGGGATCACGGGGAGAGCAGTGTAGCACAGAGAAGGCACCTAGTGGATCTCTGGCAACTTGCTGCACTGATGGACAGTGACTGCATTGGGCTATGGGTGGGGACTTGATAATATGGGTAAATGTAGTAACCACATTGTTTTTTCATGTGAAACCTTCATAAGAGTGTATATCAATAATACCTTATTAAAAAATTAAAATAAAAAAAATAAAAAGAAGTGGGTGGTTCAGCCATTTGCAATAAATATTGATATCCATGCCTCTCTGCAAACTCACACCTGCTCCATGCCTGGCCTCAAGCCCAGTGTTTTATAGACATTGTATGCAATTCTTCCAATCCTGCATGGAAATGTTCTCCTACATTTGCAGGTGCAGGAAATGAGATGAAGGTAGTAAGTAACGGGGTCAGGCTGTGGTAGCCAGATAGGGAAAACTCCAGAACCCATCACTTTCCTCCACAACTGTGGAACCCCATGCTCAGCCTATGTAGGGTTGCCCTCCAGTGAGAAAGAGTAAAAACAAAGGGAACCCACTGCCACAAGCCTCTGAGGATTTAGCACTCCAGATGTCACATGACAACGTTGGCCACGTTGTGTCTCTGAGCTCAGGCCCTGCTGCAGCTGTCCTTCAATGCCCTGCATGGCTATCCTGGTGGATCTTGGGGAGGCTGGGCTCAGCATGAGTCACCACTGCAGCGGCCACATCATCCCGGCGCCTGCCCTTTCTCCTTGAGGGCAGGATGGGAATCTCTGGTGACCTAGACATAAATTCACCTCCTCGGCTCTGTGGAACACATACTCCATCTTTTCCTTTTTCTTTTTTTAAGATTGGCAGGGCTTAAAATGTCCTTGTTTTATATAGAGAAGGAATGCCCATAAATCCAATTGTAAGTGTTACTATGATATTATATTTTAACAACTCAGAGGAGTCTGGTGAAAACCCTTACAGTTGAATGACCTTACTCAAATATAACCACTTATGAGAGAAATAGACACACTGCAGTTGTCCAGAAGTCATCTTTCCTCATGCACCTTTAAGTTCTCTGAGGCAATCAGTACATTTTGATGATGTCACATCAATTTAATGGATTAGATACATTAATTAACGCTACCTATTAAAAAAAATTGTGATAGATTCTTTCCTGTTGCTATTACCAGACAACCAGACAACTCTGGGTAACTGGAACTTTTTGTCAGTTTGATGGGGAATTAAGAAATAAGGGTTTTGAGGTGGAGCCAAGATGGCGGCATGAGTAGAGCAGCAGAAATCTCCTCCCAAAACCACATTTATCTATGAAAATATAACAAAGACAACTCTTCCTAAAATAGAGACCAGAGACAACATCCAGACCACATCCACACCTGCGAGAACCCAGCACCTCGCGAAGGGGGTAAGATACAAGCCCCGACCTGGTGGGACCTGAGCACCCCTCCCCCCAGCTCCTGGTGGAAGGAGAGGAGTCATCAGGGAGGGAGAGGGAGCCCAGGACTGCTGAACACACAGCCCCAGCCATCTGGACCAGAGTGCAGACACAGTGCATGTATGGGGTCCTGGATACTAGGGAAATAGGGCAGCAGGACCGGTGAGTGGGTGCCTGAGGCCAAAGCTAGAGAACAAAGAAACGGAAGCAGCCTTTCTTTTTTCTTTTTTCTTTCCCTCTTTTTTTTTTTTTTGGCGAGTGCTTTTTGGAAGTCTTAAAGGGACAGGGACCCTAATACTAGGGAAACAGGGCAGCAAGACCGGTGAGTGGGTG
The DNA here is from genome assembly GCF_040802235.1 of Manis javanica. NCBI lineage: Eukaryota > Metazoa > Chordata > Mammalia > Pholidota > Manidae > Manis > Manis javanica. The sequence continues at coordinate 5,789,919 of NC_133162.1, read as the reverse complement.
CCTGAGACCGGCACCTGAGGACAAAGAAAATCTTTTTTTTTTAAATTAATTATTTAATTTTTTTTCTTTTGTTGTTGCTATTGTTGTTTTGGTTTGGAGAGTGCTTTTTGGAAGTCTTAAAGGGGCAGGACAGGACACTTAGTCCAGAGGCAGGGAATCTGGGGATCTCTGGGCACTCTAACCCCCTGGGCAGCAGGGAGCACAGAGGGCCCTTACGGAGATAAATAGCCTCGCAGCCACTCCCCCTCCAATGGGGCTCCACCATTTTGGAGCAGCAGCCCAAGCCAGGCCACGCCCACAGCAACAGCAGAGATTAACTCCATTGTAGCCGGGCAGGAAGCAGAAGCCCTGTCTGTGCACAGCTGCCAAGCACAAGCCACTAGAGGTTGCTATTCTCCCAGGAGAGAAAGGCCACAAACCAACAAGAAGGGAAGCTCTCCCAGCTGTCACTCGTACCACCTCTGCAAACTATCTCTATCACCATGAAAAGACAAAATTACAGGCAAAGATCACAGAGACAACACCTGAGAAGGAGACAGACATAACCAGTCTTTCTGAAAAAGAATTCAAAATAAAAATCATGAACATGCTGATGGAGATGCAGAGAAAAATGCAAGAGCAATGGGATGAAGTTCGGAGAGAGATCACAGATGTCAGAAGGAGATCACAGAAGTGAAACAAACCCTGGAAGGATTTATAAGCAGAATGGATAAGATGCAAGAGGCCATTGAAGAAATAGAAACCAGAGAACAGGAACGTATAGAAGCTGACATAGAGAGAGATAAAAGGATCTCCAGGAACAAAACAATACTAAGAGAACTATATGACCAATCCAAAAGGAACAATATCTGTATTATAGGGGTACCAGAAGAAGAAGAGAGAGGAAAAGGGATACAAAGTCTCTTTGAAGAAATAATTGCTGAAAACTTCCCCAAACTGGGGGAGGAAATAATCGAACAGACCATGGAAATACACAGAAGCCCCAACAGAAAGGATCCAAGGAGGACAACACCAAGACACATAGTAATTAAAATGGCAAGGATCAAGGACAAGGAAAGAGTTTTAAAGGCAGCTAGAGAGAAAAAGGTCACCTATAAAGGAAAACCCATCAGGCTAACATCAGACTTCGCAACAGAAACCCTACAGGCCAGAAGAGAATGGCATGATATATTTCATGCAATTAAACAGAAGGGCCTTGAACCAAGGATACTATATCCAGCACACTATCATTTAAATATAATGGCAGGATTAAACAATTCCCAGATAAGCAAAAGCTGAGGGAATTTGCTTCCCACAAACCACCTCTACAGGGCATCTTACAGGGACTGCTCTAGATGGGAGCACTCCTAAAAAGAGCACAGAACAAAACACACAACATATGAAGAAGGGAGGAGGAGGAATAAGAAGGGAGAGAAGAAAAGAATCTCCAGACAGTGTATATCTAACAGCTCAATAAGGGAGCTAAGTTGGGTAGTAAGATACTAAAGAGGCTAACCTTGAACCTTTGGTAACCATGAATCTAAAGCCTGCAATGGCAATAAGTACATATCTCTCAATAGTCACCCTAAATATAAATAGACTTAATGCACCAATCAAAAGACACAGAGTAATAGAATGGATAAAAAAGCAAGACACATCTATATGCTGCTTACAGGAAACTCACCTCAAACCCAAAGACATGCACAGACTAAAAGTCAAAGGATGGAAAAACATATTTCAGGCAAACAACAGTGAGAAGAAAGCAGGGGTTGCAGTACTAATATCAGACAAAATAGACTTCAAAACAAAGAAAGTAACAAGAGATAAAGAAGGATACTACATAATGATAAGGGCTCAGTCCAACAAGAGGATATAACCATTCTAAATATACATGCACCCAACACAGGAGCACCAGCATATGTGAAACAAATACTAACAGAACTAAAGAGGGAAATAGACTGGAATGCATTCATTTTAGGAGACTTCAACACACCACTCACTCCAAAGGATAGATCCACTGGGCAGAAAATAAGTAAGGACACACAGGCACTGAACAACACACTAGAACAGATGGACCTAATAGACATCTATAGAACTCTACATCCAAAAGCAACAGGATATACATTCTTCTCAAGTGCACATAGAACATTCTCCAGAATAGACCACATACTAGCTCACAAAAAGAGCCTCAGTAAATTCCAAAATATTGAAATTCTACCAACCAATTTTTCAGACCACAAAGGTATGAAAGTAGAAATAAATTCTACAAAGAAAACAAAAAGGCTCACAAACACATGGAGGCTTAACAACATGCTTCTAAATAATCAATGGATCAATGAACAAATCAAAATAGAGATCAAGGAATATATAGAAACAAATGATAACAACAACACAAAGCCCCAACTTCTGTGGGACTCAGTGAAAGCAGTCCTAAGAGGAAAGTATATAGCAATCCAGGCACACTTGAAGAAGGAAGAACAATCTCAAATGAATAGTCTAACATCACAATTATCGAAACTGGAAAAAGAAGAACAAATGAGGCCTAAAGTCAGCAGAAGGAGGGACATAATAAAGATCAGAGAAGAAATAAACAAAATTGAGAAGAATAAAACAATAGCAAAAATCAACAAAACCAAGAGCTGATTCTTTGAGAAAATAAACAAAATAGATAAGCCTCTAGCCAAACTCAAGAGAAAAAGAGAATCAACACAAATCAACAGAATCAGAAATGAGAATGGAAAAATCACGACAGACTCCACAGAAATACAAAGAATTATTAAAGACTACTGTGAAAACCTATATGCCAACAAGCTGGAAAACCTAGAAGAAATGGACAACTTCCTAGAAAAATACAACCTCCCAAGACTGACCAAGGAAGAAACACAAAAGTTAAACAAACCAATTACGAGCCAAGAATTTGAAAAGGTAATCATAAAAGTACCCAAGAACAAAACCCCGGGGCCGGATGGATTTACCTCGGAATTTTATTAGAAACACAGAGAAGACATAATACCCATTCTCCTTAAAGTGTTCCAAAAAGTAGAAGAGGAGGGAATACTCCCAAACTCATTCTATGAAGCCAACATCACCCTAATACCAAAACCAGGCAAAGACCCCACCAAAAAAGAAAATTACAGACCAATATCCCTGATGAATGTAGATGCAAAAATACTCAATAAAATATTAGCAAATAGAATTCAACAGTATATCAAAAGGATCATACACCACGACCAAGTGGGATTCATCCCAGGGATGCAAGGATGGTACAACATTCGAAAATCCATCAATATCATCCACCACATCAACAAAAAGAAAGACAAAAACCACATGATAATCTCCATAGATGCTGAAAAAGCATTTGACAAAATTCGACATCCATTCATGATAAAAACTCTCAGCAAAATGGGAATAGAGGGCAAGTACCTCAACATAATAAAGGCCATATATGATAAACCCACAGCCAACATTATACTGAACAGCGAGAAGCTGAAAGCATTTCCTCTGAGATCGGGAACTAGACAGGGATGCCCACTCTCCCCACTGTTATTTAACATAGTACTGGAGGTCCTAGCCACGGCAATCAGACAAAACAAAGAAATACAAGGAATCCAGATTGGTAAAGAAGAAGTTAAACTGTCACTATTTGCAGATGATATGATATTGTACATAAAATACCCTAAAGACTCCACTCCGAAACTACTAGAACTGATATCGGAATACAGCAAAGTTGCAGGATACAAAATTAACACACAGAAATCTGTAGCTTTCCTATACACTAACAATGAACCAATACAAAGAGAAATCAGGAAAACAATTCCATTCACAATTGCACCAAAAAGAATAAAATACCTAGGAATAAACCTAACCAAAGAAATGAAAGACCTATACCCTGAAAACTACAAGTCACTCTTAAGAGAAATTAAAGGGGACACTAACAAATGGAAACTCATCCCATGCTCATGGCTAGGAAGAATTAATATTGTCAAAATGGCCATCCTGCCCAAAGCAATATACAGATTTGATGCAACCCTATCAAATTACGAGCAACATTCTTCAATGAACTGGAGCAAATAATTCAAAAATTCATATGGAAACACCAAAGACCCCGAATAGCCAAAGCAATCCTGAAAAAGAAGAATAAAGTAGGGGGGATCTCACTCCCCAACTTCAAGCTCTACTACAAAGCCATAGTAAGCAAGACAATTTTGTACTGGCACAAGAACAGAGCCACAGACCAGTGGAACAGATTAGAGACTCCAGAAATTAACCCAAAAATATATGGTCAATTAATATTTGATAAAGTAGCCATGGACATACAATGGCGAAATGAGTCTCTTCAACAGATGGTGCTGGCAAAACTGGACAGCTACATGTAGGAGAATGAAACTGGACCATTGTCTAACCCCATACACAAAAGTAAATTTGAAATCAATCAAAGACCTGAATGTAAGTCATGAAAGCATAAAACTCTTAGAAAAAACATAGGCAAAAATCTCTTAGACATAAACATGAGCGACCTCTTCTTGAACATATCTCCCCGGGCAAGGAAAACAATAGCAAAAATGAACAAGTGGGACTATATTAAGCTGAAAAGCTTCTGTACAGCAAAAGACACCATCAATAGAACAAAAAGGAACCCTACAGTATGGGAGAATATATTTGAAAATGACAGATCCGATAAAGGATTGACGTCCAGAATATATAAAGAGCTCACATGCCTCAACAAACAAAAAACAAATAACCCAATTAAAAAATGGGCAGAGAAACTGAACAGACAGTTCTCCAAAAAAGAAATACAGGTGGCCAACAGACACATGAAAAGATGCTCCACATCGCTAATTATCAGAGAAATACAAATTAAAACTACAATGAGATATCACCTCACACCAGTAAGGATGGCTGCCATCCAAGTTCAAACAACAACAAATGTTGGCGAGGCTGTGGAGAAAGGGGAACCCTCCTACACTGCTGGTGGGAATGTAAATTAGTTCAACCATTGTGCAAAGCAGTATGGAGGTTCATCAAAATGCTCAAAACAGACCTACCATTTGACCCAGGAATTCCACTCCTAGGAATTTACCCTAAGAACGCAGCAATCAAGTTTGAGAAAGACAGATGCACCCCTATGTTTATCGCAGGACTATTTACAATAGCCAAGAATTGGAAGCAACCTAAATGTCCATCGGTAGATGAATGGATAAAGAAGATGTGGTACATATACACAATGGAATACTACTCAGCCATAAGAAGACGGAAAATCCTACCATTTGCAGCAAGATGGATGGAGCTGGAGGGTATTATGCTCAGTGAAATAAGCCAAGCAGAGAAAGAGAAATACCAAATGATTTCACTCATCTGTGGAGTATAATAACAAAGGAAAAACTGAAGGAACAAAACAGCAGCGCAATTACAGAACCCAAAAATGGACAAACTGGTACCAAAGGGAAAGGGACTGGGGAGGATGGGTGGGTAGGGAGGGATAAGGGGGGGGAAGAAGAACAGGGGTATTAAGATTAGCATGCATAGTGGGGGGAGGGAGAAAGGGGAGGGCTGTACAACACAGAGAAGACAAATAGTGATTCTATAACATTTTGCTATGCTGATGGACAGTGACTGTAAAGTGGTTTATAGGGGGGACCTGGTATAGGGGAGAGCCTAGTAAACATAATATTCTTCATGTTAGTATAGATTAAAGATTAAAAAAAAAACAAAAAAGAAAGAAAAGGGGGATTACTCCTTGATAGGATAAAACTAATGGTAAATCAATGATTAACGCATGCTTTAAATATCCTTAATTTTGATCACTTAAAGGGTGTCAGATGATCGGCTATGGAGGTACACTTTTCTGATAATATTCCTTTCTCTTAAAAAAAAAAAAAGCAGTTCCTGTGTGGTGACCTCCAATGAGTTCTACACAATGGTATAAAGGGCATATCACAGTGTGGGCAAAGGGTCTGTTTGTGTTATACAGAAGATCAAAGCCTAATTTGGCTACCCAGAAAATGAGCTAAGATCCGATATGAAGAAGAACTTCCAACATCAGCACTCTCTGGAAGAGTCATACCAGAAGATGATCATCAAAAAACCTCCACAAAGATCCAGGCGATGCTGCAGTTGTAGCTGCATCCATCCCACCGTTTCCTGGACTTGCCATTGGAATGAAGAAGGAGATATCTAAGCTGGCCTGTGCATACAGTAAAACAACAAATTTGACTGGATCTATAATGTTGGAACTCAACCAAGAATTAGGAGAAGTGTAAGTTGTAGCGCTCCAAAATCTTACAACTACAGACTATCTACTGTTAAAAGAACATATGGGGTGTGAACAGTTCCCAGGAATGGGTTGTTTTAATTTGTCTGATTTCTCTCAGACTGTTCAAGTACAGTTGGACAATATCCATCATATCATAGACAAATTTTCACAAATGCCTAGGATGCCTAACTGTGTTTCTTGGCTTCACTGGAGATGGCTGGTAATTATAGATCTGCTTTGGTTATGTAACTGTATTCCTATTATGTTAATGTATGTGCGCAATTTAGTTAGTAGTTTCAAACCTATACATGCTTAAGGTACTCTACAAGAAGATATGTCAAAGAAATAATCAATCCTCCCATGTTTTCTTCCATCTGCTACCTCTATAGCTTTTCTTCTTCCTTCCTAATTACAACCTTTAAATAGAATTTGTGCCTCATATCGAATTTACCGAGTATCATAATTCCTCCAAGTGGTAAAGATACCTCGAGACAAATGCTGGGCATAGAAGCCACAGGGCATAAATCTGCAAAGAAGTAAAAACCTAACCTTTTCAAACAGTATGGCTTCTCTCTCACTTACCAACTTTACATCTCCCTGTATGGCCCCGGAAGATGACTGGTTAGCCAGAGACGGGTAAGATTCCTCAAGGGAGGAACAACCTAAGACAGGCACAGTCGCAGGGGGGCCATCAGGTGAGAAATTGGGGATCAACAGTGGTGAAGCTTAGAACCTCACCCCCCTGTTTTGAGAGAAATCTTCTGCATCCGTGGATGTTTTAATGCCCTTGTCTAGCTTGGATTAACACATAGTCTATAGGCACACACCTGATCATCTACAATTGCTCTCTTACAACACTAAACTATGTTTTCTACCTTTATCTTGCATCTACCTACCACTTCAGCATTTTATTAAAAATAAAAATAATAATAATAATAAAGGGAGAAATGTGGGATCCACATATAAATCAAGTATAAAAATCAAACGAATATTCATATTTGACCTGATTGTTTATAATTCATAATGCGTGATCAAAACCGAAAGTTTCTGTGATAACTGCCCTTGCACTGTTCACCATGTAAGAACTTATTCACTATGTAAGAATTCATTCACCATGTAAGAACTTGTTCGTTATGCTTCAGAAGATTGGAGACTGATGAGAACTAGGCTTGAGATGGATTAATGATTGTGCATTGAGCGTTGACTCCCCTATACAGAATTTTATTGTTGTTAACAACCATTTGATCAACAAATATGAGAGATGCCCTCTCAGAAAACAATCAAAAAAAAAAAAAAAAGGAAAAGAAATAAGGGTTTTGTATTGAATTAGATAATCAATGGGAACTGACCTAGATCATATGTGTCAAAACTAGGCCACCAGGAATTGGAAATAAGGTAAAGAAATGGAGAGACAGGAGCTGGAGAATTCTGGAACTTGCCATGGTAATAAACAGCCCTTACCATACCAATAGGATGTTTCTGAATGTCAGTGGTGACCATGCATATGCCAGAGAATCACCTCCCAATCTTTAGAGGAAAGAAATTATATCTCTGTATGGCTACTTGAAGTAAAACTGGTGTTCAGTTAATGTTAAGACTGGATTCTCTTTTTTGAAATAGAAACAGTGGCAAAATATTTATTGAGTACTTACTAGTACTAAGCACTTTATGACACTCTCTGGAGATAAGTGTGACTCCTAATGTCCTTTGTGCAGATGAGAAAACAGTAACTGAGAGTGTAAGTAACTAGCCCGAGGCCTCGCAGCCCTCACTGTGAATGAGTTCACCATGCCATCCGTGTCCGTCATGCCTGGATGGGGCTGCTGGATAAGATACAGGATACCCAACTCAATTTGAATTTCAGCTAAACAATGAATAATTATTTTAGCATAAGTATGTCTCATGCAATGTCTGAGACGTATTTATAAAAGACAATTCTTTACCTGAAATTCAAGTTTAAATGGGCACCTATATTTAAATTGCTAAACCTGGCAGCCCTTAGTCTCTTCCTTTCCTCCATGATGCTAAGGACCCGTTCCACAGTTAGGAAAGCTTCACTTAAAAACAACTGGCTTTGAAAGGCTTACCCAACCGAACAGTCAGAAAGGACACAAGCAAAGGTTAGGCGTCAGGGAGCCGCTGGTTCCCAGATCCCAGGCAGCATCCACTTCCCTGTCAGCAATCCCAAGCCCTTGCCCAGAGGCGCCTGCTGGCTCCTGGTCGAGCCTTTGGCCCTCTCCCAGTAACTGGTGTTGCCTGGCAAGGAAAGCAGCGGCTCTGACCGTGTATCTCCAGCAGGACACCAAGGCCAAGGGGCCCTGGAGACATGTCCTGACCCCGTCCCTTTACAGACTGGGGCACTTGGACACAGAGAGTCCCTTGGGAACCAGTTTGACAAAACACATCCAGAACCTCACGTGCCAAAGCCCCGCCAATCTACGGTGACTCTGTCTCAAGGATGTGGTGTACAGCCTAGCGGGAGCCATAAAACGATGATGCTCACCCCAGTGTAGTTCACAATATTATAAAAAGCAGACCCACCTCGATGCCCGGCTACAGAGGAAGGGCTCAAATAGATGGTCAAGGCGCTCAACGGACCGGTTCTCAGGCATTCAAGACACGTGGAGATTATGCAGCGTGTGGAAAATGCAGAGAATATATTAAACATTTTCAAGAGAAGGAGCAAGTCATGCTGACATTATGATGTAACACACACACACACACACACATGCACACTCACACACATGAGTTCTGAAAGGAAGGGACATATAAAATAACAATTACTATGCTTCGGTTATTGGATTATGAGCCATTTTAATATGCGCCAGTTCCCACTCTTTTTATAGTGTTATAACATGTGGACGAGGTTAAAATACCTTAAATAAGCTCTTCACCATCTGTCTTTTCTCTCTCACTTAAGGAAAAGGAATTTGGCTGGCAAGTTGCTGCTCATTGTTCACATCCAGCAAAGGGAGAAAGAAGCCACAGTTTGTTGCAGGGGAACAGGAGGCAGGTCTGGAATGCCAAGACCTGGAAGCTTCCCCTGGCCTCGGAGATTACATTTCCCTCATTTGCCCCAAAGAGCAAGTGGGCTGGCGCAGGTGTTACGAAACTCTATTATGTTCAAGAGATGCTCAGTCACCAATGTTTGCATAAGTGAAATGTGAAAAGACAGCATCTTCACCTTTCCTGATGCCAGTGTTTATCTCTGAATCACTCAACCCACACAGACCCTCAGAACCAGAGAGCCAGACAGGGTCTTAGGCAGTCCCCTTGTCTTAGGCCACCTAGGGGGCAGCCCCCCTGCCCATCAGAAGTCCCCTCTCCAGAGGTCTGTCTCCCAAGATCCTTGGCAACTGAGCTCAGCCTCTTTTAAGCTGTGATGCTGGCTCCCTGGCACAGGCAGACATATACATTAGGTGGGAGCACGGACAGTGTTGTTCTTTAAACAAAGGGTGGCACTTCATTACAGGGACAACTCAAGGGCTCCTAGCCTGCAGGATTTCTGAGTACATATTCTAGGTTTCTGCATAAAGCTTTTTTCTGCAGACAATGCCGGCTTTGAAAACCTGCACGACAGCGTCCAGGGCAATCTGCCTCCTCTGAAATCTTCCATGGAATGGAATTGGCAGGTTTGTACGGCATGCCCCCGATCCTAGCTGTGTGTCTCTGTGCGAATTCCTTAGCCTTCTGAGTCAACTTCCTCTCCTGACAATGGGGATGAGGCTAGCACTAATATCAGGGGGCTCCTGGAGGGAGAGCTACACGCAGCCCTCTTAGCAAGCTCCCAGCAAACAAGTTTACGATGTTTCTCCTTGCAAAGCGCTATTTCTGAGGTTCCAGCAACCCCAGAATGGGAATGGGCTGGTGTCCCACAGACTCACTGATGGCCCTTCACTGGGTCTGACTGCCACGCTGGGCTACACACTCCTTTGAAACTTCCATTTTTGGGGTCTCTTTGCACATCTGTGGATTGTTTTCTAATGATGAAGAAGATAGGCACCAGAGTAGTGACTTCAATTTTCAGGAACAGTGGGTGATAGCAGAAATGGTTGAAATCTCAATTTGACACTTCCAGCATGTCAGAGGCAGTCGTTAAAGAGCCTATTGTCTTCCTGTCTTGGTGAAGTCTCCTGTCCCAGGTTGCTCTCTGTGAGTTCTTTATATATTTTGGACATTAACCTCTATCAGATACATGATTCAAATATCTTCTCCCACATAGTAGGTTGCCTTTTTGTTGTTAATGGTTTCCTTCCCTGTGCAGAAGCTTTTTAGTCTTTTTCTGTCTTTGACTCATTTCACTTAGCATAATACCCCCTAGGCTCATCCATGTTGTCAGAGATGGCAAGATTTCATTCTTTCTTCATTCAAAGTGCTCTCTGACTCTCCTTAGAGATCTCAGCCTTTATTCAGTACATACTCCAATTTCTTGGGAAATCAGATTTGCAATAGGATATTTTCCATGGTTTCACACAGGGTCAAGGAAAAAAAGCCTTTGTCAGCTGATTCATCATACTAATTATTCCTCTGTCCCCTGGATGTTTACAAAGCACAGTTCTGCCAAATCTACCACATAGGCTTTTTTTAAACAGAAACATTCTTCATTTTGTGTCTGTCATTTTCTCCATCAATTATGGTTTATAAGTCTTCACAAGTCCTCCCATTTGTTTATCTATTTTATTGATGTATAATTGACATGCAATATCATATTAGTTTTGAGTGTACAACATAGTGATTCAACATTTACATACATTATGAAATGCCCATCACAATCAGTCTAGCTACCATCTGTCGCCATGCAAAGTTAATACAGTATTATTGACAATACTTCCCCTGCCGCACATCTCCATGGCTTATTTTATAACTGGAAGTTTGGACTTCTCGATCCTCTTCACCCATTTCACTACACCCCATCCCCCCTGAACTCCATGTCCTCTCCTCTGGCTACCACCAGTCTGCTCTCTCAGTACATGGGTCTGGGTTTTATTTTGTTTTGTAGATCCCACATGTTAGTGAAATCATATGGTATCTGCCTTTCGCTGTCTGACTTACTTTACTTAGCATAATACCCCCTATGCTTATCCATGTTGTCAGAAATGGCAAGATTTCATTCTTTCTTATGGTTGAAGAGTATTCCATTGTATACATATACCACAACTTCCACATCCATTCATCCATCTATGGACATAGGTTGTTTCCATATCAGTCATAATTGTTGTTTCCATACAATTTTATTGTAAATAATGTTCCCATGAACGTAGGGGTACACACATCTTTTGAACCAATGTGTTCGCTTTCTTCAGATAGATACTGATAGTGGAATTGCCTGATCATATGGGAGCTCTACTTTTAATGTTTTGAGGAACCTCCATACTGTTTTCCATAGTAACTGCACCAAGTGATATTGGCACTAATAGTGCATGAGGGTTCCCTTTTCCCTACATCCTTGTGTTTTTGATAACAGCTATTCCGAAAGGCATAAAGTGGTATCTCATTGTAGTTTTGATTTGCATTTCCCTAATGACTAGTGATGTCGAACATCTTTTCATATACCTATGGGTCATCTGTTTGTCTTCAGAAAAATGTCTATTTAGATCCTCTACCCATTTTTTTAACTGGATCACTTGCATTTTTGTTATTGAATTGTGAGTTCTTTATATATTTTGGACATTAACCTCTACCAGATATATGATTCAAATACCTTCTCCCACATAGTAGGTTGCCTTTTTGTTGTTGTTAATGGTTTCCTTCCCTGTGCAGAAGCTTTTTAGTCTTTTTTCTACGTAGTCTTGCTTGTTTATTTTTGCTTCTTCTCCCTTCGCCTTTGGAGTCAGATCCAAAAAAACATTGCTAAGACCAATGTGAAGGAGCTTTCCACCTATGTTTCCTACAGATTTGATGTTTTCAGGTCTTACATTCAAATCTTAAATCCACTTTGAGTTAATTTTTTATATGGTGTAAGATAGCGGTCTAGTCTTATTCTTTTGCATGCAGCCGTCCAGTTCTCCCAGCACCATTTATTGAAGAGACTGTCCTTTCCTGGTTGTATATTCTTGCTTAATTGACCATGTATGTGTGGGTGCTGTTCTGGGTTATTTTGTTCCATGGGTCTATGTTTTTATGCCAACACATGTTAATAATATGAATTAGACAATCACAAAGGTTTGACAGATTTTAATAATACTAATTCCAGGAGCATGGAATATCTTCCCATTTATTTGTGACTCTTCAATTTATTTCACCAGTGTCTTATGGATTTCAGTGTACAGGTCTTTCACTTCCTTGATTAAATTTACTCCCAGGTATTTTATTCTTTCTGATGTGATCCTAGGTGGGGTTGTTTTCTTGATTTCTCTTTCTGGTAGTTCATGATCAGCATATAAAAATGCAACAGAACTTTGTATATTAACTTTGTATCCTGAAACTTTACAGAATTTATTTATCAGTTCAAAGAGTTTTTTGATGGAGTCTTTAGGGTTTTCTAAATATAGTACCATATCTTCTACATACAGTGAGTTTTACTTCTTCCATTTCAATTCGGATGCTTTTTATTTCTTTTTCTTGCCTAATTGCTGTGGCCAGGACTTCTAGTAGTATGTTGAATTAATGTGGAGAAAGTGAGCATCCTTGTCTCGCTCCTAATCTTAGAGGAAGAGCTTTCAGCCTTTCATGGTTGAGTATGATAATAGCTGTGGATCTGCCATGCAGGGCCTTTGTGATCTTAAGGTTCATTCCCTCTGTACCCTCTTTGCTAAGTTTTCATCATAAATGGATGCTGAATTTTGTTAAATGCTTTTCTGCATCTATGAGATGATCATATGACTTTTATCATTCATTTTGTTCATGTGGTATGTATCATGCTGACTGATTTGCAAATGTTGGAACATCCTTGCATTCCTGGAATAAATCCCACTTGATCATGGTATATGGTCCTGTCACTGTACTGCTGAATTCAGTTTGGTATTATTTTGTTGAGGATTTTTGCATCTATGTTCATCAGGGATATTGGCCTGTAATTTATATTTTTGTCATATTCTTGTCTAGTTTTGGAATCAGGTTAATGCTGGCCTCATAAAATAAGTATGGAAGCATTCTTTCCTCTTTAATTTGTTGGAAGAACTTCAGAAAAGCAGGTATTAACTCTTCTTTGAATGGTAGAATGTACTACTTTGGTCTTTTAACCTTCTAGTAGCTTTATAAGTGATTAATCTACTACCTGTACTATATATTTACCTTTTCCAGTGAGATTTTTACTTTTGTGTGTTTTCTTGTTATTAATTAGCGCTTTTTCTTTTCAGCTTAAAGAAGTGCTTTTGACATTTTTTGTAAGGCCAGTTTAGTAAAAATGAACTCCTTTAAATTTTGCTTGTCTAGGAAATGCTTTCTCTCTCCTTCAATTCTGAATGATAACCTTGCTGGATAAAGTATCCTTGGTTAGACATTTTTCTTTTCTTTCAGCAATTTGAACATGTTATGCCACTCCCTTCCACCCTGCAAAGTTTCTGCTGAGAAATCTGCTGATAGCCTTTTGGTGTTTGGAACTCTCAGAGATTCCAGGACCTGGGTATTTGTTTTCTTCCCCGAGTTGGCAAAGGTTTCAGGCATTATTTGTTCAAATGAGTTTTCTGCCCCTTTTTATCTGTCTTCTTCTTCTGGAACTCCTATAAAGTGACTATTATTCTGCCTCATATCGTCCTAAAGTGCCCTTCAGTTACCTTCATTTTTTAAAATCCTTTTTGCTTTTTATTGTTCTGACCGGTTTGGTTCCACTGCCTTGTCTCCTAGTGAACAGACCCTCTCCTGCTTCATCTAGGCTGCTGTTAAATCTAGTGTATTTTTCAGTTCAGTTATTGTATTTTTCATCTCTGTGACTTCTTTTCGGTATTTTCTTACGTTCTCTCTTTTTCTTTCTGAAGTTCTCACTGTGTTCTCCCAAGTTTGGTGAGCATCTTTATGCTCATTACTTTTAATTCTTTATCAGCTAGATTACTTATCTCCATATCATTAAGGTCTTTTTCTGAGGTTTTTCTTGTTCTTTCATGTGGAATATGTTTGTTTTCTCATTTTGCTTCACAATTTTTTTCTATGTATTAGATGAACAGCTACCTCTCTCAGACGGAGGGGCCTGTGTAGGTTATCAAGCCTTTGGGTTTGTCTAAATCATCTGATTTAGTCTTGGTACGTCCCCATGGTTGAGAGTGTGCCAAGACCTGTCTGTGGTCCGTGAGGAGGAAGCTCATTTAGCACCTAGTTTCAGGCTCTTTGGAATCCAGACCCTCGAGCAGCAGCTTTTATTTGGGGCATGCAAATATACACAGTCCTGTGGAGCCACAATCATAAACTCTATGGCCTCCAGACCAGAAGGTCTGGGGGTGTCTGGGTGACCACTGCAAAACCTGAGGCTCCAGACAAGTGTATAAGCTCCTTTCCCTGAGGTCCTGTCAAGCTGTGGGGAGGCCCAGAGGATATGCAAGGATGGTGTCCCCCTGCTTACGTTCCCTGGAGCACCTCCCTCACCTTTAGATTTGTGTAAAACCTGAAGCCTGCCCCTCAGACTAAAGCTCCAGGCTAAGTAAATAGGCCTTTTGCGCAGGAGCTGGGGCTGTGTTTCAGTCTGCTGTCTGTGCAGTGCTCTGGGGGTGGTAGCCTTTCTGTTACATTCCTGTGGAGCTCAGGAACACCTGTGCCCTTGGCCGCCAGGGCCAGGGGATCAGGGGCATCCCCTGTGTGGATTGCATGAACCTGCTGGCTTTAGTAGAGAGCAGGAGAGTGGAGGGGCAGGGCACGCTCCTGGCTTCAGAATGGCCATGGGAAAATGACTGCATGCATGCCCATGGGCTTCGGGATGGCAGCAGCAGGTACCTCATCTGTGCACGCACTGGCTTTGAGAATGCCTCAAACACCTGTAGTCACCTGCACCCCAGAGAGTGGGGGGAGCTGCCACTGGCTGGCTCTCCGGCTTCAGCAAGGCAGTGGGATAGCACTGCAACTGCTTGTCCTGCCTACCTAAGCAAGGTGGCGGAAGGGCACCACATTCAAGCTTGCCCACCTGTGCTGGCAGGGTACAGGGGAGAGCAGAAGACTGGCAACCACCAGTGCCCCCATCTCTGTGGAGAGTTTCAGCTGTCCCCTGCCCCTCCAGCAGACGCTTTTAGATTAGCAAATGAATCTCTTTCACATATAGTCCAGGTGCTTTACAATCTGCTGTTTCTTTCACTGGGTCTCTGGGAAGTGAGGCCACACTTGAACCCTTCAAAAGGGGAAACTGTTTCCTATAGCACTTTGGGTCCCTTGGACATCCGCCCTGTTGGTTTTCTAAGCCAGATGTTTTGGGTGCAGATCCCAGGGATTGGGGTGTCTGGTGTGGGGCACCAACCCCTCGCTTCTCTGGGACAAGCGCTGGATGGGTGAGATCCCACCCTGCTGTGTTGCTGCACTGGGGGGTCGGGCTTGGGGAGACACCATGTCTCTGCCTCCTACTTGTCTCAATGTGGTCTTTTTTTCCTCTGTGGTGGAGAAGCAGCTTATCTAGCTTTCAGATCTTTTTCAGAGGGAAATGACCCACACATCGGGGGTAGATTTGGTATGTCTGTGGAAGGAGGTGAATTCAGGATCTTCCTATGTCGCCATCTTGTGGAAGCCCCCCAAGTCCTTCTACTTAGATAAGATGCAGCTTGTGGGGAGGCACTTTGCCTATAATAAGCACAATTCTGAATAACCTTGTACAGTTTAATCTGGTGGTTCTTGCTTCCTTAACAAGTCTAAAGAAAAATGCTCTGACATGGATTCAAATTTGATTTCAAAGAAGCATTTCTCACATTTCAGTTCCTGCCTGTCACATTCTTCTGTTCTCTCAAATCAGTCGAGGTTAAAAGTACAGGGCAGATGAGCGCTAGTTGGGGACGGGTGTTATTTCTCCACAGAAATCACTCTATTGCTTATCTCTGCAGAAAGGACCCCATGCAGTAAGACGAGGGACAACCTCCCATTGTGAATACCCTTGAATGGGAGCTGAGAACCTATTAGGTAGGTGTATACAAATTTGAAAAGCCATGACTCAAATTTGAGAACAATAAGGGCAAACAGTGGTTGAAGAACCCCACATGGACAGAAAAGTAGCCTGTGTGCCTCCTTCTTCACTGCCATGCTGTGTAGGAGACCCAGGCACAGAGGCAGAGGAGCAGACGCGACGTGGCCCTAAAGGAAATGCCCCATGTTGGTTACATGGAGCCTGAACGCAAGTGCCTGACACTGGAAGGACAGGAAAGCCGTGTGGTAAACGTAGCTGCTTTGGGTGTGATGCTAATTCGGGACCTGGGCCTGCACCCTCCACAAGCCTTCACAGCATCCCGTGTGGCGACACTCAGTTCTACAGATGAGAAAACTGCCACCTCAGAGAGGTGGGTGACAGTCCGGGGCTGAGCAGCCCACACCAGCCTCCCTCCCAGCATGGATGGTTTTATTTCAGGCACAAGCATAGCTCCTGCCACCTGTGAGTCAGGTAAGGGAGTGAGCAGCAGGCATTTAGAAAGGAAAGCCCAGGAGAGGGAGGAAGCGTCAGATTCTCCTGCACTGACTGCCTTCACCAGAGGCTGTCCCGGGGTCTGAGGGGAGGATCTTCTCCAGGGATGAAGGATGCCAGCCAGTGCATCTCAGCTTTGGTCCAAGCTTCCCAGAAAGGGAGAATGAGAGCTGGCTGTGCTCATTAGTGTGCCACTTACATACGTCACATCCTGAGGTTACAGAGCAAGGGGGCTGGGGTGAAATGATGAGAAAAAAATTACTTAAAATCATGCACAAGAACTGTGATTTGACCGTCACATAGTTTCATAGCTCATTGATCCCTGCAGTTTTCTAGTTAAGTGCCCTCATTTTATAGGTGAGGACATAAGCCCAGAGAGGTGAAGAAACTTGCACAAGGCCACACAGAAAGTTAGTGTGAGGTCAGGATAACAACTTTGTTGGTCCGTGTATTATCCTGCCTAATCATTTGGAAAATGGATTGGCTTTTACTTTTCAGCCAGGAGTCAGACTTCTGTGAGTAACTGGATAGAAACATGCATGTTTAACACATGGGATTAGGAAACCAGCACGCACTCAGAATGCAAAATGAGTGTGGGGGGCCCCCTCTTTCTAAAGCAGGCTGGTCTTGTCTGCCGGTCTGATAACCAGCTGGGATTTCAGTATAGAACATTTTCAGCTTTTACCACTAAAAGGAGCAAAGGAACCTCAGTACGAACCTCAGTTCATGGAAATGTGGCTGGGAACACCACTCGTCTCCAAGTTGTCTGGAATTGCAACTGGGAATTCCCAGGGTCCCAAAGCAACTGTTCCAGCAACCTTACACCAGGATGTAAGAGCCCCCTGCACAGTAATCCTTGTCTACCTCCCAACTGGAAGGACACTGAAGCTTTTCAAAAATTTAACAGAAACGTGGGTGTGGAGCCCCCTCTGAAACCTGAGATGGATGTCTGGGGTTTGGGCCGAGCATCCCGAGGACAGGAAGAATGGGCATCTCGTTGGGGACCAGCTGTGGATCCAGGGCCCCCGGCATGTTCCGCCCACACAAGCCAGGACCAGGCTCGGTGTGCATGTGCAAGTGGGTTGGCAATGATGGCTGGATAAC
This sequence comes from Manis javanica, assembly GCF_040802235.1. Taxonomy (NCBI): domain Eukaryota; kingdom Metazoa; phylum Chordata; class Mammalia; order Pholidota; family Manidae; genus Manis; species Manis javanica. The sequence continues at coordinate 5,772,061 of NC_133162.1, read as the reverse complement.
GGAACAACGAGCGCTGTGTGACTCCCAGGGTCTGGTGCTGTTATTTCAGCCTCTGGATGTCTGCCTGCACACATCCCTCTAGGGCGGAATCAGAACCATGCGGGAAGGATGAATGAGTTCAAGGACAGGAGCTGGAGGAGGAGAAGAGTGTGCGTGGAGGTCGCTGACGAGCACTCTGCTCCCCAGGGAGGGAGCTTCCGCATCGAGAGGAAGGGGTGGCTCTACAGTCACTGTGCCCACTGGCCACATGGGCAGACCGTGTGAGGGCCCCTTGAGCAAGGCTGATGCACACACGGTGGCAGCTCTGCCCCAGAATCCTTATGCCACCACAGCATGACCCGGATGGTGAGAGGGTCAGGGTTTGGGCTATGGAATCTGACGGGCCCAAGTTTGAATTCTGGCTTTGCTCCAACACCCTGAGTGGCCTTGGCAAGATTTCATTTCCCTATCAGTAAAATGGGATTAGTAATTACAACCCCCACCTGCCGAAGTTTGTTGTAAAGGTAAAATGAGAAAAATTCGTGTGGAGTGCTTGGTATATAGTGAGTGTTCGGTGAATGAAGACAGTCGCCAACATTTACTGAGGGGTTACCACGTGCCAGGCACTCTGCCAGCTGCAAGGACACGGGGATGATGAAGTCCGGCTCGGTTTCTGCCTCTAGACCTATGGTCTGGAGAACTAGCACCGGTTTGCAAACCGTATTAAATTCATGGGTAGGAGTATAAACACATCCTTTACTGGCCAAAGTGAACCAAATCCCTCTACTCCTGATACTTGCCCTCTTGAAAATAACTCTTATTCTATAGCAGGTCAACAAATATGGAAATAAACATTTCCTGCTATCATCGGCATTATCAACATCCCCACCAGCTTCACCACCACCACGACCATCACCCCGTACTGATCATCGTCTCCCAGCTCACTATTATGCACTCACTACACACAGGGCCTTTGCTCAGCCCCTTACATGGATTCTCATCGACTTTCAGTAAACTACTGTTTGCAAGTAGCGCCCTTGCTACTCAAACAATGGGCCAGTGGCCGTGCATCACCAGGGAGCTTGTCGGAAACACAAATTCTCAGGCCCTGCCCCAGCTCTACTGATCCAGAACCTCATCTCAACAGTAGCCGCGGTCACTCGTAGGCACATTCAGGTTTGAGAAGCACTGGCTCACGAGGGCAGCCATGTCTCGCAACAAGTTTGGAGAAGTCTCCGATCACCTCTCTCAGCCCATTCTCTCCTCCTTCCCAGGGACCCCACCGAACGATCCTGCCCATCTTATGAGGCTAAGGAAACCAAAGGGCAATACTTTTGTGAGGCTGAGGATGAACTGGAAACAGGGAGGCGGTGGGATGGGCGTCCTGGGCTGAGGGCCGGCAGCCCCTGCAGAGTCCTGCCCTTCCCACTTCTCCGGAGTCTTGAGGTCCCTGGGGGAGGCGTGGGCCTGTGGTCTGGGAGGGAAGGAGCTTCCACAAGCCAGGGGGTGGGAGGGCCAAGGACCACCCCAGGGGCTCCCAGTCCTTGCTTGAAATGTAGAGAGAAGGACACCAAAAGGAAGCAGCCCACCCACTGACCCCTGGAGAACCCTGCATGCCCAGCTGCCCAGGTCCTCAAATGAAAACCAAGTTCTGCTGGCGGATGCAAGCTGACGTTTACCGAAACCTCACAAAGTCTTAAGAGTGCCCCGATATGCCAGCAAATAATCGCTATTAATAAAAGCTTAACACTTGGAATGTGAGAGCTTTTGATACATTAAAGTGTATCCAAAGATTTTTCCTCCATTTAACTCCTATTAAATGCGTGGTTCTGAGCGATCACTTCATTCCAGACCAAAAGCCAGCAGCTGAAGCGAAACAGATTTTTAAAAAGCAACTGCGAGTGTGCAATGCGGGGCTCAGATAGAAGGATTTAATTTTTCTAAAACCCGAAGAAGGTTTACTCATATTTTTTAAACACATGTTTTTTAGAAATACTTAAATGGAAACCAGCCAACTCCTAAGTCTATTTCATACTAGAATGAAACCAGATAATTAGAAATCCTGTTTCTGGTAGGGTATTTTTATACACTAGCAACGCAGGACAATTTCACACTAAATGAAGTACTTAGTTACGCATATTTGTCCTTCCTCATAGCGCTTTCAAGTTCTGACTGTCAGGAGGAAGGCTGGCCTGCATCTTCATTTTTCTGCCCATAAATCATGATCTACAGTCAAGACAGGCCGGGCCTCCCACCCCTGCACCCTCCTTCTGCTGTGTTGGAGCCGCCTCTGCTCTCCAAATGAAAAAAGGCCACTTTCTTTCTAAGTACATAATAAATCTATTTGTAAATCCAGTGATTATGTGGAGTGAGATTTTATAGAATATTTTTCAGATAAAAAATACTATTGGCAGTGCACACAAGGGTTGTCAGAGGCAATGCAAAATCTATGGGTACAGAAGAAAATTCAGCACCTTTTTGTGATTACCCTGTTTGCCCAGAAAACAAAAAAGAAAACAAAATGTCCTGGATGGCCACATACATGGGAACACGGCGCCCAGGTGCCTCCGTACTCCAGTGAGCACACGTGTGGATGCCAGGGTGCATCCCTCTGGCACCAGAGGCAGGCAGGGCCTGGGCGGGGTCGGAGCAGTGCGGTGGAATGCAATGCTCTTCACTGACCCCCAGGCTCTGCAATTTCCTTTTGAGAAAAAGTCTGCAGAAACCAAAATCCACATCTTGTTCGGTTCCTGTGGCTTTGTGGCCTCAGTTTTGGGTTAAGTAGGTGGTATACCTTCTTAGTGGTGCAGCAGGCTGAGGGATAAGTCACCTTAGTTGTATTAAAGCTTTTATTCATTTCAATGGCCTCATAAGTAATAGTCTTTAGATAAATATTTTAGAGTTATAAGAGGAATATACACTAAATAGAGAAAATTTTTATATAAAGACACTTCAAGTTCCCAGTAACACACCCTTGGAGAATATTAGCATTTATGCATAACCTTCCTCCCATTCTTTTCCTACCCCAGACCTCCACCCCTTCCCTACCCTCCACTCACCCTCCTTCCAGTGATAAAGCTCACATTTTCCTCTGGGAGCCCTGCCCCTGCTCACAAACATGCCTGTGCTTCAGTGGAGCTTTGCCTCATATTCTAACTCTAGTATGTGCTGAAGCATGATTTTGATCTCTTACTGATTCTGTTATTTTGCCCAAATGCTTGAAGGGTGAGCAGGTCTTCCAGGCCTCCATGCCCTGGCTCTGAGGCACATCCCTGCACTCCCATGTGCACGGCACCCCAGAGAACTGCCACCCCCACCTTCCCCCTTTCCTTCCATAGGCATCACCTTCACTCACAGCCCGCCAGCCCACGCCCTCAGGCCTAGTCATGTCTGCCTGTCCTTTATATGTGGCTAATTCCTGTTGATACTTCTCATACCGGCTGAGATGTCTCTTCCTCCAGGAAGCCTTTCTGGACACTGCCCACTCCTGTCCCACCAACCAAGCCCAGAGCAGGTGTGTGTGACCTCTGTGATCTGCCAGCCTCATGGCACATGTGTTATTGGGCTCTTATGGCTGACGTAGCTGTCTGTGCCTCCGACAGAGGGGACGGGGGTAGGGGGACTGGGCTGAGTCTGTTTCTACACTCCCCACCCCCCATCCTTTATTCCCCCTGCACCTAACACCACTCCTGGTTCTCACCTGATATTCAGTAAATATATCTTCAGTGACTATTATAACCACACAGCAATGAATATACTTTGCAGACACCTTATAATACATTAGCCGCTTTCCTTAGAATAAAGCTCTGATGTGTAATTGCAGAGTCGAAGAATATAAATATGTTTAATGGTCTTAATATTTACTGCCAAACCACTCTACCAAAGGGTGTATAAATTTCCATTCTACCAAACTGTCAGTCCCCCTACTTTCCTGAAGTCTCATCAACACTGACTAGTAGTCTCTGTTACCTTTGCTAATCTGATAAATGAAAAATAGTCCCTTGTTTGAGTATGCATTCACGCGTAAATCCATTTGAGTATCATCTCACATATTCACTAATCATTTGTTCTTTCTTTGTGATAGTTTTAAGCCAATTATTATTTCAGCGCAACCATCTGCTTCTTGATCTGCCAACGTTCTTTATATATTGATCATATTTATGCTAATACTTTTCCAGTGTATTATTTGCTCTTTGTCCTTGATTTTTATATTTTAATACCTGTGAGTTTTAAATTTTTACTTAACCCAATAGTCCCCTCTCATCTTTCAGAGTTCTTTTAACGTTGGGGAAGGACATACATAAAATCTTAGCAGATTGTGTCTATATCAGATGCAAAAGATTACATTTTGCAAGGTTCTAAGTTGAATTTGAGCAACCAGAACCATAGTATTAAGAACGGAAGACGTTGATTTCAAAGGAATCTTTCAGGGTTTTGTTCTGTAGATGGAAGCACCCTTCTGCAGGTCCTCTTCTGACTTTTGCCTGCCATGTACAGTAAATCTGTATATTCTTGTATCTTAGTAGATTAGGTTAAAAAATAATTTCCTCAGTCTGCTAGAGGCTGGGGTTTGCTAGGGTGGTACATTCTACTCCCCTAAACTGAGGTTGCTGAAGCTTGCTAGAGAGCTCTTTACTATATTTGCTTTCCTCTGTGTTGGAATATTTGACTTTCTTTTCCCAGTGTTTTCCTAACAGCCATGCTTTTTCAGGGACTTGGAAATCTTAGGAGAGGGGAAATAAAGGGAACAGAAATAGATGAGTAGAAAAAAAAATTGAGGTAATGTGTCCTTCCCATCATATAAATACTCCTTAAGAATATCCACCTTCCAAACAGAACTTGTTTCTATTGCCCCAAAATATTAGTCTGATTCTTCTGGGATCACACACCACTTTCTGTATGATTTTCTGCTAAATAAATTTTAGTAAGATTTCTCCCATGGACTATGGAACCAGATGCCCTAACTCCAAACATTAGCTGCTCGGAACCGTATGCCCTTGGGCGTGTCTCCCACAGCGGTTTTGTGCCGCCCGGGCCCCCACACCACGCACAGCCAGTCTCTTCCAAGAGTGACCTTGATTCGCTGCATCTCCTCCTTCCCTGTCGGGTCCTCCTCGCCTGCTGCAGTGGGACCCCTGCCTCCACTGGAAGAGCATCAGGATCCCCAGGCACCTGCCCTCCCCCTCCCCAGCCAAATCCCAGGACCACTTCTCTTGGTGCTTTAGACCCACCTTCTTCCCCACCTCAAGGCTGGGCCTCTCCTTCCTGGGGGACCCTCCTCCTCTCCCCAGAGAGATGCAAGGGCTCAGCCTTGACCTGCTTTTCCTCCACACCTTCTCTTTCATTCAGCCTAGTCCCAATTTTTTTTCTCTTCATCCTCAACTGCTTTTTTTCAGCCTCAAATTTCACACTTGTGACCAACAACTGTTTGGACACCTTCACTTGAATGCCTAGCAGACTTCATGTGGATAAAAGAACCTTTTGGTATTAGTATCCCATGGCCCTTGACTCCCGTCACAGGCTGAACAAAGGCCCCCAGTGGTGCCACGCCCTACTTCCTGGGCCCTGTGAACGCTACCTTACCCGACACATGGGCTTTGTGGGTGACCACTTTAAGGGCCTGGGATGGGAGTGATCGCCCCAGATCATCTGAGTGGGTCCTTGTGAGGACAGGCAGGAGGCTCACCATCAGAAAGACATTGGAAGACGCTATCTGCTGCCTTTGAAAACAAAGGCAGGTGCCAAGAGCCCAGGAATGCAGGGGGCTTCTAGAAGCTGGGAAAGGCAAGAAAAAGGATTTTCCCCGAGAGCCTTCAGAATTGTAAGGTAATAAATCTATGTGGTTTTAAGTCACTAAAACTTATGGTAATTTGTTCAAATTGCAATAGGAAACTAACACAGCCACCACCACCCAAACCAGGCCTAAACAAGCTCTGCTGTGTTCTTGGTCCCCCAACCCGCACCTGCATGTTCCCTCCGCTCACAGGCGGCAGCCCACCATTACTTTTTTCTCCTGTGGCACATGTCCTGTAGGTCACAGGCTGATACTGCTAAGGCGAGACAGGTCAGTCACATGAGAATTGCCTGCTATACAGCTAGGCAGCTTTTACTGTGGCCCTGGTGAAAAATGGTGAAGGTCAGAATTAGGGAAAAAGTGGAAGGACTGAGAAGGAAGGTAAAGAACATAAAAGATATTTATGAAGTAAAATCCACAGGACTTGGGGAAGTGATGGAGCCAGTGAGCCCAGTGGGTGGGTGGGGGTGTTGGGGCTGCCAGTGAAGACACAGAGCACGGGTCGGGGGGGAAGGAAGGGGGCACAGACGTGGGGCCCAGGTATCTTCATGCTGTGCTGGGGGTGCGCAAGGACAGCACCAGGCAGAGGCCACCAGCACCCCACTCAAGGCACCTGTGGCTGAGCTTGCAGGACAGAGGTGGGCCAAGGATGTGAATCTGGCTTTGTCCGCACAAATCGTGCCAGAAGATGGGCCCCAGGGTAGGGTGGGTGATGAGGACAGCAGCCAAGAGCAGAAGCAGAGGGCCAGCATTTCAGACCTGGGAGGAGGAGGAGGAGCAGCCCAGGAGGAGCAAGGACAGGAGCCCAGGTAACAGAGGGCGTGAGCAAGCCCAAGGTCAGGGACGCAGGCAGCAGCCGTGCCAGAGGAGAACTGAAGGGCGGTGCCACATGCAGAGGCATTTCCACAGGTCAGGAGGTCCTGGGGGCCAAGCAGACAGCGGGTGTGCACCACAAGGGGTGGGAGGGACCATGCGAGAGAGGAGAGCCTGCAGAAGGGCTGTGGGATGGGCGGTGAGGCAGGGGCGGGAAGGAGGCAGATTCGCAAGGTGCACGCATTCTATGGGCCACAACCGGGCTGGCAAAGAGGGGCTGGGTGCCGGCCCAGGAGGCAGACCCATGGTGCAGGAGGCACGAGCACAGGGAGCCTGGCCCCACAAGAATCTCAAAATCTAGCAGAAAGGAGAGCATTCTGCAATCACTGACCATTTGTGAGCCAAGTGTTTCTACCATGAAGGCTCCCTTCCCTAGCAGATTGTCAGGCGGGCCCCACCTGTACCGGAGCTGCATTTATACTGCGGTAAAGCAGTATTTGATTTATGATCACAGATAAAGTGGTAAGTGGGAACTATATTTATACAATGCATTCAGTATTTTATGATCCTTTGTATCCATAATTCTGTATCCCCAAAGGTTCCATAAAGGAAATGAGAAGAGATTACACAAGGGGCCATAGATCATTGCAATCTTTGCATGTGTAAGATGAGAAAATAAACACACCAATTTCACTGTAAAGAAAGTATAAGCCCGCTGAAGCTCTCCCTCCTGGGGGAACTAATGAATGAACTGATAACACACAGCAGGCTGGATACTGCAGTCCGCAAGCTCACAAGGATGCACACCATCCCGACCCATGCTTGAGTCACACACTTGAGCATGTCGCAGAGAAATGACTGGAAATACACCAAAAAGGGATGAAATCATGCAGCATTTTTCTTTTTCTCTCTTTTTGCTTATCTGTGTTTTCTCTATTTTATCTAATTTTTATGAGTTGCACTTGCATTGAGAAAAAATAATAATAGGTACAATAAAACGCATGTGTCAACAGAAACTCAAAACTGGTCTTTAAGGAGACAGTAAGTAGTTTAGTGATTTTCGTTGGTTTGAAAGCTAATGAGGTTACTGCTGCCAATCCTCAGATCTACAAAAGTAGCTCACACTTGGCCATGGCAACCATCTCACACACATTTGCATGTACAAAGGAGGCGCACACTCCTGCTTCTCCTCTGCTCCCACGCCACTACTGCATGCACAATGTTTGGACTCCAGATGGGTGGGATTTTTTTCCCCCATGACAAAGCAATTCACCAGCTAGGTGTCCTACAATTCAAGTCAATTCTGACACTACCCAGAGTGAGTGCAGACCCCATGGTTAAGCTCAGCCCCCTGAGGCTGCCCCCCACCTCCGATGCCTATCACGTAGTAGCTCCCCAGATAACCCATAAGTTCTGCTCAATTTGGTTACAAATCAGAGGTTCCCGTGACCCCTGACCCTTGGATTCATTTGTTAGAACAGCTCACAGATCTCAGGGAAACGCTTACTTACACTGACCGGTTTATTGATGATCAAGGGCATGATAAAGGATACTGATGAATAGCCTGATGAAGAGATGCACAGGGCAGAGTCCCTCTATACACAGTAAGGGTCCTGGGTGCAGGAGCTTCTGTCCCCATGGGGTTGTGGTGGGCCCCCGTCCCAGGACATGGATGTGGTCGCTGGCCTGGAAGCTCTCTGAACCCCATACTATCGGGACTTTCATGGAGGTTTCAACACATAGGTGCATGAATCATTAACTTCATTTCTAGCCCCACCCCTCTCCAGAGAATGGGGGTGTGGGGCTGAAAATCCCAAGCTTCCCATCACGGTGTGGTCTTTCTAGTGACAGCCCTCATCCAGGAGTCCGCCAGAGCCACTCACCAGAGCAAAGGACACGACTGTCACCCAGGAAATCCTGAGGGATTTCAGAGCTCGGCACCAGGAACCAGGATCAAAGATCAAATATTAGAACAAAAGATGCTCCTAGTGCCGCTATTACTTAGGAAATTATGAAGGTTTTAGGAGTCCTGTGTCAGGAACTGGGTGCAGAGACCAATGTAAATATTTTCTCTTATTTCACAGCATGTAAACCACATGATACAATATACAAACAGAGGCTTAGAAAACAGATCAGATCACACCAGCTATAGTTCAACACTATGGTTCCTTCATTGCTTACTGAATAGCTAGCCTGTGTCAAATAATGAGCTGTAGGCTGTGAAGGGCATAAATCACGGAGCAGTACTGGGACTCAAGACGTGCCTGGCCTGGGTGATGGGGAAGCACATACGGGTAGCCAGGCTTCCGCTGGCCCATTCGATGCTCAGTGTCCAAAGAATGGGTTCGTTTTCCCTCCATCTATGTAAGTAAGGAGGAGGGAGACCCAAGAATGGCGGTAAACCAGCCAGTTCTCGAAAACAGGAATAATTCCCAAAGGAGGAGCTGATGATGCCAATGTTCACAACAGGAAATAACCAGGGACAGCCTGCCCACAGGGTTCCGGACGATGGCTTCAATATCACGAGGACGTCCCCCAGCTCAGGAGCACGGAGGCACATGGACCAGCCCACTGATCATAATGGGACGTTAACACGGCTCCACGCTGTGGGCGGGAAGTGAAGGAAACCTCACAGTGAGACCAGATGGGTGTGAGAAGAAACGGGAAGAGGGAGGGAGCTGCGGGGCCGGGACGGTCCCTGCTCCCCAGGGCCACTGAGTCCCGGCCAGGCCAGGGGGGAGCCCGAGGAGGCTGTCACCTCAAGGTAGTGACACAACAGTGGCCCAAGCGCAGTTGTGCCTCTGCTTGGAGAAAACACCCCTGGAAGAGCCAGGACCAGCTCAAGGAAGCATCTGACGGGGCTTGGGGACAGTGCCGGAGGTGGGCGAGCCCAGGGCTGGGGGTCCCTCACTAGCTTCTCTCAAGTCCCGGGACCGTGTGCTCACCTGTGAGACAGGACCTGACCATCTCGCAGGGCTGCCGGGGAGGGGAGGGCTGGGGCCGCAGGCCGAGGCCCACCCGTCGGGCTCAGGTCAGCCCATAAACGCAATGACTGTTTAGCTTCCTTTCTCTCCACCCCCCCACCCATCACTGCCCCCACCCCACTTCCCACTCTGGGTTCCATTTTGAAGTAAAGCATTCTACTGGTTTACAAAACATTCAAAACAACTAGTTTATGTGAAAAATTTTGGAAATGTTCAACTAGGGTGGTGGCATCAGGAGCAAGAGGTCAAGTCCCCAGACCCAGTGACCTGTGGGTCAGGAAGAAGCAGGGGTTCAGAGGAGGGGACAAGTGGGAGGAGGTGAGAGCCGCCTGCATGTGGACAGGACTCTGCCAGGCCAAGGGCCCATGGGGAGTGTGGTACGTGTCAGGGCAGCGAGGGGATGCCCCCAGTTTGGGGTCAGGCAGGCAGGGAAGCTCTGAGCACCGTGCTGGGGGGCAAATTCCATCCCGGGAGGCACAGGGTGCGGGGGCACCGAGGACACATTTGTGATGTAGAAGGGACTCTGTTGCTCCAGGTGTGGGGATGGGACCACCTGCAGGCTGCTACCGAGTTCCCTGAGAGGGGATGGGGCTGGGCCAGGCGGGTGGCAGTGCAGATGAGAAAATGAAGGGAGAAGGGATGCACCTGCCAGCATCAGCAACCTGGCACCCGGAGGTATGGCCCAGGGTGACTCGGCTGCCTCTCAAGTCTTGGCCACTGGGTAGATGGGGAGGCGATCCCCAGACACTGCCCAGGCCAGAGAAGGGGCCCCTAACTTAAGGGATGGTGTGGTGGGAGTAGCCCTCCCTGGGGCAGCAATAAGGGGCCTGATCTGTAGGAATCTAAAACAACACGAAGCTGACCTGGCCAGTCTGCGGCTTATCTCCGCTGTGCCTCCGCAATTCTAAACAGCCCAGCGATAAAGCATTCCTGGCCTGAGGGGGCCTCTCCCACAGCTCCTGTCCCCTGCTCCCCTTCTCTACCACATTTAGAACACTTTCTCCAGCATTCTTGAAACAAGTACCCTCTTAGTATATTGAATTTGGGGATTTTTCGTTAAAACAGCCGTGCTTCCTTTTCTGGACTGTGAGAGGTCCATACCCCAACATTTTATTCTTTGCCCTGGCTAGTAGGGCATGTTTGGTTGGTTTGTCTGCTACTCTGTAAGGACAACCATTCGCTACACAAAGGAATCATCCCAGCATTCCTCTAAAAAAAACCACAAAATAGTTTTACTCATAATAAGTCGATGTTCATTCTTTTTTAGGAGCACATACATACATTGTGGGAAATGAGCTCCCCCCAACCCCTTGTTATCATGATTTCAAGGTACCTTTTGAGAGTTTCAGTTACAAGTCTAAAAATATGGAGAACATTCTAGAAGCGAACACAAGAATGTGCAATGTAATCTGTAGAATAGGAATTTGTGTGATATCATGCTTAAATATCTAGTCATTAATTCTTCTAGTCAATAGTCACAAAAGACGCCCACAGCCGCCTGCCTGTGGAAGAGCCAGAGGAACCAGAAACTCATCTTCTCCCTCACAATCTGAGCTTGGTTTCTGAGGGCAACCCTGAAATTTCGCTGCCCATCATTCTGCTCCACTACGTGTTCTCCCCCTTTCTTCTATAAAAAGGATTTGCGTCAGAGGCTAGGCAGACCAGTGAATTATCCATAGACCACAAGATAAAAGGGAAGGTTTCAGGGACCAAACTATTAAGGCCCCAGGTTCTGTGGGTTTGATCACACTGACTACGTGGGTGCTTTGGGAGCTGAAATAAACCAAAATTAAGAAGGAAAAACTATGTCAACGTGTTTTTTCTTTGTGGGAGTTGGGGAGAACCACTTGCCAAAATAACGCCAAATTAAAGATTGACTTTTGATGCTGAACCAATTCAAATACCAGTACCTGTATACACAATTTATATTTTTTAGCTAGAGAAAGGGTAAGAAAATTACAGAATTAAAAGTTGTATGGGAAGAACTATCACTTTCCATAAGACTGTGATGTAACAACCGATGGCCTGTTGAGAAGGCATGGGGAGATCCTTCCCACGAAGCACCACGGGACCGTGAGTCACTGTTGAAAGTTTCATCTGTGCAGGTTTGCAACGTTTTCTCATTACATTTGCAAAATCTGTCTTTGCGTTTCTAACCATCCATCTTGGGGAGTCACTGGGGATATCTAGACGAAAACAATAGGAAACTGAGCAGGCCACTCTGCTGCTTATCTTTGCCATGCCTCTGCGATTCTGAAGAGCCCCAAATTCTGGGGCTGCTCAAAGTTTTGTTGAAGGGAAGAAATCCCACCTTTCTAAGATAAATGGCAGTGGGGGGAGGGTGACATGTTATTTGCAGAGATTAGCTTAAAGCAGACGTCTGTTTAGCTCCATGTTTACTCTATGAGGAAAACAAGGTCATCTTTAAAGGAAGAACTATAGCAGAGTTCTTCACTGTTGGATCTAAGGAGTGATGTTGTGCATGGCTGCGACTGGGCTATGATAAATCTCAATGTGAGGTTTCAGGGGCCTTTGTAAGGTTGAAGAGAACCATTCACTTCATCAGGAGCTGCCTGATGGCGCATTAATGATTTTCTGCTGGGAAAAGCACCGGGGCTGTAATGTACAACATGATGACTGCAGCCGGCATGCTGTAGGCGACGATGCATAGGAAAACTAAGGGAATAAATCCTAACAGATCTCATCACAAGGAGAAAACTTTTTCCCCCTTATTTTTCTTTCTTTTATTTTCATAGTATCTGTATGAGAAGATGAATGTTAGCCGAACCTACTGTGGTAATCATATCACAATATAAGTAAATCAAACCATCATGCCGTATGCCTTTAACTTATACAGTGATGTACGTCAACCATTTCTCAATAAAACTGGAAAAAATAAACTTAGAAGTCTTAACGATGGATGTGTTCATGGACTTGATGGTGGCAATCAATTCACAATGTGTATGTGTACTAAACCACCACATCGTACACCTATAAAAATATCATGCTGTATAATCTAAATACATGCACTTTTCATTTGTCTGTCATACTTCAATAAAGCTAGGAAAACTAAAATAAAAGAAGCTACACATAATAAAAAAAAATATATTTTGGTCCCTTTCTAAAAAAAAGGCCAGCATCTCCGCCCATAATGGGCAGGTGCAATCTATGGTAAGGGTCCTGGTGGCCCCCAGGTGGAGTAGCTTTACACTGAGAAGAAATGGACTTTTAAACAGAAAGAAAGGGGGGCGCTGGGAAAGAAGGCAGGCAGGAGGGCCTATTTTAGGCTGTCCGACTGTGTTCTCTGACATTTAGGTTAAGGCCTGAAGGCCAACGAGGAGGCAGCCAGCAGGACACACCAACCTGGAAGGTTGCGGTCAGGCGTTCTCATGTTACTTCACGGGCAACACGAAACTGCTGGGAACTTCCACTAGGTCACCGCCAGGCCCGTATGCTACAGTGACAGACCACGTGTTTCATTTGCTAGGGTTTATGCCAGACTCACTGGAATGAGATTTGGAGTCACATCAAAATGTCACTCAGTAACTGATGAATGGATAAACAAAATGTGGGGTACCCACACAGTGGAATCTGATTGGGCCACAGAAAGGAATGAAATCCTGGCACATGCTACCACGCGGATGAACCTTGAAAACATTCCTCTGAGTGAAAGAAGCCAGACAACAAAAGGCCACATGTTGTCTGATCACATTTACAGGAAATGTCCACAATAGGCAAATCCACAGAGACAGAAAGATAAGTGCTTGCCAGGGGGTCGGGTACAGAGAAAAATGGGGACTGAGAAGTGACTTTAATAGGCACAGAGTTTCTTTCTGGAGGTGATGGAAATGTCCTGAAATTATGCAGTGGTGATGCTTGCGCACTGTGCCTATACTAAGAACTACTGTAATTGTACACTTTAATATGGAGAGTTCTATGTTAGGTGAGTTTTACCTCAATTAAAAATAATTGTAACTAGGAAATCAACCTGAAAAACAATGCCCTTCAGTGAATTGCTTCCTCTAGTCTCTTAGAAAACATGTCTTTACTCAAACATGCAGTTTCTATCTTGGGCTGCACCTCTTCCTCCTGACAAGCACGATACATGTATTGGGCCAACGCTCAGCGTCCTGTCGGTAAGACACACTGAGGCCACAACAGGAAGTTGCTCCTTCCCATCCCTGGCTTGCCTGGGAGGCCCCAGGATGTTGTGGAAAAGCAATGTTTAAGGCCAGGGTAAAATGAGTCTGAACTCCTCCTCGGTCATTCGTTGGCTGTGTAGCCTGGGACAAACTATATAAGCATTTTGAATAGCGTCCCTGTCTATAGAAAGGGTAAAGAATGCTTATAACAGTATAAGGATTACAGGGAAAACATGCACAGAATAAACCTAAGCAGCAGATCCTTAATAAGTTGTGTTATTAACAGTCTTATTGATACACTCTGTAGTATCTTGGCAGTTAGTACACTGTGTAAATGCTCTTTGGAATCCCCCGTGGCAAAGAAAGAGCTGGTGGGATATACTTTGTAAAAGTTTTTTTTGTTTTTTTTTCAAATCCAATAATCATCTCCTGACATACAAGTTTGGAATCTTAGACTGATCTTGTTTTCCCATTACATGAGTCAGTCTGTTTGCTTCAATTTATGCTTGCAAAGCTATGTTTCTGAAAAGTTGCATGCAAATCAAATTTTTACAATTCTGATAATATTTTCCCATTGTTCTACATCATATGCTCAGGGGTGATTTATCTTCATTTGTGATTCATTTTCAATTGGCAGCAGCTCCTAACACTTTAGTTTTAAGCCTCTCTTCTCCCCAGACTCTGTCAAGTTGTAAAAACATACTTTAAAACACCCTTGACATTTTAAGGAACCCCCACTCACCTATTTTATAAAATCAGACTTTTATTTCGAAGGGGATAGAGCTGAGTTTCTAGTTCAGCAGTAAACACTGAACAGGCTTGCTTATTTTCCACTGAAATCCCCCAAAGACTTTCAGAATCAAGGCAAAATGATGCAAATAAAAGTACAGTGTAAGCAATCTGGCATAGCATGGGGGAGGGGGCCCAGGGGGCCCTTCCGGTCCGTGAGACTATGTGAGCACAGCAGTTCATACATCGTGGGCTCCTCCCCGCCTGTCCACAGTGAGTCCCCGCAAGCACTCCGAGCAAACCCATTTAATGTAGACCCATTCTGCTTTACTTGAGTTGAAATAGGTATGGAATTGGTCTCAGTTTTCTACACAAACAACAAACAAGAAACAGAGAAGAAATGGACTTTAGAGCTGGGGTCCCAGGCTCTTCAGGGTCTCAAGATGTCTGTGTTTGGGAAGCAGAGATAGACGCACTGTGTCTCCCGCTCTGGCCTTAGACACAGTGAGAAACAGCTCTCGCCAGCTCCTTCTACTGCCTCACTTTGACACCAGTCACCAACTGCTGTGGCCTTTCATGATCTCATGGAAGGACACATTCCTCCATTCTCCACATTAAAGTTGTGCTCTGAAAGGGATGTGACCCAGCTGAGGTCCTGACATGGGAGATGGACAAGCAAGCCCGAGTGGTGACAACCGCTCTACCCACGTGGGGCAAAGGATGACTTTACCCTTTTTCTTCTCCCCTTGGACACATGCATCTCATCTGCACACTCAGAGCAGCTGTGACTGCGTCACGTTGCAGGGGGAAGCCTGCCTGAGCACATGGCCCGGTGCACAGCTGCCGTGCAGGCAGCATCAAGGCTGCCCTCGGCTGCGGGAGACCCTTGGCATGAGGTTCCCACCCCGGGGAGCTGACGCCACCACCCGTCAAGTCCTTGTCAGCGGCCTTGTTCCCAACTCTTGGATGTTTAAGCAACACACAAAGGAAACTGATAATAATTACGGATAGCAATGTTGAGCATACAGTAACTATAACCAGACTGAACTTTTATTGATTTCTTACTATGTGCCCTATATTGTGCTAAGCTCTTTTCCTGTATCATCTTACTTAATTCTCTTGGCTCCTCGTGAGGCAGGGACTAATATTATCCTCAGTGAGGACCGGTGGGGAGTAATTTCCAGTGTGTGCGTGTGGGCGTGGGGGAGGGGGTGCGGGGAGGTAATGCGGGCAAAGTCAAAACACCTCTGGGATACATTTTTGACTTTCAGGGTGAACATATTTTTATTGACCACATTATTCAATTATTATTCAAAATATTATTTTGGTGGGGATGACAAAAGTGCTCTTTTTACAGATACCTGCTTTGTGAAGAGAGAAGAGGGAAAAAACGTGCTCTGTTTTAGACAGACACCCAGGTACTGCAGAGAGCAAGCCAAATGGAAGCAGCTTCTAGCGTCTTTTGCCCTGGGGTCAGACCATGGGCTGTTCGCAGGGCTGGGAGGGCTTCTCAAATGCCCTGGGATAGTACAGCTATTGAAGCCGGGTAACTTAAGGCCCAACCTCAGTGACTGGCCTCTACAAATGAGCTCTTTAAAATTCTCAAGTAAACTAGTTGAGAAGAGATTTGCAGCCCTATTAAAGTCTGGTGAAAGGCACCGACTAGATCAGGCCGGGGGCAGAAGGTTTCTGTTGCTCAAATTCTAGTCATTTCCAGACTCCTACTCATGTTTTGGCAACTCTGTGATTAGAGCACAAGGGTTCAGCCTTAAAACTGTAGCCTTGATGGTCTTGAATACTTGGAAACAAAGTGTAAGATATCTAAACGACTCATCAAGTATTTGATGCGCAGCTATGGGCATATTGCGAACCCGACATTGGTGGTGCCCAAAACCGTGCAGAGTGGACTCTGTCTTCATTCAGTGGACACAGAATTCTGGGAGAAAGGACACACAGTGAGAGGCAGCTGGGGAGCACGCACAGTATTTAACCATGCAATGTGCCGGCTGGATTTGAGCAGTAATTGCAGACTTTGTGGAAGACGGGGGAAGGCACAAATGATGGGGAAGGAGGACAAGCTTTTGAGGCAGAGAAAAGAGAGGGCACAAGGAACAAACACCTCATCTGCGAATGGCCCAGCATTTTCCAGAAAATTCGGGCTGACCACGTGGGGCGAATCATGGTCTATATGATGGAAAGTTTGGACTGGAGAGCCAACTAATAGGGACCCAACCCTGGTCCTCCAGCAGAAAAATGTCTTTTAACATTAAATTAGATTGGGATTTATTGGCATCTATTAGCTTACGGGTCTGGTGCTGGGGATTCGAAGAGGAGACACTATATGTCAGACCCTAAGTAGCTCATAGTCCATGAGTATAAGCAGACCTTTTAATAGAGTCAATGAAATGCACCTGCTGTGACACCATAGTAAGGGAAGAAAGAAGAAAAATTCTACCTGAGGTGGGACAGGGGTCGGGGGACTGTAGGCTCAACAGGAAAAGCTTGGAAAAGATGACGCTGGAGTTATACATTACAAAACGAGTGGGCGCTAATTCACCAAGGAAAGGTGATGACCACACCCTGGACAAAACGGCTGTGACTGCTGGAAGATGAGGGATGATTACATGTGGGTAAAACTAAGGTCATGTGATCTGGAGCGGCTGCGCCGAGAAGGGAGATGGCGAGCAGCAATGAATATAAAGAGGAAGGCTGGAGTCACGACAGAGAGACATCCTTGGGATCCTGAGGAGGCAGGACTTCCCCTGCTCAGAATAGGGAAACCGTCACGGGTGAGCAAGAGTGACAGCGATGCACTCCCATCTGTGCCTGGGAAAGCACATATAGCAGCGCAACAAGTCCTGTGCCTGAGCCTGGCATCTTTATGGGATAAACTGGTGGCAGGAGTTTTCTGGAAGGTCATCTAAAAGGCTGTTGAAATAACCCGGATGCACTGATGCGAACCTGGAGCAGGGGAAGGGAGAGGAAGGGCACACCCACGAGGGACTGTGAAGGGGGAAACACGCAACTTAGACTAAATCCAGACAGTGAAGGGGGGACTTCCTGCTGGGGTGAGGGGGGGCTGCGGCTGGAAGTTAAAGCCCACAGAGGAGGGCTTGGGGAGCAAGAGGTCATATCTGCAGAGGCTGGCTTCGGAAGGTAATGGGACATCCCTGAAGAATGGGACAGTGGATGGGCAGGGTGAGAGGCGCTCGTTCTGGAATCTATGGCCGTGGGAGGCAGGTCTCGAGGAGGCCTAGAGAATGAAGACTCCAGGCCCAGGGACTGGGTGCCCTGGCGCCCACCCACAGTAGAGGCCCAGGGAGGAAGAAATGCCGAGGACGAAGGGAATCAGTAGTGAGACAGGCTGGGAACACTAGCAGGAAGACCACCATGGAAGGCAGAACCGGGGTTCACGGAGCAGGGGCGGCAGGGCCAGAGGCAAGGAGGAAGTGGACTGACGAAAAGGGCACTGGATTTGACAAGAAAGGGGCCTTCTTTCTGGATCTCTGTAAAGGAAGAGTGTGAGCAGGCGGGGGTGGTTTGAGAGGGGGCGGGTGGGGGAGACGGGGCAGCAGGGCTCCCGGTTACCTAGACTTCCACTACAAGATGAAGGAGAAAAGCTGACTGGGGTGGACGGATGCATGAACAGATGGATGGATGGATGGATGGATGGATGGATGGATATAAATGGGGTTCTTCTTTAACGATGCAGGTATCAGCATATTTAGGAAAGAAGGAATAAATGGAGAAGGGCCTAAGATAGATGGCAAAGACAAAGAAAATAAATAGGGACGCAAAATCCTTGAGTTCTGGAGGAGAAAGACAGAGATAGCTAGGACCTAGGATACAGGCAAAACATCTCTAGGGGCAAAACGGTGACCATCTTTCTCAGACACCAGGAGGATGACAAGACATCTATAGGGATCCTGATGTATTGGTGTAAAGTTGAGTGGTTGTTTATCTCTCCACTGTATTTTGAGGCTGTCATAAAACAACCCAGATTTAATAGCTTCGTCCTCCAGAAAATGCCCACAGACAACCCAAGACAAATTCTGCTAACATAGAGCCCATCCACACAGGTACATATTTTTTTTTTTTGGACAGTAAAGAAGTGTCACTTGATATTTAAATGAAAATGGTATTCAAAATTGTAAAAAATCATTTCTCTTTGGAAAATAACTCCAATTATCCTGTAAAAGATATAAAAGCAGTTCCAAAGAAAACCCTTTCCATGTAGAACCTCAGACTGTCAACTTCCAACCCATGTTGCTGTGCAGTCACCCTGCCAGAAATGTAAGGCGATTCCAGTGTTTGCTTCATGTAAGCAGATCGCCTTTGGAGGCGTCTTAAGATACCACTGAATAGAATGCTTGTGTGTAATATGAACGCTTCTTGCCATTTTTCCTGGACAAACTATCTTCAATTCCACTCAAGTACCATGTCAGCATCAGTAATGAGAAAACGCGCACAGCAGTCAAGCCGTGGACCAAAGCTCAGTCCCATTCCATGGCAGCAGCAGGAACTTGGACGCCCTCTGCTCTGTCGATACCGCTAGATATTAAAGAGAGAGGCTGCCATCAGTGATACATGGGCAACCCCAGCGTCCCGTCGGTTCTGAGAAACGTGTGTGCTTTCTGGCCCCGAGTAAAAAGGAACTGATGACATTCTCCAGGCAAAGAAGGAAGTGAATTATTCAGGGCAAGGCTGGATGCCAACCTGGAGAATAAGTCATCAACCAGGAATTCTTCGCTGTTATCTCATTTCGGGTACTAGTAAAAACGTCAACCATGAATCATGAACATGTGACTAAAAATACCTCTCGAATCAGCGTGGTGGTGACAACCGGATAATACAGTCAGCACACAGTGGCCATAACCTCAGCTCCTTCTCTATCTAGCCATTCACTAAAATTCCAAGAAATAACAACGAGGGCTGCTTCCTGAGCCCCAACAGTGACCGATGACACAGTGACAGGCTCTGTGAGCTTTGCAATTCCTTCAAACCAAAGACCTGAGCACCGGAAGGGCCTCCGTGGACCCTGGAGGCAGCAGCCCCGGGGAGGACTGCAGGAGAGGGCAACAGACAGGGCTCAGGCCCCAGGCCCCGTGCCCTGCTGGTTGGAGAGCTCATCACTGAAGTCTCTCTGGGGACGTCTCACTCCCCTGGGCTTCTGAGCCTCCTCTGCAAAATGAGGTCAGCAATCAGCTCCTACACGTCACTGAGTGATGAAAAGAATCAAAGACTATAAGCCACGTATTCTTTTTAGAATAAGTCCTTCTCTGCATGCCATGTTCTCCCGGGAACTGGGACTCAGATGTGAACAAAACTGGCCAAGTTCTCACCTTGAGGGCACTCGCACAGACCCTGGCACATCATAAATGATCACTTCTGTCCTTTCTGCTTCCTCTCTCAGCTGGGACACACACGTGCCGGCTTGTCATCGCTGGGCCTCACTGCCTCAACTTCTGCTCTGTAGCGGTGCAGTCGTGAGCCCTCCTTGGGATCCCCACTCATGCTCTGCACCTTGTGCTCGCTGGCCCCTTGCTGTCCTTGGGGTCCACTCACAACACATCCCTGTCTTCTGACGGGCTCATCCACATGTAAAGACATGTCAGTATTTTTGACAATTATTGAGTGTGTTTCACAAGTTAAGAATAGTTCTAAGTGCCTCTCAGGTATTTCCCTGTCTCATTCCAAGAACCTGCATCCATTGAGTACAAATACTCCCAAGTTTCCAGTTTGTGGAAACTGAGGCACAGAGTGATTAAGCCATCTGCTCAGACCCCTCAGCTTTTTTCTCCTAAGTTTTGTCTCCTCTGGGCAAAAATGCTCCTATCCTCTCTTTCCAGGTAGCTTTGGAAGATATTTTTTATTCTGTCATTAATCTTCACTCCTAAAATCTAGCCCTGCCTGATGGTGATAGAGTCAAATGCAAACACTCTACTCCTCACTGTCACAAAGAGGCGGACTTTCTGGTGGTGGTGAGCAGTGTGTTTAGGTCTGCAAGGAGAAACAGGGCTTACAAATCTGCAGAAGGGCCTTTCTCCAAAAGACGAGGACAAGACTAGGATGCAGCCCTTGTCTGCAACATAAATAAATTGCAGGAGCTCTGAATGTTTACATGGCTGAATTAGCCTTTTTCCTCTGTGATTCGTGTGGCACTTTTTAACATACCCAGAACACACAGTCCCACAACCTTGACTGGTCCTCACTGGAGCTCACATCATGGTCCTCTATCAAACTGAATTTCTTAAAAGGTAGGCCCTGGGTCTTGCTGTCTGCTCTGCTTAGCACAGGGCTTTGGGCACAACAGACGCCAATAAGCATGGGCTAGAACTCAAGAGGGAAAGAATGGATGGGCAGAAATCTGGGGCCTGGCCAGATCCTACCTCCCCCGGGGCAGGAAGCAGGGAGCCAAGCACACTGACCTCAGGGCTCTTCAAAGCCCTGGGAGGAGGTTTCTTCTCCCAGCACAATCCCAGAATGTATAAACAGGGATTTAAGGACTCAAACCTAACAAACATCCCTTATGAGCTGACACTCGCTGTAAGTAAAGGGGCCCACCTTCACTTAAATAAACTAACATTTAGGAGATAAGACTTGAGAACAAACAGCTCTCTCTAAGATAAACCACTGGGGAAAACGGAGGCTGACATTTTGTTCACATGTTTCTTGGAGAGTGTGTATGTGTACACGTGTGTGTAGTGAGTTCATCAAATGTCCAATAATAAGGATTTTTAGAAAGGGCATAGTCTGACCTGGCCTTGTTCTGTTATTGTATCTTATGTTTTTCTCAAAGGTTGAAAAACAACTTTTAATCTATCAAGCCTCTCACACTGAAACCGCATTTCCATGATTTCTGTGGGGAGGATTGGAGAACTAAAACAACGGAGACAAAAAGACCTCTTGGGATTTTGAAGTCAGCATTAGCTTTCTTTTTTCTCCCACCACTCCTTTTTTTTAACTAACTGAAAATTTTATTGAGATCATTGTAGAATTGTAGGTAGTTGTCAAGAAATTGTCTGCATTTTGCCCAGGTTCCCCCTGGGCAACATTTTGCAAAACTCTAGTATAAGAACATCACAACCAAGATGCTGACCTTGACACAACCCACTGACCTTCCTCACATTTCCCTTTTTAATTGTACTCATTTGTGTGTGTGCATCATTATCTTTTTGTTTGGAATAGCTTATATTATTGATCTGCCATCAATGATTTCAATTTATAAATGTGAACGTACAACGGCTGATTTTTCAGCTCTCACAGTGTGGCAGGCATGGTGCCAAGAATCTGACCCCTGTGACGTTCCTGCCTCCCACTCCTGGCCAAACAGAGTGCCAGTGCCTTGTTCACATGCAGCCAAGAGGTGCAGATGTGACTGAATGGGCCTATCAGATGCTCTCTGGACTATGACCCTGACAGGCCTGTCCACTGGTTGTTCCAACAAGACCCAGGTGGCCCTGGTGCCTGTCCCGAGTCCTGTTTTTTTGCCCTGTCCTGTAGTTCTGCCAGCTGCTCTGCGTCCTTGCTACAGATCTCCTGTCTGAAGTCAGCGGAGTGTCTCTGTCCTTGCGATCAAAACTGTCAAATGAAGGGGTGGATTGACTGGGTGCTGTGACCACGATTCTCTCTTTAGATAAGGATGCAAGGTTAGGAGCTTGCCTTGGGCCACGCGGCGGGAAGTGGCAGAGCAGCTTGTGGGCAGAGCTGACCCTTTTGCCACTGGACTTGCTGCGTCCTGTGGCTTGGAGGACCGGATGGAGATGCATTTGTCGTTCCACGGTCCCTCCTTTGGGACAGTCTGGCTGATAAGCTCAGCCATGCACTGATATGTGCTCTCAAGCCTCGAAATGGACACTCTGTTATGGCTACTCATGAGGAAGCAAGGCAGGACATGCCTGCTTGGGACTGTGACCCGTCTTTCTGATGCCATTATGTGCTTACTGTGCCAAAGTACACTTAGCACTCATTGATTAAAAGTATCCTTTCAAACCAGCCCTTCTGAACCTCTCTCCCCAGGGTCTAAGCACAGGAAATGTTATTTTACTACTCTTGACATTTACTGCAAAAATTTGTTAAAAATAGAGAGAGAGATGCATACATTGTACTTTTTGAGTCACACCATGCATTTCTTCAGCATTAGCCTGTGCTTGTACAACTGGTCTTCATCAAAGGGTTCCCATCTGCTGGCCAATGTGTCATCCGCCCGAGAGGCTCACGGTAAGGACTCCTTCCTTTCAGCTTGATTTATGCTGGCTTCTCATCTCCTTGTTCCCCGGGGGGAGCTGCTCTACGAGCAAAGTCAGCCCGTGTAGGAACAACCAACAGCCAGTGACTCTGTGTTTAGGAAACAAGCTCATGTGCTGTCCACTGGAAGATTAGGAGACATCTGCTTGCTGTTGTGTGGTGGACTGGATGAGATGGGGCAGCCCCTGCACCCAAGAGACACCTCTGGGACCTTTGAGAGCCTTTGGGTTCGCTTTCCATTAGAACGTCTTTGGGAAGAGATGGTGGGGGGGGTCTCCTCTTCCCACACCACCCAAGGCATCCTTGTGGAGGGGCTCCTGGGCCCAGGGCTCCGTGTGGGGGTTGGGGAAGCCA
Source organism: Manis javanica (assembly GCF_040802235.1). Lineage (NCBI taxonomy): Eukaryota > Metazoa > Chordata > Mammalia > Pholidota > Manidae > Manis > Manis javanica. The sequence continues at coordinate 5,749,019 of NC_133162.1, read as the reverse complement.
TGGCCCGGCTATGATCCTGCTGGCTGAGCATGTGCAGCTGTGGCGAAAGAAGCCTCCCACACAAGTGAGGTGCCCCCTACGCCTTCCCCCTGTGTGCCCACCGGCCGCCCGTCTTGCCCCTGGAGCTGAGCCATTGCATGGCACGGCAGGTACTGGGGCCAGAGGCCCAGCTGGGTAAGTTGCAGCCCTGCTCAGCAGGCCCTGTGTTCTGCTGGGGGAAACCATTCAGTTGGTTCTCCAAGGCTCCCTGGGTCCCTCTGCTGCCCCCTTCTGTACAGCACCCCATCTTCCCCGCCCTGTCCCTTCCCTTGGGGGACTCGGGAGGCATGCCGAGGCGTCAGCCAGCAGAACGCACCAACAGCCGGGCCCCGTGGGCTGCCTGCCTGGGTCTGGGCCCCAGCTCTCTCGCCTATCAGCTGACCTGGCGTGAGTCAGAGAGCGCTGTGCCTCCGTTTCCACCTCTGCACAACAGAGGCAGTAACAGCATGCACCGCATGGGGTGACACAAGGAATAAATAAGACAGTGTAGATAAAAACGTTTAGCACAGAGTATGTGTTCCACCCACGTTAGAGGTTTCCACCCTCACCACGCTCCAGGGCTAAGCTGTAGTCCAGAAGCCACTTGAGCTGTAACAGAGCCACTCCTCAGAGGGCTGCCTCGCTCCCTCTCTGGATGGACCCTCATCCCTCCTGCAGGGGACCCTGTCTTGCTTACCTTGCCCACAGGAACCCCTCACAGTCCCATTATCCAGCAGTGATCTCAGATCAGCCTGCATCTCCTGGGCACCCCGAGACTGCTGGTGTTCCTTACCCGGGACTCCAGCAGGGGACTCATGGGCCTGCCATCTCCCTGGGGAATGGGCCACTGGCCACCCTGCATTCAGCCCCAGTTCCCCCAGGTGCCAGCCCCTCAATTATACACCCTCCCTCCAACCCAGTCCCTTCAGGATGGGGGACTGTGAGGGTCCGATAGGCCCCTTCAAACACGGACAGGTATGAGGGCTGTGCTGGGAAATTTTAAGAAAATGGCAAAGGTTTCCAGGAAAGCTGTTTTTGAAATCCCAGCATAAAACAAAGTCATCTATGGCACCACACTTTTCTGGAGGCATGACCAGGCCCAGCTTCCCTCGCGTGCCGAGAGCCCTTGTGACCCCAGGCTCCCTGTGACCCTGTGATCCCTGCAGAGCACCAGGCTCCAGACGGCCATCTCCAGGAGCGACGGAGTGACGCAAGCTGGTGGCCGGCCTGAAGCTAGTCTGAGAGATGTCTGCGCAAAGGTGGCGGATGTCTGGGGGGCACACAGGCCTGGGAACCATGGCACTGCCTCCGCCACCTCTACCAGGGGGCTGGCTGATCCAGGTAGTGTGGACAGTCCAAGGGCCTTGGGCCAGAAGCCACGCAGGGGACGGCTGTGCACAGACAGGCCTATCGGGCACTTAGCACCCTGCCCAAGAGCAGCGGCCTTCGCCGTCAGTCCTCCCTGCAGACCGCCCACCTCCCCCAGCCTGGGCTCCCCCCGCGGCTCTCAGCCCTGCCTGCTGCTGCTCATCTCACCTGGGACCCTTAAGAAAACACTGATGTCCAGACAGAAGGCAAATGAATCAGCCCCCCACCTAGGGACTCTTTTTTTTTTAAGTTCTTCAGGTGACTCTAATGTGCAAGCAGGTGGGAAACCATTGGCCTAACCTGTAACAATCCTGTTTTCTGAATGTGTGGAGGGATAAACACCAAACGCAGAGACCCACGACCCTCCTACAGTGGAGTAGCAATTCCAGTGTATCAGGAAATAACAACTCTGGGTTTATTTTCTGGAGCCTTCGGTTTAACCTCCAGCCCCACCACTGTGTGAACTTGGGCACGTGCCTGAGCCTTGCTGTTCTTCCTGTCTGTAAAACAGTGACATGGACAAGAGGACCCTATGGTCCCTGCATACACCGTGAGCTGCAGCACCTGACCTCTGCACCCCCACCGTGTGTGAGGGTCTGTCCTGGGTGCTGGGGATTCAGCCAGAGACCAGACCAGCACCCACCCCGCGAGGGCTCACATCCCAGGAGACCTTCTCATTTCCATCTACTTCCACTTTGGGAAGTTCACAAATCTAGAAGTCTACCTCACTTATCTGGACAACATCCCAGTTCAGAGAAGCAAAACTTACATCAAATAAAAGAAGAGTTAACGGGAAGAAAGTTTCCCGAGTCATAGGCAGGCTTGAAAGTGATGGAAATGAGGGTGTCACAGGGGATGGGGAGAAAGGGCTTATCCAGAAATCTCTTTCCCACTAATGTCAACACTGAGAAGGCCAGTTCTAAAGAAGCATTTCAGCATATTTATTCCTAACACGTATTTTTCCTGGAGCTTCTGAGTGGGAATAACAGTAATAATGATGATAAAGGGGCCTCAGTGGCTTTGCACACCCCATGGCTTGCAGAGTGCTCACTCATTCACCACCAGCAGCCTCCCACCCAGTGCTGCCCAGTGCACCCCAGTCGGTATCTATGCCCCACCTTGGGCCTCAGCTCCCATTAGCCACCCCGTCCCCCATGAACATTCACCCTGTCTGCATATGCGCCGCCAGGCTGGATTCTACCCTCGACAGGAACCATCTTACCTAAACGTACCTGCAAAACACAGCAGCCTCCACAGACAGACCGGAGGGCCAATGTAAGACAATGACGCCCGGAACCAGAAAGCCAGTTATGCCCACAGGTCCGTTCACACAAACCCTTGGATAAGCAAGGCTGGGCCACTGCAACATCTGCGGCTCTGGGGTCAGAATGTGTCCTTTGGAATGAAATGGCCTCTTCACTGCTTTAGACAAGGCAGAAGCTGCGCTGATTTTAGCAAAGTAACTCTTTCTGACCCAAATAAAGCTCAGAACCAAGAGCTTCTCTATGCTCACGAGAATCTATTATTTTCACCAACTTTCCTCAGGTGCACAAGTGGTAATATACTTCTATACTGTATTTAAAAAAAGATAAAACCGTTTTATTGACTCTTTAAAAACACCTCTATGCACAATAATAAAAGAAAAATGGGGAAATATAACCTGTCATGCAATCACGTTAAGAATTACATCGCATATAAAGTACTACAACTGGCTCACAAAATAACTTTTATTCATCAACCATGGAGATGGGTAGGGAAATATAATGGTCCTCATTTTATAGAGGTAAGAACAAAGATAAAAGTATATAAATGCGTAGGTTGGAATGAAAAAGAAATCTGCCCTTCCAAGGATCCAGGAAAGACTGCAGTGAGCAAATGATGCTGGGCATTTATAAGTAGGTGATATTTTAACCCAAGATCGTAGATTTCTGGTCAAAGGGAGGTGTCCTTATGAGCATGTGCCTGGGCAGTTAGGAAGGTGGGTCCTGCCGTATTAGCCAACGGCAATCCCAGAGAGGAGACAGCCTCTCAATTTCCACAATGAGGAGAACCCAAAAGGCTCTTTCACCATCATGTATCTGTAAATCTGTAGTTACATTCAATTCATACAGTTGCACACACACATCACGGGAGCATCTGTCTGCTTATCGTACTTAATTTTATAATTCAGTTACATATTTAAAATGTGTTGAATTAATTTATTCGTGTTCCCTTTCGCATTCTCCCATCTCACAAAACACTTTTACTTGAAATCTCTGTCATCGTTGGAGTCTGCCATCTAACAGTCTTCCGGTGCACCACAACTGTTTGTGATCCTGGAATTTCTTTCTGATTATTTCTTAAACTCCTCCCCCTGCTCAGCCTCCACGGCATCCCCGCTCAATGTGTCCCTGCAGCTCTCACGTGGACCTTGGTCATGTCCCCATGGGCCTCTGATGCCCACTATTGATATCCTCCATTCTCTGCACAACAGTTGGGGTACCACTTTTGAAACACAAATTTCATTCTGCCACTACCCTGCTCACAGCCTTCCGTGGCTTCCCCTCGTGTGCAGGAGAGAGCCCGGAACCTGTCACGGGCATGGCGGGGTCTGGTCTTTATCAGCCCTCTCGCCGGCTGCCAGGTCAGTCTCCAGGAGGCCGCCGGGCCCCCCGCCAGCGCTTCCCCACCCAAGCTCCTGCCCGCCCGGGCCTGCACGCTGCTGTGCGCCCAGCCTGAAACTCCTCCCGTCTCTTCATCTAGTCACTCCTACAGCTGATCAGGCGTCCAGCCCGCAGGCCTTTCCTGGCCCAGAGCAAGACGCCTCTCCCCTCTTGTTCATGCTCCCAGGGGCACACCCCATGTTTGTAACAGCGCAATTCATTATCTGCGGCCTTACCTCTTTGACAGCTCACTGCACGGCCAGCCTTGCAGCTGTCTAGGAGCAAGACTGCCTTCCCCACTGTTCCCCACTGTGCCCCATGTTCACGCAATGCTTGCTACAGGGAAGGAGGTCAAAAATCTTGGTTGAATTAATAACAGCACTGGTAACATTTAGGGACACTTAAGTATGCCTTAGGCTCTACACTAAGCCCTTCCGTGGCTTATTAATTCTCAAAACTAATCAGATAATCTTGGTGATTCCCATTTCACAGACATCAAACTGAGGCTTAGAGGGGTCACTTCCTAAACTCACATAGCACAGCCCAGGTTTCGTCAAGATTACGGATCCCAGCTCAGTGCTTCCAATTTGTCTAGTAAAATAAACAACCTTCTTGGATAGCCAAGCAAATGTGACACAAAGGAAAATACTTTTTAAAAAAGTTTGAAGAGGTTCTGAGAGGACAAACCCAACTCTGTTAAGCTGAACAGCCGACAAAATAAGCTATAGCCACGTGGCTCCAAAAGCCCTCCTCTTAAGAGATGCTTAAATTTTGTTTGCTGAAAGAGGTATCACATGCTTTCCTTAATAAGAGAAACGGCAAGTCACTTTGTTTTTTTGTTGCTGTTGATTTAAAAGTTCTTAGGCACATGATCTGATCTGAGACAAATATTTTTCTATGGAAAAATGCAATTCTAGTATTTGGTTGTTAGAAGTAAGTCTGACGTCTTGATTTCCTTTTTTCTCCATTGATGACCCTGAGCGCCCCTTCCCCAACCTCTGAGGGAATAAAGTACCCTCCGAGAATTAAACCAGTACAGTTGACCAAGCTGGCTGTTATCTCCTTCTAGAAAAAGTCTCAAAGCCCTCGTAGAAGGGTTTGGTGGGCCAAATACCTAATGCTGAAATTTGTATAGAAAGAAAGTTGAGGGAGAGAGAGCCAGCCTGTTAGTGGTGGAAGGGCGGTGGTCATGCCGCACTGAAGAGTCTGTCCATGAACCTACAAATGGAGGAAAGAGGCCTTTACTCTGCAGGGCAAGCTCGGAACATCAATGAAAAACAGAGGCATCTGGTGTCCCCGAAAGAAGTCCTCAAACCGCCTCGGAGCTGCCTCCCAGGGTTGACACTGGAGGGTATGACTGGAGGCCTCAGAGGCTTGGCAGCCGTGCAGGGCTGGCAGGAGTCCAGGGGTCTCACCACTGTGGCCGGAGGAGGAACTTGTGAATAGAAAGGATGTCAGAGCCCAGAAGCGGACGCCCAGTGAAACAGACCAGGAATAATGGAGGGTTCATCCAATACAGCCACAGAGAGAAAGGCACTGAGAGCGGCAGCCGTGTGGTCCCTGGACCAGGGGCCTGTGTGGTGCAAGAAGGGCTCGTGGAGCCCCGCCGTGCCCTGAATTAAGTGCAGCTAATTTACTGACCATTATTATAGGCTAGGCAGTGAGCAAAATGCTCTGCTAGAACCTCATAATTTAATCCACCCCAACTCTAGGACGTATTATTTCCATTTATGGGTGAGGAAACTGAGGCTTAGAGAGTTAAGGATTTGACCAGCATCCCACAAAAAGCAAGCAGTGTAGAGCCTTCTGAGCCACGGCTTGTAGCCTAGACACCACCCCACTGCCCCCACAGTCCTCTGGACAGGTCACCTGTGCCCTTCATTCTGGTCCTGATCAGGGACAGGGTGGTGGCCTCGGAGAACAAATTCCAGTTTAGACATCTGCCACCTCTGAGTTTGGTCATTATGACTCAGATCTCTTGAGTTCTGGTCAAGAATAATTTCTGATGTGCAAAACCAGGATGACCTCCCCAAGGTGACAACCCTGCCCTCCAGGTCAGCCACCACCCCAGGTGGCCAGTTTTGAACCTGGGCCCCACCATCTCCAATGGCATCAGGGGTTCTGTCACACAGTTGCCCCTCCACTGTCCATGTCTGTCCTGGGAAAGGACAGATCACTGAGAGCCAGGGCTCCACGCTGCCTGCTGCATCGTCTGTACTCACAGGCAAACCTGTGTGAAGATTTGCTTTTGAAAAGTTGATCTCTGTTCCTGCTTGGGATTCTCATAAATCGAAAATGGTCAGTGTTCACAGCAGAGTCCAAAGGGAGAGCTGTCAGGTCAGCCCCAAACACTTAAAATTCTATATGGGAACCAAGAAAATGTCATCTGAACACAGGAGATTGGAGGAACTAAGGGGCCTCTTTTCATCTGGTTCTCATTTAGAGAAATTAGACTACTGGGGAAAGAGGTAAAAACAAAAATTGGAAGCAAAAAAATCTTTAAAGGCAAGCAGATCCCCCATACATTCTGATGTGTATAGAGGCTGATACTTCCAAAGTTACCCTTTCCTTAGGGCCAGCTGACAACCTGGCAGGCTGCAAGGAAGGTAACATGGAAAGGGGACGTGTGATTAAAGCCACAGTACCAAGAATTGTCCTTCAAAACCAAGGACCATCAATCTTAAGACAGATCAGGTTTGCTGAGACACTGACTCTATAATGCCACCCTAAAGGCATCATGACACAGAGGAAAGACACAATTGTGTGGCATGTAATATATACTTAGTTACATGTTTATGTAGCTGTATACACCCATATATACACACGTACTGGCAAGTTTAAAGCAATTAAGATTATGCTTACAAAAAGGCAAAAATAACTCAGTTCTTTGGAGAAAAAGGAAGGGGAAATTGGGAGAGGAAGAGCATTATATTACTTATCTCATTTCTCCATTACATTAATCAGAAATTTTAATCTATCAATAACCTTTAGTGAGTATTGTTTACAATCAATTGAGACCAGCCTCGCCGTTGCTGTTCTATAAAATGCAGGTCAATCTAAGCATTGCAAAGAACCGGGACCCTGCAGTACTCATCTTGGTATCCCAACCCCCAACACAATGTCTGAAACACAGCTTGTAGAATGGCTCAATGAACAAACAAAAACAGAAGGTATGATATAGAAAGTATCAATTTAATATCAGAATGTGAAAAATAAAAATGATAAAATACATCTCAGATTAAAAATCCTTTTGTCCATTAATAAAAAAGGATTGATATTTTTTACTCAATATATAAATGTTGGAAGGAATTGAGATTCAAATCTTATCTGCTAAGGAGCCCTCATTTCTGTGTCTAAATCAAAACCTATAGATTATTAGGTCATATGTCAAGTTTGCACCACTGTAGAATTTTTTGCTAATCACTGAAAGCATAGCCTGAACGAATAGATTTTTCTAAACATAGCACATAGTTCCTGGTTAAACCTAATGCAATTAGACCCACCGTGCTCTGTAATGACCAATATTCATACAATGTATTATATGATACATTAGGATATGTATCTATGTATGCTCATGTCCTTATAGAAATTTAATTACAAATACATTCTGAGAAATCCCACTTTATGTAATATTTGTATTTGCTTTTACTATTTCCCTTTATAGGAATCCCATGTTAATGCTTATAGAAAAAAGATGTCAAAAAGCAAAATATTTAGCCAATTCCTGTCTTTGGCAACAAAAAGTGATCAGTTTCCTTAGACTCATTCCAGTGACAGTGACCTTGGCAAGTCAATCAGGATTTCTATTGAGGAGGTCAGAGGGGAGGGAGAAAGCAAATGGGTTCAAGAGGGTTAGTACGACCATTCGTTGTCGACAAAAATATTGTATTAGGTTTTGACATAAAAAAGTGGTATTTTTGTGACCTATAGCGTATATATAAAAGAATGAAAGGCAAACACACACATACCCATCGCTTGCTTTGAGAAACAGACCATAAGTATCATGGAGGCACCTCATGCCTTTCTCCTGATCTCTGTATTTGCTTTCAAAATTATCTTTAGAGACTTCGGGAGGTTAAGTTGTGGTCACGTGTCAGTGTGTCGGGAAGGCTCTGCAACTTCTACCAAATGCCACGGACGCCTGAGGCTGAGGGATGTCTTCCTCCCTTGGCCTCCATCCCACGGAGGGGATTTCATGCTGGTTTCATCGTGCTGACCATGAGCTTCCCCTGAGCATGCACACCTCCCTCAGACATGTAATCTCATATGTTTAAATCCCTTAGTGGAACAGACTGCTCTGGGCTGGAAGAGGTGCCCCAAAATTCTTAGGGCTCCAGGGAACAGAGCGCAGAGCCACAGGGAAGAAGCTACTTACTGAGGGTTTCCTGGTTCACTGAAATACAACTAAATAAACAATTCCTGTGAGAGCAAATGCTTCTTAATTGGTCTGCATGCTTAACTACAATCTGCTGTACATGATTCCTCATGTAGAATCACAAGTACAATTGCTCCCAGTGTGATCAGTTCAGGAATTCCTCTGGGTGAAGGAAGTACATATCCTAATACAGGAAATTACTGGCCGTAGATCTGAGAGGGAAATGTGCCCCTTGAGAACCATCCAGTCAGGTCCCAAGCTGATACGGCATTATTATCTTTAGATTACAGATGAGAAAGGTCAGGTACAGAGAGGTTAATTAATTTGCCTCATGTCACAAATCCTACAAATACCAGAGATTCCATGTTTCATTTTTTATTCAATGCTTATTCCATGTTAAATCTTCTTTGCTCTTGGGGGGAAAAAAATAGAGCAAAGACAGGCATGCATCATACTTCCCCAAATGGTCATCTGCTTACTGTCAATATGGACTAGAATCGCTGCTCTGCAAACAAAGCAAAATGCAGAAGCCTCGGTCTGGTGTGTGTTTGTGGGCGTGGGGAGGGGAGGGGAGCCTGACATCTGAAGGGAGTCAATTGATTTACGTGTCTTTTTAGCAACCCTGAATCTTTTCTGGGCTATGATAGGGCATAATAAGCCAATTAATTAACCAATTAATAATATATTATTGTCTACATTGATGATTATATTTGGATTCCTACACACAAAAATTACTTTGGCAAGTTTTGAATAAATAATTTTCTAAGCAAAAAGAGATTTGTGTAACATCTACACAGGTAATTTACGGTCCCATGTAAAATTATAGGCTTTTGGATGAAAATGTATTTATAGAATATAAGAATCCAGTCATAAGCATCAGCCTATCTGAACAATAAATTTGATCCAAAATACAAATGTATTTTAAACATATTAATCAAATTGTAGGGATAGTACTTTTAGTAAAATTTTAATGTCATTATATATATTTTTTCATTTAACCAACCTCCTAACATTCTACATATTTTGTCTATATGAATGTATGATACCACCAGAACCTCATGGAAAATATTAACTAATAATTCTTTACTATGTGAAAACTACCCATAAGAACCATACCGCACAATTCTGAGGGAACTTCTGTGGCACTGACATGTGTCAAACGGGTGCAGCTCAGCTGCTAACACAGCATGGAGGGACTCTCCGTGGGAGCCTGTCAAATTTTCAAAAAAAACTGAGAAACTGACCCACAAAATCCTCCAGCCCACTTGAGACTGAGAAGGTGGCTTTAGAATGAATGGCTGTGAGAATAACTCCAGGCCTAAATAAACTGACTTCCGAAATAATGCCCCCACTGTGGGGGTTGGTCTTCTACCATGTTCTATCTGCCCACATTTTTTATAAGGATGAAAATCGTCCTCTTGTCCTCCACTTACACTGAACCCTCTTCCTGCCTCAGTGAAACCCACCAGCCTGCTGAGGGGAAAGAAGTGACTACTTCATAACATGTTGGGCGAAGTGCCCTGTATTTTTCTCAGATTTGCCTGAACAAGTGTAGGTAGCTGCTACATTTTTTCAGGCCATGGGCCTTTGAGGATTTTATTGCCATTTTTCTTCAGTCTGAATAAATCTGCTGGCCAGTGAAACAATGGTTTGATTTACCATTGTTGTTGACATGGCAACAGCTCTTGAAGGAACAGGCAGTGCCCAGGCTGCAATTCAGGCTCCCGGTTGTCATGCCTTCGGGCTCCTGAGCACCTGCTTCCATGCAGGATGCAAGGATGCATCTGCTCCTAGGAGGACAACAAAGTCAGGGTCTCTAGGGTCAGGCTTGTGTCCTGCATGCTGGCAGCGGCTCAAGGACAGGCTCTGGGCACACAGCTGCACCCCTACTGAGCCTGTCATCAATGTGGGTGCTCAACAGGGGCTCATGGAGTGAACCCCTAAGTGTGAAGCCCTAAATTTGAGGAATATAGTAGCTACCAATAGGCAAAGGGACAATTTATCCTGCCTTTTACCTCGAACTTCAGGGTAACCAATCATTGATGGGGTGAAGTTTCTCTCTGTAGAAGAATTCCAGCTAACAAATGGAGAAGGAGCAATAAAATTAGAAAATCACCACTTTGCAAGACCCAAAGAAAGAACTGATCTGGACATTCATTGTTAATGGCCACTGACCTTGGCCAGTAGAAGCTCACAGGGAGCTTTATAACAGAAGCATCAGGACGGCCCCTGAACCTAGCAACCTAGCAACCAATCCAACATTGCAAAAATGAGACAAGAAGACGTCACAGAACTCCTAACACAATGCAAGAGAAAGATCCATCACCGCCCGCGAAGCAGTCCTGCTGAAAGAACCAGAAGCTGAACCTTCTCAAGGCTGGAGATCTAACCACTGGTTAACACAAAATGTGGGGGCCAGAGAAACAGGCTAGGTGACCCCATGGGAACAAAATCAGCAATCCTGGCATATGGGAAATTCTAGTGGGCAAGTAAACTGGTGTTTTTCACAAGGACCGCAAGATTTCAACCACAAGAATCAAAAAGAGGGACCAGGAACATATATACTAAAGAAGACTCAGATGTGGCAACCAAATGCCATGTGGGAAGTGTGGTTATAGCTTATTCAACGAATCCAGCTGCCAACAAATGTTTCAGGCTCTCTGGATAGTTAGCTTGACTGTCTCATGGGATCAGGGAAGAGTCCTTATGTCACCCAAACAGAGTTGTCATTGGCCTTCCTGCTGAGGATGTGACACCCAGAACAATGCAAAAGATGTCCATCAGAGACCACCTGCAGATGGCCAGGGCAACCACTGCTGTCCACCTGGGCACGGGGTTCTGGAGAGAAACTGCAGACACAGCAGACATCCATGTCCGACACCCTTTCCAAAGCCTTCTAGCTTTAAGCAAGTCCACTCGAGGACGCCACGCTCTCAAACTGGAACCCAAAGGGGCGTGGGTCTGGAAAGGTTGATCTTCACCAGTTTAGGTAATTTAAAGTGAAGTCAGGTTGGGGAACAAAAAACTCTAAAAATGGTGCTCCAACCTTTTCCAATGTCTGTCTAGCTTCAAAGACTGAAATGAAGAGGGAAGCTCAAGGGGATTCAGTTCTTATCCAGGAAACAAAATCTGGCCCAATTAGAAACTTCTGAAATGTTAAGGCTGAGAGATTTTGACTTAAATTGGAAGCAGTTTGGTTGAGTTAGAAGACTGAAGTCCATGGAGCTTGTATCTGATCCACAGGCCTATGGTCAGGCTTAGAGAATCTTCTAGTATACTTTTCCCCCTTCATCAAAGGGCAGAGGTGACCCTTCAGGGACTGCCCGATTCCCCAAAGCAGAGGAGGCACTTGCACTGCGGGGGTCAGCCTGAAGAGAAGTGGTCACTCCCTTAGTAAAGGATGTCCCCACGGGCCACCTGTCAGCTAACACAAAAACCTCAGGCCAGAAGGATCTGGCAGGCTGGGGTTTCCCTGCAGTCCCAGCACGGTCCAAAAGACCTCCTGCCACGATGTAAATGTCCATATAGCCATATTAACTACTGAGTACTTGAACTGTGGCTAGTGTGACCAAGGACCTAGAGTTTTAATTTTATTTAAATTAATTTAAATGTCAATTGCTTCATGTGGCCTGTGGCTCTCCAATCAAAATATGAACAGAACTCCTGTGGCACATTTCGAAAATACAGATCTCCAGACCCTGTAGGTGGGGATTCTGGTCAATAGAGAGAAGTGGGGCTGGGCATCTGCCTTTGAAACAAGCTCCCCAGGTGCTAATGATGCTGGTGGCCCTGAAATAGTGCCCCAGCCTTCAAGAGTCTCTGTGCTCCTGGTAGAGGAGCCCAGCCGCCTCAGGGCAGCAGACAATAGGAAGGACATGCAATGGGCTCGGGAGCGAGCTGGGGTGCCACAGGCTTGCCTCACAAGGCTCTCATGTAGATATTACGTGAAGCAGGGACATTGCCTTGGGTTGGGACAGCTATTCAGACACTCAGGGTCATGGCCAAGGCCTCACGATGTCCCACCCACTACTGGTTTGTGCTCTCCGGCTCACAGTCCCCTTGCCACCACTTTATTTAGGTCAGCTGCAAACATCCTTGGATGCCAAAGAAATGCCATGCCTAGATCTACAGGATAACCCTCCACAGGTCACTGCCAGACTGCATTCTGTTAGGCCCAAATATGTACCGCACTGCAAGGTTCTGAGGTCCATGCTCACTGTGGCCCACATCTTGGTGTCCCTGACCACTGCTCAAAGGGCAAGCTCTTGGTCCTTTCCCTGGGCTATCTGATCAAAGGTCATCACTGTTCTAGCATCTCATGTATAAGCATTTTCCTTGACATCTCCCTTCCCATTAGCCCACACACTCACCTGCTCATCAGTGTCTGTCCGTTCTCGCTCCTGGATTTATCTTCTCTTCCCCTTTCTGGCCCTCCCTTGGGTGGGGACATTATCAGCCCTAAATGCAGCCCCTGTGCACCAGCCATAAACAGCCTCTGACCCACACCACTCCTCACCCCATAGTCACATAGCCAGAACGGGCTTTAAAAAACTGAATTTTATCATGTCACTGCCCTGCTTAAAGGCCTTGCTTCCACAGGGCACCACCACGGTCCTTATGAAAAAACGCAAGGCCCTTACGGAGCATGAGGTCCTGCCCAGGCTGGCTTCAGCTTCTCTCTCTCTCTCACCATCTCCCTTTAGCTTACTGACCTGCTGACCTCCTTAGCTTCCAAAATATCGCAAAGCTGTTCCCCCTCCCACAGGACCCTGAAGCATGCTCTTCTCTTTTTCTGGAACTGCCTACCATCTGCCCCCTTTTCTGGTTTATGTACAACTTAAATGCTGCTTCCTTACATGGCTTCCTTCCCTAAACCAGGACCTCATATTTGTCTCCTTTAGCTCTTGGCACCACTGTCATTCAGTATCATTTTGCGATGGCCAGTTTAGCACTGGGCTCCTTGACTGACCTCCAAGGGGACGAGGACTTGGCTTTCTTTACTACTCCACCTCGTGCCGACCAGAGCTTCCGGTATTAAATAAATGAGGAAGTGAATAAAGAAATGATTTCATTGACATATTAATTATTAATCATTTGATCAATGAAGACTTATAAAGATTTGTGAGTGGTAGACAGGAAACTGAGAGAGAAAACATGAAGCCAGAGAGCAGAGTTTCTGAGGTAAGCTTCCGCCCACCTTAGTTGAATCAACAATTACAGCCGCCAGCTAATTAAAGCTGGAGGTTCTAGCAGGCAGGTGAGGCTGCTTCTGCAAGTACAGAATGAACAAGAATAACACTCTATGCATAAAGATTTAAAAATGATAGTTCTGAGGATGTCAGATTGAAGTTAGGACCATTATAGCAACAGGAACCCAAAGGACCTGCGCACGGGTCCCCTCCAGCTCTTGTCAGAGCTGACATGTTTGGCCATCAAGGTGCACAGATAGGATTAGGCATAAGCTGATCTCCTTTAACTTTGGAAGGTTTCAATAGGACGTAGTTATGGTGAAGTCAAGGGTATAATCAGGTGAATAACCAGTATTGCTGGATCCCCAAGAAGGTGTCTTTGAGTCACTGAAACCTGATTATGAGAAATAACGTGAGCTCTAAACTTACAGCACCGACTGGACACAGACTTGGCTTCACTTTGCAGATGAGGAAACAGAATATAAGCAGCTTGTTGCTGGAAGCAAAACTGGTTTCCTGACCCAAACCCAGTGTCCTTTCAAGATGCTTTCTCCTTGAAGAGCTTCTCACACCACTTAAGACAGGCCTTTGACCTCCTGATGACCCCCTCTGCCTTGGTCCAGGCTGTCCATGAACCATCATTTGCCCGGCTGGGAAATGCTTATCGAGTGCTTGTTCCCAGCCAGGCCTAGCAGAAGGGGCGGCAGGAGGGCTCAGACCCTGCCCCTGACCTTAAAGATATCTGCGGTGGTAAGAGAGGTAGGGAAGGTCCAACAGGAAAATGAGGATAATGGCAGGCAGCTCCTAAAGGTCATGGAACAGCACAGGGGTCAGGGCTCTGTGTGGCTGACCAGGGTCACTGCATGGAAGAATGGTGGCCTCTTTGGTCTAGGACCCTCCGTGGCACCCATGCGCATGCACAGGTGACAGCCACCTTACGGCAGCCACATCGCCCCAGGGGCTCACATCATTTGCAGGCCTCATTTGCAAGAACTACTAGTAAATTTCCCCCTGGACTTACAGTGTTTATTTTTTTGTCAACTCAAGCATAGAACTTTACACTTATCCCTGTTAAATCTCATCTTGTTAGTTTTGGCCCATCGATCCAAAATGTAATCCCGATTCTGCCGGAGTTACCCCCTTCAGCTTTGTTGCCAAGAAATGTGATCCACACACCTTTCATGTCTTCTGAGCGATGGCTGACAGAACTGTGGGCCAGCACGAGGCCTCGCACACAACCCTGAGGCCACTGAGAGCCAGCTCGGTCCAGCTGTCCAACACCCTTAGGGTCAACATGAACTACGGATTAACATCCTCTGGGCAGTTATTCTGCCAACTCCCAATCTACCCAATGTTATCTCCACCCCGGCTGCTTTTCTCTGTCCCACATCATGATATTCTGAGAGATGCTGTCAAATAAATGCCCTCCTAAATATACTGCCCATGTGTGACAAACGTAATAGGCCCTTTCTGCTACTGTTCTAGAGTGAATATTAATAAGAGTTGCTCTTGCAGAGATGTCTGGAATTATTCCAGACAGAATAAAAGTCAATGCCAAACTCTTCAAGCTTGAAGATACACCAGTTACAAATTCATGGACTTCCTCCAGCAACTGCCGTCCGTCAGTGAGGGGACAGGGCTTGCAAACCGGAGGCTCAGTGGTTTGAGAGATGTAGGAAGTGTGATCTACCGCCGTCACTTTTAATTATCCTAAACTGGAAAAACGGATGTTGAAGCTGGCCAGTCTGTCCAATAAAGCATTTTGATCAAAGATGCAGTTGCACAGAGCACCTGTGTGAGGAAGGGCCTGAGAGCCCACGGGGATCCAGGAGAATTATGGGAGCTATAAAGCCGGTCCCCGCAGTTCCAGAGCAGACAGCAACACCGTGAAAAATGCTTCTCTGCGGGGGCTTTGGGTTTCTTTAAACATTCAATTATGGCTACACAAACACAAATTCAAAGTGAACAGCATCCAATCTTTGTACAAATTAGGATGCTAGAAGGCAAATAGAATAGATTCCCTGAAACAACTCTTTAATACAATTTCAACCCTGTTTCAAGAAGAACTGGTGTGCATGAAGAGGCTCTGAATAGGGTTGATCTGGTGACTCTCTCAGCATTAGCTTTAGGTTATGGCAAACCACTGAGGCAACCTTTGCTTATGATCTCTAAGCAGGTTTTATTAAAACAGATTTCTGGATATTTAAAGGCCCAGTATCCAATGGGAACAGCTTTAACCCCTTTGAAAGTTGCTGGAGGATGTTCCCAAACTCACCATTTCCATGTTATGAATAATAAATACTTCAATGGATTCTTCTTTTCTATCATTTTCAAGTTTTCACTGCAATTTTTTTCTTCCATATAAAAAGTTCTCCTCATTTTAATGGTAATAATTTCATGTCAAACACTAATAAAGTAAATGTCTTTCATAATCTTACCACTCAGAGATACATGTACCTGCGTATACTTTCAAAATAAAAACTGGATACCATGTAAACTTGTATTGAATACACCATGTATACTGATTACATCATGAATGTTTCTTCCAAAAAGAAAGGTCTCCACTGTCAGCTTCAATTGCTGTGTAGTAGTCTATTTCATAGCTGAGTCATAATCTATTTAACCAATCTCCTGTCAATGTACTTTAGGTAGAACATTCTGCACTGAACACCCTGGATGAAGGGTTGCTTCCCAGCATGTCTGCACCAAAGCTGGGTGCCCACCAGGTTACCTTCTGGTTGGTCAGGCTCTCTACTCGGCAGGCTGCTAAATAGTCACATTTATCTTTGGGTTCTTACAACTTCATTTGGATGAATTCTCTAATTGGAGCTATTGGGCCAAAGGCTATGCCAGTGAGCAGTTCTGTTTTATCCTGGCTGATGGATTACCTTTTGTGTCTGACAGCGCTGAGAGCTAGTTAGCACACAAGCATTTCACTCTACTTATAAAACTGAAGACTTTTGGTATAGTCTCACTAGTGCAGTCCATACGGAAAAGACCTGTAACCTTTTCAAAATATTATCATGCTGAAACGTTTTAGGGAAGCATTAATAAAACAGTGATGCTGGCATGCTCTGATTATGAAATGTTGATTTGAGCAGAATAGAATTGGTATAATAGCACAATCAACACAAAGCTATGTAGTCTGTCCTTAGGAAAATATTAAACACTTGTCATATATTCTTTAAAAATGTGGGTTGACAGTGAGGTTGGAAAGAGAGAAATAAATCAAGAAGAGAGAGTTTTATGTTTTCAGCTTTTCTCATTTTGAGATTTTTTTGTGTGAAAGGCCCAGTACTGGAAGTAAAAAAAAAAGCACCTTTTAAAATGATCTCTCATACAGAGTAGCCATTGTCTAACAGTCAATGTGTATAATGCTATTCACCTTAATGGGCGGTAAATCATTTTCAAGGGGAACCATGAACAAGGCTTATTAAGCCACTTTGCAGATGCAGAGAACCAGATGGGCTCTAGGAACTGCATTTCTGTGTGGAAAAGTGTCCATTACAAGCTAAAGTACATTACAAAGCTGAAGGGAGAAGGAGCTATCAAATTGCACACAGACGTCGATATCAATTAGAAAGACAAAGGAAACAAAACCTTACTTATAAGAATCTATATAAACATCCACCAAAACAGTAACCAAGATTGTGTTCGGTAGTAGTCAATTATATTTTTAGTCTTTTTTTCCCCCTATAGTTTTCAATTTTCTGGACATGTATTTACTGGACATGTATTTTTTTTTTTTATGGTAAAAACAAATCAAAGTTTCCATTTCAAGTCTATTTCCATTCCTCTACCTGCAGACCTAACACCATCTAAGGGTCCCAGATGGGTCTCACTCATGCTGTTCACCACATCCCCCCAACTGCCTACCAAGAGGAGTGGTTGCAATAAAGACACTCTCCAAATCCAGCCACCAATCTTAAAACCCCAAGGAAATGCATCACACCAGAAGCCTTACTTTCTTTTGATCTTCCAGGGAATACCTAGTTTCTTCACATACAAGAGCAATATGCAAATATCAAAATGTCCCATAATCTTACATGAAAAAAAAACAGCATGAAAATCTATCTAAGAAAGACATATCAAAAGCAACATACAGGTTTCTGTTCAGCTCCCTAATTATCCAAGATGTGTGCATGAACCTCTACATCGGGATCATCAAGTCATAAGGAAAGCTAAAAGTACATGTTTACTGCTTACAAAAGCTTTTCATCCACTTAAGGGGGAGGGGTAAACATGCCAGAAATAGGAAGAGGCAGGCTGCAGATGCCAAGGAACAGGCCACACTAGTGTACATATATTCACATAAAATATATATTTATGTACATTTATTTACCTGCTTTTTTAAATTGCCGTTGGCCATGGTATTACATATTAATGTGGGCACTGGCTTTGAAGATCTCATTCATCTGATTTGCTTAGGAACCACCAATCAAAGCAATGATACAAGCAAATGATCTAAATTGTTTACAGGGAGATGCTGAGTCAGATTTTGTGGCTCAAAATCTCTGGCAGTACTCATTACAGTGAAGCTCTCCTTTCTACACTGTCATAAAAGTAATCAGCATTTCACTGATGGGAGAGGAACAGGACCCAGTAGTTCCAGAAGGGAAAAACTCATATTTTGAATTGAGCAGAACCTGGGAACTTGATTTATACCTTCAAATACAGACTGTTCATTTGGAGACCTCAAATCTTTTCTGGTACTACTCATATAAGACAGCAAGGAGTCCCTTAGATCTGCGGAACCCTTGGGGATGTGGTCACACAGTGTTCAACAGGATGACAAGAATATGGGTGGTTTTTACTTATGCCTTGAAGCAGGCTCAGTTTTCCACTGGGAAGGCTTACAAAATATGTAATAATATCCATGTGCCCCAGAAAAATATAATACCATTTTCTGGAAATTTATATAATTTTTCAAAAAAGGGTCAAATTTTTAAAGAAAAAGATAAAATAAATACTTTATACCACTGGAGACAAGCTCTGAAAGATAAAATAAACTCTTGGTATTTCTCAGGGAAATAAAAAAGTTTCTATCCATTTGAAGCTGTTTCTCTTTATATAACCCAGGAATTGCCAAAAGTCAACTAATTATGGAATACTGTTATTTGAATAGAACAGAGGATGCTTAAATTCTAGCCTTGAAAAATTAGGCTCTGAAAAAAAAGAAACATCAGAACTATGAGAAAAACCTGCTGAGTTACAAAGTTCTTTTTTAGAGTGATAAAATTCTCTATTTTTCCATTGGATAATTTTTTTTAAGTTAATTCCAGCCTCAAATCCAAATTCGGACTGTGAATCCACGAGTTTATTTCTGTTTCTCTAAATGCCAACATCAATTACACAGCACTTTTCACTTCACGCTGTCTTAACTTTCTCTTATCACGCAGTAAACAAAAAGTAACTTGACTTACTCATTCCTTTCCAGATTTATGATCAGTTCTTTGTTTTCCAGTTGTACTCGAAAAGTCAACATTTCTGGATGATTCTGAAAGATAAATGAAAGAAGTTAGTTGAAAACCACATCAACTGACTTGCCAATATCTGCGTAAGTTCCGTAGGCATATTCAAAGCTGAGAAAGAACATTTCCCTGATTGAAGTCCTCTTTGATGCTTTCTTGTCCCTCACCAACTCTAGTTCATAGGAAGGTCCTGTTGTATTGCCCCCCTGCCCAAATACAACTCCATTGTCCAGGTCTTACACCTCCCCAGGCTGCTCCAGTTCAGACCACACCCACCCCTCACGTGAATTACTGCAGAACCCTTCCAGTCCAGGTCCCTCCACCGTCCCTTTGCTCTTCTCCCATTCATTCTTCCACAGCAGCAGCAAGATAGCTTTAAAACACCACCTCATCAACCCACCCCTGCTTGTGATGAGCCTGCCCTGGCATCCCACCGATGATGAGATGCCAGCTCTTCACTGTGCCCGACAGTCCTCTCATGGCCTGGCCTACGTGGGGCCACCTAGGCTGCTCTTCCCCCACTCACCCGGCTCTCCCTCCACACCACCTACGCTGCCCTCCTCCGCACTCACCTGGCTCTACCCAGCCTGGGCTTACCAGCTCCTCAAACATGCTGACTCCATCGCAGCCCTGAGTCTTTGCACATGCTGTTCCCTCTATCTGGAATGCTTGTTCAGAGTCTGCTATTCAGTAACTGCTTCAAAGCAGCTTACCTCACTCCCCAGTCAAATCACACCTCCTCCCCCGGCATTCTTTCTTCCAGGCTCCTATCTTTTCCTCTTTGTAAGAAAGAACTTTCCTCTTACTTGTAATTCCATAGGCGGACCTGTGGGTCCGTGTATTTATTATGTCATGAAGGTGCCAGACAAATAACAGAAGCTCAATTACGATCTGGTGAATGAAAAAATCAATGGACAGGGCGACCCCCTCCAGCAATCTCCTGTCTTCTTGCTGGGCAGAAAGCAAGAAACCTCTGCCCCTCCCCTCTGGGCCCCTGGGACCCTAGGCCCCTTGTGTCAGTGGGGAGAGCAGGCGCCTGTATTCTGTTCAGCCCCAGAAATCCCAGCGAATTCCTTCCCCTGGGAATGTGCCAATGTAACGTGTCCCTCAGAGTATACCCCTACCCCGGGCTCTCCCCACCTAAACCAGGGTGGCCAAATATGCCACCCACCTACCTTTTGAGCCCAAGTCAGAGACTCGGAATCCCTACCCACATCATCCTCTATTGGCCATCCCAGATTTACCCTTTGAAGCCCCTCTCTGCTGCCCCTCTTCCTGTGGCCCCTCAATGATTCTGGGGACTGGCAGTCAATCCCAGCTCTCCCTTATCCATGCCAGCCTGTCTCCACAGGGCTTTACGTATCTGTGGGGGCATTCCCCATTGAGAGAATTTACTCTTTAATGTTTATTTTAAGAATGAATGCTGTGCACTCGTCCTGATGACTGATGAAGACGGTCCCCGGTGCAAGCCGGCCCCGACCCAGCGCGGCGGGGCTCCACGCTGTCGGGAGAGGGCACCGGAGGCATCAGCTCACAGCTGGCACAGTCCACCTGAGGGAGGGCCAGAGGCCCACACAGCCCAGCGCAGAAAGCCGGGCCCCTCAGCGGCTCAGAAGGAGCACAGGAGGAGGAGAGGTGGGCCATCCCGCAGGACTGGCGCGGAGCCCCGGGCCTGCCGCCTGCGTGGCGCTGGCGCTGCAAGGGACGCCGCAGCCCCGCTCAGCCACCACCGGCAGCCGCGGGCGATCAGGGCGGCTCGGGTCAGTCGTGTGGGTTTTGTCTGCCTTCGCTTTGTAAGTTCTTTGGTTTTATGCTTGTATAATGGATATGCGAGTAAGAGGTTTGCGCATAGCTGCCCGATATTCCACATTTGAAAGGCACTATGATGCCCCCAGAGTTCAGATACCTTTTCCTGACATTGCATTTCAGCTATTCCAGGAATTGACTTACCACATGTGACTCTGAGACTTTAGGAGAAAATGGACCATAAGTTCCAATATCCAACATTAAAATAATTTGTTAAGATGAAACAAAAACGTAACAACGGGAGGTCACATGAGTTTTGGGAAGATGTTAAGATGCATATTAGCTGACACCACATTACTGGGGCAGAATCGCAAATGATGAAACACTGTTTGCTTTAGTTGGGGGGCATCCTTCTACAGTTGCCTATGTCTAATACGGTGGCCATTAGCCACAACATGGTTATTTAAATTCAAATTAATTAAATTGAAATAAAATTTAAAAATCAGTTCATCAGTCCCACTAAATGCATTTTGAGACTCAATAACAACATATGGCTAGTGACTACCACTGCTGGCCAGCGCGGCTACAGAAGGTTTCCATCTTCACAGACCTCCACAGAAATTCCCATCGTCCCTGGACATCTCTGAGCCAGTAATAAAGACCTAAAACTTGCATCATCCTGTTGCTACCTGACTAATAGACTATTGTAAATATTGGTGCCTTCAGGAGATAAAATTTGGTGGAAACCCAAGTGGTTTTTATTAAGGTGCTTTAAGAAGGTTCTTCTCTATTTTAATTAAAGGGTGATATTATCTCTTAAGTAGTTAAGTTTGAGAGTCAACTGGTAAATTTCCATATAAATGAAATACCAATGTATAATTTCTGGGTTTAAAGCGACCTTATTTTTTATGGATTCATCCGAGCAAATGACTATAAAACATCTAGTGATCGGGAAAACCATACTTCTTAATCAACATATTTTGACACTATCTGGTCTGATAAGAATTGTATGGATTTCTGAGTATTGCCTGAACTTTAAAAATTCTTATTACTGTTCCTATCCTAGGCAACATTGAACATACATCACTTTTGTTGTAATGTAGTGTGTAAAATTGTTTCTAAGTCCTGGATTTGCTTACAAATCCGCTACAGGGACTCTTACTTAAATTTGCCTATACTTTCTGACTTTAGATTTAATTACAAACATGTATAGAATGTTCTTCCTAGGGTTTGCGATTTGTATTCACTAACTGTATCTTCGAAAAACAAGATTATTATGTTTACAGTAAAATATTAGAAAAATGTGTCAAGATTTTGTCAAAATGTGCCCCGTGTATGAATATGCATGCATATTTGTGTTTTGTATGTGTGTGTAAACAATTCACTTTATTACAAATTGTGTTTGCCTAAGATATTGATACATGTATCACTATTTTAAAGATGGATCCTGATATAATATTTGTGAATAAAAATAAAACATTTGCAGGAACCCTTTGTTCCTCCAAAGAATTCAGCTAGTTTAAATATTAACATTTGCACTAATTCCACATAAATCCCTACAGGAGCTGTTATAACATTTCAATGTCAACATCTTTCAGATGAATACATTCCCCCACAGAGAGGGAAAAAGATCTATATCTGTATATTTTAATTGAGATCTGAAAGGTACAGGAGAAATCAATGGAGAAGGAGAACAGAGAGCTATTTTAATTCAAAACCACTAATTGCATTAGATTTGTTAGCTTAAAAGCATGTATTTATTCCATTTTCTTTTGATTTTTTAATACATCAGAGATAACAAACCAGTGCTGGTTAAACACAGCACTCCTTTTTCAGAAAATGATATATTGATTACCCTAATGGAACCATGTCTCTTATTGAATGCTTAAAGAACTGCATTTGCTGAATAAATCAATTAAATGCTAGTCAATAGGCCAGAAATGTTTTGGCAGTCACTGTATTTCTGGTTTTTTTAATTGGCAAAGTACATCCAAAAAAAATTATAAGTACAGTTTGAACAACAACAATAAAATAATCATTAGTATCTATCACTCAGCTGAAAAATCAAAATAGTACCAGCATTTTAGAAGCCCTCTGTATGATTTTTGCTAAGGCTGCCGTAACAAAACACCACGGACTGGGCAGCTGAACCAACAGAGAAGTTCATTTCCACCGTTCTGGAAGCCAGAAGTCCAAGACAAGGTGTCGGCAGGTCTGGTTTCTCCTTTAGCCTCTCTGCTTGTAAGTTCCTCGTGGAAGTGAGCCCTGGGCAGGCTCTCCCAGGCAGGCTTGCAAGGCAGACCCCAGCCAGAACCCACTGCCTGCTTGCCTCTCGGGCCCCCAGTTGCCCTGTGCCCTCTCCGAGGTCTCCTGCAATGCACTTACTTGCCTGGCATAGCCTCCGTAACTGGGGTTATAAAGAGAAGTTGAAAAGTGATTTATTGATTAGATACAGTTATTTTATTCTTGGCATTATCCGTGTTGTGCAGCCTCTCCTTGATTTCTATAATTGAGAGATCACCCAAACTTGAATTTAAATTATTTTACCCGTGATGGATACAAAAAAGCTGGAATCACTAAATGTAGCTTTTCATGGGTACAGAGATTGTTATGATTTTTTCCCTCTGATCTATGGAATGATACATAGTATCAGCTCTTTGGTGTTTCTATGTCCCTAAGGAATAGACCATTTCCAGTGGTAGAAGAATCTGAATCTGACCATGAAGTTGAAATAAGGTGGCAGTGAGCTGCCAGAAGAAAGGGAATTACATTAAAAAAAAAAAAGATGTGGTGTCAGTAGCCGAGTCTACTCCCATCATAACTTCTAGGTTGTCATATCAAAGATGATGGTCCATTTTGAGCCTGTCATTCATCTCAACCACCCATACTGCAGACTGGGAGGGGATCTACTTTTCCAGTATTAAAATACTGTGTTTAAGCGCTTCTGAACTAACTAGATCCCTCTCTGGCACTAAATAAATGCTTCAGACTGCAGCTCTGGCATTCATGGGGCACAAGGGAGCCATTTATTGCTATGAATATTTAGAGGCAATCTTGATTACCACTTTAATATTAGTGGGTTAGTTCTACAGCCAGGAAGATATGCACACTGTGGAATTGAGAGAGGACAAAATTAAATTAACTGCAGAAAAGCACAGTAAGGAATGAAGGCATTGCAGCACCATAACGGGAAGTGCCTGGCTTGGGGCCCTTTCATTAGTACATAAATGACGATAATGTTTATTCATGAGTTATTGATAATTTTTTTCTGATGGAAACTGACATTAGCAAACACCTTGTTAGAGTATGCAGAATGCACATATTAACTGGAGGTAAAAACTGCTTTTTGAAATATATATTAATGTAATTGTTCAGGCTTACAATGTTGGGTCATTTTTAGAACAGACTCTTCTTACTCTGTGTCAGTGACAGGATGGTTTACAGATCTTCCAGCCTGCTTCCCCCTTCCGGCCATGAAGAGCTGCACCTTTCACACATGTGATGCTCAACAGGTTCTTTACCCTGCGTAGCCGGTGTGGTTGCTAATGCCCACGTTTGCAGCAAGCATCACAGATTTTCATTTTAGACTGCTGCAGCTACAGCCGCCGCATCTGAAGCCTTCCTTATTCATCAGAATGGTGCCAGTCTGCCCATGCATCTGTGCTCCAGGCTTCTCTTATGCTGTGTCCATCTGAGGACAATCAGGCGAGGGCAGTCCATTGCATCCGGGAGCTCCCTGCCAGGCGGCCAGAGGACAGTGACACATGACTTCACAGCCGAAGTCTGGAAAATACTATGAGGTGAGCTTCTCAAATTTAGCACATCTAAAATTCAGGATTTATTTTAAGCTCCCTCCACCCTCCATTACAGAGGGAGTTGAAAGAAATCCACAAAAGCTCTCCACCCAAATTGCCCATCCTGGTAACAGTGTTCTTTAAAACGGGCCATGAGCAAAGAGACCCCCTGAACATCACCTCGGCAGGTCTGAAAAGGCCGTCGGACTCTGCTCCCCAGTCAGAACTGTCCACCAGCACAAGGCTGCAGTCCATCCCTCTGACCCTAAGGCTGATATTCCTAAAAGACACAGTGTCTGGACAGGGGAGCCCTTCATGACCAGCAGGAACTGGGTCTTTGAAACTGACTGTGTCCTGATCCTCTGAGGAGGGGAGATGGGGCTGGCTGGGAGTTTAATTTCTTACATATGCACTTGAGGCTGGATAAAAATGCCCATGAGACCCACCCTGGCTCCTAGCACCCTCAGCTCTCCAGAGACACACCAGCTCCTGCTGTCCCATGTCTTTGTACCTCAGTGATAAAGAACCCCAAAGAGGGCAGAGAGATACAGAGAAGGCGGCAGGAGGGGACAGAGTAGAACAGAATGCAAATCAGCATAAAGTACAAGGCAAGGGTTGGGTGTGGGGGAAAATGAGAAGCCCGGGCAGTGTTAGGACAGGGCAAGTATTGAGGGGAACCAGTGGGGAGGGATGCGAGGAAGCCCCATTCTGCCACTTAGTGTTCTCAACTGCTCTAGTTGGACCATGCGGCAGCATGGTGGCCTAGGAGCTGGCCCGTGCATGTGATCATGTTGCTGAAACTGGCCTCTGACTGGGGCCAAGCTGACCCCTGGGCCCCCAACTGTGGCCCCCCTCCTTAGCCTCTAAGGCTGCACAGCCCCTCCTGCCTTCAGACAGCTCCTGGCAGGAAGGGGACAAACTCACCATCTTCTGGCTGCTTGCCTGTGGCTCAGGGACATCAGGACACCCAGGGCAGGAAGCCAGTAGCTAAGGTGGGACTTCTGCCATCCACTCACAAGACCACCTGTTGCCCTGCCACAGCGTGCCCGCCATCCCTCAGGTATGGCGTGCTGGCACCTCATGAACATTCGGTGCATGCACCACCATAAAAAAGGGCTCATGAGGAGGAATGCCACCATGTGAAGGAGGGCCTGGCTGGGTGCCAGGACCCAGATTCACTTTAGCACCCTCAAATCACCTCCAATAGTCCAGAAGATGACTGAGCCCCTGGCAACTTCGAGGGCTATCCGAGTTAGAAGTTGCAAATATGTAACAATTCCCTCACCCTGATTACAAAGGAATAATGATTTTAAATAAGAAAGAACTACTGACATGTCACCTCATAAATTATGTGTCTTTCCATTTAGGAGGAGGCACCCGGGGAGGGACTTAGACTACAGATCTGTCCCCTAACAGCTGCTGCCAATAGGGCCAAGAGACTGTGGACACTGCTGAACCCTGTGCAGCCTCAGCTTCCTCGCTAGGAAAATGGGGTAACCAATACTTTCCCTGACTATCAGTGTGGCTGGCAGGATAATGGGACCCCAAAGATGTTTCGAACTAATCTCTGGAGCCTGTGACTATGTAACCTTACTTGGAAAAAGGGAGCTTGTACATGTGATTAAGGGCGAGACCCCAGAGGCAGGGAGATTATCCTGGATTATTTGAAGGAGCGCAGTGTCATCAGCAGGGTCCTTGAGAGCAGAGAATCTTTCATTCTGGGAGGCAGGGAGGCAGCACAAAAAAAGAGGTGACCCCGTCTGCTCTCTTTGAAGGAGGGTCAAGGGAGCTGTGAGCCAAGGGTCTCCGTGTGGCTCTGGGAGCCGGTGGCTCTGGAAGCTGGGAATGACCCTCACGTACAGCCGGCAGGAACATAGGGACCTTGCCCTACAACCTCCCGCTGAAATCTACCAACGTGTACAGTGAGCAGGAAACAGACTGTCCCCCCGATGCCTCTACCAGAAAAGGCAGCCCTGTGAACACCCTGGCCTGAACCTGGTGAGATGGGAAGCATAGAACCCAGCCACACCAACGGACTTGACCTTCAGAACTGAGAGATGATAAATGGGTATTGTTGTAAGCCACTTAAGTTGTAGTAATTTGTTACAGCAGCAAAATAGAAAACTGATAAAACCAGGAAGATTGCTATGAGATTCAAATGGCAAAATGTCTGTTTGGAAGCCAGCATGCATGATAAAATGAAAATGCCTGCTTATTAGAGAAATCCAATCACAAATGAAACTGCTACTTTACACCATGACAGTAACAGAATACCATTTCACTTATTACTTATTGCCTTTTCCCCAAATTGCAAAGCTTTTATGCTTTTTGTATTTAGATCTAAATAGGCATAATAAATGAGGTTAAAAGAAATATTATACATTCATTAATTGGGGGTCTGTTGATGAGCCAGGCACCAGGCCAGCTCCTGGGGAGATGGTTGAAAGCAACCTGCATTTCACACGGGAAGGTGATCTTCTTATACATCAGTATTACAGAAAGGGATAGAAGCTTCGAAAAGACCTGTGTGGATAGAGCACAAATATGTGAATGTACTTCATTTAGGCAGGAAATATTCTAAAGCTCATCCTTTCTCAGATGTGCTTACTGATATAATCAGGGTCATTATAATATTAGGAAATAGCATAGAGAATTGCTTTCTGGAATGACTTGTGTTGTCTTCCAAAACAGCCGGAGAGTAACACACACTGACTGTGTTTATTAACTAGAAAGCTTGGTTTCCAATTCAAAGTTTATTTGTCTAATTTGATGTCTGGAAACATTCATGCACCATTTTTTTCCTCCAACACCATTTCAGAACTGTCAGTCAGAGGAAGTTCATAGCTTGAGCTGCTGCTTTGTTTGCATGAGGCTGTCTTCTGGAGAGAATATCCCATTCACATGTTGACTAAGGGCCATTTATAAGGCATCCCTGTAATCTCTCTCAAATAAACATCAGCAGAACACAGTAAGCCCTTTAAAGAGTAATCCTGGTATCAATTGGAGGCACAGCGAAGTCATTGTGTACAAACTGAAGTCTAGTTAGAAGTTTTTCTATTACAAACAGAATTACAGCTAATTGCTAACTTTTCAAAAACCACTCTAATTGTTTCGTGAAAACTCATGCTAAAATCCTCCCGGAGATCTATGAGAATTCACATTGCACAGCTTCAGACAGAAACTGGAGCATGACGGCCGCCAGCCTTCCCCACTGCCTGCCGGTCCCACTGCATCTTGGGTCTTGGGCCTCAGGACCCGGAGGTAGAAAGAGCAGGAGGCGGCAAAGGGAGCGCAGGGGCTGGGGCAGGGGCTCCTCCCAGAGCGCGGGGTGTGAGGCCAGGGAGGTCCACGGAGGGCCAGTGCAGGCCACGGGGGCCTCTTGGAGCCACTGAGTCCACCTCCCTTCACGGGCTCGCAGGGCTCGGCATCCCTGGGAGACAGATGTCTCCCTCTTCAGCCCAGCTCCGTCTGGGGACAAAGCGGCCCACAGTGGGCACACTTCACTGAATGAAAATTTGAGTCCAACCCTCTTTCTGCTGAAATATTAGTAAAATCGACCAGTCCTGAGTCCAGTGACACTTACGGAAAGCTCTGTCCTCTCTGCAGAAGATTTCCAATTTCAAATATCTAGCTGCCATCTCTCTTTGAGCCCCACATGTGAGATGTGAGCACCCCCAAGACACATCCCACAGACACCTTTCCAGCAGCTCTAAAGCCACGGGGTTTAAATACTCACTCACCATCTCCCACGCCCCCCGTGACCTCCCCACACACATTCCCATCCTGTGACACCTCCTTTTCCCTATTGCCACTGACATTCTTTCAAGCCACATTTGTACCACCTTCTGGGTCTTTTGCTTCTCTCAGTCGCACTGAATGAGTGGCTGAGCTCTGCGGACTCCTCCTCCAGGCTACCTTTCTATGCCCGTCACGGGGTCCTCACCCCAGCTCGCCGTCGGGCCCCTCTCAGCAGGCGGCCCTCTCTCTGGTTCCCTGAGCTGTTTCATGAACAGTCACACTGTTCCCCTTCATGCTGGGTGAAACGGAGCTTCCTCAGAGCCCTGGTCCCCGGCTGCTCCTTCTCCCTCCACCCCAACACGGTGCCAGAGCAGGGCTGACACACACTTTTTGTAAAGGGCCAGATCATACATATTTTAAGCATTGTGGACCACATGGTCCCTGCTGTGACTATTCAACTCTACCATTGCTGCACAAAAGCAGCCTTAGATGATACATAAATGAATACACGTGGCTATGTGCCACAAAACTGCATTTACGGACACTGAAATTTGAACCTCACATAATTTTATGTATCATGAAGTGTTATTCTTCTCTTGATTTTTTTCCCAGCCATTAGAAAATGTAAAGAACATTCTCAAACCCCAGTGAGCATCAAAATCACTTGATGGGCTTGTTGAAACACAGACTGTAGGGCCCATCTTAGTTTCTTGGTCAGTAGATCTGGGATGGGGCCTGGGCTTCTGCAGTTCCCATGAGCTCCCAGGTGCTGCTGACCTGTTGGTCCGGGAACCACGGTGTTAGGCCGACCTCCTCGGGGTGGCAGGTCATGCGGTTCTTCCAGCCTGCAGTTATCATTGGTTTGGCCCCAATGTGTATGTCACCTGGGGCTGTCAATTTGATTTAGTTGCTAACACTGAAGTCATGGGAATTCTCAGATAAATTTGGATGTGCAGCTCTGCAGAGGAGAAAAATATCAGGCAACCCGGGGCTTGTGTTTCAGGTGGCAACAGTTGGCTAAAGCTGAATGGAGGCGGCTAGTTCTGCCAACCCCACCGTGCCCAGAGGCTGTGCAGTGACAGTTACCTGTCATCTTATTCCTGTCCAGCCTCACTGGCTTAAAACAACAGACTGGCCCCTGGTGGCATTTGTATATATAGTCTCTGGTCTAAAGTCAAGTAGGATGATGACACAGACAAGGTAATGATGAACATGCGTGGAAAGGGTGGAGAAGCACACTTCTCGTCTTGACTGCCCTTCTACTTCCCAAACTGCTCCCCGTTCCCACATAGAACTCACCTGTTCTCCCCTCTCTGCACTTGAATCTATGCTTCCACCTTCTGCCCAGAGGGGTTATTTTGTTCATGGCTTTATGTTCACTAGGCTGCAAGCTCCTCGAAGCTTTAAGCCAACTTGGAGAATCCCTCAGGATGACTCACATGATGCTTTCTTTTATATACAAAGTACAAAACCAAGGCTTATTGGTTTGGATAACTGGATCAATACATTAAAAAGCATTGCTCACTCATTCCTTCAAATACTTACATGGCTGATGCCATGCTAAGTGTAGGCTGTCTACACTGCCAACCAACCCTGCCCTTCACTACAAAGTTAAATATCTTATACTGAACAAAGGAATATACTGGCTATTTTGTTGTTAGTGTGTTGACAAAGTTAGGTGTTTAAATTCACCCTTAGTACAATTTTCAGACCAAAACAGAAAATCTAGTCCTTGCTGGGAACAAGGTGGGAAGTATCACAAATGTGTGATCACCAAATCCTCAGCATTTAGGAGGCTGCTGTGGAAACTGCAGGATTTCCCCTGGCATGGTGCTGGCTGCCTTCAGGTGGACATGATAAATGAAGTTCACAGTCCCGGCTATGCCTTCATTTCCTTCACTGGGCCTGAGCATGGCTTTGCCTTTGGGAGGCTGCCCAGGAGTGTGCAGGGCTCTCTCCTGGTCCTTTTGGGAAGAGGAAAGAATGGCTATGATCCTGTGAATGGCCTTACAACAACTATGCAAAATGGGACAAATAATCCACTTAACTGGACTTTAAATCTAAGTAATGGGACTTGACAAAAGGTAAAACAGGGAAAGAAAAGATAAATCAGCTAACAGACATAGTACATGGGTATAAATAATTTATAACTGTCCTACAGGATTTTTCACCAAGGAAAACCAAGATCTCATTATTTTCTACAGGTAGAATGTCATATAGGAACATCTGAAGCCCTGCTGAGGAATCTTTTACTTGTAACCATTTCAAAGATAGTAGCTCAAAAAAGGTTTCAGATGAGTTACTATAGAAGACATTTTGCATAAACAAAAAGGATGGATTTTTATTTAGTATAAAACAGGATCTTACCTAACAGTGCAGTGAAATAATAAAATATGAAAACTATTGCATGGTTATCAAATTTAAAGGAAAGGTTTCCCTGCTAATTTTCATAAATAAGAAAACTTGGCTTAGTGGTAGATAAAAGTGGTCATTAAGCCCATCAGTAGCTTCACATTAAACAAAGTCATTTTTCCATTACAGCCTCCTCCCCTTCCCCAAGTAAATGAAGGTCACAGAGACTTGGAGTCAAAGCCAAGCTCTGTGACTTAGTCCTTGTTAGCTTCTCTAAGCTATGGTTTCCTTCCCTGTAAATCATAATACCAGCTAGGAGGATTTAAATGGCATGGCTTATGCCAATAGCTTGGCAGGGCTGGCACCGTGGAAGTACTTAATGTGACTGGTGGTAAGAGTTACAACACGTACCATTTTTACTGGTCATACCTCTGTTTTTTTTGTTGAAAAATATACTTTTGCTCTCCAATCCAGCAAAAGCTTTCCATTCTTACCATCTAGTGTCCATTTTGTTGCAAACCATAGCATTTTATCACAAAAATACAAACACACATACATATTTATTTCTGTTCTATAAGAATTGTTTTAAAAAAAGAATTATTTGTAAAAACCTCACCCAAACAGTCAATCATTATCTGAATAAAAAAGAGAGAGGTTAATAAATCCCTTCTCAATAATTCTAGGGAACTGCATCCCTCACCTTAAAAATATATATGTTCCTGCCTCCAATCCCCCTATACACTTTTTTCTGGCCTATCCTAGAAGGATGCTGTTTGAAAAGAGAAACAAAACAAACAACGTCACGGGATGTGAGGCGGACAGAAGGCAAGCTGATCTCTCTTCACCTGACAATAAAAGCTGAAAATAAAGTACTGTGATGAAGCGCTGGGCAGGGAAACACATGGGCACGCTGTGGGCAAGCAACGTATCGGCACACTGGTCCTGCTTGGAACAGTTCAAACTCCTAGCAGGTGGGTTTGGGCAAGGCAGTGCTGGAGAGAACAGCGGGCTCGCATCCACCCCTGTCTGCGGGGACATCAGGAAATGTGTGCCAAAACACCTCTTAAAATCAAACGCTTGATCGGTAACTGCCTGATTCTTATTTTTAAATATCCTGTTGAAAAGAACTACATTTTCAAAGTCATGTGGGGTCATCACTTCCTCCCCCAAACATGTCTTTTATGGGAAGTACACACCCCTGTTCCTTCAACTGTTTCCCACATGATGTACTTATAGACCAGTCGGCATGCTGGGCTCTACTCTGAACCATGCCGGGTGGATCAGGTTCTTAAAATGCAACCATAGTTGAAGATTTCAGAGATGAGTCATCTAATTTAGAGATCCGTGAGCCTTCTTATTCCCCTGATCTGTACCTTCAAGGTCTCTGAGTTCGGTCCAGGACTGTATCAGCTTCTCATGCGCTATGATCCTCATCTCTTCATCCTCTTCATCCTAGAAACTGCTGTTATATAAGATTTCCCCATACTAGACCTGCTTAGCTATGTTTCAGTTGAACTGCAGACCTAGTCATTTTTCTTATTGACTCATTCTATGAGTTTTGACCCATATGCCCAACTTATTTAGAACTTTAAGAACCATGACTCTTCTGCCCAACCTGGGAGCTACTTGCTGTCATGCCAGACTTATTACAGTACAAGATTCCACTGCTGAAGGATGCCAGCAGATGGGCACTTCAATGCAGAGACGATACAAGTGTGAACTGGTAGAGCCTTCCATGGAGCAATCTGGAAAGAGTTATAATACTCCTCAAAAATGTGCATATCTTTTATTCAATAATTCTACTTCTCAGAGTTGATCTAAAGGAAATAACCAGAAAAGTATGCACAGATATGAACAGAAAGCATTTAGTATAGTTTATATTGAAAAGCCAGAAAACATCCACAGGTCTACCGCAGGGAAATGGTTAAAAAATGACACCAGAACCACATGATATAGAATTTTCGGGTCATTAACCTGACAGCACAAGAAGGGAGGCCTTCTCACCTTGGTAATGACATTCAGAGTGATTTGGACTCATCCTCCCACTGAAAACAAGTAGAAAATCTGGGCAAAAGATATAAAATTTTATATGAAGACAATGTAGAGTTCTCAAAATAACAAAGAATTATGGGACCATGACCCAGGCAGAGAAGGAAACCCAAGGTGTGATCTCAGAATTGGAGATCAACTTTCCAAGTTAAGGCTTCTGCCAATATCAGAAGAGACAGTTGAGAGGCTGAAAACTTCAGCAGCATTTTCAACAGACTCATAGGGCTAAGGGAACAAAAACTGGACATCGGAACCTGCTGAGACGTGGTAATGGCAACCCTCTGACTCTGGGCTTTGGGTTGGGATCTCGAAATGGTATACCCCCAGAGAAGGGGTGTATCAGAAGTAGACTGGCCCCCACAGAGATGGGAGCAACTCTGTTCCTGACCCGAAGTGCCCCAGCTCAGGCACCAGTCATGGATCGTGACTCAAGCTATCTGTAAGATTTTCATATACAACGTCTGACACTTGAAAATAATGAGGCATATGTGCACACCAAGAAGATGAGACTGGAATGCAGGAGAAACAACAGGCAATAGAAACTCATCTGTAAGAGATCCAGTTAATGGAACCAACAGGAACAGACTTTAAAATGACTTTTCAAGAAGTCGCCCAAAAATTTCAGCAGGGAGCTAGAACTACACGAATATTCTAGAGCTGGAAAATACAACTCCATGAATAGGTTCAACAGCAGTTTAAATACAGCTGAAGACGGAACTAGTGAAGTGGAAAATAGGTCTGAAGAAAATATTCAGGACTAAAAGCATAAAGAGACAAAAGGATGGGAAATTTAGAAAAGAGCATAAGAGACCCGGAACGTGTTGAAAGAACTATGCACAAGCCATCAGAGACACAGAAAAGGGAGACAAGAGGAAACATAGCAGAAGCATTATTTGAAGAGAAAATAACTAGGAAGTTTCCAAAATTGTCAAAAGACAACAAGACACATTTTAAGAACACCACGAATCCCAAGCACTGGGTTGATTTTGCCTCCGGGGGACATGTGGCACTTTCTGAAGATATTTTGATTGTCATGACTGGGCAGTGGCTGCTGCTGGCATCATGTGCATAGAGACCGAAGATACTGCCTATCATCCTACCATGCACAGGACAGCACAGCACAGCAGCCCTCCCTCCCCACTCAGCAAAGAATTCTCTGGTCCAAAATGTTAATGGTACCACAGTTGAGAAGCCCTGGTTTTAAATTTTTCTTCACCAACAGCTGCATTTAACCAGATGGTCTATAACTTAATCAGTACTAATAACCCACTGCCTTATATGGCATTCTTTCTCGTTATTTTATTTATATGTGCAAACAGATGTATAATGTATTTTTAAGACCACCTTTGAACAGGAGGAAGCTTGCCGAGACTTATCTACACTCAATCTGTGTCAGTGTGAATGCAGTTTCCCTCAGCCCCACATACGATGGTACGCTGGAAAATAGATTAATGTGTCTGCAATCTGGGGAGGTTTTCTGGAAGAGGTAGGTCCTCAGTTCTCCTTTAAAGGAAGACTAGTGGGAGGAAAGACCAGCGAGAGGAAAGGAGAACTTTCATGTTTCAATCATGAAACATGTGCAAATGTGCAAAAATTTGGAGACAAGCAAAAGGAACATGGGGGCTGAGGGGAAGGTGGTCGGTGTAGCTGGAACAGTGGATTTGGGGAGACAGGAGGATTTCTTTGAGATAAAGGCTTGTAGGGTGTGGCCACTTGGCAGGAAGATTTGAGGACAACCATCAAAAATTTGTACTTAATCCTGAGCAGTGGAAAGGCAGAGGCCATCACAAGTCGACTGAGAAATACTCAAGATGAAAACACGCTTGGTCCTCTCCCTTCCTGCCCCGGCTCAGGACATAGCCCTTTGCGAACACTCCTGTGTCTTTCCTAATTTCAAGGCACAGTGAATACTACGCCTCCTTAATCCTAGTTTACACTCTGTGCCTGGGGTCTCATCACTAAATCTTTTCCAAACTTAAGGAACGTACGTGGGCAGCATGTATCACGGCCATGGGACAGCTTGTCCAAATAGTATACAAAAACATCCTGGCTTTTTCTAAAACTCTGACATTCTCAGGAGAAGCAGCAATCTGTAGAGTGTTCTCTAGAGGGATTCTTGGAGTCATCCAATTCTGAAGCTTAAATTAATCTTTTGGCTTTATTCTCTTATTGTTCCTCAAACCCTATAAGCACCCCCACCCCATGCTTTCATCATTCCAAATTGTGCGTTCTGCTTGGCCATGTTTGTTTCGGCACCAAAGCCTGCAAGTCCGCCTCCAGCCGACTACCCTTCTACAAGGTCGGGGTCTCAGATTAGAGCCTCACTGATTCATCACTGTGACCGCAGGCGTGCTTCTGGGTGCAGCTTTCTTTCGGGTGCAGTCTCGTGGAGTTCAGGCTGAAACTGGAAAGTCAGCATTTTTTGAAGACAGTAATTGGTCTTTTATGATATTTTGAGATTGATAAGCTAGTTTTAGCAAAAACAGAATTATGAATAAAAAAAAAGAATACAGATAGATTGGAAGAATTCACCCCTTGCATGAGGACATTGAAGATAATGAGCAGAGGCCCAAGGTACAGGAGGGTGGATGAGGTCATAAGAGTTTGATATGATCTCTATAAATTGAAAATAAAAGCATAGTTATCTCCTGTCAAAAGCCAGCTTGTACTCAGTTGCTCTTAAAAAAGAAACCACCAATGAGAGGATCCTCTATTAGGCTAAATTATAAATCACCACTGAAAAATAACTTAGAAAGAATACTTTTTAAATAGGCTATACACATCATTCCCAAAGAATGCATCTTGCCAGAATTATCTATGTCTGAACTATGTGTATTTTTTAGTCTTAATAGACAGAAAGCCTCATTACTTCCAATTTCTACTAGTTGAGCACAATGGCTGTGATGCTAGAAAATAAGTGACCTACACAAGAGAGGATCAAGGGAGGAGGTGACATGCCTTTGGAACAGGCTGGACATCAGGTAAAAAAAGAATATAAGTCAAGGAAGCTGAGAGTGCAAAGCTGGTGCATGGGAGGACACAGATCCCTGGGCAAAACCAAGGGGCGGGGGGAGAGTACTAATTGGATACTTTGCAATATTTGATGTGCTAAACATTTATATGTGTATATATATATATATATATGGATTTAAGGTTTCACTAAGTACAATGTGACCCATTGCTGTTTCAAGAAACACAGATATTCCTTTTCACATGTTGGTAGTAAAATCCCCATGCATCACAATGTACCTTTAATCCTTCTGGTATTTCCAGTTGCTCACATTAACCTCTGTATGTCACTAATGTAACAACAGCTGTTTGTATTGCTGCTGTCATTTATTTTTGAAAAGTACAAACATATTTGTACCACTTGTCTAAGCAACACTGTCATTTTCCCTTTCATTAAGTTGGTCTTTCATGATTACTGGGAAGAGTTAAATAGCTGTAGAAATCTGATGAGAAAGAGTAATGTAATAGATTATACGAGGGTCCTAGGCCAGTTCCCAAGACAGGTTATTAAACTACTTCCTAAGAAGAAAAGATTCACATACAGCACTTTTTCCTCAAGATGCTCATTCGGGAGAAAAATCCTACCCTATTCCTTGCTCTTATTTTTTGAGGTGAGGCATAATGCTTTAAGTAAAACCAGGGAATGTACTAAAGGGAGATTACGTCTGCACAACAGGACAGGAAAGAAGCAATGTGTTCGAATCATGGCCTACACACACGGGCTCTGAGACAGACGAACAACACATAACAAAGCCTCTTTCACCGTGGTGGCTTAGGCGCCTTAACTCTTTGCAAGGTAATACTTCACCACGCTTTTCCTAACCGTGAGGCCACCATGACATGACACCCCAAGTTGGCTCTTTCACAGAAGGGTGGAGATCCCAGGCCAAAGGTGTTCGTAAATTCTCCCACTCTGGTGTAACATTATTTGGCAGTGGACTATGCTAAGTTGAAGAAGCATATTGGAAATCCCACAGACTTTCTCAGCAGAATTCCTCCAGAGATGAAGCGTATGCCTTAAGACATCCGTTATACAAGATGAATTTACTTCTTTCCTATACGTTGAGAAAGGTGGTGGTTATGCGCCCTTCCAGGGAGAACAGAGAAAACACATCCATGTCATTTTTTGTTCTCGGTGGTTCAGAAGAGAAACTCTGATTGAGAAAGCTATGCTTCACTCAAACACCACAAATAAGCCAATAAATCAATGAAGACAAAGAACTAAGAAATCAACGGTGTAGGAAAATGGAATACTAAATAGGCAAAAACAAAACCCTACATTAATCCAAAGCAAAGGAGGAAAAAGGAACATGAGGACAGATGGCAATGTAGAAAGTAAAGCATATGAGTAATTGCATCGAATGTAAGTCATCTAAACACTCCAAAATAAAAGGCAGAGATGGCCAGACTGTATGAAAAGTTTATATATATAGGATATACTGTCATCAGTTTAAATATAATGATGCAGATATGTTAAAAGTGAAAGGATGCAAAGTGAAAGACTATAGAAAATAAAATATTGTTTAATAAATTGGACTTCAGATTTTTAAAATTCTGCTCAGCAAAAGACATCAGCAAGAGAACATTAAGTTAAGCCACAGAATGGGAGAAAATACTTGCAATACAAAGGATTTGTACCCAGGATACCTAAAGAACTGTTACCACTCAAGAAGAAGAGTTGAAATAATCCATTTAAAGATGGGCAAAACATTTTGAACAAATATTTATCCCTCCCCCATAAAGATATTTGAATAGCCAATTAAGTGCATGTGAACATGGCCAGTTTCATTAGATATAAAGGGAATGTAAACTAAAACCACAATGAGATACAGATACTTATCCATTAGAATGGCTGGAACTAAAAAGACTGAGAATAACAAGTGTTGATGAACGTCAGAGCATCTAGACATAAACATCGCTAGTGGGAAAGTAAAATGGTACAACCACTTTGGGAAACAATGTGACAAGCTCTTAGAAAGTTAAACATTTACTTGACATTGGAAATAGGAATTCCACTCCTAAACACTTTCCTAAGAGAAATAAAAACAAATATCCATGCAACAGTTTACACAGGGATAATCACAACGGCTTTACTCTTTACAAGTCAAAACTTGAGTCAACTCACATGTCCATCAACAGGTGCATGAATGCGTAAGCAAACTGTGGCAGAGCCAATGCATTACAGTTCAGCAATAAAAAGGAATGAACTGCTAACACCACCACAAATGATGCTTACAAACATTATGCTAATCAAAAGAAGACACAAAAGGGGACATATTGTATGATTCCACACATGAATGGATATGAATTTCTTCGAAGAGAGAAATCTAAGCTTTAGTGATTTAAAAAATATAGACTTAAAACAATTGAGGGGAGGGGCTGTTCACAAAGGAAGTTTGGGGGAAGATGGGTGTGTACATTTGTCAAAATCATTGAACTGTATACACTTAAAATAGGTGCATTGTAGTGCTTTTTCTTTAATGTTTTTAAAAACTCCATTGTGATACAGTTTTGTCTTTTCTTTCACTTCTAGTCATTTCTGTGGTATGTATTTTTTAAAATTCTAAAGGAATTTTCCCAGATTGAAGGGAAATTATTCCAAATAGAATTATGGCAGGTTAATTGATTTTTTCCCCCTTGTGAATATCCTTCTTTATTTCTAATTAAGTTTTGTCTTAAATATATTTGATATTATTACAGATGGCAAGCTTTGACTAGTGTCTGCATGGCATATATATATTTCCATCCTTTTACTTTATTTCTATAAAATTTTTATATTTTCATATGTACTGATATTTAAAGTGTAACTCTTATAATTCACATATAAGGAGTTTGGTTTCCATCTGATAATTTTTTTTAATTTGCCATTTTTAACATAATTACTGACAGAGCTGAGTTTAAGTTTACTACCCTTTTATTTTCTTGTCTCATTAATACTTCATTCCTTTATTCCTCTCTTCCTTAAAGGAAAAATCTGAATCACATATTTTTAGTATTTTTCTCCTTCAAAGGTCTCCTATATATTTTTATATTATTCTTTTAGTGATTAATTTGGAGATTAAAATATGTATCTAGGTTTATTGCAGTCTATATTAAATTAGTATCTTTACTGCTTTCAGAAAAATGTAAAAATATTACAGTAGCTTAATTCCATTTGTCCCTCCTTTTGTGCTGATGGCATATATTTCACTTCTAATATATTTTAAATCTTTAAACAACTTGTTTTAAATAGTCAAAATTTTATATTTACCAACATATTTACTTTCTCATGCTCTTTCTGCAGTTCTGTGTTTCCATCTGGGATCATTTTCCTTCAACCTGAAGAACATTTTATAGTTTTTGTAGTTTGAATCTGTTGGAGATGAATTATATCACTTAGTTTTGTCTTTAAATACTTCTCATTCATTTTTGAAGGGTATTTTCACTGGGTTTGAATTCTATGTTGGCAGTTTTTCCCACTTGCTGCCCTCTCAAGATCTTTCCATTTGCTTCTGGCTGGCATATCTCTGTTAAAAAGTCAGCTGTAGTTCTTAATTTTGCTCCTTGGAAAGTCTTTTCCCTCTGGATATTTGAAAGTTTCTTTTCTTGGACTTCAATTTTCAATAGTTTGATGGTGTTTCTTTGTATTTACCTTCATTGGGGTTCACTGAGCTTCTGTAAAGTATGAGCTAACTGCTTCTTATCACTTTTCAGCCGTTACCTCTTTAGATGATGCTTTTGCCCCAACTTCTCTCACTTTTCCTTACGGGATTCCGATTACACTCTATATGCTCTATACAGAGACTTCTATTTGTTTTTCTCCATGCATTTCATTTTCTTCTATTGCTTAGCTTCAAGTTCCCTCCTCCCAATTTCTTCTGTTGATGTTTTGCTATTAAACTTTCCAATGAATACCTAACTTTAGATATTATATTATTCACTTCAAGAATACCCATTTGATTTGATTTGATTTGTAGATTACAAGCTACTATTGAAATTCTACAGTTTTCTCTATTTTTAACTTTTTTTAACCATACCAATCCTAATTATTTTTAAGTCCTTCCAAATAATTCCAATATTTGAATCATCTGTGACTCCACTTTTATTATTTGTTTTTGTCTCCTTGATTGTCAGTCACAATTTCCTGGTTTTTGGTGCATGTTTAGTTATTTTTTACTTCATGACAGACATTCTGTATGAAAATACCAAAGAGGCTCCAAATGATACTTCCCACCAGAGAGAGGGCAGCCTTCCCTCTATGTCCATATAAGGGACCACTGCGGTCAGGAATTGAGCTGGGTTGGGGCTGAGCTGTACTCGTAGTTAAGATTCAGCCTACCTCTGGTTAGTGCCTGTGCCTTGGGGGTGAACCTTCCAGGCTTCTGTCTGAGGCCCTTATCTTTTTGATGCTGAAAGACTGCAGAAGAGGTTCACTTCTTTTTTTTTTTTTTTTGAGGTTTGAAGCTTACTCTTTAGCTTCCTTACCCATGAAAACTGAAAATCTGGCATGAAGGGGAGACCAGTCATTTGACTGTTGCAAGCCCATTCTTCTAGCTGGATCTTATCTCCCAAGCACCATGAAAGTGTGGAAGACTCCTAAACTACACCAGAACTTATATGTAAATTTATACTACTAAAGTCAAGGAAACTTTCAGTAACACAAATCTTTTCTTTTCTACTTTAAACATCCTTATAGAAATTTTGCTTTTGATTTACTTAGCATTTTTAATAAACAGCATAAAAGCAGACCTCCACACAGACACTAATTAAAATTACTGAAGTTTAAAGAAAGTGGTAGTTTTATTACTTTTTTTCAAATCTTGACTTTCTATTTCAGGAAATATCCTCAAGCTATATCCTAAAAGTTTAAAAATAGTTACTGAAAACTGACTGATGCCTGGTGTCCTTTGTAGTGGAGGACATCATCTCAGATATAAGCAGCATCATTATTCCATAGTTTGCAACTAAGAACAGATGCAACATGTTAAAGTCCTTTTACTATTATATTCACAGCTGAAGGTCAGATCTTATCACCTACCAGTCCAAGAATGATGTGTATGTCAGCTGTCATGATGCCTCTTCTGGGATAACTGGAAAGATGCATTTTTACAGTTGAGAAGACCTCTGCCATTTCTGTCTGCATATCTTCCACTATGCTCCTAAATAGTCCCAGAGCCTAGGGTTCTTTGGAGGAATTATCACTCTCCCACCCAGGTCTTGTGGTCATTGATGGCTATGTCCTCCTCCTAGTGCCAAAGGTGGACACATGGCCCAGGCCTGGTCAGTCACTTATCCCACACCTCTGGCTATACTGATCATTTCAAATGTTGACATATGACCCAAATTAGTTCTCAGAGACTTGATTTGAGGACTCTTGTTTACATCGTGGAGGAGGAGAATGTCTTCAGCTGGGATTGCTAGGGAGCTACAGGACTGTACCTGGAAGATAAGGCCTCTCTGAAAACAGAGCTAACAGAGGGGAGTTGAGATATATCTAAGAGATACAGAAAATAAATACCAGTCTTGAGGACACTGGTTGAGTCCCTGGAGCCTATCATGTCTGAAGCTAGGAAATGCCCCAGGACTTTTCAGTTTGGGGAATAGGAAAAAAAAAATCCTATTTAACATAAGCCAGCTAGTGAGTTTTCTGTCACTCATAACCAAGAGAAGTTTATTCATTAGGTAATTCTCCACAGTGGGTCATCATTCTCAGCTCAAGTGCCTTCTAAGACAAATGCGAGGATGGTGAGTTGGGTGCAGAGGGTGGAGACATAATTAAGGTGATCCTCTTGCATTACACAGAGTGGCAATCCATGCTTAGGGATGTGCTGTTTCACATCCCAACTACAGACTTCAGTAAGCCACGCATCTTTCAAAGGGAAGCAGAGAAACTACTTTTGAGGACTAGCAGCTAGAGAGAATGGCATGCTGTGCATATTACGATGATCTAAGACAGCTGGAAATACGGGCCTGAATCTTCCAAAGATCAGGGCTTTCGTCATGTTACCAGGTGACAGTGGCAACCTCAGAAGGTGCTGAAGGGCCCAGAGGGAGAATTCAGCGAAAGGGAAGTAGACAGACCTATGGAGCTGCACACTTAGGAGGCTGATGGAGGAGAATAACAGGGGGAAAAGCCTGTGAGCAGTCAGGGAGGCAGGGGGAGCACAAAGAACACTTGGGACCGAGAAATCCAGGGGCAGTGGTTGGAAGGAAGAGAAAGATCAACTACAAATACCAAGAAGGTGAAGACCCGAGAGGCTGAAAGAAGGGTGAGGTCACCAAGGTCGCCGCTGACCTTGCCAAAAGCTGTTGCAGGCAAGCGGTAGGGCATAACCGGCTGCAACACTTACCCAGCAAATCCGCGCTGAAAAAGCAGACCCCGAGAACAGTCAGCTGCCTCTGAGATGCCTGGTGGCCGAGGCAGGGGCAGAAAGGCAGCTGTCCAGCAACTGGGGAGTTAACTCTGAAAATGATTAGTGCCATGACTTCATCCTTGATTCTAAATCACCACTTCGGGCGCCAGTGTCATTTCAATAGCAAGCTCTAAAAAAACAGACCCATTAAATAAAGGTCTACGAGGCTATAATGCAGAGTAGCGCATGCTCAGGAAAATTTGCAAGCACTGCATCCCGTCCTTTCAGTGAAGAGGGACCAAAATATGAAACTGTGTTCTATGAGGGGAATAAGATTAGGCTTCTGTGTAAGGTGATACGGTGGGGACCCTAAAACACAGAAGGCAAGGTTTCTGCCTTTAGGGGGAGCCAGTCTACACTGAGGTTCAGTGCAAGAGAAAACCTCCAGGAAGCCTCCTCCGAGCTGCGCCCTTGAAATACTAAGACTCGCACCCCCTGGGCCAGGCCCCCCTCGCACCCCCAAGCCTGGTGTGCTCCCAATGCCGCTCCAGGAACATTGTTTTTTCTACTCAGGTGTTTGACTCTTTTTACTGGGCTGAAAACTTCAAGGTGGCAAGGTTGGTATTTTATTCATCTTCAGATCACAGTGCAGTACAGGGCGGATGGTCCATTACCGTTATCAGATTTAGGAAAAAAAAGAAATAAACGCTATCTAGTTAAATATGGAATTCAAATCCAATTACTGCATGGGACATACTATTCACTCAAAAGCTGTGTGTTGTTTACCAAACATTCAAATTTCACTGGGCATCCTGAATTTTATCTGGCAACCCTACTTATTCCATCCATGTTTGCTGAATGGATGTAGAAGTGTGACTGGGGCAGGCATATGGGAAAGAAGAATCCTCCTCTCTGAACCCATTCTCCAAAAGCAGTAATTCAGAAACACAGCAGGTTGCTGAGGGTGACCCTTTGAAAGTGCAAGTAAGACCATGCAAAGAGGTGAGAAAGATGAGCACCAGAGTGGGGACGGCAGCTGGGGCCACAGGGTGGGGGAGGAGGGAGTGGGGCACCAGCTCCCCACCTCCCCAACACCTGGGGCCTGCCCCCTTCTGCCCCCAGGATCACCGCTGCTGATGCGGGAGCCTGGCCGTGCCTCTGGATGGACGCCGCTGAATGTAGTCCCTGTCTTTCCTCAAATACAAAAACAAAAGACGTGCCGTGTGCAGCTGGGGGCCCTGACCACATGGAGGGATTCGGAGACTGTGGGGTCAGGGGAGCCCGGGTGGTCAGGGAAGGCTTCAAGGAGGAGGCAGGCTTGTGGTGGGGCCTTTGAGGAGGAGGAAAGCAAGCATGCAGAAGCCTCTCCTTGGGTTCTAACTCTGAAGTCTTTGTAATTACACCTAACAAGCCTAGTGTGAGACCAGACTGTGGCCTCTTTAAACGTGCCACTTGTTGATCGTTGTAGCCTTTTCCCTGCTTCAATAATAAGCAGCTCTTCTCTTCCCCCAGCAGGCGACAGTCCCATCAACCCTGCCGGGATCCGCACAGCTTAGCTGCTGACACACTGCGAGCCGTGCCCTCTCCTGGCAAGCAGCACATGCACACACAGGACCTGTGTGGAGAGCCGTGACGACCTGATGGGCATCATCTTCACACGTGGTATGATCCTTTCTCTTCACTTTAGTTGACATCCCATCACTTCCTTGCCTCCCTTTTACGTGGGAGGCAGTCGCTTTAGTGCAGATGAAGACACTTGGCTTATAGCTTCTGTGAGGCCGACTCAGAGCAGCTTCTAGCAAGAAGCCAGTCTGATGGCCAGAGAGGAGAAGGAGACGTCCCAGGAGAGGCAGAGCAGAGACCAGCTGCGGGTGGCATGGGGCAAGACATGGCAACGGGGCTGTGCTCTAAAGGCGCAGCGGGACTGAGCTTCAGGGCTGTAGGCGAGAGCCCGCCTGTGTATACGGCACCATCTCCTGGGGCCGCACATCAGACAGCTCTGCGTCTCACTCTGGGTGGGTTTGGAAAGCACCATCCGCTTACAAATTGGGACATACCTGAGTCAATCAAGATATATGACATGTATGTTTCTGGAAAAAAAGATTTGTCTAAGTGCCTGTTGTTTACAGTAACATTTCAATAATTTGAAAGTACAAGTGCCTAAGGGAAATGCTTGACTGTTAGACTATTTATGAAAATGATTTTTTATTTTTGGTGGCATTCATCAAACCTAAATGGAAAAGAACTAGACCAAAATGAAAGTCAAGAGAACAGTAAATGGAAAGAAATAATTGAAAAATAAGGGACTCTCAAGGGAAACAACTATTCCCTCAAACATCTTTGGGGACCTCAGCCCTGAGAGATCCTCAGGATACTGAAATGAGCAACACAGGGTATCCGCCTTTAAAATTTTCACAGGTTCCCTGGGGACCCAATAAGAAAACCCACTGTTATGTGTGGCTAGCATGCACCAGGATGCAGGTACTGACTGGGCACCTGGCAGCTAACAGATGTGGACAAGAGGTGAGGATGTGAAGAGTTCAGGAAAAACCAGCCTTAGTCTGCCCGGGTTGCTCTAACAACATACCACAGACTGGGGGACT
Organism: Manis javanica; assembly: GCF_040802235.1. Lineage (NCBI taxonomy): Eukaryota > Metazoa > Chordata > Mammalia > Pholidota > Manidae > Manis > Manis javanica. Next base: position 5,704,333 of record NC_133162.1, on the reverse strand, counting down.
TCCAAACAGCAGCCATTTATTCCTCATTGCTTTGGGAAGTCCAAGATCAAGGGGCCAGCATGACTGGGGCTTGGGAAGGGCTCTCCTCCCAGCTTGCAGATGGCCACCTTATCGCTGTGTCCTCACATGTGGAGAGAAAATCCCATGTGACTCTAATCCCATGTGGGGCCTCACCCTCATGACCTCACCTAAACCTCCTAAGGGCCCTGCCTCCAAATACTGTCACATGGGGGTTTAGGGCTCTGATGTGTAAATTCTGGGGGGACACAAACCTTTGGTCCATAACACCAACCACAAAAGGTAACTTCCAAGATGAATCCAGAAAAAGGAAGCCATGATGGGGTAGATGAGGAAGGGACTTAGGGCAGGGAAGGGAAGTGTGCGGAGAAAAGCTCCCAGCAGAGGCAGGGCCCCCAGGACCTGCACGCAAGTTGTTGTAGGAGCACAGCGTGAGGAGGGTGGGGGAAGCTCCGGTCACAACCGGAGGCGTGCCGAGGCCCCACACTAAAGGCTTGGGTCTTACACTGAGGAAGTGGGGAGTCACTGATAGATTTTAAGCACTTCTAAGGCATGGTGAGAGCTGTGTTGACGAGTCATTCCACAGCATGGGCTGGATTTGAGGGGCCAGAGAGCAAAGGGTCCAGTAAAACTCAGATGTCCCCAGGACATTTTGTGGCGTGGGAGGTACAATTACAACGACAATGAATATGGTGAGTCCTGGTGTGTGCTAGACATTTAAACACCATCTTGTCAACCCTGTGGAAAGAGAACTTTTTTGGGTTCCTATTTTTAGTGGAGAAGCAGAGGTTCAAAGAGGTCATGCAACTTGCCAAAGGGCACAGAGCAGGGAGGTGGCAGTGCTGGGTCTGAGCCCTGAGGCTCTGCTGCCCGGGGCCATGCCGCCCTGTGAAGTGTCACTCCACCACCCTCAGGACTGGGAGGGCTGGGCTGGTGACGAGGGGTCCACATCACCTCTAGACCTGCCACTGTGCAGGCTGAAGGCAGTCCCAGAGCCAAGGAGAATGTGCTCGGGTGGCATCTCTGGGAGTAGCCTCTGGGGACAAGCAGGCCACCCCCTTCCCCTGCCCAGTCCTGCCACAGGGCTACGGTCTTGCATACAGCAAGAGCTCGGGGATTTGTGGAATGACGTAGATGTAGTATACCTTGTTTAAAGGGGCCAAACTCTATTTCCTCTCCCCAGATGGACACAAGAATCAGTAATGACACCATTCTGGCTCAGGGTGTATTTGGCCGGCAGTGGAAGCCCTCGGCCAGAAGCCCATACCCCGGGCTGTGGGCCTTTCCCTGCAGGGAACCAGGCCCACAGGGCACACTCCATCCTGGTTATATCTTCACAGAGGCCATGCTCCGAGCTTACAAGGCATCTGCAGAGAACAAGAACCCCACCCGGCTCCCTGCTCTGGGCTGCCTATGGGCCTGGAACATTCTGTTCCTGTTAGAACCTACCACCTTGCCACCGATTTCCCTCCTAAAACAGATACTCTGTTTCAGACCTCTTCTGAATACTGCCCCAAATGTCACTCGGCTACTCCAGAACCTTCAGTGGCTTTTAGAACATTCATTGCTTTTAGATAACCTTGGGTGACGTTCAAGGCCCTGCCTCATCTGAAAACCGCCAACCCCAGCCCTGACAGTATCTTCTCTGTAACAGGTGCTAAAGCGCCATTTGCAAAAACAGGGCAAACTACAACTTGCCACTGAGCGCACAGTGACGCAGGGCATGGTTCCAAATCTCAGCTAGGATCCTTTCTATGTAAGGAGATGGAGGCCAGCACGGTTTCTAGGCTGCCTCAGTTTTGTATGGAAACTAAGACTTGTCACTTAATTAGTGTTTCTTCCCATTTGGTCCTGAAATATAAACAAGGAAATTCTAAGGCAAGCTGCTTCAAATAAAGTTAAATTAATTTGCTGTCACGGCCATAGGAATTCTTGAAAGGAGTTGCCTCTGAGGTTAATGAGTATGAGGCCAGTTCTGTGCTTGCTGCAATTCTTGGAATCTAAGAACAAGGGCAATGGTAACTGGTAAGATTTCACTGAAAAATGTCCATGTGTTGTCTCTGAGGGTATTTACTTAACTAAAGACGTACATTTCCACAGCTTCTGGACATTTATTTTACAGGAAAAGACCTTTAAAGCTTCTCCAACTCCTCTCCCCACCTGCCAACTTCGCTCGCCAGCTCTTTCCTCGTAATGCCTGCTGGGGCCAAAAGAACGTCTCCACGTTCCTGCCGGTTACAGCCCCCAAACAATGCGTTCAGTGTTTTGTATGACTTGAGAATGCTGTTTCCGTCCTTCCCATCTGACAGCTCCTTCTAGCCCTGTCTGGGCAGCTGGAGTATGTGGCAGAGAAACCAGAGCCTGAGCAGAGTCCTCAGAACGTGGAGGACGACCAGCCGGTGTCATGCCCGTTACAGGCGTTTCCCGTGGCAGCTGTATTCCCAGAAATGCTTCCAGACTGAACCAGACAAGGCTCGAGACCTGCCAATGCAACAGCAGGCTGGAAAAACCCAGCTCTGGGACTCCACTGAGACTGGGCTGGACATGAACCTTAAAAAGCTCCCTTCTGCCCTCACTCAGGCCGTGTGGCCAGGAGGCGACAGAACCGTAATTCTTAGCTCTTCCAAAACAGCCCAGACATAAAAACTGCAAGGCAGCAAATGTGTGCTTTCAACTCCAGATGCGCAAAGACACAGTCATAGGAGCCCAGCATCGGGCCAGCCAATAGCTCCTGGGGATCTGGTGCATTCCCATGTACTCCACTAAGACACTAAAACCAGCAATAACTTTTGGCAACGCAAACACATTCCGATTAGCTGAATAGGCACGACCAGCGATCATATGCCCCAGTGGTCTTGTTTTGAACTATAAAAGAAGGGACTCGATTTCAAAGGCACTGTGATAGAATTCTCTACCCCTGGTGGGCTCTTAACTCGTCCCTATGTTTGCACTGCAGGAGGAGTTGACATTTCCTAGAGTTCTGTTTGAGTAAGCTTCAAAGTTGTTCTGAAATGAGTTTGCCAGTTTTTAGGCATTTTTTTAAATGGCAAAATATCTCTAGCACCTAGCAAAGGGCCTGAGACATCATGGGTTCTCAATAAATAGCTGTGATTAAATGAATACACAGAAAGAACTCAATAGGATAATCTTTCATCAGTAACATTTTTCTCCTCATAGGTCATACATCACAACTCTGATATCGAATTCCACTGAATGGTCCCTTGTCCTAGGTGGGGCCACCACCCTCAGAAGCTGACCAGATTCAAATCCAGGGATCAAATGGGCCCTGTTCCCCAAGCTATGCAGGGCTTAGTTTGCATAGCCATACATGGCACCCTGATGGAGTACTCAGTCATCATCTGCTGTTGGAGAAAACAGAGAAACTGTTAAAGGTTTAAAAGACTGTTTTCAAATGGTATAATGTGTTTCCCCACAGCAGACAGAGGCATTTGAAGAAGTAGGCACCATGCTTCCTTTTATCATTTATCTTCCTTTCATGTGTTTGAGAAAATAAGTATGTCAAACAGGTATAAACTGTGAAATATGGCAGCTTCTGGAACTAGGCTAAAATCTTGCATGTGAGCCATGGGTAATGGAAGTTTGGGAAACCTGGATGTAAACTATGTCATCTGCATATTCAAATGTGGCCGGGCCAATCCGTCAATGATGGGGAGTACCATGCCTAATGTTTCCCAACGTGGAGTGTTGTCCGCATGCCTTCCGGGCTATTCCTGGTGAGACATGCATGGGGGTGGCATGCACCAGGAAAGGCCAGAGTGCTGAGCCCAGCTAACAGCTCCCCTGGAATGGGGAAAATCCTAACAGAGACAGGATCTGCAACCCTGGACTCATGAGCTCAGTGCACTCACCGGCTCTGCTTTTGGTCGATGACCATGTCTTTAAATTCTATGCTTGGAAAATTAGTAGGTTCAAGTAAAATGAAGACCCTTCGTAGCTTCAAGTGAACAAAAATCGCATATGAAAATGATTATCACAGCTGAATAAAATCTTTTTGTGTGTGCCACTTTTAGAAAGAGTTCAAATTAATTTCAAGTAATTAGCAGAAAGGCAGTTTTGAGATATGGATCCACTCAGGGAATCTAAAAAGCCAGGGTCAGGTCAAATGCTGGAGAGCTGGGCATTGATTTTTAAAAGCAACACCTTAGGGAAAAGAATTTAATGCTTAGGTTTGGTTCTCAGGAATTGATTTAGTTTATTGAAAATAGTCATTCTTTTGATCTGCCTAGGTATGTCCATAAAAGCCAAATTCCTGGTATATTTTCTCTTATGCAAGTTTTAGAATTAAATATATTATGTGAAAAAGTATGGTATGCCTCAGTCAGGACCCACCATTTGATGTTTCCTTAAAATCTAGGCAGAACACACATATATTTTCTTGCTCTGTCAGCTGAGAAGACTATGGCAGCAGCAAGCACCCCAGGACCCAGGCCTTGGTTTCAAATACCACTTTCCAATGAACCAGGCCCCTTGGAGAAATGGCTGATTTTATGACTGCAGCAGGAGATATACAAGATATGTGTTTGTTTGCAGTAAGAAACTAAGGAAATGCTAAAGCACACAGGCACACTGCACACGTGTGCATGCACACACACACACACACACACACAAACGGGGCTATGTCAAAGGGACACAGGAACCAGCTGGAAGAATTCCCAATGACCAAAGCAAAAACAATTTGAACAACATAAGTAAAACAGCATTGGACTACAGACCAAAATGTAAAATAAATAGCCATGAGTCCATGCTGACATGGATGAATGACAGAATACATAATAAATAGGGAGAGTAGATGACTCTCACCTGCAGAAGAATTCCACATAATTTATGTAGCTACCTTGCCCTCTTGCTGGTGGAGCAGAACTCCTTTAAGCATGAGATGTGCACAGTGACCTCCTTCCAAAGAATTCAGTATGAAAAGGAGAGAAGCCTGACAAACATGACCTCAGACCGCAGCCAGGTGATCAAGGTTGGTATCAACAACGATTGGTCGTATCAATTGTGTGTACCCTTGTCTGGTGTGACAAGGATGGCACTCTACCTCTGTGGTCTGCTCCCCAAATAGACAAGCTCAGTTCAAACCTGAGAAAACATCAGACAAATACCAAATGAGGGATGTCCTACAAATTCCTGCCCAGTACTCCTTGAAACTGTCAATGTCATCAAAAAGGGGAAGTCTAAGAAATTGTCACAACCGAGTGGCAAGATATGATGACTAAATGTAATGTGATATCCTGGATGGGATCTTAGAACAGAAAAAGGGCATTCGGTAAAAACAAAGAAAATGTGAAGAAGGTATGGACTTCATTCAGTTAATAATAATATACTAATATTGGTTCATTACTTGTGACAAATGCACTATAATCATGTAAGATGTTAAAATAGGGGAAACTGGATATGGGGTATATGGGAACTCTGTACTATCTTCACAGTTTTTCTGTAAATCTAAAACTCTTCTAAATATAAACTTATTTTTAAAAATCTAGCAAGAGCAGTTTATGAGGGAAGGAGAAATTAACTTTTATTCTTACTGGCCCCAAATCTCCAACAGGCAGGTTTCTGGAAAAACATGTAGTCCTGGGAGAAATACATCTCCTTTTCTTCATTTATGTGTGGTGCCAGCATGCATTCTCCAAAGGGTCAGTATTGCCCTTAAGGGGGCAAAAATCAACACTTTGAAAATTCTTAGATTAGTATAATGATTTGTGCCACCCCCAAAGCTTAATACTACATAACAAAAATTCTTTAGTTAATTGCTCTCTTTAGGGAGACATTAAATTTAAGTAATTTTTCTCTTTAAGCAGGCAATATTGGAAAAATGGTTGTAAGTACCAGTGTAAAACATTCAAAAAACACACACTTTATGCTTACAAGGATGCATATAAGAAATGGGATCAGGAGAAGGTTAAATCAGCACAAAAGGAAAACCTCACACCAGCTGGATACACAGGAGTTACAGTATAATCACATAATAGCACTGTCTTCAGTTTTTAACATGATTTTGCACACTTGGTTGACCGCACTGTCATGATAGGTTTAAAAAGATGTCTCCATTTTCTAAGGAAAGAACAGAATTTTTAAAAAAAATCTAAACTTTAAACTTTGGTTGAACAAAACATCTGTATCACCATAGCAACCATTTATTAAGTAACTATGAAAGAACTATTTCCATTGGTGATGTCGTAACTCCAGCAAAATTCCAGGGTAAATGCATAGGCGACAGCTTCTCAGCCTTCACAATTATGAAATTACAAAATGCCACATTGACACACATGAAGTCTTTCTTGGGGATGACAGGCTCTTTAGTCTAAATTGTGATTTTTTAAAATCATAGTACTTTCTAGAAATTATATATTCTTCTGCACATCCTCAATCCCCAGGACATTTCTCTCTTATTGAACAAGTTCAGGTTCAAATATAAAAAACATCATATATCACTGTTACAAATGTAAATGTGAAGATCGGGGGAAGGCTGGGTTTGGGTATATAGGAACTCTACTATCTTTGCCATTTTCAGTAAATCTAAAACCACATGAAAATCACTTGTTTTAAAAATCATATGTCCCTTGCTAGGTACTTGTTTACATTTATTACTTTCATTAATTCACTTAATGGTGAGCTTTTCAAAGACAGTATTGAGTCTCACGGGAGCCTGACCAGACTGGAACACAGCAGACACTCTCATGTCATGTCCTTGGGCAAATGAATGAAAAATTGAAAACAGAAACAGTTTGCTATGCTGATGGACAGTGACTGTAAAGGGGTTTATAGGGGGGGACCTGGTATAGGGGAGAGCCTAGTAAACATAATATTCATCATGTAAGTGTAGATTAATGATAAAAAAATAAAGCAGTTCCTGTGTGGTGACCTCCAATGAGTTCTACACAATGATATAAAGGGCATATAAAAGTGTAGGCAAAGGGTTTGTTTGTGTTTATACAGAGGATCAAAGCCTAATTTGGCTACCCTGAAAATGAACTAAGATACGATATGAAAAAGAACTTCCAGCATCAGCACTCTCTGGAAGACTCATGCCAGAAGATGATCATCAAAAAACCCCAACAAAGATCCACGCACTGCTACAGCTGTAGATGCACTCATCCCACCGGTTCCTGGACTTGCCATGGGAGTGAAGAAGGAGATATCTAAGCTGCACTGTGCATACAGTAAAACAACAAATTTGACTGGATCTATACTGTTGGAACTCAACCAAGAATTAGGAAAAGTGCAAATTGTAGCGCTCCAAAATCTTACAACTACAGACTATTTACTGTTAAAAGAACATATGGGATGTGAACAGTCCCCAGGAATGGGTTGTTTTAATTTGTCTGATTTCTCTCAGGCTGTTCAAGTTCAGTTGGACAATATCCACCATATCATAGATAAGTTTTCACAAATGCCTAAGGTGCCTAACTGGTTTTCTTGGTTTCACTGGAGATGGCTGGTAATTACAGGTATGCTTTGGTTACGTAACTGTACTCCTATTATGTTAATGTGTGTGTGCAATTTAACTAGTAGTTTAAAACCTATACATGCTGAAGTTACTCTACAAGAAGATATGTCAAAGAAATAATCAATCTTCCCATGTTTTCTTCCGCCTGCTACTTCTATAGCTTTTCTTCTTCCCTCCTAATTACAACCCCTAAATAGAATTCATGCCTCATGTCGAATTTACCATGTATCACAATTCTTCCAAGTGGTAAAGACACCTCAAGACAAATGCTGGGCATAGAAGTCACAGGGCATAAATATGCAAAGAAGTAAAAAACTAACCTTTTCAAACAATAAGGCTTCTCTCTCACTTACCAACTTTACATTTCCCTGTATGGCCCCGGAAGATGACTGGTTAGCCAGAGACGGGTAAGATTCCTCAAGGGAGGAACAACCTAAGACAGACACAGTCGCAGGGGGGCCATCAGGTGAGAAATTGGGGATCAACAGAGGTGAGGCTCAGAACCTCCCCCCCCCCCATTCTGAGAGAAATCTTCTGCATACGTGGATGTTTTATTGCCCTTGTCTAGCTTGGATTAACACATAGTCTACAGGCACACACCTGATCATCTACATTTGCTCTCTTACAACACTAAACTATGTTTTCTACCTTTATCTTGCATCTACCTACCACTTCAGCATTTTATTAAAAATAATAATAATAGAGAAATGTGGTATCCACATATAAATCAAGTATAAAAATCAAACGAATATTCATATTTGAACTGACTGTTTATAGTTCATAATGCATGATCAAAACCGAAAGCTTCTGTGACGACTGCCCTTGCACTGTTCACCATGTAACTTATTCACTATGTAAGAATTTGTTCTCCATGTAAGAACTTGTTCGTTATGCTTCAGAAGATTGGAGACTGACGAAAATTAGGCTTGGGGTGGATTAATGATTGTACATTGAGCATTGACCCCCCTATACAGAATTTTATTGTTGTTAACAAGCATTTGATCAATAAATAGGAGAAATGCCCTCACAAAAAAAAAAAAAGTACAGACTTCCAATTGTAAAATAAATAAGTAACCAGGATGAATGTATAGCATAAGGAATATAGTCAAAATATTGTAACAACTTGGTATGGTGATAGCTGGTACCTAGAATTATCATGTATATAAATGTTGAATCACTGTGTTGTACACCTGAAACTAATGTAATACTGTGTGTCAACTACCCTTCAATAAAAAATAATTATCTAAAAAAAAAAAATTGAAAACAGAATTTCATCAAACTCCTTTTCTCCTAATATCAAGTACTATATGCTCTACATGTCAGTCAAACATGGAGAGTCTTACTGAAGGATTAGAAGAAAAAAATTAATAACCTCTGTCTGGTCTGTTTAAATAGTGTAAGCCACCGTGTCTCCTACCATTATCCAGATTTGTTACTTTAAAATGCAATTTTTTAAATAGACCCAGTTCTGTGATGAAGCTAGAGGTGTGAGGTGGAGGTGGGGGAGGGCAGAAGTCACAGAAACTGTAGGAAGATCCGATTCACTAGACAGTTTTTTAAAACAAATGTTATTAAGGCCTTGCTAAGAGGTCACCAGAAATCAAGAGCTAGCAGCACGGTGGAAATGTAGTCTCCAGACCCCTTCAGTGAGTGGCGAGCTCCCGAAGTAGAGGACGGACATGGCCGCACCCAGCACAGCACCTCGGCTTGCTTTCTCCTCTTTCTGGGTTGGCCTAAAAGGCCCTGGCAGGCAGTGGGGGTGGGGCGCTCACCTCCTGGGACCCCCCAGGAATGGGCAAGACCCACAGCAGACACATGCTCCGAGCAGCACCCTCGCATCACAGTGCAGATTTATGAACCTGTCTGGATCCGATGCACACAGGAGAAAAGCTGAAGATTTTTCTGGGAAGCAGCGGAGCACTATGGAGAGAATCCTAGATTCCAAGTTTAAGCAAGGGACCTGGGCTCAGTGCCAGTCCTGTCACTTCACGTTCTGTAGTGTCGCTAATGTCCTCGCCCACAAGTGTGCACGGGGAGGTCATATCTATACGCTCTCGAGCCCAGGGGTTTGCAAACTACAGCCCACCTGTCAAATTGAGCCCACCACCTGTGAACTAGAATGGTGGTACATGTTTAAATGAATAAAAGAATAAAAGGAGGATATTTTGTGACACATGAAAATTATATTAAATTCAAATTTCAATTCCATAAATTTCGCAGGAACACAGCCATGCCCATCATGTAAGCACTGTGTCTGGCTACTTGACACACTGTAGTCAGAGCCGAGTGGCTGTGGGGGCACAGGACCCACACAGAGGGACATATTACTGTCCAGCTCTTCACAGTAAAAGTTTGCTTGCCTTTGGTGAAGCTGTATCCAGGGTCCAAGGGAGATTCTCAGAACTCAGTTTTCTCACCCTTCAGAGGCTTTCCCCTAGTGTCATGGTTCTTAACCAGGGGCAAGTTTGCACCCCCACCCCCACCCAGGGTCATTTGAGATGACATGACTGGAGAGGAGGATGCTACTGGCATCCGGAGGGCAGAGGCCAGGCTTGCTTCTAAACATCCTGCAGGGCACAGGGGGCCCTGCCCCTCATGCACAGCAAAGAACCACCCAGCCCTGTGGTAGGAGGTAAGCCCAGAAAGAGTTAAGGAAAAAGAGGATGGCTGACATTGACAGAGCATGCTGAGAGCTTTGTGTCAGGCAGCCAGGGAACGTTTACTGTCTCCTCTTCAGATGAGGAAACAGGCTTAGCACGGGCTGGTCATGGGCCCGACATCACACAGCAAGGCAGAGTCTATGAGGGAGTCTGAATCCATCCCTGCATGTTCCAATATCTTTGCCCCTTCCACTGCATATGGTATTGATTCTTTTACAACAGTTGAGCTCCCAGAGACACAAGGGTGCCAGCTTTTTCACATCTAGTCCCTCTCCCCAGAAGGGCAGGCACAGTCTTGGCTGGATGGGTTATGTGAGGGCAAAACAGGAGTCAAGGCTTTTAGCAGCCTCCCGTGTGCCAGCCATAGCCTCAAGGGGACTGTCAGGCGAGGGGTGGGCCTTGGGGTCCAATGGGAGTTATGAGGTTAGGGGGACAGACCATCTGAGGAGACGGGACAGTCTAGAAATAATCAACCTCTGAACCACCATACACCTCTTATGGGGAGCTTTGCAGCAGGTATTCTGATGAAATTATATTCTTAAGAGGAAGCATTGCTGGCTGGCCTGTAAGCTGATGTAAGCTCAGTGTTGCATACATCAGGAACACAACCACTGAGCTTCCTCAGCTAAGCTCTGGGTACCACTGGCTGGCCCGCGGTTGTCAGGAAAACTGCGCTTACCAGCAGATTCCCTCCGAGAAGGGGATATCATCCTCTCCTGGGCTGGCCATGTAAACCCACCCATAGGGAGTAACAGGACCCCACCCGGAGCAGGGAGGCACAAGCGAGTAGTTATTCCAGATAAGACATAAGCAACCACTAAGGTGAAACATGTGACATGCCACCAAGCCACCAAAGGCCTCCAAATGACTTAAAAGCACCTGTACTTGCTAGAAAGGTTTGCAAACTCTGCAGAAATGGAGAGGCTCCCAGGGTATACACTGGCCTGTTTGCTCTCTCTTCTGCAGCCCCAGGCCATCTCCACACCAGTGAATCACCTGGGCCCCAAGCACAGAGAGAAGCCCAGAGTCTTCGAGCAAGTGTTGCCTGACCCCCACTAGGTGTGGGGTACTGCACGAAGTGGGGAGGACATAAAGCTGAGGCCACCACCCCCACGGAGGGTGCAGGCTGGTGGGGAAAGTAGAAATATAAACTAGTGGTGACCAGTGGTGACTAGTAGGATGCAGGCCAAAGAGCTGAGCCCCAGGCCACGTGCAGTTAGGGTCTCAGGTGAGCGCAGAAGGCAGAAGTGGTGCACGAGGCAGAGTCTAAAGCAACCTTGGACGTTTCTTTGTTTTTACGTAAGTTCACTATGGCCATATCTTCTCTCCAGGACATTGTTTCTTGGGTTGAGCACAGCCAAGTCGCCTTCTTTTAGGGGTCCTTTTATGTAACGATTTCCAGTTGAAAGAAGTGGAATCACTCCCGGGGAGTGGACTTGCCTGTGAGGCAGGAGCCTGCCTGAGGAAAGAGCACACGCAGTCCGCCCCTCATGCCCCGCTGGCCACAGGGTCCGCAGCTGTGCATGTCTACAGCAGCTGTTTCTGCCATGGCCACAGGCTCAGTTTGCTTGAAGTAAGAGCATGCACAGTATGACATCACAGAGGCACATGTGACTGACAAGGACCAAGGTACCAAAGGACGAATTTGGCTGGGGAGGCCAGGACAAGGTTCACAAGAGAAGGTGCCATTTAAGCTGGGGCTTCAGGTGCCAGGGACCCAGCAGATGCTGAGCATGGGGATAAAGGACAAGGCCTATTTAGGCAACAGGCTGCTCCTGACCAGCCACATGGCTGAGACATGGGAGCCGGGACAGTCGGGACAGCCTGGCCTGCAAAGCAGCTCAGGCATCAGACAAAAGAACCTGGCTTTACAGTCAGATTCCATGCATGGCTCCTGAAGGACTGGAAAACAGGAAGGGGACAGGCTCTACCTGCGGTTTAGACAGACCACCCCACTTGAATCTGCAGAATGTCTGGGGCAGAGGAGGGTTTGGTAAGGCGTAGTAATGGGAATGGAGTAGAAACAGCCCTGCTGGGCCAAGGAAGTCAACAGATGCCTCCATCCTCGATTGGGGGGTACAGGAAGTAACATTCTTATGTTCTAGAGGCTATTAAATAAAGTAAAAAACGTGGGCAGGGGGCTCGGCCCATTTTGGAACACAGTGCCTTTAAGGTGCTCGGCAACTTAGAGCTGGAGGTGCCTGAAATCCATTGGAAGTTGTGACCAAATCTCAGGGGTTCAAGCAATGTGGGTGATGTGGGTTTGAAGTCAACATGGTGAGGTGATCACAGAAAAGGTGCCTGAAAGGGACTTCACACCCAGGAGGAACTTCACACCCAGGAGGGACTTCACATAGGAGATCAAGGGTGGCAGCCGGTGCTGCTGCTGTGGTTCCTGGGGTCCTTTCCCCACAATTGGTGGACAGTGATGCCACAGCAGTGAATTCCATGGCCCATGGGAACCTGCATTGTCAGCAGTGGGCCTAGAAAGAAACTCAGAGGATACCACCAACAGGGGACAAAGCCAAAAAGAGGAATAAAAAGCAAGAATTAAAAACACAAGAGGAGAAACAAGAGAGAATAGGGTCTGGGGAACCAAAGGAAGTGAGAGTTCAAGGGCGAGTGAATCAGTGTCAAGGTCAGTAAGATAAAGAACAGAGGGTGTGCACTGGCTGCAGAAGTCGGGAGGCCACCTGTGGCCTTGGCAAGAGTGGCTGTGACCAAGTGCTGGCTGTGGGAGCTGCTGAGGGTTTTGCAGAGAAAGAAAGGCAGGGGAGAGGTGGGAGGCCAGTGTGGGCCCCCCACCCCAGAAGTCTGATTGGGAAGGGCTGGGTAGGGATGATAATTTGAGGGAAAAGCAGGACTCAGTTTTCTCAGCTGCGAAACAAAGCAAATGGAAATGCATGGAGCAGAATCTACCTCTGACATTTTAATTAGTTGCTATTTGATATTTGAGGCCTGCGATATGCTAAGGGAAGCTTTGGTTTCCTGTTCTAATCTGTTTGCCTTTTTATTTTCCATTTCATATCCTATTTCCATAGTTTTATTCTCATGCAAGAAAGCTGAAAATTAGAAATATCCTGGAGCCGTCAAAGGCTGAGCTCAACTGAGGTCATCTCACCATCAGTCACGTCTTGACATGTCTGCCCAGGCTTGATTTTTTTCAAGACAGGAAATTGGAGATTGTTCCCTAGAGACACCTTAAACTTTCAATTATCACCTCACATTGGTACAGCAGCTTTTCATTTCCAACTGATTTTCACAGCCCTTGTTTCAGTTCATTCTCACAATGACCCTGAGAGGGAGGGAGAGCCTACAACCTTATCCTCACAGTGTGGACCAGGCGACGGAGGGCTGGCAGCACCCCGGAAGCTCTCCAAGGCACAGAAGCTCATATTCTCTCCTTCTCCTCCACTCTTTCAACTAAATTATCAGGGGCAATAACAGTTTGATTCTTGATTTGTAAATGACACAATATCCTATCCAGATATATTTCAATCATAGATGAGACAGAGAATCTGCTGGTACTTTGCCTAAATCAGCTAAACCAGGTTGACCAGCACTCCAGTGTTGAATAGAGCAGCAATTTCTTCTTGTATTGTGGTTCTAAACTTGTGTGCTCACTGGACGTACCTGGGGGCACTTTATCAGAAGGAAGCTACTTGGGCCTTCCCCCAAACCAATGAAATCAAATTCTCAAAGACTGGCTCAGTAGAAGAAACAGGGGAGATGCAAGGGATACAATAGGGGTGCAGGAAGGCAAGAATGCACATCCAAAAGTCTATATTCTAAGGCACAGCAGGCATAATTAGGCCTCAAAAATATTAATGTGCATTTTGTCTGCTTGAATATATGCTCCGTTAATACAGTTTAAAATGAAAATGTTGACTGTTATGTCTGATAGCAAAGAAAGACACATACCTACACACCATTAGCCAGAAACCCTAGTCTGACAACAGGTACATACATCTACCCTGTGGAGAATTACACACATTCACAGGTACCCCTTTTCATGCAGGGTCTTAGAGGTTAATCACCACCTACGGGCACACATAGTAATTAGAGAGCCATAAGGCTGACTCCATGAGCCCCATGACTTGCCAACAAAATGCTGTTCCGCAAGTCACCTAGGCCCCCGTTTCCTTCAATAATGTTAGTAAACTGGAGTTACTTTAGTGACGTATATGCCTACTACTCGCAGAGTTGTAATCCTGGAGGTAGAATCCTAGAAGAGTTGGGACAGCTATCAAATTATAGTTTTTCCTAGTTTTCTACAAACACGATGCTGGTAGCCCATCGTGATCAGATTGTGAGCCTGGCCAGCAGACGTGCGGCTCCCTCCTCCGGCATGCCACAGGATGTCTACAAGGTGGCTGGCTGGTAGGAAGGATGAAGCTAGAGGTCAGAAGCCAGATCCGACCTGAATTTGTCCATTCCAGAGGCGTGCTGAGAACCCTTATCAGCTTGTTACTCCGATACCCCGCCCCCAGGCAGCATTACCAGATAAAAAACAGGACACCAGTTAAATCTGGATTTCAATAAACAACATCCCAAATGTTACATGGGACATATTTACATACACACAAAAACTCATTGCTTATCTTAAGTCCCATTTTAAAAGCACATTCTGCATTTTTATTTGCTAAATCTGGCAATCCTACCACCAGGGAAAGCCCCAGTAACAGCTTCCAACACCCAAGGCACTTAAGATTGTTTTATATTTTTGTATTATTAATTAGTACTTATAAGGATTTTAAATAATATTTTATGAAATAGTATACTTTTCTGCATCTATCGTATCATTTCTAATTTTGCAGATTAAGAGCATGATGACATTTTCTTTAATGTCTTACATTTTTCTTCCTGGAAATATCACCAAAATCACTGTGATTAACTTTTACTTTTGTATCTTCAACTTGAAATAGTCTCCACAAAACAGAAATATCCAAAAAGTACAGATTTGGCATTTGGATCCTTTAATAACCGAACATCCAACCTTCCCAAATGCTCCACTTGAAACCGAAAGCCTCTTTACAAAATAAATTAATGATGTAAATCATATTATCATTCCTCACTTAAGGTGGCCCACTGCAGCCCTTCCAGAAAGGTACAGAGGATTTTTCACAATCTCAACTGCTCTTTAAAAAAAAATCTGTTTTCTATTATGAAAAATAATCTAACATAACACAAGGACAAAGCCATCTGTATGATCTCTCCAAAGAGCTCATATTTCTATAGATTTTATCACTTTCCAGCTATTCCAACAAGTTCTGAAATTTGAGAAAGTCATGCAGATTTGGCAGATAAAACTCATCAAAATATTAAATTTAATCACCAATATTACAATTATTTTATATCATTCTTTCATATCATAGAAGGTCCAATCAAAGGCATCAAAGTAAAACGTATAAGGCTGCATTAAAAGCAATTACAGACTTTTTAAAAGTTGAATTATAATGTTTCTGCCAATAATCAATAAAACCAAAATGTTGATGAAATACACACAAATACAGAAAAATACCAGCACTCAAGTAAAACAAACCCAGAAGTTTTATATCTGGAAATGTCATCCCTGGTGTGCATGAACAGTAACTCACAACAGATGCAAATAATCTTCATCAGAACAATCACAACAAAATGGGTTTGTATTTCCTTACAAATAAAGATTTCTCTTTATAAGGATAAAGTTAGCATTAAAATAGATAAAGACAAAACTTGAATGAAAGAGTATGAATGCAGTTAATGGGATTTCAAAACTTCAGCCACTAAAAAATCAAGTGAAAAACAAAAAAACTGACCTTTGAGTCAATACTCTTCATGGGATTCCAGGGGTCTTTGTTCACAAGAGAGCCACTGACTACTTCATAAGCTCCTCCCTGGCTCCTCCTTCCGGCCTGTTGCGTGAAAGGTGCTAATTTTCTTCCCAAGTTCACCCCTGCACCAAAAAGAAAACAGCCTTGTTCTTCATTCTAGTCACGAGAGTTTGGCATCAGGAGGTTATGACATAAATGACTGAAAATATTTGGAAGTTGAAGAAGCCAGGGAAACACCATAACCTATCAAGTCATGGCAAGTGTTAAAACTGATTAATTCTCTGTTGACCCCATCAAAACATTTTGTAACTTAAATCAAAAGCTAATTTTTTCTCCAAGCTCCGTGGCCTGCACTGGGTGATTATCATAGAGCATATAATCCCATCCTTCAACAAGCAACAAAACACACAACCGGTGACGTTTTCAATGATGAATTAATGCTTTGCTTAAGATTCACTCTCTATTAAACATTTCAAGGCTTAGGCTGTATTAAGACTAAATCCATTTACTTAAGTCCCAGTGAATCAGTTCAACCCAATGCCAATTCTCCACTCTGTACTTACGGAGGCTAATTTTATATACTTCAGTGAGTGATTCTATAGACAAAATGAATTTGCCAGTTCAGACTGACAAGACTGGTTTATGTAAAAAAAGAAAAAAAATTAAGTCATTCAATAAACTATTATATGATCCTGTTTCTTGGGGTCTTGTCTGTTGAACCAGCTAATGTACAGACACAGGTTCAATTTAGCCCCACTTCCATAAACAATCCTAATGGAAAGTATAACATTTTTCTCTTCTGGACAGTGTATCACTTTCTTAACAAATACGGTAATTTCCCTGGGCTGGCTCTCCTATGAGGTCACGCTCCTGCTATTTGGTGCGACCACAGTGTATCCCTCAAGGTAAAGGATGGGAGCAGATTCCCTCATATGTTATTCCCATTTCTTCAACCAGGACTCATAATTTTCAGACCTGAGTCATAACAGCACAGTTTTAAGTTACTAAGGAGTTCACATTTATTGGGCACAAATGGTATTGAAATTTTAATCCTAGACATTTTATAGTTCCCCAAATACTTTTAAATCCACACCATTTTATCATTCTCAATGTGGAAGTCTCAAGTCACATTCAGGTTACAAAAGGATTACTACTCAAGTATTAACTGTCTGACAGCTTCTCCAGAAAATTCTCAAACTGGTCACAAAGCATGTAAAATCCCCAGTTGAGGAGGGCCAAGAGGACAGAGATGAACCCTAAGTTAGGTATATGGTCAGTGGCAGAGAAGGTGAGGGGGGCCCCTCAGCCACGTGGGAGGAGACAGCAAGGACCATGAGCCAGGTGGGCAAGGAGGGGTGGGCCTGGGGTGCTCAGGGCTGGGATGAGCTGAAGCTTCAGGGGATGGGCCATATACGGATGAAGAGATTCTTGCACTGGAAGGGAAACAATGGAGCAGCTAAGACTGCTGCAGAGAGCAGCCAGGACAGTGAAACATCAGGGCTACCTATGCTCGAAACTCTTCTGTAAATCTTAAATGATTCCAAAAAAGAAAACCGAGGAGATGGGCGCATGGTGGGGAGGGCTACTCTTGATGCACAGGCCAGAAAAGACCTTTATTTGTTGGAATTGGGAGAAAACAAGCTGAGATGTGAAGATGAGAACCTTCCAGCCCCACACGGAGCTTCGGGAAGAATGTGTCGAGGCACAGCAGTGCTTTCCTTTCCCATACAATGTGGCGGAGCATGGAGCGGCCTGAGGGAGAGAATATGCGTGGAGCAGGAGAATATCAGCTGGTTTCATGGCCATCATTCCTGAAGCTTTGCTAAGACCCAAGTCTCTTGCTCTGGATCCTCAGTGGGACCCTGGGTTGGAATTTGCAGAAACAAAGTGAGTTCTGATGCAGTGATACACCTCCTGCAAAGGTGGACCACAGAGTGCAATTAACAGACCTTAGCCTGAAAGAGAGCTGGTGTGTTATTTGAACTGGATCAGGAAGGCTTTGAAATATAGGCAACTACAGAGTCAAAACTGGAAATCCATGTGCGTGTCCCCTTGACCAACGAAAACCAAGCCACATGCCCAGAGTCATCATGGACACTATTTTAACCTCTTGGAAACTCAGGTAAAACTGTTAAGTAAGTGATTGAAAGCATGTTAAACTTTCCTCTTTATAAACAAGCTGGTCTGATTATAAGCTAGCTATACCTGGCGATTCTGTGAAGTTTCCAACACAAGTAAATCATTCAATTGAGCAGTTAATCCCGAATCCAATTGTCCAAGGGCTAGTTAAATCTAAAACTGGCTTCTCGAATCACCCACTGCCCAATGCAGTGGGGAGGGCAGGGTGGTTCCCGTGGGGATCGCTCGCACAGAGGCCTGGAAGATCTTCACCCGGGTCTCAGATACTTGGAGGAAAAGTCTTTGCATTTAGTAGATCTCACTTGAGAAGCGGGATGTCTTGGAAGGAAGGAGATGGCACCATGAAATCCAGGTCCCCTGCAGCAGAGGCACTAGGGGAGGCGGCAAGTCCACACCCTTGATTTGGGGGGAGCTGGGAAGCCTTTGCGGGACCTCTTATTTGATAATCAAGCTAAAATTGCCCAAACCAAATACAAAGAACATTCTTAGCCCTTGGGACCTTTTTCCTCCGAGACTTTTAGTAGCAGAGAAAAGACGGTTACTTTCTCTCCTGAAGGCAAAATGTTCCAACCACAGAACATTTCCCTTTTCACCCACATATTCCAGCATCTAAATCCAAAAGAAGTCCTTTTGGGCTGAATTTTTTTCTTCCTCTAACAGGCTTTATTTCTAAATATTCCAAAGAGAGTGGAGAGACAGACTATGCCAGAACTTGTAGGATATTGTGCAACCTTTTTAAGAAACTGAGTGATACACTGCTGGCCAAGTACAGTATTTATTACCTGTACACATGGATAACGAAGTCATCGCTCAGCTTTTTAATTGGTTGCACAATATCCCCTGTAGTCGGAAGGCTGTTTCTTATGAGCTTTGCTTATGTATTTATACACTGGTATTTCTTTAAGATGATGCAAATAAAAATTTTATTTGTGCTGCAAGGATAGACAGAATAAATTATACACAGCTGTGGGATATCAGAACGTGTTTTATGGAGTGATCTTGTTGACAAACCATAAAAGCAGGTCCTGAGTGATGTGTACATTCAAGCCCTAGAAACCCAAAGAAAAAATACACAGTTCATTACAAAATAGACCGTTCGCATGCCTTTTGTTTTGCCTATTAGCTGGGCATCAACAAAACTCAGTTGCCTAAATTTTTAAAAAATGTGAATAGTTTATACTGGGGAGGGACTTCCGGCTTTCTTTGTTCCTATTGTTACGTAACCAGATAGAGTGCTTGCCATTTTGATGAAAAGGCCTGTTTGCTTCAGTCCCATAGTGGAAAACACAACAGATGTTTTGGTTTCTAACACAGTTATCTCCTGGTGACAACTAGCTCCGCCTGCCCACAGGAAGCGTGTGTGCCTCCTCTGCTTGTCACCTCGTCCAAGCTTGTCATCTTCAGCCCTGGTTACAGCTGGTCAAGAGAGAAATTAAAGACCCAGTCCCTCAGGCAGCATCTCTGCAGTGATGACTTTTAAGGTCTTGGAAAAGCCAGCAGTGAAGACACTCCCCCGAAGTGACTTCTGCTCCCCTCCCAAATTACCCGAGCCGGGCTGCCCGTGGGAAGTCCTGTCCCATTCCTGGTCTGGCCCAGCCTCTTTTGTCTTGCTTACCAAGGGAGGTCCAGACCACCCAGACACCCACCTAAGTCAACAGAGTCAGAGGCTGGCACAGAGCTCTGAGAGGGCGAACCGTGAACGTCTTGGAGCCACAGACCTAGCCCTGGTTTTGAGTCCTCTCTGACTTGTGGCCCTCAAAGTCTGCAGCCGAGATTCTGCCCTCTGCAAAACAGGAACCACATCCTCCCCCCTCCAGATTCTCATAGGGTTAAGGAAGCTCAGATAGGTCGGTGCGGTCAAAGGGCTTTCCAAAGCTTAGTGCTGGAAGTCAGCCTAATAATAGTTTAATTATTCAAGTTTCCTGATTTCTAGCAGGGTTTGTGTGACCAAACCACACTAACGGTGTGAAAATGACAACTATATACCAATGGTTAGAAAATGCCAGGGGTTAGGTGCTGGGGGGCATCCATTCAAGCCACCCTTGGGCCACTGGGGGAAATAAACTCCGAGGAGATTGCTCGTCAAGACAGAACTGGAACATCACACCTGGAGGTCAGACTTCTACTGGGGAATCATTATCAACACCTAAACGAACCAAAGAGAGAAGAATTTATCTGAGGCACCCAAAGTAGGATAACGATTAATATTCTTTTTACCTGGAGAGGAAAAACTTGAGATGGCTACTGATAGCGGCCAAAGAATCTGGGGACAAGGCCCCGGACACTCATAAAGCATGTTCCTGAGTCCCAAATGCCTGAGAGCTGACGGAGATGCTACAGAACCGGCGGAGCAGCTCCTTGTCTCGGCAAACTGCAGTGACAACGTTCCCGTGAAGGACAAGTGTGTTTCCCTGGCTCAGACTCATACCTGCAGTCCTCGCCGAACAACAGTGTCACTCATTCATCAGATTCCCTGGGTGTAAATTAGGGATGCGATTCTAAAATGGCCTAGGCCAGGGATGCTCAAAAGAACCATGGCAAAAGTTCATCTGAAAAGAGCAGTTCTACCATGAAAAACTCTGAGAAAGCATTCAGCCAGACAATCGAGGTCAACATCAACCGTGATAAGTCACACTGCTGGTATGTGATGAAAGTGACACTTGACCTCTGTGATCTTACTCTGCAAAACCCACAACCCCAGTCTAATCTTGAGAAAAATGCCAACAGAGGTGCATGCCACACACCAGCACATGTCAAAGTCGTCAAGGCCACTATAAACAAAGAGAGTCTCAGAAACTGCCACAGGCAAGGGGCACCTCAGGAGGATGACCACTAAGTGTGATGTGGTATCGTGGACGGGGTCCTGGAGTGGTGAAAGGACATTAGGGGGAAAAAACAAGGAAATATGAACAAAACGTGAACTTAAGTTACAAAGTTATGTCACTATTGGTTCACTAGTTATAATCAATGTACAACAGTAACATAAGGTGTGAATACAGGGGGCACTGGATGTGGGGTATGTGGGAACTATCCAGACTCTTCTCAATTTTCCTATAAATCTAAAATTGTCCTTTAAAATAAAATCAGTTAAAACATCTAATCTGAATCTTGCAAGCATAATGGCGTTCTGAAGCAATTCAATGTCTAAAGGCTCAGAGATGACTGGTTATCACGGAAGGCTCCAAATTCTAGCAAATTGGAACGCTTGCGATAGCAATTGAAAGGGCCCCGAGTACCTCCAGCATATTCTGGAAAACACAGAAACAAGTTGTCATAAAAACTTTAAAAATTTTGGATTATTGACTACAAGGCTCTGAGAAAGAACCGAAGTTTAAGAAGGTTTTAGGGATTACTGAGTGACATTCACAGGAATAGTTTGATAAAAAGTTATTCAAACAGTGACAAATTCCCTCAGTATCAGAGGGAGGCTGCAGCTGTCCATACCAGCAGGCTAAGTCATGTGACACACCCCGTGTAAGGCAGCCCCGGTACTTTGCGCCAGAGGACAGGACACATCCTGCCCACCACGGGCTCTATGGGTTGCGCCAGTCAAGCTTCTGACCCTCCTTGATGCCGGTTTCTTTATGTGACCATCCACAACAGAGGGCTGGGCCAAGTGAGATCACGCATGCAAAGTGTATATGGATGTCATTTAGCTTCGATTTTTGTCTGTGGTTTTTTACAAAATCAGGCTTTGGAATAAAATACACCAAAATGCTCTCGCATTTTTTTCCCAAGTGTTGGGGCTATGAACTCATTGTTTTTCCTCTTTACATTTGTATGTATCTCTGATTTCTCTATAATTAGCACATATTACTTTTATGATGGATAAAATATAAACTTAAAAAAAGATGATGAATCATTTGGACTTGTGATGACAAACGGAATGAGTGTTTTACTTCCTTCCCAGCTTTCCTGGCACCACAGATACACAGCCGTGGGCATGCCAGAGGACAGAGCCCATTTGGGAACAAAAGCAATCAAGCACTGTGGAACAATTATGGTTTTGAAAAGAGGTTTTATATGTTATTTCAGAATGCAAAGAAAGCTGGTTATAGCTTCCCATAAATGTTTCAAATGGATTCACACCCCGAGTACAAGTTATCTCTACTACACGTAAAAATAATTTTTCATGCTCACAGTGTCTCTCATCTGTGGGGGGGCAAAATTATTTACATTAACTTACATTTTTATACCCCTTTACAGGTTATTAGAGGCTAATGCAAGTCCTAGTTTACAAATGGTCAGAGCTACAAAGTTAAATGGGTTATTCCTAATGTTGCCCAGTAATAAATGGCAGAATAGCAAAACCCAAGCCCTCTGCATTTCAAATACATTAATTCACTTTGTCCTTCATAATAGGGACAAAGACATGCTAGAAGAATTATTTGTAATACTTCTGGGGTGGGGGGGAGGGAGGATTCAGAATTTTCTGGTTTACTTTGCAAGAAATGATGTAAGGGATAATATGGAACCAATTATTAAAATCTATACCCCAGGAGAATTTTTGGATACTAACAGCAAAAGGAGAGTGGAAACTAGTTTATTCCACTATTATTGTGAAATTGTTAAGTGGAATTAAATAACAAGGAAAGAGCGGTCATTTTGCATCTACACTAAAGACCCAGTTCCACATCCGGGCACCAGGTAATATCCCCACTGCCCCGTTTGCCATCATGGAGCCCCTTCTGCCAAAACAGCCACCCGATTGGCAGCACTTGGCGATTCTGGTTTTCTTCCACATCTCTGACCAGGTCTTGCCTTCATTGTACTGACTGCTCCAGCCTCCTTCTCTCCTGGGGGGACTTGAACATCACCCACATCTCAGCTCTTGGCCATCTTCCCTCTTCTACTCTCAAATGTCCCCTAGAGAACTCATTAATTTTTAGTTGATGTTGCCCAAATCAATATTTTTCCATCTGGCCAGTTCACCCAAGCAGAGCCTGTATCACAACATCTCCTGGACATTTCAATTCCAATGTCTTGTCTCCATCACCTCAAAGTCAGCATGTTTAAAAATCAAAGGCTTCACTCCATCCCCCAGTCAGAAAACAAAGCATTTCTATCTTATCTATCTGCCAATGCTGCCAGCACTCGCCACTCCCGCGGTCGCAGAGCTGGGTGGTTGGACACAGTCACCCGGAGTCAACAGCTCCATCTGGGTGTTTTGGGCTTCGCTGTGTCTGTCTTTTGTTTCCTAAAAACTCTCCTACATCGTAAGTGCTTCTAGATGGTCTCATCTTCTCTTCCTCTTCCAATCTTAAAGGAGAGGGACATTTGATAAGAGCAGAACTCTGTGACATCAAGAGAATTTGAACATGAATGCCCCAAGGAAGAGAGCGCTTAGTGGGTCCTCAGCACAGCAAGGCAGTCCGTATGGCTAAAGGGGAGTGAGTAATGGGATGGAGAGAGGTGAGAGCAGAGGTACAGGGGGTGGGCAAGGCCTAGATCGTGGTGGGCCTTGCAAGGCAGAGTTTGGGTTTTGAGTACAGTGGGAAGACATTCTACAGTTTTTAAGTAGAGTATATCATTCATACTTGAAATTTCCTTTGTCTGAGAATGGAGTGTATGAAGGCTAGAGAGAAATGGATACATGAGAACTATTCACAGGGCAAAAATGCAGCATTGAGCATAGGTTTCCTAATCGATAATGATCTGTAGATGACAAGGGTGAACTCTAACTACAACTGCTATGCACCAGGCCCCATTCTAACCCTCCACAAACCTCACAGCAACCCTATGATGTTTATCCCTGCTTGATAAATGAGGAAACTGAGGCACAGAGCAATTAAGCAACTTGCCTAGGGTCAAACAAATCACGAAGTCAGAAAACCAACTGATACAGCCACATTCTAGGATCTGTGCTCCAGTTGTATGGCGTGATCAACAATCACTGGCCAGCAAAACTTGGAGTAAACTCAAATTCCTTCCTGAATCCTACAAGTTCTGAACCTCATCGCCGGATGGCTCCATCTTGCTCACTCTGCTGCGATCACACTGACCCTGTCCTGACCCGTCCACATGCCCAGCTATGTTCTTCTACCTCATGTTCTTTGCATTTGCTGTTCCCCTGCTAAGAAGCCTCTCCTCTCACCCAAATCACACTATTCATGTCTCAGCTCACATGTTACCACCCAAGCAGCTGCCTGAGTTAAATATCCTTCCATCCCTTCCTCCCAGCCCAGTGTCTTCTCTGGCCCTTCATCCTACTTTGTCCCTTTTGTAGCATTTATCAACACCTGAACCTATTTATTCAGCCTTTAGTCTTTCTCCATCACCCTGCCCTTCGATCTAAAATGGCAAGAGGTAGGGGCCTTGTCGGTCAAATTCACTGCTCTATCCTCATGAGCAGACAAGTATTTAATGAATTATTACCAAACAAACGAAAATAGTTCCACAACCCGGTTGTGATCATAATGACAGAGGGGAGCGGTCTGGGGCTTGGTTCTCATCTTGGAGGTTCTGACAGGTGATGGATTTTATGCTCACCCAGCAATGTCTGGTGCCCTGTAGGTCAATGCACAGAACCAAACCACATGAGTCTTATTTATTAGCCAGAATTCTAATTTACTTAGTTTTAATGAGAAGGATCTGGCAAGGCAACCAGAATCCTCATCTAAGGCCTTTTGCTCATTATCTTCCCAGCAGGAAATCTTCCTTGAGAAGCCAAATTAAGATCAGAGCAGAGAACTAAGGGAACCATAACAGAAATCGTCATCGTGGAAGCCTGTTTCCTTCTCAACTCCGGAGTGCGTCCCTGCCATGCTAGCCAAGGGAGAGCTGACTCTCAGCAAGAATGTGAGGACAGGCTGATTCCTTGAACTTGAATGCATTTTCTATAGGCTTGGCACATTCTTGAAAGCTAGCCCTCAAATGCTTATTAACTCACAATGTACTGACTCACATACCAGCATTTAGAACACTTCATCTTCTTTACGAGAAAAATGCGCTTGGAGTTTTCACTCGGGTTGATAGACCTGAAGCCCCGTGCGTCTTAACGAGCAAACCCAAGAGTTCCAGGGTGCAGTGGCAGGGCTACAGGCTCCTTCGAGTCCCGCGCCTTCTGCGGGCACTTTCCCTTCCCCCTTCTCCACCTGCCGGGCACTCGGCTGTGGGCAATCCTGCAGCAGTGTGGGCATGACGGGGGTGAGCACGGCAGGACTGGGAGTCCTGGCTTCAAGTGAGGATGGGCGGTGAGTGGGAATTCGTCAGGGAATGCCTGCCTGAATCCTAATGGCCAAGGGTGAAGCCTGGCTATCTGGGGGTAGGTGCTGATAGGATCTGTCATTTTAAGAAATGTTACTTTAAAAACGTTCATTTTGAAAATTTAGGGTGTTAAAGAGAGTTAATTTTACTTAATTTTCTAGTTGCTGACTTTTCCTATTGAATTGGGGACACCCAGAGAGGAATCCTACTTCAAATAGTCAGACAGGGTAAACAAAAGTATTGTAACCCAGGGTTAGAGTCCTGAGGTCAGAGAAGTTTTAATTCTATGTGATCTGACAATATTTATTATGCACACAGGAGGACCTGGGAGCATTTTAAATATTTCCATTAGAAATACCTTTCTTCTCAGTTTTTGGAGACTGAGCGATGGGCTTAACTGGCTTTCAACGTTTGCTTCATCTTACACAGATAAAGCCAGAAAGATAAAACTGTTCAGTTTAGGAACTTTTAAACAATTTTCCTCTCAGTAATACCCAGCCTTATTCTGATCTAGTCCCTCAAGATAAGAGAACTAGTGGGCCCAGCCCGTACTGGCCACCAAGTATCTTATCAGAGCAAGTGCATTTGTGGGCTGAATGCCGTTGCCTGGTTTAAAATTCGCACTAATGATGCATTAGTTGTTCTAAATGGGCCTTTCATTCTCAGTAAATTAGCACTGGTATGTCCTCCAACTGCCTGCGCTATGAGGGGACTGTTGGCAGTCCTGGGAGCTGGCCCACCTTTTCCTCTGTCAGCTTCTGGTCACATGGTGGAATCCACAAGCAGGCACGGCTGCCCTTGGCCTCCCCACACAGGGAGTGCTGGAGCGGCTGGGTGGGCAGTGCGGGGTGGGGGTGGGGGATGGGCAGGGTGCCCCTACCCCCACCAGGCTTTGCTGGATCTGAAACACAGCCATTCTCCATTCATTCAGCAATGACTGGGCCCTGGAAGACTGACAATCATTTATAAAGAAAAAGCCCTATACAAAATATTCAGCCATTTGTAAAGAAAAAAAAAAAACATTTCTTCTTTGTCTTAATGTGCATTAATTTGTCACTGAAGTTGAACTTTTTCATATTTTTATCAGTTTTCATTTCTTAATCTGGGATTTATTTGTTCATTTCTATGGCCCACTTTTAATTGTTCTCATCTGTTCTTATTTATATGAAACGTTCTGTGTTAAGAATACTAAACAGGCTTATTTCTAAAGCAAACAGGGGCTGCAGCAGCCGGAATCCTCCCCGGGGAGTTGGGGGCTGGCTGTCCCATCCAGGGGTGACTTCCCTTCAGTGGCTCGCCGAGGCTTGAGGTGCTGTAGGGTAGGAGCTCCCAGCACTGCAGGGGCCTTCCTAAGGTACTTAACTGAGTACATGGTACTTAACTTTAAAGAATTAAAGACGACTTGGAAAAAGAAAGCCTTTGGCGTAACACCTCGTCCACCCTAGGTGCTGAAGTGCTCAGTTACAAGTGCCTGTTACAGAGAAAAGGAACAAAAGAAAGAAACTTTCTCTGAGTGTCAGTTTCCTGCCAGCTTCTATGGTGCGGGTCCCCTTTCCTTAAATAAGCTTGAGTCTGCGCCCAGGGAACATCGAGTCTAACCAAGAGACTGAATGGGAGAGCACCCTGAGCAATCAGAGCCGAAGCAGAAGACTGACGCAGGTGAGACGGCGCAGGAAACCTTCACAAACGGGGTGCCAGTTACACCAGACTTGGGACAGGTGGGACGTGGGTGTTCGCATGTGGGGGGAAGGAAGGAGGGAGTAGGTAGGAAAGAGGTGGGGGAGGAAGTCTTCTTAGACCCCTACTCCAGCTCTGCCTACATGGCATGGGTGCAAACACCAGGAGGTTAAATGGGAGGAAATGGGTGTCCATGAGGAGAAAAGGGATCTTAACCGTGTCCAGTCAGTGTGCAATAGATGTGACCCACTGGTCCGCTTTCACACCTTATTCTAACAGAACACCTGATTTTATTCCATGGAAGGGCTGGACTGACATTTCCTCCATCTCTAGCCCACACGGACTCTCAAATCTCAAAACCTTCATCACTGAGGAAAGTTCTTTGATAGTCACCGCTTATGAGAACAACCAATTGGGATCTATATGGATTTGCCAGATTTTGCAAACAAAAATATAACTTCCAGTTAAATCTGAATTTCAGATCAACAATGAATGACTTTTTAGTAGAAGTTTGTCCCAATATTGGAGACATGCTAAAAAAGTTTGATGTTGATCTGAAATTCAGATTGAACTAGTTCTCTGATTTATCTGGCAGCCCTAGACCCAGGCTCCCTTGAACAGTTCACTGCCCACAAAGCCAAAAATTTTCAATCAATTCTTAGGAACACATTCAAGTTCCAAAATTTTAAGTTAACATGGGAATGACTAAACCATAATTATTTTCAACCAATTCAGAGTGTATGACAATATTTTCTATGGCACAGAATCTGAGCCCAAACAACCCAGTGACATATTTTGAAGGGGGGAAAATAGATTTTAAGCTCACTCAAGAACACACCTCTTAAGTAACTGGATCCTCTTAATCTTGCAGCTTGTCTAACCCAACTGCTGGAAACAAAGTCTATACACAATAAAGAGTTCCATTCAGGGGTCCACACGACTCCATCCATCACTGAAGCACATGTTTGGCACAGATTGAAAGCCAAAAGCAGTCCAACAAATATTTCAAAACTGAATTTATATCTTTCTAACACATGGTTTATGTACGGATGTAATACCTAGAGAGCTCTGCAGTTTTCAAATAATATCCTGGCCAAACTACAAATGATGTCTGCAGCAGACCACAATACCAGAATTATTAGCTTTCTTCAGCATATTTAAAAAGCAAAGTTTATGAGATGGCCGCTGCCAGAGATGCCTGTCTAAGTATGCAATTGTTAAAGGAGGAAGAATCCAAATACACCCACAATAAGGTAAATATGGGCAGAATTCCTTATACAAAAAGGAAGCTCCTCTTGAAAGCTTCAACTTCAGAATGCAATTATCAAGGATGGCAGCTCATATTTTGATAAAATTTTGCAGCACTGAATTTCTCTTCCATCTAGGAAAACCACTTGGACATCAAATCTATAACAAAAGTAGACAATTTAGGACAATGGCCTGCTTCTGTGGGCAGGCACGCTTAGGTATACCAATCTGTTTTGCTAAGTGGCTTTCCCTTAAGACAAATTTCTAGATGAAAACAAAAAGATAAATATTTTGTTTTCAATGTCAAAAGCCACATATGGGTAGATTTATCTTTTTTTTCCCCATCTTCTTAATTTTTCCTCCCATGATAGCAAGTGGACACAGCTTCAGTCAGTCAGAGAGCAGACTGTATTTGCCACTGGCTGGCCGGTGATATTCTTGTAAATATTTCACTACCTTCCTTGTTTCCCAAGAAGAAAATGGAAAAATCAAAACAACTAGAAGCAGGCAGGGTCCACACGCTGGCACACCCTGGGGCTCTCACTCTTCCAGTGTGTCCTGAAGATCACTTTCCGTGAGAACTGCTGGGTGGGGAGCAGAGAAATTGTCACATCGATTTTCTGTGGAAATAATACAATTTGTATTTTGTAACTTGACAGTATCAGCATAAATCAGAGCCACATGGAGAGAAGTGCTCCCCCTGAAAACACCCCCCCCACACACACATACACAGTCTGCTGAGCTCTCTGGAACTCCAGCGAGCAGACTTTGAGAAAGGGAGGGGGCAGAAGGGAGAGGAATTCAGGCCAAGGACGGTGGCGGCTGCCTGCAGGGTTGTGGTGACAACAGGCTCCCTTTGCCCTACATTGTCACTAGCATTCTAGGACACCTACCTTTGCTCATTTCTTGAGGACTTTGTAGGGCAACTTGTATGAGCGTGTGTCCTAAATGGCAGTCCTGTGTGGGGCATCTTCTAGTTGCCAGGCACTTACCAGTTCACAAAAATGCCATGGTTGGTTGTATGCACCCCATTCTACCGATGGGTGGGGATGGGGGGTCGCTGGGAACTGATTCTCAGGGAAGCCAGAGACCTTGCCAGACCTCATGCCCCAAGCAGCTGGCAGAGGACTGGCTCACACCCCAGGGCTTTACCTGGCCGTGGTCACCTGAGACCCAGAGTCGCCGTGGCCACGGCTGCTGGGCGACCCCCGGTGCCCCCTCCCTTATAAACTTCCCCACTTTCTAGTCCCGCTGGCCTCCATCTCTCTGAGACACACGACCCCCCACCCTCCCCTGTGGCATGTCCTAATCAGTGGCTCAAGTTAAACAAAACTGGGTTTGGAAGGCAGGAGCAGGCAGACCTCCCAGAGAAGCTGGGTTGTGGTGAGAGATGCCCTAAGGTCCAGGCACTGCTCTCTCAGCACAAAGCTGGTGCCAGGCACACCTTGGCCCCCTGACCTTCTCTCCGCCCCCCGGTTTCTCCTCCAGCTCCAGATTTCCTACAGCTGCCTGGACCTGACCTCTGCAGCCACATGCAATCAGCATGGTCTGCAGTGTGATGGACAGGACGGTGCTCTGTGTCTGGGAAGTCACTCTACACGCTCCAGATACAACAGATCCCTGTCCACTGGAGAGCCACCCGGAGCCTCCCACGGGGCCTTCCAAGCACCGTGTGCCCTCCTTGACGTCAAGCTTGGCATGTGGTCATCACCTGACCACCCGGGAGCTGGCCTCCTGAGAGGGGGACTGTTTTACTGAGCCCCCAGCCCCAGCACTGCACCTTGGACCTACACACCTATGTTGAATGGAGGTGATAAGGGGGCGAGGTGCAGACGCTGTCAGTGGCATGCATGAAAATGCTCCCTGGCTGAGGTTTCGGGTCCATGGCCCAGGGAGAAAGCCCACTTCACATTAAGGAGACAATGCCTCCAGGTGCACGCTGCTTTCCCAACAACCCCACCTCCAGTGAGGGGCCCTGAGCCCCCAGAGGCTCTCACTGGCTTCAGATGCCATCTGCATTCCCCTGGTTCCAGCATTCAGTCCCCACCCAGCCTTTGGACTCACACCGAGGAATGGATCATCAGAAGCGCTCACAGGTCACTGCAGGGCTCAGGACTCTCCCCTGTCATCGTGACTTGGCCCTCTCCGCTCCACTTCAGATAAGGGGTCACCAAGTCATTCTGGAAGCTTCACTGAAGGAGCTTAGGCTGTGCGGCCCTCAGAACCCGGTCACAGCCCCCAGAGGGCTGGGTGTGACGTGCGCCTGAGCAAGACATCAGGTCAAGGGACAGCTATCCCCTCTTGGATCCCGTCCAAGTCTTCCAATTAAGACAATAATTTGGTATAACACCCCTACAACCTTCCTAGCCACTGGTGGGCCACCCCTTTCACAAAGGGGGCAAGGCTGGTGTTTGGGGATGCCAGCAGGCACTGCCGTCTGGCTGGAGTTTAATGGCCTCGCTGTGTTTTCCTCCCATTTAGCTTTACACTCTTTGTGACAAGCAATGCCAGCCTTCTGTTTATAATATGGAAGTACAGTTTCCTCCTGAAGTAAATTGAAGTTAAACAAGCACATTGACTTAAAGGGAAATGTAAGACAAACTAAGAAAAAGTAGTAAATAGTAGCAGAGGTGATATAAACATACAAACAAGTTCTCAGTACCCAAGTGGAAAACCCAGTAGTATATGGTCTGCTTGGACCACAGCTGGTCAACATTGCTGTGTGCTGAATTAGTTAAGGAGCTTGAGAAAGAAGCGGGGCCCCACTCCAACGCAGCAGGGGTGAGATTCTGATTCAATGCCCCGTGCCAGGTGGGGTGTGAATCTACATTCATAAAAAACTCTGGCATGTGGTGCCAATGCAGGCCATCTGGTAGACCGATGATTAGACCGATGATCTCAGAGACCCTGGCCTTTGGATCAACAGTCCGACCACCACCCTGAAATCAGAGCACAAAGGCTGCTCTTGCGGTGGGTACATCCCTCTCTGATGAATCCCACTACCATCAAAGCATGCTTCTCTCTCCTGTTCCTGAACATCCAGCCTTTCATCTATGGGACATTTGAGCATCTCCTACATACCAAATATATCCCATATATTCAGAAGGAATTACTACCCACTCCCTACCCTCAAATGGATTCAATGCAGTACGAGGGGAGATATGAGATATGAACTCCCTATCAAGGAGCTCACAACATCATGAGGTCATCACCTAGCCCGCTAGCCTTTATTGAGTACCTGCTCTATTGCAGGCCCTTGGGGTTAAGAGTCAAAGGTCACGAGCTCAGCTCTGAGAGATTTCACAGAAGCGGGGAGGACAATGGTGTCAGACCAAAATAGCAGAGCACCCAGGGAGAGTGCTGAACACAGCTTGGGGAAAGGAACTGAAGATGGAGGTGCAAGGATGCGTCCCAAATGGCAGAGGTCAACAGGCACAAAGGGGAAGCGTGCAACAGACCTCACAGCTAAGAAAGCCACACGTGTAAAGGGATATGAGGATAGAACAAGGCAGACACTGTGGTTATGTTAGTTTGTCGTTGTTTCCGTTTAACTTGAAGAGTATCTCAACCTGTATTTTAAAGAGCTGAGTTATTACAGAAGGACCTCTGCTAGTTAAATAAAAATAAATAAGAGGTGCATGATTTCTGATGCTGCCCACTGCCTGGGAGTAGAAAAAGGTAATGGCATCCAGGTCTAGCCTGACTCTAGTTCCTATACCTTTTGGAAGATTTCGTAATAAACCCTCCGGAGTCCCTAAGAGAGAACGGGAGGCTGCCTTCTGCAGCCAGCTGACTGCTCTGGCACAAACAGCCAGCGGCAGGCGTCTGGCTGCGCTCATCTGGGGAAACACATCCCCAGGGATGACATCCTTTCGCAAGTCTGTGGAATCATGTCCTAAGCCTGGCCAGGGCAGTCGTGTTTGTAGTGAATTCCGCAGGAGTCAGTCCATTTAAATATGAGATACCGTATCTTAAATAATGTTTATACTGATTTTCTAAAGAAGCTTTTAAAAAAGGAAAGGAACAATATTTGCTTGTATATCCTTAGTGCGTTTGGCCATGACATTTTGTGTATGTGTGCCTGCATAAAATCCTGAGCTTCTCACTGGTTTGGAATCTCTCTTTGGATGAGCCACTTCACCTTCCCAGACTTACGGTCCTCATCTGAAAAACGACAGATTTATGAGTCGCCCTCCTGACTTCTCAGGGTTCCAGGACCATAGTGCTATGGTTCCAGGAGTCATCTTTATTAAAGTAAGAGCTTAGACTGTGTCTCAAAATAATGCCCATTTATTTAGTGCAATTGGCTCCCACCCTCCACAAAGCCGAGGCTTTTAAATAACTAACAATCCCGCATTCTACGATGAAGGGCGATGGAGGATTCAAAAGTGAATGCACACTGTATCTGACACGCATAGGGGCTCACTGTACATCTATGGAGGGAATGTTGGGTAACTACAGAACTGGGTGCATTTCTAGGTTCTGATATTATCTCTGAAATCTCATAATTTGTTGTAGTCTTTATACCTTACTGGCAATTACACATGCAAATGATAAATTTAAACTAAAATTTCCATCATTCTCTTTTTTAAAGTAGAGTTTTAACGGAAAAAAAAATTGTGTGTTTCATGATGAGAATGAACTAGTGCGCTATTCAAAAAGAAAGCTCTGTGAGTGTAGTCTTTGGGGAGGAAAAAGTATTCGTGAACATCTCAGGTTTTTAACGCATTGATTTGCAGTGTGAATGCCATGGAACTGACCACAGCCATGTTTCAGGTAACTACTGCTAAGAAATTTTTTTTGGCAAATTCTAAATCTATACTCCTTTCATTTTGGAATGGTGGCAAAATAAGGAGATGGAATTTTTCACATAATTATATTAAAACTTGCATTGGTCTTAGAATTCATGGTAGTTCACAGAAAATCTGTCCCACAGAGATCTTACATTAATCTTCAAACAATTTTCCACAGTAAAAGGAAAATCGTTTAGAGACAGAAAATGTTTTAAATTCTTTCTAAATAATACAACATATAAAAATATGGGGGGAAGGGGAGCAAAAAATTTACTAACAGGAAAATGTAGCATTTTAAATGTTTTTATTATCAAGAGATATAAATATAAATGAACTAAGTATTAAACTAGAAATAAACAAAACAAAGCAATAAAAATCAAGAGATAGGAGTTAAATAAAAGCCAAAATTATTCCATTAGAAGCCATAAATAAAAGTAATAGATTTCATTAACAAATCCAAGACTTATTTCTTCAGACAGACCAAATACATAACCAACACTCTGATAAGTCCAAACAGGGAGAAAGATAAATTGTAATTAAAGAGACCTATAAGTAATTTTAGGCACAGAATTTAAATTACAATCAAGTGTTACACATTCTTTATACTAACATGAAGGCATGGGTAAAAAAGAAATTTTCCAGGAAATGATGTTACCAATATTGGCTCAATGAGAAAGAGCAAAAACAGTGACCATGTAAGAAGTTGAAAAAGCTGTAAGAGATTTATACCCTATAGAGATGCTGGACCTAGATAATGTTAAGAGAAAGTTTTTAAAGCCCTCAAAACAGATTATTCTCATATTATTTTTAGTATCCCATAAAACATGCCCACAGTCAAGACAGGACAAAGAAAACTTAAATATTATGGCTGGTTGCTAGAATGGTCCTAATATTTCACCCTCTATCTGACCCCTAATGAGCCGCTTGCTTGGGGACTTGGATTTGGCTTTGAAAGGAAAGGCTTTCCCACCCCTTGATTCTGGGTTCGGCTTCCTGAGACGGCAATGGAATGACAGCAAGTCAGACGCAAGCAGAGGCTGGAAATAGGCTTGAGCACTAGGGCTTGTTTATTCTTACGCTTCTTCCTCCTCATGGGAGTGCACCTGGGCTGGCCTGCTGCAGAGACGGGAGAGACACATGGAGCAGAGCCTAGTCACCCCATCACTAGTCACCGGACCCCCAAACATGAGCAAGCCTCACCAAGACCAGAACTGCTAAGTATAAATCCCGGACTCACAGACTCATGAGCTAAAGAAATGTTTCATTGTTTTAAGCCACTGGATTTGGGGCCAACTTATTTATCAGTATTATTGTGTCAATAAACAACTGATATAAGACTGCTTTGCCTTAATTAGATGCAAAACACCTTAATGAGATCACTAGATAATTAAATTCAGCTGCACATTAAGTATATGATACATCTGGACAAAGCTGGATATGTTCCAATAATATAAGGCTGTTTGATACCAGAAATCCATCAATGAATAATCAATTGAACTTTCATCAATAAGCCAAAGGATTAAAAGAGACAGAAAAAACATATGGTGCTGCAGTGTTTAAAAGGCAGTTAATAAGACTCAATATCCAATGCTGATTAAAAAAAATTCCTATTTGAAAACTAGAAATAGATTCTTCCTTAAAATAATGAATTTGCATCTTAAGTCTACAGTCAATATCATAATCAATGGTAAAACACCTGGGGCCTTCACATTAAAGAACAAAGCATAAGAAAGATTCCCGCTGTTTGTACAAGTTTTTTAAACTGTTCTTTATGTTTGAGAGACTGTAAGAAAACAATTTAAAAAAAGAATTCAGAAAATAATTGTTAGAAAATAAAAATTTATAGGTGATATGGTTGGGTTACCTAGGAAACCCAAGAAAATCAACCAACCATCTATTAAAACCAGAAAGATACTTTAATAAACAGACAAGTCCTAGGATGTATGTATGTATATATGTATGTATATATATATACACATCAATACAAGAAAATACTATTACTAAAATAACATTGAGAATTGGATCCCATTTATAATGACAAGAAAAATAACTAGGGAAAAAAACACCTAAAGGATGCTTAGTAAGAAATGGATGATAATCCTGATTGGTCCATAATTATGGCTCACAATGGGGCAATGCCATAATATATAAATAGGTTTTACCAAATCAATAAGAGAAAACAAACGCCTCAATAACAAAATGATGAAAGGATGTGAACTGATGATGCAAAACCACGAATTGTTGATAAACGTAAGTGGGAAAAAATTCAATGGCATTAGTATTTAAGGAGAATCTCCTTCTCCATACTCCCCAACTCTTGTCGCTACATCTGTGAGCCTGAACTTGGCCTCCTCTCCATGCTCAACTGCTCCAGGGAAAACACAATGACATTCATGGAGACGAGACTGAGAGACAGAACTGGGTATTGTGGCTTAGCTCCCTCCCTCTGGGTTCTCTCTCTCTTCTAGGACCTGTCTACAGCCCATTTCATTCTGGTCTGTCCTCTGCCATATGTTAAGGGTAGTAGCCCCAGGAGGCAGAGCCCATGTTTCTCCCGAGGCCTGGTAACTCTCAAACCCGGAAATGAACCAGCAACAAGCCCACGTTGCCACCCTCTGAAAGCCAAATTCTCCCATCAGCCTCCCAGTAGTAACTGACAGTTTGATCTTTAACATTCAGCCTGCTGAGTAATCAATTAGTTCTGAATCTAAGAGGGAGAGAGTAGTGTTGCTTATTGGACTCCTAAAACCCCAACAATAAATTTTAAATGTGAATTAAAATATTCTAACCTACAGTATTGGCAAAGAAAATGGGATGATAATTGACAACAATAATTCCATTAGCTGCTGCTTCAGAAAAGTAGACAGGAAACCCATAAATGAATACAGCCTTCTGGCAGGCAAACAGGAACACTGCATAAACTTTAGAAGGTTCCCACTCCTCTCTGGCTTTATCTGCCATTTGAAAGCAATTCTGTTCACACTTCTCGTGAATTCTTTCAGATTCTAAAATTTACATGGAAACACACAGTTCATTCAGGATTTTTCTGTACTATCTTGTTTAAGGGGTTTAAATCTACTAGATACTAGAATTATCAAGGAGCAATAATTAGCAAATGGGCAGACAGATCATTAGAAACAAATGAGAGGAAACAGAACCAAATATGCACAAAAATTTAGTCTTTGATCAAGGTACCGTTTGAAGGCAATTGAAATAAAATGGTGGTCACAACTGGGTAGCCATCTGAAAATAAATTCCTCCTCTCACTTTATATATAAATAAATGCTATGTAGATCACTAATTTATATGTAAGAAAGATAAAACTATAAAACTACTGGATAAAAACACTGGTACCACGCTAACTTCATGAAGGTTTTCCAGATCACAGTAATCTTCTTTCTATGACTCTCATGACAACTGTAGTAAAATACTCTAATCCCTGTAGCAACCACTAAAAAATAATCATAATTAAGAAATACAGCTTTAAAAAATGGAATACTGTAACTATTTCATTCAAAAGAAAACAGGAAAAGAGAAAAAAGGAACAAAAACATATTGGGCAAATATAAAAGAATTAGCAAGATAATGAACTTAACTCCTCATATGAATAATTAGATTAAATGTAATTGGATTAAATGTTCCATTTTAAAGGAAGAGTCCCTCGAAATGGATTAACATGCAAGTCACCTTCACTGTTTACAAGAAGTGCACTTTGAGCATAAACAGGTCGAAAGAAAAAAATAATAATAAAAATAATGGAAAAGGATATTCCATGCATATATATGCATACACTAAGCATAAGAAAGCTGACTGGCTATTTTAATGTCGAAGTAAATTTAAGAAAAGAATTTTGACTAGAGATAAAGAGGAAATTTCATAATGATAAAAGGGTAAATCCATCAAGCAGACATAACAACTCTATATGTGTATAAATCTAATCAGAATTTCAAAATACATGAAGAAAACTGATAGAACTGAAAGGAAAAATAGATAAATTGATGACCCTAATTAAAGGTTATACTACTTTCTCAGTAATTGATAGAAATAGTAAGCAAAAAAACAAAAACAAACAGTAATCTTAGGGAAGATTTGGTAACATCATTAACCAATTGTACCGTCTATTGAACATTACCCCACCCAACATATGCAGAATATATATTCTTTTCAATTGCTCATGGAATATTCACCAATACAGACTATCAGCTGGGATATAAAACAAATCTCCACAAATGTAACAATCAAAATCATAAAGGACATATCTCTCATTATAAGAAAATGAATAAGAAATTAAAAACAAAAAGACGTCTTTAAAAATCTTCAAAAATGTGGGAATTAAGCAATGCATTTCTAAATAAGCCATGGGTCAACAAATAAAATTGCAAGGGAAATCTTGAAATATTTTGAGCTGAATGATAATGAAACACAACCTTTAAAAACCTGTAATATGCAGCCAAAGATGTGCTTATAGGGATATTCCTATTTCTAAATGTGCATACTGGGAAAGGAGAAAGGTTGTATGTCAATAATCTAAGGTTCCACCACAACAAACTAAGAGCCAGTCAAAGACACAGTGGAAGAAAAGAAATGTGAGAGTAGAAGTCATTGAAATAGAAAACAAAACAAAATGCTTGAAAGCAAAGTTGTGTGCATCATTGATAAAATCGTTAAATTCTTAGCAAGATGATAGAGAAAGTGAGAGAAAATACAATTTACAAATTTCAGGAATTAAAGAGAGGGGCATCATTATAGATAATATGGGTACTAAAATGATAAGAAAATATTATGAAAAATTTTATGTCAAATTGGTTAATTCAGATGACATGGACATGTTCTTTAAAAGACACCAATTACCAAAACTGACACAAGAATGAGAAATACCTGCACGGCCTTGTATCTGTTAAATAAATTGAATTTATGATTAACTCCCTCCCCCTAATACATGCAGGAAGCACCACACAGACCGCCCACCCGTCCTGGCCTGGAGAGCTACACTGATGCAATGCATCAGACATTTAAGAGAGAAATGATAATCTTACCCTAACTCTTTCACAAAATACGGGGGGGAGGAATCATAACTCTTATTATGAGGCCCGCACAATCCCGATACCAAAACTAGATAAAAATACAAGAAAAATAATACAAACCAGTATCTCTTATGAACATAGATATAAAAATCCTTAATAAACTATTAGGAAATCAAACCCAGCAATTGAAATAAAATGGTGGTCACAACTGGGTAGCCATCTGAAAAGAAAATAAATTCCTCCTCTCACTTTATATATAAATAAATGCTATGTAGATCACTAATTTATATGTAAGAAAGATAAAACTATAAAACTACTGGATAAAAACATATTTCTCTATTTCTCTACACACACACACACACACACACACACACACACACACACAGAAAAAGATTTGTGGACCTAAATGGTCCATATTCTCAGTACTATACCTAATTAGGCCACTACTCCTTTGATAACCTTCTTCAGTGTTTTATGATCTGGTCTTAGTTTTTATGCTATTTCCACACAGGACTGATGCTAAACCACCAAGAAAAATGTATTATAAACCAAATAGGGCACAGCCTTCAGAAATGTACTTTTAAAACTGCTGCGTTTGTCAACAGTAACCTTTGATGTCCTCAAACTTTAGATATAAAAATGTTTTCCCTGAACCACTGAAATCATCCGATGTGGACACAAGTAAAAGGATAACAAAGATCAACGTAAGGAAACAATATAAAAGAAAATAAATTTGTGATTTGCAAATTAGCCTGATGTGAGGTCTTGCGTTTGTGTTTTCGTTGCCCTTGTAGTTGAAGGTGAGCGGTTTTAGAATGAGCCGTTTTTCCTTCAGTTGAATTTTGGTTCATTTGAATAGAAATCACTTCGGAAGTTTAAAACAGAGGGGGAAGAAATAAAAAAGAAAAAAAATGAGCATACAGTTAGGCTTATCTTCACTAGGTCACTGCGTCCTAGAGAAAACTCAAACCCAACCAGTGCACAGTCATTCGCACCCAGCCTCCATCTGTGTGCTTCCCAGGAAAATCCCAGGAATAAGCCACAATTGGGAGAGACCTCTTCCAATTTTTCTTAAATTATCAGCTCGCATTTTCTCCCCAATATAAAAATAGCATTCAAAGTAGAGTTGCATAGCATTCCCTAGAGATGTTTCTTTTGGAGCATTCATGTACTAACTCCCTCTCTACACTAGACATCAGGACACACGGTCTTTTTTAAAAAAGATTCTCAAGTGTGCTTGTGCATTTACGTGGAAAGTCATGCAACATTTAATCACAGGGTAGAGCTTTCACAAGCACAGTTGCTGTAAAGAAAAAGCAGGAACTGAAGCAGGACCATTCGCTCGTCGATCATATTCATTGAGCAGCTGTGACGCGCCAAGTGCTGGGGACACCGCAGAGGAAGGTGATACGGGCTCTGTTACTACAGAGCTGAGATTCCACCCGCGAAGGCAGAGATGATTACGGTGTGGTGCGTGCTGGGACGCAGCATGCACAGTGCTCTGAGCATGCTTCCTGGAGACCCTCCCCTGGGCTGGAGTGGAGGGGCAAGGACCAAGGACAGGACACCTGAAGAAGGGATGTCTGAGCTAAGTAGGAGTTAGACCAAATGTTGGGGCTTAAGTGGGGGAGAACTCAGGCAGAGACAAAGAACTCTGCAGTGAAAGAGGATGTGGAAAGTTGCTGAGTTAAGGAACGAAGACGAGAGAAACCCAGAACCACCTTAAAGGGAGGAAGCTGCTACCAGTTCCGAAGCCTGCACACAGTAAGCTGGCACTGTGGTAACAGAAGCTTCTGGCTGTCAAAGCCACACCTGACATTAACGACACTTGCCACCCAGTGAACTCATTGTGGTAGACAGACTGGTAGCATGGTCTCCAGCGACCCCTGCCTCCCAGTGTTCATGTCCTCACATAACCTCTTAATCTCTCCCCTTGAGGGGAGCTGACTGGTAACTTGCTTCTAACTAATAGAATACAGCAGTATTTCCATGCTTAGATCACCAAAACCTGTGCCTTTAGACTTTCTAGCCGACTCCATCGCCTTATAAACAAGCTTGCTTTGCTGACACAAGCTGCCATGTTGGAGAGGCCCGCTTCTTAGGGACATCATCCTGCCAACGGCCAGCGAGGGACGGAGACCCACAGCCCAGCAGCTCTCAAGGCAGAAAATTCTGCCAAGACCCCCGTGAGCTTGGAAGTGGATCTGTCTCCAGTCCAACCTTCAGATGAGAGCCTGGCCCTGCTGACACCTAAATGCAGCCCCTGAGCAAAGCTGATGCAGAGGATCCAGCTAAGATGAGCCCATATTCCTGACCCACAGAAGCTCTGAGGTCATCAATGCATTTCTAAGCCACCAAGTTGTGGTAATGTGTTACACAGCAATAGATGACTAATAATGCTCATGAATGTACATTTATAGTTTAAATATTTGCTACAGCCATCGTGGATAAAAGGGATTAGGGTAAAGCCTGTATTTTATCTTCAAGAAAGAACAGGGGACAGTACCTTCATTATTAAACAGTAAATTTCTTATTTAGTTAACATATTTTAGTTAAGTCCACATGTTCCTTTACTGCAGAAACAAAGGGTCAAAGAGGTTGAGCCCTGAAAATGGGTCCCTAGTCCTTTCTTTCCTGTCAGTCCCTGAAGGTCAGGACCCACTCCCAGGAGAAGCCTAAGGGATCTACACAAAGTCTCATACTATTCTAGCTCCATGTCTTCCTGGAAACCCTGATACCCCAAGATCAACAAAAGATAGATAGTTGTGAAGGGTTCCAAATTAGAAAGGGCATTTGGAAGTCACAGTTCTTTCCATGGTAGCCCAGTGGCTTACCACCTGGGCTCTGAAATCAGCAGTCTGTGGCTCAGCCTCTTATAAAATGCAAATTGCAAAGTCTCTATGCCTTAGCCCCTTCATCTGTAAAAAGGAAATAATAACAGCACAGACATCCCAGGGCTGTAGTTAATATTTCAAAGGGAGGATTTGTGTAAAGAACTCCCAGCACCTGCTGAGTGTTAGGCTCCTTGTTGGTGTCATTGCTGTCACTGTGAGTCCATATTTCCTACTTGCACAGTACTTCATGTGCAACTTGGCTGCGCCACCTGCTCGTGGTGTGACCTTGCACAACTTCATAACCTTGGCTTTTACCTCTGGAAAAGACAGTATTTGTAGTGTCTACCTTCCAGGTACATGGTTGGGATGGACTGAGAAGGCACATGAGCTCTTGGAACACTGCTGGCACACAGAAACCACCAGGGCAAGGCCTCCCTTCTGGGATTCCTTCATTGTCCCCTTGGAGTAAGAGCAGCTGCTGTTGGGAACTCCGTTGTGCAGGTGCACAAGTACAGCTGTAACCAGGAGC
The DNA here is from genome assembly GCF_040802235.1 of Manis javanica. Classification (NCBI taxonomy): domain Eukaryota; kingdom Metazoa; phylum Chordata; class Mammalia; order Pholidota; family Manidae; genus Manis; species Manis javanica. The sequence continues at coordinate 5,662,921 of NC_133162.1, read as the reverse complement.
CTTTGAGTTGCTCCTTAGCTAAGCTGGCAATGTGCTCAACTAAGACTGAGCAGACATTTTTGAAAATTAATTTGCTTCTTTGCAGCTCAGGAAAGGGTAGCCAGAACCAGCAGTTTAAGATTCAGGAGCTAAACAATCCTGGCTGTGGGGGAAATACATCTTTTCATTTACTTATTTTTTCTATAAATTGTTAGTCTCAGAGTGGAATGTTTTTTTCTATAAATCGTTAGTCTCAGAGCAGAATGTTTTGTCAGACTGTGGAATGGTCTAAATTTGCACTGATTGGAACCACAAGGATGCAGAGCCTCTACCTGGCAGCACTACTGCAATCATATCATACACTCTAATTGGTAATTAACACACAAGTTAAGAGCTTTCATATATGCTTCACCCACAAGATGTAAAAGATTCCTATTTCTACAGCAGTTCTTACTAACACCTACCCAGTGCCCTAATGGGCACTTTTTATTTCATTTTCCTTGCGTTTCTACTCTAAGTCCTCCTCTCATACTCCTCTCTCACGAAGCCAATGGAAGCTGGGGGTGGGAAAAATTCATGCCTGGGCCTGGGTGGCTGGCATCACTTGTGCTTTCTCCAGCCTTCATGCCCAGCCCACAGTATGCTCCCAAGGGTGGCGAAAAAGGAAATGAATAACCATTTGGTTTGCTGTAACTAAGCCATATTTCAAAGAGTTGCTGTTATTAGGACAATCTCAAACAGTCCTGGTTAATAAAGAGATGCCCTAACCCAAGATCAATAAAAACAGACTGAAACATGAGATGTAAAGTTGGAGGACAAGGAATAGAGCTGTCCTGCTCTCCCAAACCTCTGCTGCCCCTCTGGTGACCTGTGGGACCAACGTGAACTGCCATGGGCAGGAGGGGAGAGTGGCTCATGGATGCTGAGAACTCTGTGCCTCCCAAGCATGAATAAACAGTGGTACTGTGACCCCACCCCAACCTGAAGGGAGGGACGGAACTCCAATTACAAAACATTTTGCCAAGCATTCCCATCGTTCAATGCTCTCAACACCCAGCGAGGTAGGCTATATCCTTATTGTTTTGAAATAAGGAAATTGAGGTTCAGAAAGTCAGTAGGTTCCTCAAGGTCACGCAGTTTGGAGGAGGCCAAGCCAGGACTCAGGGTCAGGCCTGCTCACACCCATTCTGGCCGTGATCCCAGCCCCCTAACAACAGCATCACTACGGCGCAGAGCACATGGCACTCTCAACTCACTGGATCCACACGGAAGTGACATCAGGGGAGGTAAGTTAAAGAAATGGCATTATTTGGTATCATTTATGTGCATAAGAGGAGCAGAAACTTCAATTGGGGATTTTTTAATGCTGTAAAACCACTGTCCTGACTTGGCCTTTCAAACTATACCCTATCCAACTGTCCCTTCTGCCCTTTATAAAATCACTTTCTTACTGAGTCCCTATAACCAATGGCTTGGTCCTCAGCTGTGCTGAGTAAGAAAGAAGGTTGAAAAACACATTTTTAGGGTGGGCAGAGAAAAGAGACTGAAATATATGTGACCATGAGAGGAAGTTTCAGGAGGACCATCTATTTGCAGCTGAATATATCATGCTTGAAGGAACAGACTTTGCTACTAAGAAACTGAAAGTAAAACTTAATGAACTGAGTAGACTACATCCAAATTTTAGTGACAATTCAGGCATCAGATTTCTCTAGATAAATCAGTAGACAAATCCCCGTCTATGGGATCATACCATTCATTCCAAAGTTACAAAGACACACAGATGAGTGCTGCAATCACTGGCTTACCCTGTTATACAATTTTTGTATGTATATGAGAATCTTAAAGCACGGAACAAATTCAACATACACTCCTGCAAGGCTCACATGAATGGAATTCTGCTGACACCCCCACTGGCAGAGGAGAAGCTTCTGGGAGTCGCCGCCTAAGTTCCCAGCTGTTCTCATTCCGCCTCAGCCAGGAGGAGATGGGAACAGCTGATGGCCTCACCCCCAAAGCCCCACTTGGCCCCATCATTAGCACATCTCACCGCTGCAGCTGCCCAGGCAAAGCCTAGCAAGCCAACAGGAAGGCAGCTGATGTGCCTCTCTGACTGAGTTTCTGGAGGATTGGAAACCGGGAACCAGGATGCCAGGTGGGTTCAGGGCATGCTCTGTACATCTGTAAGAGCCACCCACTCAACATGCCAGGAGGTGAGGATCTGTATCTGTTTCTCTTCTCAGAAGCATATCCCCAGCTCCTGGCACAAATCTGGGATTGCAGTAGGTAAATCAATGTATTGACTAAGAGAACCAAAGAATCAAGGTTGGGGACTCCTAGTTCTGAAAGCATGGTGGGCTGAGCTGATGCACATAGTAAACCTTCCCACTACAAACACATAAAAATGCTAAATAAAATGTGACATTTTTATAGTACACACGCAACTAAACTGGAAAGGAAATTACCAGGACCCATAAATAAAAAGGGAATTCATAGCCAGAGCATTCACACACTACTGATGCCATGGAAATCTAGGAGCCCCAGCAGATGGGGGTTTTCAGTCAAGGAACTGTAATTTGAATGATGGAGGTATGATCTCAAACATAGGAGGTGGGGAACTGGAGATGAGACCCTTGCATAATGCTGGGACCCTGCAGGGCAGTCTTCCCAAGTTTAAGGGGCAAGAAAACTCTACTGAATGCCCTAGGGGAACTGAAAAGTGTCTGTGTCTCCCAGAAAGCCTGTGAGGATTAGTTAGGGAGTGTCCCCCCAAAAATCAAAACTTCAAGCCTTTGCCATAGGGGTGTGGAGACCAAAATTACAACAACCATGTAGTGTAAAATTTCCCAACTGAAAAATTAATATAAAAATGGGCTCAGATGAGTGAAATCCTTCAAACACCTATCACAAGTAAACAGACTGCTCCACTCAGCCTTCCATAATCCAAGGTGTGTAGACCTCCCATGGAGCAGGTGGTGATAGAGGCAATAAAACAGAAAATGAGCTCATTATTAAAAATTGCAAGGCATTAGAAGAGGTAGCCTGTGACAATACAGATTCAGCATTCCAAGACATAGAGGTAATAGAATAATTGGAAAGAGATAACAACATATATATATGTCCAAAAGTTTTAAAGACAAAGAAGCACACATAGAAACCACAATGGAAAGTAAGGAAAGGACATTGTTTATGAAAGATCTAGCAGGTTTGAAAAAGCACAAAATAAAGTTTCTATCAATGAAAACGGCATTGTGACATGCAAAGTCCACGGATGGCTTATACAGCCATTTAGACACAGCTCAAGAGAGAATTATGAGAAGGAAGTTTGACTTGGAGACATCACCCAGAATATAAGGCAAAGCGGAAAAGACACACTAAAAGCAGGATGACGGAATAAAGTCCAATTACATATAATCAAAGTTACAAAGAAGGTAATGGAGAAAATGCAAATGAAAGTAAGTGAAGAGATAATGACAAAGAATTTTCTATAACTGATTGGATTCAAAAAGTATAGCAAGGCCACAGATAGAAAAATTAAACATAAATCCATATAGAAAAACACAATAAAGCTACAGAACCATGAAAAAACAAAGAACAATCTTACAAGCAACCAGAGAACTACAGGTTTTGTATAAAGGAGCAATCATTCTACTAAAGGTGTCTCAAGAGTAACAGTAGAGGCCAGTATACAGTTATATCTGCTAAAATACAGTAACTGTCAATGTAGAATCCTATACTTAGCTAACCTAACATCCATAGAAGAGAGAAAACAAACATTTTTCAGGCAAACAAATACAGAGTACCTGCTACTCATAGATCTTCAATGGAATACTCCTTTGATAAGCAGCAGACCAAATGCAGGAGGCAGAAATGGTTTGCAAGAAGCCATGATGGAAAAAAGGAACTGGTTACACTGAATAAATTAAAACAAGCTGGACTATTACAAAGCCTACCCCCCCTACTACTTTCCTGATGAGAGATGTGTTTCCAAATGGTAGAACTAACATGCTGAGCCACAATAATAATAAATGGGGAGAGTGACAAAAGGCATTACAACGTTCTCAGCCCACAGCCTTGTTTGGGGGGAGGCCAGAAATACCCACTGCCTTTATACTTTGTTACCTGAAGTGCAAATGCGATACTACTCAAAATGTGGAAACAGATCAATCACCTCTAAAATAACAGAACTGGAGAGAAGCAAATGTAAATAATCCTTCAGCAATATAGTAAGAGGCAGAAAAGGCAGAAAGGTATCTGAAAATACCAGTAGTAGACAGAAAAAGTGGAGGGAGAGTTCAAAATAATCAAGTCACAATAAACATGAATGAATGAGATGAGTTGGTTAAAAAATAGCAATTATGAAGTCTTAAAAATCCAGACATATTTTATGATACGTAAGGTGTTAATATAATAACATGGAAAAATTGAAAGTAAAGATATAGGAAAAAGTATACCAGAAAAATACTAACCAAAAGAAGGCTGATAGAGTAGAATTTATCTTATACAAATCTGAACACACTAAGTCAACACACTAACCTCAAAAACGTATAATGCAAAACCTGACATAATTATAAGGAGAAATGGAAAATCCATGATTATATTACTTAAAACTTCTCTTAGAAATACTGGACAAAAAATACTCGCCATAAGACAAGCTTTAATCTGACTGACATATCTAGAACCCTATACCCAACACTCAGCACATTTTCAAACACACACGTAATTTTTACAATAACTAACCATGTCTTATAGCTCATAAAGAAAACTTTCAAATACAGGAATCAAGAGGACACAGATCACTTTCTTTGACACCAGTGTCATAAAACCAGGTGTCAATAAAAAAGATCACCAGCCTACTCCAGCATTTGGAAAGTAAAACACACACTCACACACCCATATACATACCAACCAAAATGTGTCTAAATAACTTAGTAACCAAAAATATCATAATGCAAGTTATAGACTGTGTCGGACTGGATGAAGACACAAAACTAAAAACAAGATGTGTGCAACAGTGAGAGCGTAATAGGGGGAAACCACTTTTAGTGGATGTAAAGGAAGAGAAAGGTGATTGAAAATGAAAGAGCTAAGCTTTCAACAGGAGAAGAGAACCACAGAACAGTGGCATACACTCCAAAGGAGATGAAAGAGACAGAATCTAAAGAACAGAGAAAACGTAAAGCCCCCTATCTCCCTTCATGAGGCTAGTCACATAGCTTTTAATGAAACTAAACATAGACATGAGAGACAGGAAAATCAGAGACTGATGTGGGTTATGGACATTGCCCTACAGGAGCTAAAATCTTAGTAAATGAAACCAACACTCTTTTGCAGTTCAGGAAAGAGAGAAGGATTTCTTAAACCAAAGAAAAAGGAAAAATGGACCAATGATAAGAATAATTCAAAGAAGAAACACAAAGAATATAAACACATAAAAAAGAGTCTTAGAGTCTCTAGTAATCAGGAAAATGCCAATCTAAACAATGAAATATCTCACATCCAGCTTGGCAACATTAATTGTCAAAAATGCCAAGTATTTATGAAAACGTGGGTAACCAGAACTTGTTAGAGAACAAGTATGCATATAAAGTGGTACAACCAGTTTAGAAAGCAATAGAATAGAAAGTTGGCATACTGTGTAACTGAACAATTCATTTGTAATAGATCCCTACATCTGATGTAAGGCCAGAGGCCCAGTATCCTTACATCACTGCAATATCACAAAGGTGGGGAAAACAGGTATTCATCAGCAGAGGAGCGCACCATTTACGGTTAGTCATTCAATTAAAAAGAACGAAGCAAGTGCATGTGTCAACATAAGAGTTCAAAAATATATTGATTTTTTAAAAAAGCAAATTGCAGAAGGCTGTTGTATACAGCAGAGGACCATTTAAATAATATTTAAATACAAAAGCAATATCAAATATTGATTAGGGGCATGTCTATACCTGTAAATCCACGACCTTTGGAGTAGTGGTCGCTTCTGCAGTAGAAGCAAGCATGGGATAGGTAGGAAAAATAGGGGATTGTTATAAATATATCTTTAACATTTTTCCCCTTTAAATTTTATAAATCCTGAAGTGTCTACAGTAAAAGTAAAATCTGACGGGCAATAATATGGCTGTTAACTGGTTCTCTATCCTTTTTTTCAACTCCTAAAATATTTCACGTCTTAGAACGGATGATGGGGACCAAATTCTTCTTTAATCATGATCTTTTTCATGATCATACCTCAAATTATATTGAAACTGGCTAAAATGAATTATTTTAGTTTAGAAATTGTCTTTAGTATGCCTACTTCAGGAATACACCTACTCCATAAACGGGAACACAGCTGCACTTTAAGACATAACACAGACTCTAAAATCCCCAAACCATAACCAAAAAATCCACGATTTAAAAAACAGAAACACAAAAGCAAAACCAGGTTCTCAGATGATATCCGGATTCACGTGAGCATAGATCTCATGAGAAACGCTTAACCCCTATCCTGGCTTTAATTACAAATATAGCAAAGCACAAAATACAAGGAATCTTAGGGTCAAATTGTAGACCTGTGCTTACCACGTCCTGCTGAGGGGAAGGCATGTCAGGACATATCAACAGTTACAAGAATGGATCATCTGAACTGATTGGAGCGGGCAAAGCTACCAAGAGGTAGACAGACGGAGGGGCCAGAGTTAGTCTGATGAGACCACCCAATTTTTTAAGCAGTTTCCCAGAAGCTGAGCTCTTACTATAGCCTTGGGATGACATAAAAGCTTAAAGGATAAAAAATATCAATATGATGCTGAATTACTTGGCTTCTCTGCTCCATCTATCAGTTGGAGGCAAGGTAATTGGGTACTAAATAAGGCACAAGGAAGTAGAATTGAAAATGAGCTGGAATAAGCATGAGAACTGAAAGAGCATCTGGCCAGAAGCCATGACATCCAGGGTGCACATTCAGTTGGCAATAACTGAGACCACTGGTAATGTAGGTCAGTGATTGAGATGATTGGTAATGCAAGTCAATGAAGCTTATTTGACTGCATTCCCAGTCTGTATAAAACCAAACCAAATTATAATCTCATTGCTGTAGACATCACAATTATTCTAAACAAAGAGTACATAGATTATAAAATGTTCATCATGGCTAGGTTAAGACCTGGTCCTTGTCATGAGACAGTTTAGAGATAGCACTGCACCCGCCACTTCGCAAATAAGTACTGTTGAGGCCATGGTGTCCTCCTCTGTAGAAGGAGGACAATAATAGGGCCAAATGCAAGGTTTTTCTACAAGGAGTGTGTGAGCAGTGCCTGCAAAGCTCTTAGAACAACTCTTGGCACCAGAACACTCAATAAATCCCTTGTTACATAACTATGTGCTGGTATAAAAACTTCAGGTTTCTTAAAATGCTAAACAAACACACATAAAGAAACAGCTACTAGAAATGCACAGGAACTATTTCCTGAAACATTCTGTCTAGATTATATCAACTTCACGTTCTCAGTCCCAGAAAGCTGATAATTAAAGAATTGTACATACTACAGAGCTACATAATAACACCTCCCAGTGGGCACACAGCCAAAGGGCTATAGGGCTAGCCATTTGGTACAGAAGAAACATCTGAAAATGTTTCTCACACCTGTCTTTGTAAATTAAAGATACTGCAGGAACAACTCGGCTTTATAAGGCCTCTGGAACACTGATACAAACACAAATTATTTTTCTGCAATTTTAATTAGTTCATTATGGCATCATCTACACCAGGAAGAAATATGCTTAGCTTCTTTACATGAAGTAGTTGCATTCCTAAAAACACTTGACAGTTCCCACAGCTGCAATATCTATCTAGTCAGATATATGTTGACTTTGAGTATTTACAGATTTTTAAAAGAAAGTTTTTAAACACTTTAAGAAGGATGTAATTTTTGTAATTTTTGTTTCCACAGGAAGGAACAGAAGGAGCCAAATGACAAATGAGAGAAAGAAAACACGCCTGTATGTAGGGCGTGGTAATAAAAAATCAGGGGGTGACTTCTAAATGTATATGGTAGACGCATAGGTATTTATGTGCTCTGCCTCCTGAAACCCAACACTAAGAAAGAATAACAACAACAATAATAATAACGAATGAGAGAGAAGACAACAGGTAAGAGTGAGCACCAAGGCCGTGGAAGATGGAAGAGGAGAGATGAATGGTTACCTACATAGCAGAGAAGAGCCATCTGGAACCCTGATGCCTGGAAAGGAGGGAAACCATCAAGAAGGTAAAATGGGTGAGCAGAAGCCCAGAAGGGCTTGCGAATGGGAGGTATTGGTCTCCTCTGACAGCCAGTACAGGCTGGGCTGAAAGACTATCCAAAGAGAAGTTAAAGCCCTACGTCCCTTCCAAAGCCAGCAGAGCTAGGTGACTGTCCACCCTCTCCGAGAGACTAGATGTACTGGAGACACTGAAGCCGAGAAGTTCTGTCTTCAGTGATGCTAGGCACAGCTGAGAGTGAGACAGGGACAGACAGGTACCAAACTGAAAACAAAAGGATTGATTAAAAAGCAAAAGGAAAGTAAAGCACACTTAAGGGAGAGTTACCCACTTTAACCCCATTTCTCTTGCTCAGCTTACACACCCTCTAGCCAGGCTTCCCTCTTCTCAGCAGGAGGCTACGGGATGCTTCTTTGGGGAAACTGACCAGCCTAAGAAAAAAAGACATAGACAGTAACATATGGAGTCTCCTGAAAAGAAATATGTGCTTTTTGAAGCACACAGAACCTTCAATCACCTTTTCAGTGTCTCCTCATTAATTATAAACATAAAGCCTAAATTCAGACATTTGAAGAAAGTCAGAGACCGTAACAAATGGGGGTGGGGAAGAATCTCAGAATTAGCAATGAGAATGAGGCAAGCAAAATAATGCTTAATAAAGAATAATTAATACACTCCAAGAGTTCACATAAATCTTGCACCTATAATAAAAAGACAAAAAACATACCCACAAAATGGGGGAATATTCACAGATCAAGAATATTCAATATCTGGTAGCAGAAGTAAATAACTCAAATAGCAGTGTTGGACAATGAAATTAAATTCTCCCAGAAAGCAGAACAAAAACAGAGAGATGAAAAATAGAATTTAAAAAATTAGAGGATGTTTTCAAGAGGTTGAGATATACAGCTAATAGCAGGTATATTCAGAAAAAGTGTGATAAAAAGAGGGAGAAAGAATTGAAGAAATGACACAAGAAAGTATCCTAGAAACTTTACAGCATGAATCTTCAAACTGAAAGGGCTCAGAGTTCCTAGAATGAGTACGGATAAGACCTAGCTAAAGCAAGTCACCATGAATGTACAAATACTAGAGATAAAAGGTGATAAAAGTTCCGGACAGAAAAGGCTACATTTAAAGGATTGAAAGAACGTCATCAAGTTCTCAAGCAACAACAGACATAGAGACAATGAAAAAATGACTTACAAAATACTGAGGAAATAAGACTTCCCCCTTGGAATTTTATACCTAAACAAACTAGCAATGAAGACTAGTATATACATATTTACATGCAAAGTATGGCAGACATTCCAACCTTCTCTTCTTACTCACAGAACTTTGTTTTGTTTGAAACACCAAAGTGTAAGCTAGAAATATTTACTTTTCTATCCTTCCTTGCAGTTAGCAGTGGCCCTATCATGGTCTGGCAGAAAGAAAATCTGCTACAAAGGTTTCTGGAAATGTTTCTGTTTTCCTGACTAAACAGATTTGACTAGCTCTGCTTTTTGCCTTTTCTGCCCTATTACTCCCTGGAATGCAAATATAATGCCAACAGGTATAGCAGCCATCATGGGACCATGAGGCAGTAAAACACAAAGGCAAAGGTCAGCAATTAAGTTGGGCAGATACAAACAAAAGAGCCTGGGTCCCTGACAGTATCTGCGACCTGCTACACCAGCTAATACACGGCTTACTTCACAACCGCTTGTTATACGAAGGTAAAGAAAAAAAAAAACTTTTAAAAGATTTCTGTACAGGCATACCTCATTTTATTGCACTTCACTTTATTGTGTTTCACAGATAATTCATTTTTTACAAATTGAAGGCTTGCAGAAACCCTGCAGTTGAATAAGTCTATCAGCACCATTTCCCCAACAGCATTTGCTCACTTCATGTCTCTGTGTCACATTTTGGCAATTCTCAAGATGTTTCAAACTTTTTCATTATTATAATATTTGTTATGGTCATTTGTGATGAGTGATCTTTGACATTACTATTGCAATTATTTGGGAGCACCATATATCACGCCCATAGAAGACTGAACTTAATTTGTAAATGTGTGTGGGTCAGCCATTCCTATCTCTGCATGTCCCCAGGCCTCCCTATTTCCTGAGACATAACAATATTGAAATCAGGCCAGTTAGTAACCTTACAATGACCTTGAAGTGTTCAAGTAAAAGAAGAGTCACATGTCTCTCACTTAATCAAAAGCTCGAAATGAACAAGCTTAGGGAGGAGGGCTAAGTGGCGCTTACGTTGAAAGTGGAGACAGGCTGAAAGCTAAGCCTGTAGGACCAAACAGTCAGCCGAGGTATGACTGCACAGGAAAAATCCTTGAAGGAAACTAAAAGTATTCCAGTGAATACACAAATGATAAGAGAGAGAAACAGCCTTACTGCTGACGTGGAGAAAGTTTGAGTGGTCTGTTAGAAGATCAAACCAGCCACAACATTCCCCTAAGCCAAAGCCTGATCCAGAGCAAGGCCCTGACTCTCTTCACTTCTGTGAAGGCTGAGAGAGGGGAGCAAGCTGCAGAAGAAAAGTCTGAAGCCAGCAGAGGTTGGTTCGTGAGGTTTAAGGGAAGAAGCCGTCTCCATAACATAAATGTGCAAAGTAAGCAGCTAGTGCTGGTGCAGAAGCTACAGCAAGTTATCCAGAAGATTGACAGAATCCACGAAGGTTGCCGCATTAAACAACAGATTTGCAATGCAAATGAAATAGCCATATGTAGGAAAAAGATGCCATCTAGGACTTTCATAGCTAGAGAAGAGAAGTCAATGCCTAGCTTCAAATCTTCAAAAGACAGGCTGACTCTCTTGTTAGGGGCGAATGCAGCTGGTGACTTTAAATTAAAACCAATGCTTATTGACCATTCTGAAAATTAAATTAAAACCAATGCTTATTGACCATTCTGAAAATCCTAGGGCCCTTAAGAATCAACCTAAACTACTTTGCCTGTTCTCTGTAAATGCAACAACAAAGCCTAGATGACAGTTTATCTGTTTACAACAGAGTTTAATGAATGTTTTATGCCCATTGTTGAGAAATACTGCTCAGCAAAAAAAGATTCCTTTCAAATTATCACTGCTTGTCGACAAGGTACCTGGTCATCCAAGAGCTCTGATGGAGATTTACAACATGATTAATGTCATTTTCATGCTGGCCAACACAAAATCCATTCTTCAGCCCGTGAATCAAGGAGTGATTTTTACTTTCATGTCTTATTTTTTAAGAAATATATTCCAGAGGGCTACAGCTGCCATAGATTGTGATTCATCTGATGGACCTTGACAAAGTAAGTTGAAAACCTTCTGGAAAAGGATTCATATTCTAGATGCCATTAAGAACATCCATGATTCATGGGAAGAGGTTAAAATATCAACATTCACAGAAGTTTGGAAAAAGGGGATTCAAACCCCCATGGATGAGTTTGAGGGGTTCAAGACTTCAGTGGAGGAAGTAACTGTGAATGTGGTGGAAACAGGGAGAGAAGGAGAATTAGAAGTGGAGGCTGAGGGTGGGGCTGAGTTGCTGCACCTCAAGATAAAACTTTAGCAGATGAGGTTCTTGATATGGAATCTACTTTTAATGAACGTGCTGTGAAGACTGATGAAATAATGACAAAGGATTTAGGTAGAATATTACATAAACTTGATTGATAAAGCAGCAGCAGGATTTAAGAGCACTGGCTCCAATTTTTAAAGTTCTGTGGGTAAAATGCATCATGTGCTACTGAGAAATGGTTCATGAAAGGAAGAATCAGTTGATACAAAAGACTTCACTGTTGTCTTATTTTAAGAAATCACCACAGCCACCCCAACCCTCAGTAACCACCACCCTGATCAGTCAGCAGCCATCAACCTCAAGGCAAGACCCTCTATCGGTAAATCCATTTTGACTTGCTGGCAGCTTAGATAATGGTTAGCACTTTTTAGCCATAAAGAATTTTTAAATTAAGGTATATACATTGTTTTTTAGACATTTCATTGCACACTTAACAGACTACAAGATAGTGCAAACATAACTTTTACATGCACTGGGAAGCCAAAAAATTCATTTGACTGGTTTTATTCACTTTATTATGGTGGTCTAGAACTGAATGCACAATATATCTGAGGTATGCCTGTAGTCAGGTTTTCTGTTATTTGAAGCTGAAAGCATTCCTACCAGGTTGTCAAAACAATTTTACCTCCCACAGACCTTGCCTTAGGAAGTTACTAGAAGATGTGCTCCACAAAAACCAGGAATAAAGTAAGAAAGAAAAAGTTATGGTACTCAGAAAACAGGTGATCCAATACAGGAAGGATGCAAGAAGAATTCCCAGCCTCTTGGTAAGAAGAACAGTCCTGAGACAACAGCTGTACCACATGCCTAAAAAGTAACCAGTTTATATTGGAATAGGGGGATATAGGGCTCCAGAAGAGGTAACACCAAGAAAAAATAAATAATGGATAGATTATCTGATGTTTGATCATGTTGAAAGGAATTTAATAGTGCTCCCAGAAACTTTGCATGTAGAGATTGGTATGAAGAGATTGGAAACAAAGCAAACAGTTAAAAGAAAAAAAGCAATTATTAATGCTAGGAACAAAACAGAAAGTTGCAAGAGGGATGAAATGGAACCATTAAACACTGTGTGGCTCAACTGTGAACAATATTTGCAAGGTATTCAAAGCGCAAACATTAAATATTGTTTTTCAAAAATTATGGCAATACTATATTGGAAAGTTGGAAAGAAGAAAAGTCAGTGTGGCTGGGTGAGCAAGGGGGGAGAACGGTAAGAAAGGAGATCATAGAGGAGAACAGGGATTCGGTTATTCAGAGGTTTGGATTTTCTTTCCTTAGCCATGGAAAGCCACTGGAGATTTTTAAACAGGAAACCGGCATGATCCAACTCATGACTGAAAATGATGACTTTGGCTGTGGTCTTGCGAAGAATACTCTGTACAGGGACGGGAGGGAAAGCCAGCAGACTAGTTAGGAGGCTACTACACTAGGGATAAGAGGCTTCTGCAGAAGGGATAAAAGGAATAAAAACGGGTGGCCTGGGTTGGGGAAGACAGGCTTTGAAATGGAGGAAAGTAGATGGACGTGAATATGTTCTGGAGGTCAGCAGCTTATGGAGGGAAAGGGATGACTCAGGGATGACTTACCATGCGTCAGCATGAGGCATCTGGGGAAGCAGAGGGTGTTATTACTGAGTTGGGAAGGCTGGAGGAGAGGAATGGATTCAGCAGTAGAGGGCTTGGGCTTTAGGATTCTATTTTGGACCTGTGGGGGCTGAGATGCTGAAGGGTACCACATAGGCAATTGATTTGGGGCTCTGGTAACACACAGAGAGACAAAACCCAGAATAAACTGCCTTCAACCAGCAGTAATTCCTCCTTTTCTCTTGCCAACACAAAGTAATGTTTCATTATATACTTGGATTTTTAAGCAACCTCAATGCTATGATTTGGGTCACTGATTAAGACTTGATACTGAGATCTGGAATACACAAGCAATGAATTCTGAGCTATCACAACATGTAACCCATTCAGAGTGATTAGGCCTAGCTGGTTTTCTGTTTTGAGTCATATTCATTCTAAGGAGAAATTCTCTCCGCCAAAGCTATGGTCACAAAATAACAGAAGTCATCCCCTCCATGAAATAATTTCCCATGATTAGCTTGATTTAGTAAACATTTTCCTCAAAAACTATAACATTATCCATGTTCAGTGGACTTCTGTTTATGTGTATAGAGCATTTGCCAAGTTAAAGACCACCTCAGGCACGCTTGGAGATTGCTTCCGTTTTTAAAAGCTCTTTCTCAATAAAACATTCGAAAGGACCAATTTGCACAAAAGCCTTTCAAAGCCCTTTTGACTACTGTTATTCTCATTTGCAGGTCCTAGAATCCTTAACCAAACAGCAGTATTCTTTCTTGGCTTTCTCCTTTCCTCTTACTGCTTTGTGCTCTCCTTTTCTTTAATCATTAATTCCCAAATTGGTCTTCTGCTGTGTGGATGTTAACAAGAGCTGGGTTTTAGCCACATTACAGTAGATGCAGGGGGGTAGGGGGGAGTGGCAATTGCAAAACAAAACGTATCATAAAATGGTAACAGTTATTTATTGGGGCCAGTTGTTGAAAACTCAATCTGTTACATGGAACCATAGAAATGCAGAGTCGGAGGCCAAGGCAAGTCACTCACTGATGGACCCACAGCGCCTCCAGCGGCAAAAAGAGAGCGACGGCGACCGCGGGAAGCTTCCGAATTTTTAAAAGGCACCTGCTGGGTGAGTCCTCATTACGCAAAAAGAAAGGATCCACAGGTGCATCAGGTTAAGGACATGCAACTCGGGAAAATCTAAATCTGTAAAACAGCTATAATACCCACACTTTAGTTTAACTTCGAAATGAGCTGTCGCTTAACACAAGATTGACTTATGCTATTATGTATAGCCAGGAAACTGACGGGAGGGGAGGGAGGCGGAAAAATTCGGCTAAAATTTGGCCGCCGCTGACAGCTAGGAAGCGAGGGTTAGAAAGCTGTAGTAGGTAAGAGTTAAAAAAAAAATTTTTTTTTAAAGGTGACCGTTATGGCACGCAGCAGTCACACCTCCAGAGAAGGGACCCACCTGCGTGGTTCTGTGCATCACCTGCGTGACTATGCGCGCCCCCTCACCCCCACCCCGCTGAGGGTATCCTGGAGGGGGCATAAGTTTGAAGGAGACCTACTCCAGAACCTGGGGTGGGGGGATTCACTAAGGGACAGGGTCAGTAAAATGACCCGAGGCGCATCATCCCAGGCGGGCGACACGTGTAACTGTCAAGACAGCCGCCCTGCCCAGCGACATCCGAGAGGGGAGGGGACGCTGGGGCAGCCGCGAGGCTGTGCCGTCCGGGCTCCGCGCTGGCGGCTGCAGGCTGCCGGGCCCCCAGCCAAGCGCTCCCTCCTTCCCCAGGACCTGGCACCTGAGGAGGGCGTCCTCTCGCGCCGGAGCCCGTCCCCTGGGCTCCGCAGACGCTCCCGGGGGCGCCGCCGGTCCGGGCAGCCCCGCCACTCGGCACCCCCCTCCCTCCAGTACCGCACGAGGTGCATGGGGACGGCGACTTACCGCGGGCGGCGGGGGGCGCCAGCAGAGCCGCGGCCAGGGCGAGCAGGAGGGCGCGGGCCGGGGGCGCGGGCGGCGGGCGCGCGGCCATGGGCGCGGGCCTGCGGCGCCGCAGCTCCCGGGGCCGGGCGGCGGGCGCTGCACCAGCTCACGCGGGCGCCCGGCAGGGACTCGGCTGCGAACGCCTCGCGCAGCGCCCGCGCCGCCGAGCAGCGAGTCTAGGCTTTCATTTTTTAAAAAAAGTTTTTCCCCGTGTGTGCGTGTGCGCGCGCGCGCTGTGCTGGCACGAGCCGGCCTTGACCGTTGCAATAAACGAGCAAACTGTCCGACTTGGCCCGGCGACGAGAAGATCGTCAGGCAGAGAAGGCAGGCCTGTGAAATGGATCCACGGCCAACAGTCACCGTGCTCATTACCACGGAACAAATTATCTTCTCCCCCGCACCCCGCCCGGCGGCGGCGTCCCGCGGGTCCTAGAGACCGCTCGGGGTGCCCGCCAGGGTCCCGCCCCGGGTCGGCGCTCGCCCACCGGGCGGCTAGCGGCTGGGCGCCTCCCGGGCCATGCGCCCCGGCGGCACAGACGTGGCTCGGTGGCGGCGCAGGCGTCCGGAGCGCACCTCCCGCCCCAGGATGATGTGGCCGCGGGGCCCGGGGCGCCCGGCTGCCAAGAGCACACGCGCTGCACGGTCCAGCTTTCCAGTCTGAGGCTGGAAATGATGACTCGGCGGCTCGCTCCCGGCTCGCCGGGAACCCGCGGAACGTGGGTAGCATGTCTGGAAGGCTGTCAGGAGCCCAGGCCCGTCCCCTAAACCCCCAAACGGACATCTTGGGCCTGAGAAATAAACGTGGACTCGCAGGCACGCGACCTCTGGGCATCGCGCTTTTGCTGTATTGCTTTAGGTTTTATGACGGCGGGTTGACTCATTTATTTTCCACGGCAAAGACTCAGTAAAGTGTGTCCGGCGGTGTTGCCCAAACTTCCCCGATCTGTGTTTGCCTCTTAAAAATACAGATTCCCGGCCACCCTCCCATGCCTTTGGAATGAGAGTTTCCAGGTCGCGGAGCCGGGAAGAGCCAGGTGTTTGGGAGACACCAGTGAAGTGAATGGGAATCCTTCTTCCTCCTCCCCTTGGCAGCCTGGCAGGGCCATAGTCTCAGGTTTTGTAAGAGGACTTGGCGCTCTTGGAGCCCAGCGCTGGATCCATCAGGGGTGGTTTCCACCACCCGCCTTGAGGGCGATGGTGATTCCCATCTCGGGGACCTGCAGAACCGGGGGATTAATGCAGTAATACCACCCCCACCCGGACTGATAAACTCAGAATCTCCTAAAATGGGCCGAGCCTGCAGTTTTCAAAGCCCAAGTGATTCCACTGTGCGAATCTTAGGTATCTGTCCTGTGGCGTCCCCCAGGTCTGACAGAGACCCATTCCAAGAGGCGGTAAGCCACCCTTTGGGGAAACTCCCCTCTTTACCACATCTTCCTACTGGAAAGATACTTATTCTATCTCCTTCCCATCCCCAGGTCTTTGCAGTGTTCCTTCCCGAGAACCAGGTCAACCCTCTTCTCAACCAAGTGCAGGCCTTTGTTCAAAAAAAGAAAAGCACCCCCTCTTGGTGCCAGGACATCTCAACACTCCACCTGGAAACATGGCCCAGTCTGAGCCCCCGTTTAAACCCAGCCCTACTGCTTATGCCTCTGCTGCCTTCTTTGTCCATTCATTCCCACCATCAGCAGAGCCTCAATGTGAAACGCCTCCTGCCTTCAAAGACTTTTCTGTTCGATAGGACAGACTAATAAATCATGACTATTGCACTGTGTGAGCTGGTTACTCTACCTATTTCATAATCATTCAGTGGTTTGTTAACTACATTATTACATATTTCACATGGGAGTATTGTGCCAAAATGCTTTCTATGCATTGTTTCATATTAAAATCCTGAATATGTAGATAATACGTAGGTAAAATATATAAAGGTAAGTAGCTTTCCCATGGTGGCAGGACCAAGAAGTAGGCGCCAGGCCACACGGCATGGTTGAAGACACAGACAGTGACTGTCTTTAGCTGTGACTTCCAAGCTTCAGGCTCAGCACCTGTTAAGTGAAAGTAAAAGCCACACCTCCCAGGTAGTGGTGAGCATTTAAAGAGCTGATGCAATGCCTTCCCCACCCCAGGGATTCCTGACGCTGCTTAAGAATTCAAATCTTCTGGAATGTACACTGGAAATTCTTATTAGGAAGAGTTGGAAAGGCCAGTTTTTGCAAGCGCTCAAGTGGTTCTGATTCTTGGGTTCCATAGAACCTTCAGAAATACCACCCAAGAGAATTAAAAACTGTTTTCTTTGAGGTCAATGGGACAGACTAGCTTTAGAATGAGTCCAGCTGCTGCACTTGAATTTTTCTTGATACCAGATCTTTCCTGATTGCATCTTCAGTCTTTCTGACTGGTTAAATTGTTTATTCATAATGGACCTCATATGTGCTGTGCACTGGCTGGGGCTGTAATGCACTTTCTCTCCTAATGATCCATTTCTTTTCATTCTTTAATATTCAGCTATCACTCTTGACTGTAGAAGTCTGATTTTTTTTTTTTTTTTGCAAAGCCTGGAAGTTGCAAACCTCTCTCCAAGATCTAAATCTGCCCCAAGACTATTCTAGGTTTGTTTTTGACTAAATGGAACAAAACAGCCGATGCAGGGGAAAAAGACAGGAAAGAAAATCATAGAAGCCGCAACGCCTGGTTTCTTAACCGTCTGGTTCCCCACCTCCATGAAGCAAGGAGTCTGGGCTGACACCTTATCCGTAAAGACTTCACGCTCATCCATAACAACCAGCTAGGCAGAGACAGAATCTTACGTCCGGCAGATGGTTGGCCTTTGGAGGGGAGTCCTGCCTGCCCCTTCACAGGAAATGGGAGCTGACATGGCATTCAATACTGGATTGTTAGGTAATGGTATGGGGTCAGAGGCCAGGATCTGCTCATTAAAATTTCAGATAGATGGCTTGTTGTCCCTTCCTTTCCAGAAGAATTGACCTTTGCAATGCCTTTTCCTGTGTGCTATTTTTATTTAACAGCCTGGGCATTCACAATGAACAGGGCACTTACTACTTATCCAACCTCACATTTGGCTCAACCTACTTTGACTATGAACAGATGAAAAACGGAGGTGGATTTTCCTAAGCCAGGGATTCACAGGCAGCCACGCCTGATTTCTGCAGTAAGGAAAGGGCCAGTCTCCCTGCAGCTTGACCTATTGATGGGGCTTCAGACACACGCTCACAGAACAGCTTTTATCTATCACAGCACAGTTCCCAAGGCTTGCTGCAAAAGTAAACAAACACAACTGCCCCATGATTAAGATTCATGGAAATCTTTTTAATTCCATCTCTTGAAGAGATGGAAATTCACGATGTTGCCAGACTGCAAGAGCCTCCAATCCGTCCTGCTTTTCACGGACCTCTCTCTCCAGGAACCCATGCCTCACTTCAAGAGGCTTCTTTCTCACTTGTCCCTTCTCGAACCCTGAAGAAAGAAGGATGCTTTTGGGAGATCGGGGACTCACGGATGCTCTGGGTCAGAAAGGACATGATGGTCACTTGGCCAACTTAGTTGGCCACCCCCATCTATACTCATCTGTGTCATCCTGACAACTGCCCATCCAGCTCCCCTTTGTATACCTACTGTGATGGTGAACTCATTACCTCCCAAGAGAGCCCATGTGTAAGTAAAACAAGCGACTGACAGCCCACAGGCACAGAGAGCCACTGCCACAGCCGGAACACCAGCTGTGAGACAGGTCCTGGCTGCATGCACCTGTCCCTTCCCACTGTGGCTGGGCCAGGCTGAACGCAAAGGCAGTGCTCAGAGAGAAGCAAGCAAGGAGTCTCACAAACAAACATGAACTCACATGACCAAAGCATTGAAGATCCTCCTTCATTCAAAAAGTAAGGTTTAATCTCCCTGCCTTTTTATGCGGGCTGGGCTTAGAGACTCCTTCTAATGAATACGATACAGCCAAAGTGCCCAGACCATGGAAGACATAACACAGATCCCTCTCTCCAGGGGAAGTCAGCTGCCCTGTGACGAGACCCTCACACAGCCCAATGGGGTAGAACTGAGGTGGGAAACTTGGGTCTCCTGCCATCACCACGGAACGAGCCCTCTGGGAAGTGGATCTTCCAGCCACTGACACATTTTCTGCTGCTGACAGCACACGGCAATATCTGACTGCAAACTTCTGCAAGACCTGGAGGCAGACCTGCTAAGCTATTCCCAAACTCCTCACCCACAGGAACTGCATGAGATAATGAATATTTGTTGTTTTGAGCCAAAATGTTTGTTATTTTGGGTGGGGGGTAATTTATTAGGCAGCAATAGATGACTAATACACATTTAATAAAGCAAACATTCCATTTCTCTGTTTATTCTAGCTTGCAAGGATTCCTGATCATTTCACTATCAAGGGCACTCCTCCCCCTTCTGGTACGACCTTTGAATATGAGTGATAGATTGGTGGTCATAGGTCCCAGTTATGACCCAGCGTCCTTATCAACAGCACACCCCATTCACTCTCACAAGCATCCCGGTTTGCTAGCAAACTGCACCATTATCCTATCTGTAGATAAATACGTCTTTTAAATGGTGTTTTGGGTCCAGGAGTGGAAGGCAGACACTGGCTTAGTCCTATGTCCTGACTCAGTTCCTTCTGTGAATGATGGTTGAATGCGTAACTGAACTCACAGTGATAGACAATGAGCGTGGTAACAGCCATGACAACTAACTCTCCAGGGGGATGGAGTTTCAGAAGGTTCTCTGAGTATTTTCCCTGCATGGTCAGCCAGTCATGCAGTGATCTGATCTAAACTGCCACTTCCGGAGGCTGTAAGACATTTTTTACCAGGTGCCAAAAAACCTGCGGGCATTTGCCGGGGACTATATCTTGAACACATCAAAGAGGAAATGCGATTTAAAGTCGTGCCTGCTCTTGCATGGAGAGACCCACCAGAGAGAGCAGAGGTTGGCCACTCACTCCTCAGGTTTCTGCTCCAAAAAGATGCATGGGTTCCCAGAAGCCAGGACAGCTGGGGTTGGTGGGACTCCGGCGACAGGCCAGGCCTCCCTCCCTAGTCCCTGGCAGGTTTCTCCCGGGGACAGAGGCCAGCTCTATCTGATAATAATTCCGAGGAAGCCCATTCCAAGATGTGTACACATTTATGGAACTCCTTCTTTACCTGATGTCTCTTGTGGCAAATTAGGCCATTTGCCTTTTATTCTGTGCTCTTGAAATGGGAATATAACTGGAGACTGGCCCCTCTTCATGTACTTGAACATGGTTCACATTTTGTCTTTACTGTTTCAGGCAAATCAACCCCAATTTCTTTAACTTGCCTCTTGGGTCCTATTCTTGCTCTCTTTAATCATGATTTCTGCTTTCCTTTGGACCCTCTCCAGTTTCTTGATTTCTCTGAAACCGGGGAGGCTAAGTGCGGCCATAGAGCTCCAAGAAGGGTCTGGGTGAGGCCACTGGAAACAGAGGCTGGTTTCCTGGGCCTGGTGTATCGGTGGTGAAGTTATTCTGTGGCTGAAACTTTAACTCCTCTTCGGAGGTCTGGCCTAGTGTCCCCTTTGGAGGTGAAGGAGCAATTCTGGGTGCTTCTAGGGGGTTGGCTCCTCTGATATGGATATGTTTGGACCTCCATCCCATGCACTACACGGCCTCGTCAGGGCACATGTGGCCTCCTTCTGCTCTGTCGTTATTTCAGCCCACTTCCTGGGCCTCAGTTCTCTGTGCTCCCTTATGGGCACTTCCATGCAAGGCTCATTTCTCCCTTTGATTCTTTGACAGATATGGGCAGAAAAACCACCTCAAATGTCTAGGGCCAGGGGTCTGTTGTGTTCCTTCCACACTCACCTCTGGTCTAGGGTCTGATGCAGCTTTAGTTTTTAGCAGGAACCAAGCACTTCACATTTGCACTGCATTCTGCCCAGCAGCACCCCGCTGCTGGTAAGCCTCCCAACGCCTATCAGGAGAAAGCACACCGCAGCCTCCCTGGCTATAAGCACCACCAGCATTCCTTTCCCCAGGCATTCTTATGCCATACTCACCAGCTATTTATCAGCTTTCTTTGTCCTAGCTAGGCTGGGCTGCAAAATAAAGAAGAGAAGTTGAACAACATCACCAGAATTCCTTTCTCTATCTTGTGCTACAGGATGAGGACACAGATAACAGCCCCTGTTCTCATGACCCCTAGTTTTGTGATACAGAAAATGGCTCTGAGCCTACCTAAAATCGTCAGGACAGCCAGCTTCCCTCCTGCATCTAATCTACTGCGCCCCAGGCCTCCACGATCTCATCAGACCTCATCCAAACCTATTCATGTTCAGGAAATGGAGGTTCCAAGAAGTGAGCTGCCTGTGAACACAAAACTTGAAGCATCAGGCTTACCACTTTGTGCTACAATTACTGTTTCACAAGCCTGTCTGCTTTACCAGACAGGGAGCCCTTTGGAGGTAGGGACCCTTGACATATCTGATATGCCAAGCCTAGCCCCAAACCTGGCAAAAAGAAGGGAGAGCAGTTTCTGGTTGACCGGATAAATGAACCAATGTGTGACCATGTTCCCACTTGGGCCATTAAGACTTTTCTTCTCTATGCAGCTTTCCATTCCAGATTCAAGGAAAGTGATTCCATGTAAGTGTATTTATTGCTGAATTCCAAGAAGATAAGTGGGCAATATTTCATTTCTTTCCCAAACCATTCTCCCAATAACTTCCCTAATTATTCCAGTTAAGGCCCATTACCATTGCAAATAAAGTTAGAACTGATTCCACAGAGCTAGCAATCTGTACCAGGATGTCTTTTATTTTCTAAAATCCTCCACTTTTAACTAAGTCTGTTACTTTTAGTACTATTTTTAACTTTAATAGAAATAAAATAAAATTCTTTTAAAGCTCCAAACAACCTCAAACTGTTTTGTTCTGGTAATCAGACAATGAATAAAGATTGTGGTTACTTGGAGATATTGCCAACAATGGAAAAAATAAGTAAGAGCGTGAGTCAGAATGATGTGAAACCAGAAAGGGGTGTTGGTAATAACTCAGAAAGTCACATAGAAGATCACAACATCAAATTTGATGGTTTCTAAAGATTATAATCTCATCTATTAGAGAGGCCCTTCCACCAGGTAGGGTGCCAAGATACGTTACAAATGCTAGTCTTGGGAAATCAAAATCCTGCACCACCTGGAAAATGCTACCTCTCTTAGGGGCAGGATGTAGGCAGTCTCCTGTGCAATATGGAAAAATGACCCACAGTGGTGAGGAGGTACTGTACCATTAAAGAG
This sequence comes from Manis javanica, assembly GCF_040802235.1. Classification (NCBI taxonomy): domain Eukaryota; kingdom Metazoa; phylum Chordata; class Mammalia; order Pholidota; family Manidae; genus Manis; species Manis javanica. The sequence goes on along the minus strand of NC_133162.1, from coordinate 5,640,262 downwards.
GAGACCATCACAATAAGGTAAGAACCAGTCCTCCAGCCCAATCCTATAGGCACATCTCCAGCAGCACAGACAGACAACCGCATCCCTCTGGGTGAGACTGACATGCACTTTGACTCGATGTCCAGTTGCCTCACGTTGGAGTACCAGATGCATGAGCCAATACTGCGGTTTGGCTATTCAAAACCAGCCACTCCTTCACCTACCTACAGAGGGAAGAAAGTACTCTTACCCAACGCTGTGTTGGGCTTCTTAATGACCATCAGGCCTAAATGTGGTCCTGATGACCAGCAACCATGGTCTCCATTCTAGAGGTGACCATCCTGGAGAAAAAAGATGCATGCGGTCAGCACTGGCGACCCCCCAGAAATGGTCTTTCAGGCCTGAACAGAACAGGCATTGAGGTCTAAACAGCAAATCTTTCTAGAGCTGAACCCCACTTCCTTCTTCTGCTTAGATTGATGGCAATTGACCTATTTCACAGCTCTCTTTGACCTACTTTTGAGTTCTATTTTGGTAAGTGACACAAAAGTCTCTTGTATTCCTGCAGAAGAAACAGAGGAAGAAACACACACACAGGCATGTGCATCCAGACCCCCAAAATCAAGGTCGTCGTGATTTTCCACCAAAGAGCATTTGTTTTCTGTCACAAAAAAAAAAAAAAAAAAAAAAAATTGTCAGAAAGCACTTAAAGTGTCCATGGTGCTTTCAGAAGTTAAAAATACATCTGTTAGAGAGGACAAGTAGTGATTCTACAACATTTTGCTATGCTGATGGACAGTGACTGTAATGTGGTTTTTAGGGGGGACTTGGTATAGGGGAGAGCATAGTAAACATAGTATTCTTCATGTAAGTGTAGATTAAAGATTAAAAAAAACAGCAGTTCCTGTGTGCTGACCTCCAATGAGTTCTACACAGTGGTATAGAGGGCATGTCAAAGTGTGGGCAAAGGGTCTGTTTGTTTCTATGCAGAAGGTCAAGGCCTAGCTTGGCTACCCAGAAAATGAACTAAGATACGATATGAGGAGGAGCTTCCGGCATCAGCACTCTCTGGAGGACTCGTGCCGGGGGATAATCATCAAAAAGCCTCCACAGGGATCCGGGTGATGCTGCGGTCGTGGCTGCGTCCACCCCACCGCTTCCTGGACTTGCCATTGGAATGAGGAGGGAGATGTCTTGGCTGGCATGTGCATACAGTGAGACAACGAATTTGACCGGATCTGTACTGTTGGAACTCAACCAGGAGTTGGGAGGGGTGCAAGGTGTAGCGTTCCAAAATCTTATGACTATAGACTATCTATGGTTAAAAGAACGTATGGGATGTGAACAGATCCCAGAAATGGGTTGCTTTAATTTGTCCGATTTATCTCAGACTGTTCAAGTACAGTTGGACAATATCCATCATATCATAGACAAATTTTCACAAATGCCTAGGGTGCCTAACTGGTTTTCTTGGCCTCACTGGAGATGGCTGGTAATTATAGATTTGCTTAGTTTATGTCACCGTATTCCTATTATGTTAATATGTGTGTGCAAGTTAGTTAGTAGTTTAAAATCTATACATGCTTAAGGTACTATACAAGAAGATATGTCAAAGAAATAATCAATCCTCCCATGTTTTCTTCCATATGCTACCTCTATAGCTTTTCTTCTTCCTTCCTAATTATAACCCTTAAATAGAATTCATACCTCATATCGAATTTACCAAGCATCATAATTCCTCCAGGTGGTAAAGATACCTCGAGACAAGTGCTGGGCATAGAAGCCACAGGGCATAAATCTGCAAAGAAGTAAAAAGCTAACCTTTTCAAACAATATGGCTTCTCTCTCACTTACCAACTTTACATTTCCCTGTATGGCCCCGGAAGATGACTGGTTGGCCAGAGACGGGTAAGATTCCTCAAGGGAGGAACAACCTAAGACAGGCACAGTCGCAGGGGGGCCATCAGGTGAGAAATCGGGGAACAACAGTGGTGAAGCTTAGAACCTCACTCCCCCCTGTTTTGAGAGAAAGCCTCTGCATCTGTGGATGTTTTATTACCCTTGTCTAGCTCGGATTAGCACATAGTCTACAGGCACACACCTGATCATCTACAATTGCTCTCTTGCAACACTAAACTGTTTTCTAACTTTATCTCGCATCTACCTACCACTTCAGCATTTTATTAAAAATAAAAAAAATAATAATAATAAAGGGAGAAATGTGGGATCCACATATAAATCAAGTATAAAAATCAAATGAATATTCATATTTGACCTGATTGTTTATAGTTCATAATGCGTGATCAAAACCGAAAGTTTCTGTGATGACTGCCCTTGCACTGTTCACCATGTAAGAACTTACTCACTATGTAAGGATTCGTTCACCATGTAAGAACTTGTTCTTTATGCTTCAGAAGATTGGAGACTGACGAGAATTAGGCTTGAGATGGATTAATGATTGTGCATTGAGCATTGACCCCCCTATACAGAATTTTATTGTTGTTAACAACCATTTGATCAATAAATATGAGAGATGCCCTCTCAAAAAAAAAATACATCTGTTAATTTAGTAGATGCTGAGTTTCTGGTCAAACACCTGCATTGTGGTGTCATAGCCTGTTGGTGGGAAACCCCTCTGAGTCAGGGCAGATCCAGATGCAAATGCTCCTCTGAAAACCCCCCCTGCTTAGTGTCCCTTCAATCGGAAGTTGTGTATCTGAGTTGTTACCCCACAGTTAGTTGGTGGAATGAAAATGGCATATCTGTATTGCAAGAGAGAATTAGTCTGGATAGCAGATGATCAAACATCCAGGGCTCAGGTGTTCATATTGGCTTGCGTAACAGTGCTGCTGTGGTGAACACCACAACTATTTATTGAGCCCTTATGATGGTCCAAGCACCTCCCATGTCTTCTTTACAAACTTCCCCATTACCCTGTAAGGTATATTTTAGTTCCCCTTTTACAGATGAAAAACTAAGGCTCAGTGATATTGAATAAACGACTCAAGAGCTCACAACTGCTAAGTAGAGAACCACACTGGGGCTCACACCCAGGTCTGCCTAATTCCTGAGTCTGCGCTTTTTTGCCTCTGAACAGACTGGCTCTTATAAAAGCAGGTTCCACCCAGATTTGGACTTAAATCCTGTGATTACCCCATTGCCAATAAACCATTTGGTTTCTGTCCCTTACCCCCTATAAAATGGGAGCACTCTTTAACACTGATAGATCGTTAGGTCAATTAAAGTTGGAAAGATGTTAAATGCAATGTGGTATCCTTATCAGATCCTGGAGCAGAAAAGGACAAATGGAAAGACTGGTAAAATCCAAATGAAGACTAGAGTTTAGTTAACAGCAACGTACTAATGCTGGTTTCCTTGTTTTGACAAATGTACCATGTTATTTTAGATGCTGGGTGAAGGTATGAAAGAACTCCCTGTACTCTCCTTGTAACTTTTCTGTAAATCTGAAATTATTCCAAATTCAAAAGTTTTTAATTTTTTTTAGGGTTCAGTTCCAGCTGATTTTATTTTCTTCTCAAAAAAGGTTACTTATAATAAACCTAACCAAGGAAATGAAAGACCTCTACCCTGAAAACTGTAAGACACTCTTAAGAGAAATTAAAGAGGACACTAACAAACAGAAACTCATCCCATGCTCTTGGCTAGGAAGAATTAATATTGTCAAAATGGCCATCCTGCCTAAAGCAATCTACAGATTCAATACAATGCCTATCAAAATACCAACAACATTCTTCAACGAACTGGAACAAATAGTTTAAAAATTCATATGGAATCACAAAAGACCCCGAATAGCCAAAGTAATACTGAGAAGGAAGAATAAAGCAGGGGGCATCTCACTTCCCAACTTCAAGCTCTACTACAAAGTCACAGTAATCAAGACAATTTGGTACTGGTACAAGAACAGACCCACAGACCAATGGAACAGAATAGAGAGTCCAGATATTAACCCAAACATATATAGTTAATAAATATATGATAAAGGAGCCATGGACATACAATGGGGAACTGACAGCCTCTTCAACAGCTGGTGTTGGCAAAATTCAACAGCTACATGTAAGAGAATGAAACTGGATCATTGTCTAACCCCATACACAAAAGTAAATTTGAAATGGATCAAAGACATGATTGAATGTAAGTCATGAAACCATAAAACTCTTAGAAAAAAACATAAGCAAAAATCTCTTGGATATAAACATGAGCGACTTCTTCATGAACATATCTCCCCGGGCAAGGGAAACAAAAGCAAAAATGAAGTGGGACTATATCAAGCTGAAAGCTTCTGTACAGCAAAGGACACCATCAATAGAACAAAAAGGCATCTTACAGTATGGGAGAATATATTCATAAATGACAGATCCGATAAAGGGTTGACATCCAAAATATATAAAGAACTCATGCACCTCAACAAACAAGAATCAAATAATCCAACTAAAAAATGGGCAGAGGAGCTTATATTAAAAAATAAGACAGTTCTCCAAAGAAGAAATTCAGATGGCCAACAGACACATAAAAAGATGCTCCACATCACTAGTCATCAGAGAAATGCAAATTAAAACCACAATGAGATATCACCTCACACCAGTAAGGATGGTTACCATCCAAAAGACAAACAACAACAAATGTTGGCGAGGTTGTAGAGAAAGGGGAACGCTCCTACACTGCTGGTGGGAATGTAAACTAGTTCAACCATTGTGGAAAGCAGTATGGAGGTTCCTCAAAAAGCTCAAAATAGAAATACCATTTGACCCAGGAATTCCACCTCTAGGAATTTACCCTAAGAATGCAGCAGCCCAGTTTGAAAAAGACAGATGCACCCCTATGTTTATCGCAGCACTATTTACAATAGCCAAGAAATGGAAGCAACCTAAGTGTCCATCAGTAGATGAATGGATGAAGAGGTGGTACATATACACAATGGAATATTACTCAGCCATAAGAAGAAAACAAATTTGCAACGACATGGATGGAGCTAGAGGGTATTATGCTCAGTGAAATAAGCCAGATGGAGAAAGACTAGTACCAAATGATTTCACTCATCTGTGGAGTATAAGAACAAAGAAAAAACTGAAGGAACAAAACAGCAGCAGAATCACAGAACCCAAGAATGGACTAACAGTTACCAAGGGGAAAGGGACTGAGGAAAGTGGGTGGGAAGGGAGGGATAAGGGGTGGGGGTAAGAAAGGGGGCATTATGATTAGCATGTATAATGTGTGCGGTGGGGGAAAGGGGAGGGCTGTGCAACACAGAGAAGACAAGTAGTGATTCTACAGCATCTTACTGCCCTGATGGACAGTGACTGTAATGGGGTGTGTGGGGGGGACTTGGTGATGGGGGAAATCTAGTAATCATAATGTTCCTCATGTAATTGTAGATTAATGATACCAAAAAAAAAGTGCTTAGTACAGTGCCTCTCACGTAGTAAAACTTAAAGAAATTTAGGAATTACAATAAATTGTTAAATTAAAAAAAAGGTTACTTACAGAAGGTATGAAAGTTTCTATCTTTAAAAAATTACATCTAAATATCTAAAAGGAAAAATGTGGAAAAACAGTATTTTTGTCCTGTGGTTTCTGATTGTCGAGACTTGAACAGAGCATTTATTATTGGCTGAACAGATATGTAGACTAATACTTTCCACTTATACGTCAATGCATTAGGATTAATAAACATATTTAAATAAATGTGTTTAAAAGTGCTACCCAAATGCATTGTAGTTTTCTGTCCTTGTATGTTTTCTTAATCAATAAATGCCAAATTGGAACTCCCATTCAATGTAAACATCCTTGACATTCTAAAGTGGTCTCGAAGCAGAGAAAACTGCATATAGTACGCTGCCATTCATCCAAGATAGAATATAAATATATGTGTATGTGTATAACATTATGCTATTATTATATTGTTTTTAAGTGAAAGGGTAAACCTTAAATATTTTTAACTATTCCACACAGAGGAGCAAAGGGTCATGTCAGATGAGGGAGTAAGCTACACTTCTCTGAACGCACTTTGGTTTGTACTTTTGATTTTGAAACCATGAAAATATCCTTACACAATCACAAAGCAAAATACTCGAAAGAAGAGCAGCCCCTAAAAGTCAAAAGCAAAGTGAAACAAATAAACTTAGCTTATATATTGATTTGTGGATATGACCACAAAGAGCAACTATTCCCTGTGACTTCAAAACATTAAAATGACACATCCTTAGTTAGACATTCCCTGAGCACAAATAGAACATGCAAAGAAAGAAAACTTACATGGTCTTTAACAGTTATGTTATTAACTGTGCAATTAGGAGTTTTTTCCTGAGATTTAAATGGATGAGATCAAGGACAGCATCTCCTAAATTCTAACTGAAAGTATTCTTATAAATTCAATACACATTTCATTGTGAAAAATAAACAAACATATTTTCTAGGTTTATGAACTGAAAAATCTGGAAACAGTGACTTGAATGTTTCTAGTCCCTAAGTACAATTTCACATTTAAATGCAGCCAGGCTCCTTGGAGAAATGGCTGAATCCAGGTCTGGGACATGAAATATATAAGGTGAGCCTGGAAAATCTTGTGAAATCAGAGGGAAGCTATCAAAGATCACTGGAGTTGTGTGGAAAGGACCCAGCAGCTAACCTGCTTAAGCTCCCATTAGTCAGTGATGAGGCAATTTGAGCATCAAAAAGAATAACTTAGTGAATTAAAACCCACAAAATGCATTTGTATTCATGCATTCACCAGAATAGATAAAAACAAACAAACAAAAAAACCCCAACATCTCTTTGGTGGCTCAGGTTGCTAGGGAACTAACTCACTATTTTGAAAATAGTGATCAAGGTTAATGAAGAGAAAGATCCAAGCATTTATCCTGACTTCCACAGGAACTCCGCCTGAGGGTGCTCAGAGTGGATGAGAGAGACTCTCTCTTGTTAGAACGAGATTAGAAATAAGTGAAGAAGGAAAAATAGAATTAGAGCCCTTTTTTTGCAACCCCTAATGAAACAACAAATCTAGGAATGATCATTGGTGAGGACTAACCTTTCAAAGAGAGATGACCGAACGGTGTGCCTCTTGATCAAAGTATACAATACTACCTCCAAATCTAGCCAAGTCAGTTAAAATACATACATATAAAGAACAGAGAAAAAAATACTCTAGGACACCTGCAGACATAGATGGAAAAATCTGGACTGTAGGCCCCAGAGCAGTGCCAGTCAGTGCAGGTTCACAGATGCGCATCAGCATCTTTGGGGAGCATGTTAGAAATGCCCTTCCCCAGACATACTTAATCAGGAATCTCTGGGGCCAAGGCCCATGAATTTGTATTTTAACCAGTCCTCGGAGTGATTTTTTTGCATCCTTAAGTGTGCAGAACACTGGCATGCAGGCAACACAACCTGGTCCCTTCAACAAATAAACCACAAGAAAAATAAGGGAAATTTACAGATTCAAAAAGAATTTTTTAGAATGTCAGTAGTATGCAGCATGTGAACTTTAGCTCCTGATTTGAACAATCTGTAAAAATCTTTTATGAGAGAAATGAGGAAATCTGAACAGTGACTTGATATTTGATATTGAGAAGATACATTAATTTTTTGAAGTGTGATACCAGTCTTGTGGTCATATTTTAAAGAAGTCCTTTTTTTAAGCAAAATATACTTATGTATCTTTGCATGAAATTGTGTCACATTTGAGATTTGTTTCAAACTGATTCTGGAGCAGGAAGTGGGAAAATAGGTGGAGATAGAACAGAAACAAGATCAGCCAGAATTTCATAATTTTTGAAGTTGGGTGTTGAGTACATGGGAGTTCCTTATACTATTCTTTTCTTTTTTTTTTTTTGTATTTCAAAGTCCATAATAAAATGGATTTTTAAGAAAGGACCAATTTGAAAAAAATATAGTAAAAATAACAAAATAGTAACAATTGTTAAATGGACTGATGGATGTATAAGGATGGTTACTGTACTTTTCTATATGCTTGAAAATACAATTAAAAGTAGAAAACAGAAGTTCATTGGAAAAAAATTGAAATAGGTTCTCATGCTTAAAAAAGTGGGCATCACAGCAGAGAACCAACATATTTGCTTCATCCATTACTGGTCAAATTTTTGTGCACAGATGCTATTAGGCAATTTCAGATGTCACGAGTGTGTTATTAACACCAATTGAAAACTGCAGAAAGTGAGGTCCACGGAGGCATTGCCCAGGGGCACTGTGCTGTGCATGAGCTCAAGCCCAGGGTTGATTTCTATTTGGTTCTGGGGTCTTCCTGCTCGTCTCCCTACTAGAATTCTAGTATTTAAGAATAAAACTTTTTTCTCCCTACAAACTTAGGGATCCTTTACATGGTCTTTGTGTATTTGTTGGTTGATTTTTGACTTGAATTTGTATTGAGTTACAGCTTATATACAGTCGTGTGTGAATATTACATATGCAACTTCATGAGCTTCGCTGAAGTATGCAACCCTCAAACTGCCCCCCAGCAAGAAAGAATATTTCCAGCACCTCCCCACCCCCACACATGCCCCTTTCCTGTCAAAAGCCTCTCCCTGGTGATGCCTGTACTGTCCCCTCCCACCACAGCATAAGGGTCCCAGAGGGCAATTCTGCATGTCTGGCCTCTTTCACTCATCATCATGTCTGGGAGATCACATGCTGCACGTGGCAGCAGTTTATTCTTTGATTGCTGCATAGTATTCCTTTGTACAAACATACCTCACCTTCTGTCCTATCTGATGGAAATTTGAGTTGTTTCCAGTTTTTTAACTATTGTGAGACAACCGGCCATGAGCATTCTCATGAATGTCGTCTGGTGGGTATATGCATGCACTTTTCCTGGGTATAAACTCAGGAGTGGAATTGCTGGGTCATAGGGATATTATGGCCATATGTCATATACACACACCTATGAGATGTAACTGGAAAGCACCTCCAACACGGGGGCACCCACTCCTATTCCCAACAGCAGCATGGGAAAGTCTCGGTTGCTTTCTACTCACAGTGACACCACTGCCACTGTTTCTACCACTCTGGTATCCCTGGTTTGGGACGCTCCTCCGCGCCGTCCTGTGCTCTTCTGCAGACGTAGTGCCCCTCCCTCTGGCTCACACAGCATTTTCTCCATCTCTACCACAACTCTTATCACCTCTGGCGGAAGCATTTGTTACCTGTGTGTCTCCCTTCATCAGAAACTAAGCCCCTCGAGGGCAGCAAAGTGTCTTAAGCAACTTGGTGTCCCTGTGCTTAACCAGGGCTCGGCACACAGTCATTGCTCAGTGTCTGATTTCATGAATAAACCAGTGAACCCATCAATCAACCCTCTTACCCTAAAACTTCCTTACCTGGCAGGACTTGGTGCACATTTTGTATAAACAGCTAAATTTTTTGGACCTTGTGAACCTATTTCCATAGCTGTAAGGGAGAATTAGTTTGGCTTCAAATTCAGAGAGCTCCTAGGGAGTGGGAAGTTATTCCGTCTCCAAGGCCTCATTGCCATGGGCCTGGAGGTACAGGAGCCTGACTTGGCTGCCAGGAGGGTGCTGCCTTCCTTGGCACCAGCTCAGATAGGATGAATCTGTTTTGAAAAGCCCACCTCTTCCCCTCTGGCTGCCATATTGGCATGATCACAGATAACAGCATCTACAGACTCTTACATTTTGATACTTGCCGGCAGTCTTCTCCGTGTGGAGCTTGGTGAGATGCAAACGCTCTGCTGTCCCTGGCCCCGTCTGAGCTCAGGAGTTGCCAGCAGCGACCCCATGGCCCTTACGCACCCGCCAGGAGGAGAATGACCACGGAGATGAGACCTGGGTCTCCTCTAATAGAAAGTCTGCCCTTTGTGTAATGGTGATCGAGGACTCACTGCTAATGTTAAAATAACCTGGCTGCCTGGTTAGATAATTGTGACTGCCAGCAATTACACTGAAAAGCCTGTCTTCTGGGCAAATATCTGGCTCTCACTGAAGTTCTGAAAAATGATTTAAACAGAGGACTGACATCTACAACTTTGGTTATGAGCATTTTATGAGCATTTCTGTATGGAGAGGGTGCTGCCGAATAAAAAGAAATTCAGAGAGATTGAGTGCTGAAAAAAGCAGACCTAAGAGAAAGAGACTGAGGAAAGTGGGATGAATGTAATTCTAATGTCAACAGTGTTTCTTCAAGTCACACAGCCTGGAGGTGATAAAGAGGGGGTGCCTGAGGTTCCATTCTTTACTGCACTTACCTGGGTCTTCCCTACACTTTCTATCCTGGCTCTGGTGCCCACATGAGGACATAAGACTCAGCCCTTTACTTACAGGTAGTCCTAGGACAGTCACCTGCATGATTTGAGCAAATGCCCCTGGCCTCCAATGTCCCCCACTCTCTACCCTGGCACTGCCCTCTACCCCATCTCCCTGAAGCTGGGGTGGCTGGATACCTAGGGCTGGACTCCAGCAGCATGTGACAATGACCCAATCAGGGTGCCTGGTTTCCAAATGTCTCCTGGGAGTTTTAGGGTAGATGGCACTTGTCAATTGAGGCTGGAAAAATGTATTGCTGTGGGAGTGTCCTCACACTTACCTCCCCAGTTACCCCAGGAGAAGAAATTCCTGTATGGATGGTTCTTATTTCTCCAGCCTGCTAGGGCTAGTTTATTTCTGCCAGGCACGGGAGAGAGAGCTTTGTGTTACAGGAGAATAGGCAGCGGAGGGCAGGAGAAAGGCCAGCAGGAGGTCAGCCTATGACACTGACATTAGGTAGCAACTATATAAGAAAGTGGGAGGGGCGGGGAGGGCTAGTAGGCCGGGAAAGGTCAAGTTAACACGTGCAGAGGGCAGCTGGGGGTAGAGAGAATTGAAAATGTCAACTCTAAATCATGGGGTGTAAGTTCCTGAGTGTTATGATTTGGATCCCCAAAGAGAAGAATCCTTTTATGGATTTGTTTGCGGCTTTTGAACTGTGCTTTTTGAAGGTGGCCCAAGCTGTGGCCTGAGTAGGTCACATTCAACCCTGTTCCCCTCCTAGGACTCAGATGTGAACAATTCTGTGAACCAGACAGCCTGCTATTCTCAGAAGAGCCCATCCCTTAGGTAACTCAGACCCCTAGTAGACGTGCAGCTGAGGGGCTGTTTCTTCTCCCAGGAAGAGCTCCATGCAGGAGGCTGCCCACCCAGGGCAGGGTGGTCCTGTCCACTCAGGTTGTGTCCTGCAGCAAGGGGGGCACACATTTCTAAGGAAGGCCAGTGTCACATGAACTGTTTCTGGTTCCCGGTGACAAATTAGCCAATAAGAGCTCAAACCCTAGTCAATTGTTCATACAGATTTGAACATCAGATGACCCGTAAGGTTTGTTTGTCTCATTTTAACCCAATTAGACTGAATAATTATGCTGCTTGGATTCACAGGGACATGCAGTTTTAAAGCAACTTGGGTATGTGACTGGCTATGAGGGAAACTGTGTCATGTGAAAGATGTTTCCAAGTCAATATATGTCCTACCCTGCAGAAATAGTCAATAACATGAAATAGTAATTAGTAATGATGCAAGTTAGTAGTGATGGGGGGAAAAAAGCATGACTTAAATTATATAACATAAATAAATTCTGTGTTTCTGTTATCTATGTATCACTTCTCTCTTCCTCTCTAGCTATATAACCAAATACAAAAACTGATAGAAAATAACACCAACAGATTCACACTGGTTATTTCTGGTTGTGGGTGACTTTTGTTTCCTTCTTAAAATTTTTTGCAATTTCAAATTTTCTTAAATTTCATTAAAGGCTAAATGGCCTAGCCTTTGCTAGGTAGCAAACTAGTCCAAAATTTAGTTGCTTAAAACAAGAAGCAAATACAATTTCTCAGGATTCTGGGGGGGTCGGTGGGGCTGTTCACTGGGGCCGTCTTGGTGGGTCTCTGCAGTCAGCTGGCAGATGGCCTAGTGTGACCAAATTTGACTTCCTGATAGTGGACAGGTTGGTGGGTCTCAGGCTGGAGCTGAGCTGGGGGGTCTACCTATGGAGTTGTCCCTCTCTCTCCCCTGTGGGCCAGCCCAGGCTCATTATGTGGTGGCCTCAGGGGTCCAACTAGCAGGAGGAAAGGCCCAGTCCTACTGTGCATTCTCTTTTCAAGCCTCTGCCTGCATCACGACGGCTCCTGGCCATTGGCCAACACCAGGATGGCAGCGCTGGGAGGGAGATTCTGCCCCACGCTGCGAAGGACCAGTGCGCAGGGAAGGAAACCGTATGAGGAAAACATACATGACGTTTGAAATCAAGAACAAGCTCATTCTTAAAGAAAAAAAAATTGCAGAAAGTTTTGCCAAGAGATTTGGAAATTTGGTTGAGAGTTCAAGAAGCCAGAGATTTTTAGGAAACTTGGATGTTCACAGAAGTGGTGAGCCACTGCAGCCAGGATGGACCGTTACTTATTTTTAATGCTATTCAGAGGTAGTGGACAAGCCTTCACCTCATTTAGATGGGTTTCCTTTTCAATGACATTTTTATTCATCAATTAAAAATAAATGTTTGTGGGAGGGAGGATTTTGATCCCCACAAGGCTGAGAAGAATTAAGTTGGCAGATGGAATAAAGGCCATCTCATCAGCTGATCTTAAAATTGGGAGATTATGCTGGATTTTCCGGGTGGGCCCAGCATTCGCAAAGGCAGAGAAGTCGGTTGGAGGGATGCGGAGCGGAGAGGCAAGAGGCGCTGGAGGCTTTGCAGAGACTTGGCCCCATGGCTGGCTTTGAAGATGGGGAAAGGGGGCCCTGGCCAAGAAGTGTGAGAACTCTGTGGAGGCTGGGAAGGCCGTCCACGGACAGCCAGCAAGGAAACATGGACCCCAAGGGAGCCCACCATGCAGGAAAGTGAATTTAGCCAGACCCTGAAAGAGCTCAGAAGTGGATTCATCCCCAGAACCCCAGAAAGGAACTCAGCCTTGTAGACACCTGATTTTCACTTCGTGAGACCCATACCAGACTTCTGACTTAAGAACTGTGAAATAATAAGTTTGTGTGGTTTTGAGTTTGTGGTAATTTGTTATAGCAACAATAGAAAACTAATAAAATGTTCATGATACAAATTTTAGAAACTATAAAAAAGCACAAATAATAAAGGCAAAGACCATGTATACTACTGTCATCTCAGATAATCCCATTTTAGTTCACATATATTTTTATCTATTTAGCTACCTTAACCCAATTTGAGTGCATGCTAGACCTAGTGCTCACACTTGACTTTCTTTTCTTGTCTTTAACAGATGTTGACAGTTTCCCATGTCAGTAAATTGTCTTCTCCATCCCTAAAACCAGAATTTGTCATCAGATCCTTTAAGTGCTTCCGTAGGTCACCCAGGGTGTGGGAACTTGGTGATGGAGGCCCACAACTACTTCCTGGAAGGGAAGGACGTACCCTGGGGAAACATCGAGGGCGGCTTCCTGGTGAAAGGGGTAGAATGGGCAAAGAGGCAGAGGAATAAACCCAGAGTTCGGGACCTGTAGCAGCAACTTGCCCTTCTGGGCTACAGAGTGGAGCAGGGCCTGGGGGTGGGTGTGGGTGGGGGTACGGCTGGGGCCAGAGCCCCGAGGCCCCGCAAGTGCCAGGAAAGCACATCCCCCGGAAGACCATCCCCTTATCTGTGTCTGGTCACTGTTCCCTTCAAGAGATGCTTTTTTGACAACTGACTTATGACTTCCCTCTGAGAATGAGCCCCAGTGGCTGTTCCAGGTAAGAACTCTGCAAACCAGATTTTGCTGGAACAATGCTCCAGCACCAGACACCGCATTCCAGCGACAGTGCCAGCAATGCACCCTGAATCCTCCCTGAAAAATGGAGATCATTCTAATCTGACAACAACCTGTTGAAGAACTGGAGTCGCTGACACAGAAATAAGCATGCTTAATTACTTCCAACTTACAAGCCAGCCTTAGCAGAAAGACAGACTTCATCAGACACAGTGTGCCAACCTTACAGCTCCTGAATCTGTGAGCTAGAGTGTTTTCTGGTCTGTTTTCTTGCAAAAACTCAACTTCCAAGCAGCTGTATAAGCGGGCAGTAGACAGTGGGTGGGGAGTCCGTTGTCTTCCTCTGGGACACAAGGAAGACAGGGCCCTCTGCCCATCACCCTTCCAGGTCGGTCCAGCTTTGCCGAGAGCCCTAGTACTAGAGGGCACTTTTTCTTGCTCTTTTCCAAGTAGAAATTAGGAACAACAGGATCTCTCTCTGCTCACAATAGTATGAAGACTTTCTATCCCAGAATAATGAAGTCATTCCTACTCTTGTCTCCAGACTGGAGGGCATGAGTCATGGTGAACAAGCCCCACTCCAGTTCTGCCCTCCAGGACTGTATCTTCCTAAGCAGGGGGGTTGACACAGAGCTGCCCGTGGTCCTCGCTGTCTCTGGGGCCTGAGTGTGTTTTCTTTGTCCCTGTGTCACACCGTCTGCAGACCAAATCTAAACCTCCCAGCCTCTTCCCTAAACTCGCCTGCCTCTTAATCCAGCCCTAATTCCACCTGGGCACTCTGACTGCTGCCCTTACAAACATCAGAGAGCAGCTGCTCTTTCCTACATAATGGTTGTCTTTGTTACCCCAAACGACTGGAGCCTTTAAAATGTCACTTTTTAGCAGATCTCATTGGGTTTAAGTGAAACTGATTTTAAAGTTAAAACTTGCACTTAGAGGTTTCTTCCTGGGAATTATTTCTCTTTTTGCCTGGCCGCTGGCTCGTCCCTTAGCTCCGGCATCCTGACACAGATGCGTAGGGCTCTCTCACAATCCTGGAAATTCTTGCAGATTCTAAATCTTTCCTGTGGGACCTTAAAGGAAGAGGCATCCCTGAGGACATCCTACTGCTGCGATTGTGAATTTGGCAATGAGAATATTGCCATTTTCAATGATTTTCTTTTCTCTTCAAGCAGCAGCTATGGCTGTGTTCACCTTAGAAATGATAGTTCCTGTAAGACTGGCCAAATCCTATCAGAGAATGACCAGCCACTCTGTGTCCGGGAACGGCATGACTGAGAGCTGTATCAGCAAGTCTTTCTGCTCCTTGGGGCAGCCGGCTCCAGCTGCGGTCTGCTCAGGAGTTAGCGCCTGCACCCCTGCCTTGCCCTGGACCCAGCAGGAAGGCTGGCAAAGAAGAGTATCTTGCTTTTCAAAGTCATTGCTATGTCAGGCCAAGTTCACGTATTGCTGAACCTCCTCTGAGCAAACCGGAGGCCTAAGCTCAGGACTTTGGAAGACAGTCACTCCCCTCAAGGGCATACAGTCAGGTCATTTAAGTAGTCTTGAGAAGAAGGGGAGCAATCATGAAGGCTACAGAGCAGTGGCACAGAACGGGGGCAAAGCGAAGTCGTCTCTGCTGGGCTCCTGGGGAATCCTCTCTGCTCACTGTGCCCGTTATAGGGGCCTGGCAAGTGTCATCCAGGACTTTGAAGGCTCTCTCTTCCAGACAGCAGAGGGAAGCGTGACCTGCAGATCTGCTGGCTCTGCCCTTCTGTGGGGCTTCTTTCTGGGGGCTGCACACCCCACTCACCCAAATGGCCAGTCCGTAACAGCATCATTTATTTCCCGGGGGTAGTAAATTCTTCTATGTGTCATTTTAATGAATATGTAAGATTTCTTCAAATGAATATACTAGTTTCATAACCACTTCCCTGTTGTTGGACATTTGACTTTATTCACATTTTTTTCTCCTAAAAAGAATACTATAAGTACATTTTTAATATAATGCACTTTTAAATTTTTAGAGGTTTCTTAGAATAGAATCCCAGGGAAAATGGAAGTTGCACGTCCAGGATGCTCACCTGACACCCACTGTAAATGTGCGATGATGTAATGCTTACCCTACCGCACAGGCTCATGCTTGCACACCCATTGGTGATAGGCCATGATTGCCTGTGTTGCTACGTAACGAGCTCCGCCCAGCACCAGAGCAGAGCCCAGAGCAGAAGCAGAGGCCTGGAGAGCACAGAGCCTGGGGCAGAGCAGGGGAGGCAGGAGAGCAGAGGGCGGAGGCAGAGCCTGGACCGGGGGCAGTGCCCGGGGGCCTGGAGCAGAGAGCCGAGACTGCGACCGGCTCTGCCAACACAGGCGGCCGTGATTCCAGCACGTGATCTGCCACAGTGAGAATAAAGCTTGGTGTGAGCCCCCTTTTACCCACAATGTTCCGTCGTCATTTTTAGGTCTCACTGAATCCATAGTAAACTTGCCCAGAGCTGAAACCCTCAGGAGAGACACCTAAAAGTAGAATTATTAGCTCAAAAGAAACGTACACTTGAAAACGTAGATAGGTATTTCTAAGGTGATTTCAAAAGGGTTTTATCACTTACTGTCTTGCCTGTGATTAAAAAATCACTTTAAAAATTTGAGAGTTAAACAGTTGTGATTTATGTCTTAAGAGAACATAAGTTGTTATTTTATCTAATTACAAGGGTAGAAAATTTGGAAAATATAGAATAACAAAAAAAGAGAGGAAATAAAAATAACATACGAAGGCCACTATTTGGGGGAGTACAGCATGATTTCTGCAACATACTGTCAAATAGTTCAGAAAAAATAACAGGTTTATATAACGTGTAATATTATATACTATATACAAGTTATACACATAAAATATAAATAACATATATGAAATTATATATTAGACAAATTATACAACATATCTATCATACATACACATTATATATTTTATAGAGTCATTATATATATTACATATGTGTGGTTGTGTGTGTGTGTGTGTATGTAGAATGAAAAAGAACAAAGTAAATGTGGCAAAAAATTAACAACTGTTGAGCCTGGGTGAAAGTACAGGAGAGTTTTTTGTATTAGTCTTGCAACTTATCAGTAAATGTGATATTTCAAAAAAAACATTAAGAGATTTTAGGTAATATATTTTCAAGTTCTTTTTTCTGTGCCTAAAACCACCATTTTCTGCCAATGTAGCATTCATATTACTTAGATTTTTTTAGCAGTAGACATCCTAATATCAGTCTACAATAAACGTGTTGCCATGACCTTTGTATATCATCTTTTGGATGTAAGCGATTTGCTTCCTGTGGAACTTTTGTTTCTAATTTTTTGCTATTAAAAATAATATTTCAGTAAGTACCGTGGACACAAATCTTTAATCCTATCTTTGATCAATTCCCTGCTGGGAAGGGCCGCTCACACAAACTGCCAAATGCCCCTGGAGAGGTTCCACTCATTCTATCTGCCACTGGAAATTTGGAAGAACTGCTTTGTCAGTTGCCAGAAACAGAACCCAGCTCCAGGCAGCTCAAGAGGAAGCGGCGTCTGTAGGAAGCAAAGCCTGGCATTTGGGGCTGGAGAGCCCACAACTGCCATCTCAGCCCTGCCTTCCTGCAGCCACTTCCCGACTCCCTTCACCTCTTGGCAGGGTGGCAGCTTCTTTGGAAAGCTGAGTTTTGTCCCCTTTTTTACTTCGCTTCAACAGAGCCTTTGATTCCCTGTGGTGTCCACTCTTGACATCGCACCCCAGGCAGGTGGAATGGTGGGGTAGGGGGCAGAGCACCGGGCAGGAACAGGGAGGAAGTGACCCATCCCTCGAAGTCACAGTGTTCCCTGGGACTTTACTACAAGTTTCTGTAGTCTGAAAAAAGGAAAAAGGAAAAAAGGAAGATTTGATAGGTTTCAGCATTTTCTTACTTTAATCGCATTTCTGCGAATACTAGTGCTGGTTGGCATTTGCGTGTCTGTTGACCATTTACTTTCTCCTGTAAGTGCCTGTTCATGTGCTGTCATCATATTTCTGTGTTTTTCCTTCACTGAGCTGCATGGAGCCTTTATAAAGGGTATTGATTACCCTTTGCCGTATAGTTCAAATATTGGTCCTCTTTGCTGTCCACCTTTTTTATTTCTCTTTTGACATTCAGCAATTTCTCATTTCTGTTTAATAAAAATTGTTTACAGATCAGCATTTATAGAAATGCCTCTTCATTTGCTTCCATGAGAAAGATCTGCCTTCCATGTGCTTATACATATGTGTCTACATACTTTCTTCCAGTCATTGCTTTTTTGCACTGCACTGCCTCTCAACCCCCCACACAGCACCCAGCCCAGGCCTCACGTAGGCACTCAATCAGTAAGTGATTGCTGTCGGCCGGAACGAAGGCTAATGAAAACTCTTTATGGTCTAATGACTTTTGAACATTATTTGCAAGGCTACAAATAAGAATGCAAGAAGCAATGTCCTAAATGGTACCCTAGTGCCTCTCCAAGGATCTGGCTAATTGAATTTAAACCGTATGTGGGAGCTGCCCTTCCTGAGATGATGTGCTCAGAAGGCAGTGGGCATGAGCTGTCTTTCCAGAGCCTGGGAGTTCCGTAACAGGACCAAATGAAGATCTCCCTTAAGAGAGCCAAATTATGATGTGTAAATACTGATGCTAATGACTTCTGAAAGGTCATACAGAGTTGATGACACAGGGCTTATGTGGCAAGCGCAAAGCCACTGCATTATTTTGAGAGGGAAGGTGGTGTCCACCACAAGGTCAAGGTAATGAGTTGATTATTACTGCCTCTCCTTTTACGTGTCCTTAAGCACACACAGTAGGGACGACGACATCATTGTGGTAGACCTCACTACAGTTCCAAAACTTTAGCTCCCATTTTAGAAAGTGTGCACAGAAAACAGAAACAAAAACCACGTACTGTATTTCTAAAGACATATTGCTCCCTCAGTGCCTCTGTGCTTTCTCAACTTTGGGGAGTGATCTTTGGCTTGAAATCCTGCTTTTTCTTTTGACAGAATTCTTGATTCTGTGTTGACTCCTTGACTACAAGATCATGAACTTTTTCGGCCATTACAAATCAACATTTGTAGCATTGTCTCTTTCACCAACATCAAGAAAGAGAGAGCTTAGGTTTTCTAAATAAAGCATCTAGAGAAAAACAATTTGTGTATTGCACAGATTACATTGTTAATAATGCATTTTTAGATGAAGTTAATATTTTATGGGCTATTAATAATGTATGTGTTTAAGGAAATGCATATATTCTAGAGAAGGAAGAGAAAGTTATAAACCATGGGTCTCACATCTTTGTATCACAGCACAGTTATGACACATATATGATGAAACCTTACTGTTATTTTGTACGGAGAACAAAGTTCCCTCATTTATTTAACCTGAAAGGTTCAGGACACAGAAGTTTGCTGCTACTTCTGGCAGCGATTGTGTCTGACAGCACCCTTTCCTTCCTTACCCACCACACACTTCATTCACGGCACTGAGTACCATCAGTGCCAAAACGTGGGCTTTGAAGAATCAAACTGGGCGTATGAATGGCACCTACGGAGTGTATATAGAAGTCTTTCTCACCTCTTAGGGTGTGATTTCAACTTAATGGCAATTTCTGTTCAGAATTTGAAAAGGGTCTGTCTGTCCCATGATCTTCACTTTGAAGAGAGACCTTGTGCAATGTGCACCTTCCCAGATGGAGTGAGACACAGAAAGAAGGGAAGTTAGGAACAGCAGGCCAGGCACAGGTGAAACAAAAACCCAAGGCCCAAGGGCTGATGACATTAAAATGAGAAGAACGTCCTGACAGCCATGGGTGCCAGGCCCTCTGCCAGCTGCTGGGGACATGTAGCTCTGGAAGGAGGGGTCCCCCGCCTCGGGCAAGTTCTCTATGAATATGGAGAGAGCAAATAAAGGCAAGGGCAAGAAGTTAAGGGTCAAAGGGGTACCATGTTTATTCCAACAGCGGTCACAGACAGCTGGGTACATGCGGCTGACTCACTCGAATGTGCTCCCCAGGCCGGCTGCAGGTTCTGCTCCCCAGCACGAGCTTAATCCTCTAGGACCACTGGGCTCCGCAGCTCTCTCCCTGCTCTCCCAGCAGCACCCTGCCTCGCCTCCCGCAGCACCGGAGCAACTCTGTGGGCAGGTCTTTGGCGACTGGTAGACACCTGCCCGATTACACACCAGGAGCTGCAGGGAGGAGAGAATGGGTGTTTCCTCTCCACTCCTCCCCTGGGCTGGCGCTCCAGTGACTGACCCATGGCTCTGTAGCTGGTAAACATCCCATAAATGTGTAAACATGCTCCATAAATGTCTAAACATGCTCCTATTATATACACAATGGGTGCTATTAAGGCCAGGTAGGAATGCTGGTCAGAAATACCCATTTTCCCCACAGGAGGAGAAGAAGCAAACATACCCCTGCCCCTGCCCAGAGTGCTTTCAGTCTCATGGAAACATCCCATTGTCCCACCACTCCCGTGTGATGATAAACCTACTTATCTCCCCTTATTCTGCAACAACTAACCTTTTGCTGCTAAGGATGCAAGTGTCCAAGGCAAGCATTTCCTGATTTTATTTACATAATTTAAGTCAGATGGATTTCAGATCACCCCAAATATGGCACCTCTGTATATTGAATATTTTCAGCTGAAGGAATTTGAGAAGCGGCAGGTGTGGGAAGGAATCTTCACCTCCCCTTTCTCCTGAAGCAGTCCTAAGACCCTGATGTGAGAGGTGCCCCCCACCCCTGCTCCCCCTGGGCCTGGAGGGAAGGTGCAGCCTCATCTCAGGGGATGGAGGGACACTGAGAGCAGTCGGCACAGACAGGCTGTGAAAGTTTCCTGTAGCTCGGACCCTTTGTCTTGTCCCATTTTCCCCCCGACCTCCCCACCCTTCGTCAAAGCTTGCATAAAAATGCTCAGGTTAACCATTTCTTTGTGTTCGTTTCCTGGTGATGGCTCCCCTGACACAGAAAACATATTAAATAAATTTGTCTGCTTCTCTCCTGTTCATCTTAGTTTAATTTTCAGGCCCCCCCAGGGACCCTTACAAGGGTTGAGGAGAAGGCTTTCCTCCCAGGACTGCAAATCTCTTCTGTGTCAGCAAAATTACACTATGGTTCCGCGTTTCTCCAGTTATGACCGTCTCACTCTGCCGAGTGAGAATCTAGTATTTTCAAGGAAATGTTTGTGGGCATCACAGTCCCTAAACAGGCCAATTTCTTCATCTGATGTTCAATCGATCTGCTTCAGAGCCGGAGCAAACTGACATAGCAGGTCTGCATTCAAGAGAGATGTTAGTCTGTCTTCAAGATGGCAGGCACCTCAGGGATTTTTAAGAGTAATTTTTTTATTAAAATACTCCATTCTGATCTGACTTAGAAACTAGTCTCCCCCTACTCACACCCCGCTACCCCAGCTCATATTAAAAGGAAGCCAGTCCAGAGCCTACCTTCCTCCTGAGACAGAGGGCTCTCCTAAGAATATGAGTGTGGGATGGGCACGCCTTGTAAATGTGTAGGGAACACCTGCTCATTAGCCTCAGGAAACAAAGAAATGGGGATAGCTCAGAAAATAGAGACCTTTGAGCAGCTTTGAGCCGCAAAGCCATTCTCTTGAAGTCTTTCCTGAGACAATTGTCTTAAAGCGGAGCTTTGTGAGGGAGGAGGAATTTTCTAAATTCCTCGAGTTTCCTTAGCATATCAAGCACTCTACCTGAGGGACTAGATCATGGAGAGTAGTGATTTGCCAGAACACAGACGGTCCAGGATATGACCTAGAGAAATCCACTTCCTCCTGGTTGGGCAGAGGAAATGCCTTACTTTGCTTCTCCAGTGTGTTTCCAGGTCTGCCCATGTGGAAGGAAGCCAGAAAGTTCCTGTGTGCCCCTTGGGTAGATGGGGAAGCTAATGGTACTGACTGGCGAACTTGCCAAATAATTATGCCAGGGAGAGCTGTGTCTTTGTATCAAGGGCTGCAGAGCACAGGGTCCAGGGGGTTCTGGGAGTCATAGCAGACCTCAGGGGATACACGCCGCCTGTGAATGCAAAACTGGAGCCCAGTCAGCCAGAAGAACCCGGAGGCTCAGGCTCAGAGAGTTCCTCTTCTGTAGAACTGGGGAAGTAGGTGCCAGTAGAATGGGCAGCGGGCAGCATGGGTGCAGAGGACAGCCAGGGGCCTGTCTCCGTGTACCTGGGCTGCCACACAAACTACCATGCACAGTGGGGCCTACTCAACAGAAATTGCTCACAGTTCTGTAGGCTGAGAAGTCCCAGATCAAGGTGCCAGCCGGGTACATTTTATTCTGAGGTCTCCTCCCCTAACTGGCAGGTGGACCACACAGGCTTGGGTGCTTAAGGGGCCGCTGTGCTCTCAGAGAGACAGAACTCTCTGGTCTCTTCTTGTAAGGACCCTAAATCCTGCCGGATCAGCTCCACCCTCCTGACCTCATTTAGCATTAATTACTTCTTAGAGGCCCCATCTCCAAACACAGCCATATTGGGGGGTAGGGCTTCAACATGTGAATTTGGAGGCACAAACACTTAGTTCATAACAGGTCCACTGCTTTCTGAAGACCCTATAACAGATCTAAGAGTCTGGCTTATCCATCCCTGTGATTCTCCCACGGGGATATGAGATATACCTGTTGATTAGTTTCTGTTTGTCTCGTGTTTCTCCATCTCGTTACAGAGCCCTGTCTGAGAACTGAAACGGACAGAGGAAAAACGTCTTCTCTCCTACAGTGCAAAGCAGGTGTATGTTGGTTAGCACTCCAAACAAAAGACAAGCTATTATTTTTAGAATCATTCCAACTGGGTCCTGGCTCGGCAGTTTTCTGTTTGGGTTCTCTTATTCTCTGTTCAGAGGGTCCACATCATACCGAGGGGTTGGGAGGTGGGGAATCCTGCCCAACTGCTGAGAATTAGGGTTGACACACCCTGACCTGAAATAAATGCTTGAAGATGTGTTTCACCAGAACAGAATCGATTCCACCATCTAGAAAGACTGATGTCCACACAGCCCAGTTCAACCCACAAAAAACGATTTGTTATCCATCGTAGGGACATAGGCTTAGCCTTGCTGGTGAAATGACACAGGCTACCAAAAACCTAGAAAAATATCCTGAATTTTTGTCATTTTGATTTAACAATCATGTCAGCTGAGAAAGCAAGCCTTAGAATCATAATTATGTCAGCATATAATAATTAAATCTGGCTTAACCAGCCTTCAGGTACATTTTTAAGCAAAACCAAACGCAAAAATTCTGCACTCAATAGTTTTTAACACTAAGCACATACTTGGCAATGTGTAACTGTTAAGTGGACCGTCATCACTAATTCCTTTGGTATCCGTGAAATGACATCAGTCACGAGGAACCACAGTGGATAGAGCACAAAGTGTGGGTTTATTTCTTTATAAATCAGCAGCAGTAGATTTTACTGTAAAAGTAGATTCACTGTAAAAAAAAAAGATTTACAATTTCCCTCTTACTGACATCTGTGGGCAAGTAGAGCCGGCAGCCTCACTGGCTTTGATGAAAGGATATTGCACGTCATGTGTAGTTAACACGGGTGACGGTTGTATATCTTTTGCCTGATGTCAGTTACAGCTGTTGCCCCATCTCAGGCATGTCAGGAAAGTACAGATATTTGAACAAAGGAAAAATGCTCTGAAAGTCTCCACAGGGTGCTTTCCCCGTGTCTTTCACTCTTGGTGCAGTGTCATAAAAAAGATTTAAAGAAATGCATAATTTCTTTCTCAGCTGCAGTTTAGATCATAAGGTCTTTTTCTTTCCTGCTAAGTTTGGATAAGGATAACCTAGTATTTGTGAAGATCCTTGAGGCAAGGAGAGCCTCTTGCTGCCCCTCATGCTCTGTGGACGTTCCCTAGGATCTGATAGAAAGGCCAGTGCTTGAAGTCACGGCTCGGCTGCAGCCTAGCAGGTCACGCTGCCTCCAGAGTACGTCTGCACAAACCTCCTTAGAGAAGCAACAGTAAGTGGAAGGGTCTCAACAACACCCCCTGCCCACTCCTCAGACAACGCAGTCAGACAGCTTTGTGGGCCCCCGGGATCAGGACTGCGCCCGGGGCTGCTGACACGACTTGAAAACACCCATAGATTGTAGGGGCGCCTTGCCAAAGGTGTTGTAGGTCCCATGTGGAAAGAACATCTAAGCGGGAAGACGTCCTATCAGCGTGGGACAGCCGACAGAAGGCTGGGGTGACTTCCAGAGCATACCCCTCCTGGGGTGGGCAGTTCAGCTCAGTGACAGCCAATTCCAAAAGGTTTCTATTTCCTAGGCATTCCAAGGTCATTATCACATACTGATGAAAGCACAGGTGGGGGGCTCTGCAGCATGGAACCCTCTGCTGACGGACTCATTTACCCACTTCACACAGCATTCCTGGGCTCTGATGTGCACACCAACGCCCTCACGCAGACCCTCAAGGAGTCACGTTTCTGTCACTCTGTCACGTGACTTCCATAACCCAGGACACTCATGTCCCCTCCTGTTGGGGGCCACAGCATCCTGTCTAGCCTCATTCTCAGACTGTTGGTCATCTGAGTCAGAGACCAAGTCCAGCACTTTTTACGCAAGTGTTGAAAAGGGGGAACCTCATAAGGAATGGGATGGTCAACCACTGCTCAGCGACTGGTCGCTTCACAAACAGTTCTTCCACAGAGCCTCGCTTCATCTGAGCAAGCATTTGCTGACTCACTCAGGGGCGCGCGGCTTCCAGGAAGTTCGGTTGGCAGTGGACCCTGGCTGAAAAAGCCAACGCAACTGCTTTTCCATTATTCACTCCATTACCAGCTGGCAGAGAGGACAGATACCAAAACAGGGATTCCTCCTTCGACATGAAGTCACAGAGCCCACAGGAAGACAGCCTGCCGCTGTTACCGCCTGTCCAGCTCCAGTTATTCCAAGCATTGCTTGGTCTGAGCTTGTGAGTATCAGCCTCAGCTCTGTTAAGTCCTCCTGCCTGCTGAATCATTGAAGAATTGGGCCATGTCGGAACTCACACACTCTCAGATGTAAAGAAATCAGCTCCGCGACAGAATTTGATTATTCAAGGTACAACAGTAAATGCTACTTAGAATTTCAAAATCCTAAAAGTCTTTCCTGAAGTCTGATTTTAATAAGAGAATCCAGCAACTGGGGAACTGAGTCCTGAGAGAAATACAAGGGATGGCTGTTATGATTCAAGCTTGTACTTCTAAATTTATTATAACACTATTGGATTTCTGTTATAACCTAATTGTAACAGAAAAAAAAGTAGTGGATACCTGAAATTCACTCATCAGCTTTATAAAACAAACAACTGCAAACAACAATGGGGGGAAACCAGTTTGGCAGAGTCCAAAACTTTAATTTACAGCCTCGTCCTGAGCTGGCCGTCCAGAGGACAGAGAGCTCAAGCCAGGCATCCCACATTCCTACCCAGCACTGCACCTCAGGCACCTTGATTAAGAACTGTCCTCAGAAATACATTATTCAATGGCATTTAACCTCAAGGTGATTTTTATTTATTCTCTAGACTTTGAGATGAGGCATCATGTTTGCAAAGGGCACTTTTGCTCTTCATGGGCATTTTGAAAGTTGGTTCCATGAAGGCGTCCTGAGATATTTAGGTGTTTGGTGACATAAATCCCCTTCCGGAAAGTGTCATAGAACAATCTAGAAGTGGCTGGGCCCTGAATTTAAATGATTGGTTAGGAAAAGCTTTCGAGACTCTCTGATGATATTAAAGAAAACAAGGAAAAATATGGCAGGATGTTTACCTAAGAAAGAGTGTCCTGAGAAAATATCATGGATTAAAATTGTTTATTTTAAGAAGCATTAAAAATAGAAATAGAAATTTAATGTACCATCTTGGAGGCAATTTAATAAGCTCAAGAAAGCCAGAATCAATCTTACGGGCAAGTATAAACCGTGCTGTTGAAATTGCTTCTAAGAGTGAAAGAACTTAAGAAAAAACAAAATAAGTTGGTGAGGCATCCGGTTTGTACAACTGATTTTTGCTGTAGCCACACCCATGAGGTCAACAGTCTTTTTGGCACATCTCAGTGCCACGCTGAGGGATGATGAAGGTGGGGTGCTCATGGCCCCAGTGCTAAGAGCTCCCTGGGACCCTCTTACTTCCCTTGTGCTCCATCCAGTGCGACAGGAGACACCCATGTTGTTTGCTTTGGGCCAGGTATTCTTTTAAGTATACAACCCACACTGACTTACTCTATTCCCAAGACAACTCTACGAAGGAAGCACTACCATTATCTCCATTCTGTAGATGACGGGGGCCCAAGGCAAGGTTAAATGGGTGCCAGTTTGGGGTTTTATTATCTCTCACCTACAAACACACCCTTTTTCTCTGTTCTGTTAAAATAGTCCAAGCCCTTTAACTGTGTTCCCTTTGCTCTTGGGCACAACACTTAACTTTGTTAGTAAAGGGCACCAGGCAGACATCGCAGAAGAAAACTGGGACATTTGTCAGCTGACTCCAGGGACAGGGGAAGCATCTCCAGGCCTGGATCCTGCAGGTCAGGCAGCGCCTAGAGGCCAGCTGCGTCCCCAGCACCCTCCCTCGAGTGGTGCTGTAGCAGATGAGACAGCTCCGCATGCACCCTAGAAAACAGACTTCCAGCAAGTTCCAGAAGGAACGTTTATCAGCACGGTACCAGGAAACTTCTGTCACTGCTGGGTCACACCCACTCCTCTTCAACAGCATCTCGATATCAGCCCTGGGCAGGAGGGGATGTTCTCTCCTTTCATCTGCAATTCCCACTGGTGTCCTTTTGAATTCTCTCTACTTCCACCTAGCCAATCCCTCCTTCCTCCAATCCTGTTATGGTTAACAATTATACACATTAAACTTCCTCATTCAAGTTCCTGTGTGGTTCCTCTCCGATTGGATCCACTGACACCATTGCTTAAGGACACAGCCCCCAAGCTGGGCAGCTGAGATGTGACTCTCTCTCCTGGGCCAGCCCTCTGGGGACAACCTTCCTTCCGCCCAGGCATCAGGAAGCACAGGCTCCTTGCATGGGAGCTGTAGTGCAAGAAGGCAGCCAAGGGGCTGGTCAGGGGCCCCGGGCCTTGGGGTGCTTCTCACCAAGCATCATCTGCAATGACTGCTCAGTTCAGAACACAGAATACGTAACAGGGGAATACTTTTCATGATGATCGCATTTATTTCCATTTTGGTAAATATTTCCACTAGTTGGTTCTTAACTCCCCAAATACACATTTATAAGAAATGGACACTGTATGTTTGGAAGGACACATGGCAGAGCTGGAGCCGTTGGGACAGTCTTGGCAACACACTTCTTTCTGGGGGAGTGGGCGTTTGCAGAAAATACTGAAGTTACCTACTCTGTTTTCTCACTAACTCTGCCCTCATCACTTCCATGGAAATAGTCTTTTGCTGAGTGAAGAAAGGTTCTGAGTGGGTGGCAGCCATGAGGGCTGTCCTGACTCCTGGGTGAGGTGGGTGGGGGGCACAGACCCGCTCCATCTCTGGCCAAGCACCTACTTTTTCCCAGTCTTCTTACATTAGGTGGTGCATGCATCCAGAGAGTTTTAACATACCGTGTGATGGCCTGAAGTTTGGAGTTGGCAGAACCCCAGAAATTGGGAGTGGTATTTAAAAAGTGATGGATGTGGGTTCCAGATTTGGGTTCCAGATTTAATGAGAAAGAAAAATAATAATAATAACCCCCAGGGATCTTAGGCATTTCTGCCTGGGTGGAAATAATAGGGGGAAAATATCAGAAGCAAAAGGTATAGGTGAGAACGAAAAAAATCCTGAAGGGACTGTGTGTCAGGTAGCTTTCCCCCAGCAGCCTGCTGGCCCATGTCCTCGAGGGTTATTGTTTCTGCCTGGTTTGGGTCAGCAATTCAGGAAGCTATGCTTTCCTTTGTGAAAAAAAAAAAAAATCAAAATCAGAAGTAAAATCGGTGTTTCGCATGATGAAGATGATGCTAAGTTTAATGGCTTCTCCAGCGTTTGAAGTCATGCCAGGTCCAGGCAGCGGGTCAGGAGGACAGCCTGTGGTTAGACTGCGTTCCTTTGAAGGAGCTGGTCCAGTAATTGCTACGGAAGCAGGAGACAAAGACATCAGGTTCAGTCAGCGCCTGTGCGCCACTCACACGCAGCACCTGCCGGCGGTCAGTATGTTACCTTTTTAAAGACTTCAGCCCGGAGCCTGTTACTCTGTAAGATCACCCTTTTCCTTTGTTCTTCTTTCTTCTTTTTGACTTCCGGCAAGTTATTATAGATTCTGAAACAGATTCAGAAAGTATTTTGAATGGTGGCAAGACAAGGTGTGCCTGTCGGGGATCTGCGCCCTGTCTTGTCAGCAGGCTCTTCCACTTCTAAGAGACGACCGGCTGCACGTGGGCCCCTCGGGTCTGTGAGCCGCGCAGGCCAAGGGCTTCCCTGTCAGTCTCAGGAACAGGGCCGCCGGGCAGGGACGACAGTGTGACAGGCAGAGGACCACCCAGGGCGAAGCAGGAGAGACCCGTTATGTATGTGGAAGTCACTTTGCTTGTCCCTCCATTCTCTATGAGAATTAACTGCTTGCTTGTAAAAGGAGTGATTCCAGACCCACTGCTTTGCCACTCTGAGTGTAAATTTGCCCCAGATACCTTTGTGCCAGTCAATTTTTGCTTTACTCTGACTTAGAAAAGGAGTAACAAGTAAATGGATTTGGAATAACACACACACATGTCTGTTTACCTCTTAATCTCTAGCCAACCTAATTAAGCTGTTTCCAAATACATCTTGGGCACAAGTATTACGTTCTTATCCTGATATAAAATTAGGAGTTTCCAAGTTACAAGGAGGGTCCAAGGGACCTTCTTTCCAACCTCCTAACAGAAACTCTTCATGTACTGATGCCAAACAGTATTTCTGCTCAAATCCATGGACACAGGGAGGGGCTGCACGCTGGGCTTTTGCACTGCTATATATGTGGCACTCAGCTAACCATCTCTTTTTCATTTCTTCTCATGTTTGAAAGCCAGACAAAATTTAACAGGTTTCCACTGTTAAAATAATAATTTCAAAGTATAAAAATATTGATAACAAAATTAGCAGGTGATATTATCTTGGTTATCCAGCTCAAGGATAATCACCTGACATGAGTATTCTCACTGACTGCCCACAACAGCTGGAAGAGCATATAGTGTCCTGCTGTCATATGAACAAGGAACCCCAGCCCCAGTGTGGTCAGGAGACTGGTGGGAAGTCCCTTGGCTGGCTAGTGGGGAGCTGGGATGTGCCCCTCAGTCTGCTTGACCTGACTTTCCCCCATCTATGTAGCATACCATGGCCCAGGAAATGCTGGGCCGGGCACAGTGCCTGGCACACTGTGGATATTGACGTGGTTTGAATGAATAAATGAACACACAGTTGCCACATCCAAGAGCTATTCTAGAAAGAACCCAGGGGAAGATTGTCAGGAACTAGTAGGAAAGCTGAATGTCCCTAAGCCCCACAGTGGAAACCTCTTCAGATCCACAGAGACCCATCTTCCTGATACTGACCATCTGAATCATTTGGGAAGTTTAAGATAAAAGTTCCTAGGTTTTTATCACTATTTGCAGATGATATGATATTGTACATAAAAAACCCTAAAGACTCCACTCCAAAACTACTAGAACTGATATTGGAATACAGCAAAGTTGCAGGATACAAAATTAACACAAAGAAATCTGTGGCTTGCCTATACACTAACAATGTTAGAACACAGTCTAACAATGAACTAATAGAAACTATATAGAACTAATAGAAACACTAGAACTAATAGAAAGAGAAATCAGGAAAACAATTCCACTCACAATTGCATCAAATAGAATAAAATACCTAGGAATAAACCTAACCAAGGAAGTAAAAGACCTGTAAGAAAACTATAAGACACTCTTAAGAGAAATTAAAGAGGTCACTAACAAATGGAAACTCATCCCATGCTCTTGGCTAGAAAGAATTAATATCGTCAAAATGGCCATCCTGCCCAAAGCAATATACAGATTTGATGCAATCCCTATCAAATTACCAACAATATTCTTCAACGAACTGGAACAAATCGTTCAAAAATTCATATGGAAACACCAAAGATCCCGAATAGCCAAAGCAATCCTGAGAAGGAAGAATAAAGTGGGGGAATCTTGCTCCCCAACGTCAAGTTCTACTACAAAGCCACAGTAATCAAGACAATTTGGTACTGGCACAAGAACAGAGCCACAGACCAATGGAATAGAATAGAGACTCCAGACAATAACCCAAACATATATGTTCAATTAATATGCGGTAAAGGAGCCATGGACATGCAATGGGGACATAACAGTCTCTTCAACAGATGGTGCTGGCAAAACTGGACAGCTACATGTAAGAGAATGAAACTGGATCACTGCCTAACCCCATACACAAAAGTAAATCCGAAATGGATCAAAGACGTGAGTATAAGTCATGAAACCATAAAACTCTTAGAAGGAAACATAGGCAAAAATCTCTTGGACATAAACATGAGTGACTTCTTCATGAACGTATCTCCCCAGGCAAGGGAAACAAAAGCAAAAATGAACAAGTGGGACTATATCAAGCTGAAAAGCTTCTGTACAGCAAACAACACCATCAATAGAACAAAAAGGTACCCTACAGTATGGGAGAATATATTTATAAATGACATATCCGATAAAGGGTTGACATCCAAAATATATAAAGAGCTCACACACCTCAACAAACAAAAAGCAAATAATCCAATTAAAAGATGGGCAGAGGAGATGAACAGACACTTCTCCAAAGAAGAAATTCAGATGGCCAACAGGCACATGAAAAGATGCTCCACATCACTAGTCATCAGAGAAATGCAAATTAAAACCACAATGAGATATCACCTCACCCCAGTAAGGATTGCCACCATCCGAAAGACAAACAACAAATGTTGGCAAGGTTGTGGAGAAAGAGGAACCCTCCTACACTGCTGGTGGGAATGTAAATTAATTCAACCATTGTGGAAAGCAGTATGGAGGTTCCTCAAAAAGCTCAAAATAGAAATACCATTTTGACCCAGGAATTCCACTTTTAGGAATTTACCCTAAGAATGCAGCAGCCCAGTTTGATAAAGACAGATGCACCCCTATGTTTATCGCAGCACTATTTACAATAGCCAAGAAATGGAAGCAACCTAAGTGTCCATCAGTAGATGAATGGATAAAGAAGATGTGGTACATATACACAATGGAATATTAATCAGACATAAGAAGAAAACAAATCCTACCATTTGCAACAACATGGATGGAGCTAGAGGGTATTATGCTCAGTGAAATAAGCCAGGTGGAGAAAGACAAGTACCAAATCATTTCACTCACATGTGCAGTATAAGAACAAAGAAAAACTGAAGGAACAAAACAGCAGCAGAATCACAGAACCCAAGAATGGACTAACAGTTACCAAAGGGAAAGGGACAGGGGAGGGTGGAAGGGAAGGGAGGGATAAGGGCAGGGAAGAAGAAAGGGAGCCTTACGATTAGCATGTATAGTGTGGGGGGGGGGCACGGGGAGGGCTGTGCAACCCAGAGAAGACAAGTAGTGATTCTACAGCATCTTACTACGCTGATGGACAGTGATTGTAGTGGGGTTGGTGGGGGGAACTTGGTGAAGGGGGGAGTCTAGTAAACATAATGTTCTTCATGTAATTGTAGATTAATGCTAACAGAATTAATTAATTAATTAATTAATAATAAAAAAAAGTTCCTAGGTTTCATCCTGGATCATCTGGTGCAGTATTTTCTTTTTCTCAAATACAATGGACCCCTCTACAGGTAGTCAAAACCAATGAGGAAAATCATCTATTTCTGACATAAAGACCTCGCAGTCATGAAGTGAAAAAAGCAAGCCACAGAAAGGAAATAGATAGTATGATGCCATTTATGATTTAAATTTAGATCATTGTATATGTACAAATGAAAATCTATTTTTGAGCAGAGAGAAAGGCCCGGAAGGATACACAGGAGGCGGATAATTGTGGGTGTCTCCACAGGTGGGGCCGGGCCGAGAAGTGGCGTAGGAGTGGGGATACTTGGCCATGAAGGACTTTAGCTTTATCTCCATTCTCTGAGTTTTTGAAATGTAACTGTAATTTAACAACATAATTAATAACAAAGACTACAAAAGAAAAGAAAGTTCCAGTGCGATTCTGTGGACAGTGAGGTCTGAGAGCCAGGCTCAGGGCCCACCCGGGGCAGAGCCCACAGAGCAGAGAGAGAACCCAACTGCTGACTCCATCTGGGGAGACCAGGCTTCTGGCCGGGGGAGCCGGTGCCCTGGGTGCAGCTATGCTTGGCTCGGGGGCCCTCGCTGAGCTTCAGTTTCTTCTTCAGTAAAATAACAGGGGGATATTCTGTCCACAAATGCTGCTTCCAGATCTGTTCATTGCAAGCCTCCATAATAGTGGCTTTGGGTTTGGCGACTGGGAGAAGATTTGGCTGAATTTTTTCACTAAACTGAAAATGGAATACTTTTGGCATGAGGTGTACAGCACTTCACACTTCTGAAACAGCAAGTCTTAGAGCCCAGTGGCCCTTTAAAACCCCAGTTAGAAGGCCGTGACTCAAGTCCTGATTGGGATGGTCCCCTTCTCCTCACTTGCACGTTTTAGTTTCAGAGTTTTCCCCCCCGGTGATCAAAGTTGGCTAATTACCAAGAAACAATATAATCGTCATAAAAGGAGACATTCTGTGCCAGGATTGGGGAGACCCATGTCCTTCCCATCGCAATAGTTTCTCTAAGTGCACTATCAGTTGGGTTTAATTGTTATAATAATCGCTCCCGGTGCTACATACTTTATTTTAAACTAATGACATTTTCCTTGCATGAACTTGGCCAATCGTGCTGAGTTACTGCATTTTGGTCAGGAGGCCAGGGCTTGGGAAGAATGGCGGCCTTTGTGTGCATCAGGTTGGTGAGAAATAGGGGAAGTCTGGAACAGCAACCAGCCAAGCAGAGCAGGAAAGAGTTTGCTGGTAGCAAGGCTGCCAAGCCCACCGGGGTTGGAGTGCCAGGAAGGCCGGCCTATGGCCCTCTGAGGCTAAGCCAGCTCCCTCACGCCATCAGCGTCCAGGGTCAGTCCTTTCCTGCAGGCCCTGCCACTGTCGAGACCCTTGGGAGAAACAGCTTCTCTCCTCCTCATAAAATTAGCTTCCAAGGCACACAGTGACACCAGCCCGGGTGGTGATGGGAATATGCAGTATTCCCGTTATGAGTCTGGGGATCTCTTATTAGAGACCAATTACTGGATCAGGTCAGAATCCAAGACCCACCACTTTCCTAAGGTTTTCCAAGAATGGCATTAACATGCAGAGGCACAACTGGACCGCTGCTCCTCTTTTAGCCAGCTTCTCAAATTCACAGCCATTCAGACCTCGGAAGCCAAGAAGCAGTGGCCCTCCTGACAGCACTGGGGCCCCCCAAGCCACCCTGATCCCCACTTGCCCCCTCCTCTCCACCCCACACAATAGCCCGTACCTTTTAGATCGCATGTGCATCTCCTTCTCTGAAATGTACCTTTCTTTGGGTTTGAACAAGTTATCTGGAAAATATGGAAAGAGGATTAATTTCAGAAGGTACAGATGTCACGCTTGTCTAAAGAAACATTATGGTGCACTTACTACACACTCGGTTTGAATCCTTAATCTCAGTGCTTACCTGTACAAAGGCTGCAGGACTGAGCAGACACTCATACACTATAAAGGGTGGTAGTGAAATCAACAACCAATAATCTGGTCTTAATGATAGTTAAATATGAGCATGAAGTGCAAGGTTAGCATCTGACAGTGACTCCTTTGCAAGCTTCATTTAGCAATAGGGAGTTAGGATTTGCTGGGGGCCGTGCTGGGGTGACACTAAAATGTGCTTCAGTGTTGCCCTGGGAGCAGAGCCCTGGATATGAGGTCATCCCACCAACAAAAAAATCCCCACACTAGAGTTTTGGTGCCCTTAAGAATAAGGAATCCTCCCAGCTATTGCTAGAGCCTTTTGAGAGCTGGGACTTTCACTCACAACCAGAGCCCTCCATCAACGATGCTCAGCCTGTGTGTGGAAGGAAGGACTGTCCCTTTTGCAGTGACAGAAAATGTAATGGATGACATAATAGTAACATCTGTCTAGTGTCCTTTGAGAAACTACACAGTGGCTAAAAATCACTATGAGCCTGGAATGTTTTTTGATGCAAATATATATTACTAATCATGACATTTACAGACGGCACACTTAAAAATGGTATTTTTTTAAAAAGTGTACACCCTTTGCAATAACTGAAATTCCCTTGAGGCTCTCAACTCTAGAGATTAGCCAAGAGTCTGGCGTCTAAATGCTCCTGGGAGTCTTGTCGCCTGGGGCGTATCTGAGCAGCAGCCACACTGTCTGGAGCACCTGAAAGTTGACCAGCCCTGCTGCCTCGCTCAGCAGAAGCAGAGAGGCCACCTGGCACCCTGGCTAAGCCGAACCGGGTGATCCAAGCAACTCCTAGGCAGGACCCCGGCATGGTCCTATTTATTGTCCCACCTGGGCTTGGTCCCTATGCTCAACACTCTGGTGGAGTCACTCAAGGCTTCTCAGGCTTGAGAATATGCAGAATTTTCTAGGAATATACAAGGCAAGATAAAGACAGGGACACAAGAAGTCTCTTCCCATCTGGAGAAATACAGCACAGCTACTGATTTACAATACGGAAACAACACAGTAGCTGAGCTTGTATTCTGTCTGTTTTTTTAAACATAAAGGGAAAAAAGGGCACCATTACTTCAAAGCAAAATTCAAAGGAGAAATAGGAGAGAAGAGAAAGAAAACAGAATTTTCCCACCTAAGAGAAAGCATCCCTGATGCTGGGAAAGGTGATGGGCCATGAGCACAAGGGGTGGCTAACATCGCTGTGAAGACGCATCTGCCAATGTGCCTCCCAGTGCCCAGCCCTGGACCTCACCCAGGCTGGGCCAGGCCAGAGCCCAGGGCCTCAGGAAAACCCTAACGACATTCCCAAAGAAATGGGGTGCCACCAGAAGGCAGTCAGGGTCTTGGTCAAGAAGTTCCGTTAACTGTTTGAAGACTCCCACTCAGGCAGAGAGAAGGAAGCTTATACAAAGAATTAGACCCAAGTCCGGATCAGCATTCTGATCCAGGAGCTACTCAAGATTAGGTGGAGGCCAGTGCAGACAGACAGATGGTGTTCCTAGGAGATAAAAACATTCCAAATGCCATTTGGAACACTTCTATAATCTTGATGTAATTGCATATGGTCTGCTCTGGGAAATTAGTTTTGGGGTTCTTTTAGTTTGTTTCTTTAGAGCACCTGATACCACAAGGAAGCTTTGGTGTTATTTCCAAATGTGAGCTATTTGGCATCTCCACTGTTTTCTGAACTCTTCTCAGCCTGCTGTGCCTCAGCAGAAGTCCTGGGCCCAGCACATGTGAGGCCCCAGACCAGCAGGTCTGTGTCCCAAGCCTGCCTGCGGTGGGTAAGCTCCGCCCACACCTTGGGGAACTGGTTGCCCTTGCTTCCTACTGACTGTGAGTTTCTGTACCACCACCAAACCATCTGATGATGTGTGGGCCTTCTGGCCAGAAGGAAAGAGAGAAGAGGAGAGGGGAGGGAGGTCCCACCTCCCTCGAGGACGCTGTCCGAAATGAGGTGTAGCCAACAGCTCCCCCTTCACTAGCATAAACAGAACCCCATTCAGCCCTTTGAAAGGCCACGTGGCAAGGCAGGGGGAGGGAGCAGGAGACACGCCTGGGGGTTAGCATCGTTATTTGCAATCGTCCTGCTAGTGTATACTGGGTGCTTCCTTACATGGTCTCCCTTGACCTGCACACCGACCTGGTGATGTGCTCGTAAGTGTTTGCATTTTAGGGTTGAGGAAATCAAAAGGCAGAGATCTGGTTGGCAAGAGATGGTTTCAGCCCAAATCAGTCCAGCCGTGTCCACACCTGCTCTTAACCCCACAACATGGCCACCAGCTCCTGGTTGCAAAATCTGTATTTTGGAAGCCTGACAAGGGTTGGTCCATTTGCCAAGAGACCAATCCAAAATTTGTTTCTCTTATAATCCTTCCTCCTTCCTTTTTGAGCCACCACTATGTCACCAGGGGATGCTCAAAAATAAAGGCACAGATAAGACCTGCTACCAGGAGGCTTCATTTGCTAAGAGAAGAGTTGGATAATTCACAAACCAGCTACAGAATCTCAGGCAAGTGCTCTGAAGAAAACAAAACTTGGCCATATGGCAAAGGGGAACTGGGGAGGTCAGGAAGCCCCCTCGGGGAAGGAGGCATATAAACACTGATAAGCCCACCAGGGATCTGGGGAAGGGGGTCAGTAGAGGGAATGACAATTCCCTGGGTGTGCAGCGGGAGGGAGGAAGGGCAGGGAGGCACCCAGAGAAGTCAGGCCAGTCACCAAGGTGAGATCAAGGACAGCAGAGGTTCCCTACCGGGTTACACTTACAAGCACCTGGGGAGTTTGGCCAGGATTCCATGCGTGAGTGTTGGAGGTCTGAACTAGAATCTCCGGAAGGTTCTAATATACACCAGAATTGGGAAACATCAATGCTGGCTTTTGCAAGCCCATTTAAGAAGCTCTGCCAGTCTATTAAGGAGTTTTCCATCAGAGCAAGAGATAGAGGGCCACGTGGGGTTTGAAACAGGAGACCTGATTTGTACTGTGGAAGATGACGCCAGTGGCCATCCAGACATGGGCTGGGTGGAGATGCAACCACAGTGGCTGGAAGACAGATTGGGCCATTGCAGCCTGGGACATGAGAGATGGCCGTGCTTGGCGCGGCTGAAAAGCAGGACAGAGACCCATCTACCCTGCGCACACACAGGGAGCTGCGGGGCTGAGAGGGAGAAACCGGAACGGCTCCCAGGCTCTGGGTTTGAGTGACAGTCCATTTGACGGCTATTTTTTTACCTCTTTCAGACTCTGCAGTAGGGACACTAAGGTAAATAAGACTAAGGCTTCAAAGCCCAGGGTTAAAGCCAAATAAGGAAGGGCCTTTAGGCACCTGGACCCACATCTGCACAGGGAGAGGGCTCGTGGGGGCGAGGTCAGTCCTCCAGGGAAGGGGTGGGATTGGGGAGGCCACAGCAGGGGACAGCCGAGCTGAATCCTGGAAAAGAAAGCATTGCCCCTGACAGTGGCCCAGAAGGCAGGCCAAGGGGAAGGGCGATGGTGGCAGAAACCCAGCAGGGACACAGGGACCTGCCTGCAGCAAGGGATGGTTCTTCAAGGACACGTACAGCAGGACCCGCTGGCGACCTCGTTGCGTGGATGGAAACCACCCTGCACGTGCTTTATTCAAAGATCCAGTGAAATCCCATCCATCAATTCCCTTACTGTAAATTCTGCCTGTATAAAATTAAAGTGAACTGGTAAGAACAATTTTCAGCCTACTTATGGGTCTTTTATGGATTTTCCCTGCAGCTTCTTGTATTCTAATTCATGGGGACAGACGAAAGAGAACTGCAGTCCTTTCACCTCCCCTTATCATTCAAATGGGGGCATTTTTTTTCTCAATAAAATTACCAAGATAAATTGCCCATCCTATGTTTCTGAAAATTCCTTTATTTTTTTATTTAAAAAGAAGTTTTTTAACCCTGAATCTCTGTGTCTGGCTCATTATTGTATCAAAGCTACAGGGCCTGTTGCTAATTTCATTTGACAAGGCCAGACATGCTTAAGCCCTTACCTGTTTCAAGTCAGCTACCAAGATTGGGTCCTTCTGAGGGAGCAGCTGAGCTGAATTCGGACACTCTACTGCGCTCTACAAACACATGTGGGTGTCTATACCAACACCCTCACTTCACACGTGTGTGAACACACATGCATACAGGGACAGGTGGCCTCAATACTCAGCTGACAGTGTCACCGGGAGGCAGCATGGATCTGCCAGATGCCAGCGTGACTGGCTGTTTATGGGACAGGGCTCTTTCTCCTCCACATGGGGCCCTTATCTGGGCAAACCTGCATTTTCCCAATTGAACAAGTAACTAAATAATAATCAAGCTCCCACTTGATTAGCACGTATTAGCACGATGCCCTTCTTGAAGCTTATTTTCTGCAGTCACCCTGAGCTCTTTGAAGAATCTTTCAGATGCTTGTTTTCTTTATCTTAGAAACACCCAAACCAAGAGATGCTTATTGTAGAGAATTCAACCAGGAGCCAACAAGCCAGTTTGAGGTGTAGACGCCAAGCCTGTATCTCCCAGAATCTTCTATTAAAACCACAGCCCCCAAAAGGAATGGAAATGAGGTGTGTTTTTGGGGGGGAGTTTCTAGGGGATTTTTCCGCTAAAAAAAGATTCCAATATCTGTGTTTCTAAGATCACAAGTCTATTCATTATGCCAGTTTCAAAGCCAATGAGCAGCTGACTGTCCTACCACTGGAGTAATCACACCATAGTTTTCAAGAGTTAAATCCAGTTACTTACACATCATTCCTACTCGACTCACCTCTGCAGGACCTCAAATTTGATTGATGTAGGCAACAGTGGGGTGGTTTACCCTGGAACAATTAGCCCACCAAAAATTAAAGGTGTACATTATACTGTACAAACATGAGTTAAAAGACTCATAGATGAGTTGCCTACTCTTGTGATAAAATCTTGGGCTGGATAAACATTCTCATTTTTATAAAATCACTTCTAGCCTCCTGTGGAGTCCTGCTCCGGAATGACAACTCCACAGGGTAGGCAGCGTATTCCAGGGGCCTAGAAGGTAGTGGAAGCTGCTCAGGACTGGCATTTACATGCAAATGATGCTCTTGCCAGTTATCACCCAACACACAAGAGATGCTGAGGTCACAGCTGGGAAATGCAATGAGGCTCTCGGACCCTTCTGGTAAAGGCACAGAAAATTAAGAAATGAAAATAAAACGAGGGGTCTACAGAGACAGCCATTTGTTTTTGCATATTCGGATTGAGAAACAAGGCAGATGAGGCTCCTGATTAAAGAGTGGATCCTTCTCTCCAAGGGGAGCTCAGCTCCTGCAGAGATTTATCCTCGAGTTAGGCCAGGATCACCATCTTGGGGCTTCCATGAAGAGAAAGGGTGCAAAGAGCTAAAGGATGGCTTTGAGAAAGGGTCTGCCCCTCTGGGGGGGCATGGCGGGGCAAAGGGGCATGTGCCCATGAAGGACAGATCGTCATGGGAGCAGCACAGCCATGGGAGCAGATGAGCCCTGGGGCCACAGCGTCGGCGGCCCTGGTTAGAGGAACCAGGTCCCCAGGTCAAACGCGTCCATGAAAAACATTTTTGGAGAGAAATGGGGTATTAATGCAACCCCTGGCTCAATCCCGTTCTATCTCTGGGACCCACGAACACTGTCACAGCCCATCTTCTCTCCCGGCCCTCCTGGGGTCCCCCCTCCTTTGCTTGGGGCCTGACCCGCTCTCTCCCCGCAGGGCGCAGGAGCCCTGGGGAGGGGGGGACTCGCTCTGTTCTGATGCTTCGTCAGCCTGCTCCTCTCCACTCACCTCCACCTGCAGCCAAAGACAGCCTTCAGATTTCTCCTCACTGCCAGATTACCCCTCAAAGATCCATCGAAGGACAAAGCGGTCCAAGGCCCTCCCTCGGCCATAAAGCCACGCGGCTGCCCTGGGTGGCTAGTGCCCCACTGTCACACCGCTTCCTGTCTCAGCTCCTGGCATGGAGAAGCCCTCCCTCCAACCCCCAGTTATTCGACATTGTGATATTTGTGAAATGCCTTCCAAAGGGACTGTGACTGGCATCTTGTCCTTCGACATATTTTGTCCCAGGTGCCAGCATGAGGCTCTGTTAGGGCTGCCAGGGGAGCTCACATGGAGACAGGTCAAGGCAGGGCCCACCAGTGGTGAAGCCGGCCGCTGCCTGTGAAATGGGTACCAAACCCCACTGCCCAGGGGTCCCAGGGCCCTCAGGCTTTGCCCCCTGGCATCGCTAGGCCAAAGGGATACAGTAATGAACATAAGACCTCTTCCCACACTCCCAGCTTTCTGTGGGAAATAGTACATTAAAACTCTAGTTGGGGTTTCTTTAGCAAAGCATGGTTCCTCTGAGCAAAGATTCCTAGAGTGATGTTTCCAAAGTGGACTCTCAAGAATTAGATCGGACCATCCCAAGGTCAAAGAAATTAAGGGAAAACAAGGTTAAACAAATTTAAGCAGTCTTTACTGTGTCAGGACTTCCGGTGTCTTTAATATCCATCGGGCATTGTACCACCGATAAGGCACAGAAAACACTTTTCAAAGGAATCCAAAGGGACTGCTTTTCCCAGTACATTTTGGATAGCATAGACTTGAGGATATTGGGGAGAAAAAACTGAGAACTACAGAACATTAATAATTATAATTCTCAGTTTTCAAAGTTATTATTTGTAGTTATAGAATAGGATTCAACCTATATATTTTAAAATCTGGTACAAAGACAACCTGGCATACTTTCCCCCACACTTGCTTAAACCTGTGTGTGTATGTGTGTTAAATGGAAGGTTTAAATTACTCATTGAAAGGAACTTTAACAATGGCTCAAATCACACACTTCACCATAAACCAGCAACATATTGTACAAGGCTGTTGATGTGAGAGTCACTGTTTGCTCTAATTCTAGGGTTTCCTAGCATTTTTTAGAGAACCACAAAATATGGTGATTTAAAGATGATGAATAAACTTTCATTCTCACTGCCAAGTAGATTTATATCCTTAGTGTCACTGCAAGGTTTATTACTGAGCTGCATTATGGAATAAATAATTTCAAAAATAAAATCCAGGCAACTGGAAAAGGAATCTCCCATAAAGTCATCTTTCCTTACTGTTCTGCAATTCCATGTTTTTACTTTGTGTTATTTTAATTGGAAATAACACTGTTCTCTAGGTCTAATTCTAACCCATGGACATAAATTGATCTTTCCTCCCCATGTTTCTTAAAAAAAAAGACAACATAAAACCTTTATCATTGGTCTGTGAAGGACACCAATAAGAGTGTCCATGTAAATATCTTTGAGTCAGGGAAATAGTCTTTTAGCTAAATCATGCTTATTTTCTTGCAGACTGATGAACTAATAATTTACTTTATCTGATAAGCACATTTTAAAATGCCTTTGTGAGTAATATGGGAGAACTGCCCCCAGCTATTTATTCAGATGTTTTTGGAAAAACATTCATGAGATCAGATCAGGCAACAGTAGGGATGATGTGGCCAATGCTCAGCGAGCTGCACGATGAACAGCACGTTTTTATTACTGCGATGACTTCCCCAGCCATCTCATATCTGCTGGGTCACTTCTCCAGCTAGATGCTCTGGGAATGCAAATTAATTTTAATACTTGCTCCAGCCAAGAGTCATCAGTGAAGGCAGATCTGCTGGAGAAGGAATTCTGCAGTGCCTTCCGGAGAATTCCGTTCCTCTACTGGTCCGTGATTTGAATGGCTCTGACTTGGCTCACCTTGGTAAGTGTGGATAATGCAACTCCGATTAATGCCGTCTGTTTTGCTACAAGAAGCAGGGCTTCCCAGAGTAACTTGGTGTGGCATATGCCCATGGGCACTTACAGCCTAAGGAGATTTTTCTGGCAATAACCCCAAGTTAAGAAGTTAAGGAGGTTGGGCATCTAGAGAGCTACAGAACTATGCATGCTCAGTGGAAGAGGGACAGGGCAGGGGAGTAGTCAGGGAGGGCTTCGTGGAAGAAGGGGATGTTGGTCATGGGTTTTCCACACAGGTTAAGGGGTCAACCTGGAGCAGCCACAAGGTCGACCCTGGTAGGCAGAGGGGGAAAAACTAAGATAGAAGTCAGGCAGCCTGGGCTGAGTCTGAGCATTGCTAGGCTTCTGACTGGAGGCAGTATCGAGTGCAGGTTGCAGCAGTGATTCCTAATGAGTAAAGTGCTCAACACCATGTAGCCCAGGTGTTGCATTATAGGAAGCAGAAGA
The DNA here is from genome assembly GCF_040802235.1 of Manis javanica. Taxonomy (NCBI): domain Eukaryota; kingdom Metazoa; phylum Chordata; class Mammalia; order Pholidota; family Manidae; genus Manis; species Manis javanica. The sequence goes on along the minus strand of NC_133162.1, from coordinate 5,598,570 downwards.
TAGAGCCTTGGTGGGGAAGAGATTAAGGAAGAGACTGGATTTCAGGTGGGCTAGTGAGGTGGGGCAGGATTTTGCAGGGCAGAGAGGATGAAGGGCAGATAAGGCTCCATCTGGAAGAGTCCTGACCTGCGAAGGAGGCCCTCAGTATGTAGAGTCTGCAGCCTTAGGGACTGAGAGCAAAGCCCAGCCTCCTTGGGCTCCTCTTGGTGCATAGCTGCAGTCACATGCCCAGCGAGCCTGCTACCCGCAACATCTGGCACCTGGCACGGTTCTGCATCCCCCTGCCCTGCCCAGGGCTCGGCTTTACCACATCTTGCCTGGAGCAGCTCCTGCCCCAGCTTTTGACCTCAGAATAAGGTTAAACCCGAAACAGCATACACAGTGCTGTCAGCTTCCTTGGGCTCATTTCTGGCCCCTCCCAGTTCTGTACCACACCCCCACTTTAAGGTCCAGTCCTGGCTGAGCGGAGCACCTCTAGAGCATCCTCACTGCCATCCTCTTCTACGCCGGCACCACAATTCATCACATAGCCTCTACTTATCCTAATATGATTTGGGGTCTCCCCTATCAGGAGCCTTTGATGACCTCAAGGTGGGAACGAGCCTGTGGCTGACCAGGAAGACCCCTGTACCTACATGCTTTCCCCACAAGGTTGGGGGGGAGCAAGTGGGGGTGTCCATGAGACCAGGGACCGTGTCTGGCACACAGTGGGCTCTTAAGAAAGGTTTGCTGAGTGGTGGATGAGGAAGTGCCTTGCGTCACTGCTATAGCCAAGCAGAGGTGGCCCACCTGGCTTCCAGGGGAGGAAAGAAACTTACACATTTATTCACTTTGGGAAATCAAACTACAGATGATGAGATAGTATAGACAGGCTGGGGCTGAAGCAGGACCTCTGTAATAGCACTACAGTCTGGTCTCTGTAGCCTCCATTGTTCATGAAAATCCCCATCTGCAAACAGGGGCCTGATTAACTCTCACACAAACTTTCATGTGCATCCCTGTCCTGAGCCTTAAAAACTGCCTGGAATTCATTAGCTAACAGGAAGTGGACCTGGCCTCTGGCCCTGACTGTGACGGCCCCTGCAGGTCAGGTGCTCACCTTCCCGGCAGCTCCTGCCCAAGTGGGCATTTGTTAGCTGCCAGAGTGCCCACCTGAGCCTCTCAGGTCTGTTCCAAAGCCAAGACCTCCCACAGCCCTGATCGGAGGCAGCTACCCCAGCTCAGAAAGCAAACCCCAGCCTTCTTTCTAACAGACGTCTTGACACTGTAGCCAGAGCTCATTCACGCATATGATTTATTAACTAATTTAGCATGTAAGAAAAACATCTGCATTTTACTTTTATCATCTTGCCAGCAGACAGGCTGAAGACAAGATGTGTACTGTGGACTTGTTTAATGGGGCCTCCAACACTCCCTCTCACTCGGCCGAGCCCACACCAGGCTCCGGTTTCAGAAGTTGTCTGATTTAACTGACCTAACACAAACAAACAGGGGAGTAAAGCTCTCATCAACACATAAATACCACAGGCAAGAGCAGAGGGCCATAAAATCTGAGCCCTGGAGTCCCAGGGACAGCATCCTAGCTGCCAGGACTGTCTCAGAATTGGGGGAATAAAAAGGTGCCTCTGTTATTACCACTATTCCCTGGGGCTATCACCCTCTATTATGTACAATTTTAGGCTTTCCATGTAAAAGCCCGTGAATTTGTAAGGACAGCTATTCTGGGTGAAACACTACAGTTGGGTGATGTAATGGATAGAACTATGTCTCCCCAAAAAGATATGCTCAACTCCTCACAACCCACCCAGACTTGCGATTGTGACTTAACTTGGAAATAGGGTCTCTGCTGATGTGTGCAAGTTAAAATGAGGTCATAGTGGATTAAGGTGGACGCGAATCCAATGACTGCTGTCCTCATGAGAGGAGGAAGTTTGGACAGAGACACACAGACTGAGGTGAGAAGGCTGTGTGGAGACAGAAGCAGAGAAGGCATGATGCTTCTACAAGCCAGACAGTGCCAGAAGCCACCGGAAGCTGGGAGAGAGGCCTGGGATGGATTTTCCCTCTGATCCTCTGGAAAAAAACAATCCTCTGCCACCTTGATTTTGGACTTTTGGCCCCCAGACTAGGAGAGAAGAGGTTTCTGTTATCTTAGCCAGCCCATCTGGGGTCATTTCTTACAGTGTCCCTGGGGAACTAACACAAACGACCAGGGCACCACCCCTCCACTATTCGAGATGGTACCCTACACCACTCGGGCCTACAGTGTGGCACTGCTAAAGGGACCTGGCCTGGAGAAGGAGAAACCTGGCTCCCCACAGAACAAACCGGGAGTGCCTCTGGGATGCCATTTCTTCCTACACAAAGTAAGCAGATCTGGGTGAAAAGGAAACCAATTAGACACCATTTTTTGAGTATGGGAATCTGTTGAACCCTCAAGTGGCATTGTTTTGTATATGTTGACAATACATTTGTTGACATAACCATTTTGATCAACATTAAAAATGTTGAGGCCAAGTGGCCCACATGCCATAGGAAGCCCTCCCCAGGGCTGTAGACCCCGAGGTCCCCAGTGGGGGCTCCCACTTGTGGCTGATGTTCAGCCCATCACAGCACCTTGAGAAGTCTCTGCACCTAAGGCAGGCTGCTCCTTGTTGAGCCAGAGGCTAAACAGCCCCCTGGAAAACACACCCAAATCAAGCCTCTGTCAGCCAATCAACTTGAAATGCTGGTGTTCAAATGGGGACACAATTTCTTTGCACATTCATTTTGTTGATTTCCCTTTTTTAGCGTCCTAGGAGGGGGTCCCTGGGGAGGAGCAGCAGGTGTTTTGCCAAATCCTTCACCACAAGGAGGAGGCACCCTTGCCCTGGATCTCAGACAGCTTCCCTAGCAGAGCTCTGACAACTCCAGGTGGAGGAAGGAGACAGCCTCCCTTTGCGCCGTGGAGGCTAACGGGAAATCTGCTACACCACCCTTTGTGCTCTGTCCTCCAGGCCTCCCTGAAAGATCTTGGTAATGTTTGCTAAGCTGCATTTTATTGAACATAGTTATTTCCCCAGAGAACTTTGATTCAGAATTATACCCATGATTTCACCTCCTGGGGGCCAGAACATTTTGCTAGGAAGAAAGAGCTTGTTCCTCTCTCCAAAGAAATAAAATTGAGGTTTCCCCAGGCCTCCAGATTTTAAGATTTGAGTTGGCAGGCCATCAGTATGTGCTCTGATGTCCCCATTTTTGCCCTCGTCTCTTCTTGTTATTCTTGCTGGTTTAATGATCTGTTTATAAGCTCCACGAAGAAAGGACTAAGGTCAGCCTTGCTCACCACACTATCCCCAGCTCCCAGCATGGTGCCGCCCAGGAAGGTTCCTGACAACCCATCTCTAATGAGTGCATGAGGGCTGCCCTTCACAGGGTCAGCCTGACACTGGCCTCACAGTGCTTGGAAAGCTGGCCATCCACTCTCTCTGAGCTCACAGCAGGAAAGGGCTTTCAAGATGACGAATGTTGATATAGACAAGCTGGAGTCAACCTCTCACTCTGAGATCTGTTTTGCAATCTATAAAGGGCAAAGGGGATCTCTTGCAAATATCTGTTAGGAGCCAAGAATTTGAACTTGCTACCCTGGCTGCTACAGTTGTGTGGTTTCTTTTCCAGCTATAATGGTAAATTTGTGACCCAAGTGATTTCTGCTGAACTCAGTGCCCCGTATATAGTTGCTCAGAATGGGCCGGCCCCCAGAGCAGGCTTTCTGACCCTGAGTTTTGGATCCTTGGAGTGACCGTGAGTGAGTGCTACGTACGTCAGTGCCATCGTTGGCACCCCCTCGGGTGAGTCCCCGAGGACCCCACCCCACCGCCCCCAGTCTGACCAGCCCTCCCAAGCCATCTGTAGCTCACCGCTGAGAGGATGGGGGACGGTGCACTGCCTCTTGCTGGCCCGGGCCGGAAGGCTCTGCTTGGGCCCCAGGGTCTCCTTCCGCTGGGCTTTCCTCTGCTGGACCATATGTTCCACCTTCTTCAGCCGTTCTTGCGAGCGAGAAATGAACTGAGGTTTACGGACTTCCAGTGCTTCCTGATGGAGCAAAGATTGCATTTTTAACAGAAGTGACAAAGAAAGGCCCCTTATCCATCTGATTTGGTCAAGAAGCTGATCAAAAGTCCGTCAGTCGGACCAAAAGCCACAGTGCACGAGCGCCTTACGATTTTCTTTCACCACCTCCTAGGAAGACCTGCTGATGACACAGGCCCTGGCCGCCGGCCCAGCAGCCCCAGGGCTTACGGTGATGCGAGTGACTAGTAACCTACCCCCAGGATGTGAGTGTGGAGGCCGACTTCTTCCCCCGGTCTCCCCACTGTTCCCAGCAGCTCAAAGTCTGACTACCCCAAACCCCGTATTCCAAGGAGACTCGGGGTTGGAAGGAATGAAGCTGGAGGCTTTAAGAAAACCCGGGTCACCCACCCAGCGTGAAATACGCATGTTTTAGGAGAAACAGTAACCGAGGCTAACAGAGACAGCTGCTCCCAGGTAGAAAGCCTCGGCAGGGTACCTCTGTCTACGCAAAGTGATCCTGCGGGCTCCGCAGAGGTCGGAGTCCCCGGCCCCACTTCGGTCAGGTCTCCCTGCTCCACCTGCGCACCGTCGTACCTCACGGAGCACCTCATGCAAGCAACTCCCACGCGTTTACAACCACGATAGGCTGTGAGCCCCTGGAGGGCGCGGGCTGTGCCTCGTCCTCGTCCACCTCGCACCCCTCACAGTCCTGCCCCTAGCGCCACGCATGGTAGGTGCTCAGCAAAGGCCTTTGGTGCCTCTGTGGCAGACTTGCTTCTCTGCCCCCTTCCTCTCCCAGTCCCCTGGGAGTTCAGAGCTCCCAGGAGGAGGGTGGCTTGGGCTCCATCTGTCACGGGTATGCCCCCGGCAGCTGTGCCAGGAAAGGAGGGATTCTCCTCAGCCAGGTGGCCTCCACGGCACCAGCCCAACGTCCTGCATAAGTCACCGAGGCCAGGAGAGATGGCACAGGGGTGGCAGCTGCCTCAGCTGCCTGCCCTGAGGCTGGGGGCTCAGGCTACTTTGGGGCACCGTGAGTCTCCTGCCAAGAGCTGGCTGATGGTGCCATCTCCACACCTGGGGAGGTTTACAGCATAGGAAACACCTTCCTACGAGGTGTGCCTGGCTATGTGGTGCACTGTTAGCAGGGGCTCTCTGAGTTGTTTGCCCTTCTATTTCCACATCTATGTATTTCTGAACTTTAAAAAATATGTACATATTACTTGTACAATCAGGAAAAGACGCCACATGAAAGCTTCTGTGTCCTTGAACACATGGCGGTGTGGTTTGGGGCAACCTCCTTTATCTTTCAAAGGCTTAGTGCCCTAGACAGGGCTTTGGCAGTTCCTGCCACAAGGACGGGAGGCACTGATGCCTGTGAAGTGACCTGGGCACCTGCCAGCAATGCTACATGCCTTGCCACGGTCATTGTCACTGTTATTATGTGATCCTCATTCCAGCCTGATGGAGCAGACATCATTTCTCCATCACTCCTGTGGGGAAGCAGGCCCAGAAAGGTTGGGGGGGGCTGCCCAGAACGGCACACCCACCAGGAAGGGGAGTCAGGGCTCCAGAAGCGGAAGTGAGGCCGTGTGCCCACCCACGCCCCAGGAAAGGTCTCCCATGGTGGAACTCACGCTGGCAAGCACAGAAGGCCTTACCTGCAAGGTCAAGGAACTTGCAGGTGTTTGCTGGCGCTCCAAACAGTCCTCCGACAGGGCGGGGGCCTCTGGCCCGGTGGCGGGTGCTGGCTCCAGGGCTGCGGGCTCAGGCTTGGACGTGGTTGGGCCTTCCCTTCTCTTGCATTCTTTGATTTTTACAACCAAGTCAGAGCATGTGTAATCTCCTAGGAGGGAAGATTCAGAATTCCATTTAGAGGGCACCCAGGGGTTTTCACCTGGCTGCTCAACACCAGAAGACAATCTTGGAAACAGAAACACCAGTGAGTTCGCGGGCCTCCCTAACACGAGGAGCTCACGCCTCCTCACCACCCCCAGGCCACAGGGAGGGGGTTCGCAGGTGGCCAGGCTTCACCACCAGCCGATTCTGCCACCGAAGCATTTCCTCTGGCTTCTGGCAACACGCCTGTGCTCACAGTGAAAAGCTTTTCTATTCTGTGCTTCATATTAAATGTATCCTATACAATTGTTAGAGTTTGGTTGTTTGGGGACAGTGTATTAATTTATCTTACATTTGCTATGCTAATGATGTAAGATGGAGGAATGGTGCTCAATTATTTATCCCTCCCCTTAACTTGCCAGAGACTACCACTGGCTTTACATTCATAACTGGAATTCTCTGTCTCTCAGCACTGATTTGGCCTCTTTTTGAGGCCATTTTGACATTCCTTTATGGAAAACGTCAGGAAATGAGTGACTCAGCCGCTTGTCCCGGCAGGCAGCCTCTGGGGTGTGGAAGGAGGGACAGATACGTACTTTCTGACACTTACTGCCGGCTCCTCTGCCCGGACTGTATGCTTGCTATACTTTGCATCTGTCCTGGCGTGCTCCCCAGCCGGTCACCCTGTGCTCCCCTCTGCACTGCCCCCCAACACAGCCTCACCACTCCTGAAACTTGTCAGCCCTCCTGTCTCCTCACCCACATGCTCCCTTATCACCATGAAGCCCCTTTGATTCCTCTACCCGATGACCTCCGACCTCCAGACTGAGCCCCAGGCCTTCAGGAAGTGTCCCCAGCCAGGACTGGCTGCCTGCTCCATGTTTCCACCATGGGGCACACCCAGCCCTGTCAGTTCCTAGGTGGACGTGGAACAGGATCTTTTAACCCAACGAGCCTGCGATTCCCTCTAGGGCTGGACCATGTCCTAGTCACCTCGCATCCCCCCAGTGCCAGCCCAGGTGCCCAGCATGAGCCGGTTCTGTTGGGAGTGGATAGAGGTGGCTGTTAGGAGGCTCAGCTGGCCACAGGATGTGCCCCTCTGGTTCTGAGAATCTCTTATCCGAATCCCCATCTAACCTCCACCATTCATACCTGGGTCCTCCCTGGCCTGGACCAGCTGTTCTCTCTGCACTCAACCTCCAGCAGGGCGCCCTCTGACCTGTGAGCCTGTAGGCAGGACAGGCGTCCCGGGGCCACTTCACGGTGGGTGCCCCCCCACCAGCCCCACACTCTTCAGAGGTCCCAACGTCATTCTCCCTCTTCCTCAGCATCTGCCCCTGCTCTTTCTGGAGGCTTCCCCACTGCCCTCCCATCCCTGCTTCAGGCCTAACCGCCTGGCCCAGACACCCATCCCCCAGCCGCCGTGACCCGAGCTCACCCCGTATCCAGGGACAGTTCCCTCCGTCCCCCGCACCAGGCCATCCACCCCATCCCAGATGTGACCCCACGGGCAGTCCTGGCACGCCCATCCTCCCCAAGGCTCAGGACAGAGGTGTGTCCATCTCCACCATGGTGGCCTCTGCTCCCCGGTGACTCAGTCTGTGCTCCTCTCTGGCTGGGTCTCCACCCCCCGCCCGGCCCTCCGCAGGGGCCCTCCACGCTGTCCGGCACGGTCGCCCCCAGAGCAGGCCGAATTAGCTCTCTGCTGCCTCAAGGGCTTGGCCTCATCTCAGTCCAAACTCCCTGAGGGGGTTTAAGGACCTTCCAACATGACCCACACGACCTCAGACTCACACCTGGGCTTCCCCAGCTCTCCCGGACCCCAAGCCAGCCGCGTGCTTTCCATCAGCTCTCGGCTTTGCTGCCTTCCCCAAAGCCCATGGTGCCCTGCACCCTTGGGGTCTGCCTTTCAAACCTCTAATTAGCTTTCAGGTTCTGCTCAGAATCATTTTGTCACAAGGGAAGGTCTGTCCAGACGCTTCTGGGAACATCGGGGGCCTTGCTTGGCTTCCCCATAGCTCAGCACAGACAGTTACGATCCCAAGGCCTCCGGCCCCAGGCTGTGAGCACCTGGAGGGCAGGGAGTACATAGTAGGTGTTTAATAAATGCTTCTAAAATGTATTAATGAACGAAGAGTGAGGGATTAACTTGGGTTCTAACTGAAATCTTCTTTATCAGTTACCATAATCATTTTAATGTCTGTACCCCGAAGCTCTATGATCTGCCATTTTCCTTTCTGTCCTTATCCAGAGCTCTTTGAGAAACTCTTTAGAGTGATAGAAAATCTAAATTTTCCCATTGACATACAGGGCACCACCATTGTTTTTCCTATTTTGTTCCTACATTTCCAAATATATTTTATATATTGATGCTCACTGCAGTACTGTCAGGGGCCCACTACATGGCCTTTAGAGAAATGATGGCCTGGTTTGAATTCTTGGTTCCCTCATCTCTGAGAGCCTGAGGCTGGGACCTACCCTGAAGGTGCTGTAGGGTCAGGCACATTTGGGGCACCACACCTCTTGGCCATTACCCTTGCTAGTCAGTTACAGTCAGCTGGGGGGCCAATGCTTGCAGAGCGGCCACATCGGCATCTCAAACCTTCCTTAGCTAAGCCCGAAATCCTGCCTGTGCCTGGGAGTGGCCTTCCCCTCAGGCTTGGGGGCACTGGCCTTGCACACAGTAGGGCTGGGAGTCCCTGACGCACGTGGGGCTGCCTTCTTTATGCCTGCACCTGCCGGCCCTGTTCCCCTCCCTGTTAGGAAAATGAAAGCTTTGTCAGGTGAGCTTGCAGGAACTGACGCCCAGGAGGGCCCTGGGCTGTTTCCTGTTTGAACATCAAGAAGGCATCGTGCAGCCCTGCCTCCCTCGTGCCTTGCCTCTGGGGAGCGCTCTTCCTATCTGAACACCACTGTCTTCCTGTGGAGATGCGCACAAAGCTCGTAAGGGGCAACAAGACCCAGCTAGCAGGCCTCTGGGCTTCAGGAAGCTCTGCCGCTGACTCTCTGTGGGCTCCAAAAAGTTGCTAAACTGACCGCTGTTGCTTGGAGAGCTACACCCCTCAGTAGGGAGACCTTTAACCAGCCTCCATTCCCTGTGGGGAGCAGACGAAGCCACACGTGCTTCTCTTTGTCACTCGTTGCTGATTTCAGAAAACACTTATACTTCTACCAAAAATAAAATGAGAGCTGTGTTCAGACCATCTGACGATTGTACATCTGATGCACTGACTTCTGTGTACCATACTCTTTGGGAGACCGGAGACGGGCTGCGGCACTGCCTGCAGGAGGGGGAGCTGGAGCCATCGGGGGCCACATGCTCGGAGCACTAACAGAACGTCCCCTGGAGTTCACTTAGGAGGGTCACTGTACGCACGGCAGTTGTGCATTTGGCTCTGCAGCGACTGCTCACTGCTGCCCTTAGGAGCTCAAACAACACTCAACAGTAGACAAGAGAGTGGGTAGCTTAGCACACTGACTATGGAGCTAGAAGATCTGGGTTCAAATCCCACCTCCACCATTTATAAGCTATCCAGCCGCATCTACAAAATTGAGGTAATACTATAATGAGGTAATAATATTAAATATTAATTATCTAATGTTATTATGTTATCTATTTTTGTAACATACTTATAGATGGCTACAATCAGTATTTATATAATTTTCATAATATTTTATATATGTTAATATTTCATAAATGGTAAACCATATTTATATGAATATTAATATTAAAACTGAGGTAATATAATACAATAATGATCCATGTAAGATGGTTGGCACAGTGCCTGATACATGAGCCTTTCATCACTGCCCGTGATCAGTACCCTTGCAGAAACACTGATGCACAGTTATGTTCTGTGGCCCGGACAGAGAAGGGAGGTGACTCACTAGGCCACTTCTCGTAAAGCCGTGGGGCCAAAATTGTGCACGTTTTGTCTGTTACCACACTGTCGTATCAAATGTCTGGAAACCACCTTAGGCGCATCCCCCGGGGACTATTAAATAAATTATGGACATCATGCTTTGCAGTGGAAAAGAAAGAGGCTGTTGCATGGACACAAAATCATCTCTGAGACATACTGTCAGGTGAGCAAAGCACGGTGTGGGTCAGCCTGTCAGGCCTGCTTCCCCCAGTCAACGCTTATACACAGGACCCAGGAGATACTGGAGGCGTTGGAGAAGGTGGTGCAGGACCACAACCTGAGGTGGGGGAGACATTCTTTTCTCTGTTTTATACTCTTTGTTTTGGTTTCATTTTTTTCTTTCAGAATATTTGATACATTTTAGAGTTGTTCATTTTAAATAAGGCAGTGACTCTTCATAGGCATCATGTCCTCCCTATTATTTTTGATGCTACCTAAGGGGACCAACCCCCTGCTGCTAGTGGGGTGCATCCAAATCTCCTTGTGCCCCCAAGGGCCACTGGAAGAGTAAAGGCTCTGGAAAAGTCTCACTATATTTTCTCAAATGTCAAATATGGACAAAAGGAAACGAGCCTATGGCCCCCTGGCACTGATTAGAAAGGCGCCATTCTTAAAATGCCAGAGTTGTAGTTCATACCTGCTCCTCTCTCCCTGAGTCCTGGCATCCAAGCCAATGAGACAGGCAGAGTGTAGGGAGGCCGACAGGGCAGCGGGGAGAACACAGGACACAGGGGCCCTGGGTGCATTTCCTGCTTGTGGGACCTGAAGCAAGTGAACCAATAAAGGGGCAGACCCAGCTTTGCACTCTCTTATAAACAGACAAGATGAAGGTAAAGTACCTACTGGGTCCCAGGGAGCTGTACATAGAAAGTACTGAAAAATGGGAGCTGGTTTTCGTCCCTGTCATTCGGAGAGGGGATGTGACATCCCATGGGGAAGGTGAGCTTTGCTAACTTGTACAGAAAAATCTTTTCGAACTTTTATTTTACACCCTGTCAATTCTGTTTAAGTACAAAATATCATGAGCAACCTAAGATAGTTTTTCTTTTCTACATGGCTTCCTGTTATTAGAAGCTCTCAAAGAATCGAGAGTCACATGAGCCATCAATGACGCAGTGCCCACCTGCTTCTTCTGTCCCAGGGTTTTGGCTCTTTTAAGTTTATGTGTTTATTTATAGACTTATGCAGATGGATCTACCCACCTACCCACACATCTCTCCATTATCTATCCATCTATCTGGTTTAACGTAAATTCTCGTGAATGAGTCTGTGCACGTTGGATATTTACCCGTGACCTGACAAAGTTGAAATGACTCCCAGCAAGTAGACTGCAATTGGTGCGCTGGAGAAACAAAAAATATGCACCCAAAAATGGCCTTTCCTGACAACATACTGATCAGGTCTGTGTATGCTGAAAGTACAATCACCGGCCATGAAATTACCCTCAGGTGGGCCTTCTCCAGGCACGCTGCATGCATTTTTCCCCCAGATGCTCTGCATGCAGGTTAGATTCAAGAGTGCTCAATTCACACCCCCCAGTTTTAAACTCCATCACCCCAGCAGAGAACCAGCGTCTCTGCGTCTCTTGAGAGAAGCATCGCGAAAGCAGAGCCCCTGCCGGGCATTTCTGTTTCTTGGGCTGAAATTCAAAGCCACCTTCCTGAGTCTGACACTTGGAGAGGTTGGGGCACTGAAGGCTTCCTGTAAATTATAGTCCCTCTATTTGCTTCTCTACAATGCACCCCCTTACTGGTCAATATTCTATAGCTCAACTCCCCAGCAATCTCACTGTCCAGAACGGTGTTCTGCATTTGGGGTGAACATTTGGGGTGGCCATGGCCTCTTGCTATCAAACTCATATCTTTGACTCAGAAGAGAGCTCCTTGGACGATTCCTCAGGACCCATTCATGCTTTCCTCAGGCTCATGTTAAGTGTGAAATGTAATATATTTACGATTTAAAGATATTAAACAAAGCAGCCACAAACGCTCCTGTATTAAGAAGAGGAACATTCCCAGGGCTCCAGATGTCATCTCTGAGCCCCTGCTGGATCGTGCTTGTCCCAGCATGGAACAGATGGAACTGTTCATGTGAATTTTGTGTTGCTCGATTCACTGTGCTTGTCTATAGTTTCCCACCTAGATAGGTGTCTATAAACAATCCTGTAAATCTGAATAACAAGCTAGTTATTTGAAGGTAAGGACGTCATTGCATCTGTTAGACAAAAGCTTTCAGGAGAAGAGAGTTCAGACCCCTACTGATAGTCGATGGGCTGTGATTCTGGGGAAGATGGTGAAAAGCCATGAATGATCCTGAAAACAAGGGACTGACCACATCCTGAAAGTTCCTGATCCTGAAGTCACAGGGCCAGGCAGGGCCAGCTGGCAGGAGGGTCAGGGCAGTAAGCTGCTCTGGAGTTGCTGTTCCTGACCTTACCACGGGTGGCTGCAGGCCTTAGGGACACCTCCCAGCAGGTCACTTCTCCAGTGTCCTGAGGAAATATGGGCTCTGTCTGTGCTGACCCAGGTGCAGGCAGGGAGGGGAATGTGGGGACCTTGTAGACACAGTGTCAGAAGGAACCAAGAAGAGAAAGGAACCTGGGCCAGGCCAGGGCTCCGCCAGCACACGCCCACCCTTAGTACAAAGTGAGAAAAAGGTGCCTCTTCTCCAAGACACTGGACCTGCACTGGCCAGAAAGTTCCATAATGAACCACTTTCATAGAGAAAGAGATTTCACTTACTTTCTTCCAAATACTAAGTTGATACATGACCTTTTGTGTTGTCAGGTGAACCCCTACTGAGCCACTAGCCCCCCACTGGCACACAGTCCTACTAACTGTGGCGATTCGGCTACAGTTCAAAAGTGCAGAGTGGTCACTAAGGAGAGGGACCAGCCAGCAGCTGGACTCCGTCAGTGACATTGCAAAGAAAGAGCGAGACATCATGGAAACAGACACACGAGCCAAAGAAGATAGCTGTTTGGGGACACAGAATAGCCCAAAGCAGATAAATCACATATAGAACATTTTAGAATCATTTATCTCCAAACTAGTTTAAATTTTGTTATGGGTGTTTTGGTCCTGAGGGTGAAAGGTCAGCCTCTGGTAAGGGTTTGGGTCCCACTTTGTACCTTCCTGCCTTCTCAAAACAGACTGAAACCCACCAATAGACCCACGAGACGTTTCTGAACAAAGCAGGCTTCCTTGGATCCGAGGCCTACATTTTCTCCCACATTTTAACGTTCCTGGTGGTGATATTTCCTTCCCTCAAAAGCCGACCATCTCACAACTGACTGTGTCTTAGCAATTCAGCAACTGAAGCTTGTGTCAATATATCCAGGTCATCGTTAGAAACATCAGTTTCTAAACTCAACCACAGGTGGGCCTCAGGCTCTCCGAAGGGCCCACGTCATTTGCAGAGCCCTAAAGAAGCCCCAACTGCCCCCCACCCATCACCACCTTCTTAAAGCTCTTGGGTCTGCATTTTGTGTATAATTTACTCTCTCACCTTCCTGCTCACCTGCGAGATCTCTTCCAGCAAAGCCCCTACGTGACGCATCTCACTGGACACCAAAGAAGTGGGCCTGGCAGGGCCATGCGTCAAGCAAATGGAAAGCTGCTCAGAATGACACCTGGGGGTGAGTCACGGACCCTCCTCACTTTAGCCAGGACTTTGCCATCCCCACTTTTGGCATCGGGACCCTGGAGGATGCTGCCATGGGGAAAGGCAGGGCATTCTCTGCACAATGCTTGCTGATTCGTGGGCAGAGAGGCCACTACTGAGAAGGGGATGCAGCGATGATGTGCACACAGCTTCTCCAACAAGTGCTGTTGGCTTGATTGTTTTCCTTCTACAAGAGAGAGAAAACTTCAAACTATCTCCAGTTACAATACATGGGAAGGAAAATAGAAGAAAGTAGAGTTAGTTGGTAGCCCAGAGGGAAACAACCGAGAGAGAAAACAAAGCAAGCTGCCTTTTACAGTGGCCAAGGCTGGTGGGATTTTCTCTGCTTTTTCACTGGTCCAGACTTGATCTTTTGGCTGCAGGCTAAAACTTGATTTCCTCACTTGGAAATGGGTCTCTGTTTGGTGCCCTGAATCCGTCCCACCCCGCCAACACTCCATCACACACAATGCAAACTTCTGTTTAAAAATCAGCCAATCGTGTGTCAGCATATTTCTGTTAAATTTCTATATGGAGATGTTGCTGCAGCCCAGGAAGAGTCAGAAGTGGTCAACAGTGGGGGGCACAGAGGTGGGCAGCAAAGGACAGATGGCTCCTGGCAGAGAGAATCAGGAGCAGCAGGCTGTGTTTGCAAGGACCTGTACGTCCCAGAGCCAATCCATGCAGCAGGTGCAGGGCTGGAGCAGGTCCTTCAAGAAGAAAGAGAAAGCAGGCAGGGGGACAGAAGGCAGAAATCAGAAGGCAAGGAGGAAGGGACATCCAAAGATAGCTAGGCCAGGGGAAACACACACACAGGGAATGGCTCCCTTCCTCTTCCGGAAATGGACTTCCTGCCAATGCCCGCCCTTCCCACACAGTCAACAGATTTCTGCTTTCTGCATCAAACATTAGCACCTGGTCTTTCTCTAAAGAGGTAGATTTAAGGAAGGAGCGGGGACAGTGACCGAGAAATAACAGTGGCTTATAAAAAGTGGTGGCGGTATCTATTGATCTATGAAAACGGATCCCTTTATGGAATGCCAGGCAGATGGTGGGGGAGGGGGGACCTGTAAAGATTTCAGTGTGGTCTTAGGGCACAACTATGCAAGCCCAAGGTCAGAGGAAAGGAAAAAACAAAGTATACTCATTATTATTGTTCTAGGGCCAAGTTTCAGAATACCACTGGGGAATTCTGCACACCGCTCTGATTTACAGCAAAAGCTCCTACATGCAGTTACTGCCAAGAGGCATATATATTATTCCCCTTCCCCAGAGAATATCTAGAAAGGATACTGGATACACAGAGCTGTTTTTCTAATTATGTCATAATCCTAGAGGTCTTCAGGCTGATGAAATGAAGTTGCAAAACATACAGAAAGTATTTGGAAGGCAGAAATAATACACACACACACACATGCCCATTTCCAGTAACAGAATTACCCTGAATACACTGCAAGCGATCAAGAGACACAAGTTCACACCTTACACTCAGGAAATAGAGACCCAGTTTATCAGTTTTACCATAATCCTTATCCCAAAGCAAAACTCAGATCTCTGAAGCACAGAAAAGTAACAGTTGAAGTTTTCTCAAAACATGCTCAAAACATTCCAAAAGCAACCATCTGAGGTGATAATTTTTCATTAAAGCATATTTCCTTAAAAAAAAAAACCTTTTTCCAAAATATAAAAGCAATAAATGATCACTGTCAAGTTTGAAATATAGGAAAGCATATAAAAAATCAAAATCACTGACAGTTACTCAAAAAGGTTCACTACAGTTTAAACCTCTGGGAAGTATGGCACATTTCTAGTGGGTTATTACGGGCCTTTTTCCCTTTAGTTCTTTCACTTACATTTCGGATGTAGTTTATAACTAGACAGGATCGCCCTATTCCCCTTCGGCGATACATAAAAGCACAGGTCCATTCATGTACTGTTGTCTGGGATCATTTCTGGCTGTGGATGGCCTCTCTTCCCACTTTTCTTGATAATCCTGCAATCCTAAAAGGCTCTTATCTCTCTTGCTCTTGGTTTTCCTGGGTGCTCTGACAACAGCAAGCACAAAATGCTGCATAATTAAAACTGATTTTAAGAAATCAAGCTGATCTGCCAAGCACTGAGGGGAGCAGCAGAGGTGAATCTTGGTCAAGACGCCTACAGAGTGAAGCGCCTGCTCAGGACCGGCTCTCATCCTAGAGGGAGGGAGGTGTGTGTGTGCCGAGACCCCTAGGGGGAGTCTGCTGCAGACCCTCCACTCAAGCGCCCCTAACAGCATTCGGCACCTGGAATATATGTGCACCCAGAGCCACTTTATCTCCCAACTAGTAAATTAAAACCTGCCATTCTCTGATCACATCACTATCTCCTCCAGCTCACAGAATGCTACTCTTTCCATGCCTTTTATTCATCATCACAAACACCTCACGTCCCCACTGTCTCTGTGGCAGACTCGGCTGGTTGTCTACCCAATATCCATTTTTGTCATTTTTTCTTAGAGAATCCTCATATTGCTCAAGATGGCAATGGACTCAGCTAAAACCATCACTTTGGCATCATAGACCACTGCTCTGGCCAGTGAGCTATAAGCAGAATTTCTGCGGGAGAACTTCAAAGGGACTTTCCTTCCCTTTGGGTAAGATCTCAAGAAAAGATGTCAGGCTGGTATCCACTGTGGATGAAGATGTGATGGCTGGAGTCCTGGCAGCTATGCTAAGGGCATAATGATGAGGGTCAGACCTGAAGGAAAGTAGAGCAGAAAGCCAGAGGCTTCTTTAACAAGAGTAAATCTTTACATTTTCAAGCCTCTGCTTTTTGGATATCTAGTTATCCAAGATATCTAGAAGCTAAATGCAGGTCCTCACTGATACAGCCCCAGTCCGTGAAGGTGTGGGTCTGGCTGGGCCAGGTCCGTGGTAACATGCACCCAAGTCACACGAAGGGCTTGTTGAAACCCTGAAAAGGGGGCCCAGCTCTGGAGTTTCCTACTCAGCAGATCTGAAGTGGGGTCCAGAAATGAGCATTTCTTGGTTCCCAGATGGCACTGAGGCTGCTTGTTGGGAACACCACTTTGAGAACCACTAGGCTTGCTTCTACAGCTGTTAAGAAACATAGAACAAAAACAAATTTCTGTGGCTCAGCAACTTGCTGGTGAAAATGGGGTCTATACACCCAGCACAGACAATACCCGGGAACCCAGAGACTCAGGGTCTCAGACCCACCTCTGACCTGCAGAATCAGTGTCTGCAGTTGAACCATCCCCTGGTGGGTGGAGCCCAAGCTACATGCCTGGTGCCAGCCCCAAAGGGCTCTGCTCATCACTGCACTCGGGAAGGCTGGTGGATTCTGCACCTCCACAACTGCTCTCCTGACCACGCAGCTGTGTGCATGCAGCGCAGGCCGTCTGCACTGGCCCAGCAAGGCTTCCACTCACAAGCCCTCTGGCACTTGGGTGTGCCCACCCAAAGCACAACACAACGTGGAGGGACCTGCCATCCGGCCACAGGCCTAAGGAGAATGGGAAAGAACCGTGTAAAGGCTCCCACGGGCAGGCTTCTAGTTCCTTAGCCTTTCCTATCTCTTCAACTACTCTCAGACTGGGGACTAAGGAAATTTAAAAAGTTTTAAATACAAATGTAACCACTAGAACAAAGATACAAACCTTCTTAAATACCTTCCCACCCAAAAATTATAAAGAAAAAAGCAAAGAATACATCTTTGAAAGAAATACAACATATATAACAAAATACAAATAATTATAAAACTATGACAAAGTTGGCACCAAACATCAGTCACGGCACTAAACGCAAATGAGCCTAACTTGCCTGTTCAAAGAAGAGTACGTTCAATGTGGCTTGCGAAGCAAGGAAGCCATGGCGATGCCCAGTGGAGCCACATACGAGCTTATCTTCCACCCAGAATCCTCCCCGCTAAGAAGCCACTCTAGTGGACTCCTGAGATGTCTGCAGACCAGGCCTGCATCAGCAGCCCACCTGCTCTCAACCTCTGAGTAGGCAAGCTGAGGGCAAGCAGCACAGATTTCAGTATGAGCAGCCCGGCCCGTGGGGAACAGCAGCCCTGCTGTAGAATGGACGGACGTCAGTTGGACTCGCATTTGCACGGACCACAGGTATGTCCTTTGAAAGGCAAATTCTGGCTCTGGCACTGCCCTGAGGGTGCTGTCACCTGTTCTGAGAAGCTCAAATGATCAAATGAAATTAATCTGACTGTGGGAGCTGGCTGGCAGAGCCCACAGGGTCTTCTAGCTAATGGAGGTGGTTACAATGAAGTAGAAAAAAGCCCAAAGGCATCAAAACACAATACACCTACAGTAATACTAACCCCTCCAGTTCAGGGGGATCCAGCTCAATCAGTGAGGGAGGGCACATCCACACCAGATTAAGGCCTTAATTCCCCACCTGGCATTACCCTCCAGATGGTCCACACACAGGCACATCTTGACATTCCTACAGTTTAGGCCACCACCCTGCACGGGCTTCCAGAATTTGGTTCTGAGTGTTGGCACATCAGCTAACAAACATAAGCCTCCACGTCAGGATGCTGCCTTCAGCATTAGCATCGCCATTCTTGTTTGGACTGCTGTTTTCTGGCAATAATTGGAATATTTCCCCTTCTTTACAAAAATTAGTAGGAAATGGGCATATGAACGTGCTGAGGGCTTAATACAATTAAGATGATGATGGGAATCATTGAGGGCTGGAAGCAGCAAATCTTTAACCTTAACTCAGTGGTCACACTGGATTTAAGCCAGAAACAGTTTGATTTTGTGCTGAGTTGTAAAGGAAATACACAAAATTAAAGAGCAAATCTGAAGTTTTTACTATAGTTGATCAAAGCCTGGGCTGAAAGTGTGAGATATAAAATGCAGAGTTTGTACTACTGTTGACGGTTCTGACTGCAGAACCCCTTTATCAGTATGTTTTCAGTACATAATCAACTTCCAGTCTGTAACTGGCTGTAAAGAATCCCTGTTTTGGAGCTTTGAGGTGCTGGGGCCAGGAAGCAGACAGGCTGCCTGACACACAATACCTCCACTTCCCGTCTCTCCAGTCAGACCCTCATCTCCATGACAAGATCTGGAAACCCCATTTTGGAAGATATAAATACCTCTGAGGGTTCCATGTCAGAAAAGGAAGTGAATTCCAAAGCTGTAGGATTCCCATGGAAAAGGCTCTGGGTTCTATTTCGCAGCCCTTGGGGGACCACGGGAAGCGCTTCCTTGCCTGGCTGACATCATTTTTCTGGATTTCTCGGATGCTTTTTACAAACCTCAATCATGTCCACCCAACCTCAGCTGGAAACACGTGGCCCTGTGTGCATCTTCGTCTAAGAATACTGTGCCCTTTGAAGAACTATTTTTGAAAATCAGAATTGGAGAGGCTCCCCAGGGCCTCTGCAGAGAAGCACATGCCACATGAAAATAGTAACGAACAATAAATCAAGCAACCCAAAGTGCCCGAATCAGGGCTGGCCCGACCACAGTCAGTACGCAGAGAGAGAGATCCTGATGCCAGCTGTTTTTCTCTGCCTGCATCTCCAAGCACTATGAGGGCTTGTACATTTCATGTCGTTTCCCTGTCCCCTCCCCAAATGGCCATCATCATCATTCCCAATGAAATAAACAGGTGGTGTGGCAGCAGACACATGCTCCACTTTCTGATTCCTCCCATTTAATATGGCCCCCTGAGTTATTTCTCACTGCTGAGAGTAATTCATAAGAAACAAAACATATTTAGTTTATGGGCTGACCCCAAGAGATCACTTGGGTAGGGAAAAATGAAAACAGGTTTAACTGTTTCTTAAATGCTACAGTGAATGTTTGCATCCAGTAAAAGCATTTCCCTTATGCCTTAAAGAGGGGAGGGATATTTTGTGAAAATAAGATTATCACCATCTTATTGCAAATCATCATTTTGGAGCAATGTGAAGAAGGCAAAAATAATTAAACATTACAGAGTTTTTCTGAACTGATGTCTAAGATAAGAACCTGGGGAAAGGAGAGGTCCCCGGGTCTTTCTATTCTTTCTAACTGTCTCACATTTGCTGGCAGAGGAAATAACATCCCTCAGACAATTTTAAAGGTTCAGTCAATACAGCTGAGCACGGTTTTATGCAAACTTGTGCCTTTGGTAGTGAGTTATACAGAACGAGCCTAGAATGTGCACTATTTTCCCCCATACCACTGCCCCATTTTTCATCAGAATATCCAACTTCTTGATTTCAAAACAGTAGGAAAAAAAGATAGCTGATTGGTTATTGTTGGGCTTTGAAGCCTCTAAACACCCTGATCAACTTCTCTAAGCCTGAAAGGAAGGGAAGTCA
Source organism: Manis javanica (assembly GCF_040802235.1). Lineage (NCBI taxonomy): Eukaryota > Metazoa > Chordata > Mammalia > Pholidota > Manidae > Manis > Manis javanica. The sequence goes on along the minus strand of NC_133162.1, from coordinate 5,578,756 downwards.
CCACAATGCTCACCCTCTATTTCTCTCCAGTTCCTACAAATTGTGAGCCATTTTCATTTCTCATCTCCATTCCTTTCAAAGAACTCTTTTGGGTCAAGCTGCGGAGCCCCAAGCACCTTCAAGGCTCACTGAAGAAAGTGGTCTTCAGGTTCCACTGGTGCTGGCTGATGTAAGACAATTTTTTTAAGTGGCCGTGGTTAACATCTCACATGTTAGCATTAGGGGAAGCAGATGAGGGGCTCAAGGAACTCTTTGTACTATTTTTGCACCATTCCTTTAAGTCTAAAATTAGTCCAATTTAAATGTTTTTTAAAATGGTCATTCGTGATAGGTTTTAAAAAAATCTCACAGAGTAGCAGTTTTTCATAGAGTTGGAAGTCACTTTTCAGTAGCTCTGTAACATGACTCATTACCTCTGCATTCGATTCACCAAAAATGGCATAAATGTGTTTGTAAAAGCCTGCGCTGCATTTATTAAAACATCTGATGCCTCCCAGCACAGTGACAGTTTCCATCAATCTGTTGGTGAGTAAGTAGAGACGGGTCACCCGCCGCTCGAATCCCAAGGTCCGCTCTGTTGACCAGGTACCTGCACGGTCCCTCTCAGGGGGCATGACTCCAGTCCCCCCCCCGCACAGCCAAGTCTGCAACATGACATCATTTCAGGAAGACGGAAGGCATTTGGAATACAAAAGTCAGAATCTGGAATACACACTTGAGACCTGTGACCTACTCCAGCCTGGTCCTGCCACCCACTCATTCTGAGACTGCACACAGGTCACCCGCCCATCTGGCCTCAAGCCTCGCATCCGCACAGCTGGATAACCACCACCCTGCCACGTGAAGGGTAAGTGTGACAACATGAAATAGGACTAATGCAACACACACAGGTGAGCCTTTGCTCTAGTTCACCAGCCTTGAGGTGGCTCATGTCTAAAGCACAACCCTGAAACACACAATCTTTAAGTGATAAGGATGGACTTTGTTGTTCTATCAAATCTAGGAAAAAATACACACACAAGGAGACAGAGAGAGGCCGGAAGAGCACCCCTTTGACCTGTGTCCCACTCCCAGGCCCAAAGACTGCTATTCCCTGCCCATTTTGCCAAATTTACTGGGTGAAAGCCAGTGAAAGGCAATGAGGGTTACATTTTGTGGCCACGTTGTATAAGAGCTATCCCTTGGATGGGGCAAACTGAACCATCTTCCTGAGCCTGTGGGATCTCTGGGGAGGGGCTCTGCTCTCCAGGCCCACTGGCCTTGATATGCCCCTTAAATGAGCTAACTCCCTCCTTACGCCACGTCAGAGCTTTTCTGCTGGTGGGGGTAGGTGAGAGAAAAGGATGGGGAGCCGCCTGCAGGGACTGGAGCAGATCTGAGACCCTGGGGTGAACTTTGAATACAAAAACGGGGCTGAAGGGGGCATCACGAGCCCCACCCCTTCTGTATCTTTCCTAAACCTTCCCACCTTCAAACATGTCCTGACCACTTTAGTCAGATTCAGCTGGATACAAACACCTGCACCAGCACGGGGAAAGGGGAGGGAGCATGCAGTGAGCACCCTCAACCTGGCCCCAGGCACCAAGGGGCGACACGCACAGCCTCCACAGGCTACACATGCATAGGAACATTCAGAATTTATCATTAAAGTCCAGCCATAATGGGATATGCTCCAGGGTCACAGATATGCTCTGGAACTGGGGAGAAAAGGCAGTGAGAACCACCGACACATGGGGTTTCCAAATAGCCCAGCAGATCCCAGCCCGCCCAGTCCCAGAAGGGCTCAGGTGGGCCAGACGAGCTCTCTGGGTGCTGAGCACCCAAGGAAACCCAGGGGTTCCAGCCCAACTCATCCCAAGAGGGGTCAGACCCACCCCCAAGGATGCAGCGAGGCCTCCTATGGGTAATGACCAGCTGGTACCCATACACTCAGAGATGATTCTCCTCCTCCATGAAGATGCGTTTCTCCCATTAAAGCTAATGGGAGTCATGTGGCTGAAGTGAAGGCATTTCATTTTCCAGATTTTCTAAAAATAAAATGTGGAGAAGGAAAACATATGTATTGTTTCTATTTGGGATTGTAAAAACACACGCAGAAAGGAGCCAGAGAGATTCCCTGCCCAAGAGACCCCATTCCTTCTCGATTAGAATAGTGGATAAGTTACTTGTCACTGAGCAGGTTTAGATGTGGGATAATCTGAAATCCTGCTCAATTTATTATATGAGCACAGTTGAAGTAATGTCCTTTTAATCCCTTGAAAAATACATCCTGGCTTCTCTTTGATGACCAGAATACTGGAAGGTTTTTATTAGCTAGTAGGCTACAGAACAGTCCTGCATTATTACAGCTCAAAATCAGAGCCGTATTCCAGAAACGCTTACTGTAAAGAAAATTACTAAGGAGGGAATTTTATTTTCCTAATGACTTCCATTATTGCTTGTAATTATGTATGGCAAGGAATTAAAAAAATACCTCCAGGATATAATAAAATCACACTTAGAAAAACATCCTTTTAAAGTTACGTGTTTAAAGAAAACGCTGCAATGGAACATTAATACCACTCATAAGATGAACAGCAAACTGGAAATGTCACCGAACAGTGACACTGTACGGAACTCCTGGTCTACCTCATCGCACAGAGGCACCGTATTTTCTACAACTGGCTAAATTTGGTCAGGACGCTCTTGGCACTAACATTACTAATTTTCCATCTAGGTCTATTTCACTTGGGTTTTTGTTTCATTCTACTTCTCCTGTTGCTTGAATTTACAGGCATTTGCAAGGAAGGCCGCACCTCCATGCCCACCTGGGTCCAGTGCTTGGGACCCCACAGACCCACCCAGGCTCAGCCTGGCTGTGACGCTTCTCCCCAGGGCCTGAGCTAACCATCCTGTCCCTTAATTCAGTGACTGATTCACCCCAGATCAGGCAGTACCTGGATTCCTTTCTTCCCTCCACTGCACGTGGATGCCATCAGCTGGTCCGGTACTTCCACCCAGCGAGAACGTCCGCAGCCACACACTGCTCGCCATGTCCACACTACCCCTCACCTGAGGCTTCTCCTGCTCTGCTGACTTCCCCACTTCCACCTGTGACCTTGAGAAGATCTACGTCAGATCCGCTTTCATCCGGCGTAAAGTAAGCCTCAGGCCCGCCTCGCTGAGCCCGGGTGGCTCTTCCCATGCCCCCTCCGGCCCTGACCCGGCGTTGTTCCATGTCGCTTGAATGCCAGCTCCATTCTTTTCACATTGGGGCTTTTCCCCAGTCATTCCTTGTGCCTAAAACCCTCGGCCTCTCCACCTTCACAAGCCAGGCCCCTTATCATGCAGAACCTTGGCTGAAAAGTCACTTACTCAGAGACGCCTCCCCTGAGCACCTCATCTAAAGAAGACAGGAAGGAGAAAACCAGTCATATCACCTGATTCCAGAGCTCAACAAAAGCTCTTATGGCCCCTTGAAATTTCTCACATTGACGCATCTTCTTGTTATCCATCTCTGCGCACTCACTAGTAAGTGCCCCGAGAGCAGGGCCCTCGCTTGCTCACTGTGATACCTGACATGCTCAATAAACACCTGTCGAGTGACACCCAGCACCATGTAACTGATGGCTCATGACTTCAGTCAGGGTTTTTAGCCCACGAGAAGCCCAAAAAAATTCTGAAGCCTCACTTGCCTTCCAGCTCATGGGAGATAATGAAGAGATACAAAAAAATCTCCACCCTAAAGTCTCATCAGGGGAATTTTAATAGTTTCTTAATTCATTAGTAAGTGAACATTAATTCATTAGTAAGTATTTTCTAGGTAGCACCTATGATCTGGATTCCTGTTGTGAAGTAGGGATATGTTGTGGACAAAGGTGACACATAGCTACTGCCCACCCCAACCCCCCACTGCTGCCAGACTGGCCAAGTTGGGGCATTGGTGGCGAAAGGATAAATGTCTTCAGCCTGGGGATAATTCCATTGCTACGCCTACGATAACAAAGGGATGTTATTCCACAGGAGCCCGGGGCTCACCCTCAGTGGTCTCAAAGAAAGGGAGTTGTTTTGAGCTGTTTTGAAACTAGAGCCTAATTCCGGAATGGCAGAGCCGTTTCTGGATTCCCAGGGCTGCTGGGCTTTCCTCACTTACTCTGCTCAGCACTGGGAACCTTGCTGCCCTAAGCGGGCCGCCATATTGGCAGGTGTCACAAATCCATTTGGCTGAGAGGGACGATCAGAGAAGGCAGAAAGTGGGGTCTCGTGCATCCCAGTCCAGTGGGAACTGGACTTCAGCAGCAACTTGAATGTACAGCTCTCACTGTAACCATTTCACAGTGGACATCGGCTCCTGCTCTTTTCTACTCCAAAACTTTCATAAACTAAGTGAAAAATTTGACCAATTCCAACTTTGTATCGTCTTTGTGCACACTATCTTAGCAGAAGCACAGATGTGTAGAAAATTAGACAGAAGCCAGGTGGATAGTGGAGTGGAGACAGAGAGTCAAAGAGCTCAATTACACTTTGACTGAAATCGTTTATTTCCTAAATAGTCAGTAGTTGTTGCTATGGCTTTTCCCGGGATTTGAAATTATGCATTTTCCATTTCTGACACGACCACCAGCCTAGCCATGTGAGGGCAATTTTCAGGAAGGAAGCAGCCGATCAGCTTTACGGGCCATGTAGACCAGACAGCAATCCCTGGTGCACCACTGGGGAGAATAAGACGATCAGACTGCCTGAGTTTGGACGGGGCGGGAGGGAGGGTGCATTTCCTTGCAGGAAAAAATACTCCAAATTTTAAAGGGAAGTTTCTCTGCTGGAAAAGGAGTTAAGGAACAAGTTTGGTTTGAATGACCCTTAATTTTAAGTTCCCTGCACCTGTGACATGAGCCACTCTTGCTGAATAATATGTCACAATATGCAGTATTCAGAAATTGAATGCATTTTAAAATTACCGTCTGGAAGATATCACTGGCTGAATCAACACAATTCAAGACTAAATAGATCTCCAAAAAAGCAAGACCATTCACCATGTTGCTCAGCATGTGGCCGGCAGCTTTTGAATAAGGTGGGGACCACAGGGAGTTGCACAATATTAAGCAAGAGCATTTCATGCTTAGCAGGTGGGGCCCAAGTGAAATATGCTGTAGTACGCTAAGCATTCTGGTCGTTGCTAGGCTTTTGACTTGTCATCTAATTCCCTTTGGTTAAGGAACTAATTCAGCTCAGCTGCAGAGACTCCGGTTTCTGTGCTTTAAGTCTCATAATGTAATTAACAATTCACATCCAATTACATCACGTTAAAAACCCTCTTCCAATCTTTTCTTTACTAATCCCAGACTGAGCGCCTGTGTACTGCCTTGCTGCTCAGAAGACAAGCAGAAAGCTCATTTGCAGGCATGGACCTGAGCTGGCAATGATCAGTGATACTTCAGTCAAAGCTGTCTGAAAACACATGCACGCTTTTGATCTGTGATTGGAGGTCATCAGATGTGTTTTATTAAGGAAAGTCAAAGAAAATAGGACTACATCTTCAGAATAAGACTTTTGCATTAGCTCCATAAACACAGCTTTCACACCAACCAGATGCACGGATATCACTTCACTCCTTGCAGCCTTGGAGAACTTTGCAGTGTCCCCGTGAGGCCTGAAAGCTTTGCTGTGGATTGCCCTCCATCCTGGGTCCTGACCTTCTTTTCCATTACTTTATCCTGTCTGCAGCCCTCCAGTCTCCCAGGCCTCTAAGTACATGTTCTATCTGCCATTCTCCAAAGCTTCCTGCATTTCTGTGTCTGCCATGTGTTGCTCCTGTCCAGTGGGACATCCTTTTCCATCCCACTACCAGCACCTACCCCCTGAAACTTCACCAGTTCTCTCACTGGAAATCAATCACCCTCACTCTCAAGGCTCAGCATAGGCTTTGGATTAGCCCATTAGCCTGACTTTGACTCATTTTGCATTTCATCTTTCTCACAAGCTGTGTATATCCTGGGACAGAGAAAGCTGTCTTTATCTTCCTTGTATTGCCAGTGGCGCCAAGCAGAGTAGTTCATCTATCTTCTGTTTTCAAAACCTTAAAATGTGTTATTTTTGCATTTCAACTGTCTTCAGGCACATGCTAATTCCCTCTAGATGTGTCATTATCTAATGTTACAACAATTCCAAATCTTAGTATACAGAGAAGTCAGAAAACAACAATGGAAATGTAAACTGGAAGTTCAAAAGGACGTAGAGGCCCTTATACTGGCCCCAACAGTGCAGGCTGACAATCACAGTCCCCAGTGACACAAAAGAGTTAATACACTGAAGACGCCTGGGAAAAACCCTAACATTCAAAGAGCCAATGGGGAGATAGGATATAAGGCAATTCCCAAAGTTGGAACTGTATGTGGCCAATAAATAATTCCACCTTATTTGCAATTTGAAATGAAAAAGATATTATTTTTCACCTAGCAAATTGGCAAAGCATGAAAATATATGTGCTCAATTCTAGAGAGAATATTAGGAGACAAACTCTCTTACAAGGCTGACAGGAGCATATACTGCCATACATTTCTGTAAAGCAATGGGTAATGTAGAATCAAAAGCCTTAAAAATCTTCATTTACCCAAGAGTTCTCCCTGCAGAATATGGCTTAAGAGCATAACCAGAAGCGTGGTGTGGTCCAGGATGTACACACAAAGGTGTACACAGAGTGAGGGAAAATTAGAAGACAAGCTAAAAGTCCAACACTAGAGGAATGGTTAGAAATATCACTATATGACTGGAATATTAGACAGCTCGTTCATATGTTTACAGAGAATTTTTAATGACGTGGAGAGTAGGTCCCTCTGATTCACCAGCTGATAAAACCTGTAATGATGTAGGAAAAAGCCTAGTCATGTCAGCAAAAAAAACTAAAACAAAACTTAGAGAATAGACATCCTTTAAGTCTACTTGTGTAAGTGAAGAGGCATGCAGTACACACACACAGGAAACTACTATTGTAATGAGGACCATCAAATTAATCTACAAATTTAATTTTTAAAAATGCCTCCAAATGCTAACAATATCTCTTATTTATGGCCAACTTAAAATTCTACAGTAAAAAATAAATTAATGAGATCCTTGATTTCCTAAATTATGGTGGAACAGATACCGAAAAAGCCCTTTACAAAGCAACTAAAGACCATGGAAATAAACATAAATATGTATTTTATATAAATGGCTTAGCTTGCAGGAAAGCAAGAAAACCCTTTATTGCTCCAGAAGAACGCTGGAGAACAAATCCAGCCACCCTGTGGGCAGTGGCTGATTTCTGGTCATCTAGAGCTTTGGACTTAAGGACAAGCTTTGGCTCAGAGACAAAACCTGGTACCCAAAACTGTGGGAAGTCAGATTGAAAATCCCTGAATGAAAGCTTAATTCACAATTCTAAGAGGATCCCCTTTCAGGCTTGGGGCCAAAATTCACACAAGCTGCTTCACAGGAACAACCACAGTCAAAATTTTAGCAGAATGTGAGCTCACCTGAGAGGGGCTTGGACATCTCTGGAGGAACTAATGCTCAGTTTGGGACTCAGAATTCCCACAGGTCAAGTTCCAATGAACATGAGCTCTGACTCACAGTGACAACACAGAGAAATCACGACACATATGACCACCAGTGGCAAAAGTCAGCAGACATGCCAACCTGCAGAATCAGACCCAAGTATGCCTCAGATACTAGAATATCAGATACAGGATATAAAATAACTGATAGGTTTGAAGGAATAAGAGACTTAATCAAGATCATGGGTGGAGAAAAAGACGCCATAAAACTGCCCAGAGAGATTTCAAAAAACTGAAAAGCACTTCCCTTATGAAAATTACATTAATTGAAATGTGAAACTCAGATGACTTGATAGCTGAAAATAGAAGTAGTGCAGTAGAATATAAACCTAAAAAAGTTTACAGAGTGTGTCTTAGTCAAGTAAATGGGAACTGTGGATGACAGGATAGGAGAAACCGGCTGGAGTGGGACAGGATAAAGTATATCTGATCAGAACTGAAAGCAAACAATGGAGGAAATGAGGGGGAGAAATAAAGAAATGGTGGAGAAGTTTCCAGAACCATCTGATTTCCACATGAACCATGAAGCACAACAAATCATTGAAAATAACAGAGAAATCCATATACCAAGACACTACCATGAAATTTAGCCCTGAACACAGAGGCCTTAAAAACAGCTAGAAGAGAAGGTATGAAGTTATAACAATCAGACATGTAGCTGCCTTCTCTGTAGCCACAGTGGAAGCTCAGGACACTGGGGTAGTATTTCCAAAGGGCCCAGAGGACATAACTGTGCAGTCTTGTACCTTGCAAAGACTTCTTTCAGGAACATGGGGGAAATAAAGATATTTTTAAAATTTCCACCTCCCCCACTCCCAAACAAATTTGGAGAGTTTACCACCAAAAGTCCCTCCACTTCGACATACCACCAAAAGGATCATCTAAAATACATGTGTTGGGAAGATGGAAATTGTTACCTGCAGCAAAGCTCTAACGTGCACAGAGAAGGGGAGCCTGGCGTGGTAAAAACGAGGTAAATTAGGCACCCATCACAGTGCTCTGAAATCCCAAGGTGTCTGAGAGGTGATTAAACGTATTGATTAACTTTCAGCTTTCTTAAGTTCATGTTACAATTTCAAGCTGCTCACTGAAATAACAGAAATAAAGAGTATAACTTCCAATTAGTAGGAAAAAGAAAATAGAATGATAAAACAACTAATTCAACACAAGGAGAGGTAGGACAAATAGCCTAAATGATATGATAGAAATAAATCCACAAACATCAATAATCAAAAAAAGTGTAAATCTGGTTTAGATTTTCTAGTTAAAATAAACACATAAGAATAGCAAATAAAATGTCGCAAACAAAAATTAGTGAACGTAAACTTGCCCTCACAGATATTAGTTTGTTATGAAGGTACAATGAAAACAAAGTAAAATTGGTGGAGTATACGCAGAAAATATTTTGAACTGAATTAAAATGAAAAAATACATATAAAAATTAGAAGGAAATTCATTTATTTTAATGATTATATGAAAATATTTGATACAAAATTTGATTTAAGCTTCTCCCTTAAGCTAAAAAATTTAAAAAGGTGGAGGAGGAGGGAGAGGCTGACGAAGAGAAAATGTAGAACAAAGTCATTAGATACATGGAAACTCTAAGGCTAAAAGCAGAAATGAATGTAAGAGAAAATCAACATGATAGAGAAAATCAATGGAATGGAACCCAGATACTTGGGGAGGGGTGAGAACCAATATATTAAATAAACCTAGTTAGACTGATGAAATAAGAGAGAAGACACAAGTTACCATCATTAGGAATAAGTGAGAGGACATCACTACGGATCCTAGGATAAAATGAAAATATTATGAACAACTTTATGTCAATCATTTCAACAACTTTGATGAAATGGCCAATTCCTTGAGAGACACAAATTACCCAACGAACTCAAGAGACTATAGTCAGGCAGCAATTAAAGAAACTGAATTCATATCAAAGGTTCACCACAAAGAAAACATCAGTCCAAGACACCCTGTCTGGTGATTTCTGCCAAACACTTAATAGAAAAATGGTATCATCCCTCCGGAGACTCTTTCAGAAACAGGGAACGCTTCCCAGTTGGTTGTATAAAGTTGGGATGTTCCTGATACCAAAACCAAAACATTTCAAAAAAGAAAATAACATATCAATATTCCTTAAGAACATAAATTTTTAAAAATCCCTAAGAATATTAGCAAATAGATTCCAGCAATACATTTATTTTTTAATGTATAAGGAATCATGACCAAGTAGAGTTTAGCCTAGAAATACATAGGTAATTTCATATATGAAAATCAATGTAATTCCCAGTATTTATAAAATAAAGGACAAAAAACCCTATTATTATCCCAGTAGATACATAAAGAGTATGTCAGTATTCAACATCCATGCATAGTAAGTTTTCATCAAATAGGAATAGAAACAATGAAACAACCTGAGGAAAAAATGGGTAAACAATTTGAATAGATATTTCTTCAAAGAAGACATATAAATGGCCAATAGACATGTGAAAAGATGTTTAACAGCACCAGGGAATCATTAGGAAAATGCACTTCAAGACCACACTGAAATACAATTTCACACCCAGTAGGACAGCTACTATAAAAAAAATCAGAAAATATGCAATTATGGACAAGGATGTAGAAAAATCCAAAGCCTTGTGCTTGCTGGTGGGAATGTAAAATGGTGTAGCTGCAGGGGAAAATGGTGTAGTGGTTCTTTAGAAAATTAAACATAGAATTACCGTTTGATCCAGCAATTCTACTTCTGGGTATATACCCAGAAGAATTAAAAGCAGAAACTCAAACAAATATTTGTATACCCACGCTTATGCAGCATAATTCACAAAAGCCGAAAGGTGAAAGCAACCCAAGTGTTCACTGACAGATGAATTTTAAACAAATGTGGTCCATCCACAATAAATGGAATATTATTCACTTTAACAAGGAAGAACATTCTGACACAGGCTACACCATGGATGAACCTTGAGGACATTATGCTTGGTGAAATAAAATGACACATATTGTATGACTCCACGTATATGGGGTACCTAGAGTAGTCAAGATTCATAGAAAGAAAAAGTAGAATGGTAGTTTCCAGAGAATGGCGAAGAGATCACATGCGTAGTGTTTAATGGGGGCAGAATTTCCATTTTGCAAGATGAGAAAAGTTCTGTGGAAGGGTGGGGGTGGTGGCTGCGAAACAATGTGAATGCACTTGATACCATCGAACAGTACGCACAAGAATGGCTAAAACGGTAGATTTCATGTTTCATATGTCTATATATATATATATATAAATGTTACCAAAATAAAAAAAGAAGAAAAACAGGAGTAGAAGGAATTTCCTCAAGCTGGTAAATGGAATCTACATATCTATCTAATCTACCTACCTACCATCTATCTTAATTCCTTGGCTAACAAAGGAGTGAGTCAATGATGCTCTTTCTCATCAGTTCTATTCCACAGTTCACTGTAAGACTTACCTAGTACACTAAGGCAAGGAAAAATAAAAGGTATCAGGGGGGAAAAAGAATAAGTAAACCTTTATTCATATATATTATTATGGTGTCCTTAGAAAGTCCTGAGGGATCTACAAAAAGGCACTATAATTAGAAGGTGCTTTTAACAAGGTTGCAGGATTCAAGGGCACTGTATAGAAATCAATTGTATGTATGTTTAGGTGGATGCAAAAAATTGGATATGAAATCTTAAAAAATCAGTATCACTCATTTACAGTAGCACTCAGAATATGAAATAAGTAAGGATGCATTTAACAAAATATATGAAAGACCTTTATAATGAAAACTACAAAACATACAGAAATTCAAGATAGATGCAGTGATGTGGAAAAATTTCAAAGGCATTAGTCTTAGTGAAAGAAACCCCAATTAGCTGCAATGTGTGTAGATTCTAGAAAAAGGACAGGAAGAAGATTAGTGGTTTTCTGGGGCTGTAGGGGAAGCAAGATTGACAGCAAAGGTGCAAATATTTTTCCTAGGTGACAGAAATATTCTGTATCACATTGCGGTATTGGTTACATGGTATATGAAATGTTTGTCCTTCAATGTAAGTAAATTATACCTCAATATAGCTGATTAAACACAAGCAACAGAGTATAGGATCAGATTGGGAGGGCTTTTTAAAAATGTAAAATGAAAACGTGGCCAAGTGTGTTGGCAGCCACAGTCCGGCCACCTGACTCCTGCAGTAACAAAATATATCCAATACCAATAGTTCACACCTGGGTGTATCTAAAGATTTCCCTTCTTTCAAATGCACAGACAGTAACAGAGAAGCTTTTGTGAGTCACATAATATTCAAGTGGCATGAAAATTTCCAGAAGGAGATAACTGCGTAAGTCAGGGAAATCTTTATATACACACAAATTTGATATATGACTGGTATTTCCAACCAATAGAGAAATAATGGATTGTCTCATCAATCGTCTGTAGACAGCTGGAAAACCATTTAGGAAAAATAGATCCAACCTTACACCAACTAAGGAAATATATCCAGAGGGAATACAGATTTACATAACGGAGCTCGAAGGGTAGGCTAGAGAAGGCTGTTCTAAGACTGTCAGTGAAAAGAAAGAGGATTAGAAGATAATTAAAACATCTCAATGTCAAAAATTAGCATAAAAAGACACGATGACTAAATGCAACGTGGTATCCTGGGTGGGATCCTGGAACGGCAAAAGTACATTAGTGAAAAAACTGGTGAAATCTGAATAAAGTCTGTAGTTTAGTTAATATTACACAAATATTGATTTCTTAGTTTAGATGAGTGTCTCTCCATGGCCATGATTTTGCCCCCCAGGGAATATTCAGCAATGAGTGGAGACATTTTTGGTTGTACAACTAGGGAGAGAGAAGGTGATGCTTCTGGCACCTTCCGGGTGGGGACCTGAGATTCTGCTGAACCTTCTGAATACCCAGGACTGTCCCCACCACCAAGAACCATCCAGCCGGACATCAGGGGGGCCGCGGCTGAGAGACTCCCTACAGGAAAGTACTGTGATGGTGTGAGATGCTAACCTAAGGGGAAGCTGTGTATAAAGGATATACAGGAACACTCTACCATCGTCGCAACTCTTCTGGTAGTCTAAAATTATTTCAAAGTTCAAAGTTTCAAAATTATGATAAACACTAAAAAGTAAAATACAAAAGGATATTTTTTAACATAAACAAAATTCAAAAACAAGACTCAAGTGGCCAAATAAAATCAGAGGCTATTCACAACAGAAAAAACATAGCCGTATAATAAATACATGAACAGTTCAACATCTCCACCAAAAAAATACAAATTAATACATTAAAAATATGAATTCTCACTTATCAAAATGGCATGGAATTTTTTGTAGTGCCAGTCACCCAGTGCTTGTGCATCTTTAGGGAAGCTGGTATTTATGTACTGATAGTATAATTTGATAACAACTGTTAGAGTCTTATTTGGAAGTTCATATTAAAATCTTCAAAATTGTGCCTATTTCTTGACCCAGAAATTCTAGGAATCTATGTTAAGGAAATCACATGAAATGCCCACAAAGGTTTCTCTACAAGGACATTTATCAGCACATTGTTATACAAAAGTATAAAAATGGAAAAGCATTTATTAACAAGGTTTTAAAAAGCAGGTCTAGGTAAATCCATGCAATGGAAACTTACGTAGGCATTAAACGATTAATAGGGAAATACACAGGACGTGAAAAGGAAATTAGTTCCTTTGTTGAGAATAAGCAGCCTTCTAGAATGATGTGTTGTGTGATCCCCTTTTTGTTAAGAAAAGGAAAGAAAGAAAAAGTCTGTTGCACAGAGGACCCAAGTGATCTATCCAGGAAGATCTATGGAAATGCTGACAGTCATGCTCTCGGTTGACTGATTATGGTTGATTGACTATTACAGTGCAATGTTTTACTTTTTCACGGGAGGGAAGGAAAACATTACAAAAGCAAAGGGATTGAAGAACAAACATGACATTCACACCCGTTTCTGAGCAGTTTTCATGGATGACGTAGGGCGTGGAGGGAGCCGCAGCACTGCCAGCCACGTCACAGCCGCAGCCGGCTTTGGGGCTCAGGGTGTCACGTGGGCTTGGCCACAACCAATCACATGGGCACAGCTCTTCCTTGATGTCAAGGTAAGCTGTATCTCCCAAACGTCCGACCCCGGCACTCGGTGTGCCTTAGGGACCCCCTCTCCCAAACTGCTGGCTGAGGTCTGATGGTCCTCACTGCCCAGCTCCTTTGCTATCATTGCTGAACAGAAGTGAGTCACTTGGTCTTATATACACCTGTGTGTTTATGAGGGTGCAGGACAGGAAGGCACAGAACACAAGGTTATTCTGTTCACCATTTACATTGGCCATCTGATCACAGTCACCTACATATGGCCCATCTTTACACAAACATGGACAAGCTTCTATCTCCTTAAAACACCAGGGCCACTCATCTGCTGAGCATACACCAAGCTGTTAGGCATAAGCCTGCACCTGCAGTCTGGTATCTTGCCCAAGGAAGGAGCAGATTTTAAGTAGAACTACATAATTTTTCCATTTATTTCAGCCAACTTATATATTTATATGTGGGAAAGATAAGACAAAGCCAGAATACCAAATATCACCATAAGACTGCGTATTTCCAAGAGATGGGCCTCCAAGTTCTGTTATTTTCTGCAGACAACGCAGAAGGAGAAGCGGTCCTAGCTGCATGGGTCAGATGCTCGGAGACGTGAGGACCAGAGTGGCTCAGGGGATGCACAGTTCTGGAGGCAGGGAGAGTGGAGATTTTTTCCTCATTGGGGCCTACATAAATATGAATGATCTACACCCTTAATGTAGGCTTATGACACAACACCAAAGCATAGTGGAAACAAAGGCTATACTACAGAAGACAAAAATAATGAAGTCCTTGTATGCAAATGTTTCAACTAATTGAGAAAATGGTGATGACAACCTGGATTTTTGTAGCACTTGTCTTCAACTGCTGATTCTATCAACCGACACCTAATGGACCAATTTCCATACTCCTCACCCAGACTATGAGTTTTAACGTCCCTACAGGGCATTTATCTTAGGAATCAGAGCGAGCAAGGGCAGGAAATTGAGGGAGCAGGTTCCAATCCTAAGTGGCATAACAAAGGCTGTGTTCTCTCCAAGAGGACACCTGTCCTGTGCAGCTGCCCTTTAGGACCTCTTGGGGATCTCAGCCTCAAAGGGTCTGATCACTGTGCCTAAACAGCTGAGGGTCAAGATGCACAATAGAAGGGATAGGTTGTCTTCCAGACAGAACTGTCTGTGAAGGGAAGTAGGATACACCACCAAAATGTGCCACTTTGGCCTAAGGGTTATTTTGAGCTGAAGGCAATTGAGAAAAAGCAGAAATAAGAAAAGTTCTTTGCCTGCTCCCTATTTGCCTAGAAACAGGATAAAAATTGATGCAGATACCCCTCCTCCACTCTTCCTTTCTCTACCAGGAGGGACAGAAGCTAATACCAGAGATAACTTCAGACCATATGAGCCTGCAGACAACACCAGATTAATTGACATGACAAACTTTAGCCTGTATTTACTACTAGTTTCCTCCCATTTATCTATCTTCCTACTTGGCTGACCTTGGAAGCACTGCATTCCTTTGTCCTGTCATTTCTCCATAGCATTATTATGCTTTGCTGAAGATGCTGCAAAAGCTGGAGTTCTAAGCTACCACTTTGAGTTGCTCACTTTTGCCTGGGTATTTCCCATGAGGTATATATGTCAGTGAACTCACTGGTTTTTCTCTTGTTAGTCTTTGTTATAGGGGCCCCACAGAGAACTTGCAATGGTGGAAGGAAAATCATTTTTCCTTCCTTACATCCTCCAGGACAAGGCTTTTAACCAGGGAGGCAGTGACTTGGACTCCAGAGTTGGGTCCAGTGTGGGCACTTTGAAAATCATCCTTGATGTGTCTGATGCCCTCCCCTGGTCAAGAACCCCTTTGATATACTGACAATAGCCCCTGAACCACATAAAATGTCCTATACGTAAACTATGGTGGTTTATCCACATTAATGCCTTCATGTGGCTAGGACCTAATTGGGAAATAAGTGACCCTGTGATAATGATGTAAAAAAAGATGTCTGCATTTAACAACAAACTACATGAACAACATAGCTTAAGATGAATTTGCAAGCTGGTCCTACCACCATGATTAATCTTTTATTCTCCCAAAGTTAGTTGGTAACACTTAAAATTACATTTTTGGAAATATCTGAGCTTCTGCTTTAAGATAATTGGGAAAAGAGCAAAAAGAATAGCTGGGGTGGCTGTGTGGGTAACCTTTAGAGACCCCAGGGACTCCAGGGAATGAGCTGCACATCATGGCCAAGATTTTGGGGCAAATGACTTGCCAGGAGTTAGATGAAAAACAAAACAAGAAAAAAAACTTTCGAAATATTTTTGCAACATAGTGCATATGTTTTCTCTTTTTTAACTTTGAATTTGACCATCTGAAGGATAATAAAGTTGTTCCATGACAATATTTGATTATTCTTACTGAGTTCTTGGAGGGAAACAGTAGTTTAAGACCTTTTCTTTCCCCCTCAATTTTAAAACCACGTGGGGATGCTATTGTTTTCACTTTACTTTTCAAAACTACTTTTAGACAGTAACTCTTCCATGGTTCTCCGCCCTTTCCTGGCCAGAGAGATTTTGGATATGGCCACAGGGAGAAAGTGGTTTGAAGAAGGAAAAGACAGCGAGCTTTTAAGTGGTCTTGACATCAGCAAAGCTTTGTTGGGTCATCAAAATGACGTGTCCCCCACCCAGCACACAAGTCTTGAACGAGTGCTCTGTGCTCCGTGGTTCTCTGCGGGCTGTGGAGAGACCAACAGCAATGACGTGGACGCAGACCTCAAGGACCATGTGGTCTAGCTGAAGAAAATGGCCCTCGTGACCCAGCAAATGCGTCCTGTTGAAAGACCATACGGTTCCTGGGAGTTGCGCACTTGAGAAATGAGGTTGGAAAGATGCCCTGAGGCTAGAGCACAGGATGAGGATGGCTGAGCTGGGGGGTCCACAATCACAGTGGGCTGTAGGTGGTGTGGGTACAGCGAGGGCCAGTGGTGCTCAGACAAGGGTGAATTTGTCATCCCCCGACCAGGTGGTGTCTAGAGACACCTGTACCTGTCACTCCTGGGAGGGAGGGCTATTGGTATCCACAGTAGAGACTGGGGATGCCGCTAAACCTCACAACACGCAGTCAGCCCCCACCACAGAGCACTACCTGCCCCTAGTGTTGATGCTGCCAGGGCCCAGAGAGGGAAGGCACTGCGGGGGCTTGAGGGGAGCCACCCCGACAGCTGTGGCCAAGGTCAAGCAGAGAAGCAGGAATCATGAACATCCGCTGGCAATCATAGAAATGCCAGCTGAAACCACCACAGGGTGGTATTTTTTATCTTGAAATTTGCAAAGATTTGCAAATTGATATCTAATGTTAGCCCAGCACCCAAAGAGGGGGCCTTTGCATCCTTGAGGAAGGAAGGTAGCCCCTAGGCTTCACCCTGGATCTAATTCGACACTGTGCACCAGGAACCTTAAAAAAGGCTGATGCTCTCTGATGTAGACATTCCATTTCAAGGATCTTTTTTTGAAGGGAAATAATCTAGCCTACAGAAAAGCCTTATATGCCAAGTACCCACATTAATATTTTTCCCCAAAGTGAAAAATTTAATAACTTTAAGGACCAACAATGAAGAAATAGTTACACTATGATAAATCCACAAAACACACCATTGCATAGCAAATAAAAGTTATCTTTGTCAAGTACTCTTAACATCAGGAAATATTTATGACATAGTGCTGAGTAGTAGATAACCAGAGGGAATTATACGGCATTAGGATATCAGCTATTTAAAAGAAAAAGAAAATATGCATAGAAAGAGTCGAATACATCAAAATATTAACAATGATCATTAAGCTTTTAATTCTGCTTTTTGTTATTCTCAGTTGCCTATATTGTATTAATTTTATAGTCAGGAAAATAGATCTATGTGGGCATAGACATTTCATGAAGATAACAAAGACTTGCATGAGGAAGGGGGCTGCAGTCGTGGGAAGGAAGGGATGAACAGGCGAGAACTGCAGCTTTGCCAAGGCCTTCATGTGGCCGCCAGAGACAGGGATGAAAGAGTTTGAGGAGGCCACCAGGGCAGAAGGTGACAACAGTGGCCCAGGATATGCCATCAGGGGGCTGTGGGAGCACAGCCACACGCGTGACGTGAAGCCTGCACCTCCTCCCACAGCTAACCATGCAGCCCTCGGCAAATCTCTTTACCTTTGTATTTCAGTTTCCCTCCCAGGGAAATGAAAGTAAAGTATGTACCTACCCCGTGGACTTTTAGGGAACAGTAAATGGATTAAAATTTCTAATGTACCTGGCACAACAGGGGGCCCACAATAAACCCTCAGTAAATAAAGCAGCAGCAGGGTGATTGTAGAACTAATACTGAGTTGAAATGCTGCTATTCCAGCCACAATTCTAAATATTAGCATTCCCAGGCCTTTTTCACTTCCTGTCCTCTTTCCCTGGGTGTTCTCAACACTTCTGTGGCATAAAACACCAACTCTAGGCAGAAGGCTCCCCAAAGCACAACTCTAGCCTCGAACTTTATTTTGAACTCAGAGTCATAGGTCCAATTCCCAGCTTGCCGTCGGCACCAGAAGGTCCTGCTGATGTTTCAGACATAACCTGTCCTCATGGCGCTGAAGATTTTCTCTGCATCTCCTCACATCCTCCCCATCTCAGACTTTCTCCCCTGTTATCCAAAATATACAAAGACCTTGTAAAACTTGAAAATAAGAAACTCAATTGAAAAATGGGCCAAAGACCTAACAGACAACTGACCAAAGGAGATAAACAGATAGCAAATAAATAAGGAAAGATGCTCCACCTCATGTCACCAGGGAAGTGCAAATTAAAGCAACGAGACACCGCTACAGACCTATTAGAAGGGCCAAAATCGGAACATTGACACCAAACACTGGTGAGGATGTGGGGCAACAAGAACGCTCATTCAGTGCCAGTGGGAATGCAAAATGGTACAGTTTAGAAGACAGTTTGGCAGTTTCTTACAAAACTATACACACTCTGGGAAAACTTTCTGTAAAGCTGAACAAACAACTAAACATACTTTTACCATTCAATCCAGCAACCACACCCCTTGATATCATCCTAAGGAGTTGAAAACACATCCATGCAAAAACCTCCATACAGATGTTTATAGCAGCTTCATTCATAACTGCCAAAACTTGGAGGCAACCAAGATGTGCTCAGTAGGTGAGTGGATAAATTGTGGCACATCCGGACAATGGAATATTGTTCAGTGCTAAAAAGAAATGAGCTATCAAAGCATGAAAGATGTGAAAGACCTTTAAATGCATATTGCTAAATGAAAGAAGCCAATCTCAAGAGGTTACATACTCTGTGATTCAACTATCTAACCTTCTGGAAGAGGTAAACCCTATAGATGGTAAAAAAATCAGTGGTGCCAGGGCTGGGGGCAGAGAGACATGAGTAGATAGAGCACAGAGGTCAGTGGAACCATTCTACAGGTTACTGCTGGAGTGGACATGTGTTATTACACATTTGTTCCAACCCATAGAACGGAAGATTGTGCATGTGTGGGGGAGACAGCTTGTGGGAAATCCCTACACCTTCCTCTCAATTTTGCTGTAAACCTAAAACTGCTTTAAAAAATAAAGTCAATGGGGGAAGAAAAGCCTTCTCTTGATGCTCACACCAGAAATCTGGATGCCCACCTTGACACATCCCAGCTCATTCCTCCTGACCTCATCCACACTCGGGGCTTATAAATGCCACCATCAGACCAACTCTCCTGCCTGCCACCCTCCCGGGTGGCTCTCACCCACACCACAGCACTGGCCCCAACTCCTTCAATGGCTCCACAGCAAGAGAATCTCCCTAAAGCACTTTGCATCACACCATCTCACCGCACTTAGGAGAACATGTTAAATCCTTATTCTGGTCTCTTAAGCCCCTACCCGTACCCCTAGTCACCTCTGCAGCCTCATGGCACCACTTGTTATATTGCAGGCACAGTGGCCTTTTTAGTTCCTCCAAAGAGCTACTGTCAAAGCTTGACCTGTATCAAAGCTTTGGTACACGCTGGCCCCTCCAGTGCTTCCAAATCCATTTAAAAGCCCCTTCTTCAGAAAGGTCTTCATGGTGTTGCCCGTCTTCTATCTCAAGCCCCCTTGTTAGACCTCCATGGCCCTCACTTCCTCTTAGGCACTCCCCATGCTGTAATTACACACCAATTTAGGGGTTTCTGATGGATATCTGTTTCCCCAGATGATGGTCTGCATGGTGGGGACACCATGTCTGGGTTTTGTTCCCACACGGGGGAACCGGAGCCGTACTCAGTGCTGGTGCCACGGCGGACACAGCCAACCTCCCGGGAGTGAGGGAAGGAGGTCAAGATGGGCCTCTGGCCTGGTACTAGCAGGAGGTGTCCGCTACTTGTTGACAATGGCAGGTGGCACAGAAGTGCCTGGTCCTGCTGACGTGGAACGAGGCGGAGCTGCATGCCAAGGCTGCATGTTGGTGGGCCCTGAATGTGGGGAGCAGGGATGGGGGGACAGCCAAGGAGGGGCCAGCCAGGGAAGGCGGAGGTGAGCCGGAGTCAACAGGGTTCTGGGGGCCACGGGCAAGAACGCTTTCTCTCTGGCTCTGAGCATCTCCTCTACATTCCAAGAGTTAACCTGAGAATTGGACTCATCTACTCAGCTACTGTGACAGAAACCACAGCCAGAAAAAGGAGTAAATTAATGGGCTTGGAGAGAAGCATTCAGGAGAGAATCTTCCCACCTCTCACTCAGGGGAAAACATGGAGACCTTGCAGGAGCGCAGCCTGCCCGAAGTCTCCCAGAGCTCGCCCTTGAGCAGGAGAGGGCACACGTTTTCGGCAACGGCCCAGTTACCAAGTACTACAGGCTTGTGGGTCCCAGCTACCCGGCTCTGCCGCTGTGGTGCCAAAGCAGACACACAACGACAGAACCAGGAGGGCTGAGTCTGGCCCCCGGGCGTGGTTGGCTGATTCTCACTCCCCAGCTGCGGCTCGATCCCAGGGGCCAGGCTTAGTTGCCCATTTTCCAGCAGGTTCTAACACTCCCTGACTTACCTGTTAACAATAAAACACAAAACCTCTTTCTGCCCAGTGCTCCTTGTACAACTTCACAAAGGTAAGAGGTCATCACTGTAAGACGGTTCGCCTGGTCCTCAACGACACACCGTGAGCAGGTGTGCGGTCCTGTGTAGAGCCAACCGGCCACCGGCAGACAGGCTTCCTGTCTAGCTGGGAAGCACGGCGGAGCTGAGGCAGCCTCAGGAATCTGCAGGCACTTCCGTCACCATGGGCCCTGCCAAACCATCTGATCCTCAGCAGCCCTGTGGGCTTTACCTTCAAACAGCCCCCTAATCTGCTCACTTCTCAGCCCATCCACCACCGCCACCCCGGTCCCAGTCACTGCTCTCACACTTGGGGCAACTGTCCGACACACATTTGCTGAATGAATGAATGGATGTCAAGGGTGGGACAGCAGAATTCGCCACTGTCCTCCTCCTACAGGTGCCAAGGTCCACACCTCATCATGTCCCCACCCCAGTGCCCCAGGTCCAGCCTTGCAAGATTCTTAACCTGTTTTACAGAATTATAAGGTCACAGAGCAGAAGTAGATTAAGTGGCAGAATGGCTAGTGTCAAGCTCTGTGATGCAGTCAGGCCCTTAAGGAGTAAAGGACCAGGGCCCCCGGCTGCTGGGAGCCCTGTGGGAAGACCGTTCTCAGCAGCCACCACAGCTATGGCGATTGGCTGGCTCAAGAAAGCTGCGCCACCCAGGGTCACACCCCCTGCCCAGGTGGTGTGGAGGCCCAACCCCCTTTCCTCAGTTCAGAATAACTCTGAAGGGCCATACAAAACCCAGATTCAGAAAGACCTTCATAGACTGCGTCACAGAGCATTCCTGCTGTCTCCACTTCCCATCCACGCTGCCCTTTCCAAGACCAGTCCCCAGTATCACCTGTTAACTTCCATCTCAGAGCTGGATTTCCAGAGAGCCCAACCTCCAACACGCAAATAAGGTGAAGTTTGTCGTGGAGGATGCAGGACGTGAGTCAGCAAAATCTGGCTCACTGCCTGTTTTATAAATAAAGTTTTATTGGAACACAGCCACATTCATTTATTTATGCACTGTCCATGGTTGCTTTTTTCTGCAACCGCAGAGCTCAGTAATTGCTACAGAGACCATCTGGCCTGCAAAGCCTCACTTAATTACTATCTGACCCTTTGCCAAAACAAGTTTACCAGCCCCAGTTCTAGATTATTAAAGAAAAACCACATTTGTAAAGTAATGGTTCTTCAAATCACTTTCATCTCCTCTAGTAAGAAGTCCTTAATGGGACTGAGTCTCATGCAGACCTCTCTGGTAGGTGTGGCATATATACACGTAGTCTTTTATTTTTCCCTCAGGGGCAGAGGTACAACCTTTGTGAAATTGGTACCAGCACTAGATCACAGCATCAGTACTGGTGGGTACAGCTCTCGGTTGGTGATCTCTCCAGCCATTCACATCTCTGATCTCCAGCGATGCCGAACTCACTGCGGACCTCTCAGACCAATGCTGTCAGAAGCTGGTGCCCTGGCTGGGCATGCTGACAGTGTCCACCACAGAATGTCGATGTCTGGGGCAAACAGATGTGGGCAAAACGTGTGTTCAACAGTCTCTTCTCCGAAAGCACCTAACAAAATCAGCTGGGTGTCTTGGAAAGAGGGAGAAGTTTTAGATCCAGGCCATGAATGCAAAATGAAACTGCCAAGAAGTAATGTATCCAAGTCTCTAATGTTGTAGGCCTGCAACACCCACAAAGAGAGAACCTCTTGGACCAATACTGTACGTCCCCTAGAACAGTACAGAGAACAGGGTTTCATGCTGCGAAGGATTTCTGAACCAAAAAAATTAACTGTATCAAATGACATGGCTTATTATATTTAATTAGAAATTAACCATATAGCTCACTCTCCTAATTCTACCAGGGTATCTGGCCATCAAATATTGATACTACTCCATACATCCAAGAGGTGGTCTTCAAATGTCAACTTCTAGTGACAGTGGAAACAGGGTCCACCATTGAGAGAGTGCCCACCATCCTACATCCTACCGAGGGCTGTCACCAGGAAGGGTGGGGTAGAATGGTTCTCATGTGGCACTTAAATGGCCACAGGGACTTGGGCAAATCATTGAATCTTCAAGCCTCATTTGTCTCATCTGCAAATTAGGGATAATGATACTCTTACTGAATGGTTCAGCAATAAATGATTCGAAGTAATGGATGCAATGGATGGAGCCCGAGCCTGGCATCTGAGATTTCCACAACGCATGCTGGGGTCATTGATAGGAGGAGAATAATGACGGTGTCAATATGACAGTAAAACCTCTCCCTTACAACATGTGCGGGGAGTTGTACAATACCCATCCAGCAGGCGCGATAGCAGGATGCTTACTAACGGTGGATGTGTAAGGAATAAGCATATGGGGAATGAGATAAGCAAAGTGGAAGCCAGGTCCTAAGCCCCAGCTCCTGGAGAAGAGTCTCCCCGCCATACCGCCTGCCGTGTCTGTTCAAACGCTATGTCCCAGTGGACGTGGCCTAGCCGTACCGCACAGTGTTTGTGAATATCCCACTTTCCCTATCTTAGCAATCTTTCTGGGTGCATGTTCTGGGAAGGCTCATTCATGAATACAATTTATAGGACTCTGTCTAATGACCTAGCCACGAGAACTAAAATTGTCTTGCTCCATTTGTAGAATCTCCCAGGCCGCACCTGCCTCACCGCTGAATGTCAGTAAGCTGGCTGGAGAGGATGTTCATGAGGTATTTGGAGTCCTTCAGATAAAAAGAATCAGATTCAGTAACTATGAAATATGAAGACCACTAATAGCATGTGTAGCCACAGGAGGCTGTCAAGACAGACTCACACAAATTTCAGTTTCAGACCAGAAAATACAAACAGCTCCTTGGAGTTTTAATGAGCATCACCACCTTCGAAAAACACTGGCATTAAGCTAAAAAGCTTAGTCCAGACTGAAGGCCAGCGAGCAACCCTTGAAGCGTTGTGTAGATCAGGCTAGACAGACTATGGTTGTTCAGAGTCTGTGAATCATGCTTATAAATTTCAGGTAAGAATTCTATCGCATGGACAAGAAGAGCTTTCTTGTCACCCAGGAAGAAATACATTCCATTGCAAATTAGTTTCTGAGCGAGCAAGCACAGAAGTACAGGGAGGGCTGGTGTTTGTGTGTGTGTGTGTGTGTGTGTGTGTGTGTGTGTGTGCGCGCACGCATGTACATGCACCCACATTCATATCTGCACATCTGAGGCATATGACCAAAATGATGAGCCCAAGGTTCTGTGGCTTTGAACTTCATGACGAAAGAACCTAGAGTCCCCGAAAACTCCATCACAGGCTTCACCTCAAGCACGTAGAGCAGAACTTATTTCAAGCTTGAGGAGACCTTCAAGAACAGCAAATCCACCCCTTCTCCAGTTACCCAGAAGAGGAAACAGGCTCAGAGAATTACTGTGGCTTATCTGCATTCACTGCACTGGAAAATAATAGATCAGCAATGCTGAAAAAGGTGACCTGGCCTCCATGCAAATCTCTTTCCTTAAATGGTAGAATGAAGCCACGGGATTTAGAGCCACTGAAATGCTCCACGTGTGACACTCTGGGATTCAGAGTTATTCTGAGGGAAGTCGGCCCATGGGAAGTGGAACTAATTCATGCTCTCTGCCTAAGAATATCAGTTACAGGGGCGTCACTCAAAAGAGTCACAATCAAGACTCTTCTCTGCACCAAAGCCAAAAACTTTTAAGTTTGGGGGATTGATTGTCTCTACTGCTGTTCTTCTCCAAAATGACCTGGCTCCAGTGCTTTTTAAAGCTCCTTTGGTGAAAGTGCCATAAATCCATATTATTTCAAATCATCACACATGACATAAAGACAAGGATGCGCTTCAGTCAGAGTGGGGATGGCAAGCATGCAACACAAATCGTATATTTCTGGAATCTTCATCAGTAAGGAAGTGGTTGGCTTGAACAATTTCTTAAAATACTAAAGTGAGGCGCATCTTTGCCTCACTGATGGCTGCTTACATTTTCCTTCTTGCAAAAAGTTTGTAACACTCAGAGGCATTTTGATAGTCTGGTCAATCCTAACACAGTGTCAAATGGCTTCAAAAATCTCTGGGTATTCAATACATATACACTTATTAAAATTAATTATATCATTTAACACTGCTACACACATTATAGCTTTAAAATGTTTTACAGTCATTTTTATTAATTAATAAAGCCTAATGGACAAAAACTGCACCATAAAATTAATATGCATATGCTGCATTTTCAATTTTACTACTGTTATTTTTAACTATTTTTCCCAATTGGAAAGTCTCCAATTCATAAGCCAGAGTCTATCGCAGAAAGTAAAACTGAAATCAGAAGTTTACCACAGAGAGAGAGAGAGAAATCTGACCTTTGGCTAAGGCCAGCTTTCCCCTTCCTAATCTCGCCAGAAGGGGGATCTTGGGATTCAGCAACAAATTTTTAGCTGAAGTACCCCAGAAAATACAACTAAGGAAACAGAAAACTTGCTCCTGTGTTTGGCATGGATGACAAGTCCCCAATTTTCCTCTTCTTGAAAATGTCCCACTGTTATTATACACACACACACTCACTAACACACACACACACATCCCACTGTGAAATTCTGTGGTTTAGGTCTCGAAGGCCAATCCATAAATATCAACTATCTGATTGAAAAGTGAAGTGCAGCATTCCAGACACTTCCAGATCCTCAGATGTTCAGAGCAGAGACAGAACATCTGGGAGCAGACAGCGCTTCATCCTCTTTGGGAGCAATGTGGCCCTAAATTAAATGCACTCACGGTCTATAGTTTCCTACTTGTTACGTTGGGTCTGGAACTACTGTTGGAAACAAAACATTGAGGAAGGGTCTCTCATAGTCTACAAATGTGCCATCTAAAAAAATCCACCCAAAGCAGACATCAACCCTGAGCTATTAACTGCCAACTTTGAGTAGAGCTGAGAAAGGAACTCTACTGAGAACGTAGACTAAGTTATGCAGAAGAAACTCACTCCCCCCCCATGGGAGCCGGGCACCAGCCCTGGGGGCGCGATGCACAGGCCTGTGCTCGGTGGCCCCTTCCCGAGGATAGGTGGTCACTCACCTGCCATGTAACTCCAGCCGGGAATGTGAATGGACAGTCGGTTGACACGGCCGCCTGTGTGACAAGGAGGCACATGGTCCTCTTGCCCTTCTCTGATAGTGACCCGGTCAGTTCCCACATCAGTGAAGTCTGTGTTTTCCAGCAGGAGTGAGCCACCCCGAGGACATGGGCCTGTCCCCAAAGGCAGCGGCCCCAACGAAGGGTTTTCCTTCAGGAACCTTCCTGGCAAAGCTGGGCTCCAGTGCGGGGCCAGGAGGTCGGGGGTTCCCTCTGTGAGCGTCTCTGGCAGGTCGCTGCCCATTGGCCCTCTGTTAGCTGTGCCATCTGCTCCATCTGGTGTCAATCGGTGTGAACTGCAATTTAGGTTGAGCGACAGGACTGACCTGTGCATTTTAGGGCCAGCAAGTTGAGGTGGCTCAATGGGGACAGAGAGGGACCTGTCCAGATAGTAAATGGACTTTGGACATTGCTGAGATACCCTGAGATGGACACAGGAGCTGAACACCAGTGGGCGCTTTCCCGGAGGAAAGCGATCTTCCCTGCTCTCCACATGGGTCACCCAGTACTCGTGGCCCTCGCCCAGCCGCGCGTGGGCCGCTGGAACCTTCAGCCTCATCCCAGAGCTGCTTTGGGGGAATTCCGCACAGGCAAAATGTCCGTGGTGCCGACGTGCATGGGTCCCACTGGCCCAGGCAGAGGGGACCCCGAGCAGAGTGTCCTGGGAAGGGCACTTGGCGCGCAGTGAGCCCCCCAGGGCCTCCCACCCCAGGCTACTGGCCGGGGGGCCCACGCGCCTGGCTGTGACGGTGATGGATGCAAACCCCTTCTGCGGCCCACCGCACGGCCTCTCCTCTTGGGGTGGTGGCTCCGTCTCGGGTCCTCGCTCCTCGGCCAGGGTCTGCACCCCTAATCTGCCAGGAAGGAAGGCGAATGCCCTGCTGAGGACGACGCCATGGCGATGAGCCAATGATTGCTTTGCAGGGTGCATGGGGGGCTGAGCAACTGCGCATGGCCCGGGAAATACGGCCCCACTTTCTTCTCTTTCTTCTGATTTATTCTCATCAATCAGCTGTGAAATGACTATGGATGAAATCATTTTTGTGCTGTGAGATGCCAGAGTCTCCTGCAAATGGAAAAAGATTGCAATTATTCAAGCAGCGCATTGTCATGCAGACACTAAACCCTCCTTCAAGGGCCGACAGGACACTGGAGAGCTTTGCTCCTGACTGTTTCACACCCCAGGCCTCTAGCACACACCTGCGGCCGCCGCCGAGCGCTCAGGAGCAGGGCACACGGCGCTGTTCGCGGGGCGGTCAGGCATTACAGGGGCATTCCTCTGGGAACTGGCTTTCTCCCCTGTGTGACTATTCTTAGCATATGTAATGCTATTTGTGTGAATGGGGATCACCAGAGTTTGATAATCACCTCCATTGTGCCCAGGAGCGCCTGCATGTAGGTGCACAGACTCACGGGTGAGGAAGACAAGAGTTCTGGAGGCGGCCTGGGACATGGGGGCACAGGGGCACGCGGGGCCAAGTCAGCACTCCTCCGTGGAAAACAACAAATGTGACCGCGAGGAGGCCCCTCCCTGCCTCCATCTCCGACTTCCTTGAGCAAGCCTCTACCTTTGCTCTTTAGATTGGAGTCCAGTTGCCCCCCGTGCCTGCCATCATGGGGGGGTCAAATCCCGGAGAGCAGAGCAAGGGCAGTCAAAGGCCCAAGCTCGACGATTACCCAGACCACCCCGGTGAGTGTGACGGTCACTTACGGGGATGGGGTGGGGTGGGGAGAGGGCTGAGATGGTGTGGTTTCCCTGCACTGCAGCAAGGGTCTGTCCTGCGTGAGGATCATGGTGTTGCATGCGTCCCCATCAACAGATCATATGTCCTAAGAGTGAATTGCTAATGTGTCCAAAACAATGGGCTGATCTTTGATAAAGCATTTAACCAGGAGGAGGCTCCTCCGTCCTGGTGGTTTGCAGTTTGTATAAAACACTGAGGGAGCCACGTGGGTGCCTGCACCCTAGCACTTGTGGACGCTCACAGGGCCCTGAGCCCCCATTTCCATGCTCATTACTCTTCATGCTTAAAATGAACCCTTGCCTGGGACTGCACAGGACCCCAAACAACACTGGTAACTATTCAGCCCCCACTACCTGATGAGTCTCCATGTCAAGAGCCCACAGGCACAGCCAGAGCTCAGCACTCCGGCTGCAGCTCTAGAACTCCACGGTGCCTGAGAACCACAGCAATGTTACCCCTGTGGGCCCCCCAGGCTCCAGGGTTCTGACTCTGTGGGTCTGTGGTGGAGCCCAGGCATCTGCATTTTAACCAACATCCCCGTGGTTCTGATGTGGGTGATCCAAGGACCACACTTTGGAAAACACAGACAGAGTCAGGGGGCTGCTATTCTTCTCCAGAAGATGCGCTGAGAGAATTTGATGAGAGCTAATTGTTCTCTTTCCCAAGGATGTGACGAGAAGTCACAGTGGCGCTTTTCTTTCCTTTAGAGCAGGGTTACTGTTCTCTTACTCAGCTACTGTGACGTTCTCCTCCAGCTGGGCTCTGGACGGGAGGACCAGCACATGTGCTCTCAGCGCTCGAGGCCACTGCATCCCTACTGGCAAGATGCTCAGCCTTTCTTGGTTTTCCCCTTTCCCACTTTTCATGGGCAATCTGCACCACCTAACGCATGGCTATACTTTAATGATATGCAAGAAGTTGCAAATTCAAAAGAGAAGATAGGTGAAGAAAAAGTGGGTAAGAGAGTCATCTCAAAATTCACTTCATTTTTTAAAAAGTCAAACTATCACCAGCAACCTTTTCAGATGGCCAGTGAGAGCCAGGCTCTGCTTGGAATCTCCTCTTTCAAAGCAGGGCCTCCTCTTCAGCGGTCGTTGGCCCGGCTGCTCATGACGGCCACCTGGGCCCGGCGCTCAGGCCTCCTCTCCAAACAATGACATCAGAACCCCCGGGGGTGGGGCCCATGTGTTTTTCAGGTGTGATGCTTTCTCTCTCTCTCTCTCTCTCTCTCTCTCTCTCTCTCTCTCTCTCTCTTTCTCTCTCTTTCTCTCTCCATAGCACTTTCTATGGCTGTAGCTTGCAGACAAGTGTGCCTGGCACCTACCCCATTGGCTTGGTATGCAAACCCTCCCATTTAGTTAAAGTTAATTCTGATAATACTGGTTCCCATGTACCCTACCAACTACATAATCATATCTAGTAGGAATTCCTTAGACACCAGTCTTTGGAGGAAAGAACAAATACCCATCTTTTGTCAGCTTTGGTCTTATTTTACAGTGCAATGTTTCCCAACATTTGGACCAGGGACTGCTTGCATAAAAAGCACCTGTGGTGGGGAGGAGTATTAAAAATGCAGATTTCGGGACCCTTCTTCCTCTTTCCCTAGACCTAGAGTAGATCAGAATCTATGTGGAAAATCGTATTTTTAACTAGCTGCCAGGTGCTTCTTTTGTGCAGCTATGGAGGGAAGGATGCCAGCCCAGGATGGGGACATCCCAAGGGCTACCTGAGTACCTGGAGGGATGTCCTGGGTCTGCACAGGGGGTTGTGGGCATCCCTGCAAGAGGCCCAAGAGGGCAGGACAGAGACCCAGCCACCAGTTCACCACCGGGGGTCTGGCAAGTGCACCTGTGATTCTGATGCAGTCAGATGCAAGCAGATGAGAGGAAGTTAATAATAAACAGCATGAATTTGAACTTATATCTGAAGCTCTGGAATCGCTCCATATGTGAAGGTGACACTGTTCCTGGGGGATAAATGCGGATGGAAGCCCAGTGCAGAAAATAACTCATTTGCCTTTTTGACCTCACTGGTAAGATTTGGAGGTCAAAAATGGTGATGGTCAGATGTGCAAGCGCCTTTCAATGCATGAACACGTTATCTAACTCTGGTATGACTTTCCTTGTAATGCAGCAGAAATTGGTGGGTATCCGATATAATCAAACTTATGAAGGAACGAGGGGTATTTATATCAAAGTGACACCATATTTCAGTGGAATTTATAATGAACGCACTTCAGTTTTCTTGAATTGCATAAATGGAAATAACCTGTTACATTGACATTTTGCTCATGTGGATGTTGAATGAATGTAACCTTTTTAGATGAAAATCTTGTTATTCATAATAGAAAGCCATGGCCAAACCATTTATTTATTCACTCATCAGACAAGTGTTTGTTGAGCACCTACTACCTGCCAGGCTCTGAGCTGGGTGCTGAGAAAACCTCCGGCCTCTGGAGTTAACCGACTGTAGGTAACATCAAACAGGCAATCAAACTATCAGGGCAGAAATGGTTAGGTTAGATTCTACCAAGTTCTTATGGGTGTTCAGACTCAGCTTTGACAATAGTCCCAACAATAACCAGAGAGACAGTAAAAAGGATACACTGCAAGCTTCTCTCTTCAATATACATCAGACTCTTGAATGGGAAGATGTATTTATCAAACCTGATTTTCTCACTGAGATCCATTAAGTAATTAAAGATAAGGGCCAACCTCTTAAAAATCAGTATCATTTGGCTAGGGCTGCCAGAACAAAGTTCTCCAATCTGGATGGCTTAGGCACCAGAAATTTTATTGTCTCACAATTCTGGAGGCTTCAAGTTGAAGATCAAGGTTTCAGCAGGGTTGGTTCCTTCTGAGTCTTCACATTTTCCTTCTCTGTGTGTGCCTGGGTCCTAATCTCTTCTTACAACGACACCAGGCAGGTAAGATGAGGGCCCACCCTAATGACATCATTTGATCTTAATCATCTCTTTAAAGCTTCTATCTCCAAATACATTCACATTCGGAGCTACTGGAAGTTAGAACTTCAGCATATAAATCTGGGGCAGGGACACAATTCAGTCCATTACAGGCTACAATATACCACTTTGTGTCCAGTTCTTCTGCTGGGGCTGGGAAATCAAGAAAGACACAAGACAGAGGGGCTACTTGATATCCCTAAATTGACCTACTGCTTTTAAAACAGGGCAAATTTCCTTTAAAAAAGAATCACATTTTTTATATCAAATATCATTCCCAATTAAGCTATTTTAGGGTGGCACTCATCTGTTCCTTATAGTGGGTTAACCTGAACATGACTTTAAAAACAGGTATCTTTTATCTAAAATAAAATCAACTGAGGTAACATCAGGGAGAAAATAACCTTGATTTAAAGTAGAACATTCAAGGTCAAAGAGAGGGCAAATGAGTATTCGGAGTTTGCGTCTTGCTTTGGTGGTAAAGCACCCATTTCCTGGTATCACCACACAACACTCACATCTGTACATTTCCTTTCTCATAAATGCTGCTTTAAGATATTGATTCCTTTGAAATGTTTCAAATATGGTTTTGTAGTGCTGGTAACTGCTTTCATAGTTTTATGCATTCTATTGACTGTTTTTAACTTTATATTTATGCCTTAAGGCATATTACTAGGAAGGGCACCATTTCATAAATCGAAGTAACAAAGAGATAAGCAGTGGACAGTCAGAGAAATCAGATCCTCAACCACCAGAGTGAGGGCGCTTGCACTCCTGTAACAATTTATTTCTCCAAAGGGTAAAAAGCATCTATTCCAAGCTAGAGTTTTGAAATCTGTATTTTTCTCCACGAGAAAATTCTTCCCTCACCCATTGCTGCTCTGCAGCTGACAACTGCCTTTGCCAGATGGATCCACTGGTCCCGTTTCCCCACTAACACACTGTACGTTACCCCCACTTTGGCTGCAAGTACGCTTACTCTCACTTGATCAAGAATCGCCATCTCTAGGTAATCTGTCAGCCTGGTGGCATTTCGTCCCAAAGGTGAGAATGTTTTCAAATACATGACTTCACCCTGGTGCATAGCAGCAGGCAAAGATGGTTTTCAGATAAATAGAAAAATGGGAGCTTTTTTCCTCTCCATCCTGGAACTTTTGTCTTCCCACAAATTCACTAGAAACCAAATTACTAGTACTTGATGCAGAGTAATGTATAAAAGTAAAAAGCAGCAAGAATCTAAATGGTTTTTAAAGGAGGAAACCCGGGCAAGTTGGTCATGTCATCCACATGTGCATCATATTCCGGAGAAATTTAAAAAAAGGTTACAAAGACTTTGAATGACATGCCCAAGTGCCTGTGACTGAATTCTGTGGAATAAAAGGGAACATTAAAGTTGATAGACATTACAGTCTATGTAAAAAAAAAAATGCATGGGAAAAATATGGGAATGAAATACATATAAACATTTCATTATTTATATATTTCTGTATTTTCCTAAGGGTGTACATGGAATTACTTTTGTTAACAGGAAAATTTAAACAATGTTTTTTTAAAGAAGAAAACTCTGTTCCATATTTCACTCCTTTTAAATAATCGCTTGGCTGCAGAAGCGCCTGCATATCATTGCTACAGCTTCAATGAATTTTGAAAGGGAGAGTGATCAATCTTGTGTGGTCACTGGAGGAGAGATGGAGATTTACAGCCATTGCAAAGGAAGGGCACTGGTTTGCAGCATTTCATCATCTCTTAGAAGCCTTATAACAAGCACAAAGCAACAGGCTCAAGAGCTCAAAGTTAGGAGGGAAATTTAGAAGTCACCATGCCGAAGCAGATGCTTAGAAGGTGTGGTTTCTGGGCTTCATTTAACTCAGTCACAGATAATGATCAACTGTGAGCAGATCTGTGTGTCTGTGTGAGACCCAGCCACATGGCCTCAAAGGTCTAATATCATTCATGACCAAACTGGCTAATTTTAACATCCACAGGAAAATGTTGAAATTTGCCAGCTCAACGTGAAGAAAGGTGAGAAAGATCTTCAGCTGGTACCCTCCTTGAAAAGAGCAGCGATCAACGTGAGCATCACCCTCCCCTGGAGTCGGGCCTCTCCTCCCAGCACTGGCTCTCAAGGACCCATGTCTGGTCGTCTTTGCCTCCCTCCCTGCAACGGGGCTCTGCTCCTGCTCCCAGGCAGCGCATTAGTTATAGCCACACGTCTTTACACCTTCCCCCAGTGAGCTTGGTGCTTTCACAGAGAAAGGGCTTTAAAGACGGAAGATGAAACCTCAGGACCCAGGAGAGCAGCCTTTCCCTCCGTGCGGGACCTTGGGCCAGGGGACTCTGAGGGAAATGTCAAGCTGTATAAAATGCAGAACTAAATCCAAGGAGAATACCTGAGACAAGCATTTTTGGGGGAAATTATTTTTTTACAGATATCCTTGCTAATTTAATCTACTATGTGAGATTGATTAGTATAATTCCACTCTTAGAATTACAAAATGTTGGCAACAGAATATCCTTTGTGAAAGACAACAGATGCCTCGTAAACCAGACAGTTCTTGCAGACAGGAAAGTCCCTATTTTAGGTTCTGTGAACTGGAATGAGCCTTCCTCTCTGCCAGCCTCTCAGAGCAAGATAAACAGCAGCTCTGGAGACACTCAGCTTGCGAGCTGCAAGGTTTGGGGGCAGGTCAATCACTGGAGCTATCATGGCTTTAGTTTCCTCCTCTGAATAAAGGCTTAATGGAAATACCTCCCACCCAGGATCGTGGGAAGGATGGAGAGAGTCGGTCCATCAGATGAGCCTGGCAATACTGGCCACTGGGCCAGAGCTCTTTGTTCTTTAGAGTCAGAAACATTTCATTTTATAAATATGACCTCTTATTTTCTTCCCTATTTCAGACCACTGGCACTTTTTGCATATAAACAACTGTTCTAGCTTGTTAGATTTCAAATTACCTCTGTTCCACCTTTGAAATGCTATGCCATTACTCTCTCCCCAGCAGATTAATTGTGGTTCAAAACTGAGATTCAACCACCATATTCTTCTATGCTACTGCAAATTTATTAATTGTTGGTGAAGATGATACAAGAATAATTGAATATGCACTGCATACTTTAATGCAACAGACCTCAGTCATCCACGGGTAGATTTTCTGCTGCCTTAATTCAGTTTTGACTAAACAAAATAAAATGCAAACATCACAAGTAGGCCAGTGGTCATATTTATCATTGGCTGCATTTTTCTGACACTCTAGAAGTTAGTAATATACATTACCTCAGTGGCAAAGTCAGATTTCTTCTCTGTAACATCAGAATGGAGATTTTTAAAGGCAATTTGGTCGTTTGCATGGTACTGGCTGTCCTGTAATCCTAGGCAAAAGGGGAGAATATTGGTACTGTTCAGTACAGGAAAGGATAAAATGGAATATATAATTCTATTATAAATCAAGTGGCACCCATTTGAGGATTATGCTGGCCAACAGTAAATCTAGTAATTCTGACCTGTGGTAAAACCCTGTGCATTTGCCCTTTCATCCCACGCCCTCTGTTTAGGCTGAGTTCATTGGTATCTAGTATGCTAGGCTGCTTGCTTCCTTCTCCCATATGTTGTTTATCTTCTCAGGCTCAGTAGTAATTGAACGCTCTCGGCTGTGCCACGTCTTCCCATGCCCTGAGTGCACACCCAGAAGAAAAGCGAATGGCATCTGCAGGTTTCCCAACACCACTAGAGTTAAGCAGGGCTGAAATACAAGACCAACTTTCATCTTCTTAGCACAACTGTTCTCAAAGGAGCAAGAAGCGACTCAGACACTGGTATTGCAACTACTTTGGAATATCAATATCTGAGGACAATTTTGTGATGATGTTGTGAGGATAGAGGAGACACTGTGGACAGCCCTGCACACCAACGTGTGTCACAGTGACAGCTGGGAATATCATCGCATTCAGGTGCACACTGTAGTGGACCAAGAACTGAGGGGCCTGGGTCCTCGTCTGGCCCCACCACCAGCTGGCTTGACAACAGGCAGGTCTATGGAATGCTCACTCACCAAGCCTGCCCCGCAAAGCCTCACAGAGCACTAGACAGAAGGGAAAGGCGCTCTTAGATGTAACCTGGGAACATGCGTCGTCTGCCTGGGTGCCTTGTTATTCATGCAGGAATGGAAACCAAACGCAGGAAGGTGGGGTGAACCTAAGAGTCTTTGTGGCCGATCTCCACAGCCCAGGGTAACAGTTTTGCCTCCACATGCAGATATTCAAAAGCCTGCAAGAATGGCTCCCCAGCAGCTGGTGCTGGTGCTGGAAAAGAAGACATCTAAGAAAGCAGCTCTCTAAATTAGTCTGGTCTTCATCAACTCATGAGAAGGGTTCATTAAACAATTTAGATATAATTTAAAGCATTATGGGGAAAATGATACGCTATAGCATTTTCAAGTGTGGTGATTTGCAAAGGGGTGAGGACAGGGCTCCAGGAAATTTCAAGGGACACCACTGACCAACCCAAAGCTTGCTGATGTCTCTTCTCATCCTCAGGTGAGGACAGAGCCCCCGTCGGCTCTAACATGGACATGGGGCTGTGCCTCCAGCTATGCCTGCCATTGAGTGACAGAAACAGTCATCCAAGATGATGTACACAGATTACTTTCCGTGAAGCACAAATATAAGACCTGAAAGACCTCATGGACTTCTGTGCAGAGTCAATGCATCATGATGAACTGACAGTCAAGCTGATGAAGATGGAAATGTCCTGGCTCTGGTCTTGCAGCACCATGATTAAGAACTCTAGAGTTAGTAAGGTTTGGGTGCCAGGCGGGCCCAGGTCTGCAGCCCAGCCCAACCACACGCTTGCCTGCAGTGGGTGAGTTGTTACCCTCTCTGAGTTTCTTCATCCATAAAATGCAGAGAGTAACACCTCTCATGCCACTGGCGCACTGAGGGTAACCTATGTAAAGTGTTTGCCCCAGGGGCGGGATCTGGGGCTGACACTTGAGAAGGGCACTAGTCATGACTGTCAATGAGAAGGCCCAAGACAGCCCCTCCCCAGGTCCAGACGGTCAGGGTCACCGTGGCGTCGGTGGTCACTGGAGTCAGACCACAGCCTTCTAGGGTCTCTAACTTCAGGTCAGGCTTCAGGCAAGTTGCTCAGCATCCCTGGGCTCCCTGCTGTGAAGTGGAGATAATAGTGCCCGCTCCACAGAGCTCCTGGAAAAGATTGAGTGACCTACCTAACTCATCCTTAGCACAATGCCTGGAACATAACAAAGTGCAATAAACTTAACTACTGGGAAGTGCCATCACCTCGAGCTGGGAGGAGGGAGACCACCACCATCAGACCAGCAGGGGCTGTGCATTAGTTTCCTATTGCTGCTGCAACAAATGACCACAAACATAGTGGCTTAAACCCCCCAAGTGTGTTATCTTATAGGTCTGCAGGTCAGAAGTTCAGTTCAGGTCCCAGGGGGCTCAAATCAAGACATCAGCAGGGCTCAGCTCCTTTGGGAGACTGTAGGTGAGAAGCTATTTCCATGCCTTTTCCAACTTCTAGAGGCTGCCAGCATCCCTGGGCTTGTGGCCCCACATCCTTCCAATCTCTGCTCCTGTCTTCACAGCCCCTTTTCCCCCTAGCCCTCCTACCTCCCTGTTTTAAGGACCCTTACAATTAGACTGGGCCCACTAAATAATCCAGGATCATCTCCCCATCTCAAGGTTCTTAACTTAATCATATCTGCAAAGTCCCTTTTGCCATGAAAGATAGTATGTCCACAGATTCTGAGCATTAGGACAGGGATCACTATTGTGCCCATCACAGACAAGGTGGGGAGACTGAGGCAGATGTGTTGGATGGAATGTAGGACCTTTAAAACACAGTCTCTTAGCAACATGGGCAAGTACTTATAATGCATTGTTTATTGAACGTAAAGAAATCAAAAGCTTGTGAACCACGTAATTGCAACATTAAGAAAAATTTTTTAATGTGTGCAAGAATCCATAAAGCCAGTGAGTTGTGACTGAGAGCCATGAGCCAGCTTTTGAGTGGAAACGAGGTCTGACTGAAGCCAAGCATAAGGATGCCTGATATTAACATGTCCCCAAAAGACACCAGGAGTGAGTTACCCCAGTGGTTAAAAGCATGGACTGGGGAAAGAAAGGCCCTGATTCAAATGCATCTCTGCTACCAACCACTTGGGCAATTTAAGTAATTTTGGGCAAGCTACTTAAATCATCAGTCTTATTTTCCCATGTGTCAGAGGAAGCAAGACCTGTCTCCTCGGGGGATTACAGGGAATAAGGAGATGATGACCCTCAAGGACTTAGCGGAGGGCCGTGCATGCGATGAGGACACAGCCCAGTCCCCTTCCACCTGACCATGTAACAATCACGCTGACTGAGGCCCCTGCCATCAGGTGACCCTGCACTGGCCTCCCTGAGTAAGGAACAGCTGGTGGACATTGGGGCAGGTTAGCAAGGGCAAGACTGACAGGAGTTTGGGCACCTTCCAGCATCCAGGGTACATCAGTTTCACAGGAGAGGGGATGTGTCTCCAATACAGAAAAGGGCAGAAACCAGGTCAGGCTGCACCCAACCCTGCAGCAAGGACCAGAGGGGGGCCGGTCGGCTGTTCCTCCCCTCCACAGTGCGAGCTGGTTTATCCCCGATCTCTCACAGGGCAGGTGCCTGCCCTGGGGCCACAGGCTTAACTCCACTCTGCATCAGGAAATTGTCCTGGTTAAAAGGAAACTGGCAGCGTGTGGGCAGGACATGATGCCAGGCAGGGCAGCCCAGGTCCAAATTCTAGTTGTGCAGCTTTGTGTGGTTGACATTACCTCCTCGATTCCAGTTTCCCCTCTAGGAAATGGGAGCCCGGAGCTGACTCTGTTCATGCCTTGCCCCCTTCCCTTGCAGGGGGCTCTCCCATCCCCCCCGCTCTGGGGAGGGTAGCTGTCAGCGGCTCTCAGCTTTGCTGCTTTCCGAGAATGGTCCTGATGGGAGACGATACCTCTCTCCATGCTGGCCTACAGCCTGCGGCGACTCTTGTGGGAACAAAATCCAGGGCGTGTCTGTCGTTTATGCTCCAGAGTACACAGCGAGGGCCAGACTGTGCCTGGGACCCCATTCCTGCTGGCTCCTTCCCCTTCCTGATCAGGCCTCCCTAATTCCCAGTTACAGAGCCCCTCCCACAGGCCCCCCAATCCCAGCCTCAGGCTCCACTGCTTGGAAGCCCGACAGCATCCCGCCCCACTGTGCTGTGAGAATGGGGACTCTCTGCGGGCCCCAAACCAACAGGCTTAGCCTCATGGGGATGTGTTAGAAGTGCACGCTCTGGGGCCCCACCAACTGACCTGCATCTACTAGATGAGGAGCACAGGTGGGGCTCGGCCGTCTGTGCTTTACCAAGGCCCCTCGGACACTCAGTGCACCTCAAGGCCAAGAACACTGCTGGTCTCGGGCTGGCAAGCTCCTCCACAGATGGAGTGACCTAATGCTTTGGTTCAAAACCACCCATGGCTTTTACACAACCACACCTAGGGCATCCAGACGGGGTTTTTACCAATGACTTCAGACACTAGCATGTCTGAAGAGGTTTTCGCTCCTGAGGTTGGAAGGATGGTACATGCTTCCGTCTGCATCAGCCCGAGCCCCTCATCCCAAGCCATCCCCCGACTCTGGGTCCCTTCCCCGAGGCCACAGCATGATGAGCAACATGAGCGGGGACGCCATGAGGCCCTGAGCAGGCACTTCTGGAGCCCAGATTTCCTCCCCGGAGGAACGCGTGCTTCAGCCATAGGGCAGGCATTCAGGTAGCCCTCAGGGTGCTGGAGGCCCTGGGCTGAGAGGCGAAGGTGGGTAAATGCCCTCTCCTCCCACAACTAAGGGGAAATCACAGCTTTGCTGCCTACCTCTGCCCGCACCCAGCCAAGGGGCCCGGGAAAGGTTTGGGAGGGGGATACCTGAAACCCCTTTGCAGGACAGGGTGGATTTACACACAAGTGGAAGGTGGTGGGGAGAAGGTGGTGCACCCCAAGTTTAGCTAGAAGGGAATGTGGAAATGACAAGGAAAAGTACAAAGGCAGAAAGACCCAGCCTACCTGGAGACTAGCAGGTGGCATATTGGGTGAGGCGCGGGATATGGGCAAGGAACCGCACACAGGCCCGCACAGCACCCCTGGGGCTGGCTCTCCTCTACAAAAACAGCAGACAACCCACGTCATGCATGCATGGCCCGAGGAACCGATCCATCGAGTGGTGCACAGAGGGGGACACCCCAGCTCTCCCTTAGCTTAGTAAGCATTTGTTTCAGATCTGCATTCACGTCAGGGACGGAGAACGTACATCCAATTCCCACTTCTTGGACTGGACGTGCCTTCCCTTGTTTCTAATCTTAAAAAGAGTCAAGGTTTTCTCTGAATTTTCACCATGCCTTTAACAATATTTTCTTAATATTTCAAAATAGATGTATCCCAGAGAGAATCACTTTTCAGATTTAAATTAAATGAATCACCTCTGTGAGGTGTGACCCTTTCACTACCCAACGTCTCCGGAAGCTCCTTCCATCTTTGACTTCCTGAATGACATAGTTTTTGGCCCACGTTTCTCCCCCGCAGCTTCTTTTGGGGGTTCTCTCCTTGACACCCCCTAGTTCTCCCGCTAAGCCCTCCTACCAGATGTCAGATGCGCAGTGGTCTCTGCCCCCTTTACAAACCAGCGCCAAGGAAGGGCCCAGATCCTGCCTGTGTGCACCGGCCCTTAGAACCAGCTGCGTCCAAGTCGCTGCCAACTTGGCTGTTTGGAGAGAGAACTGACCAACCGCCCTCAAGCCCCGCTGCTCCCCCACTTCTCCCTCTCCACCTCCCACTCTGTCTCCATTAGCTTGTTGAGTGGCCACTGTCCTCCAGCACCCATGATGGGAAATGAGAGGACCCCTCTGCACCCCAATGTCCAACTGAGAACCAAGGCCTGTTTTATGAAAAGGGCCCTGCTGCCTCCCAGCCACTCCATCTTCCCTGGGCTGCCTGGTCTCCGCAAGGTCACAATCAAGCTGGTGACCCCACCAGCCTCATCTCCTGTCGGGTTCCCACAAATCCCCTTGACACGGCCAGGGTGCGATCTTGGGGTCACGTGCTTTTTTGAAAATTCTAGTGACAGGGATACATTTCCTCCCCAGAAAGGTCCTGGGAAACATACACAGAAAACTCCGAGCTCGTGTGCGGGGGCTCCTGGGGACCCAGAGTCCAGGGCAGGAGTCCTTAAAATCAGCCTCCTACTTCTTCCCAGATGTGGCCGGCTTCATTCCCCGTGACTCTGACTTTCCCAATTTTCAACTGGGCTGGCTCATCCCCCTCCATAGAGCTCAAGGTCACCTCCTGTTAAAAGGGCGTCTTGGTCCGCCCCTGCCCCACAGGCCCTCCGGCTGGTGCCTGTACTCATTTCCTAGGGCTGCTGTCCCCAGTGACCACAAACAAAATGGCTTGAAACAACAGGAATTTATTCTCTTCTGTACTGGAGGCCGGAAATCTGAAATCAAGTTGTTGGCAGCACCCCGCTTTCTCTAAGGACCCCTCAAAGAATCCTGCTCGCCTCTCACTCCTCTCTGGAGGTTGCTTGCAATCCTTAGAGCCCGTGGTTTTACGGCCAAGTAACCCTGATGTCCACCTCCGTCTTCACCTGGCCATCTGCCCTGTGACCCCAAAGCTCGTTCTCTTTACAAGGACACCAGCCACTGGATTTAAGGCTCACCTTAATCTAGTCTGACCTCATCTTGATCACATCTGCAAAGACTGTATCTCCAAGCAAGGTCACATTCACAAGTGTCCCGGGTCAGGACTTGCACTGATCTTTTTGGGGAGCACAGTTCAGCCCTCAACTGCTCCCCGGCAGGCTGTTACCTCCATACATCCTTACTACACCGTCTGTCATTATCTGTTCCTGAGTCTCTCCAAGTTGATGGGAGTCTTCAGAGGACGGCCTATTTTACTTCCTCTCGCACCTAACACAGTGTCTGGCCAACTGCAGACACTCACCGAATGTTGACCGAATACACAAATTATTTTACATTTTGATAACAGTTTGACCTGTAGGGAAAAAACCAGAACACATACCTTATTCAGAGAGTTTAGTCATATTCCACTGGCGTTTCAGACATTTTACTCTGTTTCAAAGGTCTCTTAGTGACAAGGGTGTGTTCGGCTAAGGGAAGGAAACATGGCCACAGCTGACATCTGTCACTACTCTTGGAGTGAGTGGAGCTCTGACTTTCCCTTGAACTTAAGAACCTCCAAGTGCGCTACCTGTGATGAAGTCGCCGGAATGTTTACGCGACCGCCAGAGTTGGGGGCGCAGAGTCCACCTCGGTGCCATTTCTCATTGGCATGAACAGCCATCGTGGCTTTGATGTTTACATCTGAGGCTTCTTTGACAACTAAAAAAATGTTTGCATGACCATTATTTAAAAGTTTTCTGCAGAGCCCTGTAAGATGTGAGACAAACAAGTACTTTATCTCCTGCCTACGGTCAAATACAAGTTTCTTCTCTTTCTCCTCAGCTTCTCTGTACTTTATTTTTCACCTGATGATATTTTGATGAGGCTGTTTCTCAAAATACATTCAGATAACATCACAATCTGGTTTAACCTACTTCTAATATATTGTTACCAACTTTTGCAAACCAGTTTATCTAGAAAATTGGGCAATACCACAATCTGTTTACCATGCAAGCTGTTACAAGAACGGTTGGTTTTCATAGGATTTCATCAAACACCTCTGACATTAAATTATAATGAACATTGTTTTATAATAATTTATACCCAACATTTGAGATAGCTTATCATTAACAACAAAGATAAAATCTGGTAAAACGATGACTTAAAAAAAGCAAGTAATGAGCTGGAGAAACCATTGAACCATAAAGCCTGGGCTAAAGATTACACTGACTAGATGAATCACAAAGGGTGAGTTTGCAATAGCCACGGCCGGAGGGGGCATATGATAAACTGTATAACTTATTACCTTTCAAATGAAATAAACCATTTCATAAGGAAAGTGGTTTTATCCCCTGGGAAAAGGCATGGCTAGTATGGCATTATATAAACAGACAGCAGCTTTGTAAGCTGTTTCATAAACACCAGACCAATGTAAATTTCACTGACTAATCCCAAGGTGGTTTGAGTCTGGCCAATGTCACTATTACATCATAATTGCTAAAATTGATTGCAGTTCATTGCAAGAGGGATGCTGGATACGGTGTCACCTCCTTTAACACTCAAAATGGCTTTATGAGGAGGGTACTATTATTACCCTCATTTACAGAGGAGGAAACTAAGTCCCATTTCAGTCACCTGCCGAGGAACACATGTGCAACAGACCTCAAGATGAGAGTTCGCGATATTAATCATCCCTGAACACATGGAAAAGGGCAGCAATGGGACAGAATCTGCAGGATCTGATAACATCTCATCTGAAACATGAGAAAGCTGATGGAGCGGTCTGAGTTTCACCCCCAGGACCAGGTGCCTGGCACCCCCACTTCCTAACACGATAACCTCAGACAAGTCACATGACCTCCAAGCCCCAGCTCTTAGGTAAAAGGCACACTGCATCGGTGCTGTAGGGCTCAGAACTATGAAATGAAGTAAACAGAGGTTTCTATGGGTTCAGCACAGTGCCTGTCATACAATCAGTCCTAGAGAAAATGTAATGTATTATTGCCACAGTTTTACAACTAATTTACATCTCTCTCAGAAAATTATGGTGTAATCTCTGTGGTAATAGAGATGATTTAAAAGCCTTTTCACGGTTCTGTAGCTACTTAGGCTCTAGTTGATTTCTGAGACTCCTGGAATCTGAGGCATCATGCCTCTTGCCCTTGGTGTCCAGGAGCGGCTCCTCTTGCAGGTGGATGGAGTGAGGGTCTCCCCTGGAGGGTGGGGTGACATCCTGGGTACAAGGGATATGCACCCAAATGTACCCATGCGTATGTACCAGCATGCTGTTAACCAAGATAACCTGCTCGTGTACACAGCTTCAGTGTGACTGCACCACCACCTCAGTTCAGCAAATGTTTATTGAGAATTAATGTTTTTGAGGACCCAAGGTAGGTGCTAGGATAACGAAAATGAATAGGGCACAGGAGTCTCCATCTTTGAAGTAGCTTAATTCAGGAATGAGACATACAATGAGATCTTTTTCAATGCAATGTGGGTTTGATCATTTCCTCTTATGGGCTGTCTTTTTTTTCTTAATTATGGTAAAATATACATAACATAAAATTATCCATCCTCACTGTTTTTAAGTATCCAGTTCAGTGGCCTTAAGTACATTCACATTATTGTGCCACCGTCACCACCCTCCATCTCCAGAACTTTTCCATCTTCCCAAACAGTGGTTATTGTGCCCATTGAACAATAGTGCCCCTTCGTCGGGCCCTGGCACCCACCATTCTACTTCTGTATCTATGAGTTGGGCTACTTTAGGGATCTCATGTAAGTGGAATCGCACAGCACTTGTCCTTTTGTGACTGGCTCCTTTCACTTAGCATACTGTCTTCAAGGTTCATCTATGTCGCCTCATGTGTCAGAATTTCCTTCCTTTTTATGGCTGAATACTATTCCAATGTATGGACATACCACTTTCATTTATCCATTCACCTGTTGATGGACATTTGGGTTGCTTGCACCTTTTGACTATTGCAAATAATGCTGCTGTGAACATGGGTGCCCAAATGTCACTTTAAGTCCCTGTTTTCAATTCTTCCTATGAGTTGTCTTCTGCCTTCCTTTCTGTGTCCTGTATTGGTATTATAACCTAATATTTTCTTAGCAAACACTAGAGTCCCGTTTTGAGGACTCTAGGGCGAAGAGAGAGATAGACACCTTCAAAGTATCTTTGAAAAGTTACCCTTCTTCACTTTGTAGAGGGAGTGGGTCTTCTTTTAAGCTTGACAGAGGTAAGCAGTTAAACACAGATGGTCTCTGTCATGCAATCCAAATGCCTTCAATGTAGGTGTCAACATGAAAGGGAGAACAGGCACCTCCTCGCTTAAAAGACCCTGTGAGCTGGGAAGCAGCCCAGTTCAGAGAACACCAGGGCCTGGGTGTGGGGGGCATCGGTTCTGCTGGGTCCTGGGATTGTGCAGCCTCACCTGGGCAGAGGGCCTGCGCTTGGGCAGCAAGAAGGAGCAACAGGAGAGGCTGGAAGAGGAGAGGGCTTCCTTTCTTTGGGCCTTAAAAGGGACCTGGCGTGATACAGCAGGAAGGGCCCAGACAAGCAGCAAGGACACTGGGCTCAGATCCCATCTGGCCATACAGCTGTGACCGTGAGCACATGGGCCTGACCCCTGTACTCAGCTTCCCCACCTGGGACCAATGAGCGTGCAGGGGCCGGCATGACCTCCAGGATGCCACGCAGCTCTGCCATGGGGTCTTGGCTGGGCCATGAGGTGTTCGGGACATTTAAGGAGGAAAGTGTGGTAAGCGGCAAGTCCATTTCCCTCGCCTCTTCCCCTAAGTGGGAAACAGCACCATCTGCACTGGTCCGTGCTCTCCTCTTCAGGCAACGGCCAGCTCACTGAACAAGAAGCCCTGCTACCTGGTATTGAAAGCTGTGGAGTGCTTGGATTTCAGAGGTGACCTTTTCTGCCTCTGCAGGTGGGTGCAGGAACCTAGCCCCTGCTATGGACAGTGGTGCCCATGAAGACCACCCCCCGCCCACCAGCTTCCTCCTAGATGAGGCCCAGGCTGCAACAGGACCCCACTCACCTGACTCACTGCCTAGGCGGCTTTCCTCAGGACGAGCAAGGAGGGACTGTTTGCTTTTAGCTCACAAGGAAGAAAAATGGGACATCTTTGAAAGATCCTACAAGAGAAACTGGAGCAGCATCCAGTCCAGCTGCAGAGACACTCCAATGCCACCAAGAGAACCTGTCAGCTCAGAGGTCATTATGTAAACAAGGCATAAAGATATTTCCATTAGATGTCAGCATGCATCTCCTCTCCTTTGCTAGGAACATCGTGACTCCTGTTTGTGGGTCTGTGTGGCCTCTTGTTTCTCATCTGTTCAGCTGCCCTGGCCAGAGCCTGTGTGGAGCCTGCAGAGATGATTACAGGCTCCGCCACGAGCTGGCCAAACGAGGTTGGTGCAGTGTCTCAAAGCTCTGTCGTAAATCTCTCATTGTAACAGCCTTTAGCCACGCACAGCCCAGTGGGGGTCAGGGGAGAGAGCCCCTGCTGCCGGGCCAGATCCAAGAGCCCAGCATTCCAGGAAAAACACGGGTTCCGAGTTGCTCACACACACTAATGCCATTATCCTGCACCCCTACCTGGCCTCTTTCCAGAACTCTCCAACAG
This sequence comes from Manis javanica, assembly GCF_040802235.1. Taxonomy (NCBI): domain Eukaryota; kingdom Metazoa; phylum Chordata; class Mammalia; order Pholidota; family Manidae; genus Manis; species Manis javanica. The sequence continues at coordinate 5,533,799 of NC_133162.1, read as the reverse complement.
CTAACAGCTGTGCTGGACACTTTGAAGAAGGTTGCTCTTGTCTCACCTGATGTGTTGTTTGTTTCAAGTTGTTTTGGTTTTCTGGTTCTGACATAGTTGTTTTTTAATGGAGCAAATATCCTAGTGCCCCATGTCCTCGACTAGTCCTTCCTGCGGTGACAGACATCAAACCAGGCAGTCACCAGGGACACTGTGTAAATGTGCAGGTGCCTAAGAATTGAAGGCAGCCATAAACAGTGGCTTGTCCACACCTGTCACTTTACAGAAATAGGAAATAGAGACGGAGAGAGGGGCAGGGCCTGCCGGAGAGGCTCCCAGCTAGGAAGTGGCAGAGTAGAGCCTTCAGTCAAGTAGGAAAAACTCCAGATCTCTGGCTCCTAGGCGAGGTATCTTCTAACCCACCTCTTCTAACTGGACTAAGCTCCTCTCTCTGCCTTTGCATTTAAAAGAATTAAATAACAGCTTTGTTGAGATATAACTCATGTACGATAAAGTTTACCCTTCTGGGGATACAATTCAGTAGTTTTCATATATTCACAAAGCTTTGCAAGTATCGCCACTATCTAATTCCAGAATATGCCATCATCCCCAAAAGTGGGCGCAGGCCCATTCCTCCCCGCCACCCCCTCACCGGTCTGGATTTGCCTGTTCTGGGCATTTCATGTACATGGAATCACACACTACATGGCCTTTTGTGTTTGGCTTCTTCCACTGAGCACCATGGTTTCAAGTTTCTCCCACGGGGTAGTATGTGTCAAGATTTCATTCCTTTCTATGGCTGAATAATAAACAGTCCATTGTGTGGGTACAACACATACTGTGTATCTCTTCAGTACATGTGCGTTTGGGTCATTTCCACTTTGGGTTATAATGAATAAAGCTACTACGAACATTCGGGTACAAGGTTTACGTGGAGGTAGGCTCTTCTCGGGGGCACGTGTGCAGGAGCGTGATTGCTGGTCACGTTGGTAGCTCGGAGATGAACTTCCTGAGGAAATGTCAAACTGTTTTCCAAAGTGTGACTTCAACACTGTGTGCTCCTACTAGCAATTGTCCTCATTTTTGTCAACACTTGTTACTATCTGTCTTTCTGATTCCAGCCATCTTAGTGGGTTTGAAGTGGTGTCTCACTGTGGTTTTGATTGGCATTTCCCTCATGACCAAAACGTCTTGCATCTTCTCATGTAATTATCCGCTATTAGTGTGTCTTCTTTGAAGAAACGTCTGTTCAGATCCCTTGGTCCTTTTTAAATTGGGTTATTTGTCTTTTTATAGCAACTTTAGGAAAAAGATTTCTCTCATTTCTCCTCCTATCTCCTGGCCATAAGTACAAGGAACGACACTGATTCTCAGAACCCTGTAAGGAAGCATCTCCTATAAGCATAGCTTCTGTGGGGAGGCTAAGAAAATGGTCTTCGGCGTCCCACAGACTAGGGCTGGAACTGAGCTAGGCCACTTACAAAGTCTGTGACTCAGACAAGTGTGCCACAGTTGCCCCATCAGCAAAACAGGGATCATGGTATCTGTTTCATTGCATTGTAATGAGAGCTAAAAGAGAAGACACACTGAAACCCTTAACATGCGGCTTGGCACATAGGAAGCCCTGGTAAAATTTATCTCTTTATTTAACCAGCAAATATTATATAGCATCAACCATGGGCCTGGCATGGGTATAGACCCTGAAGTCACGGCACTGAGCAAAATAGAAAATCTCTGCCCTGGTGGAGCTTATATGCAGCTTAATATTCTAGCAAAGTTAATGATTCTAGTTATTATTATAATTTAACATTTTGACTCTTGATTACAAAATAATTACCAGCTCATCAGAAACTAGAATGACAAGATAAAGTTTCACTAATGAACTTGAACTTTAGAGAGAGACGAAGCATTAACTTCAGTAATTACAGCTCTCCTGCCACCCCCCAGCATGGCCTTGCCTTTTTCTGCACTTGCACAGAGCCACGGAGGAGAGTCGCCTGAGAAGCCACAGTGGGGGTCCCCTCAGTCCCAGGAATGTGAGAAGACTGAGCCCTTCCCTGTGTCCGAGCAAGGAGAGGGATGACACATGTTACCAGCCTGAGGAGTTGTAGAGACATAATAATAGATAATCAAAACCAAATATAGGATAAAGATGTCAGTGAAAAGGATGCTTGGGAGGAAAACCAAGCAGAGCAGCTCTTGACAAACAGGTCCAGTAGGGCTGGTGGGGCCAAAGCTGAAACTGAATGAAGGGTGAAACTGCTAGCCTCAAGGACGCTTCTGAGCCCTGGGGGCAAAACCCAGCTGAGCAAGTGACACTGTGGGACTACAGGAAGCCATGCTCTGTTTAGAGGTCGACGATCCTGCAGTGGAAACACACGACTGACCTGCCCTTGAGGCCAGACTCACCATGAGGCACACGTCACTTACCTTGCCTTGGTTTCCTCATCTGCAGCATAGGTTCAGCAATTTCAACCTCATCCCTCAGGTTAGACTCTCAAGTCCTTCTAAATGGACATTCCTGCCACCTGGGGAGGACTCTCAGCTTAACCCAGCTGTTGATTCCCAGCTTACTGTGGGATTCTCTGAGATGCCCAGATGACAGTGTCCCCTGTGGGGGGAAGGGATGGCAGGAGGGGGCGGGGTATGTCACATCTGGATAGACAGGAATATCAATAAGGCTGCCATTTGGAGACAGACAGACACACAGACAGTCAGGACAGAGGAATTTGCCCTATCAGACATCACAATCTTCTTAAAAGAGGTAAAGGCAGTATATTACTATAGGAATAAACAAGACAAACCAGTGGAAAAGAATAAGGAGCCCAAAAAGAGACCTTCATATATAGGTTGATGTGGAAAATAACAAGGTAGGATAGCTAAAAACAAAATATAATAAATGATTCTCTTTATTTGGGACAATTAGTTGTCATTATTTTAAAAACTAACAACAGTTCTCTACCTGTATCATAACCCACAAATCAACTCTAGATAATCTAAAAGCTCAAGTATGAAAGGTAAAACTTGAAGACTGTTACAAGAGGAAATAGTTAATATTTTTACGATCTTGCACAGGAAAGGATATCTTAAAAATGTTCCCAAAGGAAACACCACAAAATAAAAGTTCTGATAAATTTAAGCATTTTTAATTTAAGAATGACCATTAATAAATATGATAAAGAGAGAAGACAAGTTACAAAGTAGAAAAAGATATTTGTAACTCATGTAACAAAGAAATGGCTAGAGTCAAAACTGACAACAAAAACTCCTGTAAATCAATCTGTGAAAGACTTGCAACGCAGTGGAAAAACAGGTAGAGACAGAAGAGGCATTTCTCAGAAAAAAAATGGTCCCTAAGCAACACAAAAGATATTCAACCTCATCAGTAAATAGACAAATCAAAATAAAATCACAAGAAGAGGCCATTTCATATCTACTCAATTGACAAAAAAGAAAATCAACAATACTAAATACTGGTGAAGATGTGAGATAATAGAACTCTTGCACATGGCTGGTGGTGAGCATAATCTGACACAACCACTGTGACAAGTAACCTGGTAGAGGTGAAGGCCATCAGTTTGCTCTCATTTACAGTATTTCATCAAAGTCTAACACTCCATTCATTATAAGATGTACCATTATTTTATGTATCACCAAGAAAGAAACTCTAAGATGCCATTCATTTAAATACACATTCTGATTTCGGATATATTAAAACGTATTTTAAAAATCTTAGAATAAATGACATATCATGTAATATTTTAAATATCAAAAATATTTTAAAATGAAATACCATTTTAAAAACCCCGTTCATCTGCACAAGGATAGACAAGACTGTCTGTAGCATTACTGTTTTCAATGGCAAAAATACTAGAAACAGTCAAAATGTTCTTGGACTGGAGAATTATTTCAATTATCTAGCAGTGAGAGTTCAGCTATCCAGCAATGAAAATAAATAAATTATAAGTACACGCATTCACATGGATGACAAAAAATAAGTCAAAATAAGAGCAGAAATCAATGAAACAACAGAAATCAAAAAGAAAAAATGAACAAAAGCAAAAGTGGGTTTTTTGAAGGGAAAAAAAATCAACAAAATCAATCAAGGAAAAAATTAAAAACACATACAAATAGCCACTATCGGGAATGAAAAGGGTGTTATTACTACGGAGCTTACAGACATGAAAAAGATGACATGGAAAAACTATAAATAAATTTTATGTGAATAAAACAACAGAAAACAAATGTACAAATTGCTTTAAAAAAATACAACTTACCAAAATTGACCAACAGAAAACAAAAAATCTTAATAGACCTATAGTTATAAAGGGTATTAACTCATTATCTAAAACTTTCTCATAAAAAACTCCAGTCCCAGTAATTTCCCCGGAGGCAAGAAAATGAGAGGTCAAGCAAAGAATGAAATGGAAGAAAACCAATCCTTAGCTCAGGCAGCCGGTGGACATATATGGAAATGATAAATGCTAGGGAAAAAATGATGCCAATACTATAAAACTCTTGAGAAGTCAGAGATGGCTAGCAGAGTCCGACAGCAATGCCTGACAAGAAAGAAAGAAAATTACAGGGCAATATCCCCCATGAACATAGACCACTGGTTCTTGAATGGGGGTCATTTTGCCTCCCAAGGGACATTTGGCAATATCCAGAGACACTTGAGGTGGTTACAGTTGATGGGGGAGGGGGTAGAGGGTAGGGTTGCTGGCAAGGACTGAGTAGAGGCCAGGAAGCTGCCGAACTTCCTCACACACACAGGACAGCCCCTCAACAGACAGTCAGCCAGCCCAACTGCCAATAGTGTCAGCACTGCGAAAACCTGACACACAAAAAATCCTCAAAAAAATTAGTAAATAGAATCTAACATTATATACACAGGATCACTTCATCCTGAGTAATTTATTTATCCCAGGAATAGTGATGGAACAAGTAGATATTCAGCAAAGAAAATAAAAAGGGCATCTCAACCTTTACCTCATACAATTCACAAAAATTAATTTGAGATGAATCACAGATATACCCTGAAATTAAAACTGTAAAGCCTTAGAAGAAAACAAGGCAGAATGTTTTTGTGAATTAAAAGTGAAGTTTTCTTACACAGCAACTGGAATAACCACAAAAGAAAAAAATGATAAATTAGATTTCATCAAAGTTAAAAACTTCTGCTCCTGAGGAGAAATTGCTAAGAAAAATGAAAAGGCAAGCCAAAGATGGGGATAAAATATTTGCAAACCGTATTTCTGACAAAGAATAGAAGGTATTCTTTGTACCTCGGGGCAGGTATTACCTTCCAATGGGCCACAGAGGCCAGGTTCTGCATGTTTGTCCCATTCCCCCTGACTTCTCCTGACCCTAGGGACTCAGAGAGGACAGCTTCCCTGTGCTCTCTGGGCTTCAGCCAGGACTTGATCAAAGTGGGGTCACCCCACATCAGCCCCAATAAATTGAGTCAGGACTCATGCAGTGGTTTCTTTCTCAAAAAGAAACCACTACAACTTCATAATAAAGAGACAAACACCCAATATCAGATATTCAACTACCCCCAGGGGGTTGGAAATAAACATCTTTGACTGGTTGCTGGACAGCTGTGCTGACGTACAAATGCAGGCAGCCCACCCCTCAATCCGGGGCATGGCACACCCTGGTGGTGTGTGACTTGGTCCTGGGGTTTGGACAGAATTCCACTTTCTTGGACACACCTACCGGCTGTCTGGGATGAATCTCCTTTCCTTCCTTCTCATTCCACCCCAGCCCCCCCCATGTCCCTAACTTGACCTATGGCCCTATCTGCCTGTGCCTACGGTGAGTAACCTTATGATGATCTTGGGCAGTCCCGATGCCCCGCAGGTGAGGGGCTACCTCGGGGCAGGTATTACCTTCCAATGGGCCACAGAGGCCAGGTTCTGCATGTTTGTCCCATTCCTCCTGACTTCTCCTGACCCTAGGGACTCAGAGAGGACAGCTTCCCTGTGCTCTCTGGGCTTCAGCCAGGACTTGATCAAAGTGGGGTCACCCCACATCAGCCCCAATAAATTGAGTCAGGACTCATGCAGTGAGCATGAAGCAAGTGTTAGAAACAAAAAGCCTGTTACTGGGCTGTCAGCTTCATGTAAACCCACCAGGATCCCACAGGTGAGCTGTGGAGTCCTCTCCCAGCTTCATAGGTAATATTCCCAAATGCTTAAGCTCCCGCCTCTTCCCAACCACATCATACACATTCCAGACCTGAAGCCTCAAGGTCAAGGTAGTAGCTTTCCTAAGTCCTCTAAACATAGAATCAAGTCCCTTTCAGCTCCAGGGAAATCTGTCTTATCATTTAAGGCCCAACTCTGGAAGCTTTAGCCCCGAGAAAGAACCGACCAGTGTTTCCATAGCTCCTTTGCACATTGTGGTGTGCTCAGCGCTTGCTTTCCTGGCTAGACTATAACCCCCGGGGCAGGAGCTGCCGCCTCTGTGTGCCTGCTGCCTCATCTGGGGCTTGGGAGATAAAGCAATGAAGACGGAACTCAGACACTGAAGGACTCGATATACCAACTCTGACTTTAGCAAAGTCAACCCCTCAGAGCCTGCTTCCCATCTGAAATGAGCATAAGCATCGCACTCACTTCATGGAACTGCTCTCAGCACTTGCCTGGTACACAGCAGAGGCTGAGAAATGGCAGCTGCCAATCAGGGTGAGAGTTAATTAAATGTCTGCTGAACTGGGGAGAATTGCAAGCCCTGGTTCTCCAGGGGTCTGCGTGGCCCTTTCCTTTGAGGCTGGGACCCCCACAGGAGCTGCGGCCAGATTAGACCAGAGCCCCCAAGATGTAGTCAGGAGTAAAGAAGAGGGCAGAGGACACACTGTGGTGCGTTGTGGGAGGGAGGCCTCTGCTTGCTCTGCTCCCTGTCCTCTTGCTCGGCGCGACCAGCTCCAGGGACACCTCCACTTAGGGGTCTCCTTCTCGTCCACACGAGATCAGCCTCCTTGGAGAGGGCCTGTGCATTGCACTTCTAGGGTGCAAGTGCCCCATCCTACTTGTGAGACGGTGGGGGCCTGCCTGCTTGTGCAAACCCGGTTTGTTTGGTTGCTTATAATCTGTGCTTCCCACATAAAACTCAGACCTCTGACCCTTTGTGCCCAAACCACTTCTCTGTTTTTGTCATTTGAGAATTTCTGGGCAGCTCCCTCTTCCATTTCATTTTCTTTGGTGTCACATCTGCCATTCCCCACGGTGCCTGCTGCTGCAGTGGGAACAGGGCATTTTTCTTTGCCAGTCTCCCAGTGCTCTGAATCTGGCTGGAAGGCGTCCTGCCACACAGGCTATCGCCGTGTTTGGGATACACGGTCCCGTCTTTCACGGGAGTATCATTGATGCCGTAAATGAAGATCCCCAGGGACACAGCCAGCGTCTACAGAGACAGCTTCCAGCCAACTCTCTTTCACTCCCAAAGAAGAAAAGGTGGTCATGCCCCTGGGTCCATGCAACCTTCATTTTCCTGTTAGGATATTGAGATTCCTACAGTGAATTCCAGGGATGTTTGTCTCCATTCTGCTCCCCTCCCACCAACCCCCAACTCCACCCCTGCCTCAAAAAGTGAGAGAAATGGGAGGTGACTGTGACTGTAAGTCTGGAACTCTCTGTCCATCTCACACCCACACAGTGGGACCATGTGTTTGCCTCCAGCCCCAGTGGGGTCCACAGATGATCAGCCCTCGGAGAGTCTCAGTCACCTTCCCCCCCATTAGCACCTTTCTCCTGCCCTTTCACCTTGCTGAGAAGGAGCAGATGCCCTGGTGGTTTGCTTGGAGCATCTGAGATCACCCTCATGTGAAAAGACACGTATTTCCATTACAGTCCCAGGACATTTTTAGACAGATCCCCAAATATACCGCTATATTCCTAATAGATTCCTGCTACCAGATTATAAAACATGAAGTTCTGCTCAGACCTCTATAAATCAAGTGCATTGAAGTTCTAGAATGTAAAGGAAATAGTGAAAAAGGTATTTACAATTTAAACCCATAGCAGCAGGGATTCTGATTAAACATATAGAGTTAAAAATTTAAAAACATTGTATTTTGTTTTAATTTTTCTGTAATCTGTCTCAGATTTTCCCATTAAAAAATAAAAGTGGAGAGCATAAGACCATTTTTGCAGGCAAGAGATCAGCCCTCCTCTCTCTCCCTCCCCAGCCCTTCCCTTCAGAAGGTCTCTTTAGGGGACACACCAGAAGCCGTAAAGCTCTGTAGGAACATGGCTGTCCTTGAACTTCCAACGTGCGCAAGCTCAGGCCCACGCTCCCTGTGAGCGCCAACTCCCTGCCCGCGGTCTCTCTTCCCCAGGAACAAGCTGAGCTGTCACTACGCGGCTCATGATTGGGGGACAGGCAGGGCAGTCTGGATTCCTACTCTTTTTCCTTCGGCACAGGAATGGCACAGCCCCCTGAAAAGCCACTGGGGTCACAAGGACACAGCAGGAGAAAAGGCAAGCCCTCCCTTTCCTTTACCGATTCTGGAATGGGCCTGTGGGTGGGGTCGCACTGGGAGTCAGTGGGCACCGACATCAGGAGCCAGGTCTTCAGACGGGTGCAGTCCCACTGATGGACACAGTCCCATCGATGGACACAGAATGCCCTCCCTTTGGGGATGTGGGACTTGATTAGACTTTGAGCCTGGGAGAGGGGTGGCTGGGACGGTGGCGGTTTGAGGCAGTATGTAGTAGACACTCATTGGCAACCATGCCTGAGATGTTCTCACTGCCGCTTTCAGCCATCAGCCTGGTCTTGATTCCATCCAAGGATTCAGGAAAGAGTGAAGATTGCTTGCAGCAGAGATTCCAACCCCGCCCTGCCTGAGTCCAAGCCAGAGCCTCCTCACCAAGCTGCACCAGCCTTCAGGCCGTTAGAAGTTTCAGCCTTCACTCTCAACAGCAAGCCAGAGCATCTATCACAAACTGATACACAAAGTCGAATTCACGTCCTTACCAACCAAATAGCCCTTGAATTCTTGCGGAGCCCTGCCTGAGTGTGTAAAAATGTCTGCGATGCAAAAGCAGCCCTATAAATCCTGCAGCAAGAGCTTGGCCAGGTGGGAAGGCTTGGGGTCTTTGATTACTAGCTTTGTGTGTCCCCTAAAACATAAAGTTTCCAAAGGCTGCATTTGGCAAGCCAACCAGTACCCTGCCAAGTCCTCAGAAGCTGCAACAGACCTACCTAAGATTAAACAAACACAGGGATATAAAAATAAAGAGAAATTTAAGTGGGTTTGGTGCCTATCTTCTTTTCTAACAAAAGATAACAGGTAATTGCTTTTTTATCACTAGCACTTGAAATTTGAAAGTAAAGAAGGAGCCAGGGGTGATAGCACATCTCAACTTTGCAGTCCACAGATCCTTAACTTCCACTTCTCCTAAGGACCAATAGTCAAACCATCCTGGTACTTTTATACAACTCAATGAGAAAAACAGTGGAGAAGCCACAAAGGAGATGTCAACCGTGTCATTTACAAAAGAAGGGCTTTATATTTGGATTTCAGTAACTGAGTACATACATATCTGCCACCTCCCAGAAAGTTCTAAATGGTCATCAATTCTCTAAATGTAGCCTTTACCAAAGAAGAGATGTTTGGACAGGGAAAGAGATGGTCTGTGGCTTTCCCAGGAAAGGAGAAAGCTGTTGCCTAGCAACCCGGCACCCCAAAACTCCTGCCAGTTACCTGGCTCTTGTGAAAACATGTTTAATAAACACAGCTATTGCCTGCAGCTGCCAAAGCAAAGTGCTTCTCAGGGGAGCACCCCTCTTTCCCCCAGGGTGCTTTTCCAGTGATACACAGTGAGCCTGAAGCCCGCTGTCTGAGCTCCCAGGTTGTTTTCCTCTAAGATTAAAATCCTTGGATTCTTCAGCACTTCTCACGTTCCCCTGCAACTCAGCTCAACAGAAATGTACTTTCTATCTAAAGAGTTATCTGGATGCCCAAGAAATTCAATGGCCCAGCAGAGAAATTGCTGTTTCTTTCATCTGGAGGTAATTCTCCAGGCTTCAGTTTATTATTGAAAGTGTTGACGTTGAAAATATTTATTGAATATTGTCATGGGTTGAATTGTGTCCCTCCCACCTCCAATTTCATATGTTGAAGTCCTAATTCCCAGGACCTCAGAATGTGACATTATTTGGAGATCGGGTCTTTATGGAGGTAAGCAGGTTAACATGAGATCACTAGAGTAAGTCCTAAGCCAGTACAACTGATGTCCTTATAAGAAGGGGAACAGCCACGCACACGGGGAGAATGCCATGTGGTGATAAAGGCAGGCAGAGGTTGGGGTGACGCTCTGCAAGCCAAGGAACATCAAATATTGCCAGCAAACTGCCAGAAGCCAGGGGAGAGACAGGACCAGGGGCTCCGTGACAGCCTCAGGAGGAACCAGCCCTAATGATACCTTAATTTTGGACTCAGGCCTGCAGATCTGTGAGTCAATACATTTCTGCTGTTTGAGGCACCCAATCTGTAGTACTCTGTTCTGGTGGCCCAGGAAGCTCCACTAAGGATCCCACACTCCACACACGCCCCGGAGTGCTGCTGCCTTCTCACGGAGCTCCCCCCGCTCCCGTGTAGGATGCACGGTGTCCAAGCCCTATGGGAGCTGGGCTTAGAGAAGGGAAGCGACCCGTGCCACATCCCACAGCTCCCAGAAGACGGGGCTGGAATTCAGACTCAAGTCCAAACACCTTAAGCTGCTTGCTCTTCTCCCTCTGCTTATTCCAGCTGCAGTTTCCCATCTCTCATGGGGAGGGGTTTCCTCCAAAAGTAACTAACAGCAAAGCTAACTGCTAACCAGGGCGGGGAAACCCAAAAGCCAAGACACTGTGAAAGATTCAGCATACGCGGCATATTGCCAGCTGAGCTGGAGCCAGGAACCGGTCCTTGGCTGATGGGCAAGAGATTTCTGCTGCATGGAGCTGAGCCTGGAGCGAGATTAGCTTTGAAGTTTATTAAACCTCCGTGGCTGACGTCTGCAGGGCCACTGGGAGAGAGAGCCTGGCGGCGGCTCCGCAGTCCCAGAGCTGAGCGAGGCAGCCGGGAGGGACCTCTCCACGCCAGTGGCAGAGTGGGTCATTTGGAAGTATTTTTCACTTTTTGGAATACTCAGCAAGTCCATTGTAGTTCGAATTTGTGCATTTAGCAGGAAAAGCAACTTCAGCAAATCGAGTCAAGAAGCCACACTAGGAGGTGTGGAAGGATTCTTTGTAGCTCATGGGAGTCTCTGCAACAGCATTTTAAGGCAGGGGCAAAAAATAGGGATTGCACGTCACGGAAACTACTTCCATCTACGACCTTATTTAAAAGGTGAGGTCATAAATAAATGCATTTTAGTGATTCTCCCACTCACACGGGACTTCAGCCAAACTGCTGCAGCAATAAATGCATTTCATAACTATAGTATAAATGAAATGATCAAATATTAAAATCTGATACAAATTTTTTGAGGGAGCAAGAGAAAAATAATGCTTATTTTATGATTTTCATAAAATGGACAAAATTTCTAGAGTAATACACTTGGAAAAGGTTATACATTAGATTTTTTCCAACTTGGAGTTATTAAACACATTACATGACCTATAGATTTTTTTTGTGATTTCATATGAATAATGAAACTTGTGACAAAACATGAAACACCAAAGAATGAAACTTTAGTAGTTGGGAACAAAGCCAGGATTCTCAAGAAGGTAACAGTAAGATAAACAAGGCAGAAGCTTGGAGCTAAAATGGAAAAGACAAACTTTCATTATCCCAGACCATATGATTGTCCACCTGTAAACCCAAGGGTTTCAGCTAAAAATTATTATAACTACCTGGAGAGCTGAGTAATTTAACCACAATCAAAAAGCGGCCTCCACGAATCAATGAGTTTCATAAGAAGTAGCAATAATCAGGACACATCAGGAGAAAAATAATTGACAATGACAAGAAAAGTATAAAACATGCAGGAACTTATCTAACACGAAACATGCTAGATCTATATCCAAAAAATGAAAAATTTTACCAGAGGAAATAAAAGAAGAACTATGTGAATGTGGAGGCATGCCATGTTTCTGGATGAAAAGGTCAAAACTGTACATCAATTCTGCCCATATTAATTTATATATTCCATACTTAATAAAAAACTGATAATAAATCAATGAACTAATAACAAAAACTGACAAACTGATTCATAAATGTATGTGGGAGAGAGAATGCATAAGAACACATAGGACAATTTTGAAGTGGATATTGCTGTAATGTATGTCAAAACTTACTCTGTCGTATTAATTCAAACAACATGATCACAGCAAAGGAAAAGAGGGTAAATCAATGGGATAAAACAGAGACTAAGACACCCATGAACCCATGAATTTAGTTTATGAACAGGACATTGCAAATCTAAGGGAATAGCATAGCATATAAAATTGGTAATCCATTTGAGGATAAAATAATGCTATGTTCCCTATTTAAAGCCATACCCAAAACTACATTTAAAATGGATTAAAGGTATAAACATAAAAAAGTGAAATTAAAAAAATAGAAGCATGCTTTCATAATATTGGAACTCTTCCTAAAGAAGATAATATCCAGGGTCATAAAAGATTAACAACTGAACAATAAAATAGTGAGTTACTATTACATGATAAATGTTATTACATAGAAAATTAAAAGAGAAGCAAAGGACTGGAAGAAAATATAAAAGGATTAATACTCAGGCTCTAAAAGTAACCTCTACGATTGTATTAGAAGCACACACTTTAGAAAAGTGAGTAAATGATTTGAACATGAATTTCAGAGGAAAAATTTTGTTTTAATGTTATAATACGCATTAAAAAGATGCTGAAACTCTTTAGCCATCGGGAAAATACAAACTAAAATAACAATGTTTAATAAAATAAAACAATACTTTATTCACCAAAGGATATTATCAAGAAAGAGAAAAGACAAGCTACAGAATGGGAGAAAATATTTGCAAAGCACATTCTGAAAAGGATCTAGAACCCAGAGGGCTCTCATAACTCAACAAGAGAAAAAGATAAGTAACTCAATTTAAAAACAGGCAAGAACTTGAACAGATAAAAACCACACTGAGATACCTATCATTTCCCATACACTAGGATGACTGTAAATCTAAAAGAAAGCAAACAAACATAAAATAACAAGTGCAACTTCTGGAACCAGAGGAAATAGCGGCACCACATGGTGAATGTGCCAGATGCCCCTGAACTGCACCTTTTAAAAGGGTTACATTTTTTGTCACGTGATCTTCACCTCAATTAAAAATCAATAACAAGATACCTTACATTTTTCTTAGTTTGCAATTCACACACACACACATGCACACAAATATACATACATATTTAAAAATCCAATGTAAGCATGTGGGAAAGTGGGTTTTCTCAATACTTCTGGCTTACATTGCACACTGGTGGAGCGTTTGGGGAGGGGAATTGGGCAATATCGATCAAAATTTAAAGTGCACATACCTTGGGACCCAGCACTTCCACGCGGTGCACTTGGACATGTGCCCCAGCAGTTCAGGGTGTTTGCTGGTGCTTCATTTGTTAAAACAAATGGCAACAAAATTAAAAAAAATAAATCTGGCAAATGGGTGGTGTTGGTTTTGTTGAGAGGCTCAAAGAAGAAACCGAAGGGCCATTTGGTCTCAAACTGCCCTTGAACTTCCCTTACGTCACCCATAAATCACATGTATGTGATTTGTGTCAACAATTCTGCACAGCAATAAAAATGTAAAAATCTATCATGTACAATAGAATATGTAATATGGAGCTCCATAAAGTGGCTGTAATAAAAATTAAATCACTCAAGTGCTACCCTGCTTAGACACACTTCAACAAATGTATAAATACTCAAACTTGATGGCTCTACCTGTTATTGAAAAATCAAGCGTCCCTATACGTTGGTTTTCTTTCCTCTGAAAACTGGGGATGCTACACACACTTGCTCCAAATGATCCTTGAGAGGACACGCTGCATGAATTCACATAAAATGCCTGGCCGTGTACCTGGTACATCTTAAGTGTGCAAGAAATATGGGATAGTATTAGGCAGAGGCTGGCCGTCTGCAAGAGGGGCAGGTAATTCACAGACCGTTTCTGTAGTGCAGTGTGATAGGCTCTGGCGGCCGTGAACACAGACCCCGTGGAGAAAGGAGGCAGACGGACCACGCAGACCAGTCCTCCAATCATCTCTTGGTCCATTTGGAAGCCGGTACCGTCCCATTCCGCGAGACCGGGCCAGCGGCTCATGGTTCAGACCTACACTAACATGTTTTTCCCTGGTTGCCACAGATTTCTTTTCTCCATGCCTGTGCTATCGACCATGAGCACATATGTTTAAGAATTCCCTGTGTTTGTTCACTGGGAAATAAACTGTTGGAAAGAAAAATCAATTTTCATTAGCAGTACTATTACTTTCAAGAAAATCCTTTCTCAGAGCGGTAGAGGACACTCCAAAAACTGGTGTCAACTGACCTTCCCTAAAGGACCCAGTGTGCTACTGACTCAAGCCTCGGGGCTGTCATTTCACCAGCTGAACGCCAGGGTCACTGGATGTCGTTCAGACAGAAGCCAGTGCAGTGGACACAGAGGGCACATGGGGTGGCGCAGGGCCTGCAGGAGAGCCTCCCCCGACCTGGAGGTGGGTGCTGCTGAGTTCAGCTGATGGAAGCACAGGTCTGGTGTTGCCAGACCTTATAGTTTTTTAAGAAAAATGCTATGCTTGGATTTTTATTGGAAATCTCCCAACTTTTAAATACTGTTGCCTAATCTGAGGTAAACAATGAAACAACACCCTAGGGGCCCAAGCAAATACTCCTTCGATGCCCAAGCCCCGACTTCTCTGACACCCATTTGCCTTTGTGGGTTTGAACCACGTGTCCAAGGGTGCTCCCAGACTACGGCTGCAGATGTCACACAACAGCCTGCTATGTTCTTTGGGTTCAATCAAGCCCGTCATTGTGAGTCAGATTCCCACCTCAGCCTTTCAGCCATCTGCCTCCAGGATTCAGCCCCATCCCCGCTCCACACATTGCCCCCTGTTGGGGGGATCGTTCAGTGCAACGTAACTCTGTACCATGCGTCACGCACACCTCCAAGGTGAGCCACAGGACACAGTCTCCACCACGACAGGCACACGTGGAAGTTTTGTTTTTCTTTCTGCCGAAGAAGTCAACACGATCTGTGACATTCAGCCTCTCCCCTTTGTCAGTGGAGCTTTTAGAGAGATTATCTTAAATGAATATAAAGAAAAATGATGGAATCGGGAAAAGAAACCATACAGCCTGCAGGAATGCCAGAGCAGAATTGATTTTTCTTAAGTGAGGTGAGTCATAATCACATAATGCACGGCCTGGGAGTTACTCTGAAACCCATTTTTTTCCAGATGTTGTGATGCTCCTGCCTTGTGGATCCCAACGCAGGCACCGCCAAACGGGTGGAGGACCTTTGATTATCTGGTGATTCTCAGTATCTTTGCCTCCTTCTCAGTCGGCACGGGCAGGATGACGAAGTTGAGCCAACTTCTGGGCTAGATTTCCCCATCTCTGCTATGGGCAAATGACTTTTAAACACCATAGTCACTTTTAGAAGAGACAAATGCTGACCCATTAATTAAAAGATGTGGTGCCTATTATCCTGTGCCTGAAAGCAACATATAGTCCCACTGAGTTCTTGCCTAAGGCACCTCCACCCAGTGCCACCTCACAGAGGGTGCGACTGCACTCCTAACAGCCTCATCATCTCCCTGTACATAGTGACACCCAGGCCTCCGTGATCTCTCCCACCAGAGGGAGGTCCTGCCCCCAGGGACCTGTGGGACTTGAAATGGCATTGAAAGCATAGCAAACATTTCCCACAACTGCCATTTGGGAACAAATGTACAAGCTCTGGTTGGTTTCCCAATCTCCTACCCCCTCTTGGTTAAGGTGTCTCTTTGGCCTTAATTAAGTACCTCCCCTTTTATTATCGTTATTATCTTTTATTTATTAATGGGAGGCATCATGACCAGCATATCTGACCAAGTGAATGACACAGATGTTCACTTTCTTTGTCATGGATAAGGAAATCTTTGAAAGTATTCACTTATTCTTACCAAAGCCTGAGTTTTTCAAGCTTAACTCTATCCATTGCCTGTTACCCCAAGATGGCTGAGGAACCTGGCAGCAGAAATCTCTCACAGTATTTAAATAGCACTCTCTCTCTCCTTTTCTCCCTTCAGCAAACCCATTTTGCTGGAATTCCTGAAATGATGGAGGCCAGAGAAAGTGACACAATATTGTTCAAGTGCTGAAAGAAAAGAACTTACAACCCAGAATCCTACACTAGGGAAAATTTAATTCAGAAATGAAGGGGAAATCAAGATATTCTCAGACGGAAAAAAAAACTAGAGAATTTGTGACCAGGAAACTTGCCCTCAAAGAATGGTAAAGGTAGCTCTCCTGAATCAGAAAGGAAAGGATAAAAAACAGAAACAATATCAGGAAGGAAGAACACAGTGGGCCGAAGTGTGGGAGAAGACAGTAAGTTCCTCTCCTCTCTTGAGTGTTGCGCATTATGTTTGATGGTTGAAGAAAAAATTACGACACTATTTAATGTGGTTCTAAATGTATGTAAAAAAAGTATTTTAAACTATTTTAATGGGGGAAGGTAAAGAGAGGTAACTTTACTTGAGTGGGCAAAATGATAACGTCAAGGGACTGTGACTTTATATATAAATAACTTTATATATAAAAAAACAACATAACATTCTTTCAGTTAACGTCTGCATGATACTTAGTTTCTATGCTTTGACTTCCAACCTGCCTATATTACTAAATTTAAAGTGAGTTTCTTGTAGATAGTAAATGGTTGAGTCATGTTTTACAATCCACTCCATGAACCTGTCTTTTAATTTGGAGAGAGCATTTGCATTTGCATTTATACAGATGTGACATACATACTTATGTCTACATTTGTTATATATACTAATATATATACATATGGTATATATATTTGTATTACCTATTATGTATGCATATATTATATATACAATATATGTATTTAATGTGATATCTAGACTATCACACCTGAGACCTAGAGTAACCATTAAAAAAGCTGTACAAAGATACACTGAATTAAATCATAATGAAATTCTAAAACCTGGTCAAGTAACACAAAGGGAGGTAGGAAAAGTGAACAGAGAAATGAAAAACAGAACAAGCAGAAAACAACAAATAAAATGGTTGGCGTAAGCCCTAACTTATCTGTAATTACATTTAATGCAAATCATCTAAATGCACAAATTAAAAGGCAAAGTTCGTGGAGTGGTTTATAAAATATGACTCAACCATTTGCTATCTACAAGAAATGCTTTAAATATAGCAATATAGGCAGGTTGAAAGTGAAAGGATGGAAACAGATACATCATGTAAACATTAATTGAACTCCAGCATGAGTAGCTAAACTATTATCAGATAAAATACCCTTCAGAGTAAAGAATATTACCAGAGTATAGAGGGACTTGTATAATGATAAAAGAGTCAACCTACTAAGATATAAGAATCATAAGTGTGTACATTTCAAACAGTAGGGCTGCAAAATACGTGAATCAAAAGCTGATAGAACTGAAATACTTGCATAGACAAATCTGAAATTATATTGGAGATTTTAACACCCTTCTCTCAACTGTGGATAGAACAACTAGACAGAAAATTAGCAAGGATACAGAAGATTTCAACAACACAAACAGCACATAGCATCTAATTGATATTTATAGAACACAACACCCAACACCAGCAGACTACACAGTTCCAAGTGCCCATGGAACATAAGACCAGAATACACCATATCCTGAGCCATGGAACAAATACCAAAAATTTGAAAGAAGTTCAATCATACCTAATCTATTTTCTGACTACAGTGGAACCTAATTAGAAATCAATAACAGGAAAATCTCCAAACACTTGGAAACTAGACAACCATTTCTAAATAATTAGTGAGTCAAAGAGGACATCTCAAGGGAAATAAAAAAATACAGTGAACGGTCTTAAACTGAAACCACAACATATCAAAATGTGTGGGACACAGCTACAGCAGTGTTGAGAGAGAAATTCATAGCATTTAATGCATAATAGAAAAAAGGAGATGTTTCAAATCAATAATCTAAGCCTCCACCTCACGAAACTAGAAAAAGAAGTACAAACTTTTCCCAAAGCAAGCAGGAGAAAGGGAATGATAAAGGTAAAGCAGAGATCAATGAAATAAAACTCAGAAAAACATTAGAGAAAATCAATAGAGCAAAGAGCTGGTATTTTGAAAAGAGCAATAAAGTTGACAAACTTCTAACAAGAAAAACAGATGACCAGTATCAGGAATGAAGCAGGAAGATAGCACTACAGACCTTATAGATATTAAAAGAGTAATAAGAGAATACTGTGAACAATCCTACCCACATAAATTTAGCAACTGAGATGAAATGGACTTATTCCTTGAAAATCCAAACTAACACAACTCACTCAATATGAAATACATAATTTGATTTGCCTATAGCAATAAAAAAATGAATTCATAATTAACCCCCTCCAAAAAAAATGTCCAGGCCCAGATGGTTCTATTCAACAGAAGAATTAAGATCAATTATATACAATTCCAGAAAATAAGAAAATTTCCCAGTATATTTTATGAAACTAGCTTACCCTATTACCAAAATCAGACAAAGACAGTACAAAAAAGGAAACTATAAACCAATACACCACACAAATATGGATGCAACGTTCCTTAACAAAATATCAGTAAATAGAATTCAGCAATATGCAAAAAGAATTATATACATTATGATCAAGTGAAGTTTATCCCAGAAATACAAGGCTAATTCAAATTCAAAAATCAATGTGATTTACTATTTTAACTAATTTTACTATTTTAAAAAAGAGAAATACTCAATCATATCAACGGAGAAAAAGCATTTGACAAATTTCAACACTCATTCATGACAAAAACTCTCAAAAAAATCTACAAAATCTACAAAAAGCCTAAAACTAGTATTACGCTTAATGGTGAAAAACTGAATGTTTTCCCCCTAAGATCAATAATAAGAACAGGAAGTCTGCTCTCTTCATTCTTATTCAACATGGTGCTGGAAGTTGTAGCCAGTATAATAAGGCACGAAAAGGAAATGAAACGCATATAGACTGGAAAGAAAAATAATAAAACTGCCCCTATCTGCATGTGACATTCTTGTCTATATATAATATCCCAAGAAAGCTATTAAAAAAATTTTCCTAGGACTAGTAAGGCTCAAAAGGGTTGCAAGATTCAACATAAACATACAATAATCAATTGTAGAGTGAACACGTGGATACCAAAAGCTCATTTACAATGCCACGTATATTTGCTCAAAAAAAAAAAAATACTTGGGCATAAATCTAACAAGACACATGCAGGATTTGTGAGCTGAAAATGACATAACATTTATGAAAGAAATCAAAGAAGATATAAATAAATGGAGAAATATTCCATGTTCATGGATTGAAAGACTCAACATAATAAAAACGTCAATTCTCCCTGAATTGATAAACAGGTTTAACACAATTTCTATCAAAATGGCAGCAAGTAGATATATACAAGATAATTCTAAAATTCATATGGAAGATTTAAGTAGATTGATTTAAGAAGATTTAAAAGATCAACTTTGAAGAGTTAACCTAAGGTTAGAAAGAACATTTGTAACACACTCAAGGGGTGTGTAGTGCATCATAAATGCCTAATAGACAGCAACTATTTCTACTACTGTTCAGAGTGAGTTTGTTCTCTCTGGTCTTTGTCCCTGCCACAGCCAAGAACTGAAAGGCAGAGACACAAGAGCCAATGAGGATTGGGCCAGAGTCAAGGTAGACAAAGGCCTCAAACTTTTAGGGGAGGGTGTATTTATCATTGGAGGCACTTCTTTTGATTGACAGGGTGAGGTCATTTGCTTGACAGCTCTAGTTATACACCCATTCCTGTTAGTGGGCATGTCTCTTCCCAAAATGCACACAGAAATGCCCAAGGGGGTGGGGGGCAAACTACAATTTATTTTAATGAGATCATGACAAGGTGTGGTTTTGGTGGTTCTTAGTTTTGGTTGCACTGGGGCTGGGACCTGGTTGGGGCGGGTTTGGCTTGGTCCCAATAGGCAAGAAGTTATTTCCTGCAAAGCCTTTGCTGTCTTCATGGGGAACTCCCTACTGGGGCAGTTTGGGCAGCTTTTTTTCTTAAACTTTATCTTCCCCTTCCCCAGCTGCTTATATCTGTCTTTCTACCTAACGCTACCACCATGGCCTCTGTGCGGATTTAGTCCACATTGCTTGGTGCAGTGGGTGGTGGCATGCGGGCTCCTCCCCCGCTAGACTGCAAGCTCCTTGCACAAAATCCAGGTCCTAGCCATTCACTTCCCTGACAGGATCTGTCACAGTCTTTCATATGGTAAATACCTAATTAATGCATGCTGGATTGAATTCATAGGATGAGGCATTAGAGGGGGACCTGCCCCAAGAAAACCAAAACATTTTTTGAGGCAGAAAAGCTGAAGATCAATCAAGAGAATGAAAACGACCTTGTCAAATGCAGCATGCTGTATCTCAGCAGATCCAAAGAGCAGAGGACTCCTATACCAGCACAATTTCTCCAAATTCCTGTCTTAGGCCACAGTCTCCATTTGAGATCATGTCATGTCCCCAGGAAAAAGGCCCAGGAGAACAGAAACAGTGGTTTGCAAGCTTACATCCAAAATCTGTTATCGTATTGATAAGGAAGGCCTTATACCTCTGCTGAAGGCAATCTTAAAGGTCTGCAGAGTAATGAAGAGGACACCCATGTGCTGGTCTGTTGGTGGTACCATGACTGAGCCCACCCACTAGAGCGAGGTGGGGCCCACTCCCTTCCTCAAGCACTGCAAGCTGCCCCTCCCATTTTCCAATCTTTGGAGGTAAAACAGAAATTAATAGAAAACGGGAAAGGAACTGGGAGACTGCCTAAGGTTACAGCCTAGAAGAACCGGGTTGTCAAAATGCTAGAGAAGGTGGAGAAGCTTGGTGGAGGAGAGGAGTTTGTTAAAGTTCAGCTGATCTTTAAATGGAAAAGCTTCAGGTTCACCCGTTTGGAGCACCTTTATAACAATATTCTTCTCTGACTGTAATCTCCTGGGGCAAGGGTTCCCATCTGTTTTGTTCACTGTCAATTTGCCAGTACCTAAAATCACATAATATACACTCAGTAAATATTTGTTGCATGAAGGGTTTGCCTTTCTTATGCCCCAAGTGCCTTGGGGTACTGATGGTTGCACTAAATGTGGTCTGCCTTTGTCTCTGTTACATCCAGTCCCAGGACAGAAGCCCCCACCCTGACATCTCCACATTGGTCCAGAACCTCCCTCCGTTAAACCGGAGGACATCCAATTGCAAAGGAACTGGGCATGCTCAGTCAAGGACATCCTCCTGGCCAAAAGGAAAGGACTGGACAGGTGGTCCCTCATCCAGGTGTCGCTCTGCAAGGGTGGAACCCAGATATAGCTTCATAAGGATGCTGAACCCAAAGGAGGCTCTTCTTCAGGGCGTACACCCACCAGTGTCTGTCTCTCCAATGTCGAGAAATCACCAGGTCTGCTTTGACCTGAGACTAGGCTGAGCCCGGCCAGGAGACACTGGCTATAAAGGACACCCACCAGAGATGCAGGGCAAGCCCCACCACCCTGCGATCTGATCATGTGGCCTTCCCTTCCCACTTTGTCATACCTTTTACCCAGAATGACAGGAAACAGGTGTGTAGCCCATACTTGCAAAGGCAGCGGGTGAAGTTATAAACCTTGAGCTCTTGCTACACGGCCAGGATTAATTTTTTAATCTCTCTGAGCCTCAGTTTCCTCAGATGTATGGTAGGGAGAGAACCAGCATATGGATTTTAAGGTTATTGTGAGAATTACATTAGAGAGAACATGCAAAATACCCAGCACACCACTACAGTGCAGCAGAGAGAGAAAGTATTTCCAGTAAATGGTTCTGGGCAAAGAGATATCAATTCAGGGGGAAAAAACAAACTTTGACCCCTCGTGCCTTACACCATAAACACAAATCAATTCCAGATAAATGACAGACCTAAATAAGAAAGGTCAAACTATAATGCTTCAAGACAAAAACATAGGAGAATGTCTTCATGAATTTGGGGCAGCAAATTTTTCTTTAAAAGGGTACAAAAGCTCTGGTTTTAAAAGAAGAGATGGATAAATTGGACTTCAAAAAAGTCAAGAACTTGTATTCATCATGAAACACCATTAAGAGAATGAAAAATCAAGCCACAGATGGAAAAAAGATATCTACAATACATATATCTTTGTCCTAGATATACAAAGAACTCCTACCAAAAAAAAAAAAAAAAAAAGACAGAAAACACAATTTAAAAAACTGGGCAAAGAATTTAAAAGGCACTTCATGAAAGAGGAAACTTAGAGTTCAGTAAGTATAGGAATAGGTGCTTGGCACCATTAATCATAAGAACAACTAATTAAGAAACATGCCTAAAAAGCAAACATTGAAGTGTTTGACAGTACCAAGTGTTAGAGAGGGTGCAGCATGACTGCAACTCCTACACATTGCTAGTTGGTGGGTAAAGTGATCCAGCCTCTTTGGAAAACTCCTGGGCTTATCCACAAAGCTAAAAAAAAAAAAATCCTATGCCCACCCTAGGATGCAGCCATTCCAATCTCAGTTACATGTCTGAGAGATGGATGAACATGTCCACAAGAAACACTAACAAGCCAAACACAGGAAACAACCCAAATGTTCACTGACAATAGAACAAATAAACAGTGGTATAGACATAGAATAGAATACTATGTAGCCATGAAAAAGAACACTAAGCTATCCAAACACACCAGGACAGGGATGAATCTCAGACATGATGTCAAGCAATCAAGCAAAAGAAGACAGATAACAGAGTGTAGGTTGCATAGTTTCATTTCCGTCAAGTCCATGGGCAAAAGTAATTCATTGTAACAGGAGTCAGAGAAGTGGTTACCTTGGTGAAGCAACTGGAGGTTGTAGTTATGGATGAGGAGGGGACATGAAACCGGAGGGGACCTTCTGCTTTATTGGACAGGTTCTATCTTGATGTGGATGATGGTTACAGAAGTAGACACATACATAAAACATGCATTGAGCTGTATACCTAACATCTCTGAGCTCTGATGCATGTATGCTACATACCATTAAACTAACAATAAAAATCCACTGACCAGTGAAAGATACACAGTAATCACTCAGAAAAAGTGAGTGATACATTTTATTGTTGATTGTGGTGTCAAATGATAGATTCCCTCTCAACCCTATCTCTTGCTACCAGTTTTCTCTAGAAACACTTTTTAGTACAATACCTTTTAAGCTGTAACCTAGTAGCAATACCATACCTTTTAAGCTTTAACTTGGTAGTTTTTAAACTACTTCCGTTTTCCCTTTTGTCTTAGAAAATATGTACGAAAGTCAGAGATACCTGTACTTCCAATGAGTACCCCTGCTGATTATGCCTAGGTGAGATATTCAACAAAGTGTGGCCCAATCAAGCCAGCATGAAGACAGGGGCGGAAACCATGCAGACAGGACCACTGATTATCGATGCCTGGAACAGGCTGGAACGGCACCGTGCTTGCTGCTTTACTGCTCACAGCACTTGCCTGCCTCAGGAGCCTTTTAAAATCCTGGGAAATCTCTGCCAAATATCCCTTTTATTCAGGGAAGAAAATCTGACTGTGGTCCACACAAAAGAAACCACTTCTCCTGAGATGTGTCATCTGTGTATTATCAGCAGGAGTCCGTCCACCTTAAAATCAGGTAATTAAATAAGGAAGGCTGGGGAGGGGAAGAGCTGGTCCCACCGGACTCACTGGCATTTCATTTCTTACTAATTCACAACTTGACTTTGGGTTAACCTTGAAGGTTTACAGGATAAATGGATTGGGCTTTGGGGGAGAGGGGGTGGACAGTGGTAAATAAAGCATGGAATATAGCAATATTCAAGCACCAGCTTTTAAGTGGAAAAGGAGCTGGAAGAGATGGACACATTAACTTACATGTCTCATCATTTACTTTAAAATAAACTAATGAAACCCTTCAATTCACACTTGGGTCAATGCAAGTGAAATCAGCATTGTGAAGAAATGCCAGTAGAAGTAGGCAGATAGCAGTCCCTCTCTCTACCTGAATGGTTAGCTCATTCACTTCAGAAGTTACTCACTTAGAAATCGGGAGAAATGATTACATTCCACAAAGATATCACTCTGTTTATACCTGAGTCAATTTCACATTTTTAACCTGCCGTAAAACTTCTGTGAAATTACACAATTGTGGTGAATGCCTAGGATTTGTGAAGTGAGTCATCCTCATGTCAGTCCGAACTGGTGAAGAAAATCTGGCTCAGCCTTGCATCAGATCGTAAATGGATGTTTACTTTCTGATATTGTCCAAACCAGCTGGTTGCCTGGTACCAGGCATAACTTGGTCCTAAGTTATGCCAACAAGTGGACCAATGTGACCGCTGGTTGAATGCTGTGTTCCATAGAAATAATGTCGGGCCCTTTGTCATGATAAAGAAATGATAGCTGACTTGTGATATGGAAGATTTCAAGCTACTGGCAGCAGGTCCTAAAGAGGTGCTGAACTAAGAGAGGAGAGACACTGTGTGGACTCAGCATAGGGTAAGAAAGAAAGTGACTCCGGCTCCTTTCATGCTCGAAATAGGGCACGGACAGTTTCTCCTTGTGGTTATCAAGCCTAGATGTTTTTCTGGCTGCAAACTCATGAAATGATCCTTGAAATTACATTACCAAGAGAAATTTTCCTTCATTGCTTATTTTGATATAATTTCAATAAATGTACAGTATGTGAAATTATTTCTTCATTTCATCTTGGTTCTGAAAATGAAATTCAATTCCTGAGCCAGTCTGTGGAACACTCCAGCTGAGCACAGCGCCCGGCGGTGTCCCGCTACCTGCAGGGTCAGGCTCCCGGGCGGAGGGTTTTCTTTCCTGGGGTGAGAACAAATAACCCTTTAGGGGCAAGGCGTCCTTCAAGCTCATTCCCATTGGGCTGAATCATGGATCTTGGATTCTTAGTCAACAGTGACAACTCAGACCCCCTATTTCTTCCATCTGTTTTGTGACTTCTGAAAAGAAGGGCATGTGGGAGATCCTGCAGAAGCCAAGAGGGTCAAACACCAGAGACACATCTGTGACCCCAGACAAGGAATCTGTGTGCAAGCCAGAGGCCCTGACCTTGCAGGGGATAGACAGGCAGAGCTGTAGGGCCCAAGGTATCTCTGGGAAGGCTTTGGATAAGACGGGAGAGCACAGTTTTTCTAGGAATATGTTAAAATGGTGATCTCAGGTGATGAGTTTCTGATGTCTTAAAAACATTGTGGCATATTTAAGACATGTAGAGATATAGCGAATATAATTGTACCAAGGAGTACTCATCCCTGCTCAAGACATCAATATTACCAAAGAGCTGATGCCTTTTCCACGATTATACCCTAGTTACACCCCCTATTCAGGGAAACGTTGCCCTGATTTGGTGTTTATTCTTCTAATGATCTACTTCAAAACAAATGTAT
The DNA here is from genome assembly GCF_040802235.1 of Manis javanica. Lineage (NCBI taxonomy): Eukaryota > Metazoa > Chordata > Mammalia > Pholidota > Manidae > Manis > Manis javanica. The sequence continues at coordinate 5,508,171 of NC_133162.1, read as the reverse complement.
GATGCCTTTAGCAACATGTGGCATTGCATTGAATGCTGTCAGTGTTTATAAATACTATTACACTGTTTAACACTGTAATTGAAACCCATCCATCTTAACACACAATGGATTCTTTTTAGGTATTGCATAACATGAGTGGATAACCCCTTTCTGCCTCTCCCCCCGCCCTTTCTTCTAGCACTTTCCAAATTTCCTACATCATAAAGGTATTACTTTAGCCATCAGAAAAGAACAGAGTTTGCAAAGGGGGAGACCCCCCACCTCTGCCCAGGACCCCTGCCTGCTCCTCCTCTTTCGAAGCTGTTCCACTTGGACAATGACAGTGCTGGAACCTGGAATCATCCTCCGTGCCACCAGCTGGTGACAAACCTTGCTGGTTGCCCCTTCTAACACCCTCAAAACCCCTCATCTCTTTCCTCAGCTCACATCAGTGGCCCATCTTTTCTGCCAGGATATGGTGATGTATCTCCCCAGCCTCCTCCTTGCCCTGTCTCCGTTCAGATCCACTTTCATTATCCCCACTGCTGATCCCCCAGGCCGGCCTGCCATCAACCCAGGCTTGCGTTAACTCAACCAGCCTTTTTACCAGGCTCCTGCTTCTTGTCTCATTGCCAGAAATACCTTTCTAAAGCAGAAACTTGAACCTTATCAAACCCTTCCCTCCACCTTAACAATCCTTCAGTGACTTCTCACTGTCTTCGGGAGGAAATCCGAACCCCAAAGCATGACGCAGAGGACTCTTTGTAACCTGGCCCTTGCCCGCCTGGACAGTCTCTCCTCCTCCGGGCACTGAGGAGCTCCCGGAGCCCTCCCGACTGGCCGCCTGCCCTCTCACATGTCCTGTGCATTTCCTTTCATCTGCCTGCACCTCCCCTCTCCTTCCCCTGCCAGGCCAGTGCTGGCTGCCTGACCTCCAAGACTCCTCTGAGCATCCTCAGGAGGCCTTTCCCAAGCCCTCACCCCTCTCCAGATGGCTCCCCACTCTGTGCCCCTCAGCACGCCTTACATGGCCTCTCCCATGGCGTGCGCACACTCACCAGTGCCCACCTATCTCTTCTCCACATGGAGCCGGGCTCCCAGGGCTGTGCCATGTACCTTGTCTCCCCAAGACCCAGCTCAGTGCCCACACGTGGCAGGTGTTGGGTGAATGCTGGATAAACTGGATCAGGTCCCCCAGAGGAAAGTGAGGGTCACATGCTTTCAGAGACCCTGACATGCCATCATCTCATTCCTGGATTTACAGAGAAATGTGGCACTCCAGAAAACTAGATTTTCTACATAACTGAAATTCATCCCTTTGAGCCAGAAATACTTTTATTTGGTAATTTATTTAGGCATTTTTCTAAAGACAGTATACGCCCCTGATGTTTGGTCCCTATTCCCTGGAATGCCTGAAGCCTGTCTCCATCACATTCATCTGCATAAGTCAGCACCTGGGCTTTGCACTTGTTAAAGATTTTGAAAACCATGCCTCATTGTTTGCTTTCTTGAACTTTTAAAGGAAGCCGTAAAGATGTTTCCAACCTTTTCTGATGCTCCATTATAATGAGCATCCATCTTTAAGTGATGGAATCCACATAAGCTTTGTCCCTATACCAGCGGGCCCCAAATGGCTGAGGTTTTATGTGGACCTTTGATATCCCTCTGTCAATGACCATTGCTGTCACCTGTCACTTGTCAGTCAACAAGGGAAAGTCCTGTGTTGGCATCCAGCCTCCCACAATGCTGTTCAGAATGGCCCCTGGTAACAGAACTGGAGGCAGCTGGGAAAAGCCACAGAGCTCGGCGTGGCTATGGGTCCACCATCCCCGGAGGCCCCTCCTCTCCTTCCATCTGCTGCCCAGAACCTGTCAGAACATCTTATAACTGCCCTGGCTCGGTCAGTGCTGGAGAAATCGGCTGAAGATGAGTACAGAGAAGTGGGATCCTCTCTACTGCGTGGATGCAGCAGTCCAGTGGCTTAAAAAACAACCAACAACCTTTACTTTCTTCCTGCAGGGTGCCACCTGGCAAGGCTAGCATATTTTATATAACAGCTGTCCCCAAAGTAGATTTCCTTGAGTAGCCAAGTCAGGAATATTTTTCTTGGACTTTATTAACAGCTCCTGGTCATACTTTAAGTACTTGGTGGGGATCCTGCTGCAATGAGACCGACCACAATTCCAGAGAAGATACAGCAGGACATTATCTATATTTGATCCTGTGAAATTAGACACCGTAGAGAACTGCATGATATTGGGACTTTTATTCTAGCCTTTTGTATTTCCCCTCAGAACAGCAGCTCATAGGAGTTGGGTTGTCTGAAGATGGCACATATTTTTGCTCCTAACAATAGGTGTCATATTTCTACACAACCACTCCATTTGTTTTCCCCAACAATCTTAAATTTGTTCTTTCACCAAAGCCACACATAAAAGACATTTTTCCCATTCTCACTGGCCAGCAAGAATTACCTTGAGAATAAAATAAGGGCCCCCAATTTTTAAGTGGGTAAGACTCAGCCTTAGATGAAAACACACCAGCGATCAGAGGCTGCCCTTTTAAAGTTCTGCATTTACTTGCAACTGGAGGAACACTGAAATTAATTTTCCACTTTACTTCATTGGTAAACTATTTTTCACTTTGCTGAATGTTCAAGGCATGGTGATAAATGGCAAATAATCAACTGCCAGAGCTTTCAGCGCATGGTTGGCGGTCCCTCCACTCCGACTTAATGGACATAGTCACGTGGCCCTCACCTGGGAGGAAACCCTGCGCTCATGCCTGGCCCTGACTCACAATGGCCTTCAGTGCCACCCGAGGGCATAGGTCTCAAGCCAGAGTGACCTCACCAAAGACAAAGCCCTTCACTGAGTAAGGGACCCCAGCAAGGGGCTCCTTGGATAGGCACGGGACCAGAAGCATCCTCTCACCTCGGCACCTGCTCTTCCATATCAGGGGTGGTCAAACATTTTTCTTAAGGGCCAGAGAGTAAATATCATAGGCTTTGCAGGCTACATAGTCTCTGTTGCAACTGTTCAACTGCCATTGTAGCGTGGAAGCAGCCGTGGACACTGTGAAAATGCACGGGCCTGGCTGTATTCTACTAAACCTTCCTTTATGGATTCTCAAATGTGAAGCTTCATATCATTTTCACATGTCACAAAAGATTTCTTTCATTCCAACCATTTAAGAACATTAAAAAAAATTTTTTTTTTTAGCTCAGAGATCTTATAAAAACAGGGAATATGATTTTCTAGGACAGTATCTACTGGTCCTTCGAAGCTCATGTATAAGGTGCATCCCTCAGTCCTTTGAAGGAAACTAAACTCCTAAAGGTACTTTAAGACACTAGGACAATGTCTGGTTTTTACCCTGGCTGCCCTCAAAGAGGCGTTCCGAGTGGACAAAAATACTGAGTCAACACATGCAGCCGAAGGTATCAGAATAGCTGGAAGAAAATCAGGAGATGTTCTGGAAGAAAGAATCTTTGAGAAGTGCACTGAGAATACATCCATAACCTGCCACTGGTTTCCAAGTGTGGGCCTCACCCTCTAATTAATCTTAACGGCAGCACCGCCTGCTTCTGCTCATGGTATCATGATGAGAATTCACCGCACATTTCATTCAAGCATATGTGAGGCTTGAATACCTCAGGAGAGGGTGATTCCATGGTGATGAAACTGCAAAGCCGCGGGCGGAGAGCTTGCTGGGATTCTGCAGCGAACACAGGCGAGTGTGGGTGTGAAATCGTAGGCAATTACATTTTATCACTGCTACACAAGTTTCTGCTGAATTCATTAAAATTTGCTCTCAGGATCGGGTTGTGGGACTGTGGAATTTCAGTGGGCCTGATGAAAAACTGAAAAGCGAGCATTCACTGTGTGCTGCAGGGAACCGCAGAATATCTGCCGTGCAGCAAGGCTTGGATGTGACTGACAAATGCCACCTCCCAGAACCGCAGCTGCAAATTAAAGGAGACTCTCAGAGAAACCATGCCTGCCTTCCAAGCAGGGCAAAGGGCCGAGGCAGAGGCCAAGGCAGCAGCAGGCGGGGTGTGTACCTGCCGCGGAGGGGGGCCAGCCTCCTGCAGCCTTGGGCCCCAGTGGCCTGCTAAGCACCCATCAACACCTCCATGCAGGAGTGTGGGGAGAGCAGAGGAGTATAAGTTTGGAGGATAAGTGAGAAAGAAACCCCACTGGGAACAGAATTAGGAAGGAAAATGCTGTGACTAGGAAGGTCCCTGCAATTAGGAAACAGCCAAGAAAGAGCTCAGGCCTGGGACAAGCATTGATTCCTGGCAGCTGAAGAGCCAGAGGGGGATCCCCGAGCTGTGGTACTGGCTGGCTCCTCTCCCCTCTGCCCCAGCAGCACAGGCTGCCCTGGGGAGCTGCCAGCCTGGTAGCTTCATGCCAGTGCTGCCCAGAGCCCTTGTCAGCACAGCCCAGAGGAAGGAGGCCCTTCTCACTGTCTGTATGCCCAAGCTTCCGGCAAATTTCCTAGGTTTGCTTGGTTACCACCCTCCACTCTCCTAGGCAGGGTGAAAGAAAAGCCCAAGGCCCAGCCACTGCCCAGGACAGACATTTATAACTGAACCTCCCTGCGTTCTTCACCCAGCAAGACTAAAGGGTTGGCCCAGGATCAATGGGAGACATTCATGGAAACAGTATCCCTTCGGTCTCTGCATATTGCATGAGAGAGAATGGTTCCAAACACAGCAGATGGAAATTCTGGCTCCTCCCTGGCTACCTGTACCACCCTGGGGTAGCCCAAGTAACCTTACTGATGCGGAGACTGCTCCTCCTGTCAAATGGGCACAAAGTAATCTGCAGAGGCTCAGTTAGCAGTTGTCGACCTTTCCCTGGGGATAGGGACTATTTCAGATTCAGAAGTTGCCATCCATTTTAATGGGCATCAATTTCATGATCACAGCCAATAGTCCTACAGCCTGCCTCGAAGAGCCCCGTAACCCATCTGAGGGTCAGTAACATCTGGTCACAGAGCTGCCAGAGCTGCCCAACCAGGGCAGTCGGACCATCAGAGGTGTCCCTCCCTTTACAGCAGGCCAAATGCACAATTACCCCATCTGCCAAGGTGAGGCTGCACTTCACTCTACAGAAGCAGATTCCCAGGAAGTACGGTGTCCGATTGAGCCCACTCCTCACCGCCACTTGCAGGCGTGGGCTGGAGCCAGCAGGCACAGGCTCGTGAGAGACCAGCAGTGCATCATTTCCCAGCTCTGCGTTCAGTGGCATCACTGATGTTTTGAAATTGGCCATAGTGGGTGCATTTACACCAAGAGAGCAGCAAAACCTGAGACTCAGCACAGCTCCTCCCCGCCCCCACCCCCCAGCTGGCTACTAAAGACCGACCAGCAGGCTGCTTGCTGTCCAGGCACCCTGTGTACTCAGTGGAGGAGCTCACCCTGCAACACGGCTGCATGTGGCCAAACGCAGGGTCCCTGGCCCACGGCATGCCTGACACTTACGCCATGTCCACCATCTACCTTATGCCAGAAGGGTCCTGAGGCCCCAGCTTTTGCTGCGAACACACAGTGAAATGGATCCCGAGCAGCACAAGCAGAGTCCTGCCCTGGCTTCCCCAGGGTTTCCCCAAGAGCAATAAGTGGCCGAATGCAAGGCTCCTACCTCACTGGATGTGCAGCTGTGAGCAACAAGAGCTCTGGCCTGCTGAGCCCATTTCTCCCTCTCCACGCAGGACAAACACGGTCCTTCCTCAGAGGGCTGTGGTGAGGATTAAATGAGATCACTCAGTGAAAATATGTAGGCCAGCCCGTGGCTCTGTGCCCACTGGGGACGGAGGGCTGTGATGATCCTACCCTCCGCCAGCCTGCACTGCTGAGGAGTCCGTGAGCTCCAACAGGAGGAACACAGCCCAGGGCCTCCTGCTGCATCAAGCCTGGGTCCATTTGCCTCCAGTGAAACGACTCAGTCCATTGTCCAGAGAAGCAGGCTGCAGCACTACTGCATGAAAATGCATACTTATCACCCACCCATCACCCTAACACTCGCTACGGATCAGCCAGAGGCATTCCCTGCCGTCCCGTGCCGGGGCCAGATGAGCACGAGATGTGAGCCCGTGGGCTTCAAACAGGCTTCCTTGGCCTCAGCACTGTGGGCACTGGGCCCAGAGCATTCTCCGTGGTGGAGCCATGCTGAGCCTGCGGGGCATTTAGCAGCATCCCTGGCCTCTGCCCACTAGATGCCAGTAGTGGCCCCCTCCACTCGAGTTGTGACAACCACAACTGTCTCCAGATAATGGAAAGGTTCTCCAGGTGAGGTAAACTCACTCTGGTTGAAGACTGTACTTTAGACAGACAGCCACCTGTTTTCGGGGCCCTGGGTACAGGGTGTGAAGGCCATCAGGCTCTGCAGATTCACATGCTCAGAAGAAATCTGCAGACACCTCCCCCAAGTGTTGCCAGTGACCTCCCTTCCCAGAGCGAGCCTCTTGGTACCTCTGGGCCTTTATAAGCATTCTCATGAATGACAAGGTTGAAAGCCCACCAGAATGCAGTGACCACAGGAAGAGGACCCAGAGCTGGTGACCAGACTGGGTCCTGAAGGCCAAGGCCTGAGAGGCAGGTGGCCTCCACCGAGGCAGCAGCAGAGACGGAGTCCCTGAGTGGGCACCAGTCTTTTTCCCTCTGAGCCAAACACGCCCCAACAAGCAAACCCCAGAACTGTCAATGAGCAAGGGACCTGGCTCTCAGGGGGGCACAGGTTTGTCCCAGCAGCAGGGAAACCCAGTCCCAGCAAGTTTTGTGTCCTGGGCACCCACCAATGCCTGGCTCACAGTGTTTACTGGACGAACCCCCTGCCCTGCTTAGCAGACAAGAAAACCATGCTCCCCAAAGTGACTTTCCCAAGGTTCAAACAGGTCAGTAGCAAGTGGGGGTAAGAAGTGAGGAAAATGATGTCATCTCATGACCGCCACTAGCAGGCATTCACCTGGGCCAGGGCTAGGCTAAGGGTATTGAAAATATCTAGGCTCCCTATGAGTTAGACATGGGGTTGTTCCTGACATTTTACAGGGTCTAAGTGGCTTTGTCAAGGTCCCACAGCCAGACAGTGTCAGAGCTGGAAATGAGGCCTGAGCAGAGCCCACATTCCTGACCCCAAGGCACTGCCCACTAAAGGAGTGATGGGTAGCTGGGGCCCAATGACAGGAGGGCCACTTACAGAGAAAGCCACCAAATCCAGGTACACAGACCAACCAGCTCACACGGTCAATTCTGCTTAGAAGGGTTTCTGCATATATTCCAAGCACATATCTTCAACCAGAGAGAAAAAGCCTGCCTTTCGCAGCCTGGAGAAAGAAGTTGGCTGGTTGAAACCATAGCGACCTCCTCCACTCACGCAGCAGGGCCTGCAGGCCCACATCCGCAACGGCGCTGATGGGCTTCGTTCTCCCTCTTCTCCCCTCCCACCTGTGTGTGGCATGACTGCTAAATGGCCTTCACCACCCCCACCCTCCCTAAATCATCCAATCAAACACTAAAATGAAGACATCTTTGTGTTGACTCGGTTATAATTGAGTTTAGAAAGAAGACTTTAAATATACTCTATTTGTAGCTGTATATTATATGTACACAAATAACTTCAAACTCACACATCGATCCATTCGCTGTTACTCTCCCTAAAAGCAAGGCACTCATAGGAGCCCCAAGCCCTACTTTAAAGCAATGTCCTTTTGTATTAGCATCTGGAAAACTGGCATATTTCCAGTGAAATGGGAAACTTCTCACCACTCAGGGCTCCCAGGCCTGCACTGGGCTGGTTTAAGGCACTTCAAAGCTCCTTGCCGGCTGAACAAATTGGAACCAGAAAACAAAGGGATGAGAAAGAAGCCATCCCTGTGCAAACGCTCTCCATCCAGGAGAGGAAGCTAAGTCCCACCAGCCTTTGATGTGGCCCTGGGGCCACATTCTTCTCCAAAACCTCCAGATGCTGGTTGTTCAGAAACTGAGCAAATGCAGTCTTCCAGACACAATGCCTCCACGCCAGCAAATACACCTGACATGTTATTACTGGCCCCTAAGGAAATGCCGGTTAAAATAAATATTGCCCCTCCCTATCTCCCTACTATTTCAACATTCACATGGAAGACCGTTTCCCTCTGTGTCCCTGTGTATCTTCAAAAGGCTCTGCAGTCATTATTCCTAATCCCCCCAGCAGTCCTGTGAGTGGACGACTGGCCAGGCTGGGTGTAGGCTAAAGGGCAGGCCCCGGAGCACAAATGCCCCCTTCAAGTCCTGACTCTGGCGTCATACAAGGGTGACCTAGGGCAGATCATTTCACCCCGTTCCCGTTTGGTTTCTTTACCTGTTAAGGGTTCACGACCATCATACCCACAGGAGGGAGTTACTGGCTGATCAGACGGGGTACATGGGCTCGGAGGACGGCAAGCCAGCACCTGCTGCTGCCCACTGCGTTCTGTGATTCAGCTCCCATTCATTGGAAAGGCGTATGTGTCAGGCATTGTGCTAAGCGCTGGAGAGAAGGGTGAAGAAACTGTATGGAATCCTTGCCTTTCAGGAGGCAAGGAAAAAAAAACCAAACAGGCAAAAACAGAAAGAATGACTTGCAAGTTTCAGGAAGTCCCAAGACGGAACCATGAGGGGCAGGAGTACAGGCGCCAAGGCAGCCCCATTGGGTGGGCGGACGGGGCTGACCTCTCCGAGGAGGCAGCCAAAGGCAGGCAGGAAGCAGGTGGCAAAGGGAGGGCAAAAGGCCTTCCAGGCAGGGGGCAACAGCCTGGTGGCCACCACGAGGTGGGAAGGCCCCCGGCAGACTGAGGATCTAGGAGGGGACAGAGGCGAGCTGTGCGCCAGGGCCAGGGGGATACATGGTAGAGGTGCCGACACTTCAAGGAAGCACATTTTTTGAACAAGCCAGAAAGCCACGAAAGGGGAGGCAGAAAGCCACGAGGGAACACACTTAAGAGGGATGGTGGGCAGGACTTGGTGATGCAGCACATGCAGAGAAGACGGGAAGGGAGGGAATGAAAAGCAACCTCTAGATTTCCCAGTGAGGCAGGAAGGCAGGGAGAAGATTTGGGGCAGGGCAGAGAGAGGTGGAAGACCCCATTTAGACTTGTCCAGGCTGAGATGGGTGTTACCCATCCTGAGGTGGCTTTGAGTGGGCAACTGGCCAGGAGAACTGCAGCTCAGAGGAGAGCCTAAGGGGAGAGATTTGTCTGGGGGGTGCGGGTCTCAGCAAAAAGGGGATGCGGACATCGATGAAGGCGTGGGACAGGGTAGAGAAGAGCAGAGCCAGGCTGGTTGCCGATGGCATGCTGACCAGCAGAACAGACCTGAACGACGCTGGGCAAGGGAAGGAAACCGAGCAGGAGAACGTGGCGTCCTTGAGCCAAAGGAAGAGGGAGGCTTGGCGACCTTGTGCAGCTGGGAGGTCGCAGGATGTCGGAAGAGAGAGCTGCAGCCATTGACCTTGGTAAGAGCAAAGGCTGGACGGCAGCAGGCAGAGCAGGGCAGGGCACTGGGGCAGGCGTACAGGGCCCACTCTTGAGAAGTTTGCCTTGAGAGAAGCAGAGCCCTGGAGCCCTATCTTAAGGAGGATGGGTGACCAAGAAAGGATCTGTGAAAGGAGGCAGGTCTGTTGCCATGGGACAAATAACCACAGCTCAGCCCTTAAAACCACATGAGTTTGTTACATTACAGCTCTCTAGGTCAGGAGATGGGCAGGACTCAATTAGACCCTCTGCTCAAGGTCCCCAAGGTCTCCCAAATCAAGCTACCAAGGGCTGTGTTCTCATCCGGAACTGAAGGTGCCCTTCACACTCACTCAAGTTGAAGAGAAAGGATTCGGTCCTTGTGGTTGTAGGACTGCGGCCGCTGTTCCTCACTGGCTGTTGCCTGGGGCCACTCCCAGCATCTAAGGGGCGCTCTCAGCTCCTCACCACATGGCTCCTTCCTCTTCAAAGTCTGCACAAGAATCTCCTTCACGGGCAATGTCTCTGACCTCAGGAAGGGCCTGACTCTTTTCAGGGCTCACCTAGTGGAGTCAGGCGCACCTACTAATCTTGCTTTTGATTAACTCAAATTCAACTGATGATATCCTAACCATGGGAGTGATATTCATGTTGTTTGTGGGCTTGGACCACACTTAAGGGGGATTACACAGGGCACGTGCAGCAGGGGGCAGGAATCTTGGAGTTCTGCCAACCACAGAAAAGGGGGAAAGATGGAGAAGGGCAGAGGCATATTTGGAAGGCAAGACTGGACTGTTCACGGGGTCTGTCTCTCAATGCAAATGGGGCAAGTTCACCTGCTGAGAAAGATGGAGCAGAGGGCCTGGGAGGGTTTTGCATGAAGACAGAAGGGTGAGGAGCCCACCAGCCAGGCTGGCAGGGGGAGGGCTGGAGTTGGTGCTGGAGGGTGTAGCCGGGACATGAGTGGGTGCATTTTCTCGCTGTTCCTGGGGAGGAAGATGCTTCGAGTCTGGGCAAAGTCAGCAGGCAGGCACTCTGCTCCAGTCAGGCTGTGCAAAAAGGGAAGAACAACCACTGGGAGCAGCAATGGGGGTGAGGGAATCAAAGACACCCCCTCTAACTCCCAGCTTGGGGTGTGATGTAAGAGGAAAAGCACTGCTCCCACAGAGGAGAATCCAGAAGGCAGCCGTGGGAAGGAAGAGGACTATGAACCCCTGGGGTTCTAGAGTATCAAGAGAACATGTTCTCAGCTCTGCATTCAAGTACCACCCATGCACACCCACCCAAAACCCCAGCTCTTCCCAGGATCCAGTGAGGACCCCGCCTTGTTCAGTGTAACGCAAACAACAATGAACTGTCTTTGCGCGAAGGAGCTTGATGGGTCTGAGATCCCTAGGGCCTGAAAGCTGAGGCACCCAATCCATGCCAGACTGTATGGCAAGTGCAGAGGGGACAGGGAAACTGCTCTTTACTTTGAGGGTTCCACAATCTTGCACAACCAACATCTTCGCACGGGTCAGACCTACACGCACCACAAAGGGGTATGAGCCAGGTGTGTACCTTGGCAAAAAGGTTTGGAAAGAGGCTTGAAAACAGAAAATGAGATGCAGAGGGCAGGGTGGGCAGAGAGAAGGACATGCCCTGGGAAATGACAAGAGGACGGAGTTTCTTGGCGGCGTGAAGGCTTATCTCTCGGCACAAACCGTTGGATGTCTACAGCCAACCCACACTGATGGCTTCGAAGCCAAGAATATCACCAGGGATGATCTTCTGATTGCTGCCATCAGAATCAGGCCTTGGCGTGGGAAGACCAAGTTTATAAATGGTTCCCAAACTCCTGAAGTATCTCTGAAGCACAGAGAAAGCAGAGGAAAGCAAGAAACAGAAGGATGGGAGGAAGGAAGGGAGGGAGGGAGGGAGGGAGGAAAGAAAAAAGGAAAGTGAGGCTTCTTTTTAGCTGGGGACCCAGCACACTGCATGGTGGCTGTCCTCAATGATTCATTGTAATCCTCATGAACCAGAGGCCACAGTGTGCATCTAAAAGAAAAATCTCTTTAAAAATTAAAGCAAAAGCTCTCCATGAGTACTGGTGTTACACTCCATGCCGAGCTCTGCACTAATCATATTCTACTTTATTGCAGACCCTGGTTCATGCTGCATTATCTTTCTCCTTTTAATTCCCCTGTATAGCATACTTTATGCCTGCAGACTCAGAAACTCCTTAGGGCAGGGACTTCATTAAGGTTTGTGTCAATCAGCGGAGAGCTGTGTGCATTTTCAATACCACAGCCACACGGTGAACTTCAAACACCGCCTTACTTCCTCCTTGAACCCCCCACCATGCTGGCTTGTTCTTTAAGTTCCAGGAATCAGATGCGTTTAAGTGGAGCCCGAGAAGTTCATATATTATTACCCACTTAGCATAGTTTTATTTCATTGTACTACAAGGTAATGCACAATGATTTTTAAGCAATAAAAGGAGTTACTTTAAAACTTAATTAGGAAAATTTAGAGACTATATAGGTTTCTTACTGAATTTCTAAAAACTTGCACAGAAAAATGCTCTGATATTCCTGAGATTTATCTAATGGAAACCCCGGAAAGGGTTTGTGAGCTGCTGTAAAATCAATCTCAAGGGCACTATTTCTTACAGTTCCACCAAAGGCATTTTACTGAAAAGAGTAAGACACCGAACAGGAATGCCTGCCTGGGAGAGGGGACTCCCGCTCACTGTCGCACTTCTGTGATCTCCCACGAGGTCCCTAGTGTCCTTTAGGCTTGGTTATCCTGCACACACCTGTGCTCTTGTCCACGCTGCCCAGTTTCTCTGTCTTTCAAACGCATGTGGTCCCGTTTAAAGGCGGGAAAAAGTGAAGTTCTCGGAGTCACAGCAGAACCCTTATCAAGGTGCCAGGGCAGCCCCGGCAGCCCCTCCGCAGACCCCGTGGACGGTGCCATTTTTCATCTCTTCCCTTTACTCAAACCCATCCTGGGCCCCCACCCCCCTGCTTTGGCTGCTTCCACTGAAGCAGATGTGTTTGCCTACAGATTTCCAGGGAGGTAAAGGCCGGGGGAGGCGCGGGCGCCTTTTAAGGATGTGGGATCAGGGATGTAAAGGCAACGAGGCGCTGCAGCCGTTGAGCGCAGCACGCCGGGCTCCTGACCCACGAGGTCCCTCGGGGACACGAGGCTTCTTGTATAAGGGAGGGCAAGCCACCGCTTTTCACGGACAGAAATCCCTCCTTTCCAGTCCCACGGGGTCGGGGGGAGCCTCACCGCCAGCCCCGGGGCCGGTGGGACTCACCTGGGCGACCCCGCTCCGGAGGGTGGGCCGGGAGCCCTGCGGCGGGGCGCTCGGGCCGCGCGGTGGGGACGCGGGCGGCGGGGACCGGGCGGCCGCTGTTCTTGCTGCAGAGAGGCCGGTGGGCGGGCGCTCACCTGTCGCTCGGCCCCGGGGCCTCTGGGTCCCCTCACCTGGGAGGAGACCGAGGTGGGAGGCGGCCCGTAAATAACCAATGTGCTCCCGCTCCCTCGTCAGCATCGCAGCCAAACCGCGCCAACAGCGCGGCCCTTTCTCCTCCCGTCTGGGGGTGACCCGGGCAGGCCTGGACTGCAGGGCTGAGGCCCGTGGTGCCCTCCACCCGCCGCGCAGTGCAGGACACCGCCCGCGGGCATGCTGGGCGTGTGGGAGACTGGGGACCCCAGGCATGCATACCATAACCCCAAGACCAGGTCTCTGGCTTCCAAAACAAAGGGGCACCCAGCTCGCAGCTGCCCAAGTCCCCAGGTCTGAGGGCTCCAGGCTGGAGAGCCAGCGCCTGGAAGCTGGGCCCCTTAGAGGAATGCCTCCTCGCTGGAGATGGCGGCTGGGGCAGCCTCAGATGGCCTTCTGAGGAGCCGGGGTTGCACCTCTGTTCTCAGTAGCCTCAGCTCCAGAAACAAGCCCGGACCACCGACATTCACGCTGCATTTTGTCGCTGTTCCTGAGCAAATCACAGCCTTCCAGCGCCCTACTTTGTTCCCGTCTTGAACGCTTGTCAGAGAGACTCTTTCTGCTGCACAGACCCCTGCTCCCCCTCCCACATCTGAGAAGTCTCAGGAGAGTACACAGACCCCCTCAAAATTCCCAGGACAGCCCATGGCTCCCGCAGTAAGCCCTGCCCTTTCCCTGCCTGCTCCTCTGAACCTGACACCATGGTATGGGCCAGTGCTTGGTATCTCAGAAGCAGAAAAAAGATACTAACACTTTGGTTTCTTAACTCTTCATGAACAGTGGCTACAATTTTGAGAGATTTGTTCAAATTCTACCCCAGGTAAGCAGAGTGCATGAGGACAAGTAAAAGAAAACTGACTCAGTCCTGCTCAGGGAGAATTCAGTTTTTAGTTTTATAGGTTGAACTTCATTGTAGTTCACTTTGGTTTAGCAAAAATACATTATGTTCTTTGTTCCAAAACTATTCTAATAATCGAAGACTTAAACAGTAAAAAATAACACTTTAGAATTACGAACAGGGGAATATTTTAATAATCTGAACAAAAACACCCTTCAAAGAAGACCCCAAATCCAGAAGTCATGAAAAACTGAAAACTTTTGACTACATAAAAAAAGTTAGAATATTCTGCATGGCTACAAAAAATATATGCCATTAACAAAATCAAAAGATATATGGAAAACTGGCAGAAAGATATTGAACACTCATCTGTTAGACAAAAGATGAATTTCTTTAATGTGTAAAAAGCCCCTACAATCAATAAGAAAGATAAATAACCAAAGGAAAAAATGAACAAAGGACATAAATGGGTAATTCACAAGAAAAAAATTAGAAATAGCTCTTAAACATATGAAAACATGCTTAACCTCACTAAAAAAGAAATAAATACAAATGATGTCAACCTGGAAAGGATATTACAAGACAGGAAAATTAGAGACCAATCTCTCAAAAATAAATGCAAAAATCTTAAAATATTAGCCAATCAAAGCCAGTGATGTGTAAAAAGAATGATACATCAAGATCGAGGGAGGCTTATTACAGGAATGCAAAGGTAGTTTAACATTTAATAAATCAATCTCTGCAATATACAACATTAGCAGGCAAAAAAGAGAAAACACAGACATCTTGAAAGATATAAAAGTAATGTGACAAGTGCTATAAAAAAATCCAGAGCAAATTTCATTCTTGATAGTAAAATATTAAAAGCTTTCCTTCTGAGGATCAGGTATGAGATAAGTGTACTTCCTACATCCACTTTTATTTAAGATGGTAGTAGAGGTCCAAACTAGTACAATTCAGCAAGAAAAAAAAATATGGAAGGATTAGAAAGGAAGAAATGAAGCTAAATTACTTAGCAATAGTATGATTATGTGTGTAGAAGACCCAAACGAATCTAAACTGTTAGGATTAGCAGGTAGAACTAGCAAAATGTCTGGGTGTAAAAGAGCAAGACAAAATATTTAGTTGTATTTCTATTTCTTAGCAGAAAAATAAAACAAAACAAAATTTCATAATCATTCTACTTAGAATAGCACCCCCCCCCAAAAAAAAAAAAAAAAAAACCTTAGGAATAAATCTAGCAAAAGCTGTGCAAGACCTCTGGGCTAAAAACCTTAAAACATTATTGAAACAGAGTTGAAAGAAATGAAAAAATATACCACAGTCATGGAGCAGAAGCTCCTATATTGTAAAGATGTCAGTTCTTCCCAAATTGACCCACAAATTTATCACAATCCCATCAATGTTCCAGTAAAATTACAGCAAGATTTTTGGGGGGAAATTGTCAAGCAGATTGTAAAAGTCATATGAAAATTCCAGGAAATCTTGAAAGACAAAGCTGGAGGACTTAACACTACCAAAACTCATCCTAAAGTCACAAAACTAAGATAGTCAGATACTTATGGAAAGATGGGCAAACTAACCAGTAGAAATGAATAGACAGTCCATACACAGACCACCACCTGATTGATGGCAAATGTGACAGTAATGTAGTGAGGAAAGCCTGATATTTCAATATAAGGGATTAGGTCACAGGGATATTCATAGTGGGGGAATGTATCTGGACCCCTGTCTCATACCATATATAAGAAGCAATTCCAGATGGATAGGATCTGAATGTGGAAGGTAAAAATAAATAGACAAAGCTTTTAGAAAACCTGGACAATAAGGTTTTGACCTCATGGCCTTAGAGTAGGCAAAAAAAAAAGTCACTAACAGAAAATAAAATAATTGCACTATTTGTAATACAAAAAACATTATTAATTGGACTATCTTAAGACCTATTCATGACAAGACACCATTAAGACAGTAAAAAATATAATCCACAGAAGGGGGAAAGGTATTTAGAATACACATATCCAACTAAGAATTCATCTCTAGAGTATATAAAGAATTCCTACAAATTTAAAAAATAAAGACAATCCAATTTACAATGGGAAAAGAACTTAAGTTTTTCACAAGAGAGAATATCCTGATGGCTAATAAAGAAAAGAAAATGTGCCCAAGTCATTAATCACTGGGAAAAAGATAATTAAAACCACTATGAGAAACCACAAGACACCCATCAGAAGGGCTAAAGTGAAACTTCCAAAATGCCCCATGCTGGTAAGGGTGTGGAACAACTAGAATTCTCATGCCATGTTGCTAGTCATACCAGTTAGTAAAATCATGTTGTAAAATTGTTTGGCAGTCCCTTGACCCACAATTCACTCCTGTGTAGGTGCTCAACAGAAATGCTTACATGCATTCACCCAAACACATGTATGAGAATGGTCATAGCAGCTCAGCTCATAATGGCCCCACACTCAAAATTATTCAAGTGCCCAACTACAATAGAATGGACAAATAAATTGTACATTTGCACAAGGAAATTCTGCTCAGCAATGAAAATGAGTGAACCACAACAACATGCAATAATATGGATGAGTCTCACAATGTGCAAAGGAGGCAGACACAAGAAGTGTGTACAGAAGATTCCATTGACACAAGGTACAAAACAGGCCCGCCATCCAGTCAGTTGATGGACCCCAGGACCAACAAGAAGGGTATGCCAGAGAGCTTCAGGGAGGCTAGTCAGGTTCAACGTCTTGATCTGGTCCATAGGTGTGGCTGTTTTGTGAAAATTCATGGAACTGGATGCTTACAATGTGTGCATTTTTATGTGCAAGCTGTGTACTTCAATTAGAAGTTACAAAAGAAAGTCAGTTTTGATTTTATGGGTAGGCATTTAGTAGCAGCTGCCCAGGTATGAATAGCATACCTCATATACTTCTCTCAAAGGAAGCAGGGCCACCAGGTCAGACTTTTCAACCACTTACATACTGGTGTTTCAACAAGATTTCATTCTGAAAGGGTTTCACAAATCTGTATTTCTTGATGCAACTTTACACTGAGCAAATTTTATTGAACTCTGTTCAAATCAAAGACTGAAACTTGCAAAAGTTTAGTGTATATATTATTCATAGGTAGAGAAAGACAAAAACAATGAAAGTCAAGTTTTTCAGGAGCAAACTTCTAGGGAAATCCACCATTGTTTAACTGCAAAATATTTCACGTATAAATATATGCTGGTGAAGGGGATTCAAGATGACGTCATAAGAGGTAAGATAGAGACCTCCTCCCACAACCAAATACAATACAACTAATCCTGTAAGGGCAACAGGAAAGAGGGCTGTGCCAGACTGCATACACCTGGAGAAAAGAGCAGACCTCACGGAACAGGGTAAACTACCAAAGCCTGATCCGGTGGGAGGAAGAGAAATGGAGCAGAAGGGGGTGGAAGCCTATGGTTACTGAACACCAGCCATGGAGATCTGCTCTGGGAGCATGAACCTACATTGCATGGTGCTCTGGAGATTTGTGGGGTTGGAAAGCTAAGATAGGCAGAATACTTGGAGAGACTGAGATTCTAGCCTCTTGTGGAAAACAAGAATCCACATCTGGCTGCTCTGGGACAAAAGAAAGGCAGGCAGTCTGAGAGACCTCCTAACAGCGAGAGAGCTGCTAAAGGGGCAAGGATTGCACAGAGCTTGCTGCTCAGGAGAAAGGATAGGTGGATAAAATTGTCCAGGTGAACTCTGCCCTGCAGGTTGGGAACTTTCATGAGCTTCAAGAGCTCCATCTCCCTGGCTGGCTTCGCAGCTCTGAGGCCCCCCACCGTGATTCTCAGCCTGCTGCGCCTTCCTCCCGGCCTGCCAGCACCAACTCGCAAATCGGCAGTCCCTTCCCTGGTGTCAGGACAGCCAGAGGGAGGCCCCGCCTATGGCAGCTACTAACCCAAAGCACAGAGGCTGACACCTGTGCACTAGGCCCACTGGTTCTGACAGTGGAGGTAGGCACAGCAGCTGGGAAGCAGAAAACAGCTCTTTCCTCCCCCCAGGCACCAGCGCCACTCCCTCACGACCCCTGACATTGTTTCAGGGGCTAAGCAGCTCCAGAGACTAGAGCTTCTGGACACTGGAGGGCGCCATATACAAATATGAAATGTCAAAGGAACCTGGTTCAAACCAAAATCCCACAAACTCCAGAAAAAGGGGCAAGTGAAACTGAACTCATCAGTCTTCCTGAAAGAGATTTCAAAATAAAAATCATAAACATGCCCCCCCTGTTTTGAGAGACATCTTCTGCATCCATGGATGTTTTGTTGCCCTTGTCTAGCTTGGATTAATACTTAGTCTATAGGCACACACCTGATCATCTGCATTTGCCCTCTTACAGCACTAAACTATGTTTTCTACCTTTATCTTGCATCTACCTACCACTTGAGCATTTTATTAAAAATAATAATAAAAATAATAATAATAAGGGAGAAATGTGGGATTCACATATAAATCAAGTATAAAAATCAAACGAATAATCATATTTGACCTGATTGTTTATAGTTCATGATGCATGATCAAAACCAAAAGTTTCTGTGATATGACTGCCCTTGCACTGTTCACCATGTAAGAACTTATTCACTATGTAAGAACTTGTTCACCATGTAAGAATTTGTTCATTATGCTTCAGAAGATTGGAGACTGTTGAGATATAGGCTTGGGGTTGATTAATGATTGTGCATTGAGTTCCCTATACAGAATTTTATTGTTGTTAACAACCATCTGATCAATAAATATGAGAGATGTCCACTCAAAAAAAAATCAAACAAATAATCATATTTGACCTGATTGTTTATAGTTCATGATGCGTGATCAAAACCGAAAGTTTCTGTGATATGACTGCCCTTGCACTGTTCACCATGTAAGAACTTATTCACTATGTAAGACCTTGTTCACCATGTAAGAACTTGTTTGTTATGCATCAGAAGATTGGAGACTGTTGAGATATAGGCTTGGGGTTGATTAATGACTGTGCATTGAGTCCCCTATGCAGAATTTTATTGTTGTTAACAACCATTTGATCAATAAATATGAGAGATGTCTTCTCAAAAAAAATCATAAACATGCTAATGGAGGTACAGAAAAATATTCAAAAACTCAGGGACAAATTTAGGATAGAGATTCAATCATTAAGAAATTCAGTGTTTGAAATGAAAAATACAATGAAGGGATTTAAAAGCAGATTAGATGTAGTAGAAGAGACAGTAAATGGAATAGAAATTAGAGAATAGAAATACAAAGAAGCTGAGGCACAGGGAGAAAAAAGGATCTCTAGGAATGAAAGAATACTGAAAGAATTGTGTGACCAATCCAAATGAAACAATATTCACATTATAGGGATACTAGAAGAAGAAGAGAGAAAAAAAGGGATAGAATGTGTCCTTGAGAAGGTAACCGCTGAAAATTTCCCCAAACTGGGGAAGGAGATAGTCTCTCAGGCCATGTAGGTGCACAGATCTCCCAACACAAGGGACTCAAGGAAGACAACATCAAGACATATAATAATTAAAATGGTAAAGATCAAGGACAGACTTTTAAAAGCAGCCAGAGAGAGAAAAAAGATCACATACAAAGGAAAACCAATCAGGCTGTTAACAGACTTCTCAGCAGAAACCTTGCAGGCCAGAAGGAAGTGGCATGATGTAGTTAATGCCATGAAGCAGAAGGGCCTCAAACCAAGAATACTCTACCCGGCAAGATTATAATTTAATTTGAAGGCAGGATTAAACAATTTCCAGATAAGCAAAAGTTGAGAGAATTTACCTCTCACAAACCATCTCTACAGTGCACTTTGGAAGGACTGCTATAGATGGAAGTATTCCTAAGGCTAAATAGCTGTCACCACAGGAAATAAAACCACAGTAAAATTGTATATCAATGATACCTTAATAAAAAAAAATAAAGAGAAACAAAACAAAACAAAATAGTTTAAAATGAAAGGTTGTCATTGTGGGATAAAGTACATCAAAGTATTACAAAGTGTTAAAGTAAAAAGGAAGAATATTCTATGTAAAAATTAAAATATATATATATATATATATATATATATATATATATATATATATATATGCTGGTGAAGTAATGGAAAAAAGGGCCAGTTCTGAGTGCTGTAGCACGTACTTGCCTGCATTAGCCCGTCGTCATCCGCAGGCCCACCCCATAGTGTAGGGTTACTATTAGCTCCTTTTTACAGGTGGGGAAGCTGAGTGCTTACACAGTTTGTTCACAATCACAAATCTCTTATGTGAAGGTGGTGGGACCCAAGCCCAGGTGCCTCGGATTCTACCTGAGAATGACCTTCAACTACAACTGCGGTCTGTGGGTCTTGGCACTGCATCACGTGCTCTCCTGGGCCATGGCATTTTCCTAGGGGTAGACACCTGATCGGGGGAACTGACCCATTTGCATGCCAGCATCCATGACCCGATATAAAAGCCACCAAGTAAGGGAAGGGATGGAGGTCTGTTAGAGGTGAACACCTGAGAGCCCAGGGGCGTCTTGGGTCTCTCTTCCTGACACCTACATTTTCAACTCTTCTTTGGTTCCTACAAGGCCTGTCTGTTTTTAATAAATCTATTTTTCCAAATTTCCAAATTTTTCCAAATTTGATTGATCCTCTATTTGTCCACAGCATAAACAGAAAATGTGCGTGTGTGTGTGTGTGTGTGTGTGTGTGTGTGTGTGTGTGTATGTGTGCATGGGTGTGAGTTTCTGGGAGGATTTCCACCCTCCCTCTGTCTAACCCATAAGGGGCTGGCCACAATGACACTTTTCCCTCAAGTTCTTGCCCTTATTTTTCCAACAGTCATGACAGACATTTACAGTTGTTACAGGAGGCACTAATTTACACTAACAAGGCAGAACAACAGGTGTCCTAGCAAAGAGCTCACTTGCAGCTTGGCCGAGAATAACCCACTCAGACGAGCTCCACTGCTGAGTGGAAACCCCAGGAATTCTGGCTGTGTCTTCCGTCGGCTGCCGAGGACCACGCTGGATCAGCTTTCTCACCCGGATACCTCTCTTAGCCTCTTGGGAAAATGAGACTCCCAGAAATATTCCTGCTGGGCCTTTTGTTCTGAAGAACTCACAGGAATTGGAAGGAAAGAGCCCTACTATGGTGAGAATGCCAGCCCTAGAATTTATTTGACTAGCAGGGGTGTACCAGGGGTGAGCAGACCCACAGACTCACTGGCCATTTCCTAGGAGCACATGCATGAGCTGGGATCACCGGGAGAGAGCTGGAAGAGCCTGCCCAGGGATGGAATTCCCTGCCAGCCAGTCCCGCCCAAGCGCCTTCTGTCTGCACTGTGCAGCCCAAGGACTGGCCTGGGGCGCTCTCTGCAGGTGCTCCTTCTCGTATCAGGAGTGTCACTCCAGGAGTGACACATTTCCCCTCTTCTCTCTTCTTAGGGGCAGACTCTGCCTTCGACTTTTAATAGGCTAATCATCTCATCCTCTTCATAAGCACAAAACTGATGGTTGGGGTCTAAATTGAACAGCAGCTCACATTTGCCAGTGTGAAAGGTGGACCCCCTGCACAGCTATCATGTGTAGCTGCGTAAACCATGATAAAATCCTTCCTTGTATTTTGAAAATTCCCCGCATTGTGAATTCTACACTCACAGCCCAGAATCTTAAAACAAAAATAGATAAAACTACATTTCCCAGTGTACTTTGCTGCTAGGGTGCAGACATGTGACTCAGAAGCCACCAATCAGATGCACCCTGCAGGACGGGCTCAGAAAAAGGACAGGAGGAACTTTCTGGAGCCCTCTTACTGGGCACAGAGGCAGCATCCCAGATTAGAGGGCAATGTGATTCTGAGGCTAGCATCTGGGATGGGCTCTGGGAAGGGGCATGGGGATGCAGCGGCTTCCTGGCTGTAGTTCTGGCATCAGCTGCAGCTCCTAACCAGGGCATCCTGGAGTGGCTCTGGAGCTCATTTCTGGAGTAAGCCTGCAGCCTGACACGCCTCTCCAGGGATGCCCCTTAGTAAGTCCTCCCAACTAGCAGCAGGGGACCTTGCCGTCTGCAGCTAAGAACCATAGCCAATCCCGGAGGCCTGTCTTCAGTACACGCTGAGCATGCTTTGAAAGAACAGGACTGCTTTCTTCCCCGTTTCCACCTCAATGGCTTCCACACTTTGGATTCAAAGCATGCAGTTGCCCACTTTACTCTGCTTCCATGATCGATCTCTTCTGATTTCCTTTATCCTTTTCCACAACTCAGATGAAACCTAAGGACACTTACTAAGCCTGCATGGGTGGTATGTGCAACGAGGGGTGTAGACATGCACTTGGCAACCCGTGGAAAGCCCAAGTGTTGGCTGTGAAAGCATCTGCTGTAATCTTGTTGGACAGAGAGGGGGCTGTCTCTCCAGATTCCATGTTAATTTCCACAGTTACCTTAGGACAAAGCCCCTCAGTTGGTGAGGAGTAGGGGTACCTTTCAACTTGGTTCTCTTTATTTTCTTCCCATGATTACATTTCTTCCCTATTTGCAAACGTCCTGATGTAACCGAGGGATGCAGGCAGTATCGTGCACTGCCTCCAGTGATCTCAAGGAGTAAGGCAGGAGTCTTGAACCAAAAAGTGTATTGGACTACTTAAAATCTGATTATATGTACCATCCACCAGTCTTAGAAAGATGTGGTGGTGCCACAAAATCACAGATCAAGAGATTGCTCCCTCAAATAGCTCAAAGTCATTCTACAGGAGGGCTGCTCACCTTGGTCAGCACTATTGGCGTCTGGGGCTGGATCGGCCTCCCTGTTTAGCAGCATCCCTGGCCTCTACTCACTAGAGGCCAGTAGGACCCTCCCCACAACTGTAAAAACCAAAGGTATCTCTAGACATTGTTACAAGACCCCTGGAACAAACCTCCAGTAGAGAACTGCTTCTCGAGAGGAAGGCACAATAGGCCACTTTGCCAAACCTAAGCACAAGGAACAGTGTGTGTGTGTGTGTGTGCGCGCGCGCATGTGCACGCATGTGCGCATGCACACTAGTATTTTAGGAATAATGTTTTCTGTCAAAAACTCAAGAGTTATACATTAAATCTCAAGGTGATTTATTTTTATCTCTGAAAAATGTAAAGAGGAAAAATCATTATGAATTCTAAAAGAAGGAGCTCAAAAATCTCTCAACCTCAAAATCATCTCCCTCTGAGATTTCATATCGAAAACAAATCCCAGGTTGTCTAAAGATCCCTTATCCAACTTTATATTTCTGACTTAAAAGCACAGAATTTATATTCTTAAATTTCACTGTTTCATATTTATGAAGGTGAACCTCATCAGTTCTTTTCAATAATCACCTCTCGACATACTCTGCCCAGATGTGAGCCTGGCACGGTGGGCAGGCTCTCTCAGAGTCTGGCAGGCACTGGGCCCTGTCAGGGCTGCAGCGTGAGGACAGATGACCAAGCCTGGCTCTGAATCCAGACTTCCCCCAGCTGGCCCGCATTCCTACACCCAGGTCTGCAGCTCTCCCTGCATTCAAAGGCCACCAACTATACTCCCACAGGAAAGAGAGCCTAGCTGCCACCTCCCCAGTGCCCAGCAGGCTGGAGGAAATGATAAGCAAAACTGGATCAAAAGTCAGCATTCTGATCTGGAAGGGAAAACCCCCACTAACAGCAGCAATGAGAAGCCATTCTGCAGATCTGTCCAACACACTTAGTGGTTTGCGGCGTCCAAGGGCACGGCCAGAGCCAGACGCAGGCTGAGACATGCTCTGTGCAGTCTGGGAAATGCCAAATGAAGCCGGCCTGGACGTCCCCATCTGGAGGGGACACCCATTGTTTCTGTTTGTCCCAGGTACTGTCCCTTTCCTCATGGTACCAGTGTAAAAGACCCCTGCTGCCCACTCTCAGGATCCAGCTGATCTGAGACTGGCTGACATCGCTGGAACCTGGGGATGAAGGCTGAGGAATAGTATTACTTTTTTAAATTTTAGAATTTTATTTTGTAACTTTAGAATATTATTATTTTTTAAAGAATTTTTCATAATTCTCATGCCCATTCACCTCAATCCCTGAGACACTGCATGATGTTTGCGTGTGTCTGGGGATTTCCTGGGTGGGTCTAACAAGACCTCCCTTCCCATCCTGTCCCTGATGAGTACACACACACACACAGACACACACACACACATGCACACACACACACATACACACACACAGAGACACACACACATATATACACACACACATACACACACACATACACACACATGCACACACATATACACACATACACACACATATACACACATACACACACACAGAGACACACACACAGACACACATATACACACACACATACACACACATATACACACACACACATACACACACACATACACACACATGCACACACATATACACACATGCACACACATACACACACATACACACATACACACACACAGACACACACACAGACACACATATACACACACACACACAAACACATATACACACACACATACACACACACACGCACACACATACACGCGCACACGCACACACACACACACCCATGTCGGCAAACATTGGCTGTGGCCCACACAGAGCTCCTGGAGGAGGCTGAGCAAAGGAGCAGGCTTGGGGTCAGTTCGCTCTGTGGAGATGCCCCCCCCACCCCCCAGCAGCAGCGAGGGTGGATGTAGGGGGCCCAGGCTGGAAGCAGGATTCCTGCTGGGATGCTAGTCTCCAGCTGTGCAGGGCACAGAGAATGGAAGCAGTTTTAAGGTGATGTTTGAATTCTTGAAGGGGGGATTTGAACATTGGAAGAAAACACGACAGAAGGAGAGTGAAGGAGAGGACCCAAGGAAGGGATGGATGGTCAGGCAAGGCATGTTTGGGGAGAGTACAAAGGATAGAGAGAATTCCGTCTGATTAAAGTAAAGGATTTATGAGTTGGAAACCAGATTGGAAAAGCTAACTGGGACCAGGTAACAGTGTGAAGGCTTTGGACCTTATGCTAAAGCGGGTAGCTCTCCACGTGGGGTCCCCAGACCCCAGCATTACTCAGGAACTCAATAGAAATGCAAATTCTCAAGTGACCGCCTCCTCCCGCCCAGAGGAAAGAATCAGACACCCCTGCCAGAAGGCCCAGCAATCTGAGATTTAAGAAAGCCCTCCAGGTAATTCTGAAGCTTGCTAAAGTGTGAGACCCACTGCCGGAAGCAATAAGGAATACTTGAAGATTATTCAGCAGAGAAGTAACTTAACCCTACCCTGAAGACTTTAAAAAAAACAAACAATAGCCTCTCAAAGTATGAATGGTCAATTCAAGTTTAAGTTGTTTCATGGTCTAATTCCATACTTCTGCATTCAGCACATTTTCTAATATCCAGCCTTAATTATTTCAGGTCCATATTTGCAGTGTAGAAACCACCTTCCAGACCAATATCCAGGTGTGATGACTAAGAGCCCCAGGAAATCTGTTCAAGGAGGAAGACAAGTGGCGATGCTGCTTTGAAAGCAAAGCCTTTAGCCTTCCTGAAGCGTGGACAGTCTCAACTTTAATTAAGCAAAAGGGGAATCCAACTGTGGTGACCCCCCAAGGTGCTCACATGAGAGGTCAGGCAAGAGAAAGTCAATAACAAGGTGATCCCAGCAAAGGGGCGGCCCCCTCATGAGTAAATTCGGGTTTGTGCAGCTGCCAGGATACCCCTTTCTTTCCTCACTTCATTTACAAAACACGCCAGGAATTGCTGCCCTGCACCTTCAGCACGGCCATTTGCATCTGCTTTCCTGAAGGTCTTAAATTCCACTTCTAGGCTGTTTGAGATACGCCCCTAGAACATTTTCTTCGTGGGGGCCCCTAATCTCCAAAAGTGACGGGAAAGGAGTGTCAGGTGTGGAGGGTGAGAGCTCCCGAGACTCTAAGTTCGCGCGTCGGGGAGCTTCAGGGGGAGCAAAACCCTGACTTAATGAGGAAGGCGCTTCAGTTTTAAAATACATGCTTTGTCCTGCCACGGCAGACCTGCTCCTCGGTGGCCTTCCCCGCCCTAAGCCTTGGGACTCTGGACGGAAGCCCAAGCTGAAGAGGTTCCCAGGAGCCAGTGTGGGACAAGGCCCTATGCAGGGGCCTCTTTTCTCTCAACCAAGAAGGCAAAACAGGCCCCAGCAGCCTCAGAACAACAGGCCCAATCCCAGGGTGATTCTAGAACTGCCCATATTCACAGGCACAGCATTGTGAGAGCTGAAGAAAGGCTAACGAGCTATGGGGCTCTATGCCTAGGGGTGATGGAATCCACCAAACCCTGACCACCGATGGTGTCATAGCTCGATGACATCATAGCAGGGACATCAGGGAGACCCCCTCCCCTATTCCCGGCCACTTTATTATGTTATTGGATGATTAATGTTTTACAGCACGGGTGGGATCCAGGGCATCTTAAGACCTTTGTGAGTCATATCCTATGAAACAATAAAATGCCCCCAAGGAACTTCAAGAGTTGAGAGGAGAGGAGGTTGATTCGTTGACATAATGTGACATTTTGCAGATATTAGTTAAGCTATTAAATTTACACTTTGTCTTTGCATTTTGGAGCCTTCAAATGACTTTTTTAGGCCCCAGCCGTTTCACAGGTCTCTGAAAAGCAGTCAGGTGAAGCTGTAGCGGTTACAGCACCTAAAGAAAAAGGCTATGCGAGATGCAATCAGGGAGCACGCATTTTACGTCCCACTCCTTAATCTATCTAAGGAAATGAGTTGCCAGGAGGACACTACACAGGATATTCAGGGAGGATTACGTGGCAACAAAAGGAAGAGCTGTGCGCTTATTATCCACAGATGCCGGAAGTGTGCAGGAGAAATCACGGGACAAGGGAGCTCAAAATTGTCAGCAGTGTGCTGTTTTTTAGATGTGTATTATTTTAAAATTATTTGCTTGCTGCCATACATTGTGTTTTCTGCTACCTTGTAGTCTTAAAAAATCCTTTTTTGTTCCAAACATTGTCTTGCAAGAAAGGACATTATAATAGCTAGGAACAGCATCGTTGGCATTCCGGGTGAAACACTGTGTACCTTAATGCTATATGGGGAGGGTGGGGAAGACTGTGGGGAGGGTCACATTGTGAATTAGCTTCTCCACAGGAAAGAGAGATTGTGTCTGGAAAAGCAGGATCAACCCTGGGTAAGTTCTGGAACCAGAGGAGTGGAAACAACTCACTCAGCCATGACAGTAGGATAATTACCTAGTTGTAGGAGACCAGTTGGACTTTACCAAGGATGGTAGATCCCCATGTGCAGTGGAAAAGATGCCCCCTGGGCACATTCCTAGGCAATAAGAGCAAGCTGCCCGACTAGATAGAAAGATCCAATTTGTGTAAAAAACAAAAGAAGCCCAAACAGAGACAAATCACGCATCTGATATAAGTACATATATAGATACATATATGTCCAGGGAAGGGCTGAATGGAAATACATGAAAATGTAAACCATGGTCACTCACACTGGAGTCTGGATGGGGAAGATGTGGGCTGAGAGCAGATACCTTCCAGAACTGATTCTTTAGATCAGTCCACACAGTCTGACACCTCCCCCGTGCTGGATCCTACCTGCCTACGTGGGGTGAACCGGTTGCAGGAGCGGCACCCTTCAGGTGAACATATGCAGAAGGGAGGAGAGAATAAATAAATGCATGAATAAGAAAATGGGGGCAGGTCAATGCCACAGAGAGGAGTAAATAGGGAGCATATAGAGAGTGGCAGGGTGGGATGGAGAAGTCAGTTCCCTCTAAGCAGTTGGATGGCTGTGAGGACAAATTATGGAAGGCTCAGAGTAAGAACACCCAGGCAAGAAGTTCCTCCATGCAAAGGTCCTGAGACAGGAAGAGCTGCCATGGTCAAAAGAGAGAAAGGAGGCTAGTCGGGCCAGGGAGCAGTGAACAGAGGTGGAAAGGGGGCTCCAGGAGGTGGGCAGGAGAGCCTCACAGCTGGCAAGGAGTTTGGATTACATCCTACGTGAACTGGGAAGACTGGAGAGTTTCAAGGTTGGGGAGGAGAGACATGATCGATTCTGTGCTGAGAAAGATCCCTCTGGCTGCTGCAGAGGCAGGGGACAGACCCACGAGGAGAATATCTCAGTAGCCAAGGCAGGGGGTGATGCGGTTTGACAAGGGAAGTGGCAGTAGAAATGGTGTAAAGTAGTGGTTTTCAAGATCTATTTTTGAAGGAAGATTTGGCAGGACTTAGACGTGCATTCAGTGCGGCATGTGGCAGAAGTGAAGGATCAGCTCTAGCCTCTGAGTGACTTGGCACAAGGAGGTGTTGTTGTTGAAATTGGTCAGACTGGGGAAGGGCAGGGAGAGTGGGCAAGATTTGGAGGGAAAATCAACAGAGGTGCCAGCTGGAGTTGCCATTCAAGAGGATATATAAGTGGGTGATCACATAGACAGGTGTGGGACACAGATGGTTCACGCTGAAGCCATAAATAAGAGGGACGGACCATCAGCAGCCCAGTCAGTGCTGAAACTATGGGGTAAGGTGATGTCACCTAGAAAGATAAAGCAGGTGGGTACGAGGATGGAGCTCAGGAGCACCAAGATATAGGGTCTGGGGAAGAGCAGGGACCACCAGGGGAGACAGAGAGGAAAAGGAGCAGCAGTGAACTGAGCACCTTGGCAGCTAGAGCAGAAAAGAGTCCCAAAAGAAGAAAGTGGGCAGCTGTCTCATGCACTCCTGAGAGGAGGAGCATGGATGGGGAGGACCGCACAGTCATCACCGACGACCTGGGCAGCGTGGTTTCCGTGGTGGGGAGACGACCTGAATGGGCGTGGGTGGCAAAGAGAATGCATCATGATCTAATCTGCTGTTGGAAAGCCCTCATTAGGGACTGCAGGCATTCTCTGGCCTTGTTCTTGAACTCTGGAATTCAGCCCTTCTTGTGCTTCCACCTGCACGCAGGTTATTAGTTAGGTTGCAGGAATATAGTCTTTGGAAGCCCAAGCAGATCATTAGAATGTCAGGCTGCATTTCAAAAAGCAGAAAAAAATCCTAATTGATACCCAGGAAGTTGACCTCTGCTCCACACCGATTGACAGATTGGGCTTTTCCACTGAGATTCAGAATTTGCTTGCATAGCCTTTGGATGGCTGCCACCCCTTCTGTCAAACCCATCTTTTATCTCCCCTGCAAGTAACAGCATCAGAAACAAAGGATCTAAATTATTTAGCTTTACGGGTTGCCTATTTTCAATGTTTAAAATGCTGAAAAGGCAAACTGAGAATAAGGGACTGTGTGGGCTCTCCAGCAGCTCTCAGCCAGAGGCAGCTCGGGGTTGGGGCAGCGGAGGTGCCTCGTGGGTTGGAGAACCCTGTGCTGCAGCGCCAGTTCTGGAACAGACTCACCCGGGCCAGCCACAACCTTCCCTGGGCCAAGTTTCCTCATCTTGTGATTTAGGGATGAGAAAGAATTCCAACATTGTGAGATGAGGGATACTTTGTTTAAAAAAAAAAAAGTGCAGGAGACCAATGAAGGCAGAGATACACGTGGAGGGGCCATGGTTGATTTTGGGTATGATCCTGGGTCTCCCAGACCTACCTTAGTACCCCCTTCCATGGGCACATATCCCAGCATGGCTCCTAACCTCAGCTCTGTGTCTCCTCAAGCTCACTGGACTTTACCATTTACAAAAGGACCCACTGGGCTATCCATTTAGAAAAAAATGAGTTTCAACTCTGACCTGATACATACACAAAAATTGATTTGATGGATTATAGACTTGAATGTAAAAGCTAAAACCATAAAACTCACAGAGTGAAGCAAGGAGAAAATCATTATGCCTTGGGGTAGCAAAGACTTCTTAGTCAGAATTCCAAAAATCCTGACCATAAAAGAAAAACATGATAATTAGACTTCATCAAAGTTAACATTTCCTGCTTTTTGAAAGACACCATTAAGAAAATGAAAAGATAATCCACAGATTGGAAGAAAATATTTGCGTTACATGTATCTGACAAAAGACTTGTACGTGTATCATATAAAGAACTTTCATAACTCAAAAGAAGACCAACAGCTCAATTTTAAGAACTGAACAAAAAGTGTAAACAAATACATCATAAACAGAGATGAAATGACAAATAAGCATATGAGAAGAGGCTCAACACCTTTAGTTATCAGGGAAACGCAAATTAAAGCCACCGTGAGCTATCACTTAGACACCTACAAAAATGGCTTAAACTAAAAATACTGACAAAATCAAGTGTTGATAAGGGTATAGAGAAATCTGAACGTTCATATGTTGCTATGGGGAATGTGAAGCGGAAGATTTCACTTTGGAAACAGTTCTGCAATTTCTTAAAAGGTCCAACTACAACTCAACAATTCCAATCCTAGGGATTTACCCAAAAGAATTGAAAACATATCCATTCAAAGACTTGTACAAAAAGGTTTATAACTGCGCTGATCGTAACAGTAGTACATGCAATGGAATATTACTCAGCAACGAAAAGGAGTGGGTGGCTATTCCAGGTGGACCATGCTCCTGAACCTGGAGGTGAGGGCACACAGTGTGTTTGCAGTACCAACATGGCTGGACAGAGTGGAGAGGAGCATGCAGGCAGGGGAGGAAGCTGTCACCAGGTGTCACACAGCCTCGGGAAACAGGCTGATCAGCTGGGATTTGTTCTAAGAGCAGGACAAGCGATGAGGCTGTCTAACTTAATCAGATTTGCATTTTTAAAAGACAGCTGATTGCTGGGCAGAGAATAAACAGGAAAGTAGTAAACGTAGAGAATGAGAGACCAACTAGGAGCCTCACGATGCCCATGCCTGCAGCTAGGATGGTGATGACTAGGAGAGGCGGGTGCATTGGAGAGAGCATTAGGAGAAGGCATCAACACAATGTAGCGACTGATTGGGAAGGGAAAGTGATTCTACTTATCCCTATCAAGGTTTGACTTCTTTGCTTCTCCCCTTCACTTTGGATTTTGTCATCTAGCTCATAAGCAATTCCTCACGAATCTGATCAGTGTCTGTCTGTGTCATCTGAGTCACTGCTGCAAATGTTGAAACAAGACAAGGAACATTATGGTATGAGAGCCCCTCCCGCCACCCCCCCCAAGCTGAGCTGGAGCAATACTCTTCACTCCGTGAACTAGGAATCCCCCAGCCCATGTTTCTCCGCTCCTCCCTACGGATATCCCGAGAGACCTGGTTGAATGCTTCATGAGCATCCGGATAACCTACTTTCATGGCATTCCTCTGAATGCTGCTATAGTTAGCATGTCAGAAAAGGAAGGATAGTATAACTTACTCTTTTGTAAGCTGTCCTGACCCCCTAGAGATCTCAAAACACTTGCTGGCGGTCCCTGTACACTGTCACCAACCAGCAGCAGAGCTGGTCCCACACCTGGCACGCTGAGCACCATGTCCCTCCTGCCCTCTCTCCAGCCACTCCAGCACCGAGATGACACGTCTAGCAGAACTATCCTTTGACCCTGCAGTGTAGTGCGCTATAAATCCAGGTGAATAATTATTACCGGGGTGCTTTTCTTGGAAGAGAGAAACAGCAAATCTCCTCTTGACATCTTTCTTTTTTGAACATCCTGTATGAACATGTGGGAATTAATATCTTTGAACACCAAACCCACTGGAAGCAGATATTTAGAACAAAACCCACCTTGTCCTCCAGCTATGCCATCCAACAGGTTATGATTTAAGCGTCCATCACACCTGTACAACCTCACACCCCTTGCCTGCAGCCTCCGCAGTTCTTAGGTGTTTCCTGTGTCTTCCTTCACCAGACCTGTAATTAAGCTAGTCTTTCCACACACCATTTCATTTGCAGTTGGCCTGCGAACTGGTCTTTAGACGGGAAGCAGTCATCCACTCCTGGGTGGGCTTATTCAGCAGTGGCGTTTCTGAGCTGATTTAAGCAGGCTGTCAAAACTAAGTGAAATTAGAGACTGTATTAGGGAGGCTTTCCATCCTCAGCCTTGGGAGGAGAAGAAGGATCAAAGCTGGGGAGTCCAGCTACTGTCTCCCCTTCCTCTCCTCTCCCCTCCCGTGCCCTGCCCTCCTCTCTCCTCTCCTCCCCTTTCCTTCCACCTTTTCTCTTTCTCTCTCTTTCTTCCAATTAAATCATGATGAGAGATCTGCGGACTGTGATGGTCTCTAATCCAGTTTTGCTCCTTCTTCCAAACAAACCTTCCCATGGACCTGCTGGCAAACTTCTACTTTGTTGACAATAAGAAACGTGAAGACACTTTTCTGCTGTGGCTGGGGGGGGCTCAGCTTAAGCCTGCTTCATGTTTCCCTACCCTCTGCTCTTTCTGATAAGATCTGCCCTGCATAGAAAGCAGAACCCTCTGTGCATCACCGGATGGGTGCTGGGCCCCACTGAAGGTCTGTTCTAGAAAAGGCAAGGCTGGAAGCAGCTTCTGAAGCCAGACAATGGACAGACAGGCAGCCCATCGGGAAAGCCCAGGAGGCAGGGCTGGACGGGGCCACGTGCGCTCCTCTGCGACACAGGGCAGAGCCACCACCCTCTGGCCGCCTCCTCTGCTTTGTAGGGTTTTAAGTGCTTTGCTGGTAATCGTGTGCACAATTAGAGGTGGATTAGAAAAACTGGTAATAGGGGATTTGGGCACTAATCCCTTTCCAATTGTTAATATTAATTAAAGTGCTTTTTTTTTCTTTCATTATGCGACAAACACTACTTCTTTAAAAAGAGGAAACAGAGAATGCAGTTTGGGGAGTAACATTGGGCTTGACTATTCTGTCCCAGAAAGCGTTATTTGCTTGTTTTCCTTCTTAAAACAAAGCTTTGTGATAGATGTTAAACCGGGAGAAGGAAGAGAGACTGTTTCCTTTCTATCATTTAATAGGGGAGATATTTTTAAGTTCTAAAACATAATTTCTATCATTTCCCCCAATAATTTTTATACTGGCCACAGCAGTCCAATAATTTAGATTAAAGCAAAGAAAGGGCTCAGTTAATGGGAACCAGGCTTCCATGGGGCTGTGTGCAAATGGGTGACTTTGCTTGTGGCTGAGAGGGCCAGCACCTGGCCAGCTCGGCACAGCTGGCATGCTGAGCACAGGCATTCTAGCTGTGTGGGTCTCTGATTCCCCTGGGAGATGCCAGGGAAGATCTCCAGGGCAACATTACTGTCTCCTCTCATGGCCACTTAGACAAAACCATCCATGGAACCCTGGTGTGTGCAGAAACCTGGGCAGCACGCTGGGAGGAGATACTCGGAGAACAAAAGACAGAGGCAGTGGGAAACTCATGGGCATGCACACAGCAACCACACAATGCCAACCACATGCCTAGACTCAGGAAGCACTGGACAAATGAGAACCACCCCCTCACCCATCAAGAGAAAACCCACCTCATAATGTTTTGCATTTAAAGCTGAAAAAAGAAACCTAGGTCCTCCTTTCTGTTCAAACCAGAAATTTGCAAGATGTACTGAAGGTCCAGCTACACTCAAAGGACTGTGTGTATGTGTGTGCACATGTGTGTGTGTGTATGCATGTTTCTGCATATCTGTCTCACCTTACTTAAGGGACACTGGAGACAGGCTATGTTTTCTTTATCTTCATTTTTCTCCCAAAGCTTCATTTATGATGCCTGACTTCAAACAACCAGGTTTCAACAGCCCCTTGCCACTTTGATGCATATATGTACCATCTATCTCTGATTTAAATGACTTTTTTTATTGGATAAGATGACCTTTCTAATATACCCAGGCATTGAGAGGCTAGGTAAAGTTCCATGCTCTAAGGTTCCTACCATACAGACATTCTTATGGGACCAAGGAAAAGCAACAAGCCGTCCCCCCTAAGGAACCACAAAGACAAAGACCTCCAGTGAGGCAGGGGCCCGGGGCGCCCCTTTCCACGTGGACGCAGGACCTGCCTGCCCGCGTGTGCCGTCAGGGAGCAGGGACACGTGGCAAGGGAAGACGTTCCCTTTCGTGTAACTAGTCTCAGCTCTAAAGTGTGCAAAACATCTAATAGGATGAATAAACAGTAAGAAAGCACCTTGAGGTAGGAAAGCAGGGCTGTTCAAACAGCCCTTTTTGATGTTACTATGCAAATGTGCTCTTTACAGCCGGCCTCCTCCAAACAGGAGAGCAGATGTGTTCTCCCAACTGAGGCCCACAGACCCAGCTCCGGGAGAAACGTCCCCTGGGTTGTCTGCTCATATTTCAGGACGAGCCCCTTTGATGAATCACACGTCCAAATGGAGGTTCTTAGTTGTAATACGAATCACCATTCCCCAGATTTTGAGCTCAAATGAGGGTGCTGGATCCGCTGCCAGTAAGTCTTCCCTTAACCCCTGTGCATCCACCTCGGGGAACAAACAGCTGTGAATGTGATTAATGGCAGTGGTGGGAGGCAAGAGGGAGCGAGCCGTTGTCTGTTCCTGGCCCTGTGCTTCCCCAGAGCATCTCTCATCTCCTCTGCTGACCACATGGGGAGGCAAAGCCAGGTAGAGAGAGAGACCCCAGGGTCACGGGGTGGGAGGGGGCTCGCCTGGACCTCACCTGGGGTGCACAGCTGGGTGCCGGGAGCAGTAGCCCCTTAATGGGCAGGAGTGGAGCCAATCACTGCGCTCCTGCTTTGGTCAGAGCCCATTTCCTGCAAGGGCTTGGGAGACCATCTGTAAGCAAATGTGCCTTGCTGCTGGAAGCAATTCAACCTCTCCAAAGTCAGATGTCTTACAAGGGATGGTGTGTCGTAGTTTAACTGGCAAATTCTTGGTTTTCTTTTTCCGTTCTTTCTTAGCTGCACATAAAATAATGGTGAATCTCACAATCGGTGGACCTTAGATTTGCAGAAGTATGGTAATGTCTATTTACCCCTTTGTTGAGATAGATTCCAACTGGGTAGTTTTCAAAATTCAGATTGGCTGTTGGTAATAGGGATGATGCAACACCCACAGAGAAGCAGCCAGAGGAGAAGGACAAAGTGGGAGAAGACACTCAGAACAGAAGCCAGGCGGGTCATGGGGATGGGACTGGGGTTTTGCATCAGTCACATGGGAGAAAGTAGAGGAGATCTCCAGCCTGAAGTGGACATCTGGACATCCTCTGTGTCACCTGAAGTCCCTAGGTAAGACAGTACCCCTGAGTGTGACTCCTGGCTGCCCACTTGCTAGCTGTGTGACCCTAGGGGAGCTGCTTAAGCCATCTGTGCCTCAGTTTCCTTATCTGTAAACAGCGGCCAAGTTGTGCCCATCTCCCAGGTCAGTGTGACAGGTTAAGTGCATTACTATATGTGCAGCACTGAAAACAGCCCCTGGCAATTATTCCTAGGTGGCCTCAGGCTGTATTTTACCTGTGAAAGGATCCGTACATTCTTTCCAGGCCTAAAAGGCAGTCACAGAGGGTGGCAGAATCCACACAAAGCTTAGGACTGGGGAGGCTTCTGCCCGATGACAGAGAGAACGCAAGCCATGGGAGGTGAGGGACGGGCTGGGGGCCATCCAAGAAAGCCTGACAACAGTGATGGCGTTGAGGGAAGATACACAGTCCTCCAGGGAGGTGAGCGCAAAGCCAGACGTGACGCTTAGCTGGATCAGCTTGAGCAGAAGAGATGCTTGCGTGCAGTTCCCCGAACCTGGGTCTCCACCACTCTCTGTTCCGCCAGGTAGGTTATTTCCCCCACCAGAAAGGCTTTCTTGATCCTTCATTTCCTGTGTGAGTTGATCTTTAGTTGAAAGGTGAAAAAATGCAAACCCATATATATGCACTTTTTAAAAAAAGACAGATAATTGCTTGACCAAAAAGCCTTCAGCTTTCAGGAAGAACCCCTCTTCTCCTCAAGCCAGGAAAGATCATCTAGAAAGCACAGAAATGTAAATGCAGAAGGTGGTACCTTTCCCTTTCCCCAGACTACGAAATAAGTTCATTTTGGGATTTTGTTTATCCTCAGAAACCATAGAATGAGACAACTGGTTTTCACTGTGTCACTCAGCATCCTAGGGGTGGGAAAGGATGAAGTTCTGATAATAGACATAGATTTTCCTGAGGTAGTAATTTATCTATACTTCTCTGCTAGTTCCACCAAGCTTGAATTTCTTTAGCTACATGGATCCATTTTAATAAGAGCTGACAGTTTAATCAGATAAGATAAGGCACCTTTTCATAATAGGGCACAGGAGGTATGCATATTTCTCCATTAATGGGTCTGGGTACTTGCTCATGTAGCCCCTGCATGAAACATAGACATCTCACTCCAGTGGATCCTTTTGATCTGGTGCCACACCAGGAAAGTTCAGGAAAAAAAAGCGAAAGCTAGCTGTAAAGGATACTTTATAATGAAATGGATTGCACACATTAAAATGACTGACTTTCAAATGAATGTTGCTCCATGTCTTCAGTCACACTAATTACTTAATGGCCATTTTTAACCTTACAACTAAGACAGGGGAAAAATATAACTTCATTCTGAAAAATGGCTTCAAATGTATGCTAAGTAGGGACAGAATTTGGGCCAACAAGTCATGAATATGGATAACTGTAAAAGCCCAGAGAGGAGCCTGCCCCTCAGTGTGCCAAACCAGAGTTTGGGGGGAGGCCTGAATGCATTTCTCCGACTCCCACACTCCCCTCTCCCAAGCCCAGCACAAGCCCGTCTCCTCTTCTGAGAGGACAGCCACTGGGCCTGTGGGGACTGGGCGGGGCCAGCCTTGCAGGGTACAAAGTGAGACTGTCCCTCTAGGGGCTGACTCTGGAAGATGCAGGATAGGTCCCCAAATTCCTGCACAAAAGATGCCCTTTGGTGACCCCTGGATGCCTAGTGGGAGCAGCCTGGGAAGTGGTCCAGAAATGACACCCAAGAGCAGGAGGAGACAGGCTGCATCTTCTCTGCGCCCAGGCCTGGGGAGCCTTGGTAGCCAAGGAGCAAAGTGGGCACTGAGGTCTCCTGGGTCCCTGCAGGTGCCTTGACAACACCTGCCCGTAGGTGTGAGAACACAGGTGTGATGCATTACCACAGCACCATTAGAGGTGGAGCCTGCTAGGCAGCCTGCCAGGGGTGACACTGCCGCTCTGGAACAGGCCCCTGTGGGGAAGTTGGGGTTCCTATGGCCAGGATCCTCACTGAACTTAAACCACCTGACGATATAAGTGGCCTGTTGCTAGGCTACCGCTTCCACACCTTTAGGCAATGAGCTGTCATCGCGCTACATAGAGAGCTCGGCCGGGTGCTCTGGGCAGAGGCAGAGACGCTAGTGCTCGAACTACCACTGGAGAACAAGCCGGGTAATAAACCCTTTCACCCCAAAGAACGTTTTGCTGTCAATTTCTTTGGTCACATTGAAGCCACAGCGAACTTGCCCAGGGCTGGAACCCATTGGCAAGACAGCCCCCAACAACGACTATGACCTGGGATGAGGGGACCCAGCAGCCCAAAAATGGAGGAGGAGCAACCAGAGACCCAGGCCCCGTGGCTCCCTGTGAAAGAGAGTTACACGGGGATGCAAAGGAAAAGTCAAAGTAATGATAACATTCCATTGAAATATATATTTTAAAAAGACTTTCTTCGACTAAATTGATCTTTAGGTTTAAAAATTCCAAGTGAGAATTAAAGCAGATGCGGCCACTATTGAGACCCAAATTAGTAGTCCTGAGATGAAGTGGAAGAAATAGATCAAAGCACAGAGCGCAGTTCGGAGGCTGTGCGGCTTCAGGTTGGAGCCCGTGAATACTGTCCTGCCACACCCTGGGGGCTCGGGATTGCAAAGGCTTCTGCCTGCAGTACATACAGCAGCTTTCAAGACAGAATGCCCATCGGGGATCGTATTGATGTTGTGATTAAAAGGATGTCCTTGAGACGTGAAATGGTACTTAAACGACGAATAGTGTCACTCTTGCAGGTTGTAATCAAATGACAAATGATTCTGGTTTAAAAACACTGGGGTGAGAACGCAGGTGTGACGCATTACCGCGGCACCATTAGTCAGTGTAGCTCTTGCGGCTGTGAGCTGCCTTATGTTGGTTCCAATCTGTGAATATCTCATCTCTCTCTCTCTTTGAATAACATGAAGATGTTACAGGCCATGCACACTATTTCTAAAGGCTATTCTGGAGTAAGCTGTCCAATATCGACTCTCTTGACAAACAAAATCAGGTACCTAACTACCAGAAAAACAGAAAAGGTCCAGGCATTCCATCTGCTGCAGTTCACTTCGAAGACACCTGGAGAGTCTCTAGCGAGTTGCTGTTAAGATACGATTAGCAGCAAACATCCTTTTAGAATCTGGGAGTGGGGATATGGATGGAAGCAGAAACAAGAATAGTTGAGCTCTTGACTGATTGGGGCCATTCGTTTCAATGACACAGCTGTTTTGGTTGGGATGTTTCTTTCGGATCGTTTCGCAAATGCTGGTGGACATCCCTGCATTTCCATGCTGAGCCTGCTGGCCCTGGGGGAAGCAATATGGCTCCTGGATTTTATTTTCCAAACCTGATGTTCAATTATGTGATGACGAACATAACCACGGACAGTAGCCATCAGAATAGCCAAGGCAACGATCTATAAAGCTTAAGAGGATCTTTTAAAAATGTGCATCTCTTAAAAGTTTGGCTCTCAAAGTATGGGGAGCGCCATGATCCTTTCAGAATTCCACAGGCTCAAAATTATTTCTATAATATTTCTAAATATAATATTATTTCTATAATACCAAGATATTATTTGCCTTCCAACTGATGACATTTGCGACAATGGTACAAAAGTATTGATGGATAGACTAGCTGCCTCTTTAACATGTATCAAGGCAGTGCTACCAAATTCTGCAGCAGTCATTGAGTTCACCACCACTTACTCGCAGTACAAAACAAAACAATGCCTATTTCCTCTGACAACATTTTTGATGAAACCAGAAAATGCATTAATTTTATTATACAGCTACCCTTGAGGACTCGCTTTTTAAATATTCTGTGTGACAAAATGAGAAGTTCACGTTAGCTGCCATACTTTGGTTGTTCGAGAAAAGCACGTGGGCTGTCGTTCACTGTTGCAGTTGCAAACTGAACTCGCCACTGTTTTCATGAAACAGCCTTCAAACTTGAAAGAAATGCTGATAAACTGTGGTTTCTCAGCCGTATTTGCCAGACATTTTTTCAACACGAATACGCTGCATCTGTTACATTAAGGAAAATAACTAATAATCTTAGTTGCCAATGATAAAATTTGAACTTTGAAGTTAAATTAGGATTTTGAAAATTTGGATAGGCCTCCTTGAGCTTGTCAGCTTCTCAATCATTTAAGATTTTTCTTTCTTTTTTTTAATTTTTTTTTATTTTGGTATCATTAATCTACAATTACATGAAGAATATTATGTTTACTAGGCTCCCCCCTTCACCAAGTCCCCCCCACATACCCCTTCATAGTCACTGTCCATCTGCATAGTAAGATGCTGTAAAATCACTACTTGTCTTCTCTGTGTTGCACAGCCCTCCCCGTGCCCCCCCATGCACTGTACATGCTAATCGTAATGCCCCCTTTCTTTTTCCCCACCCTTATCCCTCCCTTCCCATCCATCCTCCCCAGTCCCTTTCCCTTTGGTAACTGTTAGTCCATTCTTAGGTTCTGTGATTCTGCTGCTGTTTTGCTCCTTCAGTTTTCCTTTGTTCTTATACTCCACAGATGAGTGAAATCATTTGGTACTTGTCTTTCTCCACCTGGCTTATTTCACTGAGCATAATACCCTCTAGCTCCATCCATGTTGTTGCTAATGGTAGGATCTGTTTTTTTCTTATGGCTGAGTAATATTCCATTGTGTATATGTACCACATCTTCTTTATCCATTCATCAATTGATGGACACTTAGGTTGCTTCCATTTCTTGGCTATTGTAAATAGTGCTGCGATAAACATAGGGGTGCATCTGTCTTTTTCAAACTGGGCTGCTGCATCCTTAGGGTAAATTCCTAGGAGTGGAATTCCTGGGCAAATGGTATTTCTATTTTGAGCATTCTGAGGAACTTCCATACTGCTTTCCACAATGGTTGAACTAATTTACATTCCCACCAGCAGTGTAGGAGCGTTCCCCTTTCTCCACAACCTCACCAACATTTGTTGTTGTTTGTCTTTTGGATGGTAGCCATCCTTACTGGTGTGAGGTGATATCTCATTGTGGTTTTAATTTGCATTTCTCTGATGATTAGCGATGTGGAGCATCTTTTCATGTGCCTGTTGGCCATCTGGATCTCTTCTTTAGAGAGCTGTCTATTCAGTTCCTCTGCGCATTTTTTAATTGGATTATTTGCTTTTTGTTTGTTGAGGCATGTGGGCTCTTTATATATATTTTGGATGTCAATCCTTTATTGTATCTGTCATTTATGAATATGTTCTCCCATACTGTAGGATACCTTTTTGTTCTATTGATGGTGTCCTTTGCTGTACAGAAGCTTTTTAGCTTGATATAGTCCCACTTGTTCATTTTTGCCTTTGTTTCCCTTGCCTGGGGAGATATGTTCATGAAGAAGTCTCTCATGTTTATGTCCATGAGATTTTTGCCTATGTTTTTTTCTAAGAGTTTTATGGTTTCATGACTTAAATTCAGGTCTTTGATCCATTTGGAGTTTACTTTTGTGTATGGGGTTAGACAGTGATCCAGTTTCATTCTCTTACATGTAGCTATTCAGTTCTGCCAGCACCATCTGTTGAAGAGACTTGTCATTTCCCCATTGTATGTCCATGGCTCCTTTATCACATATTAATTGGCCATATATGTTTGGGTTAATGTTTGGAGTCTCAATTCTGTTCCACTGGTCTGTGGCTCTGTTCTTGTGCCAATACCAAATTGTCCTGATTACTGTGGCTTTGTAGTAGAGCTTTCCCCCACTTTATTCTTCCTTCTCAGGATTGCTTTGGCTATTCCGGGTCTTTGGTGGTTCCATATGAAATTTTGAACTATTTGTTCCAGTTCATTGAAGAATGCTGTTGGTAATTTGGTAGGGATTGCATCAAATCTGTATATTGCTTTGGGCAGGATGGCCATTTTGACGATATTAATTCTTCCTAGCCAGGAGCTTGGGAAGTGTTTCCATTTGTTAGTGTCCTCTTTAATTTCTCTTAAGAGTTTCTCGCAGTTTTCAGGGTATAGGTCTTTCACTTCCTTGGTTAGGTTTATTTCTAGGTATTTTATTCTTTTTGATGCTATTGTGAATGAAATGGTTTTCCTGATTTCTCTTTCTATTAGTATATTGTTAGTGTATAGGAAAGCTATGGATTTCTGTGTTTTAATTTTGTATCCTGCAACTTTGCTGAATTCTGATATTAGTTCTAGTAGTTTTGCAGTGGAGTCTTTAGGGTTTTTTATGTACAATATCATGTCATCTGCAAATATTGGCAGTTTGACTTCTTCTTTACCAATCTGGATTCCTTGTATTTCTTTGTTTTGTCTGATTGCCGTGGCTAGGACCTCCAGTACCACATCACATTGAATAACAGTGGGGAGAGTGGGCATCCCTGTCTTGTTCCCGATCTCAGAGGAAAACGTTTCAGCCTCTCGCTGTTCAGTATGATGTTAGCTGTGGGTTTATCATATATGGCCTTTATTATGTTGAGGTACTTGCCCTCTATGCCCATTTTGTTGAGAGTTTTTATCATGAATGGATGTTGAATTTTGTCGAATGCTTTTTCAGCATCCATGGAGATGATCATGTCGTTTTTGTCCTTCTTTTTGTTGATGTGGTGGATGATGTTGATGGATTTTCAAATGTTGTACCATCCTTGCATCCCTGGGATGAACCCCACTTGGTCATGGTGTATGAGCCTCCTGATGTATTTTTGAATTCGGTTTGCTAATATTTTGCTGAGTATTTTTGCATCTCCGTTCATCAGGGATATTGGTCTGTAGTGTTCTTTTTTGGTGGGGTCTTTGCCTGGTTTTGGTATTAGGATGATGTTGGCTTCATAGAATGAGTTTGGGAGTATTCCCTCCTCTTCTATTTTTTGGAAAACTTTAAGGAGAATGGGTATTATGTCTTCTCTGTATGTCTGATAAAATTCTGAGGTAAATCCGTCCGGCCCAGGGGTTTTGTTCTTGGGTAGTTTTTTGATTACCGCTTCAATTTCGTTGCTGGTAATTGGTCTGTTTAGATTTTCTGTTTCTTCCTTGGTCAGTCTTGGAAGATTGTATTTTTCTAGGAAGTTGTCCGTTTCTTCTACGTTTTCCAGCTTGTTAGCATATAGGTTTTCATAGTATTCTCTAATAATTTTTGTATTTCTGTGGGGTCCATTGTGATTTTTCCTTTCTCGTTTCTGATTCTTTTGATGTGTGTTGATTCTTTTTCTCTTAATAAGTTTGGCTAGAGGCTTATCTATTTTGTTTATTTTCTCAAAGAACCAGCTCTTGGTTTCATTGATTTTTTCTATTGTTTTATTCTTCTCAATTTTATTTATTTCTTCTCTGATCTTTATTATGTCCCTCCTTCTGCTGACTTTAGGCCTCATTTGTTCTTCTTTTTCCAATTTCGATAACTGTGATGTTAGACTATTCATTTGGGATTGTTCTTCCTTCTTCAAGTGTGCCTGGATCGCTATATACTTTCCTCTTAAGACTGCTTTCGCTGCATCCCACAGAGGTTGGGGCTTTGTGTTGTTGTTGTCATTTGTTTCCATATATTCCTTGATCTCTATTTTAATTTGTTCATTGATCCATTGATTATTTAGGAGCATGTTATTAAATCTCCATGTGTTTGTGAGCCTCTTTGTTTTCTTTGTACAATTTATTTCTAGTTTAATACCTTTGTGGTCTGAAAAGTTGGTTGGTAGAATTTCAATCTTTTGGAATTTACTGAGGCTCTTTTTGTGGCCTAGTATGTGATCTATTCTGAAGACTGTTTCATGTGCACTTAAGAATGTATATCCTGTTGCTTTTGGATATAGAGTTCTATAGATGTCTATTAGGTCCATCTGTTCTAGTGTGTTGTTCAGTGCCTCTGTGTCCTTATTTATTTTCTGTCCGGTGGATCTATCCTTTGGAGTGAGTGGTGTGTTTAAGCCTCCTAAAATGAATGCATTGCATTCCGTTTCCTACTTTAGTTCTGTTAGTATTTGTTTCACCTATGTTGGTGCTCCTGTATTGGGTGCATATATGTTTATAATGGTTATACCCTCTTGTTGGACTGAGCCCTTTAGCAGTACATAATGTCCTTCTTTATCTCTTATTACTTTC
This sequence comes from Manis javanica, assembly GCF_040802235.1. NCBI lineage: Eukaryota > Metazoa > Chordata > Mammalia > Pholidota > Manidae > Manis > Manis javanica. The sequence goes on along the minus strand of NC_133162.1, from coordinate 5,465,196 downwards.
TTTATTTTGAAGTCTATTTTGTCTGATACTAGTATTGCAACACCTGCTTTTTTCTCTCTGTTGTTTGCATGAAATATCTTTTCCCATCCCTTGACTTTTAATCTGTGCATGTCTTTGGGTTTGAGGTGAGTCTCTTATAAGCAGCATATAGATGGGTCTTGCTTTTTTATCCATTCTATTACTCTCATTAAAAACTTTTCTGATGAGATCAGTGGTAAAACTAATGAATTCAGTTTTCCATATTGTAAAACAAAAATGTGTCAACATTTGGAAGATCTGCATAACTCCGGGAATCAATATTTTCCAAATCATCAAAGCATGGTATTATAAAATCATACAGGCTAAAAGATCCATTCAAGTGTAAGGGCAACCAATGGATTTTAATGTAACAAAGTAAGAAATATTAATTGATATGTTTCATATTCCACATTAACCTTTAGGAAATTATCCCTTGACAAGTTTTAGCACAGTATCAAAGAAGAATATCCACAATTATATGAAAAGGCTGTTAGACTATTCCTCACTTCCCAGCTACATCCCTGTATTACATCTGATGTTCTTTATATATTTCAACCCAGCTAACTAAGATGTTAGCAAAGGTGTGATTTGATTTAATCCTCAGTTTAGCAAGATCATGTTGTGACGTGTGCCTCCCCTAACTAACATTTATATACAATAACCCAACATATTGTAACAGATTGCTTGCAGAAGCAGGTACAAGAATCCAGCTGTTTTCTATTAACCCATACATTTTAGAGATACGCAGAAATTAACACAATTCCACTTCTCATAGTAGTTCTTTTAAAAATAGTCACTGTTGATTAAAAAAATGTTATTTATGTGAACATGGAGTAGATTTATCACTGTTCCTCTAAATGAGTCAATGAATTAATATGTTAAATTTTTCTGTTTTCATTTCTAATTCAGTAAATATAAATAGAGCCTACATAAACAGAAGCTTTTTGGGAACCTCAAGAATTTGGTGAAGATGGAGGGGTTGTAACTACAAAGTTCAAGCCAGTTTTACTGAACTTAATACTCTGCAAGCAAGATACTTAATACTCTGTGCCTCAGTTTTGTCATTTGTAAAATGAGGGTAATATGAAATAATGCATGAAATTCATTTAATGCAGCATCTGGCCCATAGTAAACCCTCCACAGGTGTTAGCTGTCATTGTTTTCTCAGTAGCTATTCACCGAGCATCTACTAAGTACCAGCACTGTTCTAGGTACTGGGGAAACAACAGCAAACAAAAGAGACAAACATCCCCAGCCTCAGGGTGCTCACATTCTACCAAGTGTAGGAGACAATGAACCAAATAAGTAAGTAAAATGTTAAGTATGTATGATAGGAATCATGAGTTCCGTGAAGAGAAAGGATAGGGAGAGTGGCCAGGGTGGATGTTGCTGAAAAGCCAATGTGTGAGTGAGCACAAAGGAGGTGTGAGATAAACCAAATGGCCACACAGGATGCCCTGTGATGGCCCATGTGGCTGGGACATGGGGATTAGGTCCAAAGCTGGGGACCAGATCTGATTGGCAGGGGGTGAGGCGACCTATGGGGCATTGTGGGCAAGACTCTGGACATATCCTGAGTGAGGTGTGAGGCTTAGGAGATGTTAGCAAAGGTGTGATTTGATTTGATCCTCAGCTTAGCAAGATCATGGTGTGATATGTGCCTCCCTAGAACTGCCCTCTTTGCCTGGGCAGAGGGCCTGCTCACATTGGACCTTTGCTAGAGTCTTCTCAGGAGCCAAGAAATGTGTTATGTCTTCATCTGCTACTCCTTGGGCCCCAAAGGTTGTGAGTGGCTGGGCTGGAAGTGCATCCTTCTCAACCTTGTATCCCCCTGTACTGGCCATGACCTGTCCACCTTTCCAGATCCATCCCATCCTTCCCTACCTGTGCTGGGTCCTGCATGGACCACGTTGACAGGGTTCCCTTGCATCTAGCTTCCAGCTGGGTACACCCAAAGGGGGTCCTAGGTAAGATGCAGGAGAGAGAGAACCTGGAGTATTGGCTTCCCTGGCCTCTCCTGTGGGCCCTCTGTGGGCTGTGGAGACCAGTTCCACCGGATGGTCCTCTCTCCTCCCAGCTCCCCAGCTCCCCATGCCCTCTAACCTGGCCTGCCTCCCCACCCCCAATATAACTGGAAGTTGCTGCTGACACAAGTCCCAGGTTCTGCACCATCTCCTGCCCACATATCATAAATGGTCTCTTTTTTTTAACTTCTAAAATTACCCAAATGGCATGTTCTCTCAGTCTCCTTACAGGCCCTTGACCAATGGACTCGCATGGGTGCAGCTTAACACCTCCAGCCCTCGGAGTGGGGAGCTGGAGTGGGGTGGGGGGTGCTCCTCTGTCCTGTTCACCACTATTCTCCAGATTGAGAAGAGTCCCAGACACATAGTAGGCACTTACTAAATGTTTGTTGGATGAGTGAATGATCAATTAATTTTCATTTTAATTCTGTCCATATATTAAATCAAATGCTTCATTAATCCATAACTATAATCAAATGTCCACCCATTCTTAATAAATGAAAAACAGACATAATAACAAAACAGAAAGCTCAAAGAAAGCCCCATCTGGAAATCTGATCAGATAATCTTGGGACAGGGAGAGAGGTAAGAGTTCCTATATTTGTTCTATCTTTTTTTCCATTTGCCTTTTAATTTCATTTATGGTACTTTTTTCATATAACAACTTGGTTAAGACATAATTCACATACAATTCACCCATTTAAAGTGTATAAGTCAATGGTTTTTAGTATAGTTACAGAATTGTTCAACCATATCCACAATTAATTCTAGAACTTCTTTATCAGCCCCAAAAGAAACTCCATTCCCATAAGCAGTAACTCCCTGTATCTCTCTAAATCCCCAGCATTAGGCAAACACTGTCTATATGTTTGCTCATTCTGGACATTTCAAATAAATGGAATCATAATACATGGTCCTTTGTGATGGCTTATTTCACATAGCATAATATTTTCAAGATTCATCCATCCTATAGCATCTATCAGTACTCCATCCTTTTTTATTGCCAAATAATCCCCCTGTATGGACACACCACATTTTAATTGATCCATTCATCAGTTGATGGACACTTGAGTTGACTCCAGTTTTCAACTATTATGAACAATGCTGCCATGAACATTTGTGTACAAGTTTTATGTGGACATATGTTTTCCATTTGTCTTGCAGTTTTCTATCCTCAGCTCAGCCTTTTAACATCAGAAAAGGTTCATCAGACTTGAGGACTAGCAGTCAACAGAGAGGAGCATTGCTCAGAAACCCCAAAGAGCATTATTCCTCTAAAGGGTCATGACATAGAACAAAAGAGAGGAGCGGCATGCCAACTCTATGTTTAATCTTTTGAGGAAGTGCTAGACTATTTTCTAAAGCAACTGTACCATTTTATATTCCCACCAGCAGTGTATGAGAATTCCAATTTCCCCACATCCTTTTCAACACATATTATTATCTATCGTCTTAAACTCTTGAATACTCATTCTTAAACACTTCTAGGAGGGAGGATTTTTCCTGAAGGTGGCTTCAGTCAGCTAACTTGACTCCCCACCAAAGCAACCACATGTTTCAGGGGCTATTCTAGGACTGCTTTCCCAGCACCTCACAATTTCTGGAAGGCTATCTGGGCCCTCAGGGCACTGAGTAGTTGTGGCCCCACATAGCACATTTAGAGTCCAGACAAATTCCACGTTGGTGTGAATTCTGCACACTCTGGAGGTGTCCTGTCCAACATGGTAACCACTAACCATATGTGGCTACTCAAATTTAAATTAACTAAAATGAAATGGAACATTCAGCTGCTTAGTTACACTAGCCACATTTCAAGGGCTCAAGAGATATCTTGAACAATACAGATATAACCCATTTCAATCATTGTAGAAAGTTCTATTGTAGGAAGTTCAGCACCAGAGAAAGAAAAGGCATCACCTATCACCACAGAGTGGCTTTGTCCCCTGGCCCAAGTGCCCCATGACACACTCCCCGTGCCCATTTTGCCAGCCAACAAACAGGCTCAGAATTCTTGTGGATGCCATAGAAAAGGGATATTGACGTATATTTTTTACATAGAAGAGTGCAGAAAGCTAGACCTCAAGACCTCAAAGATGGACTGTCATGTTTTCCAGTGAGTTCAATAACACTTAAGGTATTCTTTTCACTCCTCAGGGTCCAGCTACCCAAGCCTCAATGTCTAGGATGAGAAATAGTTAATATCTAAAATGATCTCTTTCTGAAAACTCTTCTATGAAGGATTGCCAACATTCATGCATTTCTAAAAAAAGAATTTGCTGCATATGTGCTATTAATAATTAGCAGTCAATTAACACTTCTGAGCTTCCAGCATGTTAGAAATGTTAGCCAAGTGGTTTATAGGAGACAAACTTGCCCTCGATGCAGCACTGGTGTGTTATATACTAAAGCAGAGTTGGCCTTGAATTCTGGGAACTGGTATCTGGTCAGGCCAGATGTTGAGTTTCACACATCCTATTATTAACATTCAAAGGGGATATTCATTATACCTTGAAAGGCAGGCAAATACTCCTTGCTATTTGTATATATCAAGAGGTACAAGCCTTGTCTCCAAAATTATAATACTGCATTTTGCCACAAGTTAAATGAAATCCAATGACCAAAACTGCAGGTGAACATTTCAATCCACTTATACAAAAGTTTGCACTTACTAATTCAATTCTGAAAAGCTATATAAAGCAACTTAACAGCCACATTGTCCACAGAGTTTTTCCCCACTTTAAATCGCTATAGACAAATGAGCTCTTGCCAAGTCTTGTATCAAAGAGTCTACCAGAAACTTCTCAATCGGGATAAATCAAATTCACAACAATGTGACCTTCAAATAAAGACTGAAGGGCGTCTGGGGAACTCTTCCCTCGGGAAGGAGCCTCCAGGTTATACACGCCAAGGTATACATTTCAACACTTCACATCTGAACAGAATATGAGGCAACCCATGAGAAGTCACTGAGCGTGACCGCCTGACTCCACCACTGTTCATAACAGGAAGCTGGGCAGCCCAGTCCTGTGCTCCCCTCCTCAGGCAGTCAGGAGACTGTGGGGTCAACTGAAGGTGGCGCCATTCTCCCTGTGAGGCCTATGTCCTATACTCCATATGGGTAGACTCTGTCGCCCTGTCACACCTAATCTTGGGCTGTGGGTCCCAAAAGCAGCAGCAGGGTATTCAGAAAAGTGAATGTAGCTGTGAAGCAGGTTCAAGAGAGGGAAATATCTGAGGTCCTCCAAGGACAGCGACAGCAGAATGAAACCGTAGAGGTCATGTGCACTGAGCTCCTATGACTCCACCTGCCCACTTTCAAGGAATGTAGGGTCTTATCATCCCCACTTTATGGAGAAGGCCCAAGAAATTAAATGACTTTCCCAAGGTCACTGGGATGGGACAGAATCCAGTCACCATGATGGAATAAAAGCATCCATAAAACGTGGCAAGCACTTCCAAGAACAGGCACAGCTTATCTTGCTTAGTGGACTCAGGTTTAGAAAACGGCATCTGAAGTCTGAAGAGGCCTGTCATACCTCCTGCTCAGCCATGAAGCTAAGCTATCAAATCCAGGTAACCCCCTTCCTTCCCATGTCTGTGGTTTGAGGTGGTCATGGGTGGACGTGGGGCACCGGGAATCTCAATGAGAAGACAGCTATCCCGTTCTCAAGATGGGTCCCAGTCCGAGACTCTCCGTGGTTTTCTAGCCTCAGCTCCACCTTTTAACATCAGGAAAGTTTCATCAAACTTGAAGACTAGCAGTCAATAGAGAGGAGCATTGCTCAGTGACCTCAGTGGGCATCATTCCTCTAAAAGGTGTGACATAGAACCAGAAAGAGGGGTGGCATTAGCGTCTGTTTAATAGACTGACTTTGATGAAACCTGAGGTCATCTGTGAAGTGCAGCAGCAGGAACACTTTTTTCTGTGCCAACTATTGAGCCCAGTTGTGTATCAGGTGGCACTTGGAGCATAGCAACGTGCTGCAAAACTCAGTGTCTTGAAACAATACTTATTTATTATTCCTCATGATTTTGTATATCAGCTGGATGCTCCTCCTGTTCTAGGCTGGCTTGGCTGAGGCTAAGTGGTCCAGAATGGCCTCTCTGACATGTCTGGGTTCTCAGTCTGGCACCCTGGGGTTCCTTCCATGCGATCTCCCATTCTCCAGGAAGCTAGCTAGAGCTTATTCAAAGAGAGACACAAAGGTTCCCAGAAACTAGATGGCAGCCTCAAACTTTTGGCTTTCAAACTTTTGTTTGCATTGCAGCTGCTAACGCCCCTTTCGCCAAAGAAAGTCACATGGCCCAGCCCAGGGTCAGCTGGGAGGCAGTACCCAAGGGTGTGGCTACAGGGAGGCATTGGAGGCCATTTCTGTAGTAATATATAACAAGTCACCCCACAGGTGGTGTGGGTATCACAAGCCAGCAAAGTACATCTCTCCTGTTGAATGAAATGTTGAAAAGACTAAAATCATATCTAAGCCAAATTATTACAGTTATCGGCCCATAATATGACTTCACAACCATTATCTGTGAAAGAAGATGCACTTGAAGCAAGTCTACAAAATATAAAATATAAATACAATGATCTGCTTTGACTCATGAATTTAATTTCCTTATATGTTATTCTCTGATCAAATCTCCTTAAGGTTTTTTCAGTTTTCTGCAAACACCTTTTTTCAAAACCTGTGATGTATAAGGAAGGCATTGTGGGGGTCCAAAGATGAGGAGGCTACGATCTCTACCTCACTGGGAGCGAGAGCGCCCACCCAGGTCACTGTAACATTTGCCGTAAGAGAGGGGGAGACATCATGGGGGAGACAGGCAGAGAAAGGCCACAGGGAATCAAGACCAGGCTGTACGTATACTTCGCTGTTGTGACCGCAAGGAATCCCTAGTTTCCATCTGTACCAACTTGGCTGTGTGTTAGGGACCTGCCATCAGAGCACTGCCAGCATGTTGGTGTCCACGATCTTGGCATCAGTGATAAGGGATTGTCCTCTGGGATGGCTGGACGTCAGGCTGAGCAATGTTTCAGGGCACAAACAGGCATATTTCTGCTGGACAGTTGATACACAGGTCCACTACTGCTGGTGCTTGGGGTCCGCCAGACGCTGACAGTCTCGGTCCTCTGCTTTCCCCATCTGCATGGACCCTGCTTCCAAGTCTACGAGTCTTTTATCTCTTCTAGGGGTGGGATAAACTAGCTCTGCAAATGTGCATCCAAATCTGTCTGCTTCACACTTAAACCAACAGCTATTAAACTGCACAGTCAAGTATCTGCCACCACGTATGCTTCTATTTCTGCAGCACTTCCACCAAGCAGTAGGTGACCCATGGCTCACTGTTCCAGATGGAAAGTTCTCAGGGCTTCCCTGAGGAATTTGATGAGCATGGGGGTATGAGGAAGGGGAGACCTACACCAAGTCATCATTCAACTATGATTCCACCCATCCCACTGGATCTACCAAAGACCCTTGCACATCCCGTTGGCATGTGTTCAGGCAGGAGGTGAAATGTGGGTGGAGCCTTGGGAGGATTTCAAAAGGCAAGAAGTATTGTAGATGTGGGCAAAGGCTCAAACGTGGTCATGCAGTGTGGATCCCCTGGCAGCTTCCAGGCAGCTTCCAGGACCCTCATGGTCAGAGGCAGGGTAATTCTTTGTCCACTAACTTAAGTCTGGAGGGCAGGGCAGGGCCTTGGGTGTTTGAACCTTGTCTTTCTGGTCTGTACAATCTATCTCCTTAATTAATGGCCATTCACTATTAAAGCCAAGCTTGTGGCAATTCATGGCTCTTGAAGAGCAGAACCTTTGATCTTTCCTCTTTGCTTGTCTCCTCTTAACTGAATCTCAGGTAGAAAGAAAAATAACAGCAAGTCATTCCCTCCGTGATCCAGTGACCTGCAGTGCCTGGCAAAGCCGGGCCTGGCTTCTAGGTTCCTGTACCTCCCTTTCATGACCAGAGCCATTTAATCTAACTTGAAAGACAATGGGAGACTTAAATCCCTGGGCTATATTTCTAAATCTGCCAGGTACCATTTGTTGTTAGAAAAGTAAACTGACTTAATTCCCACCTACAGAAACTCCCCTCGGTTTCTCATATCCCGAAGAGGGATAAAATTATAAAACACACTGCGCACAATTAAATTATACCGATTTCCAAAGATAGGCTTGGCTAATTTTCTTTAAGCTGCCTCCTCTTAAACGTCTCCAAATTACTCTACGCACCTACACCCCAACCCAAATGAGAAAATTTGGGGTGTCCCTTCCAATGTGATCCCCAGCCAGAGAGTGTCATTAGGATGAGTGCTTGATTCCCCAGAGTCCCACTGGAAAGAATATTCTACTTGCAGGTTGGCAAGAATAAGCATTACAGGCACACAACAGCAATGAAGCGCCTGCACAGAGATGCTGTGCCCTCCACTCCTACCGCCCGTTAGGATTCTTCCAAACCCCTGGGTGCAGCCATCCTGGCTTGGGCTCTGACATGCCTCCAGCCCAGAGCCAGTCTGCTTGGCAGGGGTATGTATCATGGTTGAATTTTCCGGTTTGGGGTAGGACGCACATTGATACACAAGCCTCTCAATGCATCCTCTGGGAGAGAAGCCTCCCCCAGCCCTGCTTCACTTGTGTGAGTGGCTTCTGAGGTCTTTGCTAGGGCCCGGAGTCTGGTACCAAGACCTCTGCCCTTGTCTGTGTCCTGGGCTCCTTCCTTTCTTCCCAGCTGACCTGCTCCCTCATCCCATCTCTCTCTCGACAGAGAAAAGCATCGTCTACCGTGGGCTCTCCTTCTGTCCTATCTTGGTTTGCCATTATTTAAGTGGATTATGTAGCCAGAGAGAGAGAGAGAGAGAGAGAGAGAGAGATCAACGGTCACAAAATCCTTGAGTGATAAATGCTAACATATGCCAATTTTTATTCAGAGCTGGCTGTGGGCCACGGTTGATGCGTAATATTTATTGAGTGCCCATAATGGATAAGGCCCCTTCTGACCCTCCTGTGGAACAACCCTCAGGAGAGGTGGGAAATGCTTTCCTAAGGGAATAAGCCTCCTTCACTGTGAAGCTCAGAAGGGAATCTTAAAGCTAGAAGGGGTTTTATTACCATATTTCATCAAATTGAAGGTTCCTTTCAATCTTACAATCTTATATTGATATGCCATTATTTTCTGGGCCTAAGAAATCCGCTACCATTAATTGCAAAGTGCTATGGACTGTGTGACGCATCCAAGTTTCAGAAATGTTAAAATGTGACAAAATGTGCATCTTAGAATCAATGAAATATGTTATTTTACCTGGCTTTTTTGATGCCTTTGACAGGAACCTCTTTGGTGCTGGGACACTGTTTCCTTGTAGAAGATTCTACACAGAGGCCTCCCCGCTCCCTACAAGCCACTGTTGTATTTGAATCATCCTTGTTCTCAATAAGCGTGTCTTCCTGCCTGGCTGAATTCTCTTTCACTCTAATTTACACTTGTTTGATTTTCACCTTACCTGGATATAAGCTAGAATTCTCCTTCCTTATTTTAAATAAAATCCTGCATTTGCTTAAAGGCAAGAATCAAGCACCCAGTCTTTTTTCCTATAAGTCAAACAACTTCAATTTCTTTTTTTTTTGATGCATGATACATACAAAAAAGGAGCAAGTCACAAATGTAAGCTTGACAATTTTTACAAAGTAGACACAATTGGAGAACCACCACTCTGATCTTTAAAAAGTATGGGCCCCCCTCATGCCCTCCTCCTCCCCAAGTTAACCATTCTGATGTCAATCACCAGAGATCCATTCTGCCTGCTTTGAGTTGTGTCTAAGTGGAAGCACACGGTATCTATGTGCTCGCATTTGTTTCCTTTTGCTCCACATTGTACACACCATCTTGAGTGTGTGGCAATAGTTTGCTCCTTTTTGTGCTACAATATATTTTATCCATCTCACCCTTGATGGACATTTGGTTGTTTCCTTCTGCATATGTTCAGTTTTAGTACTGACTATTTGAGAGCTTTCCAAAGTCATTGTGTAATTCATACTGCAAGTGATGTTTGAGAATTGCAACTTCTCTAAGTACCAACACTTGACAGTGTCTACTTCATTTTAGCCATTCTAGCAGGTGATAGCTCATTGTCATTTTAATTTGCATTTCCCTGGTGATTAATGATCTTGAGAACCTTTCATATATTTGTTGGCCATTGGATATCCTCTTTTGTGAAGGACCTGTCCAAGTTTATGGCTCTCTTAAAAATTTGGTTGTTTTTCCTTATTGACTTATAGAAACTCTTTATATATTTGATACTAGATACAACTCCTTTGTTAAATGGAGCTGTCTATTTATCTATCTATCTGTCTATCTATCTATCTATCTATTTATCTATCATAATTATCTTCTGCTCCCACGTGGCTTGCCTTTTTATTATCTTATACAGTATCTTTTGCTGAGCAGGAGTTCTCAATTTTAATTTAATTTTAAAACAATCCATTTGAATGGTCTTTTCCTCTATAGTGTTTTATGTTTTACCTACCTCACAATCATAAAAATATTTTCCCATGTTATCTTCTAAAACCTAGCTGTTTTAGCTTTTACTTTTAGGCAAGACATTTTACAATCCACCTGGAACTGATTGTTTTTGTATATTTCCAACGGATTCAGGGTGATTTTCTTCCCTACATCATCACTGGCCTCTTTGTCACACAGTAGGTGACGGTATAGATGTATATGTGAGTCTGTATCTGGGCTCTCTATCCTTGCACCAATCCCACACTGTCTCAACTACTTTTGCTTTTTTGCTTCAGTTAATAATAAAAATTAAGCATATTAAAAATTTATGTTATCAAATTGTCACCCATGTGATTTATCCCTAAGACAGTGTCTTGATCAAATGAACATAGTACATTGAAACGAAAGGAATTTTAAAATAATTCAACAACATTAGTTGCATTTCTTCAGCACCTTCCTCCTCCCCGCCTTAGTCCACTCTCCTGAAATCCCATCACAGAAATCACACAAAGTTGAAGACAGTCTTAGGGGGGCAGAAGGAGGGTGGAAGGGGCGAAGGGAACAAATGCGGCAAATCCAGAGTCTTTGACTTGTCAGGGAGCAAAAAAAAGGCTAGAAAGACAAACATTAATCATTTGTTTTAATTTTGTTTGGTTTTAAACTTATAGAACCATATAAACATTTTCTAAATTTCAGTGACTGGAAGGAGGGGAAGAATCTATATTCCCAATAAATTCAAAAATTATGAATTGTTTTCCAGCTTTACTGGGAAATAATTGATCTGTATCACTGTGTAAGTGTAACATACACTACATGATAGCTTGATTTACATATAGTGTCAAATGATTACCACAAGACGTTCAGCCAACATTTATCTTCTCATATATATACAATAAGAAGAAAAGAACAAAGGAAAAAATTTTCTCCTTTTGATGAGAACTCTCAGGATTTGCTCTCTTGGCAACCTTCCTGTGTATCACACAGCAGTGTCAGTCGTCATGCCGGCTCTTACATCCCAGCACTTACTTAGCTTGTACCTGGAAGTCTGCACCCTTGGCTACCTTCCTCCCCTCCCCTTCTACCCACTCCCCACGTCTGGTAGCCACAAGCCTGATCTCTTTCTTATGAGTTTGTTTTTTGAACTCTACATATAAGTGAGATCATAGAGTATTTGTCTTACTCTGTCTGACGTATTTCTCTTAGCAAAATATTAATGCCTTCAAGGTACTCCATGTTGTCACAAACAATAATCATAAATTTAATGTATCTCTGCCTGGTCTTTATTTCATATGTTTAAGTCATTGCTCTTTCATTTAATATGCATTATAACATGCTTTGCATTATTGCAACTTATTTGTGACTTGTATGGCAAAGGAACACAAGATTTGACTAAGTGTATTACCTAAATCTACTCAATCCTTTCCCTCCTATCAAGATTTTCGGTTGCTTTTGATTTTCCTTAGAATAAGTAATGCTACAGTGGACATCTTCAGGTACATTCAGAAAAATGGCTGCTTTCCTTCTTGAGTGTTACGAGCATAAATGACCACTGGCAATATTCAGTTTTAGTATACACATTGTGAGTTAATTTACATTTTAATGAGGTTGAATATTTTTCTATGTATTTTCTACTTACATCTCCTTTTTTGTCCTTTGTGCATCGACATAGCAAGGTCTTAATAATTTTCTTTTCAATTTGCATGACATGCCTTTAGATGACAAAAACAGTAGTCATTTGTCTTTTGTTAGACTTTGCGCTCCTTCGGGTCAGGGACAGCGTGGAATTTATCCATGTATCTTCGGTGGTTGGCACACAGCAGACACACAGCATGTGCTCGATCAATATTTGCTGAGTGAATGAAGTCGTATTTGTTTCAAGTGTTATTCCCTACCTATTGTTGCCATCTGTGCTTTGTGCATGGAAGCAATTAATAAATGTTGATTGTTTATTATGATAATGATGACATATGGTGTATTTATTTTTAGGGGTAAAAGTCTCCAGTTTAATCATTTCAGTCTGACAATCTTAAGGATTGTTTTTTTCCATGAGGCAATTCCACTCATTCTTGAAATTAATAAAAATTCCTCTATATGACTAATGTAGTATAAATGTGAAAATTTAAGAGAGAATTTCCTGACTTTGTTTTAGCTCATCAATACCCATCTATTCATACTCTACAGTATTTTGTATTTCAGAAGTTCGGAGCTACCTGCAGTCCTCTGAACAAACTGTACTCTCTCTTGCCTCTCGGCCTTTGGACACGCTGTTCTTCACCATTTCAACCATCCCTGCCCCATCTCCATCCCCTAACTGGCTTATACTCAGTTCCTTCAGATTCCCAGTTTAGCAAACATCCCTCTGGTCTCTCCCACCATGGGCTTGCTGGGGTACCCTCCCCTACTTCCTCCTAGCATCCCCAAATGGTCCCCCATGATACCATTTTGCATCAAATGCTAGATTCGGCAAAGACTGTGTCTTGTTCATCTTATACTCCCTCCCACCCTTCACCCTTGAGCTTACCTGGGACATAGTAGCAATCAAAGATTTATTGTTGAATGAATGAAAATGATTGAAATACTCCATGTATATCAACCTTTCCTAGCTCAACTAATGAATAGTTTTATCAGGCTTAGAAAGGAGACCCAGACCCAACTTCCCACTTTTCATTGCCCCTGCGCATTGAAGAGCTCTGCTAACCCCTCCCTGCAACCAGGAAAAAAAAAAATTCAACTTCTTTTTCCATTAGTGTTGTTTTTAAATCTGAATATAACAGTGGTTCTCCACAGGGTAATTTTATCCTTTAGGGGATATTTGCCAATTTCTAGGGGCCTTTGTGGTTTGTATAATTATAGTGAGAGATGAGCTAGTATCCAGGAGGTAGGAGCCAGGGATGCAGCTATCATTGTACGATGATGCCAAGACAGGAACCATCACAAAGAATTATCTTCCCCAAGGTCAGTAGGGCTGAGGCTGACAAGCCCTGCTCTATGGAATCCTCCCCAGTTAGTCCAGCACCCCACTCTGTCACCACTTAGCAGTTTCTATTTCCCCGGAAGCCTAATGACAGGGAGGATCTTACTAGAGGTGGTCAGAATGCCCCCAATGCGGCCATGGTTCACGGTTCCAACAGCGTCAGCCATGCCCTAGTCAGAAAGGTGCACACACTCCCATTATGCAAACAAACCTCAACAACCCTTCAGATTTCCACTTGACATAAAATTATTTAATTTACATTTGTAAGCACGTATTTTCATACATACTTACGATTGCCACAAATTAAGTAGCAATATTGGAAAGGCTCACATGAAGTATTAACAATATAATTTGATTTCAAAATTCCCCATACAATCGTCCTCCATAGGAAACACAGAAATAGCAACAGCGCAGCCCAAGGCCTCGGACCCTATTCCTGCCCAACCAGCAGCTCCAAGAACAGTTGGGTGGACTCACAACTGAATGTCACTACAGACCTTAGAGTCATATTTTTTAAATACAAGTCAGACTGTTCTCTGCCCGCTCATAACCTTCCCTGGGCTCCTGACTTCAACTTGAGTGAAAGTAAGTCTAGCCGTGTCCTTGCCCTGCCCCGACACCTGTGATCTCTTCCCCACCGCGTCCCTGTTCATCGGCTCCAGACCAGCCTCTGTGCTGTTCTTCATCATTCTATGCATGTCCCAGCCTCAGGATTTTGTCCCACCCCAGATCTCTACATAGCTCATCTCCTTCCTCCTCAGGTCTCCCAAATGTCCCTTTCTCCAAGAGATCCTCCAACCCCCTATATAAGGTGGTGCACCCCACTCCTCTCTACCACCTTCCGGGGTTTTATATGGCTTTACAGAGCCCACCACCACCTGAGAATTGAAATTTTTGTCTGTCTTCCCAAGGAGGATGGGAGTTCCGTGTGGCAGGGCCTTTCATTGTCCATGCCCTTAAAATGGCTTCTAGAACACAATGTTTGTTTAACAATATTTATTGAATAGATGACTCCATCACTGCAATTTGGGTCTATTCCCATAATGCAAAGAGATGAGCAACTCTGCTGGTCAATTCAGCAAACAGGTATGTAAGTCTCTTAGGGGCTTGGCCAGGGCTGGCACTGGAGGACTGTAAGATAATAAGGCCTGGTCCTTAATTTTGTTTTCCAGCCAAGTTCTCATCAGGAACTGCCTCTGGCTAACCTAAGCCAGTGGGGTTTGGGGAGCTCACAGAATTGCTGAGAAGACTGAGAACCTGGAGCCTGACAGCAACTAAGTGGCTCCTGGGAACAAAACAGCAGAGAGAGTCAGGAATGGTTTTATAGCCAGACATGCAGTTGGGACAAAAGCAGTGAGTCACATGACCCGTGATTGTCTCTTTTCTCCTTACGGTTCTCATTCCAGGGTCAAAGTTCTAGGAAAGAGCACCCCATGGACACCTTTAGGATTCGTGCTAAAAGTATGGAGCAAGAAGAGGAAGGTCTGGCAGGCAATCTGCCTAGGGACCACTTCGCTTCTGTGGCAGGGGACAGGCATCCATTCTTAGTCCCTACTGGGCTGAGTGCAATGGGGAAGGCTCTGCCTGGAAAGGACATGGCATGCTGGGCAGCCAAAGATGGGCACATACTCACTCTGCCTGTGCCCTCCAGACGCCGGTGGTGTTTTATCACTAAGTCACAAATGAAGAATGCATCAGGTTAAGCCTAGTGGCCCAGTGACCGTGCCAACACTGGGAGCTGCAGGGATTCCGAGAAGGGTGCCCCATAGGACCCTAGATTCACTCTTTCTTATTGGAAGTAAAGAGATTATATTGAAGCCCACTCCGGTCTATCCTTCCCCATGGGGCCTTGGGGCCTGGCCTTCTAAGACGGCAATGAGCAAATGTCAGGGGAGCCCTGGAGCCTAAGCAGCACTTCCAAATGCTCTGCATGACGCTCACCCTGCAAGATGTTCACCATACAAAGGCCAAGCAGGTGCCCACAACCTGCACAGACATGCGCTCAGTGTATCAAGGGCTCTGAGAGCCCCTCACTGAAGGAAAGAGCCCACCTCGGGAACCTGGTGTCTCCCAAACTGACTGGACCATGTGACTTTCTATAAAATACAAGTATTTAGCTTCCTGCTTAACTGGTGACCAATGCAGCATCATTTGGGAAACTCGACCCAGAGTGCAGTGATTTTTAGGGTGAATTCCCTCTGCTACCCATCTCACATCTGAGTGGTCCCAACATCTTCGGAGAAGGGAGAGAAACTCTGAGGGCAGGAGTGCGGGGGAACAGTGATGGCCAGAAACAGTGCACCTTCTTTCTGAGGAGGTTCACATCGTTTGGGCAATTCCTTAATTTATCAAAAGGTTGATGTCAAAAGACTCAAAATGAAGTAGAGAGATAGAAATCAACTTGGGGCTTGAAATTCAATCCTTTGATTTCTTTACATTGTTCACCAGAATTTTGACTGCAGTCTTTAGTTCCTACAGTGGGTGGTTTTGAGATCGCAGGCTTTCCCCAGAATGCTGGGTTCCTTCTCAAAATGTGTGAAGCCCTCAGTTGCCTTCTCTTTCTGGTACACAACCCATGCTCTTCCGAACTAAAGACAGGTTATCATGGAAAGCAGGCCACGACCACAATCTCACCGTCCGTCCCCCTCAGCCTGGGCAAATCCTGCACCTCCTTTGCTCTCCTGAGACCATCTGCCTCCCAGAACCCACAGCTGTCCTGTGGCGGAGGGAAAGAAAGGGGTCACCAGCTGACTGGACTGCCGACCGCAGCAGCTTCAGTTGAGCTCAGGGGAGGGGAGGCTTGGGGTCAGTTCAGGAACTTATGAGCCTCCTAACCTGCCTCACACATGAAAGGCTCATTACCGTGAGAATAATATCTTACCCCGGCTTTAGCTATGTTCTCCCAATTTAAGAAAAGATGACTGCACCTTTGATATCACAGTTAAAATAGATTAGGAGGAAGAAACAATGATTGATCCTTGAACTATTGTGCCGATATGTTAAAAGTACTCGAATATGCCTTGAGCAGAAACAGTGAATCACGGGGATCAATAAACTGCGCTGTGCTGGTGCCATCGCTGCAGGCTCCCCGGGCAGGCTGGTGCTGGCAATCAAACAAACAGGACTGACTTGAACACCACTCCACCAGGAGCAAGTAACCTTGATTTTTAAGACTAAATGTAACTGCCTTTGGGGTCATCAACACTTCTAACCTGTTCTCTGGCTGTCTGCAAGGGCATTTCTATCCAGCAGCCACCTTGGCTGCCATGACAAAGGCCATGTTGCTAAACTGAAATAAAGCTCAGTGCAACCGCGTTGGCCACGTAAGAGTGGTGATTGTTTTAATAATGGAGATAAACCAGTTATTTCCATTTCTAAGGCATAGTTCTACTTTAATATGCCTCATGGATGATTAAGAAAACCTCACGGTGGCCACGTCGGTGACACAGCAGTGCCACGGCATCTGATTTACCAGGAGCGATGCCCAAAGGGAGACCTGTAAGGGAGCAAACCCCTTTCTTCTCTCTGGGTGGTTCATGCCTCCAGTCCTGCAGCCAGACGGACACCCCAGAGGTCTGGCTGTTCCAAGGTTAACAAAAGAAAGTGAGGTTATCACGTGAAGGGAGATCCACTTTTAGAGGAAAATCACATAATTCATTTCTGCATTTTGGCAGTTCCAGGACATGGGGGGTTGCGGTGGGGGCTGCGGGCTGGTGAGTTTTCCTGTCTCTCGGCTCACTCAGCAAAGAGAAAGCCAAGTCCCCGGAGCTGAGGGCAGCACGGCTTCCTGCCGTGTGAAGACACCTGATGTATTTCTGAACAGGCTGGGCCAGTTTTCTTGAATAAGAGGCCTGCTTGTTCTCCTTATTAAAATTAGTGAGCATCTCTTGGAAAACTGCGTGGAATTATACCCAGTCTATGAAGCACAAGTTTGTTCTTTTCACAAAGATGGGCTCCTCGGGGAGGTGTGTGCAAACTCCCTCAGGAGGCAGCTGGGAGCCCGGAGTCCAGCCCGTCCTGAGGGGTCTCTCATCTGCTCTGTGACTTGGTTTTCTTAGAGGTCAAATAGGACAAGGAGGCCTCTCACAATCTCTCTGGCTTACACATATTTGGAGCCTCCAAATGCCTGTCTGTTGTAGCAAATTCAAAATACCAGTGTCTGTGTCTTATTTATTTATTATCAGGGCCTTTCTCAAAATTGGCAGCCACAGGATAGATGCATGGATGGATGGATAGATGGATGGAAGGAAGGAAGGAAGGAAGGAGGGAGGGAGGGAGTTGGTGATCGGATGTCATGTCTGTCCTGTGTCATGGGTCCCTTATTCGTGGTGACTTCCGGCACTCACAGTGCGACCTCTGCTTGAGCTCCAACTGTCCCCAGGAACACTGGGCCAAGGGGAGGCCGCTCATCTTGCTGGAGGTCAGCCTCCAAGATGAGTTTCACTGGCTCCACCTCTCGGTGTTGAGAACAATTCAATAATAAGTAATTTGGGACTGATTTTGCCGAGCGGACAGTCCTGAGTACTTGGCAGTCACCACTCCTAAGTCAGGTGTCCCCTTGGCCACGAAACATTGCCTTCCTGCCCTTCATCTGGGCCCTGCAGCTTCCCCAGACCAGCGTTACCTACCCACCACTCACTCTCCACTTTCCTCACAGGCAGGAGGGCAACTGGTGCCCCCAGATTACTGTGGAGGGGCTGGGCTGAGACTGTCTATTCCTTCCTAACACCAGGCCACTTACATGGGTGCCCCCAACACACACACACAACTCTGCCCCATGGCATACCCTGGCCTCTAAAAAGACCTCTGAATGGCCTTTGTGTAAGCAGCTGGGGTCTAAACAGCACTCCCTGCAACACTGCCAATATAGAAATTAAGATTCCAAACACAAGCCAGTGTTCCGTAAAGTGACATCCTCACTGGGATGGAAGGCAGGGGCGGCCGTGGAATGTGGCACTGAGGGCCCTCACTGCTCATAAATGATGACAGCTGATTTCTGCAGCATTAATTCACCATCACTGACCTCTTCCTGCATTAAATGTGAAGGGTGAAAACTTTTACAACAGCTTCCTTCCTGCTAATTCCATCTTTTTGGTGAGGGAAGGAGAAGCCCGGCTTCCCCTGTCTTCTAGGATGGCAGAGCCTTACACCCTCCAGCAGAGGTGTCTGACGGACACGTTCTAATGAAGGGGAGACATCCGGTCAGAGACCGTCTCCAGCACCCTCGGATAAGACCCCAGGTTTGTGAACGGCACATCTCCATTATCAAAGAAAAGCCTGTGTGGAGACAAATGGCAGGTGTTAAAAGCAAGAGCCGGAGGGGCAGCTTCCAGCTGCAGACATCTAAACGGACCTGTTCTTTAGGGGATGGCTTGAAAGGTGGAAAGTTTTCAAAGTAATTTTAATTCCACATATTTAAAATTTTAGTTAAACAGAAACATTGATGCTCACAGGGAGGAGACGGCATTTGTAGAAAAGTGGGCTTATAAATAATAGGGCTGTGCATGCCTTGTACTCCGTGTGGGTGTAACATCTTTCCCCATTAGTAAATTCATGCACTTCATGTCGGCGCAGACAGGACCCACCAAGCCTGCAGGCTCTGTCCAGGGCTGGGGGCAGGCACCTCGGGGCTCCATGAATGCCACCAGCTACAAGGAAAGGGGGCGGGGTGGAGGGCTCAGCCCCCAAAGATTATCTATGAACTTCACTGCTGGAGAGCCTCCCCTTTGCATTCACCAACTTCTCTTTCAACTTGCAAATATTCCTGAGTTTTATTAACTTACATTAACTAGGACATTGTTCCTCTTTCT
The DNA here is from genome assembly GCF_040802235.1 of Manis javanica. Lineage (NCBI taxonomy): Eukaryota > Metazoa > Chordata > Mammalia > Pholidota > Manidae > Manis > Manis javanica. Next base: position 5,445,878 of record NC_133162.1, on the reverse strand, counting down.
TTCTTCTTAAAATACAGACAAAAAGAGTTATCGCCTATGTGAGCATCATGCACTAGGCACAGTGCCAGCATGGCCCTGTTTAACCCTTCCAGTGACCCTGCCATGCTGGGACTGTCATTGTCCCCATTTTAATAACAAGAAAACAGGCCAGAGAGCTTAAATCCAGGGAGCCCTCGTAGATAACCAGTTTCCTTCTCCCCCTTTATGTTGAAGATCTTTATTCAACGACACCTGACCAGATGCCAGCCGTGGGCTGAATCCAATGAGACGGAGGGGCCTCAGTGTGGTCCAGACACGGTCACCCCGGGAATGAGCTCAGGGGGGCGGGGGAGGGGACGCAGAGGAAGTCTCCCCGACCTGAAGTAGGCACCCCTCTGTTTTTCTCTCTCATCTCTTTGTTGCAGTAATTTTGCTTATTTGTCCATTTCCCTGATTTTTGCTCATCCCTAACCTCTAGAATGTAAATATCAGGAGGGCGGGTTCCCTTCCAGGTGTGTCCAGCACCGCAACCCCAGCACCCAGCAGGGTTCCCGGCACATGCCAAGTGCCCAGTGAGAGCAGGGCCACTGTCTGACTTGCCCAACCTTTCTCTGCCAGAACTTTGAGGTCTCCAAACTCCCTTGGTGGCAGGGACTTGAACACTGAACGATCAAAATGGAAAACAGGCCACATAAATGTCAGGACCCAAGGAGCAGGTATATGAACAGAAGCATGGAAGTGACGTAACATGTGGAAGGAGCCACAAGCTGCAGGAGGAGACCGAGAGCAGCCGGGGTGGCCACGGGGTCCAGACGCTGTCTGCATGTGTGTGCGTGTGTGCATGTGTGTGTGTGTGTGTGTGTGTGTGTGTGTGTGTGCATGTGTGTGTGTGTGTGTGTGTGTGTGTCCACAGTAGAGCCAGAGCACAGTGACCCCAAGGAGCAGAACCCTGAGGCATGTAAACTGACGGCACTCATATGGAAGAGACGGGATTGGAAACCTTCAGAGTGACCCCAAGGAAAGAGCACGTCTCCCAGGCTCCACGCCAGAGGCCCCACCATTCACACGTGGCTGATCAGACTCAGCCCCAGATCTGTCTGACGACGAGGACTGCCTTTCCAAGACTGCACACGTTGTCAGGCATCCGTTGCACAACTATTTACTGGGTCCTGGGTGCTACTTCAGGCCCTGGGGCTGCAGTGACACCTGGGACTCTGTGGCCCCTGGACACGCAGGCCCGTGGGATTTACTGAGCGCTCACTGTGTGCCTGGCACTCATGCACTTAGGACTTATGTGCCCTTGCATTTTCCCACTGCAGAACTCAGTACACCTGAAAAATTCAGCGACCCCATAAATTACTGGATTTTTCTGAGTCTCAATATGCTTATCTACCAATTGGGCATAAGTATGCCTTCCTGATGGAGTGGTTGTGAAAAACAGCACAAACACTGTCCACGCCTAGCAGACTGCTGGGTGCAGGGCTGGCAGGTGGAGGGCTTTAGGGGCTCCAAGCCCCACACCTCCCATGCCCCACCCTTTTCCCAGGGCTTCGCGGCTCGTTGCATCAAGAGGTGGGATTCCATTCTCCACCCCTAGATTCTGAGTTCTGCTGTTTCGCTCGCTCTGGCTTAAGAGGTGTTCTGTACTTCAGCTCCCGCTCTTGCCTCCAGCCTGTACGTTGGGAGCATTCCCAGGCAGCCTGCTTGAGGGCAGCCGTAACTCCAGCTGACAGCCTGCTGACCGCAAACACACCAGCAGCCCCCGATGGCGATGGGAACGCTGAGCCAGAGAAATGCGTATTGCTCTGAGTCGCTGAATCTTGGGGATGGTGTGCCTTCCAGCATTTCCGTGGTGATAGAAACCTGAACCCCCCTGCTGTACGTCTATCCCCACTGGGGCCTCAGGCAGAGTGGCACTTCTGAATCCACATGGATCCTGCTCTGACTCTCTGGCCTGCCACCACCATCCCGATGTTACCACTACCACTGCCACCCACGTGATGAACTCTGCCTGGGAGAGGACAGTGTCCAGGCTACAAGGGCATTACCATCATTTCTCTAGTCATTGCCTGGAGACCCCTGAGGCACAAATTTTGCTGGTCTGCCTGCAATGGGGTAGCACATAAGGCAAGGAGATCAGCAGACACCTGCTCAAGTGCCTAGAAGTACAGGCCAGGGGTGGCCTGACTCGCCCCAGAGATCCGCTGTACGACATTGTATCTATACGTGACCACAATAGACATAAAATTGGTAAAGAGTATAGATCTCATGCTAAGTGTTCTTACCACAATAAAAGAAATGTTTAGAAATGGTTAGAATTAGTGTTCTGTGTCTATTATAACCACTGCTCAGAACAACAATGCAATGTAGGTATTATCATCCCTTGTTTACAAATGGTGAAACCGAGTCTCACAGAGCTCAGTGAAAACTGTTCAGTGTTGAAGAGTGAACAGTGAGGGAGCTGGGATTTCCCAAAGCCTCCAAGTTTCAGCCCAGAATGCTGACTCCAATCTTGTCTCCAAGGGCAGGAACATTATCCTCTGACCCAAGTTTTAATTCATGCTCAGAGCACTGCAGGCCCAGCACCCATGCTGCCCGACCTGGTCACGGAGCAGAGCTTTCTGGAAGAGACGTTGCTGATGCCCAGCACTGCTGATTTCAACGCTCAGGAACAGGGCTTGGCCAGCCTCCCCAGGCTGCCTTCCCCAGTGTCTAACAACCCTCATGGAGTGTCCCCCAAGTACCATAAAAAGAACAAATCAAAGCACACACAAGGCATTAGAGAAAGCCACATTCAGAGTTGAGTAAGTAGCTGGTGTCCTGCCAGGGCGCGTATGAAAGCTCTAAAAGAAGCCACGGGCTGACGGTCATTAAACTAAAGCTATTTAATTCTGGAAAAGGACAGGAATTGTAAAAGCACGGTCCTGTTATGGACTCCTCCTTCATCCCATCTTCGGGTTAAAACCCAGAGCACCTTCCTGTCCCCTCTCCCTGCACGGGGGTGCCAGTGACCGCCCCCCGCCTTTGAGAACCTGCAGTCTCAGCCCCGCTCCAAGGCGCCAAGATGATCACATTCCCGAGAGCCCTAGAAGGACCGGGATCAGGAACGGGAGCGTGGATCGACCAGGCGAGGGGGTGTCTCTCGGAGAGCGTGGACTGCCCGCTGTGATGACCTGCTCGTTCCACGGTCAACTACGTGAGGTCCCAGTGGCCAAAGAGAAAGCGGTCAGTTTGTATTCAGACGGTCTGTGCCTTCCTGCCAGTCCTGTGGACAGTGGTTTTCGGATCAGGCTCTGACACACACCTGGACTTTCCGAAGTCCCCGGGGAGGGGGCCCACCTGGACATGAGGGCTCACCGCCCCTTCAGCCAGAGCGCCTCTGCTTTGATCTGTTTTATAAATTGGCTTCCTATAAGATTCCATTTTTAAAAAGAGTTCCATTTAAAAACATGAACCACTTTAAGGAAACTGAGTCCTTTGTGGTCCAGGTAGTTTGTGAAAAGCAAACTTCACCGTGGAAGCAGGAGCTCTCCTGTCATCCCAGAGCTCAGACAGCAGTACTGTCACATACCAGCCCGAGGCGAGAATGTTCCAGAAGGTTTTATAAACAGAAGAGCTCCCCATGTGCCCCAGGTAGTCATGTGACATGAAGGTAAGGCCCTTTCTAGAACAATGGCACCTTTGGGCTAGAAGCCAGATCTTACCTGTCTCCTAACCCCACACAGGAATAGTTTTCACAGGGACACAAGAGGTCTTCACGCTCCGTTGGAAGGTGGAAAGGGGGTGTTGGCCCTAATTCTTTTCTCCTGGCGGTTCTGACCTCCCATGCCCACTACGAGCCCTCTCACCCAGGCACAGGCCTCCCTGCCCACTGCAGCTCACCACCTGGACTAAGAGCCAGTGGTCAGCGTGCAACCACACCCACAGGGAAACGCCCACTCCGGAGAAGCAAGCGGAAAGGACACGGGTCGGGAGAGATTTTGTTCAAAAGAAGATGCTTTACAAGAAAGAATGATCCCCGCGGCCTGCACTGGTATGTTCACTGAGATGTAAAGTCAGCAACAAGCGCCCACGGGTCTGCTTTGTTTGGGAGCGGCTTTACCCACAGTGTCCTCACCCGTCTGGTTCAGCCACAGTGTTGTTACCAGATAAACAGGCCTTTCATGTTGAGAAGCTGGACACTAACACGATCATTATATTAAATAACACAATAACCTTCAAAAATACATTTAATTCCGTGTTTCACTTTCAATTTATGTTGTCTTGGTTTATATGCTCTTTTCTTTAGATGGCCAGCCGGGTGCAAAAGCTATCAAAAAAAATACCACTTAGCTCTTAACCAAGTCTGTTCTCTCCACGCCTTATTAACAATATTTCACAAAACAAGTAGCGTTCCTCACAGCAGGCACACAAGGGTTTGGGACTGCTCCTTCTATTTGCATCCTTCCCAATAATATACAACCTTTGGAAGGAGCGTGTGACTTCCGGCGATTATTTGTCTTATTTTTCTCTTGGGGGGCTCTTGATATACAACTAACAATTAATAAGGAAGTAGACACCAATAAACCTCTAAATTATTTAAAGCAGCCTAAAATCACACCAATAATAATGTAGAAGCCCAATTCACACTGCCGCACAGGCAGTGACCCTGGGGCCAGGCAACATCGCAGGAAAGAGGTTGATGAATCAGGGAAGGAGATGGAGAGACCGAGGTTGCAAGGGAAGGTTGGCTCAATTCAGAGCCGTGGAAGAAAAGAAGGCAGAAGGGGAAATACACTTAGCATCTCTGTGCGTCATCTCAGTCTTTTTGATGTCAGCCATAGTAATGTGCCTGATCCTCTGTCCCCAAAGCCCCCCAGGCTCCACAGGTGACTTAGACCCTTCCTCCAACCAGCCAGCTCAGTCCTGCAACAGGTGCTTGTGGAGCCCCTCCATGTGGCATGGGGCTGGCAAGAGCAAAACCCAAGCTCTTGGGCAGCTTCCAGTCTGGATCGAGGAACAGATATTCGTTCATCAAATACAAATAAATGCAACATGATAGTGGCAAGTGCAATAGGGGAGAGGAGGGGGGCTCCAGGTGCCCGAGATGGGATGGTGCTGAGATCAGGGATGGCTTCCCAGGACATGTGGGTGGGTCCAGGTGACTTAGGGGGAGGGAACGGTGGTATAGCCCAAGCAAAGGGATCTGCTTGTAAGGCCCCCTTAGCAGGAGGCCCGACACAATGCTGGACGCCTGCCCCTCAGACAGAATCCTTTAGCTCAGGTCAAGATACAGATGCCAGAGATGCCTGCCCTGGCCCCCATGGCAAGGTTGAAGGGCTCATATGTGTTGGGGGAAAACCCACTGGAATTGTGGGTAGCTCTCCCCATCCCACCTTCCTAAGAACAAGACACAGTGACCCCCCTGGTCAGACTACCCCACATCCACCCAGCATCTGATTTCCTTCCCTCCGGATGAGGCCCTTTCATCCCTTAGCACACAAGAGGCAGTGACTAAGCTCTCATGTCTTTGAGAGGAAGCAGTGAGATGCAGCTGGATGCATTTCTCTCCAACACAAAGCTACACAGCCTGGGACATCTTCAGCTGAGCTCTCTGCTTAGAACATTATTTCACCAATTATTTTTAAAATTAGATTAGTTACCAGGTGATGGGCAAACTAGCTCCAGGTGAAGCTAGAGGCAGAAATTCATACAGGAGACAAAGATGCTTATGGCACTATTTATGGATGAGTGCAACAAAATTGAGGCTCAAGATCCAGACAGCCCCTAAGCAGAATTCAAGAAGGGAGATAAGCATAATGGCTATTCATTAGGGAGCAAACAGGGACTATCACATGTCCATGACAACGGCAACTTGGTCTAATTTCTTTCCAATAACGTTCTATGCAACCAGGCACCAAAAACCCAAATGTGTCTCTTTAATGTGCAGAAAACAGAAAAAGATGTTCTTTCCTCTCTCTCTCCATCAGAGACACTTGAGTGGATGCCTCTGTTCCTCTCCCCAAAGGAAGCTGAGTAACAGCACAGGTACCTGTCATGAGAAGCACTTCAAAGAATCTTGGAAAAACCCAAAGGCAGATGTTTTCCCTGACACGCTACCACAGCCGTCACATGATCCAAATCCCAGTCTGCCCTGCAGGCTTGCCTGGGAGGGTCAAGTGAGATCCCCAGATGCAGAATCAGCTCCACTTAGCTCCTCTGGACGACTCATGCTGTTGGAGCTAATGAAGAACCCTTACACACCAGTCCGTGGCCTTGGGAACACAGAGATGAGTTAGGTAAGGTCCCTGCCCTCCAAGTCCAGTCTTGAGGGAAAAAGACAAGTCTGCAAGGGGAAAGCAGGCCGATGCTGGAAGATGATAGCTGTGGGAAGAACCAGACCTGAAGCCCCTGGGAGGGAGGCAGGTGGAGTCAGGCAATGCAGCTGAAGCAGGCAAGATTTTCACAACAGAAATACAGAAGCTGATTTCAGGAGCGTGTCTGCGGGCAAGGGGGGAGACAGGCCACAGAAGGGTGTCAGAGGGGGAGTGGCACCGAGAGCTGTGCCCGCGAGTTCATACATCGCCCTTAGACTGATGTAATTTTTGATCAGAGAATTGCATTGATTAAAGATACTCTAACGCATGGTTCAATAGATGACTTCTCATGGGCAGGGAGGGCTCTCTGCCAAGGAGGCTGGTGGCATGCGGTGTGATTAAGGTGGCTTCTGTGCGAAAGCAGAATCCCCATATCTCAACTCCAACAGTTAAAGCCCTAAGAAAAACCAGGTTTTTCAGGGAAAACTGAAAGAAAAATACAGTGTCCCTGCTATGCCTTGTTCACGGAGAAACTGCAATTACAAAATGACTTCATTGGAAGAGAGAAGAAAGAAATTCATATCAGCCTCAGGATGGTTTTTAAGGGATAACAGAACAACCCCTCCTGGAAGCATGGTCTAGGGCATGTGTATTACTGGGGCAGCTGTTTGACTCTGCACTAATGAAACTGAAATCACGGCTTCATCTTTGCCCATCACCTGGTACATAATCTGATTCTGAAAATAATTGGTGAAATAATGTTCTAAGCAAATCACGGCTCTTCTAACAGCTGGAATAAAGAAACTATCGCCCTCAAGTTTTAATTGAAGTATAATGACTTCATCTCACTCATCAATCAAAGACCCACCCTTTAAAAACTGCCAGTTGTAAAGGTTGGACTTAATTGATCAGGAGAGAGAAAATTTCATGCTGTCCCACCTTCCTTCCTTTTCATTATTAATTACCAAGTGAACTAGTAATGAAAAATTCCAAGTGACCTTCATCAAGTCCCTCTACCTACATTTCCCATAACCGGTTTCTCCAGAAAGGGCTAAACTAAGCACCTAACTTTCCTGATCATCTAAATCCTTAGATCAAGCCGTCTCACCTGCAGGTAGGTAACACAGCAACGGGGGGACGTTAAATCGTTAAATGGAGTCTTTTTATAACACACACAACGGAAATTTGAAAGGGACTTCCTACCTTGCACTGATTGTGAAAACAGATGTGAGTTTGGGCAGAAGCAATCACCCTTCCTCCTTTTTTTTCTCTCTTAGTGCTCGTTCCCTATTAATCGTAGTAAACTGAAATTTTACACAAGCCAACGGATTTCAAAGGCTGTGACAATAGGACAGTTTTACTGAGAATTCAGCTCCCTGCCCTTCTCAGACCTGCCGTTTCCAATGGCCGATGCAGTGATAGTTGCATTGTGCAAATGAAGGAAGCAAACATGGAAATCCAGAGACACTGTTCACCTCTGCTTCCCGCATGAGCTCTCTGAAGCCTGACTGGACCAAACGCCCCGCTGATCCAGCTTCTATAATAGGGCTCCCACCCACATCTCTGAATTATACGGCAGCCTGGTAGGGACCAGGGTATCCTAACCCACCACTGTCTAAGAGCAAAATAAGACTTGAGGGAGTGGAAAAGGCTTTTCCAAAGATAAGGGCTCATCGAGGGCAAAGTCAACATGGGCACTAAATATCTCAACTCAGAAAACAAACCCTGCCATGGGTCTGTGGTTCCCAGGGTGGACCCCTCCTCCACCCCACACCATGGGTTTTGTAGGTTCAGGGGCTACACCCTCATCCCAGCTCATGTATTCTCTCCTGCACTCATCTCAGCTGTGCTCCTGGCTTCTCATATGACCCATCTGTAAATGGTGATCACATCACGTTCAATAACCCTGACCTGTCTCCTGATCTCAGCACCTGCTGCCAATGCTTCCTGGACATCCGAGGATCTAAGGCAGATGGCGTCTCGCAAGTCAAGTGTCAGACCCCACAGACTCCGGATCCTCCCACCAACGCCATCTCTGGACCATAAACCTGGATCCTGACTTCCCTACCTCAGTAATGGCAGCACTATCTACCCAGAAACATCTTTACTTCTCCTCATGTCACCCCCTGTGGTAATGTGGTCATTTCGCAGTGTTCCGATGATGGCTGCACCCCCTGCTCCTGCCTAACCTGCATCATCTCCCACCTGGAATATCGCAGTGGAGTTGTCTTCCTGGAATGTGGGTCAGATCGCATATTCCAGCAATCTAAAAACATTAATGGGTTCTCTCTGTGTACTCAATAGAGATTAAAAATAATGAATGAAGTCATTTTATTTTGGCTCAGCATGATCAAAAAGCTTCCTAACAATTCCAGCTGTATAAGCATGTCATGAGCTACCTTCACGTACAGTGAGTCCCCTGTCCCAGCCTATCATGAGGCTGGCCAGCCTATCTGCAGGGGTGTCCCCACTCCTGCATGTGAATGAGAAAGAGGGCTTTCAGACATCAGGAAGAAATGGAACAAAATGACCCTACGGCCCCTCCCAAACTTGAGATCCCATGGGCCAACTTATGTCTTTGGGATCCGCCTAGCCCATGGGCTCCTTCTGGGAGAACTGCCTCCCTAGCCAGGCACCCATAGGTTGGATCTTCAAAAGCCGTGTTTCTAGCATTAGGCCTCGCCTCCTGAGATCAGTGGGTCAGGGTGGGGCCTGAGGTTGGCTGAGAGACTGAGCAGCAAATGTCAGACCCCAAATCCTATTGGCACAGCTCCAGGCCAAAGCCTATGCACTCTTGCTGCCGAGGCCCACGGAGGCCCTTGTTTCTGTGCTTCCTGCATCTTGGTGGCTTGTCCATCCATGAAGTTGACTGGTTTCCTTACAGTGGTTTCCCTTTGGTCTGTGATAGTGTGTTTTAGGTCCTTGCAACACCGAGTTTCACCCTAAACTCTGCTTTCTGGGTTTCCCAAAGCTACTAAGAGGATTGAGAAAGAGCCTATCCCTGTGGGCCCTTCTCACAAGTGTGCGGGCAGGGAGCCTGATTCCTGAACCCAACTCCTGTCCTTCCCGAGGGCATAGCGTCCAGAGGGCACAGGTGGCTTCTCAGGCCAATGTCTGTAGAAAAGGTGAGGCAGGACCCCTATGACCAAACTTTAGCCAGGTTCCTCTGGACCTCTTCCTGACTAGGCCTGTCCCTGGCTGGCCGTTGTTGGCCTGTGAGGCCCGGGATTAGCAAACAATCTGAATGAGTCCAGTTTTAGAGAGAACCTTGCTAAGCCAGTTAAACAAGAATTTCCCTGACCCTTGACATTCAAAGTTCCTCTTCCGCCACCTTGGATATCTAACCAAGTTCTCCTAGTAATTTTCCATCCACTGAGACCCTCACTCTTCCCTCTGGCTATAAATCCCCCTCTGCCCTTGCTGTTTTCAGAGGCAAGCCCAATTCTGTACTGAAGTCTCTCCCCCCTACTGCAGCACCTTGAATAAAATCTGCCCTGCCATGTTTAACCAGTGCCCAGTTCTCTTTAACAGATGGAAACCGCTTTGCAGGGAGACGCAGAGAGGATGAGCAGCCCCCCAGTCAGCCTCCGGGGCGCCCTGTGCCCACACATGTCCTGGCTCTGAGAGAGACTCTCCTTGACCCCACCTGAGTCGGGCTCCTCTGAGAATTCTCTTTGACAAGAGAGTCCTTGGGTTCTGTCCTGGGCCCATTTAGTCCATTTTTGGCACAAATCCTGCCGGGTCACTTTAGGGAAAATCCCCACCCTTGTTATCTGATCAAATTTCTCATCCCCCACCTGTCAGTCAATTTAGTCCGAATCTCCCTTACACCTGGTGTTTCTTCTTAGAAAATTCTATCCACTGACCCCACCCTGCTCCTTGGCTACAAATTTTCACGTGAGTTTGTTGTATTCAGAGTTGAGTCTAGGGCCTCTCACCACTGTAAGAGCCCATTGTGGTATTCTCCCTGAATAAAATCTGCCTTAACCTCTTTATTCAAGTGTCATGAATGATTACTTTATTTAACAACTGCTTGCCTTCTTCCAAGATATCAAAGTTTAAGTCTGTTTCTAAAGTGTTCTTCCATAATTAGAACTTAGCAAATACAGATTTAAAAAGCAAGCAAGCAAGCCAGGATATGCGTCTCCCTCCTCACCCAGGCTTGTGTGGACACATTCCCTGCAGCCTGAGCCACACTGACCTCTGGCCTCAGGGCCAGCACGTACTTGGTTTCTCAGTCATTAAACTGCTGTAAGTACATTGTGGCCAGGATCACTGCAGAAGGGCCTAGTTAGACCCATTTCAAGCTGAGCTAGTCCTACGGAAAAGAAGCTGGCATGTCCACATCTAGGTCACCCAGGCTGCGTTGTTCTCACAGCCACCTCTGAGCGCTCTGAGGAAGCACGGCCTCTTCTTAATGTTCCGGAACTCCCCATGGGGTGGGGTGGGGGAAAGTGGCTGGACATGCTTTCCCAACCTGCTGTGCATGCCACCAGAAGTATCTCTCAGGCGATTCACAGTCTTACCATAGGCAATTTCTGGGCTAGGTTTTAAAAGGAGCTAAACAAAATATCTGTCATTATGAAAAAATAAGCTGTAAGCCATGCTTTCAGGCTCCAGAAAGGATTAACTACGGAAGCTTCTTTCAAATAATATTTTTTTCTTAGGTTGACTGTGTCAGTTAAGGAAAGGAATTCAGTCAGGTCCTTGATATCTTTGACACGGACAGGTGGTAAGTGGTAATGAAAAGAGAAGCTATAAGTGTGCGTGTGTATAATCACACACACATACACACATATACATACTTTTCATATATATCAATTCATGTGCCACATTTATGAATTAAAATTAAAGTGAGGATTAAAAAATAAAATTTGCTACATGAAAACATTCTTTTAGAATTTATTTTTGCTAAAATATCTGAAGGGCATATTCTACTCATCCAGTAGTCTTATTACAGTACCCTCAGAAAATGTGAAACCTAAATCCATATGTATTTTCTCATGAAAGAAAGAGAAAAGGCTTGTTTCCATACCATTTATGTTCACAAACTTAATAAAAGTTATGAACTGTACCCATATCACCTAATATTTTTACAGAATAAAGGCTATGAATGGAAGCCTCATAAAAAATGGTATGTGAATGCACAGATAACACGCCTGTATTTAAACTGCACCCTCTGCATTCTGAGAAGATCCCATATTTGTCCCATCGCTCATTCCCGGCGGAACCCTGCACCCCGCTGGCTGGAACCCGCTCACGCTCAGCCACCTGCGGTGATCTGGGGTCCCCAACGCACTCCCTGAGGCAACCAGGATTTCTCTCGCATTGTTTTCCTTTTCAGAGACTGCCAGCCTCAAAGCCTGTGTGTTTAGAAATTCAAATCAGCTTCAAATCTTGTCGGAGCCACTGAGCTATCACCTCATATGCGCGGGTGGTCTAGGCTCCAAAGCGTATTTCATTATTAATAAAAATGAAGGAGAGAGAGTAAAGGTTCAGAAGAGAACGCTGCCCGGCGAGAGCCCAGTTCCTTACCTGCGTTTGAAAGACTTTCATTTTGTTCCCAGGCAGAATGATCTTTGGGGGATGAGAAGAGCCGGCTGTGGATCTGGAAGATAAACAGAAACCTTCCCAGTTTTATATTTTTATTTGCCAGCTACATAATCTTCAGCAATGCACACCACTATTCAAACAAAATCAGGAAACATCCCTAGAACCTCTCCAATCTCCCAAGAAAGAATGCCAGATTCTAATGAATACTTCTTTCCATGTTTTCCTGTGTTAATTCTGCCCATGAATAAAGGGTAGGTTTCTGATGATTTCAAAATGAGAAGGAGGAAGGGACAGACAACAACTGTAATCGGCTAATCCAGATTTTGCCATGGATTTTTCTAGCAGACCAGAGAACCACATCCAATATTTCTTTTCTATCCTACCATAGTGCTTAATGGGTGTGAGCTAAAATTGGACATTCAGCAAGTATTGATAAATTGATTGACCACAAGCAATCACATTTCAGGAATTAGCTTTCAAAGCCCAGTGAAAATAAGATGAATATATCCAAAATTATTCTGCTGTCCACAAGTATGGTTATTGTGTGTTCTCTGCAAGAAGGCAAAGCTTTGTTAAGTTTATTCTGAAAGCAGTTTGCTGTGACTAACACCCTTTCTTGGCTCTGATTTACGAACTTATAATGAGACTCCAGAGCCCCTCAACCCACACCGGTCTGTGGTACGCCCTTTGTCCCTCAGAGTATCCCATGACCTTTCCCAAAGCTGAAGAATAGCTTTTCTGACCCACACTGTTGTAATCACAGCATAATTTGAAAGGTAACACTTTCCTATAGCTGGAGCCCACCTCTAAATCTGAACCTCAGCTACCTTCTTAATCCCTAGGCTGAGTTAAGCTTCGCAGTTTTCAATCCCCATTTTGGCCTCTTCTTATCCCTGGCATCTGTGCAACCCGTTTTAGAAGACAGCATAAAGGAGGTGGGATCTGGACCATGGCTGGGCAGAGATTTTGGAAGAATTAAATAGTCCCACACCATTTTCTACTACTCCCTGGGCTTCTCTGCTTTGGGCCTAACTCATGACTGCCCATTAGTAATACAATTATTAACTACAAGAAAAAGAAGAGCTGCTGGCTGTTACCGAGACTTCCTATGTCCTGGACTCTGTGCTCCAGCTTCCACATACATCACGTCATTGAACGTTCCCAGCTTTTTCCACCCAGCATGGCAGCTGAGAAAGTCAAGGCCGAGGCGGAGGCCGCTCACTGGGGTGTGGCACAGCCAGGCCCCAGCCCAGGCTGGTCAGACCCAAAGCGCGTTCTTAGCCAGTGTGTTCCAAATATTGTTATTTTAACTAAGTATTATTGTTTGACTATTTGACTATATCCAGTTATACTTGGACTATATCCAGTCCTTTCCACAGACTTAGCATGGGAACACTGGATAAAACATGGGAACTTTTCAGGAAGGAAATGTAGTTGCAGCAACATTAGGTGTGGGGATGGAAATCATTTGACTCCCCAGTGCAGCAAAGGCAGCACATTATCTCTCTGCAGCTTCAGACACAACCGAGCAGGTGGGCCTGGAGCCCGTCTTGGGGGAGAGGGCGGGCGCGCAGGGAGACTCCAGCCGAGCACAGATTTAAGCTTCCTCTCTGCTAGGCTGTTAACTTGTATGACTCTTCCGAGAAAAAATTTTATGTGTATTTTTAAAAGTAACTCTATCAAGTGTAGCAAGTTAATCTTCCCAGGACATGACGACATAGAACTAACTTTTACCCAGCAGGTCCCCGAGGTACCATGCAGTCCTGAGTCAGGAGCCCCAGCCCCGCAGTGAAGTTAAACACTGAAGTGCCCTGGCTTAGATTGAGAATGATTTCTCTCTGGGGTCCTAGCAACTGGCAGTGGACAGCCAGCCAACTAGGCCCCACGGCCCTCTGCAAACACTGGCTTCTCCGAAGCCCCGAACCCTCCTGTCCTGACTCTGGGCACACTACTCACCCAGGAATTCCCAGTGACAGGGAGGTGTGGGAATCGCTACCATCAGCCCAGGTCTCACCCCAGCACTGACTTCCTGGAAAGACTGGCTTTGGCTCTACCCTCTGCTAGTGGCTCACCATAGTCCGCCATGCAGAAAAGCAGCAGCACTTTTCATAAACCAAGCACTCTGGGAGCCTCCCACATGCCCCTGGGTGTGAATTTGTTCCCCACCACAGGGCCTGTGCACACGCTCTTTCCTGGACCTCGGCTGACATGCCCAGCTCCTGTGGGTGTCTCTCCAGAGACACTGCTCTCAAAACTAGGTTCGATTTACGAGCTCCTGCAGAAGCATTGTTTTTACTTCAGACCCTCATCCAGGTTTGTAAACACACATTGAGTCATGTGACTCCTCAACTGAGGCCTGCTCTTCCCCTAGACCCTCACCCCTCTGAGCATAAAATTATTTTGCCGTGCTTGCCAGTGTATTCTTAGCTCCTGGTATAGGGCCAGGCACATGGTAGGCTTTCAAAAAATATGTGTTGAAAAAAAAGGATGAGAGAAGTAATCCATCAGTTAGTTAATTAAAGAAAGCACAGCCTCTCTGCCAAAGTAAGTCGGGCACTGTGCCCTTTGGGGTCTGCTCTCCCATCGCCGTGGGGATCCTGCCCCTCAAGGATTCCTGTTCTCCCCTCAGTCTTCAACTTAGCCTTCCTCAGTATGTCTGACCACATCCAAATCTTTCTTAACTTAAAACCAAAACCAAATTCCCTCCCCCACACGTTACCTTCCTCTCTTTCACCTTCCCCCTCAGAGCAAACATTCTTGAAGGAGATGAGCACATGGCCCCGTCTCCCTACCTTCTCCCCCACACAGTCCTCATTTTACCAGGGTCCAGACCGAGCCACTCTGACCCACAACAAGAAAGTCCCTGTCCCCGGGCTGTCCAGCGGCCACCTCACAGCCAACTCCAGTGGATGTGGCCTGTCAGCACTCCTGCTGGCCACCTCCTCTCCACCCCATCTCCACCTCCCTCTCCCCCCCGGCCTTAATGGAAGCCCTCGTGATTCTCGCCAAGACCCCGGCAGCCTCATAATTCATTCCAGACCTTCCTCCCTCCGTTTCATCACCACCCATCTTTCCATAAAGCGAATCTGGTGATGTCTCTCCCCAGCTGAAAAGCCTTGGGTTTCTAACAGACTCAAAATAGAGTCAAAGCCACACTCACAGTTCTTTGCAGTATGTTTCACACTGGCAAAACATGGGATGTGTCTGAAATACCCCACAGCAGGGAATGGCTTTGCAGGTCGGAGCACGTGTTGTCATGCAGTCGTCAACATTACAGCAATATTTATGGTCCACACACAGTCTCGGGACATCGTAACAACATACCAATGGGTGGCCTTGAAATGCTACAATAATTTGGACATTATTCCTAAGTGACAGAAGTTTTGATGATTTTTTAACAAGAAGAGTTAATGCCTTATATTCCATTTTGTGCTAAAGCTTAGTCCTGTGTACATGTTAGATTAGTCTCATCTCTGGAGCCTTTACTCATGAGCTAAAATTGGTTGCTGCCTACGTAAGATGTAACATTTTGCAACTATGTCTTACCAAACCTAATGTGCAACATATTTGTTAATTTTAATCTTTTTATTACGGTAAAATATACTTAACATAAAATGTACTATCATAATCATTTTAAGTGTACAGTTCAGTGGTGTTGAATATATTCATAATGTACAACCATTACCACCATCCATCTCCATAATTATCTTCATCTTATAAAACTGACCCTCTATACTCCTTAAACAGTAACTGCCCTTTTTCCCCTCCCCACAGCTTGTGGGAACCAACATTCTACTTTCTGTCTCTATGATTTTGACTCTCTAGTGCTTCATGTAAGTAGAATCATGTGTAGTATTTGTCTTTTTGAGACTGGCTTTTTCTACTTAGCATAATACACCCAGGCTTGTTCATGCTGGTGCATGGGTCAGAATTTCCTTCCTTTTTAGGACTGAATAATATTCTACTGCATGTATATACCACATTTTGCTTGTCCATTCATCCATCATGGACACATTTGAGTTGCTTCTATGTTTTAGCTACTGTGAATAATGTTGCTATGAACATGGGTATATACAAATATCTCTTTTTGAAATCCCACTTACAGTTCTTTGTGGTATATACCCAGAAGTGAAATTGGTGGATCATAATGTGACTATTTTCAATTTTTTCAGGAGCCATCATACTGTTTTCCACAGAGACTACACTACTTTACATTCCCACCAGTAGTGCACAAGCATTTCAATTTCTCCACATCCTCACCAATACCCACTATTTTCTGATTTTTTGTTTTTGTGTTTATAGTAGCCATCTACAACCGTTATAATTTGATTTGCATTTTCCTAATGATTAGCAGGGTGAGCATCTTGTCACATGCTTATTGGCCATTTGTTTGTCTTTCTTGGAGACACGGTCATTCAAGTCCTTTGCCTATTTTTTAATTTAGTTGTTTATTTGTTCTTGAGTTTTAGTTCTCTATATATCCTGGTTATTAATCCCTTATCAGATAGATGACTGCAAATAATTTCTCCCATTTTGAAGGCTGCCTTCTCACTCTGTTGATATTGTCTTCTGCTGCACAAAATATTTCGCTTTCATGAAGTCTACTTTGCCTATTTTTTCTTTTGTTGTCTACGCCTTTGGTGTCATTTCCAAGAAATCGTTGTCATGAAACTTTCTCCCTATATTTTCTCGTAAGAGTTTTATAGTTTTAGGTCTTACATTTAGATCTTTGATCCATTTTAATTTTTGTATGTGGTGTTAGATAAGGGTCCAGCTTCTTTCTTTTGCATGTGGATGTCCAATTTTCCCAACATTGTTGAAAAGACTGTCCTTTTCCCCTTGAATAAATGGTCTCAGCACTCTTGTCAAAAATCATTTCAAGGGTATATGAGAAGGTTAATTTGGGGGATCTCTCTATACTTTCTATTCTTCTATATATTTGTCTTTATTCCAGTACCACACTGCTTTGTTTACCATAGCTTTGTAGTAAGTTTTGAAATCAGAAAGTGTTATCTTCTACCTTTGTTCTCCTTTTTCCAGATTGTTTTGGCTATTTGGGGATCCTTGAAATTACATATGAATTTTAATATGAGTTTTCCTATTGCTGCAAAAACAAAGATAATTTTGGATAGTGTTAAATTAACATGTCAACAATATTAGGTCTTCTAATCCATGCATATGGGATATATTCCGATTTATCTTTTTGTCTTCTTTAATTTCTTCCACCAAGGTTTTACAGTTTTCATCACACAAGTCTTTTGTCTCCTTGGTTAAGTTAATTACTAAGTATTTTAATTTTTTTAATGCTACTGTATAAATAACTATTTTCATAATTTCCTTTTCAGATTGCTCATTGTTATGTATAGAAATGCAACTGACCTTTGTGTGTCGACTTTGCATCCTATTTTTCTGATTTGTTTATTAGTTCTAACAGGTTTTTCTGGAATCTTTAGAGTTTCCTACATATAAGATCATATCATCTATGAGCAGAGATGGCTTTACTTCTTGCATTACCATTTGGCTGCCTTTTCTTTCTTTTTGTTGCCTTATTGCTCTGGCTAGAACTTCTAGTACTATATTGAATAGAAATGGTGAAAGGGGGAGTCCTTGCCTTGTTCCTGATCTTAGAGGAAAAGCTTTCAGTCTTTCACCAGTGAGTATGATGTCCACTGTGGGTTTTTCATGTATGGCTTTTATTACACTGAGGTGGTTTCCTTCCATTCCTGGTTTGTTCAGTGTGACCTGTATTTATTGATTTGTTTCCCATTCCTTTGCACTAAAATGCAAGCTCCACACAGTAAGTTCTTTGTTCACTGTTGTAAATGTAACATGCAGGACAGCACCAGGTCCATAAGATGTCTTTGAAAATACATGCTAAATGAAAAGACTGTGAGATCACATGAGAAAATGCCTATGATACACCAGGTAACATCAATGGATTTCCACTGTGATTTCCACTTAGTCGGTAAAAAATAAAATTTTATGGAAAAAGCATACAAAAATGAACTCTTTCTACGTATAGAAATTTTTCCTAACAGAAACATTTACTAACCATAGGGAGAGACTGATCAGCCTCAAGCTATTTCTTGTATGATCATGAAGTGACTCCTAACTTAGCCCTTTCAAGCCTTTTTTGTCTCCCTTGGGTCTAAGCCATTAGTATGTTATTTAATGAATGGCAAAATGGCAACAGGAATTCACCAAAGCCATACAACAGGAGGAAAAATGTAAGACTGTTTTCCACCTCTGTTCCCAGAGGCTCCAAGCCTAGGCACACACAGAAGCTATCACTGAAGGCTCACTATATGGCCAGGCCCACAACTGCATGCCAGGCAATTACCTCATGGATTCTACAAGGACTCTGGGAGAGAAATATAATTATTATTTCCATTTTACAGAAGTGGAGATGGAGACATGGAGAGGTTAAGTAACTTGCCCAAAGTCACACACATCTAGTAAGCAAGTGGAAGAGCCCAGATTAGAACCCAGGCAACTAACGCCTCTCTTTGGGAAGAGAAAACTATGGTTAGGATCAAGCACATAAAAAGAATCACGGTACCTCACAATCACAGGACATGTTCTGGTGTGCAAGCCCTTATACACATCACCTCATTTTGATTCTCCAAAGTCCCTGAGAGGTGGCCAGAACACAGAGAGTATTTTTATATAAAGAAACCAAGGCCCAGAGAGGATAAGATAAATGCACAAGGACAAGAAAATACTGCCTCTGGCAACTACACCAGCCCCCTGACCCTAGTCTAGCACTCCATCCGCATCACCTTGCCACCTGCCACCTTGCAGAGCCCAGCCTCACGGCACTGCTACCAACAGAAAGTCAGCGGTCATGCCTGACACCCACTAGGACACTGATTACACTGACAACAAATTAATCTATGAATTCCATCAGAAGCCAGCCACTGAGCGTTAGCAAGATCTGAACATCATAGGCACACCAATATGAGAACCACCTGTTTATGTAACATTAACTGCTTTACAAAACAACTTCCACGTGCTCTCACGTGGTCCTCCCAAGTCCTGCCATAATAGCTAGGCTCTGATGAGCAAATATGTTATTGGTTTTTGGGGGGTTTTTTGTTTATTTACTGACTCTCCCTCAAGATACCTGAATACTCATTACAGACCCATAATCCCTTATATGCAATTATAAAATTCATAAAGCTCTGAAATCTGGGAGTTTTTTTCTGAGTTTGTAGAAAAGTACTCTGACAGCACAACCTTACCTGAACTAACCTGAAGCTATTTATAATATTAATTTATTCCATTTAGTGTGAATATTCATGCGTTTTATTGCAAAAACATCAGTGTGCTTAATTACAGGGTGCTAGCTCAGACCCTGCTGGGAATGTTATGCAGTATTACTTTTCTGAAATAAAATGAAGATATTCTTGTTGAATCACATTTGGCCCAAGAGTTCTGGATGGAGTACTGTGTGTCAGTACCACAGGGACTTAAGGAATTTGCCAGCCCCTGGGGTAGGGTTTTCTTTATGCCCCCTCATCCTACACTCACAAGACAGGCATCGTCTCTGCACTTCACAGAGATGGGTTCTGGGGTGTAGAGAGATGCAATGATGTGCTCTAGGTCACAGAGCTACAAAATGCCAGAGCCAGGACCCTTCTCCCCACATTGGTGCATGCGTGTGCACACGCTTGTGTGGGTTGGGGGGCAGTTAGTTCCTGGGCTTTGAAGACAGAGAGGGAAATGGTTGAGAATTTCCTGGACTGCATGGGACCTCACCTACAGCACCTCTCCACTTTTCCTCTCTGGACACATGCATCATTTGTAAAAAAACAAGACTCCAAATCTGTTTCTCACCCAAGAATCAAACATCAAGGGTGAATTTTTGGCTGGACCTTCTCTTTAGGATAATGGCAGACACTGGAGTTCAAAGGAAAGGGGACCATTTCATCTCAGCACCCTAGGGTCTTCTCCTGGGGATGCTGTAGGTTCCACTGCAGGGGCAGGCAGGCAGCACATTTCAGGGTGGTACCAGGGTGGACCACCTGTAGGTTGACACGGCCTCTTTGGGAGCTGCAATACCCTCTCCACAGCTACTCTGGAGGCCTGACTGATGGTTGCCAGCATTGCATGTTTGTGTTCAATCTCTGAACTCTCTTCTGCAACGATAATTAATGTCAGAGCAGTTTATGGATCAACGGTGTATTTTCTGGTTAATGCAGGCCTGCACCTGTAATAACTCAGAACTGAGATTCATCACTCTGCCATGGGGCCCTCTTCATGCCTCATCTCTTCATGTTTACATCTGGTTTAACGTTTTCTAATCTAAAATAAATCAGCATGAAAAGCATTAGATTTTTCATTTAGATTCTCAATTGCCTTTTATTACCAAGATAATATCCCTTATCTGATTGCGAATGGCAGGATGGTTCCCTTGTTAGGATCTGAATGAAGATGCCTCCGTTCAATCTTTCCATCTCTCCTTGCTTCTCCTTCACTTTTGTTTTCAAGGATGGTGTCTGGTGGGGTTCTGGCTTGAAAATGAGACAAATCAGGATGTAAAGAGGACCTACTGTTTCGATCATTCCTTATCTTGTGAGACACAGGGAGGAAGACAGCCTCCCCTGCCTGCCTAATGAGTGGCCCAGAGTTCTCTCTTCATTTTCCCACCAGGGTGGCTTCAGCCCCCCTGTCTGTCTGCACGGATAAATGAGAAGAGTGATGATGAAGCTCTGGGCTGGAGATTTCTGGGCAAACATCAGGCATGAGGGGAAAATAAGTCCATAATACAGGCATGTTAATTACCCAGTTACAAAGTCAAATTTAGCTGAACTGTTTTGTATATCAAAGAGACAGATTCCTCCTGATTCCTGAAGTATTCCTTTCTGCATGTTCTATTATGTTTCCTATCATTTGCAACATTTTCTCCTTACTTTAAACCTTGAGTTGATTGATTCCAGAAACTGGAATCCATTTCTTATACCATGAGGAAAC
This sequence comes from Manis javanica, assembly GCF_040802235.1. Lineage (NCBI taxonomy): Eukaryota > Metazoa > Chordata > Mammalia > Pholidota > Manidae > Manis > Manis javanica. The sequence goes on along the minus strand of NC_133162.1, from coordinate 5,425,077 downwards.
TTCTCTCCCAGTAATTGTTTGCTGTCACTGTCTACACTCCCTCAATTACAGTCCTGAACTGCTTGAAATACTTCAAAATCAAATACAACGGAGTTACCCTGACTTTGGAACACCTGGGAAAGTTCTGCGAATTCAATCACCCACTCATCCTACAACTTCGAACTCAATTGCCGTGGCTTTTCTTCTTTCAAAGGAACAGAGACAAGAGAACAGCAAGGACTGCTGTGTCCCCTGTTCTCTGGTTTGCCTGTCCACACGGAGCTCTTTCCCTGGGCCTGTGGGCAGAAGGCCTTCCTATCTCACACGGGAGGCTGCTTTTTGCATCTTGTTTTTACCCCAGCTGACAGAAAGCTATCCAAAAGGAGCTCTGTCTATAGCTGACTTTCACCCCGTCTCACAGCTCGAAGTGATGGCTTTTACTTAGGGAGGAATAGAAGAATAGGGCCCTGAATGGTTTCAGAACAGAGCAGTAATCACAGCTACACCAAGCTTCACTACAGAACACTCCCCAAGGGCCTGGCACCCTGCTATATGCGTCACAGGCATGATGTGACCCCCTGGTAACTCTAGAAGGAAGGTCCCACTACACTCCCATTCTGAAGGTAAGGAAATGTTATTCTTAGTATTACTTATTAATAATAGCATCAATAATAATATGATAAAAGCTAACCACTATGGAGCTCTTACACTGAGCCAGGCCTTGCCCTCGGTGCCATCTGCATAGCCCTTCCCTCGGTCCCCACATGCACGCAAGAGGAAGCTACTGTCAGTAACTCCATACTGCCTGTGGAACAACTGATGTCAGAGAAGGTGGGAATTCATGCAAAGTCAAAACTGGTAAATGGAAGAGTCAGGATAGAAACACAAACTTACCCAAGTCAGGGCCCATGCCCTCACCTGTCTGCCACCCACATAGAACATCATCTATTTAATTAAGATGCCAGTGGTGGTAACAGAAACTTATCACAGTCACAAAACTGCACACTGCAGGATTTCGGTCATCAGACATGCTGGCCCGGGAAGAACTAAAGTGACAGAAAGCAGATCGGTGGTCGCCAGGGACTGAGGTGGGGAGGACACGAGAGCAGAAGGTACAGGGGAGCTTCCTGGGGTGGGGCGGGGGGAATGCCCCACATCATGATCTGCTACTGGGTACGTACTGGGTATGCGACTGTCTGCATTTCTCAAGACAAAATGAAATGTATGCTTCTAAGATGCATGAATATTAATGTATGTAAATGATACTTTCACAAGGCTGGTTTTTAAAAACATATCATGAATAAGCTCCAATTTCGCTTAGAGCTTCAATTCAACAAACACAGAGTTAGTGAGAGAAATAAGATGGGACACTGACCTCAGAGATCTCTTTGCCTACTGAGAGAAGTGTCGGGTGCATTTATAAGCATAAGTTCATGCAGGATCGGCTTCACAGGCATGAGACCTGTGCAGATGCACAGACATCTGTCCTCAGAAGGGCCACCATGGGTTTCACACTGCCATCTTGAATTTTTTTAACTTGCGATAAAATATACATAAAATTCACTATTTTATGTGAATAATTCAGTGCAATTAAGTACATTCACCACGTAACATGATCAATAGCCCTCTGGCTCCAGAAACTTTTCATCCTCCCAAATAAGAAGAAAAAATAATGGGGAAACTGTTTCCCCACTAAACCAGGACTGTCCCCCACCCCACCCCTTGGAGGCCACCATTACTTTCTTTTTCTTTACTTAATCAACATTAAAGATCAAATTAAATAACATCGTGTCAAATCAAGAGAAAGACCATGGAAGAAAGGAAAAAGACATCGTTTCATACCTTAAATGACTACATTTCCCTCCTTTTTTAACATGGGGACCCCATGTGCACTTTGTACTGCTTCCCACAAATTCCACAGCCAAACCTGAGTAAGTGGCCATTTATTGTAGACCTGTCGCATGGAAAGGCCTCTGTTCTGCTCCCTGTGTGTCAACAGCTCGCACCATGGCCAGCACACACCGGGAGGCCCACACAGCTTCCTTCCTGGATACCGAATCAGTGACGACGAGGCGCGGTGCAGACGGAGCCCGCCGCGTCTCCCAGGCACTCCCGGGCCGCCTTAGTACATCCACCATCTAGAGTGGACCCCGGCCCGCACGTGGCACAGCCCACCACCACTGGGCAGGCTTCCTCCAGCTGTGGAGCAACGTGAAGCAGCTAACCCAGAGCCAAGCGCTGAGGCACCAGCAGTGTCCAAACTCATTAGTGAGGAGTGGAGCACATTTGTGGCTGAAATAATGGGTTTCATGAAATTTCTGTAAGGCGAGCTCTGGGTCAGATGCATCTGAACCCTGCGACACAGGCGCCGTGGGGTCAGCCCCCTCACCGCGGCTGCGGGCTGCTCTGCCGCGAAGAAGTTTCCTGTCTGCAATACCAAATGGCCAGCAATTTGTTGTGTCTTTTAAGGAAACGATTCTTCCGTTTGTCTTCAGCCCTATTTGTTTCTCTGATACATTATTATTCCTAAATCCTGGATGTTTTCCAAGATACTTATTTTTGGAGTTGTCACAAAGTCTTTTCTGGATGGAGAAGGGATACAAATTAGGCTCAGAGAGAGGAAATTGAACAATTTCCCTATTTGGAATTTGAATAATGAAAAGGGTGATAAATAGAGTGACCTCTATCTTGGGGCTTCACTGGGAAGAACTAGAGCTGATGGCTATCTATTGATGTCTGTTCATCACTGAAGAATGAGTGAATCTGTAAGAGAGCCTAACATAAGCATCGAATCAGAGGCGGACCTCTTATACACACAAAGTCATCAGCCATCATTTGCCTTGGCCCCAGGTTTTCATCTAAAACACACCTCATGCACGTTTGTTTGTCCATCCATCCATTCACTCATTCATCCATTCACTCATTCATTCATTTACTCATATGTGTATCGCACAGTGTTTCTTGAAGGCCGATCCGGGGGCACAGTGGTGAACTAGGGCATGAACAAGGGCGCCTTTCCTCACGGAGCTCCTAGACAGAGGCTCCACTCCACGTGTCTCCCATTCCAAGGACTCCTTTTATTTCCTTTCCTGTGCAAATATAAAAATTGAAAATACACTGCTGTGGGGAGAACACCCCTTGGTGCATGTGTCCCATGGTTCTCTTTCCTTTGGGTATGAGCAGATCCTGTGAATGTGAATGGGCTATCATTAAGTTATGTTATGTGACAAAAGGGTTTCACCAATGTAATGAAGGCAGCTAATCAGTGGAAGATTATACCAGGTGGGCCTGACCTAATCAGGTGTGTTTTTAAAAGCAGCCAGAGTCAAAGCAGCCTGCTGGCCTTGAAGAGGCAAACAAACATGTTGTTAACTGCCTATGGCTGCAGCCACATGGTAAGGGCCTGAGGACAGCTTAGGGCTGCTGAGAGTACCAGCTGACAGCCACCGAGAAAATGAGGGCTTCAGTCCTACAACCAGAAGGAAATGAATTTTGACAATAAGCAAGGATCTTGGAAGAGGCCTCTGAGCCTCAGATGAGATCACAGCCTCATCTGCCACCTCGATTCAACAAGCAAAAGACCCTAAGCAGAGGGTCCAGCCAACCCACACCAGGACTTATAACCTACAAAACCATGAAATACTACACAGGCATTGTTTTAAGCTGCTAAGTGTGTGATAATTTGAATAACAGATAGCATCCACCAGATTGTTTTTCCTTTTTCTAGTAACCAACCAGAGCTGAAATAAGCTATGGTCCTACACTAAATTGATCTTAACTCAGTCGTAAGTAAATGAACAAACTACTTCAGTTAATCCACAAAGGTTGACCACAAGAAAACAAACATATTCTCTGGACCAGAGAACCCTGACTGATCACCCTGAGGACCCCCGTGTTGGGGACACTGGAATACGGACTCTTTCCCATGATGTGGGCCAGTCAATGATCTGACCTCTGCTATATACATACACCTGACAAGCAATGCTTTGACATATGTCCCACTAAATTTGGAAAATTTTCTGCTGTCATTTCTTTCAAATCTTTTTTCCACCTCAGCCCCTTCCCACTCTTCAGCTCCTTCTGAGACTCTTACTATATGTGTGTTGGATCTCTTGATACTGATATTGTCCCATAGGTCACTCAGATTCTGTTTTCTCTCTCTCTGTCATCTTCAGTTTAGAAATTTCACTGATTTTTTTTCTTCAGTAATATCGAATTTCTTGTTAATCCCATCTAGTAAAATTTCCATTTCAGACAGTGTCATTTTTTTCTCTATAAGTTCTACTTGGTTCATTTTTGTATCAACTGTTTCTCTTCCCATTATGGTGATATCTTTGATTTAATTTAAACAGAAAACAATACAGTATTTGAAATAGCTTTTAAAATGTCCTTGCTAATCCATCATCTCTGTGATTTATTGATCTGTTTCTACTAATCACAGTTTCTCCTGGCCACAAGTCATAGTTTTCTGCTTCTTTGAATGTCTAGTAAGCTTTGTCTGGCTGGCAAAAAAATATATATTTTAATTTTATATAATTGTTTGCAGGATTTTGTTGCACTCTTTTGAAGAGTGCTGAACTTTGTTCTGACAGGCAGTTAAACTACTTGAGGAACAGCCTGATTCCTTTTAGAACTGTTTTCAGATTCTTATAGGGTGGATTAAATCTATAGATTTAACCTAGGGCTAATTTAGCATACTTCCAAGGCATGACCCTTCTAGATCGTCTACTGAATTCCTCCCATATTCAGTGAGGTCTCCTCACTGTGAATAGTGGGGAACTTGAATGGCCCGTGGCCCTGAGTGAGCGCTGAGAATTGCTCATCTTACGGTTTCCCAAGAACCGTTCTTGCCCTGACAGCTGTTTTTTAGCCTCATGACGTTTCACAGCACAGACTGGTTTTCAGCTACAGACTCAAGGGAATGTGAAGCCAACTTCTGGAGATCGTTTCCCACCTGGCTCCCTCCTCTCAGCCATTGTGCCCTGCAGATTCTAGCTACAATTCTAGATACTGCTGGACTCTTTTCAGGTTCTGCCTTCCTGGGCCACCACCCACAAATTGCCTTCTGCTTGAAATGTCTTCCCCTTCTTCAGCCCTACCCCATATTCTCACTTTCCCTGCTCGGTGTAGAAATCTCCCAATGTTCCATGAAGAACATGCCCATAGCCTCCTTCCCTGCCCTGCTTGCTAAGTTCTTGGGTCTACAGCTTGTGCTCACTGGGCTGGCTGCCCCCCTCAGCAGCAGACGAGCAGGGGGCAGGAACCCTGCCTTCTGGGCCTCTGTGTCCCAGCCCCTAGCACAGTTCTTGGCACATAGTGGGCCCTGCATATGTATTTTAAAAAATAAGCCACTTCAATATTTCCTCTTCAACCCACCTGCTTCGCTGGGAAGGGAGAGACCTGAACAGCAAAGACAGAGGGTGATGGGAATCCATGTGGAAACAAAGAACTGGAAGCAGGTGCTTGGCGAAGGAGCCACAGGAAGGAGAGGAGCCAAAAGCAGGAGAGAGGGGGACTCTGAGGACCCCGTGACTGTCTCTTGCCACTTGAGTCTTCCACGAGTGACTCTGAGGTCAACTCTGAATCCCCTGGCCAGTTGCTGCTGTCAGAACAAGCGCTGCTTCCCCACCTTCTCCCCAACACCACCCAAGAAGCACAACCTCAGAGCAGGTCACAAGTCAGGCGGGACCTCCTGCCCCTCCTAACTCCCTGCACAGCCTCATCGACTGTCTGGGCTTCACAGAACTGTCTCTGGAAAAACAGGGCTCACGTGCCTCACGCAGCTGTGCTGGGATCAATGAGGCAATTCAGGGATCCGGCCAGAGCCCTTTTGTTCAGCCCGGCCCCGATGCTCCTTGCACACAGTGGTCCAGCCGCTCTCCTCTCCGAGCCCATCCCACTCCCCCTTCACACCAGCTTTCTCAACGTAGGCAAGTCACGTGAGCTTCTTTGTCCTTTTTCCCTATGGCTTATGAGGTTGGAAAATACTGGCCTGGAACTTCCAGATCAGGGTTTGACCTGCACCAAACTCCCCTGGGTTTCATGTTAAAAACAGAGATTTCTGGACCCCACCTGTCTCAGAGCTGAGGGGTCTGCATTTTTGGAAAGTTCTCCTGAGGATTCTAGAGGACACTAAAGTGCGGGAGCCATTTCATCCTTTATGAGGTAGCAAACCCCACGTAGATTCCTGTATGACTCCGCAGGGAGGGTGCATCCATCTTCCATGACATGCTCCCTATTAACCCCTCCGGCTTAGGTGGGGCTTTATCCGGAGGAGGTAGCTGATAAGGAGGGGCTCGCGCTCTCAACAGCCTCTTGTCCGGGAGGGAGTCTGCAGCCGGCCACAGGACGGGGCAGGCTCTGAGTAGAACCGATGCATTCAGCTTGGGGCCAATTCAGTGACTACTCTCTGGGCTGCTTGGAGAATGGCGATCACCCTGAGCCAGGGGTACAGAAGGCCAGAGGTCCCTGCCCCCTGGCATTCTGAGTGCAGGGCAGGCAGGAAGGGAGTGTTCATCCCGATTTAAACAGGACTGCATGCACAAAGGCAGCATCCTTAAAGCACTGGGGGCCATGTCTTCATGCCATGGCCCTGTGGCAGGGTTGCGGATGGCAGAAAAAGGCATATTGGAACTTAGATACCAACGACTCGCTTTTATGGAATGCTGCCTTCTTGCCAGGCTGAAGGCTCAGCCCTTTATATAGATTATCTTCCTCGATCCCCCCAGCAAATAAGATGTCATCCTGGGTCTTATGACCATAAGAGAGGATCAGAGGGGTCCAGAACTTGCCGAGGTCACTCAGCTAACAAGACCCCGGAAAGACTCGGTCCAGTGCCCCCACCCTTAGTCACTCCACCTTCCCTTGACCATCTCCCCTAACTCAGCTTGGCTGAAATGTAGACATGGTCCCCCAACTCATGTCCAATTTCCTGATGGAAACTGGCCAAAATGACCTCATGAGACTTGGCTGCAAATGATCTCAAGAGTGCTTGGCCTATAATAAAACATTCACAGTGAGGTACGTTTGGAGACCTCAGAGACCAGATGTGCCACCAGATGCAACAAAACTAGTGTCGGGACCCTGCCCTCCGACGGCCCTCCGATGGCCAGGCTGGCATTAGCAGGGGCAGGCAGGGCCGCAGAATATGGCGAGTGGGCAGCACTGAGACCAAAGGGTGCTCATTTCATCCTTCACCCCTTGGACTTCCCTCCTCCTGTGTTTGCAGGGCGGCTGCCAGCCACTGCCAACCCGGGTGAGCGGCCGAGGCATTGAGGAGAAGCAGTGAGGAAGCGCTCAGGCAGGCGGCAGCTCCCAGCGATGAAGCAGGGGTCCCTGCCCCGCTTGTGGGGTGGCAAAGCTAACTGAAATATTTATTGGCCATTATGAAACAGCCTGATCCCAACCGTGCTCATTGTGGAGGCTCTGTGTCCCCACTGCGGCCAGAGCCACCAGCAGAAACCTTGCTGGGAGGCCAAGACCTCAGGAAGGAAGGTGAGTCTCCAAAGACTCTCACTGGCTAAACCTCTCAGCTTGGACTGGACCTAGATGCATTGTTTTGCATCTTTTGGTAACTATGAGAAAAAAGGGGACGTGTTTCACTTACTGTCTGGTCGTAGTGACTTCTTTATCCCCTAAATAAAGTTATCTTGAAGCCCAAGCACTTAAAACCTGAGCACTTTTATTTCTACAGCCTAAGGGCTCACCCCAAGCACTGGGCAACATTCACCAGAGCCCAGAGTGGCATTTCCCCACCCTGTGGGGACTCCACCAGGGGAGACACTTCTACTTCCAGACACGATGGAGTAAGCAGACAGAAGCTATGAAGCAGTGGTTTCCAGAAACTGGACAACATCAGTGTAGGGCTGTGATCTCAGAAGGAAGGAAAACCAGAGAGGTGAGCCCTAAATGGCCCCAACCTGGAGGCAGTTTCCCAGCTGTGTGGCCAGAAGGGGGCAGAGTCCAGGGTCTCCCTGAGTGGAGGAGGCAGAGATTGGGGCCCAGGGAGGCTGTGGCAGTGAGACTTTGTGAGTCCAAATACTGAAGAGGAAAGAACTATAAGGAAAGAGGTCTAGTGGCCTGCAAAGGGTCTGTCAAGTCTTTGGCTGAATACCGCACATGCTTGAGAGAAAATACAAACCAAAACCAGGAAGAGAACCACCAGGAAGCAGGACCTTGCCCAGAGCTGGAACCAGTTCACGCTGCCACTGGCCCTGTCGGGATGATCTCATACACATGAGCCATGAACAGAGTCCTCACTGGGGTCATGCCTTAAGAGTGGTGGGACTAAATCAGCCCTAGATCAGAGTTTCTCAGCCTCTTCTTTATGGACATTTCAGTCCAGTTACTCCTTGTTGGCAGGAACAGGGGACTGTCCCGGGAACTGCAGGATTTTTATCAACATGGCTGACCCCTACCCAGGAGGTACCAGTGGCGTCTTCCCCAGGTTGTCACAATCAAAAATGTCTCCAGACATTACTAAGCATTCTTCCAGATGTGGGGGAAGGGGGATGAACAGAATCATCCCTGATTGAGAACCATTGCTCTGGACTGAAGTCTGCTGAAAAGTAAGCCTCAAAAGGACCAACTGTTCTCAAGCTACCGAGCCTCATGCCGGAACAAGGCTCAGAGCTCTTTACAGGAGTACAGCAAAGCCAGACACCCCCTCTGGGGCGCGGCGGCCTTGGCTGGGCTACAGGCATCTGTAGTGCTTCCAAGTTCACCAGAGGAAGCAACCTAAAAGTCCATCAACAGATGAATGAATAAAGAAGATGTAACATATACATACAATGGAATATTATTCAGCCTTAAAAAAGGAGGAAATCCTAACATTTGCAACGACGTGGATGAAACGAAGACATTATGCTCAGTGAAATAAACCAGTCACAGAAGGGCAAATTGTGCATGATTCCACTTACAGGGCATATCTGACCTAGTCAAATTCATAGAAGCAGAAGATAGAACAGTGGTTGCCAGGGCCTTGGGGAGGGGGCCCTTCAGTTACACAAGACAGATGGCTCTGGAGTTCTGCTGCACAACAGCGGGCCTCTAACTGATACCGTATTGTGCGCTTGAAGACAATGTGGAGAAGACAGATGTCGTGTTAAGTGTTCTTATCACCAAAAAACAAAAACAAAGAGAAGGGCTCATGGGAATCCTTAGCAGTGGCGGATGTGGTTAGTACCTTGATGATGGTGATGGCATCATGCGTGTATGCATATGTCCACTCATCGAAATGTATACATTAAATATGTACAATTTTTTGCATATCAAAAAATTCAAATTAAAACCAAAATTGTCCTGGTTCTTGTATTCAGCTAGAACTGAGCATCCCTGGCCAGATCTGGGGAGTGGGGGAGAGAAAAGGATGACTAGGAAGGGGAGATGGAAATAGTAAGGGTTTGGGGAAATATAAGAAGCGTGGCCGGATGGCAATTACCAAACACAGAAACTTTCCCAGGCTCATTGCATGATTAAATGTGTCAGAAACTGTCACCTCTAGAAGATGGATGGGCGAGACTTGGATTGCATGCCCCAGCTAGTGCCGAATCGTCAGAAAGGTCTCAACAACCAGTCAGGAGATGCCGACTCACATTCAAACTCGGGGAGATGCAAGCACATCTCTGAATCCTATATGGTTTCCCTGCCTCCAGCTGGTGAGACCATCCACGCTCTGCTTCACAGGGAATCTCAGAATGCGGACGCACTTGTGACAGCAACCAGAACTCAAATACTGGTCCCTCCTATTACCCAGTTATGGCTATTTTGATGTTTAAAATTCATTAGATATGTATGTCAGGGGAGAAAGATCCTTCACATATTAAGTTTTCAATGGTTTTGGGCATTTGGGAGTCAGGAGGGATCAAGGCTTTGCAAACATGGAGACAAGAATGGTCAGCACCCACACCACCATCTGCTTCCAATCCTACCACATCCCTCCATGTAACAGGTCTGCCCATGTTCCTACAAAAAGGCTGTTTAAGTAGGGGAATGGGTGTGGCTGGACCATCCCTGGGCCAGAGTTAGGCTGGCTCACTGCTTGTCCCAGGTGAGAGGCAGCATCTACAAGCATTCATACAGAGCAGAACTATGGCCACAGTTTTAGAAAAATGCCAGTCTTAGACCTTAAACTCAACTCAAGGAGACTTGAGATCCATAAGGTTTTTACAGAAACAGAACCTCCAGAACTCACTTTTACTAGTGAAACAGCCAGTTTCTTTAGCACCTTTGTGCATTGAGAGTTCATCCCAGTGACCTTGCTCATCTTTCACCCCATCAGGTTCTTTATGGTCAAAGCCCCGGCAGGTTAACCGATGGCCTTGGTGCTGGTGAGGGACAAAGGTCACTGGGCCAAGTCCAATAGGACCTGAGGCTATTAATTGGGCTCTCTTGGCAGTTCAGCTTGGAAAGTGAGCAAAGAAGTTGCCTTCCCCCTGGTTTGCTCATCTAAATGGTGCTGACATATCCCAGTGAGAATAATGTGAAGAGCAGTTCAATGGCTGTGGAATATTTTAAATTCTGAAATGTTGCTTCTAAAAGAGCACAGCTGGGAATTTAGAGGGCCAGCAGGCACAGATCCTCTCTGATGGTTTTCAAACTTGGCTGGCCCTTGAGCAGATTCATCTGCTGGACCACCTCTCAAACTGCAGACACAGTGAGGCCTGCCCAGCTGACCAGCCTGATTGCCGTGCAAGGGGACCTTGGGCTCATTTTAACATCAGACTTTAGACTTGAGCTGCATTCAAACAGCAGGCGTGCAACTCAGCTGTTACCCGTAGCTGGTAATGGAGTTTGGCCACAATAGAAGTGGTGGCCGTGCCTGTCGGTACACTTGATGCTTTCTACAGCCTCCTGCCAAGACGCACTTCTCTACATTCGTTAGCTTCAATGTTGCCGTAAGAATAAATGAAGTTTTACGCACACACAAAAAAATGAGAACACAAGTGCTGTTCTTTGCCATGTAGGGGTTAAAATGGAGCCATGAACACTTGTGTAAAATGCAAAATGATGTAATTCAACAAGTTTTTCCTGTCTCTGGACGACTGAAAAATAACCTCAGTGAAAATTATACAATGATAAAATTCCATCCCCATCCAATTAATTACCTGTGAATCATAATAACTCTGGTTTCTTTCAATTATATTCTAAATTGCACACCTTCTGCTCTAGTTGATTGGGCAATGAACTAATGGACAACTATTACTGAATTTAATGAACACCATTATTTCTGTGGCCTTTATATCTCTGTTGTGAGCATGGAAATTCACAATCCCAGGGCTGGAACTAGAAGAAACCAGCCTTGAGCCCTGCAGGACGGGTTCTCAGGTTGCCCTGGAATAAGGGACCCAGTGTGGAGAACAAAAGATCTGGAGTACCTGCCAGCGCCCCTGGGAAGGCCCTCCGAGCAACTGCATCAGTGTTCAGAGAGGCCGCCTCTTCATAAAACATTAGCAATTGGCACATTCCATTCATCAGAAGAGATGGGTAAGTGAGCTATATGAGAGTCAATTACAATGTCATTCATAATTTATTCCATGTACAATAAAGAGCTAATCAGATCTCATGCGTGTTTACTTTCTGAAAGATAACTGCTTGTGGCTTATACTAGGTGCAGAATACAAATATGTTTCAGAACGATGTGTTTATCTCATTTTGGCACTCTAAACCTCTTTTTCCCCCCCGCCACAGAGTCACTTCTGCTAAAAAATTAGAGCTCACCCTCAAAAAATAAAAGACCACTCTTACCGGCCTAACTTAAGTCATTCTATTTTAAGTCAATCAAGGCAAGTCATCATATATATTCTTCTGCAGAACACATCAGCAAACAAATAGAAATTTGCTTTTAAAGACAGATGATTACAAACATACAGAGCCAAGAATATTTAACTCATAGGAACATGCTGCCACTTCTAAATGTGAAAACAAACTAACTCAGTAGTCACTATGAAGTGCTTGTAAATGCAGTCTTGTGTAAATCATGTTCACCAATATGCTTCTCCTCCCTCCCCCAATTTCAAAAACTGAAATAAAGAGATGGGAGTCTTTTCCAAATGGCTTAGGGAAAACCACCAAGAGTTGATTAATTTATTAGCTCAGATAAAACACCTGAACTCTGATGAGGAAGGCCCCTCTTTCCCTGGATTAGATGTGTACCTGCTGCTCCCCACCCAGATTCAGCGTACCTCATATCTGCTGGCTGCCTGCTCAGCCGTCTTCAGGCCTTGATACCTGTGGACGACACAAACCTTGGCTCTTCTCTGGGAGGGAAACCAGTTACTCTTAACAAAATCCATGACCATCACATGGTTCTTCAACTCTGTACTGAACGTTTTTATCTGAAAAGTCCGGTGCACAGTCTCTTCCTCACGGCGAACAGCATACCCCCTCTGACGAGCTTTTGTAGGAATTCCAGGGTGCTGCATGATACTCGGAATCTTGTGACTTCAGCTGGTGAGCCCAGAGAACACAATTGGCTTTGTTTAATCCAGGTATTCAGTACAGCAGGAGGGGCTTGGGAAGCACCCCAGCTCGGACCTCTCCTGGTGTTTTTCAACACCAGAGCCAGTTGTTTCCAAGTCCCAGCTGCAAAGTGCACAGGACGTGTATGTGGAAACCTCGGGGGTGACCTTCATCTGCTGTAACAAGGTCGCTTCTTGCTTCTGTCCGTCTGTCTCCAGGACTTCCACCTGTTCTCCTGTCACTTCAAGTCTTCTCTGATTTCACAGGCACTTTTCTCTTTGCAGCTGCCTTCAGGCTCTGAGCACAGAAGCCACCCATTTACAGAGAGGTTCAGTATGCTTTTGGTCTCAGGCCCCTCAAATCCAAATAAATTATTTACAGGGCTGTGCAAAGGGAGCAGAGTGATAATTGCTGCTTTTCAGAGTTCTCGCTTTTTTCCTGCCATGAGTGAAAGGAACAAGTGCAGACTCCTCCGGGCAAGAAGAGTGACCTCAGCCCTGGAGAAGATAAGAAACACAGTCATTGAAAGAGAACTCCAGCGCAGAGGACGCGATGGCTGCGAGGAGCTATGGGACAGCGGCGCTCTGTGGGGCAGCCCTGTGTGTCCCTCTTGGGGGACGAAGGGGGTGCACTGGCTTAGATGAAGGCTCTGCTACTGAGTCACCACCCTGGGCCTCGGTTTCCCCACAAGGAAAATTGGAATAATAATACCTCACAGGGACATTGGCAGAATCAGGTGAGTGAAATAATAAGAAAACAGCAGGGTGTAACAGACCCCATTTCCAAAGGAGAGCTGCATGTCTTCTGCCCAAATTATTTTGCATAGTTATCTCTGCACATGTAACGTAGTAGATTTACACGACAATGAAAACTAGTGGGTTCTGAGTCATATGGACAGGAGGTATGATATATGCTTCTTTCCATTTCATTTCATGTGTTGGCACCATTTCTGTTAACCAAGTAATTTAGAGGTGGAAATTACAAGCCTTGAACAGGGTCTGGGCCAGGAGAAAGCCAATGACAAGCACCCTGGCTGTGCCCTGAGTGCACACCAGGACTCGTCTCTGTGGGTGACTCCCTCCCGGCCCTCAGCAAAGATGCCACCTTGGACATCCTCCTTCTGCCCCATGCTGCCAGCTACAGGGGAAGCTGAGTCAGGAAGTGGCTCAGAATGACTTCCCTGATACAGAGCATTGGGCACCAGCCCAGAACCTGCTGCAGGCAGGAGCTTTGCGAATCACTCAGCAGGCTAGGACTTGGGTGGTGAAATGCTAAACTATCACCTCTGGAGGCAATGGGAATGTTGAAGCTGAGAACAAAAGCAAAGATGGAAATGGAGAAGACTTTGGAGGCTTGAGGCTGGTGCTCTCAGTTGAGGGCTAAAACATCAGACCCACAGACATTAGATGCCAGCATCACACAGCAGAGGGGGGTCTGCTGTTCCCTAAACAGAACACTGTCTGGTTCTGCCTGTGGTTCCACTGAGGGAGGGAGTCAGTGAGGATGTCAAGACCCACCTGGTGACAGACACGGTTCCCACGGAAATGCAACGCAACCAAGACGTGAGCTTGAGCTGACACTTGCCAGCAGGAAGCTCCATGACAAAGACATCTGAGAAAGCAATGAATACATTAAAATTCAACAAGGACAGCTAAAGAAGAGGGCATCCACTCGGCTCCTTGTGGCCAGTGAGGGCCCTTCCCTGCACCCTGACAGTCGCCATTTGAACAAGCTCTGGCTGGTATCCATCTGTCCCATCCAGCAGCTCCTATAAGCCTGGTAAAAATAATAATAATAACGAAGTCTTCCCCATTGCCGCAGCACACTGAAGGACCTTGGGCAGTGCAGAAGCCACCCAACTGCCCAACCCAGCTGCCTTGAGACCAGAAGTGGGGGGCTCACTGAGGGTCGCCTGGCCGCTGCTGAGAGCCACCTGCCCCAGGGCAGGCCACGGAGACTCTAAACACTGTCAGAGCTGAAGGCGACTTTTATCTCTCCCCTGACTATAGGCAGGCGCTGGGCTTTAACCAGCCCCGGGGCCACAGCAAAAGCAGTTATGCGACTGTGAGCAGGTCTCCAGAATTCTTAGGCAATAGGGCTGACGGAAACCCCAGACCTGTGGGATTTGATCCCTCATCGCACAGAGGAGGAAACGCAGGCCCAGAGGTGGGGAAGTCTGGTGGGAAGTTCAGCGGACAGGAAAGAGCACAGCTGGGGGATTAGTCCCCCAGTGAACTAGCATGTGATTACGGACAAGCCCCCTTCCGTGGGCTTCAGTTCCTTTACCAACAAGTCCCTCGCTGCTCTGGCACCCTGGATGTAAGAGCACGTGAGTCCAGACCGTGTGTGGATGGAGCAGAGATCAGCTCGCAGCCTGGGCTGGCCCTCCCCAAGAAGAGCGGCTGGTGCTCTGTGGAAAGGGGTCTCCTCCTGCCAGGGTCGCCGAGGAGCGCTGCGGGGACTTGGGACCTTCCATGCAGCGTGGAACCAACGCCCCTCACCTTAGCAGGGCCGCCTCCACAGGTGGATTACTGCACCGTCTTGAAGCACAGCCTCCAGTCGGAAGACTTAGCTCCCCTGGCACTCACAGCACGGGACCTGCAACCTGGGGTGAATGCTGCGAACCACCACTGCCTCAGTTTCCCCATCCGGCTAACAGAGTAACAGTAGTGCCTTCCTGCTTGGGCCTCTGTGAAGACTGAAGGAGGTGGCATGTGTAGAGAGCCTGGGACAGCCTGGCACAGGGGGTCATCACCCCCAAAAGGCAGACCTCAACGTTGTACCTTCCCAGCCATGTCATTTTAATAATAAGGAAGGAAGACTGTTAAGGGGAAGCGAGAATTGAACTGGATGTGGGGAGACCCGGATTCCAGAACTCCCTCCACCCTGCAGCCCAGGACGGAGGCCAGCCTCAATTTCCTCAAGCACAAGATGCAGATAGCACCCCCCAGGCAGTTCGTGTGAACATTGTGTTAAGGTAGTCAGAGCATGAGAAACTTTAACAACCAATATATTTTTTAAAACTATTCAAATGCAGGTTTTTAATGCCAGATACCAAAATGAGTGGTAGGAGAAGTGCCAGGTACAGCCCAATTTGAGCTAGTTCTCACCCAGAGGACCAAAAGTCACATCTACTGCCACACGAGAATGGTGTCAGGCAATGCCATCGCATGCACCCACATGGCCACAAGGACACTGAACGCTCTGTTCAGCCGGAGCCCTGTTTTTCCAGGAACTCTCCGCCGCCTCCCCCCTGGAAGCTGGCCTGCCTTGTAAGAAAAGCTCATCTCTGACCTCAGCAGATTGGCTCACGGGTGGCCCAATGGAGCCCCAGTCTAGCCTGGAGACTCTTGGTCCTGAAACTGAGCAAGAGTGGGTGGCTGAGGCCAGGAGGCGGAGCACACCTGGCTCTGAGGGCGGAGGTGGCAGCTGTCATGGGGAGAGACAGAGAACAGAAGTGTGAGGGCACTAATGGTCCCGAAGCCCTGGTTCCACCACGGGGTCCAACGTCAGATTTTAGTATCTTGATAATACTTTCTCTTTTAGCCTTAAGCTAGTTGAGTTGAGTCTCTGTCATTTGCATCCAACAGATTTTGGGCTAGTCCTTGAAAATTCACTCATTTATGAACAAACACGTGTGAGTGTTTCTGTGTGCCCAGCATTGAACAGGCACCCAGAAGCACACACTTGCGCTGCGACGAGGTGCTCACCACTCAGCAGGGAGGCAGACACCCCAACAAGCAGGTGCTCGCAGCCTGGTGATGCTTTCTGGGAGGGGGCTTTGCTCTGAGGTGACGGTGACCCTGAGAAATCCTCCCAGCTGCAAGGACCTGGCACCCAGCCCTGAAGGATAACTGGGGTGCTGCCGAACCCCCTTGGCTGGCACTGACTTTCGCACGGACAGAGAAGGCTTCACCTCTCACTTTCTGTTCCTAGATTTTGCCATAAAGCGATCACAGCCCAGGATGGAGAAGCAATAACTAAAAGCCCTATTTAGTGCAAATTATCATCATTCTTCATAGAAAACAACTACCTGAATCCACTGCTGCTTTTTTTTTTAAACCAAATAACTCGGTCAACTATGAAAGTTAGCTCTCTGACCTTATTAATGTCCTGCAGAAGATCCTATTTAATTTCCCTAAATTGGTGCCTGGGGTGACAACTAAAAGTGTAACACTGTTAGCAATTGCAAGCCAGTGACAGCAAATCAACATAAATGAGCCTTCAATGTGCTCAGCGTTGAAATATATGTGAAATTAATCTCGTATTTCTCCCTTGCCCCGATACAATATACAGGGCTGTATAGGATACAAAGCGAAGTATTTAAATAATGAATTATTCAAAAAGAACAGGAACTGAAGGTACCTGATGCCAGAAATTCGAGCCCAAGAATTCTTAATCTGTTCTCCAACGGGATTAGCATTTACGACTATGAAAGATATCCTAATTATGCAGAGTTTCAGAGTTGATTTTCTGCAGGGCCTGCGCAGATCTAGAAAGCATTAGGCAACAATAAAAACAGATGACTATGAATTTCTGCATTCATAATTTGGTTTCCCTTTTGAGAGAAATGACATTTTTATTTATGGGTCCTTCACTCATCAGGTGGGAGCTGAAGTTTTTCTCTCTTCTCAGAGGCACAGTGCTTGCTGGGAGCGCATCTCAACAGTCATCTTTTTAAAACAGATGTGTGAAATTAATTCACAGGGCTATCGGACAGAACTGACGCAGTGCATTTCTCCTCCTTTCTGTCCCCACCCACCGGGGTTCTGAAACAAAACGAAAAGACTGATAGGCTGATTAAGGGATCGTGCATCTTTTAGCTGGACTAGAAAGGGAATGCAGCTTGCTTGATGAATTCCATTCCCTTGCAAATCATTCAGCTGAGCTGGGTCAGTGCATGGATGCGATGGAAAAGGGGTAATCCTTCCGGTGGCCAGTTACAGGTACTCAAGAAACAGTTCTTCGGTGGATGAACGAAATGAAAGGCATCAGCTATCTTTTCTTATATGTAACACCTTTTTCTCTGCTGTAAACAGAAACCTTTTTGTCCTCCTTCATTAGACAATGTTTGGAAACTCCTATAATTTGATCTTTCTGCCAGCTTTCCAAGGGAAAGTGCCAAGACCAAGAAGAAAACTGGGACGGTGGCACAAACAATATTGCCACATTCATGCACAAGATTCATGGTCTCGCCCCTTCTGCAAGTCCTCAATAATCATTTACTTAGCACCCACTGGGTGTTCAGCTCCGTGATCTGAATCTACTCCCATCACACATTCAAAGCCTCCTCTAACACCTCCCAAACCCAAAGCAACCCTAATTTAGGGAGAAATCATATATACTTCCTTCAAAGTTATTGAGAGGAGAGAGTTATTTGAAGACAGTAAAGTGATATTTTCATAGTTTCTCTCCAACATGTGAATAGATTTTGAATAGAGAAAAACTAAAGACTTTTCAGGAGCTCCACTTGATTTTAAAGCATATATTTTGGCCGGCAGGAGTAAGAGTCAAGATCATGGTGAAAACACTAAGGAAACATCAAACCCGATTTGCAGTTAATGTCCTGTGACAATTCTACCCAAAAGGAAAACCGAGTGCTGGCCACCTGCTCTTCCACCAACAACAGACACCAGGAGCGCTGCGGGTGACAAAGGGCAGGAGCTTATTGCTGCGGCCCGAGACTGGCCACTCCCCTTCTCACAGGGGCGTTCGCTGTCACTCTCAGCCATGTTTCCTTGCTTGTATGAATATATTTTTCAATGGGTGTTGAACAAACCCCTGAGAAGCTGTATTTATCAGTTAAATACCCAAGCACCAGGGCAAACCTCAGGACCAGCCCCAGTCCTCAGTGAAGATACTCTGGGTTGATTTACCCACCTGGACCCCTCCCTCCCCCCAGACGGTAGGTGGGCAGCTTCTCAGGTGGCAGGCAGAGCCTCGCCCTCAGCGCAGAGCAGTGGGCACCTCTGTGGATAAGACCCAGGTCCCAGGCCACAGTGGGCCCTCATTGGAGGAGAAGGGCCTTGAACACGCGCATGTCGGTCAGGCCCTGTCCAGTGCCAGGTGGTCTCGTCCCAGCCAGAGGAAGGGCTCCAAAGTGTCCACTTGCTTAGGACCAAGGTGGTGACGCCAGGCTCCCTGCCACATCACAGGGGAAATGCATATGGCCAACTGGGCCGTCCCCAAACACGAAGACCAACGGCCCCTACAGGCAAATCCCTGATTTCCCAAACATCATGAAAACCAGTTCTATGTAAATGATTGTGCACACACACACACACACACACACACACACAAACACACGTTCATCTACAAATGAAGATGTGTAACATTCCATCCATTTTCTGAAAGTAAAAGGGCTAGTACAACTTACCATTCAGGTCATTTCAAATAAATATAAGTAAGAATGGTCTACACACCTCACCTCACCTCACATTTCTAGCCATCAAATGTGGCCTGCAGCTGGTTTTATAAATAAAGCTTTACTGGCACATGGCACCCCATATGTGTGTATGTTATCCACAGAGCCTGTGCTCGTCACAAGATGGCAGAGCTGAGTATTTGCATCACAGACTGAATGGATCCTAAGCCTAAAAAATTTACTGTTTGGCACCTTGACAGAAAAAGTTTGCAACCCCCTGAAATGAAACCCTCCAGTGTTTTATTTTACCAGCACACCCTGCTACCCTTGGGTTGGGCCAAAGAAGTGACTCCCTGCTTTAGCCATGCCAGGGGGGCTAGCCCAGGCCTACCAAGGCAACCTGTGTCCTGGGCCTCACCCAGGCCCTGAATCAGAATCTCCAGATGCGGGGATGGGACAGGGGAACATGGGGCCCAGGGCCCGCACCAGGGCTGCCTCAGGGACCACATCCCACCTCCCCATCACTCTGCGCTCCCCCCGAGCTCCGCCCTGCACATCACCTGCCTAGTCCCCGTAGTCTGCTGTGAGCGCGGAGGCAGACTCACGGCTCCCATGTTACAGATGAGGAGGGGAGGCCCCTGCGGGCGAGGGGTGGACCCAGGACCCAGATGGAAGCACAGCGCCTCCTCCATCAACCCCTGACCCCTCCCCGTGGCCTGTAAGGTCCCGGAGCCCAAGCTTATCATGTCACCGTGCTGTTGTGTGCACTCGGGGTCTGTCACGCCATGGGGAAGCTTGGGGTCTCCCAGGGCAAGCCCTCCTTGCACAGAGGCAAGCAAGTGCCCTCATCCATCCATTCAGGTAGCATGACAGTGCTGGGCTCCAGGCTGAGAGTGGCCTCTGGCTCGGGCAGAGAACAAGCAGCATAACCCACCTGCGTGGCATGTTCTAAAGGAGTCAGAGAGTGGGGGAACTGTACCCCAGATAACTGTACCCCAACTCCACCTGGTCTCCCATCCCTTTCATCTGCTCTGCGCTTTCCTCCACTTGGCTCGGGTCCCAACTCAGATGCCATCTTCCCAGGGGACCTTCCCTGGCCCAGTGCCTCCCATAAGCCCCCTACCCGACTCGGTTCTTCCTGTCACTTGTTACCCCAATACATTCATATATTACAGGCTTCCTCAGTCCCCCTGACCCCAGGACCATAACCTGAAGAGGTTGTGGTCTCCATGGAGGTGGTTTTCCATGTGCCCCACACCCCTGCCCCCTCCCACCCTCCCCACTTTCACTGCTGAAAGCAAGAATCAGTGACGGGACCACACCCGGGTGTTGTGATTGTGGGCATTGGGGGCAAGGCCCTAAAAGGAGGACTAACCGGACTGGACGTTCTCGGCAACATCTGGGGACAAACAGGTTGGTGTTAACACGCACCCCACGCGGAAGCCCGCACGGAGCCCTCGGATGCTGAATGTCACCGTCCAGGGCTCTCCACCCCTTCTCTCACTCCTTCTGGGCAGGCTTTGGCCAGCTTTGTGCAGGACCACCTTGGCCAGTGGGGATCAGGGCTGGTGGATCACAGGGCACAGGCCTGGGATGCATGTCATGAAGCTCATTGGCAGAGCGCCAGTGGCCAGTTCCCCTCTGAGCTCTCTCTGGTGGCTTGTCCGCCTGCCCGCCCTGCAGGGGCACACTCCCAGTTCAGGGTCTGCTGCACATGGTTTCTCAGGCTCAGCTCTCTGCAGAACCCAGCTGAGCTGATTCCAACTGGCCTGTAGTGTCCCCTTGACACCTCACCCCAGATCCCCCAGGGACCTGTCCACCCAGTGGCCAGAATTCTAGTCCCCCAGGCACTTTGGTGGTACCCATCTGCTCTCAGTGAGTAAGTATCAGCATGTCCACTGGGTCCTAAGGCTGGCTTAGTGCCCTGCTCATCACAGAATCCCAATAAATGTCTGTAGCATGTGACAGCTCCATGACACATGCAGCCACATAGAGAATAAGGAATAAATCCGGGGCAAGGACACCGCCAAGGGCCACGAGCAACCCTTGTCACTGCACTTGAGGTGCCATTTAAAGCACCTGGTGTGACTCAGGCCAGGACCTCTTTCCACTACCCACCTACTGGTCAGTGACATTCTCCTGGAGTCACCCAGGAAGGACTGTCACACACTCGGACGTCACAGAGAGCCTTAATGCCACACTTAAAGGTTTTTCTCTGATCCCAACCTGTCTTCAAAGGGGCATAAGCCTGACAAAATATCACCAAGGTGTTATTTTTAAACACATCTCAATAAAAGTATGTGACTGTTTTCTGTTGTATTCACAATGGGTGAAGGGAAGGGTGTGGAGATTTGCCCTCTTCCTGGGGGACCTTTCCAGGTCATTTGCCTGTGGGCGTCCCTGTCTGAGCACCAGCACAAGGGGTGGACCCCCCAGCAGGAGCTCCCTTCTCCTGCCACTTCTCCAAAGCTTGCAAACAGGTATCTGGAAACTGCCCGAAGCCCGTCCCCGCCACAGGCAGGGCACAGTAAATGTTTGTTGCACAGATGATTGCCCTGCCATTACAGGAGTCTCCCTAATTGGGGCAATAGGTTTCTCTTAATAAGTTTAGATATGACTCGGCGAACTGCACACCTCTTTAGGACAGAACTGTGCTTCTGGGCTGCAAGTGAAGTGATCTCATGGCCTGCTAGGAGATCCACAGGGCGCAAGGGATCTCAGGTGTGCTTCCCCTTGATCACCTTGAGGACCAGCCCCCAAGCGGCCACTCCTGGCAACTGTCTAAAAGGCCTCCGCTGACCAACAGGGACATGCCAGTCATAGCACCTGGCTGAGCAGGAGCCAGGAGCCCGCTGGCCTGTCTGTCCAGCACCTGTGTCCACTTGCACCGTCCACCCTTCCCACTGTGCAAATCCTCTCTCTCTCCCCTGTCCTGTGCCCCCATGCTCTCAGCTTTGCGGCTCCTCATGCTCAGCAGCTCTGGCTGGCCTGTCCACCCCTGTCACTGTCACCAAGGGGAGACAGGCTCGGGCTCCATTTCTCCTCCCTGTGGGCTGGTCTCTGTGTGCTCCCTCCCCAGGTTTCCTGCTCCGTCTCCTGCCCAGCCTGCATCCCTGCTGTTCCATTCTGCGTTTGCTAAGGTTTCTCTGTCCCTCAGCTTGCAGTGAAAATTTAAATCGGATGACAACCCTATTTTTAAACAAAGGAAACAACCTTCTGTTGGAGACCGGAAATGAACAAGAACATGGGTCCAGACACCCAGTCGAGTGCCTTTTCTAAAAGGAAGAAAATAGAAAGTCTGAGAGGGTTTTTCCCCTTTTTTGTTTTGCATGAGTAATCCATCCTGCCGGTGTATTGCAAGGGCTAAAATCGTTTTAAAAATTATAGCTTGAGTCCACTGAAGAAGGGATTTGGGATTTGCAACCATCTGGCATCTTAGATGGAAAACGAATAATTCAGATGCCAAGCCCAGGCCCAGTTGGCCAGCACTCAGCAGAGCTTCCTGTGGCCCCAGAGTCCAGCGGCTCCCGGCCCTAGGAAGCCAACGCACCTCCCTCCTGCACCTTTGTTACATATATTTTACCCACAGGCATTTCAGCGAGGCTGTGCCGCCTGTTGCTCAGGCGTCCACTCCACGGGCACTCTCTCAGAGTGCCCCCAGATGGCAGGCGTGGGTCTTGGCAGCAGGAATACAAAGTGACACACCATCCCTGATGGCACACTGCTGGTGGAGAAGTAAAATGGTGCAGCCATGGTGGAAAACAGTGTGGTGGAGCCTCAAAAAATTAAACACGCAGTTACTATATGGTCCAGAAGTCCACATACAGGTATACACCCCAAAGAACTGAAAGCACGGTCTCAAAAGAGACCATACACCCACGTTCAGAGCAGCAGTACGTGGCCAATGAGTAGAAGCAACCTACGGGTACATCAATGGATGAACGGATAAACAAAATGTGATCTACCCACACAATGGAATATTACCCAGCCACAAACAGGAATGAAGTTCTAACACCTGCTGCCACATGGATGAATTCTGAGGACAATATGCCAAGTGAAGTAAGTCAGATACCAAAAGATTTCATGCACGAAGAAGCTAGAGCAGTCAGATCCACAGACAGAAGGCAGGGGGTGGCTGGCAGGCACTGGGGAGGGGAGTGGGCTGTTAGAATTTAATGGTTACAGATTTGAGTTTGATGAAAAGGCTTCCGGAGATGGATGGTGGTGACAGTTGCACAGTGACGTGAATGTACCTAATACCACTGAATCCTACACTTTAAAATGGTCAAGGTGGTAATTTGACGGTACATATATTTTACCACAGTTAAAAACAATTTTAAAAAAGAAAATGCTCTCAACGCTCTTAAACCTGGCGGCTCTGTGACAGTGTTCTCCACAGCTGGCCTGGTCTCCACAGCTGGCCTGGTCTCCACAGCTGGCCTGGCGCTTGCACAGATATTCCGTCATCCACAGGGGGGGGATGGAAAAAAAAGGAAAACTTCCGTTTGTAGCAATTTTTATCTCACTTTTCCCAATAACTGCATGAAACTAACATTCTATATAGTACTAAACTAGTACAACAGCTCATGGTCACACCTTAAAGACAAAAATTGGGCCTATATCCGGAGAGCCCTAACATTCTTGACTGGCCAGGATGGATGGTGGGGAGTGATCTGAACCCCCGCCTGGGAGGACAGGCCTCTGCCTCTCTGCAGAGGACAGAACACCTGCCAGAATCGGAGCTGTTTCCTCCCACTGTGGGTGCGGATGGAAGCAGGCTGGGAAGCGCCATGATTCAAGTCATCCTAACCACAGAGTGAAGAGGGACATGGCCCTTATCCAACGTGTCACCAAACCTGTACTGGAAAGTATGATCAAGCTCCCAAAAACAGTGACCCTGTTTCCCTCCCCTTTCCCCAGGGGGTCAAGGAACGTTCATGCACCATTCTCCTTGGGGGCCTTCTTCTGCAGCTCCTGGGGCTGCTTGTCACTCTGTGAGACCGCGCAGCTGAGCCCAGCAGAGCAGTGGCTGCACCCCATCACTCTGCTCCTAGGGCCAAGCTCACCGCCCCCCACCCCCAGAGTGATGGAGGTGCTCCCTCCCTGCCATCATTAGTATCTGCCATCAGCTGTCCCCCTGTGGTCGATCTTACAGCTGT
Source organism: Manis javanica (assembly GCF_040802235.1). Classification (NCBI taxonomy): domain Eukaryota; kingdom Metazoa; phylum Chordata; class Mammalia; order Pholidota; family Manidae; genus Manis; species Manis javanica. Next base: position 5,401,116 of record NC_133162.1, on the reverse strand, counting down.
GCCTCCCCAGGAACGTGTGACATGCCTCTCCAGGACTAGGAGGACAGCGCCCAGGGTGCCTTCAGAGCCTTCCCCGGCAGCCCCCTACAGTGTCCCAGGACAGGCCTGGCCCCCAACTACCCTCCTGCCCTGGAGGGAGGAGAACTTCCGGAGACTTCCAGGGAAGATGCGCCTCCTGACCTGGGCACGCTGGGAGACGCTCTCTCCCGTGCAGGTAGCAGGGGTCTGTGAAGTCTGGCTGGCACCCCCGTGGCCACCTCTCCCCTGAGGACACAGCTGGCAGCAGGGAAGCCAGAGTGGACACACAGAAAGCAAGCGATCCTTGATGACATGGAGCAGCCAAATTAAAGCACCCCCACAGTCCATCCCACTCAGGCCTGTTCACTCCTCATGCAGATAAACCTGGACATCCTTCAAACTCCGCTGGACTCACCACTCGGACCAGTGCTCTCTGATCTGGTCCTGCCTCTCTCGCTGCGGCTTTCACAGACCCACTGACTCTCCTGGGCCTTCACGCGGCCTGAACCTCTTCCCAGGGGAGCACAGAGAGGTGCCCTGGCTGGTGGGCTCCATTCTCTCAGGTGCCATAAGTGTCCAGCCAGTGGGTTTCAGCCCTGGTCAGGTTCACTCTGGATTCAACGAGACCAAAAAAATGACAATGGGATGTTCTTGGGGTGAAAGGGTTTATACCCAACTTTAGTCCCACGGTGGCAGGTCAGTCACTAGAATCCCATCCCCTCACAGCAGTCTGCGTGCAGCAAGCTGGTCTCTGCCTCCGGGCCTCTCTGCCCCGCAGCCATCTCAGTATCTGTCCTCAGGGCTACCACCACTCCAGTCTCATCTCTGCTCTCCTGCAGCCTTGCAGCCGTGCCACCATGCGACCCAGAGCACTGGGAGGAGCTCTTTATGTAGTCAATAATGACCTGTTGCCCACACGTGCATACTGAGCTAGCCAGCCAGGGCCAGGTGAGAGTCCTGGCCACAGGCACCTTCACCGTATCCACATATGAGCTCCACCCTCCATCCGGCGGTCATTGTTCATCTTGATTTCAACACCACTTACTTCTCCCTACAGGTGGGCGCAAGCCCCGCCACAAAAGACAGTAAGTAGGAGGGAGAGACCAGGCTCTGGATTCACCTGGAGCCGAGGGAGGCCGAGCCCCTTGATTTCAAGGGCTCTTCCTCTCGCTCAGCCCCCCCGAGTTGCCTCATCTCTTCTGCCTGTTGGGGGCACGGGGAGATTTTGTGTTTTCTTATATCTTAGCCAGCTGTGTTCACAGGATGCTTCCTACACTGTGATCTTTAATTTGGTTAATAGGCTTAAACCCCATTTTTATTTTATATTGTCTTGTCTTGCTTTTGTTCTACCTGTTGTACCTCTGAAGAAAATAACCAACCGAATAACAGAATATTTATCTTCCTCGACTCGTAGCCTGTCTCATTTACCTTGCTGCTGGCCTTTCACCTGTTCTTTCAAGGATTACATGGACATTCACATGTGTTAAGTTAGAAAAATACACGACCTTGTAAGAGGGAATTATCATGTGTGTAAAATACCACCACCTGACAGCCTCATAAGCTACTGTAGGCGAGACAGGGCTTAAACGTGAAGTTCAAGGCTGCCTCGCCATGCTCCACAAATGTTCTCCCAGAACACCCAGCATACATCAAGAATATTGTATATTTGGGTCATTTCTGAAATACACAAAAGGTCTTGGATTTTTTTTTAGTAAACTGGTGGTGAGTTATTTTTCTACTGGTACAGAATCCTTGTGTGGATATTAATTACTTGCAAAGGTCGCTCTAAGTTTAAGTCATGGCAATGTTTTCTTAAGGAGTTCTAGCTGACTGATGGCTTCTCTTCCACAAGAGAGCCCCTTAAAGCCTTGAACCATTGTCCACAGACAATAGGGGGAAGAGTGGAGGCTCCATTCCAGCTTAGCCAGTGAAATTCTCCCAGAGAAGCTTTGCAATGTAACTGAGTCCACCGGCTCTAAGAGACCAATTGGCAACATGAGGAGGCTGCGGGCTGTCTTTCTGGGCGGTACCTTTCTGGGCCAGCCCGGACAGAACCATGCATGCGGGATGACTGGAGACATGGGCTGCTGAAAGCACAGAGAAGCAGACCGGCAGCAAAGAAGGGGGCGGGGGACACACCAGAGCACCCTGTTTAGGCTTGGTTTTCTCACCACATTCAGGACCCAAGGAATAAAACTAGCCACGAATCCCACACTCCCTGCTCTTTCCCGAGATGTTTGTACCTTGCAGGCGAGCTCTCAGGCCGGCTAGGGTGCTCCGGACGGCACAGCACGAGCATCCGGGGGCCTCCTACCTACCCTCTCCCTCAACTAAAGAGGCTTCTCCCAGGCAGTCAGCTTCACTCCCTCGGCCTTCTTTTCTTCTTCCTTTCTAATTTACCAGCTGTTCATGAGTGGCCTCTGGAGAGGGCTTCAGGGACATACTGCCAATTATTTCTGAGAAGCCCAAGTCCTCAGGATGGGAATTTCTAAGGCTTAGTGCCCTCGTGCCTTGGTCATAACTAATGGAATTTTCAAGTTGAAAGGAGCTTTATATGAAAGGACCATATGGCTCAAATTTACAAGATAATCCTTATTTCAAATATTCTGTTCAATGTTCAACCAATCTACTCTTATTTTTGTTTCAGAAAATGCTCCCCTTCCTTCTGCCAGGGATCAGAGAGTAGGTACGGAACCAGTAGCTAATCTCAGGTAGCTCACAGTCTACGGGAAGGTTAAACAAGGATAGTGTTACGATTTGGGTTGCAAGTGATAGGAACCCACCTGCTCAGGGTAAACAAGAGAGGAGCCCCTTGACTCATAGAATCTGAGAACAAATCAAAGAACGAAACTGCTAGAAGGGCAAGGATTGGCTGTGGACAGGAGCAGCTGGATTCTCCTGAGCTCTCCCTCATCTATACCACTGAGGCTTGGTTTACTTATCAATAAAGTGGGAGAACAATGTCTCCCATAGAAGGCTGGGGTAAAATTAAATCTTCAGTATCTCAGGAAAGTACCTAGAAAGATGCCAGGCAGGAGCTCAGCAGGCTTCCCCTTATCCCCTTGCAGACGTCTCCCAGTAATTATGAAACAGTGAATATCAACAGAAAGGAGCCCAAGAGCACAGTGGGTTGCCTGACGTGCCTTGGGTGGGGTGTAAGAGGAGGGCCGGAGGGAAGGGGGGTAAGAAACAGAGAGAAAGGACTGCGGGGTGACCAGGGAGAGTCTCGCAGGCATCTCTTGAGTCCCATAGAGATATTCTCTCCTCATAAAACCAGATGGGCATATTCAGCCTCCCGTCTCCCTGGAGAGTTTCAGGTATTACACTGGAGAAAGCGTTATCACAGAGGAAAACACCCCTCCTAAATTTCCAGCAAAGGCACAAATAGGTTAAAATGTTAAAATGGAACATCTACAGCTAGAAAATAGAATATATTTATAATGTTCAAGAAACTGAGTCAGAACATCTCTGTAGATTCAAGAATGAATTGGAGTCAGACAGACATAAATCTCTGGAATTAGCACATAAGTAATGATTTTTTAAAAAGTGAGCATTCTTAAATCATCTGGCACAGGCTCATGCTGATTAGCAGACTAGAGGTAGAAGAGCCCAAGGAGTTAAAAGAAGATACAAAATGACCCAGACACACTGCCCTCACCATCCCCAGCTAAGGCCTCACCAGTTCTCTGGTGAGGAGAGAGCCCAAGGAAATCGGAAATGATGAATAAGATATTTTTGTAAAGGCCATGCTACTAATCATAATATATAAAAAAGAAATAACTGACGTGCCTAAGTACAAAAGCAAATTACAAATTATAAAACATGAAAGTATACACGCACAGATATCTGTAAAAAGGGAATGTGCCAGAACATTAACAGTGGTCCGCTTGTGTGTGACACTATAGGCAACTTATTTTTACTGCTTTTCTTCGGTACTGAATATGCATTATTCTTCATTAAAAACAGTTTTAGGGAAAGTTTTTAAAATAACTTCTCTTATCGCCTAAGGGAAGTGCCTCAAAGATCAAACTGACATGCGAAGACAAGTGCCCGGAGCATAAATTAGGCAGTGCAGCCCTCACAGCACAACCAACACCTTTGGGCATTCCGCTGTGCCAGGTATGGTGCAGAAGGTTCAGCGTAAAGAAGTGGCTCATTCTATCCTCACAAACACCCCAGAGGCTGATACCGTGAGTCCCTCCATTCTGCAGAAAGGTGACGTGAGGCATGAAAAGGGAGTGACATGCTCAGTGTCACCTCCAGGGCAGAGGCACGGCCCAGAGGTGGACCCTGATGGGTGTGGCCACTCTCTATACCGCTCAGGGAGCAAGGCGCACCGTCCAAGCCCGCCTGGTTCAGATGAGATGCTCCATCACAACTACAGCTCTCATGAGCGTCCTGGAGTAGGTGCAGACACCAAGTCTCCAGGAAGTCAGGTACTGAGCTGCAGCTACACAGCTGGTAAGGCACAGAGAGCACGTACAGCCTCCTTTCCCAATGCCGTGGTCACACCCCTCAGCAGCAGGAGGGCAGGGGGCCCAACTCTGCTCAACCCACCGCTGCTCAGGATTTCTTCCAGAAATCCAATAGCTCATTCAACAGGTGTTCAGCACGGTTTTCTCTGGGCTGATCACCATGGACTTAAAGACAATGCCCCTGCCTTGAGGAATATCAGTTACCCTGGGATGGGGGCCAGTAAACAACGCAACCCGCGCCAGTGACAATGATGGTAGGGGTAAGATGTGAGGTCTCCTGCGAAGACTGGGGAGGGTGCCCTCAGGGCCCCAGGCAATAGGGAAAGAAGCTAGCTGCTGTCTGTTGCAAGCCTGCAAGTGGAGGAGTCCCCAGCAGAATGGAGGCAGGTGGCCCTCAGATCTGTGATGGGGGCACTGTGATGTGGAATCAGAGGTGCATCCTACCTTGCTTTACGCCCCATCCTCCTCTGAAATCCAGTTAACACCCCGTGGATCTGAGCAGCTCGCATCAGTAAATGCATTACAGGTCACAGGTCATGTATTGCTAAGTGGAGGCACAAGTCAGGAGCCAAGCCTCCTGCTGACCCCACACTCCCCACTGCTGACCCTGACGTCCCCGGCAGTGGCCCCCAGGCTGTTACCAGACTTACTGACAGCCCACAGGGAGCTGACCCGGACAGGTGCCAGGAAGAACAATGGACAGAGACCTGAGCCCTGACCCCAGACTCACTGGATGTGACGACGGGATCCGCTGTGACGTGGGAAAACAGCAGAGCATCAAGTAGCTAAGCACACGCCCAAGGTCACACTACCAGCGAGGTGCCCTTTCCATTTATTCTAAATGGCAGCTCTTTGGGGATAACTATAAATAGGCATTAAATACTGAGGATTATTTTCAGGAGCAGAAGCGGAAGTGGGTTAAACCGGCTGTGGGAACCCGGTCGCTGGGGGACCCAGGGGTCTAAGAAGAATTCTCCTCCCTTCCCCGCCCCACCCCCCACAGCCTTCTTGTGATGGGTCCCTTTCCCCCTGCGCAAACTTAAGGGGGTCCCTGGCCACGTGAAGTAAAACAAGTAAGGAAATTCGGATCTCCGGCTTGAAGGGATGAGGACAGGCTGAGCAAGCAGCCTGCGAAGCCAGAGGCAGCCTCCTGCCCAGGGTCAGGCCCTCCCGCCCTGACCCAGCACGGCCATTCGGTCTATGGAGCTGAATGATTCCTCAGTAAAATGGGGTAGTGTTTGCTTAACTCCCCTTACAGAGTAACAGAGGAAAAATTACTCTGACACTTGTTACAATGGAAAAGTCAACCCCAAGCGCAAGGAGGACATGTGTACATGCACAGCCATGAGCCGGGAGGGGTCAGTGCATGGAAAACCCCCAAGAGGAGGCATCAAGAACAGGGGAATTCTTGCTAAACTGACCCAGCAGGGTTCTTGCTAGAGGCAAGCCAGGGTGGATGGACACCAGGGGAGGGAGGCTAAGAGGTTGATCAGATGTCGAGGGTGAGGGGATCTTGCTGAGATGGCAGGGTGGGCTGAGGATGGCAGAGGGACCCCGGTGGAGACCGGGAGGAAAGGAGGTCTCAGAGGAGCCTCGAGTGAGGTCGAGCACAGTCTTTGTTAAGCCGCAAGCATCAAACCAGACACTCCGTGGACTGCCTGTTAGGAAACTGCAAAGAATGATTTGCATTACGTTGTTATGTCTGTTTCTCTTACAGTCATTCACTGAGAGTTATGTAGAAATAATGTGTATATTAGAGCTGGTGAAAAACACAGTTGGCATTTCAAGCCAAATCAAACCAAACACACTGTCTCCAGGTTCTGGAAACTCTAGGAATCAAAGAGCTCACAGCCAATGGTGTCACGACCGTCTGGCTCATCTTTTTTCAGCATCATCACGGCTCACGGCTATCAGCCAAGCAGTCCTGTCAGGCATCCGAGTGATGACCCGGCCAGTTGCCTGTGAGCCTCTGGGGGTGGGTCCCGCTGCCCAGTGGGGATGAGGCTCAGAGCTCAGCCCACAGAGCGCTCTGCTAATCCGTCCTTGACTTCCAGCCTGACGGAAAACAAAAGCAGAAATAACTCAAAGAGGAACTTTGTCATCGTATATCAAGTCTTCATATCCACTTAAAATAATGTTATTTAATATCTGCCAGGATTTTAGGAGGGGACTCAAAATTGCTTCACAGATTTGAAAACATCCCTAGGAAGAGGACAGCCTGGCAGCAGGCGGCAACTCCTGCCACGCTGCGTCCACACGCCCTTTCACCCACCCAGGTGTGCGCCCGGAAGGACAACAGCGGATAAACTTAGAAGACCCACAGCTGCGGATCCGGGGAAGCAAATCAAATCCAACCAGTGGCCCAGCAAAGGAGTCAACAGTCCAGGAGAACACAGTATAGACTGCGTGGATGGGCGCGAGCCAAGCCCCAGGCCATCGTCCGCTGGCCAATGAGCCACGTGTTTTCTTCACTCTGGAGTTTTCATCTTATGCCTCCCCAAACATGAACACCTGGTAGAAACTGAAAGGCCTATTGATAAATATCACTGGTTAATCCAAAATTATTGTAGACTTTGGATGGACTGCATCACATCACAGACCACCCCTACCAAACCATGAGGCAGAAATAAAGTCTTAGCCTAAATGACATCTTCCACAATTCCCCAAACTCAGCGCGAACCCTCACCCAAGCTCAGATATTCTGCAAGTTCTCTTCCGAGGACATTTGTTCTTTTCTGGGGTTATTTCTACCTTACCGGCTGTGAATACCGGGCACCACTTCCTCTGAGGACCTACTGACCCTCAAGTCAGTCAAGGCCTGGGTTCCACTGGTGCTGGACGCCGCCTCCCAATCCTCAGTCAGTCTGCCAACCAGCACAGACACCTCCCCCTCAGTGGCACCTGCTATTCCACCCACCTCTCTCCTGGAAGGATGCAGGACCCAGGAGCTCTGGACTGGAGGGTGGGAATCCCTCCTGGAAAAGCCCCTTCTAGACAGGCAATAGCCCAAAGAGAAAATGCGCTCCTCCCCCGCGGGGCATCAGTGGTCAGCGGCAAGCAGCCCGCGGAGGAGTCACTGACTGCAACAGGGAAGGCGGGTTGGGACGGAGGGGGATATGTTTCCCAGAATAGCTCTGCCTAATGAAGACTTAATTCCATTAACCTGCTGAGTCAAATAAAAGGAAACTCTCTTTAAAAAGAGATAACACAAATATTTATATGAAAAGGGAAAATTATGTCCCTCGGGAACCAGTCAATAAACACATGGGAAAACATGGTAAGTGCACATAAAAGATCACGCTACTCATTCCGCAGTGTGAGGAAAACAGAAAGAAACACCAGGCCGGGTGGACCCCTCCAGGCCCCATGCCTGTTCCCCAGTGTCTCCCAGCTCTGGGAGTTGGAGGACCGACGTCCCCTCTCACACTGTGGGGCCATCTGGCTGTCCCTCCGGGGCAGGGGTGATCAGCTGGAGGGCAGGGCACTCAGGGCTGCTGAGATGGCGAACAACGTCAGACAGGTGAGGACACAAAGTATGAGCCTTGGACACCAGGAACTGGGCCCCTCAAGGAGACGGCGGGGCCAGGAGGGGAGGAGGCTAGGAAAGCCGAAGAGCTGACTGGCAGGCCACTGAACCTTCTGGGCTGGTATTGTTAAGGCCCTGTGGCCTCTGTCTCTTAAGACCAGAGGTTCAGGACTAGTGGCCATTTTGCCCTCCCTGCTCTCTGGGGAGCATCTGGCAAAGTCTGGAGACATGTGTGGTTGTCACATCTGGTGGGCAGAGCCCAGGGACCCAGCTAACCATCCTCTAGACCCCACAGCTGAGGGCTGCCCTGGCCCAGTACAGCATTGTGGATGAGCAAGCCACCTCAGGCCAGGGAGGAGGACATCCGGTTTCACATGCTAAGTGGTCTGCACTTCCCCACGGTTTGCTCCGGCCGTAGGTCTCTGCCTCCCAGAATTTCTACTACAAATTTCAGATCTCCCTGCAAAGCTGTGCACACATCCTCATTCTCAGTCACCTATGAATGAAGTGGTCTAAAGTGCAGAGAATTCTGAGACTGGGTGGTGGACTCCACTTACCCACCAGGCAATTTTCTCAGAAGTGTTCCTTTGTAGGGGGAAGACACCCTGAAGAAAACCAATTTAGGAGAAATGGATTGTTCCCTCCTCTTGCAATGAAATGGGAAAGCTGCCATTTGACTAAACAGGGGTCATTGCCCTTTGAAAGATGTCTTCCTTTTTGTCTGATTCAAACTAGACATTTTTCATGTGAAATATAAGTTAACTGGGAAATTACATTTCTACTCTTTTATAATACAGATAAGAGAGATGAAGAAAAATCTGCCCCAAACAATAGCAAAAGCCATTATTCCGATGAAGAGCGGCCTGCAGGAGGCCAGTTTGCTTGAGACACAAGCCCTGAAATCTGCATGTGGCTCCAGCGGTTCTCACCCGCGGCTGCGCATTAGAACCACCTTGGAAGCGCTGAAAGACTCCCCATCATCAGACTACACCTCACACCAATCACACCAGAACCTCTAAGATGGCTCTCAATAGTGCGTATCAGAATCACATGGGGGGCTTGTTAAAATTCAGGCTGCCGCCCCCAACCTCCTGCCCAAGTTTCCAATCTGTAGGTCGGGGTGGAGCCAAGGAATCTGCATTTCTAACAAGTTCCCTGGTGACACTGATACTGCCGGCCTGGGAACCAAACTGAGAACCACTGCTGTGAGGAAGGGACCCCAGCATCCCCAGGGGTGCAGCCAGCAAAGTCCCCACTCTACAGCTGCTCAGGGGCTGACCGCCAGGGGAGACAGGGAGGAGAAACAGCCAGGGCCTGTGCCTCTCTGCTTGAGCCACTCAGTGCAGCCCTACACACGGGAGTCATTGATGAATAGAAAAAAACAGGAAGGGGAAAATGGAGAAAGCTGGCAGACACATCTCAACCAAAGATCGAGGGTAAGCTCCCCAGCAATGAGGCGCGGCGCATCAGGTCACCTCTGTGGTGTTGTCCCCGAATCCACAACTTCCGCCTAGGGACGAAACATTAAACTCAAACTGAGGGGCATTGTGCCGCATGATGAATCATTACTCTCCCAAAGTACCAGGCTTGTGAAAAGGTAGAGAAGACTGAGGAGACATCAGAAATTGGAGGAAGCTTAGAGACCTGAGGACTTTAAAAAAAAATTGCCACGTGGCATCCTTAATTTGGATCCTAGAACAGGAAGAGGACATGAGTGGAAAATCTGGGGCAGTCCCGGGACTCTGCAGTCTAGGTCACAGCACAGTAGCAGCGCCAAGTTCTTGGTGTTGACAGGTGGGCTGAGGTTCTCAGACATCCACACTAGCTGGCGCACAGTGAACAGAAGCCTCCACGCTCTTCACAACTCTTCTGTACTTTTAAAATTATATACAATAAAAGGCTAAAGAATGAGAATCCTGGGACGGCAAGCTTTTCTCATTTCAGAATATGGAATTCATGAAGAGGTCCACAGAGGATCCAAACAGCTCTAGAGATCCCACCCTTCTCTGACTCACTCCCCACTGCCTGCTGATAGCAGGACAAGGTGGGGAGCCTGGCAGAATCTGGGGCAGTACCTGGGCAACTGTTTCGAGTAGTCAAGTACTTGACTGTTAGGGAAAATGATTATTCTGATGTATGACTGTGATCATACTGAGGACAAGGCACAGAAGTGGCACAATTTGTGAACTACAAACAGGATGCAAAAAGCCATACACTCCGGATAGGTCCCTTTGCCAGGCCTCAGTTTATCCCACTGCAAAATCAGGGGCTGACACAAGATATCCTTGAAGGTCCTTCCCATTCTCATTTTTAACCACTCATGTGAATTTTGGGGTCTTTGAATAACTAGCATTTTTAGAAAGCAAGGCATGTCTTTATCTGGGAAGTTCCAAGGAAGATTTGTAGTTATCTTTAATTATTGGTTATTTAAGTTTCTTCTTTACACTTTCATTTTATTTTCCTAATTTGGCAAAAAGTAGTATGTTATACTTTGATAAATCAGAGAAAAATAAGCTACAACAGACACAAAATATAAGAATACCAGTGTCTTCAAGACCCCCAGAGACCCAGTCCCACAGGAGACGGTTCTTGATGGTTTAGAATTGTTAATGACAGTCTTCTCTGGAGAGACCACAAATTGATAAAATGTGTAAATATGAATGTAAAGACTCACAAGATACTGAAAGAAAGAAGTTTATTCTGTTTTCCACAATGCAGAACTTATTTTTCTCTTGCCTTGAAGTCTCGAATTACACTGTTGTGAATCTACTCCACCAACGTGTTGCCAGGCTGTGGATGTGATCAAGTGTTAAAATATATATAAAATTATACATTTTAGTGCAATTGAATACAGTGTTTCGGAGTGCTAAATACAAACCGAATGGAGACTTAGGTGTCTAGCCACACGAGAGTAACTGTTTCTTGCTGCAAAAAGCTGTAAAGAACATTTGCAAATTCGTATGTTGAGGTCACCCCGACGTAATGGTGTTTGGAGGTGGGACCTTTGCGAGGTGATTGCTTTAGATGAGGTCATGAGGGTGGGGCCTCAGGATGGGATTAGTGCCCTTATAAGAAGAGGAAGGGACATCAGAGCTTGCTCTCTCCTTGCAAACAAAGAGGTCATGTGAGCAAATAGCAAGATTGGTGGCTTCCTCCAAGGGAGGAGAGGAAGCCACAGAATGAAACCTACTTTGCCAGCACCTTGATCTTGAACTTCCTAGCCCCCAGCCCTCTGAGAAATTAATGTCTATTGTTTAAGCCCCCCAGCGGGTGCAGCCTGAGCAGGCAGACTATGGCCATAGTTGTAAGTAAAGCTGAATAAAATATATGTGACAACAGTTAGAGGTGGTGGGCAGCAGACTGTGCCTGAGAGTAACCCCTGAGCGCAGGGACCCTACTGGGCCCATCTGACCCACTACATTTGCTGGGGGCTGATTGCTGAGCCAAGGAGGCTGGGGCTGGTGTGGCAGCTGGAAGTTGATGAATATGCCAGAAAGGAGGGAACTGTGCATGGGAGAACCCCTGGCCTTGGCCAAGGGCTGGATGCAGCACACACAAGGGCTGGATTTCACACTCTGAAATTCAGCAAAGGCCTGGGACATAAGGAGGTGCTGGAGGTCACATGGTGCCAGGCATCTAGCTCATGGAGAAGGGGTTACAGACTGGGAAACGGGTAAAATAAGAGTGTACCCTGGGACCCTGGACTGGAATCAGAGTGGTTGTTATGAACCTATGCCTATATACATGTATACACACATAGAAAACAAACATAGAATTAACATAACAGAGGTGGTGTATTTGTTTGATAATAGTCCTGTGGTGATGTTCTTCGGAAATCTACCCTGAAGAATTTAGGGGTAAAGAGGAATGATGTCTCCAACTTACCTTCATACGGCACAGAAAAAATTGTAGGTAGATAATGAAACAGCAAATAGGTACAAACTGTAAACAATTGGGGAAACTTGGTAGAGGTATATTAGGATTTTTGCACAATTGTCTGCAACTTTTCTCTAAGTTTAAAATTACATAAAAAAAAAAATTAGCCAAAGAACTTGTCACTGGAAGGACACAGGAAAACAGGCTTTCTGCTGACCAGCCTCACCCGCTAAGCCCACCTCCATCAGTGGGACATGGTGCCAGCAGGGGGCTGGCTGCTTCCGGTGATCCAGTGTGGCATTAAATACTTGCTGGGCATAATATGCCCAGTGAAGAAAGCGAGGCGAGTCATCAAGGGCAGGCCAGGCTGACATTCTCCTCCACAATCCCGTGCACTGACCCCCAAGGAGGACAATCCTCTTCCTGGCCTGCCACAATATCGACTGACCATACTCCGGGCACTTGCCTATAATATACTGAGATATCAGGTGTGAAAAATCTCTGCAAATTGCAAAGTGTGTGTGTGTGCAGTGATGTCTGTCATCTGCTGGCTGTATACAACAATAAAATATTTGTGTCTTCTCAGACTGGGGCTTCTTGGAATCAGGGACTGCGTCTTAATCATTTTGGAATCCTACCTAAAGCCCCGCAGAGCAGCTGGCACGTGGGAGGGCCTCAGGAGGTGAGGGAGGGAGCCACCTGGCGTCAGGACACCTGCATTTTAGCGGCCAGTGGTTCTCTGGGTGCCTCGGCCTGCTCCCCACCTCTGGGCTGTGGTCCTGCTCCAGCGTGCACACACCGGTACCATGAACAGCCAGTTTTTAAAGTAGTGTCTGAGTTATTTTATCAGCCCAGGTTTAATTTAAGCCAGCCTGAGTATCCCGCATTAAAGGATTCACTGTAGATGAGACTTGACACAGCCAGGGGACAAGCCTAGGAAGTGAAGTTCCAGGGAGGAGGGTGTGGAGCAGGGCCCTGAAGGCGGGTCTGCCAGCTGCTGGGAAGGGGCTGTGGGTGCCTGCACGCAGGGCTGGCAGTGGGGAAAGAACTGGACGTGGGAGGGAGAGCAAGGCTGCTGGGATCTGCCACACCCCCAGCCTCAGACTCAGCCGGCCTTTGCAGTCAGATGGCTACTTCACGTCCACCTGCAGAGGCAGCTGGACCCCGACTCACAGCTCAGTTCGGATAACAAGACTAACCACAGCACGCTCACACCAAGAGGGTCAAAAAGGCTGATTGTTCACAGCACTGGGGTCTCTGCGGGCAGCAGGGCAGGTGGCTGGAGCCAGAGATGGTGAACGGCCTGAGAGAAGCAGGGGGGCAACAGAGAGAAAATGACAGTCTCTATGGCTGGGACTGTCACCCGGCCCTGGTCAGCTGGCTCACTACACACGTGTGGGTAGTACTTATTCTTAACTCGATATAAAGAGCTCTGCCCAGCGCTCAGGGCTACAGGAGGCTGGAGTGGTGGCAGCACCGAGGACAGAGACTGAGCCGGCTGTGGGGACAGAGAGGCCCAGAGGCAGAGACCCACTTGCTGCGTGCAGACTCAGGATTCTAGCATTTATTCCCACAGTAGGAATAAAGTTGGGCATAAACTTTTTCACCCCAAGAATGTTCCATTGTCACTTTTTAGTCTCATCTAATCAAGAGTGAACTTGCTCGGGGCTGAAACCCACTGGTAAGACAGAGAGACAGACCCAGGGGTTTGCTGTGGTTTGGGGTTGGGGCCAACATGAGGGCTCCTGGGCACAGGCAAGGGCTTCTGTGGTTCCTCTGTCCCCCCAGCAGCAAAAGGAGGGACACTGGGCTTTCCCATCACTCACCCTGACGCGGGCAGAGGCAGAGCCTCGGAAGCCGTCAGTAGCCCAACAGCAAACCTGGAGGCAGAGTCCTTACAGCCTTACTGTCTTGCACAAATGTCCCGTGACCGACTGACTCTGGGTCACCTGGGAGACTGTGGGTAACCTTATGCTAGTTGAGCCAAGTTGGCACCATGTAGAAACACCAGAGAGGTCACTTGGCATATTGATGATTAACTAGATTCAATTTGTTAGCGAGCAGCATTTGGCCCACTACACTGAAACTGGTGGCCTGAGAGTAGGATGACACGGAAGGAGAGAAAACTCTTCCCCTGCTTGGCTCTCCGAACAACGGCCCTGCCGCTAACCTGCAGCAGAGGATACTGTGCTCCCCATCACAGCCAGACAGCACACTTTGACCTCCGTACTCCTGATCTTTAGGAAGGGTACCGTTTTCAGTAGCTGATATTGATGGGGACTGCTGGAAAGAGATGTGGAGGCAGCCCACCTGCCTCAAGCTTTCCCAGACTTTACTCCCCGCCTCTGGTCAGCTGATCAGGCACCCGCACACCTGGCCACTGTTTGGGCCCCTGTAATGGATTTAAAATGACCACCTATTCTTTATTATTTCTGCTATCAAGAGATGGAGTCAGTTTCCCGATCTCTTGAATCTTGGCTAGCCTTGTGATCTATTTGGATGACTAGCATGTGGCAGAAGTGACATGTCATTTCCAAAGCTGGACCTTGGACTGTCTACACAGCCTAAGATGTCTACAGGTTTCCCTTCACTCTTAGAATGGTTCTCTCGGAACCTAGCTATCATGTTCTGAGAACCAAGGCACCCTGGTCAACAGCCACAGCCAGTGCCACTGGCAGCCATGTCGGGGAGGCTCCGGCCCCAGCCAAGCTCACAGATGAGGCAGCCCCCGCAGAGACCACACAGCCCATGGAATTGGGAGAGAGAAATAATTGCAGTGGTTGTGTAAGTCACTAAGCTTGGGGATTTTAACACAGCAACAGGTAACGGAACCACCCCCAGCCGCCCTGTGGCGTCTTTCACTAAATGTACTTTGGTATTGGGTCATCTGCTTGCGCTAAGGGGCATTGTGACAAATTAGTGTTCATACAAAGGCCATCACTGTCTCCACCAGAGCTCTCCCAGGACCCAGTGGGCAAGAAGCTAGGCTGCTGCCTGTGAGGACCCACGGCAGAAACTCCCCTCAGGGTCAGCCGTGAAAAATGCAGGGCGGCTGCTCAGCAGCTCACCTATATCTATCTTACTGCGGGTTTGAATTTGGTCATTAGCCCTACACCACTTTTTGCTTTGTGAGCTAGGAAGCTTGAGGCCAAGTTCATGAACCACTTCAGTTAGCAATGAACTAAACTTCTAGCTTCACTTTTTCCTACTAAAAATTTTAGTTTCCCATTTCCCTCAACTACTTATCCTAGCATCTCGTATTATTTGCATTTTCGGAAGTTACATCAATTCCTCCATGGACTGAGGCAAAGTATGAATAAAATATGGAGAAGGCACAGGTAAGTAAACATCACAATGTAAACTTCAACATTTGCCATTTCACATTTTTCTGTAAATGTCATAAAGCGGCATTAAAATAAGACTATAGAAAGTGAATCATGCCTTGTCCACCACAAGGGGCAGAAAAAGGAATTCCGTGATTCTGTTTGTAAACTTCCTGCCAAGATCATCTTCCTCAAACACTGTTGTTACAACACAGCCCGGAATCCTTCAGTGATTATAGGATGTGGTGGGCAGAATGCGGCCCCCAAGGGCGCTCACTTCTGAATCCCCGGCACCTGTGAGCATGTTAGGTTACATGGCAGAGGGTATGAAGGGTGCAGAGGAATTCATGTTGTTGAGCAGCTGATCTTCAAATAAAGAAATCCTGAATTACTTGGGTGAGCCCAGTGTACCCACAAGAGTCATGAAAAGCAGAAGAGAACCCCAGAGGCCGCACGAGAAGGGCCTGGTCCACGGTGCCAGCTTTGGCGAAGGAGAAGGCGCAAGCAGGCCAGGAGGCCGGTGGCCCCAGGAGCTGGAGAAGGCAGGAAACGGACTCTCCCCAGAGGCTCCCAAG
Organism: Manis javanica; assembly: GCF_040802235.1. NCBI lineage: Eukaryota > Metazoa > Chordata > Mammalia > Pholidota > Manidae > Manis > Manis javanica. Next base: position 5,385,323 of record NC_133162.1, on the reverse strand, counting down.
GAACACAGCCCTGCCCACAGCTTGATTTCTGCCTGGTGAAACCCATTTTGGCTTCTGACATGCAAAACTGTCAGACAATAAATTGTATTATCGCTGGAGCCACTGAGTTGTGGAAATGTGCCACAGGACAACCAACGCCCAGGAGAATGAGCAATGCCTGGGGAAGACCGGGACGCTTGGCCCTGGCCCAACTTTCCCACCTTGGCTCCAGTCCTTCCACCTCTAGCCCCTTCCCCACCATCTCCCTGCTCCTTTCCCCCATCCATGCCGCTGGACCACTTGGGGCCCTGCCATGCTTGCTCTCAGCCCACCAGGCCCCTCCCCTCCCCCACTCCTCCGCCAACCTGTCCTTCAATCATGGTGCGGCTCAATGGTCACCTCCTCCCTGAAGCCCTCCTTGATTCCACTCCTATCCTGCCTACTAGGTCACACCTCAGAAAGGGCCCCTGGTGAGAACACTGACACACTGTGTTGTCACATCGGCCTTGTGGGTTTGCTTTCTATAGCCCTCCCCAGAACCAACCCTTAAATGAAAAGAGTGTCTTGGCCACCTTTGCTTCCCCAATGCTGCCTGGTTCAGAAAACACTGTCCTAATTGAACACAACTGAACAGGAGCACAAGGACACAAGTGCATTGCCCACACTGGCAGATTTTTCACCATCTGTAAAAATCCTGTGTCAACAAATTGGAGGCAGCACAGGGGGGAGAGGCTGGCTCTGCCTCCAGGTCACCTGGCCTCCCTCCAACCCCGCCACCACCAGCTGCATGGCCACGGGCGAGTTCCTGGATGTCTGTGCATCCCTCTCCTGACCTATCAAATGAGAAGCAGGGCAGAAAGCTTCTACATTTCAGAGCTGCCAGGACAAAATGCAAAACTACACACTCAATAAATACTATGTGTTCTTATTTATTATCTATTAGAAGAAGTCTCCATTATTACCAAAGTCCAAAAATGACGTGAATGTCGGCTTTTGCTACCAATGGAGAACAATGCTTTGACTGCCATGAAGGCCCACTGAGGGCTGCGGAAGTGCACCCACCTTCCCAGGTCCCTTCTCTCCCATCACACCTTCCGGCGGCTGTCAATGCTCCTCGTCTTTGGATGCAGCTCACTTCCCACAAGGAGATTCCTGGAACACAGTTGTTATGGAGCCAGAGAGCAGCCAGCACATCACTCTTGAAATCAAAAAGCTTGAAAGGCAAGCTTGGATCAAGACGAAGTTTACAGAACAATCACCAAGGAAATGTGCCACCACACCCAAGGCCCACCTACCCCCTGAGATTCTGATTCCACGGGATCAAGAAGCCCCCTGGGAAATTCTGATGGGCACACCCATGGAGCACCTTCAGAGAAGCCCTGGATCCTGGTCCTTAAGTCCTCCCTTGCTGGATGTCTTGACAGAACTCACAAAAGAACGTTGTGTGAATTCCTGGCCCCTTAGAACCTCCAGAGAACAACACATGCATTTTCCTGCCCACATGCATTCCCCTCCTTCCGCAATAGCAGCCACACTTGGCCTTTGGGATGCACCCCTGCGACCTAGTATCAGTGATGGTGGGATTGCCAGCAAGGTGCCCAGCCTGTTGGCACTGCTCCCTACAGAACTACCTATCCCCTCACCCATCCCGGCCTGACACAGCAGCCCTTCTGGAGCCAGGTTCTTTGGCCTTCCATCTGTCTGTGAGCTGCCCCCACCCTTCCAGCAAGTCCCTTTCTTGGTCTTCGCTGGCTGATGTTGGCTTCCACTGCTTGCAGACAAACACCTGGATGGCTGCCTTGTCTGGTTCCCAAGCAGAGGCACCAGGGGCAGGATGGGACAGGTGTTGGCTAAGGGGGTTTCCCAGTAAGGGCTGCCTCCAAAATAAAAAAAAAGAAAGAAAACTATGTCATGTTCTAGGTTCCTACAATAATAGTTATCATATTCAAACTGCTCGCAGATGACTTAACATGAAAGCAGCCCTTGAACACAAAGACCTGCCTCTTGTGAGGAGACTTCAGAGGCTCAAAAGCTTGCTGGGAGCCTGTGTGTCCATGAGGGGCATTGTGCTGTGCAGCTCGAGTGGCAATAAAGGAAATGTGGGAAAAACAGCAGGAAGTTGTTCTCTGTGGTGCCCTGGGCCACATCTTCCATAGGCAGTAGGCATATAGAGACCCAGGAGCCCTTCCAGGGCTTAGATTTCACACCCAGCAGGTGGAGTCCAGCTTGGTGACTGTAGGATGGGCCCCAGCATGAGGAGACACCCAGGGCTGCAGGTCCCAGTAAGAGCTCTCCTTGTCCATGGGAGCCAGGGGTGGGCTTCAAGGACTATGGGGAAAAGGGTGGCAAAGGATGACATTCCTCAGATCACCCACAAAAATGCAGTGTCTGATGGAGCATGAGGTGGTCTTCCCCAGACCAAGTGAGGGGAACAGTTATTCATTCCATGGGCAGATCCTTCCTGAGGCCTGACCACCCGCCCAACAGCATCCTGGGATCGGGAAGTACAACCTTGAAGGCAAAGACAATCCCTACCTGCCGGTGTACACCCATTACGACAGCCAGGATTGGTTTTTTTTTTTTGGTATCATGAATGTACAATTATATGAGCAACATTATGGTTACTAGATTCCTCCATTTCAAGTCCCCACCACATACCCCATTACAGCCACTGTCCATCAGCGTAGTAAGATGCTATAGAATCATTACTTGTCTTCTCTGTGTTGTACTGCCTTCCCTGTGCCCCCCTACATTATGTCTGCTAATCATAATGCCCCTTTTTCCCCCTTATCCCTCCCTTCCCACCCATCCTCCCCAGTCCCTTTCCCTTTGGTAACTGTTAGTCCATTCTTGGGTTCTGTGAGTCTGCTGCTGTTTTGTTCCTTCAGTTTTTCCTTTGTTCTTATACTCCACAGATGAGTGAAATCATTTGGCACTTGTCTTTCCCTGCCTGGCTTATTTCACTGAGCATAATGTCCTCCAGCTCCGTCCATGTTGTTGCAAATGGTAGGATTTGTTTTCTTCCTATGGCTGAATAATATTCCATTGTGCATATGTAACCACATCTTCTTTATCCATTCATCTACTGATGGACACTTAGGTTGCTTCCATTTTTTGGCTATTGTAAATAGTGCTGCGATAAACATAGGGGTGCATATGTCTTTTTGAAACTGGGCTCCTGCATTCTTAGGGTAAATTCCTAGGAGTGGAATTCCTGGGTCAAATGGTATTTCTATTTTGAGTTTTTTGAGGAACCTTCATACTGCTTTCCACAATGGCTGAAATAATTTACATTCCCACCAGCAGTGCAGGAGGGTTCCCCTTTCTCCACATCCTCGCCAGCATTTGTTGTTGTTTGTCTTTTGGATGGTGGCCATCCTTACTGGTGTGAGGTGATATCTCATTGTGGTTTTGATTTGCATTTCTCTGATGATTAGCGCTGTGGAGCATCTTTTCATGTGGCTGTCAGCCAGGATTGTTTTTAAGGGTATGGATAATTGTTGGAGAGGATGAGAAGAAATTGAAACTCTCATAAATTGCTGGTAGGAATGTGAAATGGTGCAGCTGCCATGGAAAATAGTCTGGGAGATTCCTCAAAAAGTTAAGCATAGAATTACCATTTGACCCAGAGATTCTACTCCTAGATATACACCCAAGAGAACTGAAGCAGGTGTTCAAACATGAACTTACACATGCATGTTCATAGCAGCACCGCTCACAGGAACCAGAAGGAGAAAACAACCCAGATGAGTGGATGAATGAAATGGGGAGAGCCTCACAAGGGGGTACCACCCAGCCATACAAAGGAATAAAGCACCGACAGACGCTGCCATGTGGGTGAACTTTGACAGCATGTTAAGTGAATGAAGGCAGGCACAAGAGACCACTTACTGTATGATTCAACTTGCAGGAACTGTCCAGAATAGGAAGACCCATAGACTGGAGGTGCATGAGTGGTTGCCAGGGCCTGGGGGGAGGGGAGAATGGAGAGTGACCGCTAATGTGTCCAGTTTCCTGTCGGAGTGATGAGAAGTTCTGTGACTAGAGAGAGGAGGTGGTTGTATAACAATATTAATGGTCTAAATGCCAATGAATTGTACACCTTAAAATGACTTAAATGGCATTATGTGTACTTTCGCACAATCATAAAAAAAAATGCCCTACCAGCCAGAGTTTATAATTCAAAGGAAAATAAAAAAAAAAGCCAGCAGTGATGATGTGTGAGGTGGGGTGGAATGGGAGAAGGCCAGGTACACCGGCCACAGCAGAGGGCTTTGTGACTTGAATGAGGAGAGGAGGTCAGCAAGGAAGACTTCCTGGAGACAGTGATCCCTAAGCTGGGAAAGGAATCTAAACTGGGAAAGGAGTAGTTGGAGTTGGCCAGACTGGGACATGGGGGTGTGAGCACTGCTGCAAAGAGGCTGTGGGAGGGGCTGTGGGAGATTGCGAGCAGGTGCAGAGGCTCAGGGGGCAGCATGTGAAGCGGAGAACAGTTAGGAGCGAGTGTGGCACTCAGGAACCAGGCAGAGCCCAGCTCTCTGGGTGCAAACGCCCTCCAGTGGGAGGAGTCCCCGTTCACACTGGCCATCTGCCCCAGCTGACCCGGAAGCAGAGGACAAGGAAGGGCAGAACCATTGGCTCCATTGTGTCCAAGTGCCCAAGGCAGGTCTGTCTGAGACATGTGGAGACGGGAGAGCCCTCGAGCCTTCCAGCGCCTCTGTGGCTCTCAGTCCCCAGCCCTGGGGCCGCGAGCTGCGGGAACAGAGCAGAAGCAAGCCAGCAGCGAGCTCTCCAAAGGAACTGAGAGCGCTCACTCCCCCGTGAGCTAAGATCTGTGCTTGGCAGATCAGGAGACTGAGGCTAGGGAAGCTGCAGTTCTCTCAGAGTCACACCGTATCGAGTGTGGACAAGGGACAAACCCAGATGGCCCGAGCTCAGTTCTGCGTGCCTAACTCCACAGGCAGCGGGGAAAAGGGGACCAGGATGAGAAGGCTCAGCCTTAGACTGTGGACCTGGTCCAGGGTGGAGAGGGCACCCGGGGCTTCCCGTGGGTTCTCCCTGAGGTCCTCTGCCTGGGCTTTGTCTGCCACTACTGCCACCGCTCAGTTCACAGACTGGGCAGGACAGATGCTCCCCTTTGATGGCATCACTCAACAGACTTCCCTGGGTGCTCACGCTGGAACCTGCAGGACCAGTTAGTTTCAACTTCCCCTCGGCCACCTGCAGGCGGCCTTGCTCAGCCAGCATTCAGCTTCCAGCAGGACCCAGCCAAGGGCCCTTCATTTCCCCTAAACAGCCCCTCCTCCAAGCTCCCCACCAGGCTGGCCTGCCGGGTGCCTGCTGGTGGCTCTGTCCCCTCCTGCACTTGAGAAGAGAGTGCGCTCTCCCGCTGGGATGTGGGGCCCTGGAGGGAAGGGTCATGCCTCTGTGATCAGGCAACCTGCCAGGCCCCCCATGGTTCCCTGGGGCCCCGGGCAGGATCCAGTTAGTCAAATACAGCCAGACTACTCAGGTTTGGAAGCATCTGCTGCTCTCAGTCACTCTGAGACAGGGCATTACGCAGAGTTCTTCAGGGTCATTCATATCCAATGGCCTCAAAGTGTTACAAGAGTTTCTGAAGGTCACGAAGAACGTCCATCTTTCCTGCCTGGAGTGGCTCCTGACCTCCTGTGCTTGCCCACACAGATGCCCTCTGCTCAAGGCAGATACATTATCTTTATAAAATAGGACATTATTGTATGTCTGCAGAAGCATGAACTGAGTTAAAGTAATGAAAGTTGTATTAATGACATAATTATTTGATTGAGGAAAATAAAAGATAAGAACCTTTATCTAATACCTCAAAACACAAGCCAGAAATTCTTCCCTGATATTAGACAACCAGAGGTTCCAGCCACCAATGGTTGGCCACTCCTGAAACAAAGCAAGCCCCTGTGCCTTTGCACATGCTGTTCTCGCCTCCAAGCCTCCATCTGCAACCCCACACCCAGCTGGGAAAATCCTGCTCAATTGTGAAGGCCCAGCGCCAATGGCCCCACCTCCTGGAAGCTGCCTGGGCTTCTGCTGCCCCAACTAGCTGCTCCCTCATCTGAGCAGCCTCAGAACCACACTCATCCCATTATGTTTACTGTGCTGTCCTATTGGCATCTGCCTCTCTGGCTCTCTGTGAAAACAAACCCCTCTGAAATACAGACCTGTGCCCCCTGACCTGTCCCCTGCCCAGGCAGGGCCTGACATGAAGGCCAGAGCTTCCAAAGAAGACAGCACAGACCCCCCACCCCCCAGCTCCGAAGGAGGCAGTTACAGAGCCAGGCACTGAGCCCAGGTGTGTGATTCTTGCCCAAAGCTGTGGCTTGAACACCCTCTGCAGAATGGCCAGACCTGACAGACGTAGAAACACTGTGCCATTCAGGTCTAGCTAAGCAGCAGGCAAAGCAAGTTGCTGCCTTCGGGAGCCTGTATTCAGAGGGGGGACCGGCAGTAAAATAAACACATAACAAGTTCTGCGAGAGAGAAAGCAGCCGTGTGTGGCAGGTGCCATCTAGGAACTAGGGGTAGGCAGCGCTGGAGGCATCCTCACCCTAGCATAGAATGTCATCAGAGCCGGCTACAAAAATTACATAATCCACAGGCCCCACCTTCTCAAGCCCCAAATTCAGGAACATGCAAAGGTAATTTTATTTTTTCATACTTGAACTTAATTTCTATCTTAAATTCCATCCACCAGCAGCAGGAACTTGACTTTAAACCATTCAGGCTCAGCCCAGTCACCTCAGGCTCCCCCTCCCCCTTTCTTTGTGAGGTAGCGTCTAAACTCGGGGAGGGGAGTTTATTGCTTCAGGCAGAGAAGGGGAGGGAGGTGCCATCTGCTGTGGCACCCTCATCCCCTCTAGCCACCAGTCATTGGCATCACGTTCTGCTAGCATCTAGGAGACATCCTCGGTGCCATCGGATCTACCGGCAAAGGTCAACAAGGTCGACGTGAAGCCTCCTTGCCCAGCCTCCAGGTGAGCAGCCATCTCTGTCTGCTTCCACAGCCCCTTCAGGTAGGGTTGCCAGCTTTAGCAAAAAAAATACTGGATGCTCTGTATTTAATCTGCAAACTGTATCTTTCAGGGACCCGGGAGATTTCAGATACTCTTCCCAGTGCTCCGGGGCTGCACAGAGCCCTGTGGGGCTCCCTCAGCCCTCTCCTAGACCCCACACCCCACCACGTCTACCTCCCGCTGCTGTACTTCATGGAGCTGGGACAAGGCTTTGCTGCTTTCCTGAGCTCAAGCAGGCAGGGGGCCCAGGCCTCCCCTGCTCTGCGACACCCAGGCGTGTTCAGTGGCCGTATCATCCCCCTTCCTTGGGAGCACTGCCCCTGCTCAGGCTGTGAGGGGGCTGCAGCAAGCCCCTTCTCCAACTCCTACACTAGCATCTGACTCCCTGGTTCTCCTCTGACTCTCCTCAGCCAGGACCGAGGAGAGGTTTTCTTCCCTAGAGCAAGAAAATGGGCTCTTTTAAAGTCCCCTTGCAAATCTTACTTATCTTATATCTACACCTGAACTTCTGAAATAAACCTAAAAGTTGCCTCTCTTCATTTGCTTTGCATTTTGGCTAAACTAACCTTACCAACCCCACCCTAAAGGGATTACATTTAGGGGGAGTAGAAAAATACAGGCAAAAAAGCAAAGATTAATAATTAAAAATATTATTGAGATGGTCCCTTTCAAATGGGGTGGGGTAACGGGCGACTGACCAGTGTTCCCACCTTGAACAGCTGGAACGGTTCATAAAATACAGAAATAACGTGGTTAATCCAGGTCCTCCAAGAAGAAAACATCAAGATGAGACCGAACGTGCAACGACTTTATTAGGAAAAGATGCCTATGAGAGAAAACGAAAATAGATCTGGAGACAGGTGGGAGAGTCATCCGCCCATGATATGGGTCTGAAGGCAGGTGAAGGAGAAGGGGAGGGAAAAACGCACCCCAGCATGTGGTGTGACCTGAGGAAGGCTGGGAGAAGCCCTCGGGGAGCCCTCACGCCGAAGTCAGCTGGAGTCCGGTGTCTCCCAGAAGTGGGGCTGCGCTAGTATCCCTGGCATCCCCCCATCATTGGATGACAGCAACATATGGGAGGTGCCACCTCAGCACAAAGGTGGTGACAGATTTCAGGTGGGGACCTTGGTCACCCATACTCCCAGTAATTGGAGGCTTGTGAGGCTCATTCTCACGTCCACCACACCACCTGCCTGGAAGTCCCAGGGAGCTACTGAGGCAACAAGAATAACAGGGACCAAGACTGGAGGGAGGCTTTTAGAAAGGAAAGCTGTCTGTCACTGGCTGCTACAGCACTGTGGGAACATTCTCCAGTTCTGAGTATGGCAAGGAGGCTGAAAACCTTGTGTAATGCCTAGTGAAAAACGAGGCGAATCTCCGTTGCAGGGCAGGATGAAAAACCCCAGCAGGGGCCTGGCGTCCCTTTGGGGACCCTCAAGAGCATCATAGACCTGCCTCCTCCCACCAGTGGCTGGACTCAGGCGCTACACAGAACGTGAGCTAAAATTTACATGGAAACCTCTGGAAAGCACAGGCTCATGAGACAAGGATTTGCATTCTGGACCTTCCAGAAAGAAAGGTCTTGCAGAATACACTTGGACTTTCTCAAAAACCCTGGAGAGTCAGAGATGAATCAGAGTAGACTGAACCTTATGAGGCCACAGCCCATTATCAACTCAGTCAGACCCTGACTGCACTGGGGTGATTGGCCATGCTTAATGTTTCCAGCACAAAAAGGGTTAAGTCTTATCTAGAGGAAAACAAAACCATTTGAGCCTCTAAATTTAAAAATTACTAGGTACACCAAAAGACAGAACCACATGACCACATACAAGAGGAAAAAAAAAAACTAAACTAAAAAAACCTGAATACTAGAAACCTACCCACAAGGATCAGATACTGAAATTAGCAGACAAAACCTATAAAATGACCGTAATTAATATGTTTATGATAATGAAAAATAGATACTAGACATTAGATAATTTTAACATAGAACTATGACCTATAAAAATATTAAGTAAGTGGACATTCTCCTACTGAAATAGATAATGTTTGATTTAGGGACTTGTTAGTTGGATGTACCATGGCAGACAGAAGGATTGTTGATCTTTACTGGAAGACAGATCACTAGAAAATATTCAAACTAAAGCATGGAAAGTAAAAAAGGATGGAATAAAAGCAGAAAGAAACATTTAAGTATGTGGGTCACAGTTAAAAAATATCTAGTACATATATAATTGGTAGTCTAGACGGATAGGAGAAAAGAGCAGGACAGAGGCAGTATTTGAACTCAGAAAGGCAGAAAAAGATTCTAAAGTTGATAAGAGACATCAACTCAAATATCCAAGATGTTCCACATAAATATAAAGAAACTTAAAAAAAGATAACACTAATAAATATCAAAGATATAGGGAAAATCAAACGGTCAAGGAAGGGAACAAATTTTCTTCAAAAGACCAACTGAAAAACTAGCACCTGAGTTGTCAACAGAAACCATGGATTCTGGTGCCAACAGAAAAAAATATTTAATGTTCGGCAAAAAATACTGCTAACCTAGAATTTAAAACATAGCAAAAAAAAAAAAATCCTTCAAAGATAAAGTTGAAATAAAGACATTTTCAGACAAATAGAACCCAAGAAATTTGTTACAAACTTCATTTAAAGCAACATTAGGGGGATTTCTTCAGGCAGAAGGAACATGATCTCAGAGAGAAACACAAAATTGCAGGGGAAAACAAAGACCAATAGAAAATAAAAGTATGCAGGTAAATATAAAGAATATTAATTGGAAATGTATAGTACAAGACAACTATAGTAACTTCCTGTGATTTCAAAATATATGTAGAATAAAAATATATGTAGTGTTGCATGACAATCACTACTGTAAAAGAGGAAGAGGTAAATGGAGTTAAAGTGTTCTAAGCTTCTAGTAGTGTTGGAGAAACGCTGAAAGTAATGACTTGTCTCAGACTGGAATAAGATGAGATTCATGTTGTGACTGCTAGGACAGTTACTAAAAGAATGGCAGAAGAAGGGCAGTTAGCAAGTTAAGAAGGGAAAAATGAAATGATAAAAAAAATTAATAATCCAAAAGAAGGTAATACAGATGAGAAAAGGAATATAAAGCAGGTAGCACAAACGTAAGATAGAGATAAACCTGAATGTACCAATAATCCAATTAAATGTAAGTGATAAACTATTTCAATTAAAGGATCGACTTTGCAGATTGCATTTTATCAAAATATCTTTACACTGCTTGCAAGAACTATCACTTGAAATATAAATACACAGGAAGTTTGCAAAAGAAAGGTAGGTAAAAGATAAGTCATGCAAAGAATAACCAGAAGAAAGATGATGTAGTTATACTATATCAAAGCAGACTTTAAGGCATGAAACCTACATATAAAGGTTATTTCATAATGATGTAACTATATCACAATTCTAAATGTATATGTACCCAATAACAAAGTTTCAAATTATACAAAGCAAAAAATTTACAGAACCAAAAGTAGATAAATCTAAACTTATAATGGGAGATTTTAACACATTTCTCTCAATAGTTTATAGAAAAATAATATAAAAATGTATTGAGGATACTGTATATAAGATACAACACAATCAATTTTGCCTAATTTACATATATGAAACATTGTCCTCAACAATTACAGTAAATACGGTTTTTTTTCAAACATAGACAGAATATTTACCAAAATGGACCATGATACAGGTTATACAGGAAGCCTTAGCACATTTCAAAAAATTGAAATCATATAGAATGAATAATCCATGAGTCAAAAGGAAATGAAAATTATTGAAAATACATGATAGGCTTCCAACTAAAGAATCTAGAAAAGTAACACAGCAAATCAAACACAAAGAAAGGAAATAACCACAAGATCAAAAATTAATGTACTAGACAACACATATTTTAAAAAGTCAAGCCATCAATTGGTTCCTTGAAATGACTTACCAGAAAAAAAGAAGAGTACTCAGATTATAAATATGAGGAACTAAAATGTCATAAAAAAACCAGACTACTATAAACAATTTATACCAAAAAAATTGACAACTTACATAATATTGCCCAACGCTTTGAAATACATAACTTAGCAAATATGTCACTAGAAGAAAAAAACTGAATACTCTTTTGTGTATTGAAAAAATTGAATCCATTGTTAATATTTTTCCCACAAAGAAAATCCCAGGGCGAGCTGGATTCACTGCCAAACTTTTCCAAATATTTAATGAGTAAGAAAGACAAGTTTTTCACAAAATCTTCCAAAGAACAGAAAAAGAAGGAAAACTTTTCCAAATTGTTTATTGAGGCCAGTATTACCTTGATATTAAACCTAACAAAGTTATTTCTTGGAAGGAAAATTCAGCACCAATCTCTTTCATGAATATAGATTCAAAAATCTTAAATAAAATATTAGCAAACCACAGGCGGAGCAAAGATGGCGGCATGAGTAGAGCAGGGAAAATCTCCTCCCAAAACCACATATATCTATGAAAATATAACAAAGACAACTCTTCCTAGAATAAAGACCAGAGGACACAGGACAACATCCAGACCACATCCACACCTGCGAGAACCCAGCGCCTTGCAAAGGGGCAGCCCGAACCAGGCCACGCCTAGAGCGACAGGGGAGATAAACTCCATTGCAGCCAGGCAGGAAGCAGAAGCCCTGTATGCACGCAGCTACCCAGCACAAGCCACTAGAGGTCACTATTCTCCCAGGAGAGGAAGGCCACAAACCAACAAGAAGGGAAGTTCTTCCAGCCGTCACTAGTCCCAGCTCTGCAAACTATCTCTATCACCATGAAAAGACAAAATTACAGGCAAACCAAGATCACAAAGACACCAGAGAAGGAGACAGACCTAACCAGTCTTCCTGACAAAGAATTCAAAATAAAAATCATAAACATGCTGACAGAGATGCTGAGAAATATGCAAGAGCTAAGAGATGAAGTCCAGAGGGAGATCACAGATGCCAGGAAGGAGATTACAGAAATGAAACAAACCCTGGAAGGATTTATAACCAGAATGGATAAGATGCAAGAGGCCATTGATGGAATTGAAACCAGAGAACAGGAACACATAGAAGCTGACATAGAGAGAGATAAAAGGATCTCCAGGATTGAAACAATATTAAGAGAACTGTGTGACCAATCCAAAAGGAACAATATCCATACTATAGGGGTACCAGAAGAAGAAGAGAGAGGAAAAGGGATGGAAAGGATCTTGGAAGAAATAATTGCTGAAAATTTCCCCAAACTGGGGGAGGAAATAATCGAACAGACCATGGAAATACACAGAACCCCCAACAGGAAGGATCCAAGGAGGACAACACCAAGACACATAATAATTAAAATGGCAAAGATCAAGGACAAGGAAAGAGTTTTAAAGGCAGCTAGAGAGAAAAAGGTCACCTATAAAAGCAAACCCATCAGGCTAACATCAGACTTTTCGACAGAAATCCTCCAGGCCAGAAGAGAATGGCATGATCTATTTAATGCAATTAAACAGAAGGGCCTTGAACCAAGGATACTGTATCCAGCACGACTATCATTTAAATATGATGGCGGGATTAAACAATTCCCAGACAAGCAAAAGCTGAGGGAATTTGCTTCCCACAAACCACCTCTACAGGGCATCTTACAGGGACTGCTCTAGATGGGAGCACTCCTAAAAAGAGCACAGAACAAAACACCCAACATATGAAGAATAGAGGAGGAGGAGGAATAAGACGGGAAAGAAGAAAAGAATCTCCAGACAGTGTATATAACAGCTCAATAAGTGAGCTAAGTTAGGCAGTAAGATACTAAAGAGGCTAACCTTGAACCTTTGGTAACCACAAATTTAAAGCCTGCAATGGCAATAAGTACATATCTCTCAATAGTCACCCTAAATGTAAATGGACTGAATGCACCAATCAAAAGACACAGAGTAATAGAATGGAAAAAAAAGCAAGACCCATCTATATGCTGCTTACAAGAAACTCACCTCAAACCCAAAGACATGTACAGACTAAAAGTCAAGGGATGAAAAAACATATTTCAGGCAAACAACAGTGAGAAGAAAGCAGGGGTTGCAGTACTAATATCATACAAAATAGACTTCAAAACAAAGAAAGTAAAAAAAGATAAAGAAGGACACTACATAGTGATAAGGGCTCAGTCCAATAAGAGGATATAACCATTCTAAATATATATGCACCCAACACAGGAACACCAGCATATGTGAAACAGATACTAACAGAACTAAAGGGGGAAATAGACTGCAATGCATTCATTGTAGGAGACTTCAACACACCACTCCCTCCAAAGGACAGATTCACCAGGCAGAAAATAAGTAAGGACACAGAGGCACTGAACAACACACTAGAACAGATGGACCTAATAGACATATATAGAACTCTACATACAAAAGCAACAGGACATACATTCTTCTCAAGTGCACATGGAACATACTCCAGAATAGACCACATACTAGCCCACAAAAAGAGCCTCAGAAAAATCCAAAATATTGAAATTCTACCAACCAATTTTTCAGACCACAAAGGTATAAAACTAGAAATAAATTATACAAAGAAAACAAAAAGGCTCATAAACACATGGAGGCTTAACAACATGCTCCTAAATAATCAATGGATCAACGAACAAATTAAAATAGAGATCAAGGAATATATAGAAACAAATGACAACAACAACACAAAGTCCCAACTTCTGTGGGACGTGGCAAAAGCAGTCCTAAGAGGAAAGTACATGCAGTCCTAAGAGGAAAGTACATAGCGATCCAGACACACTTGAAAAAGGAAGAACAATCCCAAATGAATAGTCTAACATCACAATTATCTCCATAGATGCTGAAAAAGCATTAAACAAAATTCAACATCCATTCATGATAAAAGCTCTCAGCAAAATGGGAATAGAGGGCAAGTACCTCAACATAATAAAGGCCATATATCATAAACCCACAGCCAAAATTATACTGAACAGCGAGAAGCTGAAAGCATTTCCTCTGAGATCGGGAACCAGACAGGGATGCCCACTCTCCCCACTGCTATTTAACATAGTACTGGAGGACCTAGCCACAGCAATCAGACAAAACAAAGAAATACAAGGAATCCAGATTGGTAAAGAAGAAGTTAAACTGTCACTATTTGCAGATGATATGATACTGTACATAAAAAAAAAACCCTAAAGACTCCACTCAAAAACTACTAGAACTGATATCGGAATACAGCAAAGTTGCAGGATACAAAATTAACACACAGAAATCTGTAGCTTTCCTATACACTAACAATGAACCAATAGAAAGAGAAATCAGGAAAACAATTCCATTCACAATTGCATCAAAAAGAATAAAATACCTAGGAATAAACCTAACCAAATAAGTGAATGACCTATACTCTGAATACTACAAGTCACTCTTAAGAGAAATTAAAGGGGACAGTAACAAATGGAAACTCATCCCATGCTTGTGGCTAGGAAGAATCAATATCATCAAAATGGCCATCCTGCCCAAAGCAATATACAGATTTGATGCAATCCCTATCAAATTACCAGCAACATTCTTCAATGAACTGGAACAAATAATTCAAAAATTCACATGGAAACACCAAAGACCCCGAATAGCCAAAGCAATCTTGAGAAAGAAGAATAAAGTTGGGGGGGATCTCACTCCCCAACTTCAAGCTCTACTATAAAGCCATAGTAATCAAGACAATTTGGTACTGGCACAAGAACAGAGCCACAGACCAATGGAACAGACTAGAGAATCCAGACATTAACCCAAACATATATAGTCAATTAATATTTGATAAAGGAGCCATGGACATACAATGGTGAAATGACAGTCTCTTCAACAGATGGTGCTGGCAAAACTGGACAGCTACATATAGGAGAATGAAACTGGACCATTGTCTAACCCCATATACAAAAGTAAATTCAAAATGGATCAAAGAACTGAATGTAAGTCATGAAACCATAAAACTCGTGGAAAAAAACATAGGCAAAAACCTCTTAGACATAAACATGAGTGATCTCTTCTTGAACATATCTCCCCGGGCAAGGAAAACAACAGCAAAAATGAACAAGTGGGACTATATTAAGCTGAAAAGCTTTTGTACAGCAAAAGACACCATCAATAGAACAAAAAGGAACCCTACAGTATGGGAGAATATATTTGAAAATGACACATCCAATAAAGGCTTGATGTCCAAAATATATAAAGAGCTCACACACCTCAACAAACAAAAATCAAATAATCCAATTAAAAAATGGGTAGAGGAACTGAACAGACAGTCCTCCAAAAAAGAAATACAGATGGCCAACAGACACATGAAAAGATGCTCCACATCACTAATTATCAGAGAAATGCAAATTAAAACTACAATGAGGTATCACCGCACACCAGTAAGGATGGCTGCCATCCAAAAGACAAACGACAACAAATGTTGGTGAGGCTGTGGAGAAAGGGGAACCCTCCTACACTGCTGGTGGGAATGTAAATTAGTTCAACCATTGTGGAAAGCAGTATGGAGGTTCATCAAAAGAATGCAGCAATCAAGTTTGAGAAAGACAGATGCACCCCTATGTTTATTGCAGCACTATTTACAATAGCCAAGAATTGGAAGCAACCTAAATGTCCATCGGTAGATGAATGGATAAAGAACATGTGGTACATATACGCAATGGAATACTACTCAGCCATAAGAAGAGGGCAAATCCTACCATTAGCAGCAACATGGATGGAGCTGGAGGGTATTATGCTCAGTGAAATAAGCCAAGCCGAGAAAGAGAAATACCAAATGATTTCACTCATCTGTGGAGTATAAGAACAAAGGAAAAACTGAAGAAACAAAACAGCAGCGGAATCACAGAACCCAAGAATGGACTAACAGTTACCAAAGAGAAAGGGACTGGGGAGGATGGGTGGGTAGGGAGGGATGGGGGGGTGAAGAAGGAGGGTATTAAGATTAGCATACATGGGAGGGTGGGAGAAAGGGTAGGGCTGTACAACACAGAGAAGACAAGCAGTGATTCTACAACATTTTGCTATGCTGATGGACAGTGACTGTAAAGGGGTTTATAGGGGGGACCTGGTATAGAGGAGAGCCTAGTAAACATAATATTCTTCATGTAAGTGTAGATTAATGATAACAAATAAAAAAGAAAGAAAGAGAAGGGGGATTACTCCCTGATAGGATAAAACTAACTGTAAATCAATGATTAATGCATGCTTTAAATATCCTTAATTTTGATCACTTAAAGGGTGTCAGATGATCGGCTATGGAGGTACACTTTTCTGATAATATTCCTTTCTCTTAAAAAAAAAAAAGCAGTTCCTGTGTGGTGTCCTCCAATGAGTTCTACACAATGGTATAAAGGGCATATCAAAGTGTGGGCAAAGGGTCTGTTTGTGTTTATACAGAGGATCAAAGCCTAATTTGGCTACCCAGAAAATGAACTAAGATATGATATGAAGAAGAACTTCCAACATCAGCACTCTCTGGAAGAGTCATACCAGAAGATGATCATCGAAAAACCTCAACAAAGATCCAGGCGATGCTGCAGTTGTAGCTGCATCCATCCCACCAGTTCCTGGACTTGCCATTGGAATGAAGAAGGAGATATCTAAGCTGGCCTGTGCATACAGTAAAACAACAAATTTGACTGGATCTATACTGTTGGAACTCAACCAAGAATTAGGAGAAGTGCAAGTTGTAGCGCTCCAAAATCTTATGACTACAGACTATCTACTGTTAAAAGAACATATGGGATGTGAACAGTTCCCAGGAATGGGCTGTTTTAATTTGTCTGATTTCTCCCAGACTGTTCAAGTACAGTTGGACAATATCCATTACATCATAGACAAATTTTCATAAATGCCTAGGGTGCCTAACTGGTTTTCTTGGCTTCACTGGAGATGGCTGGTAATTGTAGGTCTGCTTTGGTTATATAACTGTATTCCTATTATGTCAATGTGTGTGTGCAATTTAATTAGTAGTTTAAAACCTATACATGCTTAAGTTACTCTACAAGAAGATATGTCAAAGAAATAATCAATCCTCCCATGTTTTCTTCCGTCTGCTACCTCTATAGCTTTTCTTCTTCCTTCCTAATTACAACCTTTAAATAGAATTTGTGCCTCATATCGAATTCACCGAGTATCATAATTCCTCCAAGTGGTAAAGATACCTCAAGACAAATGGTGGGCATAGAAGCCACAGGGCATAAATCTGCAAAGAAGTAAAAAGCTAACCTTTTCAAACAAACAAACAAAAAAATATTAGCAAACCACACCCAGAACACTTTAAAAGAATATGTATCATAGGACTAAGTAATGCTTATTCCAAGGATACAAAGTTGAATTATCATTCAGATAATAATGGAATTAATGGCAACAGAATAAAGGAGAAAAATCACATAATAATCTCAAAAGATACAGAAAAATTATGTTTTATAAAATTCAACACCCAAACCTGTTATATGATGTCATTTATATGACATTCTTTAAAAGACAAAACTATAATGAGGGAGAACTGATGAATGGTTTCCAGGCTCAAAAGTTGGAGAGACCAGGACTTTAAAGAGATAGCAGGAGGGAATCTTTGAGATGTTAGAACTGTTCTGCATGTCAGTTGTGATGATAGTATTTACATGAATCCATCAATGTGTTGAAATTCACAAAACTATTCACCTAAAGAAAAGTCAATTTTACCGATAATTTTTTAGTATCAGTTTAAAGTTTTTAATTAAACAGGTGAATTGTATGGTATGTTAATTACAATAAGGCTATATTGAAAAGTTTTTAAAAATTCAACACTCATTTATGAAAAATATTATTAGCAAACTAGGAATATGAGGGTACCTTCTTACCTTATAAAGAGTATCTATAAAAAAATCACAAACAGCATATTGGATAGTTAATTATTAAAACATCCCCCCTTGAGATTGGAATTGAGGTATAGATATTTACTATCACTACTTCTATTAACCTTATAGCAGTTTCTAACCAGTGTAATAAGGCAAGAAAAAGAAATAAAATGCATGAGGACTGAAAATGAAGAAATATACATATGGACAATATACAAATAAATCTACAGATAAACTACTAGAATTAATGAGTGGATTTTAAAAGGTTTTAGCTATAAGGTATATACAAACACCAGTTGTATTTCCATATATGAGAAACAAAAAAATAGAAAATGAAACTTTTTAGTTACTATTTATAATAGCATCAAGAACTTCAAATACTATGAAAAATATAAGGAAACATGGAAAACCTCTACACTGAAAAATTTTGAACTGTATATATTTACATTAAATAAGAAAATACATGGAGGGACATGTCAATTTCATAAGCTGGAAGACTCAATATGATAAAGATAACAATTCTCCCAAACATACTTATTAATTTAGTCTTGATCAAAGTTCCAGTAAGATTTTTGTGACCATTGACAAGCTGAATCTAAAATGGAAATGGAAAATGGAATGCAAAAGGCCAAAAATAACCAAAGCAAATCGTGAAAGAGAACAAAGGTGAGGGGAATTCCCATTGCTGGTTATCAATTCATAGTATAAAATTCTAGTAATTGAGACAGTGTGGTATTGTTACAAAGATAGACAAACAGGTTAGTTGGGGGGATATGGAGTCTAGAAACAGACTCACACATACAGGAACACCTAATGTATGAATCCGTTATACTGTAGTAAAAGAATAATCTTCAATAAATGATTCAAGGTCTATTGGATACGTATATGTAAGAGAAAAAAAAGAATATTGGGACCCCTGCCTCACACCATAAACAAAAACCATTTCCAGGTGGATTACAGATATAAATGTTAAAGAAAAAACAATAAAACCTCCAGGGGAAAAAAACATGGTAATATTTTTATGACCTTAGGGTAGGACAATATTTTTTTAAAGAGTATACAAGAAACACTAAAAATTAAAGGGAAAATTGGTAAATTGGTCTGCCTCAAAATTTAAACCTTCTGTTAAATCAATAAACAGATTAAAGGAATGAGAAAGCAAGCTACAGAGTGGAATAAACATACATATATATCTGTATATACATATACATCCATGGACTGATATCTCAAATACATAAAGAATATCTACAAATAAATAAGAAAAAGGCAGACAATTCAATTGAAAAATGGGCAAATGACTTGAACAGGCACTTCACAAAGAACATCTAAATGTCTAAAAATGCAAAGGCATTCAGTTTCACTAATCATTTGGGAAAGACAAATTAACACCACAATAGTATGCCAGTACACATCCGCTGAGAAAGTTAAAATGAAAAGACATACAAAACCAAGAATGTGTCACACTGGAACTCTCAGACAATGCTCTGGGAATGTAACTTGCTAATAACAATTTGGGAAATTGTCTGGCAATATCTTCCAAAGCAGAACATATACAATAGGTATATTGTATGACCAGTAATTTTACTGCAAATTAAATGTTCAAAAGAGATTCCTGCATATTTTTACTAAAAGACAAGTACTAGTTTATTCATAGCAGCAGCTTTCATAATGGTTGAAAATGGAAAACAACCCGAATGTCCATCTACAGTACAGCGGATAAATAAAATCATGGTATATACACATAATAGAACCCTTTACCACCTTAAAAATGCACCATCTATAGCTACATAAAACAACATGGATGAAACCTGCAAAAATAATATTGGATGAAAGCAGTGAGAAGCAAAATAACACCTTGGGGACTTCAAACACGTCCACACAATTCCCTGGCACTCCCTTCAAAAGGTAGGAGCAACTCCTCTCCCCGGGAGTGTGGGCTGGACTAACAAACGGAAGCAACATACAAGACTACTGAATAATGAGGCCCTGAGATGAGAAAGAGAGAACACGTGGATGAACACTGAGGTGCCAGACATAGGAGTGCAGCCTTCCTGGACGTACCGGCCTGCCCGGCTGTCTACTGAATACAGCTGACTGGCTGACCCAGACGGTGCTGTGTAGGGCAGCAGAAATGCTGTTTGCAGCAATATGGACAGAGCCTGAGGGCATTATGCTGACTAAGATAAGCTAGACAGAAAAACAAATATTGCCTACATGTAGAATCTAAAAAAGTTGACCTCACAGAAACAGCATAGAATAGTGATTCCTAGTAGAATAGGTGCTGGAGGTGAGGAAATTGGAGAGATGTTGTTGCTAAGGGTATGAACAAAAGGGTGCAACCAGAAGATAAATACGTCCTGGTGATATAAAGCACAATATAGTGATTACAGTCAACAATACTGTATTATAGGCTTCAAGGTGGCTAAGAGACTGGATCTTAAATGTTATCACCACAAAAAAGAAATGATAATTATGTTCCATGAGAAAGGTATTAGCTAATGCTACTGTGAAAATCATGTTGCAACATACAAATGTATCAAATCAACAGGCTGTGCACTTCAAAACTGCTGCAATGTTGCATGTCAATTACATCTCAATAAAATAGAGTGACTCTATCATATATCTGACCAGAGCAAACGGAAAAAGAGCCACACTATTTACTGATTTCCTTTTTTAAATAACACAAAAAGTACTTAGCACAGTGGCTGCCGTAAAAGCACTTAATGTGCTGCTACTGTTTGTTACAATTATTATATTTTATTAGTACAATCAAGCTGGGAACTTACAGTTTCTTGGGCTTGCAGAGCTGGTCCTTCAGGGCCACTGGCCTCTCTCCCAACTGCTTGGCAAAGCCATTTGCACAGGGTGACAAGGCCTCTTTCTCACTCAGGTGCCCAGAGAGCAAGAGCACAGGATCCTGGAGAGCATCACCCACAGGAACCTGCAGCACTGGGCACTTGCTGTTCACTACCTGGGCAGACTTCTGCGCCTCACAACTCACAGCTCAAGTCCCCTTCTCCTGCCCCCGCCTCCAGGCCCTCCCTGTCCCCACCCCTTGTCTTTGCTTCCGCATCCGGATGCCTCGGCAGCCCAGGTGCACCTGAGTGAGGTCTGACTCTCAGCTCCACGTTCTCCTTCCCCCTCCACCTTAGAATCACCTGGAGAACTCCTGGAACCCACTGATGCCTGGGCCTTTTCTGGGATGATGTAAATGTGAGTCTCTGGCGAATGGGACCGAGCCCTCCAGGTTGTAGTTCAAAGCATTCCCAGGTGTTTCTAACAAGCAGCCAGAGCTGAAACACACTCAGACACGATTGTAACTTTGCCTTTGAGACCCTGAGGTTCTAAACGTACCTGAAAAGGGGGCTGAATTCCCATCAGAGAAACAGAGTATATCCGGAGGGTCTGAAGTAGTAATACTTACTCAACTCAGTGACTGGCGACGGCAGTTTGAGTGATGAAGACAATTGCTCAATTGAATTTTTAAGTAAATATTTCAGTAGATTCAGCTAAACTATAGAGATGTTGAAGGAAGCATAAAGTTGAAAGAGATTGTATCATCATCGATGCCCCCCTAACTGGAGTCCTCAGCGGGCCCTCAGTAAGTATTACAACTATGTCCACATACCCTTGTAGACACATACAAACTTGGGTCTGAAGCTGTAGAATTTCACAGAGCACCAGGGCTATGAGTCACAGGTTACAAATCCTTGAAAATACTGTGAACCCTGAAAATTAAGAGCCATGTATTTCATATCGTATGACCCCTGCACCGAGCACATGCCAGGCTTGTTGAATAAAGGGAAGAATTCCACGCCCTCCATTCATTGACCTTATGGCAAATGGTTACATTTCCACTGCTGTCATACCACCTCAACTGGGTCCGGTTATTTTTCTGAGAGATGTATATTAAGAAATAACCTGATGAGCTCTGCAGGTCAGAGAATGTGGCCCAATGAACTGGCAGCAACCGTTTGAATGCTCAGCATCTTCTGTACCAGGAGAGCCAGCGAGCATCTGGGAAACACTTCCACGCTTTCCCCTTGCCTATAAAGTCAAGGACCTCTTCGCACTGGGAGGCACCCCAGGAGCCTTCTCCAGGGTGAAACAAAGGAATAAGGGAAGCTGGTTTCTTGGTACAATAAGTTACTCTTTTGCAAAGTCTTCTACATGCTTCTCACAAGCCATCAGAGTAGCTAAGCATGATGCCCCCTGACCACCCATTAATCCTGAATCATGTGCACATGACAACAGAGACAAGAGGACCACGAGGCCCCAGCTGCTGGAGACAGAGGTCAGGGCTCCCTCAACACCGTGTAGTAGTCCACGGGACAGGTAAAAACACGTTTCACAAAATGTTTCTCAGGTAGAAAAATGCCACCTGCCTTCACCTTTCCAATGCCCTTCCCTCCTTGCTTTTTGCTCTAACCCTTTTTCCTGTTGCCCTTTCATTTCCAACAGTGCAATACTCAGCCCTAATGTCTACTGACTTATCTAATTGTTTTTCCTTATAGTTCCCATACTGGGTTGAGTAGTGCCCCCTGAAAACTCATGTTCTTCTTGGAATTTCAGAATGTGAACTTATTTAGAAATACGGCCGTTGCAGATGAGATGAATTAGGCTGAGATCATACTGCAGTAAGGGAGGCCCTTAGTCCAGTCTGACTGGTGTCCTTCCAAGGACAGGGTCACAGCCACAAACACACAGAGGAGGCTGTGGCCAGAGGGGGGCAGAGTCTGGAGGGACTGGCTGTGTGCTGGAATTCATTTGTGGGGAGTAGCGTGTGCACACTCTGTGCATTTACTTGCTGCTGCAGGCGGGAGTCCAGTCTATGGACAAGGGCTGGAGAGAAGAGAAGGCCTCTGGCCTCAGGCTGGGAGCAGGGGGCCACACTGGGCAGGGATGCTGATGGGAGCATGCTCCCTGCTGGGGCTGTGCTTGCATGGAGAGGCCACCCCAAAGGTGAATATTATTAAAGGAAGTTCCCTTCTAGTCACCAAACCAACACTGGGCTGCCAACAGTGGTCCTTCTACTCTGGGAGTGTCACTCCCTTTCTTCGGGGGCCGCCCTCCCCTCTGTGTGTGTGTGTGGGGGGGGTCCTCTATTGGAGCGTCACTCCCAGCCTGGCTAGACGTCATCTAAGCCTCTGTGACAGCCATGGCGGTGGGTCTAGGGATGGACACACTGTCAGTCTGACCTACCTCTGGGATTTCACACACACAGGCTGTGACAGAGGAGCTGTCCTGTCCCCCCATCTCCTGGGGTCTCTGAGCAGGGAATCAGTAAGCCCAGAGCTGTGTCTGGTCATCCCTGGCCCTGCCATCCACGCTTAGAGGAAGCTCATGAGAGCGGGAAAATGAGGCTCCACAGGGAGAAGCCGGGCGGAGAAATGAAGGTCGGGGGAGGCCTAGGGCAAGCCGAGGACAGCGCTGAGGTCCCCGTCATCACACCCGTGCCCCGTGACCCAGTGAGCTCCGGGGCTCGCTTAAGTCAGTCTGGGATGGGTTTCTGTCGATCGCTACCGAAAGAGTGCTGGCTATTACTGCGCACCAGGTGGCTAGAGGGGAAGATAGGGAAAGAAACAGAATGTGGGTATTTTTCCAGGTTGTTTACAATTCTTGGGGTCTTTAAGCAAAACCAACTTTTGTTCAAATGCATTTGAAAGCATCAGTTTGCCAGTGATGCTGCGTGAGACTCATCAGAAGAGACCCTTCAACACCAGGTCATCGAAGTGTAGATATTCTTAACTCCCCGCATCTTATGCTGCAACACTCACTCTGAGAAAAACAGGCATTCCCACAATGCTGCTGTGAGCACTGAAACCTCTACATCCACTCCTTGTAGAAACAGTAATCATACCCACAGAGGGAATTCCCAGAAACACTCCCCCTCCCACGTTCCTCCCAGACGGAAGCACTGCCGACAGTTGCTATGAATCTTCCTACTAAGCACTTACAAACATGTATCTCTACACACAGAAATACACAGGGCTCTGCTTCACAAAACTACTCTTATTTATCTGTAATTGCCTTTTATTCTCCTTCTTGACAATGTGACGGAGACTTCCCATGCCAGTACATACAAATAAGTTCTAAGAAGTGCAACTTCATAAATAAAGGTTGTACATATTTTAATTCTAAAAGACAATGTCAACTTGACCTCCAAAAATCCCAAAGGGCTGCAGTAACAAAGCAGCACCCCACTAGGGTAAGCCCCTCAAACTTCCTGTGCCTCAGTTTCCTGACTTGTATCCATCCTCTGCCTGCCTTCCAGGGTGCTTGTGAGCACCAAATCAGACCAAGTAAGGGTCTGCACTGCAAAAACCTGGGGTGCGGATTTTGGGGATTACTCAACAAGAGATTTCAAAGGAGGCTGGCAGCCTCACAGACGGGCCCATCAGCCTGCCTGTTCCCATTGCCCACGTTTCAGAATCACACAGCTATTTGTCAGCACATTGTTTAATGAGCAACCCTCCTCAATGGCAGAGAGAAAAGCACAGACTCGTCCAGGCATACAAATTGCAGGGCTTCCTTAATATATTCAGAGCATGTACACTTGGCATTAATTTAAAATCATTGACTGCTCTTCTTATCAGGGTAAAGGATGTTGGTGCATTTTAGTGTTATCTTGAAGTTAATTTGAGGCTTTAAATATTTAAGTGTTTGATAACTTGTAGGCTGGTAGGATGAAACACAGAGAGCCATAGATGGTATTATTTATCTCCAGGTAAGTTATAGGGCACCTTCCTCTCAGTATAACACTGACTTTTAAAGAAGTCTTTTGAAAGTTTCATTTGCAGACTATTGATTCTTTCAAAATGAAGGGACACTATCTGAGACGTAAAGAAATAACTTTTAAATAACTTCTTATTCTATAGGATATTGGGCTAGAGTGACTATTCGGTGATCTGTGCAAGTGGGCAGGGGTGTACCCTTGTCCCAGGAGCTATCAGCAGCGTGGAGCCCAGCCATGTACCTCTCCAGCCCATGCCAGCAGAGCCTCACCCGCCAGTGTCTCCAAACTGCTAACAAAATGTACCGGGAGCTCCTCCTTCAGTTAGAAGGCACATCTTCCACTGTTTCCTAAGAACGATGTTTCTCAGGAAATGCTCTAGTCGATAGCACAGCATGGTAGATAAAGAGCTCCCCACCAAAGCTCAATCTCAGCTCTGCTCTCTGCTCACCAAATGTTTGACCTTGGGCAAAGATCTCCTCCACTTCAAGCAAAACAGGGATTTTTTTAAAGCACCATCTTCTGACACTGAAGATCAATTACATGGTGCACAGAAGCACTGGGCACAGCTGCATGCACACGAAAGCGTCCAACGGAGGCTCTGTGGTGGTTACTGATGCTCTGCGCGTGGGAGCGCCAGGATGAAGGAGGGGACACCTGCACCTGCAGCTGGGGACCCAGGGAAGATGAAGCTGACGGCCGCAGCAGCCTGCAGAGCACGAGTCTCAGGAGGTAGCACAGGATGTGGCACTTGGAAACCCCAGCATGCAGGGCGCACCATGCAGGGGGAGGAAGCAGCAGAATCTGAGACCCTAGGAGACACACCCCTGAGGCCCCCTGGAAACAGAAATAAATTCAGGATGACTGCAACTTCAAGGGTGGGACAGGGACTTGCGGGAGGGAGCATGCGGTTCTGAAACATGAATAGGCAGTGTTGTGGGCACTTTCACAAATCTGCCCCATTCCGTGGAAAGACATTGGGAGCAGAGAGGCGAGGTGGCACCGTGAATGCCCACTGAGAGCTGAGGATGTGAATTGGTTGGAGGGGGGCCACTGATCACTCTTGAGCACAGGAGGGCAGTGACGTAATCAGGGCTGGGCTCCAGGAAAGGTAATTTGGTAGCAGTACGAAGAACAGCTGAGAAAGGAGAAATCTGGAAGTGGGGAGACCTGATAGGGCCTCACAGGGATGCTCATTAGTGCCTGGTTAGTGCTGAGCTGGTTAAATGAATCACGATGTGTTGCTCGTCTCTCTACAGGATCATTCCCAGCAGCCTGCAAATATGCTGCAATTTCCAATCTTGGTGGGAGAAGAGGAAGGGGAGGCCCATTGGGCTCAAAAGAAAATATTTATAAAGATCAATGAGACAAATTTTTAAAAACAGGAAAATGTGCCTTTCTGCTGGGAAATCTAACATCAATGATTCAGTTTTAGGAAAACATCACATGTCATAATGCTACTGTGGTTTGAACTTTATTGGTATTGCAATTTTGTTTGTATTTAATTAGTGAGTTGATTTGGTTTTAGAATCAGAAGCACTATCAACATAAGGTTTTATACCTTGTTCTATGTTGGTATATATGTTGTGCAATGATAATAAAACAATTTGAGTCACCAAAACTCTCTCCTGACCCTATTCCCACCTCTGCAGCCATTGCACCATCCCTCCACTGCACTTCTCAACAAAACTCACGGCCTGAGGTATATGAACAGCATGGCCCAATTCCCCACCCTCCATTTTCTGGGGCATTCGTTCCAACCGGGCTTTCACTGCCAGACTCTTCTCAAGGTCGCCAGGGAGCCCCAGGCCACTAAACCCTGTGATCAGTCTCAGCGTTGTCTTCAGCACCATTTGACTTGGCTGATGGTTCCTGCCCTGGGGAAGCTTTCCTCACCTGCCTGCTGCACGTATGATGCGTGGTGCAACCCTAAGGGTTTCAGAGTCATGAGCTGAAGCACAGAGGAGACCTGGGCTTGGGAAGGAAAGCAAGGCGTCCCCTTGAAAAGTGTAGAACTTGCAGAGGATTCCCGAGGCACAAACCTGGGGAGGAAGCCAGCACCCCAAGCTGGACTCTACGTGTCTAGCCTCATGCCCCCTCCCCACTCCTGGGCCCTTCTTCACAAGGACTCACAGCTCATTATTAGCACTGGCAAAGTAACCACTGTATTGAATCCCAATTTAGGGTGCAAGACCATTAACTTGGAGATACCTTTCTCATCAGCCTAGTAATGTAGCATGAGAAATGGACAGAATTAGACCGAGACAATGATGCCTTTCTTCTTGGGAGATCAAACTTGTCCTGGATGCCTGATGATACCCTATTATACACACCATTATCCACACATTCCATCTTAGAGACATTTATCTTCTTTTTTAAGGAATCATGATAACTTGTTATGGAAAAGAGGGGGGAAAAGATTGGGCACACTTCATTATGTGTTTTCCCTCAATTAGGTAGAGATCTCAGTGGACTAATACTCAAAAAGATAGGTTTTTCTTCTGACCCGGATTTTCACTGGGTTTTTCAACATTAGATAGTAGATAGCAAGATGAAATTAATGGCATACAGTAAACAAACACATGCATGACTGGATTTTAAAGTCTTTCCCATAATAACTTGATAAAAGTAACACATCCCTCTATCTTTTTAATGATTTTCTTTCTAGAAATGTGAACGGTAGGATAGGAAGTCCTACAATTGGTAAAACAAACTCACCTCTGCAACTAAGCCAGTCCTTTGGCCTCTATTACTCATTTCCTCGTCTGTCAAAATGGTTGGAATGATAATCACCTTGCAATGCTGCCGTGAAGGTTACGAAATGTATTTTACAAAATCATTATGACACATTCCAGCAAAAGCAATTATTCCCTGTTTTCATTTGTTAAGTCAAAGTGTTTTCGTTGTATGGATGTATTATTAAAATTAATTGTGTCTTAAGCTTGTTGTAACTACTAATTACATATATTTTCCTGCAACTCCTGCTAAACAATCTGCTTAAAAACAAATCCGACATACAAATCACTTTTCCCAAGTGGACTTAGCCAATCATTATCACCTCTGCTCCCTTCGTTTCCATTGCAGGGACATCCCCTCCATGGCCCTTGCATTCACCACATATGGGGTCAATTTTCAGGTTTTTGACACTCTCTGGGGGGAAAAGAATGTATTAATAAAATGGAAAGGCAAGTGCCTGTCAGGCAAAAGAAACCTACTCAGGCCCGAAGTCTCCACGGTGATTTGATGAGTAACTGAAGCCGCTTTCAGGGCTTGGGTTCCATGGAAGTGGCCATTCTCTCACCCCAAGCAAAGGACTTCCACTTGGCCAACTTTGTCCTAAAGCAGAGCAGCCCAGTGCTGACAAAGCAAGCAATGGAGCAAAGACATTTTGGGCCACAACATGTCACCAGGACTGGGGAACACGGGGACAATGGATCAAGGATGGCGAGGCACCGCCCCGGTGGGCAACTAAGCTCCCATTCACTTTTTCAGAAGAATGAGCATTGTGCCCCCAACACACACCTGCCTCCTTTTCCCCAGCTGGATTGCTCCCACACTTTCTGTCCTTACATCTCTGGCTCTCCTCCCTGCAAAATGTTTACCCTCCCAAATCCCAGTGGCACTGGGAAGAATTAGGGACTGATGGGCAGGTGGCGCAGTGAGGAAGGAGACAGGCTGCAGAGCCTTGAGCTGTTGCCGTCATTCTGACATTTTTATTTCGGATAGCCGCAGATTTTATCCATGTCATTAAGGACTCAGTTTGTTCTTGAATTTCCCTCCCGAAAAGGTTGCAGTGCATTTGTGCTTTAAGGTGTTTAAATTACATACAATTTAGCAAAATGTTCAACTTTTAAAGTGACCCTCTTATCCTTGGCCTTCATACTAAATGAAGGTGGGATTAAAATTCAGCTCTTTCCACCAACACTTTCTTTAATGAGAAAAACAAAATTGAGTTTGTTTTGAGATGGAATAACTAGTTTTATGTCACTGGAGGTGAAGTTGAAACATGAGGTGTTCGCCAGAAGCAAATCCATGTGTTTCGCCATTTAAAAGTCTCCAGAGTTCAGAGCATTTGGCATTTGCCAACACGTTAACCCTGCAGCTCCGTGCACAGGAAAGGAAGCTGAACACCCCGGACTTGCTGTGTCTTCTCGTATCATCCCCGTAACACACAGCATCACGCCATGTGGGACCTTCGGAAATACCCATAGATCCCCAAACTTTAATGTGCTTGAGAACCATCGGGGCTGTTTGCGAGACATGCACATTCCAGGGCTGCTTCTCCGGAGAGCCCCCTTCCCGAGGGCCAGGGGCAGCGGCTGAGCACTGGAATCTGAGTATTTTCAAAGTTCTGCACATGATGCCAATGCAGGTGGCCCATGGAAAACACTCTGGAAAGTACTGAATAATAGGGTGGCATTTCCACTTGGGGTGCCCTTCACTCACCCTGCAGCATCTTACCCAATCAGTGCCTTAGAAATGTTGCACACTTACCATCAATTTATAAAGAAAACAAACCCAGCAGAAAGGCAAGTCAATAGCATCAGTCCTTTCCAGGACCTGAACCCTGCCTCACACTTCATTACACAGGACTTGACGTAGCACATTAATATCATACACATCTTCATATTTACTTCATCCACACACAAATTCCCTGCCAGCAGGAGTGGTTTTAGTAAATCATGCATTGTGTTGAAGCTTTTGCCATGACTTTGCCTTAACTTTTGCCTCTCTGGCTTCTTTAAGGAAACTGGGGATGTTTGAGAAGTTCTGAGGAAGGAAGATATGCAGCAGCTCCAAAATACATCCCAGGAAAGCTGAATGTGGGGAACAGCCACACCAACAACTAGGGACTCATGGCTCAAAAGTGGGGAATCTTCTTGTTTAGGGGCTGGAAATTTCCCTAAGTGGATATCATCAGCCACTAACGCAAACGTTAAACCAGTGTCATAATTTATAACTGCAGGAAAGTTCATTGAAATATATTGACACTTAACAAACCCTTTGGTTGTACTTTATTATTTTTTGTATTTCTTAAGCATGACATTAATGGAATGCATCTCTGCTGGGGACACAGAGGGTCAGATCTTTGCCTTGTCGCTGTCTCACTGTTGGGACACCGGAAGCTGTGGATTCCAATCACCAGCCTTTAGATTCCTTCCCAGAGTGGCTTCTGCTCTTGACACCTTCTAATAGGAAACGTTGTCCAGGTGGGATGGTTTGTGGCACTGTAGTTATGAAAGGGAGGGCCCTGCAGTTTTGAAGCGCCCTTCAAAATTGGGCCTTGTCTGAAACTTTCTTGGTGTTCTTGACAAAGGATCTAAAAGGAGGATAAATTAACAAACTGTCTGCATCTCAGATGAAGACTCACGGACACTGAATGAGCTTCTGCTCTAGCTGCCCTTTTATGCAATCTCTCTCTCTCTCTCTCTCTCTCTCTCCCATTTACAAGAATGAATCTCACTCCTCTTTTGAATGCCAGGCCCACCTTGCTCTGAGGCGCCGTGAGCTCCCGTTCCTCTTATGACAACCGTCCTCTAAACAAGACGCCAAGAGATCAAAGGTCTGCGTAGCACTTCACTGAAGTGTTGACTCCTGGGGGCATGAAATACACTTTTCATAATTTTTACTGACAACATTTCAGCGAGATAATTTCATCCTCAGCATCCCAGTGGAGCTGCCATGGGAGAAGTTCCTGGAAGCAGAAAGGAGGGCCATAGGCCATCCACTCAGCAGAGGAATACCGCCATTCAAGGTATCAGGCTTGAACGCATTTGCCTACAAGTTGTTCTCTCCAGGTTGGGATCTCACTACATCAGTGTTGATCCCACATACGTAATCTAGTACTTGGTGTTTTCTGAAGACAGGGGGATTTAGCAATAAGCTGTTCTGGGGTTTTGAGTGGGACCCCAGTATAGGGGAACTACCGGTGTCAACCTCAGCTTTGGCACCTAAGAGCCTGTCCCTGCAGCTAATGGACCTTCCACACACCAAACTCTAAGGCAGGCAGGTTGCCAGGCGAGCAGGGTACAAAGAGGACCCACTTGCTGCAGGGCACATACTCAAAGCCTATAAGGAACAGAGGGAAGGTAATGAGGGAATCTGACCTACTAGGGATGGTGGCAGACCTACAGGACAGCTCTCACCCAACACGACCCACAGCTATGGAGCTCCATCCAATGCTACAAGCTGCCACCGAGTTTTAGGGAAAGCCACTGAGTTTTTCTTAATCAACTTAATACACTCATATAGTGAAACCAAAGGCTCAAAAACTACAGAGAAAGGAAGAGGATTAGCGGTTCCCAGGTCTGGGGGAGGGAGGGGTGAACAGGCAGTGAAAGGATTTTATAGGACACTTTCATGAGGCCGCGCGTCATAACACATTTGTCCAAACCCACAGAACCAAGAGGGAGCCCTAAGGTGAACTATGGCCTCTGGGTGACAATGGTGCATCGATCCAGGTTCATTCATCATAATGAGTGGCCCATCTGGGGCAGGACGTGACAGTGGAGGAGGCTGTGCATGCGTGGGGCAGGCAGTGTGCTCAGTCTTCTGCTCAATTTTACTGTGAACCTAAAACTGTGCTAAAAAATCAAAGGCTTTTAAGAAAAGTGGCCCCTGTACCACCCACTCCAACTGTCATTCATAGTAGCTGCCACTTTCAACTTTCTGTTTCTTCTGTATGGTCTTCTGTCTTCCTGAAAAGCATGCTTATTCTGCCTTTTGTTAGTTATTCTAAACGTGACCTATTGGTTTCCTGTGTCCACGGAGGTTGGGTTTTTAGCTCTTGCTGCAGCCACCCTCCTGACACGGCCACCCTCTCTGCTCCCTGGCTCCCAGTCCGTGCTGCACCCCTCACCCTGGAGTGTCCCTAGGCTTTCTTCTGCATTGGTACCCCTGTTTTTCTGGACTCCATGTTCTCACTCGTCATTTTGTTAGAACATATCTCTGGTCATTTCCTAAAAAGGCTGCTTCAGAGGTAAAATTGTTGAGACCCTCTCCCCCATTATTTGAAAAGTCTCTTTTACTCTCACAGTTGATTGGGAATTTGGTGACTGTAGCTTTCACCTTGAAAACCACTTTCCTTCAGATCGTGAAGGCATCTCCGTCTTCCTACTGCCAGGAAGATTACTTCCTTCGAGAAATCTGAGAGTCTCTGACTCACATCCTCTGGCTGTGCCTGCTTTTCTCTCTACAGATGTTAAGACCTCTCTTCATGCATGCTATTCTGACATGTTTCGGTGACAAAGGGAGATGTCAGCTAGAATACCCAGGCCGAGAAGCCCGCAGTGCCACCTACAAACCGTGTGGCCTTGGGCCTGCACCTTAGCCTCCCGGTGCCTCTGTGATGAGTGCCCGTCCCTTGGGGCGGTTGTGCAGGTCACCGAGCCAGCCCACCAGAGCTCTCTCAGCAGTGCTTGGCACCAAGTGAGCCACCGAGGCACCCTGGCCTCTGCAACCACTGCTACCATCACCCCCATTCTTTGTTCTAATTCAGCTTTTCACTAGAGCACTTTGTGTCCTTCAGACTTGTCCCTGGGACTGTATCTTCAGTACTTTCCTCCTTGCCTTTTCTCTCTCCATTTTCCCCCAGTTCCTACTAGTCAGATGCTGGACTCCTAAACTTGTCCTCTCCTGCTCCCACCTGTTCATTTTTCCTTTTTTTTTTTAACTATTACTGCACTTGCTGAGATATTTCCTGGACCTTCAGTCCAGTTCCACTGAGTCTGTGATGACGACCATCGTTTAAGTTTCCAGGGGTGCATTCCATCGCCTGATGGCTCCTCCCATCAACACCCTGCTCAGGGTTTCCGTATGCAGTGCATCCTTTGATGTCTGAGAATAAGCTGACTGAAATCGCTGATTCCTACCGTCGCGTTTCCTTGGGATTCCTTCTGTCTGTTTGCTCTGTTCCCTCCCTTTCGGTGGGAGGGGCTGCGGGACTTCCTCTCCCGGCTCTGGCCGTCCTTGGCTGTTTATTTGCATCCAGGAGGGAGGCCCCACAAGGCCTGGGGTTGTGATGCTGTCTGCTGGGCCTCACCACAGGGCCAGGGGCCTGTCTCCAGAGCCCATCCAATGTCCCCACAGTAGAATCCCCCAGTGCCCCAGCAGGGCCATAGCCTGGCAGCAGAATTGTGAAAACAGGGTGGTGGTGGGAGGTGGTTACTGAGCAGCCAGGCACAGAGGGCAGACATCCGTGTAAGCCCGTGTTTCGGCGGCCCCTCACCCCTGCCATCTGCAGCCTGGACGGCCCCCATCTCGGTTTCCTCAGAGCATGAGTTTCTGGCCTGGGGTCCCGGGGCCTTGAGCGCTGCGGAGCATCTGTGGGATACTTTGGCCGTTCTCCCCAACGGCGCTCTCCTAAGTCTGTTTCCACACCTCCATCTACTTGCTGGCTCCAGGAAAGAAAAAACCCTGATTTTTAAAAGTTGATAACTAATTCGAACTTTATTCTATTTTAGGGGGCAGGTTAAGGGGCAAAAATATGTCCACTCACCTTCACTCGGGTGAATGGACCACCGAAGGGAGCAGGGAACCTGGGATTCTGCTGTGATCCCAAGCACTCTGCTGGCCTTTCTCTGGCACCGCTTGCTATGTTTGAGCGTCGGAATCAATTGACGTGTGCGTTCTGAAGAGAGCCCCTGAATACCCTTGTGCTTGGGGAAAAGCAACCGCAGCGTCCTCATCCATCACTGTGAGATGGAAGGGGAAACTGACCCCTTGGCCAGTAAACCCAGGATACCCCACTGCACCCCACCCATAATATAGTGACCTGCAATGTTATTAAAGACACAGCTTTAATTAAGCCAGAAGCCCTGTGGCTGAGGCCCAGGAACCCCCTTGTTTAACAAGTTGTCTGGGAGGTTTGGATGCGAGTTGACTGGTGTTTGCCACATGTGGACAAACACCATTCAAAGGAAAGCCGACAAGGAGCCACGCCTGGCGGCCCCACGGGTGGCCAGCAACTGCTCGCCTGTACATGGCTTGGCCTCCTGGTTGGTCCCTGGCCAGGCAGCAATTACACACTGAGTGTTCACTTGACACTGGCCTCACTGGGGGGTTCTATGTGTGCTGAGCTGTAAGGCAGTCCAGGCATGCCCTGATTCCATTGGAACAGGCCGTGGGGGTCTAGTCGTGTCCTGCTGGGCCCTGCAAGGGGAGGACTCCACGGGCAAGGGCATCTTTGCTGCGGTGAATGGATCGACCAGCACTTGCCAGCAGGGAGGACTGAGTGACCCCACGCAGCCAGGGGAAGGGGCACGCCACCCCGCAGACCTCTCGAGAGCGTGACGTTGAGCTATCATTTCCAAGAGCAGAGGCTGCAGTGCAAGAGCGGAAGGTGGAAGATGTACTCTGTGACGTAAACCAAATGTTTCAGGGCCTAGAAGCCAGCGCAGGACTTCAGCGGAGGCCGGGGCCCTGGAGCAAAGGCCCAGAGGAGGAACAGCAGGGCAGGACTGCCCAGCGGACAGCGGCACACGGGGAAATCTGGCTGCCGCCCCATCTCCTGGGATTGGCAGGTACCTGAGATGCCCCTCTGGACATGCTGACCTGAGGGCCAGAGGGGTGTCTGAGGTTATGCCCAGGGGAAGGCCCACTGTGTTGTCAGCTCACCTTCCTACAGGCCCCCAGCCCAGCATGGAGCAATGGGCACAAACCAGTGAGCTTGCCTCTGGACAGAAGGACCGGTGCCCCACCTGCTCTGCTGGGCAGTCTCCTCATCTGTTAAATGTCTGAACAGGCACTGAGGAGGTGAGCCTCTCCAGGCCCATGCCCGGCTATCCCCTCAAAAGCACCTGCCTTTTCTCCCAAGAGTATATTTGTCTGCTCTGAGAACACAGATGGCCTCCCTCCCCTCTGCATACCCAGGACTCAGGTCTGAATCCTTAGTAAGGGCTCTAAAGTGGTTTAACTGACTCATTAATTAGCTAATCTATGCCTGATATGATTTAAACTGCATTCCATTCGGCTTTTCCTGTTGGCATTATGCCACCAGGTGCCATCTTGGGAGGCCACTGGGAAGTACAATCATCTGTGGAAAGGTGAGATTATGTAGGCCTTGTATTAGGTGTGAGATACGATGTTTGAGGCTGATTGTTTACTGGAAAAAAAAGAAAATAGACTGCGGTTTTAAAGAAGGAGAGCATATGTGCTGTAGAAATTCACAAGAGCAAAGCATGGTTTGGAAAGTGTCATGGCCGATCAAATGATAGACCAGAGTGGGTGTGTCTAGTGCACACACGTGTGTGTGGGGGAGACGCGAGAGAGTGCAGCAAGGACAGTAAGAGACCACAGACTGCCTTCTTTAACATCTGCGGGGGACACGAGCCTCCCCACCTTTGCTGTCACTTTCTAGTCGAGAGCTGAGCTCTTTTCACCTGGAAGGGGAGATTTTAGATGCTGCTTTGTTCTCATCAACATTTTACAATCAAGGGCGTGAAGAATGGGTTTCTGGGTGTGTAATGTTTAATCCTAATAAAGGGAGCATGCTGCAGAGGCCAACACCGTGGTTGACCAGACGCCCTTAGCCAGGACCACACAGGCTGAGAGACCAGTTTAGCCACCTTTTGAGCAGGACCAGCCTTCTCTGGCCATTTGCTCTGTGATTCAACCCTGCTGTTCTGTGGTCTTTTTTTTATCAGCATTAAAATTTCCTCTTCAAAAATCCCTCCATTGAAAATAAACTGGGACTGCATGGTGATGCCTAAAAACAGTAAAATGCACACAACTCCATGCGACAAGGCTACTTGTGAGGTGTTTGCTATGGTCTTGTTTGTAATGGCAAAACATTGAGAACTTCTAAGTCCACCAATACAAGTTGGTCAATAAATCGTGATACCCCCATGCTATGGAACTCTGTGCTGTAGTTAAAATGAATGAAGTACCTGTCTGTCCTCACCTGGAAGGACCGGCATGCCTGATTATTGGGGGAAGACCACTGTAGAGAGTATATAGACAACTTGTTCTTTAAACAATTGGAAGAACGTGTTCCCATATGGAGTAGATGTGGGCATATTTCTGTATGCACAGAAAAGGTTCAGGAAAGATGCACACTAAACTACAAATACTGATTATGTCTCAAGAATGTAATTGGTAGGAAGGGGTGATAAGGACACATATTTTCATGGTTTTAATTAGAATGGATCAGTTTTGTACTTTTTAAAAATCCCCAGTCGCTTTAAAACGCAGATCTCTATGGGAGGGGTCATTCCATGCTGGGGTCGGTGCTTGGCTAGAAGCTGGGTGAGACGCAGAGGGAGCATTGATAATACAATCTGCTGAGAACCAGCCTTGGGATTTTCACAGGGAAGGGGGTAGCAGAGCCCAGACCAAATCCACGTGGCGAGGATTCTCTGTCCAGGGTAATTCCCCACGTACACACCAGAGCGCAGCAGGTGCCCAAGCGCAGGATGGTGGAGTGCTGCCCAGTGGCACTGCGTCTTCCTGAATGGACAGTGAGACCCACTGGCCAGCCCCAGTCACCCTGCGTCCTGTCTCTGCCAAGGATTTCCTTTCACAAAAATGCTGCCTGTGCAGAGATAACGAAAACCAACAAGTAAACTGTAAGTGGACTGGCCCAATTACCCATTCCATATTTTTTCTTTCATAATGTTAAATAACTTCATTTTCAAAAATATCAGTCTCTACTCAGCCAAAAGGAATTTAAACCAGTTACATATGGGCAGCTTGATAGTAGAGAACAGTAGCTCCCCCGACCTAACTCTTAGACTTTCCCCATCCCGAGCCCTGGCCCCTTCCTAGTTGATTGAGCTGCTGATGGACACCTAATTCTGCGTTTACTAAAATCACTGAAGGGAGAAGGGAGCCTAGGATTCTGCTTGTGATCCCAAGCAATCTGCTGGCCTTTCTCCAGCACCGCTCATTATATTTTAGTGTCAGAATCAATTGACGGGTGCGTTCTGAAGAGAGCAACTGAATACACTTGTGCTTGGGGAAAAGCAACCTCAGCATCCTCATCCGTCACTGTGAGACGGAAGGGGAAACACCTAAAATGGGTCACTTTCAACTACACCAGCAGAGCGCATAAGGATTCCATAACATGCAGCAGCCACTGTGATTTATCCTCATGAGGCAATGCAATGCCTGAGCTGAGAGGGAATGTAAATCTCAGGCCAATCACCTGTCTGTTGGGGAAGTAGAGGGGGCCATTAATCCTCTGGGTACCAAACACGTAAGGGCTACAGTGCCCTCTGGCGGTGCTTGCTCTTCCCTGCACTGCGCCCTGGCAGGCTTCTGGGGTGGCCCCAGGGAACCCGAGGCGATTGGGTTCAGTGGGTGGCTCAGGGGAACGGGAGGCCCAGAGGAAGAGAGTACCTGGACCTGGAAATAATTAACACTCAGAAGTGTGATGGGAAGACCAGTAGGTGCAGGTCTGGCTCCTGTGCATCATTCTGCAGCCCGCTGCTCTGTTTGCCGTCCGTGAAATGCAAGAAGAAATCCTACCTCACAAGGTCACTGTCCGAATGAACAAGACAATATGCGTAATGGCTCACGCCAGGGCGTAGCAGAGAGCAGGTGGTCCCTCAGTGGCCACTGGCACTACGAGTGTGCAGCAATCTGTGCTCTGTTTTACTCTTTATGTCACTTGATGAGTCTCTGGGACCCAATGGACGTTTTTAATCACAGATGTGTGCAATAAAGTTGTGGCGTCTCTCCTCTACAGACGAACTCTAAACACATGAGGATTCTGATAGGAACAATCACACGTGTTCTTTATTTTTCCCTCCTTGATTTCCCCACTGCTTCTTGTATCGCTCTCTAAAACAAACAGACCTCAGTAGCACTTTTAAAAAAATCTCTCACAAATTGCCTTCAAGTCAGAGAATTCCTATTTTAGACAACCCTATTTGCTCAGGTTGACTCAAAGTACTCCGAGTCAGGGTCATCAACAATGTGCTACTAACTTTAAGTTATAAACAGGCAACTGTTCTGCATGAGTCATCAACTTGAGTTTCTGTGTATAAAATGCATTGTTATCACATAAAACATACCCATGGTCTGTATCTTGATTGCAGTGATAATTACACAAATCTACACATTAATAAGTTGTGTGGCACTACATACACACGCACACACAAATGAGGGCACATAAACTAGTGAAAGATGAATAAACTCTGTGGTTTGCCTTAACAACAATTCCCCAGTTGTAATGTTATACGCTAGGTGGACAAATGTTACCACTGGGGGAAACTGGGTGAGAGGTGCATGGAACCTCCCCATATATTTTTGTAACTAACCTCAAATTATAATTATCTCTAAATTAAAAAGGTAAAATAATGACATACTAGTGAGTTTGCCCACAATTAGTGATAGCCATAGGAGCTCTTAAACAGTGAGTCAATAAGGCATTACCAAAATGCATGAGCATAAATTATGATCATTTATTTTACTCTTTCATATTCAAGTATTATGTTTAGTTTTCCTCCAGCATCTATCATATTTCAACTTTAAGCTTCAGTATTTTTATATTTTAACCCATGAAATCAGGATGAGTCTTACAATGCATTGCATGTCAGAGTTTACTTAACAGCATTTTTTTCTTTTTTCTTGATATATAAAATAATGGTGCAATTTCAACTGACAGCATTCTAGAGCTGACAGCATTCTAGAGCTGACAGAATGTCACGAATATGATGTCATTAGTGCTCTTTATCCAATTTTGCCTGCCCTCACCCGGACACATGGTAGGATTGTACTGAGTTACCCTCTGGAAATTCAGTGTGGGTGTGGGATCAACTCTGGTCAATGAAATGTGAGCAGAAATGATGCCTCTTCCAGAAGAAAGCCTTTAAATGCCCATGAACCATGTGTCCTGACGCTGTTATACCAGCAATGTTCCCAGTGCTGGGGGCTTTGTTAGCCTGTGACCCAGAAGGAAGGATGCAAAGAGCCCCAGGCACCCCTGATGAACTTGAAGCATGCAATCAAAATGACATTTTAATCATCTTAAACCATTAAGATATAGAGGATATTGTTATCACAGCATAACTAAGCCTATCCTAACTAATGAAATGATGGTCAATGTGGACCATTTTACCCTATACAGTCAATTCTCATTATTCATGGTAGTTAGAGCCTATGAAGTTGCCATGAACACTGAATTAGGGAATCATTGCCCCTAAAGGAAATACAAGGTTAAGTTCCTATGAGCCTCTGGTCACACTTTTATCAACTGACCGATACATAACCTTGTTCTATATATGTTTCTGTTTACAGACACCTAATTTAATATATACTGTGAACTCATAACACTGAATTCATGGCCAACAGCTCTGCAACTTATGCCTGAATAAAACTTATGTCACACACATATTTTCTCATCTCACAGCCTTCTTGTGCTCAAAAACACTATACAGCACTTCAGCAATGCACTTAGGGCCCATTTTAAACAGTGAAATTACCAACAAAAAGCACAAAACTAAAGCTGAAAATGTGGCACTAAAGAAACCGCAGAAGGACACTTGTTCACACTTTGAGAGCCGCAACAAGAAGGCAGAGCGTCACCTTGCTTGACCTCGGCTGGGGAATACTCGCGTTAGGCCACTCCAGGTTAAGCACACTGCATGTGCGTGTCCACAATGGCCACACACACACAATGAGTATTTACTAGGAATTACAAATAGATCTTACTGGGAGATGAACTTACAAACACCGAACCCATGGATAATGAGGGCCAACTGTCCCAGCAGCTCACCAAGCAGGACCTGTGGCCCCGGGATACTGAGGCTTTTTCAAAGAGTCTGTGAGACCAAAACACCTTTTGCAATATGTAGAAATGCTACTGCCTTGTCTCCGTGTTGATACTGGTACTGGTGGTGCAAACTGAGGCACCTTAGGGTAAAACTGCCTAAGGGCCGACGAAGATGGCACCAAACTGTGCCCTTCATCGCTGTTATCCCCACCACCATGCACACATAGCAAGCAAACAATAAGCCTGTTTCACTCAAAAATATTTTTATTTAGTCTCTACCTATAAGAACACATCTTTAAATATCCCTTGTGACAGAATTGGGAACCACATATCAATTGCTCCAATTATGTATCAGAGGACAGGAGTTGTCTTGAGTAAAATTTCTTGGAAACTCTTTGGGTTGCACGCTGAACGAGCCATGTTTTCAGGGAACACTGTTTCTATTTGAAAGAACCTCTAATAAACTACGGTTTTTCAGACTTGGGCACCTAGCAGGTATTTTCTCTGGAGTGAATGAAGCAAGTCTGTTACCTCAAGGAAAACAACTGATTATTATTTGTTGCCGATGATAAAATTCAAGCTTTCAACCAAAATTACATTTTGGAAAAATGACACATGCCACCATGAGCTGGACAGCCTTCCAATATTTAACCACGTTTCTGATGTGATTGGTACTGATATTAATAAAATGTAGTTCTTGGTAGTGTCTAATGATATATATCAACACCCAGAAGAACTAACTTAGTAAGCTAAGATTTTCCAAATGGCTGCATATGATTCAAAATCATGCATGGGTAAAAGATCCATTCAAAGTACAAGATGGAAAAATGTATTTTTTATAAGCCAAAAAAGGAAATGCTCACTTTCACCAGCCCGTATTCCACACTGCAACTAACTCCCGGGAAACTTCAGCTTTCAAGTTTTGAGACAGAGTAAAAGAATATCCACCAATCACCTGAAAAGACTATTAAAATAGTCGTTCTTTCTCCAGCTACTACCTGCGTGGGGCCAGGCTTTCCACTTAAGCTTCAGCCAAACATATCACAGCACATTTCACCAAGAAGCACACATGAGAAGGCAGCGCTCTTCTAGAAAGCCAGACATTAAAGATGTTTGCAAAAATGTAAAACGATGGCACTCTTCTTACTATCTTTTTCTTGGAAAATGTAGGTATTTTTAATTAATATGTTATTTATGTTAACATGTAAAGGACCTGTTATTGTTATCTTTTAATTAGTTAACTAATATTGTGAATATCTCAGTGAAGTTATAATGTGGTAAATCCCAATAGATAAAACCCACATTAACAAAAGTTTTTCAGGGTTCTCAATAATTTTTAAGTATTCAGGTGAAGGGTTGCCCAGCCATATCCTACTTAATCAATGCTGCCATCAGCCCACATACACACACACTGCTTCTCACATAGGTTACAAGACAAGGGCCCCGGATCTCCCTGAAGCAGCGAGGGAGCAGGAAGAGAGAGGGTGGTGGAGAGCTTCAGACCCTGAAGACAAACCCAGCTTTGCAGGTTTCATGCCAAGCAGGCTTCCCTTTTCTGAGTCATGCAGAGCCCAGGGGTTCTGTATCGAAGGACTTTGATGGCTCCATGGAGAAAACGATGATCTTCCCAAAGATGCAGCCCTTCAGGGTCCATGGATGGATGGAGTGGCTGACCGGGATCCTTCACTGCATCCTCACCCTGCGCAGTCTCATCCACTCACTGACATCCAACCACCCACTACCGCAGGACTTCTCACCTATCCCAGAGAGGCTGTGGAACCTGTCACCTCAGTAAAAATGCAGAAGAGCAAGACCATTTGCCAAAACTTGAAAAACCACCTAGGTTGTTAGTGAAGTCCCCCGGGCACATGCCAAACGAGGGAAACCTCTCCCCTTTCTCAAGGTTTTCCTGTGCACCCCTCTTCCACCTTCCTCCTGAAAAACCCTCCAGCCCATCTTGGCTTTTGCGATCCATCTTTTCCCCACAAATACCTCTCCTGGTCTGGTATGTGATTGGTGTTTCTTCCTCTATTCTCCACTCGTGACACAGATGAACACAACACAAGCCCTCAAAGCATCAGGATCCCCCTTGGGAAGGGGGTGGGCCAGGTTGAAAATACTCATGTGCAGATATTTCTGTACAAAACATTTCCTTTCCCAGCAGGCAAATGGCATGCAGCCCCAAAGTCTTTCATTTTTCTAGGG
The DNA here is from genome assembly GCF_040802235.1 of Manis javanica. NCBI lineage: Eukaryota > Metazoa > Chordata > Mammalia > Pholidota > Manidae > Manis > Manis javanica. The sequence goes on along the minus strand of NC_133162.1, from coordinate 5,343,766 downwards.
TGAAGAGTTAACCACGAAATGTGTTTCTAAATTTGGAGTCCTTACACTAAAATCAGCCCTGTATTAGAATTTACTGAGGATTCTACTGGCAGCATCCCTTCCCTCCTGCTTCCAGGGCAGAGAAGCATTTGGCATTTCCAGGGATAACGCTTTGTCATTAATGCCTTGTCAACATTGCCTTGAGTTGTGGTGGTGTGGGCTTGCTGCTATTATCCCATTTTAATTAGAAATCTTTATTAGTTTGACTTCATCATTATCACTTTAATTTCTTGTGAGCTATTTGGTTTGCTATATAATGAGATGCCTATTAGCACCCACAGCATTCTTGGCCCATAATTTTCCAGCGCCCAGATTGAGGACAATGTGCAATGGTACAAATATGAACCCTCCGGACTCCTATTCGCCAAGATTTGTGAGATATTATTATAGATAATTATACAATCATAAATAAGTTATATATGTTAATTTTGTTGTTATGTCAATAATCTCCTCAGAATGCCTTTGCAGAGTGAAATTTTGTTGTTATTAAACATATTTTGTCAACTGAGAAGGCGGAACAGGGCTGTTTGGGGCCACAGGGTCTGGGTCTCAAATAATCAAAGTCAAAATATTTAAAATGCAATGATTTGCAACATATTCTGATAATTCCCAAATCAGAGTCTCTAGTTCATGATTTCTCCTGGATTCTGGTTCCTTCTATTCAACAAGCTCATCATTTCCAAAATAGAAACCATCTCCTGCCTCCCACACCAAACACTCCTTGTGGCTCAGACGAGGAGCTCAGCGTGGGGAGAAGGGAGTGAGGTCAGAGTATTTATGTCCCTGGACCCCCAAGCCCACCGGATCCTCACAGCCTGGTGGGTCCCAGCTCTTGTCAAGCGGCCTCTCTGCCTCGACACCCAGTGTGTCAGCAGCAGGGGCTGCTGGGACCAAGTACCACAAACAGGGTGGCTTATAGCAGCAGATATCTAGACTCTCCGTTCTGGAGAATATAAACCTGAAAGTAAGGTGTGGGCAGGGCCACGCTCTATAGGAAGTCTCTGGGGAGGAATCCTTCCTGGCTTCTTCCAGCCCCTGGGGGTTGCCTGCAATCCTTGGTTTCCTTGGCTTGTAGGCACTATTCCAGCCTCTGCCTCCGCTGTCACATGCCCTTCCCCCCATGTGTCCCTGGGTCTCTTCTTATAAGGATCAGTCATGTTCAGCTAAGGACCCACCCAACTCCACTGTGACCTCATGTGAACTAACACATCTGTAATGATCCTACTTCCAAAGAACATCACTTCCTGAGGCTCCAGGAAGGACATGAATTTTGAGGGGACAGTTCCAACCCCAGACAGCCTGTAACTGCAGCCTTCCCTGACTAAGCGTGAGTGAGTCCTTGCTGGTTCCCCTCTGGCTTGAGGTCCCCTCTTTATCAAGCACCAAATGTCCACAGGCGATTGCATCTATTTCCACATTTTCCTCTGCTCCACTGGTCTGCTGTGCGTGCACCAATCCCACGCACTTCAGTCAGAGAGACCTCCTGGCGTGCTTTCGTTTTTCAATCCTAGAAGCTTCACAATGTGCTGAACGTGTGCTCCTCACCCCCGTGGCTCCGCCACGTTCTCCTAGTGAACCTTCCTCATCGGTTCTCAATAAACTTTATAGTGACTGGCCTAGCTCCAGTTTAAGAAATTACCAATGATCGTTTTTTTAATTGAGACTGCCTTTAATTTACAAATGGACCTATGAGGAATTGACATATTTGTGAAAATGAGTTTTTGTATCCAAACCTGGGATGTCTTTCCATTTGATCATGGCCCCTTTTGTATCTTTCAGAGGTGTTTAAGCTTTCCATATAGGTTTTGGACACTTCCTGCCAGGTTTATACCTGGGTATTTTATTTTACTTTCTCACTGTTGTAAATGCAGTCTTTTCTCCCATTATCTCTTCCCATTATATGTATATAACATATTCATATGTTATATGTATACGTAATACATATAATAACTATTGATTTGTGCGTTGATTTTACAGCTTGTTAATTAAATGTTCTTACTACTTTCTAGTAGCTTCCCATTGAATTTTTGGGTTGCCAACACAATCATGGTATCAGTAAATAAAAATGTTGTTCTGCTCCTTTCTAATATGTACCCTGTAACTACTTTATTTTGTCTGATTGCATTGGCTAATAACACAGTGTTAGTGGAGACGGTAGGCATTATTTCTTGTTCAGAGCTTGGTAGCAAAGCCCCAAGTGATTTCGTAAATAAAATAAGAAGTACGAAGCTGTCTGAGGCATATATATTTATCATGTTATGAAAGCATCAATCAATGTTTACACTAAGTGTTTGTAAAACGAATGGGTATTGAATGATTGGGCTGAATTGTGTCCCCCCACAATTCATATGTTGAAGCCCTAACACCAGTACTTCAGAGTGTGACTCTGTCTGGAGAAAAGGACTTCAAGATGTGATTAAAGTGAAGCCGCTAGGGTGGGCGCTCATCCAGTCTGCCTGGTGTCCTTACAGCAGCAACGATGCGGGCACATCAGAAGGCCACAGGAGGACATGCGCATGCTGGGAAGGCCACTCAGAGCCAAGAGGAGGGGACCATGTGCAGTCAAGGGGAGGGGCCCCGGAAGAAACACCCCTGCAACACCACGAGCTTGAACTTCCAACCTTCGTAACTGGGAGGAGATGGATATCTGCTGTTGCTGCCCTCCGGTCTAGGGTACTTGCTCTGACACCTCCAGCAGGCTGACACAGGCACTGCATTTTGTCAGGTCCCTCGTCTGCATCTAGATGATCTCATGGTTTATCCCCTCAGCTCTATTAATCGTATGACCCATCAACGTATTTCCTGATATTGGACCATCCTTGCATTCTAGAATGAATCGCACTCGTTCTTAATGTATTATTCTTTTAATATACTACTGCATTCTTTTGGATAACCTTTTTCTTAATTAAAGTATCATTGATATACAGTCTTATGTTGGTTTCAAACATAAAACAGTGGTTCAACAGTTACTCCTATTATTAAATCCTTAAAACCCTCTAGTGCAGTCACTATCTATCAACATAGTAAGATGTTACAGAATTGGATAACTTTTTATTTAAAAGTTTAACATCAACATCTATAAGAGCAGAGGTTTTATTTCTCAGTGAAATATTTTCACATTTGATGATTAATGCAGTAGTCACTTCATAACAAAATTTTCCTTCATTTTTTATGCTTTAGAATACTTTGGGAAGTATTGGGATTATATGAATTTGAAAGGTATGCTTTGACATGGTGCTTCTTGGGGAGGACAGCTAATTACTTTTTTACTTCTGCAGAAATAAGTCTGTTTAGACTTAAAATCTTTACTAGGTTCAATTTCTGTAAGTTGTATTTTTCAGAAAATTACCTATTTCATCTGGTTTTCCTATTATTTGCATAGAGTTGAGAAAAGTATTCTCTTGATATTTTTATTTCTTCTGTTTTTTGAGTTTCATCCTTGCCACTTCCAATGTGAATTTCTGTTCTCCATTCTTTTCTTGGTTAGCCAGAGTTTTGTCTGTTTCGTTGTTTCTACTTAGTGAAATCCACTTTGGGATTTCTTTATGATCTCGGTTTTTGTATTTCCTAATGTATTCTTGTTTATTCAATTCTGTTTTCTTGTCATTTGCTATGCTGTTCTTTATCTTTTGCACCGGTTTGTTTCCCATCAGTGTTGCTGTATGCATTCAATGCAACAAAGCTCCCACTGGCAACTATTCTAGCTGAATCCCTTCCATTCTGATAGGTCAGATGTTTTACTTTTACTTACTTTTCAGAACTTCTGGAATTACATTTTACGTTTTCTCTTTGACCCAAGAGTTGTGGAATGGGGGAGATTTGGGGTTGTGGTTTTTTTGGTGGTGGCTTTGGGTTTTTGGTTTGTTTTGGGGTATTTTTTGTGGTTCACGATATATTTTGTTTATTAACCCCTTATCAGATACATGGTTTGCAAACATTTTCTCTCCTTCTGTAGGTTGGCTTTTCCATCTATTGTTTCCTTTGCTGTGCAGCAGGTTTTAGCTCTGTGTGGTCTGACTGGGTGACTCTGGTCGCATTGCTGGTGCTTGTCCTGAGCAGAATGACATGTTAACACTCTATTTCTGGCTTATTACTCTCCGAGAACCCTGTTTGTAGCATTTCTAGTTCTGTCAATTCATTGAGCTCTTCTTTATAGATTTGGTCAGTTTTCTTAATGTTCCACGTGTACTTTAAAAGATCGTATCTTCCCTCATATTGTTGTTTAGATTTCTACAAACGTAAGATTTACCTCGCTGACTATGCTAATCAGGTCTTCTCTAGTCTTGCTCATTTTTTGTCCACATGGTATTCCCTCAGTCGAGAGAAGTGGGTTACAGCTGACGTAATGTGTTTGGCTACTTCTCCAGGAATCTTTCATAGGTTCTGCATATGCAATTTTTGCTGCTTTATTGGGTGCCCGAATACTGGTAAGTGCGGCATCTTCATTGTGAATTGTACCCTTGACACGACAAACTGTCTTCTTAGTCTTTTACAATGCTTTCTGATCAGAATTCTATCTTGCCAGATGCCAAGTTTTCTTTCTTGCATTTTCGTCCTTTTTATTTCACCTATTCATTATTTCACCTTGTGTAAGTTTGTCTACTCTTCAATTGTTAACCCAAATCTCTACTTCAGGAGTATCCCTTGTACAGGGCATAGTGTTGGAAAATCCTCTGGTAGCCAAAACTGCAAATCCTTCCTTGATAGGCTAACCCCATTTACATGTATTATTATACTCAAATATATTTTGCCTCACTTTCATGATACAAATTTATAGGTATATACATATGTGTACATATAAACCTATAAACATATACATAAATATAATGAAGTATACACAGCAGTCTTTCAGTATGTGGCCTTTTTGGATTTTATCTTTTTCTTCTTTCTTTTATCTTTTGGAACTTAGAACATTTGTATTTTTGTGCAAGTAGCCACCTCTATACTAATACCATTAGATAATACTTTAGTTCCTCCTCATTTAGCTTTTCTCTATGGATTCCTGAACTATAAACAGTAACAAAATCAGCTAGGAGCCTCTTCTTTGCACTCCCATGCTTCTCCTCAGCATCTAATTTGAAATAACATCATTTTACTCCCAGCTAATGCCAATAAGGTAATCAATAAGTTTATCCTTGGAATTATTAATCTGAGGTCATCAAAGTTAATCATTCCAATTTCTATGGTTCAGTGAGCTACTACTCAATTAAACAATCCTGTCCTGAAGGATTCATCCAGATCCCCTGCAGCCTGAATTATATCAAGGTATTTACGGTCAAGGGCTGCCTGTTATTGAGCCCCAAACATTTTAAACAATAAGAGCATAACACACCCCAGGAATGGCTGGTTCCTGATACCCCAGGGGCCACATTTCCCTCACACTAATCTTCAAACAGTGGCCAAGACAGCAGATGTTTATAGAGTGGCCAATGTATGCCCAGCGCAGAACCGGATACATAAATAGCCTAGTTGGTGTGAGGAAAGGGCATGGCACGATGTCTAGCACAAAGCAAACCATGGTCATCCTTATTATTATTCGTCTGAATAGACATCAAAGCTGACCCCAGTGAAGGTCCTGAAGGAACGTATCCTGGCATTCAAGGCCTTTTGGGATCTGACCCCAAACCCTCTGCTTATGATGATTTTCATTAAGGCTCTTGTCACTTTGTCTTGACCTCCTGGAGTCTGTTCTACTTTCCTTTCTAACCATACTCTTATTTCCCTCTGGGAAACCACCTTGTCCAAACTCTCACTCGTGGCTGTTGGCCTCATCCCAGAGGACACGTTCCAGAGACGAAGCGCACAAGCAAGACCTAAGCCGACAGTGAGTGAAGCACCTTTCCTTTGACGCACTGGTTCGTTCAAGAACATACACATGACCGGTCAGAAGCAATGAGATGCAATGAGATTTTTTTCTAGGTTTCCTGGGAAAAACACGCTGTTTTTCTGTTGAGAAATGTGAGATCTGTCACGGCTCTTTTGTGGTCATGAAGAGCCTGTCTGGGACGAGGTCCGTAACTGAAGGGACAAGGAGGGAGACACGGTCAAGACATTTTTTGAACCATGTCTACCCTTACTTTTCCATGTAATTGAAACAGTCGATGCCTTTTATCTTTAGCTAACTGGTGTTGGATTTCGTCATTTCCAACAAAAAGAATTTTCAGTGACAATCTGATCTTGCTTTTCACGATTTTCCTGTCTTCCATGTATGCACCATAATTCCCCACCTACCTGCCTTTGTTCAAACTGATCCCTCCATCTGGGATGCCCTTTTGCTCATCTCCTTATATCCAAATTCTTTTCATTTTTCAAGATTTAGGCCGAATGCTGCCCTTGCTATAAAGAATTCCCTTAAGTATTCAGGGAAGATGAGGCTTCAACTCAGCATGTGGTCTAAGAAACCAATGTTATTTGAATTCTACTTGCAACTTTTCTATGACTTTTGTAATCATTAAAGAAAATTTTGCAATTAAACATTAGAAATGTCCAAGCTCTTTGGTGGGCTTGCCATCAGTAAAGGCAACTTCACAACAGTATTATTAGTAACTTCTTATTGGGGTTGACTTGAAATAACTCTAAATGGGTCTAATCCCTTGAACAAGGTAGATGGGCTCCTTTACAAGGGGGTGAAAGTATCCAGGATTTGCCCCAGACGCTGCACACAGTAGTTACCCTACAGAAATTTTGGATGAGTGAATGGACAGGGATGGATCCTACACAAGGCATCAAAGTGTTGATTATACAGAAATCCATAAAACACATCCCCCAGTATTTCATGTGATGTAAGAAAAGATTACTGGTGTTCTAGGATCTGATACCTGCTTAAATAGTTAGGAGAATAAAAAGGAGATTTCATCAGATAAAATAACTTTGCTTCCTGCTGTCTGTGTAATAGGATTAGTAAAGATTCATGCAAGTCTAATGGATTCTTTGTAAAAGGAATGGGTACACAAAGGAAACCTGATATCACTGTACAATACCAACAGCAGCCGTTATTTATCAAAAAAATTATTTGGATTTACCTATCGTCATGCTCAGTATACATTTGGCACAATTTACCTCCTTCTTCCTGACCCCTCTGTTTTACCTTCTCCCCATCTGTTGGTACTTCTTGCATCAGAAGGTCAATTGGCATGACCCTATATAAGAGTGCAATGACATATACGGTCATAAAACCTGCTTAACACCATCATGAGCATAGCACCTCTGAAGACAAAAGTCCCACTCTTTGGGGTAATTAGTGAGAGGCCATATTTAGCCTGGCTGCGGCAGGCCCGACCTCAAATCCTAACCTCACATAGAGGGTATGGATTGGCTGCTCCCTCAAAAAGGAACAACCAGGAAGATGTCAAGTGTCCAGTGGGGAAATCGAAGTCCACATCTTATGGTATGGAAAGAGAGCAAAATCAGTTCAAAAGAGTCCATTGCTGGCCCCACACAGTCCCTGTGTGACTTTGATGAACTAGTCAAAGCCCAGAGTCTCAGGCTACTGGTCAGATAGGCAGGCATATAACTGCCCTAACTTCTTCAGCCAGCCACAGGGAGCATCAGATGTCTGTGACCGCACTATGAAAGTCAGACAGTACACCACAATTATTATCACTATTTCGATTACAGAGAAATGAGGCATATGAGCAAAAAGAAGGCACAATGGATGAAGGAAATTCGCTCCAAGCTCCAGATGAAATGCCATGCCTGCTGCCCCTGTACCTCCGCTGACAGCATCTCTGGGAAGGTCTGGGGTTGCTGGACAGAGCTAGAGACACTGTGAAGTCTCATCATTTTAGCACATGTTGATCTAACTCACATCTCCGAGCGACACACCATGGCATTGGGTGGGTGGTGTTTGGTATGGCACAGAGAAGGGTGTCTGCTGAAAAGTCCTGTGGCTCCTCCATCTGGTCCCCTCTAGGAGGAGGTGGTCTTCATCTTGGGCCCTTTTCCCCACCTGCTGTCCCATTCTTCCCCATCAGGGCTGTCCCGCCCTCACCCGCTTTATTTTCTAGTGGCTGCAAGCTGCAGACCCACTCACACACACCCAAAAAGAAAACATTTCCTCCCGCCACCCTGCCTTCCAAGCTGAAGGATTCTTCTCTCTCCCTCCTCCTCCTGACTGAAAATCCATCCCTTGGCCCAATTTTTTCTCACTTTCCATGTCCTCTTCCCTTGACCTTCTCAACCCATGCGATGTCTGAGGACACCAGAGCCTAGTCTTCCCTGGGTTCCTGGCCCACATGTCACGTCTACCGGTCACCCTCCCTGAGGGTCCCAGCAGACCGCATGCTCGCCTGGGACCCAACTAAACTCTCTTCTCCTCTCTCAGACTACCTTCTACTTCACAGTCCTGTGCTCCCTCCAGCTGGGCCGACGTTCCAGTCTCCCCCGAGGCCTCGGGGTCCCCTGTGAATGCCCCCTTCTATTCCCTACCAGTCCTACGAACTCTGCCACCCTTGCTCAAGTCACTACTGCCCTTGTCCTGAACACTAGCCTCCCAGTGGCCTGGACCCCCCCACCCAATGTCTCTTCTTTCCAATATGACAGCCCAGTAGACCTTCCTAAATTATAGCACGTGGTTCCCAAATGTAAAAGCCTCCAGCCCACCTCTCACATTGCACTGTGTGTGGTCTGGGCCCCTCAGCTTGGCATTCCAGACCCTTTGGGGGGCCGTCCCAGCCTCGTCTGAAGCTGTGTTTCGTACTCCTGCTTCACGTGCTCTGCATAATCCCTTGAAGCCGGGGGGTCTGTCATCACGCAAGCAAACCCTGGGCTTCCCCACCGCAGGGCCTTTGCTCACGCAGGTTCCTCTTCCTAGAACACACCTCCCCTCCTCCCATCTCTACTTGGCAAAACCATTTGAGGCTCAGCTCCAATCCCCCTTCCTGGATCCTTGCCTTTCTGCTACCTTCATTAGAACCATGGGCACACATGCCCGTGCTCTCCACTAGACGCTAGGTCATAAATTCCCTGAGAGAGCAGCTGTGCCTGGCCCACTGGTGACTGCCGTCCAGCACACGGTGCTTATCTGCTGTGACAAACCCTTTGGTACAATAAACTCCCCTGGAGCGGACTCAATACCTTCTCTTCAAAATGAACCTTGTGGCCTTCTGATGTTTTCACCCCCTTGAAATGTTCAGAAATCTTTTCTTACACTTGGGGTTTAAGGCTTTATATTTACAAACTATAAAACACCTGAAGAAGAAAAATCTCTGCTGGGATGTTTAATTAGCAGCGATGTGAACAAGCAAAGGCGGATCCTGGCAAGACCGATTCCGATTGTTCGAGTCCCTGAAAGCTGGGTTATGCTGCTTCTGTGGCCAGGAGAAGAGACTGTTTCGTTTCCAGAGTTAAAATAGAAGATTTCTGAAAGTAAAGTGGATTAGGCAGCCCTGAACAGGTCGGTAGGGCACAGGGAGCAAAGCAGGGTCTGACTCAGGTCAGCTTCAAGGGAGCAGGACCCAGGCAGCTGCACAGACCCAGCACCCAGAATCCTGCACTCGGGCGAACACTCTGCAGTCACCATCCTGAAATTCCTAATGTTTGAACAAGGAGTCCCCCCATTTTCATTTTGCACAGGGCCCCCCAAATTATGCAGTTAGTCCTGGTCTGGTGCCTTTGAGGTCAGGGAGCAGAGGACAGAGAAACAGAGAGAAGGTGGCAACATCCGTGAGCCGCCACATGTCCAATGTCACTTGATTGGCAGGGAGTGGAATACTTGCTATACTGGAAAAAGTCCCGTATCTGCTAGTAAAGATGATACAAGTCACTTTCCTCTCTGGTAAGCCCGTCTCTGAAGGCATTTTTGCAAGTTTCTTCCTATCTTGGAGAAGAGGAAGTAGAATTTCCCAGGAAAATCTTCAACTAAGTTTCTATGTGGAATCACCAGACCAATTAAAAACTGTAATATGCAAATGTCTCTGGCATACATGCTCATAAATATGTTTACAAATACTCCAGGGTGGCATATCTCAACTGAAGATTACACATCTGCTAGTCTTCTGACGTGCGTCTCTAATTCCCTTTTAGAAAATGACATTCCATGACCGTAAACAGTTTATATCCACAACTTGCAAGTTTTCTTAAATGGAGTATCTTCGTCAGGGATCATATTTCTATCACCCCTGAGAAAGAACGCCTCTGTTACTGAGAAGAACTAAGAAACTTCTATTTTGTAGGTAAATGCCTGCATGCGAGCAACTAGGGGATTTAACTATAATAGTTGTGACTCATTTTGGCTTTGACAGTTTGAATACAGTAATTATCACTTTCTCAGGAAATATTTAATGAAGATAATAAGATAATCCTGTGACTGCTGCACTTTCTCACTGAATCCTTTTATTCATTATTTTAATGACGGCAAAATGTGAATCTATTATTATTAAGCTCTCACAAGGCTGAATTTTCATACATTGCCAAAATGTCCTTTATAATATGTAATTTTAAAGAGCAAATGTGCTATATTTATTTATGTAGTGAGGGTTTTTTTTTTAAATCATTTTAATGGAAATAGCAACAAACTTTTAGGGAGGGTGCCAGTTCTCTTTATTTAAGAAAATACCTTGATATCTACTCATGGACTTAAAAGTCAGACCCTCCCACTCAACTTGGCTTGAAACAAGTCAATGAACCATGTGGTTAAGGTGCTGTGCATTTGGGGTCAAGGGGAGGAGAAAAGAGGGGCAAGGAGAGAGGGGAGGGAGGTTGAACATTTCTTAAGAACACAAAAACAGACACTTAGCTGTGAGTTGCAGATGAGTCCCACCTCCCCCAGCCTTCCTCGGCGTCCACCGTGCACACAAACACATGTGTGTGGAAATCTGGAGAAGGAGCAGAGGTGTCCACTCAGGATGGCACGGAGCTGAGAAACCACGGTCCGACCGGAGCAGGGACTGAATGCACCCAGGGACCTGCCCAAATCCTGTGTGGACTGGGAAAGAGAATAGGGGTGGGTCTCTGGTGACACGTGGGGATGCCCTACCTTTAAAAGTCTCTTTTTTCTGACATTACTGTTAATTTTCAAAGAGAAAATATTTCTCCCCGGAAAAAATTTTCCATATTTTTTTCTCTTATTTGAAGGATCTACTATGACCCTGCACAGAGCTAAGGCCTGGTCATTGCTATGCTGTGGGGCCCAGAGGAGCCAGGGGAGGCTACTACACTCAGCCCTTGTATCAGTCTCCTATTGCTGCTACAACAAAGTAACACAATTTAGTGGCTTAAAACAATGCAAAGTCCTTCCTTCATTTCTGAAGGTCAGAAGTCCACAGTGGGTGTTAGGGGACTAAAGTCCATGCTGGAGGATTGAGGGGAGAATCTGTTTCCCTGCCTCTTCTAGAAACCTTCTGGAGGGCTCCTGCTTCCCTGGCTCACAGCCGCAGCACTCCAGTCTCCACTTCCATCCTCTCATCTGCTTCTCTGATGTGCCCTTCTTTCCTTCTCCTTCTAAGGACCCTAGTGAGTACACTGGGCCCACCTGGGCGATCCAAGGGACCTTCCCCACGGCAAGAGTCTTGGTCACATCTGCAAAGTCCCTCTTGCTATGGAAGGTAACACAGTCACAGGCCCCAGGGCTCAGGACACCACCACCTGCTGGGGCCATCATTCAGCCTACCACTCCCAGGCCGCAGGGAGCACCAGCAGCGGCCAAGGCGAGCCTGCGTTGCAGGCAGCCAGGGCGGGAGACCAGGGGGCCTCCCTGGCACTCTTTGTTTCAGATTAACAATCAGTCATTTTTAGTAAAGCAAAACTCAAAAATTACATGGGACACACTTGTACTAAAAGTTATTCATTGTTTATCTGATATTCACATTTAACGGGGCATCCTATGTTTTTATTTGCTAAATCTGGAATCCCTTGAGGAACTCAGAGAAACGGTTCCACAGCATCTGGAAAGAAGGTATTTAGAAGCTACTGTTTTACAATGAAGCCATTAGAGACGTTCGCTGCTGCAATTCCATTACATTCAGAACTCATCGATTTTATGAATTACAATCCTAGCTTCCTTAATACTTTCTTATTTCCACATTAATATTTCTCTGCTCTTAATTTTAATGTCTTTTCTAATGTAGGTTTTCTGCATTTTTGAAGCTCAGACACTTTAACCCAGGTAAACTAAATATATATTTTCTAAACGTGACTCCAGCCAATATATCAACCTGAATTTCTTATTTTCATAAAGCAAAGACACCACCTATTGCCTTCAATAAGCAGATGTATGGCTCATGCAGTCAAATTCATGATTGGGCCATTAACTATCAAAGTTGCTCTTTGACAGCAAGAAGATCAAGCTAACATTCCTAGCCACTTATATTCCTTATGCATCAGAACATTCCTAGAAGTCTTTTGCAAAATGCTTCCAAACAGCGTTACATCCTGGGTATTGAATTGTTTCAAGAAAATTGCTACGTCATGGAGCTTTCCCAGGGGCAACCATAAGTGCGTGTGGATAAGCTCCAGGATGATCTGACGTTGCTTTTGAAGAATTTATATTCTTACTTGAGTTGCACAACCATCTGGACTGTCCACACCAGCCCTGTCCAACAAAAGGAAATCTCGTATGTAATTATAAGTTTTCTAAGAGCTACACTGAAAAAGTAAAAAGAAACAGGTACAGTTAATTTTAAATGCATGTTGCCTTTCACTTAACATACCCAAAGTATTATTATAACATGTAATCAATATAAACAATCTTAATGAAATAGTAGGGAAAAGAGAATTCAAATCTAAATCTTCCAAATTCTGAGTGTATTTCATATTTGTAGCACATCTCCACTTGGAGGAGCCACATTTCCAGCGCCCCATGACCACAGGTGGCTGACAGGCTCCATGTTGGATGGGGCAGCCGTACAGTGTACTAGATATCTAGTCACCACAGTGAGTCTTGTAAACACAGATGACAGGGCAGTGCTTGGGTGTTTCTGAATCTTTCCAGCATCCAGGGGTATTTTTTTAAATCCCAAATATCCATCCATTTGTTTCCTTCAAACATTAAAGACAAGTGCTCAGACACACACAGGTGATTAATTGGAATGAAGCAATTAGGAGAGAACTGGGTGTTAATTTATTCCTCTACACCCCTAAGAAAAGAGAAGCAGTAAACCTCACAGCCCAGGGCCAGGAAAGGCAGCTTTCTGAAACAGAACAAGTTTCCAAACCTGCCTCCAACATGAAATGAATCTCCATCATCTGTGAAGAAGAGGAAATGTCACATTTCAAAGATTCTGGAGCAAATTGAAGTCTGGGGTCCCAGGGCCCAAGGGCGCCAGGGAAGGGTCAGGGGGACTCTTGTCTTCCTGAGCAACAGCACTGGGCACTGTGGGCTCTTGGGAAAGAAAAAAATGACTTTTGAACCCAATGGCTGTGGGCTTGATCCAGTCTCCCAGAAATGAGATTGTCCCCCAGTTAGACACTCAAGGGACCCAGGCAGCAGCTGGGCAGAGGTGTCCAGGACACGTAAGGCATTCTAGAGCCCCACGGCAACTCCTTTATCACACCAAACAAGTATTCCAGTCAAGCCCATACCTGGGATCTTAGCGACGCTGCTCTGTTAATGGCGTCCACTGACCCATGCAGGGCGGGGAGGAAGCTGGTGCCTGGTTGAAGCATTTATTTAGTTTTGTTCCCATGAGTAAGCATATACAAGAACTCACTTACATGTGAAACAAGTGCCCTGAATCTACAGTTCACATATTCCATTTTTTAAGGTTAATATACCTTAGGAATTGTAATTGATTCTTTAGAGCACAAGACCTTAGGGAGCGAACGCTTTCACGATTTACGAGACCACAGTGAACAGACTTAGAATTATAGCTGTTAGAACATTAATACAATGATATCAGGAACAAAATTCACATAGTCCATGTCTGATGGAACAGCCTTCTTTGACAGGAAGGAGGCTGGACTAATTTTCTGAGCATATTTTAGGTTTTAGTGACTTGTGCTCTTGGTCTGAATTCCTTTCACCAACTCTTGTGACATTTTGGCCTCAATTTCCATATTTTTTACCAAGAAAAGAATAATACTGACTGGACTACCAACACGGTTCTCACTAATAAGTGCTCAAAACACCAACTGTGTGTGTGTCAGAGGCTGAAAACTGTTCATAACTAATATTATGGACACTGGCCAGCATCCTGCTCTACATGACCTAGTGGTATCATCTGTTTAATGAGAATAGCTACATATTATATCTAAATAATAACTTATGGGAAATGGAAACTCTTCATCCAGAAGATGAGATGCCATCTTCAGGTACCCATCTTTACTAGGAAAAAACCTGATACCAAACCACTGAGACTAATAATTTAAAATAAATATCTTCTTTTACAGTAACTGTAATGGGGTATGTGGTGGATGATAATAGGGGGAATGTAGTAACCACAATGTTGCTCGTGTGAAACCTGAGCACAAGACTGTATATCAATGATACCTTAAAAAAATAAAATAAAATAAATATCTTCCTTTGGAAGATTTCTGATGAGGGAGATTTTGGGGAAAGAAAGCAGAAAAACAGGATGTGCTGACTCCAGGCCTCATCTCATGGCAGCACAGCCTCCAAAGTTCATGGCGTAAACTTCCCTTTGATGATCCTCTGGGGCATGGAGAGAGTTGTAGACTCAAAGACGTCCTCACGGAGATCGACTCAAGATGGCAGCATAAGAGGTGAGACAGAAAACTCCTCCCAAAACCACATATAATATGAAAATACAGCTAATACAACTAATCCTGAAACAGCAACAACAAAAAAAAAAGGCTGTACTAGACTTCATACACCTGGAGAACAAAGAAGACCTCATGAAACAGGTAACATACCAAAGCCTTGATCCAGGAGACCCAAGCCCTTCCCCCACCCCAGCTCACCAGCAGGAGGAAGAGAAACAGAGTGGGGAGTGGGTGGAAGCCTAGGACTGCTGAACACCCAGCCCTGGAGATCTACTTTGGAGCACAAATCTACATGGCATGGTGCTCTGGAGATTAGTGGGGTTGGAAAGCTAAGAAAGGCAGAATACTTGAGAGGCTGAGATTCAAGCCATTTTGGGAGGACAGGGATCCACATCCAGCCACTCAGGGACAAAGGAAAGGTGTGAGGTCTGAGAGGCTTGCTAGCAGCGAGAGGGCTGCTGAAGGGGCGGGGATTGCATGGAGCCTCCTGCACAGGAGAAGGGATAGGTGGACAAGGGTGACTGGGCACACTCTGCCTAGCATGTTGGGAACTTTGAGGAACTTCAGGTGCCCTATCCCCCTGGCTGGCAGCTCAGCTCCAAGGCCCCCCACTGTGACATGCAGCGTGCTGTGCCTTCCTCCTGGCCTCCTGGCACCGGCTCTCAAACCAGCAGTCACTGCACTGGTGTCAGGCCAGCAAGAGGGAGGCCCTGCCTATAACAGCTAGAGACACAAAGCACAGAGGCTTATACCTGTGTGCTTGGCCCACTGGTTCTGACATTGCAGACAGACACTACAGCCAGGAAGCATGAAACAGCTCTTCCCTCCCCCAGGCACCAACACCACTCCCCTGTGACCCCCAAAGTCACTCCAGGGGTTCATCAACTCCAGAGACTAGAGCTTCTGGACACTAGAGGATGCCACATAGAAATATGAAATGTCAAACCAGTTCAGACCAAAATCTCACAAACCCCAGAAAAAGGGACAAATGAAACTGAACTCACCAATCTGCCTGAAGGAGAGTTCAAAATAAAAATCATAAGCATGCTCATGGAGGTACAGAAAAATATTCAAGAACTCGGGAACAAATTTAAGATGGTGATTCAATCATTAAGAAATTCCATATCTGAAATTAAACATACAATGGAGGGATTTAAAAGTAGATGAGATGTAGTAGAAGAGACAGTAAATGGAATAGAAATTAGAGAATAGGAATACAAAGAAGCTGAGGCACAGAGAGAAAAAAAAATCTCCAAGAATGAAAGAATACTGAGAGAACTGTGACCAATCCAAACGGAACAATATTTGCATTATAGGGGTACCAGAAGAAGAAGAGAGAGGAAAAGGGGTAGAAAGTGTCACTGAGGGGTAATTGCTGAAAACTTCCCCAATCTGGGGAAGGAGATAGTCTCTCAAGCCATGGAGGTGCACAGATATTCCAACACAAGGGACCCATGGAAGACAACATCAAGACATATAATAATTAAAATGGCAAAGATTAAGGATAATGACAGATTTTAAAAGCAGCTGGAGAGAGAAAAAAGATCACATACAAAGGAAAACCCATCAGGTGATCATCAGATTTCTCAACAGAAACCTTACAGGTCAGAAGGGAATAGCATGATATATTAAATGCAATGAAACAGAAGGGCATGGAACCAAGAATACTCTACCCAGCAAGGTTATCATTTAAATTTGAAGGAGAGATTAAACAATTTTCAGATAAGCAAAAGCTGAGAGAATTGAACTCCCACAAACCATCTGTACAGTGCATTTTGGAGGGACTGCTATAGATGGAAGTATTCCTAAGGCTAAATATCTCTCACCGGGGGAAATAAAACACAGCAAAGTAGAACAATTAATTACTAAGCAGATGAAAAATCAAATCAGCTACCCACAAAGTGAATAAAGGGATAGACAAAGAGTACAGAATATGATACCTAATATCTAAAGAATGGAGGAGGAAGAAAAAGGAGGGAAAAAAATAACCTTTAGGCTGTGTTTGAAATAGCATACTAAGTGAGTTAAATTAGAGTGTTAGATAGTAAAGGAATTACCCTTGAACCTTTGGTAACCACAGATTTAAAGACTGCAGTGGCAATAATTCATACTTATCAATAATCACCCGAAATGTAAATGGTCTGAATGCACCAATCAAAAAACATAGAGTCAATGAATGGATATAGACCCATCTACATGCTGCCTACAAGAGACTCACTTCAAACCCAACGACATACACAGACTGAAAGTAAAGGGATGGAAAAAGATATTTCATGCAACTAATAGGGAGAAAAAAGCAGGAGTTGCAGTACTTGTATCAGACAAAATAGAATTCAAAACAAAGAAAGTCACAAGAGACAAAGAAGGACATTACATAATGATAAAAGGGTCAGTCCAACAACAGGATATAACTATTATCAATATCTATGCACCCAACACAGGATCACCTACATATGTGAAACACATACTAACAGAATTAAAGGGGGAAACAAAATGCAATGCATTCATTTTAGTAGACTTCAACACACCACTCACTCCAAAGGACAGATCAACCAGACAGAAAATAACTAAAGAGACAGAGGCACTAAACAATGTATTAGAACAGATGGACCTAACGCACATCTACAGAACACTCCATTCAAAAGCAACAGAACACACATTCTTCTCAAGTGCACATGGAACATTTTCAAAAATAGATCATACACTAGGCCACAAAAAGAACCTCAGTAAATTAAAAAAGATTGAAATTGTACCAACCAGCTTCTCAGATCACAAAGGTATGAAACTAGAAATAAATTACACAAAGAAAATGAAAAAGCCCACAAACACATGGAGGCTTAATAACATGCTCCTAAATAATGAATGGATTAATGACCAAATAAAAACAGAGATCAAGCAATATATGGAGACAAATGACAACAATAATTCAACACCGCAAAATCTGTGGGATGCAGAGAAGGCTGTGCTAAAAGGGAAGTATACTGCAATACACGCCTACCTCAGGAAAGAAAAACAATCCCAAATGAACAGGCTAAACTCACAATTAATGAAAATAGAAAAAGAAGAACAAAAGTGGCCCAAAGTCAGTAGAAGGAGAGACATAATAAAGATTAGAGCAGAAGTAAATAAAATCGAGAAGAATAAAAAAATAGAAAGAATCAATGAAAGCAGGAGCTGGTTCTTTGAGAGAACAAACAAATAGATAAACCCCTAGCCAGACTTATCAAGAAAAAAAGAGAGTCTACACACATAAACAGAATCAGAAATGAGAAAGGAAAAATCACTATCGACACCACAGAAATACAAAGAATTATGAGAGAACACTATGAAAATTATAATGTTAACAAACTGGATAACCTAGAAGAAACAGATAACTTCCTAGAAAAATAAAACCTTCCAAGGCTGACCCAAGAAGAAACAGAAAATCTGAATAGACCAATTACCAGCAATGAAATTGAATTGGTAATCAAAAACTACCTAAGAGCAAAATGCCTGGACCAGATGATTTCACTGCTGAATTTTACCAAACATTTCGTGGTGACCTAATACCCATCCCTTCTTAAAGTTTCCCAAAAACTAGAAGAGGGGGAATACTCCCAAACACATTCTATGAGGCCAGCATCACTCTAATACCAAAACCAGGCAAAGACACCACAAAAAAAGAATATTACAGACCAATATCCCTGATAAACATAGAAGCAAAAATACTCAACAAAATATTAGCAAACTCAATTCAAAAACATATCAAAAAATCATCCATCATGATCAAGTAGGATTTATTCCAGGGATGCAAGCATGGTACATTTGAAAATTCATCAACATTATCCACCACATCAACAAAAAGAAGGACAAAAACCACATGATCAACTCCATAGATGCTGAAAAAGCATTCAACAAAATTCAACATCCATTCATGATAAAAAATCTCAACAAAATGGGTATAGAGGGCAAGTACCTCAACATAATAAAGGCCATATATGACAAACCCACAGCCTGCATTATACTTAACAATGAGAAGCTGAAAGCTTTTCTTTTAAGATCGGGAACAAGACAAGGATGCCCACTCTCCCACTTTTATTCAGCATAGTTCTGGAGGTCCTCACCACAGCAATCAGACAACACAAAGAAATAAAAGGCATCCAGATTGGCAAGGAAGAAGTTAAACTCCCTGTTTGCAGATGACATGATATTGTACATAAAAAAACCCTAAATAATCCACTCCAAAACTAGTAGATCTAATATCTGAATTCAGCAAAGTTGCAGGATACAAAATTAATACACAGAAATCTGTTGTATTCCTATACACTAATGATGAACTAGCATAAATAGAAATCAGGAAATCAATTCCATTCACAATTGCACCAAAAAGAATAAAATACCTAGGAATAAACCTAACCAAGGAAGTAAGACTTATACTCTGAAAACTACAAGACACTCATGAGAGAAATTAAAGAAGAAGCCAATAAATGAGAGAAATTAAAGAAGAAACCAGTAAATGGAAACACATCCTGTGCTCATGTGTAAGAATAATTAATATTGTCAAAATGGTCATCCTGCCTAAAGCAATCCACAGATTCAATGCAATCCATATCAAAATACCAACAGCATTCTTCAATGAACTAGAGCAAATAATTCTAAAATTCCTATGGAACTACAAAAGACTCTGAATAGCCAAAGCAATAATGAGAAGGAAGAATAAAGTGGTGGGAATTACGCTCCCTGACTTCAAGTTCTACTACAGTAATCAAGCCAATTTGGTACTGACACAAGAACAGACCCATAGACCAATGGAACAGACTAGAGAGCCAAGATATAAACCCAAACATATATGGTCAATTAATATATGATAAAGGAGCCATAGATATACAATGTGGAGATGACAGCCTCTTCAATAGCTGGTATTGGCAAAACTGGACAGATACATGTAAGAGAATGAAACTGGATCACTGTCTAACCCCATACACAAAAGTAAACTCAAAATGGATCGAAGATCTGAATGTAAGTCATGAAACCATAAAACTCTTAGAAGAAAACAAAGGGAAAAATCTCTTTAATATAAACATGAGCAACTTTTTCCTGAACCCATCTCCTCAGGCAAGGGAAAAAAAATTAAAAATGAACAAACAGGACTACATCATACTAAAAAGCTTCTGTACAGCAAAGGACACTATCAGCAGAACAAAAAGGCATCCCACAGGATGGGAGAATATATTTGTAAATGACATATCTGATGAGGGGTTAACTTCCAAAATATATAAAGAACTCACACGCCTGAACACCCAAAAAGCAAATAATCCTATTAAAATATGGATGGAGGATATAAACAGACAATTCTCCAAAGAAGAAATTCAGATGGCCAACAGGCACATGAAAAGATGCTCCACATCGCTAATCATCAGAGAAATGCAAATTAAAGCCACAGTGAGATATCACCTCATACCAGCTTAGGATGGCCACCATCCAAAAGACAAACAACAACAAATGTTGACGAGGATGGGGGTAGATGAATGGATAAAGAAGATGTGGTACATATACACAATGGAATATTATTCAGCCATAAGAAGAAAACAAATCCTCCCATTTGCAACAACATGGATGGAGTTACAGGGTATTATGCTCAGTGAAATAAGCCAGGCAGAAAAGACGAGTATCAAGTGATCTCACTCATATGTGGAGTACAAGAACAAAGAAAAAACTGAAGGAACAAAACAGCAGCAGAATCACAGAACCCAAGAATGGACTAACAGTTACCAAAGGGAAAGGGACTGGGGAAGGTGGGTGGGAATGGAGGGATAGGGGAAAAGGGGATATTATGATTAACACACATAACATGGGGGGGCACAGGGAAGGCAGTATAGCACAGAGAAGACAAGTAGTGATTCTATAGCATCTTACTATGCTGATGGACAGTGACTGGAATGGGGTATGTGGTGGGGACTTGATAATGGGGGGGAATCTGTTAACCACCACGTTGCTCATGTAAGTGTATATTAATGATATCAAAAAAAAAAAAAAGAAGACATCCTCACCTGGCTTTAGAACATCCTGACCTTGAGACTTCTGACTAACCAGGTGGCCCATGTATTGGGCTAATCGCCACTTATGCATGTGGTTGCAACAACCCCTCAGATGCACTAAGGAAGCTACTGCAGCCTGAAGTGAAATACATGCGCTAGCCTGCTGCCACTCCAGCTCCTGTGTGCCAGGAAGAGCCTGGTGTCCAGGGCATGGAGCTGCTACTTTACCCAAGAGATGACCCAGCTCTTCAGAACATTAAATACAAACCAGAATCAGAGCCGTGCCAGGTGTGGTCCAAGGGGCCTGCAGTATCAGTGTGCCTGGGCAGTGGTTAGGGATGCAGAATCTCTGGTTACAAGCCAGATGTGCAGAATCAGTTTTAACAATTCTCCGGTGACTCTGATGCTCACTAGAGTTTGAGATCCACTGGGTAAATAATGGTATTCACAGCTCTATTTCTTAAAAATTGAACTCAAATATACTCTGCTTCCCCCAAAAAAGTAAAACAGTTGCTATTTCTTTCCACTTATTCACTCAAGACTTAGTTGGCTACCCTATGTCAGGCTGTGCTGGGCCTGGGGATGCAGTGCAGAGCCCACCCAGCTCATGCCTGCCCTGTTGGGGCCACCAACCTCACCCACATCCTGCATATGCCCACTCTGTTCATGCCCAGTGATGGTTGCACAACATTGTGAATGTACTTAATGCCACTGAAATGTATAATTAAAAATGTTTAAAATGAATTCAAAACAAGACAAAAGAAGAAAAAAGTCACTGTCTGCAGAGAAGAAGCAAGTATCAGGGCCACACTTGGATATAACACAGATGTTGGAATTACCAGAGAATGTAAAATAAGTATAAACAACATTTAAGGAAAAAGTGGACAACATGAAAGAACAGACAGGAAATGCAAGGAGAGAAGTAGAAATTCTAAGAAAGAATCAAATGGAAATAACGGAAATCAAAAACTCTATAACTGTGATCAGCCCAACAGCACAATGGACATGGCCAAGAAAAGAACGAGTGAACTTAAATACAGATCAACAGAGGTTTTCCAAACCAAAATGCAAAGAATAAAAAGAAAAGATCATCCGAGCATGATGGGGCAATTTCAAAAGCTATAAAAGATGCATAATTGGAATACCTGAAGGAAGAGAGAGAGAATGGAACAAAATAAATATTTGAATAACTATGGCAAAAAACTTTCCAAAAATTAATAACAGACACCAAATCACAGATCCAGAATCTCAGTGAACATTAAGCAGAATACCCAAAAATCTACATATAAGCATATCTTATTAATTTCTACATTTCATTGCAGAAAACCAATGAAAAAGAGGAAATTTTGAAAGAAGGCAGAGGGAGGGAGACAAACCACTTTACCTATAGAAGAACAGAGATTAGAATTCTGGCAGATGTTTCATCAGAAATCATGCAAGAAAAAGATGGAGTGAAATATTTTCTGTTGAAAATATTTCTGTTGAAAATATCAGCTCGAATTCTGTATTCAGAGAAATTTCTCTTCAGAAGTGAAAGAAAGATTTTCTTAGAGAAACATAAACTGAGGAAATGCATCACCTCTCCTTGCAGAAAATGCCAAATGACTTTCTCAGGCAGAAGAAAAATGATGTGGGTCAAAAACGTGGGTCTACATTTAAAAAGGAAGAGCATTATAGAGGAAATAAATGAAGGTAAAGGAAAAAAATTTTTTCTTATTAATTGATGTAAGACACAACTATTTATGTGAAGTAGTAAAAGTAACAATGTATTGGATGATTATAACAAATGGTAAATTAAATGAATGACAAAAATGTCATAAGGGTGGGAAGAAGAAATTCGGAATTTTCTGTTATAATATAATCTCACTACACATAAAGTATAGTGCTATAGGAATACTGCTATTTGTAACTAGACTTAAATTAATTTAAAAATATTGTAAACTCTTAAAGTAATCATTAATTTATTCTTAATGGTTAAGCCTGCATGGTTTTTTTTGTTTGTTTGTTTGTTTGTTTGTTTATTTTTAGGAGAGCAAGGTACAATCTTTTATTTAGAAATAAAGTGAGAGAATAGAGCTCCTGGCTCATGCCTGGAGGGGACAAGGGAGCCCCCATTAATTTTTTAGAAGGATAATTGATACACTAAGAAAGTAGATAGAATGTAATCATATGAAATGCCCAAATAAAATCAGAGGCAGAAAAGAAGCCTCTAACAATAAACAGAAAACAGTTATAAACACGGTTGATATTAATATAAATCCAAATATATCAATAACCACATTAAATATGAATGGTTTAAATACTATAATTAAAATACAGAGACTATCAGAGAAAAAATTCCAAATATATATTGTCTACATGAAACTGAGTGTAAATATAAGTTCAATGGAAAAAATAGACCATGCTAATGCTGTTCTAAAGAAAGCTGGAATAGCTACATTAATTTTAAGTAAAGCAGATTACAAAATAAGGAAAATTATAGGGGCACTGCATAATGACAAGGGGTCAGTTCTCTAAGAAGACTAACAATCCTAAAGATGTGTGCACTTAACAGAGCTTCAATATACATGAGGTGAAATTTGATACAGGTGGATGGAGAAATAGACAAATCCACTGTTCAAGTTGGAGTTTAACACCTCCCTGTCAGTAACTGATAGATCAGCAGACAGAAAATCAATAAGGATACAACAGACCTGAATAATACTACCAATCAACTTGATCTAATTGCCATTGATGGAATACTGCATCCAACAGCGGTATATACATTCTTCCCTCACTACACATAAAGCATAGTGCTACAGGAATACTGCTATTTGTAACTAGACTTAAATTAATTTAAAAATAATGTAAACTCTTAAAGTAACCATTAATTTTTTTTTAATGGTTAAGCCTGCATGGTTGTTTGTTTGTTTGTCTGTTTGTTTGTTTGTTGGGGTTTTTTTAGGAGAGTAAGGTACAGGCTTTTATTTAGAAATAAAGTGAGAGGCTAGAGCAGTCTCCCAAGCTCACATGTAATATTCAGCAAAATGGACCACAGTCTGGGCCATAAAGCACTCCTTAACTAATTCAGAAGACTAGAAAACGTACACAGCATGTTCTCAGGCCACCAAGAAATTAAACTAGAAATCAGTATCAGAAAGATAGCTGGAAGCCCCCAAATATTTGGAAATTCAGCAACACACTTCTAAATTACATGAGTCCAAAAAGTATCAAGAGAAATGTAAAAATATTTTGAACCAAATTAAAATGAAAATACAATTTATCAAAATGTGTGGGAGATGGTGAAACCAGTGCTGAGAGGAAAACATACTGCATTAAAATGCTCATATTAGAAAAGAAGAAAACTACAACAATACCACTAATCTAATCTTTCATCTTAGAAAACTAGAGACAGAAATGTAAGCTAATTCTAAAGCAGAAAAGGAAAAGAAATAATGAAAATTCAAGGAGAAATCAATAAAATTGAAAGTGGGAAAAGAACTATTGAGAAATCTATAAAACCAAAAGCTGGTTCTCTGGCAAGATTGATAAAAATGATGAAGCACTAGCCAAGCTAACCAACAAAAAACCCCCAAAGTACCAATATCATAAACGTCAAGTGGTATTAAATAGATAACAAAGGAAGACTACAAATAATTCTATGCCCACAAACTTGATCACTTAGGTGAAGTGGATCAATTCCTTGAAAGATAGAAAATAACAAAACAGGCAAGGAGTAATAAATAACATGAAGAGCCTTATATCTTTAAAGAAATTGAATTAATAATTAATACCCTCCAAAAAAAGAAGCAGGTAACTTCATGGGTGAACTTTACCAAACACCTAAGTAAGAAATAATGCAAATTTTCCACAATGATTCCAGACAATAGAAGCAGAGGAAGCGCTTCCTAATTCACTTATGAATGAGATCAGCCTCCTGTGAGGCCAGTATTACCCTAAAAACAAAATCAAGTAAAGACGTTACGAGAAAGGGAAATTAAAGACCAGAACCTCTTATGAACATAGACTCCAAAATCCTCAAAAAGATATTATAAAGTTAGGTCCAACAATATATAAAAGTATTCCATTCCGCTACCAAGTAGGATTTATTCCAGGAATGTAAGACTGGTTCAATATTTGAAAATCAACCAATGTCATCCACTGTGCCAACAGACTAAAGAAGAAAAATCTAGTGTTGTATCAATTGACACACGAAACACATTTGACAAAACCCAACACACATTCATGATTTAAAAAAAAAAAAAACCAACTCTCAACAAACTAGGAATAGACACAAACATCCTTGATCTGATAAAGAACATCTACAAAAAAGCCACAGTGAACATCATACTTGATGGTAAGATTCTGCATGCTTTCTCCCTAAAACCAGGAACAAGACATGGGTGTTCTCTCTCACCACTCTGATTCAACATCCTGCTGGAAGTGCAAACTAGTGAAATGAGATAAGAAAAGGAAGTTAAAAAGTACACAGATTGTAAAGGAAGAAATAAAATGTCTCTATTCTCAGATGATATGAATGTAGAAAAATCCCAATCGACCAAAAAGAAAAAAAAACCTCTTGGAACAAGTAAGAGAATATAGCAAGATTACAAGATACAAGGTTAATATACTAAAGTCAATTCCTCTCATTATGCCAGCAATGAACAAATGGAATTTGAAAAGGAAAGTAATTTAGAATAGCACCCAAAAAAATGAAATACATAGGTATACAACTTACAAAATACATGTAGGATTTATATGCAGAAAATAATAAAACTGATGAAAAATCAGTGAGGCTCTATATAAACAGATATTCCACATTCAGAATGGAAGACTCGATATGGTTAAGATATTAAATTCTTCTCAATATGACCTATGGATTGATCATAATCCCAATCATGATATCAGCAAGCTATTTTGTAGATATCAACAAAATAGTAAGTTGGTAGGGAAATGTCAAAGACCTAGAACAGCATACACAATACTGAAGGAGCACAAGTTACAAGACTCACACTACTTGATTTCAAGAGTTACTATAAAGCTACAATAAATAAGACAGCACAATATTAGTAAAAGAATAGGCACATGGCAACCTAAGTGTCCATCAGTAGATGAATGGATAAAGATGTGGTACATATACACTGATAGAATCCAGACCTGAGTACCACCTTTGGGGGGTTACAGGGAAGACTGTGTAGCACAGAGAAGACAAGTAGTGACTGTGGTATCTTACTATGCTGATGGACAGTGACTGCATTGGGGTATGGGTGGGGACTTGATAATATGGATGAATGTAGTAACCACAATGTTTTCCATGTGAAACCTTCCTAAGAGTGTATATCAATGATACCTTAATAAAAAAATTAAATAAAAAAGAATAGGCACATAGCTCATTAGAACAAATAAAAAGTCCATAAATAGACCCAGGCAAATACAATCAACTAATTCTTGACAAAGATGCAAAGATAATTCAGTGGAAACAGATGGTCTTTTCAACAACAGTACTATTGCAACAATAATTGTTCATCTGTATGCAAAAATAATAACCTAGATAGGTACCTTACACCTTACACAAAAATTAACTCAGAATGGATTACAGATCTAAATGTGAAGTGCAAAACTATAAAACTTCTTGAAGAAAACATAGGAGAGAATCTATGAGCTTAGGTTTGGTGAAGAGTTTTTAAATACAACACCAGCAGAATGATTCAAGAAAGAAAAAAAAATTGGCAAGTTGGACTTCATTACAATTAAAACATGCTCTGGAAAAGATATTACTAAGAGAATGATAAGATAAGTCAGACTGGGGGACAATATTTTCAAAGCACATGTCTGATAAAGTATTTGTATCTAAAACATGCAAAGGATTCTTCAAACTTAGAATAAGAAAACAAATAACCCAATTTAAAAATAGGCAAAGATCTGAGCAGAAAGCCTTCACAAAGAAGATACACATTTAACAAATAAGCATATGAAAACGTGGTCAGCAACATTTGTCCTTAGGGAAGTGCAACCTGAAAGATGCCACTACTCACCTATTTTAATGCCCAAAGTCAAAAAAACTGACAATATCAACAGCTTAAAAAGATGCAGACAGGAATTTTCATTAATTTTTGTTGGAAATGCAAAATGGTACCACCCCTTTGGAAAACAGTTTGGCAATTTCTTACAAACTAAGCATTGTCTTACCATAATATCTATCAATATTGCATTCCTGGGTATTTACCTAAATGATTTATAAACTTATTCATAAAAAAATGAACTATACACACATATTGATTTATAGCAGCTTCATTCTTAGTTGAGAAAATCTAGAAGCCATCAAAATGTCCATCCATAGGTGAATGGATGAACAAACTATAGTACATCCATACAATGGAATATTCTTCAGTGATGAAGAGTTATCAAGTCATGCAAAAACAGGAATACCTCCCAAATGCATACTGCAAAGTGAAAGAAGCCAATCTGAAAAAGCTATATACTATGTGATTCCAATTATGTGATATTCCAGAAAAGGCAAACTAGAGACAATAAACAGATCTACACTTGCCAGGGGTTCCAAGTGGGGGTGGGAAGGTTGAGTAGGTGCAGCACAGAGGATTTTTTGGACAGCAAAAAACCATTCTGTATGATACTATAATGGTGACCACAAGATCAAAAGCATTTGCCAAAACCCACAGAACTTGACAGCACAAAGAGTAAATCTTAATGTATGCAGGCAAATTTATAAAAAAATAAAAAATCACTTAGCATGTTGGGGGAATCCCAGGATGGAGAGCAGAATATGACACAAGAATCTAAATGCAATAAAAATGTATCTCAGTGAACAGAATGGGGAATAAGGCGTTGACCTAAGAAGCTCTTGGAATGAGTCGAGACGGTAAGACCAAAGACAGCAGGAACTGAGCACAAGCACCTTTGTTGATAAAGTCACTTCCCATGGGGATATGTGTCAACAATTCTGAAACTGTAACACTGATTTAATGGAAATGACCAGTTGATAAATGGCAGGAGCCAGGTTTCTCACTGTTGAAGTAGGAGCACAAATAAGCAAGGAAAGGAAGCTAGAAGATCCGTGTGGGAATGGATCAGAGCTGGACACACAAGCCTGCTGAGCTCACATTCAGCTGGACATAGACACAGATAACTATTGCCAAGAACAGAGGACACACAGAAATATTTACAGATATGTGCATACACACGGATTAGCATGCACACATCTACCTGCTGCTCTGTCAGCGGAGAGGGACCAAAAAGAAGTGACACCCCAGTGGCAGCACGCACACCTAGCGCCTACAGCTTGTTTCTAATTCAATTCTCCAGTGAAAGGAAACAGGGCTCCTTAGAGAAATGGCTGATCCTAGGATGGGGCCAGGACATAAACAAGATGAGCCTGGAGCATCCTGTGGTGCAAGAAAGTGCTAAAAAGAAAAAAGATGTGGGCATGGCAAAGGGATAGAGGAGCCAACTGAAAGAGCTTCAGTGGCCAAAGGTGGAAAAGTCTGAGCCACAAAATCAAGTGAATAGAACAGTCTTGGATTATAACCCAAAGTATAAAATGAAGATATGAAATCCATGCTGATGTAAATAAATGCTTACACATGTGAATAAATAAGAAATAGTACATGAATCTTCCATGCCTAAGAATTCCAAATAATTTATGTTTTTCTTCCATCTTTAAGGAAGGGGAGGACAATCCCTCACCCGTGAAGTGTGGGCTGCATATGGTGACTTTCTTCCAAAGAGTGTAGGAAGGAAAGGAAGAGACAGAAGTACCCACTGACGGTGGAGAAACAGGTGACACGACCTCAGCCAGGCGGTCAAGGTCAACCGTGATAAGTCAGAGTGACATGATGGGATGAGAACAGTGCTTAACCCATACATCCAGTCTAACCATGAGCAAGATTCCAGACAAATCCCAATTGAAGGACATTCTTGCAAAATATCTGACCAGTACTCCCCAAAATTGTCAAGGTCATCAAAGAAAAAGGGAAGTCTGAGAAACTGCCACAGCTGAGAGGACCATGAGGAGACATGATGACTTAATGTCACGTGGTGCCAGGGTGGAATCCTGGACAAGAAAACGACATTAGGTAAAACCAAGGAAATCTAAGTAAACTATGACCTTCAATCAGTAATAACATATCAACATCAGGGCACAAATTGTGAAAAATATGCCATATTAATATAAGACACTAAGAACAGGCAACTAGCGGGTAGTATTTGGGAACTCTGTACGATTCTGGCAATAAGTCTATAAATCTAAATCTGTTCTTTTAGAAGTCTTTTTTTTTTAATTGAAGGGATAGGAGGAAGAGGTCAAAGTTGACAGAACTGACAGAACTCTGAAATCCAGACAACACATTCACAAAAAATAAAAATAAATTTTAAAGTCTACCAACATGCCCATCACAACAATATCGTTGGTTAATTTAACTTGGTTCTGGGATAAACTGATTTAATTAAATCCAATTATAGGCTTATAGGCAAGACACAGATACATTCAAACTATTCAAGAATCAGATGGGCTGAGGATAATATCTTAATAGAATGAGTTGCTTGTTTTGTAAAATGCTAAATTGAAACGTGCAAACCAGACCTGCACACAGGCTAAATCCACATGGAGATGGGCAAATAGAATCTCAAACATAGTGCTGCTAATTTGCGGCATTCTTACAACTAAATTGGGCAGTTTGAGTAACACCAGGGAAGACAAATAATAAAAATGGACCTAAGGAGATTATAAATGGAGCCAGAAAATAAGAAAATGAGATTCCAGCTGGATAAATGCCAGGTAAAGCACCTGGGAAAAATAATTCTAAACATAGATAAAGTCTCAGGGAATGGGATGCTTAAAAACACCAGAAGAAATCAAGCAGTGAGAGGAGATTACATAGCAGCTTGTATGTAGCGGGGGAGGGAAGCTGGTCTGTTGGGCAGGGGAGCTGAGCCTCTTCTCGGTTTCAAGTCACCACCTTGAACCAGTGAACCTTTTTCTAGGTAAATAAGACAAAAAAAACCCTCCACAAAGTTGGGGAAAGTAGGTGTGCGGCTGGCTTGTCCCAACGAACAAGGAGCTAAGAAAGTCTATGCTCTTAAAATTCTTGCCAAATGAGAAGGTTTTTCATTTCTACTAAGTATTCATAACTGAGAAGAGTCCAAGCAAGCCACAGAATGTGAGATGGGGTACTTTGAAATCCAGGGTCTGAAAATGTTATGACTCATGGAGCATCAGAAGTCATTGGTAGGTGACATAGCTTAACACCATTATTTTCAAAAATAATAATTACAAACAGCACTTGTTGAGCACTAAATATGTGCCAGGCAGTAGGCTAATCTTATGTGCACTGCCTCCTTGACTCCTTAATGTCCTCTAAGGAAGGAACTGGTGTTACCCCATTGTACAGATGAGGTTAGTGAGGCTCAAAAAAGCTAAAGCATTTTCTTGCGGCAGCCAGGTGTCTGATGGCAAAGCCAGGAGTATAACCAGGGGATACAAGTCCCAGGTCTGTGCCCCCAACCACCCAAAGAGGTTGACCCTTTTTGAGCAAGCTTTACAAAGTCTGCCCCCTAAACATGTTGCCCCAGGGGAAGTAGTTTAAAAGCCTGAGCATTTGTGCTATAAAGGACCTGTCCCAGGAGCCAAGAACAGAGAACACCCTGCCAACCTCGTTGGCTCTGCTCCCTCATGAAGCTCACCCTGGGGTAGGGAGAAGGCAGGAGGACCTGAGCCTCACATCCTGCCACCTGCCAGCCAGAGGCCAGCTCAGCTCATCTTTCTTGGGCTTCAGTCCTGTGCTCAGAAGGGTCCTGGGAGCGCCCCCTTTGCTAGGGGAGCATCTGCTCTAGGTGGGTATTTTGTGGGTCACATTAGGTAAAATGTTGATTAAAGCATCTGTTATTTGCCAGGCAGTCTGACACCAGTGCAAGTAAGAAAAAATATATATTGCATGTACTGTAGGAAAATCAGTCTGGTGGAAGTCACCATCATGTCAAAAAGTACTATAAAATCTAAACAGACCAATTATCAGCAGTGAAATTGAATCAGTAATCAAAAAACTCCCCAAAAAGAAAATTCCCAGACTAGATGGATTCACCATTGAATTTTATCAGACATTTAGAGAAGAAATAATACCCACTCTCCTTTAAGTTTTCCAAAAAATATAAGAGGAGGGACTACTTCTAAACTCATTCTATGAAGCCAGCATCACTCTAATACCAAAACCAGGCAAAGACACCACAAAAAAGAAAACTACAGACCAATATTTCTGATAACCATAGATGCAAAAATACTCAACAAAATGTTAGCAAATCAAATACAAAAATACATCAAGATCTCATACACCATGACCAAGTGGGATTCATCCCAGAGATGCTAGAATGGTCCAACATTTAAAAACCCATCAACATCATCCACTATATCAATAAAAAGAAGGACAAAAATCACATGATCATCTCTATAGATGCTGAAAAAGCATTTGACAAAATTCAACACCCATTCATGATAAAAACTCTCAACAAAATGGGTATAGAGGGCAAGTACCTCAACATAATAAAGGCCATATATGACAAATTCACAACCAACATCATACTGAACAGCGAGAAGCTGAAAGCTTTTCTTCTGAGATCAGGAACAAGACAAGGATGCCCACTCTCTCTGCTTTTATTTAACATAATACTGAAGATCCTTGCCATGGCAATCAGACAAAACAAACAAATAAAAGGCATCCAGATTGGTAAGGAAGAAGCCAAACTGTCATTGTTTGCAGATGACATGATATTGTACATAAAAAACCCTAAAGAATCCACTCCAAAACTACTAGAACTAATATCTGAATTCAGCAAAGTTACAGGATACAAAATTAATACACAGAAATCTGTTGCATTCCTATACACTAACGATGAACTAGCAAAAAGAGAAATCAGGAAAACAATTCCATTCACAATTGCATCAAAAAGACTAAAATACCTAGAAATAAACACCTAACCAGAGAAGTGAAACACCTATACCCTGAAAACTACAAGACACTCTTAAGAGAAATTAAAAGAGGACACTAGTAAATGGAAATTCATCCCATGCTCTTGGCTAGGAAGAATTAATATTGTCAAAATGGCCATCCTGCCTAAAGCAATCTACAGATTCAATGCAATGCCTATCAAAATACCAATAACATTCTTCAATGAACTGGAACAAATAGTTTTAAAATTCATATGGAACCACACAAAAAAACCCAAATAGCCAAAGCAATCCTGAGAAGGAAGAATAAAGCAGGGGGCATCTCACCTCCCAACTCCAAGCTCTACTACAAAGCCACAGTAATCAAGACAGTTTGGTACTGGCACAAGAACAGACCCACAGACCAGTGGAACAGAATAGAGAGTCCAGACATTAACCCAAGCATATACGGTCAATTAATATATGATAAAGGAGCCATGGATATACAATGGGGAAATGACAGCCTCTTCAACAGCTGGTATTGGCAAAACTGGATAGCTACATGTAAGAGAATGAAACTGAATTACTGTCTAACCCCATACACAAAAGTAAACTCTAAATGGATCAAAGACCTGAATGTAAGTCATGAAACCATAAAACTCTGAGAAGAATACATAGGCAAAACTCTCTTGAATATAAATATGAGCAACTTCTTCATGAACATATCTCCCTAGACAAGGGAAACAAAAGCAAAAATGAACAAGTGGCACTATATCAAACTAAAAAGCTTCTGTACAGCAAGGGGCACCATTAGTAGAACAAAAAGGCATCATACGGTATGGGAGAATATATTCATAAATGACATATCCGATAAGGGGTTGACATCCAAAATATATAAATAGCTCACACATCTCAACAAACAAAAAGCAAATAATCCAATTAAAAAGTGAGCAGAGGATATGAACTGACACTTCTCCAAAGAAGAAATTCAACAGGAACATGAAAAGATGCTCCACATCGCTAGTTATCAGAGAAATGAAAATTAAAACAATGAGATATCACCTCACACCAGTAAGGATGGCCACCATCCAAAAGACAAACAACAACAAATGTTGGTGAGGATGTGGAGAAAGGGGAGCCCTCCTACACTGCTGGTGGGAATGTAAATTATTTCAGCCATTGTGGAAAGCAGTATGGAGGTTCCTCTCAAAAAACTCAAAATAGAAATACCATTTGACGCAGGAATTTCACTCCTAGGAATTTACCCTAAGAATGCAGGAGCCCAGTTTGAGAAAGACATATGCACCCCTATGTTTATTGCTGCACTATTTATAATAGCCAAGATATTGAAGCAACCTAAGTGTCCATCAGTAGATGAATGGATAAAGAAGAGGTGGTACATATACACAATGGAATGTTATTCAGCCATTAGAAGAAAACAAATCCTACCATTTGCATTAACATGGATGGAGCCAGAGGGTATTATGCTCAGTGAAATAAGCCAGGCGGAGAAAGACAAGTACCAAATGATTTCACTCATCTGTGGAGCAGAACAAAGCAAAACTGAAGGAACAAAACATCAGCAGACTCACAAAACCCAAGAATGGACTAACAGTTACCGAAGGGAAAGGGACCGGGGAGGATGGGTGGGAAGGGAGGGATAAGTGGAATAAGGGGCATTACGATTAGCACACATAATGTAGGGGGGTGGGGGGCACGGAGAAGGCAGTATAGCACAGAGAAGACAAGTAGTGACTCTATAGCGTCTTACTACACTGATGGACAGTGACTGTAATGGGGTATGTGGTGGGGACTTAATAATGGGGAGAATCTAGTAACCACAATTTTGCTCATGCCAAAAGAAAAAAGAAAAACCTGGGGTAAAAAAATAAATAAATAAAGCCTTAACAAACTAAAAAAAATGTCCTAGAGAGCGTGAGCTGTGCACAGAAGTGGGTCTTAACCTCTTCCTAGGGAAGCAGGGGATGCCATCAGCAAGCCAGAGGAGCTTGGGGACAGAGAATGTAGCTCACACCCAACAGAGAATAGTAGAGAACAGGATGCAATGAAAGGAGGTGAAAATAATGGGGTCCATACAAGTAAAGAGAAAAAAAGATGGAAATACAGGAACAGGAGGCCGTGTGAGCTGAGGGTCAATGGGAAGGTGCAAGCAGCAGCAAGACTTCCCCCTGGCTCTGAAGGGCACCTGAGTTTAAGTAGGCATAGATCAAAGGTACAGATGGTGTTGCACGTGAAGAACTCGGGGGGCAGGAATCAGAAGATGTCCAGGTACCAGGGCAGGGCCTGAACTGGCCCTGCCCTGGGGGAGGAGAGAGTGGATGAAGGGGACAGAAGCACCATCGTGCACAAAGAATGCCATCAGGCCAGAGGGGTGTCAGGGAAGCTGGGTGAGGCCAGGCCCCCCAGTGCACATCACCTCCAGTGCCAGCTCTCTGGGGACAGAGAAGCGAATAAACCAAAATCCCTGCCCTCACGGAGTTTCTATTTCAGTGGTGTCTATATATTGCAGATAATGCTGTCTCCTCCCTTAGAGGATTATCACAGTTAGAATAAGACCCTGCACTCAATACAATGATTATTCAGTGGTCAAAGAAAACCTCCCCAAGGCTGGCACTGAACCCCTGAAGCTGGGACTCAGCAAACAGGGGCCTGGGGGTTAGACTCCCCCACCAGGTGCCCTTGGGTGCTGAACAGGCAACAACTAGCCAGAGGCTGGAAACAGAAGCATCTCCACCCTGTGGCCCCAGAAGGCAGGTTAGCACCGCCGCAGGCCACCGCCTCCCGGGGGTCTCCTCCAGGAACGCCGAGGCTTTCCGGCAGCCCCACAACCACATTCTAGCCTGCCTGCATCAATCGAACCCCTGAAATATTTACTTGTCAACTGAAAAGAAAGAAAATTGTTCTTTTGCCCAAAACTTGTGGTGTTTTAGTCCTCTTCTCTACACATGCTTCCATTACACCCTGTAGGTTTTAAACAACGATAATTACATGGACCTTTCAAGGCAAAGACCAACCGGTGTGATGGAAAATTGTAGTGGGGCCCATGCTTCTGAGACCTGCAACTCCCAGGAGAGATGAGGCCTTCTGCCCCACGCTGGGGAGGCCGGCAGCTGCCCACAGGATTTTGGCCATCAGACACAGTGACCTGGGAGGCGAAGGGCCCCGAGCCCACCCGGGGGGACTCCGCTCCCTGCGGAGCTGGCTCTTCACCTCCACGTGTGGGTGCACGGAGGCCATGCGGCGCCCGGCCAGAATGTTCCCTGGAGGGCCTGCAAAGGGAGCTCCTGGGGGGCCCTGGGCCCTCGGCCCCCCTCTCCTGCCTCACTCCCACGAGCCAGGCCAGCGATCCCCAGCTCCTGAAAGTCAGAGGCTGGTCATCGGAGGCACGTGCGCAGGGACAGGGCCTCCACCCCGCTGCCTGGCTCTGCCGCCCGGGACCTCCATCCCTGGGCTCGGGGCCCCGCTGCCCCAGTGGGTCCCGTTGGCAGCCTGCAGCCGAGAGCCGCCTTCCCCACGTGGCTTAGGTGAGGGTGACCCCCTGGTTCACCTACAAGCCAGAGGGCAGTCCCCCAAATTCCTGATTGACTGAACCACTTGTCCCCGCTGACTAACGTGGACACAATGCCTGCGGACGTGACCCGACCACTTCCCTCGGGTTCTCCCCTTCTCAGGGCCACCCAGTTTGTCCCGCAGCGCCAGGACCGCCAACAGCCTCTCTACTGGCCCCGCTTAAGAATCGGCTGACCTTGGTGAAAACATCCCCTGATCCGGGGTCGGACGTCCACAGTCCCTACTCCCGCACTAGTGTCCTTTCCAGCCTGTTTACCCCCGTCCCACCAGGACAGAAAAAAGCTTTTCTGCCTGACCTTGGAGAGCTTGC
This sequence comes from Manis javanica, assembly GCF_040802235.1. Classification (NCBI taxonomy): domain Eukaryota; kingdom Metazoa; phylum Chordata; class Mammalia; order Pholidota; family Manidae; genus Manis; species Manis javanica. The sequence goes on along the minus strand of NC_133162.1, from coordinate 5,308,236 downwards.
AGATCTCGTGGTCAAATGTGCTCCTCACTGCAGTAGTCTTGTCCCCCTACTGCTATAGCAGTCCCCTTCTCCTATTGTAATGGTCCTTGTAAGCAAAGTTTCTCATTCCCAAGTCGGTTCGTTACGTATCTGACACCGCCATCTCCTCTCACACGTGCCCTCTCAGCCCTGCCCTTTCTCCTTGGTTACCTGGGAAAGTCCCCTGTCCCGTCCTGCCTCAGCTCACCTCCTCACAGAGCCCTCTCTGACTGCCCCAGATTAGCGCTCTGCAAAGCAGACAGTGTCTGCCAACCCGGCTGCGCATGATTGCATTTCTGTAACAGCCACACGATCTCACGCAAGTTCTTTCACTGCTTGGAGCTGAGCTCAATCCTCTACAAAATGCTGTTAAAGCTGCTTTCCTCCCAGGAAATAAATGGTCTGGGGGGTAGGAAGAGGGGGCACATGTAAAATGCTCAGTCGCTGGAAGCCAAGCCAGCAAACCCACAGCATGGTGTCGCCACCCACTGAGGAGAGGACACGGCAGGAGGCTGGTTACTGCTGAAGGACACCAGCCAGGGCAGCTCTGAGAAGCAGAGCTTCGTAAGGCCACTGGACGCAAACCCACGGATCCCCTCGGACACCCTGGTGCTTCCCATTCATGGTGCCCACATGGTCGAGTCCAAAAAGTTAGCAGTGGGGGTCTATTGTGTCTATTCCTTAGCACATACCTGACTTAAGGCTGCAGATGCTCATTAAAATATTCATCTAAAAAATTGCTTCTGGCTGGCATCATAAGAACACATTGTGGCAGCAGACTTTCCCAAAGTGAAGTCTGTGGGGAGCAAAGTTCCAGAAGACATCCCAGGACATCAAAAGTGACTCCTCATCCTACGGCTGAAGCCCTGAGAAGTTGGGGGGCATGCCAAGTTTATGTGAGAATAAGCAGGGGCCACAGATTTGCCTCTCACATAAGTGTTACTTGGCCAGCACAGGTCTCGCTTTTGTTTTCTTACACATTTGGGTATTTTCCAATCTGGTGAGCTGACCATTCACATGTGCCTTGTCTGTTTTCCCATGGGCCCCATCACCACCCAGTGCCTCCCTCAGTGTCAGCTGGACCCTATGGACATTTTATTCTGTGACTTCAGTCAAGTCTCCTGCCTCCTTGACCAGGAACTTGTCTGTCCAGCACGGTGTCCCGTGGCCAGCTGGGAACTTCAGCCACATCCTGGGGGCCTCGGCAGCCAAGAGAATCCTTGAGATGCTCAAGAGACATATTTAAAAGCCCAAGACCCAGAAACCTTGTTTATTTAACTTTGCAAGTGCAATTTTCCTCTCTGACCTAGCTTTTCTACTTCTATAAACATATCCCAAGGAAATACAGTCCAAAAAATATGAATGATATTCATCAGATCTCTGATTGAATACCAAAAAATTGACAATTTGAATGTGTAGCAATACAGCATTAGTACATGATTTATAGCCAGTGAGAAACTAAGTAGCCATTTAAAACTGATACGTATGTTACAATCAGATATTCATTTAATAACATATTAATGGCACATAGTTATGTGAGAAAATTATACATTATCTTGTAGTGGACCCAGTTTGCTTGGTTCCTTGATGTTCCCACCCCTGAGGCCTTGGCTGCTGCCACCTAGTCTCCTGGCACTGCCAGCCGCATCCGTCTCCCCAGGCCAGGGGGGCTCAGACCCCATCGCTCCAGCAGCCAGACCCAAACCAAGCTCCCGTGGAGGCAAGGGCTCCCCACCACTGCCAGGCCCCAGGGAAGCACTTAGCTGCAGGGTGGATCTGCGCCCTCCCATGGCTACTCACAGGGGCTGGTAACAAAGAACCAAAATGCCAGGAAGGTGACGTCCTATGGGGTAAAATTTCCCCAGTGAGAGGCAGGGAAGTTAAAGGAGCCCTCAGGGGAGACCTTCTTTCTTTCAGCCTCTGACAGTTTGGAGGCGTGGAGGTCCCGCACAGCCTGTTGGAAGACGGCCCCCTGTGTTTTCTCCTGAAGCTCCTGACAGCTCAGCACCACACCATGCTCCGTTTGGTTCGCCACCTTCCCTGCCTCCTTCCCTTGCCCTCACTGAAGTCAGATCTTTCCATATCTCTTTAGACTGGCTGCTGCTCTCTCTATGGCTGCATCCCTCCCTCCTTCAACCCATATAGCTCTCTCCTCCACCATGGTCAGGTGCATGCACACGCCGTCTCACCTCCATGCCCTTGCACTGTCTGTTCCCTCCACCTGCACTATCTGGCCAACCCCACCTTGTGCCTGGACACACTGAGGGTCTGCATCCTAAGCCTAGGATTTTTACAACACTTTCTCCTTCCCTATAGACTATTTCTCAGCCTGCAACTCTCGTAACATGATTTTTTTCAAGACCTTTTTTCTTCAGAGAAAATAATACCAGAAAGGAAATTGGTGATGGTGACGGAAGTAAAGTGTCTAAGAAATGATAGTTCTTGGCCAGAAAATGGAAATTTGGGATAGATCAGAATGTGAAATGTCAAAAATGGCAGAGCTTCACATCAAGGCCTATTAAGATCTTAGCCTCTGCATGGAAAAGCAATTCAGTAGTTGATTCAACAAGCAGTCTTACCATGACAAAAATTATACACTGAGTTCAAGATAAAACTTCAGTGATATTTGGAAGGGCAGTTAACCATGGTGTGTCAAATATGCAGAGGAAACATATAAAAGTGATTAATTTAAATAATTTATTTACTTAATCCTTTCTTAGAACCCACTGTGTCCAGCATTTCTCAAGCCCTTTACAAATAATTTACTGAATCCTCTTAACAATCCTATGAGGTCAGTACTATTGTTATCCTCCCTTTACCTAGGATACTGACATGGAGAGGTTAAGACACTTACCCAGCATCACACAGCTCATAAGTGGTAGAGCCACGGTGGGCATCTGTGCCCTGATTCTATAGTAATGACATAACACCCTAGAGTATAAACTCCAAGACACCAGAACTGAGATCAGTTTGCTCAGATTTTTTTTTTTAACAGAAACTTATTTTTTTCTCACAGTTCTCAAGGCTTGAAGCCTGAGATCAAGGTTCCCATCCATTCAGTTTCTGGTGAAAGTCCTCTTGGGGCTTGTAGATGCTGCTTTGTTGCTATGTAGTCACATGGCCTCTGTGGTGCATGGGTGCCTGGGGTGAGGGGGAGCAAGTGCTCTCCGGGGTCTTTTTTGTTGTTGTTAATTGAAGTATCATCGGTATGTAGTCTTATATTGGTCTCAGATAGACAACACAGTGGTTCCACAGTTACCTAAGTCAGGTTCGTTTTTACCCCCGCTGGTGTGGTTACTATCTGTCAATGTAGAAAGATGTTACAGAATCACTGACTATAGTCTCCATACTGTAAGGCCATCCTCATGACCAACTTATATTATGATTGAGAATTTTTGTGCCCCTTTATCCCCCTCATTCTCCCCACCCATCCACCCCAACCTCTCCCCCATGGTAACCACTAGTAACTTCTCAGTGTCTATGAGTTTACTGTTTTGTTCATTCTGTTTTGCTTTGTTTTTATACTCCACGAATAAGTGAAATCATATGGTATTTGTCTTTCTCTGCCAGGCTAATTTCACTGAGCATAGTACCCTAGATCCATAATACCATAATAGATCCATCCACGATGTTGCCAATAGCAGGATTTTTTATGACTGAATAATATTGCGTTGTGTACATGTACCAGGCTCAATGTTATACTCTTTGTTATTAGCACAGTTCTTGATACCTAATAGATACTCAAAAATGGTTTACTGTTCATTAAGAGGACTAAATATTGTTAAATGTCTATCAATTAATTAGTCACACTGAGGGTCGAATATGTGGAACATTTAATGGACATTTGAAGACATTAAATTGTCTGCCCAGGAAAAAGAACTCTATACTTAGGGAATTTTTTGTGGATGTGAGACAAAGCAAATGAGTTACAGACTCAAGGAAGGACCAGTGGAAAGAAAAAGACTGAGGGCCCTTGCCTAGAAATAAGGCAGATGGCAGATGACTTTCTGGGGTGAACACAGCTAAGAGACAATTAAACAAATTTCTTGTGGAAATCTTGAGGATACTGTCAGACTCATTAATCAATGCCCATAGGTCAAGAGCATCACAGAATTTCAAAGATGGAAGTGACCTCACAGGTAATCAGATGTGACTTTCTCATTTTGCCTCATTTTCATAGGAAAAAAATGAAAACTCAGAGTATTTGAACAGCTTGCTTATTATCATCACTCCCTTTCTATAGAAATCATCTCCCTCTCTTCTTCAAATGCCCCCACACATCCTACAAGGCTCTTCTCAACACCCAACCACCCTCTGTGGTCTTTCTTGCACCCTCCAAGCCATTGGAAGCCATTTCACCTCCTTTTAACTCCCACTGTACCCCCATTTGAAGTACTCTTTAATGCTTAGCTTTTCTTAGCAGCTGAATATGTGTTTAACTCCCCCAGATGGGCCTAGAACCTAGCACTTTGACTGACTGAATCTGCCAAGCTCCATATTGGCTGGCACAGTGGCACACACCTGGTTGCACATGCCATGCCATGCCAGCTCCGGGGCTTGCCCAGGGATGGGACTCAGGGAACACTCATGTGCTAACTCATTCCCGTCATCTAGGAAGTCAGTGATCATGGTGTCTAGGATCATAAGCCTCAGAGCATGGGTTCACTTCCTGTCCCCATCACTAACTAGCTGAATTAGGCATTTACTTCTCTTCTTCCTTGCCTGTAACATGAGAATACAAATAAACCATCCCTAGTTTTTCATGAGGATTAAATGTATATTGTTGTGCAAAGCACTTAGAACAGTGTTTAGCACATAACAAGTGCTCGATAGATGTTAGTAAACATAATGATCGATTTCTTACTGTTATGCCTGGAGTAAAGCCTGACATACAGTAAGTGCATAATAAATGGCAACTGCTATTAGTTCCCTTGGCATCTAGAACCTTTGTCCCTGCCCCTAACTATACTGCAGAATAGAAAATTTCAAATTATGAGAAGAACAAAGAATTCAGATTTAGACTAATGAGACTGCACCTCTAACAGTGGTCAAGTTAACCAGGGCATGGTGGAAGAGCTCATCTACCCAGGCAGAAACGTGCATCACGACTACAGACTCTTAAAAATTCCATAACGTTGTATGAGCAATTAAAATACATTAGGGCCCAATTCCATATTAGTTCCCAGAACTAAATAGTGTAATTGTGTCACTGCACTAATATCATCATTTCCATTTTGCTGAAAGTTCTCAGGACATTAACACAATGGCTTTGCATTCTACCATAGCCAGCTTCTATGAGCACAAGAGAGACCTAATGACCCAGCCAGCTTAATCAAAGCAAGGAATCTTCCTTCCAGAAGTTTCTGTCACTTAATTGTATGAGCAAACCTTAAAATCATGGCACAGTCCAAACACCAGACAATATTCATCTACTTGTATGAAGCCCTCAGATGTGAAGATTTAAAATATAGTAAGCCAAGTACTTTGAATTCAGAGGGAAAAAATAGTCTCTTCAAAGTCACAGGGATGGTAAAAGATACAGGGCTTTATTAATTAACCTTTCCTGCCCCAGAACCACACTTCACAGACAAAGAGGGATTTTGCTTTCTGCCTTCAGAATCAGTATTTTTCCTCTAATTTTAAATACTAGTTTCAGGTTCTTGTGGCCTGTGGTAAAATTACAAAATGCCCACATTTTATCATATTTTCTCATCATTATTGTATTTCCTACATTTAGGCAAATAGTCTAAATATCCTGCCTCGTGAACAGCAAGAGGTGTCCCTGTGCCTGCATCTAAGAGTGATGGCCCTGCTGTTGCCCGATCTTTGCATCAGCTTTGACAAAACAGGTAAATGTATGACTTTAAGGTCTTTGGGTCCAGGTTTACAGGCCTGCTTGACAGCTGAGTAGCGCTGAACAGTTGGAAGACAGAAACACAAGCTCTTGTCAGAAATAGCTTCTCTAGCAGGGCATTTTGTGAAAAGAAATGAAACCATTTCATCCCACTGTTAGGCGGCGCTATTCGAGTCCGTGCCTTAGTGTTCCTGGGAAGCAAAGCTTCATGGTGAGAGACATTCTTGATGTATTCTTGTCTCAGTTTTATCTGAAGATAATTCTTTTGCACTTGTAGAAAATGTATTATCTCTTCGCTGGAGGAAAAACAGCCCTGCTGTGTTATGCCATTCTTTCTAAACAGAAGGGAGGTTATCTGCTGCTCTGAATTTCATGAGGATCTGAAACTCCAGTGAGTAAGACAATCAGAAGGATACAACTGAATAGCCAGTGAATTGAAACATTGTAAGGACGCACCAGGATGAACTGGTTCAGTAAACTATGGCATTCATACAAGGGAATACTATAAAGCTGTTTTTAAAAATGAGGCAGTTCTTGTACTAATATGGGATGCTCTGCAATACAACATATTATTAAGTGAAAAAAATCAAGGCCATAAATAGTGATAGAGTGCCACAACTTCTGTGGTTTTTTAAAAAAAGTGGAGATCTATATCCCTGTACTTCTCTAGGCATACAAGGTCACTGGAAGAATCCTACAGAAATCTATAACAGGTGTTATCTCTAGGGAGGAACCAGAGAAATGGCACACTGTAGGGAAAGCAACATGCATGTTTGTACTGTATTCTCCATACATGTTTACTGAGCCACAGTACTCAATATATAGGGAGAGATTTACCTTTTCTTACAAAAAAGGATGTTCCTACCAATGACATTCAATTATCATCCATAGGCAAAAAAAATCCCCCAAAACTTTGACCTATGTAAAGATTAACTCAAAGTGGATCTAAGATCTAAGCACAAAATACAAACAATAAAACTTTTTAGAAGAAAACCACCAAAAAACTGAGGTTAGTTGAGAGGTCACAGAAATGACCCAAATCATGATTTCTTAAAACATAACTGACAGGGGGGCGGAGCCAGGATGGCAGCGTGAGTAGGGCAGTGGAAATCTCCTCCCAAAAACACATAGAGCTATGAAAATATAACAAAGAAAATTCTTCCTAAAATAGAGACCAGAGGACACAGGACAACATTCAGACCACATCCACACCTGCAAGAACCCAGCGCCTTGCAAAGGTGGTAAGATACAAGCCCAGGCCCGGCGGGACCCGAGCGCCCGTCCCCCCGGCTCCCGGCAGGTGGAAAGAAACCGGAGTGGTTTTTTTTTTTGGCGAGCGCTTTTTGGAAGCCTTGAAGGGACAGGGACCCCGGTGCTAGGGAGGCAGGGCAGCAGGACCAGTGAGTGGGTGCCTGGGACCGGTGCCTGAGGAAAAAAAAAAAAATCACGTGTTTTTTCCTTTTTTTTTATTCTGTTCCCTCTCTCATTGTTGCTGTTGTTGTTTTGGTTTGGAGAGTGCTTTTTGGAAGTCTTAAAGGGGCAGGACAGGACACTTAGACCAGAGGCAGGGAATCTGAGGATCTCTGGGCACTCTAACCCCCTGGGCAACAGGAAGCACAGAGGCCCCCTACGGAGATAAATAGCCTCCCAGCCGCTCCCCATTCAATGGGGCTCCACCACGTTGGAGGAACAGCCCCAGCCAGGCCACGCCCACAGCAACAGCGGAGATAAACTCCATAGCAAACAGGCAAGTAGCAGAAGCCCAGTCTGCGCACAGCTGCCCAGCACAAGCCACTAGAGGTCGCTATTCTCCCAGGAGAGGAAGGCCACAAACCAACAAGAAGGGAAGCTCTTCCAGTGGTCACTCATACAAGCTCTGCAAACTATCTCTATCACCATGAAAAGGCAAAACTACAGGCAGACAAAGATCACAGAGACAACACCTGAGAAGGAGACAGACCTAACCAGTCCTCCTGAAAAAGAATTCAAAATAAAAATCATGAACATGCTGACAGAGATGCAGAGAAAAATGCAAGAGCAATGGGATGAGATGCAGAAAAAAATGCAAGAGCAATGGGATGAAGTCCGGAGGGAGATCACAGATGTCAGGAAGGAGATCACAGAAGTGAAACAAACCCTGGAAGGATTTATAAGCAGAATGGATAAGATGCAAGAGGCCATTGAAGGAATAGAAACCAGAGAACAGGAACATATAGAAGCTGACATAGAGAGAGATAAAAGGATCTCCAGGAATGAAACAACACTAAGAGAACTATGTGACCAAACCAAAAGGAATAATATTTGTATTATAGGGGTACCAGAAGAAGAAGAAAGAGGAAAAGGGATAGAAAGTCTCTTTTAAGAAATAACTGCTGAAAACTTCCCCAAACTGGGGGAGAAAATAATCAAACAGACCATGGAATTACACAGAACCCCCAACAGAAAGGATCCAAGGAGGACAACACCAAGACACATAGTAAATAAAATGGCAAGGATCAAGGACAAGGAAAGAGTTTTAAAGGCGGCAGCTAGAGAGAAAAAGGTCACCTATAAAGGAAAACCCATCAGGCTAATATCAGACTTCTTGACAGAAACCCTACAGGCCAGAAGAGAATGGCATGATATACATAATGCAATGAAACAGAAGGGCCTTGAACCAAGGATATTGTATCCAGCACGACTATCATTTAAATATGATGGCGGGATTAAACAATTCCCAGACAAGCAAAAGCTGAGGGATTTTGCTTCCCACAAACGACCCCTACAGGGCATCCTACAGGGACTGCTCTAGAGGGGAGCACTCCTAAAAAGAGCACAGAACAAAACACACAACATATGAAGAATGGAGGAGGAGGAATAAGAAGGGAGAGAAGAAAAGAATCTCCAGACAGTGTATATAACAGCTCAATAAGCGAGCTAAGTTAGGCAGTAAGATACTAAAGAAGCTAAACTTGAACCTTTGGTAACCACGAATCTAAAGCCTGCAATGGCAATAAGTACATATCTCTCAATCGTCACCCTAAATGTAAATGGACTTAATGCACCAATCAAAAGACACAGAGTAATAGAATAGATAAAAAAGCAAGACCCATCTATATGCTGCTTACAAGAAACTCACCTTAAACCCAAAGACAAGCACAGACTAAAAGTCAAGGGATGGAAAAACATATTTCAGGCAAACAACAGCGACAAGAAAGCAGGGGTTGCAGTACTAATATCAGACAAAATAGACTTCAAAACAAAGAAAGTAACAAGAGATAAAGAAGGCCACTACATAATGATAAAGGGCTCAGTCCAACAAGAGGATAGAACCATTCTAAATATATATGCACCCAACACAGGAGCACCAGCATATGGGAAGCAAATACTAACAGAACTAAAGAGGGAAATAGACTGCAATGCATTCATTTTAGGAGACTTCAACATGCCACTCAACCCAAAGGATAGGTCCACTGGGCAGAAAATAAGTAAGGACACACAGGCACTGAACAACACACTAGAACAGATGGACCTAATAGACATCTATAGAACTCTACATCCAAAAGCAACAGGATATACATTCTTCTCAAGTGCACATGGAACATTCTCCAGAATAGACCACATACTAGCTCACAAAAAGAGCCTCAGTAAATTCCAAAATATTGAAATTCTACCAACCAATTTTTCAGACCACAAAGGTATAAAAGTAGAAATAAATTCTACAAAGAAAACAAAAAGGCACACAAACACATGGAGGCTTAACAAAATGCTACTAAATAATCAATGGATCAATGAACAAATCAAAATAGAGATCAAGGAATATATAGAAACAAATGACAACAACAACACAAAGCCCCAACTTCTGTGGGACGCAGCAAAAGCAGTCTTAAGAGGAAAGTATATAGCAATCCAGGCACACTTGAAGAAGGAAGAACAATCCCAAATGAATAGTCTAACATCACAATTATCGAAACTGGAAAAAGAAGAACAAATGAGGCCTAAAGTCAGCAGAAGGAGGGACATAATAAAGATCAGAGAAGAAATAAACAAAATTGAGAAGAATAAAACAATAGCAAAAATCAACAAAACCAAGAGCTGGTTCTTTGAGAAAATAAACAAAATAGATAAGCCTCTAGCCAAACTCAAGAGAAAAAGAGAATCAATACAAATCAACAGAATCAGAAATGAGAATGGAAAAATCAGGACAGACTCCACAGAAATAAAAAGAATTATTAAAGACTACAATGAAAATCTATATGCCAACAAGCTGGAAAACCTAGAAGAAATGGACAACTTCCTAGAAAAATACAACCTCCCAAGACTGACCAAGGAAGAAACACAAAAGTCAAACAAACCAATTACGAGCAAAGAAATTGAAACTGTAATCAAAAAACTACCCAAGAACAAAACCCCGGGGCCGGATGGATTTACCTCGGAATTTTATCAGACACACAGAGAAGACATAATACCCATTCTCCTTAAAGTGTTCCAAAAAATAGAAGAAGTGGGAATACTCCCAAACTCATTCTATGAAGCCAACATCACCCTAATACCAAAACCAGGCAAAGACCCCACCAAAAAAGAAAATTACAGACCAATATCCCTGATGAATATAGATGCAAAAATACTCAATAAAATATTAGCAAACAGAATTCAACAGTATATCAAAAGGATCATACACCACGACCAAGTGGGATTCATCCCAGGGATGCAACGTTGGTACAACATTCGAAAATCCATCAACATCATCCACCACATCAACAAAAAGAAAGACAAAAACCACATGATCATATCCATAGATGCTGAAAAAGCATTTGACAAAATTCAACATCCATTCATGATAAAAACTCTCAGCAAAATGGGAATAGGGGGCAAGTACCTCAACATAATAAAGGCCATATATGATAAACCCACAGCCAGCATTATACTGAACAGCGAGAAGCTGAAAGCATTTCCTCTGAGATCGGGAACCAGACAGGGATGCCCACTCTCCCCACTGTTATTTAACATAGTACTGGAGGTCCTAGCCACGGCAATCAGACAAAACAAAGAAATACAAGGAATCCAGATTGGTAAAGAAGAAGTTAAACTGTCACTATTTGCAGATGATATGATACTGTACATAAAATACCCTAAAGACTCCACTCCAAAACTACTAGAACTGATATCAGAATACAGCAAAGTTGCAGGATACAAAATTAACACACAGAAATCTGTAGCTTTCCTATACACTAACAATGAATCAATAGAAAGAGAAATCAGGAAAACAATTCCATTCACCATTGCATCAAAAAGAATAAAATACCTAGGAATAAACCTAACCAAAGAAGTGAAAGACTTATACTCTGAAAACTACAAGTCACTCTTAGGAGAAATTAAAGGGGACACTAATAAATGGAAACTCATCCCATGCTCATGGCTAGGAAGAATTAATATCGTCAAAATGGCCATCCTACCCAAAGCAATATACAGATTTGATGCAATCCCTCTCAAATTACCAGCAACATTCTTCAATGAATTGGAACAAATAATTCAAAAATTCATATGGAAACACCAAAGACCCTGAATAGCCAAAGCAATCCTGAAAAAGAAGAATAAAGTAGGGGGGATCTCACTCCCCAACTTCAAGCTCTACTACAAAGCCATAGTAATCAAGACAATTTGGTACTGGCACAAGAACAGAGCCACAGACCAGTGGAACAGATTAGAGACTCCAGACATTAACCCAAACAAATATGGTCAATTAATATTTGATAAAGGAGCCATAGACATACAATGGCAAAATGACAGTCTCTTCAACAGATGGTGCTGGCAAAACTGGACAACTACATGTAGGAGAATGAAACTGGACCATTGTCTAACCCCATATACAAAGGTAAACTCAAAATGGATCAAAGACCTGAATGTAAGTCATGAAACCATTAAACTCTTGGAAAAAAACATAGGCAAAAACCTCTTAGACATAAACATGAGTGATCTCTTCTTGAACATATCTCCCCGGGCAAGGAAAACAACAGCAAAAATGAGCAAGTGGGACTACATTAAGCTGAAAAGCTTCTGTACAGCAAAAGACACCATCAATAGAACAAAAAGGAACCCTACAGTATGGGAGAATATATTTGAAAATGACACATCCGATAAAGGCTTGACATCCAGAATATATAAAGAGCTCACATGCCTCAACAAACAAAAAACAAATAACCCAATTAAAAAATGGGCAGAGGAACTGAACAGATAGTTCTCTAAAAAAGAAATACAGATGGCCAAGAGACACATGAAAAGATGCTCCACATCGCTAATTATCAGAGAAATGCAAATTAAAACTACAATGAGGTATCACCTCACACCAGTAAGGATGGCTGCCATCCAAAAGATAAACAACAACAAATGTTGGCGAGGCTGTGGAGAAAGGGGTACCCTCCTACACTGCTGGTGGGAATGTAAATAAATTCAACCATTGTGGAAAGCAGTTTGGAGGTTCATCAAAATGCTCAAAACAGACCTACTATTTGACCCAGGAATTCCACTCCTAGGAATTTACCCTAAGAACGCAGCAATCAAGTTTGAGAAAGACAGATGCACTCCTATGTTTATCGCAGCACTATTTACAATAGCCAAGAACTGGAAGCAACCTAAATGTCCATCGGTAGATGAATGGATAAAGAAGATGTGGTACATATACACAATGGAATACTACTCAGCCATAAGAAGTGGAAAAATCCAACCATTTGCAGCAACATGGATGGAGCTGGAGAGTATTATGCTCAGTGAAATAAGCCAAGCGGAGAAAGAGAAATACCAAATGATTTCACTCATCTGAGGAGTATAAGAACAAAGGAAAAACTGAAGGAACAAAACAGCAGCGGAATTACAGAACCCAAAAATGGACTAACAGGTACCAAAGGGAAAGGAACTGGGGAGGATGGGTGGGCAGGGAGGGATAAAGGGATGGAAGAATAAGGGGGGTATTAAGATTAGCATGCATGGGGGGGAGGGAGAAAGGGGAGGGTGGGCTGCACAACACAGAGAGGACAAGTAGGGATTCTACAACATTTTGCTAAGCTGATGGACAGTAACCGTAATGTGGTTGTTAGGGGGGACCTGATATAGGGGAGAGCATAGTAAACATAGTACTCTTCATGTAAGTGTAGATTAAAGATTAAAAAAAAAAAGAAAGAAAGAAAGGAGGGATTACTCCTTGATAGGATAAAACTATTGGTAAATCAAAGATCAACGCATGCTTTAAATATCCTTAATGTTGATCACTTAAAGGGTGTCAGATGATCAGCTATGGAGGTACTCTTTTCTGATAATATTCCTTTCTCTTAATAAAAAAAAAAAAGCAGTCCTGTGTGCTGACCTCCAATGAGTTCTACACAGTGGTATAGAGGGCATGTCAAAGTGTGGGCAAAGGGTCTGTTTGTTTCTATGCAGAAGATCAAGGCCTAGCTTGGATACCCAGAAAATGAACTAAGATACCATATGAGGAGGAGCTTCCGGCATCAGCACTCTCTGGAGGACTCGTGCCAGGGGATGATCATCAAAAAGCCTCCACAGGGATCCGGACGATGCTGCGGTTGTGGCTGCATCCAGCCCACCATCTCCTGGACTTGCCACTGGAATGAGGAGGGAGATGTCTAGGCTGGCATGTGCATACAGTGAGACAACGAATTTGACCAGATCTGTACTGTTGGAACTCAACCAGGAGTTGGGAGGGGTGCAAGGTGTAGCACTGCAAAATCTCATGACTATAGACTATCTACGGTTAAAAGAACATATGGGATGTGAACAGATCCCAGAAATGGGTTGCTTTAATTTGTCTGATTTCTCTCAGACTGTTCAAGTACAGTTGGACAATATCCATCATATCATAGACAAATTTTCACAAATGCCTAGGGTGCCTAAATGGTTTTCTTGGCTTCACTGGAGATGGATGGTAATTATAGATTTGCTTTGTTTATGTCACCATATTCCTATAATGTTAATATGTGTGTGCAAATTAGTTAGTAGTTTAAAACCTATACATGCTTAAGGTACTCTACAAGAAGATATGTCAAAGAAATAATCAATCCTCCCATGTTTTCTTTCATCTGCTACCTCTATAGCTTTCCTTCTTCCTCCCTAATTACAACCCTTAAATAGAATTCGTGCCTCATATCGAATTTACCGAGTATCATAATTCCTCCAGGTGGTAAAGATACCTCGAGACAAGTGCTGGGCATAGAAGCCACAGGGCATAAATCTGCAAAGAAGTAAAAAGTTAACCTTTTCAAACAATATGGCTTCTCTCTCACTTACCAACTTTACATTTCCCTGTATGGCCCAGGAAGATGACTGGTTAGCCAGAGACGGGTAAGATTCCTCAAGGGAGGAACAACCTAAGACAGGCACAGTCGCAGGGGGGCCATCAGGTGAGAATTTGGGGATCAACAGAGGTGAGGCTCAGAACCTCACCCCCCCTGCTTTGAGAGAAATCTTCTGCATCCGTGGATGTCTTGCTGCCCTTGTCTAGCCTGGATTAATACTTAGTCCATAGGCACACACCTGATCATCTGATCATCTATATTTGCCTTCTTACAGCACTAAACTATGTTTTCTACCTTTATCTTGCATCTACCTACCACTTCAGCATTTTATTAAAAATAAAAATAATAATAATAATAGGAGAAATGTGGGATCAACATATAAATCAAGTACAAAAATCAAATGAATATTCATATTTGACCTGATGGTTTATAGGTCATATTGCATGATCAAAACCGAAAGTTTCTGTGATGACTGCCCTTGTACTGTTCACCATGTAAGAATTTATTCACTCTGTAAGAATTCGTTCACCATGTAAGAACTTGTTCGTTATGCTTCAGAAGATTGGAGACTGACGAGAATTAGGCTTGAGATGGATTAATGATTGTACATTGAGCATTGACCCCCCTATACTGAATTTTATTGTTGTTAACAACCATTTGATCAATAAATATGAGAGATGCCCTCTCAAAAAAAAAAAAAAATAATAATAATAATAATAATAATAATAAAGGGAGAAATGTGGGATCCACATATAAATCAAGTATAAAAATCAAACGAATATTCATATTTGACCTGATTGTTTATGGGTCATAATGCGTGATCAAAACCGAAAGTTTCTGTGATGACTGCCCTTGTACTGTTCACCATGTAAGAATTTATTCACTATGTAAGAATTCGTTCACCATGTAAGAACTTGTTCTTTATGCTTCAGAAGATTGGAGACTGACGAGAATTAGGCTTGAGATGGATTAATGATTGTACATTGAGCATTGACCCCCCTATACTGAATTTTATTGTTGTTAACAACCATTTGATCAATAAATATGAGAGATGCCCTCTCAAAAAAAATAAATAAATAACTGACAGGACATCAGAATTGGAGTTCTCCTGTGCGTAGCACCCTCAGCAATGATAACTGGGAAGGCCTCCACAGACAGAATTTTAAAAGTTGATAAATAGAATTTCATTAAAATGTAATATTATTTTCATCCAAAGATACTATCAAGAGAATAAAGAGACCAGCTAAAGACTCAAAAAAGATACTTACAAATCACATACTTGACAAATGACTTGTACACAGAATATATCAAGAACCCTCAAAACTGAACTATAAGAAAGCCAACAATCCAATTCTCAAAATGGGAAAAGGACTTGAACAGATGCTTCCTCAAAGGTGATAAAAGGATGGGAAATAAACACATAAAAAGATACTTAACATCATTGACCATTAGGGAAATGCAAATTAAAACCATGCTAAAATACCATAATAAGCCTTCCAGAATGATAAAAATATTTTAAAATATTGACAATACCAAATGCTGACAAAGATGTGGAGCATCTGAAATTCTTATACATGGATGAAGGAATACAAAAATGGGGCAGCCACTCTGGAAAAGAGTTGGAGATTTTAATGTCCCTCTCTAAGTAACTGAAAGAACAATTAGAAAAAATTAGCAATGACACAGAAGATCTGAGTGACACTACAAAACCCCTGACCTAGTAGACACTCACAGAACACTGAGGCCAATAGTCACAGGACACGCATTCTCCCAAATGTACTTGGAATGTTCATGATATAGACCATGTGCAGGGCTATAAAGCAACTCTCAGTAAATGTTTAAAAAGATGGAAATCCTAGAGAGTATATATTCTAGCCAAACTGAAGTAAATTAGAAATCAGGAAGATAAGTAGAAAAGTCCCAAGTATTAGAAATTAAATAATAAACTACTAAATAAACTATCAATCAGCTTATTTAAGTTCTCACATATCTACAAATAGAAGAGAAGACTAAACCCAAAGTTAGCAGAGGAAGGAATCAACAAAGAACTGAAAAATAAGCCACAAAAAAGAGAAAACAAACAGCGGAGAAAATTTTTAAAGGCTAGAATCAGTTCTTTGAAAAGATAAATCATGTTGAGAGATCTCCAGTAAGCCTGATGAAAGAAAGAGGAAGCCAGTCATGAGTAAGCAGAATAAGAGAGGTGGTATAACTACATCAAAAGGACAACGAAACATCATGAAGAATTTATGTCAATGAATTTAACAGCTTGGAAGAAATGGACGAGTTCCTTGGCAAACACAACTTACTAAAGATGAGGTTACATGAAATAGAAAATGGGACTAGCTCTTTATCTCATCAAGAAAATGAAATGTGTTCCTTAAAAACCTCACCAAAAAGGAAATGTTAGCACAGATGTTTTCATTGAATTCTACCAAACATTATGCATGAAACAATACCAATTTTACATAAACTCTTTCAGAAAAAACAGAAAGAAATAAGGTACACTTTCCAATTCATTTAATAAAATAAGCAGGCCTTTGATTCCAAACCCTAACAAGAACATACCTCACAAGCACAGAGACAAATATTCTTAACAAAATACTAGCAAATCAAAAAAAAAAACTCCATATATCATTATATATTTCTATACAACATAGTATGTGATATAACGATTATATATAATTACAAATATAGAATATATAGCTATATATGATTTAGTTATTACATATGTAATGTAATTATGTGATAGACTGTTATAGTTTTATAATATAGTAATTATATATTATATAATAATTAGAAATACAATAATTAATAAAAATATTATAAATTATATTACAAATATAATTACTATATGTCATACTATTGGTTTGTTCATAAAATGGAATACTGTTTGGCAATAAAAGGAACATATGTTATATCTACAGACATACAACAATGTGCATGAATTTTGCCTATATTACATTGACAAAAAGAAGCTAGATACAAAACTACATACATGAGTTTATTTTTGTGAAGTTTTAAAAGAGGCAAAAGTAATTTAAGATGGGAAATAGGTCAGTACATGGTTGTCTTGGGGGCAGGGGAGGGACTGCCTGGGAAGGGATTCAGGGACCGTCTGGGAAGATGGAAATATTCTACATCTTGATAAGGATGTGGGTATGATTGGGATACCTTGGTTAACATTACACAGTTAAGATTTGTGTGCTGCAAAGTTTGTCAGTTTTACTTAAATGTATATATGTATATATATATTTATATATATATATACTATAAAGATAAGTAAATACAGAGGAGAGTAAGTGGAAATATTAATGAAAAAATTATGGATGGATGTTCACCACTGTCCCTGCTGGTAGAATCCTGGGACGGAGTGTCCACTGGACAGTGGCACACACCTGCTCCCTTGCTGGTTCCCTTCAGTCTCCTCAGAACTTTCACCCTCTGGACACCTCCAGGGCCTGTCAACATCCATAATATCATTCCTACCAGCCCCCCAAAGGCCCCTTCCATGGCCCTGCAGGAGAAGCCTGCCCTATCTAACTCAGTCTGCCCCCGAGATTTCCCCACCTGCTCACGCATGTGAAGACATGGCCTGCAGCTTCCGTAACACTCACCTGGCAGTTAGCCCATAACTGCCCAGTAAAGTTAACTTCCTTTCATTAAACTTAATAGTTCAAAAAATGGACACAGACTTTACAAATCATCAGAAGTTCCACATTCTGGGTAGAATGTTGCCGTTTTGTTTTGGCAAACACATTGGAGAGCTTAGGCATAGATAGCTCCCTTCAACCCGTTCTGGTGAGGGAAGGTCACAATACAGAAATTCACCCGTAACAGGATACCCTGTCCTCCCCTAGATCAGCTCTAATACTGCCGTAGAAACGCACATCCCACTGCGGCAAAGTGGCGGAGCTGGGTCTGCTCCCCCCTCGTGGCACAGGTCATGGGGGACAGAAGAGCAGGAGAGAGGCAAAGAAGATGCATCTCTGAATTCTGTTCCTTCTTGCTTATCCATTTCAGAGTTTCTCCCTTCTTTTCTGTGATAGCTAAGCTTTGCTTAAAGCAGTTTAAAGTCTCCATTTCTTTTCTGATTATGTGAAATGTTCCACATTAGACCATAAAATATTGACCACTCTCACTTCTGAAACAGACTTTCCAAACATACTTGGAGAGCACCCTTAGCTCATAGACTGTCTTCAGCCCACACTCAGCTTTTGGCAACAACCAAAATAGTACTAAGAGCAAAAAGAAATATTTTTAGTGTGCTCCCTTCATGCGTCAAAAATCAGATCTAAACATTTACAGGGAAATATGAACTACATCACCATTTTCATTTCTTAAAACTTCCTGCAACATTCTGAGTGTGGGCTGTCGTCACTGTGCAGGGCACCATGTAACTGAAATTCATGCACATCTGGAACGTGCAAAATCAAGGACCATCTGTACCCTAAGTAACTTATGACTCCTTAAACTTGGGAGCAAGGAACTTTCTGATTAAAGATACTGAGTAAACCCACTTTGCTCACCCCTTTCAAAGCCACCCAAAGCACATGAAAATGGAGGGAAGACATCACTTTCAAAGGGGCAGGGAAGGAGCCACAGCCCCAAAGTACAAATGGATGCATATATGCAAAATGCTGTGAAATATGGTCATAATGAGGGAAAGCTGATAAGGCTAAAGACTTTAAGACTGTGGTCCAAGAGAGGTCTAAAAGGGGGAAAAACAGATGAGACATGTCTTCAGATATTAAGCTCTTCACAAATGTCTGTAAAAGTTAGTGTCAAAGTCCTGAAAGGCTATTCCAGTCATCAGCCTTTGATTAGATCTGTCAAAATGTCAGGCCGTGTGAGAAGCAAACCGATCAATGGTCAGAAGAGGTCAATAAAGGAGAAACCATGAGGAGACACCCCTTTCATTACTGGGGAGAAAGCATCTGAACAGACGGAGATTGCCAGAGAAAATGAGGCAGGGGAGGCAGGCACAACCTGATCGTAAAACAGAGGCTATGACGTTATAAAAGTGCCACTGTTCGGTTACTGAAAATTTAGAGTTTCTTTCTTTCCTCTCCTTCATATCACAAGTGCAATGGACTGAATCTTTATGTCTCCATAAAACTCACATGTTGAAATCTAATCCCCAAGATAATCTATGAGCAGGTGAGAGGTGTTTAGGACATGAGGGTAGAGCCCTCATGAATGGGATTCATGCTTTTGTAAACAAGGCTTCCAAGCCCCTTCCAGCACATGAGCGTGCAGGAAGAACATCAGTGCATGGTACCACCTAGGAGCCAGAAAGCACGCTCTCACCAGACACTGAATCTGGCCCATCATGACATCATGATCTTGGACTTCCAGTCTCCAAAACTGTGAGAAATAGATGTTTGTTGTTTATAAGCCACTTAGTGTCTGGCATTTTTGTAATAGCAACCCAAACAGACTAGGACAACAGGCAGCCTGATTCTCTGATAAAAAAGATCAAATAAGAGACACGAAGATTCAAAACAAATACTCTAAGATATCAGAAGAAGATAAGCAGGTTGAAAGATCTAAGAAAAACAAGAACATTTAATAATCAAATTATATTTGAAACAACCAAAATTAGTGTTCCAAAACATAGCAGGGGCAAAACAAAATGCAAAAAATAAATGCTATAAACTTACGAGAGTTCTACTGTCTAGTAATACAGTGCAGCTTGTGTCAAACTAAGCCTCATGTTGGTTACAGAAATCATAAACTCTTGACAAAATCTTTGAAAAAGAATGTGGGCACTGGAGCACAACCAAAATCAGACCAAAACTGGAGGTAATTCAACTCTTGAAAGAAAAGAATCATGCTACATGTTAATCCCTGTTCCTTTGAAAACACTCTTTTCTGCACGATGAGAGGTAGATCTCACGGAAACTCAGTCCTGTTGGCAGAAGGAATTAGAGTAGAAATTTGGGGCTGCCAGGGTAACTAGACATTAAAGAGTAAATACAATAAAGAAGAGAGTCCCAGTGTCTGTGACTAATCTTCCCTCCAAATCACTGACTGATCCTGAACTACATACGCAACTAACAAGACTGTGGGTAACAGGGTGGGGGCCCAACAGGAAGCCTCAAAAAGCAGACCTGAGATTTCAGCAGCTTCCATTCCCACAGGGAACCAGAGCTCAGAATTTGGACTACCAAGTTAGAAGGGCTAGTCACCCAGGTTTCCACTGAAACCCCAGATAGGCCACCCCTTGAGAGTACAGTCTGATTTGCCCTAACAAAATCAAGCCTGTACAAGTTCAAGGTGATCTGCCAGAAAGCTAACTGCTTACTGGAACAAAAGCCAGAACTCCTCAGAGAAAGATAGTAGAATCCAGACTCTCCATCACATATAAATCACAGTGCCCAATATTAATAAAAATTTAGTAGACAGGTGAAGAAACAAGAAATGTGATTTATGATCACAGGAAAATAAGTCAGTAGGAACAGTATAAAAACTGAGATGTTGGAATTAGCATAAAAGTATTTGAAAATATCTATGATAAATATGCTGAATATATATATATATAAAACATATGTTAGAAATTTTTAAATATAAATATATATGATTTCTCAACCTTGGCACTACTGTCATTTTGGGCTGGATAATCCTTTGCTGTCGTGGGGATATGTCCCAGAATGTTTAGCAGCATGTCTGATCCCTACCTACTAGATACCACCCCTCAGTTGTGATTACCAAAATTGTCTGTAGACATTACTAAACATTCCTTAGAGGGGCAAACCGTCCCTGCAGAGTACCACTAGTGTATAGGAACAGATGAATATAATGGATGAGGAGATAGGGAACATCGGGAATGATATAAAGGCTGTTTTAAAAAAAAAAGAGGAAATTCTAAAACTGAAAAATATAACATCTTCAATTTTTAAATTTTTTTATTGTTTTATCAATAAAACTTTTTGGATGGACAAGTAGATTGGCCTCAAGGCAAAAAAAAAAAGTATCAATTAATTTAAATAAGGTCAACAAAATCATCTAACCTAAGCATAAAGAGAGAACAAAATTGCAAAAAAATGACCAGAGCTTTAGTGACCTGTGGGTTAGTACCACGTTGCCTGACATATGTGTAATTGGAGACCCTAAAGGAGAGGAAGCAGAGAAGGGGGTGGAGGAAAAATGTATCTGGAGAAATATTAAATGAAATTTTTCCAGACTGGATAAAAATTAGCAATTTGCCAATCCAGGAAATTCAGTGAATCCTAAGCAGGATAAATACAAAGAAAACTATATTTAAGCAATATCACAATCAAACTGCTGAAAACTATAAGCAAATTTTTAGAAATCTTAAGAGAAGGCAAATAAAAAAGACATATGCAGGAGAATAATGATCAGAATGACAGCTGAGTTCTTGTCAGAGATTATGGAGGCCAGAGCACATTGGAATGATAACTTTGAAGTGCCAAGAGGAAAAAAATATCCCGCAAACTAAAATTTTATGTCCCATGGAAATATCTTTCTAAAATGAAGATGAAGTGAAGACTTTTTCAGATAAGTAAAAAATTGGGAAAACTTGTCAATAGCATACCAACAAGAAACACTAAGAGCAGTTGCTTCAGATTGAAGGGAAATGAAACAGTATAGAAATTCAGATCTTTAGGCAGGAACACAGGCTACTGAAGGTGGTAATTACATGAGTAAATAGAAAAGACACTTTTTTGTATTTTTCTTAAATTATTTAAAAGTTAATTTACTGTTCATAACAAAAATTAAAACATTGTATTATAGGATTTATAACGTAGGTAGAAATAAAATAAATGACCACATTATCATGATGTAAAAAAGATAAAAGGAATTAAGCTGTTTTGAGTTTCTTCCATTATTTCTGAAGTGGTACAGTAAATTAAGATTGCATATGGCATCCCCTAGATCACACACACAAACATGTGCATTTCTAGACAGAGGTGTAGCTAAAAAGCCAATAGAGGAGATAGAATGGAATATTAACAGACTCTCTTAATGCTGAAAGAAAGAAAAGATGGAAAAGGGAACCAAAGTATAGAGAACAGAGCCAGCAACTAGAAAATAGACGCTGTAGATTCAAACTCAACTATGTCAATTAGTACATTAAACATAAACAAATTAAGCACTCTAAAAGGCAAGGATTGCCAGTGTGGATCTGAAAGTCAGACTCAACAATATGCTGTTTACAAGAGACCAACTTTAAATGTAAAATGCATAGATGGAGAGTAAAATGATGGGGAAAAACTCCCATGCATACCGTAAGCTTAAGAAATATATGGCATTGCTCTGTAACATGGAGCAAAGCAGACTTCAAAATAAGAAAGACAACCAGGGACAAAGGGGGACATTTCAAAATGATAAAGGAGTTGATTCATCAGGAAGACTTAACAAGCCTAAAACAAGAATGCACTTAAAGGTGAAGCTTAAAACAGACGAAGCAAAAACTGACAAATTTAAATGGAGAAAAGACAAGTCCATTCTTACGTTTTCCGTTTTCAGCGCATTGCTTTAATCACACCCTATAAGAAGCAACAGGAAACATACTGAAATCATGCTTTGTGCAAAGGGCCTTACGTGCATTATCTCCTCTTCTGTGCTGGAGTGCTTATTGGGCAGTAATCCTGTGGCACTCTAACAGTCTAATATTACCCCATTCAGTCCATTTGCCAGCCTATTTATTGGTTAAATGCTATGCATTGGCCATCATTATGCATTTGTGTATTTCTTTATGAGCACAGGAGTCAAGATCCCTGAAAATGAGCATCATTTGCCCCCAAATTGTTCATCTTTTTAACCACTGTAGAGTTTAATGCACCATCTGGCCTATAATAGACTCTCAGGGGTGTTTGATTCTCGATTATCACTGCCTCCAACTAGCCTCCAGGGAATAATCTAATTGTAGCCCAATTTTAGGATGGGAGCCTCAGTAGCTTTTGGATTATAAATTATCATTCAGTCCACTGGGTATGACCCCAGCGATGAGCAATGTAGAGTGGGGTAGGTGACAGGACCACTCTGGGGGCAGGGGGAACTTGAGTAAACCAGTCTGAGGTGGGTCAGTGGGGCAGGAGAGACACAAGTGGGCAGGGAAGCTTTCCTGCGGTGGACTTCCACCATCCCTCGCCACCCACGCACAGCTCTTACGGAACCCAAAGCAGTAAGTAGTGCCCAAAAGCTGTGCCGAGCCTGCCTGGAGGTGACTCACGCAGAACCAGCCCATGAAGCCGTCCCACTGAGAGAGCAGCAGCTGCAGGAAAAAATGCAGAAGGACATTCGCGGAATTAAGACCATTAGAAATCACTTTATCAATCAGAGAAACGAACTATGAAACAAACATAAAGGGGATTGCCATGCAAAGGTCCCCCAGATATATTATTAATTGAAGAAAAAAAGTAGAGCTCAGTTTTAGAACATAATCATCCTTAATAAAAAAGATAGATATACTTGTATAAAGTTAAAATACATACTTTTTGGAATATGTAAAATATAACTTATAAATATTCTGGAATATATTAAGTGATAATACATATGTGTATATACATATATACACATGTATTTAATATATTCCAGAAGGACATAGAACAAAGTATATCTAACAAAATGGTTGCTTCAGGGATGTGGGTCCAGGATCACGGTAGGATAGAGACTTCTCACCACAAACTCTTTTGATTATTTAACTTTTTTAAACTGAATTCATGTTCTATTTTCATAATTTTTAGAAGTTGTATTTTGTCATCAAGAACTTAGCTGAAAGAGCTTACAGAGAATTCTAGAACAAACCCATTGATTTAAGTTCAAGAATAAGGCAGCTGGAACTCAGGGATTCAGGTGATCTGTCCCAGGTCCCAGTTAGAGCACAGCTGGCACCAGAACCCACATCTTCTTGTCCCCTCTATACAGCATTTCAGCCTTTACATATCCACATGACCTGCACATACTACTCTGAAGGTCAACATTCAATAAGCGTGTACAATGCCCACAGGGATTTCTTTAAAAAAAATCTTGGTGGGAAGGTAAAATGGTAACAGACGGTCTGGTAGGATAAACAAGCAGCTACAATATGATCCAGCACCTCCACTCCTAGGCATATACCACAGAGAAATGAAAACATGTGTCCACACAAAAAATGGTGCATAAATGTTCATAACAGTTTTATGATAGTCAAAAAGTGGAAGTAATGCAAATATCGATCAGCTAATAAATGGATAAACAAATGTGGTATATCCATACAAGAGAATAGATTTGGCCATAAAATTAAACGAAATACTAATACAGTCTACAACGTGGATGAACCTTGAAAACATGCCGACTGAAAGAAGCCGGATGCAAAAGGCCACATATTGTGTGACTGCATTTATGTGAACTGTCCAGACAGGCGAATCCATAGAGACAGAGAGCAGATGAGCAGTCAGCAGGGTCTGGGGGAGTGAGGGGATCAGGTGGTGGCTAAGCGTGTGCAGGTGTCTTTTTTGGGTACAGAAAATGTTCTAAAATTGATCATGGTGATGATGGCACAATTCAGGAAATACACTAACAGCCACTGAATTATACAATGGCTTTAAATGGGTGAATTGTGTGGTATGGTGAATTACATTTCAAAAAAGCTGTTAAAATAGTAGTCTCAGTTCTGCAACTTCCCATGAGCCATGGAAGAAAGGGAAAATGGGGGTTCTATCAAGAAGAGGGTGACTGGCTCAGACCAAGGCCCTGAGACTGGCAGGTGGCCCCACCCGGTACCTTCCTGCACTGGGAGATGGGAAAGGGGCAGAGCAGTGGGAATGCCCTGAGAAGACAAGCAGACCCTGGGAAGCTGGACCACCAGAGGCTCGGGGTCTAGGTCTTCTATTCTAGCTGAAAGTCAAAGGACAAGGCTAAAGGCAGGTCAGAAGGGGGGCATGCACCTGGGCCCATGTGAGGCTCCACCATCACCTGGGCTTGTGTCACAGCAGGGACCAGGTGGACTCATTCTGGAACTTTCTTTCTCCAGATGCATGGTGTTCACTTATCTCTAATGCTGTCTCATTCTCCATTCCCTGAAACCCAGCCACTTTACTCATCACCTCTCTGTAAAATGCCACCCCACCGCATCTGTTGAAAGTCATTCCTCCTTCAAAATACCCCTCGGAGGCCACATGCCCCCCCAAGAGATGGTGTTGCGTGGTGCTCCACTCCTCCGCCTCCCAGTTGCCCTGACTTCACCATCTACTTTTCCACACCTGTTGCTCTGACACCTCTCTTAATGATGCCAGAAGGCCATATAGAGGCTCCTGTGTCCTGGGGAAAGGGCTTGGGTTTTCCCAAGAGTCTAATTCCCAGAGTCTAAATCCTGTTCAGTTTTCCATTCACTACATGATCTTGGATAAGCAGCTTAGACTCCCCATCTGTCAAATGGAGGCAGCACCTACCACTTGGGGAGGTTCCCAGAAGGGTTGAATGAGATGAACCATGTGGCCAGATGCCTCCTTTCCACTTTCCCCAGGTAGCACTCCTGGCTGCCTGCCTGGTGGCAGCTGATAGGTCTCTCACTACCTGGTTAGGTTGTATGAGACACACTGTAGACCACATATCATGGTGTGCTTCCTACACAGTAGGGCTTCTATGACTGTCTATCACTGAAGTGAATGTATATCTTCCCCTGATCGTGGAGGAAACACTTACATAGTCCTCATCTATTCAGTCTGGATCTCATAATATGCGTTTTGAACACATTAAGAATTACTCAGTTACTAACTTTTAGAAGCAGTCTTTGCAAAAAAAATGTCTAAATCTTTAGTAGAAGAACTGTTAACATAAATATTGAGTTTAAGGATTTCAGTGTATATTGTAAACACTTCCAGGCACAGTTCCTATTATTGCTCAGAATAGACCAAATTTAATGGTTCATATTCTGTTCTTAGTTGATAAGGACACGCCACCCTGCCCTGGTATCTCTGGAGCTCCCAGCATATGGAAGCCAGCAGAGAAGGAAGGAGAGAATGATTCCAGCACCCTCGGCCAACATTATCACTCACCAGCTGCAAGATCTTAGTCCAGTCAATAAATTTGTCCAAGCCTCTATTTCCCATCTATAAAATGGGGTAATAACAGCATTGCCCTGCAGCAATATTGTAAGGCCTCAGTTAGAAACTGTATGTAGAAGGACTAACAACATGTAAGAAATACAATGTTAATAGTAATTACTGGTATTGCACCCCTTCAGTTGTTCACCAAACACAACAGAGTATCTAGTCACAAGGGTATCTAGTCACAAGGAAAAACCATAGTTTATATTGTTTCCAATGTTTATCATGAAGATCTCTGGGAAAGAAACTTAAGACTATGCTCAGGGGAATTTGCCAGGTTGATACACACACAAGACCAGCAATTTGCGAATGAATGATACCTTTGGGGCCATTTGGGAAGCAAGAGAGACCTTCTCCCAGGGAGTGTTTCCCACAGCGATGCCCGTTAAAGGCTGGGGACATAATAAGGGATTGTCACTCCGCGCAGGGCTTCCTGAACAACTGGATTTCCTGCTCCGAGCAAAGCCTTTCCCAGGCGTGAGGATTTCTCAGTATCGGAGATGGGCCTCATTGTCTGTATATTGTCCACATGGAACAAATGAGAGAGACAGGGAGGGACCGCGAGCGGACATTCTTCCTCAGGTATCAGCTGCACCTACTCAAAGCGCAGAGAATCCAGGATCCATAATTGCCCATAATTGTTTAAACCGACAAGCTAGAAAGACAAACACCTTTACTAGAACCTCGTGGTTCACCAAGAGAAAAGCCCTAACTGAAATACTTCCT
Source organism: Manis javanica (assembly GCF_040802235.1). Taxonomy (NCBI): domain Eukaryota; kingdom Metazoa; phylum Chordata; class Mammalia; order Pholidota; family Manidae; genus Manis; species Manis javanica. The sequence goes on along the minus strand of NC_133162.1, from coordinate 5,281,297 downwards.
TGTCCCAAGACGCTTCACTAGGACTGCGGAGGTGCCACCGCATCTGGTCCCAACATCTCCCTGGTGCGCTGCTCCCCGGGGACCCTTTGTGTCCGTCCCCCCAGGTCTCCTCGGGACCCACCTTCCTCGCCTGGCACGAGCCTCCACCGCTTCCCCTTCTGCTGGGCCCGCACTGCTTCTCCTGCGTCCGGTTCGCGGAGCTCCGGGTGCCTGTGCGGCTCTCCAGCGGGGGACGCTGGGCGAATGAGGACCAGAGTAGGCGGCCGGCCCCACCCCGGGGCCGGTGGCAGCCCCTCGCCTCTGCGTGGGGGCCAGGCCAGGCCGGCGGCGGGGTCCCCGTGCCCGCCACGTCCCCGCAGATGAGCCTCGCGCTTGTGCAACCACCGCTTTCTCGTGCGGAGCACTGTCGGCTGACGTCAGATGCGCGGGCACTGTGCATGTCGGGCGCTTCCCTCCAGAGCTCTGCCGGCCACCTGCAGAATAAAGGAGGGCATATTCTAGGCCCCCAGGGCTGGAAGGCTTTTCTTTCTTTATTGCCGCATTTCTGAAATCAAGTGGTTTTTTTCCTTCTTGCACTTAGGTCGCAAAATATGGACCTCTCAGAATTTTAACGCTGAGGGTGCACTGTAAGTGAAAATATTAGAAGAAAAAGTCCATGGCTCTCCCTGCATCACCCAAATCCTCCTTGCCTTCCCCACGCCCAGCACAGGCTCCAGGGACCCGACACCTGCAGGGTCAGACCCCCTGCCAAGCTCAGGGAGCCTGGCAAAACTCCCTGGGGATCCCAAGGAAAATGGAGAGAGTCACTCTCAGAATGTGATCAAAAAGTCTAAGCAGAAAATACCAACAATGGTTTGTTTCCCCACAAAACTAAGCCCCTGGGGAAATTACACTCGGATGATTTATGGAATGTGGGTCTTTAGCTGTCTTACTCTTTGCAGCGCCGGCAAAGACAACAATAATGTATAATTGATTCCACTTGGATCTCAGTGAGTCAATAAAGAACTTTGTGTATACATAATTTTGTTGGGCAAATCTCCCAGATGGTACTGAAATGTTGCATTTTTAAGATGTTGTGTTTGGTCCAGGAGGATCATAAATTATAAAGATAACGTGTCTTTTGTGTCGTGATAGTCATCTCATTGTAATCACAATTATAGTCACTGTGAAATCGAAGTATATTCTATTTTAGTATCACTCTCGACATTTTTAAAGCTTCATTTATTTAAGAGTCAAAAGTCAAAATAAGGGCTCCCAGAATCCCTGGGCTCTACCTGCTAATGCAAGGGCAATTTTACAAATTAAAACCTCTCATGAAAATAAAAATTTAATGTCCTCATAATAGGAATCGGTCATACAAATATAAACTCTTCGATAGATTTTAGGTTAATTTGCTCACTCTACACAAAGAGGCCTTACTAGGTTCCTAGAAAACAACACTTTTATCTCTGCAATAATTTTCTTCTCTCCAAAATATGTAATCTGTGCTCTTATTAATACAATTATGTTTGTCTCCCTTACTGCTGATCACACAAAATTGCTTGTACACTATCATGGACACTAGGTTAGGGATAACGTGACCTAAGATATAAGGCCCCAGGGTATGAAATGCCTCTAGGGGCTCGTGGCGGGTTTCCCCACGCAGCTGAGACTGGCACTCAGCAAGCCCCATGTGATTCTCTCTCCCACTGGAGCAACAGGACCTGCATACTAAGACACAGTGGACAGAGAGAGCAGGCAGCTGTTGCAAAAACGAGCCTCCAAGTGGAAAATTACAATAGGCAGCAGCTGCAGACTGCAGGCTTCAGCTTTTAATAATGCTGTTTCTCCCAAGGGCCCTGCGGCTCCCCTCCTCCAGGTGAGAGGCCTCGGGGATTTGGGTATCAGGATGGTGCATGATTCTCTCAAGTAATGGCAGGAAGGCCAGCTGGCTTCCGAACAGAAGGGAAGAGATTCAGGGCAGAGTTGGGGGACGCGGAGTAGGGTGACAGCAGCAGTCTCAGACTTGAGCCAGCATCACTCACCTGCAGCACAGTTCATCACCACTGGCAGGGCTGCATGCTCACCGGTTCTGATCCGAAGGTTCGGGATGGGCCCTGCATCTCTGCATTTGGAACAAGCCCCCACCTGCAGCGGCTGGTCTGGAAAGCACACGTGGAGAACCCCAGGCCTAGAGCCTTGGTGCCCCGGGGTGGTCCTTGCCTGGACCCTCAGCAGCAGCACCTGGGGGCCTGTTAGAAATCCAGACTCTCAGACCCACCGATTCAGAATCCACAGTTTAACAAGATTCTCTAGGTGGTTCATGCACACACTCAAGTTTGAAAAGCTCCAAACTCCATGAAACTGAAGGCCTTTCTGACCCCTGGGATCCTGGGATTTGACTAATTCCATGTCCAGATGGTTCCAATATTGGGGGTGGGGGAGAGTTAGTTGCACATGTGTTTACAGGGGGACAGAGAATGTGGTTTGCTTTACCTCTTAACTGCCTCTTTCCCACCCCCTCTTCTCTCAAAAACATACTAATGAAATCAGGTTTTGCATCAACCCCCCAGGATAACCAGTCAACACCAAGTAGATTCACGTTGAGCGGGCTGCACCGATTACATCAGAACAGGGTTGCCTGTCCTCAAGATGCACCCCAACCTTGAGCCTGAGAGCAGGGTGGCATCTGTCCTGACTCCCTGTCACCACAGCGTGGTCTAGGCCAGTGTCTATGTACTGACAGAAGACCTGCTGGCCAAGGTCACGTGTGAGACACACAGCACCTGCTTGTGCTCGACCCCCAAGCCCTCCAGCCCGGCTCCCTCCAGCTCCACCCAGCTCCCCCTCCCTCAGTGCCCATGCTGGTCCCAACACTGCCCACCCCAGACTCCCCAGGCCCACAGCTTCTCTCTGGAAATGCCTCAATTCTGATCCTTAGTCACCAGAACCTGAATGATGGGGTCACCATCCAGGATGGGCAAGCTTTTTCTGCAAAAGGGCCAAATGGTTAATATTTTAGACTTTGTCCCATACAGTCTCAATTTGCAAGTGCCCAACTTAGCCAGTGTTGCTCAGAATCGGCCAGACAACACACAAACCAATAAGCACGGCCATGTTGCAACAAACCTTTTGTTATGAACACCGGAATTTGAATTTCACATGATTTTTATGGATAATGAAATATTTTTTATTTTTTAAAATATATTTTAAAAATGTGAAAGTTCTTATCTCATGGGCCATACAAAAGTCAGGAACTAGGCAAGAGGCTGGGTTTGGTCCATGGACTATATAGTGTGACCTCTAAAGGTCAAGGGAAAGCTAAATTTCAGGACAAGTCTTGGCTCTGTGGTCTAAGTGTGGCATTAACCCCCAGGCTTCGCCTCTCCCTGCCTTAGAGGGCTGCTGACACCGAGTCTGCAGCCTGGAGTAAGTGATATAGATGGTGGCGGTTGGTTTTTGCAGCTAAACTGTAGAATGAGTCACAAGACCAAGTTTCGGAGAGACCGAGGCATTCTCGTCAGGAAACAGGCCCTCAGCCGATAACCACCACCAGGAATATGGACTCTTCAGAGGGAGTGGGATCTCTCCAAGGTGCCCCAGTCTTAAGGGGCTTTGTGGACAGTGAGGTCCTTACACATGGTCTCCAGGAAACTTTAATAAAGCATTTGCCAATTAGGTGGGCCAAAGCAGCACTACATGGGTGCGGGGGGTGGAAGTGGGGGTCGGGAGGTGAAGAAAGGGGCTCTATGGCCAGAACTAGCCCTGACCCAACTGTCTTGCCAATGGCTTTCAGCCCCAGGCAAGTTCACTATGGATTCAGTAAGACTAAAGAAGGACAATGGAACATTCTTGGGGCGAAAGGGTTCATACCCAACTTTATTCCCACGGTGGCAGATCGAACACTAGGATCCCGTCCACGCAGAGCGAGTCTGCATGCAGCAAGCCTCTCTCTGCCTCTGGGCCTCTCTGCCCCACAGCCGTCTCCATCTCTGCTCTCCTGCAGCCCTGCAGCAGTGTGGCAGTGCTACCATGTCACCCAGAGCCCTGGGTGGAGCTCTTTATAGAGTCAATAACAACGGATTGCCCACAGGTGTGTAGTGAGCTAGCCAGCCAGGGCCAGGTGAGAATCCTGGCCACAGGGACCTTCACTGTATCCACACCAACCCTGATTCAGAGGTGAAAGGAGCCATGCAGCCCCCAGGGAGGCTGCAGTCGAGGTCTGCCTCTCCCTTTTGTGGGCCCTGGGACACGTGGGTAATCTAGCCTCTATGAGCCTTGGCTTCATCATCTGTATTTGCTAATTGGTTTGACAAATATTTGCTGAACACCTACTGTGTGCGAGGCACTGTGCTAAGTGCTATATGCACAACTGTAGTAGACTTAAGACAAATGATAGATAGACAAACAGGTAGATAGATAATACATAGATAGATCAATACATGGACAGGTAAGTAGATAATAGATTTATGGATAGAGAGACACTGACAGGTCCCTCAGCAATCAATTGACTTGTCTTAGGAGAATAACTTGATTAGCCTCTTGGGCTGTGCAAGGTGAGGCCCAAAGGCCACAGGGTCAGCCCACAGAGGAGGGAATTCTCCAAGTGGCTGCTGTAAGGGGGCAGGGGTGGCAACCTGCTGGACAACATGGGTCTGCTTCAAAGGACTCAAAAGACAGACTGACTGACGCAGGAAGGGCTCTCTGTTTTATCAGGTCATCTAAATTTTCTAAGAAACTAACATTCTGGCAGTGCACCAGAGGTTACATCTTGGTCTCTCCTTCAAACATTTTTGAATGCTTTGGTCCAAACAATGTGCACGTTTGAACGACCGTGTCTGGCCTATAGGCCACCAGTTTGTGACCTCTGATTTAGAAAGAGGCCATAAGCTGGAAATCACCAGCCCACTGTGTTAGAGAAGAGTACAGCAGAGGACAGATGAGGGCCACTGGGGCGGGGAGGGCAGGAGGACAGACATGGAGGCTAATGGCACGTGTCCAGGGCACCGCAGCCACTGGGCTCCAAAGGATAAAGACATCTCCTGTCAACATGGCACTACTCCTACTGTGACATCCACTCCCTGTCCCCAGCCAGACCTTGGGCCAATCTGCCTTGCATGCCTGGTGCAGGAGAAATGCAGACAGGAGCTGAGTCCAACCTCTGAGGCAGGTAGCAGTGCAAGGGATGGAGTCCAGCAAGGATGGGAACCCAGAGGCCACATGGCCACATAGTGCACTGAAGCCCCTGGGACACAGCAGAAACGGCCTGGGCCTGAACTAGGGCACAGAGTCCATTTACATCCCAAAGTCCAGGGCCGCTCTGGCCTAGGGTCAGGTTAACAGACGAATGTCAAACCTGACAGCCCTCCAGGGGTCTCCTGGCAGAAACGACTCTAACACAGCCGGCCTCCCAGCCAAACAAGCTGATGTACAAATAAGGACCCACTGCTCCGTGCAGTTGCTGAGTCCAGGTGTCCGCACCTCAGAACAGAGGACACTCCCAGCACCCTGAGGCAGGGGCATAGCCCTCACATCCTGCAAAGACAGCAAGCGGCCAACCAGTGGGTCGTGTGCCCACGTCACACAGCAAAGAGCACATGCAGGAAGCCTGCCCAGGCTGCTTGGCAACTCTGCCAAAGGTGGTGTGTGTTGTGCTGAGGTCACTGTCCAGTGCTGAGACGAGAGTGCCATGCCTGGTCCCCAGCAAAGTGGAGAACACGGTGAAGGGTGGCGCCAGAGCGGCAGCACCAAAGAGCATCTCTCAGCGTCCCTCTGTCCCGGCCATGTTCCCTGGAGGGACCGCCGTCAGGGTTTGCTATGGGGATGTCGGGCGAAGGAGTTCGACTCGGTGAGGGTGCAGCCCGTTTTCCATTCTGCCTGCTCTGTGTCCTCCGATGTGTCCTTTAACCTCTCTGAGCCTCAGAGCCTCAGTTTCCTCTTCTATGAAATGGGAACAATAATAGCATTCCTATCATGAAGAATGGTATGAGAGAGAACGTGAGAGCCTATGTGAAAGGCACTCCAAGCATTGTTGGGCAGGCCCTGTGGTCACTGTGGGGCTGTAACCTGTGCGGTCCCCACAGGCCTTGCCCCCTGGGAAGGAACCCCGGCTCCACCACAGTCGTGAACCACCTTATGTGGCCCAACTCTGAGTTGACAAGTCATCACACCACTGGGTTCCCTCCCCCTGGGGGGCTCATCCCTGTCTTTCAGATCCCCCCAGGAGTTGCCTGGGCTGTGATGATTCCACCATGGGGCAGAGGCCTGCAGGGTGTGATTGGAGAACCAGGCACCCGCCTCTGCTGAACCCTCAGCCTTCCAGGTGGGCCCCAGCTCTCTCCCGGCCCCCATGACCTCCACCTTCCCCATCGCAGCCCCCTGGCCAGTGTTCTAGTTCTTCTCAGCCTGTTACAGCACAAACATGACTGTGGGGAACCCTGCGTTTATGGCAGCAAGCTTCCCAGAGGGCACATGTACATTGCCCAAGAGGGGCCTGGTGTTTTAATTCAAACAATAGCTAATGTGGCATTTTAGGCAGAGGAATGAGGGTCACTGGGCTTGACCTTTGCGTGGGCTCTGCTTCCAGGGAGGGCTCTGGCCATGCCTGTGGTTCCTGCAGGCCTCACCCTGACTTTGAGCAGGAGACCACTGTAGCTCCGCGTAGACTGCGCACGGAGGTGCTCATCATTACAGTTTCACCCCCACGGATGGTACACATGCCTATGCCTGAGCTTCTCACTTTTCCTGAACTAGACTGCATGGTCCCTATGTCATGGCACACTGTGGCCCCACCCATCCCATGCGGAGTTCTGGACAGCAGAAGGGTGACCTGTCCCAAGCCCAGTGACTCTAGTATTGGAAATTTCTCTTCAGCCCAAGACAGTGGGTACAGGGGAGAAAGGTGCCTGTCCTCACCGTGGTCATAGTCTGCCACACCAGGGCGGGCCAGCTACCTGCACACATGGCCTGCAGCCACCAACTGAAAATGAAAGGTATTGGTCTTCATACCACCTGGAAGTGTGCCTATTGCACATAAGCTACACTTTGGGAATTGCTGGCCTACATCAAAGAGTGTATAAATTCATCAAGTACACTTCCTTCTTCCACTAATTTTGTGATTTAATAAGAAGCAATCAACTTTACTTGATACGATCCATCCTTTATATACCAAAGGGGGAGGCATTACTGCTTTAAATTAAATACAATTTTGAAATGTGCCACCTGGATGCCACCATCCCTAAAGCTGTTTAAACTGTATTCTCTTGGAAACAACATGACATTTCAGCTGAACACAGTGTCTTTTTTCCCACTGTAAATGAGTGTTTTATGCCCTCCAAAAATCAAAATGATATTTTTACTGTTATGATTTTATTATAATTCTTTGTAGTGTCATTTGCTTTTGTGAAGTTAAAGAAAGCAGTCAAGTGGAAACCAGTAACAAATAGGCCATATTGCAATCGGGCACCACAGTTTAAAGTTCCCATTCATTTAACTGGGGAAAAAAGTGTGTGTTTGTTTGGATATCTAATTATTGGGAAAGGAGAGGTTCATTTGTCTAAGTTAATATCCCTTAACCAAGTTAAAAATCAGCATACATCTCTTTAATTACACATTGGTGTGACAGCACCACGCATCAGCCACACACAAGCCCATTTCCCAAGGTTCCCGTTCACCTAATCCACAAACAATGATGGGAGGAGACCTTCTGCCCCCCTGTCCCCCCAACCCTGCACTTAGCTGTTGCTGGAGTGACACCAGGCCCCTCCCTAGCAAGGAGCCACCCGCCACTCCTCCCTCATCACCGGATCAAAGCCCGCCACCCTGGGTGTGCTTGCTGAGCTAGTGTGTCCTCAGAGCTGCAGGGCACTTGGTACATAAGCACGCACAATGATTGTCAAATGAATGCATGCGTGACAGTTTAACAAATGCTTGTGAGCCCTCCCCTGTGGTATCACAGGGTCCCTGGTCTGACATTTGACCTACGAAGCCAAGCTTTAATTGGCCACATGGAAGCCCCTGTGGCTCCCCGACCATTCCCTCTAGAGCTGAGAACACAGTGGGTCCCTCCTGCTGGGGGTGATGCATTAATTTCCAAGTACATCATCTAAAGGTTCTGTTCCCTTCCTCGCTTGTTATTGCCAAAAACAAATGATCTGTAGCTTAAATGTAAGACAACTGAGAAATGGTTGAGGAAATAATAGAATTTCGATGCACCAAGTTGCTATTTAAAATGATGTTTATACAACACTTATAATAACCTGAGAAATTGCTTATGATCTAATATTAACAGGGAACAAAATAATCTATGCCATATAACATTATATGAAGACTCTCATGGCAAATGCATTTTTTTTAGAAATCAGAGAATTCTAATGTAATACCAGGAGAAAATAGCAAGAATGCTATCTTGGGTGATGAGTTCATGATGCGTGTTTCTCCTTTCTGCTTCTCCATACTTACCATATGCGCCTCAGTGAGCATGTGCAATGTAATTTTATTATACTCTCTATTGCTTTTATTATATAAAGAAATCATAAAGCTTTTTTTTTTCCTAAGAGAAGGGTATCTGTAGCCACCTCTATGCTCACAGCCCACTTACATTACTACTGTTGGTTTTCCAGGAGAGGGTTTCCGGTGACATCTGTATACCCACGGGGCTTTCTGACCCCTGGGGGCCTGTGTGTCTGGCTGCAGGGGAGGCTCGGGCCCCATGCCCTCTGCAGCGCCCTTTCCAACGCCTGAGGCCTGAGTGAGTTTCCAGAAAGCGGGTGTGGTAGAGACATGGAACCGGCTCCCGCCTCTGCTTTTCTCGTTAATTATTCAGGGCCGTGCACCGCAGCGCCTCTCACATTTCCAAGGTGTTTTAAAATCAATAACTAATTTATATACGGTCCTCTAAGAAATAGTTAGGTGTTATTTTTCATCTTATTAAAATGCAGCTTAAGCTTAAGACACCCCTGGCCCTGGATCTGGCTGTGGGTGGGGGCTCCTGGGACAAAGCGGCCAGGGCAAGGGGTTGAGGGGGGCCTACAGATGCTCCTGGAGCTGAGGCAAGAGTTAGGACATCGGCCAGGAAGTCCTGAGTGCTTGGCCCAAGAGCAGGGCCACTGGGGGACAGACAGGGACCTTTCCGAGCTCCCACCAGGCAATTTCTCAGCATAGCCCAGGAAGAATTCACTTGAGGGATTCTAGTAACCAGTGATATTTGTGTGTGGAATTCATGTGTAGGAAGGATGATTTTAAAGGTCCTGCTGGGAGTCCTGTGATAGCCAGAAACACCCGCCGCGCGTGGTTATGATGGCTAAGGTGCCCCCGTCATCGAAATGCCCTCTGGACTGTATGCTCAGGGAAACCAGGATATATCCATGTAGTTTCTATAGTGTTTCATTTTTAAAGAAAAATCTCTTCAGCTTTTATTTACCAGCATCGAAAGCGTTGCTGTCATGGGGACAAAATCCCTTTATAAAACGCTATTGAAACGTGAGTCATTTGAGTTCCCAAAGATAAGATAAACATTTTTATCATAGTGCCAGTTAGTTATAAAAGCCCCAGAATCCACGTAGCCCCAAACTTCCAGCACACAATTCCTTTGATGTGTTGGTATTTATGAAGTCCAGCAATTAAACTGGCTTTAACAAGTGGCCTGCAAGGGGAGGCTGGGCCCCCGAATCTCCCCTCTCCCCGTAACCCCCACCCATTCTGAGCACTCAGCCCCACGGCGCCTCCTCTCATGCCCGCTGAGCCTCTTGCTTCTCCATCTTCTGCCCCTCCAGCCCTCTGGTTCTCCCAAGGACCCTCCACACGATCCGCCTTCTGCTGCCGTCAGGGGGCAGGGCCATCCCCGCCACCCCCTACCACCAGGGTTTGGGAGGGCGAGAGGTGGGGAGGAACCAATGCTCAGGAAGTAGACAGCGAGAGGGTCGGGCAGGCATAATAGGGCAGAGAAGGCATAAGATCATCCCTGAAAGGTAGAAGGGGATTGCTTTTGAATGCCCTTGAATGCAACCCCAAGACACCTGTACTTCACTCTGCAGGTAAAAGGGAACCTTTGATGGTTTCCAGGCACAGGAGTGAGGTGATCAGAGGTTCGGTCTTAGAAGGTCTGGCCACAAAGATAAGAGTGGGAGAAACCAGCCACCCACTAGCTGGAGGTCGGATCACCGCTTGAGACCCCGCCTCGTTTCCTGCATTCTCTCTGTTGATGAAGACTCCCTCCCACCCTGCAGCGCAGCTCCTGTGTCCTGAACCTCACCTTCCAGCTGGTTGGCCACTGGCTTGCCAGCAGGTTTGAGCTTGCTGTGCATTCCCCACCAGCACCTGGGGCAGTAAACGGTGCCACCCATGCTGCCTGTCTGTCTGCCTGATTCTAAACCCACCTCATTGCAAAAGAGATTGAGGGCAAATTGTAGGTGTTGAAGAAATTAGAAGAATGTACAGATAAATGAACAAATGAAGGAACCAACGAATGCTTGTGGAAATGTCAGCTTTCATTGTCCCAGAAGCTTCTGCTTCTCCCGAAGCCAGTGGGGCCAGCCCTGGCTGTGCCCCTGGCAACCTCTGGGCATTAAAGGCCAAATGAGAGGGAGGTGCCTGGACTCCTGGCCCTTATCACTTGGCACCAAAAGGGCCTGCCTCAGACACCCAGGTTCCTGGGATTCTCCTTGAGACACTTCTGAAAGGATGGAGAGCTTCTCGAACACCAGCTTCCACGAAGATCCGTAGAGCAGAAGGTTATTCCCTGATTATGTCAGACCTCCCTTGACTACATGCCCTTGACCAACTCCTTTAGTTGAATAGAAACCCTCCTTGCTCAGCCTTATTAAATCAGGGCCCATGGAGATGCCCCGTTCTCTTCCAGCTAATGGCCATGCCATGAGCCTACCCCACAACTGATACTGGGTAGTTTTGTTCTGCCCACTGGACATTTTCTAGGTGAACTGGATCCTGGGTGAGAGACCATTTTTAAAATTCCACCTCCATACAATGTTATTGAAGAAACTGAACTGAGAAGAAATATGATGTGTATTAGAAAGGTAAGTAGATACTGGGTCTCCAAGTTATACATATTTTTAAAAATAGCCTGTACCCAAGGATCTTTATTTATGATACTGAAAGTAAACCATTTGGAAAGCTGTAATAACTTTAACTACAACATAAAGGAAGGTAATATGTAGCATGATTTGCTTGTCATTATGTTATTTTTACTGTATAGATACAAAATTTCAGAATCAGATGTTTTATGGGAAATCATTACAATTCTGAAAATGTGACTGAACTTTTCCTAAATATATCAAAAATGGAACAGCTTGTGAGCATACATAATTGAAAGCAAAGTTTATGAGGCAGTAGATGTCTACAAATATCAACAGAAATTTAACAGAACTGCATCAGAATTTGTATTTTATATATTACACAAAGGCTCCCCTAAATATATCCACGGTTCACATAGTATGAGGTACTGAGCCCATTCACATTTGGGTAAAATGACTTGATAAGAAGGTCTATGGGGTTCAAGGTTGGTGGGGCTGCCACGTACAGCTGTGCAGATTGTGCACTGACCGAACGCAAGACCCTTTTGCCACGGAGAACAACGTGAAGGGTGCCTGCTGGGGCTTCACAGTGCACGACCTGCACAGCAACAAGGGGCCCTTCACAAGCCATCGCTTTGAGGGAGGAGCATGACTCACCTGTAAGCCCCAGAAGAACACAGTTAACAAGGAAAACTAATTTCAACTAATAAAGACTTCCTTCAACCCTTGTGCACTGCTGGTGGGAGTGTAAATTGGTGAAACCACTATGGAAAACAGCAAGGAGATGCCTTAAAAAATTCCAAGCAGAATTATCCATCGATCTCACTTCTGGGCATATATCCAAGCAAAAGGAGAATATTAACTCAAAAACACACATGCACCCCCATGTCTATTGCAGCATTATTTATAATAACCAAGACATAGAAGCACCTAAGTGTCCATTGCTGGATGAATGGATAAAGAAATTGTGGTGTATATACACACAATGGAATATATATTCCACATATATGCATATATATATAATATTCAATATTCCATGTATACATATATATGCACACAGTGGAATATTATTCAGTCATAAAAAATAGTGAAATCTTGCCATTGGCAACAACATGGATGGCCCTTGAGGGCATTATGCTGACATGAAATAAGTCAGACAGAAAGACAAATACTATATGGCCTCACTTATAAGTGGAATCTAAATGTGTGTGTGTGTGTGTGTGTGTGTGTACCAAGCTCATAGATACAGAGAAGAAATTGTTGGTTGCCAGAGACAGAGGTTGGGGGATGGGCAAAATGGGTAAAGGGTGTCAACAGGTACAAACTTTCAGTTATTAAAAAAAAAACAACTCCCTAGTAATTGTTAGAAATGGCATAAAACTAAGTTTGATTTATTCCCAGAGGAATTCGTGTTTAAGCAAAAGGGTATTAAGAAGAAGCCTCTGTGTCAGAACACGTAACAGGGAGTCACTCTGGCTGGGAGGGGGAGGGAGATTAAGATAAAAGAGAGGGCTGTGCATCTCTTTGGAAAGAAAAATGCATAAAAAGTTTTAAACCAGCCAATGAAATTAAGACAAATGTAAGAAACGCCTAATATAGATGTAATTTGCTTAGGCGACATCCAGGAAAGAATGTGAACCCTGTAGCACTCAGCCAATGAGGAACCAGGGGAGGGACTCGGGTGCTGCAGGCTAAGGAATACACTGCTTGTTGTAACTGCCCTGAGTGGGCCTGCTCATCAGACACCCCACCTTGCAAGACTGTCGTTAAAGCCTCACTCCGCTGTTCTCTTTGACTGTTTGGAGCGTTTCTCACACAATCAGAACCACCTTCAATTCAATCATTCATTCAGCTCTTAAAGTTGTGAATCCCCCATAGCCCTGTCACAGGGACTGCCAGGGCATTCCTGCATCCATGAGAGAACAGGACCTCTGTCTATGCTCACTCTGGGATCCGTGACCTCACCAGCAAGCCAGGTGCTTTCATCCCAGTTCCTACTCCTGGTGCATCTTTCTTGGACCCCAGAGTTTTTAGGTTGGAACATGGGCTGCCTTCTGACTAACAACTGGGAATGCTGGTTTTGCCCATTTTAGATCTGCATTTGAGAAAAGGCTCCACCACATCCTCCCCTGTCATATGTCAGTAGACTCTACTTGGCAGAATATTACATGGCTTCTCCAGAGCTACCTATGCTAATAACCTAGAACAACGCCATGACACATGCTCCCATTTTAGGCCCAGCATGAGATGCATGTGAGAGGAGAGATGCAGAGTGAGCACTTCCAGGCCTTCAGATGATTGAGAACTGACAAAAAGTATCTCACGTGTAAAATAGAAGTGCGTAAGCAGGGAGTTGGCATTCACATCCAGTTGGGAACAGAGAGACTCTGGGACTACTGCTGACCTTCACAGTACTTAGAATACCATCACGAGGGTCCCCCTCTCTAGATCCAGGTCCATTTAGCTCTGGAAACGTCATTGTTGGTCCTTTCCTGTCTACCTAACAACATATCAACACACATTGGATCCCACAAGAACTGGAGTCTCTTCTGGAAAAAACAAGGTCAGATAAATTAGGAGTTAGAAAACAAGGCCTAGGAGAAAAAAAGGCTAGACTTAGGACATTTAACCCAGAGAAAAAGAAAGATGGCTTGAAGGGTTACTAATTCTGGCAGTTTATTAAAAGTTGTTTTACATAGGATACCAACCGTCTGGTTTCCCTTTCCTGAGCACAGACAGGAAATGATTTTCAATTGCATCAGGAAGGACTTAGGTTGGAAAATAAAGGATGCATTTCCAGATGCTCAAGGTTTTTAAACACTGACTACTGAGAGGCTATACCATTGCCTTTATGGAAAGATTCAGGGGACAACTAAGTGTCTGTTCAGGCTGTTTTAGGAGCAGTCTGAACAGAGGAAGGTGGGTGAGTGAAATGTTCTCTCTGAAATGCCTTCCAGACCTACTTGTGCTATTAAATGTACCTCTTGCCAAAGAATATGTAATTCCCAGCCTTTCCAAACACTCTGTCTAGATCACACAGACCCTTCCTAGAGGCAGCAGTAGAGTTACGTGGTCCCACCCCCATGCTCCCTGCCAACTGTGCGTGAGTCATGGGCCCTGCCACATGTCAGGGTCTCTAAGCCTCCGTTCCCTCGTCTGGAGCTGTCCTGGTGGAGGCACACACCTCAAGCAGCTGTTTGCTATATGCACCATCTGTTATTTTCACCCTGCTGGCACCATTCCTCTGCATCTGGATCTGGAATCTGCTTCCCTAACTGCAGGGTAGGGCACAGCCCAGGTGACAATACTCTGTCCACTGTGACTGGTCCAGATATGGGTGTGTATCTGGAGGCAGGCCAATCCGAGCTTTGCCCAGAGTGTTCTACCTGAAGGTGTTGGGGAAAGGTCTTTGTTTCCTCTCGGGAGGCCAGTCTGCCAAGATGGAAGTCCATTAGTGCCTAAAGCCATGTCTCCACTAACTGGAGAAAGCTGTGTGCATAGGAATCCCCCCAAAATGGTAGAGGCTGAGAGGAGAGATGCAGAGTGAGCACTTCAAGGCCTTCAAGCCAACCTACAGACCAGCCCTCCCTCTTGGGTTTTGTTAATCAATAGAACACCCCTTTTTTTCTTACTTCCAATAACTTGAGTTGAGTTTCTGTCATCTGCAACCCCAAAATCCTGATGAATAGGGGGTAAGAATGAGGTCCCAACATGCGGTTGCATAGGGCACAGAAAACTGGGCCAAGCTCTTCTGCATTAGAAATATCCAATCGAGGCATGTTTCCACATCTCAGAGGAAGAGAAGAGAAGGGACAGAAAGGGGAGGGAGGAGAGAAGAGCCAGGAAAACTGCAGAAGGCAGGGCACCACGGTGGGTGAGTCTGCAGAGGGTCCCAGTGAGCTCTTAAGAACAGTGTACATTATGCGGGCTTTCCAAATGCTTGCTACTTGCTGTGCAAAGTGGCTACTCCCTGTGACCGCAGACTTTGAAAAGAAGTTCTGCCACGTGGCAACGACCTATATTCATGGTAGCTGGAGGGCGAGTGATGAATCCAGGAGAGGTGGCATGGAGTCAAGCCTGGGCTCACCACTGGAGCAGATAAATAACCACAAGAGGCAGGGTACAGAAGGAGAATTCATCAAGGTAGGAAATCAAGAATTCTGGTCTGACATCCTCACGAGAAAGTAAGCCATGGGCCACTGGCAGAAATCTAAGGGTTGGCTTTTGACTTCTGGGGCCCAGAATGGGTGTTTGAGTTACATTTATTTAGATGTCATGGACCTGGAAATGTCTGAACACATATGGTTTACAAAGGAATAGGTCTTATCAGAGGAAACATTAAAATACGAACCAGATAACCTCTTCAGGAAGGTATGTATAGGCATATAAATAAAATGTTTTCTTTTGATGAAATAATGTTGTACAGTGATCCAGGATCTATACATGAGTATCCATTAACGATAGTTAAGCCAGGCCCAGTCCTATTTTACATCTGACATTTTATAACCAAAGATGTGCCATGGTAAGGCATGGTTTCCCCAAGTCTTCTGGGGAGCTGAGCAGCAGCCACCATTAAACAGAAACTGTGAACAGGACAGTGTCAGTAAAGCCAACACAAATATTGCACCTAAACTGTGGAATGCAAGGGAGCAGTTTTCAACTGAAATTGATCTGGGCTAGGTTACCAAGAACACCGCTGAAGGAACAAACCACCCTTCTGTAACATGCAAAGCTTACCCTGAAACTACTTTACCATTACATTTTATCAAAGAAGACTTAACGTGAGAGAAGCTAAATTCCCATTAAGTCATTTCAAAGACCAATCCATATTTACTAGTAACAATGATTTTCAAAAGCTCATTCGTGCAGCCCAGAGTGTACAGCACAGCAGGCAAACACGGTGCAGAGTAATCTCCAGGAATACATGGCATCTTAAGGAGGGACGGCACACTTACAAGATAGTGCTTTGGTCTGCTATCTAACTTGAAGTCACAAAGCAGAAAACCAGGCTGGAGGAAATTTAGACTTTCAAGTTTATGTGAAATCTGGGAGTCTTAACCACTAGGGGGTGGGTTGGAGAGATGAATAGATGCCCTGAAAATTTGCACCAGGCTTTTTTTTGGATGTGTGCATTCTATGTCTTTTTCCAGGAACAGGATCCAGAGTGGGGATATGACCCCAAAACATTTAAGATCAGTGAATGAATGTAC
Source organism: Manis javanica (assembly GCF_040802235.1). Lineage (NCBI taxonomy): Eukaryota > Metazoa > Chordata > Mammalia > Pholidota > Manidae > Manis > Manis javanica. Next base: position 5,265,078 of record NC_133162.1, on the reverse strand, counting down.
TTTTACCAGTGCTGCCCGATAGAACTTTCTGGAATGATGGAAATATTTTATATCCACACTGTCCAAAATGGTAGCCATTAATGAGCCATATGTTTCCAGTAAGCCCATGAAATGTGTAAAGTGCAGCTGACCAAATGATTTTTAATTTCATTTCATTTTAATTCATGTACATTTAAAAGGGCAAAATTATAGGGATAAAGGACAGACCAGGAGCCAGGGGATGGGAAAAGGTTGACCACAAAGGGGCAGCCCAAGGGGATATTTTGGAATGATGAAATTCCTGCCTCTTGACTGCGGAGGCAGTCCCTTGACTGCGCATTTATCAAAGCTCACGGAAGAATACGTAAAAAAAAAAAACAGTGAATTCATCGTATGCAAATTGAAAAGGAACTTTGAAAGACCCAACTGACTACATTGGTTAGTGGCTCCCAAACTGGATGTGCGACTCCAGAGCATCACATAAAAAGACCTACGTGTATATCCATCAGCAACGACGTGACTGAACTTTCCGACCAACAGACTTGTTAGCTTAGAAATTGTTCCCCAAACTATCACAATGATTCAACATTCTGCCTTGCTCATAAGGCAACATGCCTCGTGCAGGATGGTGACTCCCTGACCCACCCCCTCCCTCCCCGCTGAGCGGGCCAGCCCTCCTTGGCTACCCCACGGTCAGGCAGAGCAATCTTATCAAAAGTCTAATGCCATCACCCCAAGTTCCAGTCTCCAGTCTTGGGACTGAAATCCTCCTACCTTTGTGCCATCCAAAGATATTCCTCCACGTATTATGCTCAGTGAAATAAGTCAGACAGAGAAAGACCAATACCATGTGATTTAACTTACATGTGGAATCTAAAAAACAAGCAAAGAAACAAAAAAGAAATAGATTCATAAACACAGAGTATAGACAGGCAATTGCCATCGGGGAGGAGAACGAGGAAATGGGTGATAGAGGTAAGGGGGAAAAACCAGTGAGAATATTTGCTCTCTTGATCCGGTGGTGATTACATGAGTGTATATGCATGTCAAAATTCATCAAGCTCTATACTAAGATTTGTGCATTTCATTGTATGTACCTCTAAATAAATAAATAAATATAAGTGAAAAGGCAAAGATTCTGCCAGGAAGAGGACAGGCATGGTGCCCTCCATCTACAGCTGCAGCCTTGCTGAGCACTCATGACAACAGGCACCCCACTCTGAAGCAATCCCAAGCTAGGCTTGTGCTAGGCTTTTCAAACACAGCTCCCATCATCACATGGTATTTTTCTGCCTGTGTCTATCTGAGCCTCTGTGTCCAAACTTCTCTCTTATAAGGATACTAGAAACTGGATTAGGACCCTAATCCAGTACGACCTCACCTTAATTACATCTGCTAAGATCTAGGCACCAGGTACCAGGATTGCAATGTACCTTTAAAGAAGACACAGTTCAACCCATAAGAGGTCCCAGCAACATTTCAGACCAGGTGTGGCTTCACCTCTGACTCTAATTTCATTTGTGTGTGTGCATAGGTTTTCCATTAATAGTGTTTTTACTAAAATATGACTATTCCACTCATGGCAAAGGACTTGGTGTCTGGCCAGTGTCCACCTTTTCAGAGTCCTTAGTGCTCAAGAGAAACTTGCCTTCATTAATCAAAAGGCAGGCCCCCGAGGCCGAGCTGTGGTGTCTCCCAGGTGGGCAGCCCTTGAGCTGGAGGGCAGAGCTCGGGGCACATGGACACAGGCAGTGCAGTTGAGTCAGAGAAACTGGGTTTGACTCTAAAGCATGCCTCTTATTCTCAGAGACCCTGAATGAGTCCCTGCACTTTCTGAGCCTTAATTTCCTCACTAATCACATAATCCTACTTTTTGGGGTTGCTTTGATCAGTAAGAAACACACACATTCAGATCTTGGTAGATAACTGATAAATGTTCCTTTCCAAGTCCCTCCCTTTTTGACTTTTCCCTTCACTTTTTCACACCCATGGGGGTCTTGTAATATAAAAATAATCTCTATTTAATATAAAAATGAAGGCACGTATGAAGAGTAACTTAAATTATCTATGATTTCCTCATTCAGAGATAGTCATTATTTAAATTTTTATGTATTTCCTTACTGTCTTTTTCAATGCATATTTTTACACACACTTTCTGCAAAACTGGTTTCATTCTATATATATTTGTTTTGTAACCACTCTCAACAAGATAGTACATTTTCATATTTAATTAAATGGTCTTCTAAAGCATAGTTTATAATGGCTGCAGAGTAATCCATCATAGATATAACATTTCCTCAATTAATAACTTTTTGTCAGTAATTTGGCTGTTTCCAATTTTTTACTGTTTTAAACAATATGTTGGAAACGTTGTTAGGGATAAAAGATTGTGCACCTCTTTATTTCACTGAGAGAGCGGAGGCCATCAGAAACCTTTTTGTCTTCCCTTGAGCAACTCCAGAAACGTGCTTTCACCCGGGTCACGCTGTCTGGCCTCCCTCCTGCGCAGGCAAAGCTCAGCCCCTCCGCCGGGGTCTTGCCAGCCCAAGGACGCTGCTCCTGGCACTCTCCCCTTGTTCCCCCGCAGCTTTGCACATCTCTGCTAGACCTGGGTCATCCGAACAGCATCAAACATGCTGAGTTATCTCCTGTACGTGTTTACTACGACAGCGGTAACAAACAACCACGAACTTGGAGGTTTAAGGCAACACAAACCTGTTACCTTACAGTTGTGGAGGCCAGAAGTGCAAAGCGGATTTGCACTCAAGGTGTCACCTTGAAATCAAGGTGTCAGCAGCATGGCGCTCCTTCTGGAGGCCCCAGGGAAGAGTCCATTTCCTTCCCCTTTGCAATTTCTACGGACTGCCTGTATCCCTTGGCCCGTGGTCCTTTCCTCCATCTTGCAAAGGGTAATGCATCGCATCCCTCTGACTCTGACCCTACTGCCTCATCCTTACAGAGACCCCTGTGGGTACGGTGGGCCCACTCAAATAATCCAGGATAACTTCCCCATCTCAAAATCCTAAACTTAATCCCGTCTACAAGGCAGCTTTTGCCATGTGATAACATATTCAGAGGCTCCAGGGATTCCTGCATGGACATCTTTGGGAGACCATTATCCTGCCATCCACACCTTCCAACCTTCCTCCCAGAACCCACTCCAGCTGATCTTTATCCCCTGATGTCCTGCTCCTGCCAAGCGCCCCCTGGTCTCCCCTGTGCCACCTGCAGAGGTCAAATCTCAGTAGGCTGGGCCCTGATATCTCTGCTACATTTGTCCAGCTAATCATTTTCTCCTTCCTGGAACTCTTTCATTCGCCTTAACTTTAGCTCAGTTAAATCCTGCCCTTCCCCTTGGCCGCTGTGGACCCGGGACTCACTGCTCTACCAGCTCTGACTCTCCGGGCGACCTCATTTGGTCCTTTGGTATTGGGCATTGTCCATTGACTGATGATGCCAAGTTCCTGGTCCCCACTTTCCTTCTGCACCTCCAGACACAGACACTGCCCTTATAGGCCTCTCCGATCGGACACATCCAGGACCCAACCCCAGGCATTTCACTTCCTCCTGTCCAAGCCGTTATACCCATGCCAGCAAGTGGCACAGAACGCCTGGATGCTCAGGCCAAAACAGTTAAGGTAGCGAATCATCTGATCTCCAAACAGGGAGATTACCCTGGGACCTCCAGGTGGGAGAGCGGCCATAAGGGTCCCCGTAAGTGGAAGTGGCGGGTGGGAGGGTCGGTGTCAGAGGGGTGCGGTGCAGGAAAGACCCGGCTGGCCATTGCTGACTCTAGAGAGGGAAGAAGGGGCTACCTACCCGGAATGGGCAACCTCCGGAAGCTGACAACAGATTCTGGAAAAAGAAAACCGGTTCTCCCCCGGAGCCTCCAGGAAAGGAGCACAGCCCTGCGGACACCTTGATTGTGACCCAGTGAGGCTCCCTGGGGACTTGAGGCCTCCAGAGCTCGTGTTGTTTGAAGCCACTGTGTTTGTGGTAATTTGTTACAGCAGCAATAGGAAGCTAAAAAGATGTCAAAAGAAGAAATCCTACCTTTTTCTATTCATGTTTACCCAGTTGGTTTTTACTTTGCTTTTTTTTTTAAACATACAGAAATTTTAAATTTTTACCAAATGTGTTTAATGGACACAGAATTTTAATTTGGGGATAATAAAAAATTCTGGACAGGGATAGTGGTGGCGGTGGCACTACAGTGTGGATGGAGGAGTTGATCTGAAGGTTTTCCTGCACAAAATCCCCCCCAGAATCTATTTCTCGAGGACCTCGACCTGAGACAAAGCGAAGGCAGCATGAAGCTCATAATAATAGGACAGTTCATGAGTGCTCCCCACTAGGAGAACAGAGAACGTTTTCTTCCTGGATGGCCAAGGTGGTCTTGCATTGGGGGGATGGCGGGTTTAACATGACACGTGAAAGATGGAAACGACTTCCGGTGGCCACAGGTGGGAAGGTGTTTCTCCAGTAAGGACAGCCCGGAGCCAAGAGGAGAAGCCTGGAAAGGGCAAGGCGCAGCCCAGGGTCAGGGGGAGCCTGCTGCGGCCAGCCAGGGTCGGCCAGGGAAGCGCACAGGGAAAGGTGGGCAGCACTGATGCGTTCCTGACCTCGCCTCACTCCAAGCCCAGGGGCCCCTCCTGCATGGATCGTGAAGTCATTCACCTTTGAATAAGTCAAGAAGGCTGCTAGGACCTGAGAAAGATCAGGAACTTTCGGTGAAAGAGCTCGGAGAGAGATTATATGCACTGAGTAGAAGTGTCTGAGAGGTGGAAAAATTACCTTTTGAGATGAATTGTTAAAGGAACACTAACATCTTATTCTGAATACTTACTTTTCTAAGTTCCATATGGATACATAATGACCTGCCAAAAAAAACAGGAGGGTATGCTTTCAACAATCCGTTTTTACAGATGATGATTCAAAGACACAGAGAGAGGTGAAGCAATTTGTCTAAGGTCAACAATTAGTGGAATTACATTCCTCAAGGCTGATAGACGAGTATAGCAGCGTATTGAACACTAACATCAATAGAATTTATAAGTTCATGGATTTTGGGGAAGTTTTAAGGATTCTTAAAAGTCATGTAACAAATTAAAAACACTGAGATCTGTGGGTGGGGAGGGAGGGGCCAAGTAACTCACCCAAGATTATGGAATGTTAGAATTAGACTGGGTTCCAGTTCTTGGGAATTCTTAGTACTGAGCAGCTATGTAAAGTTTTGCCAGCAATGTGGTGGGATCTGGTGTTGACTCCTCGCAGACCTGCATTATAAGCAGCCCAACAAACCACCCTTGTAGCTCCATCCTTATGACCTGCGAGCAGGAGCAGTAGAAATTATTTATTTCTGGGTGCTTCATTGAGATCCAGAAAAATTGTCATGTGGTCCATTCCTGAGTGATCTGTCATCAAATCACAACTTCACAACCTGATGCCTGGGGTGTGGGACCCTCTCCATGGCATAGGGGCCCATCAGGATCCCAGCTCACCCACTTACCCGGTAATGCCTGTCTGGGCCCCAGCAACGCCGAACCTTGCACCATCCCCAAGCCCACCGTGCGGTCACGAGCCGGGACTTATGCGCATGTTGGATGCATTTCCGGCTTTCTTCAGCTTCGCCAGTGAGATCTTACTTCTTCCCAATTCATTTTAAAAAAAATTTACACCCACGTTTATAGCAGTAGTATTCACTGAAGTCAGGAGGTAGAAATGACACATTAAAAGATGAATGGATAAACAAAACGTGGCCTATCCATACAATGGAATATTACTTAACCTTAAAAAGGAAGGAAATCCTGACACAGGCTACACCATGAATGAACCTTGAAGACGTTATGCCTGGTGAAATAATCAGACACAAAAAGACAAAATACTGTATGATTCCACTTACACAAGGTCCCTGGAGTCCTCAGATTCACAGGGACAGAAGCAGGGTGGGTTGGCAAAGACGGGAGAGGAGAGAGAGGACAGGGATTGTTTGGGGGGTTTAGGGTTTCAGCGTGGGAAGATGGAAAAGGCCTGGAGAGTGATCGCACAGCAGTGTGAAGGCACTTAACACCCCTGACCTGTATAGACACTTACAAATGGTTAAAATGGTCAATTTTACTTTTTACTACAGTTTGGAAAAAAACAATTTTAACAAAGCCCATCCTCAGCAAAGTCTGGCTTGAGTCCCCAGGTGGGGTGATCCCCTCCCCCAGATCTGTCCCGGTTCCCCTGAACACACTTCCATTGATGCACAGACCACTGCCACCATGTAACTGTTTACCTAGGTGCTTCGTTCAGCAAATGAGAGGCCTCGGGGTGGGGAGCTGCTTTTTCCCATGGGTCTCTGTAGCCCCAGCCCCCTACAAAGTTGCCCACACATGGCCAGGGCTCAACAAATGTTTGCTGAACAATAGGACCCTAAGTAGGATGTTACCATGAAATGTCAAGCCTTCCCTGGCATTTTGGCATGATTGTAGGTCCATGGAGACTCAGCGTAATGTCTCTACAACTGACAAGTCATTTATAAAGAATTGGCTCAACAGATTGAGCACTTTCCCCTTGAAAAATGGAGATGAATAAGAAAATATTGAGCATCCTGAAGCAATTGGGTGATTTACAGAGACATTAACGGGAGCTGAGCCCTGCCCAGCTCAACTTTACATTGTTGGCGTCTGATTCACCTCCATAGCCTTCCCACCCTTATCGGGGTCTGCCGACCACAAGCCTATAAATAGTGTTGTAGCGTGTGGCCAGCGGTGTCAAGGATGTCAGCCACGGTGATAAAAGTGTCTTTCGAAGAAGCTTGAGGGTGCCTCACAGTGAAGGATGGACTGGAGAGGGGACATGGTGAATGTTAATTACGGGACTGGAGCCTGGGATCCAGACCCTGCAGCATGGATGGTGGGAGGAAGGAGGGGCTGGCCACCTGCTGAGGCACCAAGCCCTTCCCAGCAACCCCTCTCCTCCTGAGCAGGTTGCTGCTCGGTGCTGGAGCTTCAGGCCCAGCATGGAGGTGTCATGAGTCCCAGCACATTTTCACAACTTCCCGGGCCCTCCGCTACGTCTACCCTGCCCCCACCAACAGCTACTCGCCTTATCTCGGGAGGTGGAGAAGAGTCCCCCAAAGAAGGGGAGAGAGGGGGTGGCAGTGGGAACTGGAGTCTATTGGAAATGAGTGTCTCAGCGGTGGTCTGGCATGCTCCGCACAAGACGTCCCAGGAATGGGAGTTCACAAGCGGTGTGAAAGCAAATAACAAAGCATGCGCAGGACTAAACGGCTTTGGTGATAATAATAACGCTAATAACCTACATCGACTGGACCCTTGGTCAGTGTTGAGCACTCTGCCAAACAGTTTTAAATGGGTTATCTCGTTTAATCTTCCAGTGACTCCATACGGTATGTTCCATTATCTCCACTTTCCTACTAAGGAAACTGAGGCAACAGGAGGTCAGGTGACCTGATGCAGGGCCGGGGTGATGTGTGCCTAGGGACACACGTGGGGAGGCTGGATGGGAGCCATCACAAATAAGCTAAATAGCTGCAACCTTGGGGCTGGGTCACCATGGAAACATCTGCTAGATGTGTGTGGGAACTGTAGGCAGATGGCCAGAAGCTGGGACTGAAATGTCACCTGGGTGCCAAGCATCCATGTTAATCAGAGGGCAGGTTGATTATTTCCATACAGGGGCCATAGAGGAAGCGGGCAAGATGGACTGGCTGTCCCTACCTCAAGGTGGTAGCTCTGGGAAGTGCGTCCAGGCCGGCTGCACACAGGATGCCAGGTGACGCACAGCAGCTGCTGCTGTCAGGGAAGGCAGGCTCCTACCCACACACTCCGGCAGGAATGTGGCCACATGCAGGGGGTGTCCCGACTGAGTAGTTCACAGACATCCGCGTCTTCAAAGGAGAAGACAGTCCCTTGGCAGGAATCCTCAGCCTGGGCTTTCTCAGAATTTGTAAGGAAACCTGCCTGAAATCACAGACTTAATTTTTAATGATCACTCGGTAGAACTTGCAGTGAAATAGACAAAATGCGTTCCTGTGTAGATACTGGGGATCTACACTCAGATGATTTTAGCCCTGGAATTGTACCACATGCGTGAAGCCCCAGCTGGGACACATTCAGCACGTGGTTAGTGGGAGCCCATGTGTGCCAGGGGTGGTGCTGGGCCCCGTGGCTATACCATCAAATAAGGCATGGCCCGGCCCTCGAGGTGCTCACATCACAGTTTCAGGGGGTGAACGGCAGTCAGTGGCAAGGTTGCAGGAGGCCCCGTGGTGGGAACGCCCAAGGAACACAGCAGGGGCACGGCACAGGGCGGGTGCCTGCTTTGGGAGCACCTGGAAGCCGACCTGGACACCAGAATTGGGAGGCAGGGAGTTTCTCTGGAGGTGAAAGCTTGCTAGTAGGGGATGGAGAATGGGGCAAGGGAGGAGACAGCAACCGACGTCCTCAAGCCGACCCCCACCCCACCCCGGGGGCTGAGGCGCTTCATCCCACTGGGGAGACAGGGCAGCCAGGGTGCAAGGCCGGCCTCTGAACCACCCACTGGGGGATGAGGAAGCTGGGCAGCTCAGTGACCAAGCTCACTCCCAAGGGCTTTAAGCCAGCATTTCTGACCTGCCACCCAGGTGACAGGCAGCTCCCCTGGCAAGCAGATCCCTGGGGAGTTGGGGAAGGGGAGCAGAGGGGAGCCTATGCTGGCATCGGGATGCTGGCTGGCGGGCCCCGGAGCCTGGAGCAGTGAAGGAAAGGGGACACAGCTGGAATGCTCAAGGGTCCACCCAAGGGACACGTACCTCCTGGTAGTTATTTCTAAGGAGGTTGTCTTGCCTCTCAAACTAAAATATAAACCTGACCAAGGACAAAATCCACCCCTACACCTCTCCATGTCCAGTCACATGATAGTGCCACACACGTGACCGATACCCTGTGCCCAGTGTCAGACCAGCAGGGATGGTGGCACGCATAATCCCCCCAGGGACTTTGTGTTGTGCGATCATTAACTCCAGTCTACAGAGAAGGAAACACACTCAGAGTCGAGGCTGCTGCCTGGGGCTCCGGGTGTTGTGCACAGCACACCCGAGGGGGTGCTATCCACGCAGACTTCTGTATGAATGGAGCCTCTGGGAGCTGTTGAGTGCACGGCTTGCTCAACCATATGCAGAGACCCCGTGCGAGAAAGGTTAGGCAACTTTTCGAGCAGCAGCGTGGAACCCTCCCTGTCGGCTCCAAAGCCCTGAGTCAGGTCCCCGCCTCTTCGCCTCCACTGTCTGAAGAAGGTCCATAAGTACTTCACAGTAACATGCATCTCCTAAAGAAAACCCATCTCACCTCTGCTGGTGCCTCGGGGTGCCACTACATCACCCCACTTCAGCGCCTAAAGGATTCGTGCATGTAACCAAGAAGAAAGCAGACCCAGCCAGGGAGCAGCCTCACTCGTGACAAGCAAAAGAAAAGAAACAGAAGCAAATACCAGAGACGGGGGAGGAGCAGAAAAAGCAGCCATCTTCAGAAGACAACACGGAAGCAGCTTGAAGAGGCAAAGGATTGGGGAGGAGATGAGGGAGGTTTAGACCGAGGAACCCCACGGCACCCCCAAGACCTCGGAGTTCAGACTGCAGCTCCCAGGACATACACCGCCTTTGCGGCCATCCCCAGGGTCAGGAGCTGCGGTCAGAGGCTTGCCTGGGGACCTGGCCACAATTCCGTGCTAATATCTCTCTACTGAGAACTTGAAGCAGAATCCAGCCTGATTCCAGGGGAGGGCTGGCGGGTCAGTGGGGACAGACGCCAGTGCCGCGGGGCCTGAGGGCCGCCATCGCCGAGGGCATCACTGGGTGCCGCTCCTCCCCAGCCCGGCTCTCAGCAGCCCCTCGCCAGGCAGAGGCACGTGTAAACCTGAGTCTACAGGGCCGGCTGCGCTTGGTCTGAATGGGGTTTCAGCGCCAGACTCCACGCAGAGCCCCTCCCGGGGTCTAACGCGATTCTTGCAGATGCCTCAAGCCGAGGGCCAGCTTTACCCCACGAGCTTGTGAGAATGTTTTCTGAATGGCCATCAGGCCTCTGGGAGGCATTCAGACCAATGCGGTTTCCTCCGCCTTCTAACCCACACCTAAACCGCCCAAGTGACCTGCTTCCTATTGCCCGCTCAGCCCGGAGCATCATAGCTCTGGGAGCAGGTAGATCACCCGGAAGTGACGCCAGGCCCAGCCATGGAGGCTCTAGGAGGAGAGTGTGCATGCGAGCTCAGAGAGGGTTGCTTTCCCGGATGATAGACACATTGTGTTAAAGGAGTCCCAAAGGTCCCTCTCAAAGCACCCATCCTCCTGCGCCTGAGCCCACACCTGCCCCTTCTTCCTGTACCCACGCTGCTCTGGCTCCTAGGGTGCTCTCAGGGCTTCCCCCAACTCAGTGAGCACCCCTGGCGCTCTGGCCCCACCCATCTGGTTACAGAAAGATGGCAAGGGCTGGGCGCCTGCACCTCCCACCTCTTCTGCCCCATCACTTTCTTCCCCATCAGCATGCAAACCTGAATTTGAAATAAACATCCAAATGGGAGCTCTCTGCCTCCTGTCTCTGACCTCACTGCAAACAGGCCTCATGACTTCAGTAAAGCTGCTCAGATTCAGGTCACACATGACTCCACGTGGCGCTCAGATGGCCCCTCCTCTGTCTGCATCCAGCCTCACAGAGGACGGCTCCTTCCTGCTGGAACACTGTCTGCCCCGCCTGCTAGAACGCTGCCCTCTTGGGGGCCCCCTGACCTTTTGGGGGCTCCTTGCCAGCGACTTTGGTGGGCTCCTCCACCTCTTTCTGACTAACTGCCTACAGGTCCAGGCTCTGCTCTGAGCAGCTGCCCTATCTGTGCATTCCTCCCAGGTAAGCACACCTGTCTCCAGGCTCTAAATGCCACGTATTTGAGCCCAGTCGACATCTCCCACTCTCATCTCCTCCAGGAATTCCCAATCCCTAGATCCAACTGCCTGTTTACATGGCTCCTTGGATGCGTAAGAATTACCTCAGACTTAACATGGTGAACAGAATGTTTTATTCCCTCCCTCACCCACAGCCTGTACCTTCCTATGTTCCCTCCATCTCTAGGACCCGCACCCCTGTCCATCCAGATTTTCCAGCCAAAACTCCAGGCACCCTCATGGAATCCCCTCCTTTGCTCTCTCCCCACGCGCAACCCATTACTGAGTCCTGACCCCTGCTGCTGCCAGTGTGAACCCGACACCAGATCTCTGGAGATTGTCAGCTCCTCTGAGGGGTCTTCTCACCGTCACTCTTGGACCCTGTTCATTCTAGTCTCAGTAGAGCTGGCAGAATCTTAAAAAACACATTTAGAATAAAATGCACCCTTTATCATGGCCTCCCAGACCTCTAGACCCCGGATGCCTCTCAGCCTGGATCCTCCCCTTGTCTGCACTTTGCAGTCACACAGCCGTGCCTGTTCCTTAAATGCAGCAAGCCCACCTTCATGCTGAGCCTTGCCCTCCCCTGTCCCCCTCCTTGGAATATACCCCCATATGGTAACGTCACGGAGGCCCTCCTTAAATGTCCTCTCCCGGGCTCTTGCCCCATTCCTTTCCTCTATTTCCAGTAGTTGCAGATCCCATAACCACCCCATTTGTCTTCTTGTTTTTAAGTTTGTCTGCTGATTGCCTTCCAAGCCAGCGCTTAGAGAGGGACTGAGCATTGTAGTCACTGAGAAGCAGCACTTGAGTGAACTAAGAATGAACAAATGTTTGAATTAGACCCAAACAAAGGGGAGTTAAGCTGTGAGGTCTCTTTCAAACCTGGGCATCGCCAAGAGTCTTGTGAGAACTCAGCTGCCTACAAGAACAGTGGGTCACGGTTCTTCCATTCCCAGAGACAATGACGAAATGAAAGTCATGCCCAGAAGTCCAGGCAAGGACACTTCCTTCTAATTCCTCTTCTAAATCAATCTCATCATTGCAATTAGTGCATTTTACATTACAGAGTCGACCTGAGCTTGATAGTAAATCAATGACACTAGGGATCACAGAGAATAAATGAGCCCACTTCGCAATTCTCAGGCTCAAACTTCAAAGAGATATTTATTTCCACTTTAACCCTTAATTCTTGTAGCTGACCATTCAATGCCACGCAGTGAACAATAGCGTCACAGTCATGCCATTGATCAACTGCCTACATTTTCTTTCATTAGGATTTGGATTTTGATCTGTCATTTTTCTATAACTATATGTCAGGATTGTATTTCAGCATGAAAATCTGTTTAGAGCTGATAGTATAGATCTTAAATCTCAGCATTAGGAAAAGTACTGACACAAGAAAGGTTTTGTTAACACCTATCAGATAATAATCCAAAAATTAGAGTGGCCCACAGCTGGGCAAAGTCAAAACTTCATCATGCTATTACTGTTCAAATAGGCAAACGCTTTGGATTTGTAAAGAATGCAGTATAAAAAAGGAAGATGGACTGGGCTTATTAAATGAAAATAGGCAAGACTTTCCCCCCAGAGATAGGTTTTGCCCTTTGACACCAGTTGGTACGATCTCAGACCCGCTGTGGCCTATAGCCACGCACTTTCTCCTGATTTTAAAGTCTTAATGCATTTTATAAAATGTCTTCTCATCAAAGATGAAAATAGTGTGATTTGTGTTATACTAAGTACTAATGATCAACTTTTCAAAATCACTGTATCTTAGATATGGTTTCTGAGACTTGAGGAGGAGTCTTTAATGAAGCCACCACCCCATTATTCCCTGTGCAAAATCTTGCTTAAGGACCAGCCACCCCTGAATGACTGAGGATGAGGCGATTCACTGTGCCAACCCAAAGATCTGTTTAGAAGGATCTGAGCTCTTTTGCGGCCTCCTATCTCCCATCTGCTCTGTCAACTCCTATGCAACCTCCCCGCCTAGCTCAGGCCCTCACTGCCCGCCTGCCTGGTGAGCTTCTCTGCCCAGATTCTCACCTGCCGCACAGGTATCTTCAGCCCGCCCTTCCCCCTGCAGCCCTGCATCTGTTCTAAAGCACAAATGCGATCATGATGGTACTCACTGGACATGGAGGGGTGCCCACATGTCATTAGTATGGAATCCCGAAACAGCCATGACCTTCACCCCTCCCACCTTGACCTTCACCCTTCCCACCTTTCCAGTTTAATTTCATTGCTCCTCACCCTCCCATCTCACTCCACGCTGCGGCTATGCTAACCCACAGATGGCTTCAAGTCTTCTTAGCTTCACTGACACTCACATTTGCTCCATCTGAAGGGTGTCTCCTGTCCCTCCCAGCTCCTTCTGCTCATCCCAAAGTACAGCATCATCTCTGCTGACAAATCTTCCGAGTCCTCAGACTTGGCTTCAGACCTCTCCTCTGTGTACCCATCATCCCTAGTGCATAAAATGTGTTCCCGATAAACTACTTACTGGTCCACCTGCCCCGCTTGACTGTGATCTCTTTGAGAAGCTGGGTCAGGGTACTTTCCGGCACATAGCAAGCATTCAACAAATGTTAAATGAATGAATGTTGAATGACTGTCTGAATGAGCCTGTTATTACAATTACTGCCAAAAGCTTTTTAAAAAAAATGCCAGCTCCTGTCATCTGAGCCAAGAGGAACCAGATAAGAAGCCAGGGTCCAGGCCTAAGGCAGAACACTGGAAGGAAGGTAGATTACCCTACACGGACCGTCACGGAGGTGGCTAGAGGAGTCAAGGGAGAAACTATCCAAATAGAGCCCGACACATGAGGCTATAATGGGTTTCAGTGAGGAAGACAGTTTTCCTGACGTATGTATAAGTGCTCAAAGGTGTCATGAATAGAAACAAAAGAAAAAAAAGGATTGGAAAAGGAATTTGAGAACAAGATTTTAAAGAACTTTGATATTTACAAATAATAACCTAATCAAAAGAGAGGCCCTGAGATGTATGAACAAGTGTTCACTCAACACAGGCCTGCTGAGGAGACAGCCATAGAAACCCGGTGCATTGCCCCTGAGCAGGTAACCACTGCTAAGGGCTGGGAGGTGTAGGCTTCCCTCGGGAGCAGAGACAGGAAAAATCTCCATCCATGTAGTTTGCTTTAGTGCTGTACTGGGAAATCAACAAACTGACATCTCAAAGCTCCTCCCACAGTAGGGAAGAGAGGCTAGAACGAAATGTGCCCGCTTGGCCTTGCTGGGGTACGAGCTAGACACGTCCCCCAGTCGAGCTCCCCCTGTGCCAGGCACAGGACATCAACAATACAGGTCCAGAAACTGAATCTAGGGTTGACCAGGCATTCGAACATATTAAGGTAAACAAAATTTCTAACAGGTGAATATATAGATCAGAACAGCCTACACGTGCATTTACATTAAAAAAAATCAGCTGCTAAGTACGCTGTTATACTCACGTCTGCAGATCTGTGTGGGTTCTCACTGGAGGGGCACCTGTAAGGGAGAGTCACCGTGGTCGATGAAGAGCCCTGGGGGGCATGGAGTCCAGCCAAGGCTGCTGCTGCTGGGATGACCCTAAGCCTAAGGCTAGGGGACTCTGCCCGCCAGTGACCCTGCCTCCTCTGTAAGGCTGTGTCAGTCACTCATCAGACACCTGGATGTGAGCGGACCAGGCTTTCCTCCACCGGCTCGTCTTCTAGCCCCTCTTCCTTCCTCAGACTGGGCATAGGGGATTAGGTTTAAGACTTTTGGAAAAAATACCAAAATTAGTTGGTGTCATAGTTTGGGTACTACCAAAAATAAATGCCATGTCAAAGAGTTGAGTGGAGATAGTTTTTTGGAAGGTGATCCCAGGATGCACAAGGGAGGAAGTGAGGAAAGTGAGCCCAGGAAGAGAAAAGTCAATGAAGGCTCATTAATGATCAGGATGCACCTCGGGAACCACTTGAGGCCATCTGAGATGCTACATTGAGCAAACCCAGTAGAGCATTTACCTGCAGATTTCCTTCCGCATTGGTTGAAATTTGCCTCTGAAATTACTGTCCACCCCATTTCCAGGCTGCGCTTGGGCACACCTAGGCATGCTGCAAGTGCCAAAGAAAGGCTTCAAACTGAAGGGAAGAGAGAGAAACCAGAGCTTAAATTGGGGAATTGTCAGGGTGCTAGAACTGTCTGTAGGAGCAGGTGAATTCGTACAAGCCCAGGGAATATGCTGCAATGGGGAATTCTCAGATGCCTTGGGCCACACATTTACAATCAGCTAAACTGCTCTCCAAATGGCTAATTGTCCGATACTTGCTTCTTTTTTATTCTCCTTGAGGAGTAACCTCCCAAAACCTCTGCTCAAGCCTCCGCCCTAGGTTCACGGTCCCACAAGTCAGCCCAGGGATTCAACCCCAAGAATAAAAATGATAGTCTGTGAAAAGATTGTTCTTCTTGCCATAATCTTTTCATTCACATGAACTATAAATGATTTGTAACTTGATTTTCACCACCTGCCACAAAATATGAATTTTCAGCTCATTTTAAAGATTAATTTTTAAACTTAAACCAGCCCCTAAAAATGTGGAGTGATATTTAAAACAATATTTCAGTTCATTTCTCTTTTAATACAGAGATTAACAGAACTACTCAAGATTTAAGATTTCATATTTTTTATTCAATTAATATCTTAGAATTAAGTGTTTATTGACATTAATGAAAACTAAAAAATTATTAATTGTGCCTAAATTACAATCAAGTCAAATTTTTCCAAATTAAGAGGTGATACTAAAACATTATTACACCTTTCAGCTTATGATATAATTACAAAGACAATCAGCCTGCTATTTATCTAACGTATTCATTCAGCCATGTTATAAATCAGTAATGTTTATGAAAAGTTCAGTTGCCAAACACTCTTGGCTTATGCTTCAGCGTCTAGAGTATATTCTCTGTTCCTTCTCTGACTGTAATAGCAAGTGACAGTGACACAATTTCTGACAGCTACTACCTCTGATGAGAGTGCAGTCACGGAGGGGGTGGACCACAATTATAAGCCAGCATAAAGCAAATGTCTAGGGGAATTTTGAGGACAGTGAATTCTCCACTCTGCCCTACCAGGATTACCCTCTGGAGCAGGACACACACAGTGGAGAAACTTCGGGAAATGGATTTAAAACTGATCAGGACACGGGCAATGAGACAAAGGTAAGAGTAGATCCAGAGCACGGTGGGGAGGGGAGTGAATCCAGGGCTGTTCAGAAAGCAAGTTGCAATGATGTTTAACTGTACACAGAGGAGGGAGCTGTGTGAAGTTAGAAAAGCTCTCCTGAACACTGCCTTAACTGGCAAGCTCAGGAGAATGGATTCCACTTAAAAATATAACAGACAAAAATCAACGTCAAATTCCATACAAAATGACTCTTAAAAAAAGAAAGTAGGGTGCAGAATAAACATCTCTACAGACAGTCAAAGCCAGAAAGAATCGACAGAGCAGATCAAAGCTAACCTATTGTTTCAAAATAAGCTAAAATTATGCAACATATGAGTAAGCAACATTTAAGAAAACTCGGAAATGACATAATAAAGCTCACAAAGCAATTAGAAGTCAAAGAAAAGTTTATATAAAAAAAATGAAGACTAAATTAAAAGGAACACAGTAATGAATACACAAAAATAATTGCTGAAAAGAAATAGCACATTTAAAAAAGAAATTTAAATAAAAGAAAAATGAAAAGAGAAAGATTTGAGAAACAGTAACAAATATTGAAGATGGGCAAAGAAGATTAAGGATGCAGAAAACAGGAGTCCATTAAGATGATAATCAAAGCAAGGGAAGAAAAATATTAAAAACATAATTCAACAAGAATTCCCTGAAATTAAAAAAGCATATGAAACTACATCTTGAAAGAGCATACCACACACCTGAGACTACTGACCCAGAATGACCAGCACCAAGCCACAGTCTAGCAAAATCACTGAGTTTAAAAAATAAGAATAAAAAAATCACTTTGGGCATCTAGCAAAAAAGAACATATGACTTGTAAAGAAAGGAAAATTAGAAAATATTCAGACTTGTTAACTGCAATGCATCTTGCCAGAAGAAAATGCAGATTATACTTAAGAAAGTCAAGGAAAGAGACCATAAGCAAAGGATTTTATAACCAGCATAAAATGACTTTCAAATAAACCAACACAAACTACTGTGAGCATGTGAGAAATCAAGGAATAGTGTTCCCATGAGCTTTCCCTGAGGAATTTATAGAGAATGAGCTTCAGACCCCAAATGATCAGATAGTCATAGCAGGTAATGTGATTTGCTATGACGATGCAAATAGAGACAACTTTTATTTTAATGGGGGAGGAGAGAATGTGGAGAACTTTGGCTCAAAAATATTTTAAATATGTTCATGGTAGTATTAGTATTTTTATTTTGAGGCTACTGTGTGCTCAGTATAATGTAAAATAAATGTGTAATTATAAGCTATATTAATTCTTTCAGCCCCAGTGTCTTTGAGAACCATGATTCTTGAAGAAGGTATAGACACAATAAAGAAGAACTAAAGAAGAGTTTATATCAAAGCTCTACATTTTTACATGTGACATGAAAAATCAGTATGAACTCAGGAAAACATATATAAAATTTTGTCATCTATATAAGTAGTCAAAAGGCACAAACTTCCAGTTGTAAGGTAAATAAGTACGAGGGGCATAATGTACAACATGCAGACTATAGTTACCTGCCAAATGGTACATAGGAAAGCGGTTAAAGAGTAAATCCTAAGAGTTCTCATTACAAGGAAAAAAAATTTTTGTTTCATTTCCTTTTATTGTATTTGTAAGAGATGTTGGATCTTAACTAAACTTATTGTGGTATATTTACTTCACAACAAATATATTTCATAATATATGTAAGTCAAACTTTATGCTGTATACCTGAAACTCATACAGTGGTGTGTATCAATTATATCTCAAAAAAATTGTAAAGAAAAATTTTAAATTGTTGCTGTGTGTGTGTGTGTGTGTGTGTGTGTGTGTGTGTGTGTGTGTATGAAGTTGCTGAAAAGGCTGAGAAACAGTAACTAACCAAATGGCAATGAGAATCCCTAGGACTTAGATTGTTATCTAAAATACAGTTCCTCACCTAAAGAAACTAGTGCATTTTGGAGCAATGACTGATTCCAGTTCTGGAGCAGAAAACTGCAGTATTTTTTAATACCAAGAGCACAGAAACTATCAAACACTGCCAGGGTCAGGCCAGAGGGACCCAGGAGCCCATGTGAAATGCCTCCTGCAGGACAAAGATGGAACAAGGGGCTTCAACAATGATAATAACTGTGACAGACACTCAGTCAGTTTAAACCCAAAACTTCATATAGTTATTACCAAATAAAGGATCACATTTGGAAGACTACAGAGGAAGAATTCATTATCTTGAAAATGGGTAACTAAAGAAGAATCAAGCATTATCCTACTTTTCTACACAAGTCACCTTACTGGGGAATCAACTGATATATGACGGGAGGTGTCTGGTTAAAATTAGATCCCAACTAATAAATAAAAAAAGAAATGGCCAAATTAGAGCATCACCACTCAACAATCCCCAGTAATTTCACAGGTAAAGACGTCAGACATCCAAGCTTGCTAACATTACACAAAGAGAGACATGTAGTTTATTAAATGCCCCCCTATAGTCTGGCCAGAAAGACCAAACCTGAGTCTGGCCCAGTCTCTGAATCCAGGTGCCAATTTTCAGGAAAGACAGGGACAAAGGAGCACGTTCAACTCTGCTCTAAGTGTGCGATCAGCAAAGCCTGGGCTGTGGGAAATTTTACAGCTCAAAGGTCCTTCAACAGATAAACTGTAAGGGAACAGAAGGGATGGAGGAGGAACCTAGAGGTTAAAACAGACTTGAAAGATGAGTTTCATAATTTTGTTATATAAGACCATAGTTGTGACATAATAAGAAATATATATTTGGTCTTGGCCGCAGTTCCTGCCACAGACCCTTAAGACCCTTGGCATCTGCTGAGCACCAGGAGTGTGTTTGGTGTACTGATGAAGCGCCTCTTGGCTGGGTGGTCTCTAGAGAGCTTTAGGATGGGGGCCAGTTGCCAAAGGATCTGGGCATGTGATTGGAGGTCTGGCAGCTCAGCAGCGCCGACAAGTTCGGTGCGTGGGGGTTTCGGGGGGAGCTGGCAAAGTTCTCTTTCTTAACCTGACAGCATTTGCTTTGAAATAATTCACTAAGCCATATATTTGATGTGTGAGGTTCTCTATATTTGTGATTTGTTTTACAATAAAAAGATTTTTTAAAGCAAAAACGAAAGTCTATCCTATGAGGACAATTTCCTTTTTGAAAGCTAAAACCTGATTGGGCTCGTGTTCTTTTCTATACCTTATGAAATAACTATCTCTGTGGAGCAAGTGTCTAAAACCTCCCAAGGAACTTGGATCGGTATCCAGGTGAACACAGACCTGCCCTCTTGCTTAGTTCGTTGAGGCTCCGCATAGCGTCCAGCCCACAGAACAGAGAAGTCCACCAGCGTGGCTCCTGCCTGCAGTACAGGATTCAGTCATGTTTCTTAACAGAGCAAAAACGTACTTCTCTATTATCTGCTTGAGAGTAGCAGAGACAGTTTGAAATTCTGTTATTTCCTTAGAAAAGTGTAGCCCAGTTTGGTGACTTAAGGTCATCCATGCAGGCTGGACTTGAGCTAGTCAAGGGCCACCTGCGTCAAACTAATGAATGGGTCTGAGTAGGTGTGAGCACGGACTGCATCCCAGGGATGTCCTGGCTCTGCCCGAGCCTTGCTCCTATGCCCTGTGGATGCTTCCAATTGCATCTTGCTTATGAGCTTTCTGAGCCAGTAATTTAGCAAACACAGTCACCATGGCTCTTCCGAGATCTTAGGCTCAAAAGGTGGACTCCTCAACCCCACTGCTGAGGTCAAAAACATCCAGATGCATTGCCAAGGAAAAGGAAACCCACAGGAAAGCACAATAAAGGTTCATTTTTTTTGTACTGTGCTAACCTTATCTCATCAAGGGGCACTGGGGGGCCTGCTGGGTAACTTTACCTGCCCCAACAGTCATTCCCCAGCTGCTGTGAGCATGGATGTGAACTTAAAAAATAGCAAGAATATCTACTGTGGTTTCTCAGAAATGGAACCATACTTTTCCAATGTGCCTCAAAAAAACTGGGGTGCTGGGTTTCAGGACACCCCAACCATGGGAGGAACCCAGGCTTCCCCAACTGTCAGCCCCCAGCCCCCAGCCCAGCAGAGGCCCTCATGAATGATAATATGCAATAATAAATATGTGTGCTGTATTAGGTGTATAAGTGTACACTAACACTCACATAAATAAATGACCGCACACAATACTAAGTAACCTGAGGGCATGGTTTCTGCGCTGGGTGGATAAGGTTCCACACATTAAATGATTAAGAAGTGAATGAACTCGGAGCTGTGCCTCTGGCCCTGCCTGCCATGCCCACTGCCCGCCCGCCCTCTCCCCTCTGTCCCATGCCCCATGGTCTCTCTGCCAACCTTCCACCGAGCACATCCCCATCTCAGGACCATTGCACTTGCTCTCCCCTCCACCCCTGGATTTTTGCAAACCTCTTCTTTCCCTTTAAGTCAGCTCTCTGCTCAGATGCCATCCTCTCCCAGAAGCTTTCCTGAAAGCCCATTATCCACCTGATTTGTTTGTTTGCTGGTTTATTTCCTGCCCCTCACTGGACTGGACTACAGGCCCTGTCAGGACAAGTCACTTCCATTCTTGAACATGCAGACCACCAGACTCCCAGTGCAGTCGGGGCTCCAGAAGTTAGGGGTGGCCCTGGCCCACGCTGTCACCTTCACGACATCCCACCACATCTCACAGGCCTGTGGTATCTGCCGAGGCAGGCAGCCTCAGCTAGGGTCCCGAGTCCCCAGGTCTCTTCTCAGTCTGAGACCTCCCTTCTCTCTTTCATCACCACGAGCCCTCCCCTTGCCTCCTCTCCGGGACACTGGCCTCTTTCTTTAACAAATGTCTTAGGTCAGTTTCCTAAAAATAAGCCTGAGATGGGAAATGTTGCCTCTGTGGCCTCTTTTGAGGCAGTGCCCTCAGGAGGGAGGAAGCAGGGGAGAGAAGACCGCACCCAGAAGACTGGCTTCCACCTGCTCCCAGGGGTCCTGGGCAGGAATTGCCCAGAGTGGGCAGGCTTGGAGGCCCCCGGGTGCCTCTGGGCCAATGGGTCCTTGGCCTCTGTCTGGGTGGGGGTGGGCTCCTGGGCTCCCAGGGGGCAGCCGACTGTCACAGCGACTGCAGGCACAGCCCCATCCCACCAGCAGAGCCCCTGGGGGCTGGATCCCTGCAGCAGGGCCTGCACCCAGGCCCCAGGGGGACAGAAACAGGCGGGGAAGACCTTAAATCGTTTGGGCGAGTATCAGGCCTTGGGACAAGTGCTCAGGGATGTGCACTTGGCTGTAGGTATGTGAGCTGCAGCGGAATAAAGCCGGAATGCCACCATCCTGCCCCGCCACGGAGCCGCACAGCCCATGCCAGCCAGGTGCACCCCACAGCCTGTCACCTGGCAGCGCAGGAAGTGATGAGGGACCCCCTCCCACTGCTCCTGGCTCTGTCATCTCCTCTAGTTTCTTTTACAAGCAGCGGGAAGGCCCCGAGCTATAGATTTTATAGCCTTAGGAAGTCCCATTGACGTGGTGCTGTTCCTGCACAATTTCTCCATTTCCTTTTTTACCTGTGGAAAAAAATGAAGAAAATCAAGGATGCCTGGAATACACCAAGAGCACCTGCTTCTGAAAACGGTTTTATTCTGCTGATTAAAAAAAAAAAACTTCAGAAAATGAAGATCTCTTTGAAAGCTGCGTTCATCCAGAACAGAAATTCCGTGCACACTGCAATCATGATACAATTAAAACAGTCGAAGTTTTAATTTTTTGGTAACGTGCTAAAAACCAGGCAGGTCAAGCCTGGAAGACATTTGTGTGTCCCCCTGGGGTTGGGGGAGGGAGAAAGAACTCTTCTCTAATGCCAGCCCCATCATACCGCCACCTGCTCTCACCGGCAGCCGGGCCCAAGCAGGAGCCAGGGCCCAGAAGGCCCAGGAGCAGATTCTTCAGGGTTTTGCTCTCCTGTATGCAGAGTTCTGAAACTGCACTGGGGCCAGTGAGGCCTTGGCACCCTCCTGTTCACTGGGGAACCCGAGGGGCTGGACACGGCCTGCCTCCGTGGCCCACAGCCCACTGCCGGGGTCTTTCCCCCTCCATGGCAGGAGGAGGGCTTTCTTACATCGTGCCACATGTGCCAGTCGCTGCTGAAAGCTCTCCAGGGCTCTGGCCCCTTGTAAGACGGAAATCTCCAGTCTCAGCCTGGCTCCCGAGGTCCTCCAGGGTGCACGCCTCCACCCTTCCCCACTAGGGAACCAGGGAACTGTCTGCTACAGTCTCAATGTGTGTGTGTCCCTAAAATTCTTGTGAAATCCTAATGCCCGATGAGATGCTATTAGGATCTGGGGATGTTAGAAAGTGCTTAGATCATGAGGGCAGAGCCCTCTTGAGTGGGATTGGTGCCCTTACAAAAGAGACCCCAGGGAGCTCCCAGCCCCTTCTGCCCTGTGAGGACACAGCAAGAGGCAGGCCTTCACCGTGCAAGTCTGCCAGCACCTTGTTCTTGGACTCCCAGCCTCTAGAACTATGACAACTAAAGTCTGAGTTCATAAGTGAGTCTGTGGTATTCTGAGCCCAAATAGACTAGGAGAGTCCCCTTTGGGGAGAGCAGATTGTGGGTCTTATTGGGAACACGCGTGCGTGCGCACGCACACACACCGCCCCAAGCACCCTGCTGTTCCCTCTGCTGATGGAGCCCCATTCCTGCTGCAGGATTGCATCCTTCCTGCAGAGCCACCTTCCCACGGAGACCCTCCCCATTCCCTCTGCCCCTTGGCCTGCCTCCCCTCTGGGGGAGAGAGCCCACATGTCCCTGAGAGCAGGCTAGGTAGCGTTGGAGGTGGGCTTGTGAATGGAGACTTCTTTCTTAGGTACTTTGGCCTTTATTTTTAGTTACTTTCCATTTACGGGAAGTAAATCTGGTTCTTCTTTTCAAAAGCAAGTTTTTTTTTAATTTTAAGAAAAATGCTAAGCAAATACCAGCACAAGTGGCATTGGGTGTGGCAAGGTCCTAAGGGTGGTGGGAGAGAGGCACATTTTTAGAACCCACAGCCCCACCTATTTCTGTCCTCTCTTGTCACTGTCCTGTGAAGCTTTTCCCTAGGCTGTTATCCTTCAGCCTGGGAGGTCCTGGGGGGCAGGGACCTCCCTGGACCATCACTCTGTCCCTGGGACCCACACAGTGCCCAGCATGCCGTGGGTGACCATCACACTTCTTACCCTGAGCTGAGCCCTGTGTGCTCCCAGACTTCCACCTGGCCTGGCCGTGCAGCTGGCTTGGCCCAGAAGCCACTTCCTCATTGCCTGTGGTCCTGGTCCCTGGGGGGTGGCCAAGCAGGGACAGGGTATGTGCCTGCCTGCATGGCTGTGTCCCTGCCTCAGAGGTTTGGCTCTTGCAGAGGGCGCAGGAGTGAAGAGGGCTTCTTGGTGGATGTGTTTGTGGGTCTCAGGCTTGTCCTCTTCTGGGCAGAGGGTCTGGGACTGGGTCTTCCATGATGCTGAGCTCCAGGTGCCATGTGCAGGCTCAAGGAAAGGTTAATTGAGATTGGTTCTGCCCCCACCATCACCCAGCTGCACCCTTGCACAGCCAAGTAAGTTGGTCCGCAGGCCAGGGACTGAACTTGTGCCACTCTGACACTCCATGCTGTGCGCACCTCCTGCAGCGCTCAGAGGGGAGGCCAGGCGTCCTTGTGTATTTACTTACTCACTCATTCAACAATTATTGAGCTCCTACTCTATTAATAATAGTAGCTAACATTTACTCACACTCACTATGTTCCAGGTGGTGCGTGAAAGGCTTCCCACACAGTTATGTGCAAATGAGAGGCTGTGATTAAATAAGATGGTACATGAGCTCAATAAGGGCCATCTGCTCATATTATTACTGCTCGCATCTCACTATTAGTAGCCCCAAGTGCCAGGCTTTGCAGATTAGATGTATAAGGCTCCCTTCCCAGCCTGCGGGACAATCACAGATAATTACAGGACCAGGCAAGTCCAGGTAAATGCTTCCCAGAGAGAAGGGCTTCTATGAGCCCTAAGTGTCTGGAGGGTGGGAAAACTCGCTGAGCTGACATTTGACCCTCCTGGGATGCTGTTAGTTTTGGCCTGA
This sequence comes from Manis javanica, assembly GCF_040802235.1. Classification (NCBI taxonomy): domain Eukaryota; kingdom Metazoa; phylum Chordata; class Mammalia; order Pholidota; family Manidae; genus Manis; species Manis javanica. The sequence goes on along the minus strand of NC_133162.1, from coordinate 5,240,895 downwards.
GGCAGACACAGTACTGGTGTAGGACATCTTCAGCTCAGGTGTACACTGCGAGTGCTGCGGGCAGAGTAAGCTGGGTGTGCCTGGGGCCCTGTAGGAGTAAGTGTGGCTGCAGCCAGGCAGAGAGTGCCCCAGTAGCAGGGCTGCTCCCAGGCACAGAGTTTACCCTGTGTGCCCACAGGGAGGGTGGTGAGCTGGGAGGTACAGTCTGTGTGTGGAGGCAACTCCCAGCATGGTGGCCCTGCTAGATCCCCAGCTAGTCATGGCATTGGGACACTGACTAGTTTATCTTCAGGTAGTTTGAATTTCACTCTAAAAGACACATGCAGCTGTGCCTAATCCTTCCCCCTGCCACCAGGAAGATAGGTGTACCCACTGCATCTGGTAGTCCAGGTGGCCGATGTGTGGTCCGGATGCTTAGTGCCGTTCAGCTGTGATGTGTCTTTGGGCTGCAAAGACCCACAGGCAATGAGAGCCAAGGGGCACTGGTCCCTGAGGACTGGGAGTCTGGTGGCCTGGGCTGCAGCCTCAGCAACCTGGCCACCCCCTCATCTATCACAGCGGGCATGAGACCCATGCCTGTCATATCCACCCCACAGACTTGCTATCAAGACCAAATTCACACAGTTAAAAGTCTGGGCTCTGACGTTGGGATGATTAGGTTCAGTCTTGGTTCTACTGCCTTTTGCTATGAATCTGCCAAGATACAGAGAACCTTTAGGAGCCTCAGGTTCCTCATCTGTAAAATGGGGATAACCACGGTGCCTACTAACTCATAGGCTGTGAGGACTGAATGCTTTTAGCACATTAGTTCACAATTCTCAGTAAATTAGTCATTGTTGTGCGTGTGTTTAGAATGTCAGATTCTAAAGGACTTCCCAAATTCATCCCCCCTTTCCTGTTAACTCATTTTTTCAATCCAGTTTCTCCTTTCTGTGGTCTGTCCGCCCTCCTGCTACCAGTGAGCTTCCTGAAGTACAGATTTGGAGGGTGCTGGCGCTTCGCTTGGCCGTCACAGCACCCCACCCTGCCCCCACCCCCTGGCCCCACATCCTGCCACCACCCATCAGCCCACCTGCCCCTCCAGGTCCAGGCACTGAGCACCCTCCTGACCTCACGCTGTTCCGTTTACCTGGAGTGACATGTCACCACCCATCTCACCTTCTGCCCCTAAAGCGCCTCTTTGCTTTCCCTGGTTGCTCTGGGTGGTACACATTTCTCTTTCTGCCATACGGCCCCGAGCATCCAGAGGCAGGGGTGTGGGTCTGTGTGCGTGTCTGAGCCCCCTGACTGGCAGCCTGGTGCCTGCCCACAGTGGGCTCTCGCTGGTGGGGCTCACTGGGTCTCCCCTGGGGCAGCTGAGAAGGAGCCCCTGGGAGGTGGCTCAGAGAGGAGGTGCTGCCTTCGTGGCTGGGCCACCAGCTGGCAACATCCAGGCCCTAGAGCCCTGTGGCCACATCCTGTGCCTGGCTTCCGAGGTGGCTCTGGGTGGGGATGTATGGCCGTGGGAAACCCAGAAGCTACCGTGAAGGAGAGGGCAAGAGACAGGCAGGAGGAATTCACCCTCAGCTCTGGGGGCTGGAAGTCTGGGACCAAGGTGTCTGCAGGTTGGTTTCACCCTGAGGCCTCTCTCCGTGGCCGCCTCTGGCTGTGCCCCCACATGGCCTTTCCTCTGTGCACATGCATCCCTGACATCTCTGTATGTGTCCAGATTTCCTCCTCTCATAAGGACACCAGTCAGATGGGATCAGAGCCCACCTTAATGGCCTCATTTTACCTTAATCACCTCTTTCAAGGCCCTGTTTCCCACATGAGTCATATTCTGAGGTACTAGGTCTCAGGACTTCAACGTATGAATTGCGGGGGGACACAACTCAGCCGGTAACAGTGGATGCCCAAAGCGACTGGGATGGTGCTGTCCAAAGAAGGAGGAAAGTTGGGGGGACACAAACCCAACTCACGATAATTTCTTACCTCTTTTTCACACAGCCATGGTGCCCCATACCCCCGCCCCAGGCAGTGAGCACTTTCAGAACCTGAGACACTAAGGGGCTCGTCTGAGTGAGTTTAAAAGGAAGAGGCTCCAAGAACCCCAGAATTTCCCGGATGGAGTAGGGTGCCTAGAGATACCTACCGCCAATCGCACCGTGACAAATAGCTCCATTTAAGAGCGCCAACTGACTTTGTCATTCATTTATTTTCTCTACATTTCTGGGCACCGAGAGCATATTGGTAACACTATTTTAAGGTTTTTGCCTACTGATGCCATCATCCCTGTCATTACTGCATCTGTTTCTCCTGATGGACTTTCTACCCCTACACCCCCTGCCCCAGTTCATGGGTCATTTCTTCCTGCATCTTTGAATGCCTGGTAATTTCTGGTGGGATGCCAGACGTTGTGATTTTACATGGTTGGGTGCTGGATTTTGTTGTATTCTTTTAAATAGTGCTGGACTTTTTTTCTGGCATGCCATTAAGTTACTTGGGCTCGGTTTCATTCCTTTGTGCTTGCTTTTAGGCTTTATTATTTATTAGAGCAGCCTTTATTTTAGGGCTGATGTAGCCCCACTACAAATGTAGGGTCTTCTGGAGAGCTCTACTTGTCCCACTCTACACAATGAGGTCTTTTCATCCTGGCAAAAGGGAACACTAACCGCTGTGTGAGCTCTGGGAGTTACTCGGGCTCTGCTACTTTCTGGTGTTCTTTCCACGGCCAGGTTCCTGGGAGTTTCAATCCACACGTGCACAGCATTCAGAGACTCAGGGTAACCCTTCTGCAGGTCTCTGGCATTCTCTCTCTGTGGGCAGCTCCCTCCTGCTGGGTACTCTGACTTGAAAGTCCTAGCAGCCTTGGATTCTCTGAACTCCAATTTCTGTCTCCACTGAGTGAGTCCTCAGGCTCTGCTGAGTTCCCTTCCTGTGCTGCAGCCCAGAAACTGCCTCCAGGAAGCCAGCTGGGCAACCGCAGGGCGTTCTTCATGCGCTTCCCTTCTTTCAAGGACCACAGTCTTGCACGGCCTCCTATCTGCTCTCTGAAAATCATTGTTTCATCCGGAGCCCCAGCAGTGCTAAGCTCTGCAACCATTATCTCATTAAATCTTCATGACACTCTAGAAGTCAGACAATATTAAAAACAAGAAAACTTAGAGCAGCCAGGTAATTTTCCCAGGGTCAGGCAGCTGCCAAGGTCTTGGTCGTATGTCTGACTGATTCTGTGAATGCCACCCTGCACTCTCTGAGGACCCTGAGGGGTGCCTATCAGACCTTGCCACCCAGATCCAGGGCTCCTTCCATTCAGGACACTCCTCCTGCAAGTGTCCCAGCGCCCAGCTCCAGAGCTCATTTCTTTGTGTTCTCAGCACAGGAAGGACTGCTTGGTCTGCAGTTATAGTCACAGGCACATTGGCCCACAAGGCACATTGGCACAGCGTGCACCATCCTATACTGAACCATGTATTTGCTCTACAGTACTGGTTGATGTTTAACACCCAGGGTCTGCCTTAAGAATCTTCCTGGAGAATGCTGAGCAGTGTACCTGGGAGGTGAGGTGGAGTCCAGGCTGTTAGAGAGAGACAAGTCCAGGCTACTGTTTCTCAAGCTGGATTGGAAATTTCAAGCCCTTCCTCTTCCCTGCTTTGACTTTATTTTATAAAAAAATTTCAAACATAAAAAAAGTAGAGAGATGAAACATTCTAAGATCCATCACCCAGACTGAGCAATTTTGCTCCATGTTTTTTTGTTTGCTGTAGTACCTGAAAGTAAATGAGAAACGCAGTGACAGTTCACTTCTGAACACTTCAGCATGCATCTCTAAAATAGAAGGACATTTGTTGACATAACCATATTGATATAATCACCTTACAAAATAAAAATAATAATTTAAAAATACTATCTGATAATGGTCCACAGTTGGAATTCTGTCTTGTCTACAACATCCTGTAGAGCTGGTTTGTTAAAAGCAGTCTCCAGTCAACATCTGCACATTGCATTTATATGTTACATTATTTATTTATTTATTTTATTAAGGTATCATTAATATGCACTTTTATGAAGTTTTCACATGAAAACCATTGTGGTTACTACATTCACCCATATTATCAAGTCCCCCCACACCCCATTGAAGTCACTGTCCATTAGTGTAGTAAGATGCCACAGAGTCACTACTTGTCTTCTCTGTGCTACATTGTCTTCCCCGTGACACCCCCTGCACCATGTGTGCCAATCATAATACCCCTGAATCCCCTTCTCCCTCCCTCCCCACCCATCCTTCCCCACCCCTCCCCTTTGGTAACCACTAGTCCCTTCTTGGAGTCTGTGAGTCTGCTGCTGTTTTTTTCCTTCAGTTTTGCTTTGTTGTTATACTCCACAAATGAGGGAAATCATTTGGTGCTTGTCTTTCTCCAATTGGGTTATTTCACTAAGAATAATACCCTCTAGCTCCATCCATGTTGCAAATGCTAGTATTTGTTTTCTCCTTGTGGCTGAATAGTATTCCACTGTGTGTATGTACCACATCTTCTTTATCCATTCATCTACTGATGGACACTTAGGTTGCTTCCATATCTTGGCTATTGTAAATAGTGCTGTGATAAACATAGGGGTGCATCTGTCTTTTTGAATCTGAGATCTTGCTTTTTTTGGGTAAATTCCTAGGAGTGGAATTCCTGGGCCAAAGGTATTTGTATTTTTAGTTTTTTGAGGAACCTCCATATTGCTTTCCGCAATGGTTGAACTAATTTACATTCCCACCAGCAGTGTAGGAGGGTTCCTCTTTCTCCACATCCTCACCAGCATTTGTTATTCTTAGTCTTTTCTATGCTGGCCATCCTAAATGGTGTGAGGTGATATCTCATTGTGGTTTTAATTTGCATTTCCTTGATAATTAGTGATGTGGAGCATCTTTTCATGTGCCTGTTGGCCATCTGAATTTCTTCTTTGGAGAAGTGTCTGTTCATATCCTCTACCCATTTTTTAATAGGGTTATTTGCTTTTTGGGTGTTGAGGCGTGTGAGTTCTTTATATATTTTGGATGTTGACCCCTTGTCAGATATGTTCTTTACAAACATATTCTCCCATACTGTAGGATGCCTTTTTGTTCTACTGAAGGTGTCCTTTGCTATACAGAAGCTTTTTAGCATGATTTGGTCCCATTTGTTCATTTTTTATTTTGTTTCCCTTTCCCGAGGAGATGCGTCAGGAAAAAGTTGCTCATGTTTATATTTAAGAGATTTTTACCTATGTTTTCTTTTAAAAGTTTTATGGTTTCATGTCCTACATTCAGGTCTTTGATCCATTTCAAGTTTACTTTTGTGTGTGGGGTTAGACAATAATCCAGTTTCATTCTCTTACATGTAGCTGTCCAGTTTTGCCAACACCAGCTGTTGAAGAGGCTGTCATTTCCCCATTGTATGTCCATGGCTCCTTTGTTGTACATTAATTGACCATACATGCTTGGGTTTATATCTGGGCTCTCTATTCTGTTCCTAAATGTTACATTTCTTAAGTATTTAAAAATCTAGAACAGTTCTTTCCCATCCACCCATTCTTTTTCAATCATACTGACTTGTTGAGGACACCAGACCAGTGTCATGTAGAGGGTCTCACTACCTGTCTTTGTCTGACTGTATTTTTTGTGGTGTCATTTAACTTGTTCCCCAGTTTCCTGCAAATTAAAAGTTAGGATTAAAGTCTTGATTACACATTTTTGTGCTGTGGGACTGTGATATAATGAGTTATAATACATATTTCCCAGGTATATTTGGTCTTCATCCACAGTTCCTGAAAAACACTGCTGAGTCTTATAAGTGAAATAGGTGTTTTGTCATGTTAATGAGACTTTTGGACCCCAACACAAGGACGGGGCTGGAGACTGAATCAGCCAGTGGCCAATAATTTAGTCAATCATGACTATGCAATGAAGCCCTCACAAAACCCATGAGAAGAGCTCTCTTTGTCTCTGTTTCACCTGCTCTGCTCTTTTAGATCCTGCTTCTGGCTCCAAGAGAACTTCTAAGCTCGGGGAACCAGAATGCTTCCATGTGCCACAAGGCCAGGGCCCAACCTCCATGAGGATAGAAGCTCCTTTATTTGGGTCCTTGCCCTGTGTCTCTTTTCATCTGGCATTAACTTGTATCTTTTATTAAACTGGTAAACCCAAGTGTTTTCCTGAGTTCTGTGAGCTGCACTAGCAAATTAATTGAACCTATGGGGGAGGTTGTGGGAACCTCCAATCTGTAGCTGGTAGGTCAGAGGCACGGGAACTGATAGGTGTCTGGAGTGGGGGTGGAGGGCAGTCTGTTAGGATGGAGCCCTTAACCTGGGAATCTGGTGCTGACTCCAGTCAAATAGCATCAGAATTGAGTTGAGTTTTCCAATACCCTGCTGGTATTTGAGAATTGCTTGGTTTAAGTATATGTGGGAAGACCCCCTCCCACATACTTACACACACTGGAATCGGGTCTGGGTACCTGAATGAAGTTATACTACTATTACTGCTGTGTATAATATTGTTACTGTTACACATACATGTGGGGAAAAAATACACCATAGCATTTGGTGTCAGAGATGTCACAGTGACATTGTGTACTGTGACCACATGCCTAGTCATCCAATATGATGCCAAGATTTGCCACAGTGTCCAAGGAACAGCAACTTGATGTCTCACAGCAAGACCATGTTCCTCCCCTTTGCAGCAAGCAGTCTGTGGTTTGTTGAAGTTGTAAATTCCCCACACCCCTGTGCTCTTTTTTTCTGTGCCCACCTTCTCTGAAAAACACATGCTCTTCCCTCCCCCACAGTGTCTTCTGGTATTTCCAACAGGCAAGAGTTTGCTGAACTTACCTTCTCAATTTACATTGTGAATACGGGAAATTTGGTCAAATAAAATTTTTTAGTTTAATTTTCAAAATTAATATTGATTATGCTTTTCATGGCCCCCTCTCAAGATTCTGCTATAACTTGGGAGGGGGTCACTAGTCTGGACTCACACTGATGATTAGGACCTGGCCACTGGGAGTCCCAGGGCTCTTGGGTGGGTCACACTTGCAAGCACGCCATGATCTAAGTCCTGCATGAGGCCTGGGAGGCACGGCAGAGATCTGTGACCCAGCCATGAAAACTCAGGAGTTGTGAATGTGAATACCAACTGGCCACAACCTCCGGAGCTCCTGAAATTGGAGATGGAACCAGTCCCAAGCTCATGCAACCACAGGGCAAGGAACCGGGGCCATGGACTCAATTTAGAGCCACAGGAGAAGACCACTGCTGGTGTCAGCCAGGGAACACTGATGAACCTTAGAACTGCAAGGACTGTGGCCACATGTACAACTCCTCAGCCAAGCTCGGGCACACGTGGCAACTATGGTTCCAGACCTCCTTGTCACAAACACATGGTCCACAGTCCATCTGGGGCTTTAAAATTCTGATTTAGAAATTTATTTAAAGGACAGTCTTATAAAAGTATACAAATCCCAAACCACGTTTACTTATATATTCAGTGAGTCATCTTTATTGCAGTTCAAGTGGGAAGCTGGAGGCAGCTTCAGATGAGGAAGCCAGTGTGGTTAGTGTCTTACATGAGCACCCAAATCTTCTCGTGTGATCCTGAGAAAGGCCCTGTGAGGCCTGTGCCAGTACTCTTTGTTTATTGGTAGGAATATCAGAACCCTGAGGCTTAGAAACAGAATGGCCAAAAATGGAAGGAGCATGGTACACAGCTGGCAATGGCTCTCAAGCTCCTGGGCTTTCACTGCAACATACCATCTTTCCCAAAATGTTGCCTTAAAAGCAGAATTGAAATTGGGTATAAAGGCAAAGTAAGTTATGCTCAAAAATTTTTTTCAAGGTTTTCTTTGCAGAATTTAAATGTCTAAGAAGACCTAGAAGGCCCTCCGACTGCAGGGTTATTTTGTGTCCCTTCCCTGTTGTTCCCTATGTTTTGGTCATGCTAGCCCTTCAGATCCTTGAAGGATTTGTGTTCCATCTCACCTCAGGACCTTTGCACATGATGTGCCCTCAGCAGTTCACCTACTAGTTTCTGCTTATGCTTAAAAGTGTGGGCTTACACAGTTTTCCCAGGGAAGCCCCTCCTGGCCTAGAGCAAGGTCAGGCCCTCCAGTCATCTTCTTGCAGCACTCTGCTTCCGCACAGCACCTTCACAGTTGCTTCTCCATGGGTTCGGAGCCTGAGCCCCTAAGGTTTCTAATTTCCACAGAAAGTATTAAAAGTGTGCATGAGGCTGCATGTGATCAGAGCCCAGGCCACTTCTCTCTGTGGGGACTTAGGTTCCTTATCAGTAAAACAAGGACTTTAACTTTCTTTTAGAATCTGTGGCCGAGATACATGAGCTCTCAAATAACACATTATTCTCTTGTACACAGCCTGTATGGTCTCACCCGCCCAAACGGAAAACCTCCTAAGGCCTTCAAAGTGTTTATTTAACCTGCATTCTGGGAGGAATGCTGAGATCTTCCAGGATCAGATTGGCCCAAGGGCAGAAAACGGGCATTCCCTACATTGTAACAGTGGCCTGCCTGGCTTTCCTAGGCCCTACTGGCCCCCTCCCAGTGCTGTCCCTACCCCATGGGACCTTTTATCCTTTGACGGTCCTAGAATCCTTAAAGGCTTGCAGGCCTACTGCAGTTGTCGTTGGTTCTTGGGGGAAAGAGAGAGGACAGCCAGTTATTATTCCATATTTACTCCATTTAATGGGCTGCTTTCCTTTTGAGGCTATTTCCTTCCTTCTCTTGGTTTTAATCTTCCTATTTTTTTTTTCTGAAATGACCGTAAAAATACATAGGGGTGTGTGTGTTGTCTTAAGTTTTCCTTTAGAGAAATCTGAAGCTCCAGCTTTGGCTGGTGTGGGAAACACCAGCGTCTGAGAACTCACCTGCAAGGTGAAGACCAAGACCCTAAGAGGCCATGCTCGTGGGCTCTGGGCCTGGCCCGAGGCCTTCCTTCCCAGCCAGCTCTGCTCCCCACTTCCTCTCGTCACCCACTGCACAGGCCTCGAGTCCTACCCAACTGGCACAAGTGTCTGCAAGCCCAGGGATGCAGAGGTCTCTCGGCCTCCAGGGGCTCTGCCAGCCTCTGCCGGTAGCTACACTCATGGAGCCATCAGGCTAGAGGCCACCTCCCTGGAAAGCACCCCCTGTCCGGCGCGTACCGTTTCTTCCCGCCGCCTTGGTGTCCTGGCGCAGCACGACAGCCACCTACCCATCCTCACTTCGGCCTCCCCACCCCTCGGCCTGGCGAGGTCGGTGCTCCTGGCACACCAGGCGCTGGGCACGGCTCCGTTAGCGTGCGCCCAGTTTATGAATGAATGAACCACGCGCTCCGCAAGACTCCTCCCAGGGAACCCCCGGGTCTGTCCGGCCCCAGGACCCTCCTCCAAGGCAGAAAACCCAGTGGGAGGCATGACATCATCAGGCGCGGGTCTGACCCGGGGGCCGCGCAGACCACACGCCTCAAGAATCGCAGAGAATGGCCGCTCCCTTGCGCGGGGGGCCCCCTTGGGGCGTCCGCGGGCCGGGCAGCCGGGGGGCAGGGCGGGGACGCGGGAGGCCGAGCGCGGCCGGGGCCCCGGGGCGGCGCGGCCCGGGTCGGAGCGCGCGAGGGCGGGCGCAGTGCCCGCGGCCGTCCCGCCTCTCGCCGGCGCTCCCGGCCTTTCCCATCCGGCCCGCGACGCTCCGCCCGCCCCGTCCCACATGACACCGCCTCCGCCGCAAACTTTTTCCTCCCCATCCTGTCGCGGCTCGAAAGGAATGGAAAATGGCGGCCTAGGCGCGGAGTTTCCTGGCGGAGCAGCGGCGGCGGCCATCGCGGCGGCCCGGGGCGCAGGGGCCCGGGGGCGCCATGACGCGCTGGGTGCCCACCAAGCGGGAGGAGAAGTACGGCGTGGGTGAGCTCCGCGCGCCGCCCGCCCTCGCGCCAGGCCTGCCCCAACTTCCCGGGGCGCGGGGCGGGCGGGGCCCCGCCAGCCTGTTGCGCCCTCCGCGGGCGGCGCGGGTGGGGTGCCGGGTGGCCGCCGCGGCCGGGAAGGGGCGCCCCCGCCCGCCCCGCGCCTCCCCGGCTCCACTGCCCAATCTCGGGCTCCCCGTCGGCGGGCGCTGCCCTCCCCGAGCCGAGGCGCACGCCGCCCCGCGCCCCTCGAGAGCCCGGCGAGCCGGTCGGGACACGCGGGATGCGGGACAGCTGGTGTCACTTTCCGGGGGTGTCCCCTCAGACACCCACCCCCCGGGCGGGCACCCGGGTGGCCCCCAACCCGTGGATCCCATTCTGCCCACGGCCGGGAAGTTTTGCTGGGCCGGGAAGAACGCGGGGTCATTGTTCAGCCGCCGCTTTCTGCCTTTTGGATGGAGTTGTGCTCAGGACCCGGGGCTCCGGGTGGACACTTGCAAGTTGCAGTGAGCAGAGCGAAGAAGTGTGCTCTCTTCGGTGGGAAGTGGCCTGCGCGACCCAGTGGTGGTCCTGGCCTCCCTGGGGGAGAGGCGGCCAAGCGCTGGGATGTCCCCGGGATTCGGAGAGCCGGTTGGGGAGGGCGGGGGGCCAGTTTCCTGAGGGGCAGTCGGGAGAGTCGGGCAAAACAAACAGCCCCCTCCCCAGTCTCAAGCACTGTTCGCACCCCGGGTTTGCAGCCCAGCCTGCCAAGGGTGTAGGTTCCTGCCCTCCCTGAACCCACCTGCCCCGGGGTCCAGGGTGGGCCATGGCTGCTCCCTGGAATCCCTGGATCTTCCAGTTGGTGTTCAGCCTGGCTTTCCTCCTCCACAATCCAAAGGAGTCCTTGACCACCTCCCTCACCCAGGCCAGGCTCTGCCTGACTGGTAAGGCCTTTTGTGACCTTGGCCTTCTTGCACCCCAGCCTGCCATGCCCGGCTTCTTGGTCTCTGAGCCTTTGGGTGCTGTGCCTCCTCCCACTGTTCCTCTGGTCACTCCTGGCCCTCTGACTCCTGGGAAGCCTCCTGGGTGGCTCCAGCCCGCAGGGCTCTCTCCTTTCTGTGACTCCAGTTGCCCCTGTCTGCTCCGTGTCAGCGGCGTACCGTGGAGCCCGCTTGGACAGTGACAGCTTGTACCAGTTCTCAGACAATCCCAGGTCCGCCTCCGGACCCACACTTGGCTTGTCCCACGCGCAGGTGTGGAGGCCTGCTTGCTTCAGGACCACTAGGGCTGAGCTGCCATCCCACTCCTTTCCGAAGGTGAGGGGACAGAGGCTCAGGCGGGCCCGTGAGGGTCAGTGGCAGAGCTGGGAGCTGAGCTTGTAGGCAGCACCCTGCAGCCGCTGGAGGGTTTTATCCCTGCCACGGCCTGATGGAAACGTCCGCATCGGTCTCCATCTGTTGGGGCTGGAGATTTTGGGTGGGTGTGGCAGCAGTGGGGGGCCAGGCTGGGCTGAGCCTGCTGGGGGACACGCGTGGAGGAAGCAGAGCGGAGACCAGCAAAGCCTGCAGGGAGAGATGGAGGAGCAGCTGGGGCTGGGGTGCTGGGGGGAGGCGGGAGGAGCAGGGCAGCGGGGGTGGTGGTGGGGACAGCCTGCTCTCACTCCTGTTTCACAGAGGCGGGAGATGCATCGCTTACCCAGGCCCGCAGGAGCAGTCAGCACTGCATTCTGGGTGGGAACTCCGGATCCAGTGCAGGCTCTTACCCCCACCGGGCGGACCGAGGAGTGGGGGAGGGCCTTCTCTTTGGAGCGTCGCATTTTAATGCACCTTGATACTTGGCTCCGGGGGTGATCTGATGGTGTCAGTGAGGACACCTGCTTCCAGGGAAGACCAAGGGGACCACCTACACACCGAGGGAGCAGGGTGTCTCCAGAGGGAGAGCGGGCCTCCTCCCTGGGCAGGAGGTTGTGGGTGCGAGCATCCCAGGCCCTTCCCCATGGAGTTGCTTATCTTCCGGAAGCTTCACTAGCCCTTAGTCCGATGACTTATAACACCACATTTTTGGCTAATCCTTTGGTTTTAAGAAAACTGTTGGCAAGTTTCCAAAGAAGGGCATCCTGTCTGGTTTTGGCAGGCAATCTAGGAAGGATGTGAAAGGCTGTCAGGTAGAGGAGAGCGGGCTGGTCTGCTTATTTTCAGCGGGCAGTGGAGGTGAGAGCTGGACTGGGTGTCAGTGACCAGACAGGAAAACTTGTCACAGAGGGCAGGCAGGTGGGCTTGGAACCCCTGATTTTGGGCAGACGGAAAGCGGGATCTGAGCATCGACTTAACACAGAGAATTCCACTGGGTCTCAGGAAGGGCGCTGAATGGGTTGTAGGATTCATTCTGGTTTGCTAATTGACTGTTTCCCCTTACGGAAAATTCTGGATTATCTCCCTTATCAACCACAGTGTTTTTTAAAGGGGTGGCCTAACAACAGGGCTGTGTTTCCCCAGAAGGGTTCTGGTGGGTGTGGGTGGACTGCGCTTCCATTCTGAGTAGATGAATGAATCACGGGGAAAGAAAATGATAAAACTCCATCTCATTTGGAAGCATGAATCACAGCTCATTGTTTGCAAGTACTTGGAATCTGTTAGAAGCATTGTTTGTAAATGAGACACTGCAGCTATTTATTTATTTTGTAAAATCGGGAAAGGAGTAAACAGATCTCCTGCTTCCTCAGCAAAGGCAAGAAATGTTGGTTCTTAGGGAATTCATTCCAAGTGGGAGGGTGCCATGAATTTTACCAGCCTATTAATTTCTTCCTTTGGATTTGAGTCTGGGGGGTTAGAGTTTCCACACCTGGTTTAGTAAGACAAGCCGGAATTTAGACTTAGCTGTCACACTGATGGCTTGGACCAGATGAACTTTCCCATTACCTCCCAGCTAGGCTGAGTTTTCCTCCCAACATCAACTGTTGTTACGGATCCTGTTCCTAAAATAGGGCAAAAAAATCTAGCTGGTTCCAGAGCCACACCTGAGCATGGTGGTCCACATTTCAGTGATGGTGCTGGAGGCAGAATAATGCTGCCTCCGGATGTCCATGTCCCAGTCCCTGGAACCTGTGAATGCGATGTGTGACATACATGGCAGAAGGGACTTTGTTGATGTGGTTAAGGTTCTGAACCTTGAGATGGGGAGTGAGCCTGCATTATGCACCTGGGCCCCTAAAGCAGAGAACTTTCTCTCCTGGTCACAGAATTGGAGCTCAGAAGAGAGACAGCAGGAGTGGAGTCAGACCCAGAGCCTGGGAGGTGTCTGACGCGCAGTGGCCGGCCCTGATACCCACGGCCACCACGGAAGGCCCCAGGGAGTGAAGGGTGCCCCCAGCTGACAGCCAGCAGGGACACAGCGACCTGAACCTTAGAGTCACAACTTGATTCTTCCAACACCCTGGATGAGCCTGCAAACAGCCACCCCAGAGCCTCCTGTGAGAGCCCAGGTGGCTAACACCTTGACTTTGAGATCCAGGATGCCTGCCCTGGAGAGCTGTGAGATCCTGCATGTGGGTGCTTCTAAGCCCCTGAGGGTGCGGTGACCGTTAAGGCAGCATAGAAAATGAATTCAGCGGATGCGGAGATTGGGCGAGCAAGGTTCTCCTTCCAGCCTATAGCATTGTCGTGAAGCAGACTGAACATGGAGGACCCTCCTGAATGCACCCCCTTTCCTCTGGCTCTCCACAGAGCTCTCAGATGGGTGTGTATCTGCACTGCAGATACCTTTAATTCCTGGCTCTAGTTGTCATGTAGCCCTTGGGCCAATTACTCCTGCCTCCAGGGCCTCAGTTTCCTCATCTGCAAAGTGGAGCTAAGCCTGCCTGCCACGAAGATTGGTGAGGGTTCGTTAGGATACTGTTGGCAGAGCACATAGCACCATGTTTGAGATAACCCAAGCACTCAATGGAGTGTTGCTTTTATTAACTTTTTATCTAATAAATAAATAGATATAAAAAAACAGAAATGTAGTGACAAGTGATTTGGATTTAACAGTGTTTGGGTTTGGCTGTCACCATTGCTGGAAGAATGCTTTCCTTTAAAAGTTGTTTTCTTAAAGGTGTGCTTTGCCCTATGTTGGGGGCAGTCACATTTGCTTGGTGTTGAGAAGCATGACTTGAGTGTATTCAGATTAGCTCTGGCCATGATAATTGCTGGGAATAGTGTAATATCCACATAAATTTGAGTGTGGGAGTTGCAGAGAGATCTCTTTTGTTATCTAGTGTAGCAAGCAAACTGCTACCTTGGGGAAGAAAAACTAGATTTGCTCACAAGTCAATAGAAATGCAGACATTTTCATTCACTGGAGTTGGCAGAAAAACCAAATAAGGACATATGATATTTCTACAAACCTGATTTTACTTAGGAAACATTACAAAACTTTTAATTACTGTTGTGCCAATGTTTACCCAGAGTATCAGACTCATCAGGGTTGTCTGAGGGTGTGTCGAGTAGTTGGTCGTTCTGTTGTGACTCCTGAGGGTGCAGGTAGTGAAAACAAGGAGGAAGAAGTAATAGGCAGTTGTTGAGGGCTTTGCAGGGGCATCAGAGAATGCCCAGGGCCTGTGCCCAAGCCAGCTTGCACGCACTTTTTTCTTTCTCTTTTTCCTCTCTTTGACTCTCCCCCAATCTCCTTCCCACCTCCCTCCCTTCCTTAATTCCTTTCTCTTTTTCTTCATTAAACTTTGTATTTTCAGACAATTGTAGACACATACGGTTTTAAGAAATAATACAGAGACCCTATGCACCCATGACCAGTTTCCACCGAGGTTATGTCTTGCAAAACTTCAGTGCAATTCCAGAACCGAGATATTCACATTGATACAGTCAAGATCGAGAACATCTCCATCCCCACAAGAACTCTCCTTCTCTAGTCACACCCACCTTCTCCCTCCATCCCTCCCAATCCCTGGCAAGCACCGATCTGCTCACCATTTCTATAATTTGTCATTTCAGGCATGTTGCGTAAGTGGAATCATACAGTATGTAACCTTTTCCCTCGGCATAGTCTGTGGAGATTCCTCAGCTTGCTGTGTGTATCCATGGTTGGTTTCTCCTCATTGGTGCGTTGTGCTCCCTGGTATGGAGGTGGCATTGGTGGGTTAACTGTTCACCTGCTGAAGGACATCTGGGTGTTGGCTGTCACAAGTCAAGTTGCTATTCGTTCATGTGCAGGCTTTTGATTGTAGGTCTTCGTTTTCTGGGACGCGTGCCTGGGAGTGCAATTGCCCAGTTGTATGGTAATTGCATTTGTTAAGAAACTGCCTTTTCCAGAGTGGCTGTCCCATTTTGCATTCCCACCAGCATCGTATGTGTGATCCAGTTTCTCCTAGCCAGCATTTGTTGGTGTCCCTGTGGTCATTTTAGCCACTCTGAGAGGGGTGTAGTGGCACGTCGTTGTGGATTGAATTTGCATGTTCCTAATCACTGCCCATCCGTGAAGCCTGTATGGTTTAATTTGGGATGAGCCCATGGGCAGTTCCTGGGCTGTGGCCCTGGGGAGGGACCCTGGGATTGGGGGGGCTGGGGTGGCAGTGAAGCAGGAGAAGGGCTGCTGAGCTGGGAAGTTGTCAGGTTTGTTCAGAGAAGGGCCCTGAGTCCAGTGTGAAGGGAAGACCGTGGAGGGTGAGGCTGGTAGGCAGGCCCAAAAGTGTGGAGATAAATAGCGCTTTACACAGCCCACCACTGGGCGTTCAGATTCTTTTCAGTGTGTGAGGTCTGCCTAGAAGTGAGCAATGAAGAGGGGACCCAATGAAGGAGCAGATTGTGGGTTTCAGTCCTGACACGGCCAGTTTTCTTTCCTGTGACGTGGGCATGACTTTGAACCTCTCTGAGCTATTTCCACATTTTCAAAATAGATGACACTGGGAGGCCTGGTCTATAAGATCAGGTGAAGGGTGGCTCATGCTGACTAGTTAGCTTTGGAAGCATTGTTATGCAAATACAGTGCATTGTTCCTAAGTTTGTTTGTTTTAATATGGTGGGATGCGCTCTCGGGCCCTCATTCAAGTTCATGTGGGCGGTTTGTGTATTAGTCCTCTGCCTTAACAAAGTACAGTGCTGGGGGCTTAACCTGCAGAAATTTATTTTCTCTCAATTCTGGAGGCTTGAAGTCCAAGATCAGGGTGTGGGCAGGATCACTCCTGAGGCCTGTCCCAGGTTTGCAGATGGCTGTGTCGCCCTGTGCCCTGTGTGGTCCTTCCTCTATGTGTCTGCAGCCCAGTCTCCTTTTAGAAGGACACCAGACACTGGATTAGGGCTCACCCTTATGACTCCATTTTCCCTTATCACTTTAAAGATCCCATCTCCAAATACATCCAAATACATTGCAGTACCAGGTTGGGGTGGACTTTGAACTTCAGTGCTTGGATTTTGGGGGACATAACACCCCGTAGCATGATTGTCAAGACACAGACTTATCCTCTGAATCTGTGCTCTCCCTTCGGTGGCCACCATCCGAGTTATTTTTTTCTCTAAGAGTGCGGGGTCTCCGTGCCTTGGGGAAGCCTGGGAGGAGGGAGGGGGAAAGGTGGGGGTGTGCAGCATAAGCCTCCTCTATACTCACATCGCTCACGGAATCTGATTTAAGGAATTGAATTGGTGTCTGTGTTAAGCCCTGGAAATTCCTTGTAATCAAATTAGTGACAAGATGATTCGATCAGGTAGTTTGAGACCCGAAGAGCTGAGCAGCTATGAGTGTGGTCATGCACATAGTGGGTACACCAGAGAACAGCTCTTCCTTAGAGACTCATCAGCCTCGACCTGCCGTGCTCACCCGTCTTTAGTATTAGGACCCGGAGACATCCTGCCTGGAGGTATTTCCAGGTTCTTTCTGTTAACGTTTTTGTTTGAGTAACGTGTCCAGGCTCACTCGGGTTACAGAATCCCAGTTCTCCAGTGACGACCAGGAAGGCCTTTGGGGTGCTGGTCTTGCACATTCCCTGTCTGCTCACTGAACAACTCAAGGGGGTGCTGCACTTTGTAGACCGTGAGGCTGGATAAATGTCAGTTTCTTTCTTCTTAATTGCTTAGTAAGTAGGAGCCTTCAGTTGCCTAAGATTAAATATCTAGTTTAATCAGACTCCCCCCAGCACCCCTATCTGACTTTTGGACTAAAGCAATTCCGGCCTTATTGCTCCTGTAGCCCTGCTTGTTGTAAGCTGAGGGTCAAAGATGGGGGAGATGTTTCCTGGCACCCTTGGAATTTTAGTGTTTGCTCTGAGGTCAGATCAGGGGCTGGGGTTCCTATTGATTCCCAGGGGTCCAGAAGAACCAGGTGAAGGGAGATGCTTAAAGCTCCCTGGGAGAATCACTCATCAGAAACATCACTCAGAGGCTTTATCCTGGTGGGTTTACTGTTTACAGTTGCACCTTGTGCTGCGTTTCCTCAGCTGTGTGACAGAAAATTTGTATTCCATCTTGAGTGATTTTGTCTAACTTACTTGGATACGTTAGATGCACTCATTTATATAAACAGTTGACCCTTGAACAACACGGGTTTGAACTGTGCGGGTCCACTTACATACACATTTTTTTCAATAGATACATCGGAAATATTTTTGGAGGTGTGTGACAATTTGAAAAACATTTTCTTTACTCAAGCTTACTTTACTGTAATAATACAGTGTATATATATAACATAAAAATGTGTTAAATGACCATGTTGTCAGGGAGGCTCTTGATCAACATTAGACCATTAGTAATTAAGGTTTAAGTTTTCGGGGGAGTCAAAAGTTCTATGCAGCTTTTTGACTGTGGGAGTTGGTGCCCCTAACTCCCACATTGTTCAAGGTCAGCTGTAAATGTAACTATTATGATTTCCTTTCTGTGTGAGGGTTGGCTAATCGCTGTAACAAAGAGCCCCAACATTTTGCTAGTTTCTTACAATAAAAGTTTGTTTTTCCTTCATGTTCTGGTCCAGGTGGGTGGTGGGGAGATGCAGGGGCTCTGATTCATCTAGTCATTCAGGGACTCAGGCTCTTCTATCCTGTGGCCCTGCCTCCACTAAGCTCTTGGCCTCCTTGGCTTGTGGATGGAGAAAGAAAGAGAGTTGAAGTGGGGAGTTCACAGATTTTCTTCCCTGCTGGGGCTGGAGATAGACCATCCCCATGCTTGCATTCCTTTGCCCAGAGCATGGTGCCCAGCCACACCAACAGCACATGGGGCTTGGAAGTACTTTCTAGCCCTGTGTCCTGCAAGAATAGAAACATGTGGATATTGGGGTTCCTCTACATGTTCCCATCCATGCTTTCCTTCCCATAGTCAGTAGTAATGTTGGCTCCTTTAGAGTTTTAGCCATTGCGCAGAGATCATAGGTTCCCACACCTTTTTGTCCCTGAGAGTCACTTGGCAGAACAGATGTCCAAACCTGCACAAAGACATGAATAGATGTGGAAGGACAGATGCTGCCTTTTTCCGTGGTGTGTTTTCTGCTGCTTACGTCTCAGGATGTTCCTAGCTGGATGCTTCACCCAGAAGTGTGCTCGTGGTGGGGAGCAGATCTCTTAGCATGAGGAGAGCCACTTTCTAAATGAATCATCTTTACATCTGTCTGGCAGTTCCTATTGTCGCCATCCTAAATTCAACATCCCTGTTCCTGTGTCTGTTGAATTCGTTGGGCCTCAGGAGGTGGTGAACTAAAGCCTGGTAGAGAACTGTGTCTTTGTTTCTAAGTGGTGGTTTTGTTTATTAGGATGGAACCTTTATATTATTGTTAACTCTCTTCTTTTTATGACTAAGCATATACTGAAGAAGGCACAACCACAATAACTCTAAGTGTGTGGGGGAAGGAGCACCGATTGGGAGACAGAATGTCTGGAATCCAGGCCTGGGAGCAACACTTTTCTGCGGCCTTGTTTACCTTCCCCAGCTTCAGGCTCTGGGAGAGGGAAATTAATAGAGCTTGTGTTCACCTTGCAGCTGTGCCTGGGGGAGCTGGCAACATACTGTATGGGGAGGAGCCTTCACAAGAAGTAATACTCAACATGATGTTACCGATAGTTGCTTCTGTCATTGCTGTTAACTTCTTATAGAGAAAATACGCCATTTCTGGTGATGGTTTTAAATGTTTTTTTAATTGGGAAAGGGTAGTGTGACATTGTGAGCTTTACTTGTCCTGAAGTTTTGTCATTATTGTTTGTTCCCTGATACTGTTTATTACTAGACAAGTCGCTAGTAATTGAGTAACATGTGAGCAGATGAGCGTTCTGCATAGGATGTTAATCTGGGTGGTTGAACCTCTGTGCAGAGATGAACAGTGAGGAAGGTAAGAGTTCCCAGCTTCAGTGATGGGCACCACTGATAATCAGCCACAAGAAATGAGAGATGAAAGAAAACTGTCTTCAGAGAGCTCCTTCCGCCCTCCTTTCCTTCCTTCCAATTGCCGTGCCAGTTTTGTTCTTAGACGCTGGGGACCCAGAGCCACCCTCATGGGGCTTATATTCTGGCACCTGTCAGCAATCCCTTGTCTGAATGCTTAGGGCTGGTGGTGTATCACAATTCAGGTCTGTCTCCGTTGAGAGGATGGTGGGGATGTGCAGATGGCTCATGAACACCCCCGGCAGACATTCCCGCAGCCGCTGTGGGGTGCTGGTGCAGGACGTCAGAGAGATGACCTATAATTAGCCTCGTCTCTACTCAGGCCCCATTTTTGCCAATAAGTGAAACAGGGAAACCTCTACGTTTGTGGACCTTAGGGGGATCTCGGGGATGTGGATCTGTGATTTTTTTTTTCAGTCAGACAGTTTTAGTGTGTCATCGTCCTGGCCTCTCGGGGTCTCAGACTGTGGTGGCTGCCGCCTGATAGGAAAGGCCTTTAAAATGGCCTTCACGGCCTTCTTGACCTCATTTCCTGCTACAGAGTTGTCCAGCGGGGCGCCTGGCTGGCCCCAGGTCACGGTCCGCGGTTCCTCTCCCCTGCATGAGCTTGTTGGGGTGTGTGTCCGCCCCCGACCTTTGCGGGCCTCATCCCTCGGCCTCCTGACCCTTTCCGGGAGGGGCACCACCTTTGTTCTCAGCCTGGGGCTGGGAGGACAGAGTGTGTGAGGGCTGAGGGCCCAGCAGAGGGGTCAGGTCTCCAGGGCCTGGAAGTCCCAAGGCAGGAGGAGGGCTGAGGGAGGGGGTGGAGAGGACAGCGTGGGGAGGGACAGCGACCCCGGGCCAGGGAGTCCAGAGGGAGGAGCCGGGAGGCCTGGTTCCCCGAGAGCTCACTGCACTGTGGTTTTCCCTTAACTGCGTTACCCAGAACCTGCTCAAGCCAATTCTGGGCTCATACAGTCGTGTGGTCCACCGTGAGCCCTCACCCGCGCAGAGAAGGGGTCTGGGGCTGCCGGCCCGGGATCTGGGTATGAGAGGCCCAGCCTGCCTGCGGAGCTGGTGCTGCCCAGGGACTGACCGCCCGCCCGCGGTGAATATTCAGTGACATCATTACCAACCAGGTGCTTCTGGTGGAGGCAGAGCCGTCACAGCCAGGAGCACGGTGCCCAGTTGGGATGCATGGTGGGCTCTGCCACCCCTTTGTGCCCGTTTGCTGACTTTTACAAAGTAAAAGTCCTGCATCACAAAGGCACCGGAGGGTTAAATGAGCTAATGCAGGTAAAACTGGGTTTCCGACCTGCGTTCTATTGACACCCTGGGATGACTAATGGTCCCGTGGTGGGTGTGTTGCATGGTGCCCGGCAGCATCCCTGGCCTCTCCCAGCGGGTCCCACTAGCACTCCCTTGTCTCAGCTATGACAAGTCAGAATAGCTCCAGACATTGCCACATGTCCCCGGGGCGGCAGGACGGTTTCCCGTGGGGAGCCAGGGGTTAGGCTCTAGGGGAGTCTAATACTTGGTCAGCGCTCGGTGGTTGTTAACTGTTGTGACTGTTATGAGATGCAGAGGCTTTCCTGCATATTTGGGAAGAAAGGTAGAAACATGCAGGCCTTGGTTCCTGAAGCGTGCAGTGGGGAGGGGATCAGGAAGAGACAGGAAGTGTGGAGGGGGCTCCGGCTGGCTTCCTGGCTGCCCAAAGATGGTCAGGAGCCCGCTGCCTTTTCCTCTCCTGAGAGACAGACGGCAGCTTTGAGGGCAGGACCTAGGAAGGCTGCACAGATTACCACGGGAATTACGAATCCTCCCCAACGTTTCGTCTAAGAAATAGCATATAGGCTTCCCGGAGACCTTCATAAATGTGGGAAATCAAGCATTTGCTCTCAGAGTTTTATTTGCTGGAATAAAGGTAGGTTTCAAGCCTCCTTTTTTTCCCCCCAAAATAATAACTTCTTTTCTTTAGCATAATTGACTTTACCAGGGGCAAATAATGATTTAGCAGGAGGGAAATGTGATTATTTTTCTTCCAAATTGCTGTGCTTCTATTAACTTCACAAGATTTATTTTTAAGTCCTTCTAACGTCATGTGTGTTCTACTGTCCATTTTTCAAAGGCAAGCATGCGTCCTGGTCCTTCAGACACTGTGGCCAGGCTGCCAAGTTCCTTTAGATTGTCCTTGGGGGGTGTTGCCTTGAGGATGAGCCTGGAGAGGCCAGCGGGGGCTGTGAGGGTGAGAACACCCACAGGGCACCCCCATGTATGTATAGGAGTGACAGGACTTAGTCCAGCCGAGCTGTGTGATGTCTGGTGGTATTTGTGTGCCCAAGCAAGCTCTGACACACTCAGCTACCTGTATGGGCAGTGCCACAGTGTCTTTGTATATGCTCTTCTGGCTACCTAGAAATACCTTTCATTTACCTTCCACCTGGCTAGCTTTTCCTGGCTCAGCTCAACCTGTAAACCTTTCTTGCTCATCCAGACTGAATGAAGGGCCCTTCACATTGTTCTCTGCAGCTTCTACCTGTGGGAGCAGTTGGCATCCCCTCCTGGGTCCTTGGGGACAAGGGCTGAGTTGTGTTCCTTTCTCTGTTCTGTGCACCCAGTGTGGTCCCTGGCATACCTCGTTGAATGGAGGTGAGGGGACAGAGGAATTTCATCTTGGCGAAGTGTCAGGTGCTAACCTGAAAGCTTCAAGTGCCCTGTTGGTGGGGAGCCGTGCCCCTGGATGGGTGTCCCCCTCCAGCATGTGTGCAGGGCCAGCCCAGGAATGCAGTAGGTGATTGGGTTTTAAAGCTCCCTTACCTGCTGTGGGGGGCTCCCTGATGTGGGGGGCTCCCTAATGTGGGGCTCTGACCTAAGGAAAGTGGTTGGCTTCCATGCTGCATACATATTTGGTGATCTTGGTGGCTGGGCAGCCTAACCACGCATGTCCGTTCATGTGCTCCTCAGGTAACTGGGGACATCACCAGCATTTTTGTAATTTTATTTTTCCTAAGACTTACCCCCAAGTTTCCCCCTCTTCTCAGCATTGATATAAGTCAACTTCTCCAGGCCCTTTTTGATGTCATGTTCCAATAATGTGCCTTCTTAGTCTGGTTGCTGTGTGGGTAACTGCAGGGACTGGATTGGCTGGAGGGAGCGGAGAGGAGGGGAGGTGGCGGTGTGAGTCTGGGAGCCAGCTCCTGGCGTCTGTGGCACCCTGGTGACGCTCTGAGCAGCTTTCAAGGCCTCTGATCATCTCTGTAGAGCGGTGGTCACACTGCCAGTCTTTGCTGCTGTACAACGTGATGATTGAAAGCCAGTGGAATCAAAGTAGATCATCTATGCTGAAATACTTTGTAATTGTAAAACACTGAACAGCTAAAAGGAATAGTAAGACATTTCTGTTTAGAACAGAGACCAGTAGCCTTTGGCTGTAGAGGTCCAGATAATAAGTGCTTTAGGCTTTGCAGGCCAGGAGGCAAAATTGAGGATGCTATTTATATAACCATTAAAAAATGGAACCATATAAGAATGTAAAATCAGAAAAAAACAGCAGTTCCTCAAAAAGTTAAACAGAACTAGCATATCACTCAATAATACCTAAGTCTCTTTCCAAAGAAATGAAAACAGGCATTGAAACAAATACTTGTATATGCGTAGCAGTACTATTTACGGTACCCAAAAGGGGGAAATGGTCCCAATGCCCTTCAGTGGATGAAGGCATAAGTAGCAAAGTGGCAGAGCCATGCATTGGAATAGTACTCAGCCTTAAGAAACAGTGACGTACCGGTACCTGTTCAACATGGATGAACCCTGGAAACACCCCAAATGAAACAAGCTAGTCACAGTGGACATAGGCCTTAATTCTCTTTATGTGGACTGTCCAGTGTAGGCAGATCTGTAGGCACAGGAAGCAGATGAGTGCTGCCCGGGCCTGGGGGAGGGCGGGGTGCTTAATGGGTAATGAGTCCTCTTGGGGTAGTGCATGTATTTTAGAACTAGAACTAAGTAGAGTTGATGATTGTACCACACTAAATGTACAAAAATGCCACTAAATTGACTAGCTGATTAAGTTATGCAAGTTTACTTCTTAAAAAACTGGTGAAGATCATTCTTAGCTTACCGGCAGTAGAAAGCCAAGCTGTGGCTGGATCTGGCCTGCAGGCCATGGTTGGCTGACCCCTGCCTCAGAGTCTTGTGATATTTGAATTTTAGGATAATGACTGTTACTTTTGTAAGAGTATTGTGTGCTAAATATGAAAAGAATACAAGCAGTAGGAAAGGTCTGAAGATATACAAAATACCTCCCAAGTGTTCTGCAAATCATCTACCATTCCGAGATAACCGCCCTCCCAAACATCTCTGATTCATGTGTCGAGAAGAGACAGAAATGGGACTCTTCATGGCCTCTTCAGATTCATGGGCTCTTAAAGCTGAAAGGGCAGGTCCACCTCTGGTTGCTTAATGAGGACCGGGAGACTGTGGGCATTGCTGAGCGGGGACCCCGTTGGCCACCCCATTCACAGCTGAGGAGCAAGGAGCCCCTGGAAATGTGGGGCATGGGAGGTGGTGAACAGTGAGCGGAAGGTTTAGAAGAGCGATTTAGCAGAAACCTAGGGCTTGCGGATTCCTGCCTCTGCCACCGCGTTGCCTCCAGCGGAATAGAAAATGCCATCTCCATTTCGCCGTTTTCACCTGACCAGCAGTTGCGGGGGGGACCAGATGTGGTCAAGGGCTCTCAGACATTGGTCTGCACAATTTCCCACTTTGATCTCTGTGATTTATAGGTAGGCACTTAAATGTGGGATTACTGTGGAATGAGCCCTCAGAGGGAAGAGTCTAAGTCCCTGGAAATGAAGGAATGGATCAAAGTGTTTCTTGAGGACAAAGTTTTAATAGTTGTGGTCTAGTAGTAGTGCATTAGTCCTGCCATTTTAAAAGTGAGTATTTTATTTATCTGCCAGAGTCTGCCCCTTCTTGCAAATATGTACAGCACCTTTGCAGATTTTCTTTAAATGTATCAGCCTAAAACTTTTTTTTTTAACCAGTTTATAAAATTTTCACTGGGCGTCCTGCCTTTATCACCAACCTAATAATAATGATTAGTGGTTGGGAATGCATTTCTGGCCCAAAGAAATGAAATGGTGGTGCTGAGCCCTCTTTTCCATTTTTATTTCATTTCTTGTTACATACAGCTCCTTGCTGGGCAGTAGGCCTTATGTGTGCGCACAGAGCTCCGTGACACCCTGGCCTCACCTAGTCCAGCCTCTTCACCCTGCCCACCAGGTCCTTGATGCCTACTAACACTTGGGAGCCAGGGGTACGTGAAATACACAACATTGCAGAGTGAGAGGTCCATCTGTACAGACGAATCCCAGACTGCGTGGGACAGCTGTGACCCAAATGAAACTATGTTAGTAGAGATTTTCGTGTGACACTTCCGGAGCATGGAAGCTCCTGATTGCTTCCTTTTCTAGAAGATGGAAAGTGGAGGGACAGCCTAGAAAGCTAAATAGAGACGATTCCCGACAGTGAATAAGCTTTGCTAACTGCACTGTGGGTGAGTGAAACGAGCAGGACCTTCGTCCCAGAAGGCAGAGGAGAGCCCAGGGAGCGTCGGGCCATCAGCAGGCGGACTGCTGGCTCTGCTGCAGTATCGACCACTCCCCGGGAGGTCAGCCAGCGGCATCAGCCCGGAGCCCTGTGTTGGAATAAAGTACTGTGGCGATTTTAAGTTGCAGGTTAAAAAGTAACAGTGGCCAGTGTCATCCAAGAGAGGGTGACCGGCTGCTGAGGAATTAGGGGCCTGGCCATGGGAGTGGGAAGATCTCCCAGGTGGCCTCACTCGCAGGTGGGCTCTGGTGGCACTTAGGGATCTTCCAGCTTAGATCCAGACATGAGCCCACAGAGGAGGCTCTGGTCTGGGTTCCAGACCCTTTAATTCCTGTTTGGCTTGGGGCTGGTTGGTTGACCTTTCTGAGCATGAGTTTGCACATCTGTGAAGTGGGGTTAGTAGTCCCACTTCTATGACCAGGAGAGGAGGGAGCAAATGATACGTGTAAAGGTTTAGTGTCGAGCCTGGCACCTGGTAGCACTTGGTAGCACCTGGTACTTGGAATGTCATTGGCATGACGTACGCCTGAAATCCACCCCTGGGGACAAAGCCACCTAGTTCACTGTAGTTTTGTCTTCTGTTGTGACAAAAAGACTGGAGAGCTGTTAAGTAGAATTGCTGGATTTCCACGTAATGACTTTGTGTTTGTTCTCAGTTCAAAACTTCTTATAAGCTTCAGTCTGAATTTAGATATCCCAGAAAAATAGATGAAAGAAAATAATAAACTTTGAAAAACAACATGTCACAGAAGTATTTGTATATATTTACATATTAACTTACACAGTTCCTTAGCTTGTGGTATCCTGACTGGATCATTTAATAAACATTTTATGATGGGACACGGAGTATGTTATGGGTTAAATAGTATCCCCCCCAAAAAGGCTGGTGTCCTAACCCCCTGTGCCCTGGGATGTGACCTTACTCCGAAATTCAGGCCATTGCAGGTATCATTGGTTTGGATGAGGCCATACTGGTTTAGACAGGCCTTTAGTTCAGTATGGCTGTGGTCCCTGTAAGAAGAGAGGAGGCACGGGAGGGGACGGCCACGTGAGGATGGGCTGAGATAGGAGTGGTGCTGCCACAAGGCGAGGAATGCTGAGGGCTCCTAGGACTTGGAGGAGGAGGCAAGGATCCTTCCCTAGAGGCTCTGGAAGATGTGGCCTAGCCCACCCTTTGCTTTTGGAGCGGAACTTGAGGTGAACAGGAAATACTTGATTAACTGCCAGCCCTGCTGGGAGGGGTCAGGCAGTGAGATGTACATTGGAGATGTTGTGGTGTAGTTTTTTAGTTTGTGTTTGAGTAGACAGTCCCTTTCTTTCTGTTTAAAGATAGTGTCTTATGAGTTATTCATGCCTTGCTGTGTTCATTCTAATGCAGACATTGAGACAGAGACCCCTTCGTGGCAGACCCTCTTCTAGGGGTTGGGGACTGGAGAACAAGGCGCACTGAGCCTGTGCCCTTGGGTTGCTGTCTATAGAGGGAAGGAGCTGTGGGCCCAGGCACTTAGGGTGCTCAGTGGGAGCCCTCCCAGGGGCCAGATGGTCTGGGGACACTGCCAGGAGCAAGTATCGGGTACAAAGATCCGGGGGACCCACAGGAAGTACCCAGGGGAAGTGGAGGTGGGTGATTTTGTCAGAGGGGATTGCACATCTGAGGTTTGGAGTGGAGATGAATGAATAGCTTGTTGGAGAAGCTGAAAGAATAAAACACGAATGAGTGAAGATGTTGCCTACATTTAGAGTATAAAACCTGAGTGAGATGAAGGAACCGGAGCACCAAGGGGGAGCGAAGGGGCCTAAGGAAGAGCGTGGATGCACTGGACCTGTGTCCCTAGTGAGGGCGTCCTGTGCTGGGCTGCGCCTGGCTTTTAGCCATGATTAATTGCAGAGAACCGTGTCCTGGGCTGGTGGCTGGGCTTTGACCCCAAGGGCCTCAGCAGAGCCCACAACCTGACTTATAAACTCAGCTGGCGTATTTAAGTCTCCAACTCCCAATTTACCAGAAATTAATGAGAAACAGGCTTCTTTTCATCCATTTGTAAGCATTATTTTGTACAATTGCCCCGTAGCTGGTATTGCTCTGAGCTGGAAGGGTTGATCTATTGAGTCTAGACTGGTATTACAGTTAAGTATTTAATCAGGTCACTTTTAGAAGCTTGGCTGTGGGCATTTAAGCTCTTGAGGCATTTTCATGTATCTTGGTGGAGGATGGCATCTCTGTCCAGAAGGACTGGGGGAAGAAAAAGTGCTAAATTTGAAAGCTGAGATTGTCTAGGGAGGCACCAGGAACCCGAGTTTTCCAGCCGTGTGTGGATCTGTTGGAGACAGATTAAAATCCGTGCTAATTTATTTGCATAGAATTGACTCTGCAGTTCGTTGTCAGGTCCTCTTAGGGGCTGGATAGTTACTGGCCTGGATCCCAGAGGGTTAAGAGATGGTTTGCGCTGAACTGGGGGCAAACCCGGCCGTGCCCTACATGGTGGTGTAGTGTTTTAGAATTATACCCTCCATGCCTTGGGTTACCCATCTGTAAACCAGGGGCAGTACTAGTTGTTGCCCCTCAGTGTTGCCATGGATTAAAAGTCAACCCCAGGTCATTCATGCTCTACATGTCGGACTTGCTCTCAAGAGTCTAGTGGAACTGTGGATGGTGCAGAGCGACAGCTGCAGGCGTGGGGAGGCAAGGGCCTGTTCCTGGCTCCTGAGGGGGTTGTGGCTCAGTTGTGGGTGGTGGGCTGTGTGGGAGGCTTCACTGAGGGGCTCCTGGTGGGCCCTGGAGGCCGCTGAGGACAGAAAGGGCAGCAGAGGGGCCAGCAGGTGCTGAGGAGCACGCTGGAGGCTCTGCCTGGGCTGCAGTGTGGGCTTGGGGAGAGAGGCCTGCTGCCAGGCCAGGGTCAGGAGGGGACCTTTGTCCTGGAAGCCACAGGAGGGAGGGACCATCACAGGCAGAGCCAGGGAGGCTGGCAGGGGAACACTTTATGGCACAGTTGTAAGTTTATGAGTCAGTTGAATGATTTACAAGAAAATAGTTAAGTATTGAGGTGACATTGATATAATGCACAATCGAGCAATTACGGTGAACAATTCAGTGGCACTTAGCGCACTCACAGCCAGCTCAGCCACCTCTGTCTGGTGCGGAGACACTGCCTCACTCCTCAGGAATGCTCCTGACCCATGAAGCTGTTTCTCTCTGTTCCCTCCACCCCTGGGGCCCTGGCAGCCACCCATCTGTGCCCTGTCTCTGTGGACTTACTTGTTCTGGAGGTTTCACATAAATGCTATCAGACAATATGTGGCTGTTGTTGTCTGGCCTCTGTCACCAGCATAGTGATTTGGAGGTTCATTTACACTGTAGCGTGTCTCAGGGCTTCACTCCTTTTTATGGCTGCATAATATTCCATTACGTATGTACAAATACTACAGTTTGTTTATCCATTCACCCGTTGATGGACATGTGGATTGTTTCTGCCTTTTGGATATTGTGAATAACGCTATGGTGAGTGTTCATGGACAAGTATTTTGTTTGAATACCTGTTTTCAGTTCTTTTGGGTACAGACCTAGGAGTGGAACTGCAGGGCTGTATGGCAATTCTGTGTTTAATGTAGTCACGTGCTTCTTGGGCATAGCAGGGAATGCTAGCCGGGCAATGAAGACGGTTCTCCCCTGTGAGGTGCCTGCCAGCATCACAGAGTCACGGACATGGTGCCGACGTCAGCTTTGCAGTTGGACGTTCCCATGGCCCGTCACCGTGCTCACCCCACCGGCTGAGTCCGTGCCTCCCTGGGGCCCTAGTGCGCCGGCTGCTCGGGAGCCCTGCTCCATCTGGGGCTCTCTGGGAGTCAGTGGCCCTGACGTCCTGGCCACGTGGTGGTGCTGTAGGGGTGGCTCCCGGTATTTCACGGGGACAGTTACTCTGGACAAGGGGGAGGGCGGTATGGGGTCCCTGCTTTCACACCGCTGCTTATGGTGGGTGTGTCACCTGATAGTCTGTGTGCCTTCTGATGGGAGGCAGGTGTCCCCGGGGCCGGGGGTGAGAGGGTGAGGATGGGAAGGGACAGAGATGATGCCTTTGGAGGAGAGGCCAGCCTGGGTCCACACGCGGTCTTCACCGTGTTCTAGCCTAGCAACTGTGGGCGTCCATGTCTCAATTCCTCATCTCTCCCAGTCGTGTGATTAAGAGCCTGCCGTGCAGGGTCAGCGTTAAGGACGATGTGAGCTTGAGGGTATGAAGTGCCTGGACTGTGCCTGCCACATAGCACATGTGACTAGTGAATGACAGCTGTTGCCTTAGTTACCACCCATAGTGAAATGCTGTGACTAACCAGCGGGCATGAAGCATCCCAAATGCATTCTCAGAGCTCTGGAGGGCAGCAGCAGTGTGAGGTGGACGTGCCGGCAGGGCTGCTTCCTTCTGGAAGCAGAGGCTCAGAATCTATCTGGCCTTTGCCTCTCTTCACTCTGCTGGCTTCTGACAGTCCTTGGTGTCTGTGTCTGTGTCTGTGGCCGTGGCCGTGTTGCTCTGGTCTCTGCCTGTGTCTCCACGTGGTGTTCTGTCTCTGTCTCTGAGTCTCCGGGTCCAATTTTTCCCCTTTTTGTAAGGATACCAGTGATTGGATTAGGTTCCCCCCAATCTTGATCACTTCTGCAAAGACCCTTTTTCCAAATAAGGCTTCATTCCCAGGTACCAAGGGTTCCACAGTTGAACATAACTTTTGGGGGATAAACTTCAACCCACGACAGCCACTAATTGTTTCAAATTGGTAACTGTGATTAAGGGCTGTGGCACGTAGGGCGACTGTAAACCTGGGCGAGCACCGAGGTCCTGGAGGGACACGCTCCCTGGCGACGGCGCTTTGCAGTGCACCTTACAGGACAGGCTGCGGGGCGGGGGCCACAGAGCAGTGACAGGGGAGTCCCTCCGTCTGGACGTCTGCTGGAATCTTCTGTCCGCCAAAGCTAAGCTGCTCTTCCTCTTTATTTGCAGAGCTGACAGTTTCAGCTCCTAGAAGTTAGGGGAACCAGTGAAGGGGAGCAGCTGTTTGGATCTTACTGAAGGGACAGTGGGTGTGATGGGCCTGGGGGGAGCACGGCCCTTTCCTCCTAGAGGTCATAGCAGCAAAAGAAGCCAACCAGGGGCTCCAGGGAAGGGATTTCAGCTGCTTCTGATGAGACAGGCCCTGAATGGATAAAAGTCCTCAGAGGTCCAGTGACCCTGGAGGGACTGGGGCTCTGCAGAAATGAGATCTGAACGGTATCTTGCCAGGTGGCCCTGGGGGGTGGCAGCAGTGTTCTCGCAGGAAGCCTGGCAGGGGTCCCGACGTGGAGAGCCATGGATGGAAGTCACAGGAGAAGCGCCTGACCTGTGGGAGGCGTCACTCCTTGCCTCTGGGTCTCATTGGTTGAATGGGGCAGTTGGCTTTCCAGGGTTCCTTCTCTGGCTCTACTTTTCTGTTTGCTGCGGAGGCCAACCTGCAGTGGGAGATGGTGCAGCCCAGAGCTTATGCGTTCAGGTTTCGGAGTGAACATGCTAAGTACTCCTGTCCTCTCCCGGAACCAGAGTGTCTTCATCTGTCAAGTTGTGACGCGCACGCACCCCGCCTTCCGTAGCTAGTGTGTGGATTCAGTGAGAGAGTGAATGGAAAGTGCTCGGTGTGGGGCCTGGTACAGAGCAGTTGGCATATTAGCTAAGCCACCTCAGACTCAGTGCCCCTTTCCAGGAAGTTCTTAGAAAGGTAGTAAGGAATTGTTAGATATTAAGGCATTTAGTCTTTTGTTAACAAGATGGAATAAAACATGGGCACATTCTTGGGGGCTGGCATGACCACTTTTAGAGTGATGATGGCTAGAGGGTGCTTCTTTGGAGATCCTGCCTGTTGGCTTCTAGTAGGTTGAGGATAGTTTACGCTGATGGGCA
Organism: Manis javanica; assembly: GCF_040802235.1. NCBI lineage: Eukaryota > Metazoa > Chordata > Mammalia > Pholidota > Manidae > Manis > Manis javanica. The sequence continues at coordinate 5,210,168 of NC_133162.1, read as the reverse complement.
GAATCATGAATCACAGAGGTTTTGATTGTCTGGGCCCACAGGCCTAAAGACAGATGAACCTTTGCCAGGCTAAATGCAGTCTCACAGTTAGGGATGCAAATTGGTTGACACACTGCAAGATAACAGAGTGGGGCCTTCAGAACTGGCATCCTCGGGAGACCTGGAGATGGCTGTCAACCAACAGGGTGACAGGACCACTAGGAAAGCAGAATTCACAACATTCCAGGCTGTCCTGGAGAAGCTATGAACAGGCAGGTCTATCTGGGAGCAGTGGATGGGACCTGGTCTGGTGGCAGCAGGGGAAATGAAAGGCCCAGCAATGCCAGTTGAAGGGACCAAGTAGAAGCGTGTCCTGCGCCGGAAGCCTCCTCTGTAAGGGGCGGACTGTGCCCTGGAGCACTGTGAGCAGCACACCTGGATGCATGGCGCAGGTGTGACTCTAGAAGTCCTGGGGATGGAATTTGAAGCTGTCTTAAGTTCCTTCCTCCTGAGACTCAGTTCAGTTACCGGTGGTCTTGGGGACACTTGTTTTAACTGCAGGTGCCTGGGATTGATGATATCATCAGTTCATGGACAGTGCCACCTCTTCTGCTCCAGTGTATTTAACATATGTCCTTTAGTCCATTTCCCATGGGTTGACTTGGCTAGACATTGAAGGGCCCTGCAGGCATTTCTGTGGTTGGAGGAGGAGGGCATGAGGACTTGGACCTTGTGCAACTGAGTGTGGGGGGGAGGCGTGGAATGCCAGGGCCCAGGTGCTCGGAAACGTAGCATTGGTGAGTGGTGGGCTGCTGGACGGCTGCCTTGGGTACCTGGGCTGGTGTGCTGGTGTCCCCCTCCCACACCTGGGATGGACTCTGGAGGGAGGGTTTGTAGCTGTGGTCAGTATGTTGAGATGGAAGTGTGACTATTCGGTGGGAAGCAAATGTAGTCACTGCAAGTGGCTGGTGTTGGTTCTGTGATGTGATTGGTGCTGACGCCTGCACCACCTCAGGGCTGATGCCTTCCCTTTGGGTGAAGCTTCTCCTGTGAGGAGTGCCAAGCCGCAGAAGCAATGATGTCCTTCTTTAAGGATTTGCCTTTGGCCGTGTCAAAGGGCAGGGCAGAGGGAGGGCCCAGGTCAAAACCAGCCTGGGCTCTCCCCAGTCCTGTGGAGCAGCGTTGCATCCTGCCGATTTAAGCCAAATGTTTCAAGGGTTGCAGAATATGCAATGGTTCTGTGAAGCTCTTTAGGCCTCCTGGGTGTTTGCTAAGGGCTCCGTGTCCAGCGCTGGCGTGGTGCTGGGGAGCAAAGGGATCGAGGGAACGCCCCTTGCTCCTTGGCTGTTGTGTGCTGGTGTGGGGGGCGGGAGGACAGAAGCTCAGGGGACAGGGTGATTCTATCCAGCTATAAATGATGATGGTCTTATTCCTTATCTTTCCCTTTGAGGCCTTTAGTGTTTTGTGGAAGGTGGCAATGTTTTGCTGTGGAAGAGTTTGAGCCTCTAGGACATGAGTTCCCCAGCAATCTTCAGATACGTGCATACGAAGTTATTTAATATACTCTTAAGACCATGGCATTGATCACCTATGAGCCCAGATTTTATGTGTAGCGTTTCCATTATCTTTTAATCTTAATGAGCTTTAGTTTTTCATTGCCAAAAAACCAAAACCAAAACCGGCTGGTGCTTGTTACTTGTGCTTCAGAAAAACAGGCACCATCCAAGTTGGAAGTCAGAGTGATGCCTTTGGGTGATAAATGCAGATTCTTTGTGACGGTCTCGAGCACGACAGGCACACTGTGACTCGCAGGCCACACACACCGTGGTGGCCCCATTGCGGATGCCCACCTTGTAAGAGAGGCTCTGCACCATTTGATTCCCTTTTTCCTGATTGTAACCTCTGGTGCTTGGGATTCAAGCCTGATACACTCTGCAAATACCTGAAAATGGGTTTTAACTTTATCTTATAAAAATCACACTGTTACCTGCCATGGAGGAGAGTAAATTGGTACAAGACTGGGCAGCCACTTTAAATCCATGTTGCAGGATTTTAGGGTCTTGTTCCTGCTTGAAAGATAGGTGTCAACTTTTATCTATTTTCCCACCTGCTAGGAGCTGCCTTTCTGTGTGGCTCAGTATCACAGCTAGCCATAACCTATTTGGAGTTTATGGGTTTTTATTTTTCTTTTTGCCTTCTCTACTCGGTGGACCCTTACGGGCTATCACATGATAACCCGTATTATGACAAGTATGTCACTTTCCTTTTGAAACGTGGACTGTTACATTGCAACCATGTAAAAAAAAGCCTCAATAGAGGTGTTGCTGATTTTCACCTTGAATTTCCTGTAGAGAATGCTGTGAAGTACGAAGGGTAGTCATAATATTAATACATTTCACTGGTTTCTGATTAGTGATTATGCGGTTTTTATTGGAATTCTGGCTGCTTCACAGATGCAAAGGCCTACCTAGGAGATACAACTGAAAGTCAGTTCTTTATGGGGTCCGCAGGGCTCTCCAGACCTGGCCTGGCCTCTGTTGCTGCCCTGGTGCTCTGTGCAGGCCAGAAAGGCTGAGCCACACCCTTGTGACTGTTGGTAAGTGACGGTGTCCCATCCTCTCAGTCTGGAGTACAGTTTCCTTACCCAGCACCTGCTCCTCCTTTCTGCACCCCCTCCAGCCCGCTCTGTGCCTAACTTCTCGCTGCTCTCTTAGGCCTGGGCACTTCCCTTCATGCTGGTTAAGGTGCCCCTACTGTGTGCTGCTCAATAACATCTGTTGTATTTGAGTCCAAGGCTGCTGACTGTGATGTGACCGCCTGGTTATGGGAACGGCTTTTCATCAAACTAGAAACTCTCTGAGGGTTGGGTGATGTCTACCCAGCCATGCTTGTATCCCTGGCGTCTGGTGCTGTCCTGGACACAGGGCCAGTGCCTAGTAAATATTTGTTGAACAAACGAGGCTGACATGTTAAAATTTTGGAAACCTTTTGATGATCTGTGTGAGCCATGTTGCAGTGCATTTAAAATTAGGGCTGTTTCTAAAAAACAGCAGGCAAACTTTTTTTTTGCCGAAGGCCAGCCAGTAAATATTTGAGGCTTTGTGGACCACATAGCTTGTGTTGCAGCTACTCATTTCTGCTGTTGTAGCCCCAAAGCAGACACAGACGAGGCATGTTGTGTTCCAATAAAACTTTATGGGCGCTGAAATGTGAATTCTATATAAGATTTAGCATGTCATGAAATATTCATATTTTGATTTCTTCCCGACTGTTTAAAAATACAAAAACTGTCCTTGAGCTCACAGCCATGCACACACTGATAGTGGACCGGGTTCGGCTGGGGGCTGCAGTTTGCCGACCTCTGGTGGATATGGTTTCTCTCCGTTAGGATTGGGTCCAATCTTCCCTGACAGAGGCAGAATTCTCACTTTAAAAAGAATAAAAAATATTAGTGTAAAATCAAAGAGAAATGATTAACCCTATTTGGAGTTGCTTCCCAAAACTTTCCCCGGACAAACCATTTCTTTTTATTTACTTGTTATGTGAATTTTACCCCAGTAAATGGGTCTTTGATGTGTTTTGATTAAATGTTTGTGTTTGGTGTTAGGTAAGGGTCCAGCTTCCTGCTTTTGCATGTGGATACCCAGTTTTCCCAGCACCATTTGTTGAAAAGACTGTCTTTTCCCCATTGAGTGGCTTCGGCTCCCTTGCTGAAAATAATCTGACCTGTATGGCTCTTTCTGGGCTCTGCTCTTGTCCACTGGCCTGTATGTGTGTCTTTAGGATGTATCGCGCTGTTTTCATCACCATAGCTTTGTAGTAAGTTTTGTGATCAGAAAGTGTAAATCCTGTAGCTTTGTTGTTTGTTTTTCAAGATTATTTTGGCTATTCTCGGTCCCTTGAGATTCCTTATGAATTTTTAGATAGATATTTCTGTTTCTGCACATACCTGTTTACTTTTGCTGTATTTCCTAGGCTCATAGTCTAACAATGATTTTATTAATTTTAATTTGAATGTGTTTTTCTGCGGATTTTTCCCTCATTGGCAGTGGCTTGACTGAGTAATATAAATGAGTTAATGGCTTGATTGGGTACCCTTGATCTACCAGCTGAGTGTTCTCTGGTAGACTAGCTTGGGCGCGGTCTGGTGTCACTGTCATTCTGCCTGGATCCTTTCGTTTGGTATGTGATGATCCCTGGTGTCATATTATTAGGCCTTTCTGTATTTGGGTCCTGCTCAAGGTGGCATAAGTGGCACATGTTCCGGGTGAAGGAGACTGCCTTATTGGGCAGCTCTATGCCCTGGGTTGGGGCTGGAGTGGCAGGGAACCCAGGGAAAGACAGACTTACAGGCGACGCAAGAAAGAGAAGAAAGTGGCCCAATTCATGCTTGTCCTCAGACGCCTTTCTGACCTTTCAGAATTCTACTTGCAAGAGGTTTTTGCCTCTAATTTGGACATTTCCCTGTAGTTTCAGTGACTGACAAGAAATTGACTCAGTGAACTAAGCATGGCTGATACGGTGGCAGACCGTAGGGCATTTAAGGATTCAGTGACTTGCTTGGCTTTTTAATTTTGGTTAATTTGTTGGGAGTTGATTGAGAAGGATTTGGAATAAACCAACCCTAGGAGGAGGAGATCCCTGCAGCCATTCTGCTTACTCTTTCAAAGCAGGGTGATTTTCCAAAGTAGATAACAGAGAATCTGGGGCATTTCATACTCAATATAATTTTTCGAAGTACGCATTTCAGTAAACTAACTTCACTCCAAATAATTCTGAGTGCCAACTTTTGTAGTCGGCCAGGGTTTGTTTAATTAGCGTATCAAGTAAAATTTGAATTGTATTGACAAAAACTGGAGTTGTGATAACAAACAGTAATTGCTGACTCTTTATCTTATCGGGGAAATCAAAAGTGTCTATTGGATTACAGTGACTATTATACTGCTCTGTGAACTCACCAAGATAATTCTTTTGAGGGTGATTAAATGTAATCATGAAACCGTATATATGAGAAAGCAAACAGATGGATAAACAACCAAAGTAATTATCAGCTGTACATTTACGTCTTTCCATCACAGTATTTCAGGGCCCCGCTGGTCCAAAGTGATCTGTCGGGTCATTGTCTGGAAGGACATTCTTCCTAATATTGCTGGATTGGTTTATCTGCCCTGGGATCTGACCAGAGGGTATTTCAGCTGTTTAACCTCCCAGAAGCTGTTTAGAGCTCCATATTTTTATTGGCATCTAGCGGACAGAAAGGAAGAGAAAGTTTGATGTTATGTATTCTGTGGTTATGAAAGGAGATGCAGTTCTCTATGGAGAAGCCCCGCAAGCAGATCAATGAGATTACGTTTTATGGATAGATTGCACATACCTAAATCCTGATGAAGTTTTTCGCTTTATGGTGTTGGTTTTGACTTCAGTTATCCTTTAAAACACAAATCAGAACTGAGTCCATCAACCTAACAGCAACAAAAAAATCTGGCAACATTATAGTTAGGCTGAATTTTTTGTGGATTTTACCAGTCCGAGTAGGGTATAATTGCTTTCCCTGGAGAACTTTCTCCTTTCTCAACCAGACTTTGTGAGTGGGATGCTAAGAGTTTAAAATCCCACACGCAGATGTTACCGGTGGTCCTCTGTGAGTCTTTTGAGCTGCTTTGTTTTGAGTGTCTGGGGTGAGGATGGGGACTTGCTGAGGAGGCTGCTGGGTGTGCTCTGTGCTCTGTGAGGTTTGCTCACCGTCCCAGTTCCTCCCGAATCCTCAGTATTGGGCATGGGGGAAGGAGGCTCAGCCGCTATCCTTAGTTTTCCAGTGGAATGAAGCTCGCTTTTGGTTTCAGATTGAGACCGTGCACTGGATTCATATGCAAGCAGGTTGCCTGATGTCACAGTGGAAATAAATATTGAAAGGCCTCCACGCATTAGAATGGAAGAATAATGCGATAACCTGCTTCTTAGTTCTGATCTACAGAGGTTGCCTTAATGGAATGAGCTGGCCTCCAGGGATCAACCATCTCCGAGAACCTGGGGCCTGTGATGAGGCAAAGAAATATCACCCTGCTTGTTTTTACTGTAAATACATTCAGCATTACGAAAATTCATTAAAAGATAACCATAATCTGCCCTTTTGGGAAGCTTATAATGGAAAAATGGGGGGATAGCTGATGATTCCTCTGTCTGGGTACTTACTTACAAAGCGTTTCTTTCCAGAAAATATTTAAATAGATTATGTGTTTCACAGTCTTAATGTAATAAGCTCTTTTAGTTTGCATGAGCGCTTGTGATTTTAATTACTATCCTAAAAACTATTGATTTCCTTTCCATCTTATCTAGAAATGATCATTAAAAATAAACAAACAAAAGGTTCAAGATCTTTTTTGAATCTGACTGCCTAACTTGTCTTGAAGGGCTGATTTTTCTGTGGTCAGGAGCACAGACTCTGGAGCCAGCCTGCCTGGGATCAAATCCCAGGCAAGCCAACTCCTGCTTGCCTTAGTTTCTTTCTCTGTAAAATGGAGCTAACGACATAGTGGTCTAGGCATAGGGTTGAGGTGATGCCTAAATGAGTTAGCGTGGGCAAGCACCTACCAGGTAGTGTTTTAAGTTTGCAATGGTTGAATGGATTTTGGCTAAATTCACATATTCATTAAATAATTATCAAGGGCCTACAAAATGGCAGTCACTGGGCCGGGCCCTGGGGTACATATGCGGTGTGGCAAGTGAACCAGTAACCGCAAGGCAGAGTGGTGAATGGTAGGAGGGAGAAAGGACTATCAAGGAAGTCTTCCTGGAAGAAGTGCCCTCATAGTGGGTGATTTGAAGAATAGGTATGAATTAATGAAGGGCAGGTGGGAGCACCACACGTACATGTGCAAGCCCAGGCACACGAATGCATGGGATGTTGAAGTTCAGTCTGGATCAATCTGAGGTTGGGCAGAGGATGGAGTGAAGCGAGCATAAGGGATAGATAAACAGGGAGCTAATTCAGGTTCATAAGCCTTCCTGAGCAATCTGACTTTATCCTCACATCAGTGTGTAGTTATTAAAGGGTTTAAAGCCAGAGAGTAACAGCAGGTTTTGTTCTAGAATGATCCCATGGGCAGTGGTTTGAAGGGTGGAAGGGAGGAAGGGCAGGGGGTAGGTGAGAGGAGGCCGCAGCACTGGTCCAGTTGTGAGATGACGTGGCCTGCACAGGGGGTGCTGAGAGAAGTGATGGGTTTGAGAAATGTTGGGTGACTAATCAGTGTTGTGACTGATAATCGGTCATGGTGGGGCGGGACGAGGGAGTCCTGGCCGGATGGAGAGGTGTGTGGGATGGTGGGCCTGGAGAGGGGTGGACTCTGAGGACGCAGGGCCTTCCCTGTGGCAGACATTCCATTCAGCAAGTCTTTGCTGTGTTATGCGGTGAGCATTAGCTCAGTTTGGAAGGGCTGAGTGTGGGTGTCTCTGAAACCTGGGTATCTGTTGTCTCTGACACTGGGGCAGGATTCGGTGGGGGGATGGGCGGGGGCCTCAGTGGACAGGGTGGGGTCGGAGATTTGGCTGCGAGAGGGAGAGAGGTGGTTGAGTAAGTCTCTGGAGACAGGTGTGTGTGCAGGGTAGCCCTTTGGGACTCGAGATCGGGAGGTTGTGCACCCTGATGACACCGGAGAACTGAGTCTGCCCTTGATCACGCTCCTCTGTTATCAACTGTTGAGTAACAATCACACCAAAATTTAGAGGCTTAAAACAATGTTCATTATCTCTCAGTTCCTGTAGGTCAGGCATGTGGGTGTGGCTTTGCAGGGCCCTCCAGCTCAGGGCTGTATTTAAGGCTGAGGTCATGTCAGGGTTCAACTCAGGTCAGGGCAGCTCACAACATGGCAGTTGATCTTATCAAAGCAGTGGGATTTAAGCATTTACGTAATGAGAGGGACACACACACACACACACACACACACACACACACACACGAAAGAGAGAGAGAGAGAGAGAGAGAGAGAGAAAGGAGCCAGACACACACACACACACACACACACACTAAAGAGAGAGAGAGAGAGAGAGAGAGAGAGAGAGAAAGGAGCCAGACACACACACACACACACACACACACGAAAGAGAGAGAGAGAGAGAAAGGAGCCAGAATCCTTTTGTAACCTAATCATGAGAGTGGCATCCCACCACCTCCTGTGTTCTCTTGTCTGGACATGTGTCACTCGGTCCAGCCCACACTGAGGGAGTGGGGAGGGGACCATGCAGGGCATAGACATCCCGGTGGCCATCCTGGAGGTGTGTCTATCCCATTCTTTTGAGTTTCGTGTCCTGGTGGCTTCAAGCCCTTGGGCTGTTGTGACGCCCAGCACACACCGTGATGATTGTACAGGAATCCCTGTTGGGGTCCTTCGTAGAAAAGATTCAGGCAAACACTGATCTGAATTTCACAAATGCTGTGGTTGAAAGGAAGTTGCCCCCTTTGGAAAAAGAAAAGGTCACATGGTGGAAGATCTCCTGCATTGAGTGGGGTTACCATTTGGGGAGGGGAGTGTAGCCCATCATGAGGCCCAGGTGGAGGCCATTCTTGCCCGAGGTTAGGTCGTGAGTACTTACTGGGCGCACGCCTGTTGTGTCCTGTCCTGCGGGAAGGGAGCTGTAGGGCATGTGGGGAGGGACAGAGACTCTTGGGGACTGAGACACCCCAGGCGCCTTGCCACTGGAGGTTTAAGGGTTGTGGGAGGCCCCAAGGCATGACAGCTGCACCCTACAAGTCCTTGTGCACACTCGCCAAACCATTGAGTGCTTTTGGGCAACTACTCAGCTCTCCTGTTATATGGTAAATAAATAAAACTTTATTTGCAAACACAGTCATCGGGCCGACTGGCCTGCAGGCTGTGGTCGCTGACTCCTGATCTATGGAATGTGTAAATAAAATGCCTCAGATACTTTTCTCTGATGGTCACTGTGTTTTATTATCCATGTTGCAGTTTACACACGGGGCTGGTGGAGATCCTGTGGGCACCTGTGAGAGGTGCTGGGGAGCAGTGGTTGAGGCTTTCCCAACAGGGCCGCTTCTGGACTGGGGGATGTACAAATTGCTTAACTTCTCTGGGTTTGTTTTAAAAATGGAGCTCTCCTTCTTCCCCTCCCTCTCTCCCTCCCCTCTCTCTCTCACTTCCTTTTTGGTCCAGAGCTGGACTTTCTCTTGCCTTGGGAATCTGTAAAAGTTAGATTTTCCTTGGTGACGTTTATTGTACTTTTTTCTCTTTGTCAGTATTTCCACTTCTAAGCTGGTGGCTTAGAAGCAGAGCCTGAGACAAGGATACGCGTCTGCTTGGTTGACTGGGGAGGCTCTCCGGAGAAAGCTGTAGGTAAGGGCAGGACTTGGGAAGAAAGACCTCAGCCTGACTCCAGGGAAGTTCTGCAGTGGGAGAGTGCCTGGGCTTTGAGCGCCCCTGGTCTGGCCTCTTGTGTGCGCTTGTGTCAGTCAGTCCCTGGCTGTGGATCACTCTAGGTATCGCCTCCTAGGAATTTTCTGGCAAGGTGCCTTCCAGGGTAGAAGGCAGCCAGGGGATGATGCCTGGCACCGGGGATGTGGTGTACCTCATAAGGTGCCCGGCCCTGTAGCCCCCTCCCCCACACCCTGCCTCTGTCCACTGTCCTGCCAAACTCTAGGGTGGGGACCATCCAGCATCTGAGGGTCCTTCACCCTTGGCCAGTGTGCAGGGGAACCCCCTGGACTTGATGAGAAGGTGCCATAGAATACCCTGCTCCCTAAGTGCAGAGAAGGGTATTCCATATGACCAGAAATGAAAAAAAAAATCTTTAATCTTGAAGGCAGAGTTTTTGTTCTGGCTGGATTGTCAAATAGTGAACGTAATCCCATGTAGATTATGTTAATTTTTATGTGCTCTCTAGGAAAATGAATGTAGTGATGAAAACATCCTTTAAACCTGGACTAGCTAAGCCGTGCATCGGGTCTTCCTGTGGCCCCGGAGGCACATGCCCGTCCAGTCCTGGAGGCGAATGGCAGCTCTGCACCTGGTGGTTTGCTCTTGGTCGGCCCGGGAGGCTGCTCCTTGGAAGCTTCTGGCAGTGTGCTGACTGGTGTCGGTGTGGCCGTGCACAAAGGGGTCATCAGCAAACGTCTGTGATGTGTTGCATGACCATGGCAGTCTTTCATTGAGTGTGAAAAGTCAGGGTGCTTTGATGTTGTTCCCAGGTTCACTTGGTAAAGTTCCGCTTCACAGGCTAGGTAGGACGCCTGCTGGACAGGGCCACCACACCACATTGTTTTTAAAAACAGCTTTATTAAGCTATTACGCATTTACCATGCAGTTCACCCATTGAAGTGTGCATTTCAATGGCTTTAGCATATTACATTGTGAATGTTTGAAAGTTACTGTGAGATGTATGTACTGAACTTCCTTCCTGGCAGTGGGCTCAGGGATGGTGTGCGGGAGGAGGGCCTCTTGGCTGGAGGTGGAGTGGAGAGAGTCCAGCGCTGCAGCCAAGGGCAGGCGCCTGGACCACACTCCTCTTTCCAGGGGGTGCGGCCTCTTTAAAACCCGGGACTTTTGTGGTCCAGCGGTTAGTTACCACCGACTCCCAGCTTCCCCACCCTGCAAGTGCGTCTGAGCTGGTCCGGCCCTGTGGACTTGATTTTCCATACTCTCTCCCTCACAAGGGGCCCTTGTCCCTGAACATTCTGCTGAGGGAGGTGTGTGCTGGGTGCCTCGTGCCCGGTCACCTGACCCCCTGAGCAGCTGAGGAGCTGCTGGAGCCACAAGGCAGGCGGTCCGCGCTCCGCAGCAGGCTGGGCCTTCAGAACCCCTCACTCCCCGAGGCTTCCCTCCCTGCCCCTCCTCCCCTCCCGGACTCCTCTCCTCTTTGTGACTGCCCTTTCTCCTTTGCCCCCTGGAACTCTGAGCCCCCTTTACGAGGTGGTGGTGCAGGTCCTGGTGGGGAGGGAGGGCTTTCCTTACTGGGGGCTCCAGGCCCAGCCGCCTGCCCGGGCCCTTGTCCTTCTCTGCACTTGTTTTGTTTGCTGACCAGTCCCAGTTGAGTCCTGAAGGCACAGGCTGTGCATGTGCTGTGTCCTGGGCCCTGGGGGACACAGGGCTGACAGCCCCCTGCTCTTATTCTCACATAGCCCTCTCTTTGTGCAGGAGGTGGGGGCTTCAGGATGGCCCCTGAGCACTGCAGGGCCTTTGAGAATTACAGAAAGGTGCCCCATTGGGGCAGACATACTGCATGGCAAACACGAGGTGGGTTTCAGCTTCTTGCCCTGTGGGCCCTGACCTTTGTGCAGTCAGCTTTCAGGTGCACATGGCAGGTCTAAGTGGGTAGGTGGGGGAGGGATATTCTTAGGAGGGGATCCATCCTTGGGACCCCTCTGGTGCCCAGGCATTGGCAGCTCCCGTTTTTTTTCAGAGGAGCAGGACAGCAGGGGTGTGTGGATGGCTCTCTTTCTGTGACCATGCTCCTAGAGCACAGGGTGTTAGATGTCCTTTTCCTGCAATAACTATAAATTCATGTTAGACAGGAAAATGTAGGGGTTTGACTGATGCAGGAAGGATCTGGAGGGGAAAAGTATCACTACAGAATATTTCACCTAAAAAGGACTTGGTGACAAGCTTTGCTTGTGACAGTCCTTGTGTCACATTAGATGATATTTCATGTGACTTGACATCTTTCCACCTGGTTTTATGAGCGCTGTTCAGGGAGTGCCAGAGGGACGGTCTTCAGCAAGAGCCGCGCCCAGCTGCCAGTGGTGGGGGCGGCACGCCCTCTGAATGGGCCTGGGAGGTTTGTAGCAGTTTGCCTGGGCCGCACATGCCGGAGGCAGATGCCTGGCTCCAAACCCCGATGCTCCTGCCTTCAGACCAGCGACCGAGCAGGCAGCTCTCAGCCTCTGTTTCCTTACCTGTGAAATGGGAATACTAACACTAATACCTCCCTTATAGAGTTTTATGATTGTTATATTAGACAATCCCAGAGGAGAAAGCAACAGTGTTGTTCCATGGTCAGGGTTGAGCGTCTCATTATACTTTTCACCAGCTGTGCCATTGGAGACCTGGCTCCTAATTAGAGTTATATTGGTCATCTGTATCAGTCCTGTCTCCTCTTTGGGCCAGAGGGATGTAGTTTGGCATTGTGAGCTCCCCTGGGGGGTAGGAATCTTGTCTGGGTAGTCCCCACCTGTCTCTCATGCTCCCCTGGAGTGTTGGGTGGTTCATGCTCCTTGTTTGTGGAACTGGGTGGGCTGACAGCCTAGCGGCTCTTGCCTGTGGGATAAGTGTGGCCAGATGTGACCTGAAAAGGCAGTTTCTCCTCTAGCCTGGGGTTCCCTTCATGGGATTCGTGGGATTGCTTTTGATGTCTCAAGGGCTTTCTGGAGAAAAGGATGCGGGGCCTTTGACACTGTCCACGATTGACAGTCCCTTTGAAGCAAAGGGGAGCTGGTTATGGAAAAGGCACTCTGTGGCCCTTGTTTGTGAAATAGCAGCATAATTGCCCTTTGTTTGCGAGGCTCATAGCAGCCAGGGAGGCCTGTTCTGCCAGCCAGAGGTCACATGATGCCAACAGCTAGTGGTGCAGCCCGGCCTCTTTCCCCTGCTCTTTGCTTATATGCAGAAATGAGGACACTGTTAGGACCTGCATCACAGGGCTAGTGTGGGATGAACTGAGGAATGGAAGGTCTTTAGTGGAGTGTCTGGACTTAGGGGGTTCAGAATGAGTTAGCTGTGATTATTACCATGAGTTGGTGTTTTGGTGATGAAGATGGTGGAGGTGGTGGTGATGGTGGTGAGCTTTTTCACTGAACACCTTTGTGGCAAAGACCCGAGGGGAACAGTGTGAGCAGGATATTTCTCATGTGTGGTTGGGATTTTTTCCCAGGAGATTGTTTTGGTCAAGAAAATACTTTTCCCTGTGTTTGGAGGGTACTGTGGCTTCTCAGTGGTCAGCCACAGCATCATTCCAGAGCTCTCTGCGGGCTAGATAGATGGAGCAACGGGGAATTGTAGGAAATGAGTATTTTCTGATGTCAAATTGGGGGGTGTTTTAAAAGATGAAAAAAATGAAACAAGCTAATACCAGAGAGATTTTTGCCCAGTGCATTAAAGAAAGCCGTGAGTGACTCCTGTCTGTTTAGAGTCTTGGAGGACACGCTGTTGTGTGCGTTTCCCGGGAGGGCCTGACTCTCTCCTGGCTTCCCTTTTTCCTCTTCTGTTTTTATCTGGTTCAGCTGCAACTCTGTAAGCAAGCAAATAGGTTTTTATAGCCTTGCTAAGTATTTCTCATCTCTTGGTAAGTATTTCTACCATGGCGCAAAGCAATTTTATTATGTGACGCTGTATTTTTATAGTCAATTGAAATGACTGTTAGAAGATGACACAGGTCGTCAGGCTCTGTAGCTCTGCCGGAGGAACACTGTCCTTGCAGAGTGGGGCAGTCGCATCCTAGAAAGAGAAACCTTCTTGGAAGTCAGAGCCCGAGGCACAGCCTGGGACCTGTGCAGTCATACAGGACCCTGCATTTATTTCTGTTCCTGTTTCTTTTTTTTATTGTGGTCAGACATATGTAACGTACATTTTAACCCTTTTTAGGTGTACTATTGGGTGGCATTCGGTACATTCACATTGTTGGGAAGCCATCACCACCATCCATCTCCAGAATTTTTTCATCTTGCAAAACTGACACTGTACCCCTTAAACACTAGCTCCCCACCGTGTCTTCTTGCCGCAGAAACCACCATTCTCCTGCCTGTGAGTTTGACCCTGCTGGGTACCTCGTATGCGTGGGGTCATCTTGAAATTTTTGTTTTTGAACCAGAGACTGCACTTTCATTTGCACTGGGCCCTGAAAATGTTGTTCAGGGCTGGGTGTTCTGTGGGTGCCCGGCCACGCTGGGTGTTCTCTGGGTGCCCAGCCACGCTCAGGAGCATGAAGGTCTGGCCAGGCATGGATTAGCAACCTCATAAGGAAGGGAGAGGCTCGTGCGGCCCCAGCCTAAAAGCAATTCCTGGCAGCTGGGCTGCTTAGCGTTTGGACCAGTGAACAGGAAAGCAGAATAAGACTCTCCCCGTGTCCACTGGTTTGTTAAATGCCTAGTCTTAGATCTGTATTCATGTCTGGGTGTCCAGGATACATGGTGACTGTGCGCAGAGGCTGTGGCCTTCTCTGTGAAGGGTGCATATCTGCAAATCCTCCTCTCACTTAACGCACACAGTCTTCTCCCATCTTTGGGCTCTGTCCACGGAAGGCAAATTTGTTAAGTAATTAACTAAGGAAAGATTTGTCTTGTGTCCTCTGGGAACACGTGCTGCACGTGAGATGGCTCCAACAGGAGTGCTGGAGGCAGAGCTCCAGGAAGGCCCTCCAGTCAGACTCATCCACACACGTGATAAAACAGATCTGCGAGGCAGGTGGCCCAGGTCTGGCCCAAGTAAGGACCCTGACTCCCACCTTCCGGGCTGTGCTTGGGATGGGCACATGGAAATGTCCCCTCTCCCCATGAAGCGCAAATGGGCCAGGCTGTGACTGTCCACGGTTGCTTCTCCGCTCTGGGAACAAGAGGGCTGTGTCTGGGAGGCCCGGCCGAGGGATTGCTCGTTCGTAGTTAGCATCCGGAGTGGGCAAAGACGTCCGAGCAGGCGTCTCCCTTCCGGCGCGGCCGTCTGTGGGGATTTCTGGAAGGCTGGCACTGCCCCGGAGAGGGAGTGTATGCAGGCTCTGCACTGCAGGCTCCAGAGTGGCTTGTGTTGCTGAGGCCCGCACACCATGTCTCCGCTTTGCCTGCTCTTTGAAATGACTGGACCCTGGCCTGGTCCAGCCTAGCTTAAGTGAGAAAAGACGGCCGGGGCCGGGAGAGGAGGGCAGGCAGCAGGGGGGAGGGGCAGGCGATGAGGCGCGGCGGGATGACGGCAGGATGTTGGTGGTTCTGCTTTGCACATGCATTGCAGCCAGACGGAGGCAGGCGCTCACCTGCACATGAACCCTTCCCACGTGTACACTGCGTGTGTCGCGCACATGCCAGGGGTTAGCCCGCGGGGTAGGCCTTCACCTGCGCAGCCGTTCCCTTCCTTATTGTCACCCGTTTCCCAGCGAGGGAAACAGAGCCTCACAGAGCTGGGTTCCTTGCCTAAGGGCACAGAGCGGGGTTTGGAATTGAGCCTGTTTTATGAGCCCAGAGTCCAAGCGTCCTGCTCAGAGGGAGTGGCTGGTCTGGTCTGCAGAGGCCAAGGGCCTGGGACCTGATGCCCGAGAGGCAGCTTGGCAGATAGGACTGTGCCCCCAGGGCATGGGCAGGAGGTGTCCTGGGGAGCCCGGGAGGGCCTGGGGCAGGTGCGTCATGCAGGCACATCTGTCTTCCTGCTGCGTCATCGGTGACATGGGGCAATAGTGTGGACTGCTGTGTTGACCAGTGCTCAAGGAGGTCCAGGTCAGCCCAGAGGGAGGAGACAAAGTGCTTTGTAACCGGAGATGTCTGGCTGCTGGCCCTCCTGGCAGCTGGGTGTAGATTAGACTGCAGGGCGGGCTCCCTCCAGCGCTGTGGAGGCTCCTTCAAGAACACCCGCCATGCACTCAGCTTTATTGTTTTTCTCAAAGAGGGCTTGATTGCTTTTTAATCTTCAATTTTATTTTTGATCAAAGCTAAATGTAACATGCAGGAGGAGGAGTTTGAAATGTTTGCTTCCTTGGTGCTGAGTGAGTCTCCCTGAGAATTCCTGCTCTGGAAAGGGTGCCCGCCCTCCAGGCCTGCGGATGCCTGCTGGCCCCTGTCTGCTTCCGGCCACATGTACCTTTCAGAAACAGCGGATGCCACTCATCAAAGCCGATTCCAGTTGGTTCACAAAAAGATTCATGTGAGAAAGTTCACTGTAGCCTTTTTTAAAAATAATAGTTCCAAATGGGAAATACATAAAACAGACAAGAGAAGCACATATAATTCATTGCCTTTGTATCCATGAATTGACCGACTTGACCAGTAATTCTTGGATTCCATTAAATCCAATAATTGACGGAATTAATCTATGGGGACGTAAATTAGTAGTGGTGTCGCTAGAGGAAAGTTGCCTAGAGAGGGCCTGAGAGTGCCTTCTTGAAATTTAACTTAGGGCTCACATGAGATATAGAATTATTCCAAACCCATCGAACTGATTCACCTGACTGTGCCTTTTATTATGTCCTTTAAGATGTACGGGTATGTGACTGTATATATGCAGATGGTACATTTGCTGCATGGGCCATTGCATTAAATTTTCCCTTTCTTAGTAAGGCCTAGGTAGCACTGTCTTCACATAGCACCCCGGGATGTTGCTGCTTTTTTACACTGGTTTCAAACCCTTCGGGTTTCTTGGGGCTTTGGAGGAGCAGGTTGAAGGGGAGTAACAGTTTGTGGGGACCTGGTGGGGAGGCTTTGTTTTTTTGGTACTTAGGTACAATGTGTGCCCCCACGTCCCCGCCCTAACCGATCATGATTGATGAAGGTGTCTAGACTTACAACATGGGAGGATGGGAGAGGGGAGATGATTTGAGATTTACGGCCTGGGAGGAGAAGCAGGCGGGTTTTCAATAGAAGGCTGGAGGAATTTGGGCAGCGGAGTATTGGTGTGCCGGACACATGCACCATGGCCTCCATCCTGATTGTAGCGGCTCTTAGTTCTCTGATTGGTGCAGCTCATTCTCTCCTCTTTGAGGAGGGTTTTGCTCCGCTCAGCTCTCTTCCTGAGGAGGGCCACCGGTGAGTTCAGCCGGGCAGAACCAGGCTCAGAGCCAGGCGGGCCCTTCTCAGCCTTTGCTGCCCCTGTGTCCGTCGCGGTGTGCGGTTTGCTAAGGCCAAGTGGCCACACAAAGCTGTGCTGTATTTCTGGGTATTCAGTGGGACTTCCAGCACATGCCTCCCGGCCGGGCTATCAGAACTGAGAAGCCAGAAGTCTCTGCTAGCTAAGACCCTGCTCTGGGCTGCAGTTTCTAACGTGACATAAACACAAAGCTGCAGTGTTTTCCAATGGATTTGGATTTAAGTAAGGTTCGCCACCTTGATTTCCTGTGTTGACTTGTTCAATGAGTCAGTCCGCATTGTGCCCCTCTGGGTGCCAGGCACTGTTAAGGATGCATGCACAGCTGCAAAAGATGCAGGGCAGGGGTGACAGGAATAGGGCAGCGGAGCAGAGCCGCCCTCCGGTGTTTCAGAGAAACTGCTCGTGGAATGGAAGCTAGGGGAGGGAGGCCCTGGCCTTGGCTACATCTGGTGCATTTACCGGGCACCTTTTACATGATGGGCACGTCCGGCCCTGGAGAGCAGGTGGGCAGTGTTCTGGTGGCACCTTGTCAGGGTGGGCAGAGGGTGCTAGTGAGCTCCCACGAGGGCGCCCTTTGCTCCTGTTGGGTGGGAAGTGATGGGGAAGGTTTTTCTACAGGTGATCGGTGACTTGGAAGAACCAAGCCATATGGAAAGGGGAAAGAAAGGCATTTCTGACAGAAGTAAGCTTTTGGAAAGGGACCTGGGGTGAGGTTGGGGGACTGGGTGACCCTGTGGTTTAGTCACTCTGGAGTTCCTGCTTACAGTTAGACTTTGGCCAGGTTGATTCATGATTATTCATGAATTTCATATAGGTATCACATGGGGCAGCCTCATGCTACAGAACGAATTGTCTGAGACTTTCCCCAGAAGCCCAGTAAGAGGAACTGGGGGATGTGACAGAGACCTGATCATTTAGTGTCACACGTAAACAGGTCTAAGTCTGTTTTTTCCTACTCGCCCCCTTCACCCCTCACCTTCCCCTGTGTGTCCCCAGTGGGGACCAGGCCCCTCTGCTTCTGGAGGGCTCAGGCCTGTGTGTACTTTGGCTGTGCCCTTCAGGGGGAACCCGTTTGACCAGTGGGGGAAGTGCACGTCCTGCCAGGTCCAACAGAAAAAGTGAGCCCTGCATGAAGTCAAACGGGAGGTCCAGCCACGACTGCTGTGCTCCCCACCGGGAGTCTCACTGGGACCAGCTCCTGGCTGTGGAGTGCACTGCGCTCATGCCCTCGTGGCCACCTGCCTGGGGGCGCTGACCTGTGGGAGCCTCTTCTTGCTGGGCAGTGCGGGGGGGCTTGCCTAGCCTCTGGGGTAGGATTGTTGTGAAGTCCACCTAACCTGGGGGGGTCAATGCCAGGCTATTTCCCTAGCATATATTTTCCTAAGTTGCAATAACCTTTTTGCCTTGAAGAATGATTAAAGAGATTAAATCTTTTTCCCCTATCTCGTCTCCACACCTCTTGACGGCTGAGCAGAATGAAATGCAAAAGTAGATAATTTTCAGGTCAGCAAAGTCTTTTCTTATTTGTGGGTGGATTTGCAAAGACTGTCAATAATGAAGTCAGTGGTTTTCTGTCTGAACACTGACTTAATGAAAGACAAAAGTGTTTAAAAGTGGAATCTTATTTTTCCTGTCTTGGAAAAGCAGTAAAGCCAACGCCAATCCCTTCCAGTGTATTTCCCAAGAAACCTGCATGTTTTGGGCATTATGACCTTTTGGACTAGATAGAAGTAAGATAGTTGCAGGCTAGTCATGATAAGGCAGGGAGTGATATTTTATTCAGAAGAAAGATATTAAAATATCTTTGAATTGTGTCCATCGATTCAATTTGAATTTGAGAAGACTCTCTTACATATTTCTTTTCACACTCTTATCTTCACCATCCTTCCCACCTGTTTCCACCCAAAAGGCAGAAAGAAATATTGAATAACAAATGACAGCTCCTTTATCTTACTGTGCCCCTGCTCCGTTTTTTAATTATTTAGATGAGTTTCTTGATTCTAATAATCCCAACAATGCATGAAATCCTGCCTCAGGGGATTTTATGGGCAGGGAAACAATCTCTCCATTCCTAAGAAACAAAAATAACCCAAAAGAAGTAACTTTGTCAATTTGAAAGTGGCCTCCTTTTTAGAAAGGTGGGAATTCCATCAGACACACTTGTGTTCTTTGACCTTGAGCCCATCACCCCTAGCTTCTCCCTGTTCCTGCCGCTTTGAACCTGATCTGTTTAGTCAGGTAGGGGAGGCTGCTACACCCACCGGGAGCTTACCTGTGGAGCCACTGAGTATTTCACAGCTCATAGTAACAGGAAATGCTAAATCCGTTGGGAACTTCTCTCATTGACTCTAACAGCCTTTCCTTTATTCATTACATCTTTTTAAATTAGTTTGGTAAAATATACATAACACATATTTTCCATTTTAACCACCTTAGGTATCTGGTTCTGTGGCATATAGTTTATTCACATTCCCGTGCAGCCATCACCACCATCCATCTCTCCGACGTTTCCATCTTCCCCAGATGAAACACTCCATCTGTGAAACGCTAATTCCCTACTCCCTGTCTGCCCCCAGCCCATGAAAACTGGCATTCTACTTTTTGTCTCTATTAATTTGACTACCCTAGAAACCTCATATATATTAAGTGGAATTATAGATACCATATCTCCCTTTTTGTGTCTGGCTTATGTCATTAGCATCACGTCCTCAAGGTTTCTCCATGTTGTAGCAGGTGTCAGAACTTACTCCCTTTTTAAAGCTGAATAATATTCCATTATATGGATAGACCACATTTTGCTTATCTGTTCATCCCTCTACAGACATCTGGGGTGCTTCCACATTTTAGCAGTGTGAATAATGCTGCTGTGAACATGGATGCACAAATATGTGTTCCAGTCCCTGCTGTTAGTTCTCTTGGCTATATACCCACAAGTGTAATTGCTGGGGCATACAGTAATTCTAAGTTTAGTTTTTGGAAGAACAGCTGAACTGTTTTCTGCAGTGGCTGAAGCATTTTACTTTCCCACCAGCAGTATGTTACAAGGTTTCCAGTTTCTCTACATTTTCACCACCACTTGTTATTTTCTACTTTTTTCTCGTAATAGCCATCCTAGTGAGTGGGAAATGGTATTTCATTATGGTTTCTGCTCTGACTCATGATGTGGAGCATCATCATGTGCTTTTTGGCCATATATGTATCTTCTTTGGAGAAATACTCAAGTCCTTTGCCCATTTTTTAATTACATTACTTGTTTTTGTTGTAGTTCTAGAGTTGTAGAAATTCCGTACATATTTTGGTTATCAATTCCTTATCAGATAGATGATTTGCAAACATTTGCTCCCATTCTGAGGGTTGCCCTTTCACTCTGTTGGTAGTTTCCTTTGATGCACAAAAGCTTTTGATTTTGATGATGCCTGACAGCATTTTTTCTTTTGTTGTCTGTGCTTTTGGCATCCTATCCAAGCAATCACTGAAGATCCAACATCCTGAAGTTTTTCTCTTAGGTTTTCTTCCAAGAGTTTTATAATTTAGCTTTTATGTTTAGGTCTTTCATGTATTTAGAGTTAATTTTTGTGGATGGTTCTTGATTATTTTGCCTGTAGATACCCAGTTTTTCCAGCACCATTTGTTGAAAAGCTTGCCCTTTTTCCATCAAATGGTCTTGGCACTTTTGTAAAAATAACTCGACTGTAAATGTAGGAGTCTATTTCTGGGCTCTCTGCTGTATTCCACTGGTATATATGTCTGTATATACTATTCTGTTTTGATTACTGTAGCTTCATAGTAAGTGTTGAAATCAGGAAATGTGAGGCCTTCAACTTTGTCCTTTTTCAAGATTGTTTTGGCTCTTTGTGAGACAGGGACCATGGATGTAGTCAGAGTAGGGTGAGGGCCTCTGGAGGGGGCAGGGCGGGATATTTGCAGTCAGAGCAATGTAACTACATGCAAGGCACCCCCCGACCCCCAAAAACTATGTTAAACATTGAGCTCTAGAATCATTCTTCAGTGAAATCAGTTAATGTTCCCCAGATAAAGAGTAGCACATGTTTTATTATGCTAATCATTTGTAACCATGTGTAAGATTCACTTTAGCATGCTAAAAGGCCCAGACCTATGTGCTGTCTTTCCTCCTTCAGATCTGAAGAGATAATTCTGCAAACTGGGCATCTAACTTAGCTGCAGACCCAGCTGTAGACGGCATGGTAAAGGGCAGGAAGAATTCCATCTTAAAGATAAGATTGCATTTTAACACCCAGAAAGTTTAAGAGGCAAGATTCTTTAGCAAGTAGACAATACCTCGGCCCACCTTGGGGCCTAGGCAGGCAGCCTTTTGATATGCTCCCAGACCCAGGCGCCGGTGTCCCAGAGAGAAATCAAGGCAGGAAATTCCTTACAGTTAAGTTAATTTTTAATATTCAGGGACCACTTAACAAGTCCCCACCCCTAAGTTTTTTCATGTTCTCGAAAAATCCTCAACTGCCTATAAAACCCCCAGACAATGCACCACTACGGACTGTCTTGTCCCCTCCTGGCGTGAGCCGGGACCTCTGTCCCTTCACTGTATCTCTAAATAAAAGCCTGTCCCTTGCTCTCCTACCTTGACTGTGTGTGAAGCTCATTCTTCGGCTCCGCAAACAAGAACCCCGGCATCATCTTGGGTCCCTTGAGCTAGGTTTTTCTATTTCTCGAAAGCTTCACTGGGATTTTGACAGGCATTTCATTGACTGTAGATCTTTTTGGGTAGCATTGACATCTTAACGATATTCCATGAACATGAGATGACTTTCTGTTAATTTTTGTCTTTTAATTTCTTTCAACAATGTTTTTGTTTTTCGTGTGGAAGTCCTTTGCCTCCTTGGTTGTTTACTCCTAAGAATTTTATTCTTTTGTTCATTTTATCTTTCAAAAATATTAGAGACCGCATTTGTAAAGGCATCTTCAGAACCAGCTCTAAACCTCCTTCCTCCGTTCCCCTCTCCTTTCCTCTTCCTTTCCCTTTCCGTATCCTTCCTTCCATCAACTTTCAGATGCTTGGCAACAGCGAGACTCTGGTGGCAGAAGCAATGGTCTTTGCTCTGTGGCTTAGGGCCCCCCTCAGTCGTCGGCCCCTAAACCAGAGAGGTGGAAAGAGTGGGCCGCACATCGTGGAAGCTGGTGATGGTGTGGGCGCCAGGCTTTCCTTGATGATAGAATTTAAGAAACCCAGTGTTGTGGATGTTACACAAACCTTGCATGTCTGGAATTACCGACCCGAGTTCTGTGTAAGGAACGGGAAATCCGTTAGCGTAGCAGTTTAGACATGAGTGGACTTCAGGAATGCACACATGAGTTTGCCTGTCAGAGAAGTCCAGCTGGATGTTGTGATGGGCAGGAGAGCCTCAGCTTGGATATGTGGTGGGGCTGGGGGGCTGGTCTGTGCCCATAATCCAGTTCAAAGGGTGTATGTAATCTGATTCTTTCTGCACCGTATTCCCTGAATGGGTCCAGTGTGTGGAGGGGTTGTTCCTTAGGGATCAGGCTGTGGGGGGGACTGCTCCCTGGGGCTGCATGAGGCTCAGTTTATCTTTCTACCAGCTCATCACTAATGCAGCGCTGGACCAGAGTGGGAGCCAGGGTGTTAGGAAATACTGAGCAGTTGTTGGCATGGAGTGGCACATGTGAGGGTTTTTTGAAACTCAGGGACAGCAGGTGGATGGCCCTTTAGAATGAAGCCCTGTAGGGGTCGCAGGCAGGGCTCTGCTCCCATCCTTCTAAGGACATGGTCTGTATTTTCCCGAGTTGTACAGAGATGCATGCTGTTGACCTTTTTTCCAGCTGAAGACAAGACAAAGGGAATGAGATCACAAACAGAGCAACTAATTTTCACAAATTGACTTTTTAAAAGAATTAATTAACTTCTAAATTGCTGCTTGGACTTCTGAAGTGTGTTTCAAGGGGACACTGTGTGGGTTAGAGAAACTTCGAGCTGAGCAGATTTTGAGAAATAATGTGTGGTCAAGCCCACACCTTTGATACTTACAGGAGGCTTTGAACCTGAGCACCGAGGGCAAGCCAGCTCATTAGATGGGAGAGACCTGCAGCAGAGCTGGGAAAGCGAATGCTGTGTCTCGCTTCTTATTGATTAACCAAGTCTCAGCGTTAGGTGTTTCTCCAGAGGGCTGCATCATTTTGAAGAGGAACAAATGACATATTTCTTGCTTTCAAACACTCTTGCCAACCTACAAGAAGGAATGCTTTGTGATCTGGTTAAATGCAGTGAATTTTATTGAGTTGCCTGCAAGGCATGGTGTTAGCTACTGTGGGAAATCCAGTGATTTTAGTAAATGTTTACTTCCCTCAAGAACTTTGGTCTGGAGGGAAGGACAGACATTTAAATCAGCAAGCCTCCAAGGCCTGGGGGATGTCTTCGAGCTTATATATAGGAAAGTTGGGGAGCGAGTAATTAACTCAGGTATACCTGTAGCTTTTTATGGTCAGGGTGGGTGGAAAGTCAGAATTCAGGAAGGATCTGGGGAAGGATATGAAATTACAAGTGCGCCTTGTAGATAAGGGATCTTCAGAAGCAGGCAGAAGAGCGCCATTTGTAGCAGCAGAAGCAGTTTTGAGAAGGCTTGGGGGGGAATTGGGGGTCGGGGGGTGATGAGATTTAGAGGCACGTTGAAGTCACATGCCACAGGCCTTTGCACGTCATGCCGGAGAAGCTAGTCATTATTCAGGAAACCAAGGGAAGTGCACAGGTTTTTGGAGATTTCAAGAAGGTAACTCTCAGGATAGAGAGAAGAAAAGAGTTTATACAGGGAGATCAGCTGAAATATTATTTTTCATCTCGGTGAGATGCGGTGAAGGCTCGGGCCAGGCAGTGTGGGCTGGTGGAGGTAGTCTGGAAGGGACACCATGCGGTCCCAGGGGTGTGTCACCTCCAATCATGACTCCTGTAGGGTGTGTGTTTCCTCTGACTAATAGGTTGATGGGTTGTAGGGGTTTTTCCCCCTAATGTCAGAGAGTCACGCTGGTTTTGTTGTTTTTTTCCTGAACAGAAGTTGAATTTCATCAAATGCTTTTTCTGTACCAGTTGGGATGGTCTTAGGACTTTTCATCCTTTACTGTGATAATGTGATGAATTACATTGTTTGGTTTTTGGATGTTACACAGACCTTGCATGTCTGGAATTACCGACCCGAGTTCTGTGTAAGGAACGGGCAGTCCATTAGCGTGGCAGTTGAGACATGAGTGGACTTCAGGAATGCGCACATGTGTTTGCCTGTCAGAGAAGTCCAGCTGGCTGTTGTGATGGGCAGGAGAGCCCACGGGGTGGTCTGAGGCCCACAGAGGGCTGAGCAAGAAGCCGTGCAGGCTGGTTGCTGGCCCTGTGCAGCCCCTCCACAGGCTGTTCATACATGAGCAGACTCCAGGCTACCGTAAACCCTGATGCAGGAAATGGGAAAACTTGATATCCAATCCCTAGCACTGTTGTGACGATTACATTATCCTGAACTTATGCAACTCTTAGCCCACTGCCTAGTCCACAGAACATACCCAGTACATGTGAGCCAGAAGCGTCAGCACTGTCACCACCACCAGCACCGTCACTGTCGCTGTCGCCACTGTCATCACCCGTGGTATGCCTGTGTCCCACCATCAGCAGGATGGTAGCTCCATCTGTAGCATCCTCACTGTCAGGGTTATTAATACCATTGGTGCACCTGGGGGCCCTTCTCTCATTGATGCACCATAGTTCCTATGCTACATCCCCAGGCAGCCGTTGTTAGGATGCTTAGGAGATTGAACCCGGGTGATGACTTTGACTGTTCATGTCTCTGATGCGTGTAAGCTAAGTGGGGCACAGGTCAGAGTGTTAATTTTTTAATTTTGGGAGAAAAGATCCCTGGGCTTACTCACTTTGGGCTGCTGCCAGCTTTTCCAGAAAAAGAGAAAACCACCATCCTTTTCACATGAGCCACATGTCAAGCTTCTGCACTGGACTCTGTGCTCCAGGACTGAGATATTCATGTGGATTTACATATATACCCAGTGACACATCTATAGCTGGGCAAATGGATGTGAGCAGAAGGACTGTGTTAGCATATAGCCCACCAGTCAGAGGGAGGTGAGTCCAGAGGTGTGAATGGGTACAGAGGACCATGTTCTCTTGTGGATTTGTTCCCAGACCTTAACAGATCAGAAAAATAAAGAAGACAAATTGGGCCACTTGCAAAAAGGCTGCCATCTTTGTGCTTCTCTCAAGTAAAGGCATTTTTAATCCCAGTTGACATCGGTCCCTGTCGTCCTTCATACAGGAGAAGATGCTTCTGTTCTCTCGTGTCTCTGCTCTTACCTCTGGGAACAGGCAGCGTTGAAAGGTCCGATGACTCTAAGGAATCGTCTTTTACACTGAATAACTTTGGGTTTATCGAGGAACAGTTCACTGCATTGTCTGCATTTTTCTATCACCCAAGATTTGGGGAAATTTGGCCCCAGATTGGTAAGACTCAGATGCCTGCCGCTGGGACCCTGGCTCCAGCTGCCTTCAGCCGTGAGTCAGTGACCGCAATCTCCATACTGCAGTGTTCTCTGCACAGGCCCTGTACATTGTTCCTACGGCTGCTGTAACAAATCACCACACATTTGGGGCTTAAAAACAATGCAAATGTATAATCTTAACTGTTCTGGAGGTCAGAAGTCCTAAAGTCAAGGGTGGGCAGGGCTGTGTTCCTTCTGGAGGCTCTGAGGACGGTCTGTTTCCTTGTCTTTTCCAGTTTCTAGGGGCTGCCTGCATTCTGTGGCTCGCGACCCCTTCCTTATAGCACTACGACCTCTGCTTTCGTGGTCACATCTTCTTCTCTCTGACTTGGACCCTCCTGTCTCCTGCTGTTATGGGACCTTGTGAGGACATAGCGCCCACTGGAGAATCCAAGATTAGCAACCCCAGCTCAGGGTCCTGAACCATTGCATCTGCACGGGCCCCTTTGCCACATTAGGAAAAATGCAACAGGTTACGGATTCAGACGTGGATGTCTTTGGGGGCCATTATTCTGTCTGCCATACTGTCTGCTCTCTCCCACTCCCTTGTTCAATAATCTTATGTAGTTGAGTCTTTCAATTCGCCTTTAAATATGGGATTGTTGAAGGTGCAATACTGAGCATAGAGGCAGAGGCTGGACAGCCGTATGGTGGTGGACAGCTATACGTTGGTCCTCTCTCTGCCATGCCAGGGGGGCCAGTGCATAAACCCTTGCAGGCTTTTTTTCCCTTCACCTATAAAATCAGGGTTCTTTAAGGCTCATTTCATAGTTCAGATTTGAAGTTCCTTTGTTCACGTATGAGATTTTCACATGTGCCTTTGTCTGCCTACTTCAGAGATGGAGGGGGCACGTATTTAAAGGTTTTTATGTGTGCCATTACAAATTCATGTAGCCCAAATGTGTTTAGACTGGATGTGTTCATTTTATTTTTAATTATTTTTGATGTGTTTATTTTCTTCACATCTGTAACAAATAGGCATGCAGGCAGGAGTGCTGTTAAGAACTGTGATAAATGGACGTATGGTTTCTCAAGGCTCAGGAATATGGTCATGCTAATCTGAGGAGGCTGGCATATGCTCCAAGCTTCCTTCACCTAATGCGGTTGTTTCTTGTTAAACATTCGCCATAAAATGCTAAATAAACTTAACTTCTGGTAACCATTTATGTATTGAGGACATTTAAGTTTTATGAATTTTGGTAAAAATATAGGAAAATATCTGCAAAAATGGAATTGTATATAATGTGTGCGCTTTTTGATATTTTAGAGTTTTTGTCAGTGTGATAGTCCACTTGGCTTTGGCTTTTTAAAAAAGGATTCTGGTAGCAATAGAAATTTTTATTGCAATAAAAACAAAATACTTCCAACCATAGGAAGAGCTTCTGCCAGTCACCGAGTGCTCACTGCGGGCCACCCCTGCACCAGATTGTTAAATCCCTCAGTGGTATTCGGTGTAGGACACAAACGCACAAAGTCTGTGAGGTAGGGGTCAATATCGTCGTTTTACAGATGGGAAGGCTGGGGAGAGGCTAGGTCACTTGCTGGGGGTCCCTCAGGTGTTCAGGGGTCAAGGTGTCACTTTGCCCGTTTTGTTCTGGCTCCGGAGACCGTGGACCTGAAGACCAGGGGCTGTGTGGCCCTGAGGGTCTGGGCACCCTCACAGCTGCAGACAGCTCAGCCATGAAGCCTGCGCCAGACGTGTGCTGGGGGTCTGCATGTTTGAGAAAGGGGTTGAAAGAGCAAACAAATACCTGGACCGGGCTTCCTGGAAGAGGTGGCATGCGGTGGGAAGGATGGCGGGTGGGGGGTAAGTTGGTACACACACGTGTGGGGTGGGCTGGCTTCTTTCTCCCAGGGAGAGGTGGAGACAGGCTTCCGGGGTGGGTGGCTGGAAGGAAGGAGAGGTGCGGTGGTCTGGTGGTGCGGGCCCGCCATGCTGGTGGGAGGAGCTTGCACTGCCAGGATCAAGGAGAAGTTTAGAGATGGGCACAGAGAAGGTGCGACGTAAGGTTAGCGTCTGCAGCGTGTTGAGGATGGATGTGTGAGGCACTGATCAGGCGTTTGAAGATGAGTTTGTACATAGAGTATGGTTTCTTTTTAGGTAGAATCCATTGGGAAGGAGGAACATCATTGCATCATTGTTATTTGTTCAACTGACAGTGGGCTAATTTGATGTTTTTGGTGTCTTAAGCATTTTGTAACGTCCTTTTTTCATGGTGACAGCTGTCTTCATCTTACAATGCCTGACAAAAGTGTGGTCTGACTTTAATGGTATGACTTTTTTAGGTGCTTATCAAGGAGGGTTAGGAACTGCTTTATATCAGGATAAACTTTCGGGATTTTGGAGTTTGATGAGTGCCCATTTTAAGGATTCTTAATGTTGGACATATTTTTGCCTTGTTTGATTGCAATGTAGGTTTTTGACTTAACATTGACGTTAGTTATGTGATGATTTTTAAAATCAATGTGGTTTTCAAAGAATATCCAGTCCATGTGTAATTGATTTGCAGGTAGGGAAAAGTCATCGAATGAGAAAATCTATTATTGGAAATATAAGATGGTATATGAAATGATCATTAAAATGTCTATAGTATCCTCAGTCTTCCCGTTATAAACATTATTCATTCATAAGAAGGAATAACGCATGGTATGACATGCCTGAAAACATCACATTAAGTGGAAGCAGCCAGACGCAAAAGCACCGTAGGGTAGGAGTGCGTTTACATGGGGCTGCTGGTGGCGAATCCAGAGGACGGAAAGCGGGGCTGGTTGTCAGGGGCTGGGGTGGATCGATGGGGGAATGGGGAGTGTTGCCTAAGGGGCTTGGGGTTTCTATTTGCAGTGAGGAAAAAGTTTTGGAATTTGATGGTTGTGATGGTAACACACCATTGAGAATGTCATGGCATCGTACACTTACACATGGTTAAAAAGGCAAATTTCACATCATACATACTTCACCACAAAAAGTTCACTGGTAGCGGTGTGGTCTTCTGGGCGGCAATGAGTGTCTGCTACTTAAACTGATGACCCCAATGTTTGTCTCTTGAAAGAAAGGGGGAATGATCCAGGCAAGGATCGAGTGTGTCTCAGCGTTAACAACAAGCCAAACAGACCAGTAAGGTCACTTCGACCTCCCCTAATACCTTCTCTCCCCTTTGTCTTAACAGCTTTTTATAACTATGATGCCAGGGGAGCAGACGAGCTCTCGTTACAGATAGGGGACACTGTGCACATCTTGGAAACATACGAAGGTACGTCTGCATTTTAGTCTCTTTTCTCTTATTGTCTTGAGCATTTAACACGTTTCACTGCCTGAAACACTGTTCTGTTTTGAAAGCATGCATGATCAGGTGCCTTTCTCAAACGATCGGTGTTCTTGCCCGAAGGATGCCATTTCTGGCAGGGACCCTAGTGAGGCTGTTATTTAAATTATGTTTTATTGAGATGGATTTGAATCTAAACATTCCTGTTTTAACTTACAAAGTTTGCTGTTGAAATACCTGTTTTCATTAAAAAGAACTCATTGGTTCTCTTTTTTGTTTTGCAAATGTATTGAATCTTGACTGTTAATAATGGATCATTTGAAAGAAAAATACATTTGAGATATTTTAGTATGTTAAGTCCTTGTTTTGAGGTGTTTGATGTGAGTGGTGAGACTTTTGTGCCCTCACTTAGATTTGTTAACATTCTCAGAGGCACCAAAATTGTCATTTCTTAATTCTTTTCTATTTTTCAATCTGTAACCCATTTTCCCAGGGGTGAACGGAGATTGTCACAGCTAATGTGGGACATGGCCCAGGGAAGCAGTCATTATTATTACCCAGTAAATACTCTGTCCATTGCAGTGGTTTTCCAGTGTTCTTGCTTCTTCAAACAATTAGTTCTTACGTTTAATGTTTTGCAGGTTACACAAACAGCCCACTTTTTGTTTTGTGCTGAGATTATTGTTGCCTGGAAGGGAGGCAGTGATGGGCTTGATTTTTTTTTTTTCAGGCTCCTCACATCTGGAAGTTTTGTAAAATAGTGTTTTAACATCGGTGGTTTTATTTCCTGCCTGAAGGGCGACCCGCATATGGCATGTGAATAAAAAGAACTGACTAAAATTGATCATTTCCACAGCCACATTGCCTTTAGATTGGGTTTATCTAAACCCTTCCACTAGGAGGTGGGGGTGGAGAGGAAATTGTAGACAGCCCGTAGTAATCAAATTGAACTTCAGACTTGGTCTTTGAAATCCACTTTGCACAAGAGTGACGTGCTGCAAAGCTTCTGTGCTCCGGGCAAGCTGTGGCTTGCTCCAGTGTCCCGTAGACACTCTGAGAATCGGAAAGCTATTAAAGATATATACCATGTCCCCGTCCCTCGTTTCCCCCTCTGATGCATGCTGACTTCCATTTGCATCTTTTACCCTAAAAATGACCTATGGAAAAAAAAAACCAGCTTTAGTGGCATATGCCTGGAAGCAGATGTAATGCTGCAAAACCAGACCCAGCCCTTAAGTGAATGAGTAGTTGTGATGGGCGCCTTCTGCTCGTGTTCAGCTTTATAGCTGACAGTTGGATCGCCTTGTCTGCTGTCAGTAGATAATGCCAGCAGCTGAGTGGAAACAGAGGGAAATTAAGTTGAGGTTAAGGATCGAACCTTGCATCTCAGACACTTCTCTGATCTTAAGAGAAAAATGCTCTGGCGTCTTATTTTATTTTTACCCCTGCTCAGCTGAAGTTGAAATCCTGGTTAATAAACAGTGGGCAATGACATCATTCTGAATGGATAACAATTTCCTGTCAGACTGCAGCCTCTTGTTCTTTGGTTCATAAGAAGATTGTCCTCTTTAAACAGTGGAAGCCTTGCATGAGTCAATGATCCTTGCTATCCATTTAGCTTAAAAAAACAATCGGATAGCAGGCATTTGACCCTGTGCCCGGCATTATGATAAAGGATTCTGCAGTGAGCATTTAGGGACCAGTCAGCCTTCCCAACTCTGATCAACAGTCTGTGTAAAGACCCTTTCATATAAAGCAAATCCCTCTTCTCTGACAGCTCTCTTTCTGGTTTTAATCAGAATCCAATCAGAGAGATGCATTTGGGGAAGTAGTTTTGACTGGGAAAGTTGGTGACTGTACCAGCAAATAAAAATGGAATAATTGTTTTTCTGCTCTTTCCACTTGTTCTATTTAAGTTTCATGGATTTTATGGGAGTTTTGCATTTTCTTTTTCGTTCCCCTTCCCTCTCCTACTTTTTTCCTCTAAGAAAATTTATTTCTACTTGTCAAATTTAATTTTCTTTTTCTGTCTGATCCTTTTCAGGAGATTGCTCCAGAGAATATAAATTCTAGACGATCACTTCTTATATGAAGGGTCACAGAACAAATTCCCCTTTAAGTTATGGTTAATGTCTCTCTCTCATGCTCCGAAGGCCTGGAGCGTTAGAACAAAGAAAAGGAAGTTTACAGGTCACTGTGGAGGTGGATAGAGCTCTGAGGGGTCATGGAGGGCATGCCCCTGCCTTTGAGCAGTATCCGGGTCAGCCGGGCAGGAGGGGTGAGCCAAGATCACAGAGGTTTATTGAGTGACTCTCTCGGCCAAGGATGCGCCGCCTGCCTGTTTCCGTAAGGATCTCGGTGGGGTGCTGGATGCTGCACCCAGAGAGAGCTTGCAGGTGTTGCCCAGAAATTAGGAAATGATCCTTTTGCTTAAATCACAACACCGGGGAACTTAATTTATCCAAAATTTAAAAAGTGATAATGATACATTTTCCAAAATGCACTTTAGTTCCTTAATTCCTTTTCATGCTGACAGCATCTGTTAACCAGAGGTCTTAATGAGGACCGTGTGAGCTTCTTTGGGCTCCTTCACACAGTGCGGCTGAAACAACAGACATGGATTCTGCCCCAGTTAGAAGTCCAAGATCAAGGTGTTGACAGGGCTGGTTCCTTCTGAGGCTGCGGGGGAACTTTGTTCCACGCCCCTGTCCTTGCTTCTGATGCTGTGTTGACAATCGCGGGCGTCCTTTGGCATGACAAGCATTACCCTGATTTCTGCTGTTATTTTCACACTGCCATCTCCCCGTGTGTGTCTTGTCTATTTCCTTTCTGTAAGGGGACACCGGCCGCATTGGATTAGGGGTCCCTGTAATGAACTCATTTTAACCTGATCATCTGCAAAGACCTGGTAAGGTCATATTCCAGAGGGAGTCGAGACTTCAACATCTGTTCTGGGGGACATAGTGTAACCCGTAACAGACTGGAAGAGGCCGTCGTGTTGACCCGGCTCTCATCTCACATGAGACCGCCAAGCCCTCCGTCCTGCCTCCATCCAGCAGGCATCCTTTGAACCCCACCCCAGGTGACTGGCCACCTGGCCCCAGCCCCGGGGCAGATCACTGTACTGCGCACACCAGCCTTCTGAGAATGACCCCGTTGCCCTGGGTCTCCATCACTAGGCTGCCTTTGCGCCCAGGCTGTCTGCAAAATCTTGCCCACAGGACAGCTGCCGGGTCTTTCTCCAGAATGCCCAGTGCGTGTGGGTGCTGTCCGTCAGGACTGCTTTGGTCACAGATGGCTGTTGGCTGTCTTGTTGCCCAGTACTCAGAGCGGGACATAATACACGTGACACAGGTGGATGTCCTGTCCAGCTTCAGGCAGGTACTTGTGAACTGGGCAGGGCCCAGGACCGTGGTGATCCCTGGAGATTAGGCCCCCACCTGCCCAGCCTCAGCCCCAGCCTCTTTCCCATTCGCGTTCGGCCTTGCTGCTGGTCACTTCTCAGAAGCACAGCGAGTACACCTGGTGTGACTCCCCCCTTCTCCATCTGATAACACAGGCCGTCGTAGAAGCCTTAGCATAAGCCACCCCTTGGCAGGAGCTCCCCCGGCCTTCCTTCTGCCTGCTCTGTCTGGTGCTGTGCCCACTGGTCCCCCCTTGGACTCAAGTGTGTGCTCCCTGGCCTGCTGGGAACGTCCTATGGTGTTGCTGACTTGGCCGGATTTCCCTGTGCTGGTTCGTGCCCTCCCTGAGTTTTGGGACTGTCTCGTGCCTGTGTTTGACCTCGGTGGGTGTTCCCTGTTTGGAGTAGGTTGACTGACTCCGTGGAGGATGCTAGTGCACCGTGCCTGGAGCAGTTGATCAGCCTGTCCATGCTGTTCGCTGGGAGCCTCCCCGCCTCTGGCTCATCCCTGTTGCTCATCCCCAACAGGACGGCTGGGTTATCATTGTCTCACATCCCCACGTCTCCCTGCAGGAAACCTTTGCAGGGCCATCCTGTCTCCTTCACGCTAACATGTCCTGCAACCTGCTTTGTGGTTTGATGCTTGCTTGTCCTAGAGTGGGGCTCCTCGTGAGCTCATGAAGGGCAGAAATTAGGTCTATTCTCCTTGTGTATGTGCTCTAGTCCAGCCACTGGCACATAGTAAGTAGCGTGTGCACTCGGTTGTAGGAATACTGCATGCACATAATCTTGTGGAGGAAAACCACAGGTTTTCATTTTGCTTGGGGAAGGCAGTTAAAAAAGCCACCACCATCTATTATAACTTTAAATAAAAGACAAGCCTCCCTGCCTTTCCTCCCAGAGCTCACCCCTTTGTCCTCCCCCTTTTCGTAGAAAACCCTTCTACTGTGTTTGAAGTGGATTTTTGTGTTAGCTGTGTTCTTGTACGTATGGTATGCGTATATTGTTCATGCATATAAATGTGGTGGTAACTCTTACCCCTCCTCTTACGTTTTTACTCCGTGTTGTGTTCTAAGGTGCACTCCTGTTATCTGCGTGTGTTGGGTCTGTGGCTCTTCCTGCTCCGTGTGCATGCCCCACGTTTTCCTGACTGCCCTCCCAGATGTGGGTGCTCAGACGGGCCCCTTCCACACGCTCGCCCAAGCTGCCGTGGCCCTGGCTCTGGCTTGCTGTGCGTGTGGAGGCTGCGTCTTCGGGATGTGTGGCCATGAGGGGTTGCTGGCCATGGGCTTTCAGGCTACGCACTTGGCATAAGCAGGAAGGACTGCTTCCGGGCTGGCTGCTGCACTGCGCTCTCCTGCCTCTATTGCCCAGGGCTCCCCCCATTCCTGTGTAGTTAGAACGTCTACGGTGCTGATATTGTTGCTGTAATATTGCTTTAAACCTCATGTTTCCTGTTACTGAGTCTGAGCAAATCTCCATGTGGATGTCTTTGGGTTTCTTCTGTACGCTGTTGATAAACGCTACTCCTTTTTTACCTGGTTTCTGTTTTTTCCTTGTCACATTGCAGTGTTTCCTTACACGTTCAAGGACATTCATCCCTTGTAGGCGTCAGGAAAGAAAGGGCACATTAGCACTGAAAATGCAAGAAGGATGTATAATAACTGGATAGAGGACAGTCCTTTAACTTGAGTAAATGCAGCCTTTTGAAGAACTTCATTGACCTGCCCACTTTTCTGTTTCACTGTCTGTAGACACTCCTGGGGCTGGAGGTGGTTATTCAGGGCTGGCCTGTGGAGATCGCTGCAGCGGGCAGTATGGCTGTCGGGAGATAATTCTCCAAATGGGGCTGAAATCTAGGGCAGGGCCCCTGACTGATAGGCTTAGTCCCCTTGTCAGGGAAGCCACGTGGGTTTGCTTGGTCATCTCGGGGTCTTAGCAAACTTTGCAAGGATCCGGGCATTTCCACCTCCTTTTCTGATTGCTTGGAAAGCATCTTTGAATAATTCCTGGAGGATTTCGCTCATTGCAACGCCATCCTTTTCAGGTTTGTAGTCGTGCCCCCCACCTCTGATGATTAAAATGATTGCTTTGTATGAGGCATGATGGCATTGCTGCAGTATTTGCCCATTTTCAGTTTCTGAGCTCATTCAGACATTCCTGGTTTCTGAGGTTTGCCTTTTTGATACTGTATAAAACCCAATATTTGGTTATTCTCTGACAGTTTACCCAGCGTGCTCTTTCCAGGTGTTCTCTGTGATTCTCTGACTGGGCCCTTTTGCTGCTGTGGGGCACAGTTGGAATTTGTCTGAGCCTTTGACTTGCTTTTCCGGAGCGAGGGAGCCTGAGGGTGCTTCAGAGGGTTTGGGATAGCAAGTCATCCGCTGATGTCGGGCTGTGGTGGAGTTGTTGGGAGGCTGGTGACTGGCTGCGGGCCCCAGGCATCTGCAGGGACAGTTCCTGCCCTCAGCCTGGGCAGGGTGGGGTGCCAGGGTGTGGTCAGGTCTGGCCCCCATTGAATGGACTTCTCCATTTAGCACTGAGCACGAGCAAACAGTTCTAGCTTGTCTGTCTTCTCACTCGTTGTCCTTTCCATCCCCACACTGGGGGCATGGGAACCTGAGTCTAGGCAAGACCCTGAAGGGGTAGGTGGGCCTGTGTTCCCTGGCCTGGTGGTTCCTGGGGAGGTGGTGTCTGTGCCATAGAAGCACTTTGTGAGATCCAGGCTGCTCCAGGCAAAGTCCCTCTGTACTGAGGAGGGATGAAGTTAGCTCTCAATCATTTTTCTGTTCTGTGCAGCTCTGGATCTGAGGATGCTGGTATGTGCCCTTGGCAGTAACCCTGACCAAATCAGGCAAAGGGAGAGATGGGAAAATGCATAGCCAAGCAGCCTACTCAGGGGTGAGAGGTCAAAACACAGTTCTTCCTCTTGAAACTGTGCTTTTTAACTTCAGGCTGACAGTTTAACGGCCTTGCATGGCACTTGGAGATGCAGGAGCTGGAGGTCTGTGTCTGATGGGCCTGAGCCAGGCTTCTGGTATGGTTTTGAGACGCCCTAGGAAACCCGTGGTGCATCTCCAAGGTGTGAGGAGTATTGACTTCTGTGACAAACTGATTTCTCTGGTTCTGCAAGGCAGTGAGTTGTACACAGCCTGCAGCTCCTGTTCGGGCCCTAGGATGCCTCCCTGTACTAACTGTTTCAACTTTGTGCTTTTTAGGGTGGTACAGAGGTTACACCTTAAGAAAAAAGTCTAAGAAGGTAAGTTCTTTTTATTAAACCCAGAGCATGTCTATTCATAAATCACATTGTGAGAGGAAATCAATTCTATCTCATTTGTGTCTGTGAGTTTGTCTTATACATATATATGTATATATATCTTTCTCTGAATTTAACAAATAAGTGGTTTGAAATGTGGACTACCTGCATTGTTTTCTTCTGAGGAGTGTGGGCACAGAGAAACAGCAGCTGCATTTCCATGAGCGAATTGCTGGGCTGTGTTGTCCTGAGAGGCAGAATCGTCTTTTCCTGGTAGATTTTTGCATCCTATTTTAAACACAAGAGATGCAGAAGAGAATGACCTGGGTATAATGACTTCAGAAAAAAAAATACTGCTCACTGTCCTCCATCTTACATTTTCCTTGGTAAATTAATGGATTTCCAAAGCTAATGCATGCTGTTTTTGCCCTTGCTTATAATTATTTTTAAACCACTGAAGTTGGCTTGTCAAAGAAAGAGGTTCTGCTTTCCAGGCAGTTTGCATGCATGTGTTTTGAATTTCTGAAGCTGAGACGGTTTCAGCTCTCTTCTTGTGGTGGACACTCCCATACACAGTTCTAAAGTGGATCTTCCATTCTTAGCTTCATAAAACCTAATTATGGCTCTTTTGTTTTATTCTATGATTTTGGAGTAATACCTGCTCTAAGCTGCGGTTAGGCCTGTCCACATTGACTTCTACATCTTAGTATCTACTTACGCTTGAAGTTCACTTTACTTATGTTGCTTTACTTTTCCCTCTCATTATCTCCTTATTGGACTGGATTCCTCTGTGGTCCGGAGTCTGTACCTAAGGCTTCCCAAGTCCAGCAGCTCCAGTACAGGGCCTGACGCTCAACTTCCCCCAGGGACCCTGTACCACGCCACGCTGCCCGGGTGGGAGCTGTTCATCCTTCGTAGCAGTCATTAGGGGAGGCCCCAGTTGAGCTCCGTGGCATCCTTCCTCTGGTATAGCTTCCAGAATGTGAGACACTGTTAGGACTGTTGGCAGGTCAGATCTGCGCATTGGAGCAAGGGCCTCCACCCCACCCCACCCCACCCAGCTCAGACTGGGCTTCACGTCTCTGTACACCCAGTGACCTGGGGCCTTGGGGCTCTTGAACACGGTAGATTCCAACCAGGTAAATGGTGAAATAGATTTCTCCGAGACGGTTGCCTTTTGGTTGATCACCTCGTCTGTAATCAAGAGTGTATTCCTGCAGGTGAGACCCTGAGTTCCATCTGAGAAAGCTACACTGGTGATTTGATTAATAAAGGGATTAGGATCGTGGGACTGTGGACCACCATTACCCCCCACAGCCTCACAACAAAGTTGAAACTTCGTATGTTGGGCACGCCCCAGGCAAGCTGTTCACTTGTGTTTTTGATGCTTCCTTGGTATTTGGTGTTCGGTACCACCTTCCCCCAGTTCGAGGTCTCTTCCATACGCTCCAGTGCCTCCCAGAACCACCGTCTCTGGCCCTGCACCAGGGGGCCCTGACTTTACCACTTACTGACACAGTAGAGCTGGGTAGGGCCAAATTAATTTTTTCATCTAAAATCCTTGGCAGATGAGTCAGTCTTGAAGCCTTAATGGGGTTATGACTTTGCAGTGGGGCCCCCAGGCAGTTGCAGAGAAGAGACTTGGCCCCTAGGAATCTTGACTTCCAAGTGTTCTGGAAGCATCCTTGGTATAGACATTTATAAATGTGCAGTTGATCAGGGCTGGTTCTGCTGACCCCAGCTGGAGTAGTTGCTCAGTTCACCCTGCAAATGTGGCCAGCCCCCTCCTGTCCATGACTCTTCTATGGCTGCATCATGCTGACAGCAGGTTTGCTGAGGTTGAGGGGATCCCTGCTGTGGACACAGGCGAGGCTGGCCTGTTTGTTTCCTCCTCCCGTTGAGTGTGCATCTGTGACATCAGGTGTGTGCTGAAGATCATGCCCGTCTGGAGGCGTACCCCCGGGGACCAGGACCTGAACAGAGTTACCAGCAGAGAGTCCCTCTGGTCCTCTTTGTTGTCCAGCCTCTGTCTTTTTCCCGACTCCTTCCTGTCTGATAGTTCTTCTTTCCATGAAATTCGGTCACTTTCCTGGTGGCAGGAGCATGACAGGGCGTGCCCATGCCCTGCCCAAGCATGACTGGTATGCACTTGTGGTTCTGGGTCTTTTGTGTAAATCCTCTGGGGATCTCAGTCAGCAGCTCCTGCTCCCACAACGGGTGCCTGGAAACCGCTGACTGGATTTGGGCTGCACGCACTCATCTCCCACAGGAAGCCACAGCCAGCTTGCATGGTGACACCCACCACGCTGGCACCTCTTGCACCATCGCTTGCCTTTCAGGTGCTCTTTCCTGCTCCAGTCAGGGAGGCATTTGGCTTGCTCAGGAAGCAGGGGCAAAACTCTTGGTAAAGCTCTGGGCACTTCACAGGCTGTGCCTGACAATGAACGTCCTCTTAAGAAACTGTCCCCCTCAGCACCGCTCGGTAGGGCTTGTGCTGCTGTGGAGCAGTGCGTTAATACAAACTGGTGGGCCCCCTGCCCCCAGAGTCATGCGGATGGGGCGAATCCGCTCTGTTTCTGTTATATCATCAGACAGCCCCTCAGGAGATGGACGAGAAAGCCTGTGAGTCAGGTAAGTAGTCATGCATCCCCGTGAGAAATGGTGTAAGCCAGCCTTTGATGGCAATTTTAGCATTTTTGAAGAGTGCAGCTACTGTGGAGCATCATTAAAAATTGTTTTTAGGCATCAGGGAATTTTGATCTGCCTGGGTCGAGGGCAGCAGTGAAAACAAGGTGCCACCTATGGAGACGGCACAGGAGAGTCCTGAATTTTCTCTTTGGAAATGGATTGCTTCTGTTTTTTTCTGACATCTACAGCCTCTTTGAAACACCAGTGGATTGAGCTGCCATCTTTTGTAATTTTTTTATTGTATATGTGAGACTTAACATAATGCTTGAAGAATTAGTAATGACCCAGGCATGCCTACGCCCACCTTTTTTGTGGCAGATGTTTGATTTTCAATCGGTATTCACACTGATAATAAAACATACTATCTTTTTTTTCTCCTCAAAGGGTATATTTCCTGCTTCATATATTCATCTTAAAGAAGCTATAGTGGAAGGAAAAGGGTGAGTCTGTCCTTGATGTTTAAATGCAGAAATGCAATTGTTGCACTGGCCTTGTTGCACTCCTGCGTGGCAGGGTCGTATGAGGGGTTGGCTAGTGGGTGTGACTGGCCATGAGGTGGCAGGGGTGTTGAGAGAGGGACGCTTGTGACCTTCGAGTTGTGTACGACACGGCCTCAGGCCCTTGAAGGGCCTTCCGTAAACACGGTAACCACAGTGTCTCCGGGAACCTGTGGAGTCTGGGGTGGGGGGGGGCACTGGCCCCGACGGCTCCGTGCTTCCTTTGTGAGCTTCCTCATTGAGCAGAGGCTTCCAGCTCTGTATCCATTTTTCCGGAAGACTTTGCAGGAGTTTAGGAAGGAGCAGCAGTTGTTAAATTGGGACATGTGTGTATTTACATGTTGTCTCATTGTGATGTATGTTTCGTAGAGGTCATAAAACTGATGCCTAAGATCATTAAAAGGACATTCGTAGAACAGGAACCCATTAGGCAGGAATGGCAAATGAATAGCCAGGTGTGAAGTTTGAAGAAGGAACATTAAAATGCTTTCCTTTTCTGTCTCTGCCGCATCTTCACCCTCAGTTAAATATGTAAATTATAAAATTACTAATCATATGATTACTGCATAATGACATCTCTTTGGCTGATTACAAAATTGCCTTTCCAAGCACTGTGCTTTTAACATATGAAAAGGACTAGCTTGGGTTCTGTAGGTGCATGGTGCATAATTAAAGTGAAGGAAATAATTTAGAGGCATAAATGGTGATGACCTGTAATATATGGTATTTTTTAATACAGGTAAAATGTTTTGTTTGCAAAGTTATAAAGGGAAGAAAAAAAGGAAATTTGACCCTACTGTGGAAATAATTGAATAAAATGTGCATTTAATGCATTTACATCTGTCAGTGTCAGCATCAGTATACTGGTTAGACTGCGTATGATTAATTTTTTTTAAAAAGCACTTTGAGGGACACAAAAGAAGACATGCACAATATAATTACAAGATGTAACAGGAAAGGGAACAAGAGATTAGTTTGATTCTCAATGACTGTAGTCACACCCACCCAGACAGACAGACACAGACAGGCAGACAGAGACACATTTGTCCCTCTCCCTGGGTCTCGTGTACACGTCCCACTGCAAGCAAATGAATGGCCTGGGGAAGTAAACAGTTTAGGAACAGTGTCACTGCCAGTGTTTTGGGGCTCCCTGCTGGTGGTCTGGGGCTCCCTGCCAATGTCCTGGCGCTCCCTGCAGTTCCCCACCCTGGGTTCCTGGTCCTAAGTCTCTTCCCTGCTGCTCCCACCCAGCCTGGAGACCTTGGGGTCTCCTTGTGAAGAACCTCCTGCCTCAGACTTGAAGGTGACCCCCCTCCGCCTCCTCTGTCCCTCGGGGGACCTGTGGGCATCATCTTCCTTCTCCTCCCCTGGCCCTTCCTCCCCCAGCGCTGCCCACTCTGCCCTGCTGCCCTGCCTGCCTCCTTGCCCCGAGCTCCCTCTCCCGTGTCCCTGGCAGGCTGCCCCTTTCTGCACACTGGCCCTCCGTCACTCTCAGCCACCCCGAGTCTTTGCCGTGTCTCTGCTGCGCTGAGGCCGCACAAGCCTACGCCTTTTCCCCCAGAAGCAAAGCAGCTCTCCTTTGTCCCCTTGCCCCCGCCGTCGTGGTTGCCCGTGCCCCCTAGTTCCCAGACTTCACTGTCAGCGCTCCTCCTCCCGAGCTCTCCTGCGGCCTGGGACCCTGAGCTCCTTGTCTGTCTGATGCCTCCTGGTCCTTTGCCTGCCCTAACCTATCCCTGACCCCACTCCTCCCACGGAGCTCCCCTGCTCTTCCCCTGGCTCTCTGTGGCCTCTGCTCTCTGAGGTGGCCGCTGTGCTTGTACCACCAGCTGTTCCCTCTCTGTGGGTAGTGCTGAGAAGGGGACCTCCAGCCCTGGTCATCCCTGGATGTTGAATCATTACTAGGTAGATACCTTTGGCACAGTGACTGCTTGTCCTGCTTATTCTCCTGTGTGACGGTTCTTCCCGTGGGTTTTGTCAATAGCCCAAGGTGGCTGAGATTGTTGGGATTGGTCATTGCTGACTGCAGCAGGTACCAGGGTGCTTACAAGGGTGGTATGACACGGCAGATCAAATGCATTAGAGCCAATCGGCATGTTAGTGCCAGGGCCAATCACGCCCATCAAAGGGAAGAAGGGTCCAGAACCAGGACCAGGATGTAGCCTGTGCAGTGAGGCCCTCTCTGCGTGGTGAAAGCGGGTCTGAGTGAGTCCCGGGCCTGTGATCACCAGTGGGGAGAGCCCAGGGGACTCAGCAGGAGCTCCGGACCTGTCCAGTGAGGGCGGCCCGGTCGCTGATGAATGTGCTCACCCTGTGAGAGAGGAGAGATTTCTCCCTGGAGGCTTTAGAAGGACGGTGTTGCAGAGCGTGTAGTGAGCCACATTTTCATCAGCATCCTTACCGGGGAACATGGAGACAGACTTGGCCAGGTGGTGGTGTAACAGTCCCATCAAAGGTGAGTCCTCAAAGCAGTTCTCGGGTGGGGGGGGGTGGTCTCGTACACACATCTGGCCCCTGCCCCTCCAGCTGGTGCATGTGGCCGGGGCGCTCCACAGAGATCGTGTTCTCCCTGGGAGCCCCCACTCTCATTAAGGCACTGAATCCCAAAGGTGAGCCAAAGCCAGCATCTTCTTTGCTGGTCTGGGTCCCGGGCAGATTGGCACATACGACGTGTGGAACCGGCTTTGGTGTGCCTGGATGTCCAGTGCTGGCTGGAGTCCTGTGTGTTCACGACACTGTGTCTGCTCAGGCCCCTGGGCTTGGGGGCTTCACTTCACAAGCCACAGTTGAGGCTCTTACTCCGTCCCAAATGTTCTCATTCCAAGCACAGTGCTTGGCTCAGAGCCTGAAACTGGAAAACTGTGGTTGATTTGAGAAAAAAATGATACACAAATAGGAAAAGCTAAGAGCGAGTTAAGGGTTAACCTTTTGGGGTGGTGAGAAAAGGGAAAGAGAAAAATCAGAGTTTGGGGATCAAGAATACCTACAGACATTTGAAAGCTGCAGCCTCACTCATGTCACTGAGGATAACCGCTTTGTGTATCATCATATAATGAGCTTTATGCATGATGGAAATGTGAAACTCCTTTTACCCAAAACCCGCATTTTAATGCCACACAGAGTGGTTGTAATTTATGGCATCTGTAAGATAGATGGGCACACATATTAGGAATGTACTTTACACTTCTCAGACCTTGACGTTCTGGAGACTTCTAATGGGATATTTTTTGCCTCCTTCATCTTCCCTTGATGTAGGAGGTAGATGGCTTTTCTTGGATAATGAACATTCTCCAGCTCTGTGCAAAAATACTACTTCTTGTCATTCTGAGAGATGTATGTAATCATATGTGTGGATGCAGTGTTCTTTGTATATTTTCTCTCCATTTGCTTAAATATCTAACTGCAGCCTAGATTTGGCATTTATAAGGTATGACTCGCAGAGCTTCATGAAGCCTTGAGTTTAGCTTTCCTTTCTCTTTGCCTCTCAGGCAACATGAAACAGTCATTCCGGGTGACCTGCCACTCATACAGGAGGCCACCACGACACTCCGCGAGTGGTCCACCATCTGGAGGCAGCTCTACGTGGTGAGAAAACGGGGTGCCGAATTGAAGCTGAAACACAGAATGGTTCTTTGTGGACCTTGCTGTACCAACGAGATGTTTTTCCTTTCCCTGGGAACCTCAAAGCAGAACTGGGACTGGGTCATATCCAGAAAGGTCAAAGAAAGCAACATGGGCCTTTATTCTGGGCACCCTTGGCCGTGTGCCCTTTGACCTGCTCTGTGTTGGGGGTACAGTGTGGAGAGGAAGGGGCTACGGGTCTCACCTTTCCTCGCTGCTTGAGGGCTTTGCAGGTGGGATCGGGCAGTCTACA
The DNA here is from genome assembly GCF_040802235.1 of Manis javanica. Lineage (NCBI taxonomy): Eukaryota > Metazoa > Chordata > Mammalia > Pholidota > Manidae > Manis > Manis javanica. The sequence goes on along the minus strand of NC_133162.1, from coordinate 5,167,904 downwards.
TTGATGGACCCTCAAAGTTTACATTTTGCTCATGAAAACTTAAAACCTGCTTTTAAATTGTAATAGGTGCTTATTTATGGATGCAGCAAAGGATGATGATTTTTTTTTTTTTTGCCATCGCCTGCCCCTTATCGTTTGGGAAAAACTTCATCATCTTCGAGAGTAAGCGTGTTTGTTACCGAGCTAGGGAACTTGCTCACATTCTGGCTTTATGTGCAATGGCTGGTCCTGGTCACAGAAGAAGCCTTATTAATGCCGGCGGTAGAGGCTCTGAAATCTTGCATTTCATACTCCCTCAGATCAGTTCCTATTTGCAGACGATTATCTTTGGTTAAGCCTGTGTTTCTATTCAGAGCGTCGATTTCTAATATGCTAGTGCCGTCAGCGCCAAGCAAGGGCTCTGGAGGGATGTCAGCATGTCAGTTTCTTGGGAGCACAGAAAACTTCCAGTCCCACAGCTGCTCTCCGGCAGGCTTGCTGTTTTTGATGCAACAGTGGTTTCCTGTAAATGTACAGAAATAAGCAGTTGCAGTGATTGTTCACCAAGTGTTCTCAAAAATTGAAAAGCGTAAAGTTAGCTGCGAATGTTTTGTGTAAATCTGAGCAATTTTCTACTTGGTGTTTCATGTTCGACTTAGCAATTTTTGAACAAAAATATGTCAGCCAAACAAACAGGAGCCGAATGGTGCCTACTATGTGAGTGGCCATGGGTTGAGCCATGCAACCCTGGAATAAGTCGTTCCTAATGATGGCCTTGGTTTCTTTTTTAAAAATTCGCATTTGCCCCTCAAGGGCTTCTGTTACCTGTTTATGCAAATCCAAAAAGTTTCCTATGGTTTCATAATATTTTTCTGTGAATTTCTTTTTCTGCTCTGTGATTATAGACACGTTAGCAAAATACAAAGGATTTTTAGATATTTGTTAAAACTTTAGAAAAATGGACAAGGAAAATGAGTAAGTGGGAGGCGAACATTAATTTTGACCATTTAGTTTTTATTTAAGAAATTAAAATAAGGATGATATGATGAAAAAGAGCCTCTGAGATGTAAAATAGTCTGTTAGGGCGTCACAGGAGGGTCAGGTGGTGGGGGTCTTAGAAATTCTTAGAAGGTAAGATGGTGGGATGAGATGTTCAGATAAGTAGAGGAGTCATTCTGAAAAGTAGCAACGGCCACATGTTAGTTTTTACAGGGACCATTAGATTTAGAGTTTTATCAAATGAAGTGTCTGCTACATTTCTTTCCATGGGCAGCACTACTGTGTTCTTCCTTTGGGTAACCCCTCATGGCCTGGGTTTGTACTCGTAGGGTCACAGAGCCCTTGCTCTGCTTTGTACCATCCATCCCCTAGAACTAAGTAGAGAGTGACAGGAAGTGTGAATTTACTTACGTGTTCCTTTTGGCACAAATGCCCTGAGAACTCGTGCATTCCAATTTGGCCCCTTGCAGAAGCCTGTCTGCCCATGCTGAGTGACGATGGGGCGTCAGGAGAGCCCAGCATGATGACGTTCTTGTAGCTCAGCGGACGGCCGGGCCCAGGGGTTTAGTTTCTCAGTGTGCTGAGAAGGGCCCAGGGCCCAGGGTTTTCTGAATTCCTGGCAGGCAGGAGCCTTAGGCTCAGACTGAGTCGGAGGAGGGAGCTTCCGGGGTTGCCCATCCCTGGGCTCGCTTTGAGGCTCCCGTCCAGATCCTGCTGTGCCTGACCTCTTGAGTCAGTGGTACATCCTCTGACATGATGGATGGAATCTTGAGGATTGTGCATTCCTATGGAATCCCTTTAATCTTTTAGTGTCTGATGGGAACCACATTCTGTATAGTCTGTTCCTGTTTCATGCTGAAGGCATCTTTTAATAGGGCATTAATTGAATTCCATCATGGAAAGCCCATAGTACATGCATATTAGAAAAAACATCCACAGTTTTGTTTTATACCAAAAGCTTTGCATTGGCTTTTCCCCCCTTGTACAGCAAGATAACAGGGAGATGTTTCGAAGTGTGCAGCACATGATCTACGATCTCATCGAGTGGCGATCGCAGATTCTTTCTGGAACCCTGCCCCAGGATGAACTCAAAGAACTGAAGAAGAAGGTCACTGCTAAAATTGATTATGGAAACAGGTTTGTTTATTTGAAAGATGATTTCATGCTTAAATTATCCAATACAATAATATTACCATAAGCCTTGAGGAGACTACAGTCACATGTTATCATAAAACAAATTTTCTAATGTCAAATAATGGCATGGTTTTCATTTTTAAAAGGATGAGGTGTTTTCTATTGGATCCTGGCAGTCAGGTGTTTTCTGAGTCACTGTACAAACCTTATCTTGTTCTCCAGAAGCCGGGGCTTGGGGAGCCTGTCAGTTTCCCTTTTCTGGAGGGGACCCAGCAGGATTTCTCCTGATAAGGAACTTTTACTTTCTGCTCACAGTATTTGACTTTGAGTCCAGGTATCATAACAAGCACCAGACTTCTTTCTGTGGAACCTAAGTTCTCAGCAGTGGAAGGGACATCAAAGGTCACCTTAAGACTTGTTACCAGTGTAGGGATGCCAGATTTTGGCAAACGTAAATACAGCCAGTTAAATGTGAATTCCAGATAAACAACAGATGTGAATTCCAGATAAACAACAGATAAGTTTTTGGTCTAAGTGTGTCTTATGCCAAGTTCCCATCTATAGCAGGCGTCCACCCAGCTCTGCTTGAATGCCTTCCACAGTGGTGTGCTCGCGCCCTCGTAGAGCTGCAGGTTATAGCATTAGCAAGCATTTCTGAGGCTTAAATGGAAGTGACTTGCTTCCTCCTAATTCTGCCAGGTTTACAGAATGAGGCCATGCCCTCTCCCACAGGGTAACTACTTGGTTGTCCATATAATTTCAGAACTGCAAAAAGCCTTAAAAAGAATCCGGTCATATGGTTTCCCAGTGCTGGCCCATATCACATCACTTGGAGAACTTTCAAAATGCAGAATCCTGAGACTTAATTACTCCTTAAGATTCTGATTTCTGATGTCTGGAATGCTAGCTGGAGATCTCAGCTTTTAAAAATAGAGTTGGGCCACGATGGACAGCAGATTGGGAAACTTCTGGTTTAGCACGTCCCCCTCATTTTATACATGGGGACAGAAAACTCCAGGAAGAGGAGAGGTTTGCCTCCAGCTATTCAGCTAAAGGGGGGCCTGGATGAACTGAGGAAGCTTTTAGAGGTAGCGTTTAGATTAGTCAGGGTACAGGAGAAGGTTTTTGTTATTTGTTTTTTACCACAGACTTCTGGGTATAGGAAATTAGATACTGTTGCAGTGATGACCAGTTCAAGACCACCTGCTTAAAAAAACAAACTTCTGGGGCTTTGATTTTATTTTCCCGTGGAGTATTGTGTTTTGAATTTAGGTTCAGAAACCACCTGTTTAATTTAGCTGCAGGAAGCTACCAAAGTACATTATGTCACAGAATAACCTACTTACGAAAGGAAGTGTTTCCAAATGTAATTTGCTACTTAGATGGGAAATAGTAGTCCTTATTAAGACAGCTTTTTGCCCGAGTAACTCAAGGCTATTCCGTAATTTCTCTAAAGCCCATTGCTCAGTGCATCTTGGTGGTTCCGTCTTCAGAAAACAAAATAATGCAAAGTAAAGTCAGAGTGTTGAAAGTCCATCTTTAAGAGGGTTTCTGGGAGACATTTGAGAATGACTAAAGTCATGGGTGCTTACTCTAGAAAAATACACGTATGTAACACACACATACAATGATATGTGTTATTTCAGTGGGGTTTTCATTCCCCTCTCCTGAAAGGTGCTTTAGGTTTCCTGGAATTGGTGTCCAATGGTGTTGAGTCTCTTGCTGTGCTAAGATTTACCTTCATAGTGGAATTTCACCATGGATTCCAGGCCACCTGTGCACTGACTGCACATAGAATGGTTGGCATGAGGAAGACCCCTGACAGGCCACTTCCTGTGACAGTGCCCATGTGGCGTTTTGGAAGGAGCGTGGGGTCTGCAATGAGAAGGTTTTGACTCGAATCCAGCCTCTGGGCTCTTCCAGGGATTTCTCTGAGCTTAGGTTTCCTCCTTTGTGCAATGGGCCTAACCTGGCAGGACTGAGGTGAAGAGTACATGGCAGAATGTATGCAGCAGGCTGGTGCACGGCCTGGGCCTCCTTTCCTCAGGGAGCCTGATTCTGTTTGCCTGCAGGACCCCTTGGGCCAGTCCTCCTTCAAAGGGAGGTCTTCTTAGCTCCACCCACACCAGCGCTGGCCCCACCCATGGCAGCACTGACTCCTCCCACAGCGGCACTGACTCCTCCCAGAGGCAGGTTCAGAGCTGGGATGCGCAGTGATATTTGGGAGGGAGGGGCTTTACCTCACGAAACATGTCTCAGTGAAAACTAACGAGAGCTTTAAAGGCCTTTTTAAAAACAATGTCTTTCTGTTCCTCTTGAGGCACCCCACCATCACTGCAACTACTGAACCTGTTTTCAAGCAGAGCATAAAGCCTCTGCCTGTTGCTTTAAAAGCCTGTTTCCCCTCATGCTGTTGACATGCCCGGTTGGTCTTGCTTCACCGTCAGTGAATTTGCTCAATTGATATTAAAAGGAAAAAAATAGGCTTCTGTGATTGCCTTCCGCATGGTGCCCTGGCCCAACATAATTCTGAAAACTAAACCTGTTTGACAGGTTCTCAGACCCACCCCAGCTGTCAGGTGTGCGACCTTCAGAGATCTGGGAGGTTCCTTTGCCTGGATGGAGCCTGTATGCCAAGTCAGCTTCCCTTAGAAATTTGCAATTGTTACAGACATTGCTTCTAACAGACTGTTTCCTTTGTTGTATGGTTAAAAAAAAAAGGCCTGCCTCCATAGCCTTGTTACTAGCAGGAAGAAACCCCCAAAAGTAAAGTATAAGGCATCTGGTTAAGTTGTCTTTAAAAAGAAAACCAGAAAACACAGGACGAGCACAACTTTTGGTTTCTTTCTTTATAGAATTGCCTTTATTTCTTCAAGGAAAATTGTAAAAATCACCTAGCAGTTTTGTCACCCTAATATATGTGGGTGACCCCAACTTTCTGTGATTTTTTTTTTTTGCTCGGGTGGTAGGACTGAAATTGTGTTAGAGAACTGAAAGCTCTTGTTTTGTGTCCACGAAGTTCCGAATTCTTGTTGTTCTAGAATTCTTGATTTGGACTTGGTGGTGAGAGATGAAGATGGGAACATTTTGGACCCGGAACTAACGAGCACGATTAGTCTCTTCAGAGCTCATGAAGTAGCTTCTAAACAAGTAGAGGAAAGATTACAAGAAGAAAAAGTAAGTTCATCTCTGTGCAGCGTGCTGTTGGCTTCTGGAATGTGTTTTCTCGATTTCCAGCATGAGTAAAACATCAAAGAAACTCAGAATCTGCACTAAAAAGGACCTGAGAAGGTGCATTTACACACTGTATTTCGCACAGTGATGAATGGAAAGGGAGCCCAGTGTCATCATGTTGCTCGTGATGCCCTTGAAGGGGGTGTGGCATTGTGCCACTTCTTAGGAGGCAGGGTCTTAGTGATGTTGACTTCGTTCTCATCTCATGGGAAACAGTACCTGCCTTTCCTCTGGGTAGGAGTAGGGGAATATTATTAAGTATTAGTATTAATAGTACTCTAAACTCCATGAGGGCAGGGAACACCTCTTTTATTGATCTTTTTCGTCTTCTGTGGCCTTCAATGTATCTTGTATATAATAGATAATCAGAAATCGACTGAGTCATCCATTTATTTAGCAAAAGTTTTTACTTTTGCCAGGTATGGAGGACATAATGAAGAATGACAGAGGTGTCCTTGGAGGGTTTAGTCTAACGGGAGAACCAGACATTAAAAAAGCAACTTGCATGTTTTAATCACCATTCTGATTCACTGATAGACAACTGATCATTTTGTGTTTCTGAAGAAAATGCTTAATACAAACTGTTAAAGGATTGTGACCATTGCACAGGGCATTATTAGTTTCAGCTGGGTGCATGCATGTTTTGAGAACTGAAATTGGGGACAAGGGAGTGACTCTGAGTGGCATCGCTGTAGTTGCACAGTTTTCTGTCCTGCCGAGGATAAAAAAGCAAGGGTTAGCGAAGAGAGTTGCTTATGTCAACTTTGCGTTTTGTTTGCACTTACAGTCTCAAAAGCAGAACATAGATATTAACAGACAAGCTAAGTTTGCTGCCACCCCTTCTCTGGCCTTGTTTGTCAACCTCAAGAATGTGGTTTGTAAAATCGGAGAAGATGCTGAAGTGCTCATGTCTCTCTATGATCCTGCGGAGTCCAAATTCATCAGGTCGGTGACCTTGCCTGGCTGCTGTCTTTGTCTTTGGTTAGTGTTAGGAAAATTGCTGCACAGCCGTCACCAAGTCTCGCTCTTGAACGAGAGCCCTTGGGGTGACCAGCTGGCCAGATGTCCCCCTGCAGCTGGACTGGTGTTCCTCTGGGGCGGTGTGACAGCAGCTAGCTTGGGCTTTGTCTGGGGTTAGCTTTCTTGCTTGTACATGGATATCTGATTGTAGAGTTTTAGTATTGTAATGTTTTGAGAACCTGGCAGCTGGAGATGAAAGTAATGTTTACTATGTTGCCGCCATAGGATTTTATGTTTCCAGACCCCCCAAATGTCACTCTTGTCTTAGTATTAGTTGTTTGAACTTTTGTTAGCTGCGAGTCATTTCTGGACTTTTGACCTATTGTTATTTCGCCAACATGATTGGTTGAATACAGTGTCTAGAATAGTATCTGCCACATAAAACCTCTCAATGAATATTTATTGAACAAAATGCAGCAAATTCATCTCTGCTGTTCATGTCATTTCTGAGGTCTCTTTCCTAGTTCCTGCTTTTGTCCCTCACTGTAACTTCCTCTTTGTCCAGATGGAAAAAGGATGTGAGTTTCAACTGTGTGTGTATTTCAAACTCCAGTACCTTCATTTTTATTATTTAAAAATTTAAAAATTAGTATATGACAGAAAATGGAACAAATTCTCATTTCTGATAAGGACTTTATTTCCTCTTGATGTGGGATTCCATTTATATTGTTAGGTCATATTTGATCTGTCATAGGCTCTCAAATAAGTATGCCATGTTTATTTTACACTATAAGTGAATAGATGGCGAATTTTAGACTAGTGAATCCACATGAAAAGTATGCTTTTAAAGTAATAAACCTGGAAATGCCATTCGCAAATAGTTCCATTGCAGTTAAAACCCTAGACGTCCAAAATTAAAACCTCCTAAGAATTTTGTGCCGGCCATCCTCAGCTATGACCTTGTGTGGGAAATTACTTGTGGTGTGTGTCAATAGAAGAGTAGCCCTGTTTGAAGTTGGTGGTATTTTTGCACTTTCACGATTGTCTGCACTGTGGACCTCTGTGGTATTAATTCTAAGTCACTGCGTTTGTCCGCTTAGTACCCTGTTATATTTGGAAAACTAATTTTCTTTTCTTTCTTTTTCAAGTGAAAACTACCTGGTTCGTTGGTCAAGTTCAGGATTGCCCAAAGACATAGACAGATTACATAATTTGCGAGCTGTTTTTACTGTAAGTGCCTCGAAAGATGGTCAGTTGAATCATTCACGGTTCTAATGATTGTTTTTAATGACCTCCTGCTGACTTCTCACCACGCTAGGGCATGAGTCCTCCGAGTACCTCGAGTGCATGTTGACTTGGTAGTAATAAGCTGCCTTCCCAGACACCTTCCGGGTCTCTCGCTCCCCTTAGAATCCCCATGACATGGATTCACTCCAGCTCGTCTCTTAAACTTGTATCTTTCGCTCACTTAACATTAATTGACTTCTTTTATTTGGTTTCTTTTGTCATAGGAGTAACTTACTAAAGTGCTAAAACCTGGTTGGAGAAGAGTCCCAATCCATCTTTCTTCTGGCCGTTTCAGTTGAACCTGCATTGAGTAATGGTTCTCCAAAATAATTTATGGAAATTAATATTTCTAGGACCTCGGGAGCAAAGACCTGAAGAGGGAGAAAATCAGTTTTGTTTGTCAGATCGTCCGTGTGGGTCGCATGGAGCTGAGGGACAACAGCACCAGGAAACTGACCTCGGGCTTACGGCGACCGTTCGGAGCGGCCGGTAATCATGTCTCCCCTTCTTCCTGAGTTTCAAGGTCGTCACCCTCCCCGTGAATAAGAGCTGCTGCTGAATATTGGACAGTGGGCCGTTTTGATTTATAAGCTTCTCTGTTGGGGAGAAAAAAATCTTTTAGTTTCTTTCTGTGAGGTCTCAAGTTGATGTGCAGTTCAGGAAGCTTTGGTCCACGAGTTTCAGATGTCAATCATGTATTTGGTTTTAAAGTGGATCGCATCTCCTGGGGGGGACCCTGACTCACATTCTCAGCCTGGAGGGAAGCCAGTCAGGGGAGGTTTTGGGGGTTTCTGGACTCGGTAATTGACTGACTGGGGAGTGAATCTGCACCCAGCCGTCAAAGTGATGAAGAGGTGGAAGGAGCGCAGGCCTGGGGAGGACACAGGCATTTTAAAACAGGTGCTTTTATCCTCCATGTGCGAGCTCTGTGATTCTGGTGACAGCACAGGGGAGGGGGAGGGGAGTTCTCTCTGAGGAGGGAAGTGTCCCCAGGAGTCCTCATCAGTCCACCTCTTTCAGTGTCACTCAGTCTTCACCGTTTGGGGAGCGCGTTTGTCCCATGGTGGGGTGGCTGCGGCAGACCCCCGCTTAGTTATGGCCGCTTGTGGTCCTTGGGGTTTGCATGACTCTGTATGTGGGGAAGGTTCTTCCTTCTGACACGTAGTTGGTTTCCAGGCTACCAGGAAACCCAGGGCTCTGCTGGTTTTGTTTTGTTTTGTTTTTAACCCCTTTTAAGTAGACTTCATTTGTAGAATAGTTTTTAAGTCCTTAACAAAATGGAGCAGACTACAGAAATTTCATGGGTTTCTCATGTGGCCCCCACCCCCGTCCCCACACATGCACAGCCTCCCCCACTATCCACAGCAGCGTGAGAGGAGCATTTGTTTCAGCTAGTGAACCTACGTTAACACGACATTCCCTCCCAAGTCCGTAGTTTAGATCCCAGCTCCTTGGAGTGCACCCTGCGGGTTTGGACAAATGTACAATGACATGTATACTCCATTCTAGTACCCTACAGAGGTTTCCCTGCTGTTAAAAATCCATTGTGCCCTGCCTGGATTTTTTTTGAGAAATGGATCAAATAATTTAAATAAATGATTTGTTACTTCATAAAAATTTAATAATAACAACAGTGTAGGCATTATGAGAAAGAAGCACATTAACTCAATTTACTTCCATTTATCAGCAGGACTGAATCTTCTGTTTGCGAGTCACATTTTGAGGCTGAGGTTGCCTTTCTGAGGTCCTCATGACCACGGGCTTGGGAAATCCTTTCACGTTTTCATCCTTTGTGACTTGAATACATACTTTAAAATTGCACCTCTGTTTTTCAGAACCTGTTGTATCTTTTATGTGCAATCCCTTTTTATAGTTGAAATACATACAGTTTTTCAGAATTCTTTTTCTCTTTCTCACCTCTGTGGTCCTTGTAAGGGAATATTGTATTTTTGTCTCGGGTGTGTCAGGCTTCCCTTAAGCGACCAGAGAGATCTGACAGTGCGTACAAGTTAGGCCTCTTTCCCCTCGGTGCTGTATTTTTTGGGTGGTTGGATTGCTGACTGACAGGTTCCTACAAATGTGTTGTCAGATTTCTTAGAACAGTGATGATGTCGAGACCAGAGACTAGCAGTTTTGCCCTCCTTTCATTAAGATGGGACTTTTCTGAGCTTCCATAGGTTGACCTTTCATGCTCCAGGAAGGCTTAGGGAGGCGGAGGGGAGAGGTTGAAAGTCACTCCTTACCCAGGGGGTCTGGAGTCAGGGCCACCCCTGGGTGGGCTGCGTGTCCCTATGAACAAGGAAGGGCAGGTGATCTGACGGCAGAGGTGGGGCAGGTAGTCATTTCTAATTCTGTGTAGTGGGGATTATACCTCATGATACCTCATCCTTGGCTTTTCTGTCTTGTGACCCTGGTACCCACTGGGCTCTGGGCCTCGGGGCTGCTGAAATGCGCCCAGTCCACGTTCCCGCCTTGCCTTCTGGGCTGCCTGCTGCCCTGTGAATTCTCTGGGGGGTGGCGGCTCCCTGCTGCTCCACTCCAGCCTGGGCAGGGCCCTTCCCCTGCTATGCAGTTGTAAAGAACCCGTGGGAGGTGCTTCGGAGATACCTGGGAGGCATTTTTTTCCTTTGTTGCAATATCGCAGACCTGTTGCTGTTGAAGTGGAGTTTTAGGTGTGAGCTGAGTCCTTCTGCTCTGTCCTGTGTACCTGTTGCCAGGTGGTTTGCATGTCTCCTGTCCCTGCATCGTGATGCCCTGTCACCTCTGGTGCTGAGCACCGAGCTTCGAGTAGGGCGAAGGTGGGGCGGTGCCAGCTTGCTCAGCTCCCATGTCATTCCAGTGGGGCCAGAATTCCTGGGCTGGTTAGCTGGTGTGTTTCTGCAAATAACAAGCAGGGACCTGAGCATTCTGCTGATACATCTTCCAACTTCCTCCTGACATCTCTCTGAGACAGGGGGAAAGGCCTTGCATCATGTGACCTGAATGTGTAAACTTTGGCACAAAAGATCAATATTTTAATGCAGCTGTTCTCAACCCTGTGTATGAGAACGGGCTGGTGACCCATTGAAACCTGTATTCCAGGCCATGCCCCACACCAGCCAGCTGAATCAGAACCTCTGCTTTAGTCAGCATTGCCTGGGAGCATCTGTGGGCACTGTGGCGCCCGGCGGGACTTTGCCGTCAGATCACGTGGCCTCCCTCGTTCGTAGGGACACGCAGCCCACCCAGGGGGCAGCCTTAAAGAGGGCACGCTTCTGCCCACCCAGGACAGCCTCCTGCCTGCGGCTCTCGTTCTGGTGAAGAAGGGACACTTCTCCATCTTGAAAGCTGATAAACTTTTGGGCAATCATATTCTGCTCATTCCTGTACAAGTCCAATGAACACATATGTATTTAATTTTAAGGTTTTATCCAGAATAACTTGTGCATGTTTGTGTCAACAGAGCCCACATGAGCCAAATGTTCCTGGGCCTTTAAGCCTACAGCTCTCCTTGTATTGAAAAAATTATGTGACTTTTTTTTATAGTGTAAAATTGATATAAAATTGTAAAAATTATGAAAAACAAAGAAAAGCATAATTAAAACAAGTCATTTCTAATTCTATGTAGTGGGGATAATACCTCATGATAATCTGATGTATTTCAAATTTTTTCCTCTATGTGTGTGGTTTTTTATGATTTTTTAAAACAAGATCACATAACACTGTGTCCTTTTTATTTTGGGCTTATTTATTTTTTTTGTCTCAGTCTATTTTTTTTTTTTTTTACCATCTAAAGCATTCTTAAGTGTATGGTTCAGTATTAAATATTATTCACATTGCATATTTTGTATTTTTTTTATCTTTTTAAAAGTAACATTGCATTAGAAACATTTCATTTTATGAAATATTATTCAAAAATTGGGATTTTCAGTGGCTACAATTTACAGCTGCTCCTTATTTCAACAACTCTTTATATTTGGGCTTCGAGGGTATTTCCTGCTTGGTGGTATGGTAGCTGTGCAGTGGGTGTCCATGCACTTGGACTCTCTCCCCTCTGGCTGTTTGGGAAGGGTGAGCCCCCCCGAAGTGGGATTGCTGGGTTGGGGGGGGGTGTCTTGGCCACCTCGATGCTGCGTGCCCAGGTGCCCTGAGCAAGGGGTGCTGAGGCACCATCCCGAGCGCACGCAGCTCTCCCTTGCAGCACGTCTGTCGTCTTCTGCCCTCCTCTTTCCCGCCTTGGCCGTCCCTGACGCTCTGACACCACTGTCCACCGTGCCTCTCCTGCCTGCATCCCGGCATCCTGCCATGTCACCTGTTGGCTGGGCCTCTCATGCCCCCCTCGCCCCCCAAGCGCAGTGACTGCACACAGCTGCACTCCTGGCTTTCTTAAGACCGACCCTTGTGCCTGAACATCGGGACCCTAGGCTGTCAGTTTGGGGGTGATTCTCCCCAGTCCTTCCTCTCCTCCTTGGGGCTTGGGACGCGGGCCTGCAGGGGCTGTCACTTCCAGGGAGTGGGGGGACTAAGGCTGCTTTCGGCTTGCTGGTGCTCACACTGAGGCTGCCCTTCTTGCTCACTTGCTGCCTTTCTGCAACGAGTGGCTGGGCCCCTGCTGTGGCAGCCCGGGGCTCGGACGGGGGAGCTGGTCAGGAGGCTGACCACCGTCCGCGGGTGGGGTAAGTCCATGCTGGGGGAGGGAGCTCTGCGGCCACGTAGGAGGGCCGCCCGTGTGGGCTGGGCTGTGGGAGGTCCTGGGTTCAGGCTCGCCTTGCCTGACGCTGGGAGAATCCTCTGGCAGGTGGAGGCTGGAGTCCAGGCCATCCAGCTCTGGCACAACCACGAGTTGACACGGCTGTGTATTAGCCATTCTTCGGCCTGGATCTCCGGATGCATTCGTCGGCTCTTTGCTGTACGTGTAGCACTAGCGTAGCCGAGTGTGTGGGGCTCTTCTCCCTCAGGACACACCTTGAGGGCTCCATGGGCTCCACCAAACTAGCCAGAAAGTGGGGATGCCTCATTCCGGTCCTACCAGTTCCTCTCCGTTTCTGGCGGTACTGGTCGGAGCTTGGGCGTCGGAGGCTTCCTAGCTGTCTGCGCAGTCATTCATTTGTGTCACTGAGCCTCAGCGTCCTCAGCCGTGTAGTGGGTGATTGTGAACACTAGCTGTCAAGTGTCCCTGGAAACGGGGTCCACAGACACCAGCATGGCGCTGGTCAGTCATAGGTACTTTTGTGTTGTCTTCTTGGGAGGAATGCAGCTGCCATCCAATGCTCGTCCCTCACCACATGGTGGCTCTTAAAAGGTGAATGAATGAAATCAAAGCAAAAATTCAGTTTGTCCATCACACTGGCCACCTTTTAGGTGTTCAGTGGAATTAAGCATTTCGCCGTCATACAGAGCTCTGTTGGCCAATGCAGCTCTAGAGAGCTCATGGGAATCATAGGGGAAAGAGGTTGGTAAATGGAACTCTGCCATTCGAGCCCCTATCCCATATAGGCAGGCATTTTCAGGTAACTTAATTTGTCTTTCAAACATGGAAATACTTTAAACTTGAACATAAAAACATTCTACCATACAGTTTATGCTGTTTGTCAGAAAACACTCTGATGTTCATTTGTTTGTGTTCTATGATTATAGCATTTAAGCAAAGCAATCTCTGTTCTTTTCTTGTCCCCAGTGATGGATGTAACAGATATAATAAATGGAAAAGTAGACGATGAAGATAAACAGCACTTCATTCCCTTTCAGCCGTAAGTATGGAGCAAAGTACTCAACCAGATATAATATGGAAAATGTATGTTTGTAATAATTATACTCATAATTAAGTTTATAAATTCAACATAAATAGGGATTATTTTATAATAATGAAAATTGTTTTGTCACTGCTATTGTGCAGGGCATTCTTGTAGCCACAGATCCTGGGTTAAAGTTTGTTTATGGTCTTACAAGTAGATTTTTGTACATGATCCGAACTGCCTTATCACCTAGGACATGGAGAATTACAGTTCTACTCTGAGCATGAACGTTTCCTTACATAATTGATTTATTCTACTAGCTAGTCACAATTTTCAAAATATTATACTTTCAAATTTATCACAGGAGGTTGCTGTTTTTAAAATAGAAAACCAAGCAAAATAATGACAAATTCTTTTGTAAAGTAGAAAATAATACTTTAAGCAATTAATCACACTGCTGATTTTTCTGTCTCTCTTGTTGCTTAGAGTGGACGCTATCTATGCTTGATATTTTTAGGATTTGTCTAGTTTCTGACCTGAAGTCTGTAGCGAGGTGTGGGAATGGAAAGCATTTGGAGATGATTTGTTCCACTGTTTGTCTGATTTGAAGGTGGATTCCCTGGAAAAAGCTGAAAGAATTGGTTTTACTTTCTTGGGGATTAAAGCAAGAGGCACTCAGCTAATAGTCTATGGCCACTTCTCAGGCACTTCTCTGCCTCAGACAGAGGTGGAGAGAAAGAAAGAGGCATTAGAATGGTTCAGGTTAATCGAAAGAGACAGTTTCCCCCTGGGGGTGTGAAACCTTAGAGGAAGAGTAAATGCCGAGACAAGTTGGCGTGACCTGTCACGGTGCCCTGTTCTGTCCTCCTCCTTATCTGTTTTCATGTACCTGTTTCCTTTGAAAAAAATGTTATACCAGACATTTTTACATGGTTTTCAGGTGTTGGCTGAGGAGTTTGGAGGCTGGAGGTCCCCAGTGGGTGGTTGCAGGGGTCCTGTCTGGGGGGTGGGAGGTGGGCAGGAGACATGAGGTCAGCTTCCCCTGACGCCATGTAACCTTGCACGGCAGACCATCCGACTCGGCTCCTGGCTTAAGAACCACTTGTTTAAAGTGGCAATGAAATTCTTTTGTGGATTTTAGTGATCAGATCAGATAACATCCTAAAGCAGAAATTTCTGCAAAGCATTCGGTTACACTGTATCACACTGCACACACCTGGAGGCAGCTTCTGTGGCTTCATTGCTTTACATTTACTCTTCTGTCCAGTTACCATAATCACCAGCCCCATGTGGCTATTTATATGAACAAAAATTGAATAAAATTAAATATTTAGTTCCTCACTCGTACTCGTCCCATTTAAGTGTTCAGTACCAGAGGTGGCTAGCGGCTACCATATTGTTCAGCACAGGTACAGAACATTTCTGTCATCACACAGTGTGCTTTTGAGCAGTGCTGTGTTGGAATCACACCCAGTGAAGATAGTTACACAGTTCTGCAGAATCTGGGAGTTTCCTCAGGAATCAAGGGGAACATCATGTTTGAACATGGGCGGCTATTGAGGTAGTAAATGAAATACATCCTTATAAAATAGTGATAATCAAGTTGTTTCTCTTGCCAATGAGAAGTAGTGCAGCCAAATGCTGTTTTAGGTATTTGAGCTCAGTTTTTTAATGCCCAGATGTACCACTAAATTGAAATTACCTGTTGCCTGCTAGTGTCTTCAGGGAAAAGTCAAGGGAAAAAAACAGAAACTGGGACTATAGTTTGAAAAGTTAGGGAGGCTATTAGTTTTAGATTCACCCATCTCAGTTTCATTGGGACGTGTTATCAGCTCGTGGCGATGGCACATTGCTGCCTTCTTCCGTCTCGTAGTGAAACATCCACTTTAAAAAATGGTATTACATGTTCAACTCTTCATGTGATTTGTGATTTCTGCTGCATTAAAGGAAAACTAATATACGGATTAGTATTTCTTGTGCTAGAAATAAAAGAACAGCTTGATTTTAATAGCAAAATAAGCAGTGAAACCAGTTCTTTGGGAAATTCTAGGCTAATGAAACCGTTTTTTGCTCCATTAAAACTGATTTATTATCAGAGGGTAAGTTTTAGGAAAGGAAACATGGTGTACATTTCTCTCTCTCTCTGTCTTTTTTAACTTGATGAAGTAAATTAAAACAGTCCTCTGCTCTCTTGAGTAATGTGGGCTCAAGTGATGAATAATACTTGTCCCTGGTTCTAGAAGCGACTGAACATTATGTACATGAGGTACATTTTCTTGCTTGTTGCATATTGTTCTTTGCTATGCTCCATGGCATTTGTCTTTGCCTGTTTGTAATTATTCTCTCAGTCCTAGTAAAGCTTCCATTAAAAACCCCTGATCGCTGCCCCCACCCCCCTGAAATATACGTGGTTTACATTAAAAGTTGTGTCACAGTTTCACTTTTCAGACACGATAGTTGTGTTTTCTGAAGACTATGCTATTTCTTTCACAGTTAATTGTTTGGGGCTACCTTGGGTAAATAGACTGATGGGAGTAGAGTGCTTACCGCCCAAGTTTCTCAGGCAATTAGATTGGAGTGATTCTTTTTCTTTTTGGCGGGGCATCTTGATTTTGATTTTCCTTTCAAACCACCTGCCCCGTGACCTAAATTATGGTCAGGAATTCATTGAATTTGAAGAAATGGCCATAAACATTCTTGGGGTTAAATGCTGTCCAAACACATTATTTTTAGATAAGCTCCCCATTTTCTTATTGTCTAGTGGCAGTGGAGTGGAGACCCAGTGCATGTTTATTTCCTGGGGAGAGGGTCGATCTCAGCTTTACTTCCCTTGTGTGGTTCAGCATTTCCTGATCAATGCTCTTCCCTGTCTCTCTTGTCACCTATCCTGTCCTTTGTCGTGCGTTGACTCATGATGACTCTCTCGCATTTGGTGACGATGCTGTCTTGTGTTCCCTTGTTATCGTGACCTCTGGGTCTCTGTGCCCCTTTGTCTCCTGTGGTCTTGGTCGTCCCATGCCCTCCAGGCTCGCGTTGGATGACGCCATTCGACACAAGCCGCTGAACATGTCATCCCGTTTTTCACCCAGGGTGGCAGGGGAGAATGACTTCCTTCAGACTGTTATAAACAAAGTCATTGCTGCCAAAGAAGTCAACCACAAGGGCCAGGGTATGTATTCTATTGCTTTGTTTCTATACATGTCCACTTACATGAACTTGGGACGATGCCATGTGGTCTGCATTTCATTTTGATGATGTCATGATGATGATGGTGACGGGATGAGGAGGACGATCGGGGGGGTGGTGGTGGTGATGATGGCAGTGGGGACAAGTGGTGCGTACTTGGCTCCGGTGCACAGCATATGGGGGTTTCCTTGCGCATCACCTCTGTTAAGTGTTGCTGTGAGCCACCCTCCTGGATGGGCCGGGAAGGCTGAGTGGGATACAAGTAGATGCTTAGCAAGAGCCACCGCTGATGAGCCTGGAACCAGCGCGTTGATTTGCCGTCCTGAGACTCTAAGTCGTCCGCTCTCATCCTAACCGCTTGTAAAGACGCCTGGATGACGTCCCCCGAGAACACAGTACCTGCCCACCGGCGCTGCGCCCCCTGCTGTTGGGGGAAACACGGAGGCATTCAACATGACCCGCCTCTGCCTGAGCTCCTCTCTCTGTTTTTCTTTGTCTGTACCACGTGCTAATCACTGCGTGTTGTCCTCTAAGGTTCCCCTCCTCGTCCCCCTGAGAAAGTGGTTTCCTTTTGCAGATGAATTCTCTCCAGTTCTGTAATCGAAGAGATTTCTCCTCCCTGACTCTGCCCGTTTTGCCCTCATCGTGTTTAATCCCATGCTGACAAGTTTCCCAGCAGCCGACCTTCTGCTGGGAGAGGCAATGAATCAATCACCTTGGGCTGGTGACAGCTGGCCCTCGGGCGGCCAGGAGGGGTGCCAGGAAACAACTGCTTACGGAGGCTCCACGTCCAGCTCGAGGGGAGTCACCTTCAGAGTTTCTCCTACCTAGGCTGCTTTTAGCACCCGTGGGAAAATCACTTCTCCGCCCTTGATTGGATGCAGCCTTACCATAGACTCAGTTCATTGCCTCGTTACCGTATGTCACTAAACTTTTAAGAAAGAATGATTATGATTTGTTTTCCCATTGTTCTAAAGGGAAGTGTGAATTGAGTCTGGAGAATGTTCTGGAGGAACGAGGGACGTTTGGTTTCCTTTGGTGTGAACTACCCCCCCTCCCTGGCAAACGAAAGCAAAACAAAAATCCCAGATCAAAGCATTAATGAAATGTGGCCTCTATATAACGGAGCAGTTTAAGCTGACCCAGGACCGATCTTCTCATAAATTAACTGGCCTCCAATTTGCACTTTAATTGAAAACCACAGGGAGATCCAATTAAAGCCTTTCCGACTGGAGCCTCTCCCGGGCGAGGAGCACCGGGCCCCTGGCTCCCAGTGGGTCTTAACTTCTCTTGCAGAGTCACCACAGTTTTGATAAATTTTTATTACAGAGCCACACAAGGAAAGTGGAGGTTGGTGTCAAGCCAGCAGGAAATTACTTGGAAAGAGGACCCAAAGCGTGGCTCTGTCACTGGTATTGTGGCCAGAATCTGTGTTACCAGAGGCTCATGGGCCACTGCTGGGGGCCCCGTTGCATGCACTCCAGGGGGAGGAGGGGTCTGTCCATCCTGAGAGCTGAGAGGCAAGAACATTGGTTTTCCAAGGGGACCACAGGGGCTTTCCTGAGCTGAAGTGCCCTTGGGCACCATGGCTGGCTCCCTTTCACCTCTACACGGAAGGGAGCCTTTCTCCTGGGCTCGGCCTTTGCCCTGTGTGCGCACTCCAGGGGCCCTGAGAAGCCTGGGAGAATCAGCTGCTACGGTAGGGGGCCTGGCCAGCTGAGCCCCAGTTCCCATCAGCAGTGACCCAGCCTGCCCTGAGCATGCCACACAGTCCCGGTCACGAGCCCGGGAGGTGGGAGGGACGAGGACGTCCGTCCTCACAAAGCACCAGTGAGTTTCTCAGCTCCTCTGCGCATGTGCCTGTCTTCTGAGCTCATCGCCAGACTTTAGCCTGTTTTGTTTACATCAATGTGTTTACTTATCGGAGGTGACAACAGCTTTTATAGTCAGTCCAGATTATTCTGAACCTTAAACCCAGAGGCGCTGGGTGTTTTATGTGGACAGTGAATCCTCAAACACCCCCAGACATCTGCTCCTATTGTTCGGGATATAATGGATGCCGTTCCTTTTCTTTTTAGTAATCCTGGTTAAGCCAAACTCAACCTAAAATGCATGTTTTCTTTGAAAATTGGCCTCATTTTCTTCTGTGAGGAAAGTGTTTTAAATTCAGCGTAATCAGGAAAATCTGATCTCTCTGTTTAAATTGTGTTTTAACAAATTGAATTGTGTCGAGTCACTAGTTTCTGAACCAAGATAGTTGAGCAAGTTGGTATTTGTGAGGAAGACAGGGTTTTAGAATGATGTTACCGAAGGTTTCTTTACCTTCGACCTCTGTAAATAAATTACCTCACCACATCTTGCAAGTCCTCGAAAAACATCTCCGAGTTAGATTGGGCCTGGAGACATTCCTTTGGGAGGTCTTGGGACGCACTCCTAAGATTTGAGAGACCTTTAACTGCATCCTGGTGTCCCCAGCAGGGACCAGGACCATGTCAACGTCAGCAGTCAAGTCCTTTGCAGTTCTGTGAGGGCCCCTTTCACTTGGTTTGCTCTCTGGGAGGACAGAGCCAGGAGTCAGGTGCCCGGCCCTTCAGGGGTCTGTCGGCTCACAGTCCTTCAGGGCTGAAGTTGTACCAGCCTGTTGTGCTTTTGTGTGAATTAGGAAAGCTGGGCTGTCCTCTGGGTGAGTAGGGAGGTGCAGCCAGTGCCAGGGCACATGGCTTGGTGAGCAGCGTGTGGGCTAGGATTGGTTCCCAACTGCCTTTCTGCCCCAGTTGCCTGTGCAGTGCACAGCCTGAGCAATGATGCATGTGCCCTGGGGTGCGTGCCACCCCCTGACATCTTTTTAGGGACCTCCTTTTCCTGGTTATGCTTCTCTCCTCCTTGAAACTGCCCTCATAATTTGGAGCTTTATATCTTAAATAGAAAGGAAAAGGAAAATATATAAAAGGAAAGACAGAGAAAACACACACACACACACACACACACACACACACACACACGCACTAGTAGTGTGAGGACAGATACCTTCATTCTCTGATAGGCGCATGGGGTTCTCTGTAGCTGAGCGGCCAGGGTGCAGCAGGCCAGACCCTCAGGGTCTCAGAGACGGAGACCTGGGTGTGCCAGCTGATGGCGGCAGCCTCCCCTCCCACCTGGGAGAAAGGCGCCGTCCTTGACCTTGGCGGAGAGAGCCAAGCAGGTGCTGTCTCCTGCCTTTGATTTTGTGAAAAGTGTCGCTTTGTTCCCATTTGCCATTGCCTCCTGTTTGATTGCTGCTCAGGAGTTTTAGACAAACTGTGATCCTCTATCAGCTTCGTGGAGGGGAAGGGGGGAGGGTGCGGCTCACTCAGCTCTCTGGAGGCGGTCAGTTCACGTTCCCTCTCCGGGGGGGCCCCCTCGCCATCTTGCTTAGAGGGTTTGAAAGTCTCCATTTTACCCCTTGGAGGAAAGAGCCGAGTGAGGGCCAAAGCATTTGTTGCTCCTTTGCCGTGACTGTGACGTTGTGAAACAGAGGGCTCTGGCTGCCCGGCTGCGGCCACCCCCTCCTGTGGGCTGGTCCACTGGCCCCTGGCCCAGGGCTTTGCTGCCCACCTTCTGGAGAGTGTGGGTGCTGCTTAGCAATTTGAAACCTTCTTGGGTTAGTGGAGCTGTGAATTTATCTCTTGAGTCCTCCTCTGCTGTCATTCTTCCTGGGAGAATGGAAAATGATAGCTTTCTTGATGCACTCCCAGAAAAATGCTACCTTCTGATTCATCTTAAATATATATCAACTCAAAATTGAGTCACTGGTCCCAGACAGATGTGGGACACGAGTGCTGTCAGTGTGCACTCACCTGCCGTCAGCACCTCCGGGGCAGGATGGGTATCGTGGCTACAGACGCAGGTGATGCCCCTGTGCCCGGGCTCCTTTTTCCGGGTCCTCTCTTGCTCTTTCTCATACATCCACGTATTTTCTTAAGATGTCGAGTTGTGAATTTAAAGTTGCTCACTCATTGCATTGGTTTCATGAATTCTTTTTAAAATGTACGAGATAAAATGTGACTCCTGCATCCATTGTTTTTCTAGGTTTGTGGGTAACATTGAAATTGCTTCCTGGAGATATCCATCAAATTAGAAAAGAGTTTCCTCATTTAGTGGACAGGACCACAGCTGTGGCTCGGAAAACGGGGTTTCCGGAGATAATCATGCCTGGTAAGAACTGATTCCTGTAGCACTTGTGAGTGTGGTGTGGATGTAGCCAGCATTTGGGGTTCATGTAACTGGTCACAAAGAGTGGCGTGTGGGCAGTGACGCGTAGGAGCTCTGGCAAGCCAGAGGGCTGAGCATGTGGTAGGTGATGTGTAGGCCCAGTGTGGTTCTGGTTCATTCCTGCAGAGGGATGTCGTGAACCTGTAACAAGTATTTGAATCAACCAGAACGTGTTCAAAGTGAAGGAGGCACAGTTTAGGAAAAAACTGACCTGAAAAAACTGACCTTCTTATGTTCCAGGCTTTGAGAAGAGGCCCTCTGGGTAGGTTATGGGACCACAGTGGTCCACAGCCTCGGACCTTTGGCTCTAGAACTGAGAGCGCAGGACCTGGCCTGTGGTGGTGCCTGGCTTTGTGTCTTAACCTCTGCTCCTCCCTGGCTCAGTTGCCTTGGTCAACTTACCAAGATTTACTCTTAGCTGTGGTTTCCTCATCTGAAGAATGAGAATAATAAGAATCCCTGCCTATAGGGCTGGTTGGAGTTAGGAGGCTTTAGCATGTAAATTACAGAAAACACGAGGCCAGTCGAAAGGGTTGAACTGTGAGGATATTTATCGGCTCACCCAGCTGAGGAGCAGAGTCGGAGCACACTTCCTGGTCCGCCTGGCCCACACCGGCTCTGGTGCCCTGCAGCTCTCTCTGCTGACACGTCTCCTTTGCATACTGACCTCATCCTCTGTAACAGGCCCTGCCGGCTCCCATCTTCTTCCCAAATCTCAATGACCTGAAGAAGACGGCAGGCTTGTGACCCAGCGTTTCCAAGTGAGGTCATTGTGCCTGGACTGCTCAGTCCCCCTGGGCCCTGGACAGTGATGGTGGGTGGTGGAATGGGAACATTGGCCACCTGGACCTCTGGGCGGAGTCAGCTCCTTCAGAATGCAAGGGTTGCATGAGAGAGACATGGACACCGTGCAGATGTCTGGACAGATATACGATCAAAAGAAGGAAGGAGGAGCAGAAAGTGAATATTTACACCTGATACCTGCTGAGTTCATATTAATTATCACACTAGTGTTGCTCAGGCCCAATAATGGATTTGAAGCTTATTAAACCAATAACAGAATTCCATGTTACGATTAATCTCTTATATTTACATAATACTTTTTAGCTCGCAAATAACATTCATATTATTATCCTCACAAGATCTTGGGAAGCATATTAATATTTATCCTTTGTATCCATGGGATTCTTTCTGATTTGCAAATAATGCTGACATTAATAATCTGGCTTGATCCACCTAAGGATCTTAGAAGGCTACAGATTGGTGTTGAATTAATTTCCATCAAGATTAAGCCACAGCCTTAAGTCAAATGGCTAATGAGAGTGGAAATGGGGCCAAACACCTCACAGTTGAAGATTCCCTGTGGCCTCCTTTTATAGGCCTACTGCATACGTGGAGGGAGAGGTATCTACTCAGTGTGTGTGCCCTCAGAGTTACCGCTTTGTTCATTTTAGGGTCATTAGAGACATGTTCTTTCTACTCTCTTAGAGCTACTCTGGGTCATTGTATAACTCTCCTGGGAGATAGATATGAAAGACACTTAAATTGGTTAGACTGATCATGGCTCACCTGCCTCCACAGGAAGAAAGCATGACATTCAGAGTTACAAAACTATGGAACATTACAGCTTGTATGAGTCAAGTCTCTGCAGCAAATGACTTTGGACTTCTTTGTGGATGTATTGTTTGCATTTGGAATTTAGATGCAAATTTGCAGATAAGGATGATATCATGACATACTCAACATGCCTTTAGGTCAGGTGGCCTTAGGGTATCCTCATGTTTGAAGGGAGACCCAGAGAACTTGAAGTTCACACTGGTTGTGTTTTCCTTTGTAACTGACAGACTTAAAAAGTTAAGTCCAAACCTCTATGTTCATCTCATAATAGATTCCCGGGGAAACTATACAGCTGACCATTGTTGTGGCAAGTTCTGTGTAATAAGCTGGGAGTAGGGGTTCTCGGGGTGAGGGATTCCAGCTAGAGTGAGTCACCCGTGTTCCCTTAGAATCACTGACAGGCTGTGTGGGATCGCTCCTTACCCTCGGGGGAGAGACAGTGTGGGGGTTTTCACTCAGACCCCTGGCTTTTAGCCCAGTAGAACGTGTACGTCATTCCATCTTGTCAGGTGTGACTTACAGCGACGTGCATCTCCACCACACAGTGGAACAGCCTCTGATCACCCTGGTCACTGGCCCTTCTGTGTTCCCATGACTTCCTGGAAATCCCAGGGTTCTTCTGAAGGATCTTGGTGGGAAAGGAGTTTTGCCCTGAGCTGGGAAGGTGGCTGGAGGCTTGGAGGAAGTGAAGGGAAGGTTCTCTTTGAATCCACCCATGCCTGCTTGCAGTTCCTTCCTCCCAGTGTGCACCCTGTAGTCCGGCAGGCATTTGCCAAGGGCCTCTTGTGAGTGCCCATCTGTGGGGTTACCTGTTATAAACAGGCTCCCCTTTCTGGGCCTGCTCTAGAGGATGGATCCCTAGGCCAGCAGGAGAGTGAGACCCTGAGGTTCACTGCCTCCCTGCCCCCAGCACACAAATGGGGGTTCTCTGGCTGATGAGGCCTTTCTGAATTTCTTGTAGCCCTTTTTGATTATGGCTTTTGTGCTTTGATAAAATTTCCAGGCTGAGAGGTCATGAGACTGCTTTGCCTTATCGATGAGGCTATTCAGTGGTGGGTGGCCAGAGAGGTTAAGTGACATGTCCGAGGTCACACAGCTAATTAGTGGCAGGTCCTGGACTGGCAGCCCGGCCTCCAGCCGGAGCTCCAGCCGGAGCTCCTTGAACTCCATCATCCCTCACTTGTGCCATGGTCTGTGTCACTGGTGTAGTCATATGTCTTCCTGCAGCAGCTCCTTTGGCTGTGGTAGCAGCCCACTGGGATTATTGTAATAATGACTTTTAAATGAAAGTGTAATTTACTAGTTGGGTACATGAAAAGCCAAAGTAGAGCAGTAAAAAAGGCAAAAGAAAAAAACAGTAAAGCAAGGGGGCTTTTTCCTTAAGGGATCCTTGTTCTTTGCCCAGAACGGGCCACCTGCTCTTGACAGAGATGCTCCTTGGAGCCCCTGGGTGGGCAGGTGGGTCATGCACGGGTGGCCGAGGAGCAGCTCTGCGTGGTGGTGCTCGCTCTGCGGGCGGCACGTTGCTCATGAAGCTGGCGAGGTTTTCCCGTCGGGCTGTTACCAGAGGGCCCTTCTCTTCTCAGTGGGAAGAAATGTGCTGAGCTCATCTGTTGTTGGTGGGGGGCTTTTTGTTTTCAGGTTTGATTTTTTTTTTTTGCACAAATGCAGGCTCACCTCACTTCAAAATGCAGAGGTCTGCCTTGTTGTCTTGCTCCCTGGGGTCCCCATTCAGGAACCGGCATAGCTGCTTGGCAAGGGGAGAGAAGATCCGTGCAGAAAGCTTCTCTCTTGACCCATCCCGCGTCTGATCCCAGGCATCAACTCAGGACATTGGCTTGTGGTTCTAATTCTTAACCAGTTTTCTTTTTCATTCAGCTCCTTAGAAGAACGCAGAGGAGGTCAACATTGCCAGTTGTCATCTCAGTGTGCCAGTTGGTGTTGTGATACTCTTTGTCTGCCCAGACACATATGCCCACAGCCAGCATCCAACAAGGGATGGAGACAGGAGCCTCAGTAGGCTGTGGACACTAGAGGGGGGATGCGTCATTGAAAACCCATCGATAGCGTTCCAGCCGCTCCGGGCTCGGGCTGCCCACAGAGGAGAGGGACCAAGCCGATAATGAAGGGCCTTGAAAAATTGTCCTCTTCCTCACAAGTCTGAGGCTGCTGCTGAAAACTGCTTTTGTCGTGTCTTTAAATGCTGATGTTATTTTGTGCAAAATATTTCATAATCATCTAATACAATATTTGTAATACACTGCTATGGAAGAGTGTGGATTAGACGGTTTTGTAGAATTCATGGTTAATGCTGTGAATAGTGGATTAGTTTTACAGGTATAATTTCCCCCCCTCCCCAGGTGATGTTCGAAATGATATCTATGTAACATTAGTTCAAGGAGATTTTGATAAAGGAAGCAAAACCACAGCGAAGAATGTTGAGGTCACAGTGTCGGTGTATGACGAAGATGGAAAACGACTGGAGGTATTTATCATTGCAAAGTTGAACCTGTGGTGGTTAAGCTTTACTTTCTGAGTGTTTACCTTGGCTCTGCGACAAAATGCCGAAGGACACGTGTGGGGCTGTGTGGACCTGTTTCTAGGGCTGGGTGTTTACCCTTTTTTTCCGTTCTCCAGTTTGCCTTAGAGGGCTTGTGTCTGCTGGGTCTGGGCAGCCAGCCTGCGTCAGGAGATCCCTGTGGTCCCGACCACCTTCTTTACCCAACCCTGTTACGGCTTCTCACCTGCTGGCATGCACCTGAGGCTCAAAGGTCTAGCAATTACACTACCAGTTCAGATACCGTATGATCACCGTGTGGGAGATGAGGACACTTGCTCAGGGTCAGGTGACAGGTGGATCTGGGGTTTGAATCTGGGCATCTCCTCTCATGCTCTCCTGGGTGGTGGTTACCAAGACCTCATCCTGCATGGTCACGGCAGCCTGCAGGACGGGTTGTGTCTTGGGAAGTGCCCAGAGGCAGTGGCCTCCTCTGATAACCGGTGGCCAATCCAGAGCAGGTGTCTCTGACAGCTGCCTCTCTGGTCCGTGGTTGGAAGGCTGGGCTTCCCTGGGCCCATGTGGCTGAGAGCAATACCTGTGTGGGTACATGAGGCTCAGCTGTGCCAGGAGGTGGGTGGTGTCCTTTCGGGGTGGCCCACGTCTGGTGTCACTGCTGGGCCATGCTGTCCTTGGCACTTGGGCTTTCCCAGTATCAGCTCCACTGGAGTTGAGAGGTCAGTGTTTATGGCTGGAGGAACTGAAGGCGTGTGGCCACCTCCGTTGCTGGTC
Source organism: Manis javanica (assembly GCF_040802235.1). Classification (NCBI taxonomy): domain Eukaryota; kingdom Metazoa; phylum Chordata; class Mammalia; order Pholidota; family Manidae; genus Manis; species Manis javanica. Next base: position 5,142,254 of record NC_133162.1, on the reverse strand, counting down.
TGTAACCCTTTGTCCTGGACCTACCGAGTGAAGCAGCAGCTTTTTGCACGTCCTGATGTTATAGTTACTGGGGGTGAGGGTGTGAAGGATGGAGGGCCGTAGCACCCCTGCCTCAATACCATCAAGATCTCACGAGTCCAACAGCAAGGTTATTATGCCAGCTGCCGGCTCCGGATGGATCTGTCCTCCCACTGCTGGGAGCGTGCTCATCTGTGCTGGCCTCTGTTGGCATTCGTGGAGCGCCCTGCCTTCGCCTACGGGCCCGTTTCCCGGCGGTGGGAGGTGAGGAGATGGGTACAGTGTCAAGCTCCGTGAGCTCTGACGTGAACTCTTTATGCCTTCTTTTAAAGCACGTGATTTTCCCGGGTGCTGGTGATGAAGCGATTTCAGAGTACAAGTCCGTGATTTACTACCAAGTAAAACAGCCACGCTGGTTTGAGACCGTTAAGGTATCATTTACGTAGCCATTTTATCCCATGGGGTTGATTAGGAAATGCTCATTTGTATCCCAAGGAGGTCCCCACCTCCCACCCAACTCAGGGTCTGCTTGCTGGTGGGTACCCTGTACAGGCACAGGAGCTCTCCCAGCAGAGCCGTTCAAGGTTGCTAAGGAACCATGCTGGCATTTCTTGGAATACATTTACTCTCAGCTCCGTTTGGACATAAAAATAGGACGTTCATGGAGACAAATGACAGAGTCCTTTAAAGACAGTGGTTATCGTTCTGTTCTTGGATCTGTTTTACGTGTGGCCTGCTATCTGTACACCAAGTGGAAAGAAAGAGAGATGACAGTATATGGGGGCTGTTGCTGGCGAGACGGACCCCATTTCCGTGGCACTGACTCTGCATCTCAGAGCGGCGTGCTGACATCACCGCTGTAGCCCACTGTGGTAAACACCAGCCTAAATGCCAAGGATTCTAATACTTGAAAACGAGGCCAGGGTTGGCTCCAGAGTACAGATGTTAGATGTGAGGATTAGGGACAATCTTTGCTTAAAGGCAGCATGTATTAGGTCTTTTTTCTTTTTCTGTAAGTCACAACAAAAAAGCTGTCTTCCCTGCAGCTGGGGCAGGTCCCTGCAGCAGCCCAGGGAATATTGATACCTCTGAGAAGGGCTAAAAATGAAAACAGCAACTTTAAAAAATGGAATTTTAACAGTGAGGATCAGAATGTTTAAGAAAACTTCAACTGTCTCACAGAGCCTGCTTGGTGTCCTTTAGAATGTGATCTTGTTTATGTTTTCAAAAGGCATTTTTTGGGGCTTGGGGAAAATCAGGTAAGGGATTAGGTATGCAGTCTTTTCTCCCCTGCCTTGTGGAAATGTGTACAGTTGTATAGGACACCTACAGCTGAGTAAAGCCGTTCATGTGAGAAGATGTTGGAAGAGGTGCTTAGAATTCCTTTTTCAATTCTGCAGGTGGCCATTCCCATTGAGGATGTTAACCGCAGTCACCTTCGGTTTACCTTCCGTCACAGATCATCACAGGACTGTGAGTAATCACTTTCTTATCCCATGTTGTTTTCAAGGGACAACTAGGGGAAAATTTCAATAAGCTGCTCTTGTTCTGTTGTTCTAGAATGTTCTAGAATGTTCTAGAACTTGGTTATCGTAACACTTTGAGATCTTGATGCTTCAGCTTATTTCCCACACTAACCTGTTCCTGGGAAATGTCGTCGACTTCTCATTGAACCAGGCACAGGAGACCTACATTTTCCTTCTCCCCTTTCCCTGTTGCGACTTGCTGTCCATCCTTTGGGTCTCCGTTTTGACTTGTAATGCCATTCCATCTGTCGGAAAAGTCACTGAGGTACAGCATGTAGATTCCAAAAAAAAATTGGCTCTTAATGCTTTTTATGTTGGCATTGAAGACCTCGAGACCCTTTTTTTCTTTCTGGGTGGCCCCTGGTGTCTGGAGTCAGACAGAGCTTTTCTTCTCGGAGATGTTGGTACAGCATTGAGCTTGGGAGGAAAAACAGGTGTTGGAATCACTTGCCTTCCCAAGGAATCTGTCCTCAGTGACTGAAGTTTGTCTTACCATGTTTGCTGAATTAGTTGTCTACTAGGGATTTGGCTCTGTGCTAGAAACCAAATAAGATATCACAAAAGGGAGATGCACCTTTGGTAGTCTGTACCCACTTGGCAGTGGGCTAAGATTTGGGAAAATACATGACTGAGAATTGGCTACAGTTGTGTAAGCTGTGGCTTTGAAGGGAAGGGTGGCCCTGGAGGCTGTGTCTGTCACCACTGACCCTGTGGGGGCAAGGGCCTCTCGGGTCGGGGTTCTCTGCCTGGGCTCTGGGTGCCATGTCATCACGGGTGCTTCCGCCTGGGCATGAGAAGCCGGGTCTTGATGACCAAGCAAGACGGAGGCTGCTGACCCCCTTCAGTGTGATGACTGGCATAGAGTAGGGACCCTGTAGAGGATGGCAATGTGTTCATCCTTCTTACTGTGTCTGTAGGCGTGTCTCGCCTGGACCGCCCCCCCCCCCCCCTTCCTGAGGTGTGGGGTCTGCAGAGGTGGGGGTGAAGGAGAGCAGCCTGGGAGAGTGAACATGGGAGCAGAGGCTTGAGGTTGGGGGCTGTGCACCCCTTTCTGGGCCAGCGAGGAGCCTGGGCCGCACTGGTGCTCAGAGGTGTGGGCAGGCGTGGCACGGGAGGTCTGCAGGGCTGGCGTGCGGAGAGCGTGGATATCAGCCCCAGGATGTACACGCGGTGGGATGAGGCTAGGGAGGTGGTTGAACAAGGGGTGAAGACCAGCACGGGGTCCGGTGGGTGTGTGAGGTAGAGGGGGCGGGAGGACACAGAGCCATTTCGCCCCTTGACCTGTCCCAGGGTTTAAGTAGAGCTAGGATATAGCTAAAAGGGGTCAGGGTTCAAGTAGAATAGGAGACGCTGGTTCATAAAGGAGGGCAGCTTGGGAAGCAGCGTGCATTGCACACTCGCCTTAGGGCAGAACACAGGCCACCAGGCGGGCCAGGTCTTGCTGACTGTGCATGGCTGTGTTGATGCAGAAACTTGTGGATAAGAACAACTTAATAAACATTAACTAACCCATTCTGTACACTCGTACTGTGCTCCTGGCACAAGTATTTTTAGGGTATTATTTTAATTAGTTCTCACAACACCCCGTGTGGTATCAGTATGTCATCACTTTCTATATTACACATGGGGACACTGAGGCCCAGAGACCCACCAGAGTAGACCAGAGTCACCTGATTAGTGAGTAGAAGAGCTCTGGTCCAAACCCCATTCCTTGGGTCTGAGTGTCGTACTCCCACGCCTCTGGCGTGTAGCAAGGCCAGTTCTGTCCTCTGGTCTTTATTTAGCACCTGCTGGGTACACCGCTCACGGAGAGGGGGCTCTTCTTGCAGAGCTTAGGTTTGAATTGAGGTATGAGGTCCGCTTGCAAGGACCAAGTAGAGAGTGGCAGCCTGGGAGCATCGCATGGATTAGGGGCGTGTGTGAAGGGGGCACCGTGGCAGCGGCATGGTGCTTGGTGTCCTAGGTTGGTGAAATGGCAGGGCCTGGGAGTAGGCCGGAGCTCTGCCAAGTGGGGTGCTGGGGAGATGGCGGGGCACCCTGCCGGAGGGCAAGGACAAAGTCTAGAATCCACAGAGGACTCGTCTCTAAAGCAAGCTCTCCGTTCACTGCAATCTCATTCTCTCTAATTAATAAATTACACTAGGGCAGAGGGATATCTTTGGTAGCATTTTAATTTTCAAATCCTTGTTTTTCTTGTCAGTTTTAAGTACTCATTACAGACAAGATGCTATCACCCAACATACCACGACACATTTGCATAATTAATGAAGTCTCCCTGGCCACAGCTTGTGGGGTTTTGGAAACGTGTTGAGCACTGAAAATGTGATGCTGATGAAATCCTGGGCTGCCCGCCGCTGGAATGGCAAGTGGCCACGGGGGCCTCTCCATATGGCCCTGTCTGCAGACTCTCTGGGTCAGAAGCAGAAAGAACTGAGGCCACGTTGTAACACTGCACGTCCCCCGAGTGAGGTCCAAGCTGCTTACCCGTAAAGGGTGGGTGAGCTCAGGGAACCGGTGATGGGGTTTCTCATGCTGGGATCTGTCCTTGGTCGCAAAGTTGAATGCCGATGTGCCTAACACACTCCTGCAACTTGTTAGCAATTCTAGGTGCATCAGCTTGTGTTTCACATGATGAGAGAAGATGTATGCTCCCGAGTCCAGCCTCCAGGAGCTGAGCCTCCCCTGTTTGTAGGGGCCTGGTTGGGTGGGCAGCCTTGCGTCGTGTGGCCCCTGACGTTTTGTGTCTTGTCTGCCTCGTCATGGCGCTAATGAGCATGAAATGCAGTTCATCCCTTTGAGGTGAAGCTGTAGAATGTTAATAAAAGGCACAGTTTTATTTTGTGCTACTTAATAGTAGGATCAGGGTAGCCGTCTGCTGGCAGGTACGCTCCCGTGTCCTTTGGAGCCACGACTGCTTTCACAGAGGCAAATCTCTGTTTTTTTTCACGTCAGCCCAAACTTAGAAGCATCTGTTCTTTCTCACCTGAACATTGAACTATTTTATGTCTAGTACCCTTGTGCATATTTATCAGTTCCTAGGGCTCTTAATCTTTTACTTCATCCCTCCCATTGTTTTTGGTTGGTTAGTTTTCATCCTTTTAGTCAGCTGTCTTTGATTGAACACCTACTGTGTGCCAGAGACTGATGGACACCGGCACTGTGAAGGTTACCGAGACACATTCCTCATGCACCGTGCCTTCGTGGAAGTATTTTGAGCCTCTGACTCAAGGAGGGTGGCTGTGTGCTCCTTCCCTGTTAGACCTCTGCCCTTCCACCTAAGAAGAGAGTCTGGGATATGCAGTTCTAAAGATGCTTTCTAGCTCTGGGACTCGGTGTTTCCCTGCCACACTCAGATGCCTCTTGAGGGATTCATGGTGAGTCTGTTTGTTCTGTTCAGACCCCAGATCCCTCTTTACCCGACCCGGGGCCCTTGCTGCTTGCTGCACACCAGCTACACTGGCTTCCTGTCCCCAAACGGGCCATGCCCATCCCTGCATCCATGCCTCTGTGTTTGGCCATCACTTTTTCTGGAAGGTTTACACCTAAGCTTGTGTGCCATGCATCTTCTCAGAGAGGCCGTTTCCAGCATCCGGCTGGGTCAGCCCTGTTCCCACCGCCAGTCTATAACAGGTCACCAAGTTCTGTTGCTTTGTCATCTACCGAACTTGTTTATTGTCGTCTCCCCAGCTGGAATAAATACTTACTGAATTCCTCCTGTGTGGCAGCCACTATTTCATGCGCTGGGAAAATTGCGATGACAAAACACACAATGTCTCTTGCATGTCAAAGTGCAGTGAATGGAAGTAACAGTAAACAACAACGTGCTTACACACACACGCTGACGCATCTGGTGGCCTGGTAGTGACCAGGACTGTGTCAGAGTCGGCTCGGGCTGCTGTAATGAAATACCACAGACTGGGCACTGAAATAGCACAGTTTTTTCCACAGTTCTGGAGCCTGGAAGCCTAAGGTCAGGGCGCCAGCACGGCAGTTCTGGGGAAGGCCTCCTGCGTGTTGCCGACGGTTGCCTTCCTGCTGTGAACGCTTCCGGAGGGGGGGCAGCTCTGGTGTCCCCTCTTGCAAGGGCCCCGGTTCTGTGGGGCTCAGGGCTCCACCTGGATGAGCTCATTTAACTAAGCCCTGCCTTTTGGGTTTTATCCCCAAAACAGTCTCCTGGGGGTGCGGGCTTCAGCAAGAATGCTGGGGGCACAGTACAGTCCATAGCAATCGTGAGGAAAAGGGAGTCGGGAGGGAAAGCGTGTGACCAGGTCACTGATTCACTGTTTCAGACAGGCTGGCCTCCCGGAGCAGGTGACCCTTCAGCAGAAGCAGGAGTGAAGTGAGGCACCGTGTCTCACGTGCAGATGGCTGAGGGGAGCGGGTACCTTGCCAGAGGTCATGGTCAGGTCTGTAGTCCCCCTGTAGTTGATACTAGTGATGTAGGAGGTGGGAGTCTGTCTGTTTTGTTTTGCATATTGATGGCCAGTGTCCTGAGCCTGCCTGTGTTCAGGGCCTGCTGGTCCTCACGGGTCTGTGGGTCCCTGCGTCAAACCACACCGTCTTCACTACGGCCGCTCTGCGGTTACTCTTGGCTTCTAGGATTTCAGGTGTTCCTCCATGTTCTTCAAATCGTCCTGCTTCTCCTTGGTTTAGAATCAGTTTGTAAGTTCCATGAGGAAACCCTTCCATGAGATTTAATTGAAATCCCTTTGAATTTACAGATTAATGGGAACACAGCTGATTCCTTATGAGAAGACTCTTGCTAATGGTGAACATCGCCCGTTTCTCCATTTATTTACATGTATTTTAACATCAGTCACCACAGTTGTGATTTTTTTCGTAATGGCAGCTCTTGTAGCACTTCATGATGTTATTTTGTTACGACGGACATTAAAGACGATCATTGGTTTCTGTTGCAGCCAAGGATAAATCTGAGAAGATATTTGCACTAGCATTTGTAAAACTGATGAGATATGACGGGACCACTTTGAGGGACGGAGAGCACGATCTGATCGTCTATAAGGTGTGTGTGCATTTTGCTGGTGGGAAGGCTGCTGTCTAGCAATTTAGTTATGCAGATGGACAGCTGGTGAGCCGTCCATTTGCTGTTCTACAGAGAGATGATGATACACAGTAACACTTTAGATACTGTGTAAGAAATGTTCCGTTAGCACCAATTAACCTACAGGAATAAGGGAAATCATTAAAATAGCCTAGGAAATGATAAAGAACAAATACTGGGATAGTTGAAAGGATTAAGGATGATAAGGGATAGGAAAAAGTTGTGTGTCCCTGGCTGTGAATAATGTTCGACCTGTTGCGTGATTAAACCCCCAGGCCGAAGCGAGGAAGCTGGAAGATGCCGGGACGTACCTGAGCCTGCCGTCCACGAAAGCAGAGTTAGAGGAAAAGGGGCACCTGGCGATGGGGAAGAGCATGCAGAGTCTCGGGAGCTGCACCATCAGCAAAGATTCCTTCCAGATCTCCACTCTCGTGTGTTCCACCAAGCTTACCCAGAACGGTGAGTTTGGGGACGTGCTCACCCCAGGGGCTTTTCTTTCAGAAGTCTGTCCTTTCCCCTGCTCCCTGCTGAGTAGAGGAGGCCGCTACAACAGGTGCACGAGAGCCCTTCCTGCAGCCTCCGGTCCTGGCCCTGGGGGACCAGGAAAGAGTGGGTGGCATCCCTCATCCTTTAAAATTCACGCTCCAGTTTTGAGCAATGGATTTACTTTTTAAAAAGCCATTGGTCCAGAGGAAGGTAGCATGACATAGGGAAAGTGCAAAGGATTAGAGTCAGACCGGAGACCCAGGCGAGCCCTAGCCCAGTGCTCACCCTGGGACTGACCTTGGACAAGAGCCTCTGGCCTGTCTGGACCTCATGTTCCTCCTCTGGGCACGTGCGATGCTGCTGCCTCTCCGTGGGCTCTGGGAGTGTCCGGGGCGCAGGATGTGAGGTACACCCTCTGAGTCTTCTCCTCTCCCAGTTACTCACTGAGATAATTAGCAGTTATCTTTATTTCTAAAAGTTGGTTTTGGTGCTATGTCTAGGTGCCCCAGCAGTGAGATAAGGCACCCCTTGCTGACTCCGGACACCAAAGCCCAGCCTTACTGCAGCATTAGGGTGCCTGGCGGCCCTGTGCTGGGCCATCCAGGCTGCTCCTTGTCGCTGTCCCCACTAGCGGCCTCCCCAGCAGCACGGCTCTCTGACCCGAGTGCTTTTTAGTCAGAGCACACTGTGTGCACGAGGTAGAGGCTCCTCTGCACAAGTCGTACATTCAAATAATTGCGTCCTCCACGGTGACCGTATCACAGTGGTGCAGAGTGACTTTATGCTCTCTTGAAACTCAGCTTGAAAACTCAATTTTTTCCACTTAGCCACCCAGTATGGGTCCTGAAAATTAATGTCTGTTGTTCTCATGAGTTGAGTCCCTGGGGGTTGCCCGTAAGTCTTGGCAGTAGTCTCAGGTCTGTCTGAGGGACAGCCATCCAAAGGGATAAATAGGACAGAGCACAGGAGCGCCCCTGCATTGGCAGAAAGCATGCCGGCTGTTTGCTGGTGCAGGTCCTTCTCAAACCTGGTGCATCTGCTGTCTCTCTGCTCTGTTACACAAGCCACACAAACTATGCTTTATCCTCACTGGTCTCGTGTGCAAAGGGCACAGAGGAACATGTCACATGCTTGGAGGCCATTTGGATACATCTCTTAAATGATACCTTCGCCATCACAGTTGGCCCGAGGCATTAGGAATTATCCTGCTTGTGGTCATGCAATAATCTCCATAAGCCGGTGAAAACCCTTAGCTGGGTCACTGGGCTCTGTGCAGGCATGGGGAAGGGTCGAGGAGGCACAGGATGCTTGTAAGTTTAGTGCCCCTGGGAGTGTTGGGGTCGTAAGGTGGGTGCTGGTCTGGGACTGGGTCATGGAAAGGATGCCCAGATAGGTCAGATGTGGATGTGGCCCTGACAGTCCACTAGCCTGACAGCTGCCCTGTCCACAGCCTCATTTAACTCAGCAACGGCAGCCTCTCCGGTGAGCCGTCACCCAATCCCTGTAGCATGTTGGGTTTTGAATTGGAGCTGCTGTGTGCTGCCATTTTTCCCTATATAGGAAGCCACCGGTTTGTACGTGGGTCATATTCCAAAAGCATGTTTAGAAGTTGTTATTTAGAGCTTCAACATATTTTCCCCAGAACATTGAACAGTGTTCTGAAGGGCAGTTAGGTTGTGAGGCCCACCTACAGAATCCTTCTTAGCCTATGTTTTTCTGGAGAAGAGAACTGTGGACTAGGAGATCCCTGAGATATTACATCGCAGAACTCTCCCAGGGTGGTGATTTCAACATGATTTCGATTTCAGGTCCAACCCCCTCCTCCCCACACTCACTGCATCTCACCGGCCGAGGGTATCCCTCCCTGGAATGGAGGCAGTGAGCGCCCTGGGCCCAGCAGCAGCTGTTGCCAGGCAACCAGAGGATTCTGATGCTGCTCACCCAGGGTAAAGGGATGCATCTCTCTGCTTTCGTTTCACACCAGCCAGCAATCCCTCTGTTCGGGATGGTGGTGTGGCAGGCCTGTGCAGGGTAGAGCTGCCCCAGTTGGCCTCTGAGCATCAGATTCTCATTTTGAGGGAGTCATATTCCTGAGACCATGATTTGTTACTGCAAAGTTCCATCACTTAGGGAAAAGCAGGGGCTGAATTATTCATCGAGGTTGGTATTAAACATCTCTGTTCTCAGTGTTGTGCTGGATGCTATGGGGGATATGAAAACAGGCGTAATGTGGGATTCCTTTCCTCAGTTAGCTCACTGTGTAATTAGAGAGTGAGAAGTCATGAAACAAAGAGTCTTTAAGGGCCAGACTGCGGTGTCCTCTGGGAACGCAGGCACGGGGCAGGCAAGCCCCATCTGCCATGCGTAGCTGGAGTTGGGCAAGCTCTGCATTCTGAAAACGTGTTCCCTCCTCAAGCTGTTCTTTCTCTAGGAATTTTCCCAATTTTACCCAGGTAAACCTCAGCCTCCCCCACATCCAAACTGTCAGTAGCTTGCATGAATAGGATCCAGGTTATTAACTAGTCTCCATTAAAAAAATACTGGTAATTATTGGAAGATGGAAATCGTCCTTAACTCTAGGACTGAGAGCGGGCACGGGCGGGATGTAGCCTTTTTTGTTACTTATTTTCCCTTAGAGATTAAAACATGTTGACTTTGACGACGAGTGGCTGAAATGTTCTATCCCCAGTCATCTCTGCAAAGGACCGTTGTCGTTAGTCTTCATGCCGGTCATCACGCTAAGTCCTTCTCCTTGTTGTACCATGTAATTCTTGCACCAACCCTGTGAATTAGGCAACATTGTGCCTATTGCTCAGATAGGAAAACTGAGGCTATTTGCTCCAGGTCATATAGTGTGGTGTGGCCCAGCTGGTATTTGAGCCTGTGCTTTATATATTCCACAGTACTGGAGGACACTGTCCCCTTTTCATTTTCCCATTTTTGAACTCTTCCCTTTGTCAGTTACACTTACAGGTAGGGTCAGATAAATGAGAATGTGTGTTTTGGTGCTCAGCACATGTTTGCCCTTTGGGTGGTCTGATCCTTAAATGACAATTGGTTGCCTGAAATTCTACCTTTTCCCAAAATTGTATTTTTCTTTTCATTATTTGCTAGGGTTTCCCTTATGTAGACAATCTGTGTCACTGACATTTGTTCCCATTGAACAGAAACAGTAAATTAGATGCACTTTGCTAATTGTGTTTTTCACGAAACAGGATAATGCTGTAACCTGATGTGACCATTTTGTGGACACATGTTCCCTCCCGGAGATGTTTTTGGATTCTGTTTTCATGCCTTAAACAAAATCATCTTGCTGTCTTGAACAAAGTCATTAGTGGACATTGTCTTCCACATTTGGTGTGATTTTTCTATTAGAAAACAAAGACACAGAAATTTCCACTGTAAGAAGCAGACAGCCCTGGAAGGCTGGCTGGGGTGAGGGCACAGAGCTCAGCAGAGCCGTGGCCCCCAGGTCTGGGGTTCCCATCTCCTTTCTGTGCCAACACCTTGCAGTTTCAGTACCCGAATTTGTTAGTTATTTTATATTATTTTATCTAAAAAAAAAAGACCAAAAACTAGCGTGTTGTTCTTAAACAGGAAAAGCCCACTTGGTAGAAGATCTAGGGCAGTGCTTTCTGGGTGAGCTGTCTTCTCCAGCTCGCTGCTGCTCTGAAACTGCCTTCTCGTCGGTGGGAAAGGCCAGTCCTTCACCCTTAGGCTTTTGAGTGCAATTTTAAAGTTTCAACGTGCAAACATTTCATGGTAAATGGAGTTGGAAATAATGAATTCAGCCACCCTGGGTGTCAAATATGTCCTAGAAAGTAGTGAAGTACTCAGCTGGCGAATGTGTCCGAGTAGGGCGGACTGCCCCGTCTGGCATGTCTGTCGGCCCTCAGCGGATGCGCGCCCGGGGCGGATGGCGCTCGGGCTCCGAGGGGCTGACTCTCGCTTTCCGTTTCCAGTGGACCTCCTGGGCCTGCTGAAGTGGCGTTCGCACACCAGCCTGCTGCAGCAGAACCTGCGGCAGTTGATGAAGGTGGACGGTGGCGAAGTGGTGAAGGTAACCCAGACCCCAGGGACCCCCGGGACGGTTTCCTTTGACTGTGTCTCCCATGTGTGCTCACAGGCACAGGCTCTGCCTGCAGACGTGTTGGGGTTTTGTTTATAACCCCTTTACCAAGTAGTTCCTTTTGCGTATCGACATACACCTCTAAGTGGACAGGATCCTCCTGGGATTCTGGTCTGGCTTCACCGCGAGGGAAGTGCGCTTTGGCATCAGCCCAGGCTTGGGTGCTGGTTCCTCTGCAGCCACTTCTTGGTTAAGTGGCCTCTTTAAGACTCCCTTTGCCCTGCTGTAAAGTGGAGGTAACAGCGATGCCTTCTCGTAGGTTCTGTCATGAGATGCGGTGTCTGTCTGGACCTGGCACCCGCTCAGGAAGGGTTAGGTCTTGCTGAGGACCTTCATCAGCAGCACTACTTTTGCTCACAGCTCACCTAGAACTTCCATAACTGACCTGCGGAGCTACGCGGGGTGTCAGGAAGTTCGCAGTGCCGAGTCTTGTCTTGGCCATTTTCTTCCCACTCAATCTTGGGCTCATTTCTTAGCATCACACATAGCAGGCTCTGGAGAAATGTCAGGTGCCCTCTCGAGTCTTTATCTGTCACGTAGGACAGTTAGACAAGGGTCATTAGTAATTCTTTACTCGACAATTGCTGGTGCTTCTGTTAATTTCTACAGTGTTAGGCTGTTCTTGCCTCAGTGGCCCTAGAGACTGTTGCTCGGATGGAAGGGAGAGGCACGTTCGTCTCCAGGGTGCTCCATCTTGACTGGTGGGCGATGAGCTATTCCCCACCGGTGGTTTCCTGAGGGAGATCTCTGCGGCCGGGTCTCTCTATTACTGTCTGATGTCCCCCTCCCTGAGAGGTGCTTGCAGAAGGAGACAACCTTATCTCTGTAAAAATTAATTACTAAAAATGGCCTTAATTAAACAGCAGTGTGGTTAGCTTCAGTACAAATTAATGTGGTTTCACCACTTTTCGGCATTCATTGTATAACCATTCAAACATATCCTTTCTAATCTTCTAATTTTTAATGATCTTTTTAGGTTCTTGTCTGCTACCTCTGGCTTGAACAATGTTAATTGCATTTTAAACTTTCCTGAGTTCTGTAAATTCCTGGATTCAAATGGGAACTGGATGAATGAGTTAACATAATTTTAGAAGACACACAATTAATGGAATTTTGTCCTTTTCCATTTGTAAGTCCTTGTATTGTTTCTACAATTAGTTGTGTTTCTGTTGACTTACTGTCACACCCAACCAGGGAAAATCTAGGACCAGCTCATTTTGTTCTTCTCCATTCCCCATCTAATCTATTACCAAGTCTGACAGTTCCTCCCTGGCAGTGCCTTTCCCTTCTCCCAGCTCACACCTGTTACCCCGGCACCACGCTGACCCAGAGGACCTGTCTGTCTCTTATCTGCTCTATCGGGCTGCTCTTCCCTGTTGCCAGCGCAGCCTGACTCGCTGCTGGCCTACAGAGGTAACTGGACTGGTGTAAGGCCATGTGGCTGTTAAAGGGGCCAGGGCTGGAGGGATCCCCAGCCTGCCTGGAGCTCCTCTACTGAAGGACACCAGTAGACTGTGGGTTTATTCCATTTATTCAAGGCCCCCCATCTGTATGACTGTACCTGGTAATAAGAGATGACATTGCTGAATAGGTTGAGGAAAGGATCTGCTTATTTAGTAAGAGCTACAGTTCCCCATTTTGGTGGTAAATGAATGTAGTGCTGTGGGTCCTCCAGTCTCAGTGGGAGGGTAGGTGTTGCCAGCAGCCCACTAGGCATGGCCTCAGGGTGCCGCCTCCCTGAACCACTGCACCTCTGCCCTCACGGCTCTGCGCTGCTGACCGTGCCCCTTGTCTGGGTGGGGCAGCAGGGGACTCTGCATGAGCCTGGTACCCGGTGAATCTGTTGGCAGTAACGTTGGGCTGTTAGCAGATGGTGTGAAGTTTTGACCTTTGCAGAGATAGTAGTCTGAAAATGGTGAGAACGCTACACAAGCAGTGTGGCCGTGTCCCTGGGTTCACGGGGTTGATGAAGCCCTTGGTGCCCAGACCAGAATGGCTCTGGGTCAGACAGTGTTATTCCCCTGTCTTCCGTATGTGACACATAAAGTAGGTAGTAGGTGGCACAGGGGACTGTAATGAAGATTTTAAGCATTTGTGGGTCTTGGGTCTCTTCCTGGGTCTGGAGCACATTCTCCCTTCTGAGGGAGAGCTGGGGGCACTGAATTTGGGGCTGTTGCCCAGCTTCACAGCACAAGGGGGCCAGTGGGGTGAGCGCTGGTGTGGGGCAGGTCCCTGGTGTGGTTCCTCAGTCTGAGGCTCTAACCAGCTGAGACCTGTGGGGACCAGGAGGCCCCTGGGGTCCCCCACACAGGTGGAACTGTCTAGGGAGATAGTGACCAGGCAGCTCAGCCAGCCGCCTTTGGACACCCTTGCTGTGGGGACCATCTCACATATTCTTTTCTGGTTTCGGTAACAGCTTCATTGAGATAGAATTCACGAACCATAAAATTCACCCTGTTAGTCTGTACAAATGAATGGATTTTAGTGTATTCTCAGTTATGAAACCACCCCCCTGTCTTGTTTCAGAACATCTCATCACTGTAAAAAGAACCCCCATACCTGTTCAGCCATTCCCTTCTCTCCCTGCACCGTGAATCTACCTTCTGTCTCTGTGGATTTGACCATTCTAGATTATTTTATGTAAATTGAATTATACAATATATGGTCTTTCGTGACTGGCCTCTTTCAGTTGGTATGGTGCTTTCAAAGCATGTGATGGCATGTATCAGAACTGCATTCCTTTTTGTGGCTGAATAATAAATATTCCGTTGTGTGGCTGTGCCACAGTTTGTGTATCCATTCATCAGCTGATGGACATTTGGGTTGTTTCCACATTTTGACATTTATGAATAAAGGTGCTGTGAATATTTGTGTACATGTTTTTGTGTGGTTGGCATATTTTTCATTCTTTTGGGTGTATATAGGAATGTGATTATTGAGGCACATGGTCAGTCTGTGTTTTAACTCTTTGAGGAATTGTGAAGATGTTTCCCAAAGCTGTCGCCCCATTTTACATTTCTACCAGTAATGTGGAAGGGCTCCAATTTCTCTACACCCTTTCCCACAGTTACTATTGCTCATCTTTTTAATGACAGCCATCACCGTGGGTATAAAGTGCTATCTTGTGGTTTCAATTTGCATATTCCTAGTGACCAAGGATGATGTATCCACACTTTATTCCTTTTTTATGGCCAATATTCGATTGTATGGCTTCTGCCTCCTCTTGAACTCCTCCACAAATAGGGAACTCAATACTCCCAATGTACTCTGACAGTCCGTCTTACCTTCCCTTTAGTGGAGGATGAGAATACAGTTTAAAGCCAATTTCTAGTGTGATACAACTTTGTAGTCTCCTAATTTTTTGTTTTCTTAGTTAAATTCATGATATTTTGTCATTCTATGTTCCAGTTCTTGTTTGGTGAGTTATAGTAGGCTATAAAAGGAACTTATGAATTACCCTTGAATAAAAAGTGCTTCCTGGCCTTCTGCTGTGTAGTCCAGTTTCAGAATCACACGCTCTTGTGTCCTTGGACATCTGGGTCTGTAGAAGGTCCTGTGTTGTACTCAGCTGCTACCTGTCGCTGTGTGGCCTCTGCCTACTCGCCAGCTCAGGTCTTACGCTCGGACAGCAATGAATCAGTGAGATCCAGTCTTCTTGGAGTTGCTTTTGATGGAACTTTGTCACCAGAAGGATGGAAGCCAGGAAAAGCATTGGAAATGTGCTGTGGGAATGTCCCCCCACTTGACTCAGAGGCAGATTTGTTCTGAATTCACTCATCTCACATTTTTGTCTTGTGCATTTCATGTCTGGGGAAAATCCTTGAAGTTAATAGCTTCATAAGTGGTGGGTGTTTGGAGTACTGCCAAGGTTATGGTGTTCTGCGCTGGGGAAAGGAGGGGTGCGTTTCCTCTGTGTGTGATGTTCTGTGTCTCTGCAGTTCCTCCAGGACACCTTGGATGCCCTCTTCAACATCATGATGGAGAACTCCGAGAGCGAGACTTTTGATACATTAGTGTTTGATGCTCTGGTAAGAGGCCCTTACTTTTCATCTGCTTAGATACCAAGGTGCGCTTTCAGGCTGCAGCCTTTGAAGCTGGGGGATGGGGACCCAGCACAGTAACCTTGAAGGTTTACATCCAATCAAAGCAGAAGAATCGAGGGTAGAAAGTTTCTTTCAGTGTAATACTACGGTTAGCAAATGTCATTTCTAGGGTAAGAAGAGGTAAACTGACTGTCTGTAAATGGTACAGTTCATTGACTGTGCAGTGGAGCAGATGATTCAGTTGGGGTATCCGAAATGGTTTGCATTATTTTGCTAATGGAAATTCTGATTAACTTAACAGGTATTTATCATTGGACTAATTGCTGATAGAAAATTTCAACATTTTAATCCTGTTTTAGAGACCTACATTAAGAAACACTTTAGTGCAACTTTAGCCTACACGTAAGTTTGTTATTGCAAAACAAATACTTCGTTATGTATGCTTGTTGTGAAGTCTTTCCCATGTTTTTGTCTATGATTATGCATTTACCCCCTCAAAACTCTGAATTTACTGGGATGATTTTTATTATTGTTTCCCCCTTAATAGACCTCAAAGTCTTATCAAAAGAAATATGTGATAAATTTCATGATACTCTGGAATAAATTCTTGTTCTCCTCCACACGTTCTTTATGTCTTAGAAGTTTTCAGTGTAGATTTGCTGAAACTGAGAGATGGGTTCTGAGTGCCTGCCTGCACACTGCTGCTTCCCAGCAAGCATTTGATGAATAAATAAATGGGTATATTCTTGTTTTGAGATCATTGGTTGTTGAGCGTGAAAAAAAATCAGTTTTGGACTTTTGAATGTTTTTGCTCTTTAAAGAGTGCTTTCCCTTTTTTCCCAGAAACTTCAGCTGTATGTTACTGGGATTCTTACTGCCCACCCAGCTGTTCTTGACATGCCCCCAGACCTACATACCCATCCCTGTGGGTCTAGTAAGACACCAGAGGGAGTGTGTGACGCTTGGGCGGGAGGGCGGCTCACCTGCCATTGACCAGCACCTTCCTGGAACCGGGCTACCTGGGCTTAAAT
Organism: Manis javanica; assembly: GCF_040802235.1. Taxonomy (NCBI): domain Eukaryota; kingdom Metazoa; phylum Chordata; class Mammalia; order Pholidota; family Manidae; genus Manis; species Manis javanica. The sequence continues at coordinate 5,125,959 of NC_133162.1, read as the reverse complement.
TCCAACTCTATTCCTTACGAGTTTAAGCTGCTTCACCTTTCTAGGCTTCAGCTTTCTCACCTGTAAAATGGGCAAGATTGTAGGGTTTCTTGAGAATTTTCATGAGTTATCAACATGTCAAGGGCTTGATATCCCTGGCAGTTAGAAAGCACTAAGCAATTGTTACGTTTCCTTATTATTAGAATGATTATAATGAGTTACTCTCTTGCTCATGGTGGGACTCCTTGACATTTATTTCAGCTTTTAATTGCGTGAGTTGCAGTGAAAAGGGAAAGATTAAGATAATTTCTTTGAGAACATCCCACTTGGAGTCATTAGGAATGATTCTCTTTAGCTCAGTAAAGTAAGTCGAAGCTCCCGTGCCTGTCTTGACTATACTGAGGTCAAAACCTGTTTTCCTTGCCTGTGTGCTGCTATGAACTCGGGGTCAGAGGTCTGATGCCAGCCATCAGTGTACGTCAGCCCGGCCCTGGGTTCTTTCCTGTCTACCTGCCTGTTGACTGCAAGGCGGTGGGTGGGGCCACTGGCAGGGCAGAGAGCTGTGATGTCCTCGCGCACTCAGAACATGCTGCCGCAGGTCCTTTGTGCTTGCACGCTAATATGTTTGTTTAAAACATTTTGTTCTCTGAGTGGAGGTGCCTGGTTTGCCTACACTTTGCACACTTCTCTGCAGACAGTGGGGAGGGTGGATCTGAGCCTGGCTGGGGTTTTTGGAAGTGGCTCTTAGTGTCATCTTAGTGTAAACGTCTCTTAGTATGATCACCAATGTGTCACTTTCACAATTCTGCTTTTTTATCGAAATATGGTTCTTCTCAGATTAGATTAGATTTTGTACTTGAATTTCAGAAAATCAGAACGAGTAAGGTCACCACACTGCATTCCAGACCCCTTAGTTGGTTTCCCAGGCTGCTGGGCAAAGAACGTGGCATTTGTTCTCGTAGGTGGCAAAACGACAGTCGGGACATTCTTGGCGCAGTGGGAGGAGCACAGTGCCATTTACCTGTAAGTCACGGTGGGCCCGCTTGAGAATCTTCATGCTCTCCTTCAGTCTCCGTGATCTGTTGAAGGGAAACTTTGGTTTTGGAAAATAAGCATTCTTAACATGTTTGGATGAGCGAGCCACCCCAGCTGGGCCCTCTGCAGTGAATCTGAGCGTTTACCCCTTGAAATACCAGAGGGGATCACTGTGACTCACACAGTGTTGACCAAATCGCGGAGGTTTGTCTGGCGCTGATGAAGCGCGGGGCGCTCTCTGGTCTGGGGCGGGGCTGGTGCTAGGCGCCCTCCTGGAAGTCTCCCTCTGCCCCTTGAAGGTTAGACTCCAGCCAGGTAGTCCCTTTACCTCTTCCCTTTGACAAATGTTGAGAGATTTATCCTTTTTCACAAAGACGTCTAAGAGAATTAAAGATGACTACAGGCCCTGGGCATGACTTATTTAGCTCTCCAGCCCTGAGACCGTGTCCGTGGGTAGGGTGTTCACTGCCTGAAGCCCCATCCCGGTGGCCAGAGCTGGGGGCAAGTAAGACGGGAGGGGGCCTCAGCCTTGGAGACCACCCTTCAGAGAACCAGCTGCACAGGCTCCTTTCTGGCTGCAGAGCCACCACTCCTGGAGCTGGTCAGGCTCCCTCCCACTTCACTGATGCTGCATTGGTCTGGTCGGCCCCTCCTAGCTCATGCCACGGGGTTTGCTCTTTGCAGTTACAGGTTGGCCTGGCTCATGTGGATATGGGCTTTTGACTTCCAGATTTATTTTCTGGTTCTGGGTCATTTGAAAATCACTCCTTCTTCTTCTTCTTTTGTCTGGTTTATCTATTGGAAGAATTCCTAAAATGTGTTCTATGGAATGTTTATTCTTTGGGGTATCAGTAAGAAAAGGTATGTGGTCCAGTGAGTTTGGGAAAATAGGTTAAACTGAGCGAAGCAAGTTTCCTGCCAGTCCTTGAGATGTTCTTCTGTGTCCAGAGAAGCCCCAACAGACAGACATGGTGAGGCCTCCCTCCCAGCACAGGGGCTGCAGAGCCTGTGGGAAGAGGACCTTGCTGGCCTCACCTCTTCCAAACACATTTGCGGGAATGTCCCTCTGATGGTGTCTGGTTTCTTGACTAGAGTTCTTGCACCCTGATCAGTGCTAGTGAAGACTTTACGTCCAGTCACTCAAAAAAACCGTTCATTGTGATTTATTAGGAAAACTCTGAAGGCTGTTTTGAGGTCATCCATAAATAACCAAAGTTAACAGTCGCTTTTACAAGTGTTTTATAATAATCTCAACTGATAATCTGTTGCCTGCTGGCTCATAACTTCCCTGACAACACTTGTCAGTACCCTAGCAGGCTGTTAGGAGCAGGATGCTTATTTAACAGCCATAGTGCATTCTTGTTGACTACACGAAAACTGCAGAGCAGAGAAGTCTGGTTAATGGGATAATCTCATTGGCTGTCATACCAATTGCACGTACGCTGCTAGTTTTGCAGAGCTTCTGTACAGCCCAACACACTAAACATGGGAACGATATTAAAGTTAACTTGTTCTTCTGTGATTTGAAAGGCACTGCTCTAGGGTCATCCTTACTAGCAGTGAACAAGGGTTATCAGTTCATGGGACAGTAGTGGTAGATATTAGGTGTTCGGGCAGAATTAAAACTTGATTACTGCTACTACTGCCTCTTTCATTTGAAAATTATACATGTTCAGTGTAAAAAAAAAAGAGCATAACAAATAGATATGGCAATAAAGAGAAAAAACCCTTTGATTTTGTTATTTAACATTGGGAAAGCTAGTTACCTATCTAGGCCCAGGTATCTTCATCTATAAATTAAGGATATTACTCTACTATGGGCTTCATAGCGTTGTTGTGAAGATTAAATTACATGATAGATGAAAATGCTTAAGAGAAACATCTAAAACTTAGAAAGTGCTTGTTAAATGCTCAGTTATTTTATGCATCACTTTTAATCTATTTAGAATACATGTTTACCAATGCTCATAACCTGATAAATGTGAATCAAAATAAAAATGACCCACTTGCGTATTTTCTGTCCAAGATACTATAAATTTTCTGAACTTAATTAATTTGTGTTTCCATTCTGCACAGGAAGCTGACCAAAGTGTTAAGAAACTATGTGGACAATGCCGAGAAGCCGGGCGTCAGCGACCAGCTGTATAAGGCCATGAAAGCGCTGGAGTACATCTTCAAGTTCATCGTGCGCTCCCGGATACTGTTCAACCAGTAGGTGTCGGCGGTGCTGGCTCTCCTCCGCTTCCAGAAGCCCTTCCCTTCCTTCCTTCCCTTCCTCCGTCTTTTCCTTCCTTCCCCTGCTCTCTAGCATGACAGTGCCAGTCCTGAGGTGGTTGCCCCTCTCTTACTGAAACTGCCTCTGCGTAAGATTTTGACTGTGAGTCCTGTTCCCGAGTCTGAAGTGTGTGTGTGTGTCGGGAAAGCATCGTCTACTGAAAGTGTTCCCAGTCCTTCAGAGGTCATGCAGGGTGTATACCAAGGGTTCGGAAGTTCTTTTCAGTGTATCTTTCTATGGAAAAAAGTCTCAAAAGAACAAAACTAAAGGCAACACAAAAAGCCAGAACCAGGTCAGCTTGTCTTACTTGGGAAGACTGGGCGGCTTCCTCCGTCTCTTGCCTTCAACCAGAATAATGTTTTATTGCTCGAGAGATCTGCAGACGAATTGCCACATGGATGGACACTCAGCTCATTTAGCTTAGTGACAAATTTCATATACCGTGTGGAATGAATTTTTGAATTACTTTTGAACCTTCAAGCTCTTAATCTGCAGATTGAGAGCTGTGCTAAAATAAAAGCTTTCAATTGGTCCATGATATTTGCCTTTATGAATGAAGAAATGTGGAAAAGGGGCAGACAGAGGGGTGGGCATTGAAGCTCACTCACCCTGCCCTTTGTGCTGGGGACAGCTGCCCTGGGTGACCTACTTTGAGTGATGTGGGCTCATGTTGGTTATTCTGGGTTGATGTTCTTGTCATGAGGTTCAAGTTCATCCACAGCCATGGAATTTAGAACCCCATGTCCCTTTGATTTAGAAGAGAACACAGGTCATTTTTTAAAAGCATAGCGCTCTTGAAACATGCCAGCAAGAGCTGGAAATTGACCTAGTGTAGACCAAAGTCCGCACTCCCCTCTTTCCTCTTCATGTTACCTTTGTTGACCTGAAGTGGCTTCCTCCAGAAGGGCCCATGGGGAAGGGAAGGTGTTCAAGATCCACTCTTGTAGGCAGCATGGTGCAAATAAAGCCAAAGAAACAGGTTAATGACTGTGTGTAGACCTGTAAAAGTCACAAACAGAGTTAGTGCCCCCACTGGTCAGTGGTCACAGCCCCTGTGTTACTGGCTAAGGGTTAATTGTGCTGTGTGCACTGTAGGGTCCCTGCCCTACCAGAGACAACAGTCTCTGCCCTGCCATTTTTATGTACAAAGACCCATGGTTTGAGGCCATGATGTTTTTATCCTTGACTGAGAAATCAAAGGCACACTCTTTTATTTTGCTTATATGGATGGGCATGAATTTTGATGAGGATCAAAGCGTTCTCTTCTCTTATGGTTCAGAGCTGTGGACGATTTTCTCACTGTCGGGTCTGAAAGATGACGAAATAAACTAGGTTTTGTTTTCCCCTTATTTTATTTATTTTTCAATAAAATTAATTCTGAGAAAATGAACTTCTTGGCAGTCTCTGTCTTGCTTTTATATTTTCCTCACTAATTTTAAATCTCTGATTACTCTCAACCAAAACCAAAGTGACAGGATTGACTGGAAAGCACAGAGCAGTCAAGGTCATATGGATTTTGTCATGTTTTCTTTGAAAGAATTTAAATCTTGTACACTTTGGGATCAATAGGACATTGAGGTAGGGGTTCAGTGGTGTTCATCTTCCCGATCACACCGCTGACCCGCCTCCTCATTCAGAGATTAGTGATCAAAAGAAATGTGCTTGGTCGTCGATGTGTTCCTGTTATTGCAGTAGCCGTACTCTTTTCTGAAATAATGCTGCTTAGGGGGCATTCAAGTGGACCAGTAGCAAAATGATCTCTCTTTGCATCTCTTTGATCTCTTTTAGTCTTAAAGTACAAATGGCCTGAGGTCTTACTACCATGGTGAATGACCAGTATTGAGTTGGATTGATCTGACCAAGGTTAGGAATATGACTGGCTGTGTGTTACAGAAAAAACCAGCTTAATGTAGCTTCATCAGATGAGGTTCACTTTTTTTCTCCCCATACAGCGCAGAGCCCAGAGGAAGGGTCCACAGCTTCTGTATGTGGCCCCTGGGGTCCCCGTGTCCTTGGCTCCTCTTATCTGTCTGTCCCACCATCCCTAGAGTCTGTCCCTTTATCTCCTGGCCCCATGGTGGCTCCTGCAGGACTGCATTCCAGGCAACAGGATTGCATTCCAGGAAGTGAGGGGCAAACAGCTCTTCCAGTTACTCTCCTTTAGAAAGGCCTCCCCCAGTCCCTACAGAGAGTCATGGGCTTTCCTCTCATTAGCCAGAACTACGTCACACGACCACCATAGATGTAAGGAAGGTGGAAGGGATCTTTAGATGGGCCTGTTGACGCTTTAAAGAAAACCAGAGTTCTTTTAGTCAAGTACTAAGGAAGAAATATATTGGATGGTGATGAACATTCTCTTCCTCATACTTTTAACCTAGAATTTCTGTTGCCTGACAGCTTAGCATGGCCCCAGCTTATTCCTGGGTACTAAATCTACTTAATTAGGTTCCTGAGAGCCTTTCTTCCCCATTAGCTTGGGGGTCAGTCTCTGAGATTCTTGTCCCCAGTATCTCCTTGGCTTTACATCATCGGAGCCCTCCGTCGTCCCCAGGCATGATTCAGTCCTACTGTTATGCAGAAATGGAGTGAAATCCTCAGCAGAGGTTTGCCTCTGACCCAAGGGAACTGATTTACGTTTGATGTCCTCAGGAAGGCCTTTGTTTTGGAGCTTGGCAGCTTGAGGTTGGCGTAGACCATGGCCCAGGGGCATGGCCTTTGTCCTGGAGTGGCCCCAGCAGGAGCCAGGCCTGATCCAGAACTGAATGTCTTTGCCGTGTAGCTTGTGTGTCACGAGCAGAGACCGCCCGGGACAAAAAGTACCAAGAGGCCAGAAGGCAAGCGGCAGCAGCTGCCAAAAGGCAGAGAGGCAGCTAAGCTTTCCGCAGCGTTGGCCAGGGCCTCCCCGACCTCCTCTAACCAAATACTGTAGTAAGCATGGCGATTTTGATATCCTGATCCTTTCCTCCCCTCCCTTGCTCCTTCCCGCCTTGTCCCTTCCTTCTTCCATAAGCACTTAATGAGCTTTGGATCCCAGACTGTATCCCAGACTTGAATAGCTTATTGACCTTACTCTTTTCTGTAAACATTTTCTGAATGTGTGTCTTGGCTGCCTTCTTCGATTCTTGAGGGCAGAGAAGGATGTATGTTCCCTTCTGCAACTTAGAACACAGTTGCAGGCACATTGCATAATGGTAATACTTGTTACATTTAAATCTATTGTCTAAATAAAGCTGCACAGAAGATTCTATGGTAGGAAAGAAAAGCATGACCTTAAATCGTGGACAGATCTCCAACTTTACAACATGGACGGCTGGCATCCTGTCCCCCGCCTACTGCTACTCTGTCCTACCATAACGTTTCAGTGGTTCTTCATCTCTGCTATCGAAGGCATTACTTTTAGATGAAGTAATATTCCTATTTTGTGTGGGCTGCTTAAGAAAAAGCAGTCGTGTGTGTCCTATGCTGATGCCTGGTATGTTTGATCCATAGCAAGGTCTAAGCAGCTGTCACGTGTGGTGTTTGCAGAGGTGGGGGAGAGAAAAACTAGGGTTCTCATTTTCTTACCTACAACACATTTATTGCCTTGGGAGAAAAACAATTGTGCTCACAGCTGGAATTGACAAGTGTGTTTTTCTTTTTGCAGTCGGAATAAACTTTTGAGGTCTTTTATTTTTCTTCTTCTTTCGAAATGGTCTGCTGGGCTTTCTTATAATGTAGTAGCTTTGTAAAATTCCAGGATAATTGACAGTAATTATTCTTCCAAAGAACAAAGAGGTAAAACTTTGGAGATGAAGCTATTGAAGCTTACCATTGTTATCCCACTATCTTTCTCATTCTGCAAATCCATACATTTTGTTGTTGTTTAGCAAGCGTATTTTGTTTTGAAATGAGAACAGCGGTTGTGAAACTCTGGCCCAAAGACATTTGGTTCTAGGGAACCCATGGAAAGATTCCTGACAGCCAGGGGCACTTCTCCGCTGGTTTTTGTTTGTCTGTGTTTTCTGCGTGGGTGAATCACATTAACTAGAAAACCCGGGACGCAGACACGCCCTGCATCAGGCCCTCTCCATCCAGTGACTGCGGCTTGTTCTCTCTGTGCTCCTTCTCAGTCTTTCCTGGTGCTTGTGGACCGTTGCCTGTTGTCTGGTATTAGTTTTGTGAATAATTACTTACTGATCGTGAATAAGTTGTTGGCAGATATGCCATTTTGCTATCATTTCCTGGATCACAAAAGCAGATTGTGGTTAATAGACAAAGATCGTGTCATTTTCTTGTTAGTAAGGCCTTACAGCATTTTCATGAGCAAGGCGTGATGACTAGGCTTATTCATCTGTTTATCTCCTGACGCCTCTCAGTTCTCTCTTCTCATCCCTCCCTCCACCTCAAGGCGGGTGACACAAGTGACGCTTCTGGGTTTATTTTGAAAAAACCGAGAGGTGAGCCTCAGGAGGCCTTCCTTTCGTTATAGAAAGATGCTTCAAAGGGGTTGCTATAAAATACTAACCATTTCTATGTTTTAAACATGTTGCCTGGCAGCAGAGAAACTAATAATTAAATTTTCATTTCTGGGGATTCTGGGTAGAATTTTAAATGTAACAGGCTCGTTAATCATATCTTATAGATTTTGAAGTTGTTTTATGGGGAGCATACAGATTGAGAATTGTGATCTCTTTTTTGTGGATTTACTCAATGTGAAGAGTTTCCCTTTGTCTTTTGGTTAGTGTTGGCATGGAATATCGTTCCCATTCTTTCACTTGTAACTTCCCTGTGTCCTTAAATTTTTAAGATGTATCCCTTATACACCACATATAGCTATGTTCTTATTTCATTCAGTCTGAACATTCTTTTGAGTATTTAGTTTATTTGCATATAATACAATTAATATATTGGGTTTATATCTACTAATTTTCTTTTACCCATCTGTTGTGTTCCCCTTGGCCTCTTTTTTTGACTTTTTTTTGTAGCAATCAAAATTTTCTTTTTATCATCCCATTTTCTCCTCTCTTCACATGTTAAACATTCTTCTATTCTTTTAATGATTATCCTACAGATGATAATGTGCATTTTGATTTATTACAGAGTAATTCAAATTACTGCTTCTGCCACTCTCCTGGGAATGCTAGGTATGACCAGAGAAAGTAGAATACTTTAACTTCACTGACGTCCTGTTCTTTCTTTGTGTTATAATTGTCATGCATTTCAAATCTACATATGCTTTAAACCTCATAAAACATTACTATTATTATTTTGTACAGTTAGTACTCATTTAATATGTTTTATATTTATGACTGTTTTTTCATCTTTCAATTTCATGTTACTCTCTGGAGTCATTTTCATCCTGTTCAAAAACTCCCTGTAGAATTTGTTAATGTAAGTCTACTACAAGTTTCGTCTGTAGGAAAATCATTTATTTCATTGTTGTTTTGGAAGGCTAGTTTCATTTAATGTAGAATTCTGTATTGCCAGGTATTTTCTTCCCCCAGATGTCATTCTGTGCTCTTTTGGGCTCCATCATTTCTGGTGAAAAGTTAGTTTTCAGACTTAATGTTATTAGAAGGTAATGCTGTTTTTTTTTTTTTTTTCTCTAGTTGCTTTTACAGTTTTTCTCTTTGTGGCTGTTAGCAGTTTTACTCTGGGTTGCATAGGAATGCTTTGCTTTTTATTTATTCTACATTGGATTTTCCGAGTTTCTTGAATTTTGGAGTGATGTCTGTTGATTTTGGCAATTTCATGGCCATTATCCATTCTAATGTTGCATGTGATACATTGTATCTCCCAGTTTTTTCTGGGACTTCAGTGAAATATGTATTAGGCCTCCTCATTGGACCCTACATATTTCTAACACTTCTGTATTTTTTTGTCTCATTGTTTATTTTCCTGTTGATTGTCTCCCATTTCACTAATTTCTTTTACTTTGTCTAATAATCTCAATTTGATCCATATAATTAACCCTTCATTTTAGATAATACATTTTTTTTAGGTTTAGAATTTTGATTTGATCCTTATTCATTTCTCTGCTGAAAATTCTCATCTTACCTTCTGTTTTCTCCATCCCTGTTTTTCACATTTCTGTCTTCTCCATCTTTTTCTCTGTTTTAAAGTATAATAATTGTGTTTATTTTGACATTCCTGTTAGCTGACTATGACATCTCGATGGCCTGTGGGTCTGTTGGGCATTGTCTTCTTTTCCTCTTTCATGCAGCCATGTGATCTGTTCTTCCCCTGTGTTTAGTCATTTTTGTCTGAATGCAGGATTGTGTATTAGTACAGTTGTGAAAGTCAGATGATGGGCTCTTCCTCCCGGGATGCTTCACCCTCTCTCCTTTGAGGTGGAGAAAGTGGGGTCGACCCCCTTACCCTACAGAAGTTGTACTGAACCAAGGCTGTGCGAAAGCCTCAGGCTCCCTTTGGTTTGCTGCTGCTTCCCCAGGGTTTTGGTCTCTCTCCCTGGCATTTTCCAAACTCTATGCATGAGCTCTGGAGGCTGATTACAAACTCCACTCTGCTTTGGTTTTCATTTTGGTTATTAGTCTCCCACCCTGTGCAGCTCCAGAAACTGGCAGATGTCCTGAGGGGGTGGATGACCACATGCTTGAAGCCTCCCCAGTTGCTTGCACCTCCGGTGCCAAACGTTGTTGCATGTCACCTGCAAGCAGAAGTGCGTGACTCCATGTTTTTGATTGCTTGGTATGCCATCTAAGCAAACCTGTATCGAAAACTTTCACAGAACATACACAGCGTTGCAGTTTCCCACTTTAGACAGTGTTCCTGCTTTGTAGTGGAACTCATTTAAATATAAGATTGCCTCTAGGGTAATTAATTATCACTTAGTTGACAAAATTTTCCATTGCACACAAGTTTTTGAGTATGGTATACTTTTAATTAGGCAGAACACAAGTCTCCATTAATAAATATCTGCGTCGCAACATTGAAAAATGCAAATATATTGGTTTTTAGTAACAGCAACTTGAAGTAATAGCTAATAAATAATTTATAGATGAAACTTATTTATAATTAGCAATGTATATTTGCATACATGCAACCAATGTACAAATTCCTTATATCCATTTATTGAATATGCTCTGTCTCTTTAATGTTTTTCCATTACCACCAATTTGTACAGTATTGTGATTGAATGCATTTGTACAGTATTCTGAAATAAAGTAATTTTGAAGTCATTTTCAAACGGTTCTAAGATCATGTTCAATTTAGGCAATTTAAGTGTGTTTTGATAGTCAACTCTGTGACACTGGGTTTAAAAAACACTGGCAGGAAATTCACCAAAATACCAATGGTGTGATCTCTGGGGGTGGAATTAAAGCCGAATTCATCCTTCCTCTTTGCCTTCCTCCCTCTTTCTCTTCCTTTCTCCCTTTCTCTACATTTCTGTGTTTTTCAGAATTATGAAATGTATTATGTTACAATGAAAATAGCAATTAATAGTATGAATAAAAACCAGCTTCGTGAGTGTGCGGACCTGTCTCCATAGCTGAGTGGTCCAGATTGATGGGGTTTCCAGGCTGCCTCCCACGTGCCTCCCATGGATGTTGAGGACGTTGCCTCCCAGTCTGATTTGCCACCTGGGCAGCCCCTTCCCTGGCTGCAGACACAGGGGTGGAGGTGCAGGGCTGCCCGCCAGGCCCACAGAGGTGTGTGTGTTCCTTTTGCAGACTCTATGAAAACAAAGGTGAGGCCGACTTCATGGAGTCCCTGCTGCAGCTCTTCCGCTCCATCAGCGACATGATGAGCAGCGTGTCGGACCAGACCGTCAGGGTGAAGGTAGGCTCTCCTCGGCGGGCCTCGCCCTGCTCCACGCCCACTGGGGGCCCTGTGTATGGGTGCCCAGGGCTCTGTGTGCGGGCCAAGAGAAGCAGGGACTGTACATCCTGCCAAGCCTGACCCCCGGCAGACAGACCCCGAGTACATAATATTGCTCCCATGGGGTGAAGTTTTCTTTGCCTTCCTCGGTCGGCGCTCCTGAATGCTGTCTTTGCTATCTCTGCTCCTTGGCAAGGAGAGGGTCTGAACGTGCCTTATGTGAACTTGGGGAAGTGGGTGAGAATAATGTGTTCATTTCTCTTCTCTGGTAGCTTGGTATCTGAGCACATGCGGGGGGTGGAGGCTCTAGGTGCCCCAGGCACCGTTCAGACCTTAGGCCATGCTGGGGAAGTGGCGACACCCCTTGTCCTTGGCATCCCTTTGCCTGTGCAGAAGAGCCAGTGAGGGATCCACTTATTCTCGCTCTTTGGAACAAAGGTGCCGTCATCTCAAGGGACGTGTGAGTGGTCTTCAGGTACCCCTGTGTGGAGGGGCCAGGAGGCAGAGCGTGGGGAGGGCCCACCGAGCAGCCCAGGACCCACCCACTCAGCGTCCTTGTTCTGGAGACTTCTGTGGGGCTGACTTACTGCAGGAGGAGCTGTGCAATGTGCAGTTTGCTGTCTGCGCTCATTCCTTCACAGAGTGAGAATCTTCCAAATGATTAACTTGAAACTTTTGCTCAACTGCTCATTGTAGCCGTCTCTGGTCTTTCCTCGTTTAATGTCCTTTTAATGGATATTTCGAGAAAGCATCTTAACAGCTCTTACCTTAAGAAAGTTTTGGCTAAGTAGTGTCCCAGCTTTAAAGCTTCCCATGTGCTCTGGATCAAAGATGTGTGTGTGCTCAGACATGTCTCGTGGCTGCTGTGACCAGGGGAACGAGGGAAACGGAACATGAGTGAAGTTAAAACGTCCCTGCATCTGTGAGGTGAGCAGCTGTCTGGGAGAGCCATTGGTTTCTTCCGCATAGTTACTCTGTCTTCATGGGAATTCATTGTAAAAAACCTGGTGACCTATAGAGGAAGCTATGGGGTTCATATATTAAAGCTTTAGGTTAATTATTTTGGCAACTTGTTATCGCCTAAAGCTTCCTTACAGTTCCAGGGTTAACATTAGCAGTGCGCTCAGTACACTTACTACTAAATCTGGTGGCATTTTAGAAAAACAGACGCGGTTAGTGCTAAGAATAGATAAAAATTACAGGGAGTTTTGAGCCCAGAAGTAATTTTAGATTTTTAAATATACTCTTACATTATTAAATTTGATTGGGCTTGACTTGTGTCTGCTCAGCTCCTTGGATCCAAATCATTTAATGACTGGAGAGCTGGGGGCCTTTTTTTGAGTGAGTGTTGTTTCATCATAAGACAGGCGTGAATTTAGTGCCGTTCATGCGCTGGTGCAAACCTCACACCTGCAGGCCAGACGGCTGAGTGTTACTTAAATGTTGCCTTCCTTAACGGCTGATTTTGTATTTGGTTTTTCTATGACAGGTGCTGTCTCAGCATGTGAGATAAGGATCCCCAACACGGGACCCTGGTTTTTGTGTTGTTTAAACTCTCAAGGTTTGCTCCGTTGAAATGGAAGTAATGGTGAATCATACTCAATACAAGAGCTTCACTATCCACAAAGGGCTGTGGCATTTCTTAGGGGTTAAACATTGTGTCCCAGAGGGTACCCTTGCTGGCTGCTTTGATTATTCAGATGACCTGGATGCCCTTATTTGTGACGAGGAGGGCAGCAGTCTCTCCGGCATTATGTGGGTGACCTGGTGGAATAGGGGGTGGGCAGGGCTGCTCTGTCCACTACAGCCCACGCCCTACAGTCCACCTTCTCAGAATTGGAGCCACTGATTACACAGCCGTGCAGACTGGACTCATTTTATGCCTCAGGGAAGGAGGGGCATGAGGAGGTTCAGGGAATAATTAATTGGGGGGTAACTGCGGCATCAGAGTTTTTAGCAGTGCCCTTTTATTTGACGTAATAATAGCATTTTTACCAGGGTCACTTCACTCAGGCGAGCCAGCATGCAGTGGGAGAACATTTGGGCCCCAGCTTTGTTAAGCACGGGAGCGTTTGTGTGGGCAGTGTGCCATCTCTCCTCCGCCAGGTGGCCTCGGGCCGTCCCCTCTTTTGGATCCAATTCTGGGTACCCCTGTGTTTCTGGGACAGACTCGCCATTGTGCTGCTGTTCTGTCCCTCAGGTGATGACCTCCAACCTTGGGGGTGCTGACTTATTTTGGTAAATGACATTCAAACTTACCATTTTAACCATTTTTCAGTGTCCACTTCAGTGGCATTAAGGACATTCACACTGCTGTGCAGCCACCACCTCCATCATCTCCGGAACGCGTTGCCTCCCCCAAACAAGCTCTGTCCCCCTTGCACACTGACGCCCCCTCCTCTCCTGCCCTCGTACCTGCATCCCAGCGTGTGAGTCTGCCTTCTCTAGTTCCCCGTGGAAGTGGACTCACACGGCCGCTGTCCTTGCGTGACTGGCTCGTTTCACTCAGTACGGTGTCTCCGAGGCCCATCCCTGCTGCAGCCTGGGTCAGGATCCTGTTCTTCTGTGAGGCAAGATCGTACTCCATTTTACGTGCATACGCCCTGCGTTTGTCCATGCTTTCTGAGGGATGCCTGGGTTGTTCACACCTTCTGGCTGTTTTGAACAATGCTGTGAATGTCGTTTACGAATAACTTCAAGTCCCTGCTCTCCCAGAAGTGGAATTGCTGGGTCATGGTAATTCTGTATTTAATTCTTTGAGGAATTACTATGCTGTGTTCCACAGCAGTGATAAAATTTTACATAAAAAACAGAAAAAATTCCTTGTTGACTTTACCTGAGCAGCTGCTTTGAGCAGCCTCTCCAGCCTGAGGCTGATTTCCCAGCTCCACGTCGCTCTGCCCCACGCCCGCCCCTGTCCCTCCTCCACCCCACCTTTAACGGTGTCGCTGGTCGGCTGGCTTCACTGCAAAGACCCTTCAGCCTTGGTCCAGTCCTGCTTTCCTTTCTCACTTGCAACTGAAGAAGAAAAGTGCGTTCTACTGTTCAAAACTGCCCTCGCACCTGTGCTGGGGTCCCCCGCCCGCCCCTTCCTCTGCAGTCCTGATGGAGTCCGCACCTCCGCTCCCAGCCGGGAATCTTCTGTGGCTTTTGCTATGTGTACGTCCATGCCCTGGGCATTCAGGCGCCTATGGAGTTCTCCTTCCCCTGCGAGAGGGTCCTTGTACCCGTGGGCAGTGGCCTCTGGTCCTGCCCTCTGCTCCTCACCCCCGTGGCCACGGATGGCCTCTCCCAGGGTGACTCAGTGGCATCTCAGATGTGGCCTCTCCAAGCCAGACTCGGTCTTTCTCTTCTCTCCATCGCTTCCCGTCCCTTTGCCCGCCTCGGCGTCACGGGCCCTGGGTGTCAGGCCGTCCTCAGTCACTCTTGGTAAACGTAAGGGCAGAAAGCCACTTCCGTCTGCTCCCTGCACCGTCGTGGCCGTGGCTGCCCTTTCTTTAGTTTTCCTAAAACTCCCATCTGGTGGTCATGGTCTTTTTCTCAGAATGCTGTGTTTTCCAGCTGCTTGGAAAAATGGGTCAGACTCTAGTTTCTGCTGCTCAGAAACCTTCCTAGCCAGCCCCCCAGCCCTCCTGGTCCTTATTCTCAGACCCAGTAGAGCGCTCCCCTCCGCACTCTGCCCCCAACACCACAAACGCCCGGATGCTTGGAAGCCTCCTGAGGATTCATCCAACTGTTGACAGAAAGAAGCACCGGCCCCAAGTGCTAAATGAGTAACAGCTGATATCATGGACCACCACTGTTTTTAAGTTTATCATCTTGATCCTTAAAATAATCCTGTTAAATAGTTAGATCATTGCTTACAGATGAAGATGCCTGGAGATAGTCATTAACTTACCCAAGGCCTCGCAGCTGGGATGGGGCAGAGTGACAACTGAAGCCTGGGCAGCCTGGTGTATGTAGGGGGGCAGTAAAGGGAGTTAAGTTGGGTAGGCTGGTCATGGAGGCTACTCGGAGGGGGAGATCTTGGCAATGGCCCCCACTGTGCTGGCAGCAGGTGGCTGATTCAGATGTAGGGTATTTGCGGCTTTGCAATCGGACTTAACACAGGCACTGACGTTTTCGCAAATACTACTAACAACTCTGGATGATTCTGGAAAAGGCTGTCCTGTGACCTAGGTTTAGTCTGCTATTTCATCTAAGGCCGAGAGTTCCATAACATGCGATAGAGGGAAATTCTGAGCATGATCCCCAGTAAAAAAGAAATTCTTGGGTGTGTGTATGTGTGTGTGGTATATATGAACTCGAGAAACTGAGATAAGTTTCATAAAGTGTGATGCACTCTGGCATTTTCTATGATAGTACCCTCTAGGTTGTTCTGAACTAATGCACTGCGCTCAGAAAAAATTGCTGGTTGACAGGCACTGAATTTATTTTCTGAACGACTCATGTATCTCAATTCACATTTGAAAAACACTGCTCTTTTATTATTTTTTAATTTTTAATTAAGGTATCATTGATATACCATCTTATGAAGGTTTCACATGAACAACATTGTGGTTACTACATTCACCCATTTTATCAAGTCCCCCCCATACCCCATTGAAGTCACTGTCCTTTAGTGTAGTGAGATGCTATAGAGTCATTGTCTTCTCTGTGCTGTACTGCCTTCCCTGTGACCTATCTATATTGTGATTCCTAATTATAATGCCCTTTAATCCCCTTCTCCTTCCCTCCCCGACAGCCAGCCTCCCCCATCCCTCCCCTTTGGGAACCACTAGTCCCTTCTTGGAGTCTGTGAGTCTGCTGCTGTTTTGTTCCTTCAGTTTTGCTTCGTTGTTATACTCCACAAATGAGGGAAATCATTTGGTACTTGTCTTTCTCCACCTGGCTTATTTCACTGAGCATAATACCTCTAGCTCCATCCATGTTGTTGCAAATAGTAGAATTTGCTTTCTTTTTATGGCTGAATAATAATCCATGTACCACATCTTCCTTATCCATTCATCTGCTTAGGTTGCTGCCATATCTTGGTTATTGTAAATAGTGCTGAGATAAACATAGGGGTGCATATGTCTTTTTGAATCTGGGATCTTGTTTTCTTTGGGTAAATTCTTAGGAGTAAAATCCTGGGTTAAATGGTATTTCTATTTTTAGTTTTTTGAGGAAACTCCGTATTGCTTTCCACAATGGTTGAACTAATTTACATTCTCCACATCCCTGCCAGCATTTGCTCTTTACCATTGTTTAGATTTCTTCCACAGTTTCTCCTGTTCAGTTTAGCATGAAAATATTCTTAGCTTTCTGTGTCTCCCATTGTCTTGTAAAGCTGCAGACCCCTGGCGCTCAGTGACTTTCCTGTGGGCATGTGGATTGGACTGGAGAAAAGATTAACTGAATTTGAGGCCCCCCAAGCTGAGGTTGGTGTTTGGGCGTGCGAGCTTTGGGGCTGCCCCTGAGGTGCAAGCTACTGTCTCTTGCCCTTGTAACCGTTTGTGGTGCCCTCTCCGTCTGGCCTTCTCTGGAAGGAACTGTGCTGGAAATCGGCTCTGCTGTAATCACAGCAAATACAGTTGTTAGGTGAGGTTTGTCTGCCAAGAGGCACTTTTCAGTTCCTTAAAAATACTATCTTGACTTGAAATGAACTGTACCAACTTGCCTTTTATCTTACTAAAATTCTCCTTATCAGAAGTTTTTGCTGCTTTTCGTCCATTTCTAAGATCGTTGTCCATTTCTAAGGTTGTATGGGGGGGTCCACACTGCCTCTCACAAATTTGTAAGTTTAGGGTTTGTTTGTCTTCAGGAAAAACTGGATGTGTTAGGAATAACAGTGAGGGATCAGAAATCACACCGCTGCGGCTGAGGAAGACCAGGTTCCCAGGTACCTTTTATGCACCTGGGGCCTCGCATGTGGTCGCCACAGCTCCCAGCCCAGCCCCACCTCCTGGGCCCTGCATGTCCCGGTCCACAAGGATGTGAAGTCTGATCAGTTCCCTTAAACAAAGCAGGTGTTCATTGTGTCCTTGCCTCAGTTTTAAATGTAATTGGTGATCTCCTTAGAAAAATGGGGGTACCAAAGTGTTTTTTAAGAAAAAGAAGGCTCAGTTATGTCTCACCTGCCATAGATTACAGGTTACCATTTTCATCTTCATAATCGTATGTTTTTACTCCTTAGTTAGCATTCATGATATATAATAACCTATAACATATTATGCATGTACATATATGTATATGTGTGTGTATATATAAATACTTTCACAATTTTAATTTTTTCCACATGTATTGCTGTATATCCTTTAGTCTTTTTCAAGAACATGCTTTTAAGATTATGTTGAACATCATGACCGCCTCGTGACTTATTTAACTAGTTTTCTGTGTTCGGGTACGTAAATGGTTTCAGTTTGCATTTCTATGAACAGTGCAATGATAAAGCCTCCGGGCTGACCTTGTCTTTATGGCAAAGACGTGATGCATCTGGTTGGCTGGGTGGTGTCCAGATTTCCAAATGCTCTGACGTCCTGTGCACGTCGTGACCAGAGCTGTGAGGTGCCCTCCCCTCCCGGCTATGAACCTGCCCCTTGTGCCCATGCACTGGCCTGGCCTTGACACTCCCTAGAGCGTGACTCTCTCTGTAGTTCCACTTCATCCTATGCTTTGTGGGGTCGAGGGGCTCAGTTGCCGTGCTGAGTGGCTAGGGAGCGTTTGATCCTCAGACCCCACGTACTTGGGTGACCTCGGCACCCCTTGGCATTGGGACCTGTGGCTGAGTCAGGTAAGGACAGCAGAGCTCGTCTGAGTCCAGCTTCCTCAGCTCAGGCGATCCTGGGCCCTGAGGAAACCAGCCAGCTGGTGGTTTAAAGAAACAGGGAGCATCTGAGCCAGGAAGGTGTACTAAGGACCAACAGTAAAATATTTTCTTCACTTTTTTTTTTCCCTGAGGTTGTTGGGGTGGTTGACTGTATTGATGATTCCAGAATGCTGCTGCTGGGAGGCTGGGCTTCGCTTGCAGGTATCACTGGTGTGGACAAGGATGAGACTGTTTGCATGGCGACCTTCCAGGGCATGCTGTCTGTGTTGGGGGAAGACTTGTCCACCCAGAATATCTGGCAGCTGAGGGCTGGTGGCCCAGGAGAAGCCAGCCATGAAGGGCATGGCTGGCTACACTTGACTGAGAGGCAGCAGTAGGCCAGGCCTTCTGGAGTGTTCTCCTGCTAACAGGTGAGCGAGGCCCCAGACTCCAGGAACCGAGGGGACCAAGCCAGGCTGGGGAGTGGTATTTTTCTCCCAGGACTGCTGTAACCAAGTACTGCACACTGGGGGGCTTAAGACAGAACTTTATTCTCTTCAAGTTTCTTCTGGGCGCTTGGCTGTCTCACAGTGTCCGAGACAGGGTGGTTTGTAAAGAAGACATTTTTTTCTCACACCCGAAGCCTGGAAGTCCAAGTTCAGGCACCAGTGGGACTGGTTCCAGTGAGAGCCTTCTTCCGGGGCACAGACGGCTGCCTTCTCATTTACTCTGCTGTGTGACCCTTCAAGAGTGCTAATCTTGTCATGGGGGTCCAACCCGGGGACCCCGTCTAATCCTAATCACCTCCGAAGGAGTCCACCACCTCCTACCATTACACTGGGCATTAGGCTTTCACCGTGTGAGTTTGAGGGTGGGGTGGGCGCAAACATTTGGATCACAACAGTGCTCTAAGAGAGGATCCATTCTACGTCCTTCTCCTGGCTTCTGGTGGCTGCTGGAAGTCCTTGGTATCCCTTGGCTTGTGAGCACATCACTTCCTCCCAAATCTGTCTCCTCCTTCACCTGGCGTTGTCCCTGTGTGTCTGTTTTGTGTCTTCTCGTCTTCTCAGCCTTCTAGGTATGTTGCATTGAGGGCCCACTCTGCTCTAGTTGACCTTAGGTTAACTTAGTTGTATCTGCAAAGACCTGTTTCCAAGAAAGGTTACATCACAGGTACAAGGGGTCAGGAGTGGAGCATACATTTTTCTGGAGCACAGTGCAACCTACACAGTAGTCAGCTTATGCTCCACATGGGTACGAGTGGCACCCAGGCCAGGGGCTGAGGATGGGCTGCAGAGTAAGTGGACCTGAAGCCAGGTGCCCAGCCCTCTCTGTGTGTGCACACAAATCACCCGGAGGTCTTGTTAAAATGCAGATTCTCACTCAGTAGTTCTGGGGAGGGAGCCCAAGATTTTCACCTCTTACCAGTGCCCAGTGTTCCCTTCAGAGCTGACCTCACCTGGGCCTCAAGTCCTTGGCTACCTGATGTTCTAGGCTATTGTGATTTGTAAGCTCTCCCTTCATACAGGTGATGAGACACTTGCAAGTGAGTTCATGACTCATGTCAAAAAGAAGCAGAAAAAAAAGAAAGGAGGTGAAGAAAATATTTTTTTGGCTTGCTCTTAGTAAACCTTTGGCTGCTTTCTGGCCTGTGGCTTCCAGACTCTGCAGAGAGTTCCCCAGTCTGGCTGAGGAATTTGAACTCACCAGACACTAGGGCTTCCAGCTCCAACCAGGCTGCTAATTCGGAAGCGTTTGCCCAGCCCTGGATTTCTGGGCTCCCTCCTCTGGCCACAGTTCCTTCGGGGGGAGTTCCATGGTTTTCTTGGCTGCCTCCCTAGGATGCTGGAGATAACCACCCACATGGGCAAGACTGATCTGAGGCCGCCTGCATGGTTACACTTACTTCTTGACCACCTCCCCACCCCATTTGTGCTGCACAGTGCACTGGGACAGTAGCAGAAATGAAAACCATTTCTGTTCTCCACTTGACTTCAGCAAACCAACCATTTGTATCAGTTTTCTACCAGCTCTGGTGCATGCTTGTGAGAATTTGTTTAGTTGGAAGATAGGTAACGTTCAGTTTGCTGCTTTTTTAAATCACTGTATCATAAACATCTTTTTATATTAACAAGTAGTCACAGTTGTTGGAATGACTGAATGCCAGTTCAAAGCATGTTCCAGAATTGATGTGCATTCTTTGGCTAGTCAAATGAGTTTTTATCATCAAATTTTTTCCACTGTTGCATACTAGGATTCTGCTTTCGGCATTTGAAGCCTGCAGTGAATGATGTCACTCATAGGGAGTTGTTGTTACTGATCTTTACTTTTGTGCCAGATTTCCTGCGTGCTGATTACCCCCATGTTCCTACCTGTGTCAGAGGACAGGCCTTGCAGACATCCGCCCCCTGCAGTGACGCTCACTAGGGGAAAAGCACTCCTCTGGACTTGTCACCTCAGCGCTCAGGAACCAGAGTGATTTTCCCCGACCTTGGCCTTCAGAAGTCTCTCCCCAGCTTCTCTTCCACATCTGTAGCACCTCGTCATTCTTGTATTTGTTCACTTATTTAAAAAATTCACTTAATATGATCATTCTATGTGCCAGGCACTGTGTGAGGCGCTGGGCGTGCAGCACAGAGAATACAGGCATGGCTTTTGTTCTCATGGTGGTTATGTTTAAGTGAGTGAGACCGAAAATGACCAGATAGCCACACCCTTATGGGGTATAGCTGTACAATTCAAATAAGTGATTTCAAACAAATCATAGGCATAAATCTCTTGCTTTAGGTTGTGGTAAGTCATTTTAAGAAACAGTAAGGGACAGGATGATAACGTGTACCAGGGGAAAGAGGGTAGGGAATAGTTTGGGGGTATATGGAAGGTTTCAAGGAGGAGTTGGCTAAAGAAAGCATGAGGTGGGGGTGCTCAGCCTGGGGCCGCAGATGGGAAGGTATCTGTTGCTTTCAGGAAATTATAAAATCAGTGGCTGTGGCTGGATAGAGTGGGCGCCGTGGGAGAGCCAGGACCGTGGGTGAGAGGGGCGGTGGGCCTGCTCCGGGTCTGGGGAGGCTGGGGTGGGCTGGGTCAGGTTGGACTTGGCTCTGCAGAGGCTCATGTGGTGACTGTCTGCAGCCTGGACCGGAGCAGCTGAGAGAGGAAGCAGGGGGCTGAACGGTCTTGGAACCCAAGGAGCGACCGTGGGCCAGGGCCCGTAGCAGAGCTCTCCATCTCGGCACCGTGGGCATTTGGTGCGGATAATTCTGTTGTGGGGCTGCCTTGTCACTCGAAGACGTGAGCAGAATCCCTGGCCTCTGTGCAGTAGATGCATTCCTTAATGTGACAACTAAAAATGTCTCCAGACATCGCCAAATGTCTTTGGAGGGGGTGCGGGCAGCAGTGCCCCTGGTCAAGAAACACTGGGCCGCAGTGTTGGGGGACGAGTTTGGAGGAGACGGCGACTTGCTGGTGTAATTTACAGGCTCTGATGGGGGGTCTGCGGTGGGGGGTGAGGAAGAGGAAGGGAGGCATCCTCACCCCCCTCCCAACTCTGTGGCCTAAGCCTGTGTGTGAGGAGATGTCTTGAGAAGGGGGTGGAGGTTGTGGACGGCGTGGGCATTGAGGGTGGGCATCTTCTGAGACTGACTAAAAGTCGTCTGCCAGGCACTGCCGTGTCAGCCCCTCTGCACCCTCCTTCCCTCCCGGGGGCCCCAGCCCTGGAGCACGCAGCCGCAGTGTGCTCCTTGGCCTGATTTCCTTCTTGCTGCATGTTTCGGGTATCACCTTCATGCGTGTCCACGTGCCATTTCTGACTACATTGCCAGCTCTGGGGTGGCTTCTCCCATTGTTCCCTGGACAGCCTTCCATTCCTGCCCCTTGTCTGGTGTCTGCCTAGTGGTCCTGCTGGCCGATTGGCTGTTGGTGTTTGTGAAGATAGCGTTCGTCCCCACTGGCTACTCAGTTTCGTGTCATCCGGCGGAGGAGAAAGCCAAGCCCTGGATCCCATAGGGTTTGTAGAGAGTTTATGTGCCACTTTTGCCCAGATGGTTGGTGGAGCATGAAATAATTCTAATCCTTTGTATTTGTGCCGCTCTTGCCGGTCAAAGCCTTCTGATGCATATTATCTCTGATGATCCTTCTAGGGCCACCGTGGGGTCTGTTCAAAGTAATAATGGAAGAGCTTTCTGAAGGGATGGGCAGAAAACATAATTATGGAAAGTCTGTACATTCTGATAAAAGAGTTGTTAATGGAAACCTTTATATCCCACATCTGTGGACTCTTCTCTGGAATCTTCACATGGCAGCTGCCCTGTGGAGTCCCTTCAGAGGGAGTTACTAGGAAAGGTCTACAACAGTCTTGTCCAGTCTCAAACAGGGGCTTCTCCAGAGGACTGGAGATACAGGCCCCTTGTAGGTTGGCATGTACCTCACTGGAATGGTGTTTATGAATGCATTTGCTGTAGGTTTTTGAGGATTGTTTTTACGTCTTGAGTTTTTGTGGATTGAGGCCTCTATTGATTGCACTTTGCATAAACCTCTAAATAAGAGAGATGTTCCAGTTATTGGATAAGAAGACTCAATATTCTTAAGATGTCAGTTCTTTCTAACTTGATCTATACCTTCAGTGCAATCTAAGTCAAAATTCCAGCAAGTTACTTTGTAGATATTGACAAGCTGATTCTCAGGTTGACACGGAGAAGCAGAAAACCCGGGGCAGTCAGCACAGTATTGAAGGAGAACAAGTCAGAAGACTGACATGATAAAGCTACCGTAATCTAATTGTGTAAACCCAACTCAAATTAGCTTCAGAAAGAGGGAAAATAATTGATGCCTGTAGTTGGAGAAGCCAGGGCATTAGATAGACATGGCTGTGCGCAGGGGTTAAAATGTGTCCTTTCTCAGAGCTGTTTCTTCCATTTGAGGGAAAAATGGCCCTCCGTAGTCAGAAGCTTGCATTTTTCTTAGTTTATAATCCTAGAGGACATACCGTCTCTCTTCAAGGCCATAACAGTCCTCAGAAGGAACTCTCATTAATCTTCCTGTAAAGGACAGACCTTCCCTGAAAATAAAAGATACGAGGAAGTTAATGCAGAGGGTGGACCGCCTGAGCCAGACTCGGCCAGCAGAGAGCTGTTGCGACGTTTGTAATGTAGCGGAAGCCAGTGCAAGTGTGTGACTTTATGAAATGGGCTCTGCAGCTGTTCTCTGGCCCTGTCTACAGGGCTGATGGAAAGGGTAGTTAAAGCCTTCACCTAGGATCGGTGTTGCAGCCAGCATGCCAACCAGCCAAGCTGAGGCCCAAGAGGAGACAAGAGCTGAAATAAGCCCAAGAAGAATTTTATTGAAAGGTTGACTAGTGCGAGGGCATCAGCAAGTGGGAAAAGGAATATTTCATACAAGAGCCTAAAAAAATCATCAGCTCCATTATACTTTTATTGAATAATTACAAAGTTTCATCAGAAGTATTTTGCAAAACTATGATGGAGTAAATTATTTCTGTGTGTTTATTGATGAGATCATGGCCCTTCTGTAAAGTTGAGTTTCAGAAGCATTCAAGTAGTTAACACTGGGGAGTCAGGGAATTGGGGCTTGGGAAAGTCGTATCCAGAATTTTTTTCTGGAATTTACCCAGGAACAGAGCGGTCCTATGAGGGAAGGTCAGCCCTGGTTTCCCACTCTGCAGCCCACTGCCTTTCCCTGACATCGGAGTCAGTGTACATTACATTGGCTCGTTTTAAAATCGTGTGCCAGGCAGTATAATTCTGATGAGAAGCTGAGCAGTATTATTCTCTATGAACTGTGAATGTGACATTTTTATAATTCCAGTAGAATTATTTTTCCCTTGGGAAATCCTAGACATGCAGTATGGTACACTGAATTAGGGGAGAGGTAAGGGGGAAAAAAAGCTATAAAAGGTGTACCTTATTAAAACGAAGCGGGCTTTATTCTTGCCTGTGTAACCTTCAGATACAGTGACTGATTGTTAGGCAGACGCACTTATTTTTCTTGAGCATAAATTATCTTCTCTCTAGTTTAATGAGTAATGAAGAACAACAGTCCTCATCGTCTGATTGGGTCAAACCTAATAAAGGTATAGTTAATTCTGAGAGTGATATTTTCATGTCCTTGTGACAGTACCCATTCTGTGTGGTCAGCCCCAAGAATAAACACAAAGGTGCTCCGTTTGAGAAATTAGGTGACCACCAACTGCTTTCATTGCTCTTCTTTTAAACGGTCCATTTTATATTAAGATGGACAAAAACTACTGTTCTGCTATTTGTCAGGCTGATTGTCTTGTGCTGGTTCCTGGGTGGGCCCAGACTGCTGACACGTCCCATCACCAGAAGGGAAGAACTTTGTACATCCATCAGCCCTGGCAAGCATCCTGCTGATTGACACGGTCAAACAGGGGGCTCCCTGCTCCTTTCTGCAGCCATATTTTTGCAGGTCCACACGGACAGGAAAACAAACCTCTGGTCCAGCAATATGTAGGTGAGCTCCAGACTATATGATTCACTTCCTGAAATCTCCCCTTTGGGTGTCTCGTTTGTGAGTGGCAGGTGCTCACCTTTCCTTGCTTCAGCCTTCCTGCTGCAGCCGGAGGCACCCCAGGGCAGCAGGCAACCGTGGGTGCTGGTGAGCTGGGGTGAGTGTGCAGTGTTCTTTGGGATGTGTTACAAAAATGTGGCCTGTCACAGAGTCCAGAGCCATCAGAAACTGTAGGCGGACTCCGTTTAATGAAACTTTCATTTCTTTATTTTGATTGCTTCTCAGAGACAGGTCACAAAGAAGGAAAAGGTCCTCCTGTAAAATACACGCACAAATCTGTCACACAGAGATGACTTCCTGTCCGCTCTGGGGTCACAATTACTTCTGAATTCTTTCTGTCTCTATGTGGCTTATATGTGTGTTTATAACGAGCCGGTGGTAAAGGCATGGCCAGTGGTGTCCCCAGCACGTACAGATGTCGCTTCCCATGAATAGGAAGCGAACACCTTCTTACCGACACACACAGACTTGCTGGGTCCCATCAGCATCCAGTGAGATGCCGGTAAGTGGAGAGCTACCTGACATAAAGTGACGCCAAAAAGTTCAACCAAAATGATGAACAAAGACACATAAGGAGAAAGAACCACGAGGCAGGGGTGGCGTGGGAACCTCTGCGGGAACCTGCATTGGCAGCTGAGTGCCTCCTGGTGGTGGGTGGGGTCTCCGCAGGGTGTGCAGCCCAGGCCCCTTGCTGCTCTCCAGGCCGCCAGAGCCTTCTATTCATCCTGGTCCTCTCCTGCCCCGGAACAGACCTGCCTCTTGGGCCTGCGCCACCTGCCCCAGGGGCTCACCTCTGGCCTGCCCAGCTCCTCTTTGCTGCCTGCCCACGAGCCGGCGTCCTCATCTTCCTCCAGGCCTGCCCCCTCCCAGGTCACTGTCCCGGGGGCATTTCTGTGTGGGGGATTTCTCCTGTTGTTTCTCTGTGGGCCCAGGACACCTGCCGTGACTCCGGCACCGCCCTCCCTGCCTTCCTGTCTGCAGTTTCACTACATGTTGCAGCCCTCTGTGGATGAGGGCAGGCAGGTGCCTGAAGCCCGCGTGTCCGCAGTGAGTGGGAGCTGATGTCTCCATGGGAGTGGCCGGAGAGCTCATTCTGGGAAAAGTAGAAGTTGGGGTCACGTGAGGGTATGTGCCCCGAGTTTGTTCTCACAGAGGAGACAATCTCGAGTGCTTCCCCGTCTGCTTTAGATGAGGAACCCTGTGGGTGGTGGCGTCAGGGTTAGTATGTTGACGTGTATGTACTTTAAACATGTATGCAGAGGCGACGTAATTGGGTTACTTCCTAGCACACTGAGGTCTCATTGGTGCCAGCTGTGGAGTCGTACTGGCCCTTGGCCATGAGAATGCACAGAAAAGGTGTCCTCTTCTGGCTGCAGGAGAGGGGACCAGGCATTTGGTCCCCAAAATAGATAACAGAAGAGGAGCTGCATAATGGCATCATGATGAGGACTGCAGGCAAGACAGGGACCCAGAGAAAATGGTGAGTGGCCTGACGTCCTCAGGTGAGGGTTGGTGGAAGCAGATGGCCTGGCTCTGGGCTGGAGGGGCAGGTGGCAGTTTGCGGGGGAACATTCCAGAGAGGGTGCAGAAGAACGGGAGGAAAGGAAAAAGAGAGAGTGGAGCTGGCAGGCGTGGGGCGGCTTTGCCACGACAGGAGCCCAGGGGCTGGAGGGTGTAGTTGCCCTGGGAGCCCCGTGGGGTGGGGGGCGGTCCCGACCCACCCCGGACCTCACCGCTGAGGAGTGGGGATGCGTTCTAATAATCCGGTGGCAGCAGTTGACATCCTGCGCTGACTCATGTAGAGCTGACATGTGGGGGTTATTTTTTTAATCCAAAATTATGTTTTTAGAAAAGGACAAAATCTCTCAAGGGAAAAAATAGGGGGAAATGGATTCTTCCCCTGTGAGGGGTAAGGGTCTCTCCTTAAGAAAATTACATGAGTTCTTAGAAGTTTTATTCTATGAAATTCTTTATCCTTTTTTTTCTTTTGTCATGGGATAACTTTTTTTCATTTACATTTTTAAGTAAAATATGTCTTTAATTGAGAAAAGTTCTCCTGGAATCTTGCAAGTCCCCTTTCAGTTTTGTGGCACATATGGGGAGCCCCTTCTCGGGGGCACGGCCAGCGGGCGCCCTCCCAAGACTGCAGACAGGCTGTCCCAGGAGAGCCACTTGGGGGATCTGTGGGGCTGGCCCTTGTCCTTCACTTGGGGCGCCCGACCAGCTGGAGGGTGACGAAACGTGAGACCAACATCCTGCCTGTGTACAAAGCATTTGTAGAAAACCGCGATTGTTTCCTACGTGTGCCGGTCACGCTCGGCTGTGGATGTGGCCTGCCCTGACTCACTGTCCCGCAGGAAGGTGGCTCTGTGCCCGCATGAGTCTTGGCTTCCCTTCCCTTCAGGGGTCCTTGCAGCTCCTCAGCTTGTCCTGTGGACTTTCAACTCCCCGATGTGCACCTCATTCTGTGCTGTCAGCTTCTTGTCGGCGGAGGGGTGGAAAGAGCGCTGGATTCGGGCATGGGAGACACGGGGGAGTTTCTGTGGACGCAGTGCTGGTGGGGCTTGAAGCTTCTGATTACTTCTGATGTCCTACAGCTCCCCTGCTCCCTGTGGGCTGTGTTGGCGGGCAGAGCTGACATGCTTTTAGTCTTAGCCGTTCTTTGTTCCTGTTTTAAGGACAGCATATTGTGAGCAGCATAGCATATTGGTGTTATTTTTCCCAATCTGACAACCTTTGTCTTTTATTTGGAGTCTTTCATGTACTTGCTTGTAAAGATTCTGTCTGAAATCCCTATCTTGAAAAGGTGAATTTTAAATGGAGGTATAATTCATATACATTGAAATGCACACATGTGGTACATACAGCTTACTCAGTAGGACAGATGCTTACATCAAGTCACCCACCCATCCATCACAACACAGACCATTTCTGTCAGGAGTCCCAGGTGCTGGGCTGGCGGGGGCCTGCTCCTCTCCTCTGCAGTCTGAGCCTTATGGTCCCAGCTGCCAGCCGCTCCAGTTCCTTCAGACAGAAACTTTTCACTCCACTGAGTTTTCTTGTTCCCATTTGTAAAACCAAGGAAAGAGCTTTATAGACTGTGTTGTGAGATTCCCTCTGCATTTACATACACTCTGCGATCCTCTCTCTTGAAACCAGTCACCTCTTCGAAATAGATAGTGAACATCAAAGAAAAGTTGGCATAGGCTGAAGAGGACAAAATGCCATCATTTTCTTGCATTGGAAGGTAATTTAAGTGTGCACAGAGACGGATTTTTTAAAAGAAACCTTTTTCTTAAAGAAATACTCGATACAGTAGTCAGTCCTTTAGAGATGGTATATCTTTGTATTTTGGACCAATTATATAGCTCCTCAAATTAGTATGCCAATTGTGTGATATTTAAAATCTTTTCCTTAGCTCATTTGTTTTTTGACACTACGTTAAGTTCAGTGGAGGAAAGTCTCATTCACACCCCACATATTCATAATTTGGGATAATTATTGTAATGGCTGAGCTGCCATTCACCTCCTCCAGCCAGGAAAATGAAGCTTTTCCAGACAAATGCGTATTATAAGCTGGACTAAGTCATTGATGGCGTGAGCCTACTTCCTACGAGAATAAAGGCTTTTCAGGGACCACAGTATATCTGTATCTGTCTCAACTCTTCTTACCACCAGACTGCTTCCAAGGAGCTTAGAAGTGATGAACTCCAAGCCCCCTTCAGCTCAGAATTTGAGTTCTTGCCCATATGCTATGCTGCCTTGTTAATTTCCTTGTGAAAACTGGAAAGGAATAGCATTTCGTCTGAAAATTTATTGTTCTTCCTTGACACTTTACTGACCTCCCCTCCCACTGCCACACAAACACGCTCTACAGGGTTTCGTTGATATTTCCTTTTGTGTAATAATTACTATTTACTACCCAGCCGTCCTGAGGTTTCCTTCACTTCAGTTGCATTCCACTGGGTCTGGACAAGGTCGCAACCTCTGGAGGTGCTGGGGCTGTGTAGGCACGGTTCTGTTTTCTCCGGCATCCCTGCCCCGCAGCATCTCACACAGGCAAACCTGAATGTTCTCCTGGGAGGAGCCCCAGATGCACACTGAAAGTTACGTGTTGTGGTTGACACTGAGTTTGGCGCTAGTAGCCTGTCTGTAATGCTAGGCTACTAAAAACTGGTTTCATTTATTCTTTGTTTGAATTTGGACTTTCCTACCCAATAATTTAATATTTTCAAATGACACCTTTGGACTTTGATTTATCAGGAGCTAGGATGGAGTCTGCCAGCCTGCAATTTGCTTTTCTTCTCTCTCGCACTCCCAGTGTCCCCTCATTAGCTCATCATTGTTTTCCTAACTCCTCAGAGGCTGGTGTGATCTCACTCCCAGCCCTTTGTGACCCCCCAAGGTAGGTAGAGGAGGCTGTGCTCTCTCTAGGAATTAAATATGTCATCTCCATTTGAGAAGTTGCTGAACCCATGGTGCTCTATTTTGGCAAAATAAATACTATTTTCAAAGAATTGAAAACCATTTATATTTCCTTTATTAGGAGATACAATGTTTTATGAAGCATGTAACTATCCACTGATGTTCACCTTGTAAGAAGTGGCTGCTGCTAGCCTGAACATGTGACAGTTCATTTCTACGTATTTGCACTTGTGTGGACCCTACCCTGGGGGTGTTTTTGTTCATTGAGACTTCTTGCGTTGAGGAGCAGATAATGACCTTGCACATGGCTTAGTGCCTCCATGATCCCAAGTCTGAAAGGTCCCTGGGGTGCTCTCCCTGCATCAAAACAAACCGAAAGGACCTGGCTCCAGTCTCTTCCCTGCCTCTGCTTCTTTTTGTCTGCTTTCAGTTCTTGTTCAGTGGGTCTCTGTGCTGTGACACGGACTGGCTTTGAGGACTGCCTCTCCAGTGACAGCAGCTTCAATAGCCATCCATGCCTTTCCTGGCCTTAATCTAAGACATGCCTGGGTTCTGGCTCAGAAATTTTTGGCTGTGTCGTCAGTTCTTCTACCTGCTGTGGACAAACAGAATCAGGGTCTCGAGTTCTTTTTAAATCGCTTGTGTTGAGGTATAATTTACATTTTATAAATGCAGCCCTTTTGAGTGTATGGCTTGAAGAAGTTTGAAAGTACATGCAGCATCTCATCACACCACAATCCTGAGTTAGAACTGGATTTCATCATCCCCGGAGTTCCTTGTGCTGGCCCCGTGACGCTTATACGTATGTCGGCTCTTCACAGGTCAGAAGCTGAAGTCAGAGGGTGAACACGAGCCCTGCTTTTCCCCTTTGGCTTCTGCTGTGAGCCTCCTCTAAGCTATGGGCTCCTGCTGTTTTATTTCCCTCTTTCTCCCCATCACTGTCATGGGATGCTGACATGTCCAATCAGTAAAGGGTAATTGTTGTAAGGAGGAGAGGTATTCCCAGCAGCTGTCACTTCTCACTCGGGATGCAAGAGCCTGCCTTCTCTCATTCATTTTCTCTTTCCTCTGTATGGGAACTATTAAGTCATACCCAGTTCTTTCAGGCCCTGGGCGTGGTGTCACCATGTCTGGCTGCAGGGGAGAGGGCAAATAGAGATTTCAGTGGGAGGGTAAGAAGGGACAGTGGCTATGCCCTGCACGTTCCCTCCTGACTGGCTCCTTTGCTGTCCCTTCACTCCCTCTGGTCTCTACTTGTGGGCCCAGCAGGAATGATACTCTCCTGGCCCTGCTGCGCTTTGTCTGTCTTCAAGTCTTGCCTGCAGAGATCTCTGCCTGGAACGCATGCTTCCTCCTCTGTCCCAGGGGACCTGTGATCAGCCTCCAGTCCCCAGTTCAGAAGCCGCTGGTGTCAGTTCATCCTGGCATCCTGTGCTTCATGCTTTTGTTCTCCAGAGTCCTCCACAGAAGACTCCCGTGGTTATGAACCCACAGTGAGCAGGTGTGTTGGCAATTGCTGTCTGCACGTCTGGCTTCTCCGGCAGACCAAAGCTCTTGGCCGATGAGCATTTGGCTTGGCATGCTGGGGCACCAACACCTTAAGAACAAATGAATATGGGAACTGGAGGTCAGAAAGTCACTCTGAAAATGCACCTGCCACTGGCGTCCAAGGAGATGCAGACACCTGGTGCCGTAGCCTATCTTTCCTGGATGCCTCGGAGCTGGCTGAACAGTTCCAGTTCGTTGGTGGCTGCATGTGCCCAGGCAAGGCTCCTGACCTGACTGCTTTGGTGCGAGAAACCCTTTGGCTGTTAAAAAGGTGTTAATCATTTGAGAAACTCACTAACTGAACTTCATAGAGAGGAGGTGTGCCTCCTGTTAATAGATAATAAAACAGAGTGGAATAATTTGAATTTTTTGTAATGGATGTGATTATGAATGATTTCCCTATTTACTCGTATAAGAGGCTAAATGGAAGATGATTAGTGAGTTCCATTTTCTGTATTTCCTAAGGTGATTTCTTAATCTTCCAAACAAATAACTGTGATACGTGGAAGAAAAAGAAAAACCTATTAAAAGTTACTTAAAATCTTTAAGAAGCTGTTTAAAGCTTTAGAACTGATCAATTTTTCTGTCCCTTTATTATGATATGACACAGGAGAGGAAACATCCTAGACACCCTTTCTGCTGTCCCCTGTTAACCTGGGCTCAAAATTGCTGCATGCATTTCCCATCACCATTTTGAGCTACTGCCCTTGTCATTAAGAGGAATGATGAATGTTTAGATCTAAAAAATATTTATGCTTTTCCATCTTTTGGTATTTGCTCCAAAAATACAGTATTCTTAATGCATCTAAATCTTTCTAACTCCCATTACTTACTATTGTTCTGCCATTTGATGACTAAAGAATTTTTTTTTAACCTCCTCTATCCTTAAATCCTTCATCCAGTAATCTCCTGGCTAGACTGTGGGTTTTTTATAACCTATAATGAATTAATTGGGGAGTGACTGTTACACACTGCAATTAGGAAGATAATATATGAAGCCATTTCCAGCTACATGTGTCTATGTTCTCTACCACACTCGGGCTCCAGCGGTGTCTGGTTACTTCAGTATAAATATTTCCTATTTTATTTTTGTTAAGCAAAGACATCTGGTTCAGGTCCACTCACTCGTTGTCATATCAAGACTTTAAATCTAATCGTAGTGTAGAAGGCCCTCCTCCGAGTTGGGCCTCTGAGCAATAATGGGACTGGATGGGAGCCATCTCCTGGGGTCCAGCAGCTTCTCCTCGGGAGCCCAGAGGGAAACACGATTTTGCACCCATGCCTCCTGCGGGGCAGTGTTCAGTCCAGCAACGCCAGACTGCCTCCTGGGATGAGGAGGCAGAGATCATATATTATTTCCATGGCAGAGGTCAGAGAGAATGCACACAAATTAGTATCTCAACAAAATACCACTTGGCCATGTTTTTCAGTGAGTTTCCATGAGGAATTCCAGGTTCCAGGGATGGAACTCAAACAGGACCTTAGGGTCTCTGCAGAGTACATCCATCCCCAGGGATGCTCCGTGGCCCCTCCTGCCACACCACGTGGGGACACAGGGTCTCATAGAGGTGAGACCGAGGGCAGGGGAGTGCTCGATGGGGTTGCTTCTGAGGAAGAGGGTTGATCAGAGGCATTCTGTCTCCTGAAGGCTTGGGGAGTTGGGAGTCTCGGGTGGCTAACCTGGGAGGCATTATGACCCCCTTAGCCCAGCTGGGATGGGAGACCTGGAATCCTCTGCTCCTTGATTCCTGGTTTGTTCATTGTCCTCTCTTCCAGTCTCTGCATTTTAGACCATTGTGTGCCCCAAACCTGATTCTTACCCCTTCAACCCTCCGCAGGATGGAGAAGTCTTAGGCCTGGACTTTGGGGAAGGATTAGGGGAAACAAAGGGGTGTGAGAGCCCTTCTTACTTACCCCTGGGCCTTCTTTGCTGTGTTTGCAGTTTATTGGTTTGTACAACAGTCAGCATGCTCTCATGGACCAGTAAAAACCAATTGCCACTGACCAAAAGATTGTACTCACACATTGGCCCCCTCTCTGTGCCAGGCAACATTCTAGGAGGTGCATCAGTGGGGCGGGGGATGCATACAAAGCCGAGGGTCTGTTGGTCAGGGAAGGAGACAGTGGAGAACCGTGTTATCCATCAGTGAGGGATAAGCGGCTGCAAACATCAGCTGGTGTTTATTATTGTTAGATCATTTTACTCAAGAAAGGACCTCCTGACCTTAAAGTAGGTGGGCTCCAATCACATAGTAAGGAAATACGGTCTAAATTTTAAAAACTTTGGGCTCATTACAAAATTATTTCTTTCTCTTATTTTATCACAACCCATTGGACACAGCGTGGTAGATCATCCCAGGTATTTGGACTCAGGACTCTCTCCACCAGAGGCCTCCTTTCTTTTTCCCGAATTTCACCTCTGGATACTATGCTTTTCTTTTTTTTAAAGCTTTGGGGTTTTATTCATACATGCCTTCATTTAACAGATGTTTCCCAGCACCAACTCAAGACAGGTATCAAAAGTGGTAGGGATGTGGGAAGAGTTGGTTCTTGGGGAGACCCCAGTGAGTAGGGGGCACAAGAGGACCCCAGTGAGAAGCCCATAGGGCTGCCCAGCCCTGGGACGTGCGGAGGTTGGAGGAACTTGCTATGCAGATCCAGGAACCAGGTCTGGAGAACCCCTGTGTGCAGGAAGGGAGATCCCACCTGGTCTCCACAATGTAGTAATGGTCTGGTTCAATGCACACCCACATTTGCTCCCCACAGTGGGCCTTCAAAGTCGGGTAGCCTTCTCTTTAGTCCCTATGATATCTTTCCCATTATTTTCTTTAAAAAAATAATGCTAAAACACATTAGCCTAGAGACTCGATGCCAGCTTGCCATTATTTTACAGGTCACCTGGCAGAATTGATAAAGAAGCAAAGAAACTTTATATTTGCAATTTGCGCTTACATGAATACAAGGGCTGGATATCCATATGATAAATCTTTTAAAGGTCATCTGAAAAATGTAATAATCAACTATTTTGCAGAAATCATGAAAGATAATGAATATTCCTTACATACAAAATTTTTAAAAAGCCCTGCTAATCTTACATAAATGGAGACCTGTGGCTTGGGAAATGATTTACTGTGGTTCATGAAAAGTGTCATCTTGTAAGCATTTTAGATGGACATGAAATGATCACCAAAAAAATGGGTGCTCGTGATGATAATTAAGTGTTGGTGGTGATTAAGAGACTGATATCAAAGATGCCAGTAAAGTGAAGATATATTCATGAAAATGTGAGGGGCAAAATTATGTCTAAATTAATATTCATATACTACGATGGTAATTGGAATGCATAGTTAAATAAATGAAGTATAATAATAAACACTTGGCTTTTATCTGTATCCATAAAAGTATATATATTTGAAGTGGCCAAAATGTAAAATGCTCTCTTTGGGACAATGAGGAACTGTTTCCCATCTATGGTCACCTGACTCGTTGGGACATACCAGTTCCATACAGCGGGGGATGTGGCAAGTGTTGATGGTGGGCTCCAGAAAGCTCCAGAAGGGTCCGGAAGGTGAAGAAAGATGGTCCCCTTGTGCTTAGAGCACGAGGACTTTGTTCGTGCTGTGTGTGCACTAGATTCACGCTACACTTGCCAAAGTAGTAAGAGTTCTCGGAAGGTGAATTTGCAATTCTCCAAGCAGCTTATGAAGCATCAAGTTTTCAGGTGAATTCTGGGAAGTTCTGTGATGTTTAGAGCATCAAATAAAGATGGGCCATTGCTTTAGAAGTTTTCTCCTGGCATTGATTGGGTCCCAGAAATTCACGCTGGGCTTAGTCCATTTTGCCCTTGGCAGTGGGGGAGGGTGGAGTTAGGCACTTGGACCCATCCTGGGGATATACGTGTTGGATATTGGTTCCTGAACCTGTTAGGATGAATTGTGGCCCTGGGTTCCCTGAGAAATCTGCGGTGCACTTCTAGAAGTCTTCCAGAAACCAATCAAGGGTTAACCCTGGGTGAGAGGGGGGAGTTTCTTGGGTGTGAGGGCAACCAAGGAGACTCTTCCCAAGAAACTGCCCCTCCTCCCCTCTTCCTCAGGTGTCCTGTGGGGTTTGGGATTGCAGCCAAGTATTTACAGGGTCACTCTGATGAAATGCATGCAGCACTATATAGCCAGGAACTTGTATCATTCAGGGTTATCTATGAAAAGTAGAAACAAAATAATTTTGTTACTGGTCATTAAAGAGATAAATGACTCTGGTTACAAATACAAATCTTGAAAACAAATGGGGAGTCTTGTCCTGAGCTTGCTTTTTCATAGCTTTAGTTTTTTTACGCTGTTGTGTATAAATTCTAGACCTTCCAAGATGCAGAGCTAAATTATTTAATTTTCTTTGATGATCATGTCATTTCCCTTTTCTCATAGATGTAATTATTTTCCTGGGTTTGCTTTTGTATTTCAAGGTTTTCTCCAATTCATTCTATCATCCTTTACAAATGCAAAGTGAAAGTTAGCAGGTTTTCTCTTTTGGATGTAAAATTCTTTCCAAATTCTATTTAACTTGGTAACCAGTTAGCTGCCATCAAGAGCCTCGAGTTTTTCTTTCTGACATTCGCAGGCACCTTGTGAAACCTTCAAATAACTATTGGAAGTTGGCCCCTTTGTCCTTTTCAGTAAGTAATATACTGTTTACTGTGTCACCTCTGACCTTTTCTCTATCCTTTAGTCAGTGGTGGAAGTAGGCACTGTCTTCCTCTGGAGCAAAATAGCATTATTTCCCCAGATGGCAAACAGGGATCTCCCTCCCGTGTCTGTGTTAAGCATACCCGTCAGAAGTTATTAAAACCTATTAGGGTGACTGCCGTTCATGTGCACAGCGGATACCTCGACAGCGTTTTTTGATTTGCTCTGGTTTTATGTCTTCCTGTGAACTCTTGTTTTGGTTGAAGTTAGTCTGTTCTTTCTGTGACTGAGTCAGAAAGTAACAGATTATGGCACTTTCCAAATAATTGACAATTTATTTTAACTGTAACTAGGAAAGGAAACATGGGAGGTAATTTTATTTCTTTAAATGTTACACCGTAAAAGCAATTTAAAGCTAGGTTTTGGGAGAATTCCATTGAAATGAATTTATGTTGCCTTTTCTGGGATTCTGATTGTTAACTGAAGGGGATGGAGAGTCCTTGTCCACCAAGCAGTCAATGCCTGTGCTCTCAGTGCTCCAACCCACTTGTACAAGGGTAAAGAAAAATGTTGGTATTTGGAAGGTGTCTTCCAGAGAGGTCCTTGGAATTGAACACATCTTTCAGTTAATCAGTGCATTTGGTTGAATGAGTGAGTGAGTGAGGGAATCACGCAGAGGGAGGGGGCTTCTTGCCTTTAGAGGGCCAGCCGGGCACTGTGTGGTTCTCCCCTTTATTAGTTCAGCCTGCGATTACCCAGCACTAGTCTGCCCTGTGCCCACGGCTCTCTCCCTGGAGATGGGTGCCCACAGGGGGGAGGTGGCCTTTGAACAAAGCCAGTTCCAGCTCCTGGGGCTCACGGGCCAACTTGGGTGGGCGCAGGAGAAGCCTGTAAGAGGACCATGGTGGGCCGGGTGGAGTGTAGGAGCAGTGCCCTGTGCGTGTGCAGAAGCGGGGTCCCCGATCACCCCCCTCACAACCGCAGCTCCCACTCCCGTGGTGTGCCTGCTCTGGGTGCTGGCACAGAGAGAGAACAGCAAGGCCAGAGCCGTGCTGTTGAGTTCGCACACATCCAGGCGACCGGGCTTCTGCGTAGGTGGTCACAGCACAGCGCTCTTGAGTGTGAGCTTGGCTGTCCGCGTGCTCCGGACGTCATACTCTTCCTTCTCCAGCAGCCACCGAGAACTATAAAAAACACCCAGTGTAGTAGTCTTACAATTCATTCTACAGATGTTTGCTGACCCTTCCCGTAGGCCGGGTGCTGGGTGCGGGGTGGTGGGTACAGTCACGAATACACAGTGACTCTAACCTCAGTGACAGTCTGTTGTCTCAGCACCATGGGTTTTAATGCCCAGCACTAATTCCCTGGGCCCTGCCAGGGAGTAACTGTTGGGTCAGGGCGGTCGGTGACCATGTGCAGTCCTGAAGGGCGTGCGTGTTCTGCCTGGCCGGGGTTGGGTGTTTGGGGAACATACTTTGGGGAGCACAACTTTGTTTGCAGAGTTTGAACTTCCCCACTTTGGGGAGCCTTTCCTTCCGGGCTCCCATTTTCAGGGCCCTGTGGTAATATTTTTTTTACTAATAAACAAATGCATTTGCACAAGGGAGGGAGAAGGGTAGGGAAGCCGTGTGTCGCGGGTGGGACTGTCCTCCCAGACCCCTATGTTGAAGCCTCACCTCAGTAGCTTGCAGTGTGGTTGTATTTGGCGATAAGCCTTTTTAAACAGGAAGTAAAGGCTAAGTGAGGCCATCGGGGTGGTCCTGATCCAGTTTTCCTCCGAGGAGGAGATGAGCCCACAGGAGATGAGTCCTCCCCTCCTCCTCCGAGATGAGCCCACAGACGCACAGGACAGAGGAGAGACCGCGTGAGGGGGTGGGGAGGAGGTGGCCATCCACCGACCACAGGGAGAAGGCCAGGAGGAGCCCGTCCTGCAGTCATCTGGATCTCGGGCACCTCCACCCCGCAGCCACGTGGCCCGTGGTGTTGAGGCATCCCTAGCAGGCTTACCCAGGCCACAGCAGAACCCAGAGAGTCGCCTGTGCTTGGGTCTGACTTCCTGGCCTCTCTTGTCCCCCTCCTCAGCCTGCCTGGATTGCTGACAGTGAAGGCGATCTTCAGGGAAGCTGGAGCTTGGTCCAGCTTCTTTCCTCCCCGTCCTGGTGGCTCACCTCCTGCTGTTTCTTGGGGTCTCAGGTGCGCCTGCTTTAGCCCCTGGACGTCCCTCTGCTCCTGTCCCTGGGTACGTGGAGCCCCTCCCTGGCCTGGCCCAGCCCCTCCTCTCTGGCTTCCTGTGACCCGGGCACCCACTTCATTTCCTTCCTTTCCTCTGTTCTTGCCACCTCCCCACTGCTTCCTGCTGCCTTCATAGGGGGGACCTCAGGACAGCTGAGGATTGAGACCCCGGAATCTGAGATAATAGGAGAGAAACGCCATTCAGGGGCGCAGGCCTGTTGGGGAGGAGCGCCTGGGCCCAGAGGCTCAGCACAGATGGCGCCCGGTGCTGGTGTCCAGACACCTGGCAGCCGTCTTCCCAACCAGCTTTTCCTGTGGAGGAGAAGAGGCTGAGCTGCAAAAACGTCTTTAATTACCTGACCCAAAACTTTTCTTTATTTTGGCAACATTTATAAAATTTCCACATTCTGTGTCTCCGATTACATTTTTCAGAAGCTATTCATTTGGATGTTCATGTTTTAAATCTACTGATCTACATAGTGAATGTTTGCTGAGACACAAATTGAAGACGCAACCATAGAAAAGTATGAAAAGGTGTTTGGGGACATTTTGGGACAATGGCCATTGTTGGGGACGTTAGGATAGCTGTTCCTTTCTGGTTTCCTTGGATTTCCACCTTGGTGGATCGTATTACATCTTGCTTAATTAAAGCATGGTATTGATAGTGGCTCGCTTCAGGCGAGACGAAGCTGTCCCAGTGAACCAGACAGTGACATGGGAATCATTATTGCAATGACTAATTTCATACCTCCCTTTAGAGACAGTGTGAGGCACCGTGCTATTTCCAGTGTTGGTCTGTTGCTACTAGAAACCACCTTGTGGGTCAGTCACATGTTACAGCTCAAGTGACATACAGCAACTGAGTCACTGAGTAATGAGCAGTCCGGTGCCTATTTTAATGGTAAGTGTCCTTTTATATTTGGGGGCAGGATAATTTTTTTTTTTATAGATTTTTTTTGGGGGTGAAATATACATACATAACATTCACATTTTGGCCATTGTAAAGTGAGCATTTAGCACATTCACACAATGTTGTACAGCCATCACCTCTTGTCTAGTTCCAGAACCTTCCCACCACCTCGGAAGGAAACCTGTTCCTGTTACAGTCACCTCTCCATCCCCTCTTCCCCCAGCCCTGACGACCACTCATCTGTTTTCTGTTCCTATGAATCTGCCTCTTTTGGATGTAAGTGACAGCAGAAAACATGTGACGTTTTGTGTCTGGCTTCTTTTAGCATATTTCCAAGGTTCATCCTTATTGTAACGTGTGTCCTTCCATTTATGGCAGAATCATTTTACATTGTATGGATGGAACACATTTTGTGTGTCCATTCATCAGTTGCTGGACACTTGAGTTGTTCTACTTTTTGACTCTTGTGAATAGTGCCTCTGTGAACATTCTGGTACAGATTTTTCTTTGAATACCTGTTTTTAGTTTTTGGGTGTAGACCTAGAGTTAAAATGCTGGGCCGTGTGGTAATTCTCATCAACTTACTGAGGAGTGGACCTTCTCTTTCATTTTTTTTCTGTATGGAATCTTGAATTACACATGAAGGTCGGTCTGAAAAGGGTGCCCCTCTCGCCCACTTTTTAATAGTAAGCCTTTTTCTGTAGGGCAGATGCAGGCTGTCTTTTCTGTTTTCAGATATCTAGGATCTTCTCCGAGAGTCAAGACCCAGAGAATCAAAGCTTGTGCTGTGTTTAGGGGGATGGGGAGAACACTTAGGGTCAGAGTCATGGGACAGCAATTCAGTCTTGAGTCGTTAGAAATCACAATAGGTAAATACCTTTTCCAGGAGTACATCGTGTCATAATAAGGTATTCCTAATCAATATCAGCAAAATCGGTATTGATTTACTGTCTTCTCGGAGAAACAGAGAGCTCACTACCAGATGAGCCTGAAGGTTCAGGGACCAACTTTGGGATAAAATGAGCAGACCGAGGCATACTGCTGAGGTGTCTCAGCCAGATCTCATTGCCCTCCTTGACTTTAAAGCCTTTCAAATGACATAAATCAGGTTGGACCCCCTCTTTGCTTTTTACTTCCACTTCTTGGTCTGTACCCAAACACTAAAAACAGATGTTCAAAGAAAAACGTGTACAAGAATTTCAGCTATTCACAAAAGTCCAAAAGTAGAAACAGCCCACTGTCCATCAACTGATGAATGGACACACCAAGTGTGTTCCATCCAGGGGAATGTGATTCCACCATAAAATGGAAGGAAAAACTGGCACATGCTACAAGCTTAGATGAACCTTGAAAGTATGCTAAAAGACACCAGACACAAAAAGCCACATATTTTCTGCTGTCACTCGTATGACAGATCCAAAACAGGCAGATTCATAGAAGCAGGAAACAGAAACCAGGGATGTTTCCCCAAAGGCCCTTTCTTTGCCCCGCCCTGTTCTGCCACTTCTGCCTGTTCCACCGCCGCGCCTGTCATCTCTGTGGTTTGAGCCAGAGCGTGGGGGGCCTCGGGAGATGCCAGGCTGGAGGGGGCAGAGAGGCCTGGGGACCTGCCGCCCCTTCTGCATCTTCCGTCTGCGGGACCCCTTCTTCACCCATTTCTATTCTCAGCGGCGCTGCTCTGGGAGGCGTCGGACCCTACGTACAGCGCAGTGTGATGTATTGTAATTCTCTGTTCGCTGTTTTCAACAAACACTGCTTCACTGTGGCTCAAGCCCTGAAGATGCTTTTGATCTGGGCCATTTTCCCGTCTATCGACTTCTGAATTTCAAGTGGTTTTTAGAAAATCGCCATCGTTTGGAAGTCATGCTATGCTCCTGGAAGCTGTCTAGACACATAACCAATTTTCGCCAATTTGGCGGCAATGGAGGCCTGTTCAAAAGATTGCTCCTTGGCCCTGTGAGCCTCCTTAGCTATGGCACTCTGCCCATAAAAGCAAAAAATAAAAAGTCCAGTAATTTAATTCAGGTTTGCTCTTGCCTAGATTACGGTAATACCCTTATTCAGCATGACTGGATTCCTGGATTCCTGGATTCCAGGAGGTTAAGGAGAGCAGAGTGCCCCAGGGAAGAGGGCTGATTCTCGGGTGTGTGCTGCTTAGCTAATTTGCTCCTTGTCTTCCTCGTCACAGGCTTACTGTTTAGCCCCAGATCGGGGTGGGTGGGGGGCCTGCAGTCTGCTGCGTGTCGTAGCTCCGACCTCACTCCCTGAGTCATGGTGGCCCCAGCCTGGCCCTTTGTCACCTTTTAGTTCATTCTGCCCTTGACCGTACTCCGTGCTGGTCTCCCATGTGCCCAGCCTTGGGGAACCAGGTGCAGGCCTCGGGCCCTTGTTCCAGTAGCATGTCTTAGCACTGAGAGAGGAGGTAGATGGGAGCAGAGTCGGGGCTCCCCTGAGCCCTGCTTCCCTACTGTTTGCACGCTTGGGCACCTAGAAACCGGTCATTGCTGTATACAGAGCAACTGGAGGCCAGTGTGGACACGTGGCCCAGGTCTGGCCAGGCAAACCCAAGAGCTGAGGGCCTCTGCCTGCCA
The DNA here is from genome assembly GCF_040802235.1 of Manis javanica. Classification (NCBI taxonomy): domain Eukaryota; kingdom Metazoa; phylum Chordata; class Mammalia; order Pholidota; family Manidae; genus Manis; species Manis javanica. The sequence continues at coordinate 5,085,134 of NC_133162.1, read as the reverse complement.
ATGGGGACCAATTTGTGACAGAACCACACTGTGGGAAAGTTCTTGCTCACCTGGTGATTCTCAGTCAGGGTCCGTTTGGGATGTCAGGGGCATCATTTGAATGTGACAGTGCTGTATGTGCTTGTGCATGTGTGCACGCGCATGCTCTGTGCAGGGCTCTATGCCTGACGTGGAGTGGCAGGAGCCAGCGGTGCTAAATGCAGACCTGCCCAGTGAAAACAACATCTCTGTCCTGAGAAACGCAATGAGAGCCTCTACCCAGTGTTGACATTCTCCAAGGAAGGCCTCACAAATTGTTTGTTTTTCACTGTGGTAAAAGTCACATAATGTAGCAATTACTATCTAAACGGTTTCTAAGCGCCGTTCATAGCGTTAACTGGATCCACATTGTGAAACTGCTTTAGGACTTTCTTATCTTGCAAAACCCTAACTTGGTCCCCATTAATAGCATCTCCCACTCTGCCTGGCCTCTCCAGCCCCTGGCAACTGTAGTTGTATGTTTTCCCTCTGAGTTTGACTGCTTTAGACACCTTGCATGAGTGGAATTATACACTGTTTGTCCTTTTGTGACTGGTTTATTTCACTGAGCATAATGTTCATCTCTGCTGTAGCATGTCAGAATTTCTTTTTTAAGATTGAATTACATTCCATTGTACGGACATACCACGTTTCTCTTATCTCTTCATCCGTTGCTGGATATTTGGGTTGTTTCCACCTCATGGCTATGGTGAATAAGTCTCAGTGAACAAGGGTGTGCCCATACTCTTTGATACAGTATTTGTATTTTTAATTTTTTGAGGAGGATATTTTCCTTGGTGGCTGTCACATTTAACACTCCCATCAGCAGTACACAAGGGTTACAGTTTCTCCATGTCTTTGCCAACTTATTATTTTCTAATTTATTTGGGTAATAGCCACTGTAATGGGTGTGAGATGACACCTCATTGTTCTTTTGATTTGCCCTCATAATGTGTGGTGTTGGCCATCTTTTCGTATGTTTGTTGGCCATAAAATTTTGATTTTTAAATATAGGAGCTCGCACTGGATTCCTTGGAGAGTCTTAGTAAGTTTGTGCCTTTTTCATTAATTTTTTGGTTTGGAGTTTGTGATATTTAAACATGAAACTACTCAAAGGAATGTTTTCCTCTAACTGCTAAATCGTCATTTTAGATTGAATGAACCATAGCGTTGGTGGTAGACATGGGGAATGCTATTTTAAAGGGCAGAGTCTGCTTAAAGGAAACTTGATGACAAAGAATGGAGGTGTTGTGGATTTAAGATACATAAGATGTATGTAGGTAGTCTTCATTTAGTTTAATAGGACACGCAGAATAGAAGCAATCATCGCCATCATTTTTTTGTTTGTTATCCTTGATTCCTAAAACGTGCAGGGTAGGGCGGCTCAGGGAGTCGCAGCCTTGAATCTCTCCAAGGTTGCTGTGTGTTTCTCTGGCTGCAGAAAGCCTCGTGTCCAGCCATCTGCCCTGTTTCATCCACCTGTGCCCTGAAAGGCACCTGTTGGCTGAACTGGTCTTGCTATACTTCCTGTATCAGAATGTTCTAGTCCTTCTGAGGCTGTTTGGCTATGCCCCAAGTCTTTCAAAGATGAAACACTTATATCTGAAAGGAGAATTTGTGGGCCATCTATGTTTTAGCTCAAAATCTCCAAATGGAATCATTTTAAAATGCGTTTTCTCGAGAAATATGTAAATTAATAATCGCTTCATACATTATTCAAGGAAAACTTATTTTGTATCACCGATAGTTCTTGTAATTTTCTATAAAGATATGCTAATGGATTTAATTAAAGTAATTATACTGAATAATGTAACTTGAACTTTACCCTAAAATAGTGTCTGTTAATCACCATCAGTAGTAATAATTTTAGCCAGGGAGACACTTAAAACATTACACTGATACTGGATAGAAAATGCATTTTTTTGTTTTACAGTTTGGATGAAATTGGCATTCTCATAAGATGCATGACAATTAAATCTGCTTAGAGAAGAGTATAAAATTTGTTTAATTTCTTGAACCTGAACTATTTGAGCAATTAAAACTTGTAGCTTTTTCTGCCATTTTATATTCCTTTTTATGCGTTTCATTTTTTCCCTCCAAAACTTTGTTCTCAAAGAGTTTCTTGTCCATTTGATTCGGTCCTGGCCTCACTTCCTTCCTCAGAGTTGTCACCACATACCATGAGTTCTTCGTTGCTTGGATATTAAGCTACGAACCCTATTTTCAGACAGACACTTGGTAACTTGCCTGTCTTTTAAGAAAAAGAGAACCGTCTTTACTGCCAGCCATCATTCCCCTCATTTTGTTTCTGGTAACTTTCTGTGGTTTGCTGGTGTGCATTCGTGGCTCAGTGGCAGGGAGCCTGTTGTGTTTGGTGGTAAATTCCATCTTACCTAAAGCCTTCTTGTGGCTGAGTGGGCAGGGGCCTGTCGGTGTCACTGTGCACGTGGCAACTGCTCTGCGGCCCAAATGCATTTAGAATTGGACCTGGCCACCCTCAGGTGGACAGATGAAAGCTTCTCCAAGTTCAAAAAGAGAGCAAGCTAGGATGTATAATGCCATTATGTAGATTTAGCTGGCTTTCAAGTCAAATCTGAAGAAATGACTCTCTTAGCAAATATTGATTTGATAAGATCAATTATGACTTAAAAAACAGAAGGTGAATAAACAATGCCAAAAACAGTGATTCCATCTAAATTCCTGTACTGTGCAGTTCTCTGTTCCTGCCCATGCCATCTGGTGCGGTCCCTGGGGTGTGTGGTCCACCCTGTAGCCCTGGGAGGGATGGAGGAAGTGATCCCCCCCTACTCAGCCCTCCCTCTAGGCACACCCCACAGGCCTCGGGCCCCGGCCCCCCTGCCACAACCCCATAGAGTCCATTCCTGACGTCTCTCTGTCTGCAGGGAACCTCGCTACAGCCTGGGAAGCGCTGTGGGACATGGGGCTGCTGACATGCTGGTGTCCTGGCCTCTCACCCACCATTCCAAAGAGCCTCTTGCATTCTGAGCAAGATTTTGTTTAAAGCACTGAATTATAAAAATCAATAAAAATAAGACAAAACCAGAACAAAAAATTAAGCCTTCAAGTGCTCTCCATTACTGCCGTCCTCACGGCCTCTGTTATTTGGTGATTCCGTCTACTCAGTATTTGCGACTATGTCAGACTTTATAAATGAAAGGACTCACTGAATGCAGAGTCCGGTTTGAGGGTTTTGCATATTACAGACTTTTTCTGTGTCAGCGTTTGCTCAGATCCTCACACTCTTCCGCCCCCCACCCCCGGGGGTCTGCTCAGCACCCGCCATGTTTTCTGATTGCACTCTGCGCATGTCGCAGTCAGTGTCCTGCCCTCCTGCCAGCAGCCCGGGGATGCAGGCACTGTTCTTACCCACAGAACCACTGATGGGAAATGCCGTCTTCTGAGGTCACATAGCGAGGGGAGGAGGGGACCTTGGATGCAGACAGCCTGGCCCTGGAGCCTTGTGCCCCTGTCCCATCGGTAGCATTGCCTCCTGTGGGTCATGCTGGTGTAGGTCCTCTTAGTTCTGGGACCACGCAGGACTTAGCTTGGGGGTGTCTTTCTGCAGAGCAGCTTCCAGCCAGTGTTGTCCCTCCCCCTGCAGGAGTGCCCCACTGTATCTCTGCACTGCAGGAAGCTCTTGAAGCAGCTGCTACTCCACTTGACGGAGACATGACTTTAGTGAAGCAGCTTAACTCCACCGAGGAAATGACATCTTTTGCTGCAAGCATGAGCAGAAACCAAAACACTTGAGATTCTTGACGAATAACCAATCCTGGAAATGGGCAAAGCTTAGCTGCGGTCCTTACTGGCAGTGGCTGATGGAACGTGTCTTCAGGAAGAGGGGAGCCTGCGGCCAGGCACACAGCAGAGGGCCCTCTGCCTCTTCTGGCCCATCAAACTGGAGGGAGGCGGTTGCTTCTCTTAGCTGAGGATGGCAATTTCTGTGGGCTGAACACAAAGAGGTCAAGTGTCTTTGAGAATTAAGAGGTGGTTTTATATACAGCCCTGTCCGTCTGCAAGGCATGGCTCCACTGTGCCCAGGATCCTGTGCACAGCCCAAGAGAAAGCAGAGGGCAGGAGCAGGACTGGCTGCACCCCAAGGGCCCTAGTCTGGGGGATACAGACCTACTGACCCTTTGGTCACAGCCCCTCAGAGGAATATCTGCAGATACCTAACCCAGAATCCATGCCTCTTGAAGAAAATGCCGTCTCAGCTAAGGACAGGCTTCACAGGGTTAACTCAGTGTTTAGTGGCAGGGGCCAGGGTGGTGGGGGGAGCGGTGGGCCAGGAGGAGGGGCCACATGCACAAACCCTTGGGCGGGCAGAGGGCCTGGTGCCTGAGGGAAACTGGCAGAGGCACCGGGTGGTAGGCGAGGCCTCTCAGGGGCCTGGGTAGCAGGGCCTGTATCCCGAGAGCCGGCCATGCTCCCGGAGAATCTCAGATTTGTGTCTTAGGGAAGCTGCTCTGGTTGCTGAGCCGCGGCGGGAGGTGAACTTGGAGGGCGTGGCAGTGACGATGGAGGAGAGAAGGCGGCCCGATGAGGTCCTAGAAACTGTAGAAATGGAGAAGGTGGGAGAACCTGTGGGTGTTTAATCGTGAGCCTCCCCCATGCTTTGTGGCTGGTCAGAGTGGGTTGGGGGAAGAGGAGGCCTCCGACATGAGGCTGTGCCCTGAGCCGAGGGGCACAGGGAGGGAGGGTGGCCGTCTCATCTGCGGGACAGCTGCGAACGGCACGCGGTGGCCGCCAGAGGTGGGTGTGAAGTTCAGGAGAAAGGTGAGCCTGGGGGACAGCCTGGGAGTCCGGAGCTGGCAGAAGGCCAGGTCCATACCGGGGTCTGTGGTGGAAGGACAGATGTCTAGAATGTGACTCCCGGGACACCCACCTTTTAGGGAGTGGTGGGTGCCCAGGAAGGCAGTGGCCCTGGGCACGAGAGCAGCAGTGCCATGGGGATGGTCAGCACGGAAGAGGCCTGAAGTCACTGTGGCCTTGGCAAGAGTGGAGACATGTTGGGTATGGAAGCCAGGCCGCAGTGTGCAGACGAGGGAGTGTGCTGGGCGGTGTGGGAGGTGCCCCAGCCCGGGCACTGGACTGTGCAGGATGGGGCTGGGCTGGGGCTTTGAGGTGGGTCGAGGGGAGAGACTGGCGTGGGCTCAGATGTGGCAGAGGGCCGCCAGCAGGGTGAGGCCTGAGCTGCCTGGAGAGAGAGCAGGGATGGAGAGGGCAGAAGGCCTTGGGGACCAGGGTGCGTGCAGGCCCCTGCCTGTGGGTGTCACTGTGACACCGGGGAGGAAGAGCCTGTGGTGGCGCTGGCCTGCACCCACCCTGCCTGGTTAGGATAGCGCCTGGCAACCCTAGGGCAGTGGGTGGAAGGTGGGCTGCGAAGGCGTCGTGTTCATTGCTGTCCACTTCGTCCCTGTGAGGTGGAATTTATTAGGCTGCCACAGGCACATGCCAGTGAGCGGGGCACAGGGTGCGGGTCAGAGCTGGTGTGCGCCTCACCCTCGGGACCATCACACACTAAAGGAGACGCTTCAGGGCCCCAGTGGTCAGCCTGTGCAAATGCTTGTTAGCAAATGTCACGACAAATATTTTTTAGTTTTTCAAAGTGACTCCGAGGTAGTTGAAGCAGAAATTTTGAAAGCAAAATGGAACTGTTTCTGTATAATGGTCTTTTCCAAAGTTGTGCCGCAAAGCAGACATCTGGAGTCCCTTATCTGGCACGCATTGATGGATAGGCGAGAAAGAAGAGTCGCTAATTCTGCCGAGCAGGGCGCTCTGCCTTCCTCTGCTTCATGGTCTTGACTGTGAGGCCCTGAACTTTGTGGTGACGCATGTGGTCAGTTTCACTGTCACCTTGGAAGTAGAGACACAAATCCGAGCAGCCTGAATCTGGACAAATGACTTGATTCTGTGCCTCCACTTTCACATCTGCGCAAGGATCTGATGATCAGCCTCTCCCGTGGTTGTCCTGAGGACTCTGTGTTCAATAGAGTCAAAGACCTAGAAAAATGTCCTGCATGTACAGAATATTCATGCCAGTCATTTGCGTTTCCCTGGTGACTAATGATGCTGAGAATCTTTTCAAGTGCAGACTAAGAAACTTGAACTCATTGAGAAAAGACCTGAATCTGATTACTTAACTCTTAGGCACCACAGTTGAAGGTTCAGGACCAGCGTTCTCCCTGGCATTTTCCATGCCTGTTTATCTAGGTAATATATCTACTTGTAGTTTGCATGCAGTCCTATAGTAAAGTTCCACCCACCCCGTACATTCCTCTACCCCCAGTGTAGACAAGCCCTCCCCTTGACAACCACCAAGGTGTTTTCTATCCCTAAAGCTTTATCTTTTCCAGAATGTTCTAAAATGGAACCATGCAGTAAGTAGCCTTTTGAATTTGTTTACTTGTCACGGTGCATTTGAGATTCAATCACATGTGTAACAGGCGTGACTTGTTTGGTGTTTTAGATTATTACTGAGTAGTGTTCCATTGTATGGATTCACAATTGGGAGACATTTGAGTTGTTTCTAGTTTTGACGATCACAGATAAGGCTGCTATGAAATTCTCATACAGAATTTCCTGTAAGTTTCCATTTCACTTGGCTCATGGCTTAGGAGTGGTGCCATTCCCTGGCCACATGCACAGTGCATGCCTGACTCTACAAGAAGCTTCAAAGTCGCTCAAGTTGCTTTGTATTCAGACCAGCAAATGCAATTGGCCTGGTATTGTCAGGTTGTTTTTGTCTTTTGGTTTTTTTTTTTTTTTTTTTTTTTAAGCAATTCTAATAGATGTTGTGTTATCTCATTGTGGATTTAATTTGCGTTTCCCTGGTGACTAATGATGCTGAGAATCTTTTCAAGTGCTTATTTGCCATCCATGTATCTTTTTTGGAAAATTGTCTCTTCAGAGTTTGGCCTAAATTTGTGGGAAGACTGTTTTCTTACTATTGAGTTGCAGGAGTTCTTTGTATATGCTGGATACAAGTCTTGATCAGATACATGATTTGAGGCTGTTTTCTCTTAGTGTGTGGTTCATCTTTTGTTGTCATACAGTGCCTTTTAAAGAGCAGAAGTTTGTATTTTGATCAAGTACAATTTATCAACTTTTTTCTTTTATAGATTGTGCATTTGGTGTTATAGCTAAGAAAGGTTTGCTTAGCCCCAAATCACAGGTATCTTATAGAAGTTTGATAGTTCTAAGTTTTAAATTTAAGATCCATGATCCATTTAAAGGTACTTTTTGTACAGGGTGTGAGGAGGTATTGAATGAATTTCGTTTGGTGGCGGAGTGTGAGGGGTCTGTGTTCCTCTCCTGTCAGTCAGTTGACCATATATATTCAGGGTATTATATTTAAGTGGGCTTGTGCTGTTAAGAGCAAAATTCAACTGAGTGAATTTAAAGATCTAATTGGCTTATTCAACGATTCATGAATTGGGCAGCACCCCTTGTAACATGTAGAAAGGAGCTCCTGGGAGCTGTACTACATGGAAGCCTTGTATAGGCAGAAGAGAGGTGGACGAGGAAAGTGGGCCAACTCATCTTCCTTTGGGGGACGGAAGGGTCTGTCAGGCCGATTTCCTCCTGTTGTTGACCAGGAAGTTCCAGATGAACATTCCACTACTGGGAGAGGTTGGTTCACTAGACTTGGAGCTAGCAGAAGTGACTCGAGTTTTGGCCTGCTATTTCTTCTTTTTATAGTGCCTGTTTGCTTTTGGGACACAATGCTAATAATCATTATGTAATATGTGTGGTATTTTCCAATGTTTAAAGTGTTACCCTGTTCTCCTTTCGATTTGGTTCTAGCTTTAGTGCAACCCCTGGATGTATTTGGCGTGAGTGTTGTCTTCCCAATCCATTTTGCCGGGGGTAGAGCCCAGCCTGGTACAAGGAGTGACATAGAGTCACAGGCACATGGGGACGGGCCATGCTCAGAACACTTAAAATCCAAGAGTTTTCCCTAACAGGGTGTAAGTGAAGAGGCTGAGGCTCTGGCTTCCCACTGAGCTGAATTTTAATTCCACCTCAGTTCAAGACTAGCTGTGTGATCAGGGGCAAAGTAATTAACATCTCCATTGTCAGGTCCTTGCCTGGGAGCACAGCTAAGCCCCTGTAGGAGATCTTTTGGAATTAAAGATAAAATATACAAGGGTCCTAGCATAGCACATAGCATGTATTGAGTCTATCTTTATTACTATCACCCTATTTTTCAAGAGTGGGGGTTTTCTGGAAGATGCATACTATGAATACAAGAGATAAAGTTCCTAGAGAAAAAATGATTCCTAATTAAGGGATACACGGATACACAGAAAACAGGTTTGGAATGGAACAAAGACAACCATTTTAACTGTTGGATGTGACAGAGATGTAGTGATTTGAATGGTAAAGGGGTCTGCCGAGGGCACAGTTCTTCATTTGCTGTGGTTTCATTCTGGTTAAGGAGAAAATCACATGAAAGCTGAACACAGTATAGGTGTTATATTAGCAGGAAATGTTGGTTTCTGTTAATATTACTGTTATTAATGTGTCAGGGTAACTGTGTAACAAATGACCATCGTTTATGGACTGGAGGTTATTTTCTTTGTCTTGTATTCATTGTGTTTAGACATCAGCCCCTCACATAGAAAGCGATCTTTCTCTTGGTATGTCTGTGGTTCTTCAAGGTAATTCTTAATTTGTATTAACCTTTGCCAAACTGCATTAGCCTCAATGTTCTCCTTTGCTCTTGGTTTGCAGGGGGCGGCACTGAAATACTTGCCAACGATTGTCAATGATGTGAAACTGGTGTTTGATCCCAAGGAGCTCAGGTAAGGAAGCACCTAAGGGGAAGGTGGCCCCCATGCCTCGCTTGGCCTACATTCCAGTGCGTTTCGTTTCTGGGAGACTTGGGGTTCTGTCTCACGTTGGCAGAGGTCAGAGTGCCCTGGATCATTCTGGAACACATGCTAATGGGGGTGTCCATGACACTTCGCTAATTGTGACTTTCTGTGGAAAAGACATCATCTGTCAAAGTCACAATCTCTACCAGATTGTTTCTAGCCCAATGGGTATGCAATACAAGTTTGGGATTTAGCATTCTTTAGGGTTTGCATGTCAATATACAGTCTTGGGGTTTGGAATTTTGTTTTGTTTTGACACAGTAGTTGCATTGTTTGCAGCACTTCTCTTCCTCACAGCGCAGGTGACTTCTCTGCAGGAGCTCCTGACTGAGGTGTGGGCCTCAGGCGGAGTGGTCAGAAGCTGTCGTTAGGATAATACTCAAAGAAGCCACATCCCAGGGAAGCTTTCAGACTGAGGACTGAGGCTGAAACCTAATGCTTCCTTTTTCTACTTGAGTTTCCCAACCCCACCGTCCATGCCCCACCTCTGGGTGCGATCTGCAGGTGTCCCCAAGGGCTGAGAAGAGCCTTTGGGAGCAGGTGGGGTGTAGCCTTTTAAAGGCCCGGCACCTGCAGCTTCTCTGCTGCTCGTTCTGGTTTTGATTTAACTTTTGACACAGTAAACTACCTGCAGGTGATGGCACCGTTTTTAGCCACCAGAAAAGCTCACCTAAATATTAGTAAAGGGCCTTCTGTCCCTCGGGCTGTTAAGCTGAATAAAAAATGTTCATCCTTCCTGTACTATAGGTCACTCGTGCCCTGGAAGTGACAGGCCAGGGCCTTTTCGGGAGGGTCTCCCCCTCGCGACTCATCATGTCTCTGATGTGCCTGAGGATTTATGTCCTGCTGGGACACATTTATTTTCCACTTCCAGGCGCTGGTAATGCCGTCTACAGCTTCACAGGCCCTAAACAAGAAGAGGGGGAGAGGAGAAGCCAGCGGGCCCAGAGGCAGCATGGCAGCTCTCCTGGGCTCTGCAGGCCCTGTCCTGCAGCAGGGATGGTCCTCGGAACTGCAGTGGCGACAGTCCTGGGAACTTGTTAGAAAATGCTGCATCTTGGGTTCCTCCCCAGATCTTCTGAATTAGAAATGGAGGGTGGCGCCCAGCTCTTTGGCTGTAGCGAACTCTCCAGGGGCCTCCAGTAACATTTGAGAGCCTCAAGTGTGGGGAAGCAGAGGCACAGGGCAACTGTGGTCGGGTGGGTCATGGCCATACTCTGGGCAAGGGGATCAGGTCCTCACCCGTTAGAGCGGCAGCACCCACTTTCAGAGTTGGTGGTCACGCCCTGTGCCTGCAGATGCACGGCAGACCCCCTTCCCCAGGGCTGATCCAGTCTGCTCTCCGTCCCATGGCTTCTTATGCTTGCATGTGCGCATCTTCAACGCTGTGTCTACTGATTAAAAAAGAAAAGACACTGAAAATCATGTATGCATTTTTCCATTTAGTTAACTGATTCATGTTTTGGTGAATCAGAAGGGATCATGGGGGAGGGTAGCTCAAACTTAATCCACTATCCAAAAATAACTAGAAGGATCTGGATCCTTCTAGTTGTCTTGTGTACACACATTCACACTCACACATACCCCTAAAATATTCAACAACATTGACTTCCTTATTTCGCAGCATGTCTGTCTGTATGTAAGACATTTTGTTTTCCCATGGCAGGAGGTAGTCTTCTGTATCATAATTTTGAATAACTTCATGGTGTTCCAGCCCATCATTTGTTCTAGTAGCCACAATGGACACTGATATCAGTTTGGTGATTTCTTCACACAAATAGGCTTTAGCTCTTTCCTTGTATTATTCAGTTAATCTTTACAACAATGGTAAGACATAGGTCCTATTACGAGCCCACTTTTATGCTAAGTAACTTGTCCGTGATAACTTAGCTGGTGAGTATGAGTGCTTCGAGGCCAGCCCTGGGCTTTTTGATCACAGAAAATAAGTCGTGTGCTACACTGATAGGTGCTACGTTGTGTTCAGCTTTTTATTATTAATAAAGCATACTAGGATAAAGTTTTCTGTCGCTCAATTGTAGTATGTTGTCCTTAAAATATCATTAGGATAAACAGAGAAGTGGAATTACTAAATCTTACATTTTCTTAAAGGATTTTAAATAGATTTTACCCAGTTGCCCTCCAAAGGTCAAACCAACCCAACCTTCCTTCTAAACTAGTGTATATTGGTGTCTGTCTTCTCAAACTTTGCCAATACTTGATATTATTATTTTATAGACCAATATGATAGATGGAAATCCATCCATCATTTATTATTATTTATTGCCAATATGATGGATAGAAAAGCATCACACTTTCAATTTGCATTTCTTGGTTACTAACAAGTGCTCTCCTAAGACTCCTTTATAGGTCTACCGGCCATGTGTAAAAGTAAATTTTTAAAAAACATTTCTAGTGTGACACAATTTATGTCCTATAAAGTTCACCAGTTTTAGAGTGTTCAATTACATGGGTTTCAGAATTTTAATGAGTTGTGGGACCATGCCCCAAATACAGTCTTTGGACAGTTTCATCACCCCAGGGATCCCTTCTGCCCATAAACAGTCACTTCCTGTTCTCCGGGTTCTCCCCAGCCCCAAGCAACCACTGATCTATGCCACAGATGAGCCTTTTCTGGGCATTAGATATGAATGGAATCATACAATATGTGACCTTTTGTGACTGGCTTCCTTAACTCAGTATAATGTTTTCAAGATTATCAGTACTGTAGCATGTGTCAGAATTTCATTCCTTTCTACAGATGAATTGTGTGGATAGACTATAGTTTGCTTATCCATTCATCCCATGGTGAACTTCGGCGTGTTTTCACCTTTTCAGTTATTATGAATAATGTTGCTGTGATTCATATATGAGGTTTTGTGTGTCTGTATTTTCATTTCTCCTGCGTGTACACATAGGAGTATAGGAATGTTGGGTTATAGGGTAACTATGTTAATGTTTTGAGGAAATGCCAGTGTTGCAAAGTGACGGTACCCCCCTTTCATTCCACTGCTACAGTGTGAGGATTCCAGTTTCTTCAGATCCTAGCCAACACTTGTTATTGTCTTCCCTTTGGATTATAGTCATTTTAGTGGGTGTGGAGTAAAAAAGGACAGCTTAAAGCATCTTTTTTTTGGCATAAGATTTTGGCCCATGTTATGTCATGGGCGTTATCCAGCATTCTGGTGGCATTTAATGACCATGTCATGGCCTTGCGTCTTGGGGCTATCTTGTAACACATTGGGTCATTTTGCTGTATGTCCCTAAACTACTTTCACTTCTGTTTTTCATTGTAGCAAAATGTTTACTGATTTCATCCTCAATGTTCCCGTGGGTTTGCTGACCATTCAGAAGCTGTATTGCTTGATTGAAATCATTCACAGTGACCTCTTCACACAGCATGGTGAGTGGAACCCCAGGAATCAGTAAATTGTCACATTATTCATTGTCTATAGACTTGCCCCCTCTGAGTTCTCTCCTCCTTGCTGAAGGGAGTGGAGGTTGCAACCAATTAAAACAACTGCATTACAAGACGGGAAGATTAAACTCTTACAAGAGAATGGTAATTGACATATAGCGTAGGTAATAGATCATTGAAAAATGACAGGCAAAACCTCCTAGCTTGTAATTGAGGTGTACACCAAAGCCCCAGGGTAATCAGCATACATTGTAGCCTTTAAGATATGTGATTGTCTATCCTGGGGAGGCAATCACTTGCTTCCATTGAGATGATTGCAAAGAGAAATTTCCAGTTATTCTTTAAATTTAGGAATAATGGCTCTATCTTATCCTGAACTTTGCATTCTTTGACAGGGTTTCTTTAAACTCCGCTCAAAGTAATAAGAATTTTAATGATTCCTCAACTCATTTATGCTGAGGAACACCTTGTCTTTCCTCACATTATCTCCCTACCCTTATTAATCATTTTCTTTCTATTTGGACAGATTGAATTAATATTTTACACTTGTCAAGCAGTTTTATTGAAAGCTTAAAACCTTTGCATAGTTCCACAACCTTCCTCATTTATCGGAGGCCGATGCCAAGACTGTTGAGTGATATTCTGACTGCGGCATAGATTGATTCTACGCCGTTTGTGGCCAGATGTGTGGCTGCTCCATTCATTTCCTTTGACCTTGTGGGTAGTGGTGTCCCAAGCACGGAGCAGCCTGGGCCTGAGAGGTCCCTGTCGAGTTACTGGCTGGAATGAGAACTCAGTGTGTATCTGTTTACTCCTTCATACCTTTTGGGCTATGGGACCCTTTGTTTTCCTGCTGGTTTCAATCTTATTTCTTGATGTAATTTTATAAAATGCACTGGAACCTACACTTACAGCTAAGACTTAATTTAAGAGAAAATGTTAAGACTTCATTTGGGTAGGAGTGTTTTGGGAAAAAACATTAAACCAAGAAGCGAGTGGCTTTGTGGAGCCCCTCTGAGCAGATCTGTCTCTGGGCCAGAAGCCCATTTCTCTCTTTCATTAAGAAAGTCAACTCTTGTCGTTGTTTGGGAGCAAAGCGCATGAATCTCCTTTAAGCCAGGAATCCCCACTGCCCGTGCTTCAGGCTCCCGCTGGAGGACTGGCTCTCCAACTACTCATTCTCCAGGTGTCTTCTGAATCCTGGGGACACTGCAGGGCTCAGACAAGGCGTGATGATAGTGGTGATGGTGGAGACACTACTTCATTGTTTCCTTCCATACTGATGAAACTTTATACTAGAGTAAATGAAAGATTTATATGTGGGTCTTACTGGGTGGGTTACTGATACTGACTGGTCTTCCCAACCTCAAGTCCCAAGACATATACATATACCACCACTGCCACCATCACACCACCACCAGCGCTTTCCCTAGTGCATAGTGACTGTCAGCAGACGGGTTGTTCTTGACTGCTATTGACTATTGATATAGGGAAGACTTTCTTTTTTTTTTTAAATTAATTAATTAATTTTGTTGTCATTAATCTACAATTACATGAAGAATATTATGTTTACTAGGGTCCCCCCTTCACCAAATCCCCCCCACAAACCCTATTACAGTCACTGTCCATCAGCATAGTAAGATGCTGTAGAGTCACTACTTGTCTTCTCTGTGTTGCACAGCCCTCCCCGTGCCCCCCCCACATTATACATGCTAATCGTAATGCCCCCTTTCTTCCCCCCGCCCCCCATCCCTTCCTTCTCTCCCTTTCTCCCCAGTCCCTTTCCCTTTGATAACTGTTAGTTCATTCTTAGGTTCTATGATTCTGCTGCTGTTTTGTTCCTTCAGTCTTTCTTTGTTCCTATAGTCTTTGGGTTTGAGGTGAGTCTCTTATAAGCAGCATAGAGATGGGTCTTGCTTTTTTATCCATTCTATTATCCTGTGTCTTTTGATTGGTGCATTCAGTCCATTTACATGTGGGTGATTATTGAAAGATATGTACTTATTGCTATTGCAGGCTTTAGATTCATGGTTGCCAAAGGTTCAAGGTTAGTTTCTTTAGTATCTTACTGCCTAACTTAGCTCGCTTATTGAGCTATTTTAAACACTGCCTGGTCATTCTTTATTTTTCTCCCTTCTTATTCCTCCTCCTCCGTTCTTTATATGTTGGTTGTTTTATTCTGTGCTCTTTTGTGCTTCCTTTAACTGCTTTTGTGGGTAGTTGATTTTATTTTTTGCCTTTAGTCACTATTTGGTTGGTCTGCTTTCTTTGCTGTGATTTTATTTTCTCTGGTGATATCTATTTAGTCTTAGGAGTGCTCCCGTCTAGAGCAGTCCCTCTAACATACCCTGTTGAGGTGGTTTGTGGGAGGGAAATTCCCTCAACTTTTGCTTGTCTGGGAATTGTTTAATCCCTCCTTCATATTTAAATGATAGTCGTGCTGGATACAGTATCCTTGGTTCAAGGCCCTTCTGTTTCATTGCATTAAATAGATCATGCCATTCTCTTCTGGCCTGTAAGGTTTCTGTTGAGAAGTCTGATGATAGCCTGATGGGTTTTCCTTTGTAGGTGACCTTTTTCTGTCTAGCTGCCTTTAAAACTCTTTCCTTGTCCTTGATCCTTGCCATTGTAATTATTATGTGTCTTGGTGTTGTCCTCCTTGGGTCCTTTCTGTTGGGAGTTCTGTACACTTCCATGGTCTGATCGATTATTTCCTCCCCCAGTTTGGGGAAGTTTTCAGCAATTATTTCTTCAAATACACTTTCTATCCCTTTTCCTCTCTCTTCTTCTTCTGGTATCCCTATAATGCGGATATTGTTCCTTTTGGATTGGTCACACAGTTCTCTTAATATTGTTTCATTCCTGGAGATCCTTTTATCTCTCTCTGCGTCAGCTTCTATGCGTTCCTGTTCTCTGGTTTCTATTCCATCAATGGCCTCTTGAATCTTATCCATTCTGTTTATAAATCCTTGCAGAGATTGTTTCATTTCTGTAATCTCCTTCCAGACATCATCCCTTAGCTCTTGCATATTTCTCTGCGGCTCCATCAGTGTGGTTATGAGCTTTATTCTTAATTCTTTTTCAGGAAGGCTAGTTAGGTCTGTCTCCTTCTCAGGGTTTGCCTCTGTGATCTTGGTCTGTATCAATTTCTTCTGCCTTTTCATGGCGATAGATATATTTGTGGGGAGCTGGCGCGTGTGTTGGGTAAGAGAAAGTCCCTTCTTGCCAGTTTGTGGCCTTCCTCTCCTGGGAGAACAGTGGCCCCTAGCGGCTTGTGCTGGGCAGCTGCGTGCAGACGGGGCTTCTGATCTTGCCCGGCCGCTGTGGAGTTTGTTTAGTGCTGCGGTGGTGTGGGCATGGCCTGCCTCAGGCCGCTGCTCCAATATGGCGGAGCCGCGTTGGAGGGCGAACAGGCAGGAGGCTGTTTATTGCAGTGAGGGGCCTCTGAGCTGTGCTGCGGGGGTTCGGGCACCTGAAGTTCCCCGGGATTCCCTGCTGCTGGGCTATTTGTCCCAGGGTGCTTCCGTCTAGCTGTGGGGTCCCTGTCCCTTTAAGACTTTCAAAAAGCACTTGCTTTTCTTTGTTCCCGGGGCGCCAGCTGCGGGGACCTGCTCACAGGTCTTACTGTCCCATTTCCCTAGTATCCAGGACCCCACGTACGCATTGTGTGTCTGCGCTCTAGTCCGGATGGCTGGGGCTGGGTGTTCAGCAGGCCTGGGCTCCCTCTCCCTCCCGGCTCCGGCTCCTCTCCTCCCGCCGGGAGCTGGGGTGAGGGGCACTCAGGTCCCGCGGGGCCACAGCTTGTATCTTACCCCCTTCGTGAGGTGCTGGGTTCTTGCAGGTGTGGATGTGGTCTGGCTGTTGTCCTGTGTCTTCTAGTCTCTCTTTTAGGATTAGTTGTATCTGTTGTATTTTCAAAAATATATGTGGTTTTGGGAGGAGATTTCTGCTGCTCTACTCACACCGCCATCTTGGTTCTCCTTAGGGAAGACTTTCTTGAGGACTCATTTACATGTATTTTAAACTTGCTATTGCAAAACTTTGTTCCACCTTTCAGTCACCTCTCTCTGAATCAGGACCCTAAAGACGAGAGGCTCCATTAAGAACATTTAAACTAAAAATTCTTTTAGAATACATTTCAGGGAAAAGTTCCCTTCTATATAAACTTGCTCTATTTTTTTTAGCTATTACAAAGCTTGACAGGAGACTTACTACTTATTTTTGGCAATTGTGTCAGCCTATATGATTGTGGTTCTGTGGTTTTCTTCTGCTTACTGTGCCCCGTTTCTGTTTTTTACTCTTGCCCTGTGACTCTTCTCACAGACTGCCTCTAGTCCTGCTTTGGAAGTTTGCAGCAGGCAAGTAAATTCTTAGCTTTGCTTGACAAGAGCTCATAATGTAGAACGCTCCTCTTTCTTAAGAAGAGTTACCAGGCTAGAGGAATTATTAACTTGGTATCTTTGTAAGTACAAAGTTAGGAATTTAATCTTCATAGCAAGTTGTACCCAACATAGTAAATGCGGTTGTATGAAATATGCGAGGCTCACATTACTGTACACTAAAGGAGCCAAGATTAGCCTGGGGCTTCATGTCTTACAAGCAGCTTCAGAATATCCCAATCTGTAGAAGTTGTCTAAGCCATAATTGGCAGCCCAGATATGCTTCCTAATGCCCACTGGCTGGCTGGAAGCATGGCAGGATGTGCTGTCTAATGTGAAAATGGCCCCACTTCCAGGCTTTGAGATTTAAGACTCTGGGTGAGGATAGCAAAGACAGCCCTGGTTTTTCTCATCTGCAAGCTCCCTGTGTCTTCAACGGAGGCACGGATGTCTTACTGTCCTTGTCAGGAAAGACTTACCAGTGGAAATCTTCCAGTTGGTGTGTTCTTACAAAGATGTCATTACTTTTGCAAAATACTCTGTGCCACATTTGGTATAAATATTTAAAGCCAAACCATTTTCTGATGCGATATCATGGCCATTGCTTTATTCCATTTCTTGTTAATTTGTAAAAGATGTAGCTGTCTGTGTCCTCTTTCTGGATCCCCCTTTAATCAGCCAGACTAACTCCCCACATGTCCAGGTTTTAGATCTTGACGTGACTGGAGTAAGCTGCTCCAGCTACGGAGGGTGCTTCCTTAGCACACGTCGTCTTGGGTCCCGCAGGGAGTTCTGGGGCCAGCCTTTGCTGATCAGCCTGTGTGTTGCCTCAACGATGGAAGAGGCTTGCTTAGTCGCTTTGCTCTAAAACATTTCTTTCCATCTCCTCCCAGGATCAAATAGATTCCATGGTTTTACGAGTCTCACATCAGTGGGCATGACAAGCTGATCTCTGTAGTAAGGCTGGCAGTGGACATTGACGCTGGATTGCTCTGTAGAAAAGCTTCCCATGCCAGGTTTCGCTCCTAGAGGCCAAGGTCCTGGTTGTTCCAGCCTTGTTTTCCCTGTTGCTCCTCTTCTGTTCCTCTTAAAGGACATGGAAACTGAGAATGCACCCAGCTGAGTTTGTTGAGCTGCAACAGGAGATGTGTCTTCTTTGCAAATAGGGTCACGTTTGTCTGGTCCCAGCTGGTGTGGACACACCACAGCGGGTCACTGCCACCCTCTGCTCACAGGTGTACCCTCTGCAGTGCTCCTTCTGAGTCACGACCTGCAGCTCCTGCTGCCTCGACATCATCCACTCTGGTCCAAAGGGAATGGGAGTTCTTCACAGAGTGCTACTGCCCACCACTGCTCATTTCCACTTGCCGCGTGGGCGGGACCTGGGACATAGTTGGCATCATAGTTGCAGGGGTGGCTGTGGACTTGAGTTCTGGCTTCATGCGGGGAGACAGAGCTCATAATGTAGGACTCTCCAGAAGGGTGTTCAGAAGCTTCAGGTGGACCTGGCCGTATCAGATGTCTGCTGCTGATAAAGCCCAGGGTGTCAGGCTGTGGAGACTTCTGACTGCCCATAGCACATGGCTGTGTGTCAGCCACACCCGCCTCTTCTCTAAGTTCATGCCTCTCTACTTTTCCTTTGATTGAAAAAAAAAAAATGAATGATTGGTTTTCTCCTATAAATGTTTCACTTCTGCAATAATAACAAAGTATTTCTGAAGCTTTTCTGTGATGAGGGCAGGCTCTACACAAGAGGATTGAGAGTGTGTGCGGCTTTATGATCAGAGTACCCGTGTTCAAGTGCCCCCTCTATTACCTGCTGACTGAGTGACCTTGGATAAGGTGTCTTTCTGGCTCCATGTCCCTCAGCTGCCCTTCCTTGTTGCTTACCTCTTTTAGTCTGAAGATTAGTGTCTGTATAGTAAGTACTGAGGCTTGGATCAGCATTTAGTGCACATTCAGTAAATGTTAGCCATAGCCCTCATTTTTGTGGAGGATTTAGTAGAGAAGTGGCAGATTAGATCTTGTCCTCATTGGAGAGGGTAATTATCATGTCACACCTGAGCTGAAGGACAGTAGAGGGACCAGGAGATGAATGGCTTACCTGAGAGGCTGTCCGGTCGCCCTGCGTAAAGTACCCCAGATGCTGCCCATGGCTGTTCCTGCCACTCCCCACAGTGAAGTCACTACAGAGCATTACCTCTTGACTTGTTTATTTTCTGTGGTCCCTCCCTAGGATGACAGCTCCCCGAGCATGGCCCTGCTGTTCACCTTCTCTATCGCTGGGGCCTGGAACGGTGCCTGACCCGAGGCATGCGTGTGATGCATATGTATTGAGTGAACAAAAATGACAGGGTTGCCCAAGTCCAGCTTTTCTTTCCTCGGGGAGCAGCGCAGAGAAGGCAGCGTGACCAGCTGCATATATAAGCAGTTCACTTAATCTGAAGGAGGAGAGGTTTTGTGCTCCCATGGGGGCCTGTCTATCTTTCCCGGTCTTGGCTTTGAATGGATTGATCTTGGGGAAGGGAAGCGTTGTTCCCTCTGAGGAGGAGCAACATAAGGAGAGGGGGCTGAGAAGGACCAGTGAGGGAGCCGAGACCCGGAGGTTCATCTGTGAGCAGTTTTATAAGATTAAGATTATCTTCTTTTGGCTTCTGATTTAATTGTCCTTCAGTTTTGTGGAAATACAAATTGGAGGAGGACAGATAGCCTTTTGTTAAAATTGTGGAAAATTTTGAACATACAGAAAATGGAGGGAAGAGAGAGCAGCGAACATCTTTGTATCCCTTGCTGGGCTTCAGAAGCTCCCAAGTCCTGGTCAATCCTGCTGTTATCCCTGTGCTCCTCCCCCAGATATTTGGAAGCCCGTCCCAGCCATTCTAGCATTTCATTAGGATGTCTCTGCAAAATGATGGTGGTATTCATTGCGTGAATGACACTGTTGCAGAAAAGGGAGAATATGCAGATGGACTGGTCCTCAGGCTGGCATCTTGAATCCACCTTGATGTTCCTGCTTCTGCTCCCGTGCTGAGGTGAAGGGCCTTCTCCTTGTTAGCATGCCGTGCGCGGGAGCCCATGAATGGGCCGTAATGGCTTCCAAGCGTAGCCTCGCGATGTGACTTGACTACTTGAAAGCTGGTTAAATAGATTATGTGCTTCACAGAAAGATGACTCTTGCATACAATCTGTAGCGTGGAGTGAGCAGATTTTCAAAGCAAGATACAAAGAGACAGAAAGGTCCAAGCTTCGTAATTTGTGCATTTGTCGCTTCGTTGCCATGTGATCCTGTTGTTACCCATGTATCTGACAAAAGCTGTGGAAATTAAAGCTTAAATCCTATTTCAGAAATGAAACGTTTCAATGTAATTAAATTTATGTAAACACTGGGATACCCAGGCTTAGGATGTATGCCCACAAAAATGTTTTACATTAATGTTATTGATACTGGGATAAAAGAAATCAACCTGAGAGAGCATTGATTTCACCTTAGTCAAGAGCAGGGGACATACTTGCAGGACACCTTTGAGTTAAGCGGGGAGACCTCAGGCAACACGTGCTCTTCCCCACAGGGGGCGCCTTTCCACTTCGGTTCTCAACCGAGACCTTGGAAGCACATCCCAGTGAGCGCTGGGTCACTTCTTTGCCTTTCCACATTTTCATATTCGAGTTTGCCAAAGAAATCCACCAATTTCTTCACACCTTCTAAATACTTACCATTGTGTCTTAAGGTTGTTTTTGGAGGATAGTGTAAGATTTGAAAATCCGATGGCAAGACAGTCCCTGTATGATTTCAACAGCAGTTTAATATTCTTAGGGAATTACTATTCACTGGCACCCATTTGTGTGTTTGTTCCTCTTGATGGGTGGAATCTGGGAATCAGAGAAATGGGAAATGCACCGTTCCCTCATTCCCTGGCTATTCCCATGGCTGTTTCTTTCAGTGGAGCAAACAGGCTCCTTTTGGGTCGTGTTCATCATAAAGCTTCATTTGTGTTTCATTTTTGAACAACACAGAGCTTCTTAGAAATGGAGGCCCAGGGAGCTTAAATTATTTTCCTCATTCTTATTCTCAAGGTGGATGATTCTCCCAGTTATCAAGCAGAGTAAAACTCTCCTTTTTCGTGGTGAAAACATTAGTTCCAGTAGCCCTTTGCAGTCTGAGGGCAAAGGCCCAGATACCTATTGGGACTAGCAATTAGAAAATACAAAGTCAGGTTTCCAGAGTGTTTTCATTGTATTAGACCCAGGGTAGAAAATTTGTTATCTCTCAAAATTACCCTATCAGTCAACTTCTCGTGTTTTAAATCACAGAAAGAAAAGCTGTGCGTTTAATATAGACCTGTAATAAAATATACCTTCGTAATGCTTTGATCCATAAACAAGTCAAAATAAAATCTCTTGAGTTCTCCACTGTGGAAAGTAGATATTTCCCTTTATTGAAAGGGATCTTAAACTCAGAGCTGCTCTGTAGTGGTTTTGTTAACTTGATGGATGTGTACAGAAAGAAAAAGGGGTTGGGACCATCTTGTGCCACAGTCACTTAATGTACCACCCATATAGCATTCTGGAATACTTCAGTAAGAAAGTTGCGCTGATGACTTCTAATGAACATTGCCAGCTGTGAACTCCCAGAGAGAAATTCTTTAAAATCATGGTGGAATAGGAATACCATTTTCTCTTCTATTTTTTTCATGCCTTGAGAAAATTTTAATCTTTATCTGTGAAATACTGTACCTTTTTCATCCTTCATTATATACATCTTTTTCCATTATATGTGATTTTGAAAAAACCGTTTGTTAAAGCAGTGCATCCCTTTAGAGAAATGGCTTATTGAATCTAGGAGGGTGAACTCAATTTCAGTTTCTCAATTACATCCATTTCAATTTCATTATGATTTGTTGAGCACCTACCATGTGCTCACGACTGTTGGTTAGCAAGTTTTATTCTTCTGAGAGGCTTCAGAGCCATCAGCCTAAAAATGTATAATTGGAAAAGAGTAATTCTCTTCATTTCCAGATAAGAACTCAGAAGTTAAGGAACAAGTTCTAGTTTGTACTTAATATCGCCCGCAGGGAGCTGTCCACCACAATGGTGCTGATTAAGCGGTTGTCTTTACAAACCCATCACCCACTCTTGAACTGTTTCACAACCAGCATAGCAGTAATGCATCTTGAAAACGGAATTCACCTCCAGTGCCATATAGAACAATACAAAATACAAAAATATGAATAAATAAATTAAGCATAAATGATCTGTGTAATGTTATACTTATGTGCTCATGAAATTTTCTTAGCTTTTCTCTTTCTGTGTGGGGACTCTTACCTGTGATCCAATTGGCGGTGTGGCTGATATAACCTTTATCGTAATCTGTTGACTTAGTGTTTTTCACCCACTCCAAGGAGGGCTCCTGTCCCTGTTGCTTGATGTTGGGAGCAGGACCAGCAATCTTAGAAGGGGCTGCCTTGGCTGTCCCATGTATAGTCATGCTCACGCTAAGCACCAGGACAGCAAGTCTCTGAGTCTTCCCAGTTCATGATTCCTTCCTGGTCGTATGAGCTTATTAGCTTCTTACTTGCATGATATGTTACCTACAGTAACTTGCCTAGGATAGTTGGAGGGGCCCCAATTCAGCCTACAGTCTTCAGCCTGCACTTGTCCTTCAAGGTCCCATTTTTTTTATGTTGCATAAACCTCTCCATGAGTTTATAGGCCTTTCCACCAAAATGGGGTGAACCAGACCATACGATTTTGACATGGTTTTTAACATACACATTTCATTGTCAGGGCAAGTGGGAGAGGAGGATGCTGGGACACACTGACCAAGACCTGTGTTCTTGCCTACCTTCACTCTTATGGTAAAAGAATGCACACTACTGCCCAGCCCTGTGTATTCTCTGTTTTCTCATCCTCCACATGGCAATATTCTGCCCAAGTACTGGCAGAGCTGTAGAACTCCTTCTGAATTTACTAAGCTATCACCCTAATACAACCTTCCATCCAACTACAGGGCACTGATAAGTCCTGCAGCCTGACCAGATTCCTGGCCTGACCAGAACTAACCACACCATCTTCCCTGGCATTTTCCTTGAGTCTTTTTAATTTTTTCATCTTTATAAAAGGGACTCATTTGAAATTTTTCTCCATTTGTTCTCTCATTTCTTTCTTCTGATAAATTATTTATTACTACAATATTAACAAACATCTAAACCTTACTGTTAATGCTTCTCTAAAGGATACAAAATATTGCCGCCCTGCTCTCTTCTTCCAAAAGGTGACACAGTTTTCACTAGGTTCAATGGTTTCACCTAGACAGTATCTTTGACCAGCTTATTTTTCCTGTTCTTGGGCACTCTGTACCCTGCCATGTTTCCCTTAAAATTTCCAAGATTGTTTTAATTACTCTGTCACCCTCTCAATTAAAATTCTGTGATTCTGGGTGTGGAAGACTAACATGTAGATTGTCTTATTTCTAATCCCTTCAGCACTCAAGCTAAGTGGTGCTGAGGATATTTGGACCAGAATACTTGCAAAGATGTTACCATTCGGTAGGAATAGAAACACGGTGGAGGGCTGTTGTATTTACTCTACTTCACAGGTAAAGAAACTAAAGTCCAGGAAGGAAAAATGACATTTGGCTTGGGTCACTCAATGTGAAATCACTCTCCTGGCACTGCTAACACCATGACTTCTTGTATTAATATTCTTGGAAAAATTTAATTTGCATCTGACATGTAAATTATACCTGGGTCATACATATTTACATGTATGTGCTGCATATTCATGGATCATTTACTCCAAGGAGCTCCTGGCCTTAGGATCAGGCATCTAATTCTGGCTTGCCTGCTGCTCAGTGGTGCAGTCCCCACACTCTGGCTTCTGGTCCTATGTATGTAAAATTTGGACCTGAGTAGATGGCTCCTGTGCCCCCTTCCATTGCTGGCTCTTTTATTGGCATTTCTGTTTTTTGAAGACTTGTGTGGAGGGAGAAAGTCATTTTAACAAACTGAATCATGCGAGTACAATTTTTAGATGGTTGAAAAATAAGATGATTGTCTATAAAAATGAATAGCGAACATCCCCTGTTGGTATGGCTCTGACTGTTTAATTCTCATTAAAAGTGTTAATCTGGATCTCACTTCTGTGTAACAGGCTCGAGGTTATTACATGCACTTTATGGATCATTTGTTTAATGTGACCAAACTAAAAATTAAGAAGCGCATTACTCAGTGTTCATAAAATGAATTTTTTAAATGGACAAATTCATTCTTTATTTGCATCTTGCTTTAATAAAGAGCTGTTATGGGCTTATAGATGGGCATTCTGCTTGGACATTTATAAGCTGATGATGCCTGTTGAATACCTTTTATAAAAATTAATATTTTTTACTCTGTGCCCATTACCAGAGCATTAATCATCATGTCTTCAGCCAGTACAGCTGAGGATGAACAGATGGCGAATCATTGCTGTCTGTGACCTAGCAGATCGGTCTGGGAAGGGGGTTGTGGAAGGGTGGCTGGCATGCTGCATGACCTCTGATCCTGGCTGATGTGCACAGAGTCTGGGCCCACCAGGTAGCCTGCTCTTTCCTGGCTCTATTCCCTCCTGTGCACCATTGGGAGAACCCAGGCAATTATGCTAGCTAATTCTGGCTTCCTCATGGGTTGTGTCCGTGCCTCAACTCAGGCTAACGGGCACTGACAAGTCCTGCAGCCATATACATGTGATGAGAAGTCTGCTGGGACAAACATGTGGCCTTGATTCTCCGATTCTCCTTCCAGTGATGGGCACCAATTCATTAAAATGAGAAATCGCACAGGATGTCTTTAACATCTGCTTCCTAGCACACTCTGAGACTGTATTGTCCAACAGAAATAGAACATGAGACATAGGTATAATTTATAATTTTCTAGAGTCCACAGCAAAAAAAAAAAAAAAAAAAAGGACAGTGCAATTTTTGAAATTAATTTTGATAATATATTTTATCTAAAATATCATCTTAATATGACTTCAGTCTATGTATTACTAATGACATGGCTTCACATTCTTTTTTTACCCTTTTAGCTCTGAAATCTGATTTTTTTTATGTTTATAGTGCATCTCAATTTGCATGCTAAATTTTCTTTACAGATACTGTATTTTTTACCATTGAAAAGTAGATTCACATACCTAAGTTGTTCATTTGTTCTAAATAGTTGTTTCTAGTAATTGAATTTAAGTTTACATTACCTAAAATTTACCAAAATAGAAAATTCCGCTCCTCAGTGGCCCCAGCTGCATGTCAGGTGGCCGCCGACTCTCATTTTGGACCTCAGCTCTCAGGCATTGGTTTTCTTTGTGTACTTTTTGTTGAATAGGCTGATTTTGCATATTGATATTATTCCTCTTATGCTTATTGACAACTCTCACTTATTGAATGTTCACTGTCTGACGAATTACATATATTATATCATCTAATTCCCACAGTAAACCTGAGAGGTAAACAGCAGCCTCCCCATTTTTCAGATCAGAAAAGTAAGGCTTAGAGAGTTCACGTAACTTGTTCAAGATCCAGAGCAAAGTGTGAGCAGCATGGATTTTATTATTTCCTTATGTGTGTGGGTAAACTGAACCTCACTTGGAGGCAGAGGCTCTCCCAGAATCAAATAGAGTGACCCAGGTTCCTAGACGGCTATAGTCAGTGGGTGGTTTATTTAAAATGCATTTTCCAGATGAAATATAAGGGTTGTTTGTTTGTTGGGTTTGGGGGAATTGTCTGCTTCCCAGGCCACCTATTGTAAACCTCCTGGAGCTATTGGCAAAAAATCATGTACAGCAATAACATTCTGTTCATGGGGAAGGGTAGTCAGGAGACCGAGGTGGGACATTAGGAATGTGACTGGAAATTCTTCCTCTTTGGCTGCCATAGACGCCATCTGATGCTTTACAATAGTGCATTGCAGGCATGTATGTGTGTGTGTGTGGGCGGCGAGAGAGAGAGAGAGTGTGTGTGTTGGGGGGTGAGTGAGCGGGGTGTACCTTCTGTGCTCTTGGTATTTTGTCCTGACTTACAGTAAAATCTGAGGGACTTCAGTGGTATTTAAAATGTGTGCCGCACCGGTTGGAGCAACTAGAAGTAGACTGAGATGCAGGGGAAGAGATGCCCTTTAGAAAATGAGGTTTGAGAAGCTTGTGATAGCTGGCTTTGCAGAGGGCAGCGAGTCAGGGTGGGCAGGCCTGCTTTTCCCTGCAGACGTCATGATTTGATTCTCTGCCACATCACTGCATGTGAGCCCAGAGCAGCACTGCACGCTCACACTTGATGCACGTGTGCCTGCACACTCCGTGTGGGCCAGCTTGGACACCGTCCAGTGAGTGACACTGGGGCATAGAGAGGCGGGAGGGATCGTGTGAGGATGGATTCCTTTGTCCCTCTGATGTCTTGCAAGGATGGGACAGCTTTGGACTGCAGGTCCCTCCTCACCCCTGCATGGGAGCAAAGCGCGGAGGTTTACAGATGAAAACCACTGTGGACAGAAGTAAATACGTGGCAACTGCCCTGCTCAGAAGAGAGCTGTTCTCCACACTGAGTAGCTGTGTGTGCATGCACACACACACACACACACACACACATACCCATCACTCACACACGTGCACATACACACACACACCATCAGGTCTAGTTCATGTGTGAGGTCTCCTCCCACTGATGAGTCGAAGCCTCTGCCCTCCTGGGGATCACATTCCAATAAGGAGACACAGATACAATACAACCAATCGCAATTGGCGATGCTCTGAGAAAACGGACGTCCGAGACCTGCCCTCTGCCCAGGTCTGCCGCTGGGCTGTATGGGACCTGCGGATAGGGGGCACCATAAAGTTGACCCATTGCTTCCTCCAGTTTTGGGGCTCCCAGCCTCTACTGCACTCTGGAGCCTTGCCTTTCTTCCCTAGGTGCCTGGGGTGTGTTTCTGGAAAGTGCTGCCACCCTGTGACCTCTGTCCTCGGTCACCTCGGGATGCCTGGTGCACTCAGTGTGGGCTGAGCACCTGGCTGCCTCTCTCTGGTGCTCTGGCCCCATGGTTCGCGGTTCGCATGTGGTCAGGGGCCAGAGCGCTGGCGCTTATCCCCACTTCCTGCCCTGCCTTGACCTGCCCTGCGTGGGGAGGGTGATGCGGTTCTTCTGTGCATAGTGACATACCCAGTCGTGGATATGGGCCCATCTGAAAGATTATAACATTGGGTTTTGATGTTCTCAAAGGGCTAAGAGAATGGAACATCTTTAAATGTGACCAAAGGGCATGAAGTTTTGTTGTTTCTCATCAAGAGAGGCTGGATAAGAAACAGGTGAAGCTAACACAGCCCCCTGGGCTGGGCCCCAGGATGGTGGGTGTTCTGCCAAAGGTGGTTGACGGTCTGACCCTGCTGAAGATAACAGGACAGCCATCACCTCTTCACCCTGGAGTGATGGTGACAGATGCCACTAACATACTCAGTTACCTCGGGGATCCGTGAGTTCCAGGACTGCCTGTCCAGCATGGCAGATAAATGGGGCGGTAAGGGATGGATTTTGGCCAGGGCATGTGGGTACCAGAGCCAGAGGGCCATTTCTGCCATCTCTGAGTCCAGAAACATGGACCTCTGATTTCTACCCCTCCTCCCACCCTGGCCTGGCCAGACCATTAGGCCTTTGTCCTCTTGTTTTTGAACATAGCTTTGCCAAGTGCATGTGTCATTTTCTTTGTTTATTCATGTTGTTAGGGTCTTTCTTTACCTGCTCAAGTGTTTGTGACTCTAACTTCTCCCTCTGTGATGTCTTGGAAACTGGACTTGTCTCCGGAATGGTGGCAGTGATAGGGATGGACAGGTGGAGCGGGACAGCCAAAGGCTGGCTCCCTGTTGAGGTTGGCCGCACTGGACTGTGTTTACAGGACTCACCCTGTCCTGCCAGGGATTGCCAATGGCTTGCAGGCAGGCTGGACTTGGGCAGGTTTGCCTTGGGACCTCCCAGCCTGTTGGGGTCTAGGAGTTCCGAGTGTAGCCCCTACACATGCTTATGTTGTGGTTGAGGTCATCAGGGCAGGAGCTGTGGGGGGGCACATGGCATTTGTGAACACTGGCATTCTATAGGAAAGACATTGGGCTGTGGGGACGCTTGTGGAATTCATGTATTCTGTGGTGAGCATTTTGGACAGATGTATTTTCGGGCTGGATTCACTGCCATGAGGTCATTTTCTTGGAGCATTTCCCTTGACCTGGCTTTGTCCTTGGTCAGCTCTCTGACACCTGTTTGCCCTTTGGACTGCTTCGCACATGCATGCAAGGGGCTATGGCATTTGGAGACACGCTGTCCACAGGGGCCTGGTTTGCACTGACATCGCAGAGAACTTGGGTGTGAAGATAAGGGAATGGTGTGAGGGCCCCTGTCATCCAGGAGCACAGATACGGAGGGGCCACCCTGGTTGGCATAGGACCGCACCTTCTCCACGCTCTTGCTGTTTGACCTCCTGCGGCCTGGCCTCTGCCCCAGGGGGTGTGGAGCTCCTTAGCTTCTCATGCGTTACTTCTGCGTGATTGCTAATCATGCATTGATTACTGTTATCATGAAGTCAACATGTAATCATATGTTCTTTGGACAAAACTTCTTAGAAAAATGGAGTTGCTATCAGTCATTTTCCAGGGAATAAATTAAAATGGAATTTGAAAAAGTCTTAGAAAGAGCTTCCTCCGTGTAGCCCCCTGGGAAGACAGTGGAGCAGAAGGGCTTGTGCAATTTCTGCGTCCTCATTGCTCCCCATCTGCACCCCCGCAGCCCGCATTTATTACTGCATGGCCCTTGGGAAAGTCTTTGAGTCAGGTCTCCACATACTGGCAGGAACCATTCCCATATTGTATGTTCATTTTCTTTTCTTATATTAAAAAAGCCCCCAGGAAACATTAATGCAAAAACCATGCTTTTATGTGTCATTAATGTACGTCCTAAAATGTGAAATCCTAAAAACAAGCTAAGGGTATTTGATGTTTCAGAACTCTGTTGTCTTATCTCTCATGCTCTGCATTTTAAAGGAAATGGCAGTGGCTGGGCTAGATTCACAACCCAGAGCTGGAATTGTAAACAGAGAGTTCATGTTGGAGGGTGGATGATGCTGGCGTTAAATGGGATTTCCCAGCTGGAGGAGACAATTAGTAATTACATTTCATCTTGTATCTCATTGGTATCTGTCTCCTTATTGTTCTTTAATTTTCTGAATGTCTTTTTCTCTGCTCCTGTCTAAAAACACAAATGAAAACCCAGACATGCTTTGATCCTCTGTCCCAGTGTCCCTTCGTTCCTGGCTGAGCCCGACAGGCTGTGTCTGCCCTCTCCGTGTCCCTTGTCTTGTCTCTCCCCTGCCCCCTCCCGGGATCTGCCTTGGGAAGGAGTCTGTGTGCCTTTAACTGCCCCCTTCCGAGGCTGTCCTGTTCTTGCTGGTCTGCTGCCGGTTGGCCACGCTGACCGCCTGCCGTCCCTTAGGGCTGGGCGATGTCACTCATCTGCCCTCACTCCATCTTCCTGTCCTCCCAATGCTCTGTCCTAATACCTGCATCCTGCTGCTACCCTTGGTTTTCCCTGCCCATTCTACACACTCCCCAGTGATAGTATTATTGGCTTTTATTACTGTTTACAGGCCGATGATTCTCTGCTCCGTGTTTGTAGGCCAGGAATGTCTAGAACCGTCTCTCCATTTGCCTACTAGATGGGGCCACTTGGGTGTCCAATGGGAAACGTAAACTCAATTTGTCAAAAACCAGACCCTAGTCCTTTTCTCCTCCCTTAAATGCACTTCTTTTCGAACTTTCCTCTCCTTATATGGCATCATTAGGTTCTTTGGATGACACACTCATCAACAGGAAGTTGGGTGTTATGTTGGACTCCTTTATCCCCACCCTCATCTCCAGTTTGTCACCAAGCTCTGTGTCCATCCTGTCCCCAGTTTGCTCTTGTTCAAGGCCTCTTTTTTCAAACTCACCACTGTGGCGGGAGGTCAGGCCTTTACTGTTTCTTGCCTGGACTGACCTCCCATATCCATCGTCTTGCTTGTGCAGTCTTAGAGGATCCCTTTAGCCTTTTGATGTCATCACATCTCTCCCCCACATCAGCATGTTACAGCTCCCCACCCCCTTCCCCCTTGTCCTTCATGTTCATGATGAAACCCACCTGCCCTTGACCTCATTCTGTCCCTCTTCTCCCTGACCTTCCTTAACTGTGCATGTGGCTCTGTGAATATGTCATATGCTCCTGTGTCCCTGACCTTGTGTATAGGGTTTCTTTCTGGATTGCCCACCCAATGTGGGAAACTCCTATTCATCCTGCCACTGGGGAAGGTATTGTGTCCTGAAGGGGGCCTCCCTGACTCCCCTCCGACGTCAGGCTTGTTCCCCATTGCTCCATCCCTCATGTGCCTGTGCATTAGCTCAGGTGTCTGGGAGGCCAGGGAGAGGCTGTGGCTTTTCTGCAGTGTCTGCATCACAGTGTAAGAGCAAGTACCCTGTTCTGAGCATCTAACCTGTGCCAGGCCCAGGCCCTCAAGCTTCACTTTGCAGGAGCACATTGTGCCTCAAGCCTGTGAGTAGCTAGTGCCATTGTGCCCATGTTAGGGATGAGGAAACTGAGGCTCAGAGCGGTAGTGTTAGATGTCCAAAATGACCCTGCTAGGAAGCCAGCAGAATTCAAACTCAGAAAACCTCATTCCAGAGCTTGAGCTCCCAGCTCTCTGTAAACTGTCCCTTTGCATGTGTGAGCTGGGAAGAAAGTTGTCCCTAAGTGAGTAAAGATTAAGTGGGATAATTAGTAGGTTATGAGCTGGCATAGCTCAGAAACCTTTAGGAGGCATATAACTGTAGAAAGAATTAATGGTGCTCTTAGGAATAAATGAGAATAGCTCTACTTCAAACAATTTTTGTTGTAACAAGTGTTTCTTTTGAAGTTTCTAATCAGTAAGTTTATAGTTGAGCACAGAAAATTACTTAAAAACCTAAACATGTGTGTTTGTTCTTATATCTATGCACACACTACGTGATGTATAGGTATATGTGTATAAACAAACATAGATATATATGTTTGTGGATTATTGTATGTTTACATAGAGTTATACACATACATGTGTGGGTATCAGTTATTTCCATAGCAGTATAACTGATTTCCTCCAAGTCGAGTGCTCTGACCCTCTCTAGATGTCAGTTTCACATTCTGGGCAATGTAAACGTCACAGTGCTTGAAGACAGAGTGGCATGTGAGGTAAACAAGCTTGCAGCAACTGGGAGTTGTATCTGGGTGGGTCTCCTGCTGACTGGCAGCCCCATGTCCCCTGCAGACTGCAGAGAGATCCTGCTTCCTATGGTGACGGATCAGCTCAAGTACCATCTGGAGAGACAGGAAGACCTGGAGGCCTGCTGCCACCTGCTCAGTGACATCCTGGAGGTTCTGTACAGGAAGGACGTGGTGAGTAATGGCTGTGTTTGCAGGCTGCCTAGAGGACCCTGCAAGAAGGTTGTCCTGTAACTCATGTAAACCCCAGCCTCCTAGTACAAAGAGGCACATTTGATTCATTTAAAAAGAAATGGCCTTCATTTTAACAGTTAGCTTCCCTCCCTGCCTCCCTCTCTCTGTAGAGCACACCCTTAAATTATTTTTATTTATGCATAAAGCATAATTATAATACAGTGTGTATTCTATCACATTGAAAAAATTTTTAAGTTTATTTCCTGTGACTTCTCAGCTAAATG
The DNA here is from genome assembly GCF_040802235.1 of Manis javanica. Classification (NCBI taxonomy): domain Eukaryota; kingdom Metazoa; phylum Chordata; class Mammalia; order Pholidota; family Manidae; genus Manis; species Manis javanica. The sequence goes on along the minus strand of NC_133162.1, from coordinate 5,053,680 downwards.
CCTACCAAGACTTAGATTTTGATTCTTCAAGGTCAGACAAAGGCTTTGGTAGTAAGATTGGAAATAAATGGAGGCTAATTACCTTCATTCTTTCTTTCAGCTCTTACTGTATCAAAGTAGTACATGCACGTAGTTTTTCTGTTTTCAAAAGTCAGTGATGCTTCTGAGAGTTTTGAGAAGAGTTCTCTACCTTTTCCCCCATGTTCCTCTCCCCACACGTAATTTTTTTCTGTACTTTCAGAGTTTTTTTGAAAACAAAGGTATTTCCTTTTGTGTCTTTAAAGTGTATGTTTATTGCATTGACCTGTTTTCTTAATCAAAACTTGGTGCACGCATGTATGGAAAAGCCTCCCATCCCCCAGATGCCCTGCGTGTACATCTATCTGTGCACGTGTGCTTGCACCTCATGGACTCTCCAGGTGTGTTTGGCAAAGCGCCAGGGCCTCGTCCGTCTGTGCCTCTTGTAGTGGACGGGTGGACTGGGCTTTTCCGGTTGGCAGGGCTTTTGTTCTTAGCTCTCTCCCACCTGACTCCCAGATACCTTCCCGGTCAGCACACGCACTCCCCTGTCCTGGCCACTCCCTTCCTGCTCTGGCTCATTCTCGCAGTCTGGCTAGTGACTTGGAAGAACGAGGTCAGATTAAGTGAGTTCACAGTGATGGTGCCTAATCAGTGCTCCAGGGCCTTCCCTTTTCTGAGTGAAGAAAAGGTTGGGAGTAGAGAGGTTGTATGGCTGCATCTCCCAGAGGAGGTGGTACCTGCCTTGACCTTGTGCAGCAGCTCCCAGGGAGCATATCGAAACATGTGTCGGTTCATGAGGAAGGCTCAACAATCCCATTACAAACAAAATGAAAGAGCAGGTTCTTGCTGATGGAGAATTCTCCGGCACTATGAATTTTAGATAGTGTGCTGAAGTGATATTAAACATTTTATGCCATGTGATTGTTCCCCGTGTTATTCGGATTGGACATGCAGAGTCATCTACGGTTGTTAGCTGCCTGCCTTCCATTTTCAAATGGCCAAGTGTCTTTAGAAAACTAATTGGTGGGCTAATCAGGGATCATAAACATGTTGTTGTTTAGAAAGATTTGCTTTTATTTTTAAGGTTTGCTTAAATTAAATTACTATGACGATATAACAAATTATCATTAATGAGCTATAATTAATAAGACGCCTTGAATTTTCTTTGTGAAGGCTTTGCCTTTGACAAGGACCGTTTTTCATCTCGTTAAGGGTTATAATTGATTTATTCTTTACAGGGTAAATGGATTCAATGACAGCCACCAGAGCTTGCATGTTAATGATTGCCTTAGGTATTGGTTCTCACGGGTGTGTCCTCCACAGGGGCCAACACAGAGGCACGTCCAGATAATCATGGAGAAACTCCTCCGGACAGTGAACCGGACCGTCATTTCCATGGGTCGAGATTCCGAACTCATTGTAAGTGCTCAGAGACATGTTTGGGTATTTATTCGTGGCTGAGAGCATCTTTCCCAGGAATGTCATTTACTCTAAAGCTTGAAAAGCCATCTGGCCTTTTCCAACTGCCTTTCGAAACTAAGCTTATTCTACTACAGTATAGCAAGTAGTTGACATGCATTTATTTACAGTCTGGTGTGTAAAATATATTCATTTCCAGTGATTCTAGAAGCAAGTGTCAAAATTCACCAGCATTTTGGAGTCCGAAGCATTTAGTTCTAGTTTTCTCATGACTTCTAGCAGAGGTTGTGTACTTTCCTCTATGTTCTCATTCTCCAGGTAGTTTCCTTCTCCAGATTTATATAAAATGTCATTAATAAAATTTTATGAATGACCTTCAAAACCAGTTGACGTACTCCACCTTGGCTACTGTATTCTCTTACTGTCTGCTCTGATGTGTTATAGATGTGTCTCATACGTAGATTGTTTAGGCCTGAAATGGTATGGGTTATTTTGTTGTTTAAGAAAGTTTTAACAGTAATCTAGACAGTCTTCCGTGTTTTATATTATGGTGCCTTCTTTCCAGCACGCCTCTCTCCTTCTTGTCCTCAGTGTTCTTAAGCTTGTTTCTTAGGCAAAACATGCACATGTACGTCTTGTTTAACTTCTTTCGTATCTTGTACATGTTGCCATTTAAATTTGGTTGATGGCTTTTCAAAAAAATAACTCTTCCTAATCAAAGAATTAAAAATCAGTGGCAGTTTTCACTGACAGTCATTCTAGGCACATTGGTCTCCCTTGTGTGACCTTAGTTCCTTCTGTGTCTCCTGGGAGCGCAGCAAGGATGCTGCCATGTGTCTCCTTCAGACGGCGAAGCGGGAACGTAGCCCTGGGCTTTGGTTTCTGTGGCCGACGTCACAGTAACAGATACGTTTTGGGTGATGCACAGAAGGAGAACGAATGCTGCTGAGTATGTTTCCGTCCAGCAAAATAATTGAATTTGTGCCTCAGAGTTTGGGTACATGTTATGTTCAGGTTTTCCTTTTGAAGGTGTATCTCATTTAGGTTGGGATTACTAGGTATGTACAAATTAGGAAATAAAAGATTCTCTTATAAATTGGTTTTATTTGCAGTGGACGTCGTTTCTTCCATAAAAGCAGTTTTCATATTCCTCATCATGGCTGTTCTTCTCTGTAATCTTGAATCCCTTTGTATGGGTGGGAGCAGACTGAGCCCCACGGAGCAAGATGCAGATCACGTGACCCCCTGGAGCAGGCACCCTTGGGGGCTGCTGTTCTTGTCTTTTCTGGATTGTGCTGTGGGCACTCTGGAATGTTCTCACGGGGTAGCAGTGTGAGAGCACCTTACGTAGAATGAATAACGAGTGGCTGCACGTAGAGACATGTTTATTGTCATTCTTCTAACATCCCTATTGGAATGGGCTGGATTAGGGGCTGGAGTGACATGATGGGACTCACGGGGTTGTGGGGAGCGAGGGATGGGCGGATGCAGTGATGGCCATGTGGAGGCAGGTGGACTACAGAGGTAGCCCTGTCTTTGGGTTTGACCCCAGCTGTGTGCCCACTTGGGTCCTAGCTCAGCAGCCGGCAGTTAAGCTGGGGAGAGGCGGGAAGGGAAGAAGCCCATAAGGGGTTGGATGGATCGTTGGATTGTGGAGAGATTGGAGACATGCTCACAGCTAGATCGGAAGAGCTCACGGAGGTGGAGTGGGGCGTGGGGGACGTGGTGACCTTTCTCTGGCCATGTGGTCTGGGTTGCCTTTGGGAAATCTGTCCCATCAGCCAGAATGTTAATAACAGCGACAGTAATGGCAGCTCTTGGTTGAGCCGTCGTTTCTGTGCCGGGGCCAGCTAACGGGAGGATTCTGCTTGATCATCACCTTGTGCATGTGCCACTGCAGACAGAGCCTGCGGAGAGGGGACAAGTGGCTGTAGGTGCCACGGCCAGCATGGTCATGGGGGCTGGTGGCGCTGATTTGGAGCCATGGCTTAGCCCCAAAGCTCCTCTTCTGTTCAGGCCACTATGCGGGGTGCTGATCTCAGTGGTGTTCCAGGGGCTACTGAAGAGGCCTCTGAGTCACTCCCAGATCTCCGTGCAGTTGGGGAGGCTGCTGCCAGGGGAGCAAGCACTCTGTTTCCATCTGTCGGCCATTTCCATGGGCCAGACCAAGAGTTGGTCGCCCCTTTCCTGAAGGGTTTGGAGGAACCCAGGTGTTCTGAGGCGCTCTTAGGAGTTTTAGGAAGAGCCCCTGCGTGTTCAAAGGCTGGAGTAAGACGGCGAGGACTTCGCATGCTGGAGGTGGCACTATGGCAGTGAGGACTTAGCACACCAGCCTTACCCAGCTGTTCCCTGTTCCTGCTGAGCAGGCGGCAGGGCTCCAAGGCACCATCGGGGGTGGGAGAGGAGAGCCCACTGCCCACGCCCAGGCCCTTTCCCCACCTCCTTGACCCCCAGCAGAAGTCTCCAGAAGCAGGAAGGGGATTTCAGTCCTACCCTGACTCCTCCCAACTCCAACATCTCCACTACCTATCAAAGGAGTCCAGGAATTCCTTTTGTAAAACTAAGTAGGCTGTCATGGAAGGAATAACAAAAGAGTTCTGAGTAAGCTATTATTATTTAATGAGCAATGACAGCATCAAGATGTTTTTAGGAAGGGCATTCATGATGTAAAATTAGAGTTGCTTAGAGGGATCTTTCAGTCACCACGGAACCATGAGCCCGGCTGTGACGCCCACAGCCTAGCACAGGTGCCCCCGCTATGCAGTGTGTGTGACTTTGCTCTCGTGTTGGTCAGATGCAGATTTCTGCATCGGCGTCTTAAGTTCACTGCTGTTGCTCTGCGAATTTAGATTAGAGGAAGATCCAGGGGAAAAATATCCCTGACAAGGGGGACAAAACACTTCATCAGTGGACCTTCTGGTGTAGAAAAGAGCCTAAACTGGTTTGTAGACCTGTCTGGGGTAAGCGGTAGCACTCCTTTTAGCATAGAGATTTCTGTGATTATGTGTCTGCTACTCAGTTTTGCATAAATGCAATGGAAATGGTCAGCCTAAAAATTTTAAGTAATCATGGACAGTGGACTTAAAAAATGAAAGTGATTTAAAAAATTTTGGATAGATGGGCTTCACTTCATGACTGAATCCAGGATATTGCCAACATTAATACTAGAAATGTGACCTCTGTTTTGTTTGGACTTAGTCATTAATGGGGAATGCAGCTGTGGCCTGATAATTTCCTCATCTATTTATGTGTAGAAGTGAGAAACCGGAAACCTCACATGTCATTGGAGAAGCTGTGACATACAGTGTAAGCCTTTTATCTGTGGTATTTTATAAACAGTATAGAGTTGATTGTATATTATTTGTTTTCATTCATACCTTTCAACATTATATTTGAATTGAGCTAAGAGGATGCATCTCATGCATAAGGTGAAAATATGCCATGATCCTGGAGTATTACCCTCTTTTAACAGACAGAACCCCATCTGGCATGCATAGAAACATAGACCGTGTGGATGCCTAAAACAGGCCTTAGCACTGGAACCTTGCAATAAGCTTGCCACAGAATTAAGATGCTGTTTTATCTTTATTCTAGTGTAGTGTGTTACTGTAGAGTAATTGAGTGAGGTGCTTCATTTAATATTGTCTGATTTCAGGTGTTATTTTTTGCTTCCTCTTTGCAAAGGTTCCCAGGCCCTCAGTGGTAGGGAACTTGGTGCGCTTGGTTCTGAGTGGGGCCCCGGTAGGTTGGGTACTCTTGCCTTGTGGGCAGGTGACCTGGTAGCACGCGCTGTCCTGCACCACAGACATGCACGTGCACACACACACGCACACCTTGGCTGGAATAAGTGCTGGTACACAATATGCTGCTGCTTTTAAATGATCAGATTTATATTCCCTTAATGGGTCCTTTTAAGATGTAATTGAGTGTGAAGGACCTTTAAAGATTTTGCTGCAGCCTAGATGCACGCCGGAAGACTGGGCCTACTGATGCACTAAAATGCGAAGGTGGGCCTCGTCTGAGGAAAGAGTCCCTTCCAACAAGACCGTGGGCTTAGGGAAGGGAAAAATCCGCCTGGTTTCCCACTTGGTCTTGTGACCACCAGGCTTCCCGGTTCACTAGAGCCAAGTGATGGAAGTTATTCTGTGCTCCCTCTGACCACCAGCTGTGCGGGACATTGATGGGGCCGGAGCGGGTCACTGCGGGTCACTGCGCCAACAGCACCGCTGGCGGGGAAGGTGCCTCGAGTTCACCCCCAGTGCTTTCTTTGAGTCTCGGTGATCTGTAAGGACCGGACGTGCTTCTTCACTTGGAAAACAGTATAAAAGAATTGGCCTCCCGGTGAAGAGAGTCCTTTTACTGACTCGTGACCAAGTATTTGCACGAAGGTGTTATGTCCCATGCATGAACATTGAATTTGCGATGTTATTTCTACTGGAATTTATGTATGAATGTGCTTTCTTAAAAAATGCTATTCTTAATCTTCATTTGCCAAAGAAAATGATACGTATGGACAGTGTCTGGCTTTACCATATGAGTGTCCAAAAAAGCATTTCTAATCCTATGTTTGGTAGTAACACTCCCTAAAAGCACATGGCTTTCAGAAAAGCGCCGCCTAAGCTCTGAGGACTGTGGACATTCTCTCGTCCTTTGGTATTGGTGCGGCAGTTTTTCCTGCCTTTCTCATATTTCTGCGGCCCTAGCATTTTTTTCCAAGGTTGGTCACTGACTGAATTTACTGCTGAGGAAATAAGAACCATGTCATTGCCTGGGCAGAATGTGCTCTGAAACTCTTGCATATTCATACCAAACCGCAAAGGTGTCTTAAGTACTGAGCTACTTAAAAGGCATTCTTCTGCTCCCACAGGACCTTCTTATCTGCCAAAATACGTGCTGCACATTATAGCACGACGAGTCAATGGCAATTCACAAAATAGAGTGTTGTTTCTGAATTGTACAGTTCTTTTCTTCTGGTAAATAAATTGATCACAGACTTACCCCATGCCGCGTGTGTCAGTCATAGAGTTTTTCTAGATAAAAGGAGATAGATCCATGTGGAAAGCAGCCACCGTGACCTTTAGATGACACTGCCCCGGTGAAATTGCCTCACTTAGCAATCAGGTCAAATTTTGCTTGCTGATGGAAACGCACCCGAAGAACCAGTCTATGGGTGGTGGGCTTTGTAAATGGGCCGGGCTGTAAGAAACAGTGTGGAAGGGAGAAGTTCTCAGCTTTTCGGTTCTTGTTCTCTCCTGTGAAAGCCAGAAAGCGAGCATTTGATTTGCAGTTTCTCTCTGGAGCTGTCACTGTGGACTGTGCATCTCGTCATATCACGCCTACGACAGGACCCCAGGGCGAGCGGCTTTGCAGGGCATGCGCACTGTCACTGCTTGGACTTAGAGCCAGCCTGAGGCCAGCCCATCAGCCATGATACGATGTTCATGACACCTCGGGCCTCATGGCAGTGGATACCTGGCAGCCCTGTAGGATGTGTGGGGAACTTGTGCCAACAGCCTACACCCTTTCCAAGAGGGCATGGATTTCCCACACCTTGCATCCTTCCCTGTTTATACTCTGCTGGAGTCAAGGGACCGTCAAAGATTGAAGGAGCAAAACAGAGGTCCTGGGACCTCTCATGGGAGGCTAGTGACACGCTGTAAGAGTGACTGGTGGGCATCTAAGCAGGAGAGGGTCCTTTGTATCTGGCTGTTTCTAAGAGGGGACCTCTGGGGCAGCAGCAGGTTGCTCACAAATGGTAACAGAACAGGACTTGGAGGACCCCCCTTCCTGCTGCTCTGGGGTGGTCACTGGGCCTTCCTTCCCATTCTGCATGTGGGCTGCACTCACCTCATCCCTTTTTTTTTTCAGTATTAGAATCATTTATTTCACACCTCTCCCACTACTTCAAGTGACAGATGCAGCACCCTGCCCTGCAGAGGAAGATGCTGGGCGGCCAGTGGTGACTGCTGGTCAACTGCTGGCTTCCCCCTGGGCTATGCAAATCTAGGTTTTGCTTAAAATGTCCCGCAGTCTCTCCAGGGGAGCTGGTGAGGGCAGTGGGGGCCTTCCATCTCAGCCAACCGTGGCTCCCCCATGCTTGCAGGTCTAGTCTGCTACTGCAGAGACCAGGCTACCAGGTGGCCCTCGCCCAGGGACCAGGGGTTGGTATCTGGCTGGTCTCCAAGGGGAGCGGGAGGGGTGGGGTGCTCAGCCCAGCATGGGAGCTGGATTTCCACCCAGGGGCAGGGAGAAGAATGGAGGGAGGCGGCTGCTGCCTGCAGGGGTCTGGAGAGCTGGGTAATCTGGATCCATCTAGATTGTCGGAAGATCTAGAGAGAAGCTGTCTCCACGGGTGATTGAAGGACTTGCCCAGAAACACTATGGAGTTCAGTCATCTCTCGAGGCACTTAAACATTAGACAACAGTTAGCCAGATCCTGCTTGAGCTCATACCGTGCCTGTGCCCTGCAAAAGCCATCTTGCCCTCCTGGCGGCTGGAGCCCACGCTGGGCGCATGGCCAGGTAAGCTAGGCGCCCCTGGAGTCGAGGCCCCACCCCCACCCCGGCAGTGCCCGTGCCTCCCGAGGCTCGTCTCCTCGCGCAAGGACCCCATGAGGGTCTTTTTAGCCTGAACATTCTTCCCTTTTTATTACTTTCTTAGGTTACTTTTGTTTTCCCAAGTGATTGAGATCATGAAATAAGTGTAATAGCCACACAAAACATTACCTTTGATTTTTTTTATTTAAAAATTAATAAAGAACTTAGTGACAAGTATAATAATTTAATCTCTATACGTAATGCCATGAGAACAACTACATGGGAGGGGGTGCTGTACTTTTTACCTTGGTTTTGTGTCATAGTCTGTAGTTGGAGCTTTCTGAGGAGAACTCATCAGTTAACGACACTGCAATTAAAATGTGAAATTAGTCTGAGAATCTTTTTTTCTGTTCTAAAGATTTATTTTTAAGTAGGAATTAGCTTATCTCCAATTTCCTTTTTGACTCTGAAAATTGTGTTTTATTTTAGTTTTTTGGTCTAGACTGCTTTCAGAGAGTGACAGTATTTCTAGCAGGACCTCTTCTTGTTTAGACAGACGTCAAGTTCGAATTAGAAAGCTGCTAACAACACCCTTATTGCATTTCACTAAGATAGCTGGGATTCTTAAAACACAGGAGAGAGAACTTCTTGCAAACGTTTTTGTAACGTTAGTTAAAAACAGTATAAAATACATGAGACATTTTTTAAATTTTATGTCTACATGAAACAATCGCACTTTCTTCATGGTGCACGATGGACTTGCTCATTCTTCTTCAGCAGAAATATTTCTCTGTTGTTTGCTTATCTTCAAGGACTTACACCCTCATAGAGTGTTTCCATGAAAGATGTGTGTTTTTCTTTTAATTAAAGTGAACATCTGCAGTGAAGTTTGAGTAATCCCCAAAGAATGCTTACGTGATAGACTCTTCATTTTTTTTTCTTGGCCTGGTCTGATTGCTGATCACTAGGTCTTTGCAAAATCAAAACACTTAGAACTAAAATAGATTTGCTGTTGATTCAGGAGGAAAATGCATGGCAAGAAATAGCTCCAATCTGAAAAAATGCAGGTATAGACTCTCTCTCCAAGGGTGGCCACTTGGTTTGTGGCGTCTAATCAGCGAGGTGTGCGTGTTGGCCCTAGATGAGATAGGAAACTGTTGGACAGAAACGTGAAGACTAGATTTTCTTGTGTGTTCACAAACTATTCAAAATTTAAGTTGTACAAAAAAAGGCAAAATAAGATCCTTACTTCCTATTGTGAAAAGCAAAAGGTTGATAGACAAAGTCATTAATCGATAGGGGCTTTTGTATTTTTTATAAAAAGATATTTGCAAAGGTGCAAAGGAATGAGTGAAAAAATAAAGGAACTAAGATTTATATTGCAATGTGTAATCAAAAGAGAACTCTAAGCGTCACCATTTATTTAAAAAATACCTAAAAACATTTGATTCACAGCTTTCCCCTAGGTATGTCAGTTAGGTCAACTTACTAATAGGTTAAATGTAGGTGACATTAAGTTTGTTGGTAGCAGCTACACCAAACACGCCATTTCTCTTTGAGATGGTCAGTTCTTCTACAGTTGTTACAGAGCATAACGACTTGTATAAAAAACGTCTGGCTGCGTTTTTGGTGATAAGCAATGTCTCCCAAGGTTGATCCACAGAAACACTTTCCAGTGGCAGAGAACACCTGTGATTTATTGGTGACTGCATTATCCATTGTGTATCTCTGTGTGTGTGTTCAGATTCTTGCCAGAATCTATCATTTCGCCTTTGGGTACCAAAAGATTAAAAATGAGATCTAAGAAAGCTTAGTGTCCAGTATAGCTCTGACCCTGTCAACTTGCGGTGATTAAAGGCGTGTCTTGACTTTGGGGGACTCCTGGCTGCTGGCCATTTGGAAAAGGAGCAGTGACCATGTGACAGGTCTGGAGATGAAGAGAATGCTAAATTTGAGGTGTCAGTGTGACACTGAGATGTGGTCACTTGGCTTAGCGCTATAGCACGTGAAGGCAAATATACATAGAGTCACATTTGAAAGATTATTCATGGTCTCCGACCACTTGAAAAAATTGTGCTTTCTCCGGAATTTGATGTGCTGAAAATTGCACTCACCCCCTGCTTATCTGCAAAATTGAACATAAAAATGAAGTCCTTTGCAAACATAAGGCTTGCTTTTTCTTCTCATTACTTAAAAAAATTAAATAGAGGCCTGAAAATAATTATGAGTTTTAGCTGTGTACAGAGTGACAGCCTGCCATTTCACAGGTCGATAACAACATAATACTTGCCCATTGGGGTGGGGGCATAGAATTTTTACTTGTCATCTTTGACTACGTAAGTTTCTTTCAGATTTTACATCCCACATCCGTGAACTGCAAATAATAGCTGGCAAGGTGTGACCTTGAACCCCTTGCTTCTGTTAATTACCTGTTAGTACAAAGGCCTTTTTGGTAAGCAGGGTGGGAACTGGGTGGTGCCCGAGTCAGCCAGTTTAATAGATCCTATTCATTTTGGAAAAGGATTTGCTTAACTCCAGGGGGATTTAAAGGGGGCCTTTAGACTCCAAACACCACGAGTTTCAAAGGAACCAGAGTTTCCATCTTCCATGCTTTTTCGATTCAGTTTTGGATTTTTGCTTGGGAGTTGAGGAGTAAGTCTCCTGAGAGTAAGGCGTAGGTGCGACCTGAGCTTCCTCAAAAGGATGGAGCTTCCTCAGAACTGGCTGGAGTTTGTCTTCTTGCTGTTTAAAGTCTAGCTCCACGCTGGAAAGAAAAGAGATGGAAGAATTTAATGCTTGGTCTTTCATATATAAAGATCCCCTTAGTGGCAGCAAAATTTGGCAACATCTACCAGTATAGTGACCATTCGTATTATGTTTATAATACAATCTGACGTTGAGTCATTGGCTCTAATGTGTTTTAGCTTTACGTCACTGAACTGTTTCAGGTAGACTCATTTTCTGTGAAAAATAACTTATTTGCTTTGATTTCAAATCTGTGAAGTTTTATTAATGTACGTGATGGGTGTCAAAGTATATAATGAGGTTGTTGAAACGAACAAGGTGGCATCTGAATAGCCCTTATGCTTGTCCATGGACTTGTACACATGTGCTTCGTGGAGTAACTGACAAAGGCATGCGTGTTCAGAGGTCAGCTCAGTACAGAGATACCAGGTGTACGAACGCTCAGTCCTGCGCAGCTTTCCACAAGCCCAGAGAAACCCGGTTATCTCACTTGAAACAGCTGTGAAATGAAATGACCTTAGCTTATGTTCTTGCAAAATCTCATCTGCCTGACAACCTGGTAAGAGCCAAAATATCCAACACTGGGGAAAATAGTTTATCTAAAGTCAGCATCATTGAATGATATTTCGTTGTTATCTCAGACAGCTTTTCGGGATAAAACATAGATAGTCTTTGGGGGAAAATAACTCCAAATTGTAATTACATGCTAAAGCCACAGTGTGTGAACACGTCGGCCACATGGGAGGACGTTTGCCAGCAGTGACGGTTATGTTAGAATGACAGGATTAAAGATGATTTTTAAGTGCACATTGTTTCTTATGAACTATATTGAAAGGACACTCAGCCCGCTTAGAGCCCACTTCTCTTTGTGGCATCAGAAAGGCTCGCTGTTGGTTTCCTAACTCCATGTAACCCCTGATGGATTCCCTTGGCATTTGAGATAGGACCCCCTGGTTCAGTGACACCCCAGCCGTGGTGAGCTGTGCTCCCTCCCCTTCTACTGACCTTCCCTGCACCCCTATTATTTGAGCCTGGGTGCTGCATCACACCAGGCCTCCAGAGAATTCTGCTCTCTGCTCCTTCCTTGTCTGGTCTGGATGCCAGACTAAACGTCGGTAGATTTCAGTAAAGGCTCAGCAATGATGATAATACATGAGCTCATAACATTTTATATCCAGTGGAACTGAAAACCATTTATAAACATGAAATCCTATTGATTTTGAGAACCATTAATCCTAGCCAAATTTTGACATCTTGGAAAGACAAAACAGCAAAACTGCATTATCCGGAGTTTTAATAACAAGTGCAAGACCCAGCTAATGGGCCATTTTATGTTCTAAATCCACTCTTCCATTTTTCTTATCATCAAAGATTATACTGTTACTGGCGAAATTAAAAATATTGTCAGAGAAGTTTATGGCTAGTTACCCCCTGCTTCCAAATCAAGAATTATTTTTTTACCTTGTCTCAAAGGGCTGCAGTTGACAGGAAGTAGCATAAAGCCACATGAACTCATGCCTTGCTAATTTAGACCACATGATAAGGGAGGCATAGTGCCTCCTGTGTGTGGGGGTGACAAGTGCCTGTCTACCTACATTCTGCTCCTGTTGTAACCTGAGCCACGTCTCGTGGTGCTGTAGGAAGCACGAGGATTTCCATCCTGCCTTCCCACTGGATGTTCGGGGCAGTGGGGACTCAGCCAAATTCACTTTCCTTCACTGCCCTGACCGTCTCACTGAGTTATGGTGAGGACCCCCTGCACTCACACACACCCCCCCTAAAGTAAAAAAGTTTCCTAAACTGTAAGGTGCAATTTCAATGTAATTTTATCCTTATTATCTACGAAGCTCTAATTGTGTGATTGGAATGAGAGCTAACAGTGTTGAAATAACTATTAAAGAACTCCCCGACTTGGACATTGAACAGGGAGACAACTTTGCAGCTGAATCTGTGAGTTAGAGTTTCCAGTATGGTAGGTTAGGGACGAAAGAGTAATTTTATCAAGGCTCTCCGTGAATAGTGAAAGCAGACTAGACTCCTAGATCATAACATTTCAACAACTCAGGTGGGTTTTGAGTTATTAGATCGGAGGGCAGGTGCTAGCGTTTCCTAGGACAACTGTACACTTCTGGGTATCTGCAATTATTGAATTCCCATTAAGCAACCACATTGGGAATCCTGTTATTAACCAATTTATCATAGTGCAGAACCATGTAATCACGGAGTAATCTAATCTGAGTTCTTGTTAACAAAGTGACTTGACTTTATCTGTTGAGTTGATTCCTACTTGCACTCCCCCATGACTATAAGCTGCAGCTAGGCACAGGTTTCTTCCTGGAGCGAGTGTGTGTGACCTTGAGTGATTCCTGGGAAATGACTGCAGCAGGGCCAGCGAGGTGACCTTGAGCTGTGTGCCTGCTCCGCCTTCTGTAACCTGCAAGCTGTGATGCACCTGCCTCTGAGGGGATGCGTGTGACGGGCCGGGCTGGCTATCATTAGGTGGGCGTTGTGTGCTTTGCTGTGTATGCTGCCTTCTGCCCAGGGACTTTCCTCGCTGGGGAAGGAATCCACCAAATCTCCAGGTTCAATCTAGAGCAGCAGAGTCTTGCAGGAGAGGGCAGTGAATCGTTCGGTCCACTCTGGCTGAGCCAGAGCAGAGGGCCCTTCAGTCGGAACAGCTACATGGCCAGAAGAGAGCAGCAGCCAGTTTTGGCTAAAGTAGAGGATGTGCACAAAGGCTGCCAGTGGACATTCTGGGGCATTTTGACTCTGTGCACAGCCCCCACTCCCTGTGTAACACAGCAAGTTGTTCGGACAGAGAGGACCTGGGGGAGGCCATGGCCCTGCTTCGGGCCTCACCATTGATGAGTGACACCAGTGTGGGGACGTGGCCCGGCATGCTGCCTGGACATTGTGTGGCGTGTATTGTCACCCCTGCTGAAGGCACTGCTCCCGCCTTCATGGCGCTTACTTTCTCACCTGCCTGAAACACCTGTCCCGGCTTGTGGTGTGACTGGCACCTCTGTCCCCAGGTACATGTTTCTCTCTCTCCCGCCACCTCTGGAAAATCCCCCCTGCCTTCTCTCTTGTTCCCTACTCACCATGGATAACTGTTTCTGTTCCGCCCACCCCTTCAGTCCCCACCCACCAATTGGGGGTGCCATGACCTGGGGACTCGTGCCCGGGCCTCCACCAGATGCCAAGTCATTACTGAATTACCGAATGAGCACAGAGCCTCAAAGGGCGAGTTCCACCCGCCTTCAGCCCCGGGTGGGCTGCAGTGCCCTGTGCTGGGTAGTGATGCTGCGGGTGCGCCCTTCCTCCCACTTGGGCTGCCCTGCCCGCTGCTGGATGGCGCTTCTCCAAGAGGCAATGCGGGACCCGCCCCTGGCACGGTCCAGGCCTGGCTCCCATCTCTCAGACTGGAACCGAGGGCGAGTTTGAGATTTGAGACATTCAGTGCCAGGCACACTGGGATCTTCTCGGAGCTTGGCCCCCTCACTTCTACCTCCGATTTTGCCTTTCCTGGCAGAATCTGTAGTTGGATCTTAGAAAGGATGAGTTGGGTCGGCTGGGGCACTTGTGAGTGGCCAGCTGCTCCTGTGCTCTGCTCAGGGGAACCGGGGGTGTCATTTTACTCTCCTTCCATTTTTCCTGGAACCTGGAGGCAGGCTTGGGCCTGAGCTGCCGGCCCTGGTGATACTTTCCCCTGATGTTGCTTCTGGGCTCTGTCAAAGGCAACATGCCGCCCCTGCGCGGGTTGGACCTGCCTTCCAGAGTGGCTCCCATGCACAGGCTTATTACCTCCATTACACAGGCAGACAGGGCTGTTTGTATTCCAAGTCCGGGCTCCGGCTCTCATTCATGGTCTCTTAGGTCTTCACTGGGGTTCACACAGCCCACAGCAACCTCCACAGTCCCCAGGCCCAGCAGCACACACAGGGCAGGAGGCTGGTGGCAGTGCCACCCATATTCTGGCGCGATCTGGCGTTTGCAGTGATGCATGTGTCCTGTTCACACTTCTTGGGAGGATAAGCAGTCTCGAAAAAGTCCTGACTGACTGTGGAGTTTCAAAGCATGCGTGTGAAGGGGCTGGAGCCAAGCCAGCCTTACCTGTGCTGGGTGTTCTGTACGTCAATACCTGAGTAAAACCCAGGCTGCAGACTGTGCGGTGAGAGAGAAGGTTCCCAGGACTGGGAGCTGCGTCCATGTTATAAACCCCTGGAGCTGTTGTTTGCCTTTAGACTCCTCTTTTCCCAGCCCATGTCCTCTTCCTCCCACCAGACAACCCGGCCATCTGACAAAGTGCTTTTTGTGTTGAGAACCCCATGAAGCTGAGGCTGCACCTTGACGGCGGTGCCACGAAGCCCCTCGCAGCCTCTGTGTGATTCACTGTGGTGCTCATTAGAGAAACGGGGCATATATTTAATATCTCTAGTTGTTTTCTTTTAAAGAAGGAAGTTTTAAGTATAGGGACTCCGCTACAAAATTAATATTCTGTACATTTCCAAAGAAATGAAAAAATCTGCCTTAAATCTCAGGCTGCTCCGTCAGCTGGCACCCAGCTTTGTTTTTTTCCCACAGACTCTGCGAGGCTTGCACTAACCTTGTCCCTGCACATGAGGGGATTCTGCAGACGACTGTCGCCAGAGCTTCCCCAGCCGGTGCTCTGCTTGTCTATATTCCTATAAATACAAGGACCTGGCCCCAGTGTTCTTAGCAAGCTGTCGGCTACTCAAGTTAATGGAAGGGAGGGTATTTACAACACCCCTTTCCTCGATCCCCAGTGAGTAGCAGTTAAGAGGTAAAAGCAGGTGAGTTTGGCTCTCAAGCATTTGTTTTCTGGAGTCGAAGAAAACCCAAATCTCTGATTTCTCTGGGCTCAGCAATGCTGGCTGGCTCGATGGGCTGCCGAGAAGAGGCCTCTGTTTTTAATTCTCTTTGAATTAGATCGCAGAGTCCCCTGGCACTGTCTGTGACCCAGACTGACTCACGTTCTGCTGCTGTGGATAAATCATGTCTCCTTTGGGGACCTGAGCTTTCCAGGCTGTGAAGATAGGGGATGTGCTCCCGCTCGGGTTTCTGTGGAACCACCACGTGTGTGGGGGACATGGTGCGTTGGGTATGCAATGACTCTTAACTGCGTGGATCTGGACGGGACAAATGCGTCCCCGAGGCACAATGCTTTATGTCTGGGGCTAAAATCTGGCCAGCTTCACATTAGCACCACGGAAGCAGTGTTGTTCCGAAGAAGCTGTTAGTTCGGCTCTGCGTTCCAGGCCTGGCTTTCTCCCTTACAAGCTTGATGAATTCGGGCAAGTCTTCTCTTTCTGGGCCTCGGTTTACATATGTGACCCCAGCCACACCTCCAGGCAGTGGAAGAGACATGACCCAAAATAGCCATCACACTCCCCTCCTGGACACATCGCCATGTGCGTGAGGGGCACATGCACCCAGCATGTCCCGAATCAAGTCTCTGCTCCAGCCTGCTGCTCTGTCCTCCCCGATAGCCAGTGGCCATCATCCAGCCTGCTGGCTGAGCTGTGCCCCTTGGAATCAGGCTGGACCTGTCCTTCCTGCCTGCCCCCACCAGCCGGACCGGGGCTGTGCCCTCAGCTGTCTGTCTCCATGTCCTTCCTCGTCGGCCTTCCGCCTCTGCCCTCCCCCGGATCTTCAGCCCTCTTCTCCTTGGCCGTCGGAACAGCCGAGTCTCATGCTTGCTTTCGCCATTTCTTGCCCCTCCCTCCCTCACTTTCTGGTTACCCATCTTCAGAAACCCCTAAACTCCCTGACGAGCCCTGCTCCTTCTTCAAACCCAGGTCACAGGTCACCTCTTCTTTCTGTGCATTTTCCAGAAGACCGTGTCTGCCGCCCCTCCATCCTGTCCAAACTCCTCCGGAAAAAACAGTCCTTTAGGCAGGGTGGTCTCACATGTTTTACTAGAGCATGTCTGTTTCATGTTGGATTGTAGCTAGTTTTTCTCAGGACGGTGAACTCATTGAGGGTCGGCCACGTGTCATTCATCTTAGTCTGCACTGCGTGCAGTATAGCGCTAGCCTTAGGATGCACCTGCTGTTTGCTCAGCAGGGGGAAGCAGATACACAGGGCCCACACCCCCTCATTTCTGGTCTCAGCAGACTGCAACTGCTGTTTTCTGCTTTACACTGATTATTTATTCATCAGAATGAATATGTGTGCAAAAATATGCCTGTACGTTACATACCTATATTACATATATATGGATCGCATCACAATAGAGTCAAATACGAATACCTTGCAGTACTAGCTTTTAATCTTAGACCACAGAAGTGATTCATCGTAACTGAATCCTTCTCTCACCCTACTTCACATAGTAGGGGCATCATCTAAGTTTAAAGCATCACTGTAAGGTTTCATATACCAGAAATAGATGGGTATTCAACAACCGTAATACCAGAACTGTAAGATCCGTCCCCTTTTCCTGGCACGCAAAGGCAAGGAAATTCTGGTTACAATTATAAAAAGTAAAACCAGAGCCAATCCCTTAGCTATAAATCATATCTGAAGTATCCGCAGTTACAGTTAGACAGTGACCTTCCCAAATACATCTTGGTGGTGTATCCTGGCCCCCCTGGAGAACAGGCACGTTCCTTTCATGCTTGACCAAAGCCCGATCCTCGGTGTCCATCTTACCTGTGACTTTCTCTGCAGTACACATACTGGTCTGGCACCCAGGCCCCATCTAAGTGCCTGACACTGAAGGCCAGCCAGATGCACAAGGATCAGGGGATCAAGTTTAAGCTCCCCAAAAGTTGTGCCGTGGAGGTCGAAGGCAAAAAAAAACTCAAGCCCTATTTATAATTTCCATCTATAATAGTTTCTCAAGTAGGAGAGGGACCAGACCACTAACAAGAGTGTCACTGTGTTATTATCTTATGCTGTACTCCTGGCAAGCTACAGAGATCGTACATTATAATTAAAAGGGATTCGTGATTCTAAATGTAGCCTGCCAATATACTGCTGGCCCTGGACTCTACAAAGAGCATACGGTTCTTTTATCTTTGGGCAGAAGTGCATTGTAATTGCAGTGAAAAAGAGAAAACAAATGACTCTCCAAAACTGGTTGTAGTGAATCTGGCAGGTGCCAGTGGTGGAACACCAGGTCAGGTGACCTGAGTGGGGTCAGCTGGGATCTTGGCCACCATGTCGTTTGCTCTTCCCATTTTGAAAGTGAGCATTCTTCTGCCCAAAGAGGCAAATGACTTCTCAAGGTTACGGTGCTGGAGCTAATGTGCCCAGCGGCCCACTCCTCTAAGCTACCAGCCCAGAACTCTTGAGTTCCAGATATGCCAGGGAGCTCCCCTACTCTGCCAACATGAGCTGAGAGAGCCATCATCTGCACTGATAGGAAGAATGGTCATCTCACCACACAGACCAGAGAAGCATCAGATTCTTGTGCCTGTCCTCTGGTGTCACCAGTGGCTGGTTAAACAAACCCCCAGAGTCCCCACTGGCCCTCCAGGGATGTCATGTCTCTGAGAGGAACTCCTTCAAGACAACTGGTGGGAGAGAAGAGTGTGCTGGGTGCTTCCAGTGGCCGTTGTCTTCTCTGGTCCTTCCTTCCCCCAGGAAATGTCATGCTCTATCTCAGGGTGTTGTGGGAAAGACTGAATCCTGTATCCAGCCCCTAGAAAAATCTCCATATTCATCCAAAAATGAATCACGTTTATTTTCTCAAGAAATTGACAAGTGTACCCCTCCCACAGTGTTGGACGATGTTGGTGAATATCTCTTCAGCTTTTACCTTTGGGCATAAATAAGCAAAGGTGGCCACCACAAGAGGGGGGTTATCAGTCTAAGTAACCCTTCTCTGCTTAATGAATATTAACTATGTCACAAATCATATGTTGAGATGTGTAATCAGTTTGCAGTTTTACAGCTGTAATCAGTTCTGTAGCATCTAATATGTATGAGTTACATGTTAGAATTAAGGTGTTTTTAAAGGGTACTAAAATTTAAAACCTTACCTATTGGGGGAAAAGAACTAATAAAATTTGCAACTGAAATTCAAATAGAAAAAACTTGGATATTGACTTTGAGAACTTTCAAGGAGAATTTTAAGGTCTGTTAAATCTTCCATACTGCCATTTAATTGTCTTTATTTGAAAAAATATTTCCTTCCACCAGAATAACACTGTCTAAGGGATTATCCAGGGAATCCTTTCTGTCATCTTCCTCCCACCCCATCACTCACTGTAAATACTGAGCCGAGTGCCAAATATTAGACAAAAGGCTAATTTCCTCCGCATCAGTTCATGTTGTTAAAGAGCTTATTTAATATGCACAAGTGGTGCTAATGAAAGCAGGACTGGAAAGGTGCTCCACTAAGGGATTATTACTAAATGCCAAAGGCTGTGAAGGTCCCACCCACGTGGGCTCTGGACAGGCTGGAAGTGGCACCATTTCAGCACACAAATGCAATAACCTCTCTTAACGGTAAGACTCCACTAGTCACGAGGCTTCAGTTCTGGGGCCTGTCCCGACCGTGCGCCCCTCTCAGCAGCTCCGCTCCTCCTGAGCACCAGAATCAGGGCAATTTCCATGCACATTTGTGTCTGGAATCGGCATCCTTGGGTTTTGTGATGTTAGATGATATAGTGAACTCCAGGGAAGATTTAGAGAAAATGCAACCCATATTCTTCCTTCAAACTCATAATATTAGGGTATTTTGTTCATCCTTTCTGAAATCCTCCAGTCATTTTGGAAAGAATCTACAGAATTTAGCAACTTCTTACTCGATCAACAGATTGCAATGTACCGGCAAGTTCTGCAGCTGCGGTAAAGCTGAGTGCAGACGTGCAGCAAGGCGTCTCCTTCCATCCTTGGGGAGCCTCGGGCCGTTTCTCCTTCCAGTCCCTGCCGGTTGTTCTGAACTCTCTGGGGCGGGGGCAGAGAGGAGCTCTGGAGAGCAAGTCTCAACCCTCCCCAGAACGGGCTCTCTCCACAATGGCCCTGTTTCCGTCAGCTGTCCCCCACGTGGCGCATCCCGCATCCTTCAGCCCCTCCTTATACTGCCTTCTGCCATCGTGCGGCGACCCACACCACAGGAGGCTCCCTTTGGTCAGAGCTCAGTTACGACAGTCTTAGGGCAGAGGTGTTCCTGGGCTTGTCTTCAGCCAGGTTACAAACTCCTCCCCGTGTTCTAAGAGTCCCATGAAACGTGCTTGCTGAAGAAATGCATACAAGCATCAGCTGGAAAGGGCTCGGGTGTTGTATCAACATGGCCGTTTGGAGTCCTGCCTCTGCTGACCATCAGTGGATCATGTCTAAAGGTGAAGCTGTGCCGCTGACCACCGGCCGTTCTGCAAGCTCCCTCCCTTCGTGGGGGAAAACCAGTAGGCAGACCCTTGTATTTCAGCCCACTGAGGTTCAGAGCCCACTCATGGATCTGCTGCGTGATTAGTAGCATCACCTGAGCCTCGATGATACACATGAAGCAGGGTGGACAGTGTCCTCACGGAAGGTAACATTTGATTCAGGTCTTGGAGCTAAACGGTAGGACGTCTAACACTTTACAGGAAGATTTTAAATTCTGGCAAAGGTTGAATTTAATTAATCTGAATCCACATTATTATTACTATCTTTTAAATCTTGCTTTTGTTTCCAAAAGCCTTTGAATTGAGGCTTTCACATGCAATTTTCATGAAATTGTACAAATCTGAATTCAAGCCATTTTGTTGTGGCGTTATTTTACGATTTAACTACCTCAGTGAAGGAGGAAAGTGTGTTTCATCGTTCCTTCTGGAATCAGATCGAACCAAAGGTGGATCATCCGAGCGTGACCCATCAGATTAGCCTCATGAGAGAAGCACTAAGGTAGGCTGGGTACAAAATCTTTGCTTGTGAACAAAGATTATATCAGTAATTTATCCTTAAAACATTTTCTGAAAAAATTGTAGCATATTGTGACAGGAAATATGGATGATAAGCTAGAAAAGTTTGAAACTTGTATCTCTTTTAATCTTTTTTCATGCTGAGATGGTCTTTAATTAGAATTTCACAATTGGTCTGGATCACAATTGAAGGGATGTCATTTTAGGGAAAACAATGTAATCGTGTCAACCACCCCTAAATTTCCAGTTAAGGAAAATGTCACTTTTGAAACTTGGGTTTCAGCGGACTAGAGAGCAGGGCAATCGACTCAGTGTCCAAGAACGGTTGCTTGTTGCTACATAAATCGATTTGCCAATGCAGGAGTGGATGTTATTTGGTTGAGAAATGCCCTGGAACTATCCACACTTTTACCCTCCATGTGTTTTCTGTTGAAACTCTTGGACTCAATCCTTTCATAATTGTAAATCACCGACTCATGAGATTTCAGGGCTGCAAGGGACCTATATGATCCCTGAGTGTGATCCTGCATGACTTAGAGATTTACTGGCCTCCCCGCCAAGAGCAGCGAGTCGCGGGTCAGCCCTCACTGGTGGTGCACCCAGTGTGGGAACAGCAGGCTCTGCAGGCTGATGTCGCCCACCTTTCCCTGTGACACTGGCAGCCTTTCGCCCTAAAATGGCTCCAAGACCTTGTCTTTTTGTTGTGTTTTCCAAGTCCTTTATATTTCCATGACGGACTTATTTTTTACAGAGAAACATGTACTGCCACCCATGGCAAAGGTATATATTTATTACCAAACTGTGTTGATAAAACCACAGGCGGCCGGGTCTTGAACATGGCACCCTGTGCATCTCTCTGGGCCGAGGGTTACTGGAAGGATGGTGGATTCTCCTACTGCTCCTAGAGGGCGATTGGGTTTCGAGTGAAAAGCAATGTATACATGCAAGAGAGGCAGGGTCAAATTCATTGACCTCCAGAGCTCACTGCCTGCCACCAAACAGGTGTGACAAATGCTGGATATACCTGCTTACAGGGTCCCCACGCTCTCCCAGCCTCTGGGACCACCCCAGCCTTCTGGAGCCCTTTGTCGTTCTGAAATTTCAAAATGCTTAACTTACTGAATTCTCAGGTCCTCCAGGCATCACTGCAGGATAAAGACCTGGAAGAGTGGTAGATGTGGTGGTTCTGAGATTTATGGGAACATCCCTGAAGCCTAGAGCTTGGAAACCGCTGTGAGGACCCTGCCCTTGAGCTAAACGTAATCCCTTTTCTGGAATCCTTCATAGAGCTGTGCGCAGGAATTGAAGGAGAACATGTTTGCAAGGGAGAAGAATTGATTTTAATCATAAACCCTTTGAAATTTGGATACTCTCTCTGGCTCATTTTGGGTCTCCACTTCTGAAACACTGGCTACCAAGTCAGGGTCACCTGAACAGGTGATTCGTCCTGCCCAAGTACTACTGAGTTCTCAGAGTTTTTCTACCAAAGAAGCCTCTATTCAGCATGAGCCCTTTGACATGTGCTGATTGAATCACTGGGCTGACAGACAACTGAGGAATCGCCTGGCTGGCTTCTCCTTCATTCCCCTTTCTTTTTTGGCAAAGGGATCCCTGAGGGAAGTTAGCTATCTCAGGGTATCAGCAACTGCCAGCTAGCAGCGTGGACTCAGATGCAAGTCTTTTGAGAGACAGACCGTCTTCCCTCCATCCTCTTATATTATCCCTTGGTATTCGGAATGGGATTTTAGAAGCCCCCTTAACTGCCTTGCTGGATTAACCACCCGTTTGTCCCCCTCATGATGTAACTGACACCCACATAAAGCTGGGTGCTCCTGGCAACAGGCTTCTTTGCTGTTAACCTGTGACCCTCTGTTGTTTATTCTCCAGCTGCTCACCAAGAGGATGTGTTTGGATCTGTTAAAGCCATTTGTACTCATCATTGAAATGATGTGAGTTATGTGAATGTTACATAAACCATCATAATGTAACTGAGGCAAGAGAGAATGATTTCTGTGAGTTAGATGTTTTAGAAGGAACAGAGTGCTACAAAATAATGAATGTGAAAAGGTAGGGGAAATCAGCATTCAGAAGGAATCTGAAATCCCGATTTTACCGTAAGACCTGGCTCCCTTCAAAAGAAGGAGGATGGGTGTGATTCCTGGAAGACAACTTAGAACTCTAGTGGGGTCACCCACATTCGTGGAAAATCATCTGGGCCTCAAAATATTGGCATGACTCTAAGTCAGGAAAATGTACCATCTCAGTTTTTATCATTCAAGTTAAAATAATGTGTTCAAGGCTGAGATTCCCCTGGACTGGTCGTTCACCTAGTTGACCAGAGGGAGCCTTCACTTTCTCTCATCATCAGTAGAAGTCAGAAAACTATTGTCCGATGTCAATAACCAATGTAAAGAGTAACTGCTGCATTATTTATTGACATACAACATTGTGGAAGATAATAAGAGTGAAATGTTAATTATTTCCAACAAAAAGGAACAGGAAAATTGGGAACCAGTTTGAGGAGCTGTATATGTTCACCTTGGTAGTAATACTGAGATCTTTACATGGATTAATAAGTGGAACACTGGCTTTGGGAGGCAGGGATCCCACTGAAATGTTACTGTTCAGCCTTCCAGAGCAACTTCTGTTAGCAGCACAAATGGGCAGTTGGGGAATTTTTGTAATCGCTCTGACAGGAGACATTTTAAAATTCTTTCCTGAAAGACAAATCTAAACCTCCACTTTATCTCCACTTTTCCCACCACAGGGATGCTTTGCTCATTTGTGGGGCCAACAGTAGGGTCCCCTTGGCTGCCTAAGGCCTCTTCTCTGTTCAGTTCCTCAAGGTGACCCCTCTGGACCAACAGCCTCTACAGTCACAACTTCGATGAAAAGGTCTCCCTGAGGAGGCGCGCCGTTTCCCAGTGGGCAGGGAATCACCAAAGTGATCACAATGGCTCCATCCCCTATCCGGCCAGTCTTTGCTAAATTTTGACAACATTCCTGTGATGGGCCCAGTTCTGTTGAAAACTAGGACCACCTTGGACCCCTCACACATCTCTGGTTCAGGGAGAACATCCCAGACAGGGCCCTAGTTTCTTGAAAGGTCATCTGGTGACCTTGTCTGGGAGCAGGCAGAGGAAACCACGACCCTTGACACCCCCAGTTCTTCGGAGCAGCCGGCCAGTGACTGGGGTGCTGGGAATCATGCAGAAGGCTGGTCGAGCCAATTCTAAATAATAACCACTCAAAGCTAATTACTAACAAAGACAAATTCCTGTCCTCCACAAGCTTGTTGAATCACTTTTAAGGTCACGTTTACTGTAAGTTACTTCTGGATTTAGAGCTAAATTTATTTAAATTACTTTGCTTACATGGAGGAGTGTCCTAATAAATTTTTTTTTCTGTTGCTCGTAAAATGTGAAATGGGTTTTTGCTCGTCAGGCTTCCTCTCTGGACCTTTTCTGGAAGTATTTGCTCATTTCTGCTTTGGTGCATTTAAAGACTGCATGAGCTCTGCTCCCGTAGTAATAGCACTGAGCTGTACGGAGAGATGTCAAGCACCTCACCCCTGATGGACTGACGGCAGTGGATGGTTATTCTGTGTCAGAGTCACCTCCCTTCAGCATGGGTTCAAGACTGTCTTCCACAATATGAGTGCAGCGAAACCCACTTTCCGAACATCTCGGCAAGTCGCTGCTCTGGTGCCTGGGATGCTTCAAGCAGGGCAGGCTTTCTCAGCCTTGGCACGACTGGCATTTGGGACCAGAGGACTCTGTTAGTGGGGGCTGTCCTCTGCTTTACAGGATGCTAGCACCACCCCTGGCCTCTACCTACCAGATGCCTGTAACATCTGCCCAGTTGTGACAGCTGAAAATGCCTCCCTCCAGACTTGACTGGATGTCCCCTGGAAGGCAAAATCGCTGTCTGTTGAGAACTGTTGGAGGGTGGTGTGCGAGAGTGACGTCCGCGCTTATGTCTGCCTCTTGGTTTCTTCTACCTGTTTCCAGACAGGGTCACCCGATGACCCAGCTCTGCTTTTGAAGAACCTAGGGCCCTGTCTGGGATGTTCTGCCGAGATGGGAGATGTGTGCTGGGTCTGAGGTTGTGTGGATCAAAGCTTTCTGCTGTGCTGAAGACATTTACAACTTCTCCCCGTCTCTCCCTTCTTGATGACAGGATGGTAACTTTGAAGACATTTTTAGAGGGTGCATTTGGGGAGAGATGGGAGTTTATTTACACATTTTTAGGTATGTAACTATGCAGTTAGAATTGTTTTTGATTGTTTGGCAAATCAACTAAACTTGTTCTCCAGACTTAATTTTAAAAAACAAACTGAATCATAATAAGTCTTACTGCTCTCCTATTTTGTTTGTGAAAATTACATTTCTGAAAAGAAAAAAAAAAAAAAAGACTAGCCTCTCTGAAGGTTGTACCTTGTCTGAAAATCCTAAATTTTTGCCAAAAGCCTAACGTGGCTTTTGCCTGTCTAAAGTTTCTGCTGTACCCTTGATGATGTGAGTAATGTAAATAAACTTCAAATAATAAAAAGAAAAGAACAACAGCTGTAAGGGCTCTAGTTGGGATAATGTCCCAGGAGATACAAGTGCCCCAGTCCTTGTGAGTTCCCGAGAAATAAACCACACATTTGATGTGAGCGGCCTGAGCTCCTCCATGGTATTCCCGGCACATCCAGTGGTTTCCAGACTTTGATCTCTACCATCTGAGGAGTGCATATCTCAGCCTTCCAGGAACGCAAATGGCATTGCCCTTGGCTGTCGATTCCGAGGGAGCAAGCCATCCAACTACACCACTTTCTGAAACCACTGGGATGCATTTGCAAGGTCAGTGAGTTCGAGCTCTCTCTCATTCTGTGACGGTATGTCTGGGGTTGAGTATTTACGAAGTAGTTTAGGATTATGGTCAAGGAAGGTCCTTTACTTTTTGCCTGCTATAGTCATCCCAGCACGGCCCCAGGTGATTCTTGCATTCGTGGGTCAGCATCATTTGTCATTCATAATAAAAACGTGGGAGGAGGAGAATGTTGACATACCTATAGATAATGCATGCACTGTTCCTGCATGTGTCACAGTTAGCTGTGTCTTGCCCAGTCCGATATGAAAGCCTACAAGATAAGAACAGGAGAGCATTACAAGTGGTGGCTGGTGGTCGCTGGCTTTTGTAGAGCAAGACGCCTCAAAGCAGATGCTTTCCCAATGCCTGTTTGTGATGGTAATGGATACTGATGAATGTGTGTTTCCCATGTCTGTGCATTTATTGTATATATCCAGTGCAACATTGACAGCTAAGATGATGTTTAAATTCGATTTAGAAAGGGAATGTAAGTTACTAGATGAGGTAAATAATCTGATTTTGTTGGAAGTTGGAATTTGGGATGTTTCAGTGCAGCTCTATATTGATGGTGTCTCAAAAAAGTGTTGAGGGAAAGGCCACCCCAGATACGCTGGTTTGAAGGCTTCTTTTTGCCCCACCACCTCTCGGTTTGCTTGAGTACAGGACTGCAAAGCATGGGCCTTAGACCAGATTCCACCCTTGGCCTGATTTTTGTCCAGCAAGCCAAGGGTGGATTTTATTTACATTTTTAAATGTTTGCAAAAATGATACTATTTGGGATGCATGAACATGAATGAAATTCAGATCTCAGTGTCCATAAATACTTAGATCATGACAACAAAAAATAGTGAACATTTTCACTTAAGTCCCTATATAATATCCTCGATTTTGCCTTTTGTTTTCCAGATTCCAAACACTCTTTATCCTCTGGCTCTATAGGGCAAGAAACACGTTCTCCCCGTGGTCACGTGTCCCACCGCTGTTGTCAGGCCTTGTGCTCTGCTTTATTCTCGAGGGAGTCCTGCCAGCCTTATGAGGCAGGATGGGTTTTTTGGGGGGGGTTTGGAGGGTCGGAGAGGGAGCAGTGCTAATTCTCTTCCGACTAAAGAATCACTAAAGAATCAACCTGAGAGTATGTTTCGGAGCACACTGTGGAAGGCTGTATGAGCCTGAAGGTCTGATGAGCGTGGCCTTCAACATTTCTCAGCTCTGTCACCACCAGGAAGTAGTGTGGGGATGGATTCCAGGTTTCTTCTAACCACATCAGCTTACCTTTCCTTTCTGATATTTTTAAGAGTCAGGCATATTTTTTCTGAATATAATTTTGTACCTGGGACAAATAAGATAACCAGAATCTGTTAAATTTGTGGCAGAAGAAAAGCTTCTCCCTCAAGTGAGTTTATACACAGTTTGGGGGCAAATTTACATTTATAGAGTCACTCAGTATAGTAATAGTGTGCACAGATGGTTTTCTGTCAACATTGATAGTCAATATTTGTATCACCTTCACTATGTAAACTTTTTGTATGCATCGTGGATTCTGAATTGAAAATAGCTTTTGTTTTCTTCATTATGTTTTGTGTTACATAAACATTTGACAAAAGGATTTCCCACTCACTGCTGTGTTGTTTCAGTGAGCTTTGGTAGACTCAGATTTGACCATTGAATTCTGTGCATTTTATTTATTAATCAGTGACCATATTCTGCCCAAAAGAGCTGCCAGCCGTGTCTGTGACCCACCATATTTGAGCCGGAATTGGCATCATAGTATCGACCTGCACCCACCATTGCATCCTCTATTGGGCCTCTCTGGATGCCCACATTTCGTGTTTCCCTCTCCCTGGGCTTTGTCTGTAGAGAGGCACAGTGAAGAGATGGCACCTTACACCCTCTCCTTTCTCTGCCCAGACATGGCCACTTTCTTCTTACACAATGTCAACGAGCCCTAAGAGTTCATTCCTCACGTACCTTCCCACCTGGCTCCAGTTTGTCAGACCCGTACCAGGCTTCCTCCATGGTCCTGACACTGACCGTCTCCATTTTCCCATGCTTCATATATAATATATAGATAAATGCCTTTCTGTATCCAGCTGATTCTGCTAGACCTTGGCCCTAGCCCATGTCCCAGCAATGGCATGTCTGATGTGGAAGGTGCTGTCCAACTACTAGGCTGGGCCGCACAGGAGTTACTGCTCTGCTGTTGTGTTGAACTGTGGTGTAATTACCACCAGTCAGGGGCGAGGATACATAAGCTGTCCGTGTGTGCCAGTCATATCCCAAAGTTTAGGCTTCATTAAAAGAAAGCAGATGAAACAAGGGCATTTCTTAGCCATTCTCTCAGGGGCCTTCTTTCTGGGTTGCCAGGAAAGTGTGAATCCCAAGCTCATAGAACCTTCCTGCCCTAGACCTCGGGATAAATTCCTGTCAGGCCTCATCAATACCAACACCCCTTCCTCGCCCAGTGGCATAGAGCTCCCCAGGGTCACATTGGAGCCTGAGTCCTCTCATTAATTATGCCATCCTCAGTTTAGAGAGGAGGATACGGTAACACTTCAGTCCAGGATCTCATTATTCTTGGACCCTGGGCTTCGGATGCTCTGTGATACCCTGCTTGTACCCGGGCCCCGTGTTCTGCACTACACGTGATCAGCAGTCTGGGATACTCAGGGAATCTGGCACTGACAGGACCGGGCTTCAGGCACCTGAAATGCATGAAAGGACTCTCTTCTAGGACCTTGGAGTTCTTCAGAATGGGCTTTTATTGAAAAGGCTCTATTCTTACCACCTTGTAAAAAGCACACTTTTTCTTTTTTACCCTGTTACAGTAAGCAAACAGTTATTAAGTGCTTACAAAGTGTTAGGCGTTGTTCTGGCTACTAAGGAGACATTTTTGAATAAGATAAAGAGTCCTTGTCCTCACAAAGGTTACAGTAAAGTGGGAGAGGCAGACAAACAGCACACATACACATAGCGGGGTGGGGAATGGAGGGGCGGATGAATGGAAGGATGGGTTGGTTTTGATGACGCCCTGTGTTAAGGAAGTGTTGTGAAGGAGTGGCTGGCACACTGAGGGCACAGTATCTGAAAGGAGACCTGAATGTCAATGAAAAAGCAGTTATCTAGAGACTCAGGGTAGAATATTGCGAGCAGAAACCATCGCCTTTGAACATCTTGCAGTGGGAATGATGTTGGCATGTTTGCAGGACAGAAAAACGGCCAGTGTAGCCAGAAGAGGTGGTGCATATGGGAGTGGAGGGAGGTGAGATCAGGTCATGTAAAATAAGAAGCTCTCTGGATGTTACTTTACGTTTCCTGGGAAGCCACATAAAGTGTTTTTTTCTAGCTGGATGAAAGAATGACCTAGAGACCACTTCCTCTCCACTCCTCCCCACCCCTCCTTCTGTGATAACACAGATTCACTGTCCTTTCTCCTGCTTTTTCCATTTACAACCCAGCCTAATGCGCTCCAGCCTGAGACGCAGTTCGGTTTGGCTGATGCCTCTTGATAAGCAGATGACTCATCATGTCTACTTTACATGGAGACAGGTTTTTTTTTTTTGTTTTTTGAAGCTTATTTTAAAGAAAAATGGGTGGTCAGTCATCTTTTCACCATGTCTGAGAAGTATTTTCAGGATCTCGTTGTCATGAACTTTGCTTGAAAGGCACTTCAACATGTTTCTAAGGTTTCATGTAGGCCTTTCTTTTGTTACAGGATTCAAATGTTTGGAGTCCATGAAGGTAGTTGCTAGAAATATAGAGGTCAAGGAGAGATGGATTTGTGGGTAAAATTTACAGTGTTGCCCTTCTGTCAGCTGGGTAAGTTACAGGCTACTCCCAGCAGCTAACTGTCCATCAAGGTACGCCCCTGAAGTTTTATTCAGCATGAGCCTGTTGGCAATGGAGGGCTCAAACTATGTCATCCATTGTGCCTATTGCTTTGATAATTATTCTCGTTGTCCTCGGAGCTTCCAAGCTGTGGGGTTTGGCCTCACAGATAATTTTATGGTCACATTAATAATTGTGTTGCAGCATCTGAATGAGTGTGTTCTCCACATATCGATGAGACAGATAAATTCTTTCTACAGGACAGGACACGAAGTGCTCTGCTACGGAATTTCTCTGTTTTTGTCCTTCTCACTTGGAGACAAGTCATACAACCAATGCTTAGAATGATTATCTTTCTAGATTGCCACTGCCACTAAGAGGGACGGGCCAAATCTGGGCACTGCTTTAGCTTCTCCAGTGACAGTAGGGCTAGAAATATTTTGTAAGTTTGGAGAAGAGAGCTTAGATTATTGATGTAAAAGCTGCAGAGGAAGAACGTCTTAATCTAAAATGATATATTTTCTATCTTGCAAGTTAATTGCTACCGTGTAAAGCTCTCTTCCCTCTTGTTGTGAAGAGTTATACCTTATGTAGGTTTATGATCCTGGGCCTGTCACAATACCCAGCACACCCTGGGTGTTCGGTTAATATTAATTTGACCAAATAATACAGTCTCTGTGTTCTCATATTGAAGGTCAGTAGCAGACAAATGTAATGAGAAAACTCCAACTGAGTGCCAAAAGCATATGAAAAGTACATACTGTGAAAAGCTCTGGTCCTTCCCTTTACCTAATAAGAACCCCTTTGGACCCCAGTGATGAGCATGCTCATTGCAAATGTGGATTTGTAATGCACTGATCTTTGCAGCCCTCACTAGTTATGGCCCTACTACAGTCACTGGTATTTACCGGTCTTAAAAATGTGTAGAACCTGTATGTGGGGAGCCGAGAATCATCACACTCAGCACCACAGGCAGTGGCCAGAGCCCAACGTGCTGTCTTCAGTTCTTTTCTATTTGTTCTTTTGATCCCCTTGCCCCTCGCACCCCAGATCACAGTTCTGCCCCACAGACCAATTCCAGGGCCCTAAACCTCTCCTAGTTTGATGCTGCTTTGACACACATTGATCAGGGCAGGTCTCACGGCATGCTAAAGGAGACCAGACATGAGTCACGACATTAACAGGGACATTAACTGTATGAACTTTGTGGAAAGCACACGAAGGAAAAGGCATCATTCCAGATTTGTTAAAACAGAAGGGATAGCGACAAGCTAATTTTACAAGGTAGTTTTGGCAGAGTCCAGTTTTAGAGCCATTTCTATGCTTTGTGGGAAACCGGCTGCTTCATAAGACCTTGGTCTGCCTTAAAGAAAATAAATTGAGTGTTATTTGTGGAAGACAGTGAGGAACTCTAGTCAGGGCACCCTATTTAAAAACCATCGGAGCCTGCTTTC
Source organism: Manis javanica (assembly GCF_040802235.1). Lineage (NCBI taxonomy): Eukaryota > Metazoa > Chordata > Mammalia > Pholidota > Manidae > Manis > Manis javanica. The sequence goes on along the minus strand of NC_133162.1, from coordinate 5,022,954 downwards.
TTCAGTGGCACAGAATGCTCAAGTTTAATTCTGCGCGGAGTTGACCGGTTTCTCGAGCCGCCTGCAGCTTCTGCAGTCATCTGCTCTAATTCTTTAGTTGCCATTTCCAAAAATTCCTGAGTATAAATATATGCAAATGTAAATTTATACAAAAAAGACACCAGGGGTGACTATTTGGGCAAGTCTTCAGATACTCCTGGTGCAGATCAACAGCAAAAGAAGCAATGGGGAGCGGAATCTGAAACAAAACAAAACAGAACCGCGACAAAGAAGAGAAGGCCCCTGGCAGGCCCGGTGGAGGAGACTTACAACGAAGCCATGGAATGCTGAGGGAAGATGGCTGCCTGCCTCAGCCTGAGCTGTGCCACGGCCGTGTCCCGGGAGGCAGGGGACAGGAGTGACAGACAGCATCTGCTTTTTTATGAATGCGTCACAGTGAGATCTAAGATAGTAAGGCTCTAGGAGGTAGAAGACGGTGCTGAGAAATGTCACAGAAAGGTCACAGAAAGCTTTCTTCCTGGCCACATATCCAAGCTGCTCAGCGTCTTTGAGACCTTGAAGATAGAGCATGAGGGGGGGTAGGACTGACAGCTTGTGTCCAAAAAAATTTTTTTTAATTGTTTGTTTAAAAGGTCAGAAAAGGAGGTGTGGGGGAAGCAGCTACGCTGCTGCTCACTGTGCGTGTTTGAGGGGCAAAGTCTGACAACATTAAAAGCATCTCAGAGAACCATGGTTAGCAAGTAGAAATTAGGTCTGTGGTATTTAATAGTAATTACTATATTGGATTATTGGATTGACTTTAATGTGCTCCTCCTACTGCCACAGCCCCACAACACCATTTTCTCCAGATCTTAACGCTCCCCATTGAAAACTCTCTTCTGCATTCCTGGGTAACTGCGGATGGGGTGTTTGGTTTTAGATTTCAGGAAAGCATTCTCCCCTCCGCTACCAGCACAAGCATGTTGCATGCGGTGTGCTGTGGGCCCTCCTCCGAAGCTCCGCTTTGTAACACAGTGCAGGGCACGTAGGGCGATAGACCCTGTTGCTAATTCGCTGGTCTTTTAATTGGCATGGTGACCTGCAGCCGGTTCAGAGTTTCTAGCACAGAAGCCAACAGCATGTTTGGGTCATGCCAAAATCAGGGAGTGACCCTTCAACCATGGGCTCCAGAACGCTCGTTGTAGAGGGTATTGGAGTTGTCACTTGGAATTAACTCAAAGGTACGTGTTAGGCCGCCAGCTGGAGATGGTCGTTGCTGCAGGAAAGGCGATGGCGTGGCCTCTCCTCTCAGTAATAACTGTACACACCTGTTTAATTTATTCGCTTAATTTTGATCTCGCTTGTTCTTAAGGCTCTCTCACTAGGAGCCCAAGCCCGGTTTTTCCTACCGCCGTCTGGCTCAGGTCGGTGTGCCAGGTGTCCCTTCTGGGTAACTGAGCCCTCATTCATGTCAGCATCTTAAAGGGTTTTGCAGTTAATAGTCTACATGTGACAGTAGTTAGAGGCTTAAAGTGATACCGCTTGTATTGTTGGGAGAAACTAAATTTCAAAAAGTTGTCAAAGTCAGATGTTTTGGTGGCTCCCTCCGGTGTCCTAAGGCCACCCCCGGCAGTAGTTCTGGCTGTTCCTAAGTCCAAGTTCTTACCAGGAATTGGCCAGACTCTACCCTGGATGTGTGGTTATTTCGTGTATCAGCTGTTCAGTAGCTAAAGTGAATTTAGACCCCCATATACCCATGGAAACTCAATTGTATCTGTTTTACTTATTCGAACTATTAAATGCCAGAATTTGGGGGAACATTCCATTTACATTTGTTAAAAGAACATGAAGTCAATTTTTTTAACAAGCTCCGGGATGACTAAGAGGCACTACCGACATTAGCCGGCGATGGTGCAGCCATTTTCCGCAGTGGCTGATAGCTGCCTTTCAGCCAGCGGCCAGCTCGCTGTGTTAGGCTGAGGGGTTCTCTGTTCGCCAGGGGCCTGGGATCCACAAGCAAAGTGTTTTTTTTGCTTTGAAAACTAAGGTTGTGTTCTGAAGAACTCAAGTAACGGTGACCCCATCTCTTTGTGGCCCCCGTTTTCCTCTGCCTTAGGGATGTCTCAGTGGGATCCCAGACTGTTTTGAAGCCTCCCTAGGACTCTGTAGGAGCAGGACCCTCAATTGCTATTCAGGTGTCTTTGGCCAGCTCCGAAGACCTTTCTTCTCCCCGAACACCGATCATTCCGTATTGTCATGGTGCACTTCGTACGATTCTGTTTGTGCGGCCAACGCCTGGCTGCCCGTCACAGGAGAGGTCGCCGGTAGAGGTTTTGGGTGCATGGAATGATGAATAGAAGTGCAAATGACAAGTGAATTTATTTGGGAAGGTAACTTAGTCTCAGTAAATCTATGAGGGTTGGCTTGATCTCTGTTCTGGTGAAGTTTAGCAGCTCTTTCCTGATGTTTAAATAAAACTCTAAAATACTCAATTCCATGGTTTCTGTTCAGTATCTTGAATATGCTGTAATACTACCTACATGAGGGTTGCTTTAGTATAATCACTGAATTATTTGTGTTGAATAGTCATTTATGTAGGATGGGACCCTGGGTTCTCTGTCCTGTTCCTTTGCCTGTAGCTGTTAGGGGGCAATAAGGTCAAATGCATCATCTTCCCTATTCATCTAGGACTTCTTTTTGGAGGAAAGGGCTCTTACTGAGATGGAAGTACATCAGACACTCTCTTCTGCACACACTCATGTGCTCCCCCTGAATGTGAGTGCGTATGTCCCAAACATGCCTTGTATAGAGAAGACTCGTCCTGGCTGACTCCACTTTGGGGGATCATTTCTGGAGTTCCACGTTAGAACTGAGTAGGAACCTCTCACTGCCAACATGATGGTTAGATTTCACAGCGCTCGCTGGGTGAGTCTCAATACAGCTGAAAGAAATTTGAGGCATAGCCTGGGAACTCCCAGCACCATGTGTGATTTTGGCTTGTGGGAAGTAAAACGAGGTCCAAGTGGATGACTTAGAAATGATGTTTTAAGAGCACAGCCCATTCATAGATGAGGTAGATCGTTCTTCCTGTTTGTCTTGACCTTGTTTAATGTTTTCCACTGGAGGGTGAAGTTCTGAAAACTATTCAGGCTCCATTCTCCTGAAGCCAGAAATTGAGATATTGATCCTTGAAGAACAAGCTCCCCATGTAAGCTCCATGCCACCTGATTAAACACATCAGGATAATTGCAGTAACCCTGGTTCTTTATACTTAGTGCTCTAATTACAGACCTTGAAGGACTTGGCTGTACATTAGCAGAAATAATTGACTGGTTTTCACCCCGATTACGTATTCACAGTTCAGCGGGTGCTCCCTGGGTATCAGCTAAGCATGTGGCCCTTGCTGGGGAGCAGCTGCTTGGATGAGTGAAACGAAGACCTGGTCCTCAAGACACTCAAAATCTAGAGCACATGTTTCTAAGATGATGATACAGGACTGAAAATTAGTACCCATTCCGGGGGCCTGTTTCTATGTTCATTCAAACCAGCATTCTTGGTTTGGGCCCAGATACTCTGTTCCCTCATAGTAGTTCAGCACGCCCTCTGGCACATTCCCCCTGCCCTGTTTGGGGCTTTCTAGGCCATTCCACGGTGGACTCTGGTGATATGATTCGTTATCTTTCTCCCATGTGACTGACAGCATCGTGGTGGCCAAATGTGTCTCCAGTCATCTCATTCCTGGCACTTGTTCGGTGTTTTCCATGAGCAAGACTTGAGGTGTGCATTTTGAATGCCTGATTCTTTCATGACCGAGAGAGAGTTAGAGCCCTGTCTCCCTGCTGTGCTTTAAACGTTTCCACAAAACTCATGGCTTTGGAATGTGCTGTATATGTTAGCTACTATTTGCTCTCAGTCTCCTTCCCCTAGGGTGTTAGCGCCATGAGGGCGGAGGTGTTCTTCTGTCTCCTGATGAGTATCCAGTGTTTATACTGGGGCCTGAAATCCAGTGGTGCTCAAGAAATATTTTTTGAAAAGAGAATGAGCAAATGAGCTAATGAATGAAGGAGGAAGGATCTGTGTGAGTACCTGCTGGGTTAGCTGACACCAAACCCTTGGGCTTTCTGTAAAGGAAAACAGGCCTTGAGGTTTTGATGTTCCCAGCTAGACCAGGCGAGAACATCTAAAGCTTTGACAGCACCCTCCCTGAAATTTCCCCAAACAAGTGGAAAAGGTCAGTCATCTGTTTACACTCAGTTATTAAAATAAATGGCTTAGTCTGCACCCAAACCATCCCCCATCCTCACCCCGGGAAATGTCATTTCTTTATCCCAGAAGCAATCATGGTGAATGAGTTTCTGTGAGAAACACCCTATTAATAATGAACTTGGTTGCTTTCTTTATATGGTGTTTGACAAATTAACTTTTATTGGCTCAGCAGCTCCCCAAATGTGGTGACACTATAATTCTGGAGAGGCCATGGCTGTTAGGGAAGCTTTTAGTGCTTGTTTTCATTACTAGGAATTAATATGCAACAGTGGTGGTGGTTCGTGGGTGGAGCATGGCAGCCTGTTTCAAGGCCTGTGTGGCCTGCCCCCTGAGCACGCAGGAGTCCGCCGGCTCCCGTGCTTTCCTCCTCGGCTGCCTGCCTCACCTTCAGCAATGCCTGTGGTGTGTCTGCCACCCCCTAGGGCCCTGGCCCTCTTTCCTCTTGCATCTCTTTACACAGAGCCAGGCGGGATGAAGGAATTGGAATCCACTACCATTATTGCATATATGTTACTATTCCCATCAGAACCACATGCAGATTTGGACAGAGACACAGATGAATGCTGTATGTGTTATTATGAGGACAGGGCTTTTTCCTTGAGCATTTATAGTCATATTTCCTTATAAAAACTCATACTATGTAAAAATCGGAGAAGATAGTGATTATTATTTCGCATGGGCACTGCCTGCTTATGTTACAGACAGGGCAAAGCTTACATTTTATTTCATCCGGTCCTAAAGTCAAGGAGATACACTAACTTGCAAAGTGATGATAGTAACAAACAAGTCACTCGCCCCAGAGGGCAGCAGGCATTGCTATTAATAAGGAAAACAGGCTTTTTAGGGCTGAGCTGCGACTGAGTTGATTAACTTGTTTTCCTGGAGGAGAGAGAAAGCATAAGCTATAATTTATTGAAAATTAATGAAAATGAATTTTGGTAGCATTTGGTACCAAACTGGAATGAAATAGGAATGTGGGTACATTGTATTAAAGCAAACTTACCCCCCGGCTTGATGTTTTTCTCCAGCACTAATACTGTCACATAGAGTCTAACTTGCAGAGGTTTTAATTTGAAAGCATTAATGTAGCACGTTCGCCAGGGGTTCTGATGGTAAATATCCGCAGAGTATCTTTGACTTGTAATTTCTTTTTGCTGTATTTTCTCAGAGCAGTTAATTTTAAATCAGAACTTACTCTTTGTGAAGCTGTTTCTAAAGTCCGCACTTTGCCCTGGTTTTTTAAACAAAAGCTTCAGAGCTCTGGTAAGCCGAAGATTAAAATCTTAAGTTTTGGTGTCATCATTTATAAAATTCTTGATGTCCCATTATGAAGCTTTTATCTGGGAGGATAGGCTCGTGCTCCAACCAGAGATACAGATAGAAAAAACTTTACTCGATTTCTGGTCAAAATATGCCCATTTTTAGATCCTCTGTACCTAGGAACTCAGTTCTCATCAGTGTCCTTTCAAATCTGGCTTTTAAAATACACACAAATCCTTATTTTTATGTTGCATTGAAAACTTGCCTTTGATTTGTTGTTCACATGACTTTGGACATAAATCTGGGGCAGGCAGAGGCCGAGGGCTAGGCGGCGGGCGCTCCGTGAGCTGCTCACGTTACCGAGGGTCCGCAAAGGTTCCGAAGTCGTTTCTCCAGGAAGGTTGCTTACAGATCGAGTTTGTGCTTGGCACATGGGTCCCTGGACTTCAAGATCAATGGCTTGGATTTTTCCGAAATTCCCTCACAGAGGGGATTCCTCTCACTGATTATGATTCCCTCAAAACATACTCTATTACTGGGATCCTTTCAAAGGGATCTGACATCTTCAGCATTAGAAGTATGATTTCTCCAGAATGTAAATTTGTACGGACCTTACCAGGTCTGGGTGCAGGAGCCTTCTAGCCTTTGGATGTAAAAGGAAGAACCCAGATCTGCGGCAGCAACAAAAATGCCTGCTTTTAAATTCTGTGCAGGCTTATCAGGCTTCCCTGTTTTCAGAGGGAGTAGTAAATGGGCACGTGGGCCTGGCAGGAGATGTGAATTGTGTCTTTACTGGTTTTCTCCAGCCTTTTGACCTTGGCGGTGTTACTTAGCACAGCCGAGCTTTCGTTTGCTCGTGAGATAATTCCTACCTTGCCCTATTACCCTGCAGATTGAATAAGACAATGCAGAGTGGCCGGCATAAAGGAGGTGCTCAGAATAGATGAGCTTCATAGGTGTTCTGCCCAGAGATACTCTTTTCACTGGAACTCTCCCACAGACCCAGTGGAAAACAGAGCTCAAACCATTTTTTGCATAGTTTAGCAGAAACTGCCTGGGAATAAAAACAGGATTTGAAAACCAGAACTTGCATTTCATCTCTCTCTTTTTTTTGAAAAATCCAAATTCTGGAACACAAATCCATGAATTCCATAAACGTTCATGTCATGCCTTGAATTGCTCATTTTATCTGCAAATGGGGCATCTGAATTGCCTAGGAGCTTGGTGGTAAGGCTTTTATTCACCTACTAACTTAAAAGCCTGGGGAGGTATCTGAAACCTGTTTTGGCATTCTGCACAGGAAGATATTTAAATTACATTTTCAAGGATGTGTGATACCTACATGAAGCCCAAAGCAGGAATTTTGGATCTTTTATATTCTTACAGATATACTTGCTTCATTTTTCATATTAAGGATGGGAAAGCTTATTATTTTTCAAGAACTTAAAACTAGTGTTTACAAAGTGATATAAATATCAGCTATCGAAAAGACTCACCACACCCCTGTGCATTAAATGGAGAAAATGCTAGAGGGACCATGATGAGTGCTTCCACTGCAAAACCATCAAGCATGATAACTGATACTTGGACTTAAGAACTTGAACATTTTGTCACAAAAACATAAAAGCAATCAGTTGCAACAGAAAAGGTTTCCCTGAAAATTGTTCAAGAGGATTGCAACCTTGGACAGAGGCCAACACCAGCATGTGTAGCAGTGGAAGACATAAGAAATGGATGCAGTGTCAAGAAGGAAAAAGGAAACAGAACCCGTAGGATGGATCATTGTACGCATTTGTTGACAGATACCTGTAGAGAAGGTTGTGCTGCTTTCTGTCTTTCTCCCTGAAAACTTTTGTATGTGTTTTAAGGCAGTGGCTGAGCCTATAATGTTCTTAGACATCTCTGGAGAATTTGTTTTCAGAGCAGAAAGGAGCCATGCGGTCCCTTGTCACTTTTGGACTGTCCTTTGCTATGGGAGCATGCAGCCCACGAGGCCAGGCTAGGCTGAGCTAGACCTAAACCCGGGTTTCCTGACTCCATATCCATGGCCTTGCCCATGGCCCGAAGTAAACTTGCCCTGTGTATTCCTCTGAAAATGAGGACAAAGTCTGGCGTCTCCTCCTAGCCCTCAGAAATGAGCCAGTCTATATATAGTGAAGCGAGACAGTATCTCTAAAGGCATCTGAGTCTGCTCCTGCTCAAGCTCTCTGCGGTTTAGCACCGGGAAGGCTGCTGCTCAGTAACAGAGTGACTCGGAGGGAGGAAACTTTAACCGAGTGCTAACCCAGTGCTGGATAGAAACTTGTCCAGCGTCTTTCATTTGATCTCCAGGAGAAGCCCACGAGGTGGGTATTCTTGGCTCTCTCTTATAGACTGAGAAGCTGGTTCAGAGAGGTTAATAACCATACCCAAGCACAGGCAGGGCAGAGGGGCAGAGCAGAGTTGCCAGCTCAGGGCTGGCTGCCCGCAGAGCCCTGGTCATGACCCTCTGCCCCTCTCCAGTCTCATTCCCGGAAACTGGAAACACGAAGTGAACGGGGAGGCAGACCTTGCCGGCTGGCTGGAATGTTTCGGCTCACAACAGATGTGCAGAGGCCCCAAAACCGATTTATCAATAACATCAGGAAATGAAGTGCTGACATTTTCATCCCATTCAAATAGGCAGTGTGAAGGGACAGGAGTGAGTGCCTCGGCGGGCAGAAGCTCTTTCCTTCTGATCCCACCGCCGGGTGCTGTTTTCCGTAGCTGTTCACTATGCCCCGCTTTTCTGTGATGCTTCGTGCCTGGTGCCTGGGAAGGCAGCACCTGACAGCCATTCCAGAGAAGAGCCCCGGGATCCTTTGCAGAGCCTCAGAGGCTAGTGAGAGGCTAACTTAGCTGCCTACTACCTCTGTTGAAAGGCGGCCATTCCAACTAACCAGAGGGAATACTTTGCTCAGTTAAGAGGGTGGGGTATGGCCAGAGCAAACGGATCTTCCTTCTATAGAAGGTGTCCAGCGAGACTGCGATGGGACCACTAACTGCCCAGGCTTTCTGTGGGCTCTGGGACGTTCACGTCATCTCACGCCGAGACCTCGGTGATCCCGGGTCTATGTCCTGGCTGCCGCAGTGGTGCACAATTACCCAAGTTGGTTCTTTCTGGTCTGTGACTTGCACAAATTAAAGTGTTCCCTTATGCTTCCACCGTAATTGTGATGCAGTATTTATTCTGTTTGGGCATCGGTAATTAGAGAAAACGCGGAGAGATTGTTCATCCCTGACAGGTCTGAGTGATTTGTCACTCTCATGACATCAGATAAAGCAAATACGTAACTTCTGTCCATCTAATATCAACCTGTAGGTGAGAGCAGGTCACATCACACAGTGATGGACTATGACGACCTCTTTTTACTGCTGCTGTTAGAGACCTTTTCATGTTGTAAAGAAATGTCATGTATGTGTTATGCATAGAAAGTAAAGATATGTGAATCTCACACACACACATGCACACAGTTCCCAGGCAGTGAATGAATGATACACCCGTCTGTCTGGCAGTCACACATCTGGGATTGTCCTGCATCCATATTCTGACTTGGCTTTCAGTGGGGTTAATGTGGTCGCTGTGTTTACAAGACCTCGTAGGAAAAGTCAGCAAACTCTGGCTGTGGCCCGAATCTTGCTCTTGTCTGTTTTTGTAAATAACGTTTGGAGGGAACACAGCCATGCTCACCTGCATACCTCGCATATGTATCGTCAGTGACCGCTTTCGTGATACAGCAGCAGAGCTGAATCATTTTAGCAGATTAGGCCCTTAAGTCCTAACACACTTACTCTGTGGCCCTTTGCAGAGAGAGCGTGCTACATCTGCCATATGGGAAACTGACCCTGTGGTCTTCCAATCAGCATAGGTCCCCCTACAAGCCTAACTCCTTACCTCTAGATGTGTGTGGCACAAGTGCACCCTCACCTGCTCTGGCTGTCGCCATTTTTCAGTAATTTAAAGGAAAAGGCAGTGTGTCAAACCTCAGTACAGGACCCACGCTGGTTTGCAGTGGCTTCTTCTGACTCTCAGATCTTTTATTCCCATGTCTGTCTTCAAAGCCACTATGAACACTGTCCTCAAAGAGCCCCTGATCTCCAGGGATTCCCTTAGTTCCTTTTTCTTTGGTATCACTGTGTGCCTGGACCTCACAACACAGAGAAAGACACTTTTCCTCCGTGGGAATGGGTAGGACCCCCTGAGGGGAAGACAGGGACTGACAGGGGACAATTGGTCCCTGGATTTACAACTCTTCCTGCCCCCTACTGGGCTACTTGGGTTGGTTTGTAATTTAGGATTTTCTTTTAAGTGATTTATCTCACATTTGCTCTGACTTGGTACCGCTGCAAGGCCCCTGGGGCTTCATGATTTCCTTTCTGCCTGTGATATGAAGGGCCCAGCATGGCCTGGGTTCTGCTGCGTTCCCCTCCGCCCACACCCAGCAGGTAACACCCAGATGGTGCTGGGAGGGGCCTGACCAGTGAAAGAATCCAGACCCTGCTCTTGTGCTTGACAGCTCGAATAAAGCGTCTCACACTGTTCTCACGTCTTCTCCGAATAGCAGAGTATTATTACGCTGTCACCAGCCAATGAGCCCATCAAGACACTAAATGTGTGAGGTGCAGAGTCTTAGACGTGAGCCAGCTACCTCCCTGCCCCAGTGCCGAGTCACAGGTGCAGGTGAGTGTGTACTAGGAACGCCACGGCCTGTGGGTCACAGGGTCTCCTGCCCAGCAACCTATGGCTGCTCTGGGGAATTAGGACTGCTAGACAAATTGGTTGGGTTTTTAAACTCAGTGCCCCATTTGCCTGGTTCTCAGCCTTCAGTGACTGCATTAGTGGCTCACTGAGGGAGACGGTGTGACCCTGGACTTCCCGGGAAGAGGCAAGAATCATACTGTGAGCTCTGAAATAAGCAGGGTATTTCTTGACATTTATCCCAGCAGAGCGATCAAACGCTGCCTGCACCACATGAAGTAAGCAATTTGAGTGACCTGCCTGAGCATTTTACAAGAGACCAAGCAGCACGATTTTGAATTCTTTTTGCACATCTATCCTCTTAGGGGATGTGTCCTACTGAAATGCTCACATTGGGGTATGTCCTCCATTCCATGTCCCACTGTGTGCTGGTTACTGCGGGAGTTTTGCAGACACTGTCTTTATGCTTTTGTTCTTCCTATTTGACAGAAGACAAAATTGAAGCTCACTGAGATTAAGTAACTTGCTTAAGCTGGAAACTTTGTCTGCTGATGCCTTTGGAAAAATCTACATAAGCAAATGAGATTAATAACAGAGTCTCTTATGAACATGATTTAGAAGCTGCTGAAAGTGGTCATGGCTGGTGGCACAGACATGTTTATGCACGGAGTAAGGACCGCTGTAGAGAGCCTGCCCGGCCGACTCCATAATGCAGTTTGCTCAAACTCACTAGTGAGTTTACATACACCAACTCAGTAGTGTACAGAAGTCCTGTTAAAGAGTTATACACTCAATAGGCCTCAGTTTGGCCTATGGCCACTAGCCAAGTTGAAAGAGCATTTTCTTCCTTAGCTCTGTCCTTACAACACACACAAGAGCAAGCCCGTGGCCTCACCAGGCCTGGCTCCAGCCTGCAGTGAGATGTGGATTTGGGTGCCAAATCTGTCATTGGGATTCAAGGTCAAGGATTCCACAATGCATGCAGTGCCTGCCCTCACTAAGACTCCTCCTAACTCAGGTAAAATGCTATGCAAAGCAGCCCCCTCCTGCTTGATTGGGGGTGGAGAGAGGGGGCAGAGAATTCTGAGCATTCTCCGTTGTTCAGGACACAAGCTCCAGAATATTTTCCAAGAGAAACTCCACTGGGATTTTACCTTGGTCTTGAAACATGTTGTGATATACAGCAGTAACATCTATGTCCTGGCTTAGATTGAGTACGTAAAGTCAGTCCTGTGAATTCCCCATTCTGCTAAAACCCCTGTTTCTCAGCTCAGGCTGAGCACATAAAGTGAGTCCTGTGAACTCTCCCTTTACAGTGATGGTCTGGTGCTCAGAGGAGCAGAATGTTAAGTTTTTAGGATTTTGTGAGCTGGTTGTAATTGGCCAAGGAGCAGCATTTGCACCATGGAGTCAGCAAATGCTACTTCCCTGTCCCCACCGCCAGCTGTTCAGATGCAGTAGCACACCCCTGTCCTGCTCTGTGCTGGACCCAGACGCCTGGGGAACGGATGAAGGCGCTTGCTTCCTCCCTGCCCGACTCGGGCTGCTGTCCTTTCCTACATTCTGGAAAAGAGTGGTGGGAATTTGAGTTCGGGCCAAGTGAATGATCCCAGGCATTGAGTACAAGAAGCCACCTTCAGGGGTCCTTGGGAGTTTGAAACCACTTGATTCACTGTTCCCTGAGTTCAGAGGGCTCAGACAGGGAGGTGGAAAGGAAGGTTCTTAGGAGCAGCTGTGGGAGTTCACTAGGGTACGGACTTGCCTTTCCGCCGAAAGCTTGTCCTGTGCAAGAAACTGAACTAGAGATTGATTTTAAAGGAACGTCGTCCTTTGCCTCCATCTGTGGTCCCCTGGCCTCAGTTGGTCAGGAGTCAGGTGCTGTGCCTTGTTTTAGGGAGACCTGGGTGAATGAGTTTTGTGATGATGGAAATGCTCTCTGTCCTAGGCAGTAGCTGGATGCCACTTGTGGCCATTGAGCTCCTGAAATATTGCCAGCCTGACTGAAGAACGGAATTTTTCATTGTAATTAATCTGAGTTTGAGTTTCAATAGCCACATGTAGCTGGTGGCCACTGCATTGTTCAGGGCAGCTCAGGGCTTTCGGGAACAGTAAGTATGGGGTGGCAGCCTCTGTGCTGAGAGTGTATTGGGTGAGATTCGTCACACTCAGGAGGTATAAAGCCAAATGTACTTGCTAGTGTGCACGCTCAGATGGGGATGGCCACTGAGGGTTCCCTAGACCCCAAATCTGTGACCAGTAAGGCCAGTACTTACACCACCAGTGGACATCACCCCATTCAGATAGACCTGGCACTGGGCTAAATGCATTAGGTCACCCCATACCACCCTCACCCTCCATCTGTAGGACAGGCGGTAATGCCCAACTCAGAGGTGCAGAAACAAGGCACAAATAGGTGCGGCTCTCGCTCAAGGCCTCAGAGCCAGAATTCCCACCTAGACATGACTCACTAAACTCAGAACCACTTTGTAGACTGACAGAGGCACAGAGAACTCAGTGGTCCTATTTAAAGGTAATATCCACACCTGTTCTAATGGTCTCCGAAGGAGCCTACATCTGTAACGTGGCTCTCCTTTCACGGGGCATTCGGCCTTCGCAGGTTGTATCCACGACCTGTGAGCGTGCACATCACCATGTGCATTTACCATCTGGTTGGTTTATTTTGCAACTAGTGATGTTACCATCTTTCTGTTTTGCTGTCTGGCTTAAGTCATTACCAGCTGTATTGCAGTCAGAGTGGTCCCTGTCTGGCTTTTCATTTTTCTGTGGGAATATGGTCTACTGATAAACAAATCCCTTGTCGAGCCCCACAGAGGGCTGCTTTTGGATATCTCCATATTCAAGTCTAAATGACTGAAGTGGGATGAAAATGGAGATGTAAACCTAAGACTGAAAATGGCCTTGTGAAACATTCTGTGATGTCAGGTTATAGTGACCTGCTGTTAAGACTATTCGCTAGTGGCTTACAACTCTTTCTGCTTAATACCCGATCTGCAAACACTACTGTGTAACTAGGAGGTGGAGGCGGGCTCTGAGGATCAACTCTTTCTGTAGGTGGGCCACCTGCCCTAAGCTGGAGGAGCCAGAAGCCAAGAACAGAACCACAGCAGGGTGCTGTGCCGTGGGGCCAGGGCCTGCGCCTCTCCCACTGCCTCGGACACAGAGGGCGCTTCCTCCCTGCGTTTCCAATATGCAAACACCATGCCCCTCAATCACAAAGGTCCTCTTGCCGAAACGGCCCTTGGTGGTTTGCTGCCCTGATGGTGCATTTCTTCGCTTACCTTCACGTTGGCTGCCAGCTCCTTTAACCGGGGCAGGAGTCCACAGGGAGGGTGTCAGCGTGGCCTCACAGCCTCCCTCTGTTTCGAGAGGCACAGGGCCAGGGCCATGCTGGCTCTCCGTATAAGCATAGCACACTGCCTGCCCCACCCAAGCCTTCCTAGCTAAGTGGCTCACGACTCACATCCTGTCTTTAGGTCATTTGTTTTTAAATCTGCGGCTCCACGATTACAAGTCCAAAAGGTGGGAAACAAAGTTCAGCAATGTGCTATCAATGCTAGACAGTCTGAGCTGTTATCCTGGCATCAGTCCCTGTACAGCCTAACACACAGGATAAAGCATGAGGAAAGCCACATCTCATCATCTACAGACAGGGCTTACCTAAGGGTAGGCATTGCTTCTGTGAGTTCTAGGTAGGGAAAGAAAAACTTTGTCTATTGTATAAGACATTGTACTGTCCTGAATATCAAATGTTATTCCAATTATCTAATACAAATGAGTCAGCACTTACTTTTCAGAATACTATTTGAGTTCTTTTCTCTTCCATAATATGATTCCTAAGAGGCAAGTAGCTTCTTATTTAGATTAGATATTTTGGACTGGCGTCCTATTATGCTTCATCAATATCATACACTTTAGTCCCAGGACATACAAAGCAAAGATCCATCAAGTCATTCAGAACTTAGGTACGATTTGCATTCCATGCCATGCAGATGAATGCTAATCTACAAGTGAATCTGGAAGGTGTGTATGCAGTGGAATCTAGCATCACAAACCAACCCGTGACCCCTGTGGGCTTGCCCTGTCGTCAACAGCCTGTTGGCAGAAATGCTGGCTTTAGTCTCACCATGGACTTGGGCTTTGGGGGCTACAAATGGACCCGGGGGGTGATGAGCCTGCCGCGCCTCATGAGGAATATGCGTGCATACATACCCTTCCCGATGGGCCTCTCCTTTTTCCAGCTCCTGAATGACCCCCAAGAGCACTTTGATGGTTTCTTGGCTGGAGCTGATCAGGTTCTCCATCATCTGAAGCTGTGCTTTCAGGTCGACCACTTCCATATGAGGCACAATTTGTTGGCATTCTTCACCTGCCGCCGCCTTCGGACAAGGCTGGGCCTCCTCCCCGAGCGGGGCCTGAGTCTGCAGGGGCTGTTCACTACATTCAGGGGACAGGCACTGCACCGGGGGCGAGCAGGCCACAGAGGAGCCCGGGGGTGCCTGGAGCCCATCAAGATGCTCAGCTCTCCTCCGTTCCTGCTCGGCTGCCGGGCAGAGAGTCCCCTGGCTCGTGGTGGCCGAGTTTGACGAGGCAGGCTCAGGGGTCTTGGCGCCAGTGGCCGGTGTGTAAACGGTGGCCACCTCCGTTTTAAACACCCTCCCGTGGGCTGGTGGGGCGGGTTCCTCAGAGTCCGGCGTCGCCCTGTCATGCTTTGCTTTCCTGTATGGCTGGTCATCAGGCTCTAGGGAGGGAGGCCGAGGGGCGTCTTGGCAGCTGTGAGCATCGCGGATTTTGTACGGCTCTTCACAGTTGACCCCTGTGGGCTGGTCCAGTGCATTCACGTGTTCGTCGGAGTGGAAAACCAAGGCCACTGTCTTCTGAACCCGGCCTGCAGCCCACAGCTGGGCCCCCTCCCTGGGCTCTTCCTCTCTCCTCTCTTTCACGTCTATTACAAACCCACTGTTTTGACTTTGGAACACATCTGCGGCTGGGATGCTTTTGAGGTTCCCTTTTGTGCGGTCCAGAGGGAAGGTCTGGTAGCACTTTCTGAGGTCTGGCGAGGTCTGCACGCCTGTGCTCTTGGTGACGTTGGGGATGGACCTCCGCGCGGGCACTGTCATGTATTTGCGGTAGGCCGCTCTGTAGGACACAGGCCTGGCCTCCCGCTTCTCGCCTGGGTGTCCTGCGGGGAGTTGCGTGTCCCTCTGCTCGTTCTGTGCCTCGCAGATGTCCTTAAAGCGCACCTGCAGGGCTTTATTCCGTTTTTTAATCTGCCGGTTGGGATCCAGGGCGTATTTCATCTCCAGAGCCAGGCAGGCGGCGGGCTCCACTTCACTCTCCGAGGTTGAGAGTACGCACTGGCTGGTTTCCTTACTGACCATGATTCCTGCAAGAGCAAACAGCAACAGAGGGTCAGTGAGATGAAGACGCAGACGCAGACGCAGACACAGGCAGCACAACTTGTAGCCAAAACCACTACTGCCTGCTTCCTAGTTATAAACAGGTGAGGCTGGCCTAAGATGTTAAGGAAAATCAGACAGGCGGAGAATTGCTGGCAGGCACAGCTTGAAATGCTTCTCAGATATTAAAACCTGCTTGCTTTTCCATGTGGGATACACTCATTTCTTTTGATAGTAATGCATGTTTCCCCATTAGACAAACCTGTTCTACTACATCCATCAAGAAACCCAGCGATGCTCCCTCTTCTGTTTTGTAAATTACCGTCTCACGCGCACGTCTCCACTTCACAGGCAGATGGTTTTCCACATGCAGCTTACTCGGTTTGGGTTTTTACTGTTTTTTGAGGATGGCATGATTAATCTATTACTGGGATCCAAGAGAATTGCTGTTTTCTCGTAAGACTTACTGGAGATTCTAGGTTCTGAGCAGATAATGTAGAGAGTCCACAGAGGAGGGCCTGAACTATCTCCCTCACGCGAGCTGTCGTGGATGCCATGGACAGAGGGCCACGTGCTCACGCTGTGCTGCGGCAATAGCACGAAGGATTCATCTTTGAGGTGTGGTTCGCTTCTAATGGGTTAACACCAGCCAGGAAAAGAACATGGGTTTCCCTGCATATACAACGGCAGTGTTAGCAACTCTTTTCTTTGATTCTATGGAGAGTGGCATTTGAAAGTGCTTTTTTTTTTTATAGAAATTATTCATTCTAGAATCAAGTTTTGTGTTTTGATCACAACCTCTGAAAATGAAAACAATGGTGGTTGTTTCAGTATTTGAATCCTGAAAGAGAATAAAATCACAAGGCTTTATGTTAATCATGCAAATTCATCTTGGGCTGAATTATTAAATGCAAGTAAAAAGATGCAGGTGGCCAATGATTCCTCTTGGGGAATACCAGTGGGGTAAAATGCCTTCACTTTATTAGGCAGATTCACAGCTGTTTATTGCACATGGAAAAACTTTCTTGAGCGTTGGACTTAAAGTGAGAAAATGCAGTTAAGTATGTTGTTTGTGAGTTAATGCTTGTTTTTTACCTCCTTGTGTTTGAGAAGAAAAGAGATGGCTGGCATAGGGGGTATGCAGGGCCCCGGTGCCCAGCGAGGCAAAGCGAGGTGGAACAAGAACAGGCCCAGGCTGTAGTGCCCAGTCCAGCTGGTGGCAGGCCTTGGGGCTGCCCTGGGGGAGCCTAAGGACCCAGCACAGAAACCCCCGAGCACTGCTTCAGAAGGCAGTGCTATAGGAACAGCAAGATGTGTGGCTGCTGCTGTCAGAGTGAGTGGGTTGCTGGGTGCCATTGCTGGGACACAGGGACTGTACCTGATACCTTCAGTGCCACCAGCCCCACTACAAGGAGGAAACTGGAGTTCACAAGGGGTTGTCACTTGTCCAGCGTCACACAGCGATTCAGACATCCCAGCAGGAGTGAGGATCCTGTTCTGCCTGATGTGAGTCTATGCTGTTCTTTGTCACCCCAGGTGTCCAACAAACACGGGGTCAGGATACCTCCTCATGTCCCTGTTCTTACTGAGTTAGGACTGCAGGCCCACAGGCAGGTGAAGTGGTCCAGCCAAGGGGAGGGGAAGCCTGGAGGTTCCGTCAGAATGTTCTAGAACTGCCCCTCCCTGCTTTGGGGTCTCCATTGAGTTGACCTCTCTAGCTCAGGTCAGCTTGGTACTGGCACTTTGCGGGTCTCCACTTGTGTTACCGAATGAAAGGCTGAGAGAAAATCCAAGTATTTCCTCAATTATGCAAAGAACAATGAACTGGTGATCATGTTAGAGGACAAGAAAAACCATCTCTGCAGGGTTTGGTTTAGACTCGCCCAGGGTTTCTCAGCCGTGGCACCCCTGGCGTGTTAGGCCGGGCGATGCTGTCCGGGGGCTGTCCTATGCGTGCAGAATGCTCAGCAGCATCCGGGCACCATCCACCAGGCAGAAACCGCACTGCCTCCCGGGTGACAGCTGGAGAGGCCCCAGACATTGCCAGCTGCTCCGGAGCAAACCGTCCCCAGCTGGGAACCGCTGCACTAGACCTTTCCTCCTCCGGCGGCTAGAGTGTGTCCGGAAAGGTAAGGCTTGGGAATGAGCAGGGGGAAAATGACCAAGAACAGATGGCGGGGGTCTGGAACGCGCCTGCTCCAAAGCTCGGATCTGGAAACGACCCAGCTCTGTGCTGAGCCAGCAGGGGGCCAGTCCTCACCCTCCGACCCAGCTGTGTGTCCTCTGATGAAAGAATTAATCTGGAGCAATCACACCTGGGGGGTCAGTCTAGAGCAGGCCAAGAACAAGCCACCTTTGGCTTTTGTGCTGTGCTAGGCGCTGAGGGTACCGGGAGACCTCTGTGGTTGAAACTTGAAAACAGGCATTTATGTAGAGAAGGGACTGAAGCTCCATGGGGTATCCTGGCTGCATTTGGGGAGAACCAGGTTCCGGAAGGTGGCCGGGCTGAGCGTCCCTGCCTGGGGCAGAGGTTAGGTATTTTTCAGAGACATGTATTCCAATAGGTTAAAAAGATGCACACAAACGATCTGGTGTGGGAGAGACGAGGGACCCGGTGGAAGTATAATACGAAAATTAAATCTTAATCCTCACTCTTATCTCCTGTTCATTCTCTAACTGCCTTTGTTGTCCAGGTACGCCAGACTCTATTGTGCCATCATTTTGCAGAAGACCTTCATACTGGGGAAAGTTTGAAAGAGAGAGCATTTTTTAAAAAAGCAATTTACTAGTAATTTTTCAGCCTTTTCCCTGCCACTACTGAAAAATGGGTGTCTGAATAAGTTTGTCCTACCATGCTATTCATCATTACGATTTGCCAGGAACTGCACTGAAATAGTTTCCTTACATCAGTCTGTTGGTTTGGAAAGATACTCTGAGTCTTGGACCCAACATCAAACTAATAACACAAATCAGAAGAATTAATTGCCAGTGGCAAAATAACAAATTTCTTAGCTCTTCTGTTTTACAGGGAGTTGCTAAGTATATAAAAATCATTTTCTTATTTGTAAAAATGATGGTAATACTTAGGATTTTTTCTCAGTTTAGTTTGCCTCTGCTGAATTTTTTTAAAAAGTAGATATAATTAGTCGTCCTAATCCCTGTGATAGGAGAGACACCAGGGAATTCTTGTAGTTGACTTATTTTGGCTCTAGATGAAGCTGAGTTTCTTTTGATGGCTGGTTGTCATTTCACAAAGCTTCAGAATGGGATTTTCCTGGACATTAAGAATTACTTTCATATGATGGTGAATACATCTTTCCAGGGTATTACTGTTTACTGGGGAGAACAGTGGTAGCAGTTACCATTAAGAAAATGATTTTGTCATGAAAAGAAAGTTCTTTTCCTTCTATATTCTACAGAAGACAGTCCACAAGACATGTAGACCCTTCTAGGAGACTTGTTCATTCTTCATCCCTTTGTGCGTTCATTCAGCAAATGAATGTACATAAGTTACGGTGTGACAGCAGCATTCAGCCCTTACGTTACATCCTGTGTCCTACCGAGATGCCGGCTAGCCTGCCCTTCTGCACTTCACCTGCATTTTCTCCTTGACCCTCAGGACAGCCTCACAGGGAAGGCACCACTGTCACCCTTAAGCTGCAGGTTGAGAAGTGGATGTTCAGGATATTTTTCATAATGTGCTGAGAGTCACACAGCTTGTGGTCCACACCTTGCATCTCTTTAAGTCCCATGCATTAAGCCACACCCCCTACCCAGGAAAATCTGTAACCCAAAGTGACCTATGATAAACTTCAAAAGACATCAAATAGCTGGAACTCAACTGAGCAATTGCTTTGGCTTGTTTCCAGGAAGTTCTGGGTGCAGATGCAACCTCCAGCCGGGCCCAGAAACACACGTGGCCCTGCAGCACAGACTCTCTGAGGGCTGCCATGAGTTTTGGACTCAGCTTGATGCCAAAATGGCATTTTCCATGATGGCTTGCCCTGGCTGGGTCACCTCAGAGAACCACGGATTGGTTTCTTGAAGTTAACCTCTTGGCTCTAAAGCAGGAGAGTTCATAAAGTTTGTGTAAGAAAATTGTGTTTTGAACTTTCCGGCCTGTGCATCTTGGAGTGAAAATGGCGTGTCATGGTTGTGCCTGTCTGGCTCGGGGAGAGCTAGAACAGGGAGAGCTGTTTGGAATGTAAATGTCATAATTACCCTCAAATTAAATTTCATAATGCAATGTGATTTGTAAATATCTAAACCTTGTATTTTTAGATTAGCAATTGAGAGTCATCTCTGCATGCTGCTTTAAATTAATAGCTTATATAAAAATGTTCATTCTGGCTAAAAGGAGTGAAAAATGGAAGCAACTAAATGCCTAACAATAGGTAAACGGTTAAGTAAATTATGATGTGCATTCACTCAGTGAGGACATTAAAATGATAATTATAAAGATTATTTAGTATCACAGAAAAATCCTTATGAAATAATGCTAAGTGAAAGAAAGCAGTCTACCAAACTGTACTGGAAGAAAATGGACAACAATGCTCATCACTGTGGTATTAAGATAGTGCATTTTGAGAGATATATTTTCCCTTCCGTTTTCCAATTTTTGTGGGGGGAGTTGCAATCTCGTTAAATTGTTTGACAATTAAAAAAGAAAACAGAGGAAGTCAGTCCACTCCTTAGACAGAATGACAGGTGCAGGCCTCTGGAAAGTATAAATACGCAAAACCCAGAAATGATGAAATTTGGGTAGAAGTCGTCTCCCAAAGGTCATGTTTTACTGCTTTGAGGAAGCCCTGAATGAAGAAAGAAAATGAATTTCAGAGTTTTGACAGTGGCAGTGTGTGTATGTATATACACGCAGGAATGCACATGTGCCCACATACATGTGTATCTGGATGTGTCTGGACTGGAGAGCAAGAGAGTGTTTAGCAGAAGATGTATCAATATGTGAGAAAACCCACTGTGGGGGGCGCTATTTCCATCTGTTTTAATTAGAAGGAGAATGGATTTGCCCTGTCAGCTGCATTGATAGTCTGAAGGAAACTTTGTAGGATGTCAGCAGCTGACAGTAGGAGCTCCCCTGGATTAGCTCCGTTCTCACGGTGTCTGCATTGACGGAGAGGCCTCCAGTCTGGCCTTGCACGGTGCTGTCTATGGCGTGACACAGCAGATCGACAGTGGGGGCCGGGGACAGGGCTAGCCTCCCCAAGACACCTTCCAGGGTCCCCTGTCGGTGCAGAGCAACAACCAGGCCGGCCAGCCATCCCAGGAGTGGGAAAGGAACTGTATAATATTGTTGGCTTTTTGCTAGTGGCTTTCCCGCTGCTGAAGACACCTTGGAGTTAAAGATGCTGGCTGGAATTCAAGATTAATTGGGTCAGCATTTTATTCCATATGCTGAGGGAATGCCCAGACATTAGGCTACTGGGGATGGAGGAGTAGTGAGATTGAACAGACACTGTCTAACACTCAGAGAGAAGGGGAGTGAGACAGGACCTTACCCATTACCTGAATTCATTTGTGTTGTGAAACAGTAACTTGAAGAGCTGTTTTCTAGGCACCGAAAGACCCTTCCAAAGTGGAAGCCTTCCCTTCCTCAGGGCAAAGCTACCCGGCAGATTTTGGACGGTGTCTTGGTTAGATTCATTGTCCCATTTAATTTCCTTTAATACACTGAGATGATATTTTTCCAGATACTTGTTCTCTTCTTCAAAGGTCATTGATGAAGAGAATTGAAACGGAGCATCTGAATGAAAGCAGACCCCTCCTGAATGAGGCGTGTAGGGAGGGTGCCGCGCCAGTGTTCGGCAAGTGGGGAGACACTCCTGAGCCCCATCCCGTCCCCTTGATGTGTGGAATACTGCAGTGGGCTCATTAAGAACCGGTGACCTTCCAGTGGGAAGGTGGGAAAAGGGACCCTCAAGGAGCTTCTCTGCAGGCTTTGGTGCAGAAGAAAAACCATCCCAAGTGCGCCCCAGTTTATGCATATCTGTGATTTCAGAAAGCACATTTCAGTCAACAGAAAACCTATAGTCAGTTACTTCAGCCACACAATATAAATTGCTGTTACCATAGACTCACCCTGGCCTGGGAGCAGAGGAAATAAACCATCCATTTTATACCTGGTTGGCATGCCTGACATGGTTTGACTTTGAGGTCTTAGAAGACCCAGAAAATGGCCTTTCAGTGGACAAGACTTCTCTCTTCATTTATTTCTCCATTTACTTTGTTCTTAGAGTTTCACTGTATACTGGCGTTAACGTTCGCTCATCCTCTGTCCAAATGGGATCTAAATCAGTAGAAAGGGATTCACAAAATTTCTTGATGCTGGTGAACATCAAGTGGAAAAGAAAGCCTCCTCCAAATGAGAATGTGAAAAATTCATTTTCATTGCAACAGCAGCTAGTTTTGCTAAGTAATGTCCAAAGAGTTCAGTAAAACTTGTTTCAACAACCCACCCACCAAAACCATGTGTAAGATTAGTAAAAGAAACAAATCGCCCTGCTTCTCTCCCCTGAAGCCATGACGATAGAGAAAATATTAGATACAAAGGGCTCTAGTTTTGGCGGTAGC
Source organism: Manis javanica (assembly GCF_040802235.1). Taxonomy (NCBI): domain Eukaryota; kingdom Metazoa; phylum Chordata; class Mammalia; order Pholidota; family Manidae; genus Manis; species Manis javanica. Next base: position 5,000,727 of record NC_133162.1, on the reverse strand, counting down.
TCCTGAGTACCGTTAGACTTTTCTAGCAAATGTCCCACCTACTGTATTGCCTGGATGGTTTCAGGCCATTAGATGACAATCAGCTGGTAGTCCAGGGCCCAAACCCGGAGGTTAGAGTTGGTGGAATGCAGAAGAGGTGCCTTCCCTTAGGCTTTAGGAGCATCTCACTCCCGTGAAGACAGGTACAAACTGGAATGGACTTTGAGAGTTTTTTGCTGTTAACTGATGAATCCATGTATTTTTTACTAAATGGCATGCTTGACACGTGATATATCTGAAGCTAAAATTAGAACATTGGTTTTTCCAAAAAAATAACTACATCAAGAGAGTACGTTTTCCCCACTGTTTTTTTGAAGCTGACTGTCAGGAAACCATATTGGAACAGCCAGGGCAGGACTTCTGCTTGGAGATCACCCTTCGCTGCAACTGAAACCATTTAGAGTTGAAGATGCTGCCCGTCTCTCTGGCAGGGCTGTTTGCGTGCCCGCCTATTACCATCCAGACAGACCTCCCTTGAATTGTTCATCCTAGTGCGTTTCCCGTGTTGCCCCGGTCTAGCGAAACTGTAGACTTCGCAAGGTCTTGGATTTACTGCTGAGGTAGCTTAGCCAAGATAAAAAGGAAGAAAGGAGCATGTATATATATATATTTTTTGGTTATCAGCTTCTATTTATAAGTGGACAGCAAAACGTAGAAAAACTAAAGTCCTAGGAGCCCAGGGACAAAGGCTAATAAGACGTCACTGACAGGTAGTATGTGTGGTCTCCCCAGTTCTGATCCATTTTGTCAGCCATGGTCGAGGGTGGAAAGCCTATCTTCGTTTGGATTCTCAAGTCTCTCCTCTGATTCTTGGGCTAAACCCACTGTGGGGAAGGTTTAAGCCGAGTGGGACAAAAGGACCTAAGTTACGACCCCCAGAATGAAGGAGGGGTACCTTTTCTTTCCTTCTGTTGCAGCTGATGGGGGATGAGGGGATCCCCAGGGATAGTTCACCACCCTAAAGAGAGGTGCTGTCAATCTAGACAGAACTTAGGCCCTGCAGAGAGTGTGTGTACAGTTACTCATTTGGGACATGGAAACGAAGGGAATATTCCCTGTAGCAGCTGAGAGGTCCTCAGTGCAGGTGCACTTGGGGCTAAGGTTTAGCATTCAGGACGCTGTGTCTCATAGTAATGGGTGAGACGTGAGAAACTCAAACTGAAAGTGTCTCTGTGTTGTATACCTGACACCCAAATTCCTTAAAATAGACCCTGCTTCTGTGTCCACCCTGGTGGTAGTTTCTATGCTGCCAGGTCAGCTGGTTCTTTAATCCTTTCCTTGACCAACAGCTATTGTGAACTTCTTTCTTCTCCATGCATAGCAATAAGGAGCTACTCTTTAAAAATAAGAGGTCACACCCCACGCCCTCTGAGTTCTGTTCTAGTGTCTTTAAAGGTTTGTCTCTCTGTGCACGGGCTGCTCAGCAGTGCCTGCAGCAGCCTGCGGGGCCTCAGTGTTCCTCCCTGGGAGGTGGTCAGGACAACGGCCTGACCCCTGGGGTGGTCTGCGCTCTACCCACGAGCATAGCTGCTGTGCTCACCTGGGCTGAGGGGGGAGCAGAGGCACCCCTTGTTAAATGCAGGACAGAACTGGGCTTGCAATGGGGTTGGGAGACCCATGCCCCAGCTTAGGACAGAGCAGAGTCTGTCGGGGCCCCCTGACGAGGGCCGGTGCTTTGCCTGTTCCAGCCCCAGTTAAGCCCCTCCCAACCGGTTACCACCAGCGCCCAGGGATTGTGTCCCGGTCCCCTTACTGCCTCTAGAACCTACTATGGTCCATCTGCGCTCTGCACTTTCACTTCCCGCATTTCATGTCCCAGGACTGTGCCCCACCCTCCTTTGTCCCTCACAGTCTCCTGATGGTCCCATTAGGCCCTGCCTGCTCTGGCTCCTCCAGGCCTCCCTGCTGCCTTCACTCACTCAGGGCCTAGCACCTGCCCCGTTACCAGGTGTTGGGCACACAGGGAAAGGAGGCCCAGTCCTTGGGAATGTGGAGGCGAGCTCAGGAAAGTCACGCTCCTGTGGAGAACGCCAGCCTGCCGTGCTTGCCACCACTGCGGAGACGGGGAGAACAGAGTGCTGAGAGAGGGTTCCCAGGGAGTCAGGGAGTCAGGGCGGGCTTCTCCCGGAGGCGCACAGAGCGGGCCTCAGGCGTGAGTCACTGCTCCTTGAGGTCCTCAGTTCTCTTCTCCCACCAGTGCGAGTGATTGTGGACTAGGTCCTACTAAGCACCCCCTCTCCTCTGAACTCAGTCAGCCTTTGATATCTGCTAATTGGCTTAAGAATGTAAGGATGCACATCACAGTATGCTCACAGCTGCGGCCCCACCCGTGATGGTCTCAGAAGGCCTGGGATGGGTGTGGATTAGTGGCTTCCAAGGACTGTTCTCTGCTCCACCTGGACCTCGAGTCAGGCAGGACGTGACTGTGTCCTGAAACCCAGGCAGGAACTGGGTGAGCAGAAGGGGAAGCGAAAGTTTCATTGGTTTAAGTAAAACTGTCCAGACCTTCATCTTCTGAACCTTGGAGCATGTATCTTGAGTTTGATTTTAATACACTATTACATTAAATTTTTTCTGTGCTGATGGAGAAAGAGTGGACCCACGTACTCACAAAAGTGAATAAATGGCTCGGAAGTGCTGCATATTTTATATTTAATCATGAGGTACAGTTGGCCCTTACTGTATATTTGTTCCAGTAACTTTGTTGGGACTTGCTGGGAAGCGCCAGTGGGTCTGTTCTTACATCGTTCAGCTTTCTTTTTTTTTGGGAGTGGGATGTGGTAGTGGCAAAATAAATGAAGAATTTAATTTTAAAAAAATCTCAGTTGCTTGGGTTAATGTAACATTTTAGAGCATGGACTCTGCTAATCTCAGCCTTGTACCCAGACTCTGGAAGAACCACTAACTTCAGAGCAAAACTCAATAGAGGGTCCAGAGCCCACCTTAAGTAAGATTACTTCAGAGGGGTGTGTGCTTTGGTACAAAGTTTTTGAATGACATAAATAACTTTCATTTTTCCTTACTTAGAAGGGAGAACATGGAATATAAAATTATACGTAAGTAAAATCAGTAGAGAGATAATTCTGTACTAGTATTTGTCATGATGAACATGGGGAGGAAGGAAAAGGGAAATGGGGACACACAGAGAAAGACAGTGGGAGGGACCCAGACAGACAGACCCAGGAGAGGACGGGTGGTGCTGAGGAAAGTACCCAGGCAGACTGCACTGCCTGCTGCCCGCTGGTCACTGGGGCACAGGCACATAAAGTCTGGACGGACTGGTCAGTCCATCGCTGTCAGCTTTCTGACTGCTCTTCATGGGGCATTTGCAGCAGCCCCTTCTCCTCCTATCCAGAGTGGAACCTGACAGTACATCCTGGGCCAAAACAAAAATCAGGATGGGCATCCAAGGTAGGACAAAGTACAATTTATGTTTCGTGAAGTCCCCAACCCACAATGTATTAAATTTAAGGAGTAATCATATTTTGCGTTCATATTTCTGTGTTCTGCTTCAATCTCTCAATCTCTCCAGCAACTCCTAGGAGCTGATGGCCTCTCACTTCACAAGGATTGTAGGAAAGGGGAAGAAAGAACAGTGGGAACAGACTGCGTCTGTTAGTGAAAAGTTACCATCGTAGTGAGTAAGCAGTGCGGGTGAGCATGAAATGACTCTCTGTGCACATCGGAATCCTAAAAATACATTTTAAAGGGAAAACACAAATCTTTCCAAAGCCTCAAGTGACCCCTTTATACCTTGGCCTTGAAGCTTTGGAGAGAATAGATACGGAAGAAATGGAACCTTTAAAAAAATTTTTTTTTCCTTTTTTAAAGAAAGCATTTCTAGCCACATAGGAGAAGAAAATCAGAAGGGAGGCAGGAGGCAGGCAAACCTGCATCTTCCCCCGGGGCTCCATCCCTGAACCTGGCTCTCTAGGAGAGTGAGACGGTCCCCACCCCAGTCCTGTGATGATTTCTAGTGGGTGCACACAGGGCAGCAGAGATCATTTTAATGCATGATAAAGAACCACTGGTCCACATGTTCTGTTTCATTTATTTTTCTTTCCAACCCCTGTATTGTCTTTTCTCCTGTATCCCTGAAGCAGAGAGCAACATGTGGCACATAAAAGGTACCCATGAACACTGACTGAATGAAGGGATGAATGAATGATGTCCCAGGGAAGCAAGGAATGCCAACCCTCCCATTTTTTCTAGAATGAACCTGGGACTCAGCCTCGTAGAGGGGTGTTGAGCAGCAGAGCCCAAGTCGTGGCCAGCAGGGCCCTTTTCCATGGCCTTGTGTGTGGGTCCGCAGTGGACGTAGAGTAACAGTCTACAGAGGAGGGCAGTTAGTAACCAGTCATTGTCACAGTTTAAAACACAGGTCTTTTGCAGTGTGGACTGATCACTCAGTGGCAGATCCCATGTAAATTGTCACCTGGCAGGTCCTTAGCAGGAACAGGGCATGTGCTCGCTTTTGTTCGTCTGAGGTTTCTGGCTAGGCATGTTAAACGTCTAGATTTCTGTCCCTTCTTGGGAAATACACGGCTGGGGCAGCCTTTTCCTCCACGGATGTGGGGTTTGAGATTGTCTTTTAGTACATTGTCAGTCTTTGAATGAATGATTTTCTTCCGGCTTTTCCATGTAGGAATTTACAAACTGGTGAGGGTTACTTAATCTCACCTGTTAGCATTCTCACACTCTACATCTTTTCCTGACATGGTGATTCCTGGCATCACAGGATTGTTAAGAACTCAGGTTAGAGGCCGACTGCCTGGTTTTGAGTGTTTGTGCCCTGTCCTGCGTCAGTCCAGAATCCTGGGCAAGCTGTGTGAGCTGGGAGAGCAAAGGTAATAAATAATAAGAGCCAGCACTCCCACGGTGCTCGCCACGGGTGAGGCACTGCTTTGCACTTTATGTATGTTCTAATGTTGCAGTTGCCACTTTTTATAAAGGTGGGGAATCTGAAGCACTGGTCAGGGAGTCAGTGCCCACGGTCACAGGACAGTAACTGGCAGAGCTCGGAGTGCCAGTGCAGACTGTGTGGCTTGCACACCGCACTCACTGCTCTGGTCTGGGATGAGGCCTCAGGAGGTCAGGGCTTATAAAGCCTTAGTGTCTGGTGGCTGGTGATGAATGGCTGTGGAGAGGGACAGCACCCTGGGGAACATGTATGCATGTGGATGACACTGGACATGTTATGTCAGAGAAACATGTTTGAAAACCACCCAGAAGGTTTCAACCTTGAATGGCTGATGGAAAAGCGTACAGTTGTGTTAACATTTTTATTTTCAAGTTGGGCATGCCAAGTGGTCATTTTCACTGACTCTTTAAGAGTCAGAAATAATGCTTCAAAGCAGAATTTAAGTGATCACTAGGGATGCACTGAGAACCGTGAGCCCTGGGTTACACTGTCTACAGCTCACGCAGCAGCTGGCCCCACCCTGTGGAGAAGCGCCTGCCCAGCCTCCCCGGCCTGGCAAGGCTGGGGGGATTTTCATACAGCCAGTGTTCCACCATAGGAGGGGTCTCATCCATCAGCCTTCCTCTGGGTATTCCTGCCACACCAGCAAATATGATGGATGCAGTCACAGTAGAAATATACTTAGAGTTAAGATTATATATGAAGACAGACAGAAAATAGCAAGAACAGAACAAATTAAACAAGGAATGGGAAACTGCTATGAAGCCATCAATCTAACAACTACTACTAAAACAAATACAGTCAATGATTGAGAAAGGCAGTTGTCATGTCTTCAGTGACCTGAGACGCCAAATGGAAAAAATATGGTTTGAAAGTGAGAAACTTACCTTTTCTCTTATTTCTTTAATTTTAGACCCTCTATGCTTAACATGTGGTTTGAACTTTTCTTTGGGATGTTTCCTTGCCGTACAACTCGGAGCTGTGAGTTGCAAGTGCACGGTTAGAAAGAGAGGAGCCATTTGTGGCTTGTGATTTCAACAAGGAAAAAAAAAAAAACAACCCAAGTTGTATGCACCACTCTGGTATTGGTTAAAATTAAAGAAGTGATAAATTGATAGGTCTGGCACTGTGACACTAAGATCAATGGAATTAAATGTCATGACATCAAATGGGGATGTGAGGTCAAGACTGAGAGACAGACATCTTCTGTTTTTCTTGACCCAATTACCTCTCCACTATTCTGGTAAAACTTCAGTGAAAATTCCTTTCAACCAAAAATGGCAGCATTTAGGATATAAGAGCATTTAATCTATCTGATTGATGCAAGATAGTTTCTCATTTCCTCTGGTTTGTTTTTTTACTCTAATACTAGGTCATTAAACTCACACACATTCCTTCTTTAAGAGCTCAACTTCTACATAAGTGGATCTTTACCAAAGGGAACTCTAAGGTAGAGTTTGGTGGTAGAAAACCCCAAATCTTTGGTACTTTTTCTTGGCTAAACACTGTATGGCCACATGTAAGGACTGTCCATCTCTAGAAAGACTTCTTTTTACCAGCTTCCCATGTTTTGTTTTCATTTCTTGCAAAAAAAGGCATGACGTGAAAGGAAAGAGAAAAATTGTTGTCCAACATGGATTCCCTGAATTTCTAGCAAAATCACTGACCAGATTTGTTGTTAGTAGTCTCATGAAATATGTAGTAAGCACCTGTTATTAGTATTATTCTTAGTCCTTTAAGAATCTGTGCTGTGAATCCTTTGGTCCATTTTTCTCTTAGGAAGTATTTCTCATGGAAGTTCTAAGAAGTAAGAAATGATGAAAACTACTTTTTGAAATAGTCTTTCTGGTTGGAAACTCAATCTCACATTTCTAATAGATATCACATCTCTCCAGAAACTCCCCTGTTTCAGGCTCTCTGACTTCTCTGTCACCATTTATCTCACCCTCCTCTTCTGCTGGAGGGAGCAGCCTTAATCCCCTCTTCCTGTTGCCCTGTTTCAAAGGATGGCCGCCCCAGACGGTTCTCGCACAGCTGCCCCCTTCTGTCCGTCCCCAGTGCTACCAGTCCCCCGAGGCACCATTACTGCACACCCTCAACTGGTCTGTTTTTTCTTCTCTGGTGTATCACTGGCTACCAAGACTTAATCTCGAGGAATGGTATGTGATGGTTCAAAACAATAAATGGCCACCTGTCACCAGTGGCCAGAGGCCGTTCCTGCCCCACTGGCTCCCCCCTCCATTCTTCTTACTCTCTGATCGTCGGTCCACACCTCTGCCAACTGTCCCGTCTCCCGCCCCCACACTGGTCTTGCTCTGACCACCCAGTGACCTGCCTTCAGCTCCGGGATTTGAGTGTGCTGGGCTCAGGAATTCCCTCTCAACCTTTTTCCCAGCCAGGCATCCTCTCTACGAGGCCCTTGGAGACGTGGTGTTTGACCTGTTGTCATTCCGCTTCCCACTTTCTTTTGTTCGTCCTCCTGGACTGGAGCTTCATGAGGACCTGTCACCTGGCTCTAGGGCACTCACGCATGGCCCTGGCCCCTGTTGCCTATCAATCTACCTTTCTCCACTTGCCCATTTTCAGAGCCCAGGTTTTACAGTTTCACTACATTTCCAAGGATGCTAAAATCACTTAAAGCAGATTTCACAAAGAAAAAAAGCAGATAATCTGAGGTGTTCAGAGTCTGACCACTAAGGACACATGGAAAAGATACAGGAACTGGCAACTCATGAACACAGGGCACTTCCCTGGGCACCACCAGCATGGAAGGACCCACAGTCCCAGTGCAATGGCCTGGAGACACAACGACTGGTCAGTTTGATCGGGGCTGGCAGTGACTCTGATATGTCGCCATGGTGGTTCCTTGACAGCAGCTGAAATGAGGCCCCGGGCCTGCAGTCTCCCCTTTCTGCCCTTTCTCTCTGGAGTATCGAGGAGAACAGCTTGCATTTGCAAGGTTGCTTGCAATATTTTCAGCATCCCATAGTCTCTTCCTCTGTCTCTTATATGCTGTAGTTTACTACATTCCATTTCATGCCCCAGGCTGGATCATTAAAAGGATTGAATTGGAAGTTTCCATAGTAACCTCAATATAATCTTCAACCAGAATTTTGCCATGCTGTTAGGGTTTTTTAAAAAGTTTCCTCACCCCCGTCACGGCCATAATAGTGTAACTCGGGTGCACGTACAACATGTAAATGTATCCCCTCTGTTCCGTTCTTGCTCATATTTTCTGACAGCAAGATGACAGTAAAAACAGCATGGCTATGGATGCAAAAACTTTTGAGTAATCAGTTCTATACTCTATAAAAGGAATATTCACAAATAATGACTTTGGACTCCTCAGTTCTTTCTAAATCCCTTTGAAATAGGGGATTAGCCAAACAGTTTATAATTTAGAAACATGATTCCTGCCTTCTTGTCCATATTATCTGATTTTCTGTATTCATGTTAATTTTCTTTCAGTCCCAGTTAGAGCTGGGAATATGCACTCAGCAGAAGGACACAGTTACCAGGTTAGAGTGTTTTGTTTTTATTTAGATGAACAGTTTGTCACTTGATAATATCTTTGCATACCTCAAAATCCCTCAGCATATTCATTATGGTGTGAGTGATGTTTGAAGCTCCATGTGATGTTTCAAACCCATACAGAATATCCTGATGGCTTATGAGAGAGGGGCCCTTGCAAGGGCCTATATCAGGAATTGCATTTAGAACCAGGAAATGTCTCTGAAATTACGGTTTTTCTTAATCTGAGAGATAAGATTCTTGGTTGCTTGGAGACACCTTAGTGCCTCAGGATCTAAAACAGCTAGGTTATTATATTGTGGTTCAAAGGTTCAAACCGATACATTGTATAGTTTACTGCTTAACATGAGATCACAGAGATGTCTAAACAACTTGTTTATATGAATCAGGGCAGGTACCCCACAACTTGGTGCTCAATCTCTATTTTGTCCTTAACGTATAAGAAAAATACACTTTAAAATAAACGAAAAGTTTTGATGTTTTGCTACATTTATATTATACATTAGCTCAAATATTGGATAAAGACTTATCCAAATGTTTGTGTGTGAATTTCATGGTAATAAAAGTCATGTAATATCAATCATATTAAATTTTTCTTTAAAATATTGAAGGCACTCCATAATGTTATGAAATATTAAAATCAAATATGTGAGGAGACTAAAAAGGATCTGCTTCATAAATTACGTGAGCTCATTTCATGTTGGAGAATAAAGTCTCAGTGGAACTACAGTAGGGAAGGGATGTGGGTGTGGGTCTTCATAGTTACAAAGCAGTTGTTTAAAATGACGATGCTGGTTTTGTCTGGGAAGGCCTAATAACCTCACTTTCCCCAAATCACTGTGGTTTGCCTCAAATATGCATGATTTTTGTGGTTACCCAAGCTTCTTGGGTGCCCCTGATGGGTTTAGGAGCAGCTTTGACATGCAGCTGCTCAGGTGTCCAGTGGGCTAGTCCAGGACTTTAGAATAAAGTTCTTGGTGACCTGTCCCTGCCTTCCTAAATTGGTGCCAGTCCACAGGGCTGTCACACTGCAGTGTAGCTGTGATTTCTCTATCATTACTCCCTAAGAGGCAGCCTGTCCCCAACATAAGTAATCTGCTTCCCATACAAGGGAGTGCAGTAGTTTCTCTAAATGAGACAGCCATGGGGTTCGGGAGCCAGGAGAATACAAATGTTTAGCCAAGTGAATGCATCTGTCCAGCTGCTCCACTGTGATCAACTGTTAGTTCTGATAATCATTTTTATTTCGTCTGTTTATTTCAACGTGTAGGCGTCTTCTTGGTAGACTGATGCCTTACACGCACAAGTGTTTCCATATTAATTATTTTTTCCTCCACAGAGGGAGAAACAAAAGACAAAATATTCCCTATCCTCCCATGGGGAAAACAGGGCAGAACAGAGAAGCCCCCAAACCAGTCACAGAGAAGCCCATTTGCCGCTGGGCCTTTTGACAGCTCTTGGTGCAAATAGGGCTCTCAGCTTTTACCTTGTTAGCGTGTTCCTTAATCAGTAGTTGTGCTTCTCAAAAGGATAATGGGCCTGCTTTAGTACAAGCTCAACGTCCTAATCACAATAATACAAATAATAAAAAAGGAAGTTGTGGCAAGCATGGCAAGTTTAAAGGCATACTTTGCTTTCCAAGGGCATCCTGTCTTTAAGTAGAGGGCTTTCATTTACCTAAAGAAATTAAACTGAATTGTTCTATCTTTAAGGAAATGATGAATTTAGTGAAGAAAAACTCTGTGTAGCTAACATAATTTATGCAAAATCATGCAATTAGTGATAGCTGTGCTACACATTTTTTATCCAAATGCGTCTCTAATAAAACCTTCATGAGTAGCAGTGCCATCTAATGTAAGTAGTAAACATGGATAGTAAATTATTAATATCTGGTGAGGCATGCAGATGGCAGGATTTCCATTTTTCCTTGGAGCTGCCTGTGTAGGTTTGCTAATCATTCTTGCAAAAAAATGTCAAAGATAAATACAAACTTTTTTTTTGAAAAGTAACATTCCACAGGATATGAATATAATCAGTAGCACACCGTGAATAGCCCAAAACAGCACTGCACCTCTGCAAAGCTAAATGCTGGTTACCGTCTGCTCCATCTGTAGCATAAGCTTACTTAAGGCTAAAGCATTTTCAAATGTGTACTACTCCTTGGGAATGGCTCAGGTCAGGTGATTTGGGTGGTAATTTTTCAATCAAGTCCCCAGCTCTGTAACCTTGACAGCCCCCACTGGCAAATGGAAAGGTAACCCCCCAGCAAGTCCTTGTCCACGGAAAAATCTCCAAGCGCACACCCTCCACCCTCTGCTAGTTTGGGCTGTAGTCTTGTGAAATGATGCTGCGGGTTCCTAGCCAAGGCAAGGTAGCCCGAAGTTCCTTTCCAGTCCTGCCAGTTCACCTCGGGATGCGTCCCCAGAATTGAAGCGCCTAAGCAGACAAGGTCAAATTAAAGTGCTTCTCTGCCGCCTCTGGCTCAGAAGCCCGAATGGGCTTCCAGCCCCCAAGGCACAGACCTGCAGCAGGAGAGGGGGGTCAGGGCGGAAGCCTTACTCTGTAGAGGAGCCAAACGCACCCATTTTCTCCCCTATTTACTCCAGAAGCGCCTCCTCCCCCACTCGTGCCATCCCCTTATCGTTAACTCCATCTCCCTTTGGCATATTTTTGGGTAGTAGAATAGAATGCTGAGGTCACAGGGACAGGCTCTTAATCCCAGCGATGGAGATGCCAGCCGGGAACCCCGAGCATGACCAGCAAGACGCAGACCCTCGCTTTTGACTTTGGGCTCGAGGCGCTGCCCGGCGCCGGGCCGGCCCGCGGGCTCCCGCCTCCCTCCTGCCCTCGCCCGCCCCAAGACCGCTCGCCCAGGCTGCGGCGAGGTGCGGTTCCCACGCCTGTCCGGGTCTGACGCGGGATGCCCAGCGCCCCGCAGCCCCGCGGGCGCCGACCTCCGCCCGCAGCCTCGGGAAGGTGCCAACCCGGGCGAGCCCGGGCGCCGCGGGAGGAAACGGGGAGTTCACGTGGGCAGCTGCCTCGCCCCGGCTCGCGCCTGCCCTCCTCCAGGGCCCCTCTGCTCGGTCTCATCCCCCCGAAGTTAATCAGCCGTACTTGCCAGTTCGCTTTAGTTGGGGAAATACTTGAAAACCTCGAGACGTGCCGGGGACACGGCCGCCCCCGGGGCCCCCGGGTCTGCCCGGCCCGGGCTGGCGGGCGCTCGCGAGGCCGTGGCGTTCGCCTGGAGCCGCCAGCGCCGACAGGCAGCCCCGCTCCTCCGCCAAAGTTGCCGGACGCCCCTCGGCGACCCGGCCGTGCCACATGCAGTTGCGTAACCTCGCCCGCCGCCCGGTCCGCTCCCGCCCGCACCGGCGCGTCCCGGCCCCGGGCGCCGCCGAGTCCCCGCGAAGCCCGTGCGGGAGCGGCGCGAGCGCCCGAGCCGGGGTCCGCGCCCGTCCAGGCGGTGCGGTGCCCGCGGCCAAGCGCAGCGGCGCCGGGGCGCGGGCGAAGGGCGCGCGGGGCCGCTTACCTTCCGCTGCTCACGGAGAAGTCGAGGTCGGTGCAGCGCCCGGCTCGGGCATGTCTCGCCGCGGACCCGGGCAAGCCTGGCGCGGCACGGAGCCCTCCGGACAGGGCATCCGCGGCGGGGCTCGCCGGGCTCGCGCGGAGGAACGCTCTGCTCCGGGGACTTGGCCGGTTGCGCGCCCGCCGCCCGCCCCCTCCACCGCCGCCGGCCCGGCCCGGCCCGGCCGGCCCCCCGCGCCGCAGCTCGCGTCCCTCCGGCCCGGGTCAGCGACGCGCGCGGGGCGGCAGCGGCTCGGCCGGCCCCGGGGACGCCCGCGCGCTCGTTCGCTCGCGGCGCGGCGGAGGCAGCTCCAGCCAGCCGGCTCCGTGCTTCTCCGATGTCCTCATTTACTGCGATCGTCTTCGGCGAGCTCGCGGGGCCCGGGGCGGGGGCGGGGGGGAACGGGAGGCAAGTCCTTGCCGCCGCCCGCAGGTCCCGGCCACTCCGCGGAGCCGGGCCGCCGGAGGAGAGGGCGCCGGAGCCGCGCGCCCGCCGCCTGTGCGCCCGGCTGGCACCGAGGCGGGCGGAGCCCGGGGCCCCGCGGGGCGGGGGCGGGGGCGGCGCGGGGCCGGGCCGGGCGGCCGCGTGCGTGGGGTGGGCGAGCAGGAGGCAGCGGGCGGAGGGAGCGCGAGGGCCCCGCCGCCGCCGCCGCCGCCCGAGCCGGAGCCGGGGAGGAGAAGGTGGTGCGGGAGCCGCCGGCGGCTGCCGCCTGCGCGCGGGGCTCCTCCGCGGCGCGTCCTCGGGGTTTCTGGGCTGCAGGCGGCGCTGCGCGGCCCGGGAACTTGTTGAGTCTACCCTCGGTCGCCTCCGGAGCCGCTGGAGGGCGGAGGACCCTGCGTTTTATCTCCGAGGGGTCGTTGGGGACCCGCGCGGTGGCTCCCAGCTGTGGCAGCCGGCCCAGCCCAGCGGGACTTTGAAATCCAGGAGCGCTGGGGGGCTTGGGCGCCTGATCCCTCACCTGCGGATTGCTGTCTGGTGGAGGCCGGAGACAGGGGCGTGTTTCCGTGCAGTGCAACCCAGGGTCAGGCCCTCTATGTGGGGACCGGCAGGCAGTCCGGCTGTGAGTGGTGGATCTAAGTGGGAGTGTTGGCCCGCTGATATTAGGAACAAGCCGGTGCCACCGCGACTCCTAATCAGGACCCCTACCCTCCCCTTCACACACACACACACACACACACACACACACACACACACACACACACACACACGCCACCCACCTGCAGATGCCACCGGCAGGGACTGCGCTTGATTCAGGGCAGAGTTGAGCTCACTTGGGAGAGTAATAGATCTAAGGTGCACGAGGAGATGGCCCCACCGCCCGCCCCCCGGAAATGCACAACGAATAGAGGGTCTATTGAGCTCAAAGCAGCAGGCCCAGCGGTTTCCCTGATTCCTTTCTGACCCTGGTACCCGGGTCTGGGACCAAGCAGCTAGCCTGCCGGACATCTCCTGGTCTCTACGTTTCTTTAGGTGCGGGGGCTTGAAGTTCATTCTTCTTGAACATACTTGAAAGTAGCTACACTCATTAGTCTGAATATTTCCCAAGAAAGAATTTAGAAATGGTGGGCCCGAGGGCAGTGACAGGCTTTGGAGAGTGAATGGAGAGGACAGTGCCAGAGTCCCTTGGCTCACCCAGCTCTGCAGACAGAGCTGCCCATGTGTACCCACACCTTTGCCTGCACGTCCCTTAGTCTCTGCTCCAGCCCCGGGCCTGGGCCCCAGCCGTTGCTGCCTCTTTGTTCATTGAGCTGAACTGAGCCTAGCGCTGTGCTCAGCAGAGGGTCTGTTCTTTATGAATTGCTTTGTGTGAAGTGCTTTGTCTGCACCTGAGTGCTTAGGGCACTGTAGCCAGGTATTTCAGAAGAACAAACCTCCTAAGATCTCCTTTCTTCTCTCACTTCTTAGCGTCCTTTGGGACACAACTCTGCAAGCCTCGAGTATCCAGATAATGTCCAGAAGTGAGTGGCAAACTGAACCTGTGACCCCAGTTCTGCCCACTCACTTTTTGTCAGCTGTTCTTAACCCTGATCCCCCAAGTCTAATTTACAGCCTATTTACTTCTCTGCTGCCCAGTGGATGCTGGTGGGAGCCGGCTGGAGAGAGATACCAGGTTACGGGTGTACAGCCTGGAAACCCCATATTCTGCCTGGCAGTGAGCTGTTGCTGGGATGTGTAGGACTTGGGGACATTTAGTGCCATGATCCCTCCCCCATAATCTCCCTGGGAAGATGTGCTGTGGCTCCTGTGGGCTCCCTCATTCTCCCAGTGGTCTGGGGAGCTGTCTGTAAATCCTGCTTTATGGCTAATCCATAAAATTGAAATCTGCCTTCCATCTCTTAAACATGTCACTGTAAATAAAGCTGCCAGGAAATACCGGAATTGTGCTGGTGGTAACGGACAGCTACATTTTTAGGAGCCATGAGTAAAAACAGATAAACATAAATGCCTACACAGCAGGACAGAGCAGAGCCACAGGGGGCAGTGTGAGCTGGCAAGAGATGGGCTCTGGGGATAATTGTATTTGAGATCCACACGATGGTTAAATTCTAGGAAGAAAACAGAACGCTGTAATTGGCAGGTTAGAAAACCCACTTACATGAAGAGCAGAGTTTAACTGAACTTCTTAGGATCATCAAGACTTATTTGTAGTTTTTCTGTCGTTCTGTAGACTTGGTTGCATTTCTGAATCTATTAAAACCACTGGCATCCCCCTTTCTTGAACTAAGAAACCATTTGTTTATTTATTGTATAATTGTTAAGTATTCAACCTCACAAACAGAAATATTGATGAAAACTTGGTTCACCAAACCTTTGGCTATGGAGAGAGATTCCACATGGGGAAGATTGATGGGCCATCATGCGCTAATCTTTAAACACCGTGCTGGGGGGCTGGCTGGCATGCAGGGGTTCAGCCATCCACCAACTCACAGACCCCCACTGCATACATTTTTATGGATGAGATCTGCATATTTTTAGGTTCTAGAATGAGTCATTATATTCAGTTTCCTCAAAAAAGAGTTAAGCTTGGTAAAAAGATTTATTTTTTGGTATTTTAGCAGGTTCACTTTAGAAATTAGTCAAAAATTGGTTCCTTACAGTTTGCTTCAGATTTTTGCTGAAAAAGATGGACTTGCAAAGGGAAAAATAGCTACTTTTAAAGTGGGATTTCCTGGAAGCAACCTCACCTAAAGAATAAAAATGCAAAAAAGTACAAACTGGATGACTAAGAAGATATGTGAGTCTCTCTTCTTTGGCTTCCTCCTCAGAAGTATGCAGGTGTTGGGCAGAGAGTTGCTGGGTTTCTAGTTGTGCAGTTTAGTAAATTTTGAGGTCTCCACCTCCACATTAAGAAAGATAAGAATATACAAGTCAAAGCTGTACAGGCATGTATATGACTGTTTTATCCATTTGAGTTGCAAACTGGAAATAGCTCTGATATCTATCAACAATAGAATGGATAAAAACCTCTGGGTTTATGCATACAGTGGAGTACGGGTTTATGCATACAGTGGAGTACAACACAGCCATGAAAAGAACTAATTGTTGATGCAGGCAGTACCATAAACGATATTCTCAAATATTATGCAGGAGAAGCCAGACACAAGAGTGTATGTTGGGTGATCCATATGAATGAAGTCCAAGAATGTAAAAAAAAGCCATAAATGTCAAAATGGTGGTTACCTTGAGGGCATACTGATGGCACAGGGCCACCCTGTCGTCTGTGGTGCTGGAGTGTTCTGTATATTGAACTAGGCAGTGGCATAGTTTATACAGATGGGAAAATTCATCAAGATATGTCTTCTTCTCAGGATGCCTCCATTCTGTGTGGGTATAATCATTGTGTCTGTGCAGTGTCTGCATACTTGCTACCCAGTACATCTATCCCTTTAAACGAACCAATAAGCTTACTGAAATTCACTTGTCTCTGCTGAAACCACTTTTTCTCCAAGACTCAAGGTAAGAGAAAAGCAGGGGGTCTGTAAGCTCACCC
The DNA here is from genome assembly GCF_040802235.1 of Manis javanica. Taxonomy (NCBI): domain Eukaryota; kingdom Metazoa; phylum Chordata; class Mammalia; order Pholidota; family Manidae; genus Manis; species Manis javanica. The sequence goes on along the minus strand of NC_133162.1, from coordinate 4,984,680 downwards.
TGCCACTGCTGAGACTTCTTGTTCGGCTGCACTGCTTTGGGAGCTTCCTGCTTTGGGAGACTGCTGCTGAACACCTGCCTGACTCTCAGTTGCCGCTGTGGTGGAGTTCACTTTGGAAATGATTTTCCTCCCTCATCCTTTAATGTTCTAAAGTGACTGCCAGGCGAGCCTGTATCTGTGATGATAGGCTACATCCTTTAGTTCAGCAGCTGTGGTAACAGATCAGCCATGCTCAACCCTTACAAAGGAGATGCATCGCAGGTCGACCTCGACCTGGAGGAGACAGATCAGTAACATCACGACGCTTTACTTTTCTCTCTCATGAACAAGGTGTAGTGCTCAAAGGGGCTCCAGCCAGACCTCATCTTTTGCCTGGAACCCTTGTGGGAGGCCCTTCTGAGTCATCCCCTTTGTCAGATGCAGTGCTGTCTGCTTTCTGGACTGGTTTTCTGAGCAGAAGTCTCCCTCTGTGCAAAGCCCCTGCCTGTGGCTCTGCGTTGTCCTGGCAGCAAAGCTTGTTTTCTGAAGTGCCCGCCCCTGCTCCAGGGGCCCTCCCCACCCTCAGTTTCTTTTCCTTCCATGATCAGTGCCTGGAAATGGTCTATTGGTTTGGAATACAGTTTGGGTTGGAAAAACTAAATATCACACAGATTGGTTGAAGTCCCTGGTTCTGTAATGCATCTTTGTGAATCTGATTTATCTGTAGGAAACGGAAGGTTTTATTTTTAAAGAGAATGGGGTGTAGGGGTGGCTCTAGGTTTTCTTTCATACGCAGTCACTAGAGGCAGCAAAATATCAGACATGATGAAGAGCAAGCATGTGCTGCAGGCTCTCTCGCCTCCACCCCCGAACCCCTCATTTGCAGGGCTCTGATCAAACCCAAAGGCTTTTCTCACTCCAAAGTCAGTTACTCCCTATTTTTCTGTGAGGTGGATGTGCTGAGAAAATGAACACATAGGGCATAAACTTGATTCTGCTGACCTTCATTCATTCTGGGTGATGGGGTCTGTGAGGTTTTCCCGTTATCCAAGCTTAGTCCGCTGGGGAACAAGCCTCTTCGCACCAAGGTAGATGGCCAAGAGGCCTTTCTTAATCCCTTCTGGTAGTGCCAGCAGTCTCTCTGAGCCTACCAAAGTCCTAGAATGCAGGTCCTATGACCAGGCCCAAGAATGATACCTTTGACCAGAATTGGGTCAAGAGGGGCGAAAAATTGCTTTCAAATGTCAGTGTCTGCTCTGGTAATCCACTTCGCTGGTGGCAAGACTTGACAGCCCTTCCCAGGCTGTCCGTCCTGGTTCACATAGTCCTGTGGTCAGTTTAGGCAGGGTCCTCCCGAGGCCGATGCCCAGGGAATCTAGTACAGATACATCCTTGTTTGCCCTCTATTCTCCCGTTAGGCGTGAGAGGAGGGGAAGGAGAAGAAAATGGAACCCTGCTTTTCCTCCCACAAGCCCTGTTTGACAGTGATGATGGCCGGCCCACTTTGGTCAAACGCCTGCGGAATGCCAGCCACCTGGTACCCTGTGCAGTATCTCCTTTTGACCTCATAGGACAACCGTGAAGTAGACCCTGTGATGCTCTTTTCACAGATGAAGAACAGCAAAGTCAAGCAATTTTCCAAGGTCATGCAGCTTGGAAGTGGTAGAGCCTAGATTTGAATCCAGCTTTGTGGAATGCCTTGATCTAGCACGCCCCACTCAGGTGTATTACTTTGATGTGAATTTGGAATTTGCTCAAGAACAACATGTTGTAATTTAGAGTTGCTCTAAATTTCCATGCACCACACAGACATTACGGCCCTGCTTGAGTATGTCATCAATGCCTCTCCTGATACTTTGCTGGCCCTAAGGTACATCAGGGACCTATGCACAGGGGAACCCACACTCCGCCAGGCCATTGTGCGTGCTGAATCAGCTTGGCACTCCAGTGGGACGGATTCTGACTAGAAATGTTAACTGTAGTGTCTAGCTCTCCTCAGGCAGAGGACAGGTTCAGGCCGGCTGAGGAGCATATGGCCAGGTGTTCTGTCATCTTTATGAGTTCTACCTCATCTTTTCACTGTATCAGTCATGCCTTGAAGTAGTAACAGCCTCGGTGACAGTGGAATACCATTGTCATGGCACATTTGGATAGCTCCTTAATGCTTGTCCAAGAGGATTGCAGTGGTATCATCACACATTTTCGGTATTGGATAAAAACTATTAAAATAATCCATCACAGTATGTGTTCCATATATACCAGAAAGACCTCTTCAGATCCTCCAGGGCCAGGGGTAATGCCACTGGGTTATGGTAGCCTTTTAATTACCTGACACAGCCCCTTGGTACTCAAATGGCCTCACCTGCATGTATTTGCTTACCTGTGTGGATCAGGAGTGAGGCCCTAGCAAGCTGCCATACATTCCAAAGTGACCGTTTTGTTCCTACATGCCAACTTCCGGATGGGGAGAGTACAGAATTAAAAAAAACAATCTCTAGTTATGTTTGATGACCTCTAAGGCACACACAGATTTTCAGTTCTGTGTTTTTCATAACCATTTCTGGTTTTGGTAGTACTGAATCCTTGGGGAATTAAATAGATCGTCACTTCAATTCCACCGCACTGTAGATCGCACACCTCTCCGTTACCAGTTCGCCTCATTTTTGCTTTGGCACGTTCTGGAGTGTGTTGAACTCACAACAGGTACCGCCTCAGAGGCTCACTTCTGGGTTGTCTTCTATTAATGCTAGTGCAACTTTAACGGTAAGACAATAACCAAAAGCATAGTTTAACACATTTCTCATATGAGATGTTCTTCATGCAGAATTCCAAGAAAAACAAGACATTTTGATTTTAAATATTGCCTAGTATTCTTACTTTTTTTTAAAAAAAAAAGTTTTTTTTTCATTTGTTTTCCCATAATTCAGTGCCCATAGGTTGAAATTCATATGGTTAGAATATACTGCAGGTGGTCACGGTTGGCTCTGGTCTCTGTATTCTGGCAATCATGGCTCTGGCGTGTTCTCTCCCCTCCTTGGAAGAACTCTGAGTGGCCCTCTGGCCTCATGAGGTTGGAAGAGGGATATTTTATGATATCCGACAACATGCATTTCATTCAAGCGAGGGAGGGAAATCTTACAAGGCCTCTTCCCATTTGTCTTCACTGTCGGCTGTTTCAGTGGAATAAAGGAAGAACCTTGCCGATCAGTGGGTGTTTTAAAAAATAAATTTGAGGTGTGGATTTAAAAACTGAGTCACCAAAAAGATGAAACAGCATTAGTAGAAAATCTGTCACTCAGTGTCAAGTTTAAAGGAAATCTTACTTCATTTTAGGTATATATTCAACTTGAACCCTAATATTGGTTTCAGAATTTGTTAAATATCGAAAACATTTACCTGCACAGTTGAGCAATAAATGTGGGTTCAAGCTGCTGTGATGGATGCAGCACTAAGTGGTCTCTTTGGGCCACAGTTCAAAATGTCATCATCACACGTCATTTTTCCCTCCTGGCCCACCCTGCACCTCATATCTGTGCCCATTTGAATGTGGATTGCCTTACTCCATGTGATCAGCATGAGCAAATGTAAAATTATCCTTTTATTAGGATGTCTTGGGTTATGAGCATTATGCCCTGAAGTTCTAGTAGGAGATGAAATCTATTGATGATTTATTTTGTTCACTGAATCAAAGTATGACCATGAAGAATTTCATTTTAATGGTACCTTTTTCCCCCTTCCCAGCAGAGTAAATATTGTCACATGAAATTGCTGATGATACTTCCGAGTCCCTTAAAATAAGGCTTGTGATTCATTCACACCATGAAAATAGTAAAGAGCCAACATCTTCACCTGCAGATTCATAAGTTATTGGCTCTTTCCTTTTCGGTCCCTGGGTGTTAATGAACATTTTCACTTCTGCAGCTTTCTGTGCTCCTGGCTCCGGCATAGCCCGAGAATGAGGGCTCTCGCTGTCTGCTTCAGGCTCTTGGTCTCAGCCCTGGGAATGCCACATTCAGCTTCCACTGTTATGGGTGAATGGCATGAAATCAATTTGAGATTGTAGACAACTTCTCATAAGAAAATAGAGTAAGCAGATTAAAGCTGCACCCCGTGTCGTAATCACCCCAACCTGGTCACATAAATGGACTGAGGCAAATGTCCACAGCACAGATCACGTGGCTTTTCAAAGAAATGTCTTCCTTTTGTACCTTTGGCGTGTGTAGGAGATCTTTGTTGAATTCTTGCCTTTTTGATGGAAGTGTATACTTTGTTAGTATTTCAGGGACATTGTACGATGTGGCTGAAGTGAAATCAGCTTAAGGTGTAATGCATATGACAAGTGTTGAAACGTGGTCAGTATTCACCATGAAATTGAAATAAGCTCCTGCTAAAGCAGAAGTAATATCTATATACCATGCAAAATGCAGAGATCTCCCATAGACTTACCTATTCTTTATTTCTTGATGAGCATGCATAATCTCTATATTTGAATACAGAATAGAATCCATATTTTAAAAGTTATTCATTCCTGCATATAAGTCCCTTTAAGCAAACTCCTTATGTGAAAGTATGGCCTAGCAACAGGTAAATTGTAAGGTTTCACTTTAGCAAATGCTCATTTTGATTAAGTCAGTCTTCAAATAACCATCGTCTCTCATGCACTTAGAGGGATTCAGTTTGTCAAAAATTACTTAATACATGACTTTATAGAAATGTGTCTATTGCAGCAAGTGTAATCTACCATTTATTCTTGTAAATGCATATACGAATACATGTATATACTGGCAATTTCTGAAATTGTTTGTGGCGGATCTCTGCATGTATTCTGTGAGTAAAATAGGTCTGGACATGATCTGAGCTGTCAGAGCTCTAAATTCACTGAAGTCCTCTTCTACCTTTTGAATGGCATTTACTCAGTATATATCAGAACTCAAAAAATAAAGAAGCCACCTTATCTTGCAAAAGGGCCAGACACTATGCTAGTTGTGTATTTCACATTTTTCTCATACTTTCATCCCTTCAGGGGGAAGTATGAAGTCCTAATACATGAAATGTTCTTGTGATATGTAAATTCGAGAGCTGGTTAAATAGGTTGGAAGATTCCTTGCCTGCACCTCTTTTCAAAGCTTTAGTAAATCAGAACTTACTCGGGTGCTCTTTTTTGTACTTCTACAGATCTTGTCCTATTTAGCTTAGTTTATTCCTGTTTTTATGATAGCCAGTGTTCTGCTTTCCCTAATGTAAATAGACTTACTGGTTTATTAAATATTTTCATTAACATGTTTGCCAATTTCTTCTGGATAAATGACAACTCTTGGCATCTTGGGTCCTGTTCTCCGTGAAGGGTAGGCAGGTTTTGGGTACAGTCTCTTCCCCACTATTATTGCAGTCAGGACCTTCCTGGGGAACAAGAAAAGTATTTACTACCCTTTTTCTCTAGTCTTAATTCAGCTTAGTTTATGCTGGTCACTTTACACGAATTATCACCTTACTCCTCCTAAAAGAGCTCTGTCATCAGCACCATTTCAGAGGAGGAAAGAAGCCCAGACCATCAAGAAATGTGACTAAGTAAGTTGGGAATCTTACAAAGAAGCTGCTATCCAGAAGTTGTGGGCAGTTAGGAATCCTCTCCAGAAGTATCAGATAACTACTCAACTTTTAGTGAGGTAAAATAAAGAGCTGTGTTATCCTTAATGGTTTTAAACTTGCACCTGAATGAACCATAACACTTTTGGAAGACCTGGAAGTACTGTCTCCTTTCCTAAGGAACAGAACAGCCCTGCATTCTTACACATGTTGAGACCATGGATGCTTGCCACAGAGGGGCTGCCTTCATAGGCAACTGACTTTACTACCTAATTGTTAATGGAAGGAATATTTTATAGCAGGGGTTGCAAACGTTTTCTTAAAGAGTGAAATAGTACATATTTTCAACTTTGTGGGTCACACTGTCCCTGTCATGAAAACTCATCTCTGCTGTTGAAACAGGAAAGCAGTCACGGACAGGAGGCTATCACATGAGCTTGGCCGAGTTCCAGCACGACCTTATTTATACAACTAGGAGATGGGCCAGATTTGGTCCTCAGGCTGTAGTTTGCTGATCTCTGGTTCATTGCATAAATTGTTCCAAAGAATTTTGATGTTATGGAGACCCAAATTTTCAGGATGAATTAATAAAGCGTTTGATTCCTCACAAGAAACAGTACATTCTCCCCTTTGCCTTCTCAGGTACACTTGATTCTAGGTAAGCCTGCTTCAACTGAGATTTGAGACAATTGGATCAGTATATCCTAGCAAGGATTACTTCTGGTGAGGGATATGGTGATGAAGCTGTTCCTCTGTTAGTTTTTGAGTAACAAACAGTAATTCCATGTCTCAAGAGTCACATTCTTGAAAAAGGAAAGAAAAAGAAAAACAAACCCAAACTGGGCACAGGTGTGTCATTGGACTGGAAGAACATCTTTTGGGGACACTCTAGTTATTGGAATTAAAATGCAATGATTTCTTCAAGGGAAAGCCATTAATGTGTCGGGTCTTTGCCCTGCCACCCCTCTGAGAAAACACTATATTAATTCAAAACAAGACAATACTAGACAGTTAATATTGGATTTTTAATCTCTGGCTGATTTATTTAAGTGCTTCATGAAACCAAATGGAATACCTTAGCTGTAGGCTTTTAATATTGGAGCTATTACGGTGACTTGATACATCTCTTTTGTTTTGAATAGTTTCCAAACAATTGAGAGAAACCGTTAAGTTTCTATAATTCTTCTTCTTACCCATGTGAATAATGATTAACTATTAGTTTACTGTGAATTTTTCACTACACTGAGTATCAATTATCAGTCAAATATCCTTAGTAATGTTCTATTTTTCAGATTTGAATCTTTTCAGGAAGCAAAGATTTCACGACCCTGTTGTCATTTTTTAAAACATGCCAAAAATGTGACATAGTGATCACTGCATTCATTGAACGTCATTGTGTGTGTCACCACATGTCAGTTTGCTGGTGTGCTGTATATCATTTGTGAATACTTTGCGATATTCTCTAAAGACATAGATACATTTTTAATTTAATCTTATACAGCAACATTTTTATGTTGCCTGTTATTAGGATTATGGAGAGCTCCTTTATTAAAATTATTTCATTGTACATTGTGCTATAATTTACCAAGTGGTAGTTAATATAATCTCTTTGGTGCTGACCATGTGTTTACTTAGCAGTGAGAGGCTTAACCTACACTCCATTTCTTTCAAGTGTGTTTAAACAGAAGGAAGCATTTTGGAATTTATCTTCTCCCTGCTTAACTCTTGGAAGCACTGAAATTGGTTTGAATATCCAGAGGCGATTCTTTGGTTTCATACTCTGCTCCAACTGACAAGTGGCGGCTTTGAGAACCGGTCGTCATCTTCTGATGAGACAGGATGTTTAACCCATAAGAGTTAGCAGAAGGCTGAGCTTGTCTTTAGAGTTGAAGAACAAAATGTGTGAGTGTGTGTGTGTGTGTGTGTGTGTGTGTGTGTGTGTGTTTGAGGGCTTAATTTGGCTTTTTGTAAAAGAAAACAAAATATGAATTCATCATGCATGGGAAAGTCTCATTTAAGATTTTCCCATAAAGCACTGGGAGCTAGGGCAGGTTGAGGCTTACCTACCAGAAAGGCAGAGCTGGGGGCTGGGTGGGGCCCCTGAAGGGGCCCCTTGTATCTTGGGATACAAGGTGGTTTTCATGACTTGCTGGGCTTGAGGGTGAGGGTGGGTCTCATCCCCATTTCATCACTGAAAATGTGATACAGGGCACCACGCCGCACACCCCTGGGCAGGGCAGGCTTAGAGGAAGGCAGCAAATTCCACTTTTTCCTTTACTTGGTCAGAACTGCCTTGCATTTTAAAATGATGGATTTGGAAAATACAAAAGCAGTAAAAGTGCAAGAAAATCATTCAGACCAGTAAGTGCTCCATCAAATATGCTGTAAAATAAACATGGCCCACAACTGGGGCAATTAAGTGTTACACATCGAATTTATTGACAGAACTTCGGAGAGACCCAGGGATGCAACTACAGCTATAAATGGATGTACCCTCGCATCTGTGAGTGTGTGACCCAGATAAGCATAGCCACTGAGCCTGTTAATTCAGCTGCAGCTCATTTACTGAGTTTAGTTTGCCCTAGTACGGCTGCAAGGGTTTCAGTGTCCACTATGCTGTTTTCCAAGGAAATGGAGACTTGGCATAAGAAAGCCAAGTGTGGCTGCTGTGGCTGGTAGAAGCCACCATTCCCGTGGTAGAGTCACTTGGGCACATTACCATGCTATGCCAGTCTTGTTTTTTTTTTTCCAATCGGGAAAAGGGGAAGATTTCTATCTCTGTTTCTGGGTTCCCTAATAGCAAGAATGAAATTCTTTATGACGTCGTAAATTTGGTGGTTCCTGCCCCGTTACCTATGGAAAGCACTGTAAAACTCCGTTCTGCACGTGCCGTGGGCCCTGTTGTGCTCACAGGACGCCGAGCTCAGATCCCAGGCTGAGCGGCCCCTCAAACAAGCCCACAGAAGCCGGGGTGCACCAGCTGGATGCAGGGCGGGGTGCGATTGCACAGTGATACAGTCAGAAGGGGGCTTTCTGTGATCACGGGGAAATAACGCTCAAGCAGAGCCCAGGAATCCAGAAATGCAAACCGAGCAAGAGCCAAGTCTGGCCAACCTCCTGTCCTCTGCTTCCTTGGCCCTCAGGCCTCCTCCGGCCCCTCCTTGCTGGGCTAGATGCTAATGGCACACAGGCCGTGGGGTGCATGGCTGCCCGCGAGCCCTTTGCTCTGCCGGTGAAGCCGCGCGGGGGGCCGGGGACCTCGGACCTCCAGCTGGTGGGTTCTCCTCCCCCAAGGCGCCCTCCGTGAGCGGAGGTGACAGCCTAACACATTCCCTCCCACCGCCGCACCATCTGCCCAAGACGTTACTAAATTTCCGTTCGAGAGTGGAGTAAAAGCTCCGACTGTTCTTTGCTGATTTCTGAGTGTGACCGGGTCTCACTGATTTGATGCACTACCGCCCGCCCGCACCCCTTCTCAGCCTCTGTGCAGCCCAGCCGCCCCTCTGAGCCCGGCGCACCCCGCGCAGGAGGGGCTGCTCGGAGCACCTAGGGCCGCTGGCTGCACGGACGGCGTTTGCCCGGCTTCTCTGTTCAGCAGGACGTTTCTGCTAATTGACTCAGCGGGTTAACGGTCTAGGGGTGTAGGCAGAGGTCATCAGACACCTTAAGAGGAGAAACGCTCCTAAGCCCCTAAGCCTCATTTGCCGACCTTAGTAAAGCCGGCTTCTGTGTCTGCTATTTTGTCTTTGCAGAGGAGTATGGAGGGACTGTCACCCCCTGTTGTGGATTTGGGGTCTTGAGGTGGAATCTAGCCAGCACCTGGTCCTCCTTTGAGGAAGCTTTTATTATTGTCATATTTTCCTCTGACATTTAACAGCATTTATTATTGACATTTTAATGCATTGATTTATTTTCCTAGTGGAAATTAGGTAATTGGCCAATTAAGAAAAGTTCAACCACCATCATTTTTATAAAAACATACTGAAAAGTAATGCAGGTAGCTGGTGAAAACGGAGCCTGGGAAAGGGACGCCCCTCACTCTCCAGCGGCTCCTGGGTGGGGTCTTGAGTGCCCCGGGGCTCCAACCATCTGTGAACACGCGCCCTTTCCGTGGGCCCTTCGCCCTTTTCTCGTGGATGTGAATCTTTCAGATCATTTCCTGTCATTGTAAACAAGCCTGCAAAGTTTGCTATGATTCCAAAGTTTGAATGTAGTGCCATTTAAAAAGATTTAAACCTGCAAACAAAATTAAATTTACTTTTGAGGATGCAATATATTTCTTCCTTAAAGTCAGTGCTTGGTAGAATATATTACATAATTATTCAAAACTAGTGTTTGGCTTGGCAATTTTTAAAAATCAGTTATTCCCCCCATTTAGCTTTTAAGAATGACCCATTACTAGTGGGTGTATAAATTTGATTATGTGCATTTTTTCAGTGACTCAGAGGAGACTATCTTGGAGGAAGAAGAATCGTTTAATCCCAGTTCACTGATTTCTCAGAGTTGTCTACTTTGTTGGCTTCCAATTTTGTGTCTCCTGGCATCACGTGTGAAATTATTTCAAGAATCATTTTTGTCTTTGCACTCATGTGAAAAATGGTTTTAGGAGCAAAGGTACATGAGGCCACTGTGTGACCACTCTGGCTGTTAAGTCAAGAAACGTGAGACTTCATTTTTTTCAAGTTATTTTGTTCTTATGAATACTTGAGGGAATATGTAAGTGTGTGATAGAATCCATACAGAATTTAAAAATGTGCTTCCATTAAAAAGTAAAGAGGCCTTAATAGTCTAAGCCTTTAAGGCATATGCTGAATGTTGAGGACCTGGTGTCCCACTTACCAATTCCTCACCTCACATTCCCTTTGCCCTTTTCTGCTTTCGGAACAGCCTGGTGACTTAAGCCATTGCCTGGGGAGGTTCCGCCTGGGAAATTCAGAACCTCTCCTGTTGTTTGAGTTTTGGGTTTTGTGCAGTTTTTTTCTCTCACCGAGGGACGCATTTACCAAGTCTCTAATATGCCCTTGCTTCCATGATGAAGGCTCCTCTGTGGGCGGTGTTGAGAGTCTTGTTAGCTGGCTGATTTTGTTACTTGTTTTGGGGATGCTTTTTCATTCCCCACCCTCCACACTAACCCCCAAGAGGTTGGAGAATTCACACTGACTTCCAGGCTGCTTCCTGCATCTCAATTCCATGGTGATGTCCCCCTTCTCAAATTCAACTTTGGAGAAGCACTTTCAGTTTAAAAAAAACCAGACTTTTTTTTTTTTTAACTTTAACAATAATACGTGCATTTTGTAATAAGTGAGAATAATACGGTGAAAGGATGTATGAAGCCCAAGCGAATCCCCTCTCTCCCCAGTCTACCTTCCCATTCTCTCCGGTAACTAGCCATGTCAACAGCCTGGGGTTCGTCTGTACACACCTTTCTCCTTGTTCATAAGTGCTTAGGTCATTTTTTAAATGTACATACGTATTTTATTTCCATGTATAAGCTCAGATTATTATTGAGAGGGGAAGAGAGAGATGTGCTTTGTTTTTACAAGTAGACAATATATTCACATTACTCTGCATTTTCGTTTTTTGAAACTTGTTGAGAGCAGTTTTATGTTCACAGCAACACTGAGAGGAAGGTACACTGATTTCCCACGTATGTCCTGTCTGCACATGTGTACAGCCTGCCCCGCTCTCAACATCCCCACCAGATAGGACATTCGTTATGATTAAGGAACCCACACATCATGACACACCAGACACACCCGGAGTCCATCATTGGCACTGGGGTTCCATCTTGGTGGTGTACATTCTGTGGGTCAGACAAATGTATAAGGACACATACCCACCGTTACGGCATCCTACAGAATCCCTTCACTGCCTTAGAAATCCTCTGCGCTCGGCCTGTTCATCCTTCCCTCCCCGAACCCCTGGCAGCCACTGATCATTTTACTGTCTCCGTAGTTGTACCTTTTCCAAAATGTGACATAGCTGGAAGCACACAGGATGTGGCTTTTTCAGATGGGCTTCTTTCACTTAGTCATCTGCATTGAAGGTTCCTCCTTGTCTTTACATGGCTTGACAGCTCATGTCTTTTTAGCCCTGAGTAATATTCCATTGTATGAATGGCCCACAGTTTATTTATCCATCCACCTCCTCAAGGACATCTCTGCTGCTTCAAAGTTTTGGCAGTTATGAATAAAGCCCCTATACAGTATCTGTGTGCAGGTTTTTGTGTGGTCGTAAGTTTTCAGCTCCAAGGAGCCCAATTACCAGATCTTATGGAAAGAGTATGTTTTGTTAGTTGCTTTTTCTCATTTGACAGTATAACATGGGTGTTCTTGCAGCCTGGAGGTACAGATCTAAGAATGCTGTTTTCTTCTACCAGAATATTCTTTAAAAATTCCTCATTTATTATAAACTGAAGGCTATAATTTCTCCCTCAGTTTTTCAGAACAAATTTATTAGTACTAATTTTCTTGGCTGCAGATATATTCATGTTTGTTCTTCATGGTGAAAAAGTGATTTTAACATACTACTTGGAAGTTAAGTGTTTTGGTTGGCATTGTAAGCAACTAGTCGGATCCGAGATCGAGAAAGAACACAACAGATAATTTTTCCTTTTATTCTGAGCAGTCAATGCTAATTTCTAATGCTTTGGAAAGGCTCTATATGTGGAATGTTCCCATGAAAGATTTTGATTTTTTCTTCATATGGTTTCTCTTGCCTACTTCTGGGCTAGGGTAGAATTTACATGGGTCATATGATAGAATCACATTGTGAGGGGGTGGGTCCTGTCAAACATTTTTGGGAGACAGTTATCAGTTTTACTAAATGGATCCGTCACCTAAGACTGCATACTTCCAAGTTGAACCAAAGACTCTGACAGCAGTGTTATCAGAAACTTTAATAAGTTGATGTGCATCATGAATTTGTAAAGGACGAGATAGGGCATGCTTTCTGAAGTTTTCCTACCTGTCTTACCAGGGAGCTCTTTGCCTGTCTGTCTGTCTGTCTGTCTGTCTGTCTATCTATCTATCTATCTATCTATCTATCTATCTATCTATCTATCTATCATCTATCTACCTGTCTGTCTGTCTATCTATCTATCTACCTACCTACCTACCTACCTACCTACCTATCTATCTAATCTAATCTATCTATCTATCTATCTATCTATCTATCTATCTATCTATCTATCTATCTATCTACCTACCTATCTATCTATCTATTTATTATTTTATTTTGGTATCATTAATCTACAATTACATGAAGAACATTATGTTTGCCAGGCTCCCCCCTTCACCAAGTCTGCTTACGTATCTTTCGTGAAGTGTGCCAGGGCCGGTGTTCAGGGGGTGCGCTTGGAGAAGTCGTGCTCTGTGGGTTGAGTATTACAAGTAGAGCCGTGAGCTTTTCCACTCTGAAGGTTACTACCTTATTTCAGCTCCTTGTTGGGGCTTATCAGTCTTCTTTTCTTATCGAACTATACCGTGCATACAAGAGAATAAATATAAGAACATACAGTTTAAAAATGATAAAACGGGCTTGTGTGTCAGCACTAGGTCCTCAGCTGCTCCCCTGCCCCCTCTGTCTCCCTCTTTGTTTTTCTGATGTAATCTTTAATCAGAATTTTGGGTTAATCACAGCTTTGCTTTTCTTTATAATTTCATCATATATATGTATCCCTTAACAGCATTTTCTTACATTCTGTCCCTTTAGCCTTTCATATGAATGGAATCTTCCAGTGCATGTTTTCCTGTGAAATGCTTCTTACTCTGAGCATTATGGCTTTGTAGGATCTCTCGCCGTGGATGGGAGGAGCTGGGATTTGTTCACTTTCTTTACAATATACTATTCTAGTTGATGGAATTTATCCCAGCCGAGTTAGCCCTTCTCCATGCATGGATCTGTGAGTGGTGTCAGTGTTTGTTGTTAGAACAGTGCAGTCGAACCGGTCACCCATCCAACCATCTCCTGGCACACCTGTGCTAGAGTCTCTCCAGGTTTTATGCCATGGAGTGGAAACGTGGGTCAACATTTCCTAAGGCAAATGCATACTTAGGCAAGGAGAGTCCCCAGGGCTTCTTAGGCTGCAGAAGTCCAACCTTGCGGTGATAGTCACTGTGATTCCCCCTGGCTTTTCCTCATTGTCTCCTGCGGACCCAGAATGATATTTATGGTATTGTAGTTTTAATGTTTGCCTGTCTTTTAACGTGATGGGGTATATTGGTGGTCTGAATCTGAGCACACTCCCCATTGTCCCTCTCTCGCTTCCAACTCCCTTTGGAGTCCCTGGCATCTAACCAAGACAATTTAGAACAGAAGCTTCAGCTAAATTCTGTACCCTGTTTATCTTGAGTTCCTGCTATCAGGTACGAACAATGATGGATTGTGAACAAATAGCTCAGCCTTGTTTTTTCAGACCCTGAAATAGACAGGATGGCTTTGATAATGCTCTTTGACTGATGGGCACTTTTTATAACTAAATCCCATTCAGAGGCTGAAAATGTGTTTCTTCAGAGCTGATTTCCCGATGAATTATGAAGAACTGAAGACAAGAAAAGTCAGAAAAACTCTACCTACACATGAGATGATTTAAGGGCATTTTCAAAATAGTCAAAACCCAACTTTCTTTTGTGGCCAACACAAACCAAGCAACCAACCTCAGAAAATAAGAATAGCAAGAACATCTAAATAGCATGGACAGTGAGGGCAAGACTTCCCTTTTATCTCCCAGTACCTTCAGCCAAGTGGAACTACACCACATCTATTCAAATGTGGCTCTGAATATTCATATGTGTTTCTGTGTTATATTATGTAACTGCATCTTTCCATCTAAAATGTGAACTGTGGAGGTGGTGTTCTGGTAAACGTACCTTAGGTGTGAGGGGAAGATTTATTCACAGGGACTGGTGTAGTAGAATCCCCGGCATCTCTGAGGGTCAGGGACAGGACTGGCTGTGGAATTCATGAATAAAATTGTTTTCTAGATGGTGTATAGCCTGCCAGGTCCTTGGGCCACATTAGGCAAAACACAGACCAAAATCTCCCCCTTGGAGTCACTCTGGAGCTGTTGGAACTTTTTTGTCAAGATACCAGTTTTTGTATCGACTTTCAGTATCCATTCTTGGAAGCAGCTTCTGTGAACTCCTCTAGCTGACTTCACGTGGAAGTGAGTACTTGATCTGAGAAAGGAAGAACTAGTCCTTGAACCGATGTGAAAGTGCCTGGTACAGATGCACATGGGGCAGAGACGAGTAGAAGAGAGATTGGTGCAGACCTTTAGAAGCATCGCTATTTTCAAGGGAAGACCCGAAACTGAGTGGAAAGTTATCAGAGGAGTTTTATTCTTTCAGGGAGAGCATGTCCCCAGAGGTAGTTCTGTGGAAGTGTTTTGTATGACCATGTGTTGCAGCGTGTGGGCTGGGCAACCTCACTGTTCTTCTACCTGCTGGAAAATGCAGAGGCTAAAACCCACTCTTGTACAAGGACAACAGGCTGCTGTTGATAAATTCATAATTGCTCCAAGGCATTGATTATAATGTGCCATCTGCCAGAGCTCTGCTGTTCAGGAAGCATAGGCATAGCTTAGCTCTTACAACAAACCTTTCTCCCCAAGTTTCAAAAGTTTGCCTTTTCTCATTACCTTTCAACGTGAAATCGTTTCACTGTGGGTGAAGTTTTGAAACATTACAAAAGCCAACTTGCTAATTTAATAAAAGATTCAGCTAAGAAGTAGATGTACACCAGGAGTGCCTGTCTGTTTGGAGGGGTGCGTGGCCCGTGCAGTGCAGTTTCCATTTGGTTAAAATCTCAGCCTTGCTGCCTTGCTGCCTTGCCGATGGCATTTCCGTCCCCTTGGAGCACCTCCCACATTGCTCTGTAAACATGGGCAGTCCGAGCCGTCAGAACAGGTGGCCTCCACCTTCTTTTGGTTTGCTCGCAGTTCAGGATGCCTGTTGTTTGTTGTGTGTCCTGTCTACGGTTCTCCTGAATGGGAGACAACTGTATCCTCTCCTTTCCAAAGCCAGTTCTGCCTGGGCCTTGTATGCATCCCCTCCCGTTTCAGGATCGGGTGCGTTCGGGCTCCCCGCATTTCCCACCTCCTCTCTGTCCTGTCCTTGCTCTGAGCTTAGCTCGCTCCAGCTCCTGGAATGCAGCTGGAAGTGCTTCCGCATCCTGGTCTCTCTGGTCTGTTCTTCCTGGTTCTGTTCTCCACCCGCCAACTCCTAGAGGATACCAGACGTTGCCTCTATTTCTGTCCACCCCTCCTGCCTTTCCCTTTCTCCCTTCCGGGACTAGTCTATCTTGGAGTCCCTAACAACTTCCCACTAAACCTCGTCTAATGCCCCGAGGACAGCCCTCATGCTGTGCATCTCTCTTGGGCATCTGGTTACTTCCTCCTTGTGGCAGATACATAGACAGAAAGTACCCCTTTGCCTGTCCAGCAAGTATCAGGCATTTGCACAGCAACAATGGAAGGTAGAAATAATCCCCGTAATAAGTGCATATAAGAATAAACTGATCCTCAGAGAGATTAGGCATTTCCCTGTATCATATATATTATATATGAAAGAAATGGAATTCTGCTACTAAAATGTGTGTTTTTAAAGAAGAAATACATGATAATCCTGTATTTATAAGTAAATCCTTAATTCTCTTACCTCGCTGAGTACTTTCTCTCATTGCCTTTTTATGGCATCCCTGTCTGGCTCTGTCCATCCTGGTCATGCCAGTATTTTTCTTCACTTTATCCCGTTGCTTGTAATTCTCTCTGCGTAAATCTTGACCCTCTGTGTCTGCTTCTGCATCTGTGTTTCCCAGTATTTGCTGGAAGTCTTACCTGCATTTCTCACTAGTGGTGCATATCTTAGAGCCTATGACAGGCACTTTTTTTCCATGCTACTGCTTTATCTTCCTAACACCCACTTCTAATTGTAAATTTTACCAGCCAAAAGAGAGTTCCTTATTTTTCTTAACTATTTCACAACTGTGAAATATTTAGGTTATTTCCAGGGAAGAGTGGTGCTACCTGGAACATCTTTCTGCCTAACCCATTTCCCCATGTAGGGAAGATCTCCTTAGGATCTACTTCCACAGGCAGTGTTGCTAAGTCGAAAGCATCTTAAAGGAGTACCGATGTCAGCCTGGGAGGGTCCATGATGAGCAAAACAGAAAAGCAAATTTAAAGTGCAAGCTTAAAAGCTAAACATGAAATGCTCTCTGTAAGTCAGAGAAGGATTAAATGCCTATATATGTGTCCTGTACTCTTACCTGTCATGTTTGTAGGAAGCCTGCTGCTTTGACATTAAACCTTTCGTGGTCCTTGGTCAGGAGCTTGCATTTCTACAAGTGCGTTTGAATTCCATCACTTTCCTCTTGGCAATGCTCCATATTCCATTCCGTCAACTGTTGAGACACCCAGTCCCCCAGTGGACGCCCAGATTGGATCTTATACCGAAGCACGGTTTTACTGGTGATAGGATTCTGACTTGCTCATTTCCTAAATGTTCTTCCCGGCTGCGTGAGGCTTTTGGCCTCTGGAACAATGTGCTCACAGCTGTAGTCAGACAGCCTGCCACAGGCTCAAAGCCTTCAGTTGTCAGACGGAAGAGCTCTCCTAGGACTGGCAGGAGTCAAGTGAGGATTTGAGCGGAATTTAAAGGAGGAATGCCTGGCACTCACTGGAGGGAAAGCCGTACTCCAGGAGGGCAGTGGCCTCGACGTTGCTGGCTGTGTCTCCCGCTTTTCCTTCATTGTGTCTAAAGAAGGGGCAGGTGCGGTGTTCTTGTCTAGCTCATTCTACAGCTCTGAGCTGCTCAAGGCCACAGAGGCACACACACCGGCCATCGTTTCTCCTCTCCCCTCCAGCTGCTGGCTGCCCCGGAGCACAGACGACGTTCTCATTCAGGTTCTCGTGCCTGGGGTGTTGATTAGGCGTGTTCCAGGTGCCAAGCCTTCAGGGCAGCTCCCAGTAGCCTTGCTGTGTGTCCTCACGGAGGCTGGGACAGAGAGGGGGGAGGAGGAGAAGGAAGAGGAAAAGAATGCGGGCAGGAAAAACAAAAACATTCCCAAGTCCCGCATCTCCCGACACTGCACCTACAACCGTGCCTGCTAGTGGGATACCTCCGAACACCCTCTTCATTCGCTCCATCTTGACTTTCCCTTTGATTTCTAGCTTTAGGGGATGAAAACTGCTTTTGTAATTGGATTCTACACGTTACTTCCGTGAAACTGCATAGGGTAAGCGGTTTAAGCAGTTTCATGCTGGGATTTATTTCATTAGTTATACCGTGTATGGATTATAATTCTCATAAACTGATAACATGCTTATTTGCTGGAAGCCAAAACGATTAGAAACCTACTGTGCGTATTGGCATTCTGTTACATGGACTCTGCTTTGCCAGGAGATTCTGGGCTCTTGGGGATTTTTCACTCAGTGCCAAAGCAGCAAAGCAAAGCTGTATCTTGAAAATATTTCGCATTAAGAAATTTTAAGTCTGCTTACCGGTTTCTTGTCTGTTTAGAAATCCTCATGGAAATAATGGCAAAACCATGGTTCAGACACAGAGTACCAATATATGGGCAGTCTCAGCTCAAATGCACTTTCCATATTGAAGAGTGAAGTTTTCTTGCATGCTGGGAACATATATCCAAGGAAAAAAATGCCAAGTGGAAAATATTTTTATGAGATATAAAAATTGCGGCATATAATTACTCTCATTAATCTAAGAGAACTTTCATTAAAATATCTGAATAGCGATTTCCTTCATAGAAATGCAAGCATAATTTGACTTCATATGCACTGGTATATGCAAGACTGCAGAATTTGAGCATATTGTTGTTAGCTAAGTAGAATCTGCTAATTTTCTTTGTGTATTACTGATAGCAGAGCCAGATAAATAACTGTGGTTCAAGAGGGAATCAAGTCTTACATTTTGAACTGGAGGAAGCTTTGTTTTTCTGGTGGGGCCTGGTGGGTGGAGAATCTTCTTTAAGAGAGAAGGATTGGTGACTTGCTTGCTGGCCAGATGGCTTCCAACTTGTATCCCTCTCAGCTTGCTGCTCGTATCTGTGCTTGTATGACTTTATCTCACTCTGTGAGCCCTGCCTGAGTGCTGTCTTGGCAGCGACCCCTCCCAGAGCGCACAGAGACAGAGCAGTTCACGTCCCTCCACGGTTAGTACCCACATCTATGAGATCCGGGTCCTCTCCCTTTTTTCCCTCCTGCTTTCTGCTGTTAATTCCTAATCAAAGGACAACCAGTGTTAGTAAGGTCTAACTTGTAGGAAAGTATATAATTGTCCAAATTTAGAGTTGGGTCTGTGGATTTGGCTGGAGGTTTTCCTTTTAGGTGAAAGTAGATTGGGGAAGGGGGTAGAGTAGAAACTTAATTCAGCATAACTGGGCTGTATTTGCTGAAATCCTCTACAAGTCCTCCGTAGCATGAACTTGCAGATTTGTTATCTGTGTGGCGCAGCCCCAAAGCAGTAAAACTTTCCATCTAGCTTATTGCTGTTTTGAGGTTACTTCCTTGGCTTTTTGCTAACTTTCTCTTCCCCTTCATCTGGCTTGCTAACCTCTTGGCCATTTTGTGCATATGGGGTGCTAGGTCATGGTGGGTCTCACTTAAAAAAAATTTAATTGTGGTAAAACATAGGTAACACCAAATTTGCTACCTTTTTTCCATTATGCAGCTCTGTGGCATGAGTACATTCACAGCGCTGGGGAACCACCATCCCCATCCAATGGCAGGGTCTCCTCTTCCCCCCTCACCCCCTGGAAACCCATACCATCGGTCAGTGCCTCTCTATTCCCCCCCCCCCCCCGCCACCCCCACTACCCCTGCACCATCCCACTTTCTGTCTTGGGGCATCTGACTACTCTGGGAATTCGGGGCCGATTTTGACAGCACTTCCTGACATGGAATCCCCCAGTCATCTCCTTCTCCATGGACTCGATTAGTGCCAGGGGAGGCCCTCCCTTATGCTCTCTCCCATCTCTGTGCCCAGCCACCCTGCTCCGTGATCGTTTTCATGCTGTCAGCCTGCCCCTGTGGGTTTCTTGTCTTCATATTTGTGTATCCTCAGGCTCTTGTATGGCCTTTGGTACAGAGTATGGGGTCAGAATAAACACTGAGAGCATTAGGGATAAATTACAGGGGAAAAAAATAGTTCAAACTTAATCAGGTTGAAGATCCTTCCACTCCTGTGTCCTGGAGCGACCTTCGCTGTATCTCCCTTGGCAAGCGAGCAGTTGTCTTTCTCATTTGACAAGATATTTAAATGTACGAAAGTTTAAAGAGAGAGAGAGGAAAAGCTGAGAATGGGACTTTTTTTGCTAGACTAATCAGATTGGAGGAGGAGGATCATGGAGTGAGAAGGAAGGAGGGGGCATGGAGGGTGGGGGGAGAGGGAGCAGAGGGGAAGGTGGGGGAGGAGAACGAGCAGGGGAGGGACAGTCAGAGAACCTGAGGGCCCGGGATGTGTGTGTGTCTGGGACCTGCAAGTGGGGCTGCCACATTGAGCAAATAAAAGTACAGGGCACCCAGGTTAAATATGAATTTCAGATAAGCAGTGATTTTTTAAAGTATTAGTATGTCTCAAATGTTGCATGAGTCATACATTAAAAGTTACTTGCTTTTGATGGACAGAGACTGTAATGGGGTCTGTGGGGTGGGATGGGGACTTGATAATGGGGGGAAATTTAGTAACCACACTGTTGATCATGTGTAACCTTCTTAAGATTGTCTATCAATGATACCTTAGTTTAAAAAAAAGTTACATGTTTTTTATCTGAAATTAAAATGTAACAGGGAGTCCTCCACGTTTTCTGTCTGCCCTCGCTGCAGGGCCACCCACGGGCTGCCCAAAGGTGCCAGTAGGCCACCACTCAAGAGACAAGGCTCCCCAGCTTGGAGGGAGGGTGGGGGCCGTGGAATTCTCTCTCTCATCTTTCAGGACCCTTTATTTTTATTTTTTCCATTTCGGTTTGTGTTCATCTCTGTTTTGAGTTGTTCTCTTTTGAACATTCATGAACTCATTCCCAGACAAGCACCTTGAAATGCCCTCCACTTAGCAGGGTGCATGCTCAGGGGCAGCTGTTGGGCAGTGGTTCTTTTAAGGATGACTAAGTCAGACGTCTTTGTGCTAAGAATCACTGGTATTTGTTTTAAAACCTGTTTATACCACCTGTCTGTGTCAAAATTATTTTGTTACAATTCACTGGAAGATATTTTATTTTCAACAAGCTAACTGTACAAAGGCCAAGAAAAGCCAGTTGCCAAACAATTGCTGTTGAATTGGGTGTAGGTGAGGCCAAAAGGTTGGGGAGAATCATAAAAATCAAGGAGATTTTGTATTCAGGTTGTTTTTCTTACATTGTCAAGTTTTTTTTTAAGGAACAGAAAATGGAAATTGTACACAGTGCATCCTGGGTATGATTTATGAGACAGTGAGTTGGTATTCGATTCAAAGGACTCACATTCAAAAAATAGAAGAGGTCAGGTCCTTTTATGGGCTGAATTGTGTCTTCCCCTGAAAATCACCTGTGGGAGGCTCACCCTCCTGTAGCTCAGAATGTAACCTTATTTGGAGATCAGGTCTTTAAGGAGGTGAGTAAGTTGAGTTAGAAGGATGCCTGTACGGTGGGCTTCTTATACAATCTGACAAGGGTCATCTTACCAAAGGCAGAGACCCAGGGGGTGTGCATGCATAGAGGACATCCACATCAAGAGACAGCAGAGAATGGCCTTAGCAGGCCCAGGAGAGAGACCTTGAAAGAAACAGACTCTGCTGACACCTTAAATTTGGGCTTTTAGGCTCCAGAGCTATGTGGACATGAGTTGCTGTTGTTTCGCTGCCCAGGCCATGGTATTTTGCTTCGGCAGCCCTAGCAGACGCATACAGGTCCTATATGAGCTATGGGTACCGCTGTGTGTCCAGGCGCAGTAAAGAGCAGGTGTGCACCGTGTTCAGAGCCTCTCCAGTTTAAGCTGTGGTTTGATTGATCAGATCAGCTACAAGCATTCTCTTGGGTTTCTTGTGGCACTGCCTGCCACCCTTTTGGCTTCCCTTCAGCATCAGCTACTCCCATCCTTAGCTTTGCTGGCCCAGCACTCAGGATAAGCCATGGAAATGGTTGAAAATAGGGATATCCAAAAAGTCTGCCAATCCTTAAAGTCAAATGTCCCTTTTTTGGAGGTGTGACCATGATATGGAAGGACTTCGTGCATTTGGCTTCTGCCGTGAATGACAGCTTCTAAGGGCTTTCTGGCTCAGCTCTCCAGTCCATCTGAGACAAGTGGAGGGCTGGGCAGTTCTCCATGTCAGAATGTGTCTTGAAATGACGATCTGTTGTGTGGTACCTGCACATTATGGCTTATCTTTCCTTCAGTGGGTTTCCTTAGTTTTCCTTAGCTAAATAGAGAATTCAGTGCTACCTCAATTAGAAATACTGAAGTTAAACATTTTCAAATAGAAATATGGAAGGTAAACATTTATAAATGTTGAAGTTAGACATTCTGCATCATTCGATGTTCAGCTTTTCTCTTCTGGCAAATAATAGAGGCATTAGCCTCACTCAGAGGCGAGCAAAACGATGTGTTGGGTGTAGACTGGCTTGCTGGGTAGCACAGTCCTTAATATGGTGGCAGAGACTCTTGACTTCAGTGAAGTTCTGCCAGGCAGATGCAGTTCTGACAGCTCCGATCAGTGCTTCTGGGTCTGTAGTCTTTAGACCCGGGCGTGGGACGGAAGTTGTTGTATCTGAGCTTCCAGAACAGGACAGAAGGGCTACAAGTATCAAATCTGACACATGCTGGTATTCCCAGCATTAATTTTTCATCGGAATTTGTGCTTGCATGTGTCCTGCTGAAACATAATTGTGTAATCAGTTTGTTAACTCATCTTTCTGTCTTTAGTCTCTTCACTTCTCTGAAAAATCACCCCATCTTAGAAACAGTCCCCTTATCCGTGCAGTTTCCTGCTTTCCTGGTTAGCTTTTCAGGAACACCGGAAGTACACTTACATACCCACAAATACTGGGTTTGAGAAGTTTCAACAGCTCATTTCAAACATTAGTTCGTTTGTTGTGTTAAAGTATTTTAAATGCATAAATCAGAGTGTGTCAAATTGCCATCAGCACGGCCTCCATTGGGTGGTGATAGGCTGACTCATGCAAGGTTCTATTTGTTCAGTCTTTTTGAACAAATCTTTACATAATGTAGAAGTTTTCACTGCAGACAAATTTTATAATTTCTTCAGAGATCCCCATTTTTTGGTGTTGTATTTCTTCTACGTTTTAAAAAATTAGTTTTAGAATAGTTGAGACTTATGGAAAAGATGCAAAGATCATACAGCATGTTTACACATACCCCTGACTCAGTCTCCCCAGGTGTTAGCTTAACATTAAGCAGTACATGTGTCACAACTAAGCTATCGACCCTGAAAACCATTTTGAGTTTATAAAGATGTTTGGTTTTTTAATTTTAATGATCTGTACAAAATTTGGAACAACACCAGTCAGCGTCTTGTGAGTATATTTTGAAAGAAGATAGCTTAGAAATATGTACAAAAACACGAACTATTACATTTTGTATGCTTCTTTTTTAGAAAGCTAAAACCACTCTGCCCTATCAAAATTATCTTTCAGTGCACTATTATTTAATAACATGCTATTATTTAACTCACAGTTTTTTTAGCCTGATCATTCCATTTTGCTAATGTACCTTCAGTTCCAGCTTATTTAGTAGAATATTAATATGATGTATCACCAAGAAACCAATAGAGAAGATGGAGCAGCAGATCCCAGCTACTAATGAGCACCCGGCTCCTTGGGGCGTTGTTGTCTGTGCAACAATGGTGTGTTTAATGACTTTGGTCCATTCTCCCTCGCCACCCTTTTAAGCTCACCCCTCTCTCATTGTGCAGAGAGGAGCCCAGGAAACCTTAACTAACAGTGAGAATCAAGCTGGAACTCTGTTCTGGATGCACCTGGTGGGGAAAGCAGGAAGTGAAATGATGCCCTGCAGAGCCTTTAAGAGAGAAGGGGTGACCCCCTACTCTGGATCAGCCCCTGCTGGGCTTTGTCATTCTATACTTTGTTTATCAAAAAAAGCTGGAGGCTTGCAACAAAAATGAGATACTGATGTTTTCTTTGGTATGCATTTATAACCATGCTTTGGGCTTACATTCTCCTTCTTAAAAAATCATGTATTTACTTCCTGTCCCTGGAAAATAAGTTATTTTTTATAAGCCATTAATTATTTAATAAGGAAAGATATCCTGTTTTAGTTATATCCAAAGACAACTAATGTTTTAAAAGGCATATCTATATGGCTTAGATTATTTGAAATAAATGATTTCAAATAAAAACAAATTTGTATTTAAAGCAGAAGTTTTGGGGGAAGGGCAAAGAGGAGTGTGTATAATTAAAATTCTTTTACACTCAAAACAGGAGAAAATTTAAGTACATTTTAATGAACCTAAGTGTGTTAACTGGGCTGTTGGAATAGAAAGAATCAGTTATATATAACTATTATACTAGAAGTAGTTATCAGAAAACCATACTATATACTTCTGTAATCTATTTTTGAGTAGGTTATATAGATAGTTAGATAGATACCTAAAATCTGTTTTTATAAAATATGTCCTGAAATTCACATTTTTCACCACTTAACTCTATTCTCTCTTTGCCAATAAATCTGAATTATAGAGATTTGGAAGTCATATGTTACTATGTGTCATAAACATTAAAAAAATTGATGAGGAGAAAAAGAATTGTAATTTGTTGCAGTCCCTTGTAATTGAATTTCCTGAGTGCTATCTGACATTATTTTTAGTAATTGAAAGTTTTATTGGTGATGACAGGAGAGGAATAAGTTTTAGTCAGTCATGCAAAGAGTTCTCCTACTCACAGGCAGGAGAGGGGTGTCTACAAACAGTTGGAGACAAATAGGTAACACAGGGCGTGGCCTCTGGCTGTGAATCTTCACATTTTCTCTGATCGCTGTTCTTTGCTTTGAGATCCCAGAGAGATGACCTGACGCAGGACGTCACCCAATCTGTGCTTTGTGTACACCCTTCACCATCTGCTGTTGCTCCCGACTGGGGCAGCCAGATGCAGCGCTTAGCCAGGTATATCGTCACATGGAGTCAGAGCCTCCTGCTTTCTTGATTCTGAATGCTCGATGCATCTCTTGGAAAATTCTAAGTTGCTTCAAAGGGATCATTTCAGGTTTTCACTCTGTAATTGCCAGGAAAGGAATTGCATTTGTGTATAAGAGTGTCCAGATCGAGAGGTGGAGGAGAGCCGTCATCCATAGGAAGGAGCTCCTGTAATACGCTCATTTCCAAATGAACAGCAAAGTTGGAGTTCTGAAATTTCCCTATCATAGTTGTCGTACTTGTGGACTGGAGTAAGGTCCAGTTTGCAAGTATGATGATTACACATAAGACACAGGAAACTTGAAGGCAAATAAAGTTGAGCATTGCTCCCACCCCACAGTTATTTCTTGACTTCTTAGGAAGGGTCAGATACAAAAACAGGATTGGCCAATGCTGCCAGCCAGGCCCATTGCCCCACCGGTTCCCCAGACCCATCGCATCCCATGACAGGTGCCTGCGGCCACCCTGTCTTTGCTCCCGCTTCTCGGTCTGCCTATCTGGGCCCCTGTAAAGAGGCCTGTTGGGCTCCCAGCCGGCAGGCTCTTGATACTCACCATTGTGATCAGGCAGCCCCTCTGCCTGGACTGCATTTCCCCCCGTCCCATGCCCCTCCACCTGCCCACGTGCCCTTTTCCACTCCACTCCAGCACCCGTGTCATTGCACTGCAATCGGAATGAGGCCTCCTGATTCTGCTGGGGCACAGACATTGAATATGGCCTCATTTTGGCTGAGACACAATCAGATCTGGAAGCCAAACCTCAGAGCGACTTGAGGCCTGGGTGGAGAATGGAACCTTAATGACCCCTCAGTGACGTGCAGTAAGGTAGGACTTTGGGTGACTTACGGAAACCTGATATACTGGATTTTTCTGAGCTCTGGCTGGTATTCCTCTTCAGCTTTATAATCCTTAGATTGAATTTTACTGCCTGCCTCATAACTGAAGTTTGTTAGTCATCAGGTAGATTTTCCATCTGGCAAAATGATGAAAATATCAGCAACTTGAAGATCACTTTAATGTTCCCAAACAAGCCACATTTGCCCTCATCAGGTTTCCTCATGAAAGGGATTTTCTGTCTGCGTGTCACATGGGGAATCACCTGGTCACACGACTTCTCTGTGTCCTGATGGAATGTAGAAGAGTTGTGTCCTAGTCACCCTCCAGAGAGCTGTGTCTGAGTCCCCCCAGTGCTGCCCAGGCCTCAAGATGGCAGAAAGACTTTTGTTTCTCACCTGCTGGGCGGTGAGCAGCTCAGTACACCGGCCATGATGTTCTCTCAAATGCTGTAAAAGCCTGGCAGCAAAGTGAGGTCACCTGCGTCCCCATTCTTGCTGGATTCCGTTCCCACGTCGTGCTGGCTGGGTGGGTCCCAGCCCCAGCCCACTCCTGCAGGGTCTTTGCGTTTGCCATTGTTCTAGAGAGGCCTTGTAATGGGCTGCTGGAAGCCACAGGGTGAAGCTTTGCAGGCATAGAAGCCACAGGCTGCGCTTGTTTGCGGGAGCAGAGCCTTGTCACCGCCCGGCAAATAGGCTCTCTTTTGCCTTGTAACAGGGCCCCGTGCTTTTGCTCCAGGTACAGAATTGCCTGCATTCTCTAGCATATCAGATTGTTGTTATTAGTGCCATTTCCATTAAATGAGCAGGCAGGTTGCTCTGTCTCATCAGGCAGTTCTTTCTTCCAGGGCTTAAATTTGGTTTGGAAATGAGAACACAAAAGAGAGCTCTCTTTAGAGGAAAGGTGGACTGAATTCAGAGTATTTTCTAACATTCAAATCCCCTCACGGCAAATCCCACTAGAAACATTTTGAAAACATGAATTCACTACTATTAGATACAATGAAATTCTGGTATTGTCAGTGTCTCAAAAATGTACATTTCTAATTTCAAGTTTATCGTAAAAAGTACTTTGGTGCATTAATTCTTTAGAATGGTACCATTTAGCTCTAGGTTTAGGGATCTCTAAAAAATTAAAAAAGAAATCGATATTTTCCTGAGAAGTACATTCTCTTATTAATGGATTTTGAGTTAATTAGACTAAATAATTCCCCCTTCTACTCATTATATTAGGCCTTCTTTTCTTTTACTTTAAATATTCTTTTAAAGAAACTGACAACTGAGTGCATATACATTAGTCAGACTTGTCATGGATTTTACTGGTCTTTTCTAGGTGAGGAGATCAGTAGGTGAGTAAAACAGATTCTTGCCCTGGTGAAGTGCACATTCTAGCGAGGAGAGGTGATAAACCGTGATTAGAGTAAGTAGGTAGAATGTGGAAGCCGGGGTAAAGGCAAAGGTGTGCAGGGGGCAGAGATGGGCTATAACTTTACGTGCGAAAGCAGGCCTTGGTTCCAAGCTCTGAAGGAGGAGAGGGCTCTTCGTGGAAAGAGCCGCCTTCAAAGGGCATTGGCAGAGCAATCTCTAAAGGGTGTGTGGCAGGTATACTGGGCACATTCTAGAACCTCATGAAGATGTGGCTGGAGCTCAAGGAGGAGGTGGTTACATTCAGTTGCTAGGCTGCCATAACAAATTGCCCAGATTGTAGGCCTTAAACCACAGAAATTGATTTTCTCACACTTCTGGATGCCAGAAGTCCCAGATCTAAGTGTGGGGCAGGGTTTCTTGCTTCTGAGGCCTCTCTCTGGCTTGCAGAGGGCTGCCTTCCCCTGTGTGCATTTTCGTGTTTCTCCTCTTCTTATATGCCAGTCCTATGGATGAGGACCACCCTAATACGACCTCATTTTACCTTAATTACATCTTTAAAGGTCTGTCTCCAAATAAAGTCACATTTTGAGATTCAGAGGTTTGGGACATAAACATATGAATTTTGGGTGGAGGGGCTGCAATTCAGTCTGCATTCAAGGCGAAGTCAGGGAGTATTGGGGAAAAGTGGAACTAGTTCCTGGGTGGTCTTGGGGGCTGTCTTGCCAGAGGGTTTCAGCCCCGGGCAAGTTCAGTATGGATTTGGTGAGACTGAGAAGTGACAACGGAATGTTTTTGGGCTACAAGACTTTATACCTGGCTTTATTCTCCCAGCAGTAGGTCAGGCACTAGAACCATGTCCTTATCCAGTGGTCTGCAGATCCAAAATCCACCTCCGTCTCTGCCTCCACCCAGAGCACTGGGCAGAGCTCTTTATATAGTGACTCAGTCAGTAACAGCTTATTGCCTAGGGTGCGGGAGCAGTAGCCTAGCAGCAGGCCAGTTATATCAAGGAGTTTAGGGTCAGGTGAGGATCCTGGCTATAGAAACTTCCATTTTTCCTCACATAGGCCCTCACTGGCACTGAAGTTTTACTCTTTGTGATAATGGTTTCATCCCACATAATGGTGATTTCCCTACCCTATTCCCATGTGGTAGTGCTTGAGATTTTTTATTCTTTCAGATGTCTCCTGTTGATTGTGCTTCTAGTTAACTGATCAACCTAGATTTTGCACCTTCGTGACTGAAAATCTGCTGATTTCAATTCAAAACAAGTGGGCTTCATTATCCTATGTGCTTTTTATTTAGACAGGAACTAGGAGCATTGCATTTTGCAAAGTTTTAACTGTGTAGTCAGATAATTATCTTCTGAAAAACACACTCAAATTTGCAAACAAGTAGTGATTCTGGAAAATAATTAAAATTATTCATTGTGGTACCACTTTGTGGATTCACCTTTGTGGGGAAGTTGGGGTTCCTATGTCCAGGATCCTCACTGAACTTAAACCACCTGGTGATGTAACTGGCCTGTTGCTGGGCTGCTGCTTCCACACCTGTAGGCAATAAGCTGTTATTGCGCTGTATAGAGAGCTCGGCCCGGCGCTCTGCCTGGAGTAGGGGGCAGAGATGCTAGTGTTCAACCTACCACCAGAGAACAAGCCAGGTAATAGACCCTTTCACCCCAAGAACGTTTTTGCTGTCATTTTCTTTGGTCACACTGAATCCATAGCAAACTTGCTCTGGGCTGAAACCCTTTGGCAAGACAATCTTCCACTACATGTCGTTACAATGTGGTCTGAGCAACATTAATAAAAAAAAAAAGTCCTGACTGAACATCTGTTGCAGAATGACTTCCAATTTGCATCCTGTCTGTGACATGTGATTATGTAAAAGGAAAACAAATTGATTTGTGATGCTTTCAGTTTTATGTGTGAGGCAAATAACTGAACTGCTTATGATTGTCATAAGCTAAAAAAAATTAATCTTTAACATATATCAATTTTGTTCAAGGAGGTAAATCTCAACAAACCCATGTTTTGCATTCCGTGGTTAAAATTATGATGGTCACCGTTTGTGCTATGGTGATCAGTGCTAAGTAATTTGGTCATTTTAAAATGCAGCTCTAAATTTGGTAAGATTAGTGGAATGGCTTCTTCTAGTATTTTCCTTATATAGAAATAAATAGGAAATATGAATGATATTTACTTAACTCTGAGTAATTGCTATATATTTTCATTATTATCCCCTTAATGTTTTTTCAACAAGCAGACATCTGAGAGGGTGTGGATATGGTGAAGCTTCCTGCGGCCAGGATCCTCACCTGAACCTAAACTGCTCGATGATGTAATGGCCTGCTGCTGGCTTCTGCTCCCACACCCATAGGTTGGGCCACTCTATAAAGAGCTCTGCCCAGTGCTCTGGGCAGAGGCAGAGACGAAGGAGGGTTACAGACCCGAGAGTGTTGGATGCAAACGTAATTCTAGTGCTCGATCTATCTCCAGGAGAACGAGCCAGGTAATAAACCCTTTCACCCCAAGAACGTTCCGTTGTCGTTCCTCAGTCTCACTGAATCCATAGTGATCTTGCCCGGGGCTGAAACCCACTGGCAAAACAGAAGGTTTTTGTTTTGTTTTGTTTTGTATTTGCAAAATGTGATGTGAAAACATCTGTAGTGTATATGTATTTGCCAAGTGCCTCATGTTACCTTTCTCTAGACACTGGGAGGTCTCCTTAGGATACTAATTTACTTAGACTCTGACAAGTGAAGCTAATGTTTAAATATACCTGCCAGTAAGTACCCAGCACACTCTAATAAAATATGAGCTTCATGAGGGCTTCAAGAATAGCTCCTGTTACAGAGTATGGGTCTGTAAAGCTTTGTTAAATGAATGAATAAATAAAGTAGTTCCATTACCCTCCTAAGAAATGAGATTTATAAAGCAATGTTGCTCTTCTCAGTTTTATTTTCTTATAGCCTGACCTCTTCTACCTATTTATGTTTGGGGGGAAGTACTATTCCTATTTCATTAGTAAGAATTTTAAAGCATCCCTGTGTACTTTTTTGATGCTTAATTTTGTTGCTGAGCCACTCACTCTCTCCAGTAATAAAACTTTTGTATTGTAATAATATCCATAGCTTCTCATACTCTGTTAAAGATGATCTCTAGGTTAGCAGCTCTTCTTTAATATGACACATAAGGTCTATCTTAAACCAATATCCACAAGACTAGATCTTAAATGTTCTCACCACAAAAAAACCATGCTAATTGTGTCTGTCACATGATTAAGGTGTTAGCTAATGGTATGATGGTACTCATATTGCAGTAAATGAATATATTAAATCAACACATTATGTACCTTAAACTTATACAATGTTTTATGTCAATTATATCTCACTTAAAAAAATAGAAAATTAGACCCTAAAAGCATGCCAATTAAAATCTTCAAGAAAACAAAGACACTGACTGTTATTATTACCACTTGACATTATCTTGGTGGTCAGTCTAGGAATAAAAATAAGATTTATAGACATGAGAACAATGCAAAATTATTGAGAGATATTAATTTGATTTGTTTAGAACTTACACTTCGCCAACAAGTAACAAAAGTTACTGGGAGTAATAACAGAATTCTTTAAGTTCAATTACAAAATTTACACATAAAATGAAATGGTTTTCCCAAATATATGAATAAAAATATGGAGCAATTTTTAAAGCTTTTTGAAAGAAACACCCCTCCTAATAGGAAGAACAGGAACAAGAGCTATTTAAGATCCATATGATGAAAACCACAAAATATTTCTGAATGACATAAAAATAGGCTTGAACAACCAGAGACATTATATGTGTGTAAATGGGAAAGCTGATGTCCTAACCCTCCTCAAGTAATTTAAAAATTCAATGGAATCACAGTTTAAATTCTGATGGGACTTGTTTCAACTCAAAACTGTAGTTCTAAAGTTCACATGGAAGTAGAAATTGGCGTGGATGCTCAAGAAAAACGTGAAAAACAAGAGTAATTATGTAGGACTTGCATTACTGAATAACAAAGCCATTTGAGTATTTGAATAAGGTCCTAATTCTATTAAAATTAGTCTGTTTTTCTACATGTGCAAGAGCAAGAAGCAATCCAGTCAGATATCGTTATCAGTGCATATCATCTATAGGGAATTTTACGATTGTCAATTTTTATTTTTTAAATACACATTTTAAGTTATACAGTGAAATCTGTACTTTTTAGTTCTGATTTTTGGCATTTGAATTAGATGGTTGATTTCTACAATACAGTACACACATGCTGGTGTTTGTAACTGTAGACAAATTGGCATCTTAACTCTATGGATCCTTCCAAACCATGAACATGATCTCTCACTACATTTCTTTAGGCCTTTTTAGATTCTGTCATGAGTGTTCTGTGAGTTTAACTACATACATTTTGTGATTTTTATAATGTTCTTTTGTGCATGTTCTTGTGTTTTACTCGCCCCACCACCATCATTGCAGTATCGTCCATTCACGTAGCCAGTGACTATACTGATTAGCTTTACACGCATAACTGATCTCAGCCTTCCAAGAATTCCGGATTTTCACAACACTTGCTGTTTTACAGAAAAGCTTGATCTCCGTTCTACAGCATTCTTTAACTGTGTCAAGTGATTATTCCAAACTCTTTTCCTCTGAAGCCTTTACTCTTCACTTCTATACTAATTTTCTCTCATTTATCTGTATAGCTTTTAGCATAAAACAAATAGCATTGTGAAGTATCGACAGGAACGTGTGTGTGATGACGACGATATTTGGTAGGGAAACAGAATGTGTTTACTCTTCGTACTTTCCTTGCATTTTGTTACTATCGGGATACTTATCTACAGTGAATTCTCCAAGTAAATTAGCCATTCCTGCATTTATAGGAAGAATGCATATATACAAAAGCAATAAGCAATACAAACCTCCATTTAGTTATGTCTTAGCTCTTGCAACATTTTCCTGAATGAATATTGTTGTGTTTGGATTGCTTAAAGCTTTTAATTGCTCTGTTGCCCCTTCCCAAGTGTGTCTTAAATAGCAGAATCATTGCTTGTGTTCCCGTTATTATATTCAGTAATAGTTTCTATGATTGGGAAAGAAATACTTCCCCTTGTCGGTCTGTAATAACTCCATTTTATAATATTTGTAACATCACGTCTCAACTGTTGTCATGTTCCTCTTCTCCCCTAGCCTGGGTAGATGTTTTTTCTCAACTTTTTACTTTGAAATTATTCTTAGGTACAGAATTGTTGAAGAAGCATGTAGTCAAATGTGTACTCCCGTCAGCTAGACCACTGCCTATGCCTTTTGCCTTGCATGTGTTACCCCTGCCCTGTGTTCACTGAGCATCGGTACATATGTGCAATGAAAACTTTTTTTTTTTGCTAGATTACACAGACATCATGACATATCATCCCTAATTGTCTCAAGCATCTCCTAAGAATAACTCTGCTACATAGTCAGTAATGTGTGCGACATCTACAAAAATGAGCCCTGATTCCCTAGTATAATGTAATATCTAGCCCACATGAAATTTCCTCCTTGACTTTTTTTTACAGGCCCAGGCCAATTGTCTTGTCAAATGTCCCATATTCTGGATCTGTGTGTGCATTTGCTCATGATTAAACAGTGTTTGGCACAAAATATGACCTAGGTGAGAAGTGTCCTTAGCTTTTCATCACAGCCGGAGGCACAGACCCTAGTGGGGGAGAATCTGGGGGACGCTGCAGCTCGCCCAGGTTGATGAGGGGCTTCCTCCCCCATGTTCTTTGACCTAACGGTTTCCATTAATGATCTTTGCTGGAATCAACCATTACTTTAGGAGTGGAAACTGGTGGTGGTGTAATTCTCTCATTCAGTCTGCATGTTTTTAGTCATCTGTAGGCGGAGCTTTGCCTCAGCCTCTCCTCGCCCTTCTCTTCCTTGCGAATCGCTGTAGACTCATGGGCTTCGGTTTTCATTCCTTGCTTATTGTCCATTGCTCTCACCACTCATCTGATGCTCAGTTTGTCCTCATGGTCACACCGTGGCGGGAGGCGCTGTGCCCCAGGGTCCCTGTGTGCTCGTCCTGGGCGGGGCTGTGTGCTCACCCCTGACCTCCCCCCGGGAACTCCCTGCCGTCGACACGTGCCCTCTCTTGGAATGTTTGCAGTGTTGCGCTTCTTAAATCTCTGCACCGTTTTGAATCTTCTCATCATTTTGGCCCAGTTCCCTCTGTTCTTCCGGGTGTGTTCCAAATGGTCCCCATTTCCTCAGAGCCCCGGGAACTTCATTCCCTGAGTACTGTGCTGAAGGTAGACAAGGAGGGCCTGGCCCCCCAGTGAGATGCGTTTCACGCTTGCTGTGTTTTCCATAGGCATCTGCTGGTCCTGCTAATCGCTCTGCTGAGTATCTGATGGGTGCCCCCAGACTCAGTGACACTTCCCAGTAGTGGGAGATGTTTAAAGTAAAAATCAAGGTGTTTCATCTGAAAAATCACTCTGGGGGCCTACTCGGGTGTAAGCAGACAGGCTGTTGGTGTGGTGCGTAGTGATGGGCAGTGTCTGAGCATATATCCACGTGCAGTGTATGTATATATATGTATAGATAAGCATTTTCTGAGAAATATCTTATAACTTAGATTAGTTCTGTTTCTGTTATACAATAATCTCATATCTCAAAATACACTTTATCCTCCTATGATTCGTTAACCTTTTTAACACTTGGTTATGTGACATTGGTCCCTCCTCATCAGCTCATCACACCAATATAAATGCTCTTCCATGATTCATGGAGAGGGATTTCATTTTATCGAAGAAACTTTTGACTTTAATCTGCAACTGTGATCATGATACTGTCCTTTATAGACAGAAGTCAATTAAAAAAAATGTGTAGGCATATTGATCCTCCCTTCATTTGGTAAAATTTTATTAAGACTGAATTACTCTTGTTTCAATTACAGTGTGTTTACAGATATTGTATATCATGGGAGAAGACTTAGAAAATCCTAAATTCTCTGAGGCTGTAATATTATCTGATTTACTGAGTTTATATGAAAATCTCTGCTTTTATCTCTGACTTGTGTTAGCAACAAATGAATTACATTAAGCTGTATACAAAGTATATATTCCTCATTATACCATAAAGTATAATAGGATATATAAAATTTGACTGTAATTTATTTCTGTCCTTCATAACAAATGTGAATATGTGTTTAATTTATTCCATTGAATAAGTAGCAAATAATAGTTACGGGTAACTTAAGATCCAAATATTCCCTTTTGGTATATTTGACCTATAAATGTCTTCCTACAATTACTGCCACTGTAAAATTGAAATTGATTTTGTTTTTAAAATTAGATTTTTTTTTCCTTATAATGTCTGCAATGATATAAGATACTACTGCTCTATGAACTCAACCAAGAACTCAATTTAAATTTGATACAGGTTTAATTTTCTTGTTAGTAGCTGAAATAGATAATAGATGACATTATTGTAGTTTCTCAGCCATACTATTTTAAATTTTGTGTAGTTTCTTTTTACAAACATTCCTCATTGTGTGGGCTTTTCCAAAACAAAATGAAACAAAATGGAATCACAATATTTTGAAAACCAATGAGTAAAATATACCCATACATTGGTTAAAGGCTTCATGGAATTGAATTTATCTTTAAACAAGAAAAAGAACAAAATGCACTCCTCAGTTTTACCATAAATTCTATTTCTGAGAAAAGTGTTGTGAGGTTCAAATGATATGAATGAATACTTTTTCTTCCAAGAACCTTCATTTTAACCAAAGTACCTAATTCAGCCTTTTTAATTATATCTTAAGCTTAATCAAATATTTAATTAACCATACATGAAAGACCTTTATAAGTATAGCTGAATTTTGCATGACATACTGTCTTCTCTTTCTTTATTTTACGACAGAGTTCTTTCTGCATTTGCGTTATCATTTATTCCTTACACTTCCCCTCTAATCCTAAAAAGGTTAATTACATGTGACATGAAAACGCTAAGTGAGAAAATCAAAGCAAAGGCGAAAAACCATCATATCTATTTTAATAAATCTAAAGAGGAAGAACAACTTCACAAGGATCATAGAAGTTGGAAGTATTTTTCTGAGTGTGTTGTTATTATTTTAAATCTGAGTAGTACATTGCATGGTTTATAAGGGCTAATAGTCTGACTTGCCTTGAGAATTAACTGCCCCCTCTGCCATCGTCTCCATTATCAATTCCAAATCCACACCAGCAACTCTTTCCACTTTTCTTCTTTAATGTTTTAGGATCATTGTTTCATCCCTGGTATTCTAAAATCTCACAATGACAAGTTTTGGTCATTCCTGACACTCAGTGAGTCCTTTCATTCTGGATATGAATGCCATTTGAGAAAAATTACCTTATATTGCTTAATTAATTAGTTTCTATTTGTAAAAACTCTTAGTCATTCCATTGATATATAATTCATGTGTAATGGAATTTACCTATTTCATGTGAACAGCCTTAGAGTTTTAATGTATTTATAGAGTTTAACTGTTACCATACTCAATTTTTTATTATTGTCATCATTGCTGAAAGAAACCTGTACCACCTCCATCTCCTCTCAAATCTCCAGTCCTGGCAATCACTCATCTTTCTTTCTTTCTTTATAGATTTGCCTATTTGGACCTTTTCAATTATTTGGATCATACAATATGGGTTTGTCTGTGATTGGCTTGTTAATTTATGCAAAGAAGCCAGCTGGAATTTTGGTAGGGATTGTATTAAATCCGTAAATCAATTAGGGGAATGTTCCCATCTTAACTAGACTGAGCCTTCCAGTCCATGAACATGGGGTATCTTTCCATGTATTTAGGTCCTGTTTAATTTCTCTGAACATTGTTTCGTAGTTTTCAGTATATGAGTCTTATACTTATTTTGTTAAATTCATACTTAAGTATTTTATTTTTTGGTGATTTTGGAAATGGAATTATTTTTTGAATTTCATTTTTGGATTGCTTGTTGTTGGTATATAGAGAAACAATTGATTTTTGTAGTTTGATCCTGTATTCTGTAGTCTGCTAAACTCATTATTCTAATAGCTTTTTTTTTTCTGTGGTTGTTTTATCATTTTAGTAAAAATAGCTTTCTCTCTCCATTTTCTGTGTTCTTTCTTCCTGGAATTCCAATTTATTAGACACTGAATCCCTTGAATGGATTCGCTGGTGTTCTTACTCTGCGTGCGTGTGTGTGTGTGTGTGTGTGTGTGTGTGTGCGCGCGCACTCGCGTGTGTGCAGGTGTTTATTAGAGGATTTATTAGTTTTACCTCCTAACACTTATGTTAAAATTCTTATTTATGCTTACATAGTTTAAATTTTCTGGAACCCTTTCTTGGTCTTTTTGTCTTCTCTTTTTATAACATTATGTTCTTGTTTTATGGATATAATCTCATATCTACCTGAGCATAGTTATTACAGTTCTTTGAATTCTATTATACTTCCTAATTTTCTTTCTTTCCTCTGGATTCTGTTTTGTCTGCTCTTTTGGTGTCTCCTAGTAATGCTGGATTAACTTTTCTCAGGAGGCCCTGCAGTCCTGATGAGACTCTCTGTTGCCCACGTGTGTGCAGAGCCAGGTGGCTGGGGAGCCTGTGCGTGGGTAGTCAGGGGGTGAATCCTCATGGCCTGGTCAGATTTCCCAGAAAGTGTTCCCATCTCCCGTTTCCTTTTGGTGGGGGGCTAAGACTTGTGGAGGGGGTGAGTTTAAACACGCTGGGAGTGGAGCAGTGCTGAGACAGGGGCGGGGACAGTGTTTGGTTTCTTATCATTAACATTGTCAGCCAGGTGGCTTCAGCCACACTTTATTTCTGTTAGTCAGGCACCCCCTGTTCAGAGAATAAACATGTGTCCCTTGCCTGGGAGCAAGTAGGAGAGGCCCCTCAGTGGGCACTCTGGGAGTGGGACACATGCATCACATTTTAAAGACATGAATGCTCTTGATTTTCACCTCATAATACAGCCTCGCTTTCTGAGTACCTGGCCCCTCCAGCTGTGGAGACTGTAGGATTCTGTCCCAGGAATCAGCGGGATTCCTGTTAGCCAGTCACCTGCTCCCACATCAGGGCAGTCAGTGAGCACCCACACATCTGCTCTGCAGCTTCCAGATTTTCTTATCTCAACTTGTAAGTCTTCTCATTTTCTGGGTCCTTCTGGGTTTTGAATTGAAGAAACGTTCTTTATTGTCTGTGTAATGTGAGGAAACAGAGAGGAATGCATGCTCTGGATCATTTTTAATTTATTCTGCAGCAGCCCCTAAGTGTGTTTGCACAAACATCATCTCCACAGAGACTTCGGGTGAGGCTTGGGGCTGGTTAATGGCATGTTTAGATATTCCTTGTTAGTTTTTTGGACTCCCTACTTTTCTCTCTCTAATTTCCTCATAGCAAATAGAACCCTTTCCCATTTAACCAGTGGCTTTCCCACTGGAAAGCAGAAAGCCTTTGTGCGCCCTAGGGCTCTCACCTTATCGGTACCAAGAACTTATCCATACGCAGATTTATTTCAAGTCACACCTGCCTTGTAAATTGGAGGACTCAACTCTTAACTGCATTCCCTTTTCCTGTACTCTGGTCATTGCAATGTTGCTTTTACAGTTTTGATTCTTTGGCTCAAATGCCCCCCAAAATCAACGTCAGAATTCAGCAGGTTGTACATCTTCCCACAATGATTGCAAATGTTTGGCCAATCGCATTTAGCAATATATTGAACAGGTCCCTGGAGGATTACTTCTTTAGTTTTAGTGATGACTATGAGGCAGATTTGTTTTCTTTGATGTATATGAAATTTAAACATGTAAATGAGAGTTCCTCTTCAAAGTACTTGCCTCGGTGAAAAGAGGCTTAAGCTTTTCAACAAGTCATCACTGGCAGTCATGAAGGATAATCCCAGATTCCATAATTGAACGCTCCTGTCATTCAGACCTGGTGCCTGCCCCCCTAGATTTGGTGCTCCTAGGCCACTATTAGAGCTCTGACTGTCTGTGTGGTTTGGAGTTGTCCCACATTGCTTAGCATTTAGAACATTTAGAAGACAGTTGAATTTTCTGCCTCTGCGTATTTGCCAGACAGAAGATACGTATTCCTTGTAGGTGAGCTCCAGGGTCTGTGATACATGCGTATCTGGTTGACGAAATTACCAAGAGTAATCTCATACCCTGCCTTCAAGTCACATGGCCACGTCCATCCTTATTGTGGGAATGAGGCACGCCTTCACAACTCTGTGTGAATTAACATCCTTGGGATTTTTCCTTCTCATCTATGTACTCAGTCTTAGACCTTAAACCAGCAAAGCTGATGAGGATACTGTTAAGAAGGTGGGGCTCATCCTAAATCTCCTATCTCCAAAATCTGTCCTTTTTAAAATCTTTTGTCTCTATCCTGCAGTGGCATCTTACATTCATTCACTTACCTGCTACAGAGTGTCCCCTGCCCTGCCACACCGGCTCCATCCTGCCTGTCCCCTGTTCTGCCTGCCTGTCTTCCACTCTGCCTGTTCTCTGTTCTATTGTCCACCTGCCTAGTACATTTGGGGGGGCACAGATTAAACCTGGGACACACAGAGGGTAGTTTAGGACGTTTCAGAGGTGAGTTGCAACCAGGCTTCAGGAGCTGTGCAAAGCAGTGACCAAGTCCACGTGGACGGGGGGACCCTGTGCATGTGCTCTTCAGTGACAAGGGGACTCACGGCCTGGGGGAGCTGGTCCCTGCTGCCAGAAGAGATCTGCTTTTCTCAGCACTACCTTTTAAAATAGTAATATATTTATGTTTATAAAAGGAATCTGGGCTTATTTTCCCACCCCTGAGACTAGTGTTTTGTTTTGTTTTTCCTTTTTCTTGTTTTTCTTTTTTATGCTATATTCTTTCTATTGCTGGAATATGTATATGTAATTATCTCCACTTTAGTTCTTCAAGCTCTTTCTCATGTTATTAAAATATGTCATTTTCCTTAGTGAATATTTAATATTTTAATGATTGTGTAATATTTCACAGCAGTGCTACGGTGTGGTTGCCTGATGTAGCAAGTGAAAACACAGGATACCCAGTTCTATTGACCTTCAGATAAACAGTAAATAATTTTCCTAGTATGTGGACATCCCATGCAGTATTTCCAATGCAAAATTTGGGACATACTTGTTTTTCGTTGTTGATCTGAAATTTGAACAGAACTGGCCATCCTACATTTTATCTCGCTGCCCTACAAAATTCATATCACTTAGGTGGCTTCTTGATGTTAAAGTTTTTAGTGATGCTACAGGCATCTTTAGGCATAAAAATTTCCTATTTTGAATTACTTCCTTGGGAGGATTGTTAGAAGTAGAATTACTGAGGAGATGAGTATTTTTTTTCCTAGACTCTTCAAACCAATTGCCAAATCGCTTTTTAAAAAGGTTATAGCCATTCACGCTGCCACCAGCAGCGTGGAAGAGTGCCCATCCTCGGCGCCCGTGCCAACATTATCGTCACGCAAATACTTCTTTGCTCTTTTGGCAGCCAAGTAATGATGTATCATTTTCATCTTTGATTACTAATGAAGTTCACATTTTTTGTTCTTTAGGCATTCTATTGCCTGGCTTTTACATGTTCAGCAATTGTATCCTAACTTCTCTGTCCCTATTTTGCATAAGGAATATATCTTCTTTTAATTTTTTACTCAGTTTTACTCAGTCACTGGGGCTGAAACCGGTCCCCATGCCAGGTTCCAGGAGGAGTTGTGCACAGTCACCCCCAGACTACCTGCCAGACTGCCCATTGTTGAGAAGGAAAAGCTTCACATGACTTTGAAATGTGTTTCAAATAAATCAATTAAAAAGCATAGAAGAGTAATTTTCTTCTGAGCCTGCAGAATAAAAGCTTCTGTTTACAGTTTTCCCCATTTCTGTTTCCAGTTTGTGACTGGTTGCAAAAACAGTTCCCATAAATACCCTCTTTGCCCACCCGCCCACAGTGCAGGGTGCTTCTGGGGTCACAGCAGCGGGAGAACTTCACGGAACCACAGTGCTTCCCTTGAGAAAAACCGGCACCCTGTGGGTGGGGCTCCGTTCCTAAGGCAAGGGGGTGCGTTCCTGTGTATCACCACGTTCCTAGTGGGTTCATAGCTTCAGCTTGGAAAAAAGTTGAACTAGCAAGATTTGCTTCCTCTAGGAAAGACTGAACAGTGCACATCCATGTTACTTCTGAACATTTCCCAAGGTTAAGTAAAGAACATTTGTACCTGCTGACCTTTGACCTCTAACCCTTGGTGATGTTCAGCCTCTGTCCCCTTACCCGGGCCTACTCCACTTAGAACCTCTGGCTGGTAAAGAAGGTAGCATTCAGTTGCCTTCTCTGTGGCGCTTTCATCCAAAGAGAAGACTTCCCAGTGGCCATGTGTACCCTCCCAGGACCTGCTTTTTGGACATTTGCTACATTCTCTGCAGTTTTTCATTTTCTGTATTATGTCGGCTCCCCCAGCCTTTGCCCAGCATGAATTTTTCAGCATTACATGGCAGCCTGCTTCCTAAATTGACTATGTCTGCATCACCTGTTCAGTATCTGGCTGGACTCCTGATGCAGTGGCGTCTCTCATAACGTTACTCAGTTCTCTTGCCCTTGGTGTGCTTGACGCTGCTCTGGGGTCTTGCCTTTCTGCTTCTAACTTGGTGTTTTAAGTCAAGCACAATAGGTGTATTGCTTCTCATTATGTATAACTGGCTTTGTGATTTCAATGAATTTAGTGTGTGAGTCCCGATTGGTGAACCCTTTTGCCCTGCAGGAAATTAGTTTGAACCCTGCGAGGCACACCTTGGTCAATGTAGGCCTCTTCTTGCTCTGGAAAAGTACCCAGTCTACTGTGGACACATCAGGTCACAGGTAGCTGTTAGGGCAGGAAGTGGGGCACCGTCTGTGGCAGCCTTTACCTTTCCTCACCCTCTCCAGCTTTCTCTGATGACTGCAGGAGGGCAGGAAAGTGAATCTCCACCTCACACTGCCCGTCAGAAGCAGCCTCAGAAAGCTCAGAAGAAAGAATGAAAATGTGCATCGGTATAACAGAAATCAGCTCAGGTGTGAGTGGCCGGCAGGGCTGGGCTCACTCCGTTTTGCCATCTACTCATTCAGAGGGGAACAGCTCTCAGCCTCAGTTTCACTGCCTGTAAGATGGGTCAAGAAGGGAATCTGTTGGTGTGATTGAATGGAGCCGTAGGTCTAATGGCCTTAGCTCAGGCTTGACATTGTAATCGATCAACACGTCACATTACGAAGACCATTATCTAAAAGGTGGTATCTCATGAAGAGTGAAGAAGGTGCAAAGGTGGTTTCTCTGGATTGAACTCAATGGAATGACAAATACTTAGTGATTTCAAAAGTTCCTATTCATAAATAGACATTTTGCCTTTTTATAAATCATTCCTCCAATGGAAAATAAGCATTATTTAGCTCTTTTCCCTGAACAGTAACTTGGAATCTAAATCTCAGCAATTATCATCATTCACAAATAATTTACATTTCTGGGCAAATGAAAGATACCGTATTATTATTGTATTTGTTCAATTTACACAATGCATCCTGTGAGGACTCTTTTGGGAACATGTATGTATACTATAGATATATAATGGATTGGAAAAAATACTTAACTTCCGCATTTCACCATAGACCATGCGTTAATTTCAAATTAATACAGAAGACATTTAGGTATTCAAATACATTGCTCGTAAAAGTAGAGTTAATAAAGAATGCAATTTGGGACCTCATTTAGCAGGGCGAAACTAAGGACCTGTCTGGAAGTATGTCTCATCCTCTGATTTTACCAGACTTGCACGGGTTTAATGGGAGAAAATAAATGTCCTATGTGTCTTAAAATGTCATTAATTTAGCGAAAACATTTAAAAGCAAGGAAGGCTTTTAAGATGCTGTCATGCATGAAACCCAGAAGTGATCGGTTGCAGTCAATGGCAACAGAGCGAGCTAGCTGCTGCCCATCAATCAAACCATATCCCCTTTTGTGTGTGGACACGAGCACATGTGCACAGGCCTGCACACACAAACGCATGCCCACCGCCAGGCACATGTGTGTTGGTTGCAGGCGTTTGCTAACTGCTTGGGCCCTTTCCTCTCTGCATGTCTTCATTGTCTGCTGGTTTGCTTGTGCCTTTCTTCCCAGCTCTGTGTGCTGACAAACCCCCTCTCCCACTTTCCATTCTGGTGAGCCTGCATTGCTCCTCACCCTGGGGGAGGTGGGACCATGGCTCACTGTGGAGTCAGTGGTGATTGCCTCCAAATTGGCCAAGGGGGATACAGGCAGGTGTTGAGAAATGAAAGGCTCTTTGCCATGGCCCTGGAGTAGGGCGGGGCTGCATACACATTTGGTCTGGTAATAGGGCAGCAGCTTTCTAGAGAGCACAAAGCCTAAGTGACGGTGGCTTAAATCTTGCCTTTAATTTTTGCATAGTTAGTGCAAAAATATTTAAAGTTTATTTTTCCAGCCCAAACAACCATGTATTCAGAAAGCATTTAATGCAGTTAGAGAGAAGGAAATATAGTAAAAATAGATGAATAAAGAAATAAGGATAGTGAGGTTGGAAGTGACTGGGGACCCAGTACTGCCAGGAAGCAATGGGTCCAGAGCTGGGCACCTCCTGCCCAGGCCCCATTGCTCCTCCCTGACCAGTTGCGATTCCAGATTTTTGGTTGATGTCAACTTTCCTCAAATGGTGATCTCTCCCCATCTAATTGTAGCTTTTGATTCATTTACAGGGGAACTTCGTGGCTTGTATGACAGCGATTTTACGACAAATGGAAGATTATCATTATGCTCATTTGATCAAGACTTTTGGGAAAATGAGGACTGATGTTGTGGTGAGTGTGACTTTGACTGTCTGCATCCACTGTGTTTTGGGGCCAAAATGTTAGGCAAAACACCTGTATAAATATTTCTATTTTCAGTATGATTTTGCCTAGAACTTGCCTCTAGTTGATTTTAGAAGCTACTTGGAAAGGTCTGAAGCCGGGTTCTAAGAAGCTAAGGGCCCTGATACTGACTTGTTTCCCATGTTGCCCTGGAGTTTGATGCAGGGTGGAAGGCCCGAGAGATCTCTTTTCTTGGGCCACAGTTTTCCCGGTGCTTGGGGATCCTTGGAAATCTGGAGGGGCTTTCCTAAGGA
This sequence comes from Manis javanica, assembly GCF_040802235.1. NCBI lineage: Eukaryota > Metazoa > Chordata > Mammalia > Pholidota > Manidae > Manis > Manis javanica. Next base: position 4,941,577 of record NC_133162.1, on the reverse strand, counting down.
GAGGCTGCCATTAACTCCTGTCTGTTTATTGATTAACTTCCCAATAGAGAAGCCAGAGAGCTTTGTCAGCCTTAAATTGTACTCTTATTAATTAACTCTAATCATGGAAGCTCATCAACATTTCTCGACTCTCTAGTCGTCCTCAGTAAAACTATGTATGATAGAGCTTAATTAGGAGAGGTATAATAGAGGGCAATTTATTGCTTAGGAGCTACCTCCCTAACAACCTGAAGTCACGTGGCCGTATGGCACATGCTCTTTGCAAAGCTGTAACCAAACTGGTTGGCAGAGCTCCCAATGAGATGTTGACACGAACACTGGTGTCTGGTAGCACAGGTCCCATTTTTCGGGCCTCTAGATTCCTATCGAGCAGAACAGATGCTACTGTTTGTTCCAAAACAAGGTTAGCAACGTTGGTAGCACGGTTGCATCTTATTAAGAGATGGGAAGAAGAGAATGCATTTAATGATTCTTTTGCAAAGGATTCTTTGCAAAGGATGATTTCTAACTAAAAATTTCTTTTTTAATCATTGTTACTACATGTGTGTGTTTGTATATTTAAATTTGTAAAGAGACAAAAACAGAGCCATACCTAAATTTAGTAGTTTTCCTTAAATAAAAGTTAAGGAGCAAAGAAGGCATCTGTGTTTGTGTGTCTGTGTGTTTAGTTTTGTTTAAAGTAGGGTGTACTCATGTCTGTTTTGTATCTCACATTTACATGGTGTGAGTCTTCGGTAATCATGGATGGCAGAGTGAAGTCCAATTTGTGATGTGCAACATTTCAGGCCACCATTGAGTGTCAGATGTAGCCCCTCAGCCCTGCTTTGGTCAGTAGAAGGATAGTTGTAACTGAATCTATATGAACAAATTCCTAGATAACATTTCAGGTAGAATAGTACAGTTTAAGAATGAGGAACATTATTCATCCTGAAAACTTAGGACTCCAATTAACAGTTTTTCCTTTATCAGAATAGTCACCTGGCTAAAATCCACACATGCAAATTGTCTATGAAGTGTGTGGTTGATGGGGGAAGCTTCACTGTGTTGTGAAAAGGGGTTATACATACAACATGGTGTTTAAAAATGACTGTAATTTGCTGAATTCCAAGTGTGTGCCCTCTCTCCTTGCACGGAGTAGATGATCAGATACCTCCTAAATGTTGTGGTCCTGATTTCCCAAGGGATTTTTTCCTTAGATGCAGCAGTTCAGAAAATCAATTATTTGCAGACAATTTGATTTCCGTTATAAAATGGCATTTGCAGTTTGGATACCACAAATTCATACTGCAAGGATTGTAAACCATTTTTACTGTTAATCTGTCAGAACCTTTGTTAAATGTGTTCCCATCCATTAACTATACAGAGAAGGGATTTGACTGTTTTTCTACTCTGACAACCTCTCGCAAAAATAAAAGATCATTCTGTGTTAAATAATTGGAAGTTAATTAGTATCGGAGTATGAAAATCGCCTCAGCCATTTTCTACTGACTACCTCCTGTTACCAAGTGCTGTGTCAGGTTTTCAAAGTCAGCCCTTTTCTGGTTGGATCAGTCATTCCCATACGAAATCACAACTATTGTCAACACCAAAATCCCATGCCCCAGAACTCTTCTTTCTGCAGTGTCTCAGATACCCCCTTAGACCCCAAGACAGTGAGAGGCTGGAGCAGAGCATGGTGCCCAAAGACCGATCTGGAAGAGAAAAAGATAGACTGTGTCCAACTCAGAACGCACGATGGAGGCGGTCGCCGTAGGATGCTGAGCCTGGCAGGGCCCTTGTTCTCCGTCTGCAGCGGAGATGCTCGTTGGCAGAATGGCACGAGCTGTCATGTGTCCCGCATCTCAGAATCAGTAACACAAAATTGAGGACTTGCCTGGAGTCCCCATAGTGAGACGGAAGGTGATGGGAGTGCTCTGGGCCTTCCGGCAGAAAGCACTGTCTGTCCCAAATGCCCACGGAGTGGCCCTTAGGAAGCATTCGTTGAGTGACTGAGCGAGCCATGACTTAAGAGAGCACCCTGCCAGTGGAAGTCATGCCTTTGGTTAAAGGGTGAGTGAGCGCAGGATGCAGGTTGGGGCAGCTGACCTCCAGCATGGCCAGCCCCTCCCCTCCATTTTGGACTCCCGGCTGGCCACATGTTGTGGAACTGCCCCACTGCTCCCCAAGGCCGCCCCCAGTTCTGCCCAGTGGTAGATTACTTAGGGTCGCCAAGTCCTGCAGGCCTCTGCACGGTCAGGTCACTCCATCTGAGACGCCCTCCCGCCTTCATTCAGCTGCAGCCCAGGCTCTCTGGGAACCCCACCTGACAGCTGCCTCGGCCTCGGCGGGTGGGCGCACGCCCTTTGCCCCTTCCTTTGCACCTTGTCTGTCCCACTGACCATCAGCCTGTACTGGGGGGGTCCAGGTGGCATCTCACACCCGGGAAGCAGTGAGGGAGGATGCTCGTGGGACTTGTGGAAGCAGACTGAACCGGCTGGCTGTCCTTGCTCTGGAACATTCTGCCAGTGGGCACGCCTGGTCCTAGAGAGCCTTGGGTTCCCTGTGAAACAGGCAGCAGGGGCTGTCCGCCAGCCTGTGTGGAGCATGTTCTGCGTGGGAGGGGCCTGGCGCTGAACATCTGCTTCTTTATTCCTCGTGACCATTCCCTCGTAAACGAAGCTTTGCCAAAGGCACTCTACACTGGGTGACGACTTGGGTGAAGCACCCTCACACAGTGCTTCACTCAGTAGCTCGTACTGAGCACCCACATTGTGTTAGTGCAGTGCAGGATGCAGCGGTGGTCCAAGCAGTCAGGCCCTGCTCTCCTGGCCCTACTTTCTAGTAGAAAGTATCACAGCTAATCAGGGGGTCTCCCCAACCAACCCAAAGTATTTGTGCTGTAGAGGAACGGTCCCTGTGAGGCAGCCACCTGGGACTGAGTCAGGCGGTCAGGAAGTTTCTTTGCCAAGGAGAGGACTATGGGATATCGAGGACCAGGAGCGAGAGCCACCAGGCGGGACGGCGTGTGCCGGAGCCTCTGCTAGGGGGCAGCCAGGGCGCTGGGGCGTGATGAGCTCGGGCAGGACTGCCCTGCCACACCACACTGGGCCCCGCAGGCTGCGCTAGGAAGCTCTGTGTGCTGGCTCGTATATTCCACTTCCCACATCATTTAGTTGTGTTTTTCCCCTAATCGTTTTAAAATGATTTTTCAAACATTAATTTATTTTTTGAGTAAACTTTTTATTTTGAGATAAATGTAGAGTCACATGCAGCTGTAAAAATGTAAAACATAGAGGTCCCTGTATGCTGTACCCAGTTACTTTCAGTAGGAACATCTTGAAAAACTGTGGTCCAACAGCAATGCCAGAATGGCCGCACTGATACAGTCCCTTATCTCCTGCGGATTCCTCCAGGGTTAATTGTAATCTTCTCCCTGTTTGTCATGAAAAACTGCAACAATAGAAACAAGCTGAAAGAATAGTGCAACGAAAACTATTCTCTCACCACCGAATTCACCAGCCATGAGCAGTTCGCCGCGTTTCCCTCCTCTGTGTGTGTCTGTGTGTCTGTCTATGTGGCTGAATCCTGTAAGTATGTGAGAAACATGTTTCTCCCATAAGTGGTTCAGCAAACATCTCTCTCAAGAGTGAGGACCTTCTCCAGGGGTCTCATCGCCCTTCCAGAACATAGCAGCCATCCCCTCATTCCATCTGCATCCACATTTTTCCTCAGTTCATGCTTTTTTTCTTTTCCCATGGCATGGCTTTTTTGTGTTTCTTGTTTTGACAAGTTCAAGCCAGTAACTTGGCAGACTTTCCCCCATTTTGGGTATCTGAGTGCCAGCTTGTAATGCCTTTCCATTTGTTTCTCCATCCCTCCATGTGTCCCGTAAACAGGAGGTTCGGTCTAAATTTCCAGGCCACCCTTTGGCCAGAGCACTTCAGAGCTGGTGGGACACACTCCCTCCTGCAGCCCATGGGAGGCCAGGAGTGCCAGGCTGACCCCGGCTGATGATACTGAGTTTGGGGCACTTGTTTGAAAGAGTATCTGCCAGAGCTCACGACTGTGAACATGCATAGTCCTCTGCAATCCTTTGCAATTATCATGTAATTTTGGGGTGGTACTTTGGCATCCCCAGAGATTGGCATTTGCATTCTCCAGCAATCTTTCATCTGCTGAGTTTAACATTTACTGGTGGTCCTCGTCTGAAACCCTTATTTCTTTGGCACAGCAGAATGGTGATTTCCCAGTCCTGATGGTCAGAATGCTTTAGCTTTAGCCTAAGAACATTGGGAGGCCACTGGAGGTGTGGGTTATGTGGGACATAGGGAAGTGTTGGTGCCTCAACAAGATCTGCAAATTGAAAGCGTCACTCTAGGTGATGTGTAGGGACCAAGAGGGTCAAGAGTGGCCAGAGGTCGATGGCTTCTGATTCCCCTCAGCAGAAAGGGTGGATGTGGAAGGATGACTTTATTCAGGTGGGTGGGATGGGCATGGACGGGAGCAGAAGGATTTATGGCAGGAAAATTTTGTCTAGGGAGTACGTTGATGGCTACTGTTAGAGCTGCCCACTTACTGTATGGGGCGTCCTGTGAAAAATCAAACTAAGAAGCACAGCGGGAATGGATTGGTCTAGGATGATGCGGTTTTCACAAAATACCCCGTATTAATCCACTAGCTCCTCTTGATGCCATGGAGATGCCATGGAGAGGGCCTTTTAAGCCTCAGCCATTCTAGGCAAATGCAGTGGAGGGGGGGCTCTGCCATGGCTGGTGAATTATGCAGACCGACATGAAAGCCCTGCAGAACCTCATCTCCCACAATACCCAGCATTTTGTCTGATCAGCAAAGTACCAAAATTTAGCAGCTGAGCCATACTAATGAAGCCTGCTACTGTGTTTCCTAGGAAAAAAAAAACGGAGTTGGGAAAATATGCTTCTCTTCCAGAATAATAAAAACCAGACCCTGTATCTCAATTATTAGGCTTTGAGGAGCCATCAGCAAGAATGCCAGCAATTTCATGCAAACAGAGATGTGACTGAATTACAGCACTCAGCCGACAAAACATGCAACCTGCTCATGTGCATGTGCAACTCTTGACAAAGTGGGGAAGCTCAAGTTGTGAAATATGAATTTCAATAATAAGCGGGGAGAGACACCACTCACTGCATCGGGGCATCTGGAACCTCCTGCTCATAGGGCCTGGTGGCCAGAACCCGTGTGAGCTGACTTTGGAGGCCACGGGGCTGACTGTCCCCTCCCAGCTTTGCCCAGTCTTCTGGACTGGAGGCCTCTGTTGTGGTGCTCTGCAAGGCTGATCTTGGTTGTCCCCGTTTTTATTCATGGTAGGAGGCAAGCCAAAGCCCTCACACAGCAGACATGACTTCTGGAAACCTGGCATTGCTATGAAGGTTGCAGAAGTTTTGTCTCAACCTTGATCATCAGCTTATTTCTACTGTCGAGCTTAACTCGTGCCTTTTTGCAAGAAGTACTTGTTTAGAACTTTGAACTGGGAATTACTTTCCTGGCTGCTTAAATTCTGTTCAGCACCTTGGTCTTCACAGCCATTGCACCTAATTATGATTCAGTAGATTAAATAAATGAGAAATATCCACTCATTTGGCAATCTCTGACCATGGCCTCATTTTTCTAAGTGTATTCTCAGTTGCCTTTCCCTTATGCACCCCTGATCTTGAGGGAGCACGCTGTCTACCTGGGTTGTGTGCTGCACAGGAGAGCCACTTGCGCTGTTCCACTTAGATCAGAACAAATGCCAGGTCTTTGGGTTGCAAAAATTCTAATTCAGACGTGCCCAGGGGTAGAGCCCCTGGGACGTGGGAACGCCCTCCCAATGCCAGGAGCAGCCTTATCAGTGTGGAAGCGGGTGGGCAGCCAGGTGCGACCCAGGATGTGCCGAGGATTATCCCTGCGGCAGCAGAATCATAGCCAAGTGGCTTATGGGGTTGTAGCTGCCATATAAAAGAGTCTGACGATGTGACCATGTGCCCAGATGGTTTAGGCATCTAAACAAAAAGGTGCAGATGGTCAGAAGTCCCCTTTGAGCCTTTTTTTTTTGTTAAACTATATCAGGGAAAGGAATGGACAATAATACCCCATATTCAACCCGATGGGCCCCATTCCTAACGCAAAGTGGATTCAAAGTAAATAGAAGCACCAGCTACAACCTGCCCAACACCGTATTTGTGAAAACATATTTCCCTCTAAGCAGAAAGAGTATGAAGGCATATTTGTAGCCTTTTGAGGCTTTGCTCTTTATGACTGTGAGCGAGACATGCCCAGGGACTATTTCCAAATATATCCTTGTAAAAATGACCACAGACCGGAGGGGTGCTAGCAAACAGAAAGAGGCGACGCACAGATCCTGCCAAGTTCATCTTCATTACTTTTTAGAATGTCTGATGAGCAACGGACCAAAATTTTGGTCTTCATTCAGCTACCAAAAAATGAGGTCATTTATAATGTCATTATTCAGGTTTTCACCTTTTTTCTTGGTGGGCTGTTTCAATGTTCTATTTTTTATTTCAGGACTTCCTGATGGAAACATTCATCATGTTTAAGAACCTCATCGGGAAGAATGTCTACCCTTTCGACTGGGTGATAATGAACATGGTGCAGAATAAGTAAGTCCAGGGCGGGGAGCTCCTGGCTTTCACGGGGTGCCGGAGTCACGTGTGCTGGGAGCCGAGGTGTTGCCTGGAGACCACGGGCCCTCCTGCAGAGAGCTCGCCCTCCCCCTTCGGCGATGCATAGTTATTTGGGGAAATAGACGTGGAGATGGGGTGATTTCCTTATGCCCACACAGGCACTGGCACTACGAACTTGAGCTGTGTCCTCTGGAGAAAGACAGAACAGAACCAGAGTCACCCTTGGCCTCTGTCAGGGGCAGGGAGGAAGTGTTTGCCATCAATGTGCCATCCAGTTTTAACCACGTGTGTTTCTTAGCCAGAGCGATCCTCAGCTCCGTGCTAGGTTTCTGAAAGGTGTTTGCATTTCACGTACTTCAGTTTTAAAAAGTCATGGGCATTTTTTTTACCCTTATTAAATACTAAACATGTGCCTTGTTTACCATCTCCCTATAAGGGCTGTTGGTTAATTTTCCAGCATGTGGGTTTAATAATTTTTGTAAATGCCGACAGTGATCATAGGGTTCTCATTCACATGTGATTTCTAGAAGAAATTCCTTTGGACCTCTTTTTTCCTTCTTTCTTATTGTGGTTTTTATGTTGACAGTTGTAGATTCATAGGCAGTGCGGTGATAAGAAAATACGCAGAGTGATCTTGTGTACACTTTATCCAGGTGCCAAAACGTGACACGTTTTGCAAAACTGTAGCACCGCACCTCAACCAGGGACTTGGTATCGATACAATTCATGGACTCTGTTCAGATTTTCCCAGGTGTGCTGGTACATGGCATCGTTCTTGAGTCCACCGCCTCTGTCAAGAGGCTGAACACTGCGTCATGGAAGGAAAGTGTCCCTCTTCCCCCCACCTCTCCCTTGCCTAAACCAGAACAACCATTAGTTTGTTTTCCACTTCTAGAATTTTGCAACAATGGCATATAAATGGAGTGACGCAGTGTGTAATGTTTTGGGATTGGCGTTTTTCACTCTGCCCAGTTCCCTGTCGATACCATGTAGGCTGAGTGCACCACAGCGGTTCGCTCCTTTTCGCTGCTGAGTGGAGCTCCATGGCGTGTATGCCCCACGGAGGGGTTATCCATTTTCCTGTTGAAGGGTATCTGAGCTCTTTCCAGTTTGGGGCTGTTATAAGTAAAGCTGCTATGAGCATTTATATATAGTTTTTTGTGTGAATGTAACTCTTCATTTCTCTGGCATCTATGCCCAGGGGTACAAATGCTGGGTTATGTGATAATTACATGTCTAGTTTTGCAAGAAACTAACAAACTGTGGCTGTCTGGTTTTATATTCTCACTTGCAATGTAAGAATGATTAAATTCCTCTGTATCCTTGTTTACGTTTGCTGGGGTTGCTGTATTTTAGTTTTAATTTTAGCCATCATGATAGATGTGCAGCGTGTCTCATTGTGGTTTTAATTTGAATCTTCCCTGAAGGCTTTGCCTCTTTTGAATGCCTCTTGTCCACCTGGTGGGCCACCCAGGGCAGCAGGTGGCCACTCTCTGGGGCCCTGTGTGCCTAGGCTGCAGGATTCCGAGCCAGCCTCCCCTGGGGTTAAGCCTGAGTGAGTGCTGTCCGTTTCAGGGCTTCCGTTGCTGTGGCTGAAACTTCCTCCCACACATCACAGACAACGGCTGAGAATTCAAGGTGGAGGGGCTCATAGCTGTAGGTACAGCCGTGGCTAGGGGATCGCTGAGCGGTGGTGCCTCGGTGGCTCGAGTTTCCAACTGCACGTAACTACTTCATGCCTGCGGCTCTCCTGGCATCTGAATTCTCATCTAGGAAAGGAGGTACCGAGAGGGGAGCCTTGCTGTTCTCTTGGTGCTCTCCAGGATTAAGTTTTCTGAGAGAAAATTTAGAATTTTTTTGAAAAGCTGCAGAATTTGTCTTTTTATGGCCTTATTCCAAATAACAAGCCAAGCAGATAAACAGCAAACGAAAGCCGTGGCCCAGATCTCCGGATAGGCTCCCGTTCTTGTGCTGTAGCCCATGATGGGGACTACCCATGGCTGTCCAGCCTGGAAGTAACCCTCGCTTCTGCTTTGACCAGACCGGGCGGACCCGCCTGCATGTGGGTAGCGTTGCTGCTGCCTCTGGCCTGTAGGCAGGCCCCGGCCGCTGAGTCAGGGAGCTGGGGGTGGGGGAGCAGACTGCTTCTCTGCAGCAGAGTGGCCCTGGCCAGGCAGCCACAGCCCTGGGGCCACCGCTCCCACACAGGTGGGCTGGGACTGAGTACCCAATGTTGTGTTACTTGGAGCCTCTGCCCCAAGGGCTCCCACTGGGGTAAGTTGTCAGGCTGTCAAGGTGGGTACAGCCACACTGTCTTTCTACTTTTATGTTGTTTCTGTGATGAGGGAGAGCCCGTTTTCAGTTTTAACATCACGGTTGCACCGTTTCCTCCTCCTTTTACTCCATCATCCGCCCCCTTCTCTCCCTGGAGAGCTGAGCATCGCACTGGGCCTGCACCAGGTGAGAGCCGCGAGCCGTCTCCCAAAGTGGGGACCACTGTGGTTGGGATTTCCTTCTCTGGACACTCTTCCAGCTTCTCCTGCGAAGGTTTATTGTATTCGGGATGAGAAGGTGGCTCGACCTATGCTCCCTGGGGTCATGCGTCCCTGCACATCAGAGCCAGCCTTGTCCCCAGCTCTCTGCCCACCAGCGCACCTCTGCGGGGCCCAGCTGAGTGACAGAGATGCAGGTGTGTGGTGGCTGGACCCAAGCTTTCGCATCTTGGCCAGGGAGGAGAGCCCTTCGTTTTTAGGCAAAGAAAACTCGGAGGGAGAAGCCACAGGTTCCTGTCCTCTCTTCGCAAAGGCCATGATGGAGACTTTGAGGACAATGTCTTGTGGAGGTGAGAATAGAACTAAGGTCTGCAGTGGGAAGTCCCTTCTGGTCTCTTGTTCGGGATGCGCCCAGGCTGCAGCCCTAAAAGACATCTTGATAAGAGAAACACTCTGAATGTAAAAGCCCTGTGGTTTATTTTGTGTACATAAAGTGTTGTACGGAACTATCTCATCAAGAATTCCAGCGCTCTGAGGCTGAGCCATCCAGCTGAGACTTGTGGTTCTATTAGCTCTTCCTGAAGATGACTGTGTGTGTGCACATGTGGAGGTGTGTGCATGTGTGTGCACATGTTGGCTGTGTGCATATGCCTGTATGTGTGTACATGTAGGGGGGTGTGCATATGCCTGTGTGGGTACATGTGTGCAGTTCACAGGTGTATGCATGCACACATGCACATATCTGTGTGTGTGGCGGGTGTTGGTATGTAAATTTTATTTTATTTTCAGAGACTGACAAACTCAAATCCTCATCCCCATCATAGTTAACGTACTCTAGAGGAGCATGTTCCCAAGCCAACATGAAGAGCAGAACAGGAAGCCACACACAGGCATTTTAGATACTACTCAAAGTTTGGGCACTGGTAACTTTAATAGCATTTTTCCCTCATCCCAGTGCCCCCAAAACGCTGCTCTCTCTGTTAAATAAACAGCATTGGTTTAAAGAACCCTCATCAGTTGGGTGTTTGAAGAAGGTATATGCCTCCATGGTCAAGTAGTTCAAATATCGCAAGACATCATCTGGTAACCGTTCAGTTTAACAGTCTTGTTTAAATGCCAGCTGCAGAATAAAAAGATTGTTTTTTATTTAATGCAGGTGCTGTTTGTGACGGGTCATATCTGCATCCGGGGCTGAGGGTGCGCATTAACTCTGCTTTCCGTTGCCAGGCACTGCTGTGGGGACCCTGCCTGTAATCGTATCCCTGACACCTTCAGCATTGCTGACAAGCTGCTGTTTTTCTGCCCACTTTATAGGTGGGCAAATTGGGGCATAAAAGCTTGGTAACTTGCCAAAAGATGAACAGCTGGGAGCGATAGGGTCAGCATTTCAACCCAGGCCATCCACTCAGAGCCATCTGCTGAACCCCCACCACTACCTTGAGCATGCCTTGGTTCCCAAAGTGAATGGTTTTTGTTTTCAAAATCTTAATGTCCTTAAAGCACAATTTCTCTCTGAGACTTCCTGCTTACCTGAGTGAATGTCAAGCATAAAAATCAAAACATACCTGCTTCACTTTCTTCACCCTTAGGCATATATGCTATTGAAGAGGATACCATTCATCATTGAGATTTAATGAGTCCTGCTACAAACTTCTAGAACAAAACTTGGTCACGTTATAATAAAATGATTTCCTTTAGAAATTACATGGATTGTTTCTATGTCATTATCTATTCACCTTTTTAAAAAATGTGTAATTCCTCGCTTGGTGTCTTAGTGTTGCCAGAGTTCCCTGCTGCTTCTCCTCCTGCTGTGCATTAGAAACTTCCTTGCCTCCGCAGGATGCGCAGTGATTCCCAGAAGCTTCCGGAGTCTTTATTTAAGTTTTAATAGTGCAGCTGGACACGCAGTTTTACCACCCACAGCTTGGAAATTGACAAAATCAGCCTCTATCGTCTCTTAAATATTTGTGTGCTTCAGCTTTGTCTCTGCAAATGTGCTGTTCTTCCAGACACGGGCCTTGTGAAATGTAATTAAAGACAGCGCCCACTAGTTTTGGTGCAATACCACATGTAAGCAAGAATCAAAGTTACAGGATATAAAAAAATGTCCTAAAGTATAGTAGTTTCTTGGTTGCTCTGTTTGAGATAGTAATTGATCGGCAAGAGCCTGACATGATGGCTCTGCTCTAGGATATAGTAGGGCCCGACGGCAAGAATGACAAATTTAAGATGAACACAGTTCAGATACAGTAGAAGTGTGCTTGTGTGTCAGCATCCAGGAGCGCTTTATAATCTCCCCAGAAGGAAGCAAATGCTAAGGTTCCACTTAAGATCTCAGGTTGTACTGGAAGCACAGACCTTCCCATTATCCTGGAAGTGCTGAATTCATTTAGCCAAGTTTTTCACATTTGCGCTTCGTAGTACGGGTTGCACAGTCTAACGGTCGGGAGTTATGCTGTGGGGTGTCATGAGTTCTCTTTGGTGGTTAACAGACATGTGACCACTCAGTTGAAGTTCTGTGCTTTTCTTCTGGCCTGAGGGCTTGAATTCATCCCACTAGGGTGTTGCTACACTAAACATCCCAGACTAGAATTTTAAGGCATGGGAGTGATGTTGTAAGAAATGAATCTGTTCGTTCAACTGAATTCTTCTTTTCACCTTGAAGAACGCATGTGTTGTGAATGGCTGTAATTTTGCTTGAGAAGGGCATTTCTCCAGCATTCAGTGGGTGAAAAACAGGGCATTCCTGAGTATAGTTTTCAGACTTTTAGAAGTCCACGTTCTTATTCGTATTGACTACACAACATGGAACAAAACCTTTTCTACATTTGTCAACCATTGAAACTTGTAATGGAATTTTTAGACACCGACCTACTCTGATTTCAGTTCCCACCAGGCCGGTTGTGTCCGCCTCTCTCAGGATGAAAAATAAATGAAATCAACATTTTTACTTCCTTGGAACTGTCATAGTTTGTCATAGTGATTATCAATCATTTTAAAGATCCCTCTCTATTAGCAAAATCCATTACAATGGATTTTGTGTCCCATACTTCCAGCTTTCTTCCATGTTTAGCTGGGGCCTAAAGGAGATTATAAGGTTTATATCCTACACACTTCCATGAAGGACTTGCTATGTTTTATAGGTAAGGGTTTATAGGCTGTGAATGTAAAATAGGACCAGAGAGAATGTGAAACTTCCTAGAGGCCAAACGACTTGAAGCTGCCTAGAAGACAAAGCAACAGGAAAATGCAATGGGTTGCAAAGTTCTCAATGGATGAGAAAGAAGATTCTTGGAATTTGTCAAGGGGGACTGACAATTTATGATGTAGAGCATCCTAATATGACACCATTGAGCAAGAGAATGTCATAGTTAAGTGATCAGTTGGGACCTCAAGAGTTCTGTGCACAGAAAATGGGGGAGGTTATTATTTCAATTTTGCCATTTAAGCTGTTACCACTCAGTGTGTTGGCCATAACAGTAGTTGGTCACAATTGAATCTTTTCTGAAAAACTAGCTTACGAAATTTAGGAGATTTTGCTGGCTTGCCCAGCATAGTCCTGTGTAGCTGTTGACCATTTAAACATTGAAGACGATCCATCAGAAATGACTGTCTAGTTTTACTTGATCTGGAATCAAGTTAATCTTACACTTGTCCTTTCAGACTGAAATTTCACCCCAGCTCGGACTTGGTGATATCACTGTCGCTATTTATTTCATGTGTCTGGGTCGTTTTTTGATCATGTCCTTGTGGAGGCTGTCCCAGAGCCATCCAGGACGATGTGTGTGTGTACAGTCTGTTCTCTGTCACCTTTGACTGCAGCATTGTCCCACTGCGATGGGATCTCTTCTGTCGCTCCCTCTCTCACCTGTGATGTAGACATCTTTTGACCAGGAAGTGTTTTCTTCAATCCATTTCTGCTGTGCATTCTATTCCCACCAACCTACTGCTCATATTACATCCTTACAAACTCATAATTGAATGCAACTCCTGTCATGATGTGAACTTCCCATGCAGTTTTTTTGTAACTTAGCGATTTTTCTCTTTTTCAATACAGTACATTACCACACCCATAAGTAGTGCCCATCAGGTGTATCAGAGTCCACGATGGCCAGATCCCGGAGGTTTCTGCCAAAAGTAATTTAGCATATAGTCCGGACAGGAAAGGGCCTTAAGCCTTCCTTATATGTTCCACCCTTGAGATGCCAGGCTTTTTAGGAATAAATCATGGTAATCTCAGAGAGAATATTTGCAGGGTAGGCTCTTAGCAAGTACAGCACCATTTGGTTTCATTGCTGTGGAAGAATTTTAGTCCTTGCCAGCACCAGGCCTTGGGCTCAGGTTAGGGAAAATGTGCCGCGTGCCTTAGGAGGAGGCTGGGGCTCCGCCTCACAGGCCATGGCACCAGCCACAGCCTGCAGATGGTCGAGTCTGGGAGGACTGTGTTTTCTTTACAGCTCGACCTCTTCCCCACAGAGCCCTTCTTCTGTGAAAGGGCATGCAGCTGAAGTCCTGGTGCAAGTTAAAAGCTTAGATACCAAACATTTTGGACTCGAGACCCTGTATTTTTTTTTCCAACATCTTTTTTTCTTTCCTTGAAGCCCAAGATTTTAGCTGATGTTGTTACTTATTTAATTTATTTGTAAAATTTGTCTGTTGCCTATTGACGTTTTGCACATGCAGTGGCTTGAAGATTTTAAATACACTTAAGAATTATTTTTTCCTTTGAAACAATGTACAGTAGCTATATATTGATATAAACAATGTCATCATACAACTAGCTAAAGCCCGAAAAGGGGGAAAAAAAATACATTTTTTTTCAGTGAAGAAATAGAAATTCAAAGTCAGTATAACGAAAACATTCTAGAATGAAAATTTCCCTAGAGCCCAGCATACCTACTTTTTACCCAGCTCACACACTTACTAATCTCGGTCTTTGAACCTGAAGTCTCTCCAAGGAAATTGGCCTAACCTGAGATGTTTTTCAGCTCAGAGCCCAGGTTGTGGGCCCTGAGGTATAGGGCTGCCCCTGAGCACAGTTTGGGCTGGTCTCCTGGGGAAATGTGGGAGGCGTCCCTATGGTGCTTATTTGGCCATCATGAAACACGAGGATTTCCAGATACATACTGATTTGGATCTAGTAACCATGCTCTGGACCCCACAGAAGGAAAAAGACCCCATTTGCATGGTACTTTGCTACCAGTTGGCATTTTCATTAAGTATTTTAATGTTTTCCATATGGTTATTCTATAGCCTTCTGCTCTTGGCTGAATAATTAAGCTTGGCCTAAAATTAAAACAGATCATTCCAGGTGTTACCTGGTTGTTTATAATGAATTTATTGCACGTAGCATAGATACTTTATATAGTTTGGTTTTATTCAGATTGCCTCTTTATTTAATTCAGAGATGAAAAATCAAGCTTCTCTCAAAGGAATGGCCGTGATGAAGAGCTCTTAGCCAGGACTCTTATTTAGGGAAGCTTGCTTTAGAGGACAGTTGTGAAAGGGCAAAATCTCTTGAAGAATTCTGAGATCATGCACACCTTGCTGTGAGCCCTGGCTGCTGTTGATGACACTGTCCTGCTGGCACTCAATCCTGAAGGATGTGCTTCACTTTATGAGGAATGAAGCCAAGTGCCCTCTATTTGATGCATGAAAGTTCTCTTAATGCAAAGGGAAATGGAGGAAATGCAGTTTTTTAAGGTCGTTCTCCAGATCCTTTTATCCTAAAATTTTATTTCCAGCACTACTGGGACTTGGAAGAAAGCCTGTGCAGTGTAAGACCCTCTCTGATCTTTTATTTTGAGTCTAGGATTGGGGGTGTGGAGCGAAGAGGGGGAAGTAGAGGACGCAGGTGTCAACTGAGAACTTGTTGAGTTGCCAACATAGGTTAGGTACCTTTTCCTTAGTTTTCAGCCAGGGGTGATTTTGCCCCCGGAGCTCATTTGGCCGTCCACGCTCAGATACGCTTTTGTTGTCACAACTGAGGGAGTAAAAGGCTACTGGCCTCTAGTGGGAAGAATCCAGGATGTTCCGAAATGTCCTATCATGAACAGGACAGCTCCCTGCCATTCAGCTCAAAATGTCAACAACATCCCCAGTTTATGGAAGAAAAAACTTGAGTCTCAGTGATGTGAAGTAATTAATAGAAATATGTGTGAGTCATTTCAAGGACCCTCTTCTCTTCATCTCCATATTTCTCAGCTACTCTGCCCTGTTGTATGACCTCAGGAAAGACAGCGCCTCTTAGAATAAATACCAGCCGACATGCCCTGAATGTGCCAGGACGAGCCTTCCATGTATTAGGGTGGCACCTGAGGATTGGAGGCACTTTCCCCCAAGATGCCCTGCCAGGTGCTCCAGCCACAGAGGGCCCTGTGGGCATGGCCCAGGTGCACTTGGCCATGGGAACAAGGTGGGCTTTGGAGCCCCACTGACATGCATTCAGGTCCCAGGGCCGCCCCTAGGAGTGTCTGCTATATAGAGCATGTGTGGAAAATACTAGCAAGTGTCTCTTTGGGGGGAGTTCTTTTATTTCTTTAGATTCCACATATAAGTGAGATTATACAGTAATTGTAAGTGCTCTCAACAAACAGTGGCTGAGTCACTGCCGGGCTGAAAGAATGAACGGTAATGGGAAATACTCATTACTACAAAACCAACTGCTAAAGTGCATGACATAGTTTAGTAGCAGTTCCTTTCTAGGAACAAAAGGCAGTCAGGCTTTTTATATTCAGGTCCACAAAAAAACAGTTTCACATGTAGATGTATAATGAACAAGTAATACCTCTTACTGTCTTGAAGATCTAGTAGCTCGTGAATTTCCTTAATTGAAAGTTATTCTAAATTTACCACAAAAATGTCTGAGGGAGATGATGCGCGTTTGCACCTCCATGCTGGCATCTCACTGCAGGTCTGCAGACTGCAGGGAGCCTGCTGCCTGCTCTTCCATGGTTAACCTTTCCAATAAGACTTCAGAGGAGGGTTTTTACTTAATACGGTACCTGTCAAATTCCCAGAGCTGCAAGTAAATTGAAGATACAGATTATATTGTGAAGTGAAATATTTTGTGTTATTCTACAGTTTGGTTGATTTAGGAAGAAAATGAACTCTGACAGCTTGGTCTTTTCAGTTCAGTGGGTTCTAATGGTTCAAAACAAAAGCCTGGGACCAAAAGGCTCTGGCCCTAGTGCTGTATCAGAGACGCCTGTGAGCCCTTCTCTGTGCTAAGGACCCAGCCTCCTTGGACTCCAGACTGAATGTACGGGATCTTCGGAAGGGACGGAGACTGCTCAATGTTAATATTTGTGAATATAAATACTAACCGTCCCTGGGGGAGAAGGGATGCCGGAGCTGTCCGATCACTTGGGAAGCTTTTTATCACTTGCCACTTGGCTTAGCATGCAGCCTATTTTTCAGAGCAGCAAAGCACATTCTCCTATTTTGACTGATTAATGTTGCCTTTGCGTCACTAACATGGGCTGTTAGGGATGCTGAGGTTTGGAGAACAGGTTGTGGGAGGTTGGGGGGATCTCCATCTCTCCTCTTCTCGACAGCCCGTCTTCTGTCTTGAATCATTGTATTTGGGGGTAAAAACACTAAGCGAGATGTCCCGCGAGAGCCAGGAAATCCCATGTTATCAGATTGAATTCCTCAGCGGTGGTGCAGTGCGGGGGTATGTCGACCTCAAGAAGGTGGCTGAGTGTTTTTAGGGCTGGTCCCCGTCGATGGAGGCTGAGCCATAAATACTTCCCAGGCTGGGTTAGCGCCCGTGAGCTTTCTTTCTGTAAGGACTCATCCTTTCAGTGGAGGCGCTGATGGGTGGCAGCCTCGGCTCCGTCCCTGGAAGCCCCCCATTCCATGCCTAGTGGGAGCTGGTCTCTTTGCTGCCTTCCTCAGTGTCTCTGGGATCCAGGGGTCAGGAATCTGATTTGCTTCTTCAAACAGAATGTTATTGCTCGACTAAAGTAAATGGCCACCTCATTCCCGTCTGATGCTGCAGCTTACTGTGTGGAAAGGTGTTTTTAATTAGCTATTAACCTGCAGAGGATTTGAAAATGGAATATAAAAAGCAAGATGAGTAGTGGATAAATTTCTTTTTTCTTGATATTAAACCTACGAATTAGGGTTGATTTAGAGAAAATGTAGTGCTTCTCTTTTATGAGCTATCCTTGGAGGCAAACATGGTCTGCATGTAATTTAAGGGGGCCCAGCATTTCTGAGATACTGTCAGAGAGGTTCTTGCATGGACCTGAGGGCCCGCAGTGCACAGTACTTTATGAAGTGAGTGTCTAATACTGAGGAGAACAGCAGAGAATGAGTATGTCCTGCCTGTAGGATGAATTTGGGGTGGTTTTCAGTTGAGGAAGCTCAATATATATATATATATGTATACATATATTAAACAGGACACCTGAGAGCGAACATGCTGAGCTGGGGATCATGAGGGAAGGGGGCTGCAGGAAGCCTCTGGGAAGCCAGCCTAGGGAGGCATGTCATGTAGCACCCCGCTTTGCCCCAACGCTCTTTAAGCCAAGACAGAGGAGGGACTGTGTGAGTGCCACCATTCTTCAGTCTGATCAGAGAGGAACTCTGTCCGGCGGAGGCCCCCTGCCCCCTGGCACTGATTGCTGGGAAGTTTCTTAACTGCCATCGTTGGAGGCCAGGCAGGGACTGTTCTGTTTTGTTTTACAGGATAGAAGACAGCCTCAGGGGCAGATTTGAAGAAGTGGCTCCGGCCTTCTTGAATGTTACTCATGGTGGTGCCCTGGGTCGAAGTCAAGATAGAGAAGTAAAAGCTGATCCCCTGATGATTCGCCCAGGGCCGCGAAGGCTGCACCCTGGCAGGAGGCCCCTCGGTAGTGTTGAGGTGCGCCCATTTTGCAGGTGGGCAGGCTCAGGTTTAAACGCACCCCTGCAAGTCGGGTGGTCTTGGTGAAGTAGCCTGGCTTCCCTGGGCCACCTGTGGATCAATAAGGGTCTGGAAACATCTGTGACCATGTATGCCAGGCACCCCGCACAGAGTAATACCCCACAAATGCCAGGGAAAGTATCTACCCCATCGCCATGATTTCTGCTGGGTTATTGTGGAATCAGGAAACCGTGGGGACAGGTGTTGAGCACCAGGAGCCTGGAGGGCAGAGTGTCGAAGGCAGCCCTGCTTCTTTGTCCCTTACGCTGGCCTTGCAGGTGCCCAGCTTGCGAGCTACCTGCGTAGAGGATGGAGGTAAATCCACGGTGTGGACCGCAGGCTTGCCAGTGCGTCCTGCCCTGAGGGAGGCCGGGCCCACCCGCCTGGCAGGCTGCAATGTCTTTGCATTTTATGTGCTGTGCGGTTCTAGTTTCCCAGACCTGGGAGGGTGGCAGCCTGCACTTGCACCTTGACTCTGGTCCTGGCGGAGAGGATGATGAGGCCGCTTCCAAGCCATCCAGCCAGTGCCCTGGGGGAGCCCCTCTGAGGCTCACGGAGATGGTGCTCGGCACCCATGCGGTGTGTTGTCTGCCATGGGCATCTGGGGCAAGTGAAGCCCATGTCCTCTGATTGCCACAGCCTTTTTTTGTCCTGTGGCGTTGGGGCCTTGAACCTGAGTTCTCTGCCCTCCCAGGCAACGGGTGTCCTGGGGAAGCCAGCTGCACGCCCACCGGGTCCCAGAGGAGAGCCTGCCATCTGTGCGGGGCCGTCTGCCGGGCCGCACCTGTGGTCCTCCTGTCTGGTCGGTGCAGCTTGGAAAACACCCCCGTGGCTGGTTCCTGCCCAGTCCAGAGGTGCGGGCGGTCACGTCCCAAACACTCCCTGTGGGAGGAGTGACCGCGGAGGCCCCGGGGGCCGTGGAGGGGTGCCTGTGGGGAAGAGGCCATGGTCGTGCCCAGCAGGGCTCTGGCGTCCCGGACACACCTGCCCTTGAGCGTGAGGCAGCTGTGTGCCCGGTGTGGGCCGCGGGGCCCAGGGCTGGGAGCGGGGTGGAGCTCGGGGTGCAGCCGAGTAGGGGGAGTTGTGTCAGGGACACGGGGCCGACCGTGAGGGACCATCTGGCCTCTCCTGATCCCAGATGACTGAGCTGCAGATTTTGGCCGGGGACATCCTTGAGTTTGGGCTGAAGTGGAACTCCTTTTATTTGGTGGGATTTGTGGTTTGCCCTGTGACGGACGGGTCACGGTCAGGTGCCCCCCGACGAGGGTGCGTCCGAGGCCGGGGTGAGGCCTGGGAGACCAGGACAGATGGGTGGCCGCGCCTGCGTGCTTCGCTGCGCCGAAGGGGAGGCGAGAAAGCAGGTGGCACCTGCCCTGGGGCCTGGGCGTTCCGGGGTGTGCTGCTTCCTTTTCATTGTTATTTTCTTTATGATTCTGCTGTTCATAGAAAGGGACCATTTACCAACGTAGTTATTGAAACTTTTCATTGTGTCGGATGCCCTGGGATGCTGGTGGCCCCACAGCAGCAGGAGGGCCCCTGGGAATCCCGCACGGGGGTGTTGAGGCCGCTGCCGCGTCTCTCCCACAGACGGCGCCTGTTCTGCCTCACGGCTGAATTTGACTGTGGTCAGGTCTTTGTTTCTTTCAAGTGATTCCCTTTGGATTTCTAAGTCCATCTTCTTCCTGAGATACACCAGTTTCAGCTTCAAAGTTGAGCTATTTGTGGACAGCCCTCCCACTTTGCAGAGGGTCATCCTGACCCCCGTGGAGCTGCCCTCAGATTTGGGATTACAAGAATATTTGTCAATGAATGGAGGTGGGAATGAAGGGCTCTTAAAGGCACCTCCTGTCTTCTGTAAATCCCTGACAAAGGAAACAAATCAGAGATGAAAATAGCACAGAGCTTGCAAGCTTGCAAATTCCCAGACTTTATAATTTGGCGATTTGTAGTGGCAGAAATTATGCTTTCTATAAATTATTTGGGTGTCTTTAGTTTTCATCCCATGAATAATGGCCAGACACCCTGGTGCCTCCCCTGTGGTACTCCGCCGAGCGATTGCTTGTGTGTCCTACCCCATTTGCTCCATCTTTTCCCCCATGTTCCTCATGTTCTCTCTGTTGCCAAGGTCATGCTCTTGCAGTTTCCATTGCTTTCATCCCTTCACTGGGCTCTCATACAGCGTTTTCCCTTTGGACTTGATACACTTCTGTTCCAGCTAGACATTTGATGCGCATCCTGTTCAAGTAAATGTCGTAACTCTTCTTGGCCATGCAGCTGCTCCCTGAGGGAAAACCACAAGGCCGTAGAGGGTCCCAGAAGCTGTGGAGTGTGGAGGGGTCAGCTCAAGGCCCAGACTTCAGGTGCAGTTGCAGAGCCTTCTTGAACACAATCTTGTTCACTCTGTTAATTTCTCGAGTTTCAGCTTACTCGTTCCTGAAATGGACACAGTAATGGCTAATGGCTTGCAATGAGCATTTCAGAAGATACTGTAAAGCAAATAACTGGCCTGCAGCAGATACACAGTATCTTAAAAAAAAATAAAACCCAGGAAACAGCAAAGAATTTGGTACCTCTAAGAATGAGGACATTTCTAAAAGCACACTGGTCCCCAGTGAAATAGAGGAGAGAAAGATGTTGCAAAGATGGAGCTTTTATCTTAAATGCATTTGAACATCCTTAATCTAGCATGAAATCCTCAGGCACTCACATATGTGTAATTCTGCATGATTCTCTATAATGTGAGTAAATTTCACTTCACTATTTCATGTGGCATAGATTGTGATATGTACATATATTCTTGCTCATATGTCAGTGCATATTTATTGGTATTATGGTGGGACAGGCATTGCTTTGGCTCTGGGGACATAGAATCAACAAGGAATAGCAGACCCAGCCCCCAGGAGCTCTGGGCATTTCAGCCCCCAGTGTTTCAGAAAGATGGACATGAAACAATTAGACATGCAAATTAATAAGCCTAGTCTAACCAGGAGAAAAACTTTAGGAAAACCCAGATTGAGCTACATTCTGCGAAATACCTGATGGATGCCTCTCAAAACTGTCTAAGTCACCAAAAGTTGAGAAATGCCTGACCAACTGCCATACCCAGGAGAAGCCCAAAGAGACATGAAGATTATGGATAATGTGGCACCTCCATGAGATCCTGGAACAGTGAAAGGGCATTAGGAGAAACTGGTGAAATCCGACTGCACTGGCAGGTTGGTTAATGGCAGTGAGGTGGTGTCGGATCCTTGACGGAGACACACACCATGGCAACGTGAGAAGCTGACAGCCGGGATCTGAGTGAGGGGTATAGCAGAATCCCCTTGGCAGATTTCTGTGCATCTAAAGGTACTCTAAGATTTGGGATTATTGCAAATTTTTTTTAAAAATGAAGAAGGCAAATTGGAAAATAGCATGTGGTGATGAGGATCCTTCAGAGAATTTGAAATGGAGGCTATGACAGACAAGGTGGCATCCTGAGACCCGGGGCTCAGGGACAAGTGCTTTGGGGT
Source organism: Manis javanica (assembly GCF_040802235.1). Taxonomy (NCBI): domain Eukaryota; kingdom Metazoa; phylum Chordata; class Mammalia; order Pholidota; family Manidae; genus Manis; species Manis javanica. The sequence continues at coordinate 4,920,018 of NC_133162.1, read as the reverse complement.
CAAGTCATGGGTCTGGAAGGGTGTCCCAGTCAGAGATAGTGGGGGGTGCAGAGGCCCTTTGGAGGGTGGGAACGCGGGCCTCAAAGGGCAGGAAGAAGGCTGGTCTTACTGTCGTATCAGGGCTTTATGCTGAGATGGGAAGTTGTCGCACGCATTAAAGCAGAGAAACGCCATCACCGACTTAGAGTTCTGCAGCCCTGTTTGGATGGCTGTTTGGACCACAGAGCAGGTGAAAACTGCAAACTGGAAGGCCCATTATGAGCCTTTGGAATAATCTAGGCAAGAGACGGCTGGGGGTGGGTGAGGCTGGGGGTAGGGGAGAGAAAGAGAAATGGAGGATTTGGGCCATGTTTTGGAGGTGGGGTTAGATGGACCAGTGACAGCTCGTAGGCAGGCAGATGAGTCAGGCTTGCGGGGTGGGGGGGTCTTCACGAGCTCTGTGTTGGCCTCCCTCACTCTTTCTCAGCCTTTTTTCCCATAATCACCCTCCCAAAGAGAAGGATTAAATTAGATTTAAATTTAATTAAGAAGCGACATTAAATGCTAAGAAATAAGATTTTATAGGGTAGGGTATGTTTTGGAGGGCCAATATAATGTATAAAATGTTCTCTGCCCTCCCCAAGAACCAATTTTCACCCCATTAGGGAGGCATTGCCCCCAGTGAGAATGTGTGGCCTCATTAATTATGGAGTGCCTAGGAGATAGCAAGGGAGAGAAGAAGTCTAGCTAGCAACTGGAAATTCCAGACTGGAGTTCAGGAGAGGGGGTAATGCGGGAAGATACAATTTGGGGTGTCAGCAGCATTTAGATGATGATTTAGGGCCATCTGGGGAGTGATTGTATATGGAGAAGAGAAGCTGACCGGGCTGAGGCCCCAGGTCACTCTCCTAGTTAGGGGCTAACAGCTGAAGGTAAGTCAGCAAAGTTGCCAATAGTGGGAGAAAAGTCAGGGAAGAGAGGACCCCACTGAATTCTGGCGAGGAGACGTGTTTAAGATAACAGAAGCTACCAGGGGGTTTGGCCACACATAGGTCACTGCTGTGTGACCTGAGCTGTGTCCATGGCATGGTTAGGGATCACGGAGGGAGTTCAGTGTGAAGAGGTAGGCAGGCTGACTGTGGGCACCTCCGTCAGGATGCGGGATGCCCGCGCTCAGAGCAACAGCACCTGAAGGAGGTGGGGTGCAGACAGATTTTTATGTTTGTTGACACAGGGTGTGCTGGCGATCATTCAGTGGAGAGAGAAACAGATGACGGTGTGGTGGGTGTGGAGGAGGAGGTCAGCGGGCGCTGTGATGTCCAGGGGGGGACAGTGGGGGTGGGGTTGGGGGCTGGCTTTTAATGGGAAGGAGGACAATGAATCTGTTGCAACAGGAGAGAAACAGAGTGTGTAAAAATGTCAACACAGGTGTAGGAGGGGGTTTGGATCATGAGAAAGACTGCATAGTTTCTTTTTCTCACAGAAATATGAAGCAAGGTCAAGGTCATTATCAAGAAGGTGTTTAGGGAACAGTGGTTATGATTGTCCTATGCCTGTGTGCTGCCCGCAGGAATCTTTCATGTATAACCCTTTCACTGCTGACACTCTTGGGGGAACGCAGGCCCTGCAGCGCACACTGCCCTCTTACATAAAGTCTAGGAGAGGCCTCACAAGCAGATGAGTCTAAAAGGGTACATTGCTTTAAATAACTCATGTGAAATCATCCTTCTGTGAACATTTCTAGATGGATCTGGTCTTTTAAGCTTCAGCAAACCCTATTAGCCATCAAAACCATCCAGTCTCTCAAAATAGCCCTCTTCCACCTTCCTCCCACACACTGGCATCATGGCTTGGTGGGAAGGGATGTTGGCTAGGCACGTAGGGACCAGAGCCCCTGGAGAGGTGGCCGGAGGGCTGACACTATTCCCGGACTTGCATCCAGGGCACACCACCATTCTGCAGCTGTCCTGTACTCAAGGGTTTCCTGATGTGTGGCTCTTGGCTGCTGTATGTGTCTTCTCTGTTTGACCCAGCCTCGGGGCTTCCCTTTGAGGGAGTGGGGCCACATGAAACCTGATTTGCAGGTACCTTCACACACTCATCGCTGTCCCTTCCCTTAGGCATCTTCTGTAACCATTTGCCCTCACTTTCCTTTTCTGCTGCTTCAGCTTAGAATTTCCTGGAAGACTACGGTCCCATTCCTTTCCTTGCTTCCCATGCCTTGTGTCTTGCTCACATCCCAGTTGTTAAGGACAGTAAGCCTGGACGTACTCTGGTGTAATGGACATTTCACGTCTGAGCTGTGGTACACTTCAGGTAAGTGGTACTCAACCTTTTTCTCTTTTGTTTTAGAGGCGTAGAATATACAGCTCTGCTCAGAGCTTCTTTATCAGGCCCAGGAAATCTTAGGCGCAGCAAAAATTTTGAGAACCAAATTCTTCGTACATCACCCCAATTCCTCTCTGGTCTCCATGAGGCCACTGCTTTTCTAGCCTCTGTATTGCAGCATGCATGAAGGGACTTAAGCGATCACATGGAAAGCGTTAGGGACCATATCCTATTGCTGACTTCACCTCCCTAGTTCCTCAGGGACATAAGATGAATGTCCGTGGTGCCAGCTTGCAGCCGGTCAGTGAGTGCACAGAGCCTGGAAGGCTAATGGCCAGGATGCATTTCACTGATCACGTTCATACAGAATTGTGTCACCTCTCTGGTCCAGTTGGCAACCGTAGTGCTGGCTTCCGCAGCCATGATGAAGGGATTCCTGCCTCAGCTGCCTTGATTTGAGACTTGGGAGCTGAACTCAATTGGAACATAATCAGTTTAGCTTTGAGAAAAAAGAATGTTCATCTAGAAGTATCTTTTTTAAGCACCAGTGATTCTCATGGCCTTTTAACTTTAAAAAATTCCCTATTTTCAGTACTGCAGAAGCATTGCATCCAAATAGAATCCTGTACGTAATTGGTTATTAATCAAGTATTTTGGTAAGGTGATGGGTCACTAAAAAAATAGAATACGTATTGATCATGCACAAGTATGTGTAACTTACCAGATGTAAGTGTACCTTCATTTCACAAGGTATGTCTGTCCTGGTGCTTTTTCTTGTGTATTTGATAGAAGAGAGGTCTACTGATTAGCATTGCACATTGTCTTTCTGGCATAAAATGCCTCCAATAAGCAAGTTTTCAAACCTTTAAAGCTAAAGAAAACTGAAAACCCCTTGCCCAGGATTTGAACTTGTTCAGATTGCTGTGACTCTCCCAGTTGTATCTCACCCATCTTGCTCAACAGCAGTTTTTAAAGTGAGTCATCTTTTCAGTCTTTCAGATCTTCTCTTCATTTTCACATAAAAGTCAGCTTTCTTTTCCCAGGGGTAGTTCATCATTTTATGTAATGTTTGAGTCATGCAATTGTCATAACAGGTGTAGTGGGAATAAACCAGGTAGAGAGCACACACAAATGTGCGCACATATAATACATGTGCCTGCACTGTATTCTCAGCTGTAGGGTTACATGGTAACAACACTAAGGAAGCTATTTAATGGAACCTGTAGAGTCATTATTGTATAGATGAGAATAAACCAACTCTGTTAAAGTAAAAATGAGATCCTCCTCCTTGTATGGTGTTGGGTATAAGGGAATTTTCAACAGACATCCTTAAATCTGTGTACATTAGAGGAAAAAGATCTAAACTAGATTGTGTTGGACCTTCCCATGCAAAGATCCATCAACATGCTTAGACCAGCAGTAAGTACAGTGCTGGTAATTATACACTGACTGGTGTTTATTTATGAACTAGCTCTTTGCTGGCCAAGATGGCAGGCTGGTAAGCTCTCAGGTTCTCAGGAAATGACACCAGGTCTTATTAAGATCTCAGAGACACATAAGGAAGGAGGCAAAACTAGCATTCAATGGACCAGAGTGTTTTGTTCTCCTTCCCCTAAATATCTGTCATCCAATCCTGGGGAGAATTATGTGAAGGTGAAGCAGTTCCAGGAAACTGAAGTGCAGAAAGTTACAAAAGAAGGTTGATTTAATTTTCAACATTTATATTCTTACCTAATCTGAGTACATTGAACCTAGTCGTGTGGTAAAACCCAGCCTGATCACAGGGGAACTGATGAGGTCACATGATATCTGGTGAGGTCACATGGCATCTGATCACATGGCATGATCATGTGATGACCGATGAGATCACGCGGCACATCATGTTGGTGGCTTACCTCTGGTGAATCATCCCCCAGGCTGTGAGACACTCAGGGGAGGGGTCAGGTCACAGGGAGGTGAAGAGAGGAGAGAAACTTACTTTGTTTTCTTTCAAAAACATGTGGTCTTTCTTGTCAAAATGTAATCACCTATGTCAGCAAACTAATGAGATGCTCTTAGCATTGTTTACCAAATAGAAAGTTTCTTCTGTGTGACAAACACATCAGAGCAAGTGTTTAGATCTGCCGCTTATTAGATGATGGGGCCAAACCCAGTGTGTAAATAGACTCTCGAGGGAAGAACCAGCAGAAACTCTAGCAGGAGACTGGGCTGGGCTGCTGTGACCCCGGGATGGACACTGAATGCTCTGAACATCTGGGTGCCCCAGAAATATCTGGTGAATTGGTGGACCTGTTGTTCCTGCTTTGTATTTAGTTACCAATTTTCCAATGTAGTGTCTCCTATAAACAGGTGTAAATCTATGCAGTTGGCTTTTTTTCACAGCGAAATCACATTCATGATGTTTTGAAACAATGTCAACAGCCCAAATAGTTTCTTGGATGTCTGGATGTATCTCATAGGCATATTATTATCAAGGATAATGAAAACCATAATAAAAGCTTTGGGTATCAAGCCTTTCGTCTGGGCTGAGAGGGACTATCTCAGGCATCTTCATCATTGTCTTCTGGTTCCACCCAGTCTGGGCTCTTTGTGCTTGTGGTCAGCAGAAAAATGAGCAGGTGGCTCCTCTGCTGTGGGCCTAAGTTCCTGCAAAACACGTCAAGGATACAGGGAGGGAGTCAAGAGTGTATCCATGGCCTTGAGGGGAAACAGTATCCTGCGTCTCCTTGGTTTGCTGTACCTTGGTTTGCAAACTCCCATTTTCTTTAATCTGTACATACCCCGTCTAATCTGCCCACTCTGGGTTATAACCGAAGGCCTCAGACTTCTCTTTGATTTGTCAGTGAGAAGTCTGGGAGGCTTGTCCAAACGGGGCTGCTTGTCCCATTACACAAGCAAGGTCACGTTGTTAAAAAGTCAGAAAGGACCAAATTCAAACCCAGGTTTGCCTGACCCTAGAGCTTGCGTCCTAAGTTTTTGAGTCTCCAGTTATTTTTCTTCTCCACTGCGCCTTCTTTACCCTTGTGGAATGAGTGGGAGTTAAAGCATGAGGTTATCCAATGATGTCATTGGACACACATTTCCCCCCTTGTTTAGATGTAGAACTTCCTGCACCAGCCTTAACCTTCTGCCAGCTAAGTAAACATTTGGGATGTTAAAGAAAAAATTGGGGACGCTCGTTACCAATGGTAAGGCAGCCTTCATTCAGGACCATCCTGATGGGTGCAGGGACCACAGTAATATGGGATCTTACTTTGGAGGTGAGAAATTGGGCTCAGTTTCAAATACAGCAGGGAAAAGTAGGGCTTTCCAGCCAAGGAGGAGTGGGAGTCAGTGGATGGAAAATTACTAGGAGGAAATATCAAGGGTACGGGGAGGTTCTGTCTACATGGAACTCACAGGGTCTTGCTGAAAGCAGGCAGAGGTGATGAGGCGTAACCTGGTGGGAGTGGGGGTGGGGGTGAGCACCCCATCAGATAGGGAGAGTGATCAGATGTCAAGGGGGCGGGATTCTGACTCAAGTGACTTGATAGGATTCTTGCTAAAACTGGACAATGTACAGATGAACGCAGAAGCCCAGGAGTCAGGATCTACTTGAGGAGAAAGTTCAGGTGAACCTGAGTTTGGTCAAGGAGAGAATCTTTGTGGTGGCTGGAATTCAGGCAAAGATGTGAGTTGGAGTTCACTGCAGAGCCTGTCCGTGCCTTTTTGCAATGCGCTTCAGAAAAACAGCACAGATAGAAGCCCCGTCAGCCTGGTCACCGTTCCCAGACTGCGGCTGTGTCACGAGTCTGCTGCAGTTCACTTTCTTACACTTGTGGGCCCGGGAAGCACAGGAGGGCCTGGCAGTTGATAAAGGGTCGTCACATGCAAAGGAGGTGTTTATTCACTCCATCATTTCTCATTCATCACAGCAGTGACCTTTGCATAATATCTCTATGGAAAAGAATTGTGCAAAAGTAGTCTTCAAACGGAGTCAAATGTCATACTTTGAGAGCACATTCATTGTAGGGAGTTTTTGTTGTTTAGAGCATTGATTTCATAGTAGTTCGGTTTTTTTTTTCTTTTTGTTTTTGTTTTAAAGGGAGAAATCTTTGTTCTGTGAGGAAAATGCCCTGGCAAGGAGCACACCTATGTTTTTCGCAGAATTTTTGGGGGAAATTCTCCCTGAGCATCACCCCCAGCCTCTCGTCACCGTGCATTCAGACAGTTTTCAGGCCCTTGGAAAGCTGAAGGCCATAATGAAGGGGAGTCACTCAGCCTTGACAACTGCTGGGGACAAAGTTGGCAGTTTGTTCGCTGTTTTTGCAGCACTTAGCCTCTTGCCAAGTACTCTGACATCAGAAAATTCAGGGCATAGTTCAGTGGCTGCAAAGGCAGGTAACGTGCAGCAAGTCAGGGGCTTGCCGCAGAGACGAGAATGCCAATGCTTCCTCAGTTTCTTTCTAGGAGAGGCTTCACGCTGCCGTCGATGACCTTGTGTTAGTTTGAATTTGAAGATGTCTTTCTTGTTTTTCCCTTCCTTTCATTTTTTCACTCCGACCCAGGGGGGTAAAAAATCAAGCATATTTCCAGGTTTGCATTTGTAAAGCAGTGCAAAGGACACGAATGAAGATCAGTTGAATCTCATGGTCCCATTTTATTCCTTGAGTCAGCAAATCACCGACACTAGTTTCTCACGTTACTCCATTGGAATTTACAGTAAAGCCTTATTTAATATATTTCCATTTAGCAAGTATTTGTTTAACCTAACCGCTCTGGCTTCCTTGTTCGGTTTGTGCTGGAAACTTTGTCTCCATGTTTCCATGAGGCTGGAAATGGAGGCCCCCAGGGCTTTGCCACACGGATACAGTTTTATGTTTTAAATTGAAAAGTGGGTTTGTTTAATGTCCTTCAAGAAGAAGCAAGTTCATAAAGCTGCAGCATTCCTCAGATGCGTTGCCAAAGTCATAATTGGTAGAAAGTTAGCAAGAAAGGATTAGTTCATTGAGCCATGGCACAGCAAATTACCATGGTCTCAAGTAGTTTTGTGACTTGTTGAGAAAATGATACACAGTTTCATGTGCAGAAGCGGCCAGGCATTGACATAAAGACCTCCTTTGCTGGGAGAATCTGTAATAGATTCTCTGCCTTCTTGGAGGAACATGAAGGGACATACCATTCCAGAAAGGACTAGGAGGAAAGTCTTTCGTTATCTGTCAGTGATCAGCACTGTCCTTGGGATGGGTCGAGCGGGCGCTGCCCTGGTGTGTGATGTGTCTGGAAGGCGCGCCTTCAGGAGTGTGGTTTTCCACGTCTCATGACTACGTGCGGCTGTGGCGTTGCGGAACAGGGACCTGGAGCACCTGTGGGAGTCAGAGGCTGGCAGAAGACCCCTGAGCTGTGCTCACACATTCTCGTCTTTGTATCTAACAGGTTGGGGGCCCATTTGAACAAGTTACTCTGAGAAACAAATGCAGCAGGGCAGTTGTGGGTTCAGAGGAACTGAGGCTGACCTGGTCCTGCTGCCGATGCTGGGAACACGGCCATGAGGGCGCTGACTGCCCTGTGGGCCAGAGACAAGCGTCACGTACGGATCGAGTAGAGAAGGCAGGTCTCATGACCGGCCTGTTGAGCTGCCTCCGTCGGCTCCACTGGGGCAGAGGCTCTAGTCAGCTAAATTCTTAATCAACTTGAGACCTTCGCACATCTCTTCCATCCTGTCAAACCATGACAGTGACCGAAATAAAAAAACCCAAGAAGACTCAATTGCTTTGACTGTTACAACATCTCTACCCAGTATAATCTTTAGACTTGGTTAGAGGATGGGAAGTTTTATGTGCATAAATAGGCAGAGTTAATGTTTTGATGGTTTTTAATCTTCTTTTTTGGGGGAAGGGAGTGTTACAAATTTCTTTGAAAAATCGAAGGGGGAAGCAGTCATCCCCCTGCAAGGGGGGCAAATAATCAATTATTGCTTGTAACAGTATCATTATTTCAAAGGAGTTTGAGCTAGCCCCTCTTAAGTGACCCTTTTATTTAACCAACATTATTGAAGTATAGTTTACATTTGATAAAATTCCCCCATGTTAAGTGTGTAGATTGTTTTCAAAACAATGCTGAGATCCTGTTGGGAGAATGAGATTGAATTACTGTCACCCTTTGGTGTGGCTTTGTGGAATTGTTTGGAGTTTATCATTAAAATCCTGAGGAGGGTCTTGATTAATTGTGATTCTGATTCTTTGATCACATATGCCTCAAAATACAGCTCTCATTTCATCTTTCAGTGATGTCCTGTGTTTTAGGACTTCAGGAATACAAAGAAGCTTCCAGAAGCCTGGAAGTTTCTGGGCCTTTTGGTTTAGCAACGGGGGCTTCGGGGCCTTTTCCCTCCACTGCGTTTTTTCCTCTCAGTGGGAGAGAGGTCAGAGATGCAGGATAAGGGGTCTTGCAGACTTGCATGGAGCCCTTAGTCCCACGTAGTGGGGTCTCCTGTGAACCTGAGAGACACCGGCCCGGACTCCCAGGGGGCCGACTTCCCCCTCCTGTGGGTGCAGGTGATCAAGCCAACCAGGTACAGAGGCCTTGAGGCTTCAGCCACCAGAGGCTGATCTGCCCAGGAATGGACAGGGGTCAGAATTCTGTTGCAAAGATTAATTTAAAAAGGCAACGTAAGCCCCCAAGGAGGTCGCCTGAGAAAGTCCACGTTCGCCCCCGCCTTCTGTTACACACCACGCTCCTCCAGCCACTTTCCCCTTCTCTTTTCTTCTCACCCCTTTTCCTCTTTGCTTCTTCAGTGGCAAGCAGCATTCGACTGGCAACTGATTCTGTTTAACTTAGCTCTTTCCAGCGCCACCCTGAGTCCCAAAGGCAAGCTCTGTTTTAATGGCATCCAGGTGTCATTTTTCAGTGGCAGGCTTTTTTGAAAAGAAAAAGAAGTTTGTGTGAAATGATAAGGGGCCTGTCAGGGGAGTTGGTCCATCTACTGCTTCTCCGTGGTCCTTCGTCCTCCCATCTAAGAGCAGGTGCATGTGGGATGTTCTCCCCACAAGGGCGCTGTGGCCTGTGAGTTGCAAATGTGGTAGAAGAGCAGGGCATTCCGTGGGACGTGTTTGGCAAAGGCAAGGAGCAGGGCCGAGGTCTGTATTGGGCTGCGGTGGCCCTTGCTTAGCTCTGCAGGAGACCTGAACCCAGGAGCAGCCTCTGGAGCATAGCCCTGGGTTTGCACCAGATAGTGACTCATCCGTTTTCTTCTCCCAGCTGTGCTTTCCCGCTCACTCTCCTGGAGAAACATCTGGGTCCCTTGTCTGTCAGGCAGTAATCATTGGAGGTAGCAGGGCAAGAGAGAGGAGCTAGGTGCTTCATAGCCAAGCCAGCCCGTGAGCTCTGAGCAAAGTCCTTCAAAATGCGCTGAGCTGAGCTTTGCAGCCTTGACCTGATTTCTCACCATGGAGGTTACAGAAGCCTCCAGAAGGCCTGCCGCCTGCTCCCAACATCATGGGGCAGAGGAAAACTAAATGGTGTTTCCATTGAATGCATTATATTCATTAACTATAGGAGGGAGAGAGTCATCCTATACGTAAGACTGCAAGGAGTGAGAAAACGTCATGTAATCACAATATTCTCAATCTGGTTTCCCATAGATCTTTTTATGTGTATATTTTACCTTCTTATAATCACAGTATAAATATCATCTGTGTGCTGCAATTTTACTTACCAGTCTATCAGAAGTGTTTTTCCATGTTCTCACACAGTTGTCATCCCCGTCGTCCTTGTAAGCATCCTCCGGGGACTGCCAGCACATTCCCCCATGTTTTGCACTGTTAGGTTACCTCAAGTTGTATCTGTTACAGATAACATTGTGGAGAGTGTCTCCACGCATATGGTTTCTGTATTTTGGATTATTTCCTAGGATACATTCCCAGAAATGGGATTACTGGGCTTGACACATACTGTCAAATTGCTTTCCAAAAGGATTTTACCAATTTCAGTGAGCCCTTGCCAGAATCCAGTATTATCTTAAAAAAAGAGGAAGTTCTGTTCATTTAAAAGGTAAAAAGTTGATTTAGTTTGTTAATGTCTTAAAATTTTTTTGCAAAAGGAAAGTTTCTACCCAGTTCTCTTTCTAAGTATAGTTTCTGTTCTGTAAATTCATATCTTTTGCCTATTTACCTATCAGATTTTAATGTTTTTCTTAGGAATTTTATTAGCATTTTTAATAGTGAACAGATTAAACCACTTAGTATTTCTACAAATTTATTTCTGTGTTGTTTGCCATCTCTCTTGGATATACATGTGTATTTCTAATTTTTTTTTGTTATTTCACATTCAAACTTTTCTTCATGATTTCTCTATGATGGCATTCTCTGTTTCCAAATTTGGTATTCAATTCTAGGTCTCATTTTTCTTATTTTGTATGTAAGCTTTTCATTTAATCTGGAATTTGACTCTTTGTGCTAAGTGTATCTGAATTGGTTTTTCAATTGCAACTTGTTATTACAACACCATTTATCAGAGAAGCACCTGTAGTTTAAAAATGATCTTTCAGTTAAACATTTTAGGTAATGTTCTTGGACATTTCTGGGCTATACTGTGGCTTCAATGATATAATCTTTTATTCTTGAGCCAAGTCCACACTGTTTTCATTACTACTGTTTTATGGTATGTTTCCCTGCCTGGCAGCACCCGTGCTCTCTTAATATTCTTTCTCAGTTTCTTCTTTAATATCTTAATCTCTTATACTACCAAATGAAACTTAAAATCATTCTGCCTAATCTCCTATCAAAAATAGTTATTTTCAGGTTCTAACTGGATTTGTCTTAGCACCAAGTATGGACCAGACACGCTTTATGATGCTGAATTACATGCTCAGGGTTTTTAGTGTATTCTTTGAAGGAAATCCATGTTTATTATGGTAAATATTGGAAGATAAAAAGTAAAATGGCTCATCACTCACCAGTGGCCTTGCTGCCCATTTAACGGAGAACCTTCGGGTCTGTTCATGTATTTCTCCTTTGCTGACTTTGGCAGTGGGGGTTCCCAGCCCTGCTTCATCTTTGTTGTGGAGGTTAGAGAGAGGACTGCATGCTGAGGACCCCAGAGACCTCGTCCACCTGCAGGGGCCGGGCCGTGGGAGTGAGTGTGGGCTGCGTACTTGGAGAAGGTGCGGTCACAGCCAAGGCCATGCTGCCCACTGGGCGCTTGGATCTTTGTAAACTGCTGCGGGCAGGGTGGAGGGGTGAGGGGCCTCTGAGGATGCTTTTCAGAACATGCCCCACCACAGTGCATGGTCTAAGAAATGGGTGGCTTTGTAGCAAGGAATTACCTCAAAGACCTCCCTCCTGACTCACTGAGCTGTCTAAGTGGATGGTTCAATGAGCTGATGGGATAGAATTGGGCTCCAGGGAGCCCGGGGGTGGCACCCCACTCGGATCCTCCCTCAGAGGCCAGAGCAGGTGTTCTCTGCTTGGTACGTGGTGTCCGGGCACGGCCTTTTTTTGCTGGGCTCCCCATCGGCTCAGCAGCCAGCCTGCCCTTCCGTGATTCCATTTGTCCTGCCTTCCCTTCAGGTCACTTCCAGCGTTGGCCTGTCTCTTGATCCTTTTCCATGCTAGTTAAACGATGACCCTTCATGGACCTCCTATTTCCCATCTGAGATTTTTTTTTGAGCAATACCTGTGTCTGCAAGTTTTGAAATCTTTCATTATTTGTCTAAAAATGTCTTTGACTTGGCTTCATTTTTGAAGAGTGTTTCAGATAAAGAATTTTAGGCTGGCTGTTACTTTTTTCAGCAAATTGAAGATAATTATTCCATTGTATATCCTTTGGCTTTCATTATTTCTATTGAGTCTTACTGCCGCTATGAATGTCAGACATCTTCTTCTCAGGTAGGGTTTTATCCCAATGTGTTTTTGGTTTTTGTATTATTCTCTCCTAACGTTACATTATGGAAGTTTTTTGTGCATATGAAAAAAATATATGTATAAAGCATGTATATATTTTATGTTCCAATAGTATATTGATTCCCTATTATACCCATCATTCAGCTTGAACTATTATAAACCATAGCTGAGCTTATTACACTTATCACATGAACTCTCTCTCTATCTCCATTATTTTGAAACAAGTCTCAGACATTATGTCAGATCAAACATAAATATTTTATTTGTATCTCTTTAAAAAAAGATTTTTAACACTACCACAATGTATGACTATGCCTTAAAAACATTGTCCCACATATATTGTCTATAGTTTGTGCAAATCAGTATCTAGACACAATAAAAACACTGCATGTGATTTTTATATCTAGTAAGCTTTTTATAATCTTAAGTTTTGACCTCATGTTTTTCTAAATCTTACAGTTTATTTATTGAAAATGCTTCCGTGTTTGTCTGACAAGAATTTCCACATTCTGGATTTTGCACATTGGGTCCCCATGGCATTATTTAACATTCCTCTGTCTACTGTATTTACTGTAAACTGATAAGTCTGCAAACTAAATGAAATTGATTTTGTTTGTTTGTTTGTTTCTTGGCCAGAATAGCTCCTAGGTGATCTGATGTCTGTTTTAATATATCACACCCAGAAATACATCATGTCTGTCTATCTGCCTGTCTTATAATGCTGAGATTGATGTCTCCGGGTGTCATCAACACATACTCATCCATCCAGATTCACTAAACAGGTAGTCATGTTTCACCTAATAGTTATAGCAGGAATGATAATCATTGATGGTCCATTATTTCCTACAGGGTTACAAACATTTATTTGTAATTCTGTTACTCATTGCATTCATTAAGTGGAATTCTTTCATAAAGTAGAAAATTCTTGTGCAAAATAATGACCTTGAAGAGCAGTCTTTGAAGGAAAGGAGGAATAAACATGTGCCTCTTTTATTTACCTATTTTCTGAAGAGTGAATTGGTTCCCTCTGATGACTAATGAGTGTTTTCTTTAATATTATCATGAATTATGTTTCTCAGTCTATTATAGTCAATACTGTTTTTGCTATTCCAATTATTCCATCTGGGGCCGGTTGGACTATCTTCACGTGAACTCCTGAGTCCTTTTCACACAGCCCAAGTCCTCTTAGATAATGATGTGGTTTCTGATAAGACAAAATGTCCCAGGCTAATCTGGGACATTCCCTCCCTTGGGCCTGGAATTAGTAATGAACTGTGGTTACTTTTAGTGGGAATTGCTGTTTTGAGATTATAAGCTGGGCAATATGGTTGATGATTGCAACTGATTTTGTCATTGTTTCCAAGCCCTTTAGTAAGCAGAGCTGGGATGTACATTTTCAGTAGAAAGAGCAAGATGAACTCATACTGATTATTTCCAGTTGCAATTTAGGATTATGGAGTTTTATTTATCTCTTTTAATTTTTTATTTCTCACTTTTTGTCTTACACTGAAAATCTTAGTGATTAATGACATGAGCATAATTATTCTTTGTTTTGTCCACTATGTAGATGTTGTGTGTATGTTTAATATATAATGACTTAAATGTATTTTTATACATAATGCATAATATAAAAATACTTAGCATATAATATATGTTCCTTATCTACTCACACATATATAAGTATGTAAAACAGATTCCGAATAGCGAAACCAATATAATTGCTAACAACGTGATTACTGAAAATCGTTAATTTTTTTCTTTGGTATGTATACCTCGAGGAATATGCAGTCAGATCATTTTATTTTGCTCACACAAGGTGATTCCTCCCGTATGACATCAGTTTGGTATTTAACATTCATTTTGTTCTTGATTTTTAGTGGTCGCTCTTTTGTTTTGTTTTACAATTATGTGTTTCAACTATTGTAATCTGACGTCTTTAGAGTACTTACGTTTCTGCCCCTCCCTTTCCCTACAGAAAACTGTACTTTATTAGTTCGTTATTTATCTATCTGTTGTTACTGAAGTTTTGATGTAAGTAAATACATGCATATTTCTATTCCCGTCCATTCTTATTCTTAACTAAATGATGACATGTTAAACATACTTTTTTCCCACCCTGCTCTTTTCTTCAAACTTCACATTTTGGAGGTGGGTCAGTAGCAGCTTCTTTTTCCTCATCACTTCTTACCACTGCGTTGTACCCCACGGTATGGACAGAGCACCGTTCATTCAGCCGGTCTCCTGTTAATGGACTTCTGACTTTCCTGTCTTTTGCTATAGTAGATGGGGCTTCAGTCAGTCGCCTTGTGCCCACATCTTTTCATCGTTTGGCCAGTGTATGTCTGAAAGATTCTTTGCAGTGGGTTGACTAGCTGGAAAGGGAAGTGCATATTCAAGTTCGGTAAATAATGCCCAGTTCTACTCCACAGGACTATTCAGTTGTATGTTCCCAGCAGAAATAAATGAGCATGCTTATTGCCACGCAGTCTCCAAAATAGTATGTTGCCAACTTTTGGTATTTTTGCCAAGCTGTCAAATGAGAAAGAGCATCGTAGTGTGTTTTGTACCTCTAGGTGTGGGGGAATTTTTGTTTATTTGTTTCTATAGTGCTTGGAGTTTATAATGTTTTGGAAAACTCTCTGCTAGTATTTCTGTTATCATTGCTTCACTCTCATTCCCTTTCTGTCCCTTTTCTGGAACTCAATTCCTTATGCATTAGACATTTTCATCATATCATATATATCTTGTGTGCTCTTTTTTTGTTTATATTTTCCAACGTTTTTGTCTATATTTTAGTTTGGATATCTTCTTCTGAAATACTTGATAACTCCCTACTTTTTTTCTGTTATGTAATTTGCTATCTTATGTTTTTAATTTCTGTTATGGGCTTTCCATTTGATTATTTTTGCTGATCAAAAACTAAGATCCTTTATCCATTCTTTTCATCACTCAAACATCCTTGGTGGGTCTGTTTCTGTGGGTTTGTTTTTGTCGGCTTTTTTTCTGTAATTAATGCCAGAGATCGTATGTAAAAATAGAAAGTTCACCGAGGATCTGGATAATGTTACTTACTTCAGATAAGATTGTTTTTTCATGTGTTTTAATAGTGTGTACACTTCTACTGTTTTATCAAACCCCTTTTCTGTGATACTCTAAGGTGAAGGTAGTTTTGAGTGGGAAACAGATTTTTATTGCATTTCTTAAACTTTTTATTTTCAGGTAATAGATTTCTATGCAGTTTTAAGAAATATTACAAAGAGATCTGTATACCCTTTATCCCATTTCTTTCCATGGTGGGTAACATCTTGTAACAATGAAGAAATTGATACTGGTACAATCCTTGGACTTTATTTAGATTTCAGTAGTTTTATATGCACTCATTCACTGTGTGTGTGTGTGTGTGTGTGTGTATTTTGTTCTTCGCAATTTTGTCCCATGTGTAGATACATGTGATCAACATCACAATCAAGATGCTGATAGTTCTGCCACAGGGTCCCTCCTATTACCTTCTGACACCCGCAGCCCCTTCCCTCCTCTTTGCCCTCTGTAACTCCGGACGAGCACTAATGTCTTCTCCATTTCTACAGTTTTTAAATTTCAGGAATGTTATGTAGGTAGGCTTTGTGCATAACCTTTTGAGAATGGATTTTTTTTTCACTTAGCATGATTCACTTGCGATCCATCCAAATTATAGGTATTGTTAGTTTTTTTCCTCTTATTGCTGAGTACGACTCTGTAGTGCGGAGCTAGCATGGTGTTTTAACTGTTAAAGGACATCAGGATTGTGTCTAGCTTGGTGCTATTGTGAATAAAGCTGCTATGATCATTGGTGTATAGGTGTTTGTGTGAACCTAAGTTTTCATTTCTCTTGGATCAACACCTAGGAGTACAATTGCTAAATCATAAGGTAATTGTGTGTTTTGTTTTACAAGAACTTGGAAGGCAGGATTTCAAGGTCGTGGGGACCTTGGGGGTGCAGATCATGCTGAGACCTGCATGTCCTCCTGCTTAGGCCATGGGCACACACCGGCAAGCTGAGAGCTACTGGTTCACGTTGAGACTGAAAGGTGTCATGTCCCCTCATCCAGATCTTTTGTATTTTTCAAGACTGTTGGTTACGGGGGTTCAAAATGGCTTAGGTACCACACGATTTCCTAAAAGGACTACTTAGGCACATGTAAGGCAGCAGTTTAGATGGGCATCTGGGGGTGATTGAAATCAGTGGCTTGCATGTCGTCTGTCCTGTTTTGTCTCCTGGTGCATGCCAGCTTCGTGCCTTCCTACCATTCCATCCTTGAGGCAGGCTGGAAATACAGCCACTTGTCACACTCTGCTCTGGTCCACAGCTCCCATTCGCAGACAGAGATTCATCCCTGAGTTCTGGAAATCCTTGGGCAGAAGTCTGAATGCCCCTGTGGATCAGTTGCCCTTGTGTCAGCCAAGTACCAGAGACTGGGGATTGTTGTCAGTCAGGAGCGCCCCTGCTGGGTCAGTCTGCTGTGGCGACCTGATGGGAGGAGGCTTGCTCGAGGTCACATAGTGGCCAGGCATTTGCCCCCTACTCCTTGGCTTTGCTTAAGACAGAGCTCAGCCTCCCTACCCCACTAGTGCAGCGAGTATATACTGTTTGTGATAAGCCTAAAGAGAGGGGACAGAGAGGGACAGACCACGTGTCTGGTCACCAGCCAAGTGGATTGAAATGCAGGCCATAAATAATGTGTTAAACAAGGGGCTGTGGGCAGTAGGGGGTCCCATGTGGGGAGGCAGGTGGAGCTGGGCTGTCTCTCTGGGCTCCCTCCCACTAGTGGTGTGCCTGCTGACCACAGCTGCCTCCAACTCTCCGCCGGCACCAGTCTGGAGCAAGTATCTGTGGCCTGACAAGGACATAAGCGCACTGGATCCTTGGGAAGTGCGTGTCCAGAGCTCCTCTAGATATATTTCATTGCCTTACTGAGCTGAGTCACAGCTGGCCTCTGACAGCATTTCTAATAGACTCCTCTGATTTTGGACAGTTTTCATTACGTGCATTTCCAATATGACCACTCCAGATCTCTCTCTTGTTTATTTCCTTCCCTCTTTAAATCGTCTGTACAATGTTGGCCGGGGCCTTCGTGTCCACAGGATATTGGCAGACGCCACGGGCTGCACTGTCCCTGCGCGCCAGACCTGGGAGGAAAGCTGAGTGCCCCCTGTTTTCCAGAACCTCGGGGGCCCCTCTGCTGCTGCTGGGGGTCCGCCTGGTGCTCCGCCCAGAGGTCTTTCATGTTGCCTCACAGGATGTGGGAGTGTGAAACAATGCTGCCAGGCTTTCGTGTGTCTTCACAAGAGAAATGGGCCACCAGTGTTTGTCACAGGGCTTCAGGGCAACAGGGCCAAAATAACATTGAGCCAGAGGCCTCAGCAGTGGTGATGACACTGAGAGGAGAAGAAATTTGGTGGCTGATAAATGCCAGGTGTGATGCCTCTGTCATGAGCTGCCTGCTTCCAGATGCATGCTGGCACTTGTCTTTGTCTACTTGGACGTTCCTGTTGGTTGGTTAAAGGTGTGACATGCCACTGTTTGATACTCCTCAGGTATGCTATTGACCACGTTTATTCAAGAAGAAATAGAGCCTTGATGCAGCACGCCCCCGGTGAAGGGCTTTCTGTTTTGTGCTTGCCGGGGAAAACTTGCTGATGATGGAAAGTGACATGCGACCGGCTGAGAGTTGATAGTGGCAGACCAATTTCATGCCCTGTCTCCTGGCCACCCGCTGCTGTCTCGGAGTTCTTACGGGTATTGAAGCAGGGATGGGAAGTCCCAGCTTGACAGGGTCGGTCTGTGAAGTGAAAGGCTCTGAGAAAACATAGAACAAGGCCCCCAGCAGTGCCCTGCTGGAACTGCTGGCCAGGAACAGAGCAAGACCAGGAGAGGAAGGGCATCCTTTAGCATCGGAGGCGGCCCTGTGGGAGGCCAGGAGCCTGGTGGAGTGCTGGCCGAGGCCGGGTCCAGAAGCCCGGGGGGCGAGGCTCCTGTTGCTGGGCATCTGCTGCTCTGGGTCTTCAGGGGAAGCACCGAGTTGGCCAGCAGTGCCCTCTCACAGGCACATGGTCAGCAGATACCAGCTGATAGCTAGTCTTCTCTCTCCAACAAGATGTTAGTACACTGGGAAAACCACCAAATGCCTGCCTCTGAGGAGAGACCTGGTGGCCTGCGGTGGCTGTGACTCTTGTCGCCTGTGCTTGGGGACAGTGAAGGAGCCCTGCTACCCTTGTCCGGACACTCGAGGTCCAGGAGTGAGTGTCATGTGTCCCCTGAATCCTCCTTCAGGGCACCCAGCCCAGACTGGGCTCACGGTCCACTCTCAGTGAAGGGAGCTAGGGCTTTGCTACTGAGGTGGCTGTGTGTCCTTCACCAAGGGACATGTCCCCTCCCTGCCCTCCTCGTGGGCAGGTCATGCTCTCCAGCCTGCTGACAGCTTTGAGACAGCTGCGTGTGGGGCCGTGGGTGAGGATGGAGAGGAATACTTACCTGCCCAGTGAGCCCATCATTAGCCCCTCTGAACCTGAGCAGCGGATCTGGGATGGGACCACCCTTAGATACCACACAGGCCTGGCATGTAGCTGATGCCTGATAGTGTCTGTGGAATGACTACACAAAGGAGAACAAAACCAGCAATAATGGGATACTTGTTCATTTTTTTTAAAGCGTGGTGAGAACAGCCAGGGGCCCTCTTCTCCCAGAGTCTGTTCTCCGCTAGACTCTTTACCTCTGGCATGTGTTAAGAACCTTCATGACCATCTGGTCTACCTCCAGCATCCACAAGCACTGAGCCCCTTCTCGTCTCTCATGAGTAAGTCGGTGTGTGCTTGCTCACACCACTCAGCCTCCGGGGCGGGTGTGCGGGGCCACCTCTCTCATGCACCCCCACAACTCAGTTTGTGTTATTCCCCTGTCCCCTCTACCCCCCACCCACCTCCCGTTCCTTTGGGTGGTCGTTGCCTGCTTATTTTGAGGCCTCTCTCACATGGGCTTGTAACAAAAAAGAACAATTCTTATTTATGAGTCGGTCCTTTTCCCAAGAGACTAGTATTTGCACCAAGTGTGCTTCATGTGAATTTTCCGATTCATAGTAAGGATGATGGAACCATGATGGGAGAGATTTGAAGCCAGGGAAAGGAGCTCCTTTAACAAACAGCCCATAGCCATGTGCTAATGGAGATGTGGGGTTCCTGACTCACCCCTAGATTATCCAGCTGGGTAGCTATAATGTATTTTCTTTTTGTTCTGAAAAAGAGTTATACGTGTAACTAAGGTCTCGACGACATGGCATCTAAAATCAGGTTTGTGATAAATATTTAAATCTCCTCTATTAAATAGTGATAATTGGGCTTTTGTGTAAAATTAAGTGTAAAAGGGGCCTGTTCTGGATGGACAGGTTGCTGGCATTGCTGTAGCCTGTTGTGTGATTTGGAGCAGGTTTCTTAACTCCGGAATGTCCTTTCCTCATCTATGAAATGAGCCCATATTACAGTTGCTGTGTGATTTCTGAGGTCCCTTTTCACTCCAGAATTCTGACTCTGTGTCACAAATGTGGGATCACCCCTCTGTCCCTGATTGGTTATATGCCTTGCAGCCCTAGATTTTGTTACAGAAACAGAAGAGCCAGTTATTTTCCACCTAGACCCTTAGAAACCTTGGAAATGTCACAGTTACCTGCAAAGGGAGGCAGAAGAGGGGCATGTGGTGCCCAGGGCCAGACCCTGCCCTGGTCATGCGGGCTGCACCTGCCACCTCCCGAAATGTCGCTGTACTCTCAGGGCCTCAGTGCCCAGGACGGTTTTCTCATGTCAGTGCCAAATAGATTGGCTCAAACCAGCTGTGATCGCATTTGCAGAACAGAAGATTATCCAGTGGTTGAGTTTGCTTTTCTCTCTTTACCAAGCTGACAAAGCAAACAAGCTGGAAACCTGCCATGTGCTTTGCAAGGTGCCATCGAAGCCCTGCTGGTGGAGGGTGAGGTCCTCCCTAACCCTGTGTCCATGCCAGCTCAGTTCTATTTTCCTTGCATTTGGAAAGTGGCTGCACAGTGTGTTATCTGCTCATCTGCCTCGGTGCTGACCTTCTGAGAACCTCTAGTGCCTCAGAATGGCTGGGCCTGTGCAAGCCAACTTCGGGACAAGGTAATAAGAGCAGGAAGACCGAGGCCAGCGGAGGCGCCCTTTATGTGGCATGCATACGAGGAAGGCTGAGGCAGTGGTGGGTGGAGCCAGCCCTGGGTGGCTAGATCTCAGGGGGCACGGTGAAGAGGGGAGCAGCTTGGAAATGCATCTTGGAGGGCCTCCCCAGCTGTGGGACATGTGCGTGAGCTGGGACCAGTCAGGGGCTGGGGGAGGAGAAAGACTAGGTCGAGTGTCCTGGACCACTTGCTGTGGCTCCAGGT
Source organism: Manis javanica (assembly GCF_040802235.1). NCBI lineage: Eukaryota > Metazoa > Chordata > Mammalia > Pholidota > Manidae > Manis > Manis javanica. The sequence goes on along the minus strand of NC_133162.1, from coordinate 4,899,407 downwards.
GAGGATGGTAGTGGAGACAGGGAGGCCAGCAGAGAGGATGCGGCAGCAGTTCCCAATTCCCAGGACACCAGCAGCTGGGAGAGAGCAGTGGAAGGATGGAGGCAGGGGTGTCTGTTGTTCGCAAACCACCCAGCTGTGGAAGGCAAGGGAGCACCCAGAGAAAATAAGGCTGTTTTCTAGATATGACAGCTATTGCCAGCAATGGTTTGGTTGGGAAGGGAAGAAGGCCATTGTGAATTTGATTTGGGGCTTGCTTGCTTCTAGAGAGGCAGGAACATGGGAGTGCAGGTCTGGAGCTCTGAAGCCAGCGGTGTCTGCAGGCAGGGTTTATCCTGGGTGACAGTAGAGGGGCAATAGGTGGTGAGAAGGATAAGCCTTCCTTCTGGGGGCAAAGGGGGATGAGAACAGTGGGGTGCTCTCATGGGCACCATCTGCGTGGGCGAGGACCAAGGAAAGGAGACGTCGGTGGCTGGCAGTGCAGGAGAAGAGCCGGCCTGGAGCCTTGCAGCTGTCACCAAGCAGGAAGTGTTGGATGGGGTTTGTCTTCCCCCAGTTTTCAGAATTAAGCAACACATCCATATTCCTCGGAAATACACAGACCTTCCAATCTTGTTGTGCCCTCTCCCGATTTTACAGTAACTTTAGAATCTCTCTGTAGCTACATTGTAGCATCTTGGAATATTGAAAACATAAACCAGACTCTCATGACACTTGCTTGGGAAGCCCTTGCCGTGAAAATTGGCTCAATGAGATGTGAAATGAGGGAAGCATTTGTAGAAGAATGTGATGATGGCTAAGAGCAGCCTGTCGTAGAGGGACCATCCGGTTCCACCACACATTATCTATTAAGAGGCCACCTTCTCCACGTCCTATTCTGAGTATTATTCACTTCAAGGTTTTGTGTATATTATCTTGAGGGGAAACACACACTACTTAGTTAATCCCACCAAACATAATATTGGAAAAACAATTATTCCCACTATGTGTAATAACCCATCTGTAGGGAAAATAATTCGCTAAGTGTGAATCAATGTGAATTTGAAAACTGTTATTAAGATCAGATTGGTTTCTAGTTATGAGCACCATAATTTTAGTATTTGCTCACGTATAATTTGTGATACCATGTTCTGTGACCTTAAAACCTAATAGCCATACAATAATATCTATATGGTAATTAGCATAAAAAATCATAGGTCAGCCAATCAGATATTTTACAGATGGATCTCTTTGTTTAGGGTTAGTTTGATTTTGTGACTAATTAGATAGTGAGTCCCCTAGTTGGAAATTCTAGTGATAATTGTAGCAGAGGATTTGAATTTCTTTGCATTTACAATAAATCATTCATTAACTGAAATGAAAACTTTTCATCAAATAACTTCTCATGGTTGAGTTCATAGGGAGTTTTCCTTTCTTTCTAAATTTCTTGGAGTGCCCTTCAGTTCTCCTTGAGTGAACCAAGCAATTGCTTTGACCGTTGTCAACCAGAAAGCATCCCCTCAGCCTTTGTCTCTTCCCCAACTGGGCCATAAATTGTCTCACGGCTGAAATCGTCGTATGTCTGCCGAGTGTAGAGGCTGATGGTCTCAGAGCTGGGCCTTGTCAAACCTTACGAAGACACGTAAAAACTGCTCTTGGTTGATTTTAAGGGAAATACCTCGCCAGCTTATCTGGTTTTATAGCCCAAGGCCCAAGACCTACAGCTCGCAGGACATCACTTTTGAAAATCATCTGGGCACGTTTGTCAGCACTCCTCGGCATTTTGGCTGGAAGGGATGTGAAGGCCCTGCTCCTGAGACAAGACAAAATCCACCCAAGGGGAGAGAAGCCCGGTGATCGCTTCATGCATCGAGTAACTCAGGATCTGGAGGTGTTCGGGCGAGGTCTGGCGCAGCCAGCCAAGGCGTCTCTTTTGGGATGAATTATGCCCCCCAGAAGATCCACTGAGTTCCTAACCACTGGTACCCATGAATATGATGTTATTTGGAAATAGAGTCTTGGCAGATGTATTCAAGGTAAGATGAAGTCATACTGAGGTAGGGTGGGCCCTACCCTCAGGACTGGCATCCTTACGAAAAGAGGAGGCAGAGGCTCAGACACAGACACCCAGGGAGAGTGCTGCAGTGAAGGTGGAGATTGGGTGATATGTCTGTGTGGGGGAGTCGGGGCTCCTATGGCCGGGATCCTCACTGAACTTAAACCACGTGATGATGGAACTGGCCTGTTGCTAGGCTACCGCTTCCACACCCGTAGGCAATAAGCTATTATTGCGCTATATAGAGAGCTCGGCCCGGTGCTGTGGGTGGAGGCAGAGACGCTAGTGCTCGACCTACCGCCGGGAGAACGAGCCAGGTAATAAACCCTTTCACCCCAAGAACATTTTACTGTCATTTCTTTGGTCACACTGAATCCATAGCAAACTCGCTGGGCGCTGAAACCCATTGGCAAGACAGTCTACAAGGGATGCCAACACAGAAACTAAGAGAAAGGCGTGGAACAGAGCTTCCCCGTGTGGGCTACAGAGGGGCATGGGCCTGCAGACACCTTGATCTTGGACTTCTGGCTTCCAGACTGTGGGAGGAAACATTCTGTTGTTTCATGCTACCCGTTTGTGGTCATTCCTTACAGTCCTATGGCGCTCTAGTCTATCATCTCTCAGCAAATCCAGTTGAGTCTGATGTGTCCTCCCAGACCCTTTGTGGCTACTTTGGCTGTGGTGAGGGATGGGCAGAATTTGGTCAGTGCACCTAAGTTCTTAAACCCCATACTCCCCTCAACCAGGAAAACCTAATCTGGCTTCCTGTCCCTTGGCTCCTGCCTCCTGGAGGTAGGGTTTTACGAAGGGGAAGTATCTGTGCTGTGTCACTTATCTGAGACTCCGTGTCCTGTCCTGGAACATCCCAGCCTTTGGGAGCTTTGTTTCTCCAGGGCCACCTTTGCAGTGAGTTGTGTGCTGAGAGGAGGTGGTCCAGGAAGGAAGGACGGACGGGTCAACCAGAGAGGCAGGGGACCCAGCGGTCTTAATGGGCTCAGCCGGTGCTGGCCTTTCCCTTCAGGAGATTCCATGGGCCTGTGGCAGCCCCATGTTTAAGATGGCAGGTGCTGGTGGTTGCAGCACGGGGCATGTGTGTCCCTCCCCCCCCGAGCCCCTGGGAATTGCCACGTAGAGACTAGAATGTGGAGAAGTTGCCAGAATAAGCTGAGAGCCCCTCCCACCCCATCTGTCCTCTCTGCCCTCTCTCCACGATCCGGCCACACCCTCACGTTGCCTTCCAGGTAATTCCCATCCTTTTCTGGACTAGATTCTCTTCCAAGTTGGTTCTTTTCTGGAATAAGCCAAAGAGGAGCCACTGAGAGCCTGGGCTTGGACACAGACGGCCAAAGTCATCAGGGTCAGTATGTTCTGGAATGGAGGTCCCCGGAGACGATAGCAGGGACCCATGGAAATGTGTAGACTGACCCATCTGCCCAGAAAATTGGGTTAGGTCACAAAACGTGAAGGGATCCCCTTTCTCTTTGCAGTCATGCCGGTGCCAGGAACTATAGTCCAGGTATTTATTTTCTTTTTCCTTTTTAGGCCTTGGGATTCCTTATTTATCTGCTTCTGAATTCTTTGTGATTGTTAATTTGGGGGACCCTCTGGTCTGCACACTGGCCACCACCTGGGGGCTGCTCAGGCTTTTTCCCTCCTTGCTGCTCCAGGCGGGCCTGTCCGTCCTCCCGGGGTGCCGCCACCCGACTCCCTTCGCTGTGTGTTTATGATTGAACCTGCCCCATTCCTTCTTCCTGGCCATCTCAAAGGCAATGACACCCTTCTGGCCCCGCCCAAAGCCAGGCCGGCTGTGAGGGCTGGACGTACGCTCTCACTGTGACCTCCAGGACAGATGCCAGCTTTTCCTAACCTTCCAGCCTTGTGCAAATGCTTGAACTGCCTGAGAGATGTCAGAATCACGCCTCCCCTGGGAGGAGGAGCTGATGCTTCTGTCTCAGCAGAGACAACACACACTGTGTGATTGAATCTCTGTAACAGAAGCCGAGATCAGCAAAGGCAAGGGCTTTTGAGGCTTTTTTGAGTCACAGTGAGAGAGGCTGGAGGTCCACTTCTGAATGCACTGGGTCTCAGTTCCTACATCACTGGGATTCTGGGGCCAGAATGAGGGTTTTGTCTAGATCAGAGGGTTAGTGATTGTGTTTCTCTTCTAGGCCATTTTACACACCAGTGTAATTCAACAAGAGCTGTGAAAAGTAAATTTTGCTTCCTTTGTTTGAGCTTCTTACTATGTGTATGAACCCTAGCAAAGTGACCCAATACTTAATTGTTTTAACAAATATAAGCTTGTAAAACTGACTTTAATGAGAACCGTACTAAGAACTCTTTCTGCAGGGCTGGGTAGGAGAAATGATAGATGTTGCCAAACAGCTTCAGTTGCACCGTGTGGAATGATCATTTCATCAGTGTGGGATGATCATTTCCAAGGCCCTGCAGTCACCTGTGAATGTGGTGTCTGCCTCCGTCAGCCCTCTGTTTCCATTGAGTGATGGTCTCACGGACCCGTTCCCTTCTGGTGGCCCTGTGGGTTAGCATGTCAGGGTCCTCATCAGCAAGCCTCAGGACAGGGTTCCCTCTGGGTATGGCAAGAGCCTGGGATGCCAGTCCAGGTCCCTTTCCAGCCCCGCTGTTTCCACAGCCTGTGTTTCTTACCCATGGTCTGTCCTGGCGAATTTGGGTCAGCCTTCACCTCTCTGCTTGGCCAATCCAAGCCTGCCATGCACCTGAAGCCTCAGGGCTCCTGCCCTCTTCCTGCCTACCAGAGAGGGAGGCAGGAGGGCAGGTGGGTGAGAGAGTTGCTGCGGAGACCACTGTAGGCATCTCTGAGCAGGCAAGATGGGTGCTAAGCTGAGCGGGGGCACCAAGAGGCAGTTCCCATGGGGCCAGAGCTACTCCGAGGGAAACGCTGAAGCTGCTCTGTGATTCTGTTAGCTCTGCCTGCCTCTCGGTTGAAGCTGTGGCTGCTTAAACAGTTAGACAACTTGAGGGTGGCAGACATACCCCCCCCCCCCACACCCGCTGCAGATTCCATCATGTGGAAATCGCTTAGGAAGTGCACTGTCAAAGGGAACAGTGCAATCATTTTGTTTTCTGACTTTATTACTTGAGTCAATGTCTTTGTAGTTAATAGTGAAGGTTTTAGGCGCACGATTCTATACACAGGTGCAGCCTTTTCTCACCTCTCAGCCTGAAGGAGGCATGCATATGTGTTTTCAAACAGTCTTGGAAAAGGAACAGTTCAAAATGCTGGGTCCTGTCCTGGCAGCAGGCAATATATGGACGTGTGATGTCAGCTCTGTGTGCAACAAAAATGCAGGTTTGAGTCGCCTAGAAAAACTTCATTGTTCTTTACATTTCTAGCTCCTTGAAAGACCAGCATATTAGTTTTTTTAACCAAATATAGCATGATTAAATCTTGTGTTTAAGTTTGGAATACAAATCAAATACACTATACATTTAAAAAAATATATACCTGGACACTTGTTCAAATGGTAAGGGAGCCTTTATTCAGGACTGTCGGAATAGGTGTCAGGACTGTCTCTGCAATAGGGGAGGGAGATCTGGTTCAACTTTAGATATGACAAGAGAAGTGGAGATTTATAGCCTGGGTGGAGGGTGGGGCCAGTGGATGGGAAATTCCCAAAAGGAGACGTCAAGGGCCGGCGGATTCTTGTAGAACCAATTTGGCAGGATTCCTGCAGAAGGCAGGCCAAGGGCTTACACGCCGAGGTGGGGAAGGAGGATGTGATTGGATTTGGAGGGTGGGGGAGTCTCTCTAAGCAGAATTGGCAGGAGTCCTGCTGCAACCAGGCTGTGAAGGCCCAGCACAGATGGGGGCCAGAGCCAAGGCCTGGTTAAAAGGGAAGCTCGGAGGGGCCTGACCAATGCGTGGTCAACGGGCCTTTGACAGCACCTGATTTTCTCGTGTTACTCAACAAACAGTGGCATCTTCTGGCTTAGGCACTGGGGTTTAAATTTGTTTTTCCTGGTGGAGGAGGGGAGGAAGAGCATCAGAATCACAGTGCGTGGATGCGCGCGGGGATGGGGTCGTGTGCCCAGCACAGGGTGTACCCATCAGCAGGAAGCATTTGCTCTGGGCCAGCCTGGCATGGGGCGGAGTTCAGCAAAGACGTACTTTATGAGATTTTTAACAATTGGCGAGGATGGGAGTATGTGAGAGTGGAAGGGTATCGGGGTGAAGGAACAGCATGTGCACAGTAGTGAGAAGCACAGAGCCTCCTTGCCTCTTGGGATGCAGATCTCCCTATGGGCCAAGGGGCACTGGAGGCAGGGAGGAGGCTGAAAGGAGGCAGTGGGAGCCTCTACCAGCGTCAGCAAATGAATCCAACTGGGCTGTGCTGGGAGGTATTATCCCGGCAACTCCTTACTCAACAGCCCGGGACCTGAGATGATCTTAGTGGCCCTTCCTGGGCTTCAGAAAATAAATTGCTCTTTTATGACAAGCAAACTTCTAGAGCATTTTTGCATTTTCACTTGTCATACCAAAGAGAACATGTTAGCCCTTTTCCTGAAATTTCTTACAGCCACTTTCGGTTCCGTTTTAAAGCCTTCTAGAATAGAGGGACTCTTTCGCAGTGTGGTAAAACCAGAAGTTAGGTGATTAGTTGAAAAAGGGGAAGCTGCTGTTTTGATGGTCTCACACCATAATCATTTTTACATAAAACATGCAAATGCACCCCTTTCATTCCTTCCTGCCCCCCTGCTCCATTTTTTCACTGACTTAAAAAAAAATGTGGGCCCATGCCTGATTTTGAATGTGGTTCCATTGACTAACTTTGACAGTGCACAGTCAATCCGTTCTTTCTAAGATTTCTTTAAAGTGAAGTTAGGAGATTTTCACATTTTCTGTTTTTTTCATTTGTCTCACTAGTACCTGATTTTGCACACTTTTTAAAGCTACTTACGTTTAGAATTTTTCTAAAGCATTCAGTTTAGTTTTCCAAAAATGGTTCTTCCTTTTTGGCACTCAGGATTCACTGTTTCACGTTGTATTTGATTCCCTGGCCGGCCTTGGGGTTGTGTGCTCTGATGGGAGGTGCCAGGGAGACCGGATGTGTGGACAGGAGCCCGTGGCCACAGTGGTCAGTATTGTCCACTATGTGGAGACCAGTCAGCATATTTCATGGAGGCACTGCCAAGCATGTATAGGTAAACTTGGGACGTTGTTTGCCTGGAAATGATTTCAGAGGGTTTCTCCTTTGCTTGAGTGCCCAACACATACCTGGTCTTGTGCTAGATCTGGAGAGAAGCACCTTTGATACAGACGACCTGGTCCCACCCTAAGGGCACACAGTTTAGGAGACAGCATGACAGCCTGGTAGCATAGAGGATGAGATGTGCCCTCAGGGAAACAAGATGAGGGCTACTGGTAGCAAACGGAGTAGCAGTGAACCTGCTTAAGCCTCCAAAGCCGATCCTCCAGAACTAAGTGTTTGATAGCTTGGCAGTCAGTTTGCATCAGAAAATAATCCAGAGAGACTATAGTTAAATGGAGGATTGAGATGTCCATTTGTTGTGGCATATCTGTACTAAGGTTTATGTCTTTGTTTTCTCTAGTTGATTTCAGAGGTGGTTTTTTTGTCAGAGCAGGTCTGCTTCATCTGTTTATATCATAGACCAAGGCCCCTGACCTGTGCTCTACTGGGTTGACCAGATGACTTGACCCAGGATGGTGGCATCCATGTATTTAAATAAGGTAATTGGAGGTTCGGTGTTTTGTGTGGTTAGCTCCAGTGTACTTTAGATACATGCTTGATTTTGTGTTGTGTGTGAACCTGAAAGCCTTGGAAGTGGGTTGTCAGAAACACTGCACTTCTTGGGGACTGACCCCCACGTTCACTTGACTCCCTATAAATGGGCTCCTGATGTTTCGTGCTGCAGTGCCTCTGGCGCTCACATTCTACAGCAGGGAACGTGTGCGTTCATCGTAAAACCTGGTTCATAACTGGATGTAGGAGCAAACCATTCGGTATGATGGGGGCTCTCGGGCATGTAGGAGATTGACTCTCTGAAAACATTTTTGTGTTAATGGGAATGAAGCTTTTTTTCTTTCAGATACAAGTTTTCCTTAAGTTCAGTATTGGGCCTACTTTCTCTGACTTCGGCATTTTACGGCCTTAGGAATTTATCAGGGAAATATATTTTGTTTACACTGACTATATTACGGGAAGCTTGGATAACTGCTTGGGGGGCTTTTACGTTTATCTGTATGTGTTAGGTTTTCAGCTATTACGAAATTAAACCAAAAGTAAAGCAACAGGGGGTCCTAAAATTGAAGTTTGAGAATCGGAATGTCTTGATTTCTTAAAAGGAATTTTACCGTAATCTCTCTCTGGATAAGAATTAAGAAAAATATTTACATGTATTATGTGCAAAGTGTAACAGTTAAATTAGCCATAATTGAAAAGATGCAATTCACCAGCAATAATTTGGGAAGTGTTTTAGGATTAAAAGTAAGATCCATTTATAAGAAAATGTTTTCATTTTAGTTCTGGTAATGTTAATTTGATAACTTCAATGTATTACTTTGAAAGTGAGTGCGAAGAGGTTCCGAGGGGCCACTCGAACTGTGCTCTTCACATTTAGGGTACCTCTTATTTTTCTAGCCTTTCGTCACTTTGAATATCTAAGTCTCTGTGTTGACCACTTTGTCATTTTGTGAAAGATAGGGGAAAAATCCCCCTTTGGCATGCTTTTGGGCAGCCAGGTCCGTGGCATGGGGTGGCATTGTGACACAAAGTGAGACACTGTCCTGTTTTGCCCTTGTACCTTCTCAGGATATGCGATTGGACCATCTCCTCTTCCCCACCCACCCTCATCTCCTCTGGGCTCTGAACCTGGTCTCTAAAACTGGACCTCAAATCCTCAAAAGAAATTCTCCTATTCTGTGCAGTCTGTCCTAGCCAAGAGTGCCCGGCTGGGAAACACATGTGTTCTGCTGTCTGCGGGCTGCCGTGTCCTTCCAGGTCCTCAGAGGGGTGGCATGCATGGTGGTGACCTTCCCACAGCCCTGGCCTGGGACAGAAGGGGAGCCAGACGCCTGCGAGGTCCCTGCCCCGGGAGCCCTGCGCTCGGTGGGCCTGGGTGAGGCCCTGCTCTGAGCCTGGGTGCTGTTTGGGTCCCTTTTGCAGCAGAGTTCTGGCCCATTTCTGGGTCTTACAGGCTCTCATTAGGTGCTTGCTCTCCACCTCATGCACTGTGATACAGACGCCATCATCTCTGGGACAGGATGCTGACCAGACCCCTCTCTGCCTCCTCCATCTCTTGCCACCTGCGCCCTCTTTATGGGGCTCCTCCTCTCAGCAGCATCTCTGATCTCATCCTCCGCTTGCTTCCCTGGAGTTTCCACAGCCCAGAAGGCAGAGCTGGGGTGCAGGGGAGCAGGTAGCCCTCTGGCTGTCTCCGTAAGTGACCCTCCAGTGGTAACGGGACAGCCACCCATCGGCTGGTTCATTTAAGACTGGTTTTTGAGCCGGGAGATCCATGGGGAAGTGGCTGGAGTTGTCGCATCAACGTCGCGGGGGGTAAGGGGGCTCTGTGTCTAGCAGCACCGCAGGGTGAGTCTCAGACTGTGTCCTGTCTTGTTGGCTTCGAGGTTTATGGAACTTCAAAGTGACTTGACTTTCTCTCCTGGCATGGCAGCGTTGGGAGCGAACATCTTCTTCTGTGAGTCCTCCACGGGCATTTTAGTACCTGGATGGGACGTAGTCTGTGTGCTCGGCAGCCAGCTTGCTGCCTGTCCGCTGTGGGACCCTGCCTCCCTGTTCTTCCCCTGGCCGAGGTGACCTGGGGTGCAGGGCCCTTTGGTCCCAGTGTTGACATTTTTTCCTGATCACACAGCTGTGGCCATGTTTCTCTGACTGCTTCCAAGGGTCGTTGGGACCGGCCTTACAGAGGACTTCCTTTATTTTTAATGTTAGTGCTTTCTAATCACAGAGATGACTCCCAATGTGAAAAATACCCTTCACATCTCATGTCTAGGTCAAGGGAATACTGTGTTCTGCATTTTTTATTACGATCGTGGAGATAATTAAATATAAGTAAGACTTGGCATTTTTATGAATGGGAGCCTGTGACATGCTGTGTCTCACACCCCAGCCACCCTACCTTCCTAAAATGGAGTAGAAATGGAGCAGCCCATCTAGCATTAAGCCAATTATCCTGGGAAATGAAGGAAATAGGGATGAAGTTCTCTGAGTGCAAATTTGCCGGAATGACTGGATGGTAAGGAAATAGTTGAGCTTTTTTGCTGACTTATTATAGATTTGTTGACAGAGAACAACTTCTCTGACTGTTTACATCATGGAAATTTGATAACCCATTTGTATTACTTAAACTGTGTATATTTTGTAAGTTGTCAAAAGGAAGGAGTAATTTGTAACGGAAGCATAGTGTGTAGAAACTGCTCTCATAAAAGTGCTCTCTAAATCGCTTTGCTCGCAGCTACGGAGGCTGCTATAAAGAATGATCTCTCATATTGGATTTTCAAAGCCACAGGAGTGGTCACAGAGCAGGCAGGGGACAGCCCGATGATTTAAGACTATTTAATGCCTCAGTTGTCATGAGATAGAAGGAAATAAACTCCAGTGGGTTGCTAGAACACATTACCACAATCTCTTAATGCCCCAAACTAGGAGGCTGATTTATCTTCTGTTATGTCTTATTAGATGGCAATCAGAAGAAGAGAAGAAAAAAGGACAGCCAAGCTGAAGGCAGAAAATTAATCTGAAATGAGTGCAGTGTAGTCAGGCCTGTGATGTTTTCAAGTTCAAGTCCAGCTTGGCCCTAACGCTCCTCAGTGGATTTATTCCTTTTAGCCCACAGGTATGTGGATATGATGGAGTATGAGTGAGCACGGGCCAGGCAGGACCCTGTCCAACGCTTCCCCAGCCTCACTGTGCACACCGATTCCTGGATGCCTTAATAAATGTGGGCTCAGCTCCAGAAGATCTGGGAGGAAGCCCGGGACTCTGCATTTCCAGCAAGTTCTGGGATGCTTCCAAGGCAGCGCTTCCAGGGTTCACTGTGAGGAGCAAGATGGCACTGCAAACCAGCTATAAGCGTCCTTCCAAGAGAGCCTAGCACGGTCCCTTAGGTCTGCCCTTTCCCCCTTGAGAAGGGATTTTTGTCTGTTCAGTGAGGCCACTCCCACCTGCATCCTCCTCAGTGAAGAGAAGGAACTGTCCCCCACCTTTCGTGCAGGATTTAGTTAAATGACATAAGTTTGTGTTTCCTTTCTGGCTTTCTTCGGGCCTGCGTCACCCTTGGGCCTCTCCTCAGGGATCCTGGGCCTTGTTTGCATCGTGCTGTAGGTGGTGGTCTGGGGCCGGGCCCCTGAAGATCTCTCTGGATATTTGGGGTGGTCTGCAGTTCTGTGGCCTGTGGAGATATCTAATCTCTGCCCAGTGATTCCCAAACCCACAGCATAAGGCTTCCCAGTTTGCAGTGCAAAACAAGGCCAGCTAACCTTGCTGTTCACCCACCTAGAAAAGCAGCCCTGGCAGATGGGCAGTAATGGGCTTTTTGGTGTAGCACCAAAAGCCGTGTGCTGAGAACACAAAAGCAAAGTACTGAGGCCTTCCCATGTCATAGGCATGTTGACTCTGTCGGCTTTCTAGTTCAAAAAAATTACTTTTTAATTATGGCAAAATACCCAGGACACAAAATGCACCGACTTACACATTCTCAAGTGTGTGGTTCGCTAGTGTTAAAAATATGCACATTGTTGTGCCAGAACTTTTCCATCTTGCAAAACTGGAACTTTACCCATTAGACCCCGACTCTCCGCTTTTTCTCCCTGAAGGCCCTGCTAAGCACCATCCTACTTTCTGTCTCTGTCAGTTTGATGGCTCTAAGTATCTCATATAAGTGGAATCCCACAATCTTTGTCCTTCTGTGCCTGGCTTATTTCACTGAGCGTAACGTCCCCAAGGTTCATCCGTGGTGTAGCCTGTGTCAGTGTCCTTTTCTAGGACAGAATAATGTTCCATTGTGTGGAGAGACTGCATTTTGTTGAACCATTCACCACTGGTGGGTACCTAGGTTGCCTCTACTTTTTGGCTATTGTGAATTATTCTGCTATGAGCACAAGTGTATGAATATCTGTTTGAGACCATGCTTTCAATTCTTTCAGATATATAAGAAGTGGAGTTGCTGGATCATGTGGTAATTATGTTTTTAGTTTTTGAGCAACAACCATATTGTTTTTCATGGCCTCTGTAACATTTTATATTTGCAACAATGGTGCACAAAGGTTCCAATTTCCCCACATCCTCACCAACATTTGTTATTTTCCTTTTTCTTCATGAGTAGCGATCCTATGTGAAAGAGGTGTTTTGTTTTTTATTAAAACACATTGGCTTCCCATTATAATCCTCACAACACTCCTCCATCTATCCTCGTTTTACAGATAGTGTCTCGGAGGACCTAAGGACCTTGTTCAAGGTAACGGAAGCGGGAAAGGGCAGAGGCGGCTTTGACCCCCGTCTCTTGCCTTTCTCTTCCCTGCAGCCTGCTGACAGTGCTGGCTCCCAGAAGCCACTAAGAAGTGGGCATTAGGAGACTTTAAAGGGGGGCCAGTAGGCAAATGTCTACTGACTGCTCAAGTTTGAGTTTACTGTGGTCAGGAAAATGACCAGTGATGTTTCCAAAATCCCCACACATTCTCAGGGACTCTGTCAGATGAAATATTTCCTCCTTGAGTGAACAAGCCCATTTCCCATTACCTGATATAGTGGGTTTGCCTGAACCTAACCAAACCCTTTGAGAGCTTCCCCAAGTTTGAGATCTTTGTTAGGTGGGGTCTTGTGGGAAGGTTACTCCTTCTCCGTCTGTGCCATCTTCCTGCCCATCCCCTGCCACCCCTCGCGCCTGCCTCTTGCCCCCACCCCTCACCAGGTGCCCCCTTACCTCCACCTGCCGTTTTCCTTTGGAGATGCACTGCCGAGGGCTCGTTTCTGAGACAGATTCACCTAAGGGCTGAGGGACGTGACCTAGAGCTAAAGCCCCTGCTGGGTGACCTGGGGGCAGGGGGCTCCTGGTGCCAAGGGCTCCCTTCTGGCATGGTTCTGAGTTGGTGCGAATTTGCCTTTGATCTGGGTTGGCATGCGTGTTACTGTTTATAATGACTCCTTCTGGTGTTACACAGTTGATGTGTTCTGTGAAGAGGTTATGTGTGGAACCGATTTTATGTGGTAGTTTTTGGAGCTTTGCACCCTTCAGAGAAAATAACTTTTCATACCCACAATATTGAAAGTGGGAGTATTTCTCTTGACTCAGAAGCATCTTGAACACACCTGTTTTTTACACTTTGGCTGATGAGTCTGCTCATGACATGAAATTCCTCCCGGGACCTGCGTCGTTGTAATGATGACTATTTTTAGAGCGTCCTGAAAACAAGAAAGGACAGGCCATTAGAAACGCCTCCCTTGATGGGGCATATGTAGGTGGGATTGTGTGTATGTGTGCGTTTGATGTGATTGATCATTTTTCACAACTACAAAGTGAGAAGAAGAAAAAGCAATAGCAAAGGGTCTTCGCCCACAGCCACGTGGACGTGAATGGTGGTTCCCTGAGGTGGATTCTGGGTGAGTTGTAGATAAGCTGTACCCACTGATTTCTGAGGTGAGCATCACATTGGTGTCGGCAAAAGTCCCAGCCAACCTCAACCACTTCCATCATAAACAGGTTTCCTTCGGTCGTGAGTTATTTTGAACACTCTCTGGCCCTAAAGCTACTGCCTCTCTCAGTAATTTTGAATATACATCTATGTAAGCAAAGCCACACATATCTTGTCTTCAATGTTAGGTTTGTGTTGAAAACTAGGAAATGGGAAATGAGGCTTGTCACTGTGTGACAAAATCCCCTTGCCCTCAAATAGAGAGGGGCCACCGGGACCATGGAAGCACGCTGTGGGAGGTTGGATTTTCAAAGTCTCCCCAGATTCTTCCAGGAAATGGCTGTGGGGGCAGGAACCTTTCCATCTCGTGTGCAAGTTCATTTATGTGTCAACCCTGGCCTGCGCACCCCTCCTAGGACTGGCTGGGGGGCTCTGCACCAGGATTACGAATACACACACTTAGAGGTTGGTTGTGTTCAGAAAGCGAGCGTTGTGTCTTTAGCACATGCACTGGGGATTCAGAGAGGTGGCAGCCAATCCTGCTTTCAGAGCACCACTTAGGGGGGCAGGCAACCATTCAGAGGGGCAGGTGGACACATACAGACAATAGTGACCACAGTACAGTGATGGCATAGTGTGCGAGCAGTGCCAGCAGAGGAGGAGCAGGTTCCCTGTTCCTGACCAGTTGGTCCTGGGGCATGGTACTTCCTGTCTAAGGGTTGGGCTGGACCCACTCTCTTTCCCTTAACGCCAGTGGGGGTAACCAGTTGGCACAGTGGAGAGCTTCCTGCATGAGAGAGGATTGGGATATGGCAGCGGGGAGTGTTGGCAGGGAAAAATAATGAACACCAAGCGTGTATACAGGTGCATTGTGGGAAAGCTATCTCAAGGGCTATTGAAAATCAGTGGGAAAGATCCCACGGCCGTGAGCCTGTCATGGGCTGGGTCATGCAACCCTGGCTCAATTCACAGGTCAAAGCCATAATCCTGGGACTTCAGAATGTGACTGTATTTAGAGATAAGGCCTTTACAGAGATAATTAAAGTTAAAATGAGATTAGTGGCGTGAACCTAATTCTGTATGACAGGGAGCCTTTTAAGAAGAGATTAGGACACAGGCACAGGGGAGGGCGATGTGAGGACACGGGGGAAGCAGCCATCGGCACCACGAGAAGGTGGGCATCAGGAGAAACCGTCCCTCCTGACCCCTCGATCTCAGATTTCCAGCCTCCAGAATTGTGAGAAAATGAATTTCTGCTATTCAAGTCTGTGCTCCCCCGTGACGGCAGCCCTTGCCGACTAGTACAGAGCCCTGTCGTCTTTACCCTTTTCGAGGGCTGTCCCTGACATCACATCAGTTAGGGTACAGGGTTCCCCGTATCCTTCTCAACCAGCTGGGGACAAGCATTTGAGCGCTCACTCTTATTTAGAATTTCAGGGAGGAGGAGACGGATAGACTATGTTTATGTAATGGTGAAACGCCATCGTATTGGTAGAAGGTAGGAGGTAATACGAATTTTTTGTTTTCTAGAAATCAGAAGTCACGTTGAGAGAAAGTTAGAAAAAGCCATCTGTGTTCTGTTTGGCTTTGAGTAGCACATTCAGAATAAGAGGCTTTGCTTCCTTCTCCCTTTTTCCGTTTCGAAAGCCCTCTGTTTGGGTTGTTAGTTTTGTGATACCTCGAGTTTGTTTTTCTGAAACTTGGATGATTTGGGCAAAGGAGTATGATGTTTATCTCAAAAGGGTGGTATTGACAAGGTAACAGAGAGTGGGCCGGAGAAACAGTATTTCCCTGCAGAAAAGCTGAAGTGCAAAGCTGGGGCCTGGGGGCAGTGCCGCACACATCCCTGTGGGGTCACCTCTGCTGCCACCGCTCCCCGGCCCCCAAGCGGTGTACCTGTAGGCATATGTACAAGGCCCTTGGGAAAAGCACCCCCTACCAGGAATGAAGACACCTCCATACCACCCACGCCAGGCTATGGAAAACGTCAGCACGGAACATAGAAATTCCCCCTAAAGGAACAAGTGTTTCACTCAAAGCCTTGTTCACTGTGCTGGCATTGGCTGAAATGAGCTCAGGATTCTGTGTACTCTGGTATTGTTTTCCTGGATTAGTGCCCCAAACTTGACAGACCTTTATAAAGCTATTTTGAGATGTTGCTGACAGTTTTTCTGGGCCCGCAGTGTTTTTCAGCTATTTCAGTCTTAACTCTGTGACCTCCCTAAGTGTGTATTTTTGAATTAGCCTGTAGGTATGGGTGCTGTGACACACGCTGTTTTCTGATGCAAGAATCCCAAGTTAGAAACACCCCTGCTCTTTCAGGGAGCTATCCATGCATCCGGGTTTGGACCAGGAGAGAATGGCTTGGTCTATTACAGCCTTTTACCAAAAGAGCATTGAATGAATGTTTAAAACCTGATCTAATCTGGAAGGCTTTGACTGGTTGAAATCATACAGATTTTTCTCTTTGTTCACATGCCGTGTTCATACAGGTAATTCTCAAACATCCAGCCCGGATCCAGGTGTCTTCCTCTATATGCGGGGCCCAGCTTCTCAGATCTTCTGAAGTAAATTCTAGCTTCAGAATTGACAGGGAGGTGCTGAGAACACATGTGCACGGAGTTAGGAGCGCTCTGGGTTCTAGTTCACCGTCATTCATTGGTAATATGAAGAAAGTAATTCCCTAAAACTTCCGTCTGCTGTCACTTCCAGGTTGGCAGTTGACACAAGGACGTGACTTAGAGCCATCTCATGGGGTTTGGTTAGTTGAGATAATAGACTTGGCAGGCTTTGAAAATCTTCCAGCTTTCAAACTTCTAGACGTCCCTGCATATTCTGTGTGTGCCACTCCCATGCCGCTGGGTGCCTTTCCTGCTCTGTGTGCTATTTGGGGACCCCTGTGTTCTTACTCGGACACTTTAACGCATTCGCACAACAGCAGCCACCCTGCTGTGAGGGGCTCAGCAGCTGCCCCCAGTGCAACTTGCTGCTGTCCTAGTGCCAGAAGCTCTGCCTGAGCCACACCGAAGGATCAGGCACGCGGTGACCTTCAGGTACTAAATGAGCCATTATCCTGAAGGCAGGTCTGTGCAGCTGGGAGCACTTTGGGCACAGCCTGTGCTCAGCAGTTATCAACTTCTGTTTCCCATCCTAGACTAGAAACATATGTAAGGACACAACCGGAGATCGATTTGCTAAATTCAACGGCATTCAAATTTAAAATGATAAATGAGCTTGTGGATGATTTTCATGGCAACATTTGTTCATTCTCTCTCTCTATTCAAGTGTTTATTGCATGGCTACTAAGGGCCATGCAGAGTGCTTGAAGCTGGGGATAAATGTGAGCAAAAGCAGAGGTGGAGCCTGCTGTCAGGGGGCTGGAGTCCACGGGGAGATGCTGGACGCTGCTCACAACACCAAAGGAATGAATACATAATGACAAATGTGGTCCAAGCACTCTGATGGAAAGGCGCATGGTTCTCTAGGACCATGTCACGAGGGACTAGTGGATCGGGAAGGCTGGGTGCTGGAAGGTGGATGGAGTTAATCGGGTGTTTCCAGGCAGGAACCGGAGGCTCGCAAGGGAGAGGGAACAGCATGTGCAAAAGGGCCCTGCACGTGGGAAGCACTGGGAGAAGGTCCGAGAGAGCCAGCACAATGATCCTCCTACAGGCTCCTGTGTCAGGGCCCCCCAGGCCACCTCCCCACTTCTCACCTCCAACTAGAATGAATCTCTCCATGTTTTGGCCACAACATGGTGGCATTATCTCATTTTGTAAGGTATTCTGTTTGTGTACATTTGTGCCAGGCTCTGTTCTAGATGCCAGGGCTCTAACACTGAATAAGACTGATGAAGCCCCTGCCTTCAACTGGGGCGGGGGCTCAGGCATATAAGTAGACCGTGAACAGCCAGAGGTAACAGGTACTAAGGAGGGCACCTGGAGCTGTGCTGTTCCCGGCAGGGTAGTGAGGATAGCCTCCTGGGGTGTGAGGGGCATCCTTGACCAGAGACTGCGGTGCTGAGGCGGCCTTGCTGTTCTCTTCCCTCTGAGGTGACTCCTGCCTGGCCCCCCTCTCCACCACACCGAACCGAAGCCTTCCCCGAGGACAGAGGGGAAGAAGAGAAAACTAGGAAATCAGAAGAGATGAAACTAACAGAGATCCCCAAAAGCATGTGGTGCAAGCACCGACCACATCAGTAAGATCATTGTCCCCATCCCTGATACGCTTTTCCTTTAAAAAATAGGATATTCAGTCATAGCTTCACCATAAAATTGATTTATTGTGTGGAAATAATTTCCATAGCAGGGGAACTAATTTGATTGTGTAGCATAAAGAAAATGTATGTGGGACAATGGGGAAGAATAGAGTCAAAATGAATCCAATATATTTTCATCTTTGCAATACAGATTATATTTTCAATTAAGAAGCTTTAACTTGCATGTGTTCGGCTGGCGGGAGCGTCACAGAGCCCTTTATGGGTAATAAGTCACTTAGCATTAAGAAGGTAGACGATCATTAGCCCATGATCACCCAGTTGCCTTCTGTTAATAGCAAAGTCAATGCACATAGTCGCTGTGGCCGTATTTGGGTGTAAAGAGTGGAGTAATAGGGAAAATGAAATATTGTGTTGGCGAATGTGACTTACTATACAAAACAAGGAAATCCTGAATTCTATCCCTTCCACCAAAAGGTGCCTGGTTCCCTAGAGTCACGGTCAAGGGAGAGGACGGCCTTGACCATCACTGCCAGGTTGTCGGGGAGCAGACTGCAGCATGGCCACATGTCTGAGCAGCTTTGCTGTGCGAACTGCGTGTAAGGAACATGGGCTTTGAAGCAGACAGACGTTGGTCTTTGCCCCGTGGCTTTCTTCCCACATGGGCTTGGAGCTGCTCACTGCCTCTCAGCCCCATGGACTCGTAGGTACCGGGCATGTCCAGATGCTAGCCCTGTCTTGTATCTTATTTAATCTTAAGTCAGCCTGTGAGATGGAGCCTTAATCATTCATGTTTTACAAGCAATGGAATCTCCTCTTGGGCTTCTTACGCCTGAGTAGGTACGTCTGCACCCAGAGCCTTAAGCACCAGTCCCTGCTCAGGATTCCTCATTAGTCCCTCCCTCCTCCTCCCACTAGCCATCTACGGAGCCCAAGATTCCCAGTGTAGCTGTGTAGACTCTCCTGCTTTGAGTCACAGACATATGATTAGGCAAAGAGCATGAAAGAAATAAAAGGGGTCATTTTTAAAAAACAAAACAACAGCAGAGAAAAGGAATCTGCCAGGGAGAGCTGAGGCAGATGCAGAGTTACTTTAAAAAAGAAAATCTGTTTTGAGCCTTTCTAGGAGACTGGCTGGGAAGGCTGGGGCCGCCAACACACAGGGCCTGTGTAGCCGGAGAGCAGTTGCCCGGGTAGAACGTGGTGCCCAGGCCCCTCCCACACGGCCACGTGGCCGGAGCACATCAGGTGTGGTAGCCTCACGCAGGACAGCACGAACCGGATGAAGGACTGAAAATGTGGACAGAGCCCAAGAATGGGGGTGGGGTCCGTAAGCCAGAGAGCAGCCCAAGAAATGGGCCTGAGGCTGTTGGGGTGAGCGGCAGGTGTACAGGGAGGGCAATGAGCCCAAGGCCTGGACGTGGGAACAGCAGAGAAGGAGACCTGAGCAACAGTGGTGATTGGCGGCAAATCCTCTTTAAAATCCCGCTGTCCTTTGGGCATTCATTCACCGTAGAAATATTTGTGGAGAACTAGTTGTGGGCCCCCCACCACTCCTCTTCCCTCCTCCCACGGACACCTTCCTCTGCTCAGAAGAAATGCTGGCCCCTCCAAATATCTATTCGTGGCCGTACTTCTGTCTGCGTTCTTGTTATCCTGACATCTCTCTTCCGTGGTCTCTCATCCACTCCCGAAGGTGTGTTTGCATATGGACTCAGACCCAGTTCCAGATGCCCGTCCGCCCTTGACCTTTCATCTGGTTCCAGGCCTCACTGTCACCCAGGGGCCCCTGAGCCTGTGCCCCAGATCGTACTGCCAGAGGGGCACTCTGAGCGCATCTCTCCCGGCTGTAAATGCCACTGTAAGTGCCCCTTCCATCCCGGGGCGAAGACCCAGTCCTTCCCCTCCCACATCTTGGAACTCAGTCTACCACCCATTCCCGATGGGCACAGTTCCTGGCACATAGTGGGTACTCCATCCCATTAAAGAATGACTGAGCAAGAATGAGAGGCAATGGGAGATTGATATAAACATAATTTTTTACAGTTGGCAAACTATAATCCATGGGCCATATCTGGCCTGCCCACCTATTCTGTTTCATTTGTGGCCCAAAAACTAAGAAGAGTTTTGACATTTTTGAAGGGTTGAAAACAGAAAGTCCAAAGAAGAATGATGTTTCATGACACACAAAACTCACAGAAAATTCAAATTCCAGTGTCCCTAAGTAAGTTTCACTGGCACATGGCCATGCCCACTCATTTGATTTTTGCCTTCTGCTGTTGCCGCCACCACATCTGAGCCCAGTGGATGCAACAGAGACCACATGTCCCACAAAGCTTACTTATTTGTTCTTGACCCTTTTTATTATCGGAAAAAATTTGCTGATCCCTGGACTAAACCATGTGCAATGCAAAGTACCATGTTAATATTAATAATGGACACATGTTATTCATGTGCTGTCATCAGTAATCAATAACTAATAATTCTGTCGTTAACTGAGAACCTGTAATGTACAAGATGGTATGGAGGATTCAGAAAATGGCTTACATGTGGACTCTGCCTTCCAGGAGACAGTATCATGACTGTGTAAGAAATAGTGAAAAATACAGACCCTTGGGAAGTAACTCTGTGGGCCGCAGTGGGGAGGGCTGTGTCGTGTTGGTACTTCGGGCCAACACAGGGTTAGGGTTGCCACATCATTTATTTCGGTGTGGTTGGTCCACAGAGATCCATAGCTGAATCCCCAGCACCTGTGAATAGGTTATGCTCTGTGGCAAAGGCGTACTGACATGACAGATGGAATGTGCAAAAGGAGGAAAGAGAAGAAAATGGAATCTACCTGGAGCCTCAAGAGGCAATGCAGCTCCCCTGACGCTTCGGTTTTAGCCCAGTAAAACCACTTTGCACTTCATCTTCCAGAACCATAAGGCATCATTCGTATTGTTTTCAGCCACTATGCGGGGTGGTTTGTTACAGCAGCCGTGGGAAACTAGGACACTCGGATCCATAACTCCCTGGATTTCCTACTTAAAAAAACACCAGGACTCTTCCTTTTGGTTTCCCTCTGTTGACCCCGTAGCAGCTCGACATTCCGTGTCCTTGGCCTCCCCTCTTGCTCCCCAAGGCCAGGCAGGGCTGCATGATTCCCAGCGATGCCCTGTGTCCCCGAGAGTGACTGGGCCCACAGCAGGATGGCTGTGCCTCCCCTGGATGGAAGTTGACATTTACGGATTTTGCTCTGACTGGCAGTTCCATAAAGATGTTCTTGTCTCGATGTAAAATAGTCATCCGATGCGCTGCACTTGGGCGGTGGTGAGGCTGCTCAGCACCCAGGCGAGCGGCACGGCTCGGCCTGGGGAGCTCAGAGCTGCACTGATTCTGCCTTCTGCCCAAGCTTGGCTCCCCAAAAGGCCCTGTCCTCCCCATGGGCCCCGGGGTCCCGTGGCCCTCTGTCCCCCTTTGACAGTGTCCTGCTCGCCCGTGGGCCGGGGCTTGGCGAGCAGAGGAATCTGTGACTGGCAGAGCCCGGGCTGGCCCTCGATGGGGCTTCACCCTGAGCCCTTCCCGGTGTATCTCACAAGTTCTAGATGCCCCAGGTGCCCCTGAGTCACCCCTGATGGAGCCCCAAGAAGGCTAAATAAAGATCCAGGAACTCCAGTCACTGCCTGGGGGTAGCGAGCTCCCCTCCTTAGCCACCTCCCACCCCCAAGCCCATCCTCTCTCATGCCTTTTCACGTTCCGGTGTCAAGTGGAGAGTGGTGGCATCCATGCGTGCTTCCCTGATTCCTCCTGGGGGCCGTGGCTTCTGTTAGCCCAGCCCCACCCTGAGCACGTGCACACCAGATGTGAGCAGCTGCACGCAGCATTCCACATAGTGTGTGAGATCAGGTTTCCTGGGGAAGCTGGAGACGTGGCCTTGCCCACAATGACTCTGCTGGGCGAGTTTGGTGGCGTCTTCTCCGAAGTGCGGTCCTGCTCCAGGCACCCCTTTCCTGCTCTCCGTGACATCCCCTCCAGCAGGGGGCTGTCTCCCCGAGGGATGCTTCAGGGCCTGACCAGAGTGTATGTATTTCCTTTCAGCCATTGTTCTAAAATGAAGGCGGGTGTTTAAACTGCGGTTTCCCTGATGGATCTTC
This sequence comes from Manis javanica, assembly GCF_040802235.1. Classification (NCBI taxonomy): domain Eukaryota; kingdom Metazoa; phylum Chordata; class Mammalia; order Pholidota; family Manidae; genus Manis; species Manis javanica. The sequence continues at coordinate 4,877,370 of NC_133162.1, read as the reverse complement.
CAAAGCCAAGTAGAGATCTCTAGGCAGGGTACTTCCGTGTGAGGGCCAGGCAGCTCAACTGAGTCTGTGGGGACTTCCCCGTGAGGGTGCTGGTCTGAGCCTCAGCCTCCAGCCCATCCACACCGTGGGGTCGCTGAGCCATGGCCTGGGGAGGACAGGCAGTGGGGCTTGTCGTCTTCTTTCTGCTCTGCACCAGCTCCCTGGGTCACCTGGGTGAGTGGTAAACCATTCTGTGTCCCACCTGTCCATTGCAGACTAGAGGAGGGTGTGCGTGAGCCCTGAGCCCAGCAGGTGCACACGAGCGCTGCTTCATCAGTGATGGCTCTCTTGTCCTTGCACATGAGCAACAAGAGCCTCTGTGCATTTCCGCATCTCAGCTGGTGTCCAGCGTCCTCTCGCTGGTGGGGGGCATAGAGGTCAGCTGTGCGTGAGCCACGTGTGCCATCCCTCCAGGGTCAGCGATTGCCACAGAGGTGGAAGGAGCTGTGCATCGAGGGTGCTGCTCACACGAGCTGGGCCTGGATTCTTGAGGAGGTGGGAGGGGTCTTCGGTTCTCCCCAGCCCCGCTGTGTGTTGCCCTGGGATCAAGAAACAGCAGGAAAGCAAAGATATTCTCGAGGCCATCAAGGGTGTGATGTCGATGTTGACTCAGAGGAGATCCTTGTGGGAAGAGATATCTGCTTCTGATGCCTTCAATCCCTGGACCAGAAATGACAGAGATGGACTGAGCAGAAATAGCCCATCTCAAATTCACTTGACAAGCTTGCACCAGCCACATCTCCTGGGAAATATGGGGTGGCCTTCACTGTCACCTGCCTGTCATCTCATCCTGGACATTAACTGGGCGTTCATTAAAGCAGCATGTCAATATTAGGATTCCGAAGTCACCGGGAAGTTGATTTCCTCAGGGGCAGCTGGAGAAGACGGCCGTGTGTTTGGCCCCCACCAAGGATCCAGGCAGAACTGGGGACTCATGCAGTATCACCTGGTGGACAGCATGCTTGCTGTAAGTCCATCTTGCAGGTGGGGCAGTGGAGGTCCAGCCCAGGGCCAGGGTGTCCCTCGCGAAGGGGAATCACGCTGTCGGGAACAACCTGAGGCCAGTCATTGGTTCTGTTTTGTAGATGCTGTTAGTTATTTGTCATTAAAGATGGGGGAAAGTTACCTGTTCTCCACCACTTTGCTATCAGGTTATAATAAAAGAAAGTTGGCCACAAACAGACGGTGACAGGTACAACCATGAAGCTCCACTTCCCAGTAATTTTAGTTGCTGAGAAAATACTATGGAGACAAGATTGATGTAGGCTTAGAGTCAACCCCCAGGCGAACTGGAGTCCTCCAAACTGGAGGCTTGCCACTGGAAAATAGGGCCCCGTTTTGGGCCCCCTCTCTCAATACGAGGCTCCTTAGATCCATATGCCCTTTCATACATGCATAGGGAGCATCCCTAAAATATTTCTGCTCACCCTCATACCTTGCATAGCATTGATTTGAACTGTCAGAGCCCATTTCCATGATCTGTTATACTAAGAAGGCACAAATTTCACAAAAGGAAGTAATTTTTAACAGTTATCATTCTCAGTTTCTGCTTTTGATTAAGAAAAGGCGAGCCAAAGCACTTGGTTAAGCACTCTTCTGGGAGGTACTTTTCTGATGAAAAGTTGGTGACCAACTGAATTTTGTCAGGAGTACCCCTTAAACTCACACCCTCTGTTGACATGCGTGAGAATAACCTGCAGACCTCCTATGTGCTTACCGTGGGCCAGGCATTGTTCTAAGCACTGTACACATTGTGGCTCAGTGAATCTTTACCACGTAAAGCAGATCAATGTACTCTTGATGCCCATTTCATAGATGAGCAGACTAAGGAAATCAGCTCCAGGGGTTACCACTGCTGGTCAGCGGGATAGCCTGGATTTCCTAGCAGCTGTTTATTCCTGGCTTCCCTGCTCTAACTACCATACACCCCTGCCTCTCAGCTCCAACCAGGGCTTGAAACTTAGTCTTCCAAATCTCATGCCAAGGCTACTGTTGAGAAGAAAGCTCAGGATATAGCCTGAGAGCTGTGGTCCGGGGTATGGGGATGCTGACCATTAAGAGCCAGGAAAGAATGAGCAAGATCGAATGGTTTTAATAGAAAAAGGGAACAGATTTTTAACTAGAAAATAAGAAGGATTAATTAGAGAAAGTAGTGGAAATCTTAAGAGTAAGGAATACACAATATTCTTTTCTCCTTGAACATAATTTGATAAAATAGTAGACCCTATTTCCAGCTCTGGGCCATGCTTTCTCTGCTGCAGCATGTAAATGAATGGGCATGGCCGCATGCCAATAAAACTATTTACAGAAACAGGCAGAGGGCCAGATTCGGCCTACAGGCTGTGGTTTGCTGACCGCTGAGATATAATACTGCCCAACCTTGGGTGTGATATGTCCAATTTTATGTTATTCTGCTTATGGTTATAACACGGGCATGGGGAATTTGGTTCCCTGTCTTACTGTGCAGGCCCACACTACTCTCTGGAGAGAAAGCCTCGTCTCCTTAGTGCAGATCCAAGGAATTACGTGAATATGAACAACTATTTAGGTGCATTTCATGGGCTGGATGGGGAGGAAGATCGTTAATCAGTTTTTAAGCTCTTGTGGTCTGGGTTGTTAAACTCAATCTGGTGAACAATTAGCTTGGAATCAGGCAACATCACAAGCTTAGAATAAGGTTATGCTTGTCAATAGAAAGGGTCACTCAGTGGGTTGCAGACAAGCAGCCTCCTGAAAAAGCCACTTCAGTCTCAGGAGGCCTGTTTCAGGGCAGTGTTTCTAGCTTTGTCTTCCGACCTCTCCTTTACTAAGCTGAGTCTTTCATCTTGTCACAAATACTCAGCAGCACAGGGGCCGAGAAAGGAAGGGATTCCATGAAGACATCCTGTCTGGGGTTAGTCTCACTGCAGGGCAGTGGGGGTAAGGCCCTGAAAACCAGTCTGGCATTGAGGTTTCTGGCTCAAGTGATGAGTGATGTCCCGTGGACCCTCCTCCTTGTAGAATTGTCTTTGCTGGAGTGTGGATGAAACTATGAATAGGGTGTGATTGTGTAACATTGCATGGCAAAAGGGATCTTCCAGATACGATTGAGGTTAATAATCAGTTGACTCTGAGGAGGAAGATCATTGCCTGTGCGATCAGAGGAGCCCTTTAGAAGGAGAGCATTCTGAGTGGCTCTAGCAGCAGAAGGAAGCAAGAGGCTCGACTCACGAGAAGGACTCGACAGGCGGTTGCTGGCTGAAGACGCAGGGGCTGCAGGAGAGGAGGCAGGCAGTGCTTGAGAGCAGCCAGCAGGCCCTGGCGGACACTCGACAGGGAAATGAGGGCCTCAGATCTACCCCTACAAGACATTGGCTTCTGCCTACACCCTGGAGGAGCTTGGAAAATAAGAGCCTCAGATCGGAACCCAGCCTGTCCAAACACCTGGACCTAAGCCTTCTGTGACCTTAAGCAGAAGACCCCAGTGAGCCCCCAGGGAGCTCTCACCCATGCACCTGTGAGATCGTCGATGGGCATTGCTTTAAATCACTTTGTGATAATTTGTTATGCACCGTTTCAGAACCTACCGAGATGGTGGCCCTCTGCATAGTAGGTCACCTTAGGCTGATGTCTGTCAAGCCAGGATCCAGGGGCGAATTGCAGCCCAGGGCTGGAGCCCTATCTCTGCAGGAACATCAGGACACATGGGCTCAGAGTCTGAGCACGCACTTCACCAGGCCACCCATTTCCACCTTGGGAAGTTAAACTCTTCCGTGAAAATCTTTGGCACAATCTGAGGTATGCTCCGTGGACAAAGATGGTTGGAGAAAGATCCATACACTCAGCACTTGAGGGGTGATAATTCTGAGCCACAATAAAATCAGAGAGCTGGAAGCTCTCAGTCATAAGACTTTCTCTTTTCCTAAGAGCTTCCACAATAGCTGAGCTCTCATGTACATAATCTTCTAATTTCTCCTTTTCCCACTACAAGCTAAGGAAATCCTTTGGAAGCCTCATTTGAAACAAACAGCAAAGAGGACAGAAGCCTTCGTCTTTTGCATATCATACTCCCATGAGTACTGCCGTTTATGGATCAGCTGCAGGACCCAGGCCCCTCACTAACACTGACTCCTCTAATCCCCCCACCCAGACCTCCATAAGGAACCTTGGAGTTCAGAGTTGATAACTAACTTGCCCAAGGTTGCATTGCCCATGAGTGAGGAGCTGACTTGGACACAGTCTCCAGGCTCCTGATGGCTCCACTCCTCCACCTTGTACATGTCCCTTAGCTCTTCTCCAAGGTGAGGGGATACAGCACACAGAGAGGCTCCCCCAGCCTAGCGAGAGGGAAACTGAGTAGTGAGTACGAGTGGCCAAGTGTCGGTGCGGATGGGGAACATGGAACATGGCACCCACACCAGGTTGCTGCTCCCAGAGTAGTCTCAAGCATCTGGGCCCCAAATGTGCAGAAAACCCTGTCCCACATTTTATCCTGTGGCAAATGTGCCCAAAGCAAATCGTATTCATTTGCTAAATGATTACGGTGCCCTTTAGCAAGTCTTATAAATGAACCAGGTTAAATTCTAGGCATAGCTGGGATATTCCGAGCATGAAGTAACTGGAAAGAAGCAATCCTCTTTGTAACTATAATTGAGATTCTCTTAAGAATTTCTGCCTTGAACCCTACAGTTGGCCCAAGGCTGCTGGTCTCTTAATTTTTTCCTGGGCTCACTAGGTGGAGTCAGTTATACTGTATCTTATTTTATGCCAGATACGGTGCTGGGTGACAGGTGCTGTAGGAATAGCCATTCAGAACAGATATGGACACATGGACTCACAGTAGAGCTTGGGACATGGCATGTAGACAACCAATGTCATGTGTCAAGTGAGAAGTGACATACTAAAGCCATACAGGACTCCAGATGGATGTCTATTATTATTATATTTATTCCTATTTATGTTTATGCTTATATATTAATACATCATTTACTCCCAGAACTGATCTTAACAACCTGGTTCATTGGGGGAGAAAAGGTCAGAGGTTCTTATTCCTGTGTGTGTGTGTGTGTGTGTGTGTAGTGCTTTTTTATCATGGAGCTGAGCCATACTAATGGTAGAGTTAAGAACAGAAAAATCATGCCTCTCACCACTGCAGCTTCTGGAACTGTGGGGTTCCCTTCCTTTTCCATGGTTTCCTTCTTCATTTTGGTTAATGTATATTTTTATACATATAAAATGTAAATTTGTAATTTGCCATATCGGCTATTTATCTGTGTATGATGTAGTGACATCGATCACGTACACAGTGTCGTGCAACCATTGCCAGTATTTGTTTCCAGAATGTTTCATCACCAAACAGAAATTCTCAGTGCCTCAGTCCTCCTCGCCACCCGCCATTCCCACATATTTGGAACTTGGGAAATACCCCAGGGGCAGATAATCACACACACACATACACTCTTCCACCTGCAAAGCGGGTGTCCAGGGCAGTGGTCGCCCCTCCGTCTGCAGCCTGCCGGGCAGGCCCACCTGTGTTGTCGGACGCATCCAGCTACAGACCGCGGGAACAGAGGGAGGGCCCTGGGAGAGGAGGGAGGGGGCCTGCCGGGCGGGTGCCCGGGTGCGGGTGGAGGCTCCTGGGCCGAGCCAGGACCATTGCTGTTTGTCATGTCTGACTCTTGGAGTCAAGATATGCCTGCTTTATTCTGCCTCCTTCAGCGAGGGGGAACTCACTTCCCAGTATTTGGTGACGGGCATTCCTGATACGTCTGTCTGAGAGAGTTTTTCCTGTACCCCAAGGTGCCCCTAAATCTGTCAACACTTCTGTGATTTTGAAATAAGTGAACCAGGCAGGGTTGGGAAGGGAGATGAGAGTACGAAGGAAGAAGTTACTAGAGAGTCGAGGGAGAGGGTGGCCTTAGGAATTTCTAAACTCTGACCCTGAATCGGTTAGTGAAGATGGGCACAGTGCCCTGCTGGTACAGCGGCTTAGCAGGAGCAGGGCTGAGTCAGTGGGACACAGAGGATTTTCTTAGGGCCATGAAACTAATGTGTGACACTGTAACGGTGCATATGTGCCCTACATTTGTCCAGACCCATAGAGTGTGTACAGCACCAAGAGTGACCCTAATATACACTATGGACTCCAGGCCACAGTGATGTGTCAGTGTAGGTGCATCGGTTGTAACAAATGTATCGTCTCATGGGGATGTCAATGGTCAGGGAGGCAGAGAGCATACGGGACCCTCTGTACTCTCCACTCAGTGTTGCTGTGAGCCTAAAACTGCTCTGAAAATAAAGTCTAAAGAAAAACAATCAGAATCATAACAACAACAATAATAATCTGGGAGCAGGTACACAATAGGGGAGAGAAAACAATTTTGGGCAGAAGGTGGTACTTGTTGAAGCCAGTGCAGGACACATGGGTCTCTTAAGCTATCTATGTGTATCTGTATATAGACACATACATATTCATATAGTTATACATGTACATGTACTTATACACACACACACACATGTAAACACATACACACATACAAGTACCCGCACGTACACACATACTGTTCTCTATGCTGGAAGTTTTCCTGACCATGGTTAAGAGCAAAACCATTGCAGGGATTTGTTTGTATCATGCTGACTGTGCTGGTTGAAATTCTTAAAAATGCAGCACAGTGTGGTGGGCAGACGGTGGCCCAGGTCTAAGCCTGCTCTGCCCTGCCGGGAGCATGCACTTCTGACTCTCAGAGCTTCTGTTTCTTGTTTGTATAATAGTAGGTAATTAGTAGCCCACAAGACTTGTTGAGCATTAAATAACATTGATTCCCAGGAAAGTGACAGCAGCGCTTAGAACCAAGCAGTGCTCGGAAAGTGCCCTGTCCCAGGACCCGGAAAAGGAGGGGTGGTCCTGTGGGAGGGGAGACCGGGAGCTGCCGCGGGTGGGGCCCAGCGCTCCCGGGAGTCCTCAGTCTCAGCCGGGTGGCTGCTTGGCGGCAGGTACTGTCGGTGAGAACCCGATCCAGAGTGTATATCTGGATGCCAGCCTATTAGCACAAGCAAGACAAGCAGCCCAGGGCCAGAGCTCTCTGCTCCTGGAGACCCCTCGTCAGGAATGGCAGCACCTGAGGTCCCCGCCGACGCCCCCTGGGAATTGTCTGCACTCCCGTTGGCACCACAGACGGAGGGCTCAGAGTACTTGATGGATGTTGAAGTCGTATTGATTTGATAATGAAATCAGGAAATCTTGGAAAGGGACTCTAGTATCTTCAGGAAACGGTGGCCGTGAAATCTTGGACCTTACTGCTCTTTGCCTGCTTTAAAGTCTTCTGGGTCCCCCTGGTCCACCATCCAATGTATAGGCTCTGTCCCCCAGCATTTCCAACCTCTCACGACCTGACCCCAGCTGATCCTTCCAGCCACATTCCTGGAAAGTTCTCGTTACCTGGCTGTCCCACTGTTTCCCAAATCACAAATGTGGTGGCAGCAGGTCCTTCCCAGGAACCCCACCTTCAGGATGTCACTCTTCCTTTCCTATGCAGGGTCTTCCTTAGAAGCCACGTCTTTGTTGCACGTGTGGTCTTCTTTTCCCACCGGAGCTCCTGGCCCAGGACATAGCCTCTGGTCACTGCCTGACAGGAGAGCCCAGCGCCGCGTGTGGGATGTGCCAGGGGACCATCAGCTGACAGGGTCCTGTGTTGCTCTCTCTAGCTGGCTGAAGTGACATTCCTGTGTCTCTTACCACTTCTCTTCCAGTGCCTCCCCTCCCCAATGTTCCTAAATTATGCAGAAATCATTGAAAGGCAGATTTTTAGCACTTTTCCTTGACTCATTGTTCTGCAGGGATAGAATCTGTCACTTTGAATGTGTTTCCTTTTTTCCCACCCATTTTGGGCAAAACATTTTATTAGTGGATGCATTTTTTTGTCCCCAGAGCCCATCTTGCTTTAATGCCAGAGGTATTTAAATGCTCTCATATTGAACTGTACAGTCTATTTATGTAACAAAGTAAGTTTAAGGAAGGAATAAAAACCCCAGAGCTTCACCATTTGGGAAATGGGGCTTTGCATTCCCCCGGAAGTTCAGTGCCTTCTTGCTGTTTTCCCTCCCTAGTAATGAGGCCCCTCATCTTCCAGTTTTATTGGCAGGAAACACTGGGTAACAGGGATGCCAGAAGTGCCCGGGGCTCCATCATAATAAAGTCAGTTTAGTGAATATAATTGTGCCAGGAGCTTCTAATAGTAAAATTGCTCCCTGATTATGTCCCACTTGCTAAGTTCCCCTCTACTCACTTAACACGTAATTATTTAGGACCTGGACTTTTTTTGCTTGTATTGCTTTCCAATAGGCAGCTTTTCAGGACAATCCCTTGTTGGAGTCCACGCCGTATCCACATCGCTTTCTGTGCAAGGACAGAGCAGGGTTGTGGCCAAGAAGGCCTGAGGGACCTCCTCTGTAGGGCACTGGTGGTTGAGCGGCTTGGAACTCAGTAGGTGCCTCCTGCAGGCGGACTTTGCCTGACCGCTCCCAGCCTGTCTCCTAAAGATGTGGCGACGCATAGGAGTTGTAGGGAAGATGTGCTGTTTTTTCCAAGTGCTACTTAACGTTTTATAAAGCCTCTATGGACATCATAGTGTTAAAATGACTTTCTTACCTAAAAAGCTCTTTCTTACCCCGTAGTCTCAAACTTGCAAAAACCCAAACCCTTAGATTCAAAGTTCAAGGTAACTCAGAGGACCCGTTGTTTAGTAGTTTCCTTTGTTGGTTAAAAATGGGAGCAGCTCGGAAACTTGAGCGACTTTCTGAAGGTCAGGTAGCTAAAGGTTTGCATGGATGAGAAAAGATAGATAGGGAGGTAGTTTATAGATTAAGAGGTAGATGAAAGGTGAATAGACGATGGATAGAAAGAATTGGGTTGAGACTGTAATTGGATGTGTGTGTGTGGAGACACAAACTCGTATGTCACACTGTCAGGAACTATATATGGCAGTTTCTTTCTGGTGATGCTCGCTGTGGCTGACTGTCCGCACAGAAGAGAAGGAAATTAGGAGACCTAACTCTTTTCTGTTTGTTTTAATTGTATGAGCTTTGAGAATGAACTCTCTGTACCTCTCATAGGCCCCAAATTATTTAAAATATGATGGATTGATAAGGAGATGACTGACTTCCTGGAGGAATCAGTTATCAAGAAAAGTAAGATAAAGTTCTTTCTTTCTTCGAGGCCATGGAAAATGAAATTTGCAGCCATTTGCCTGGAATCATTGAATGTTTTAGAGACGATGTATCCAGACCTTATGGCTTCTTGAGTCTTCTTTAGGGTGACATAATTTGCCTGTTGCCTGTGGTTCTCTCTACATTATTTATTTAGATTATAAATAAAGCCATTCAAAGATTTAAAATGATTGAAAAGAACTCTATTGCATAGGAAGGGGCTCACCCTTTTTCTTAATCATTTTGGCCATGTGGGACAGCATCCATGAAAGCATTTAATTCTCACACCATCAGTTTTGTTTTTTAGAAATGACCTAATTCTCCTAGCTGGGAAGAAGGCGTAACTTGTTAGGATCACAGGGTGATACATCCCCTCACCCCCAGGCCCTCAATTTTCTGCAGAGTAGAAGCAGCACCTGGCCTGTGTGTACTGTCCCCCTGCCCAGCATCCCTGCCAGCATCCCCCTCTCTGTCCCCTGCCAGCATCCCGCTTGGACCTGGGAACATTATGCACATTATCCATGACCTCTCTTCTTTGTGTCCTGATGATTATGTAAAATAACGCTCAGTGGGGAGAATAAAGAGAAGCTCGGAAGGCCAGAGGGTGGATCCTCCCGCGTGGGCAGTTTATGGTGTGTTGGTTGGTTGGTGGTTTGTGGGGGGTGGAATGTCCTGGACACGCTACCAGCTCTGAGACACCCGTTAGTTAGTGGGGTAGAAACTGACAGTTCTTAGATTGGGACACTCGGAATCATTGGTAATGCTGAGGGGCCCTTTCAGACACCGAGGTTCCTGCCATCAAGGAGTGAGCCCCGAAGGTGGAGAGCTGAATGAGAGAGCAGGGCCCAGCTATTAATGCCAAGGGCCGAATGAGAAATTGAGTCAACAAAAGTCTCCAAAGAGTTCCACCCTCCCCTGTGGATAATCTGCGCAGAATGCAAGGACTTCGGGGAGAGCCAGGGGCTCACAAATCCTCTAGCCTCCCTGAGAGTCTGATTTGGGGTACAGCCTGACCTCTGAGCCAGTCGTCCATCACTCATCTACCCAGCTGTCATATGTTCATTCATTCCTATGACCGATGAGTGATGACATGCCACGTGCTGACTCGGCATTGCGAGCTCATGGGTGGGTGGCAGACAGGACCTTTTGGGAACAGCCTGGAGGGCTTCCCTGCCCTGGACCCCAGCTCCAGCAGCGCCCAGCCCCAAGTCACAGGGATGCAGGGGCCAGCCCACTCACACCTCATCCTCCTTCTCAGGGCCCCCTGAGCTGGGTGGGTCCAGCCAGTCTGAAGACTCCCTTTGAGACTAATAAGGCGTCCTGCTGTCCAGTTGATTGCCTTGTGACCCTTTTCATGTTCCTCAGTCACTGAAAGCAGATTGTCATGCAAAAGCTTCTAATGTAGTTTTCTGATTTATTTTCCCTAGCTTGACATTTATTAGCAATAACTCAGAAATTACAGCAAATCAGATATTCACGCCTAAAAGTTAGCCTCTGCTTCTGTATCTTTTTGCCTAGTTAGAGAACTGACTTATTGTCACCTGGACTTGGGGCACTGCTGACTGTTCAGTTCCATCACGGGTGACCTGTAGGTATCATGTGACCCGGGTGGTTCTGGGGCAGTGCTGCGGCCCTTGGCCCGCTGAGCCCGAGCCGCTCACCTTCCTTGGCTGCACTGATTACGGTGTTTATTTGATCTTCCCTGCAGTTTACCTCATACGATTTGCATTCTCCATTATTTTACTGTTGTCCTGGCTTTTTAAAAAATTTATGGCGCATCTAAATTGTAGAATCTCTCAGGGTCACTCTCTCAGTTGTCAGTTCATTAAAAAGTTTTTGTTCAGCCTTCATCTTATTTCAGCATTTTAAGTCATTGTGAGAAATATCTTTATTTAACTAGCTGAAATGGTTCCAGAGCTTAATTAGAAGCATATTGTAACTGCTTGGGTGCTCTCTTTAAGCAGAATAGTTACCACGTAGTAACGATGTGTGTTCTAGTAAACTTACCACCGTTGTCATAGACTACGGCTGGCAAGAGGGTCTTCCTAAACTCACAAGGACCCTAGGTTTCTCTAGTGAATAGCTGAGTATTAAAACTGAGGGAAAAAATTGTTAGTGGCCATAAGCCCAGTTTTTGTGCTGCCCGAGAGCCCAGCCCCACATGATGGGAACCTGTCCTGTTGCACCAACACTTGGCGGACTTTCTCAGGTTGCTCAACTTAATCCGATGCCCATTCTCAGATGCTGTGTGAACACAGCCGCCCGGGGCCCGATGGGGAAGGCAGGCCAGCTTACCTGTTAGCCAGGCATCTCATGCTTCTGAGGGCCGAACGTGACCTGGGTCCCCAGCCCGAGACTGGAGGACTCACTGGAGTTGCCAGGTGTCCCATAGGTACAATGCATACCCTGAATTCAGTGACTTTTGTCCTGGTGCTGTACTGATTTGTCAGGATGCTCTAAATGCCCAGTATTCAGCTTTTTTTCACTTAATTACCAAATTCAGCCAGTAGAGCTATTTTTCTCATTTCACTGGGTATCTTCGAGTGGCAAAACCTGGCAACCCTCTGGCTGATGGATGCTGCTGCTCGGCTTGGCTAGTGTACGAGGCCAGGATCCCCGCAGCCCTCCAGTAATGATCACTTAAAACACTAGTTCCTCCTTTCTTGTCGTATTCCATGTCCTCAGGGAGGAATTCAGATGACACTGCCTATAGTTTTCCGCAGTGACAGGGTAGGAATGTGCTGCTACCTTGCACATTCCACCACAGGCCATTTATCACGTGTTTTGGTCCTGGATCCAACTGACAGGTTTCTTCATGAAATGATGCAGGCAAGTCCCCTTTCTAAGAGCTGCCAAGTACCTACGGGTACCAGTAGGAGAGAGGCTGTAGAGTCAGTGAGTATTGGGCGGGGAAGTGGTGGGAGGTGGTGAAGAGCCCCTAGAGGAGACACCCTCTCTCTCCTCCCAGGCTAACGAGCCTGTAGTAACCTACAGCTGCTTCCTGCTGTCTAAATAGAGGAAGTGTAATTAAGTTTATTATCTGTGACCTAATGCTTAATTCTTCTTGCATCCTGCCTTTGTGCGAACGGAGAGGGTCATTTAAAAAGAAGTATCTTGAGTTAAGCTTTACTATTGTGACACTCTCAAGGGTAATCAAACAAATCTACTGAATGAACAAGCTTACGAAAGGCTTCCTACTTTGGGCTCCGTCAGGACAGAAAAGGAGAAGTCGGGGTATCTAGGGATGTGGTATTTTGCTTTGGGTGCTTACCGATTCCTGCTAAGATTCTTGGTCAAGTCACGTATCTACTCAAGCTTTCTAATTTTCTTTAAGCAAGTAAACAGTTACCAAAACTCGCATTTGGAGTACATGATGAATGATACTGAAGTAAGCCGTACTTCCAAGCAAAGTAGTATCTCACCAAACCGTTTCAAGCCTGATAGGTGTTATACACTTTCAAATACTTAACTTTAAAAAGCCGGCTAAGCAAAGACCAACTTAATAATGTAACACTAAAACACTGTGACTTGAGAAAAGGATTTAATTTGCACCTTTTCCTTTTTTTAAATTGGATTTTTTAGCGATAACTTCTCGTATATTACTTTCAGATGCTTTTATTTTGCTGTTTCTTTCATTTTGCATGTGCTGATTTCCTTGATTAATCTGGAGAACAGGAGCATAGAATTCTCTGGGATTTTTCATTGGCAAAACCTCACACCTTTTCACAGGATTTAGAGAGTTCACTTTCCAGACAGTCTGGGGTTGCATCTAATTGAAATGCCAAATCCACAAAGGTGTCGGAGCCTAAGTGTGTAATTATGTAATTTTCTCTTGATCTTTCAGAGTCTTCCTGCGAGCAATTAATCAGTATGCAGATATGCTGAACAAAAAATTTCTGGATCAAGCCAGCTTTGAGCTACAGGTAAGAGAAGAAGTAGATAGGACCTTTGTTGGGAAATCGTGGTAAAGTAAAGTGCTGGTCTGAGCCAGTATCTTATATTTCTAATCTTCAAACTTAATTGGTTTCCCATCCAAGGTGTGGAAATGGAATTCACCATATGTCCTATTATTGGTACCTGAGGACTGAAAATGATGCCTTTGGAGTATTTCTTGGATTTAGCAAAGAAGGAGATGAGTTGTTTTAGAGAGAGAATATTGAATCAGAGTGACAAGTTGGGACTTTGAGCAGGGAGGTCACTGCGTCTCAGTTGGTGTGGCTGCCAAGATTGTCTCAGATTATCCTAATGTGGGGAGGAAGCGACCAGCGACCAGCAGAGGAGACGGAGCACGTGTACATCGCTGAGATCAGCTTGCTTTGAGAACTCGGTTTTCCCCTGCTGCTGACTTCTCCTGGCTTGGTGTCCCCTGCAGTGGCCTTTACCACGTGCAACTCTGGTCAGCTGATCATCAGCTTCAGCCTGCTCCTCAGGGCTTGCAGAGAGAGAGAGAGAGAGAGAGAGAGAGGGTGTGTGTCCTAGTTCCATTACAGTCTGGATATGTATTTCTGCTAATAATGATTTTGTCATCATTATGACTTAGTTTTGTTTCCTAAAGTTTGCAAATAAATCGTCCCCAGATACAAATGGCATGTGAGTTTCCTGGGCAAGACTGTTCACTGAGAAGGAACTTGAAGGACTTATGTATACACAATGGGTGATCCAGCTCAAAAGTGTTACCAGCTGACAGAAATTAGATGTCCTTCCAGTTCCCCTTTTGCATTGTCTTCCGAAAATTCAGAGGTAGTGTGATACTCACATTAAAGTTCTGAGGTGACTATACCCGTATTTAAAAAATTTTAAATGTCTATCAGCATTATAGAATATAAGTATGTAATAATATATCAGGTACTATATTTCTATAAATATTATCTTTTCTCAAGTTTTAACTTCCTATCATTTTTTCTGCTTAATGCTTATTCTCACATGTCCTCAAATACAGATACATTCTCACTATAAAACACACACTGTAAATTAGCACATTGGGCAAAATATGAGGGACCCCTCCCCACCCTTACGCTCCCGCTGTCCAGCTAGGAGTGCAGCCTCCAGGTGGGCAGGGCCTCGGGGCATTTGGGCACAGTGTTCCCACTGCTGTCTCTCAGGGCCAGGTGCTTAGATGTCTGGCTCAGCATCCTGTCCTGTGACCAAAGAGAAGGAAGAGGGCGTTGGTGATGCTGGCATTCAGGCTACGGTTGATGTTTTTTGTAGGCAGCAGGGACACAGTAAAATTCATTCTGGAGCCTGCTCTGGCTGTGTGCCTGTGAATCTCAGGATGCACCCAGAAGTGGCCAGTGCTTCTGACCAGTGCTGCCGCAAAGAGGGCATTCTGGAGCCTGCTCTGGCTGTGTGCCTGTGAATCTCAGGATGCACCCAGAAGTGGCCAGTGCTTCTGACCGGTGCTGCCGCAAAGAGGGCCTTGCCGGGAGTCAGGCGGCCCTGCTGCGAGGTGTCAGTTTCAAAAGCAGAAGCAGCAGCTGGTATTAGATAACCCAAGCCAGGCTTTTACCATAAAAGGGGTTAAAAGAGACGTCTCGGAGGGATGTGAAAGAGTGTGGCCCTCGGTCAGGGAGGCCCAAAGGAAGACCCTGCATCTGCCTCACCTGGGAGCACAGCACGTACCTGGTTTGGCCTGCGGCATGCACATGAGCTGCTCTATCACCAGTGGGGCTGCCCAGGTCATGAACTATTGGATAAACGGAAGCCCAGCACACTCTGACTTACATCCACGCTTGAAAATTTCCACTTATACTTCACAGATCACTACGGTTAACACCTGATTTTTATGTAACTCTGCCACTATCTCATTGGATGTAATGAACATTATCACTGCTTTGTACACGAGAAAACCAAGACCCACAACTTTCCTCTAAAGAACTTTGAAGGTGTCGTCAAGCTGGGATGTGTGGTGGAAACTCTATCGAGGCTCTTTCCCACTGGGAGCAGCAGAAGTTCCCCCAAAATGTCCCCTGGTCCCAGAACGAGCAGTTGAGGAGTGTCTGTAAAGGACCGACTCACGCCCCTCGGTGCAGCTCCTAGGGGGTTGTCGCCCACTTGTCTCTGTCCCCTGCCCTGCTCCAAGCCTTCCGTGCTGCCCCTTGGCAGCAGGATCAGGTGAAAGCGACCCCAAGAAGAGGTCCACAGAGGTGTGTTTGGTGTTACAGTGCACTGACTGAGCTCATGTGACTTCTCCCCAAAGAATAGCTATTACCAACATGTATTTGGAAGCCTTGCCTTTCTGTCCCGGTGAAACAGAACGCCCACTCTCAATGTGCTTGCACTCCCTTGCCCTTTGTCCTGGGTGACACGCACTGTCACCGCACAGGGAATGTATCTCCTTTCTTACCTGCTTGGTCTCTTAAAGTAGCACCAGTGTCTAGCGGCTTCCGCCCTCGCACGGCCTTGGTTCTTAGTTCTCAGAGATTCTGTTTACCTTTCCAGTAGGGAAATGGCCACACCTGTTTTTTTCTTCTTAATTGAGACTCTTTCCTATCACTTGGTAACTTGTGTAATAGTAATTGTGGTAGACAGCAAGACTAATTAACAATAAAAGTTACAATTTTATTGGTTTACTCAGATGGTCTGGGGATGCCACAGAGACTCAGAATCGGCTTCCCCTCTCGGTGGCCTCTGTGAAGTGCTCAGCACTGCCTTCCAGTTGGCCAGAAATGTCCACAGATTTTAACATTGCATTTGATAAATCCCCATAGGTTCCTCCCTCCATGATTGATTATTATTGGTGGATTGCTCACGCTGTGCCAGGCTCATGCCAGACACGGGGTCCCTCCCCACCCCACTGCATCGTGGGGCGTAGAGGGGCCGATTAAGGCAGGCCAACAATGCACTGGGAGGGTGACCGAGTGTCACTGTAGGTAGGGACAGACCGAGGTTCTGTCAGGGTGAGCACAGCTGGCTCAGGTGTGCCATGACTCGGTGACGGGGACAGCATCCTTCTGCAAAGGCCCACGGGCAGGTTGAGCATCAGTTCAAGGCACTGATGGGAAGGCCGGGTGCAGAGGGTGGGTGGAAAGGCTGTGCCAGGGGAGGCGGGCATCTCACCTGCAGTGTCAGAGGGGATGGGGCATTCTTGAGGGGAGTCACGCTGCGGTGTGGCCCCTTCTTTTGGGGCCAGCGCCCTCTGGCTGCACTGTGAACTGGGGGTTTGGGAGGGAGGAGGCCAGAGACCAGAAGCAGGCTGTCTTGGGCTGGGAGGAGAGGCTGCTGACCCAGACAGGGCTGCAGCCCCAGGGCAGGGCAAGTGGCTGGATTTGGGAGGTATTTCATTGCTGATTGATGGGAAGCAGGAAACGACAGAGCCCAAAGGGAGTCCCAGGTTTCCTGCCACAGCAGTGCCATTTGTGGAGCCCCCACAAGCCAGCAAAACATCCCCACTTGGAGCCAAGAGGTCTTCCTTCATTTTCGTTGTCTTGACCTGGTCTCAAACACGACCATGACCAGGGAGTATCTGTCCTTTGGGAACCTACTCGGCATAACATGTTTTGTTGAAAAATGCTTCTCTAGCTGCATGTCCATGTTACTGTCCAGATACACAGAGCTGCCACGGGCCGAGCTTGACGACAAGATTGTTTCATAGTAAACTGCCTTTTAAGCCATGTAGAGTCTGTAAATCCTTGAAATATAAAATGTTTGTTAGTTGTACAACTGTTCTCCTTCATTGTCTAGCCTTTATATATGTTTTTAGTATCAGACAAAATAATAAATCTTAAAGATACCTAGACTCTTTAGTAAGGGGCTCCGCAATGCAGGAAGAGAAAGAGGCAGGCAGCATTCAGTTCATGCTTATCCACACACGCAGCACCGCTGGAAAGTCTGAGTGTGGTTGTTCATTTGATCCCCAGCAATACTGTGAAGTCGGTACTAATGAAATTCCCCTTTTACCTCCGAGGGCACCGCGGCACGTGGTTAGGTTAGTTGCCTGAGAAGTGGCAGAGCTGGGGCTTGGGCACGTGTGCGGGGAGCTCAGAGCCCACGCTCCGTCCTGAGCCAGTCCGCAGGCAGGCTGGTCAGCAGTTTGTACTTGGAGTGTGGTGGTTTTTCAGACATTCTGGGAATGTGTGCTGGGCACATGAGAAATGCGTCCGAGTGTTGCTGAGACCGAATGTCCGACCACCCGACGCCTGAGACTGTCTCCCTTTTTGGTTTCAGCTGTGGAACAACTACTTTCACCTGGCTGTGGCTTTTCTCACACAAGAGTCCTTGCAACTGGAGAATTTTTCAAGTGCTAAGAGAGCCAAAATCCTTAACAAGTAAGTCTTAGTCCAGCCCCAAAATTACAGGCAGGTGCCTGCAACTCTATTAGCATAATTTACCGGCAGTCTCTAAGCCAACTTGGTACAAATTGAGATGTAATCACGGTGTAATGAAAGGGTGGTCTCGAATCATGAATCCGGGATTGCCTTTTCTAACCCATGAATCAAGATCTGAAATTGCAGGATTCATTCTGGTGGTTTCAAAGTTGGTGTACTTCAAGACCATTAGCACCCCACAGAATGGGTGTTTGGGGAGATAATTGCTTTTGCTGTGCCCCATTCTGGGGTCATTCCACATGGCGTTCTCCTGTTCGCTGCAAGAGCTGCTCCGAGGAGGGCTTCCTCCGAGGTAAGCTGCAGGAGGCACTCAGGGCCCGGCTCCCTCGGCTCTGCCTGCTGCACTGCTCCAGGTCCAGTGAAAGAAAAGAGCTCTTGCCTAGGTTTCCTTCCAGTCTTTAGGTGCCCCGAGGGTCTTGCCTCCTCTCTTCTGCCAGTCTCACTGATCTCTCTCTGAGTGCCCTATTCAGAGGCACTCTTGCCCGAGTTCTCCAACTGCTCGGTTGCCCAGTCATCGGTCCCTGCTTGTCTTTTCGTCATACCTCTGTAATCAGTCGTCTGTTCCAAGGCTTTGCCAGGCTTGTGCCACTCACTGAGGTTAGAGATTCCAGAGAGCGTCTCAGAAGGTGGCAGCTGCTCAGCCCTTCTTGTATTCTGTGAGTGTCTAGCTCACGTGCAGGCCGCACTGGAAGCACATTATCCCTGGAGACTAAGACTTGTTTCAGCAAATATTTGAACATGTACCATGTGCCAGCAACTTCTAAGCACGTCCTGTGCATTTTTCACCTAGAATCATTAAAACCAAAATGAAACAATTCATTTGGTTGTCTTATTATCCTTGTTTGCCAGAGGAGGAAGGTGGAGCCCTGTGAACAAGTTGTGTGGCCCGTGTCACACACCCAGGCATTCTCATCCAGGCGGTACAGAGCCCAAGGGTTTCAGCTGGGCTGCTTTTAGAACCTTAACTGCTTTCCTCTGTGTCATCTACATGAAAGTCAGCCCTCACCTGACCTCTTTCCTTCCGGCTTCCCCAGCTGAGTGACTCCAGTCTGTTGGCCATTACTACAGATACGTGTTCACAATTTGGAAAAATGGAATGTATCAGGATGGGTTGGCAAAGTGGGTGCCCATTGCTACCTGCTGGGAAGGTGTGCAGCAAGTGGCCTGCCTCCTTGGAGCCACCACGGGGTTTATCACTAGCCTTTGCTCCAGACAGACTTCCTCGGGCACTTTCTTGGTACTGGCTCAACAGGGGTTCCTCCACTTGGCCAAATTTACATCCCTTGGGTGAAATTCAGGGTGGCTACTCATGGCTGGTGCTGTCCTTGTTTAAATGCTCTCATGATGGGAACTGTTGTAGTGAAACGGTGTTAACCAGCACATTCTGAGAACTCAGCACCGCTCATCCACAGCTAGCCTGGAAACGCAGCCCCCTGGTTACCCGTCCTGCAGGAGACCAACCCCATCCACAGCAGGTGGATTCATCTGCCCACGTGTGTGCAGGGCTCACTGGAGTGAGGTTGACATCCAGCCCTGCTCCAGCTAACGGCAGAACCCGTTCTTTGCCCAGCATGTGGCCATCCAACCCTTAGATTTGCTTGTGGGAAAAGTGAATTTAAACCAGAAATCTGCCTTGAAAAAACTGGCATCTCCCTCACGGTTTTCAGAGTAAAACAATTTGAGGCTGAGCATCTCCAGGCCAGGGCGGGCAAGCTGTGCCCCGGGTTCTTTCTCTTGTTGGCCTGTTAGCAGTCCAAGCTTAAGGAGCATCAATAAATGCATTAACCACACAGGGCCTTTGCCGCCAAAGAAGACTTTTGCTCCCACATAGCCATGTGGGTTCAGAGGCTTCAGAGCCAAGGAAAATTAAGCATGGCCAGCTGGTGTCTCCCTTCCAGATCCCGCCGGGCTTCTGAAGTGGGCTCTTTGTATTCTGTCTCTCACAACCGTGGTGATAAGAGACTGGATTTTCCTTTTGAAATTTTCTCATGGATTCCCCAAGGGAAAACCCCAAGCATGTTAGAAGTTGTCTTGACAAGGCTCTGGCAGGGCAGCCTCCCCCCCTGTGTAGTCTGAGGGGCCTGTTCCGGGGGCACAGACTTAGTGTGTGGCCAGGACAGGTGACCGAGCAGAAAGTGTCCTCTGAGACTTGTGAGACTGTGTGGCTAACGTATGGCAGTCCACCTTGTATGTTGTTGTCTTCACGTCTCCTGCTATACCACAGACATGTTATAGTCAATGTGCAGCTTTCTTTCTAAATAGCAAAACTGCATAAGAAATATCTGAAAATGTCCTCCCCAAATGCTTAAATTTTCTAGACACACCCAGTGCCTATAAATGTTTTGATTTGCTTAAAATTGCGCTAGTAAAAATGGATTGAGTGCCTGCTCATTGCTCAGTCAGGCCAGAGCCCTGGTGCTAGGGACCCAGAGATAAGAAGCTCCCAGTCTGGGGGGAGGTAGATATGCAAACATAGTAACAGTTGGAGGGTGTGGGGAAAGTGGAAGTTCCTGCAGCCAGGATCTAAACTACTTGACGATGTAACTGGCCTGCTGCTAGGCTACTGCTTCCATGCCTGTAGGCAATGAGCTATTATTGACTGAGTCACTATATAGAGAGCTTCTCCCAGTGCTCTGGGCCAGGCAGAGACAAGGACGATCAGAGACCTGCAGACTGCTGGGTGCAGGCTGGATTCTAGTGCTTGACCTATAACCAGGAGAATAAAGCCGGGTATAAACTCTTTTACCCGAAGCATGTTCTGTTGTCATTTCTCAGTCTCACTGAATCCGTAGTGAACTTGCCCGAGGCTGAACCCTTCAGGCAGGACAGAGGGTAAGTGCTCACTGGTGCCCTGGCAGCTGATGGCCCTAACTGGTTCCCCAGGGGACCAGCCAGAAGGGAGCCAGAGGCCTCCGAGAGGGTGGACTTCCAGGTTGGGGGGCGGAGGAGGAGGAGCAGTGTGTGAGGTTGACTGTCCGAGCCCAGTGTCAACAAACATCCAGTCCCAAAAGGGGACATTGAGTCCCAAAGGGCCTGGCCCACTCTAAACGCAGAGATGTGCTGTGTTGTTGAAGTTCAAGTGAGTAGCTGGGCCTGGAGGGCTTGGGGCAGGGTGTGAAGCCCAGTGCTATGGGCAGTGATCCCATGGTCTGAGCAAATGCCTGGGTGCTGACTGAAAGCACAGCTGGTATAGTTCTGTGTTTTTTTCTAGAGGGAAAGCTCATAGGATGTGAAAGTGGGGTGGTTCTATGCCCACGCAGGAGCCCCTGCTTGTCTCTTGGGGCCCATTCACTGCTTTAGGGTTCCAGAATCCCACTAAGTGCACCTGAGTAAGGGCTTCACCGTGGAACTCCACCTCCAGCGTCCCCCTCACGCCGTGCCTGGCCCTGTCTTCCTCTCTGCCTGCCCTGCAGCTCCTTATGTCTGCCTGGCTGACATTATTGTGGCTCAAAACAATAGAAAGTTCCAGTATCAGAAGATCTGCCTGTTTATGTCCTCCTGTTAAGCTCTTTGCCCTCCTGATGACCTAGGTTGGGGAGCTAATTAAGATACTCATTCCAAAGACATTTCCCAAAGTGCATGGGAGTAACACAAAAGAATAGGTTCTACCATTCCGAGCACTGATTAGGTCAGATGCAAAATGAGTATAAGATTTGCTAATGAGCAATAAAATAAATAACCACTAGGAATCAAAGTCCATAGTAAGAAAATTTAACTGACTCAGACTTGAGGCATCCTTGGTGCTGGTGACTCTCCACGGAGGACAGAGATGTCAATGGCATGTTTATCCTGACCATTACTTCTCTCCATCTCCACCCTAGGCTTTCACATTATTGGGGCCCAAGACCTAGGAGTCATATGTAGAAGTGCTGACTTTTGGTTAGCAGCCTGGTTGACCATTACAGTTTGTAAGAAACTTTGTGTCCTAGTGTGAGTGTAAGAAAGCATCAGTTTACTGAAGCTAGTAAGGTTAAGTATTATTTCATTAAAAAATGTGTACATGTTTATTTATGTGCATACAAGTGGAAAAATGCACAGGAAGTGCTTAGTAAAACAAAATGTTTTTCTTCAAAAGTTTTTGAAACCTAAAAAAGTACTTTAAAAAAACCTGTCTCTGCAGCTTTGTTCACAGCACATCTCCCTTGCATTTTTAAGGGGAAGGAGCAGGCTCTCTGTCTTCCAGACACACTGCCTGCTTTGGTCCATACTCACCTTCTGCAAATCTTAGGACAAATGTTACTCTCCCCAAGAACGACCACAGCCAGCCTGGATCCACTGCTAAATCTTTTCTCTCTTCCTGTTTTTCCTAAAGAGCCATCACCACAGCCTTCATAAAAGTACAGTATGCACATATATGTGTGCATCTTGTGTGATTATTTGTTTATTGTCCATCTCTAATGTCACACTGATAGGCCCGCAAGACCTGTGGATCTTGTCTCTTCTCCACATTAATATTAATATTCCCATATTATCTCTATGCCTAGCCTCCAGTAAGTATTCACTAATTAACAAATCAATGAATAATGCCCACTGAACGAATCCATCTAAATGACCCCTGCAGACATGAGGGGGATGCTGTGATGAGCCCTAGTCTGAGCCTCCTAAGGAAGGACTTAGCCTGGGTTGAGTGCCCGCTAGGACAGGTGGGGGCATCATCCCTTTCATTCTCAAAGAGCCTGGGAGACAAGCACCACGCAATCATGCGTCATTACCCCAGTACTATAGATGAAGAGACTGAGGGTCAGAGAGGCCAGATAACTTGCCCAGTGTGCTTAGATTTGGGCTCTGGTAAGCCTTACCCCCAAGCCTGGGCTGTCTCTGGTGGACATGGGTTTTCTGCTTCTTGGGGTGAAGGAACCAGGTACTGAGATAAGGCCTCAGAGACCAGATTCACTCCATTTTAGGTCTTAGTTACAGAACTGGGTGTGAGATCTTTGATCTGCTTGGGCTGCGGAAAGGCTGCCTCCTGGGGGCCCCCTTCAAGTTTGAAGGAGCTCTTTCACCTTCCAGGTGGGCAGGGCGAGCTGGGAATGTGGGAAGTACCACGTAACTGCCCCATGCTGCTCTGGTTCTGTGAAGCCGGGCACCTCGGTTCCCCACCAGGAATCTCTGCTTCTTCAGTGGAAAGAAGGCTACGACGAGGTCTTCATGCTCAACTCATAGTCTTACGGCCAGATTCAAATGAAACAAGTGCTCTTGGGGAGATGTCACGCAATGCTGTGCTGTGACATCACAGACGTGCACACTTGCCGGTCCTCAGGTGTGCCCTCGAGGGGGCAGAACTCAGGTTCTGGAGTCTGAAGACTTGGCATCTCTTGTCTCCTTGCCTGTGACCTCAGCCAAGTCCTCTTTTTAGCTTCTAGGACTAGTTCAGTTCCCTCAACTATACATCAGTAGAGATGAATTTTGTTATGACGTCTGAGGTTTCCACCAGGCCTGGAATTCTGTTTCCAGATAATGAGCATTAGCCCACACATTCTCCATTATTGCTTCCATTTTCCTCCTCAGGAAAAAGGTGCACATGGTCAGGGAGTCCCTCCTGAGCTCTGGTGCCAGCTGTAATTCTATGTGGGGATTACTCTGAGATGTGTTGTAGATTCATCAAAGCTGCCTTTTTATTACAACTAAAGGAAAGATCAGTCTCTCAAGCAGGGATAGTCGGTCTTGCACTTTACCTTGTAGCTCCTTCTCTTTTTACCTCTGTTCAGGCCCCGGAGCACCTTTGTCTTATTTGACTATGAAAACAGCATTTTAGCACCTTTATCCAATAGGCCTGATTCCTATGAGGAACGTGCTTTCAGAGCTGTGGAACCTCCCGTTCCCACATGCTGCAAAGGCATGTTGTTTTCCAGATACAAGACAGGAAAGTGTACGTGAAAGATGGAAATCAGACACGCAGAGGCCCTCACCCTCCATCTGCACCTCAAGGGGTGGGGAGGGGGCTGAATGGTGAGAGCCTGGCTCACCCCTCCATGTGGGTGTCCTTGCGTCCAGGAGTCAACTCCAGCTCTGGGGAAATGGCAAATCACTGCAGGTCATGAGGCACTGGGTCACTCCTGAATGACCCAAACTACCCAGGGTCAGCCATTCTTATTTTTTTCCCAGATGTTATCCTGGAATGAGAAGGAATCAGTTGGTTGTTGGGAGAGTATTCAAAGCTTGAGTCAGTTGACTTCAGGTCACTGGCCACCCTGGTGTGCTGAGGTGGGAGCACACATTGGCAGGGCCTGGGGGTGTTGGCGTTCTCTAGTCTTCCCAGTGATGGTCTGTTCCCCACCACACCCGACACCCACTCCTCTGAGAGGCACCTCATCCCCCCACTCAGGAGAGCCTCACCAGTGGGAGGAAGCACGGTTTACCCCCCACGATCGTTGTCCCCTGGTAAATGTGAGAAGATGCCAGTCTCCTGGGTCACCACACAGCCAGCCAACCGCATCCTCTCCAGGCCTGGGCAGCAGCAGCTGCTGGAACCACTTCGTCATTTGCAGAGTAGAATGGAAATTAGGGAACAAGATCTACAGGCCGCGTAAAGATGCCTGACTTGATGGTTCTCTGATCGTGTACACCTTGGGCAGTCTGGGGTGCGGTTGGACATTGGAGGGTCCTCTCCTGTCACCAACAAACTCGGATCCTGCAGCTCTGCTGCTGGTGAGTTTCCACTGAGGGTGGGCAGCCTCTCCCCTCTGGGATTCGTGGTGGGTGCCTTCCATGCCTGAGATCCCCTTCCCACTCACTGAATTTACTGTGTCAGCCTCCACTGGTCGGTGGGCTGGGCTGGGCTGAAGGTAATACATTACCTCAGGGGGCTAGTTTGTCCTCCTAGGAACGGGCTCATCATACTCCCCTTTCGGTCTCTCTCAGGTTGTGGGCTGTGACACCTGTACAGCAGTGGTGTCCCCAAGGTTAACTTCTGGGAGGGAGCCTGCGAGGTGGGTTTCATCTTCTCTGGTTGAGAGGATCAGAGATTATAGCCCTTTCCTGCCATAAGTGACAGACAGGTAATTAGGACACTGGAGACTTTTATAAAGTGGTAGTGGCTGTGGTGATTGACTTATCAGCCAGGATCTTTGCTCTAAGAGGTGCTACTCAGTTGTCTGTAATCAGAGATTTCCTTTCCACATCAGCTGACATGAGAACGAATGGAGCAGGCTTGATGCCACAGCTGCTAAACTATAATCCTGTAGGATAATTTTGCAAATTATTATTTTTAATATAATCAGCTTTTTCCTTAGGCAATAAAGGAAAAAGTTAAATTGCTCACAAACTAATAAAAGTTTATCTTCTGAAGCATCAAATTTTGTTTACTCACGAAACACACACCTCCTCTGCTGACCCAGTGGGAGGAAAATTAGCATTTATTTTCGCTGATAAAAAATAAAAAACAAAAATAGGGGAATATTGGTTGACATCTTCTTGCATTAAGCCATTGAAAATGCTGAAGAGGAATGGGAGATACGTGGAAGAGCCTGCCCTGCTATGACTGTGGACTCTAGGGCTTAATTTTAACATGAGAAAACTGCTTATTTTGAGCAGGGTTGTAAGGTATCATTTTGTGTCTGCAGGGCCTCGATGCTAACAAACATGCATGGAAACAATCTCCCCCTTAGGCCAAAGAGCCAGGTTCTCTTTCCCTTGTTATTAGAGATTGAAGAAAGAAAAATACTTTCATTATTCTCTACCATCTTCCCTTATGCTTCCACAGAGGAAAGGATGTTACATAATCTGTAGTGATGAAGTGAGAATCCCTCGGGCTGGATTCTTCCTCCTTCGATACCTTTTGGTTAGAAAAAGAAGTGGAAGCTTTGAGACTCTATTTATTTGTCTCAACAATGGGAGACTTTAATTGCACTTAAAAATAATCCAAGTCTGATTTTCAAATGCTCTGCAGAGTCACTCAGTGTTTTTCCTTTCCCTGGTTTTCAGGTATGGAGATATGAGGAGACAGATTGGTTTCGAAATCCGAGACATGTGGTACAACCTTGGTGAGTAGCGGGGATTTCAGGCATCATGGTGAATATCTAGAATCTGTGGTGGGTGATGACATTGGCCCTGGTTGTCGTTGTTGGGGCATCTTAACCTGAATTGCTTCTGTTTCTCGGAGAGCAAGAACAATAATAAGATTTTTGATAAATAAGAGGTAGGAGACCAAAGTAAAGGGAAGAAAATCTGATTGGTTGGGCAAATGGAAAAACCAATAGTGTCCTCTTGAGTCAGGCAAAGACAGCTCTGCCTTGGAACGCCTTTCCTCTTGGGTATCACTAACATTCCCTAGGTTTTTCATGCACCAAACAATATAGCTCCTTCTACTGTTGCACATGCCATCACTTACTGTATTCAGTTTCACATATGCTACCTTTGAAACGGTTTTTTCACCTGCTCAATGCTGGACCTTATCTTTGGGTAAACTGTTACCAGGTGGTGGTAGCGTAACATGCTTGTAAAATCAAAATTACAGCAGATGAGTATTTTTGTTTGTTTGTTTGTTTTTTCTTTTTTTTTTTAGAGGGCATCTCTCATATTTATTGATCATATGGTTGTTAACAACAATAAAATTCTGTGATAGGGGACTCAATGCACAATCATTAATCGACCCCATGCCTAATTCTCAACAGTCTCCAATCTTCTGAAGCATAACGAACAAGCTCTTACATGGTGAACAAGTTCTTACATAGTGAATAAGTTCTTACATGGTGAACAGTGCAAGGGCAGTCATCACAGAAACTTTCGGTTTTGATCACGCATTATGACCTATAAACAATCAGGTCAATTATGATTATTTGTTTGATTTTTATACTTGATTTATATGTGAATCCCACATTTCTCCCTTATTATTATTATTATTATTTTTATTTTTAATAACATGCTGAAGTGGTAGGTAGATGCAAGATAAAGGTAGAAAACAAGAAAACATAGTTGAGTGCTGTAAGAGGGCAAATGTAGATGATCAGGTCTGTGCCTGTAGACTAAGTATTAATCCAAGCTAGACAAGGGCAATAAAACAAACAGATGAGTATTTTTAAGATAAGAAATTAGCTTATGCATTTGTCAGTATAAATTTTCTTCCACTGCTTTTCCTGCATTTCATAACTTTTGCTATGTTTTATTTCCATTTCCATTTGTCTCAAGATATTGTCTTATTTTCTTTGTGATTTCTTCTTTGACTTCATTGCTTGCACAGGAGCATGCCTTTTCATTTCCACTATTTGTGAATTTTCTAATTTTCCCTCTGTTAATGATAATTGCATTTCATTGTAATTGGAAAAGATAGCTACTATGATTTCAGTCTCCTTAAATTTTTTAATAATTCTTTTATGTGTGATGTATCCTGAAGAATATTCCATGTGCACTTTAGAAAAATGTTATTCTGCTGCTGTTAGGTTGAATCTTCTACATGTATCTGTTAGGTCCATTTGGTCTGTCTTGTTGATTTTACTAATGAAGAAATATCTCAGACAAGCTAATTTTACACTTTTAGAAAGTAGAGAAAGAAAAACAAACTAAGATTAATGTCAATAGAAAGAAGAAAATAATATAGATTAGAGCAGAAATAAGTGAAATAGAGAATAGTAAAACAATAGAAAAATTTGTCAAAACTAGGAGTTAGTTTACATGATAAACAAAACTGACAAATCCATAGCTGTATTAACTAGGAGAGTATACTTAAGTAAATAAAATCAAAAAGGAAATTTTAGATACCACAGAAATAAAAAGTATCATAAGAAATTACTGTGAACAATTCTATATCAGCAAGTTGGAAACCCAGAACAAATGGCTAAATTCCTAGAAACATACAACCTATCAAAATTGAATTATGGAGAAATAGAAAATATAAACAAATAACCAGTAATGAGTAATCAAACATTTGTAACTTCACTGGTGAATTCTACACAATATTTAAAGAAGAACTAATGTCAGTCCTTCTCAAACTGTTGCAAAACATTCAAGAGAATACTTCCAAACTCATTTTCTTAAGTCAGACAAAGACACTATGAGAAAAGAAAACTATAGGCTCCTATCTCTGATGAACATAGTTGAAAAAGTCCTCAACAAAATACTAGCAAACTGAATTCAACAGCACATAAAAGGATCATTCATACACAGTGTTCAAGATGGATTTATTCCTCAGGTGCAAGGATGGTTCAACATAGGTAAATCAATAAAACTTATATACTATATTAACAGAATGAAGTATAAAAATCATATGATTATCTCAATAAATGCAGAAAAAACATATGAAGAAATTCATTCTTTCATAATAAAAACTGCACAAAATAGGTATAGAATAACATTAAGACTATAGATGACAAGCCCACAGCTAATATCATACTCAGTGGTAAAAAACTGAAAACTTTTCTATAAGGTCTGGAAAAAGACAAGGATGCTATGCAACATAGTACTAGAAGTCCTAACCAAAGCAATCAGGCAAGAAAAAGTAATAAAAGGCATCCAGAAAGGAAAGGAAGAATTAAAATCATCTCTATTTGCAGATGACATGATCTTTTATGTAGAAAACACTGAAGACTCCACCAAGAAAACCTTTTAGACCTAATAAACAAATCGAGAAAAGTTGCAAAATACAATATCAACAAACAGAAATCAGTTACATTTGTATATATACTAATAGCAAACTATTTGAAAAGAAAATTAAGATAACAATCTCATTTATAATCAAAATGAGTGAAATACTTAGGAATGAACTTAACTAAGGAAGTGAAAGACTTGTACACTGAAAACTACACAGTATTGATAAAGGAGAACACAGATGAAGGCATCATACTTCCTGACCTCAAACTATATTACATGCCTACAGGAATCAAAACACTATAGTACTGGCACAAAGACGGACATATGGACAAAGGGAACAGAATAGAAAGCTCAGAAATAAGTCCATGCATATATAATAAACTGATTTTTGACAAGGGAGCCAAGAATATACAATGGGGAAGGGATAGAATAGTGTTGTGCAATCTGAATATCCATGTGTAAAAGAATGAAATTGGACTTTTATCTTATATCATAAACAAAAATCAACTCATAATGAACTGAAGACTTAAACATCACTTAAACATAGGCCTGAAAAGCTGTTTGACATTGGTCTTAGCCTGATTTCTTCGAAATTACAGCAAAAAAACAGACAAGTAAAACTACATCAAGTGGAAAAGCTTCTGTACAGTAAAGGAAACAATCAACAAAATGAAAAGTTAACCTATGGAATGGACGAAAATATTTTTGAACCCTGTATCTGATAAGAGGTTCAAATCAAAGTATATAAGGAACTCCTACAATTCAATAGCAAAGAACAAATAACCAGTTAAAAATAGGCAAAGGATTTGAATAGACAATGTTCCAAAAAAGAAATACAAATGGCCAACAGATACATGAAAAGGTACTCGCCATCAGTAATCATCATGGAAACGCAAATGAAAACCACAGTGAGGTGTCACCTCACACCTGTTAGGATGGGTACTATGAATAAAAAGCACAAAATAACAAGTGTTGGCAAGGATATGGAGAAAGCTGAAGAGTTTTACAGGGTTGGTGGGAATGTAAAATGATACATCCATTTAGGAAAGCAGTATGGCGTTTCCTCCAGAAAATTAAAAATTTGAGAACTACCGTATGATCCAGCCATCTCAATCCTGGGTCTATATCCAAATGAATTGAAATTAGGTTCTCGATGACATATCTTCACTCCCATGCTCCTTGCAGCATTATTTACAATAGCCAAGATATGGAAACCATCTAAATGTCCATTGATGGATAAGTGGATAAAGAAAATATAGAGTCTACATATATATGCAATGAAATGTTATTCAGCCTTTAAAAAAAGAAATCCTGCATATGCAAAAACATGGAATAACCTGGGAAATATTCTGCTAACTAAAATAAGTCAGTCATAGAGACAAATACTGCATGATTCCAGGTATCTGAAGGAGTCAGACGCATAGAGGTAGAGAGTGGAATGGTGGCCGCCAGGTGCAGGGGTTGGGGGCAGGGAAGAATTTGGCAAGCACATGCTGGTCGGAGAGTCAGGGTTCAGCCATGCAGGACGAGTAGTTCCTAGAGGTCTGCTGCACACCGTGACCCCTAGGGTTTTAACTCCTGTCTTGTTTAAAAGTTTGGTAAGATGGTAGTTCTCATCTTAAGTTTCTCATCTTAACCACAATAAATAAGAAAAGGAGAAGAACAAAAGATAACATAATTAATACAACTTTATTCATATATTAATTAAAGTGACACAGAATTCTCTATGAAAATGTTTGTCGCTATGCCATGTGGTTCTGTAGGTCACCACCTTATAGAAATAAATAATCTGATGGTAATTCGATATTCTCTCACCATCTTTAATGTGGCCTCCGTGAACCTGGCCACTCTCCTAGTTGAGATCAAGCTCTTCCTGGCCCCTGTCCTCTCCCTCAGCTGGCATTGTGCCGCAGTGTCCTGGGCATCTTTCTCCAGCACCACGGACGGGCCTGAGCAAGGCTTCTCTCGCATCGCTTGGGTGCTCCTTCCTTCCCGCAGGCTGGCCCACGAAGCTTTATAGTGGCTTTTGTGAGAGGCCTCTGCTCTCGCCGCCTCCAGGGACTCTACTCCCCTGTGCAAGGCGGCAGGCATCTGTCTGCTTCTCTCTCTAGTTACCCCAGGGCTGGGACGGCTTCGTTGCATCCCAACCTGCTTGCTTCTTGAATCGGTTCCTGATCTCTGTGAGTAGTGGCAGGAGAGCGTGGCTAAGAAGGTGTCCTCACGGGCCTTTAGTTCTGGGCAGAATAAAACAAGGCGATAAAAACTAAATGTGGTTTTTGATGAAGGATGAAACTGGACTCCGTCACGCTCCTGAGGACCCTTACAGCAAGTAGAGGCAGGGTTTTGAGGGCCACTCCTGCAATTTGGTTTTTTGATTAGCAAGTTCATGGCCGCCTGCTTTCAGCTGTAGCCAGATTTCCTCAGAGGATTTGACTCCTGATATTTCTGAGTTCCCGGATGTCAGCAAACATGTGTACAGGAAGGCTTTGTCACCTCTCTAGGGAAAATTACAATTTTCAGATAGTCTTTGTTTATACAAAGGATGGAGTCTTTTTCAAATGAGTCTTTACAGAGACAAATAAATGCAGAACACTTTGGGGGGGAAAAAAGACTTTAAGGTGCTCAATGGATAACACTAACAACACGGAAATCAAGAAGCTTGGTTTGACACGAGGCGCCAGCTGGGTTCTCAGGAGTAAAAATCCAGTGCAGAAGCTCCCAGGTGCGGATGAATTGCTGGCCGGAATGGCTCCATCTGCTTTGCTCTCTGTGGAAGCAGAAGCTGCATGCTGTTCGGGTAACAGTCCTGGGGCAGCTGAGGACCCGGTAAGGAAACTGTGCTCGTTCATTACCAGGGACTTGGCTGCAGCAGTTCCAGTGCCCAGAACCTGAGCACTGGCTCTTGGCCATCAAAGGGCTTGCTCCATCTCCAGCCCAGAACCTTCTAGGCACTGCCCTGTCTCTGGCCTTCCTGCCTTCCCTGGGATGAGTCCACGCTCTGAGTGAAGGGACTTCATCGGCCCCTCTGTGGTCTCATCCCACCTTGCCCCTGCCTGGCTATGGCCTCAGTCATGTGACCCAGTCTTTCTGGGCTTCCATCTGTATTTGTAAGATAAAGAGGTTGGACTGAGATTTTTTTAAGAGACTTCCAATCCCAAAGCTCAATCATTTCACATGTATGTGTTTTTATTTATTATATATATTAATATATATATATGTGTGTGTATATGTGTGTGTATATATACATATATACACCTATATATATTTATGGTGGTCTCAGTAATGAAATCGAAGGTTTCTAGACCAGGGAGAAGGCCATTCGTGATTCATTCTTATTGATCATACTGACAGGTGAATGTCTCATTTGTCCTGGCAACCCTGTCATTTCAGGACACAACAGGAAGGGACTGAATACAGCCCCACTAGAGAAGGGGCAGGAAAGGGCAGGAAGGGAGGCTCAGAGAGAGGACGTGAAGGGAGTTGTTCTCTGCTGGACAAGAGAGAGTCCAGCGCTTTCCCAGGCTCCAGCATCCTAGGTGAGGGTGACGTGAGCTCCACGTGCCGTGGCTAGCCCTCACCTGAGCCTGCTGCTCTGCGCACGGTCCTCTCTGAGGCCAGCTTTCACCCTGGCCCTTCCTAAGAGAGGGGCAACACATTTTTAGGTGTTGTTCAGTCTCACCTCTGAAGTACAAACTGTGAGTTGTGTATTCCCCAAAAAGGACAGTGTGTTTTCAAATGGCAGTGCTTCATTCTGAAATGGCTTGGTAATAATTTTTGCATCACTTAGGATAACCGGAGACATCCACCTGGGAACATAATTCAGGCTGATCACTAACATATTAAAATGCTTCTTTCTTGCTTGATAAATAGCTGCTGCCCAACTCTTCCTGGCCCCTTAGTGCACCTCCCCCACCCCCACCCCCACCCTGTGGCCTCTCCACCGAAGGGTCCCTGCTAGGCATGGAGCCTCCAAAACTCATCTGAGACCTCAGCTGGCCTGACTGATGGGCGCTCTTGCCTTTTTGGTTTTCTTTTAATTATTTTTATAAAAATCTTTATAGCCAGCTCTGTAGCCCCTGAGACTGTCTACCATTTGGAACTGGCTCCATTTCAATCTGTCAGTTTCCAAGATTGCTGTGAGGCAGGTGAGACGGGCCCCAGCGAGGTGGAAGCTTCTCTGTGACGCCACCTCCAGGCCCTTGTGACGGCCTGACCGTCTGAGGGTGCACCCTTTGGGGTCAATCAGATCTTTAAATCTAGTTTGGAGTCATTGGTTCTGTCGACAGTACCTGTCATGATGCTCCCAATAGGCTGAGTCAGGCAATGGAAACATTTGATTTGCAACATAAAGGATGCAGTTAATAGAGCAAATGTCCCATTTCATCCTGTCAGTTGCTGATTTGAATATGGTGATTAATGCATAAGATCTGTTACACAGCTTCTTAGCCAGGAAGGTGAACTCTTGGCATGAGAAGCAGCCAAGAGGTCAAAGGTAAACCATGGTCGATGAAGGGCATGCACCTGGGAACAGTAAGAGCCATCAACCAACTTGACTAGGTTCCTTACTTGTGAAAAAATTAAATTACTATTTTTTAATTTAAAAAATTAATAAAAGTATCAGCTGCCCATAGGCTCAACCCCAAGCAGCCCCTCAAAGTAGCCAAGAATACCTCAGTGGGGTGGTCTCAGGCGGCCTGGCTCTGCTGCTGCGGATCTCAGGTGTTGGGATGGCTCAGGAATGTCGTTGCTGAGGCTGCCACTCTAGCGGTTTATGACAGCACCTCGCAGGTTCCCAGGATGGACACAACCTATTTTATACACAGCTTTTTTTTCTTTAATGGGCTCAGGTTTGGGAACATGTTGGCAGGCTGATCTGGCAACTCTGCCGAGAAAATATAAATAAAAGTGAGACAGATTTATCATCTTACAATTAGTCACCTATCACTCAATCAGGCCGTGAGCCTTTCAGAAGTTCACCAATAACAGAAGTAACACCAGTGAGTCACTGAAGTAGTAATTAGGAGAAGTGTACACAGCACACGCCCCAAAGACAGTTTGTGAGCCAGGAACTCTCAGGCCACAGTCTAGAAGGAAGCTCAGGGGCGTGTCGTCATGAACAGCTGTGCACTGGGGAGGCAGCCAGTGTTATTTCTTCATGGTGATTGGTGGCATTATTAGAATTTTTTCAAGTGATAGGGAATTGGTCCGTGGTTACCTTATATCAGCCTTGGAAAACGGTTTTAAGTTGTGCTTAGGATTTCCAGAGGCATTCCACAAGAAATGACCCAGGTCAAGTTAGCCTTGCAGAGAATAAGCTAAATTAAGCTTTATTTGTATGACTAAACTGGTTTTGTGTGCTCAGGGAATTTTCAAAGCTGGTCTCCATTTGATATTTATTTTAACAAGCCAAATGCTCCATGACACTATTTCTTCCTTGAGTCTTTCCAATAATGTGTGTGCTACATTGAGATGAGTGTCTGAGATCTCACCTCTAAGCACAGCTTCAGAGCAAGGATCTGGGGTCTGTTTTGCTCAATTTAATGCAAGTGCAAACACAGCCCGGCCCCGTGGGACAGAGCAGTGTGTTGGGTTTTTTTTTTTTCCCTCCAAAACCTGTCATATTTTGAGTCTGAAAGGAGAAATGAAAAGCAGTCTCTCTCTTCTACAAAAAGGTGGTATAGGGATGTGCTTATTTACCCAGCTTTTCAGTTATTTATCAAAGCGTGCTCCGTGCCGCAGCCTCCTGGAGCGCCCCATCTCACTGTCACTCAATTTACATTTTGTTTATTACATACAGAGCACTGGAACCGGCACAGCGCAGCTAATGTGGCCGCAACAAATGGGCGCGCAGCAAGATCTCTTTGGGGGCCGGGTTCAGGCTGGGATACTTTTTCAAGCAGGGATTCCCTTCGTGGTTAATTGGGAGGACTGAACAAACTGTGTGCTTTTCATTAAAACCCTTACACAGTCAGGCCTCATCAGCCTGGCTGAATAATGGAAACTTTTGCTGTGTCTACCCTTGTGTGGAAGATTTCCTGGGGTAAGACACAGTTTAAAATGTCCCAGATTTCTGAGGGTTTGTGACTGTAAAGCGATCGTCCGAATGCCCAGGGAGAGGATGCTGATGGGGATCCAGCTTCCCCAAAAGGGCGCAGTTTGGTTTCCCGAGGAGAGGCTCCAGCTTGTGTGAACTAGAAGGACTCCCGGGGGGGTTTGAACAATTAGGGAGTGGTAACCAGGGGACTGGCAAGGTGACTGGAGGTGAAACGTTCCCACTGTGATCCAGTCATAAGCCAGTTCTTCCTTTGTCTCAAAAGAAGAAAAAAAAAAAAAAAAACTAGAGTCCTCTTTTCCTGGAAGTCTACACTGCAGAGTCACCTTGATTTTCATTGATTCCAAACCAGGGTTCATCATTAAATTTGAGCAAGATATGCTCCAGGGGAAATCCATAATGCAAATGTCAAAAAAAAAGATGAATAGTGGAGAGCCATCCAGCCCTGGGTCACCTTGAGGACCATTCCTTTGCAAAGGTTAAATCTCCAGGGATGTCACTAGAAGTAGAGCTCCATGCCGGCCTCGGGCCAACAGTTTCTGTATTAATGGGAGAAGTGATCATCGGAGATTAGGAAGCCATCATTTTTATAACTTACTTCCCAATCCCTGCACCTGCAACCACTTGTTACTGTTTTAATGTCCCTCCTGCTTGGCACAGAGCTGTCGGTGACAGACAGGGCACTCAGTGACACTCCGTTGTGGTTGATGAACAACTCGCTGTCACTGTCATCTGTTTTCTGAAACACTGGCTCTGACATTTTTAAGCATAATATAAGAAAAGTGTCACCTGAGAGGCTGAATGTAACAGCATTTTTAAGAGAATGCTTTGCAGTACTTACATGCCTTTCAGAAATATTAAGCATTTGGGAAGTTAATGAGAATTGTATTATAGCCTTGGTCAAAAACACTTTTGCTCATATAGTAAAACTTCAAAGTAAGATTTTTAATTATATTCAGGTTCCTTACCGAATATTTTACTGGTGTGTTTGTGCACCCTTACAAATTTTAGAAATGTATTATTTATGAGGATTGTGTATTTTGTTAAGTATAGTTATTTGTAATAGTCAAATTTGTTTAATGATTGTTTTTCAAAAATGTGTATGATCTGAGATTTGAAGAAAACGAAATTCTTTAGCATCCATTCCATTTCCTGGTTGTATAAAAATGTTAGTAGGATCAATTAACTGAATAAATTGCTGGTGTTAATAACAAAATTTCACAATAATCCACTCAAGCATTTAATTCTTGTGCCTTCTATTCTGTGTTGGAAATGAAATGATAGAAATTATAATGGGGTGAAATGAAATCAAATCAAGATTCTTGAAATATAAGACAGGAGGGAAGCATTATTAAAAGACTGCTTTCTTGATGGGACCTATATTTAAATGTAACCGTATCACCTTAGAGAAGGCACTCTCCCCACTTTTTTAGAAATGAGTTTTCCAGCAGCTCCATCCAGGTAGTGAAATAGGGAGGGGGTTGCTGTCGATCTTCCCTCCG
Organism: Manis javanica; assembly: GCF_040802235.1. Classification (NCBI taxonomy): domain Eukaryota; kingdom Metazoa; phylum Chordata; class Mammalia; order Pholidota; family Manidae; genus Manis; species Manis javanica. Next base: position 4,841,746 of record NC_133162.1, on the reverse strand, counting down.
CCTTCCCCCAGATCTTTCCTGTCCATTTTGGACTCTCTGTAAGCTCACCCACGTCGCTCCCGCCCGCAGGGACTTAGAACCAGCACACCCCAAGGGTATGGAGGCCACTGCAGGGGTGGGACATGGTGGCAGCAAAACATGGGTGAAGGAGACTCTGAGTTGGCAGCATCTGAATGAAAGGCAGAGGCCTCGAAAGGTGGGACACCAAGACTTCAGGAAAAGAAAATAATTGAAATAGAAAGGAAAAAAACAAGGTTTAGTGCCTGCAAGAATCCAGTCTACTTTCTGGGGCACACAGTTCAGAATTACGATACCCTATATATTTAGAACAAAGGTTCCAAAAAGCATGTTCTTCTCCCTCAGCTGTTGGAGAGACACAGAGGACCCAAGAGACCATGAACTCTACTCCCTTGCTTTGCCAACTCTTGTTCATTGTCTAAAACTGAGACACCACGTGTTCCATCTCCCAGCCCATGTCTGTCCAAAACTGGGTACCTGTTAGCCACTCATGGCTTTGCTCTGTGTGGTGTAATTGCCTGTTTGTGAAACAAAGACATTTATTTACCTTCCGTAACAGAGAAGTCATGGCTACAGGCCTTATATTGGATGGATTTTTTAATGGTTTCACTTAGGACATTTAGAATATAGTTCGCTTCTTATGCTAAAGCCTGGACACATTCAAAATGCCTGCAAATAAGAAACGGATGCATGTTACCAAGAGCCTAACATTCAGACTCACAGTGTTCTGTGTTCTGTTTTGTCCATGAAAGCCCATTTTAGAGTTATTGTTTTATTTCTGAATAATACATTTCTTTATTCAAGGTCAACACAAGATAAAGTTCATTCCAGAAATGGTTGGTCCAATATTAGAAATGACACTGATCCCTGAGACGGAGCTGCGCAAAGCTACCCTCCCCATCTTCTTTGATATGATGCAGTGCGAATTCCACTCCACCCGAAGCTTCCAGATGGTAAGGACATAGGTGTGCGGTAAGTGGAGAAGACGGACCACAAGACTGAAAACCATGAAAAAGACTTTTAGGTGGTTCTAGAGCTAAAGATGTTGCATATGGAAAACATAATTCTCAATAGCCTAAGAGATAAAAATCCAAGGACTTTTCCTTTTTAAAGAAGGCTATCATCCTTCACTCATCTTTAAGGGAATTTTGTTTTGTTTTTGGCTTTTCCTTATTAACTTTTATCTGGATTGCCTTACACATCAAACCTTGGATAAAAGTCTCTTCTTCGCCCTCCTTGGTACGAGCAGTCCTGGAGCATGTAGTCGGATGCTACTGTGTTCTCTGGGCCTGGCTGCTTATTGCCGATTCATGTTATCGTAAAGTCTAAATGCTTTGCTTTCTAGTCTTTGAAATGTGTGGCTCGATCTTTTTACTTGTGCAGTGGAACTGATGAGAATGCCTCAGAGAAAGTATGTAAAGTGCTCCAAACATGCTTTAGCACCAGGAGGAGCAGGATCTGATTTATGTTTGAGAAGAGCAAAGTCTCCTTCCCTGGACTCCCTGAACGTAAGCACAATGTTGACCTTTTCAGTGCTCGTGGGGGGCACACGCCCCCAAGCAGGAACACCGTGGGTTTCTGCCTAGTGTGCTACTGGTTTGGCCACATGCTTTTTGCAGGAGGCAGGAAAAGAACCCAAACGATAGGGATTTTTCTACACAGCGCAACCATTGTTAAAGTACTACAGTATTTCAAGTAAGGCAATATTTGTTTTATGTAGGTCTTTGAGGGATTTTGAAGAAAATTCCTACATTGAAGAGAAAGCAAAACTGTATCAATCACGGCAGTGTGGTTTTAGTGGGATCTGTTATTTGAAAGAGTAGATTTTCCTTCCCTACCTTTGTGCTTTGTAGTTTAAAGGAGCTTTGAATAGTTTCTAGGTTTCCATTGGTCAGTCTTCACCATTACTGCATGAAGGTAATAGCCATGAAGAATAATAATGTTGCTATCTCTAGAACAAAAACAGACACAAAGCTAAAAGAACCCCTGCTCTGTGAATAAGAGTTGAGTCCAGATACGGAAGTCAGGCAGACCATGATTCGCAGCGGTTCAGAGCTGTAACATTGGTAGAATCTACTTGAAAGGGATGTTATGAGAAGTGAATAAAATAAACTCATGAAGCCCTTCCTTCATTCCTTCACTCCTTCATTTGTTCCTTCCTTCCTTCCCTCCCTCCCTCCCTCTCTCTCTTCCCAAACGGGAGGAGGGTTTCCTAACATTTATTTATTTAAAAAATTATAGAGACTATCTTAAAAGAACAGCTGTTTTTGTTTCTCTGGCCCTCTCTCTGTTTTTGTACATATGTAATGTGATGTTGTAAAGGTTGCCCGTGTTTTTTGTTGTACCTTTTGTTGGACGATATGTCAAAGACATTTTCCCTGATTAAAATGTAATAACCATGATTTTGCTGATCGTATAACATTTCAGAAAATGAGTCGGTTAGTCTTTTCTTACCTATCCCCTTTAGTTGAGCATATAGGTTGTCTACAGATTTTTCTTCCTACTCTTATTACTACTGTTATTTTGTACTACTATCATTGTGCAGTGAACATGCTCATGCATATAGCCTGACTTTCTTGTGAATGTTTTCCTGGTATACATTCTTCAAAATGGAATTGCTGATGCAAAATATTTTTAGAGCTTTTGACAGCATTGCCAAATTTTTTATGCCGTTGCCCTAAGATCTGACCCATCTCCACTGCCGCTGGCACCACATCGTGGTCCAGTCTCATTACTACCTCACCAGAACTAGGAATTGTAATTTAAAATGCTTTTTCCTAGGCTGAAAATACATCTGACATTTTGAATTGTATATAAATCAGTCTTCAAAGATGGACCTTATGAAAAAAAATGCTATTCAATTAAAGAATCAGGTAAAGGAGAAAAATGAATTTATATAGATAAATGTTACTAGCCCAGGAAACTAAGATCAAAGACCTTTCAAACATGGTCACTTGTCATTGTTTTAAGCAGTTTTGTGTCAAAATAAGGTCAAGGGCAGTTGGAGTAAAGAGGCGAACGAGAGGTCAGCTTTGAGTGTTCTTCTGTCGGCCCTTCTTTTTACCTCATTCCTGTCTTGCTAGAACTTTAATGTATCTTAAGACAGTCTTCTGAGCAGGTGCTTCCTTTTCTGGGGCTCACAGGCTCTTAGGTCTGTCTGTGAGTGGCACAAAGCTAATGAGAACCATGGCGGTTTTGCCTCTATTCCCGGCCGTTTGCTCCCGGGCTGACTTCAGAATTTTCACTACCAGGGACATCTTTCCAGAAAACTAAACTGACTTCTGTTTTGCAATTGCACTGCCATATACTGTGCCCCCAGGGAGTGCAGGCCAGTGAAAGCATAGGCAGGGAGATGCAGGTCCCCAGAACTCAGTCAGGCTGAGCATGCCCAGCTACTTGCATTTTTTGACTGGTATTCACTGGCCCTTCATTCGTCTGTGTTGTCTCCTGCTTGTCCCTTCATAGACAAGTGGTGGGACTCACCAAGGGTTTTTCAAATAAAGGCCCAAAAAAAAACAAAGCTAGTGAAAGAAGTCTCTCTGTTAATCTGTTTGGAATTTAGAAAAGGTCCATTTCCTTTTCTGCTGGGATATCATCCTTTATTTTTTTCTCTTGGCCTATCTCAGCCTCCTGGGTAGAAGGTCACCCTTCCCAGACCTGCTTCCTCATTGTCCCCATGTTGGCCAGGCCTCTTGTCGCTTGGCGTCCTGGGTGGGGTCTGGCTGCACTGGCCCTGCCATGCTTGCTCTGTGGGCCTGTGTGGCTGCTCACAGGGACTGCCAGTCCTTCCTCTGCCCATCTCAGCCCCTGTGCTCCTCCCGGCCCTTGGCCCAGGGCTCTCTGGGACCACTGCTTGCCTCTGGGCCTGCTCTGTCTTCTCTGACTCCTTTCTGTTCTCATCAGTTCAGCCCCTACCCTGCCACTCTGTTGAAGCGGTGGGCCCACCATCTACTCTTGCTGGTGGTCCCTTGGTAGTGACTGGCACATGCACAGAACAGCTGTGTGCAGCTGCCCTGCCTGCATCCCAGGGATCTCTAGGACAGGGCTGGCTGGCTGCTCTTTAACTAATCTGCCACCAATCCAATTACCTAACCTTATTAGTCACATCAACAAGGGCTTAAATTGGCTGCACTTTGATAGCAGATGTGCAAACCTAATGGAGTGAGGGGAAGACAGTACGCTGTTCTCATTTCCACAGAACTTCAGTGCTTTGAACCTGGGATGTAGCTTTTTTTTTTTTAAGGTTTATCTGAGTGGGGTGGTTGATACGCTATTTGGGAAATACACCATGTCCAGGCTGTGCTCTGTTCTTTCAGTTGGAGCAGAGAGGGGGGCCCGCTGGATTCAGGAGAAAAACCTGCAATTTTACTCAGGATTTAACTGCATCAGGCCAGTATTGGAATTTCAGCAGCATGTCTTGCAGATCAGCTGCCTGCAGTCCCCAGCGTTGCTTCTCCTGTGCTCCTTGGCTGCCGAGGAAGCATTTCTCTAGAATGTTCTTGTCCACACCCTTCCCAAGAGTCTGTTTCTTTCCAGGTCCCCACTTTTGCAAGAAAGAGCATGAGTCTTCTTTCAGAATAGGTGTGTCCTTGTCCTGTGTTACCAGTCCAGCCTATCCAGGGCCCGAGTGTCAAATGGGCTACCTGCTTGTGGGATGGGTGGCATGGAATTAATTGGTCCACATGCTTTGCCCTCCTGGTGGCCCAGGAACTCTTTCCAGAATTGTGGGCAGCGCCTCAAGTCAGCCTGATACCATGTGCACTGGGTAGTCTGTGTCACAAGTGATACAGATGCTCTGCAAAGATTGCTAGTGAAAGAAGTCTCTCTGTTAATCTGTTTGGAATTTGGAAAAGGTCCATTTCCTTTTCTGCGGGGATATCACCCTTTATTTTTTTCTCTAATGCCCACGGAAGCTCCCTAGAAGAGGACATGTTGTGCAGGGACTGAGGCCAAGGAGGAAGTTGATCTGATCTGATAGAGGAGCTTGGATGGGGCAGAAGTATAAAGACAAGGAAGCCCACATATGTCAAGTGGCCTTCAGTGCTTCTAGAAATCCCTACCACCCACAAGACACCCTGCTTCCTGTGGGCTGGTGTGCACCGCTCTGGGTCAGTGGTCCAGTGAAAGGAAGACATTCCAAGAGACTGGTGGTGTGTAACGTTTGTGAAATCAACACTGCCTCCCATCTCCAGATGCCCACTGGGCAGTTCATCCTCTGTGTGGTTGGTGTAGTGGTGAGGGAGGGGTGGCACCTTCTGCTGAGGTTGTCCCTTTCCCCCTTGGAGCTTGCACTGCAGACATCCCATCAGCAGGAAGGCAAGGGTTCACCCAGGGGCTTCAGCTTGACGTCCACTCCAGCTGTGCCCTCACAGGGCCCCCCTGCCCAAGGCAGCCGTTGATGACAACAGCCACCCACCATTATCAGCCCTGTCTATGTGGCCGCTGTGATTTCTCTGTCCTGTCCAGGTGGCCATTCTGTGTCTCCACTCAGCAAAGCCTGTTCTCTTCTTTCTCCCACTTCCATTTCCTCTGAGCGCCTCCAGCACTCCAGGCACCCTTGGCTAGCTGCCCTGGTTCTTACAGTTAGGATGCCCCACCTAGACTCCTAAATTGTTCCCTTCTACTGCTTCCGTGGTCCATTAGGCTCAGAGGACATGTCCTCTGCTCTCTCTCCTTAAAGTTGGCTAGTGGGTTCACTGTCCTGTGCCCACTTGTGCCTTTCCCAGTCCCAGAGTAGCATGTTTGCACTGAAACTGAGGACTTTGGGAAATCTTCATGTTTTCCAGAGGTGAAATCCTACATGAGAAGATTTCAGTATTTGCTGAGCCAGCACAGAGGGGCTTGGAGGCATCAGTGGCTTAGTGCTTCTCGTATCATCCACATAGCCCTGGTGAGCCACGTTGACACAATAGGAACCTTTTCCATGCCTGAAACGAACCTCTCCTCCATCTCACTAAGACCCCTGCTCCAAATGAGTAATTTCCCACAGGGTTTTGCTTCATAAGAGAAAGCATACCTTTAAATTCTCTCCTGGCACCTTTGTAAAGAATTCCATTTGTTATGTCTTTGGAAAATATAGAACTAACAGCTGAGAATTGCAGCAAATGACTGTATGGGCTACATACCATTAATAAAAATGGAATGCAGGAGACTCTGCAGTAAAATAATATTTTCAGTCATGGAGCTGCTTTCTGTCAGCTTTGTGAGGGTCAGTAAAATGCTCCACAGTTTCCAGAAATTCCCATTTAGTTGTAACAATATTAGAACATGAGTAATCTTGTGTCTGTATTTCTGGGTTCCTGCTTGAATAATCTCTTCGTCCTGCCCATACTGGTAACTGTAAGGAAATAACTGAATAACCCAAGTTGTGGTAATGGGCAGCTTCTGCCACTCAGTGGGAAAGCCAGTGTATTTTGCACTGTAATATGAATGTGAGTATGTTTGGTGGCAATTTTATCATGTTTCTTCTTCTTTCTTTGGGATTTTGTTTGCTGGTTTGCTTATTTTTGCCTTCAATTTCAAAATAACACTTGATTTTATTATGTTGGATGCTTAACAAGGAAATACAGTGCCCAAGAATTAGGCTATTATCTAATTGAACCCCAGGCCTAAAAGCTGTCTGAGAGATCATGGAAACGAATACCCTCCATTCCACGAGTTCTGATTACATTGCATTCTGTTATTCAAAGCCCTTCAGCAAAGAGATGCCCAAACCCCCATAAATGGCTTTTAACCAAATTAAACAGGACTCACTCTGAGGGCATTTCCTGGAGCCCATCGTCATTGTCTACAACCCAGAGTCACGCCTCAGTGTGCACGATGTAGAAATGGGGTGCAGCTGCACCTGCCCGCAGTCACCCAGGGTGCACCAGGCAGCAGACAGTTCCCCAGCCAGGCTACACCTGTGCGGGACTTGTAGGGCTCTAGGTCTTTGGATATTTCATAGAAGCTTCAGGGTCAGCGAGCAGCGTACCTATTGGATGTAGAAGGAGGTGGGGATTTTAGAAGTTGGGATATTGTGTGCTAGAGATTGTGTACGTAGGTCTGCAGAGTGGTCAAGAAGAGTTATGCGGTACACCTAAAAACATGCCTGGGCAGAGGGATCAAAGTGTGAGTGAGAGACTGCGGGTGGTGGGGGTCAGCTACTTTTAGAGTGGCCACATGTTAGTATGGAGCCCCAGGGGTGGTGCAGAGCCAGGCTGCTCTCCCAAGCCATGCCAGCTCCTTCTTCCTGGCCATGTGTTCCACACAGACACAGGTCAGCGACTTTCTCTCGCCCGCCTCTCCTGTCACTGCTGCGGAGCAGGGACATGGTTCTGCAATGCCACTGTATTGGCCCATTTCCACCTGGAAGTTCAGAAGCAGAGGATCTGATTCTTTGAAGCTCTTGGATCCCGGTGGGTGGGCTCAAACCGTGGTCCTGCCTCTGGTATCGTGTAAGCACTTCCCCCTGAGTAATGGAAGGAAGCAGTGCACTGCAGGGCAGCGAACAAGTGCACTAAGCATTACCTGTACACAGGCCAAAGATAACCTTTTGCTAACAAACTCAGGAGACCGTGTTCCTAGATTTCGGACTTTACCCTGCTCTTGATAACCTCTAAGCATTTCATCAACATGATGAGTTATTTGTGCAAACCTTTCCATCCTGGTCCAGCTCCTCTCTTCTTCTAGCGTAATGCCAGATCCCTTCTGTAAATGTGTTCCTGGAAAATGCAGGCCTGCTTTTCTCCATTTGTAAATGCATTATAGAGATCAGTAAATCTAACCTCCACCAAAAAGGATGCATTACAAACCAAGTAGGAATGGCATTTGGATTGCCCGTACTGGGATCTTCCATTCCACAGTCTCTTAAATTAGAGCCAGTAGCCTGTGGCTAACCGTGGTGGTGAGTGGTGAGAGCAGGGGTTCCTGTCTCAGCTGAGTTACCAGTGATGTCAGTAGCCCTCTTGCTTTACCCAGTTCATCTGAACAGCAGCCTTCACAAAGCCCTGTATTTATATGAGGCCGTAGGTATTGGCGCTTAGAGATGCTCTGTCAATATTTTAAGGTGGACACCCTGTGGGTGTTTTTGTAGTACTATTGGTGATTCAGAAAAGACAGGAAAATAAAATGATTTTGCTTATCACATGAGTGAGTCTCTGCCACCTTTGAGCAACACAGTAAACCCTTGCTAATTTTATCCTAACCATAGAGAACCCTGTTGCAAATTACCAGATAGCATGCATTTATGAGTAAGATAATAAACATGATTTTTATCGAACCAGCTCTGCTCTATGAGCAAATGTACTTCCTCCCGTTTATTTGGACAGGGCCATTTAATTCTGATTATGATAACAGTTCATAAGCACACTAGCAAATTGATTCTAGTATATTCTGTAAAAACTAATGAAGACCCTGGAAGCAGAGGCGAGCTGCGGATCTGTGATATTGAATCCTTGCTGAGAAACAGAACAGGATTGCCAGGTGTTTGTGCAAATTACTTAGTTTAGACTAGAAGTTAGTAAAATTAGAATCAGCTGTGTTCTTCTGATTTGCTTATCATCCATCCACTCATTTTAGAAAACATTAAATTCATCAGTCAAAATTTGATAAGCAGCATACTTAAGGAGCTGGCGCTTCCTTATTGCCCTTGTTTGTGACAGCTAGGTTTATGTGGAAGCAGAGAAAACATGGCATTTCCATAAAATACACTCCAAGTTCAAATACCTTCTGATTAACTAGTGATGAGCAGTTTCAAAAGCCTGTGTGCTTTTTTGCCTGTTAGGATGAGGCGTGTTTTTCTGCATTCTGTATGCCTTCCTTGTTGTGTGCTCAGGCGTGGAATTGAATTGTGTGGTTTGATTACATCTAGCTTCGTTTGTATCTCAATTATTTGTTCTGAAGGCTTAGCACTCACCAGGCACTTAGTTTTTGGTGGTCCCATCATGGGACCCTCTGGGAGATTGGATGGCCTGGAAATGCCAGCTTCCGCGCTAGCGGCAACCTGTCCCCATCGCATCAGCTCCCTAAAAGAACCACCTTTGCAGAATTGTCTGTAAAGAGCAGAATAATGGTGGGTCAGTTTCGAAAGGTTGTTACTTTACAGTAAAAGTCACTCTCATGAGACTAAAGATCAATAAAACAAAGCAAGTCATTCTTTCTTGTTCGGTGGAACCATCTCTCTCCGTTTCTCAAACTCTCTGAACGACTCAGAACAAACAGTGAGAAGGAAGGCATTATTCGTGGAGAGGATCACAAAGGGAACTGCAGGGACTCATGATGTCCAGGTCTGTGTGATGTTGCCGAGTCCTTGATGTCAAGCAAGAATCAATACCTCTCTCCAGTCCTGTTTTACACCTTCGTTTCATCTGTAGCATGAGAGAATTGCTGTGTTAGGCGGCGTGTCCCCATCAAGGTCAGGCAGGTCTCTGCCTGCTTTTCTCTGAGCTCCTCCCTGGGTCTCATGAGGCCCTCTCCTCTGCCTCACGGGAGACCACAGTCCACTGCCACTGAGTCCCCAGCACCATAGATGGAGCTGGCAGTGCCCATATCAGGCACACGCACGAGTGTGCTCACCACTTGGCTTGCATGGCCAGGAGAGCAGGTCGTGTCTGGGCGTCCTGCTAGTCCCCTCTGCTGACACACTAAGCCCTCCCCAGCTCACATTTCACACCAAGTCTGTCCAGTAATTGGCGTGCATGTAGCACCTTCATCCCGCTAGAGCACCCTCACCAGCCACTGTTCTAGGGGTTGGGGACACGACATGACCAAGAGAGAAGAAAATTCTTTCTTTCACCCAGCTTAAATCCTTATGGCTTCTTGGTAATAGTAGGGCATTTGGGGATTGTTGCTGGGAAAGCAGTGTCTGAGCACATTATCATCCCGGAATCCCCGACACCCTTGCCCGTGTGCCATGGTGTGCTTGCTTTCTGAACCTTGAATTCAGCTGTCTCCAGCTCTGCAGAGGCTGACACGCTCACAGCCCCTCCTTACCCCCTGGCCCAAGCCAGCAGGAAGCCTCAGGGCCTCTGGCTTGAGTCCCGGCACTGAGGTGGCTCCGAGTCCTGCAAGAGCTGTGGCACTGGGTAAGAAGGACGGGGATGCATGCCCACCATCGTTGAGGTGGTTTTGTGCGGCCCCATCAGCCACAGGGTTCGTGCGGCTGCTGTGAAAACACTTGGGAGAGTTGCACCTCTCCAGAATTTAGTTTTTCCAAAAGCATGTGTCCGAGAGACAAGTTCATTCTAAGGATCCTGTCCCAACCCTGTGCTCTGGAAAAGCTTTGGGGAGTTCAAAGAAGGGCCTGGAGGTGGACCTTTTCGAGATGCCTGCTAGTCTTTTAGAGACATTTCCGCTCTTATTTTTATAGTGTTTTTTTCAACCACAGTGAGATACTTCACGAGGAGCCATCAAGGGATGGCAGTGAAGTGGCCCCTCAGATGTTTTCAGATTGCTGAGAACTCTGCTGGCAAGTAAAGAGCCATCTGTTCATTTCTAGGAACCCACGAGCTATTTTCAGTGTTACTTGTTCGTAGAGATGAAGCCTGGGGCTTTTTTAGCGTTGCTCCTTGATTTTTTTTCCTCCGGTTTCCTTGTCTTCCTCTGGCTTCTGCTATCAGAATACACATGTTTACGCTCCATTAACCAGGAAAGGACATGAAAGATTCCCCCAGTGACAGGGGGAGGGGGGTCATCAGAAGTCCCCAGGGGCTCAGGGGTGGCAACTCTTTAGTGAAATCCGGCTTCAGAGGTGTAGGGTGACTGTGTGGTGATCATCTCTGGTCAGCTTGTGTACTGTTGACATTCCGTCATAAAACGAAATATCCACCATGCTGATTATTTACGCTTCCTCTGTTTAATTATAGTTTGAAAATGAGATCATCACCAAGCTGGATCATGAAGTGGAAGGAGGCAGAGGAGACGAGCAGTACAAGGTGTTATTTGATAAAATGTAAGTGTTGATTAACAGTGGGGCTTATGTCAGAATAGAGACAGAGAGACTGTAATTAGACTACAATGAACTTTGTAGCCCAGAAATAATTAAAATGTGTTAATAATGGAAAATATTTTTAAATTGCACCTCAGACAAGTTTCTTTTTCTGAGTGTGATTAACAAGGTGTGTATGATTATTTTTCAGCCTCCTGGAACACTGCAGGAAGCACAAATACCTCGCCAAAACGGGAGAAACTTTTGTAAAACTTGTGGTGCGCCTGATGGAAAGACTTTTGGATTATAGAACCATCATGCATGATGAGAATAAAGAAAACAGGATGAGCTGTACTGTCAACGTGCTGGTGAGTGAAAAGTTCATTCAACTTCCAGTCTTCCCGGGATGCCAGCAATGGAAGTAGGAAGCTTGGAGGCCTCTTGACAGCTGGTCACAGAGCTTTCCATGAAATGCGGCATCGTTTGCATATTTCCTCATCTTTTTCGGGGGAGGGATAACAACAAACTGTGTGCAGGTCTGCTCCGAAGAAGGTGGCAAAATCATGTCCCCTCTGGATGTTACCACACAGCTCTTCGGTGTGGCTGAGAATGCTGCACCATCTTATTTTGTAACCACAGTAGCACCTGTGTTGGTCACAGGGGCAGAGGGCTTCAGTATTAGGAGATTGTGAGCATGTCCTGTAGCGGGTTGAATGGTGGTCCCTGAACCGTGTGGAACATCCTAATCCTCAGGACCTGTGAACGTGACCTTATTTGGAAAAAAGGCTCTTTGCAGATTGACTGAGTTAAGGATCTCAGGGTGAGGTCACCTTGGATTACCCAGGGCCCTAAATCTGACAATAAGTGTCCTTTTAAGAGACAGAGAAGGAGGCAGCCATGTAAGGATGGAGCCCGAGTCGGGGTGATGTGGCCACAAGCCAAGGGAGCCCTGGGCCTGCCAGGGCCTGGAAGAGGCAGAGTGGGATTCTCCCCCAGAGCCGTCAGGGGGACCTTGATTCTGCTGACGCCTTGACTTCAGACTCTGCGCTCCAGCCTGTGAGAGGACACATCTGCTGTCTTAAGCCCAGTGTGTGGCCATTTGTCACGGCAGCCACAAGAAGCCAGCGCGTGGCCTCAGGGACAGCAGATGGCTGGGGCCGAGTTGGCCCTCTTGCACCCCTGCTGACACTGTGACTCGGCCGGGTACTGTGGACGCGGCCTTGCTCATGTTGTCATCGTGCATTGGCTAGTGCTGTAGGTGAAATGGGCTTTTCAGAAGTTTTAGGACAAGCTCAGTGACAGGGACTGCTGGAACCACAGGACCGCCGCTTCTGGCCCAGAGCTCCGTGCATCTCCCGGCATCCTCCCCGCTGCTCCCAGAGGAGCCAGAGAAGCCGACTCCTGGCCCTGGAAGGAGTTTTCTAACCTTCCCTGCCTGCCCCAAGGTGGGGCTACAGGAAAACACTACACCTACTTTGTTCTACTTAATGCATTTCTCTGGATTTTCCATGTCGCCACCTGGTCATTGGGCAGCATATGGATCCTTGGTCTTGACTTCTGTGTCCACGATTTGTATGGACTTAGAGGCACTTTGAGCTCATGGTGACAGACTTTAGTGTTTGGAGCAATATGACACATTCATTCATTCTATAGAAAATCACCAAGATGTTTGGACTGAAAAGATAAACAAAAGGCACTATTTACACCCTGGCATCAATACTGAATCTGTGCTTTGCCACCAGAAACTTGCAGCTAGAACCACGTGGCTTCCTCAGCCCCTGCATTCTATGATGGGGCAATCTGTTTCATCTAGTGATAAACATTTTCTGTAGCAAGTTTTCCTCTCCTTGAAAATCCAAGTATGGGGGACTTCTGATTTATGGTCCAATTTGTAAAAGAAGCTTGGAAGTTTCACTCCCATCCTCACCACGAGGAAAGAGCTGGCTGTAAACAATTCTTGTTCCTGAAAGTAAACAATTCTTAGCTGTGCAGGGAAAACTGCTGCCTCCCAAATTGGAGAGACAGGAGGTTACAGAGAATCACAGCTCACCGGAGCGGAAGCCAGCTGCCAGAGGCAGTACTGGATTCCCGTTACCCAGTACGTCGTGTCCACAGTCACTGTAAGATTATAAGACACGAAACACAGTTTGAAGAGACAGAGCAGCCATCAGAGCCAGAGCCAGATAGGGCAAGAGGTTTTGGAATTATCAGACTGGGATTTTAAGTAACCGTGATTAATATGCTAAGAGCACTAATGTAAAAGGAGACATTATGCAGAAACAGATGAGTAGCATAAGCAGAGAGATGGGAAGTGTAAGGAAGAATCCAGAACACTAACAGTGAAGAGTACTTATGTTCTTGTCAGTAGATTGGACACAGCTGAGGAAAGAATGGGCTTCAGCCGTCCATCTACATTTGCGTGCGTTCTGTGAGTCTGGGCAGCTATGGGAATTGCTGGCTTCTGGCATCAATGCCTGAGGCCTGTCCGCCGCTGTGCTCGCCTGCGGTCTCAGCGGAGCACAGCAGCGAGCCCTGCCCTGGGTAACGGCCTCCATCTTTCGCAGGGAAATGAGCCCAGCCCTTGTTTCACTGTCTTCCTGCATTCTTGCCTCGGTTCGAAGTAATTTACTTTGGTGGTGCCAGTGCGGTTAACATGAAATAGGAAACAGTCTTTTTCTGCAGATGAGAAATGGAAACCTTTTCAGAATCATTCCCTACTGGAGACATGCTTTTTCTAGTGCTCCCTCTGATCTTGAAGGGGACCTGAGTGGCCAGATGGGGTCCAGAGGGAAGAATTACTCATGTTTGTTAGCTTTTGGGCTTTGGTCATTGAGAATGCCATTTGTTTTAAGCAAGACCTCTCATGTTCACCGGGTATGAAACCTAGCAGAGAAGTGGTGATGCGCTTTGAACATGGCCTTCTGTCTCCGGGACCAGGGTCGGAGAACAAGCTCTTGTAATGACACGTGCAGCCAGAGTTTCCGACGTTAACGTGTGTTATCGTCACACGGAGCCTTGCTCAGTCCCTCCCTATTGTTACTGCTGTCAGCACCAGCGGGGTTTTGCTAAGAAACACACCCAGGATTTCTGACCTCATTAAACTTCCTCCAACGTGCACATGCTGAGTCACCCCACGCAGAGTGAAGTGTTCCCTTCTTAGCGTTTCCTGGGGATAAGATGGATACCAAGCTATCAAAATGCTTGCACTTAAAAAATAAAATAGGTCCTAGGGAGTAAAGAGAAACAAGAAACTGGATTTTTACAGGTAGGTGTCCTGGCTTTAAATGCTCACTGCCCAGCTCACATTTAATGATATAAATAAAAATATAAATCTGCTTCTAATCTCTCAGTCCATTTTCACCGTTTCTTCTGGTACTTTTGTTATAAAACAAATGGGGTTTCATAGAGATGAATATGGATATCCATCTCTAGATGAACATGGTATATAAACATAGGCTAAAAATTAAAAAAATGTGTGCCATTTATCACTAAGCAGAAGCCCTCTTGAAATCCTAATGTTAAAATAAAGCATAGAATTTAATGATGCCCTGTAAAGCCCATTACCAAGTTTGCATTAGAACCAGTATTACTGGGGGTTTTTTTTTAATGGAGTTAGTGGAACATATTAAGTTGTGTGAGCTCATTAATATCCCACTCTCCCTTGCACTTAAAGAAAGAAAAAACTAAAATAAAAATATAAGAGACACAAGCAGTCACTCTGTCTAGCCACCTAAGCCCCCTATATATACCCCTGCAAGGACATCTACTTGGTATATATTAGATCATGGTTCCCCGACAAAATGCACATCTGTAGTTGAGTAGAATTTATTGTCACCTCATAGTCAAGTCACCTAATTCTAAGCAGTCATTAACATATCCCTATCTAAGACTAGTAGAATCTTTGTTAACATGCAGATGTTTACTCTCTTCAGGGCCCCTTTACAAGACTAATTAAGGTGATTCTGATTGGAATTCTAAAAAATTGAGTTTCTGCTTTAGTCATAACGAGTACAAAATCGCAATGTAATGCCAATGTGTCAGTTCTGAAAGACCAATGGGTAGTGGTGGATTGGAGTTGGGGGCCAGTCCTGATGGGGCTGCTTGGAGAGCTCCCAGAGGTCAGCTCTGGTGCCAAGGGCATTGGGAGAGGACCAGGTGGGGGGCGGGGGTGGGGTGCTGCTTGCAGAACCCAGACGCAGAGCACCAGAGCAGCGTCAACATTTACGTAAGAAACGCAAAGGTTTTATATAGAAACTGGGATTTGAGATGAATGTCCTAGAGAGGTTTTGAAGTCTTAGGAAGGGAACAGAACTCAGCACAGGCAGGAAATAGAACCGTGTCTCCAAGAGAGGAATGAAAGTCGTACGATATCCCCATTGTGAAATTGTAAAGGACAATGATCAAACACTTAGGAAAGGATTAAAAATATGAGTGCAGAAGAAAATGATGTGAAATCATAGCTGGTAAAATACTGGCCAGTTCGAGTTGGAAGTGGAGGGTTTATTCTCTACCTTTGATGCAGATTCTCTTTGTTACATCGCTCTGAGTTGTCAGCTGAAAATACCCTCATTAGCGAGCTGTATCTTTCCAACTAGAGGACATTAAAATCTCTGGTGCATTTTTCTAACAGCGCCCCCTCTTTCTATACTTGCTCATTTTTCAGAGAGATCAATTTTGGCAGCTGTGTGGGTTTTTTTGCTAGTGAAATTAAACAACTTATTTCATCTTATTGGATAATTGAAAACCTTCACAGTGGTGATTGATCTCAGGCACTGATTCCAGAGTTCTAACGTTGTGTTCAGGTGCTGAGTTTCACATTGAAAGTAGTTCTGGTGTTTCTATCCTGAGGCCTGGTTAGGTGAGATTTTAAAGTGTTTTATAGCGATCTCACATTAAAGAAGTGAATTTTTGATAGACATTCTTATGCTCATCCTGAAGATATTTTATAATTTATAGAAATAGCCCATCACTTATAATTACTAATTAGCCCTCCTCCATCAGTACTTACAGAGTGCCTATAAAGTGGCAACCCGTTTTCCTACTATGTTTGGTCACGTGTCTCTGTCTAGACCCGCACTGTCCACTGGGAATTTCTGTGACGGTGGAAATGTTCTGTGTCTGCATAGTTCAGCACAAGAGCAGTAGCTCCATGTGGCTACTGAGCACTCACTGTATGGCCAGTGCAACTGAGGAAGTGGATTTTTAAGTTCGTTTAATTTTAATTGAATTTATTTTACATTTGAACACGTGTCTGGTGCTACAATTTCAGGCACCTTAGGTGTGGGATACCACCGGGCTTCTCGTGGCTCTGTTCAAGGCTGGCTCTAGCATGTTTAAATCCTGTTGGTGATGCTTATTCCCAAATTTGGGGTCTTGAGCCAATTTATTTTTACTTCTAATGAGTTTTCAATGGTTAAGAAATCATATTTGGATAGTACCATGTTTTAATCGAAGACGGATGACTTTGAAGTAACAAGTAGATTTTAGTCATCACAGTGTAGGAAATGTGATTATTAGAATCATCCTCCAAAAAGATGAAGAAGGGGATATAAAATGGATTTTTCTTTTATGTGACTCTGGTTCTCATCCACAGAGCCGGGGTCCATTTGTCTTATGTTTGACCCAAGTTGAAGAACCTTGAGTTTTTTAATATACATGTGATACCTTTTGTAAAACAGCTTTCTTAAAACAGTGTTGTGGTTTGATCTTTCAGAATTTCTACAAAGAAATTGAAAGAGAAGAAATGTATATAAGGTACGTAGCCATCACACTTGTCTGCACTGTCTCCTAGTATATTATAATTGCTCTTGTCAAGTCCATGCAAAGAAATGCTGTATAACCACAGAGGTTTGTCTTACAGGAAATTGTGAATCCTAGAGATTGAGTTTTGTGGAGTGTCCAGATAGATCCTTAGTCCTTGTGCAGCTGCCCGCATCCATGCAGAGATGGGGGGTTACACTTAGCTCAGAAATAAAGCCATAAATTATTTCACAGGGGTTTGTATCACTTAACTGACTCACATGGACCTTTTGAAAAGAGACACCACCACAATTTTAATGTTTCACAGTAAACCAGATGATGAAATGAGAAATCCAGTTTTAACTTTCTTAGAAATAGGCAATATTATAGTTTTTCAGTCAGTTCTTTAACTGACATCATATACTCATGTTTTACATTTTTCTCTCTCACTTGCCTTTCCTTCAAAGTGATGGGCTGTGAAGGAGCCCCTCTCTTTCTTGATCTCTTTTAGGAGCCAGTGTCAAATACTTGGCAAGATTACAAATAGCAGAATAGAATAAAGATGTGATCCACATGACATTAGTGTTTAATGATGTATTTATCATATCAAGTATGATTTTCTAACTTCTGGTTTCTAATTTTTTTTTTTTTTACTTTCTCTTTCAAAAATATACCATATAAATCTAATGAGCTTTTGGGAAAACAGTCAGCTTCTTTTATCCCAAATGCAGATAGCTTTATATTAAAACAACTTTTATTTCTTTATGGTAGAGAAATTCTTTTGACCACATTCCTGTTATCACTGGAGCTCTTTTATTCTTATGGATTTATATTTTTATGGATATTTTTGATGCATTTGCATTCAATACAAACATAAGGAATCACAATCAAACATTGCATCATTTCATTTCAAATGTAAGAGAAAAACTGGAAAAGATGAGAAAGAATGAGAAACCTTGAGGAGTAATTCTATTTTCTTGCACCATCTTGATTTTTGTCCTGAAAAGAGGACTTAAAAAAAAATGTATTATTGTATGTTGCTCTGGTTGGCTTCACTCGGTGCCTCTGCACCAAAGTTTTCAAGACCTATGGATTGTGAACACCATAAAAAGAAAGCATAGACATGATTTATTGTTGAAGGTGGAATTTAGCTCTTGGAACCCTCAGCACAAATTATCTGCTGACATTTTACGAAGGTACCTCTGTTTTGTCATCTCAGGTATTTGTACAAGCTGTGTGACCTGCACAAGGAGTGTGATAACTACACTGAAGCCGCTTACACTCTCCTTCTCCACGCAAAGCTTCTGAAGGTAATAAATATTGCCACGCATTTTTACGATTCTGTCATTATAAAGTCGAAGATCATTTAAACTTTTATTTTTCCATGATAAATTTTAGTAAACTTATGACTTAGGCTTTTATGGATATTGAATGAATGAAATGGTAAAAACCAAGATGTTTAGGAAGTACTTTGATCATAGATCTGGCCCCACTGAGTGCAGATTTAATGAGCTATCATAGCACGTTACCACTAAGCATCGTGAACAGCCGGTCACTGGACTGTCACGTAGCAGTGGACGAGAGATTCTCCAATTCCTTATTCATGCCAACAGGTGTCAGTCATGGTGGAGAATGACATCAATAAGAAGGAATTTCTGTAGTCAAACAGCTAAGATATAGGATGAGGTAGACCCCTGATTATCTTAGCACTGAGTATAGGGACCCCATCATGACTGTCCTGTCCATGAGTCCACACTGAGAGCTCCTATTAGTCCCTAGTTCCCACCGCACCTCCTGGCTGGCACTCCTGGAGGGTGTTGCTCCTGAGCACAGGTCTGGCCTGACGACTTTCAGGTCCCAGTGGCTCTTTTGTTGGGCAGCTAGCTTTCAGCCTGGGTGGTTTTGTTTGTTTGCAGTAATACACTCATGCTCTTCCCCATGTCTCCTCAGCCCAGTTAGTCAGACAGAGTGGACCCTCAGCAAATAACTATGTGGATGCATGGGTAGGTGCGTGGGTGGGTGTGCATGACAAAGGGGGAGCTGGGCGGGGGTGGGAGGGTAGCTGGACACATGGATGGGTGGGTGGATGGGTGACTGGATGAAGGAGTTGCTATACGACTTCTAGTTTTATATTTTAAGACTTCAGCAAGTTATTAGATCATCTTGCCCATGATACTCTTATAAAAAAATTGAAAAAAACTGAAAAATTGGATAAACAAGAACAAGTTAATGAGAATTAGAGTGTAGTTGAGTGACTCTATACAAAGATTGCTCATTCAAGTAGCCCTGTTTCCAAACTCAGGCCAGCCCCCTAAACACCACAAACTGACTGAAAGAAAACCAGAAAAGATTATGTTAAAAGGGCATCCAGCAATGTCTGGTGGGTGATGAGAAGACAGTGTGTTAGGGAGTGAAACTCCAGCAAGAATCTCTGGCCTTTGGCCCAATCCTGAAATCTCCATGAGCTCTGGTACCACAGATACACACAGGCTGCTCCAGAGACAGCAGGGAGTGGAGATGGTTCAATCTGGCTGCCTCACTGATAGTTATCAGTTGTCCCCCTTTGGCTTCACACCATATAAAGCTCTCCCAAGGGATGCATTTAGGAAGGTAGAGATTTCAGTTAGGGCCTCTTACACCTGCCATGCCGCTATGAATTGTAATGGCCTGCAGTTGTTGGAGACCCTAATTTCAGTAACGATGTTTTTTGCAAATATGAAGTTACTTCTTCTACACCAGGGAAATTAAAATGGGGTTGACAGCCTTCATCTCTCTCAGAATCTGTAAATACATATGCGTGTGCATGTAAAACACATGTATGTAAACTATCATTTGTTCACTCATCAAAATTATTCAGTACAGATGGGTCTGTCACAGACTGCAGGAGGTGTTTCAGACTCAAATTAAACGGCCCTTTTGCATTATCTTTTCCATCGGGGCTCTGAATTTTACAGTTAAATGGTGAATGCTTTATAATCTCTCTCAATGTCTTTCACAGTGTTATGTTTTGCAATGTTTCTTAAATATGTTTTGATATTGCTGTAAATGTGAATTCACACTGGTAAACCAACTTACTAAAGAATATTATTTGTATTGTTATGAAAATTTCTCTTCAGTATGACAAATATATTCTTGTTCATTAACTAGAAAGCTTCAAATAGAATCTTTTGTCATAAAATAACCACATACTGGCCAAGCCCTCCCGGGTAACAGGCATTGTGCCTGACGCCAGCAGCACAGAGGCACAGCCCTGCCTGTAGGAGCTTGAGCGCCCATCTAGCCCCATGTTTCAGGACTCGTGTGAGAACCATGTGTCTCCTTGCTGTTAAAATCACGAGCAGCATGGGACTGAGGCCAGAGCCCCAGGGTGCCCCACTTGAGACAGTCACAAATCACATGGTTCATAATGCATCTCAGAGGTTACAGGGCATTATCAGCAAGCTGACCATTCTGTGCTTCCCAGAACCCACCAGGTTTCTCTTCGGCCTGAATGTGGCCCCAGCTCTGCCTCCCTCTTTCATTCCTCTTGGGGCCTTTGCACAGAGGCCCTGCCCTCATTTCCAGGCGGTGGCAGCCTGAGTGTCCCTGGAATCAGGGCCCGCGTACACCAAATGCGGAGCTGATCCGAGGGCGGCAGGTGGCAGTGTTGGACGCATCCTCACCTGGCCTCTCACTTTACTTCTGCTGCAGTGGTCGGAGGATGTGTGCGTGGCCCACCTCACCCAGCGGGACGGGTACCAGGCAACAACTCAAGGACAGCTGAAAGAGCAGCTCTACCAAGAAATCATCCACTACTTCGACAAAGGCAAGGTAAAAAGGCGGCATGTCCCGCGCCTCCTCTTGTGGGCTTCCCTGCAGCGTCACAAACACATTTTTAACACGTGATATCTGTGGCACCAGAAATGTGTTACAAATTGTGGGCTGGAAGGTTTTATGCATGGTCTACCAGTTGGCCCTGCTAAGTAGCACTCTGACCAAAAAGAAGTCAGTCGCCCTTTTATAGATGCTCTGCTAAAACTAAGGACTAAATGCACTAGTATTTTAATCGTCTTTGCCAGAGACAACCAAGTCTGGGGCACTGTTGGAGGCATTTCTGGACACTTAGAGCTAATGTATTTGTTTGATGGTTTGCATTTTTCTGTTGTTGCTGAAAAAGTAACCCTTTGGTAAGACCAGTATTGCTTCATCTTGGCGGCTCCTAGGTTCATTGGCTCAAGCAGAATTGTTTATTCCATCGACATCTGATGAAAGGAAACCTGCCACTATTTTTACCAGCTGGTGACGGATCTCATCCATGTAGCTCATGTGATTCAGATAAGCGGTAACTGTTAACAAAAGAGAGAGGGAGGTACTTGAGCTTCAGAAGTTCTTAAAATCTACCACCGCAGTGACTTCAGATCTCCTGTGGCTTCATCGGGATTCTCAACTCATGTCTGTAACTGCTTCTTTCTCACTTTGAGAGAAGCACCTAGGGGATTTCGTGAAGGTGCTGCTAGTCGCCTATGGCTGCTGTATCAAGTACCAGAGCTGGGTGGCTTTCAGCAACAGAAAGGGGTTCCCTCTCACCTCCCGAGGCCGTGAGCCTGAAATGAGCATGTGTCGGGGCCCAGCCCTGTGAGGGCATGACTGAGGGGAGGCTGTCCCGTAGTTGCTGGTGTGGCCAGCAATCCTCGGCGCCTCTGGCTTGCAGACACATCATCCCAGTCCGCCGCCATCCATGGTGCACTACCTGTGTGTGTCTCTGTGTCCAAATTTCCCTCTTTTGTGAACACCAGTGATTGGGTTTAGGGACCACTCAATCCAGTATGACCTCTATTAACTTGATTACATCCAAAGACCCTATTTCCCAATGTCACATTCGTAGATACCAGGGGTTAGGACTTCAACATATCTTTGAGGGGACACAGTGCTACCCAAAATACCACCTATATCCAAAAAGGATAATGGCTGTCTTTTGTGACTGGGGACTCAAACCCCGCTGAAAAGGTCATGTATGTTTTATTCATTCCCTACTCAAAACATTCACAATAGCATGTGAGTTCACCAAGGGCAGTTTGGATGGAAGGACCAGAAATACCCTGTAGATTACACCAGGTCCTATAGTGAAGCACAATGTATTTCCCCACCAAATGAGATGCTTTCACTACTAAGGCCAATTACTAAAATGTTATTAGCTTATCCACGGCAATCCTGTTCCTCAGCAAACTGCTAGGAAATAGGGCTGATTGAACCATTCCTTCTGATAACTTCCGGTCTTACTGGTTCTAGAGAAGGGCAGCCAGGGGCTGTGGAGTGGGCGGAGCAGAAGGGGGAACCCCTGGAGGCCCAGGGTCCTCAGGGCTGATGGGACGTGTGCCTTTGCTGAAGTCGTTCTGGGCTCCCCAGCACATCCTGGGACCCCAAGCCCTGTCCAGCCACATCTCACCCTCTGCCCCCTCGCTCTCTGTGTTCCCACCGAACCACCCCCTTTGGGTACTCAAACACACCAGCCCTTCCTGCCTCTGTCTGGCACCTTCCGCTGCCCCTGCGCTTGGCTTGTTCCTCCCCATCTCAGTTGAAATGTCGTCTCTTCTCTGATACGCCCCTCCCACCCCCACCCACCGGGCTCCATGTCCTCTTCTTTTCCTTGGTAACTCTTACCACAATTTGCAAACAATAGATTTCCATGTATATTTCCTTAACAAGACCCTATAGGCAATAGGGTGTATGGAGGTAGAGGCCATGCAGGTTTATTCCACACGTCTAATTCTCAGGGCAGTGCCTAGCATATAACACAGAGGGCACTTGGCTGACCAAGGAAATTAGCGAAAGAATGGCCAGCCCACAAGTGATTGAATTCGCAGCATTTAGGAGCTACTCCTGACACATGGAAAATGCTCATTGAGAGCAGGACAGTTGGCCTTCAATAAATAATACATTGAAGAAAAAAGACCCTGCCTTTTTTAAGCAAAGGTATCCCCGTCTGGGGGGGATGTTCCGTTTAGAGCAGTGGACCACAGCTGGGAGCCCTGGAGGCAGTTTAGGTTGTCAGGACCGGAGGAGGGGACGCTGCTGGCATCTAGGGTCCAGGCCAAGATGCTGCTCAGTATCCAACATGACAGACAGTCCCCAGCACCAAGAAGTACCCTGCCCAGAAGGCCAGTGGTGCCCAGACTAAGCAGTCCTGGTTTTGAAAAACCTAATTCTGGTGATAGAGTATTACAGGCGAAAAGAGAAATACGCTGAAGGAGCATCTTCATGGGTCCCTGTTTGGCAAAGACACGGAGATGATTGTGGCGAGGCCGTCAGTTCACGGAGATGATTGTGGCGAAGCCGTCAGTGCATGGAGATGATTGTGGTGAAGCCGTCAGTGCATAGAGATGATTGTGGCGAAGCCGTCAATGCACGGAGGTGATTGTGGCAAAGCTGTCAGTTCACAGAGATGATTGTGGTGAAGCTGTCAGTTCACGGAGATGATTGTGGCGAAGCCGTCAGTGCACGGAGATGATTGTGGCAAAGCCGTCAGTCAGCTGCCTGGGGTCAGAAGAGCATGCTAGGTAATCCCAGTTTCCAAGGATTGTCTTCACAGCAGCTGTGAGAGCCAGATTGGCAAACCAGGTAGAAAGGCCATTTCTGAGTACCTGTAACTTTTCTACAAGAAAATTAAAAAGAAACCAAGTCCTCTCATCTGTCTCAAGCTACAGTGAGAGTGAGTACAGGCGAGGGAGAAGAGGCCATCAAATGAAATTTGAAGTATCTAAGTAATTAACTCTGAAGCAGAAAAGAAAATCATTTTAACAGCAACCAGCATTGAATATCCTGGAAAAAAATTATTTATCTTTGGTATCAGGCCGGATAGGCTGGAATATGCTTGAGTTTTGATCTCTCAAATCTCAGTGGCTGTACACAAGCGGTGTTTGTTTTCCACTCATGCCAAGTGTCCATCCTCCTCTCCCAGACCCCGGGGGAGCAGAGATGCCAGCACACAGCAGTGCAGCCCCAGGGGGATGATGAGTCGCCAGCCCAGCCTTTACCCATTCTGCCCAGAAATGACATGTGCATTTCTGCTCACATCTTTGGCTATGGCCAAATCACGCAGCCACAGCAAACCTCTGTGGCAGGGACAGGGCTTGCCTCTGCCAGGGCATTTAATCAGACGGGCAAGTCTGGGATCAAATCAAGGGCTCTCAAGCCGATGGAAGTCACCTGAGTATGTATGTTCTGAGAAAGATAATATTCACACTCCTCCCCCAGACAGTGCAGTTCCCCATGGCTGCCCAGGGCAGACGGGGGACAGAGCTATCTCAGTATGTGCTTGGCCCTGCATTCTCATAGCTGACTCTCTTGGTTGGGAACGGCATGGACAGGCAGGGCCATGCGGCATGAGAACACGGGCTCCTGTCCCATCTGCCTAGGATGCTGGAAATCTCACCAGGCAGTGGAGGAGGGAGGTCGCAGCTGAATATCAAAGTTCGGCACTTTGTGCCAGATTCCGAGTCACTTTCATGTAGGAAGTAAGACTGAGACCAGGCTGTCGCTGCTGTGTGGGTATCTGCAGTGATCTGAGAAATAACGTCTTTGTACCTTTTCTGAAAGCTGAGGAGTGAGACAAGTGACTGAGGTCACTGAAACTTGATTTGGCTGGGGGGCCTAGCTATACAGATTTCCATATTCCAGTCCCAAACTGCACCTGTCT
The DNA here is from genome assembly GCF_040802235.1 of Manis javanica. NCBI lineage: Eukaryota > Metazoa > Chordata > Mammalia > Pholidota > Manidae > Manis > Manis javanica. The sequence goes on along the minus strand of NC_133162.1, from coordinate 4,817,408 downwards.
TGGGAGATAAAGTGTCTCAGAACAACCATGAGTGAATGGAGCTAGTGACACTGCCAGGGGAAGCTTGGGCAACCTCAGGTGATGGAGGGGACCTCTTAGCGGTGGGCCCAGGGAAGCCAGCCCTCAGGCAGTGGGGGAGCCCTAGCCTGAGCTGAACTTGAGCTGGAACTCTGACCCGAGCTTTCCAGCACCGGAGTCTCCAGTGACGGGTGGTCATTGGCCCTTGGAACATGGCCAGTCCAAGCGGAGACATGCCGTCAGTGTCAGTGCACATTAAATTTCTAAGACTCAGCATGAATTGTGTCTGCCAGCTATTCATTCATTCATGTCCTAACCCCCAGTACCTCAGAATATGACTGCATTGGACATAAAGCCTTTAAAGAGGTAATTAAGGTAAAATCAGGTCCAGAATGACAGGGTCCTTGTAAGAAGAGGAGGTGAGGACACACACACAGATGGACCACGTGAGCACATGGGAAGAAGGTGGCCGCCTGCAAGCCAAGGACGGAGGCCTCAGAAGAGACCGTCCTGCCAACAACCTGATCTCACACCTTCAGCCTCTAGAACGATGAGACAGATGCATTGAGGGCCTCAGTCCCTGGCACTTTGTCATGGCAGCCTGAGTGAATGCAGATGCCAACTCTATCATGAATTTGTTGTTATTTTTTTATTACATGTTGAAATGATAATATGTCAAAGTATATTAAGTATCACTAAGATTAATTCCACTTTTGGAGAAAATGTGGCTACTAGAAAATCTGAAGTTACTTACGGGGCTTGCGTTGGGCTTCTATTGGACGGTGCTGCCCGGAACCAAAGACTCTGTCCTTGTTGAGCACCAAGAGCATGTCCCGTCCATCGCCCGTGTGCTGGGGTTAGTGGGGGCCCCGCTGTGATCCTGTGGGGCCCTCACAGGAGCCAGTACTGCTTCTTTGCAAACTAAGCTATAGCTAAGAGAATTAGAAAATGAGGACCCCAGCCAGGAAATAATAGAATTTATGTCAGAATGACAAGAGGAAGGCCTGATCACAAGCAACAAAATTAGATTATTTTTCTCATGACCTAACCTCATTTTTAAAATTCAGAAAAAATTGTCAAGAAGGTAGTAGTGACTAGCAATAGGGAATTTGGAGAGATGGGTGTGTTAGGGGCTACTTTATGGACAGAAGATTGTCTGCAGGAAATGCAGACAAAGAAAATGGTAGGGAGGGAGGGAAAGAGAAAGAAACAGGCAGTTATGAAGATAAATCATAAGAAATGAAGAAACAATATAGCTTCATTGGAACTAGATAGAGTTTTTTGGTACTTACTCTTTTATTATTAAAATTTATAATTCTGCTCCTTAGTTATGTTGTTGTCTTTTGTGCTTTGACCAGAGTCTATTACAATCTCGTTATTAGCTTCCCAGGCTCATAGGGATGAGTCATGCTTTCTCATTGTGATTTGTGTATCCAGGTGCCTTCACGAGTGAGACCAGCTCTAATGTCAGCACTGGCCTGGTCTGGGTTCTACCTGGAACTCTGCTGAACAGGCTGGGGGAGTCCCTCCCTCATGATCTGTGTCTCCCAGACTCCCGGGCTGAAGTGCACCACCCACTCCTCTTTCCTGGGGCCCCACATCCATCCCTGCCATTCTGCATCCTGGGCACCGCTCTGGGACCTCACAAAGTGGGTGTTTCAGAGAATCGCTTCAGAGATGCCCAAACCTCAGGGCCCGCGCCTCCTCGACAGGCCGTCCACATGATAGGCTCTCCCCACATAGCTGTCCTCTCCTTGTACACAGCATCTATCCTTTTCCTGGCATGCTCTTTGATGCCCACCACTTGGACTTTCTATGGCGCCCATGCTTCTTGCCTGCTGGCTTCACAGGGGAGATCCTTCCCACCCTGGGTGCATTTCCATGCTCTCTCCACCTTTGTGTTTCCTGCCTCCACCATCCAGGGAGAGCAGCTCTCCAGACCCTTGCCTTGGATAGATTTGTATGTATCCTATGTCTGCCTACTTCGAGTGTCTCACGTTTTAATGATCCCTGAGTCCCTACAGTAGGAATTCAAATTCAGTAGGTCTCGGTGAGGCCTGCCCTTCTGCATTTCTAAGCAGCTCCCGGGAACTGACAATGCAGTGGCCCAGGGACCACCGTGAGTCTCCAGGCCCTGCCTTGGCTGAAGCTACGTGAGGGTGGGTCAGACTGTCCCTGTTACTGTGTCCCTCTGGGGGAGCCCTGTGCCACACGGAGACAGGGCACTCATTTTTTAAAATATACCTCTCCTTTTAGAGGAGTTTTAGGTGCACAGAAAACTGAGCAGAAAATAGAGTTCCCGTGTATCCTATCCTCACACATACACAGCCCCCTCCACCGTCAATGTTGTCGTTTCAAGTCATTTCTTTTTTTTATTATTGAATTGAGCCATTCTGGCCCGGGCTTGAGCAAACACTTGGAAAGGCCCCCATCGCTCAGACACTGCACAAGTTCCATACATTGGGCATTTTGTCTCATTTGTATGGTTTTGCTCCTTAACACATTCTGGGGCTAATTTTCACTGTTTCCGACGCATGTAGCTACCTGGGGAAGGTGGGACTTGTAGAACCAAGGCCAGTTCGCCTGGTGAAGACCATGGCAGCCTGTAAGGGGGCTGGTGTCGCCGCCGCCTCAGGGAGGCAGGGCACAGGAGTCGGCGCGGGTGGGCGGGGGGTGCGGGTTGCAGGAGGGGCTCCTCCGTCTTCGTTCTCTGAAAGCAGCCCCGCTGAGTGGATTTTCTGCCGCTTTATGTTGGACACTCCAGCTTCGGGGTTACCCTCCATTAACTTCCCGTCCTCCTTCAGCACAACACCGCCCTCTCTCTCTGCCTCCCCCGTGTTCCAGAGCCAGCCCAGCCCCCGTCTTTCATCTGTCCCTTCTGTCCAGCAGACGGCACTGGCACCTGCCCGCCTGTCCGCCCCCTGCTGCCCTTCCTTCCCCGGCGCGTTACTCCAGATCCTTTTCCCTTCTGTTTTTACCTCCCATGTGAACGTCGCCCCAAAAGCCGCCTGTCGGGTTTTCTCGTGGCAAATGAGCATCCTTTCCCGAAGAGGCTCTGAATTGACTGTCTTACTGTGTTGGGCTGAGGCCTAGACGTTTTCAATAAAGCCCTTACTCCGAGGACGTCGCTGAAAATTACCAGGCTTCTGTATGGAAGATGAGTGGGGAATAGAAACCCCGCTATTAGGAAAACTTCAAATGAGGAAGTTGGTACTGACCAGCATTAAACCGCCTCTAGAACTGGGGAACAGCCTGGCAGCATTGACAGGGGTTCAAAACTGATAGCCCACATGATGCGTGCCGCTCTCTGACTATTGTCAACTGGAATGCTGTTTCCTTTTTCCCTGAAATAACCTCGCCTTGACAAAGTTCGCACTTTGCCTGTGCCCAAGTCAAAAAATGAGGCATCTTGCATCATCTTGTGAACAAAAAATAGGGACTCGGGGGCCAGTTTCTGCTTTTGGTGAAATGGTTGGATTTGTTTTCTAAGTATTTGGGGTGGAATTTTCTCATCTGATGAGTTTCCCTGTAAAGATACAGTTGCTATTAAGAGGAATTGCAGGTACCAGCGAAATGATACCCTCTTCTTGGTTTATTCTCAGCTTTCCCAAAATTTTTGAAAATCCTGATATTTGGCAGACTCTCTTCAATTAGCAAGTATCTGGCCTGCATGTCCAAAGAGATATATGTTAATTATGATTTGCTCCTATAGAAAAGAATTGTTTATTATCAAAGCATGAGGAAATTAATTGATCAAGTTGTCATCCAGCCTTTGCCCCCGCTCTCTGCAGGGTCCTTCACAAGCGTTTCCACTGACATGCCAGCCGTGTGCCAGGCCCCATCCTGCACCCAGGAAAACAACACAGGGGTCCTGCCTTTGGGAATGCAGGTCTCCCGCTAGGCTCACGTGTAGGTAGACAAATCACAAATCCCTGCCCTGGTTCGTCTCAGTAGTGCATGCAGGGTCTACCTATATAACAGGTACAGAACTGGTTACTTCTGGGAAGAAAGGGAGGTCTTCATGGAGGAGGTGACATTGAAACTGGTTCCTGAAAAATAAGATAAGGTTAGCCAGGTGATAGCTGGGAGGGGCCAGGATTTCAAAGAGTAGGAATAACACAGGTAGCGCCATCTCACTTTTCTGGGGAAGCTGGGGAGTCTGTCCATCGTGGGGGGCTGGAGGCTGCAGTCCTGAAAGATCCAGGTCTGGACAACTTGGGAGCCAGTGTGCCCGTGGCTTTGTATATCTCTTGAAGAGATGATTCACTCCATGGGCACAATGACTTCATTTTCCTCTTTCCAGAGGGCACTTCTAGCTGGGTGGTGGCCGAAAACCTGGGTGTGTGTGGGGAGTGGGCCCGGAGACCCCACGGGAGCTGGGGCAGTTGTCCAGGCCCGAGACGGTGGGGCCCCGGGCAAGGCGGTGGCAGCAGCGCCGAGGAAGGAAGGGAGGTGATGTGTCTCCAAGACCCGGAGTCAGCTGATCACAATGTCCCTTAAATGGGTCAATGTCAGAAGAGTGAATGCTGTGGGTGGGGCGGGGGCACCCAGCATAGCTCGGCACTGGGAGCAGAGCAAGGGCAGCGCCCCTCCGTTGGCTGCAAAGCTGCCAGAGCAGCACAGAGAAACTCTCCGATAAATCCAGTGAGGTTGTATTTCCTACAAGGGGGTTCTGAATGATTAGGCTCCATTCCTGCCAGGTGTTAATTCTTTTTAAAAGTAATTGACTTTCTATCAAGCAGTTACCCAGGCTGTGAGACTCAGCTTTGACCTCCACACGCTCATCCATGGGTCTGCATCTGTGCCTACATATTCTGTGCTGCTCCTCTCCTAGGGGTGGGCTCTCCCCACTCCTATCCCCATGGGCCCTGGAACCCCTCTTCATTCCGGGACACCATGCGGTCCATCCTCCCTCCCCCACAGCGGCAGGGTTTTGCTCCCTATCAGCTGATACGCACTCACCTACAACCATGCCAATATTTCTCCCATCTTCGCAAAGTATAGCTCTTGCTCTGAATCCTCTCTGCAGCTACTGCCTTCCTCCGCAGTACCCTGGTGTGAACTCCCAGCTCCTGTTTCTCCTCCCCGCCCCGTGCTCTCCGGAGCCTGTTCTCATCATAGGCGACCAAAAATCACCTGCGGAGTGAAGGAGTGAGCGACGACATGGGTCCCGTCTCCTTTACAGCCTGGCCTGGGCTCATCATGGTCCTGCAGAAGCACCCATGTCCTGGCCTGAAGGAAAAATGCAAAATCTCTGTTTTGGAAAATTTTTCCTTTCCTCATGTTCTCTTCCAGGGCATGACGAACAGAGCACACAGTTTTCTGTCTTGACAAAGAAAGGCTGGCTGTGGGGAACAGAAGCCAAGTTGGTGGATGTGACTTTGATGGGCAGTGAGTCCTTGCATGCTGGACTGCCTCTGAGGCCCCATTTCCTTTGGCCTTTCCATGAAGGCCTCTAAGCCTGGCCACCATTGTCCTTTGCTCCCAGTGGACGAGGAGCCCCGTCTGACCACCTTTCTCAGGCAGCTGTCTCGGTCTTGTGCATGATCCAGGAGAGGAGGGCATTGCTCCCGTGAGATGGGGCAGCTTTGAGCTGCAGACCCCAGAAAGAATGCACCCACCGGGTCTGGGGAGGGAGGCCTGACTCTCTCAGAAATGGCTTTAGAATAATGTTCATCCTTTGATCGGATCATTGGCAGCCAGCTGAGCACACTGGGAGACCAAGGATGGGATGTGGCTCAAGGACAGGTAAGGGCCTAGAGAGTGTGCAGGGACCTCCACTCTGTAGGGAGAGGGTGCAGGCGACACTGAGGACAGCTGGGGCCTCTCGCATCTGGGCCATAGTTCTGGAGTCGCCATGTCCTCCTCATGATACGTCTTTCCTGGGACTCCAGCCCCTTATCCTGAAATGACTGGAGAGAGGCTTGCTCACCGCACTCCTGGCTGAAACTCTGATGGTTCGGAGCCTCACACTAGTCCTGGGCCAGCCTGGGCCAGCTCTGGTGCAGAGGGACCTCAGCCAGTGCCTGGCTTCTTCCACACCTTTCAAGCATCAGGGACCTGTGTGGGGCACTGGAAATTCAGAGAATTGTTGCCTATGACTCTTTTCCCAACAACTGTCCAGGAAAACAGATGAATTTCAGAATGGCTGAACTTCAGGCATCCTGTAAAATGTCCTCGCTGGTGAGTTGCCTATAGCTAGAAGCATATGAAACCGGAGGGGTCCCCTGATATCCTGGTGAGTCATCGCCAGCTGGAATTCTTAGCAAGGACGGCTGTCCAGGCTGGCATCTTCTCTTCATTTGCCACTGTTCTCATCCTGGGAGATCGGTGTTGTCACCCTATCAAACAGCTTAATCATCAACCTTATAGTTCTCTGTAGGAAATCAATAGCTGGTATGTTCTCTGCAGCCACAGTCTTGGAACTAAGGAAGGAGTTTCAGCAGAAAAAAAAGTTTTCTATGTATGAAATGAAGAAGTGGAACTTCCCTAGACCGGGAGGTTCAGATGCTGGGGAAAAGATTATTGTCACAAGAGAGTGTAGCTGGGATTGTCTGATGAAAAGAGCTGGCGGGAGGAATGTGCTCTGTGCTGCGAGTGAATTCACGGTATCAAGAAGGCTATAAACTGGATTAGGGATTTCAAATAGGAAAATAAAGTTGTGCGTTGACTTGATGCTTTTTCATTTAGGGCTGCGGTAAACCTTATAAGCTTGGAGCGTGTCTAAGAACGGAGCCAAGTCAGGGTGTCCAACTGCCTAGGTCAAAGCGATTCTTGCACCAAGATAATCTAAATCTAGATCGATTGAATCTGTTTTCTCTCTGGCACTGAAATATTTTCCAAGGTATTCACCTTGGAAATATGAATTACCCTGCTCTTTAGAGCCCTATCCAATTAAAAGTAGATGAAAATCTCCTTAATACAGAATGCTTTAAAATGCTGGGGGAAGTAGGAGGTATGTATTTATAGAAAATCTGATAGAAAATATAACCATGGAACCTCAGGAGGAGTTGGATAAGAAATCTATTCAAGACTTACATTTCTTTTAAAAAAATAACTTTTGATATGTATCTAAAGCATCTCACCTGTCATTTAGGATAAAAACAGATTAAGCTTTTTCTCAGCAATGAATGAGAAGCTCTACCATTTCTAGGCGGATGAAAGAGTGTGTATTAGCTCACAGAAAACGTAAACTGGTGAGAGAGAAGCACAGGTGAAGGTAATGTTTCCTCTCAAATGGTAATACTCTGAGGGAGCAGTTGGTCACTGGAGCTTTATGAGAAACGGTGAAGGAAGTGCAAGAAACCTCCCCTTCCTAGAGATGTGAGCTTGGGCCCTGGCAAACCCTTGAGAAAGATCTGGAGCCGCAGATTAAGATACTCACAGAACACAAGGTGACTCTGAATGCTTCAGTGGGATTGAGGAGATAGGTGAGGGTCTGGGACAGGATCAGCCTGAGCCAGAAGGGTACTGTGCCCACCTAGCTTCCTGGGTGTGGGCCCTGTCTTGGAAATCTTTTCCTATTCTGGCCTATTTACGTCCACACCCTCAGTTCTGGTTGATAAACATTGTTGAGCAGGCCAGGCTATGGTCCAGAGGTTTTAATTATGCTCAGTCCCTACGCTTGAGGGACTTACAGCCTCCAAGGAAAAATGACAGAAGAGCGCTCCAGTTGCAGTGTTTTGCTACTACAGGTTAGACGAAGGGGAATCCAGGGTCATTGTGGGAGCAAAGAGAGAACGGTGGGCAGGACCCAAGAAGGCTTCCTAGAGGAGATGATTCCTCTATAGGTAGCAGTCTCACATAAAGCACTTCATTTTTCCCAAGGAAAATTTAAGTCTACTGTATGTATCAACAAATCATTCCACAAGTGTCCAGAGTTTATCAGCATTTTTTAAGTCAGTTACCTGATTGGGAAAGCCACTTTCAAACTACTACTCTAAAAAGTTCCCCTTTTCAAAATGAAGGCAGGCTTTATTTACATCTGCACAGCAGTTACCCACATAAAGTGAACATCTTGTGAGCCTTAGGTTAGAGCTGAAATATATCCTGGTCTTTCTGACAGTAGAAACACTGCTTATTAAATGGGAGTGTTTGGGAAAGGGGCAAAATGAGGCCCGTGGTTCCTTCTTCCACGCCTCTCTCAGCCTCTTGCCACCCTGCAGCTGCTTGTCCCGGCTCCATGGCTGCTCGACAGATGGGCTGCGCGACCGTGACCAGCAGCAGAGGGAGGCCCGGGCCAGCAGACGGCCCTGACCCTTTGCAGAGGCCAGCATGACAGACAAACCAGCCATTGACCAGCCCAGACAGGAGACAAAGGACATGAGCCTCTAGAAAACATTTGTGTTTTTCCAACATTATTTGCTTCGTGTTTTCAGATTAAGCAAGCCTATTTCCAAATTACTGTATTATGAACAGTTGTAATACTGTTTCCCTCTCTGATCACGCGATTCAGATTTGCTTCTCTCTTCCTCTTTTTTCTCTTTTTCCTCACAGATGTGGGAAGAGGCCATTGCTCTGGGCAAGGAACTTGCTGAACAGTATGAAAATGAAATGTTTGATTATGAACAACTCAGTGAATTGCTGGTAGGTCTTTTTACTGAATGCAAGCAAATCTAAACTTATTTTTCTGGAATTTCCCGTTCCATTTTAGTTTTGGGATTCTCTTCAAGGCCCATCTTATCCAGGAGGATGGTTTTGATGTCATTGCTGGTAGATGCTGGCCCACAAGTATTCACTTTATCCCCAACTAAGCTTGTGTAACCAAACTCTAAGACTTACTGAAGTCCATGAACGTTTGTATGCGAACAGCTTCTGACCCCATGTGTACAGTGCCCTTGACCCTCATGGGTCTCTGAGAGTCTGTCCTCATCTATAAGAAGAGGGTGGCTGGATGAAAGGCCAGACCTTTCTCCTGCCACAGAAGCTCTGCTGGTTTAAAATTACTTCCTTCTCAACCAAAAACCTTTTTTTATGTAGCAGATCACCTTGATCATGCTATAATGTTGATCAGGAACTTAGGGCAGAATTCCACCCTTTTAAATTCTTCTTTAACGTATCCTAGTGTCTGACCAATGCCCTTTAAAAAATACTAAAGACCAGCCATTTAATCAGAAGGAAAAATATTTCTGTGGCACCTCTTTGGTTATCGGGAGCATGAGTACTTAACTCAGCTGCTGAATGCGGCAGTTTGGGTTGGAGCCCCTGCTGGGTGCCAGGCGAGGGGATGTGTGATGCTGGCTCAGATGCTTGCCCCAGCACCCCCGCCCAGCCCTACTGCCTTGCCACAGCATGGGGGCCCCCCTGGAAGGAGCCTGTGGAACGGATGCCTAGATACGCTATTTAAACCTGAAATGCATTTTCTTTCTTCCTTTTAGAAAAAACAGGCTCAATTTTATGAAAACATTGTCAAAGTGGTAAGACCCAAGCCTGACTATTTCGCTGTTGGCTACTATGGACAAGGGTTCCCCACGTTCCTTCGGGTAAGTTTTGATCCTGTTTAACCTGAGCTGAGGGTGCTCCCCGGGCAGCAATCCCCTGCCTGTTCTAGGGAGGGATTTGGACTTAGCAGCCTTGGGTCAAAGCCTGACTCTCTGTTCTCTATAGCTCTGGGTTAGCTTAGGGTGCCAGACAGGGACTCATTATATTTTCTTTGATTTGCCATCTGATTTTTTCCTAAAGAGAACTCTCCTTCGGAGATGTATGTGTATCTTAAACATTGTGATGAAGTATATGTAACACAGACTTTACCATCTTAACCATTTTTAAGTGTCGAGTTCAGTGGTGTCAGATATATTCACACTGTACACAACTATCGCCACCATCCATCTCCCAAACTTCTCATCTTCCCAAACTGGAACTCTGTCCCCAACGCCAATCATCCCTTCTTCCCTCTTGCAGCCCCTGTCAGCCACCCTTCTCCCTTCTGTCTCGTTGAATCTGCATACTCTGGGGACCTCTTATAAGTGGAAGCCTGCAGGGTCTGTCTTTGTGTCTGGCCCATTCCCCTTGGCACAGCGTCTTCCAGCCGCATCCGTGTTGTAGCCTGTGTCCGAACCGCATGCCTTTTTATGACTGGATAATATTCCTCTGTACAAATAGACCACGTTTTATTTATCCATTCATCCTTCAATGAACATTAGGATGGTTTGGGCTGTTGTGAATAATACTGCTATGAACATACATATGTTTAATTACACGAGAAATCAGAAATGGATTTTTATGGCCACAGTGCTGAAAACTCTGGATCTCACTTCTTTCTTCTCTACGGCATGTACCGTTTGACACACGATCGAAAAAATGCTGTGGTCATCAGCCAAACACCCGTTTCTTTCAATACTCATGGGGCCAGAGGAGAAACTGTGTAAATAAGTGCTGCCTGGCCTACTACTAGAATTATTTAAAGTTTCTCAGAAACTTACTCTTAGATGCCATTGACCAGTGGGTCATGATTCCCTGTCATTTCCTAAGACATCTTTTTAAGACACATGGTTTTCTCTTATCCTGGGAGACCATGTGTTATTCCTCTGCTTTTGGAGAAGCAGAAGCTCTGTGCCGAGGGCACAGCCTTCCGGGCAGTTAGATCCAGTTAGGACCTTCTCCTAGCCCCAGAGGTTTGTTCCTTTGGCCCCAGTGTTTCTGACCCCTGGATCCGCTATGATAGAAGACAGCCTCTGTGCCGGCCCTGGAAGGGCTTACTCAATGAGAACCTGCCATCTTTATTGACATCAGCAAGTGACCCTCACAGGGCTGGCCTGTTCCTGAGAGGTGACTGCTTGGTTGACCCGCTCACTCAGGGTCCTGCCTGGGTGACTGGGGCATCTGGCCCTGTCCTGTCACACTGGTCCATCTCTCCCCGACACTGTCACTTTCATTGTGTAGCTGTGGCAGTCAACGTCCAAGACAGCAGTTGATCAGAAGCCCAGATTCTGGAGAAAGTCTTCCTTTACAAAAAGTGAATAGAGGATGTTCTGTTAGAAGCCCTAAATTAGGGAGAATTTTTAATTAACTTTATTTTAAATTTGCAAAACCAAGCCAAAGTGTATGATGAGCTTGGAGTTGAAGTCACTTGATGTTGTTGGAGGCTTTAATGATCAGGTGTGAATCTGTGTGTGTGCTCCGTGGGTACGTGTCTCCAAGGAAAACACAGACTGGCCCTCAGTCATGGCTGGCCTGGGCTGTGCTGAGGTGTCATAGAGTGTGTGGGGCCCCTGTGGACAGTGCCATGACTTAAGGCCTCTGACTACAGCTCTGCCCTGGCATCCTGAAGCACCAGCGTGGCAAGCATTCTGCCGTCTCTGAACCAGTGGAAGCCAGGGATGTGCTGGGAGTGCACAGGATGGGGACTCCAGGACCCCCCTGGGTCCTCTCCCCTGTCAAAAGGACAGAATGCAAAGTGTGAATAAAGGGTTTAACAGGCTTGATTTATGTTAAACTGACTTTCCTGCCACACCTGAATAATTTTGTGGGGCTATAGCAATATATTTATTATGCTTCAGAGATCACCTGTTGGGTCAGTCTGACAGTGACATCAGCAGTTACAAAAAAGCGGGTGGAATGTTTAACTCCTTAATGCAGAGCAGAGAGAGGAGCGTCCAAGCGCTCGTCACCTGTCCCTTTGCTTTATTGTCCTTAGACACTGGTCTCTCTCTCTCTTTGGCACTCATATGGATATTTATGGTTCTTACAGGGAATAAATACCCTTGACTCTATGGACATTTCCTCCTTGTTTTCATGTTTGAAGGGACTGCTTCAGAATACAAAGTAATTGACATTTTTGGAAAATGGTTATTAGTGTTTTCATCTATAACTCGCTAGTGTTTTTCTAGTAAAGCCTTTATATACATTTTTATTATTATGTCTTCTAGTATAAAGCATAATAAATGCATGGGAGTTTCATAGGAGACTGTGATACATTAAATCTTCCTGAATTTCTGAAATGTTTGGCTTTATATAGCCTAAAAAGATGCCCACACTGTGTATTTATGTTTCTAATTAAGACTACATATTACTTTGGTTTCTGTTTGACATTATTTTTTTTAGAGAAAGAGGACATTTTTCTTCCAAAATGGGTACTTTTAGACATACCTAAGCACAAAGTGTAAAAAATATTCAGTTCTTAAACTGTTCCTTCTTTAGTGATTTACAGGAACTGAGAATAAGTTGGGAAGTAGGGAAGGTGATAAATTGAGTACCATAGGATCCCTCTTTATCTTTTGAGAATTCATTAATTAGACCAAGTTTAATGTGACTTGGAGCTGAATCTCTAGGAGATAAATGTAAAAATATGCAGTGGAATGCTGTTCCCTCTGTCTCTCCTCTCTGGCATCTGCCCAGGCTCATGACAGATGACAGAGCTGCACCTCACCCGTGACCAGCCAGCCTGGAGCCTTATGCCTAGTGTCCCTGATTAAAACGAGAGATATGCCCGTGCAGCCAAGCCCCAGGAGGGGAAGCGTCAGCTCCCAGCATCCTCTTTCTCAGGGCCTGTGCCTTCTGCTCATTGTCATTTCCTTATTAGTTTCATGTAGGTTCACACAGCCCTGTGACGGGGCAGAACGGCTGGGTGGGGGGAGGGGGGCAGTAGGCTTCAGGAACCAGCAGTGGTGCCCCACCACCCACTGCCATCTCTGTGTGACTCAGCTGGCACTCAGAACACACTGCTTAAATCCATCTCCGTGTAACCAGACCTGTTACATCTTAGAATGAGAACTTCCCTTACAGATGTATTTACAGAGTGACTGGGTCACATCCAGGCAGAAATGGCCACCACAGGGCAGCCTAGGACAGGGATAACACTTACCTAACACCCACCCGCAAGGTCACCTAGCCCAGCCATCTCTAACAACCCCCAGATGGACTGTCCAACTCGGGAGATTCCTGCGGCGGCAAAGGTGTCATTGAGGATGGACAACACCCAGCCTTTAGGAGAACGCCGAATGTTCCACCTTGTCGTTTGGCGATGGATAATTATTGTCCGCACAACTCTGAGCGTGTGGGGAGGGAAGTCCTGCCCCCGACCTCCAGTCTCTGACCACCAGCGAGGCCAAAGAGCCTCTTATCTCTCCGCTTTGGGCTAGACCCCTTTATTTTTTAGAATTCTGTTGATTTTACTGTTAAGACTGACATATATTATCAGACTTCAGTAATGTGTTTGGTGCTTCTTAAAAAAAGTCGTAACTTCCAGACTATGTTCCCTTGTTGTTGATTAGTAAGTCAAGTACAATTACAAACATTCTTCAATAATATTTAAAAAAAAACAAACTGTCAAGCCTGTTTTGAAGGTCAGTGCATTTATGTGTGAACGTCTCCTGGGTCTCCTGCCGCCTCCCCACCCCCCGCCCCCCGCTGAGGTGTTATTTAATGCACGTCCTTATTTCCAGGGCAAAGTTTTCATTTACCGAGGAAAAGAGTATGAACGCCGGGAAGACTTTGAAGCTCGGCTTTTAACTCAGTTTCCCAACGCCGAGAAAATGAAGACGACGTCTCCGCCAGGCGACGAGATTAAAACCTCTCCCGGCCAGTGTATCCTTTAAGGCAGCCATGTCAGTGCACAATTGCAGTGCTGTTAGTTTAGAAGGGTGGGCGGACCCAGGGCCTCCCTTACACCCACGGTCCGTGCTCCCTGACGATCCTTAACACCTCACGTTAGATATTCAGTGCTTCACGGTAAAGCCCAAACTCGATTTGCCCCCGAAATTCCACAGGCCTGTGTCAGAGCAGATTGTAAGGTAAGCATCCCATTTTTCTTACCCAACATGAGGGTGGTGAGAGGCTGCACACAGATCTCTTACTAATAACTTCACGTTCTAAAGGATGGAGTTTAGTCTCTGAGCAGCTAACAGTGAAAGCTACTCTGTTTCTTTATTGCAAACAGTGAAAGAAGTCACCCATGAACAGAGGTGTGCGAGCACTGTCCGTTTCCCAAGGTCGGGAGACAAGGACAAATCAGGAGGGGACAGGGGCACCTCTTCATGCATATCCCAGGATGGGAGACTCCTAGCCAAGCTTTCCAGCAGGGCACAAGCCCGGCCCACACCTGCGGGCTGAGTCAGGATGCCCGGGGCCGCCTGAGTGTCCACATGCTACCAGACAGGACACTGGCCTGTGACATTTGTTCATGGTGGAGAACTGGGTGGGGGGTAAGAAGGACCCCTTCACCTTACAGCACACCAGTTACATAGCATGGGATTGTGGGGTGGATGTTAAAAGCCATGAGTCAACCTTCTGAATCTGAGTGAGATTTCATGCCGCGCCATTGAATTGTGCCTGACTTTGCAACGGTGTAGAAATGCTCTGCTTTAGATATTTCTTTGATGTTAACAGTTTTCTTTTCTCTTTGATCCATGTTCTAGTGGAAAAATTAACCCCTCATGATGGCCTAATAATGCCTAGGATCTGCTTATTTCATATCCCAAAGTTTGGTGGGCTGCGTTCCTCCACAAAATTCACTATTGTTCCTTTGATCTTTTATCAGCAATGATGGAAATCAACTAGGACTCTGTGTATTGATGAATGATTGCTTCCACAAGGCGAACATTTTAAGTTTTGCAACTTTTTACTCAGAGAGAGGCATTAAGCATGTAGTGACCTGCAGTGCATGCTCAGGGAGTTCCCCTTGATGTGGGCAGCCGTCTGCATTTGAGGGCAGGGGAATGGCTGCCCCTGCCACATGTGAAACCCACCCCTTCCCCAAGGGGACAAGGGACACTCCTGCTAACATGGACCCTTCTTGGTGGTCGCAAGATCTGCTTTTTATTGATCCGAGTCTAAAGTATTACAAGAGCTTTTTAAAAATAATGAAGACATAATTATTTAAGAGAAAAATTATGCAGGCATAAATGGAGGGCGAGGCCTTTTTCCTCTCTGCTTCTCCTTCTGTGTTGGCCTGTCTTGCTCTCACTTGGCCTCTATTCCCCCCTGAGGGCTTTCAGGGACGGAGAAGAGGCAAGAACTCAAGGTCATTTTTCCACCTGCCAACATCTCTCTTCCGAGGCTGGCAGGGAGAGGAAGCCACACAAATAGCAGTTTGGATCAAGGTTGGGGATATTTTAAGGGGCCTCTTGGGAGGCCAAACTTTGCATCTAAAAGCAGGTGGGCTGCTTTGCAGGTTAAATGTGTAATGATCTGTCTCTATACAGTTTTTACAGGGTGAACGAAGTGCAGCGATTTGAATATTCTCGGCCAATCCGCAAGGGAGAGAAAAACCCAGACAATGAATTTGCGGTAAAAAACAACCCCAAAAGCCCCCAAGCTGATTCCACCCTCAACAGAACTGCGTGTGGAAGTATGGCCTCGAAGGCCACCCCAGTGCAGCCTGGAGTGTCTGTGCATTAGGAGCAGAGTCCTCATCTATTGCCCCTGCACATGTATTGAAATGATGGACATTTCAGGTGCTGTCACTCAAGTCTCATGATGTTCTAATGAGATGACAAAATTATGTCCCTCCTGGGCTCTCTGGGGTCTTCCTCCAGACCCTGGTCCTGGAGCAGGTGCTAGTACCTATATTACTAACAGGCACACGGAGGTGCCTAGTGCTTAGTGGCTTTTCTGCAGGTGGCACACACTCAGGACATGAGATGGGCCGAGACCCCAAAGGTCACTCACTATCTAGTACCCAACACCTGAGCTTCGCTGAAGCACAACGCACCGAGGAGGGTTTCCCCCGGGGCGCTCCTAAGCAGTGGGCCCGGAAATTCTCTGTGGTGGGGCCATCCTGTGCATCTCAGGGTGTCAGCAGCATGCCTGACCTCTGCCCAGTGGATGCCAGCAGCCACCTCCCCAGTTGTGACGTCAGCGTCGCCAAATGTCTGCCCCCTGTTGAAAAGCACTGCTTTAGAGTCATGGAAATATTCAGTCTTGAAGCCCTTTTTAAAAATGTACATACAACTAGTTTAATGGATTCCATTTGGCAAAGGCATGAAATACTGCAGTTATTTTAAATGTTAACATTTCTCCCTCCTCCTGCCCTGAAAACCTCCTTTGGAAATCCCTAGGTAGCCCATATTTCAAGGAGGAATTAACCCCAAGGAGAACCAGGACTGTAGTCTGGGGCAGTGCAGAAGGTCAAAGGTGAATGAGCACCATGCTTCTAACCCAAAGTGAACCCAGAGCACAGCACTTCGAGCTAAGTTGCCTTCACTCCTGTTCCCCTTGGAAGTCCCATTTCCTACAATCTTCCTGCCTTTGTGGAAATGTCCGCAATCTCCAGACACAGCTCTTGAAGACCCTTGCTGCCCGGAGCCCAGTTTCCTGTGTGTCAACTAGGAGTTTGGGGTCAGGGAATTCTCAAGTCGTCCCCAGTTCCCACACCAGTTATTTCAAACCTAAGACCCTATTTCTGGGCTTGTGTGGGTATCCTGGATCTGTTTGGCAACTGGTCGCTGTGGCGTTGTCTCTGTAGGGAGGAGACCAGCCCCACCTGGATGCCAGCACTAAAGACGTGGCTCTGCGTGCAGCCTGTCTGTCCCCATCGCTGGGCACTAAGGCTGTGCTGCAGGGTCTCCACTGTACCGTTTACAGGCAGCTCCTGAATTTCCCACCTGCCTCTCACATCTGGCAGCTGTATAGACTCTTACGCCAGAAAGAAAGAACGCAAGGAGGTCAAGTGAATTGCCAGTGGCTGCGCAGCCAGCTGGGGCCGAGCTAAGGATAACTGCGGCTCTGGACGTTTGAGCTGCGCTAAGCCTGCGGGGCCGTGCTGCTTCTAAATGGCCCTAAATCCCCTAATGCCCCTGTTAGGTCCTCACACATGGGTGAGGCTTTCAGAAGCCATGGGATTTAGTTCTTCACATGCCTGGCAAAGCCTCAGGCTTCCAGAATAAGCATGAGAGTTCTTGTGGTAATGGGCAGCCAGGCTGGGGCCCTCTGCAGGCGGCCTAATTCTGCGGGCAGGCGGGGCCCTGGGGAAGCTCTCTGCCAGGCCTGAGAGCAGCGGGCAGCACCGGGCCTCCCAACCCTGCCCGGGGTGAAGCTCTGGGGACTGGGGCCACTGAGGAGGAGGACGGTGGGAGGGAGACGGGGCCTGAGCTAACCAGAGCCAGCCCTGACCCCGAGCTAGAAGCCCAAGGCCCCAAGTGCGCTGGAGGGGGAGGAAGCGCCGCAGGTGAGGTCTGCGCTGCGCTGTCAGTTTTCTAGGGCGAGGGCCTGAGGGAGCCGCTGTAGGGGCCAGCAGAGCATTAGGGCCCCACAGGAGGCCTTGGACAGAATCCCCTCACCCCCTCTGGAATCTAAGAGGTTGGGGATGCGCGCTTCCTAAGATCAAGTCCAGTTTTCTGGAATTGTTGATATTCCATTATGCCATCTATTTATATCAGGATCACTGTTGGCTGACGCAAACAGCTCAGTAACTATCCTTTACCGAGAGGTTTGCGACAGTAGAGCATCGCTGCACGGGGGTGCTCCGCAGCAAGGGTGGGGTAGGAGACTGCCTGCTCCCTCCACCACTGGGGTCTGGGCGGCCTTTAGACGCTGTGGAGCTACACTTACAGGCTGGAAACAATTCCCCGCAATGTGTAACATACATACTCTTCTATGAAGGATATGGATTATAAAGTGGCATTTTTAGTGAAAATATACATATACACACTTTTTAATACTTAGTGAGGAATCTTGAACAATAGGTACTAAACTGTTTAAGTAGCCATCTCTCTCGATTTTTGTTCCTTCCATTTACATATCTTTATTTTCAAATGTAAACATATATTAGTCATGTGAGAAAAAAATGTTAAGCTTAAAATACAGGTTTTTTGAGAATGTGAAAAGTCTCCCTTATTAAGCCCGGTTTTCCTTAGTGTGTTTGCCCTTTGAGTTACCTTCGGACCCAGGTGAGGATGACCTAAAACTCAGGCTTTTCCAAAAATCTCTTTGGAGGAAGCCCCTTGGTTTGACATCTAATAATCCTCCCTGACCTTCCCATTGTGTTTTCTTCGCCAAATACCAGGGAGGTGTACATGCTGGCCAGGAAAGCAGGGGACCCTCAAGTGTCTCGTGTGGCCCTCTGTAAGCACAGTGTGGCTTGTGTGGTACCATCTCAACGCAGCCTGGCCCACATGGAGCCCAGAGGGTCGTGTGTAATTTCTCCCAGGAAGAGCCCTGCACTACTGGGTGACTTCCCTAGTGAGGGCTTAGAAACCCCCATTAGGGCAGAAGCCATCAGCTGCGGACATCCTCCTCTTAACCCTGTGTTTTCCCTTTGCAGAATATGTGGATTGAGAGAACCATATACACAACTGCATATAAATTACCTGGGATTTTAAGGTGGTTTGAAGTCAAGTCTGTTTTCATGGTAAGAGCACCCCCAGAGGCATTGTACCCTTTCCTGTATGATGTGACACGCCCTCTTCACCCACACATGCCACCTGCCCCCGTCCCTCTGTGGCCGGCACACACACTGAAGACCCACATCACACAGACTTGGCCAGTCACCCCGCACGTGCCTCCGAGCGCCCCCTCCCCTCGTCCACAGACTCAGTGTAATCACAGCCAAGTCTAGCTTATGAGGAAACCAGGACTGAGATTCCATTTCCTCCTGCAAAATATTTAAATCAGTCATCGCTGTGCTGTTTTGACAGTTCTTTCTTTAACTAAATGAAAAGTTTAAGACAAGTTCCAATTTACATACACCTTTTAAGATCTTTCTTCCTGATGGTTTTATTTCATTTACATGACAAACAACTTGATTAATAGTACTTGCTCATTTCAAGTAAAAATAGCTGGAGAATATACCCCTCACTGGCACTTTTTAAAGAAGTAATGACTTGCATCTCTTTAGCTAAACTTTGCTTTTGCCTCCGTGGTGAGCTCTGGGACAGTTTCCTTTCCATGAGCTGATGGGCAGCAGGTTCCTACCAGACATATAGGAGCATCAAGGTAGTGGCAGCCGCCAAGATCTGAGTGAAATATGCACCTTTCGTTCCTGGGTCAGCCCTTTGTTTTCACCAGGCAGGATCCTGCCATCCATTTAGTTTACAGTGAAACTCCAGATCTGGTTCCAGGACACAGTGGGAACTGCTAGGCTGCACACCCTGTTTCCACTCTTGTCCTGTGTCCATCCGGTCTGAGTCCTGAGCCTCTGCCTGAGTGTGCTGTCCTCTGCGCCATGGCCACCCCATCCCAGGCGCCCTCCTTCTGCTCTGACATCCTAGGGCTCTGTGCCTGTTCCCCCTTAGACACTTTTCCTTTCTTCTCTGGGAATTCCCATTCTGTGTCCCTGCAGCACCCAGGCAGGCCCCGACTTATGGAAAGTGCAGGGGATAGGTGTCAAGTGGCAGAAAGGAAAACCTTTGCTGGCGCCACTTAGAGCTGGTGATGTATGTGTGCGAGAGCGGGCAGAGGCAGGGGCCCTTTGCATAGACGGCACTCATCCTCCTAATGAACGCTTCCCATAAGCCCTGTGCAGTCAGGTATTCGGGGAGCCGCCAGGATGCATGAGCAAGGAGCTTAACAGCCCAGGGACGGAGGGGGGCAAGCCCTGACCTTCTGTAGGGATGTGTCTCTGCCCCAGGATGTGTTTGCCATTTTTAACAAGCTCGGGGGGCTGGACACAGAACGATCCCAGAATGTGTGGCTGAAATCCTGCTATCAGCACCCCTCGCCCCCCTCGCCTGCCATGCACCTCCTGGGACAGACCATGGGGGCAGCGGCCAACAATGTTGGTTTGGTAAAAAGAGGAGACTTCATTCTTGAGGCAAATGGGATCAGCAAGGAGGAGTCGGCAGTCAGTTGAAGTGGAATCCTGCCCTGGAATATCCACTTGCTGAACTGATGTGCCTGGGATGGAGTATTCCAGGATCTGCAGCCAGGTACAGGGCGGGACAATAGTCCTAGAATCTGTGCTGTTCCGGGGCACGTGCCACCAGTGGCACCCTCACAGCCAGCACCTGGCCGTAGGCTGTGGGCACCCGTTCCCAGGCAGGCCGAGGAGCACGCAGGTCTCCTCCACGGTTACTTGGTGTCACTCCAGGGTTTAGTAGTGAGCAGAGTGGTCCTTTCTCTGACTGTCTCCACTCCCTTCCCTCCCCTCCACCTGGCAGACAACCCCCTACAGGCTGTAGCAGGAAAAAAGCAGGCTGTTTTACTCTGCCATTTGCAAAAGATGCCCTGCTCCTAGGCACGGGTGGATGTCCCACCTCCTTTGGGAGGACCGAAAGTGTCAAGTGCTGAAGTCACCCCTGGACAGGCTCCATGATCCGGCCTGTGAGAGTGAGGCCTGGTGGGAAGGTGCTACTGCTTTAACCCAGCCACGTTCTCATGGCCTTAGGACTGAGCCAGAGAGGAGCCCTGGGTTGGGCCAGGCCTCCAGAGAAAGGAGGGCGTTTGCAGGACAGGCGGAGGTGAGAGACGGTGTGGAAGGGAAGCCAGGAGGACACGTGGTCACCCCCCGGCCCCCCTGCACTGAAGGTCCTGCTGACCCCTGGCAGGTTTGCCTGTGAGGTCCCACTGGAGGTGGTGGTGTGCCCTCCACCCCTGCCCTGGGGCAGTGAGAGCTCTTCCTCCTGGAAGGGTAGGTGGTCGTCTGTGCAGCAAGGCCCCTCCTTCCCTTCCCTGACCAGTCAGGCCCAGGGGGGCCTGCAGAGTGCCCAGGCCTCCTGCCTCAGGGACAGTGGCAGGTTGCTCAAAGTTCTCTACATCCTTCACCCTCTTTAAAACAAGGAGGAAACAGGACTGTGGCTCAAGGCCTCATCTGTGGGGCAGGTTGTGTTCAAGCACCTTGCAGGCTGTGTGTTTCCCTGGGAATTTGCATGTGAGGGCCACATCTGTAGAAACCCATGATGGTGCCAGCTTGCCCGGCTGCTCTTGGTTGAGCCATAAGAGATTGTGCCTAAAATAAGCACTGGGAAGGAAGGTGCGCAGAGGAGGAGGAGCCGGCCCCACTCGGCCATGCCTCCCCTCTGGCAAGGCCCTGGGAGCCCGGGCCGTTGTCAGAGCTCCCAGCAGTGGGCGCAGCAACCGCCTGACTGCGCCATGTCCCCCGGCAGGTGGAGATCAGCCCCCTGGAGAACGCCATCGAGACCATGCAGCTGACCAACGACAGGATGGCTAGCATGGTGCAGCAGCACCTGGATGACCCCGGCCTGCCCATCAACCCCCTGTCCATGCTCCTGAGCGGCATCGTGGACCCTGCCGTCATGGGCGGCTTCGCAAACTACGAAAAGGCATGTGACACGCCAGCTTTCTCTTTACAGCCCTGTCCTGGGACAGTCTCCAAGCCCAGAACCCACACTGGTCCCACTGAGCAACCTGAGCAGTGAGTAAGACCGGGAGCACCCAGAGGGAGTCTCTGCAGGCTGTAGAAGGTCAGGGCCCAGCCTGAGGCACAGCTCCCTGGGCATTGTCCCCCTAGGCTGGGCTAATGGAGCTCTGGAGGACGACCCTTGGGTGGCTTGGAAGAGACCTGGGATCATTAAAGGCCAAAGGAATCAGCATATTTACAATAGGTGGGCAGGGCTGGTATTGTGGAGCCAGCTGGTCTCCCTGGAAAATATTTCGGTAGCAGTGGGCAGGGGTGTGGTCTAGACCAGGGGTCTGCACTGCAGCCTGCTGCCTGCTTTTGTAAGTCAAGTTCAGAGCATGGCCACGGCTGTTTGTTACTTTGTGTCTGTGGCTGTTTTCCTGATTCAATAAAGGCAGAGTTGGGGCCCTGCTGACCCCGGGTCTAGAGGAAGTAGAAGCCGAGGCAGAAGGGGCACAGCTGGGGGGCGGGCTGAGGGCAGAATTGCCCTGGACTGAGCGACGTTCTGCCCCAGGTGTCTTGGGCTTGGGGCAGGCCGTGTGGGGTGCAGGGTGGGGGTCACAGGCCTGTGAGCAGCTGGGGAGCTGTCCCCCAGCAGACAGTGATCCAAGTCAGCCTTGGCTTTGCTGAACGTCAGGGATGGGGGTGCCATCCTGGGTGTCCCTCTTGCCTGCCCATTCACCCCATTTGCTGCGTTTGACCACACCAGACATTTCACCCTGAGTGGCGGGAGGGTCCACCCTGGGGAGTGAGGCCTGTGCTGCAGGGCTGTGGGTCTGTTTGCCCAATGCCTGCTCCTGGGGAAGGCACCTGGTACACATCGTGGGTGTGAATAAAACGTGTGTGTGTGAGCAGGTGTACTGAGTGGCCCTCCCTGTCTCCCCCAGGCCTTCTTTACAGAGCGGTACCTGCAGGAACACCCTGAGGCCCACGATAAGATTGAGAAGCTCAAGGACCTGATTGCCTGGCAGGTAAACGTCCCGCTGCAGCCTTAAGGGCTTGGGGCTGGGCACACAGGGGTGGGGGGCAGAAAGCCAATTGGGCCAGCTCAGCACCCGCCAGCCAGAGTGCACGCAGCCATGTTTGTGCCTGGGTAAACCCATGCACCACTGCCGTGATTGCTCAGCCCCTAGGCTGCAGTCATGTATCTGAACTCCTAGAAAGTTCTTTCTTCCACATGGTCTGGTATATTTCTTCCCCTTGGTCAGTTTACCAGCTGCTAGAAAATCTGTGCTGTTGACAGGACAGAACTGAGAACCATGATATCTTAGCTGCGGTCTAGCCTATCCCAGAAAGGTGCTCGGGCGGATGCAGTCTGTGCAGAAAGCATAGCTGGGAAGCTGCCATGCACCCACTTCTCATATTCTCTCTGCCTGTAGTCAAGTTACAGGGAGGTGGGGTTCCCATGTGCATTTTCCCAGCTGTAATTCTGGGTACTTTTATGTTTCTACTCATGCTCATGAGGGTTTCTGAGTGTTTCCTTATAGGGACATGGTCTTAAAAGGGTGGATAGTTCCAGAGGTACCTTGTGTCCAGTTGGAAATCACCAGGCATGTACCTGTGCGTCTTGGAGCCTCTGTGAGCCTGACGTGGAGGGGACGGCCAGGCCTGGTTCTCACAGGAGCTCTGCCTGCCCTGGCCCTTTAGGCAGAGTTTCCTCCTGTCGGAGGCCAGGAGGGTGCTGTCTGGGCCTGGAGCCCACACACCAGGCTGAGTAAAGAGAGCTGAGGGAGGAGGGGGCCAGACCCTCCCTATGCCTGGCTGGCCAGGGTGTCCTGGACCACCTGCTGAGCTGGGGGGTCCCAGGTTGATTTGTGGGGCCCTGACACAGGTCAGGCTGCATCCTCTGAGGAGACATCTCTAGGGGTACTTTGACGCTGGCCTTCCCAGAGCCTCGCCTTAGTGGCTTCTCCATCATCAGCACATTGACCAGTGTGACCTCTTAGGGTGGACTGGGGCTGAGCTTTGGTTTCAAGCCCACTTACCAGTTATATATTTTTTACTGTGACAAAATATACCTAACATGAAATTTAGCATCTTAAACAATTTTGAGTGTACAGTTCACTGGCATTAAGTGCATTCATATTGTCGTGCAGCTGACCCCACCGTCTGCCTCCAGAACTTTTCCATCTAGCAAAAACTGAAATTCTGCACCCGTTAAACAATAACTCTCCATTCTCTCCACCCCTGGAAACCACCCTTCTACTATGAATTTGCCTATTCTAGGGACTACTCTAGGCAAATTCATAGTAGAATTTATCACTTAATAGAATTTATCACATAGTAGAATGTATGTGATAATTACTTACCACATAAGCAGAATCACATAGCATTTGTCTTTTTGTGACTGGTTTATTCCACTTAGCATAAGGTCTTCAAGGTTCATCCATGTTGTAGCCTGTATCAGACTTCCCTTCCTTTTCAAGGCTGAATAATAGTCCATTGTATGGCTATAATATATTTTATTTTATTATCTCTCAGTGGATACTTAGATTACTTGTACCTTTTGGCTACTGCAAATAATTCAGCTATGAACATGATACCTTTTTGATCCCCTGCTTTCACTTCATTTGAGTTTATCCCCAGAAGTGAGATTCTAGATCTACTTTTAATATTCTGAGAAACTGCCAGACTGTTTTCCACATCAGCTGCACTATTTTACAATCCCACCAGCAATAATGCACAACGATTCCAATTTCTCCTCCTCATCAACACTTACTATTTTCTCATTTTGATTTTTATTTTTTAGAATAGCCATCCAAATGGATGTTGCTTTGCCAAAAATCCATAGGTATTTGACATGTATTTGCCTTGGAATTTTTCTGTGGTAAGGGACCCTGGGAGCTGATCTCCAAGGGGCCTCACTGGCCAAGGATGGCTCTTTGCATGGAATGTAAGACTCATAGACAGGCTGTCTCCCTCTGTTACTAAAAAAGAAGGAGAGAGTTTAAAAGTCTGAATGATTCTATTTTAGATGTTGTAGAAAACCAAAAGAATACAGAAATCAAAACTCCACTGAAGGCTATAAAACCGTTCCTACAGAAAAACTACTTTGGTCTGCAAAAGTTCTATTGATTTTTTTTTTCTGGTAAGCTTTTACGGCAAATTGGATTTTAAGAGTTCCAAGTCCTACAGAAGAAAATAATTTGTTCCCCAGAGAGAACTTTATGTCAGCACTATGTCATCACCCCCAATAACTATATTACAGGATGAATTTTAAAGCAGCTCACAGGAAAGTTGAAAGAACAAATCCATTTTCTAGCCACTTCATTAAATCAAAGAGTGATAGGAAATACATATTCAAAACATTACCTGTGATTTTGCTTTCACTTGCAAATGTTTTGAAAACCCATATTTTCGTATGAGTAATTGAGTCCTACAGTCATTAAAAAAAGGAAGTTTGGGGTTGTCCGAATGCTTTTTCATTTTTGTTAGCTTGGTTTTTCCCAGAAGTTCCATCAGAGCAGAGAGAGGTTTTCTCTTGGGAATTCCAAGGACTCCTTGGCGGACTCCGTCACTGACATACAGGAAGCACATCTCAGTGCCTTAAATCAGCCGTGAAGACTGGCTGTGAAGTCCAGGCGGCTCCTTGCTCTGTCTTCGCCATCCCTGAAACAGGCTGGTGCTGGCCTGCTCCTTCGAGGTGGGACTGGTGCCCAGGGCCGGCTGCATGGGGCCCCTTCTAGGTTGACAGCTGACATCAGGTCATGAGCGAAGGCTGGCCCCTTCCTCAGAGGCACAGCGTGTCTTCCCCCAAATACACTGTCTTGTTGAACATCCCCTGCCAAGTGTCCCAAGATGAATCCATACAGACTCACATTAAACTACTGTGATGTACATATTTTTGTGTTGAAGTACACAAGGATGAAAGACCAAACTCATATATCATCCCCCGCTGGTGGCAGGCGCGGTGCTCCCAAATGTTCTGTGTGGCTGAAAGGCCAGGGATTGTGCAGGGGACACACAGGAGCAAACTTCCAATACAGCTCCGCCGTTCCGAAGAGCGTCTTTGGAGAGCAGGCTGCCTCCTAGCTTTAAGCAGCTCAAGGTGTGACTTCAGGGATGTCCTCGCCCTCTTAAGAGTTCTGGGAAACTCTTAAGAAATGAAGATGCCTGAGATCCACTCTAGAGCAAATCAGGGCTCTGGGGGTGGGGCTCAGGAATCTGCCTGAGAGAGTTTGATGCTCAGCTAGGTTGGAACCCATGAAACAAGGGGTCTCCAAAGACCATTTCAGGCCTTGGTCCACGGCTTCTGTTTACATATTAAGCACCGCATATACTGGCATGTTTGCACAGAGCATCTTCTCATGCATAGCTGCAGTTCAGCCCCAGTCAGACACAGAACAGGGTCAGGTCCCATCCTTGAAGAAGGTTATATCTGATCAACGACCAGAACCTGTCAAGGGGATAAATTCTCATACCCCATAAGTCTCACCTGCTAAAGTGCAGTTAGTGCAGCACCAGTGAGCCGACCACATCAGAAGGTCTTGACTGTAGCCCAGCGAGTAACTTCTCTGATGTCAAGAATCTGGCCAATGACGAGTTTTGTCAAACCATGAAAAAAAGCAGAAATGATTAGGCTGCATTTGGCACATTTGAGAAAGGTCCTTTCTACATCAAAGTGCTTTTACCATCTGGAGTGGCTATGCCTTAACTTTGAGGCAGTACCCCCATACCTGCCCTCACACCTGACAGATGCAGCTCATTTATTTACCACCCAGAAAAGTTGTCCCCAGCCTGCCTTTGCCGTCCCCCAAGGCAGAGCTCAGGAAGCAAAACGATCACTGGGCCTTCCTACTGCTGACCCTGAGCACACAGGCTTCAGCCCAGGGAAGCTGCCATCTGCGAGAGTGATTCACGTGGAATGTTAAGGGGTCCCATCTCTTTTGAAGTCTCACCTGCACACTGTCCTTTTGGCAAAAGCTGACTGGAAAGGGATACCTGGCATGTACCTGGGGTATGGGCCCAACTGTCAGCCAGACAAACTCTGTGTCGGTAAGCAGAGAGCAGGCTGGGTGGGCTGCAGACATGGGGGCGGGCTCACTTATTCCCGTCCTTCCTGGAGTACCAGGAGAGGTGACAGCGGCGTGCTATAAATGACAGCCAAAATACATTTTATGCATTGATTTGTCTTGATAAGATTTCTTGAATTTGTTCACATGAAATTCAATTGTGTACTTATTACCCCTCTTACTAATAAATCTGCTCATTTAGATTGGTGTTCTGTCATATTAGGAAAATCTGTTTTTAATCAGTATTTTGATTTAACTATAAATTATTAAGAAGAAGCCTCTTAGCTTGATTGCACTGAAGAGTATCTAACTCCTGGTCTGAGCCACGGGGGGGAAGCAAAAGCCAGGGAAAGAAAGCTTTTCCTATACCCGCCCCCCAACACAGTGACTCGGAGGGTCTGTGGGGCCGGGGAATAAAAATGTCTCTCTGAGACACTTTTAAAGGTCAGCTGCATCTCCATGCTCGGGAGTGAAGTGTTGGCGTGGATATTTTGTGACAGCAGTGTTGGCAGAGAAGTGATTATTTTTAGTTTTAAGGAAGAATAAACTTGATTTTCCTTTCCAAATAAGAATATCCTTCAGGACTATAGACCACAGATAATTAAATTTTTACATTTTGGAATTGGATTCTCAGTTGTCCATAAAGGCAATAGTCTCAGCCAAAAAATCTTTGCACTGGGACATGACCCTTTGCTAATAGATCAAACTACAGCTAAACAAATTCAAAACGCAGCTCATTCCAGACGCATGTGAGAAGCACAGATAAGCCTCTTCTGGGATTGACTGACAAATGGGAGTCAAGCAGAGCCCTCAAGTGTACGGCACTCCGTGTCCAGTTTAAAACACAAACGATTTTAATTTAAACATTTTAGTCTTTGGGGGTAATATGCCTGCTGATGAATTTGATCAGCTGTTTGATCGGCGAGCAAAGCAGTTGCTTTCTGCACGGTGCCACCCTGGCTCGTGTGTCCTCCTCCCCCTAGACAACACTAACCAGGGAATGTTGACCTGTGTTTTTCAGATTCCGTTTTTGGCCGAAGGGATCAGGATTCATGGAGACAAAGTTACTGAAGCTTTGAGGCCGTTTCATGAGAGAATGGAAGCCTGTTTCAAACAGCTAAGGGAAAAAGTAGAAAAGCAGTATGGTGTGCGAATCATGGTAAGTGGGCAGCTCTGCGCAAGTCGGGGCGGGGGGTGTCTTTGAGTCACACTGACTATGACAGGCTCACAGGGCAGAGTGACTGGGACATGTACGTGTCTCCTTGGGAAATGGGATTTAAGGGACCTTAACTCCTCATAAATCATCTGCCAGCAAACCAGCAGCCTTTCAATAATTAACAGTGTTGGGGTGCATAAGCATTCATAAATTTGCTTGATCACCAAATACTCTGCTCACCTGGGGTAAACACAGTCTACCATTAGTGTGGTGGGGCAGCTGGAAAATCTGGCAGGGGCCCATGCAACTCGGGCTGGTTCACAAAGACCACCCCTACAGTCATACACACACACGTGGGGTCAAGTGACACCCGGGGCAAGAGCACTCATGGCGTCCCAGAGACAGGTGGCGCCCTTGCCCGGTCCGAGGTCCGAGTCATTTAGGGGAGTTGCAACCGATTCCTGAGATCAGAAACTGTTAGCCAAGACTTCTCTGTTGAAGGAAGTGGTCACTGATCCGGCCACCCCACGTACACTGGAGATGGCCTGTGAAGGCCATGGAGAGGACCCTACCTGGAGAAAGAGGTCAGGAGGCAGGAATTTGAATGGCAGGCCGGAGGCCAGGGCAGACATAGCTGTGACCTGGGCAGCGGAGAAACTGTCAGGAGGAGCTGGAGGCATCTGCCCTCTGAAAGCCTGGAATGCCAGTCTGGATACAGGGCAGAAGTGGACTTTTGCCAAGAGCATGATGAAAGCATGGCTTGGGTTTCTTGACGATGCACAATATTGGATGGTTTAGGACTCACGGCAGGCTTCACAGCATCTTCATGAGCCATGTCTTAGCGGCTCCAGGGGCAAGGCCAGGCACGATAAATCAGATTGCCACGGTGGTGTGCGGCTCTACCCCTACGGTCTCTGGGGGCTCTGATGGGGCCTGACCTTGACTGCCCGTGGACCCCGGAGGTGTCAGGCACAGCACATGCGCAAGGCCTCCTCCCCATTGTTCAGGGATCGGCAGCAGAGGGCAAAGGGGACAGCAAGGCCTCTTCTAACCTACGAGGACCGCATTCCTGCTGGCACGGAGGGAGTGTGTGCGCAGTCTTCTGTTATCCTGCGAAAGGAAGGCGAGCTGCCCAAGTTAATCTGCTCCTCATAACACTTGCCTCTACTTGCTAGGGAACCAGGTGGCCAATGCGGTGTGCCATTTTTTGTCTTTTTTTGGCCCAATTCCATCAGTTTATTGTTCTTTGGCAATGCTCTGCTGTTCTGTCTGGTGAACTCACTTCTATTTTTCACACATTTATCTCATTTAGCAAACACTAATTGAGTGCTTACCATGTGCCAGAGACCTTTCCAAGCGTTTTGCAAATATGAACTTGCTTAACCTGTGCAACACTGTGAAGGAGGCACCATGGCCATCCCCACTTTGCAGATGGGGAAATGAGGACACAGGAAGGCCAACTAGTCCAAGGTCATACACTACATACACTAGCAAGTGGCAGAGCCCGAGTCTGAACCGTATCAGTCGACCTCTAGTGTCTGTACTTTTAGCCCCTGCTCTGCAGTTTACACAGTAGAGCTGGCCCTTCTTTTCCCACAGGCTTGGAGACACCTAAGAGGCTGGGATGCAGGGAGGGTCAGTCAGCTGTGATTACAGTCCATCCTCTCCCACCATCCCTACACCTGCCAGCCAAGGCTGGGCCCCAGTGCCTGGGAGCCCAGGGCCTGGTGTTCATCAGATGAGAGTGTGTTTGGCCCTGGGCCCAGCAGGAGGGCATGAACCTGACTGAGCCAAGAATAACATGCTGCTGGGCTGTGGTCTGAAAATGCAGCAGGCGGAAATCCGGGGCTGCCTGTCCCGCCTCCCCAGAAGCTGCTGCAGGTGAGAGGGCTTGGGAATCAGGGTGCTCCCCTGCTGGGCCACGCTGGAGGGCCCTTCTTGCATGGCAGGATCCTTGAGCAATGCTTGATGGCTTTGGAGCTGGCAGCTCATTACAATCAGAGTCGAGTGGCAAGGAGAGTTTCGGAGTGCATCAGAGTGCAGCTCTTCCAAAGTTTGACGCCACTTTTAATTCTTTCTAAGAAATAAACACTTGTGAAATATCCAAGTTTCCTTTCCAAGTGA
This sequence comes from Manis javanica, assembly GCF_040802235.1. NCBI lineage: Eukaryota > Metazoa > Chordata > Mammalia > Pholidota > Manidae > Manis > Manis javanica. The sequence continues at coordinate 4,787,866 of NC_133162.1, read as the reverse complement.
AAAGCCTCCTCTTCGGTCAATCGCTTAGTGTATTTGAGAAGGACAGAAGCCTGTCTGGCTCAGCAAACTCCCTTCATATTTCTTTCACTGCTGGGATTCATACTTTCTGGGAATGCTTGTGTTGGGCACAGGGAAAAAGGCAAGGCAGGAAGGTGGGGGTGTTGTGAGGGCGTCAGGGATGTCCCCCTCTCAAGGACAGGTTTCCCCTGTTCCGAGCCAGCCATGCTTGGCTGGCAGTTAGCAGTTCCCACTGCATCCTGAGATAGCATCCTGTCCTCCGAACTTCCCACTTTGTCTGCAGGGGCAGCCAGGGCATCCCAGAGCCCAGCAGGGACTGGTCGAGCTTATTGGGAGGGCAGTCCAGGCATAGAATTCAGGGTGCATTTCCCGCCCTGAGATGCTTTTTCTCGTGAAACTGCCTTCCTGCCTCCATCCTGGGACCCCAGAGGCAGGCTCTCTTGAGCAGGCAGAGGGACAAGCGATGCCCCTGTCATCCTCAGAGAAATGTGACAATGAAAAGCATCTGGATGAGTCTTTGTCATCTTCTCTACTTTGGAAACTTGCAAGCATCTCAGAATACTTTAAAAAGCAATATAGTATCGTGGACACTAACAAATGGAAACTCATCCCATGCTCGTGGCTAGGAAGAATTAATACCGTCAAAATGGCCATCCTGCCCAAAGCAATGTACAGATTTGATACAATCCCTATCAAACTACCAGCAACATTCTTCAATGAACTGGAACAAATAATTCATAAATTCATGTGGAAACACCAAAGACCCCAAATAGCCAAAGAAATCCTGAGAAAGAAGAATAAAGTAGGGGGGATCTCACTCCCCAACTTCAAGCTCTACTACAAAACCATAGTAATCAAGACAATTTGGTACTGGCACAAGAACAGAGCCACAGACCAGTGGAACAGATCAGAGACTCCAGACATGAACCCAAACATATATGGTCAATTAATATTTGATAAAGGAGCCATGGACATACAATGGCGAAATGACAGTCTCTTCAACAGATGGTGCTGGCAAAACTGGACAGCTACATGTAGGAGAATGAAACTGGACCATTGTCTAACCTCATACACAAAAGTAAATTCAAAATGGATCAAAGACCTGAATGTAAGTCATGAAACCATTAAACTCTTGGAAAAAAACAGGCAACAACCTCTTCGACATAAACATGAGTGACCTCTTCTTGAACATATCTCCCCGGGCAAGGAAAACAGCAGCAAAAATGAACAAGTGGGACTATATTAAGCTGAAAAGCTTCTGTACAGCAACAGACACCATCAATAGAACAAAAAGGAACCCTACAGTATGGGAGAATATATGTGTAAATGACAGATCCGATAAAGGCTTGACGTCCAAAATATATAAAGAGTTCACACGCCTCAACAAACAAAAAACGAATAATCCAATTAAAAAATGGGCAGAGGAACTGAACAGACAGTTCTCCAAAAAAAGAAATACAGATGGTCAACAGACACATGAAAAGATGCTCCACATCGCTAATTATCAGAGAAATGCAAATTAAAACTACAATGAGGTATCACCTCACACCAGTAAGGATGGCTACCATCCAAAAGACAAACAACAACAAATGTTGGCGAGGCTGTGGAGAAAGGAGAACCCTCCTACACTGCTGGTGGGAATGTAAATTAGTTCAACCATTGTGGAAAGCAGTATGGAGGTTCATCAAAAGAACGCAGCAATCAAGTTTGAGAAAGACAGATGCACCCCCATGTTTATCGCAGCACTATTTACAATAGCCAAGAATTGGAAGCAACCTAAATGTCCATCGGTAGATGAATGGATAAAGAAGATGTGGTACATATACATAATGGAATACTACTCAGCCATAAGAAGAGGGAAAATCCTACCATTTGCAGCAACATGTATGGAGCTGGAGGGTATTATGCTCAGTGAAATAAGCCAAGCGGAGAAAGAGAAATACCAAATGATTTCACTTATCTGTGGAGTATAAGAACAAAGTAAAAACTGAAGGAACAAAACATCAGCGGAATTACAGAACCCAAGAATGGACTAACAGGTAGCAAAGGGAAAGGGACTGGGGAGGATGGGTAGGTAGGGAGGGATAAGGGGGGGAAGAAGAAGGGGGGTATTAAGATTAGCATGCATGGGTGGGAGAAAGGGGAAGGCTGTACAACACAGAGAAGACAAGTAGTGATTCTATAACATTTTGCTATGCTGATGGACAGTGACTGTAAAGGGGTTTATAGGGGAGACCTGGTATAGGAGAGAGCCTAGTAAACATAATATTCTTCATGTCAGTGTAGATTAAAGATAAAAAAAAAAGAAAGAAAGAAAAGGGGGATTAGTCCTTGATAGTATAAAACTAACTGTAAATCAACGATTAATGCATGCATGCTTTAAATATCCTTAATTTTGATCAATTAAAGGGTGTCAGATGATCAGCTATGGAGATACACTTTTCTGATAATATTCCTTTCTCTTAAAAAAAAAAGCAGTTCCTGTGTGGTGACCTCCAATGAGTTCTACACAATGGTATAAAGGGCATATCAAAGTGTGGGCAAAGGGTCTGTTTGTGTTTATACAGAGGATCAAAGCCTAATTTGGCTACCCAGAAAATGAACTAAGATACGATATGAAGAAGAACTTCCAACATCAGCACTCTCTGGAAGAGTCATACCAGAAGATGATCATCAAAAAACCTCCATAAAGATCCAGGCAATGCTGCAGTTGTAGCTGCATCCATCCCACCAGTTCCTGGACTTGCCATTGGAATGAAGAAGGAGATATCTAAGCTGGCCTGTGCTTTCAATAAAACAACAAATTTGACTGGATCTATACTGTTGGAACTCAACCAAGAATTAGGAGAAGTGCAAGTTGTAGCACTCCAAAATCTTACAACTACAGACTATCTACTGTTAAAAGAACATATGGGATGTGAACAGTTCCCAGAAATGGGTTGTTTTAACTTGTCTGATTTCTCTCAGACTGTTCAAGTACAGTTGGACAATATCCATCATATCATAGATAAATTTTCACAAATGCCCAGGATGCCTAACAGGTTTTCTTGGTTTCACTGGAGATGGCTGGTAATTAATTATAGGTCTGCTTTGGTTATGTAACTGTACTCCTATTATGTTAATGTGTGTGCGCAATTTAATTAGTAGTTTAAAACCTATACATGCTTAAGTTACTCTACAAGGAGATATGTCAAAGAAATAATCAATCCTCCCATGTTTTCTTCCGTCTGCTACCTCTATAGCTTTCTTCTTCCTTCCTAATTACAACCCTTAAATAGAATTCATGCCTCATATTGAATTTACCGAGTATTATAATTCTTCCAAGTGGTAAAGATACCTCAAGACAAATGCTGGGCATAGAAGCCACAGGGCATAAATCTGCAAAGAAGTAAAAAGCTAACCTTTTCAAACAATATGGCTTCTCTCTCACTTACCAACTTTACATCTCCCTGTATGGCCCCGGAAGATGACTGGTTAGCCAGAGACGGGTAAGATTCCTCAAGGGAGGAACAACCTAAGACAGGCACAGTCTCAGGGGGGCCATCAGGTGAGAAATTGGGGATCAACAGAGGTGAGGCTTAGAACCTCACCCCCCCTGTTTTGAGAGAAATCTTCTGCATCCATGGATGTTTTGTTGCCCTTGTCTAGCTTGGATTAATACTTAGTCCATAGGCACACACCTGATCATCTACATTTGCTCTCTTACAGCACTAAACTATGTTTTCTACCTTTATCTTGCATCTACCTACCACTTCAGCATTTTTTTAAAATAATAATTATAATAATAATAAGGGAGAAATGTGGGATTCACATATAAATCAAGTATAAAAATCAAACGAATATTCATATCTGACCTGATTGTTTATAGTTCATAATGCGTGATCAAAACCGAAAGTTTCTGTGATGACTGCCCTTGCACTGTTCACCATGTAAGAACTTATTCACTATGTAAGAATTTGTTCACCATGTAAGAACTTGTTCGTTATGCTTCAGAAGATTGGAGACTGACGAGAATTAGGCTTGGGGTGGATTAATGATTGTGCATTGAGCATTGAGTCCCCTATACAGAATTTTATTGTTGTTAACAACCATTTGATCAATAAATATGAGAGATGCCCTCTCAAAAAAAGAAAAAAAAAGCAATGTAGTATCATCCTAGTTTTAAAAAGATGGATTTAAAAATAAAAGTCCCGTGGAAAGGACATAAACCATTTTGTCAATTTTTCTAAGCCAGCCTAAGCCATAGCAAGGGAACCCTGGGACACACTCTGACTCCCTAATCCACAGGAGGCTCCGTCCGAGCCCCTGTCTCACCACTCTGGCTTCATCTGGCCAGTCCTGGGGCTCTGAAGATCCCCACTGCTTGCATCCCAGCTCCTCCCGATGCTTGTGGTGCAAGGTGCACAGACCCTGGGGCCCCGGGGAAGAGACGACGCTGCCCCTGCATTTGGCACCTGCTGCCCAGGCCTCTGCTGGCCCACAGGCCCACAGGGGCATCCGTTTGTCATCACATTCAGAGAGAGATTTCCTTGTTTCTCATCCAGCTCTTCATTTAACTCTTCCTCTGAGCCTGGTGCAGATCGGGGGAACTGTACCTTGTTCTGTGCTTGGCACACCCATCCTCCCTGTCACTTTACCCAGCACCTACGTCCGGGTGCTGAGTTCAGGCTTCTTGTGAGTTCTGAACCCATCTGAATGGTCTCCCAACAGACTCCTCCTGCGTGCCCCTCCCACCTCTCAGCCCAGCCTGTAGAAAATGCAGGGCTGACTCCTGTCTCCTCCTTGCCTGGATAAGGTCACACCCTTCCTGGTCACCCCAACTTTGGCTGTGGTTTCCCCCAGGGGACTGGTTCACTCCATCACCCTGCCAGCCCAGCGGCCCCCTACTTTCAGGATTTCTCCTCCCCAGTCCTCCATCCACAGCCTTCTGGTGCTTTTCTTACTGGGACCCCTGGGACCCTGGGGTGCCCCTGAGGAAGGTCACTGATTGGGAGGTTGTGCTGCTAGGTCCTGCCTCTGTGGAGAAGTTCGACTCCACCTGTTCCGTATGCTGGAACTCAGTGGGACATTTCCCAGGCGGAGGAGCATGGTCAGGGTGCTGGGTCTCTCTGGGAGGGGCATCCTCAGTTCCCCATCTCCACTCACACCTGCAGCCTCACTCGCCCGCCTGGCCCTGCCCACCTCTCCCACGTGCCTGCCCAGACGAACCACCCCCAGCACTCCCTCCCAGGGACCAGCATATTGCCTCTGGGTTTCCATCCGTAGCTGGCATTTGTACAGCACTTGGAACATTCCAGAAAACTGAAATGTACCTGCTTCTCACGCTATCCCCTGAAACACCAGTGACCACAGTTCAGTTCATCTAGACACCCCACCCGTGACTCCTGTGGTGGGTCAGGATGGGGTGTTCCAGCTCAGCGGGGAGACAGCCATGTAGACTGTCAGTCACTGACCAGGCAGGGCAGAGCTCGCTCCTGGGAAGGGAGCCCACCCGAGGTTTTGCCTCAGGCCATAACACCAACAGCAAGGGCGTGGAGCTGCCACTCGGGGTGTCCCAGACCCTCCAAGCTTCACCTGTCTCCCTTCACATTATCCTCATGCTGCCTCTTAAGGTGGGGTGACTGATTATTCCTTGCATGCTTGGGGGGAAGCTGAGGCTCAGGGTGGTTTCATGTCGGATGCAAGTCCCACTGTCAGTGCCACAGCCAGAATTCTAGCCCACTTCTAACTCCCCGTCCCCACCCCCGGCCGGCCCTGTGGCTGGGACCCAGGGGACAGCAGTTCATTCACAGGGTCCTAAAGCTGTAGCTGTGCTGAGGCCTCTCAGGTCTGGGAGAGACGCTAAGCGCTTCTGAGGAAAAGGATAGAAATCCTGATTCCTCAATTTCCAGAGGCTCTGCTCAGTCAAGGAATTGTGGGGCAAGTGGCCCTGTAGAGGCCATGGCCCAGTAGAGTCACCCCCTTGGGTGTCCTGCCAAGTGTGGGACCCAAGACTGGCTTCTGTTCTCCTCAGCCAGAGCCCTGCCCCTGCCAGCCCTCTGTGGTCAGCTATACATCGTTCAAGGGCCGCTTCCTGGGCCTTCTGAGGCTGGAGTGAGGTCGTCCCCACTGGCCCTCTCACCTTGGGGTCCATGGCTGACTCCCTCCTGTGCACCCACACATTCAGGGCCCAGGTCCCCGTGGCTGCTGTGAAGATCATTTCATCAGAGAAGTGGAAACTGTCCTGTTAGGCGCTCTTAGGAATGGGGTGCACAGCACCCAAATGTCAGGCAGGCCACGCTTCTTCCCCACTGTATGCTCAGCTGCATGTCCTTAACTGCATCCCCATGTGCCCAGGAGACCGTGGACTGTAGAGGCAGCACCTCCAACCAAAAAAATCACCTGCGCATGAGGTTTCTGGCTGTCATCCCTTCTGCCCCTCACCTGGATCCAGAGAGGCTTGGGTGGAAGCCATGCCAAGGCAGTTGCAGGGCAGAGGTGGGAAGGGCCCCTCCCAGACCGGTAGGTGGTACAGCCTGAGTAAGTGGGTGCTCATAGCGACAAAGCCGTGGCCCCCACAGAGCTGGTGCCCCACCTCTGAGCCATCCTCAGAAACCATGGCTGTGGAAGAAATGGCAAGAGAGAGCATGGATTTTGAAAGGCAGAGGCTGCCGAGAGACCTCATTCAAAATGTGAAGAGAATCAGTCTCCATTAAACTAAAAAGCCTCTGCACGGTGCAGGAAACAAGAAAACAAAAAGGCAGCCTCTGTACGGGAGAAGAAACTCACAAATGACATAGCTGGTAACGGCTAACATCCAAAACGTATGAAGAACTCATACAACCCAATACCGAAAAAACAAACTCCGATTAAAAAGTGGGCAGAAGACCTGGACATTTTTTCAAAGAAGACATGCGGATGGCCAACAGACCCATGAAAAGGTGCTCAGCATCGCTGATCATCACGGAAATGCAAATCAGAACCACGATGAGATATCCCCACATGCTGGTCAGAATGGTTGATATCAACAAGACAAGAAATAAGCGTTGGCGAGGATGTGGAGGAGAGGGAACCCTTGTGCACTGTTGGTGGGAGTGTAAACTGGTGCAGCTAATGTGGGAAAACAGTGTGGAGGTTCTTTAAAAAATTCAAAATAACCATATGATCCAGCAATCCCATTTCTGGGCATTTACCCAAAGAAAATGAAGGCACTAATTTGAAAAGACATATGCACCCCCATGTTCAGGGCAGCATAATTTACATGTAGCCAAATACGGAGGCGACCTAAGTGTGCATTAACAGATGAATGGGTAAAGAAGAGGTGGTACGCACATACGATGGAATACTACTCACCCATAAAAAAGAATGAAATTTTCCCATTTGTTACAACATGGACGGACCTAGAGGGCATTATGCTAAGTGAAATAATTCATATAGAAAAAGACAAATGCTGTATGATCTCACTTATGTATGAAATCTAAAAAAACAACAAATGAACAAACAGAACAAAACAAATGAACTCAAAGTGATGGTTGCCAGAGGGGAAGGAGAGTGGGTGGGATGGAAGAAATAGGTGAAAGGGATGAAGAGATACAAACTTCCAGTTATAAAATAAACAAACCTGGGATACAATGTACAGCATAGGGAATATAGTCGGTAATATTGTAGAAACTTTGCTCGATGACAAATGGTAACTAGATTTATCATGGTGATAATTTCATAATGTTTATAGACACTGAACCACTGTGTTGTACACCTGAAACTAATGTAATATTGCATGTCAGTTATACTCAGTTAGCAATTTATAAAACAATGTAAAGAGGGTCAGAGTCCCACAGAGATGCCAGAGAAGAGCAATGTCCGAGCTGGCGGGGTGGCACGGTGGGGGCCGGGGGTGGATGAGGTGGTGAGGGCAGGACAGTTTGGACTAATTGGCAACTATCTTTCTCCTTTTTGGTTTCCTCATAAAGGCCAGTAAATGACAATGTTCATCTTCTTGGAGACATGCAATGGCACCGTCACTGGTACCAAATCCAAACTGACCAGCCCGTCTGTGCTGGCCAGTGCCAGCTGCATAGAGCCACTTAGCTGCCTTGAGCCACTCATTGCCATGTAGGCCCACTACCCTTTTTATAAATAAAGTTTTACTGGAACAGAGCCACACACACTCGTTTCTGTATCGTCTGTGGCTGTTTTCATGCTACAATGGCAGAGTTGAGCAGCTGGGGCAGAGACCTAATGGCCTGCAAGCCTGAAATATTTATTATCTGGCCCTTTACAGAAAACAGCTATTTACCAACTCCTGCTTTAAACTGTTCTTTGGCAATATTGAACTTTCTATTATTAAAGAGTTAGTATACCAATCAAGTGGTATTTCACATGCAAAACCCGTAGTTTAGAAACAGGCCCACTTTTCAGATGTGGAAGTAAGAGTTCCGCAGTTTGTAATCAGCTGTGGCCCCAAGCATGTCTCTTAGGTGACTGACCGAGTGTGATGCCGGCTTCAGTGGGGTGGTGTTTGGGATGGAGAGCTGGAGGCCATGCAGAGAGGAAGTGCCCATGGGAATTTGGTTTCCACAACCTCAGGTTAAAGGAAAGAGCTTCTGCAGCAGCTGCAGTCCCAGATGTGCCAACATCTGGCTGGGGCTACAGGTACACTAGCATTTTCTAGCTAATTAGGTGTTGACACATGCTGTGTTTCGATGGTACTTGGTATTATACAGTAATATTCCCAGGAGAGGATGGAAAATTCCATCCAGTGCGTTTTTCTCAGGAATGCATCACTAGCCTGTGACCTGGTCAGGAGGGGAGGGGCCTGAGCAGGTCTGCCGAGGCTGCATCTAATCCACAGTGCCAGTCACGGCCAGGGAGGATGCCCACCTTTCATTAAGCAGCAGGAGCATGTTATTTTAGTGTAGAGAAGTTCAGTCGTTCCACGCCCGTGTGTTCTGGTGATCTGCACAATGTGTCAGCATGCGGAGATGGATCAAGTTCATCTAAAGACCTTGTAACTTCTTTCATCACATTTTAGGTGTTACTCCATAAATTAAATTTTCTGGTCAGTACATTCTTCTATGACTTTGGAATAGATTGATGTTTTGTGGTCTTGGTAAAGAAAATTGCATTTAGAAGTTTTAAAATTTAACATTCTTTCTGTTTTTTTTTTTTCACAGGATCAGGTAATGTTTTACAAAACTCTAAAATAATCATCACTTTCACCCTTGACTCTGAACTTGAGAATGTACTGTTTATAAAGTGTGGACAGTTTTAGTTTAGATTCCAGACTGGTAAGACCATGTGGTCCCAAGAGTCTGACCATGCCAGGCAGGGCCGGCTGGACGTCTTTGGCATAAACATCAAACAACCCGTCCTTCTCAATGTCTCTCCCTTTCTTAGCCCTCAAGTCTGGATGACAGAAGGGGCAGCCGTCCCCGGTCCATGGTCCGGTCCTTCACGATGCCTGCCTCCCCCCGGCCCCTGTCTGTGGCATCTGTCTCATCCCTGTCATCCGACAGCACCCCTTCTAGGCCGGGCTCTGATGGGTGAGTCGGGCTCAGCTGAGGGGCACGGGCTTGGAGGGGCCAGGGAGAGCCCAGGGTTTGTTTCATCACAACTGAGAGGATGTTTTGAAATCCTCCCAAAGCTGAGACTGTGAGGCTCTACAGTCATGCCAGTATGACTTCCAGGGTCTTGTGAGTTTTTGAGAAAAAATCCTTTGGGTAAGGTTTTCCATGAACTTTAGTATCTCCAGTGAGTGTTCAGCCCTCCTCGGCCTGTCCCAGAAGAGTGTGCTGGTCCCTTCTGGCCACATGCTTGCACTTTTCCATCCCTTGCTTACTGCTGTGGTGTCACACCAATGAAGGACTGTCACAGTGGAGCCCCCTTCCTTCCTGAGGGCTTCCTGGGAGATTCATTTCTGCTCTTGGGCACCCAAAAGCACAAGTGGGCTAGAGGGGACCCTAGGAGACCAGGAAATACTGGCAGAGCTCTCACGAGGTCTCCTGCATCAACAAAGAGCATTCAGAAAGAGCCCTCAGCATTGATCTTTTTTTGTGTTTTTGAGGAGCAAATATGTAAAGTTTGTTCTTTTCTTATTAAACCAAAAGTGTCTCTTGTAATTTAATTATCAGAACAGTTTTACTGTGGAGTCTGCACAGTTGTGCTTGGGCAACCCCATTTGGTTTACGATCCATCGACCTTCAAACCCACAGGCTCCCTCCTGGCCCCTGCGACATGCAGACATGAACGTCCAGGACGCCCCAAGGGACAGCTCAGATCTATGTGTCTTTTGTTGCCAATGACTGATGTGCCTAATGGAGGACTGAAAACTATACCAACATTATTTTTCTTAACAGTAATTTTTTTCGGTGTCTGCTTCTTATAAGGCCAAGTCCATATGGAAATCCTCAATTTAGAGGTATTTAAATCATGCGTGCTTGTCATTTAGCACAAGACTGCTAAAGAAGTTAATTCAGCTTCTCCCCAAGAAAATCCCCAGGCTAGTTATGAAAAGGATTTTATATTTCCAGGAACATGGGATGAGGGTGGAAATTGATCTGGAGGTTTTAGATGGAGGAATATCACATGCGTGAATACATGAGCACGGGCCATGGGCTCCTCCCAGGAGAATTTATTTAACCTTGAACTAACTAGAAGGCATCTTTATTAATAGAGTCCAGATTTTTGTTCATTCTTGGGGTTGCCAACCTTAGCTGTGTATCTAATGTGGAGAAAATGAGACTTTGGTCTCAAATGGCACAGGTTGTGCACAGAATAAGGTTCTATTTGTAGGCAGGTGCTGCTCATAATGTGACAAATTTGAAATGCAACCTGTCTTTCTCTTGGTTCTTTGTGGACATGTGTGGATTTCACAGCTCAGGTCTCTCCCCTAAGCTGAAAGATGTCTACTTTTTCCCCTGTGTTAATTGTCTCAAGCACTACAAACCTAGAATAAAATCATGGAAATTTTTATTGTTGTTTCTAATAGAATATCTGACACATAATGGATATTGATGTATTGGTTATTGTGTATCCAGTTGGAAAAGCCCAGGTGTCCCAAAATGCCTTAATGATCAAAGTTAACACTAGTGTATTATTTCATCAATCATTTTTAAGTTTTTGCTATGGAAACATTTCAGACATACACAAAGGGGACAGAATGTTTTGAGGTCCTGTGCCCATGAGCCAGCCTCAGTTATCAACTCTTAGCCAATCTTATTTCAGGCTCTACCCTACCCTCTCCCAACCCCTTATTATTCTGAAGCAAATTTTGAACATCATGTCATTTCACCCATAAACATAGCAGTGTGAATTTCTAAAAGGTAAATACTTAGAGAAACATAACTGCCTTTACAAAACATACTACCTTTATCATGTGTAAAAAATTAACATTAACAATTCTATATTATCATCAAATATTGGTGTTAATTTCCAATTGTGCCATAAATATCATTTTTAGTTTTCTTGAGACTGAGTTATTGGTTGATACATCTCTATTTCTCTTTTAATCAATAGATTTCTCCTTCTTATCTTTGCTTTTTCTTACAATTTGTCAAAAATTTACATTGCTCATCTGTATCTGAATTTTGCCGATTGCATCCCCTGCAGTGGTGTTTGGTGTGTGTCTCTGTCCTCCACGTTTCCTCCATATTGGCTGTTGCATCTAGAGGCTTGATTAGGTTCAGGCTTGATTTGGGGACAGAATGGCTTTGTAGTTCCTCCACACAGGAGCACATTGTTCCTGCTTATCTCTCGGTGTCATTAGCAGCTACTGACAATCAGTGCCTACATTCAATATCTCTACTGTTAAACAGAATGTGCCTTAACAACAAATCCTGCTGCACCCCGAGTCATGCAGGGAGAAACGGAAAGTAGGGGACGTGGTTCTTGTTCTCACCAGTCTGTATCTTCGATGCATTTGTAATGAGATTCTTGTGAGCGATCTATCTGAATGATGTCTTCCATGTTACCTCTCCCGTAGTGGAGAGCAAGGTGGCTCTAATGGCTTCTTTGATCAGAGCAGTGGTTTCATTCTAAATGTGCCCATTCACAAATAAGTTTAAAAGAAAGTACAGCTGGGATGAAAATGCAACTGGCTTTTGGATTTAATTTCTCTTGCAATCAATCCCCCCTTGAAGAAGTCAGTTTGTTCTCCATGTGGTCAAGGAGGTCAGGCTTGGAAGGTTGCCTGGAGGACTGGGGCCTCTCAGGGGCAAGCTCTGGGCCTGGCTACCTGTCCAGGCAGCCTGCATCACGGGGGCTGTGGCTGGTCCTGCCCCTGGGCTCGGGGACTACCTGGGTGTCGGGCAGCTAGAGGGCCGGGAGTTGCTGTGAATCCCCTTGGCTTCCTGTTTTGCATCTCCTGGCCATATGGAAATGATGTGTCGACCACAGTTTAAAAGACACGTTTATTAGAAATCAGAGTATAGGTTATTTCTCCTATATATATGACTTTTTTTAAGAGACCATCTCTCTTTTATTTTACTTTTTTATTATGTGTTATACTTTGAAAATATAGGATCCCATAATACCTTGTGTGTGAGTTACACTATAAAGTTTTTAAGACATTTTTATACCTTTCTCTGTGTTGGCCTCTTTCCTAACTCCTTCTTGCTGCAGAGGCTGAAATTCCAATCTTAGAATTGAACCCATTTCTGCCTCTCCTGACATGACCTACCAGGAGAGAAACAGGATGGACTCCTCCCTCAGTGTAATATTAAATCACAAACCACAATTGTATGGAGACGTGTGTGCATTGCTCCTCTTTGATCCGTGCCTTAGAAACTAATCCAAGATCTGTTTACTCAGTAAACTAACCATTAACGTGGTTTTATACCAACTGGTTGGCGCCAGTAGGCAAAAGGGTGTTGACAAATTTCATCTTGAGACTAGTGACATCCAGCCTGTGGTTGGAGGACATGGAGACTCACCAGTGGGTGGCAGAGCTGGGACCCAGGTCCTCCAGCTCCAGCTCCCTTATCTGCTGAAAAACTAAGGGCACGTCCACATACCTCTGACCTGTAATCAGCTTGCAGAATTCTTGTTGAGCCGTCCCAAAGGCCTCCCAGCTGCAGCGGCTGGCGTACCTGTCATCTCAAACTGACTATAGAGACTTGGTCAGACTCAAGATACCAGAAACATATTTGCATCTGCCTATTTCTCCCCATCGTATTTGTGAACACTTCAGTATGAATCTTTAAAAGGCAAGGGCTCCCCTTTTGAAATATACCCCAAATACCTTTCTCCCATCATAAATCTACAGGAATCCCTTAATATCACTATTATAACCCCTTAGATTTCACATTTCATCCCTTGTCCTGCAAAGTGTCCGATTTTTTTCCAGTTTGTTGTTATTGGGTTGCAAGCACAGTCCATCCATTGCAATTGGCTAATGGGTATCTTAACTCTCCTTTGGCCTCCCTCTTAAAATCATTCCTTTTCTGTAAGATGTGGTGGTTCCCAGTCAGCACTCAGATTCGTGGTGAATGTGTTTACACACACCTGCAGGGTGGAAAGCAATTGTTCTCCCAGTCAGACATCAGTGACTTAAACAACCGTTTTCTTCAGGTTTGCTCTGGAGCCTCTCCTGCCAAAGAAAATGCACTCCAGGTCCCAGGACAGGCTGGACAAGGACGACCTAGAGAAGGAGAAGAAGGAGAAGAAGAAGGAAAAAAGGAACAGCAAACATCAGGAGATATTCGATAAGGAATTCAAACCCAGCGATGTTCCCCTGCAGCAGTCCGAGGCCGTGATCCTCTCAGAAACGGTAATTCCGCAGGGGGCCTTCCCCACCGGGTGGCAGCGGCCGGGACCCACTTCGCTCCATGTCTCGTCAACAGGCTGTCAGTTGGGTTTCAGTGAATTTGCTCTAAAGTAGCCACGTGACAATCTGGGGTCTCCTTCAGCCCTCGCCTCGTATGACCCACTGCCGCCAGGCCCCCAGAGCACAGCTAGAGCAGCTTTTCTGCAGGGCCAGCCTGTCTCAGCACCCATGCCCCGTGCGCGTGCGGCTGGGCCAGCCGTCAGCAGGACCACGGATTCCAGGCTCTCTGCACCACTGCTGGACTTGCCTCCAGCACCTCCTGATATCGCAGAAGATGGACAAGGAATGCTTTCGTTGGTAGAACCAAGTATTCCGTGTTAACTGAAGCCTCTCCCTCCCCCCTTGCTGACCAGAGTGCTAAGCCGCAGTGACTGCCTGAGTGTTATGCTTGCCTGGAGTCCAGAAGCCCCTTCCCGCTGGGCTCTGCCAGGCACACGGCTCCTGTCATCCCTCCGCCTCATCTGTTGCCCATTTACGTCTCATGCCAGCTTTCAGAAGGAGTTCCAGGGGCTTCACCCAGCATGTGCTGGCTAATTGACATTAGAAACAGCTCCCCAGGAACCTCGTTCATTCCAGAGTCCCCGGCATGTGACAGTGGCAGCAAACACCCCTGTAGCTCATTCTAGTCCCGGGGCTGGGCCTGGGGGGCTGCTGCCGCCAGAAGTGCAGAGTGGTGTCTGCAGTTTGGGGGCAAAATGAGGCACAGCTTCTCGGGTGAACTTTATTCAGAAAGTGCTATTTGTAGACTGGAAACAACATAAAGCAGCAGCTCACACAGGCTGTCAGCTTCTATGGCTAAGTCAGGCCTAGAACCGCTGTCCCCACCCCAGAAAGGGACAGGCATTTGCCAGCCAGTGGCCACAACTGAAGCATTGCTTGATCAAAGGGCTGAGAAGGGGCCACCTTTTAATAAGACATCCTTCCCAGCTTGTTTCTATCTCGAACACCAGAGGATATGTTTCATCCAGACTGTGTGCCACTGGGACCAGCGGCCACATGTTGCTTGGCTGTCTAAAGGAGGAGGGCAGACCTGAGAGCCGTTACATGCCTTCAGGAAGGCAAATGCTCTTCTGAGCCCTTTGGACATGGCATGGACTGCAGCTTCGCTGTTTCACCGCAGCATGAGTGGCCAAGCATGGGGAGGAACTGGCCAGAGGCTTGCGTTAAGTGCCCAGGCGCTGGGGTTAAGGGGTTTCTGATGAACCACCCCTTGTTGTCTGTCTGCTGTTTGGAAATGCTGGGAAGCCTGGGCCCCTGCTGACACTGGCCGAGCTCACCTTCCCTCAAGTCCACATAGAGTCCTCAGGTCATCACACCTGGGTGGGGGAATTAACAGAAACATATTTTGAATATTGACCAAATGCCAGACACTGTAAGACCTTTCGTATATTTTTATTTAAGCTCCATTTTAAGCTAAGAGCCTCGGAGAAGTTAAGCCAAATGGCAGAGCCTATCAGAATTAAGCTGTGTGAAAAGAAGCCAAAGGCCATGCCAGACATTTGGCTGTCACAGCACAAGTTCTATCCCTCCCTCTGTGGCCGTTTGCCTGCAAGGATACCAGCAAAGACAGGCTGAGTTCAGCCAAAATGGGCCTCCCCACAGCCCGTGCACAGTACCCTCAGCAAATCCGCAGGATCACACCAAGGTCAGCGCACAGAACCTTGACCCCTGTTGGCCTCTGACGAGCCTCAGAACCACGGCTGCAGCCCCAGAGGCCAGGAGTCCTGCCTTCTCCCCAGGGGCAGACTTACCATTCTTGAGCCAGCCCAGCTATCAAGGGGCCTTTTCCTCTAGGTGACAGTGCCAGCAAGGTCTGTGAGTACAGGGCTCACAGGTGTAGAGGCTGTCCTCTGCAAGTACCATGGGCTAGGGGCTTAAATAGCCTGAATGTATTGTTCATAGCTCTGTAGGCCAGAGGTCTGAGATCAAGGTGTCAGCAGGGCCGGCGTCCTTGGAAGCCTGGGAGGGAGGATCCGTTCTTGCCCCAGCCCTGCTCTCTGAAGGTTTACCAGCTTTGGCTTGTGGAAACGTCACCCTGCCCTCTACCTTCATGTTCACACAGCCTTCTCCCCCTGTACACATGTCTGCACCCAAATTTCCCCTTTCTATAGGAACACTGGTCATGCTGGATTAGGACCCCACCCCCACCCCCACTTGCTCGTGACTTCATCTTCAAAGATCTTATTTCCAGATCAGGTCACATTCACAGGTACTGGGGGTTAGGACTTCAACATACTTTTCAGAGGACGGAACTCAGCCCATGACAGATCCTAACAACACTCTTTCTGTCCTTCCAATGTAGATAAGTCCCCTGCGGCCCCAGAGACCAAAAAGCCAGGTGATCAACGTCATCAGCAGTGAAAGGCGTTTCTCAGTGTCCCCATCCCCGTCCTCCCAGACGACGCCCCCTCCGGTCACGCCGAGGGCCAAGCTCAGCTTCAGTCTGCAGCCCAGTAAGTAGGACTTGCTCCGCATGGGGATTCCTGACATCATTCTGTGACATCCCACATGACTGGCGGCTCTGCCGTTAGACTCACTTCCTGTCCTTGAAGCAGACGAGGAGCGCCCCATGAGCCCCCCATTACTAGGTGCCTCCCAGCCTTGGGATTGAGCACATGGGGCCGAGGCACAGTCCTGGGCTTCTCGAGTTCCCTGGTGGAACTTATGGGGCCCCCGACCCAGGGTCTCGGAACCACCTGCCTGCTGGGGGAGGCTGGAGGGGCACACGGGACGCTCCCCGGTTTTGTATCATTTGATGGGGGGCCCCGGGAGGGCCGTGGCCTTCCTGAGTCTGGGAGGACGGTAAGGTGCAGAAGCACTTCCAGCTTTTGGGAAGGGCAAAGGGCAGGGCTTGTTCTTCCAGTTTTCCCCAGTTTCTAGGGCTGCCCTAACATATTTCCACCAACTTGGCAGCTCAAAGCAATAGAAATGTATTCTCTTCCAGCTCCAGGGCCAGAAGTGTGTGAAATGAAGGTGTGGGCAGGGCCACCTCTGCCCCCCGCCCCCCTCACTCCTTGGCACCCCTCAGCTCGCGGACACCTCTCTCCATTCCCGGCCTCCGTCGGCATGCGGGGCTGTCCTCTGTCCTCTCCCCTTCTGAAAAAGACACCAGTTGTTGGAATTAGGGCCCCCCGTGAATTAGGGGTGAATGAGGTGGTTTTTTCCTTGCTGGAAGGAGAACAGGCAGGATTCTGGGGACTCGGTGGGTGAATCAGGGTTGCAGCCATGGGTGAGCCTAATTGAGTGAGAAAGAGTGTTCTGGGTGCTGGAAGGGACATGGTTTTTCAGTATTATGCCTTCATATCCTTACACGATTACCTCATGATTATTTTCATAAAATTATTTTATCATTATTTTTTAAATAGTTCACATTTTTGCAACTAAACCCCATTGCTGCTGATGTGGAAAACACTTCGGTAGAACATGACGATCGACGCAGAGTCACCCCAGCAAGTGCGCTCCTGGGCATATCCCCCAAAAATTGAAAACAGGGGCTCAAACAGACACTTGCATGTGAAGGTTCATAGCAATAGTATCGACAGTAGCCAAAGGTGGAAACCACCCAGGTGTCCATCAGCTGATGAGCTGATGAATAAAACACGCTCTGAGGAAATACCCACACAATGGAGTATTAATGCAGCCGTAGAAAGGAATGCAATTCTGATGCATGAAGTAGATGAGAGGTTACCAGGGGCTGGGGGAGGCAGGTATGTCTTTGAAAACTCAGAAGTTCGGAGGTAAGGTGATGGTTGCACATTTGGAATGCAATTAGCGCTACTGATTTGCATGCCTAAAAATGGCAAATGTTACGTTACATGTATTTTGCCACAAAGAAAACAGCTCACCAACCAGCCAGCCATGAGGCCTGCTGTCAGTCAGAAGCCTTCCCCCGGATGCAACGGCGAGGCATCCTCATAAAACTACACGACTCTTCCTAGGAAGCGTTTTCCTGATGAAGGGCTTTTCATCTGATGGGCCATCGGGTAAATGAGACCCATCCAGAAAGACCCATCAGAAAAATGTCAAGTTTCCTCTCTTTAATATTAAAGAAAAAACACATTTTTCCTAAGAGTCTCAACAAGGGCTGAGAAAATATCCATCATCTCAATCATTATGCCTCCATTGGAAAAAGGGCTACTTGCTCAGTTTACTTCAGCTGTACTTTGCCTTGGCTTATTTAAAGCAACAGCCGCAGTGACTGTTTCTGCTAATAACTTCCTTTCACACAATCATGGGGTTTCTGTGGAGAGAGATTTGAAAGGCAGGGGATGTGGGCCGCATTGTTATGCTTCGCTTAGTGACGCTTTCCAGTAACAGCTGCAGGAGGCTGGGTCCAGGGTCCTGGCTGGGCTTTGCAGACACCAGGTGTAAAGGGTCCTTGTGACACCCTGCTGTTCAGACACCACCGAGGCAGAGAGGCTGGAGGAGGGATCAGAAGCGTCTGGGGTTCACACGGCTGTTTTTACAGCATTGATGCCTCCTCTCCACACAGGTGGTAGGTGCCTCCTGGTACTTGTGTGTTCTTTCTAGAATATGCCATTGAGAGGGCATCTGGCCTTCTGAGTTCTCTACCCTTCCCTGCTCGCTTCTCTGGCCTATTGACAAGCAGGGCAAAGTATTTTTGCCTCCCCTGGAGAGCACATGAAGCAGTCACATTGCACGCGGGCTCAGTGGGGACATGGGCGCCATGTTAAATCCTCTCTGTTGCCTAGGTCTGGAGCTGAATGGCATGCCCGGGATGGACGTGGCCGAGGTCCCGCCTCCTCTGCCTCTCAAAGGCAGCATGGCAGACTACGGGAAACTGATGGAGAACCAGGACTTGATGGGCTCACCGGTGCCCCCACCCCCTCCTCCCCACCAGAGGGTAAGTCCATCAGGGATCGGCCACTTGGGTATGTGATTCTTCTCTCCACAAAGGGCAGATCCCGCCTTCCTGGCATTAGGCTGTTTACTCTGGACTGACCAACATTTGACTTTGAGAACAAGGCCAAAGTGATCCGTATGTGGGATCTGCAGTTCCGTTCCATCGCCACCACATAGAGACACATGTCCCCACATGGGCCTCCAAACAAGGGAGAGGGGGAACAAGCTGTGGACAGGGGAACTCCTGACCCCCAAGGCCATTCTGCTGCAGGTGGAAGTCCTGTAAAAGTCTGATTTTGGGGAAGTAGCTTTTCTGAGAAGTGGTTTGTCTGACCGTTTAAAGAAGCTGTCCAAGGTCACACTGTACAGGGCATGCTCCTGTTGGACCCCAACTTGGCCCTTGAGAGGCCCTTCTCCCCCCAGTTCCCCTGGCTGCATGACCCTGGTGCTGACCACTCCCGTGTGGGGAGAGGCACTTGCTGCATGGAGAAACTTGGCTCCAGTTTGGACATACCCTGGGTTCCTGAGGCCACCCAGGCCACCCACCCCTCACTGTGCCTCCAGCCTTGAAACCCCCCCTCCCTGTTAAACTTGGGGTGCTGGCCACCATAAGCATGCACCCCTGCTGGTACCCCCTGAAAACTGTTTTCTTCATTACTCTTGTCTGATGTGCCCACTGCTCCATGGCCTCTGGGCCGGCCTCCTAATGCAAACACAAGCTTAGAGCCATAAAAGCCATTCAAACCAGTGCCTCTGTGGTTAACAGCTGAAAGTTCTAGAAATGTTCTCTTGAGGTCCACCGCGTTCCTGTCCTGGTGCTCAAGGCTGCTGTCACACAGGGGTCTCTGTTGTTCACCAGCCCGGCCTCATCCAAGTCAGCACGCACCTGGAGGGGCCGTGTGGCATTGCCCCAGCAGTGCCAGGAGGTCAGCTTCCAGGGTCATCCCTCTGCTGGCCACAGGGCTCTTAGCCTTATAAAATAAAGTCAGTACCACCTGAAGAGTAAAGTACCCCTGTCCATCTGTGCAGCTGGTGAGCCTCAGGGAAATGACAAGAGAGCTGCTGTGGAGCACTCCAAGTGCGAGGTCCATATGTGCCCGTGGGTGTTTATCAAGGCGAGCATGCTTTGTCCCCTTAAAAACAATACATACATGCTTTCTCCTATGGCGAGTATTTCACTGAGTGTTCTGCAAGTTTATCATGTCTCGAGAGATGAGAGGAAGGGAGAGGGATTTATTTGCAGTATGTGTATTTGATTATTCCTTTTGTGTGAAAAAAAAAACAAGCAGTGGGGTTTCATCTCAGATGGTAAAGGGATACGCGATTCACATCAGCCCTCTGTCCCCAGAAGGGCCACGATGGGGGACTGGCCCTGGAGAAGGGTCCAGGTGCCCTGTGATGGCTTTTTAAGAGGCTGGAATGGCTCATTGCAACTGTAGAAATATTTGCCTGGCCTGCCCCATGGACTTTTAACTGCAAGTCAGAGCGAAAAGAGACACAATGAGTTGAGTGAGAACAGTGACTGGTTGGGCTGTTGTTTTCCCAGCAGCTTAGTTAATCAATCCCTTCTTTATTTAGTTGGAAAAGCAGGAATACCCCCCAGGGCTCCCTGTACTAGTGAGCTGAAAATTCTGAGCTTGGAAGGATGACTAGATCCCTTTTTATTAATAGGTCGATTCACGGGCAGCATTTTATCGTCTCAGTTCCTTCGATACATTATCCCGTGATCCTGATGTCACACGCTTTTGGTTAAGGCAGGAACTAACCATGCAAAAGCTTCGGCTCCCTTTAAAAAGGGCTGTGAATTCAATTAGATTAATTACCCAAGTCTCTCTGCTGTTTGTTTCTTTTTTGATTTACCTGCAGCATGAAAGCTTGTGCTGGCGGCCTGTATGTGGGTCAGTGGGTCGTGATTAGCTGGGAGCAGGTGTGTTTCCAGGGAGCCTCCCTCTGTGCAGGCCCTGAGAGCTGCTGTAGGATAATGATCATTCATCTGCCATCGGGGGTGACCGATACCCTCCTGTCACTCTCATTGATCGGCCTGGGCTTGTAGTCGACTCTGTCTCTCATTGTTGCCATGGTAAGCTGTCATGTCTTTCAAAATGGCTCTTAGAACTGATGATCTGAGCTGTCATTCTGCTTAATAGTGATAAGCCTGCCCTGCTCATATCTGGCTCAGAGGGCGTCGCTGACATCCTGCTTGCAACTCACTGCGTCAGCCTGGCCCACGAGTGCTCGCCCTTGACCTAGTCACTGTGGCTTCCACATGTAAACAACTTTGTTACCAGATCTTGAAATAGGTGTTTCTTTTTAACCATTCTTACCAATCTTAAGAAGACTTATGAGTATATTATTTTACTTCATTTTTTACAATGGACTGTATTTTTGCACATTTATTTTCTCCTGTGTGTTAAGCACTAGGTCATTTAAAATATACTCTCTGTGAACCAGGAGGAAATCTGAGCAAGAGTGCGAGACTGCTGCGTCATGTTCTGTCCTTGATGTCTCTTCTCACATTGAGCTAAATGTGAGCCTCCAGCGAGAGGCTGTTAACCATCCACGCTCACCTTACTTAGACAATAGTTCTCCAGAAGTAATTCATTCTGCCTCATTCCACCTGTGGCCTGCTGCCCCTTCTCCTGGTCTGTTCATTCATTCATCTGTCCCTTCACTTCTTCATCCACTGACTCATTTGTTCACCTGCCCGGTCAGCACGCATTAAATCTGCTGTGTGTCAGGTGTCTGATGGGCACTGGGTGCCCAGAGCAACTGAACATGAGCCCTCTCAGTCATTTACACCCTGGCAGGTCCAGGGAGCAGCATTTTTCTGTCATCTTTGCAGTTGTAAATTCACGATCTTTCTTGGGAATCCAAGGCAAACTGTGGCCCATGGGCATCCAGCCTGATACCTCTTCTTGTAGATAAAGTTTTATTGGGACACAGCTGCACCCATTTCTTTATATTCTGTGTCTTCCTCACGGAGAGTTTAAACAGCCCCCTCACCTCGTTCATTGGCCCCCCTTTGCAGTTTCAGAAGAGACTATGGGTGAAAAGCTACCTCGTAAACAGGTCATTTGGCTACAGGTGCCTGTGGCCCGGCGGACCCTCTCTTACGTGGCCTTTCCAGTTCAGAGAGCAAGGGAGCACCTCTCATCCACCCTGAGGAGCATTTCAAGGACTGTTTGTCCCTGAACAGTTTGGAGGCATCTTCGGGGGCATGAGGAGGGCGCTCACTGACAGCAGCTCAGCTGTGGCACTGCCAGGCTGCCTGGCTGGCCCTGGGTGCGGTTTTGCTCATATCTACTTGTTGTTAAACCTTTAAACTTCCTGGTTCAGAAACTGGTCTGTTTGCAGGGGTCCCTAGGTCAATAGCACCTGGATTTTAAACAACCACACAAAGAGCAGTGGTTATGCTTCTCAGGGGCCGTGCAGACCTCTGAGGTGCTTTGTGAAAAGCGATTGCTCAGAGATGCCAGAAAGGCCCTTCGCTGCCTGTAGCCAGCTCAGACCTGCCAGCCCCAGGTCACATGGAGTGGGCAGTCCCCACCCAGGGTATGGATCGACTTGCCCTCAACGCCACCTTGCCAGGTCAGGCCCCACCTGGAGGCTGTTTCCTGCCAGGGCGTGAGTAATGCCACGTCTCTCATATTCTTCTTCCAGCATCTGCCGCCTCCGCTGCCCAGCAAGACGCCACCTCCTCCCCCGCCAAAGACAACGCGCAAGCAGACGTCAGTGGACTCTGGGATTGTGCAGTGAGAGCAGCAGGGCCTCCTCGAAAGAGCGAGCTGGCATCTTTCCCCCACCTCCAGACCTTCTTCGTGTCCGGCGTCTGTTTGCCTTATCAGACCTGTGGTGTCTGACATGTCGTGCAGTTGCTTTTCCTTAGCAGGAGGTCATTTTCAGCCACGGAGTGAGTGGCCTTTCACATGGGAGCCAGGTGAACACAGGTCTGGAAAATACTGTTATGGGACTCCTGGGGATGTCCTTCCTAAGAGAGCCCAAGTCTTGCTCCAAAGTCCTTTCTGTGCCAAATGACACATTAGCAAAGAGCATGGTTGACCTGAGTGTAGCCTCGTGGGAAAGGTCAGAGAGACCACCGTGTGCAAGGAACCGTATAGTAACTGAGCTTAGCAATCTTCTCTGCTCTCCGGGCCAGACCCTCTGTTTTATCAGACCCTCCTCACTACGACTGGTGGTGTGACTTCGCTGGTTCAGTGTATCTTCAGCCTACATCAGACAATCGAGGTCAGCGCTTTCAGGGAAGTTCCTCATTCCCTTTGGTATTTCTCAGCTACTGAACAGTTACTAATTTATGGAGTGGAAGCACCATTAAAAATACTGGATCAAGTGAAAAAATAAATATGAGTATAGGAAGATACATTTTCTTTCTTTTTAAAAAAAGACTATGTATACCACAGGAGATGGTTTTAATTGCGTGAGTTCTTTTTGTCCTCATTCTGTACAGAAGTTTGTATATATGATGGTTCTTAGAACGTGTTCTAATTCTTGTGGGCCTTCTGTTTATTGTAATAGACGTACGCAAATGATTCTCGATATGTGTTCTTAGTTTTTAACTACTGGAAGTGTAAAGAAATGCAAATTAAGTTTTGTGGGGGTTTTTTTTTTTCAAAACTCAAGTTGATGGACAATGATTTTTTAAAAACTAACTTTGTATAACCTAATATTTTTATTCTGTCATCTATATTTTTTTATTCACTGTCATCATGATACTCTTCTAGTAGGCTCAAAAGTTAATCATTGACAACAAAAAAATAAAAGGCTATTTAAAAAGGCTCAGTGTCTGACACAATATTTATTTATCCCTTGCTATAAAATACAAATCTGCTTCTCTTAATTCTGCTTTTTTAAAGAGCTCTGTGACCCATATTTATGGATGTGCACATCTTCCTCAAACAGCATTCTTAATCACCAGTTTAACTGTCTCTGATTTGGAGCTCAATCGCCAGCACCCATGTCCCTCTGCATGTCTGCTTGTCCTGCAGGATCAGAGCACAGCCGTGTACTTGCTGACGCCCTCTCCCTCACCTGTCCCCGAGATGTCTGGCTGCACATCATTCCCACCTCCTTGTAGCTTTTGCAGCTGCTCATGTGCGAGGGGTCTTTGTTGAGTAGGGTGTGTCATTTAACTTGAGAGGCATCAAACTTCAGAGCTTTTCCCTGGATCTTAAGTGGCAAGAAATAAAGAAGGTAGTGGGGTCCTCTGTGGCTATAAATCACACTCACCTGTAATCTGCAGCATACTAGCTGTCCCCTAGTTTATTTGTATTTGTTATAAATATTCATTCCACCTCCAGGAAGTTGTAGGCATATGTGAATATGGAATTTTTTTCTTTATGAGTCCGTACTCTTTCACTGAGATAAATATTCAACATCTGTTAACTATGTTAGAAGCTGGATCTTATCCATGACCCTGAAATGATTGTACTGGTACCCCAAACTGGGAGAGCATAGGAGACACAGTGGATAATTGGGGGGTAGTCAGCATTTCACATTGCATAAGCTTTCCCCCCAAATTGTAAGACTACCAGGCTGTACAGTGGTTGCTTTTATTCTAGAATGGCTTCCGGGTTCCAGTTCTCACATGTATCACAGCCTCCTCCAGGAAGTCCCTGGATAATCCCCATGCTCCATGTTCTGGCTGGATCTCCCCCATGCTCCCCCACACCCTGCTGCTGTGAGTCCCACGCTGGCGTCTAGAGCTGGAAAGTACTTGGCGAACGTTGTGGTTAGGGAGGGAAAACTGGACGCTTTTATACCTTGCAGAAATTTGCAGATATAAATTATAAATAGGCAAATGTATTTACAAAAAGTGAACTTCTCAAACTATGCAGGCACACAAGTTCTTCACCATTTAAATCAAGGGTTCAACTGCAAAACTATAATCAAGGAGGAACTGACCTCTGTGTCAGTTACATTCTTAAGATACTCCTTCTGGAATGAGGTTCAAGGGAGAAAGCTTGCCTTTCTAGATATAATGATGTATTCCTTTCATGCAGAAACTGTTGCTCAACCTATTTCCCATTTTAGACATTTTTTTCCTTATCACTCCCCATAAAGAAATTTTAACACTCCAAATATACTACATACCCAGTTTATGTACTTTGTATCTATCTATGACTTTAACATTGACAAAATGAGATTATTTTGTCTCCCTGAGGACTATTTTTCACTCCCACAGGAGTGATACTGCCTCACTGAGAATGCATACTCTGAAACAGGAAGGGTTAGGGTCTTCTGTTCTATTTTTGCTTTGGTTGCCAGGAAGCTCAAAGCCAAATTTAGCTCCCGCACAATCAGTTAAATTTTGCTTTTATTCTTACCCTTCCCAAACACTTTCTGAGCTATTATAAAACCATCTTTATTTTAACTACCCAGTTTAAAATGTGCTTTTCTCAAATCTTTATTAAAAGAAGATAGTATATAAGCTATATTTGACAAGTGTAGAAATCTTTTTCTTATTTAAAAACAACCCTTGGTGAGTAGAAATTGCTTCCTAGTATTTAAAGGAATTATTTTTTAATCAGTGTTAAAATCACTGTTTCATGTAAAAGATTTGATTTTTTTCCTTTCCTTACAGATTTCATCATCTTTGGCCCTGGATTCTTCTACAACAACAGGCTTTAGGGGTCATGTTCACCCAGGTCTTTGTTGGTATGATGGCTTTTAGCTTTTGCTGTTTAGTTCGGTCTCCATTGATTTTTAGTATTTTACTTACTTTTTTAAGTCTATTGGAGACTTCTACTCTTTTTCTGTTTTTCAAAATATGCCTTTTTCAAATTATTGAAACATACACTGTTCAGTTGGTGATGGCTCCAAAACAGGAAACAGGAAACCCATAGGGTTCCTGCACCCAAATAAGCTGAGATTGGCACTTGCCATTTATCCCTGGGCAGCACAAAGCAACGACTGCTCCATCCAGGTCCTGTGGTGGCCAGGATGTGGGATCCAAGTGCGGGAGGGAATCAGGAACGGTGTGGATGTGTGACACAGCTAAGCTCATTTTGATAATACTGAGAAGTTAGTTTCCGCCCTGGGCAAGGCTTGTGGTGGTTCGTTTTCTGTGTCAGCTTGGCTAAGCTATGGCACCAATTAAACCAACACGAATCTAGGTGTTGCTGAGAAAGCATCTGGTACTGCCTGGGGTTAACATCTACCATCAGTTGACTTGAAGTAAAGGAGATCACCCCTGAGAGTGTGGGTGGGCCTCATCCAGTCAGGTGAAGGTCTTAAGAGCAAGAACTGAGGTTTCCGGCAGAAGAAATTCTGCCTTGAGACTGCAATGTGGAAACCCTGCTTGAGTTTCTGCCTGCCCTGCAGATTGTGGACTTGCCAGTGCCCACAATCACATGCACCAGTTCCTTAAATCTCCCAGTCTCTCTGTCTCTGTCTTTCTCCCCTCTTGGCTGTTTCTGTGAACTGGAGTATAATGAGATATTCCAAACAAAAGAAATTCACATAAAAGACAAGGGGTAAGCCACCACAAACACACTCTACAAGTGGTGTTTTGCCAGAAGGAGGTGACTTAAAGAAACCTGGGTAGAATCCCAGAATCTGTAGACCCCCCAGACAAGCCACTTATTCTCTCCAGTCATAAACTTCTTTATGAGTCAAAATGATAATATGAACTGGCCATGTTGTTACTTGTTTCCTGGGGTGAGTGGGCAGAGAGATGCCCCCAGGCAGGGCCACAGCAAGCCTGAGGCCCTCCCTCCCGTGATGCCAGCTCAGGCAGGAGCAGGTGGATTTCCCAAGGGCTGTGCTGACCTTGAGGGATGGCCTCCCCCTCGGTCCTTCCCCCTGGCACAAACACGACAGATCGTAGCCCTGGCACAAGGTATGCAAGCTGGCATACGCCTCTGGAGAAAACTGCTGAGGAGATGACCAGGAATCCAGAAACCATTCAGGGACAGGCTTCATCTCAGGGCCTGACTCTCAGCTGCTAACGCAGGAGGGAGTGAAAATAATCAGTTTGGGAACAGGAATATTTCTGAATTAGCATAAATTATACTACTTGAAATACTTGTTAACAGTTAATTTAGCATTATGAACACTTGTGTTGGAGAGGAGGGTACCTAACAGCGACTGGGGAGCTACCTAGAAAAGGCCGGGCTATTTTAAGCTCTTACATATTTTTGGATTCCCTGTCGGGAACATAGACGACATCCGTGGGCTTTCACTGCTTTGTGAAAGCTTTATGTGAAAAATAAACTTTGGTGGCAAAGCTATTATACCCGGAAAGCAGCCTCAGAATCTTCTCTCTGTTTCTCAGGAAAGTTAGTGAAACGAGCATTTCCTGACAGAAAGGAGGACCGTGTGATTTTAGCCCTGGCATGAAGAGGCCACCGCTTCCTCCCTTCGGACGGCCTCCAGAGGAGGTATGGTGGGCAGCGGGGCCTGCGTCTGCGGCTTTTCTTCTTTTGAACATCCCTTAGATGATGCCATTCCACGTGGGGGAACACCAGGAAGGAGATACAGCGACTGAAGGCAGAAACTCTGCCATCCTCAGGTACCTGGGTCCTTGCTGAGACAAGAGGTTTGTCCCCAGTTATGGGGGGCATTCGATGATTTGGGAATCATTCCGGGCCCAGCTCCTGGCAGCTCAGGCTCAGGGGTTGTGCCAGCAGAGATGACATAGGACATCTAGAGCCTGCCTCCCTTGGAAGGCATCCTCGAACTCTTGAACCTGTGGTGCCAGTGGGGATGATCCTCCTGCCTAGCTTTGCCATTAGAGGTAAAGGAAATGGGGGTCGCACAACTGGAAGAGACTTGTGTTTTGGAAAAGCAGAAAACACATCCTAGAATTTTGTCTAGGGAAAGACCCTTCAGCTTCCACGATGCCAAGTCCTCATTTTGAGGTTCTTCACTCAGCAGAATACTTAATGTGAGGTTGGCAGGCGCAAGGCAGCGACTGAGGCACAGAATGGTCATGTCACTTAACACCACACAGCTGGTTTTTTATTTGATAACGTTTTAAAAGCTCACTTTGGATTAGAAATGGACAGTTTAGATGAGTCTTTTATTTTTCTTAAGGCTCCTAGCCCTCCCAAACTGGTGTTAAGCACAACTCCGTATTACCGATCAGCAGCACATTGAGCAGCTTTGATTTCCTCTCCAGGAGCAGGACAGAGCAGCCTGGGGGCTGCCACCGGTGCTCTGAGGCAGCGACGCTGTTCCCGGGGTGGGTGTTCATGCTACAGCTCCTTCCCTACTTGGGTGGCTATTAATCATTCAAATTATTATCCTGCTAATAATTTGGGTAGCAATTATTTCCCATCACCTCTCATGGATACATGTTGAAACAAGGGAAGACCGCCCGTGCAGCTGTGGTCCGGTTCTTTCGCAGGCCGGGCAATGCTTGCGTTTGCTCTTGAAAGGGGGCATCCAGAGTGGGTCTTCACGCTGTGGCCAGAGCCCCAGGGGAGGCAGTCTTTGGGAAAGCAGATTCAAAGAAACATTTGGATGGAAAAAAACTGAAACCAGTGGTCTTGCAGAAATCCACTAAATGTAAGGGGAGGGGAGGAGCCACAGGTTTTCCAAAGCCCTACCAACGGCTCAGAACCCCCTTCCCCATCCCCGTGCCCAGTGCTCTGTCCCCACCCCCAGCCCCCGCTGCAGCCCTCTGGGAAAGCTTGGGTCCCCTTGTTCCGAAGCGCCTAACTAGGCCAGGCAGTTCTACTGCTAATGGTCTCCTCCTCCCAGGTCTCAGCTCCGTCAGCCTCCGTGACGCCCACGAGCTGTCTGGACTCTTCTCTGGTGGGCATGAGGTAGCTCGGAAAGGCTGACCCCTCATTGCTGTGGTCAAGGCACAGGTGGAGGCAGGGAAGGAAGGGAGGCTTGAGAAGGTACTTGGGGGCCCTGCACTTCCCTACCTCCTGCCAGCCCCTCTCCCCCAGGCATTCCCCCTCCACGTGGGGCAGCACCCTCGGGGTCTCTGCAAATCCTCAAGCTCCTGCTGAGACGGTGAGCCCTCTGATTCCACCATGCGCCTTGACCGCACCCTCAAACCCATCTGCCCCCTCCCCAGGGGCAGGGCGAGTCCTTCAGTAGACACTGCAGGGCGACCTCCTGCCTGCAGAACAGACACCAGCCTTCTCGCCCCTTTGGTGGCCAATGATTGGCCTTCTCGTGCCCCAGCCTTGGCCACACCTGACCTGAGAGTGAGCTTGTGGGGCATTCGGACCCCAGTACTTGCTGGCTCACGGTTGCCCCAGGGGTTAACTGCCCCCGCCTCCAGGCTGAGGAAAGCCTGAGCAGCTTCAGAGAAGCCCCTGAGGCGGAAAAGCCGGGGGCTACAGGGCAGGGGGGGCACCTCAGGGGCCCGCCTGCGCTGAAGTCCCAGGGGCTGTGCAGAGGCTTGCAGAGAGCGCTTGGACTTTGTCACGTGAGGCGGTGCCATGAGCTGGGCACGTGCAGAGTCAGGAAACGGGTCGGCAGCCCCTGAGAATGCGACCTGGCTCTGAGGAGGGGAGAAAGGCAGCCGCCCGGGGCCAGAGCTGCTGGCGGGGAATCGGGTCAGCAGAGGACACGGGAGGGGCTGCGGGCGGAGCCTGCTGGGGGCGTTCCAGGGGACGGTGAGGAATGGTCGGGATCGACAGGGAGGAGCAAAGGGGACCACTGCCCAGCCGCTACCACCGGCCTCCACCCGGGAGGGTTGCAGGGGAAGCGGCTGCGACGTGTCCAGGCTCAGGTTAGGAGAGTGCAGAGGTGGGGGGTGGGCTTCCAGGAGTGGAGTGGCCTGGGGGCAGGTGCGTCTGGACGGGAGCGCTGGGCTTCCGGTTCAGAGCAGCAGCCTGGGCTGACGTTATCTCGGAAAACTCTGCATCACAAACCAAAGAGATCTCCCCAGTGGAATTCTTTGGTGGGATGGGAAACGCTGACTTGAGTCTCGAAAGTGGAAAGTAGAAAAATCTTAGCCAAACTTTAATCACTGTTGTTCACTTCCCAGAGACACTTTGTAGTGGGCCAAGGAAATTAAAATGCCAGTGAATTATCATTATACATAAATAAACAATAATTTACTTTTATTACTCTCTTTACTTTCCAGAATATTTTCACATTTACTATCTTATCAGATTTTCACCAGTGCCGTGGAAGTAGCTAGGAGGAGTAACATGTTTGCCTTTCCATGTGCTGGAGGAGGAACGGGGCCCCAGGAGGCTGATTTCCCACGGGCCTGCGGTGAGCCCAGCGGGCGTCCGACAAAACCCAGAGCACCCAGGCCTTGTGCCATTCTCCTGACACCCTGTAGGGTGGACAGAGCCTGGCTGTTTGTTCTTCCCACGCATGTCCATTTTCTAGGTGCCTCAGAACCATGAACAAGCAGAGAGCAGAGCCTCCTTCTCTTCAGGGCTCACGTTGTCATAAGGATCTGGTATCTGGAAGCTGGCATCCGTTTGAGCTCTAGTTCCACCATTTACCAAATTGGCACAACATTTATGCAAATGATTGACCTTGAGCAAATTGTGAAGCCTCCTCCTTCTTCCATCACCACCATCATCATCGTCGTGATACTAGTAACATGAAAAAACCAGAGCCTGTGCACTGGAGCCTGGGCTTGATGCCCAGGAGAGCTTTGTCCTAAACAGTCAGCGTGGGCATCCCCTCAGCACCTTTTATTGGTCCAGAGGTGGATGTGCAACCTGTATTGACGCAATCGGGCCAAAGAGAAAGAGGTATTTGCCATGCTCAGGCAAGAGGCTCTGCAGCTGGAGGGCTGCTGACCATGTGCTGCCCCTGGGTTAATGTCTCAATCGGTGTGCACTCTGAACCTGAGCAGCTTACAACATGCATGTCATTCTCACTCATGCTGCGTGACCCACCCAGGGCAGAGCGGGCCTGCTCATTGTCGGCACTCAGGGGCCCAGGCAAGTGGAAGCTCCGTTCCAACACCAGCTTCACGGAGGAAAAGACCGTGACAGAGAGAGCATGCCCTGGCTCTTTGCCACCTCCCAGCAGTGCCCCCCAGTGTTCTGCTCACATTTTATTACCCAAAGTAAGACATACGGAATGGGTAGCGTAATTCCACCATGTACGGGGCAAGTGGAGGGCATGGACGCATCTGGTGAGCACAGAGCGGAGAAACAGAGAGAGCCTGGGTCCCACTTGGCATGGCTGAGCTACCATCTTCCTGTGCCTGGCCCTGCCTCCAGATCAACAATTACACAGAATAATTCTTTTGTTCTTTTGCTTATGCCTAGAAGCACGTTTGTTTCCATAAGGTTAGTAAAGCAATGTCCCCACTTTCCTTCCTGAGTTTAGGATTTTGAGCCTTCTTTCTCATATTGTTGGTTCATTCCAGAGGTTTGTCAATTTTCTTGATCTTTTCGAAGAACCACCTTTTGGTTTCAGTGATCTTTCTCCACTGGCCTTCTGCTCTGGTGCGTTCATCCATGCCCTTGCCCTCATCTGCACTGCTTCCTGCCTTCCGCTCTGCTTTGGGCTTAGTCTGCTCTTCCCCTAGGTGTGTGCTTCTTGTAGCTGGAGGAGGCTCCTGTCACCTGGCCTGTGGTGGCAATTGAGAAGACTAAGTGACATAATGTGCATGGAGTACCTACCCAGTTGGTGCAGGTCACAAGGATGGGAGCTGTCCTGGTGACTGTCTAACTTTGGTGATCATCACCTGGGTGGGTAGGCACTACCTTGACCCCTGACCCCTTTTACAGTGGAGGCACCGTGGCTGAGAGGGTTATTTGCCAAGATCCGAGAGCTCTTTGGGGAAAGCTGGGATTCACACCTGGACTGAATTCCCAAATTAGGCTACGCAGGCCCATGGCTTGGCATAGCGCCGTGTCCCCATTCCTCACTTGCCTTGTCAGGGGAGGGGTGTCCCTGAGCCAGATGGCAGCTTCTCCTGTTGGAGGGAAGGACACGTCCCTGACGGGCAATGCCCACAGCTGCTGAGTCTCCCACAGTGCTTGCTGACCCCACATTACGTGCCTCCCCGGGGACAGTGCCGCTTCTGCAGGTCACAGTGGCACCAAAAAAATGATTTTCCTCTTAGAACTGCTCGTCTCCACTGCTCTTACTTCTTCCTGACAAAGAACGTTAGGCGATGGGGCAGCGTGATTGAAGCAACGAGTCCCCATGCAGCCCTGCGTGGGTGGGTGTTCTTACTCGAGGAAGGTCCTTGGGTGCAAGAACTTGCCTGTCTTTACAGGATGGTAGGGGGTTAGTTGTAGGTTTTCTGTCACCTGAGAGGTGATGAGGCTCTTACAGGGCCACTGCCACCCTGTACCTGAGCCAGGCTGGGGAACAAAGGCATTCTCTGGGCTCTCTTGTAGCCCGGCCCCGTTCATCCTGAAAGCCCTGAGTCCCGTATTGATGAATTTCCCAAATTATCTGGATGACTCCAGCCCCACCTCACTGATATTTGCAGACTAATAAAATCGTGGGGGGTCATGGGCAGCTTTCCTAACTCACTTTATCACATGTTTTACATAGGATGTAGCCAAGGCTTTTCCACTGGGCAGGATTTCCATTTACACACTGACATGCTGGGTAAAGTCTTGCTTGGGACACACACGTCCCCCATGATGCACCAGAGACTACAAGTAACTTGGCACGAGTTAATGTTTCTCAACTCCGGAGGGACCCTGTTCCAGCAACTCCTAGTAAGCTTCTGCCCCGGGGAGTGGCCTGTGGGGGCTTGTGCCCCCTGCACAGCATAAGGAGAGTGTTTCTGGAATGTTCAGCTGTCGCTAATCCTCTTCCTTTGTAAACAAAGGTGTCTGGGAGAAGCAGGTGTTTTGAGCAGTAGCTGAAGAGTCAGTAAACCCTTGGCATTCTCTGCTTGGCTCCTGGGAAACTGCCGCCGCTCACTGAATGTGACCTTGGGCATCGTTGGGGGGGTGGGTGCGGTGCATGTGCACCTGCACAGTCTGCTTTAGAAATTGCTGTTAACAAACAGCTGTTAAAATGAAAGGCCATTTGTAGAATGCCTGCTTTGTGTTTCTTGGTGCACTAGACACTTTCTCTGTGTTATTAGACAGGATTATATCCACTTGACAGAAGAGGAAGCTGAGCGTAGACCTGGCACTACAACTCGGAGCTAACTGGCTTCAAGTTGGACCCTCCACTTCACCATCCCTGCATCCTGAGCTCCCACCCCTGGCTGTTTCCAGGAGGTGATACAGGTACACTAAACCCAGCAGGACCCAAAGGGGATTTCAGCTTCCCTCCCTCTGCCTTCCAGGGCCCGGCCCCCAACATACAGGATCACAGAGGGGCCTTTTGTCATTAGGTGCTCAAAGTGTAGAGAAGACCCGGCCTCCTGGTAGTGTGGGAGTGCAGTGTGTATTATCTGCCTGGCTCCTCGTGTGTGTGCACACATCACTTCCCCATATAAATTATCTGCCTCAGGCTCTGCTTTCTGGGGAAAGTTGGGCTGAAACAGAGGTTGTGGGCCCAGTGAATTAGAGGGTAAATATGCAGAGAGCTATAGGGGAGGAATCCCAGATCTACAAGGAGGGGGCAGAGCATTAGGAACCACGGCCAGCGAAGCCAGTTTAGGGGCAGGTGGGCTTAGTGACCAGGGAAGAAGAGCATGCCAACCAGCAACCCGAAGCACTTTCTTTGGAACCTCTCTGCCTGTGTGCTGGGCCAGCTGCAGGAAGGCCCTGGGTTTTCCTGAGTATGGCAAGGAGTCACAACCCTACCGGCCTGCAGTGCACACTGTGTGCCAGCAGAGGGCCCTGAAGCTCACGGCGGCCTTACCCCAATGCTAAGGCAGGATACTGACTCAGAGGCCCCTCTCAGCTCCTACATCTTCCTGCCCTCCCTTACCCGGCATGCTTTAAGCCTTGTATCCATCACTCTACGTCCATCTCTTCCTTCCAAACTCAATTTAAACCTATGCTGCTCCTGGTCCAACCTGCCCCCTGATGGACGGCTCACCTCAACTCCACTGCCATATAAAATTGGCTGCACGTTCTTCAGGCTTGTCTTTTAATTACCTTAGCTCTCCTGGGCTCCCTTTAGCTCCTCATTCCTAGCTCTTTATACATTAAGCATACAGCTAATAACTGCTGAATGAGTTAAATCCTCACACTGATGTATATGAATAAAAAAGAATTCAGGGGTGGAGCCAAGATGGTGGCGTGAGTAGAGCAGCAGAAATCTCCTCCCAAAACCACGTATATCTATGAAAATATAACAAAGACAACTCTTCCTAGAGTAGAGACAAGAGGACACAGGACAACATCCAGACCACATCCACACCTGCAAGAACCCAGCGCCTCGCGAAGGGGCTAAGATACAAGCCCCGCCGGCCCGGCGGAACCTGAGCGCCCCTCC
This sequence comes from Manis javanica, assembly GCF_040802235.1. Lineage (NCBI taxonomy): Eukaryota > Metazoa > Chordata > Mammalia > Pholidota > Manidae > Manis > Manis javanica. The sequence goes on along the minus strand of NC_133162.1, from coordinate 4,753,872 downwards.
CCCCAGCTCCTGGTAGTAGGAGAGGAGTCAGCAGGGAGTGGGAGACAGAGGGAGACCAGGACTCCTGAACACCCAGCCCCAGCCATCTGGACCAGAGCGCAGACACAATGCATGCACGGGGTCCTGGATATTAGGGAAACAGGGCGGCAGGATGAGTGAGCGGGTGCCTGAGGCCGACACAGTAGAAAAAAGAAACAGGAGCAGCCATTTTTTTTTTTTTTTTTTTTTGGCGAGTGCTTTTTGGAAGTCTTAAAGGGAAAGGGACCCCAATATTAGGGAAACAGGGCAGCAAGACCGGTGACTGGGTACCTGAGACGGGCGCCTGAGTACAAAAAAATCGTGCGTTATTTATTTATTTATTTATTTATTTTTGATTATTTATTTAATTTTTTTTTTTTTTTTTTGCTGTTGTTGTTTTGGTTTGGAGAGTGCTTTTTGGAAGTCTTATAGGGGCAGGGCAGGACACTTAGTCCAGAGGCAGGGAATCTGGGGATCTCTGGACACTCTAACCCCCTGGGCAGCAGGGAGCAAGGAGGCCCCTTACAGAGATAAATAGCTTCCCGGCCACTCCCCCTCCAATGGGGCTCCACCATTTTGGAGCAGCGGCCCGAGCCAGGCCATGCCCACAGCAACAGAGGAGATAAACTCCATAGCAACCGGGCAGTAAGCAGAAGCCCTGTCTGCACACAGCTGCCCAGCACAAGCCACTAGAGGTCGCTATTCTCCAAGGAGAGGAAGGCCACAAACCAACAAGAAGGAAAGCTCTTCCAGCCGTCACTCGAACCAGCTCTGCAAACTATCTCTATCACCATGAAAAGGCAAAACTACAGGCAGACAAAGTTCACAGAGACAACACCTGAGAAGGAGACAGACCTAACCAGTTCTCCTGAAAAAGAATTCAAAATAAAAATCATGAACATGCTGACAGAGATGCAGAGAAAAATGCAAGAGCAATGGGATGAAGTCCGGAGGGAGATCACAGATGTCAGGAAGGAGATCACAGAAGTGAAACAAACCCTGGAAGGATTTATAAGCAGAATGGATAAGATGCAAGAGGCCATTGAAGGAATAGAAACCAGAGAACAGAAACGTATAGAAGCAGACATAGAGAGAGATAAAGGGATCTCCAGGAACGAAATAATACTAAGAGAACTGTGTGACCAATCCAAAAGGAACAATATCCATATTATAGGGGTACCAGAAGAAGAAGAAAGAGGAAAAGGGATAGAAAGTGTCTTTGAAGAAATAATTGCTGAAAACTTCCCCAAACTGGGGGAGGAAATAATCGAACAGACCACGGAAATGCACAGAACTGCAAACAGAAAGGATCCAAGGAGGACAACACCAAGACACATAATAATTAAAATGGCAAAGATCAAGGACAAGGAAAGAGTTTTAAAGGCAGCTAGAGAGAAAAAGGTCACCTATAAAGGAAAACCCATCAGGCTATCATCAGACTTCTCGACAGAAACCCTACAGGCCAGAAGAGAATGGCATGATATATTTAATACAATGAAACAGAAGGGCCTTGAACCAAGGATACTGTATCCAGCACGACTATCATTTAAATATGATGGTGGGATTAAACAATTCCCAGACAAGCAAAAGCTGAGGGAATTTGCTTCCCACAAACCACCTCTACAGGGCACCCTACAGGGACTGCTCTAGATGGGAGCACTCCTAGAAGGAGCACAGACCAAAACACCCAACATATGAAGAATGGAGGAAGAGGAATAAAAAGGGAGAGAAGAAAAGAATCTCCAGACAGTGTATATAACAGCTCAATAAGTGAGCTAAGTTAGGCAGTAAGATACTAAAGAGGCTAACCTTGAACCTTTGGTAACCACGAATTTAAAGCCTGCAATGGCAATAAGTACATATCTTTCAATAGTCACCCTAAATGTAAATGGACTGAATGCACCAATCAAAAGACACAGAATAGAATGGAAAAAAAAGCAAGACCCATCTATATGCTGCTTACAAGAAACTCACCTCAAACCCAAAGACATGCAAGACTAAAATTCAAGGGATGGAAAAACATATTTCAGGCAAACAACAGAGAGAAGAAAGCAGGGGTTGCAGTACTAATATCAGACAAAATATACTTCAAAACAAAGAAAGTAACAAGAGACAAACAAGGACACTACATAATGATAAAGGGCTCAGTCCAACAAGAGGATATAACCATTCTAAATATATATGCACCCAACACAGGAGCACCAGCATATGTGAAACAAATACTAACAGAACTAAAGGGGGAAATAGACTGCAATGCATTCATTTTAGGAGACTTCAACACGCCACTCACCCCAAAGGATAGATCCACCGGGCAGAAAATAAGTAAGGACACAGAGGCACTGAACAACATACTAGAACAGATGGACCTAATAGACATCTATAGAACTCTACATCCAAAAGCAACAGGATATACATTCTTCTCAAGTGCACATGGAACATTCCCCAGAATAGACCACATACTAGCCCACCAAAAGAGCCTCAGCAAAATCCAAAATATTGAAATTCTACCAACCAATTTTTAGACCACAAAGGTATAAAACTAGAAATAAATTCTACAAAGAAAACAAAAAGGCTCACAAACACATGGAGACTTAACAACATGCTCCTAAGTAATCAATGGATCAACAAACAAATTAAAATAGATATCAAGGAATATATAGAAACAAATGACAAGAAAAACAGAAAGCCCCAACTTCTGTGGGACGCAGCGAAAGCAGTCTTAAGAGGAAAGTATATAGCAATCCAGGCACACTTGAAGAAGGAAGAACAATCCCAAATGAATAGTCTAACATCACAATATTCGAAACTGGAAAAAGAAGAACAAATGAGGCCTAAAGTCAGCAGAAGGAGGGACATAATAAAGATCAGAGAAGAAATAAACAAAATTGAGAAGAATAAAACAATAGCAAAAATCAACAAAACCAAGAGCTGATTCTTTGAGAAAATAAACGAAGTAGATAAGCCTCTGGCCAAACTTATTAAGAGAAAAAGAGAGTCAACACAAATCAACAGAATCAGAAATGAAAGTGGAAAAATCATGACAGACTCCACAGAAATACAAAGAATTATTAAAGACTACAATGAAAACCTATATGCCAACAAGCTGGAAAACCTAGAAGAAATGGACAACTTCCTAGAAAAATACAACCTCCCAAGAATGACCAAGGAAGAAACACAAAAGTTAAACAAACAAATGACAAGCAAAGAAATTGAAATGGTAATCAAAAAACTACCCAAGAACAAAACCCCGGGGCCGGATGGATTTACCTCGGAATTTTATCAGACACACAGAGAAGACATAATACCCATTCTCCTTAAAGTTTTCCAAAAAATAGAAGAGGAGGGAATACTCCCAAACTCATTCTATGAAGCCAACATCACCCTAATACCAAAACCAGGCAAAGACCCCTCCAAAAAAGAAAATTACAGACCAATATCCCTGATGAATGTAGATGCAAAAATACTCAATAAAATATTAGCAAACAGAATTAAACAGCATATCAAAAGGACAATACACCATGACCAAGTGGGATTCATCCCAGGGATGCAAGGATGGTACAACATTCGAAAATCCATCAACATCATTCACCACAACAACAAAAAGAAAGACAAAAACCACATGATCATCTCCATAGATGCAGAAAAAGCGTTTGACAAAATTCAACATCCATTCATGATAAAAACTCTCAGCAAAATGGGAATAGAGGGCAAGTACCTCAACATAATAAAGGCCATATATGATTAACCCACAGCCCACATTATACTGAACAGCGAGAAACTGAAAGCATTTCCTCTGAGATCGGGAACCAGACAGGGATGCCCACTCTCCCCACTGTTATTTAACATAGTACTGGAGGTCCTAGCCACGGCAATCAGACAAAACAAAGAAATGCAAGGAATCCAGATTGGTAAAGAAGAAGTTAAACTGTCACTATTTGCAGATGACATGATATTGTACATAAAAAACCCTAAAGACTCCACTCCAAAACTACTAGAACTGATATCGGAATACAGCAAAGTTGCAGGATACAAAATTAACACACAGAAATCTGTAGCTTTCCTATACACTAACAATGAACCAATAGAAAGAGAAATCAGGAAAACAATTCCATTCACAATTGCATCAAAAAGAATAAAATACCTAGGAATAAACCTAACCAAAGAAGTGAATGACCTATACCCTGAAAACTACAAGTCACACTTGAGAGAAATTAAACAAGACACTAACGAATGGAAACTCATCCCATGCTCCTGGCTAGGAAGAATTAATATCGTCAAAATGGCCATCCTGCCTAAAGCAAAATACAGATTTGATGCAAGCCCTATCAAATTACCAGCAACATTCTTCAATGAACTGGAACAAATAATTCAAAAACTCATATGGAAACACCAAAGACCCCGAATAGCCAAAGCAATCCTGAGAAAGAAGAATAAAGTAGGGGGGATCTCACTCCCCAACTTCAAGCTCTACTACAAAGCCATAGTAATCAAGACAATTTGGTACTGGCACAAGAACAGAGCCACACACAAGTGGAACAGATTAGAGACTCCAGACATGAACCCAAACATATATGGTCAATTAATATTTGATAAAGGAGCCATGGACATACAATGGTGAAATGACAGTCTCTTCAGCAGATGGTGCTGGCAAAACTGGACAGCTACATGTAGGAGAATGAAACTGGACCATTGTCTAACCCCATACACAAAAGTAAATTCAAAATGGATCAAAGACCTGAATGTAAGTCATGAAACCATAAATCTCTTAGAAAAAACATAAGCAAAAATCTTTTAGACATAAACATGAGTGACCTCTTCTTGAACATATCTCCCCGGGCTAGGAAAACAACAGCAAAAATGAACAAGTGAGACTATATTAAGCTGAAAAGTTTCTGTACAGCAAAAGACACCATCAATAGAACAAAAAGGAACCCTTCAGTATGGGAGAATATATGTGTAAATGACAGATCCGATAAAGGCTTGACATCCAAAATATATAAAGAGCTCACACACCCCACAAACAAAAAACAAATAATCCAATTAAAAAATGGGCAGAGGAACTGAACAGACAGTTCTCCAAAAAAGAAATACAGATGGTCAACAGACACATGAAAAGATGCTCCACATTGCTAATTATCAGAGAAATGCAAATTAAAACTACAATGAGGTATCACCTCACACCAGTAAGGATGGCTACCATCCAAAAGACAAACAACAAATGTTGGTGAGGCTGTGGAGAAAGGGGAACCCTCCTACACTGCTGGTGGGAATGTAAATTAGTTCAACCATTGTGGAAAGCAGTATGGAGGTTCATCAAAAGAACGCAGCAATCAAGTTTGAGAAAGACAGATGCACCCCCATGTTTATCGCAGCACTATTTACAATAGCCAAGAATTGGAAGCAACCTAAATGTCCATCGGTAGATGAATGGATAAAGAAGATGTGGTACATATACATAATGGAATACTACTCAGCCATAAGAAGAGGGCAAATCCTACCATTTGCAGAAACATGGATATAGCTGGAGGGTATTATGCTCAGTGAAATAAGCCAAGCGGAGAAAGAGAAACACCAAATGATTTCACTCATCTGTGGAGTATAAGAACAAAGGAAAAACTGAAGGAACAAAACAGCAGTGGAATTACAGAACCCAAGAATGGACTAACAGGCATCAAAGGGAAAAGGACTGGGGAGGATGGGTGGGTAGGGAGGGATAAGAGGGGGGAGAAGAAAGGGGATATTTAGATTAGCATGCATCGGGGGGAGAAAGGGGAGGGCTGTACAACACAGAGAAGACAAGTAGTCATTCTACAACATTTTGCTATGCTGATGGACAGTGACTGTAAAGGGGTTTATAGGGGGGGCCTGGTATAGGGGAGAGCCTAGTAAACATAATATTCTTCATGTAAGTGTAGACTAAAGATTAAAAAGAAAGTAAAGGGGGATTAGTCCTTGATAGGATAAAACTAACTGTAAATCAATGATTAATGCATGCATGCTTTAAATATCCTTAATTTTGATCAATTAAAGGGTGTCAGGTGATCAGCTATGGAGGTATACTTTTCTGATAATATTCCTTTCTCATAGAAAAAAAGCAGTTCCTGTGTGGTGACCTCCAATGAGTTCTACACAATGGTATAAAGGGCATATCAAAGTGTGGGCAAAGGGTCTGTCTGTGTTTATACAGAGGATCAAAGCCTAATTTGGCTACCCAGAAAATGAACTAAGATACGATATGAAGAAGAACTTCCAACATCAACACTCTCTGGAAGACTCATACCAGAAGATGATCATCAAAAAACCTCCACAAAGATCCAGGCGATGCTGCAGTTGTAGCTGCATGCATCCCACCGGTTCCTGGACTTGCCATTGGAATGAAGAAGGAGATATCTAAGCTGGCCTGTGCTTTCAGTAAAACAACAAATTCGACTGGATCTATACTGTTGGAACTCAACCAAGAATTAGGAGAAGTGCAAGTTGTAGCGCTCCAAAATCTTACAACTACAGACTATCTACTGTTAAAAGAACATATGGGATGTGAACAGTTCCCAGGAATGGGTTGTTTTAACTTGTCTGATTTCTCTCAGACTGTTCAAGTACAGTTGGACAATATCCATCATATCATAGATAAATTTTCACAAATGCCTAGGGTGCCTAACTGGTTTTCTTGGCTGCACTGGACATGGCTGGTAATTGTAAGTCTGCTTTGGTTATGTAACTGTATTCCTATTATGTTAATGTGTGTGCACAATTTAATTAGTAGTTTAAAACCTATACATGCTTAAGTTACTCTACAAGAAGATATGTCAAAGAAATAATCAATCCTCCCATGTTTTCTTCCATCTGCTACCTCTATAGCTTTTCTTCTTCCTTTCTAATTACAACCCTTAAATAGAATTTGTGCCTCATATCGGATTCACTGAGTATCATAATTCCTCCAAGTGGTAAAGATACCTCAAGACAAATGCTGGGCATAGAAGCCACAGGGCATAAATCTGCAAAGAAGTAAAAAGCTAACCTTTTCAAACAATATGGCTTCTCTCTCACTTACCAACTTTACATTTCCCTGTATGGCCCTGGAAGATGACTGGTTAGCCAGAGACAGGTAAGATTCCTCAAGGGAGGAACAACCTAAGACAGGCACAGTTGCAGGGGGGCCATCAGGTGAGAATTTGGGGAAGAACAGTGGTGAAGCTTAGAACCTCACCCCCCCTGTTTTGAGAGAAATCTTCTGCATCTGTGGATGTTTTATTGCCCTTGTCTAGCTTGGATTAACACATAGTCTACAGGCACACACCTGATCATCTACATTTGCTCTCTTACAACACTAAACTATGTTTTCTACCTTTATCTTGCATCTACCTACCACTTCAGTATTTTATTAAAAATAAAAATAATAATAATAATAAAGGGAGAAATGTGGGATCCACATATAAATCAAGTATAAAAATAAAATGAATATTCATATTTGACCTGATTGTTTATAGTTCATAATGTGTGATCAAAACCAAAAGTTTCTGTGATGACTGCCCTTGTACTGTTCACCATGTAAGAACTTATTCACTATGTAAGAATTTGTTCACCATGTAAGAACTTGTTCGTTATGCTTCAGAAGATGGGAGACTGACGAGAATTAGGCTGGGGGTGGATTAATGATTGTGCATTGAGCATTGACTCCCCTATACAGAATTTTATTGTTGTTAACAACCATTTGATCAATAAATATGAGAGATGCCCTCTCAAAAAAAAAAAAGAATTCAGCAGAAACCTACAGTGGGAGTGACCTCAGGGAAAATGTCTATAACACATCATCTTTACTGTGTGGCTTTCTGCTGAGCTTATCAAGTCTGGAAACATCCAAGAGCCTATCCTACTGGGCTTCTTTAATAGTGTTAAGCTCCTCAGTAGTGAATTTCAGAATCAAAATGTGTATGAGCCCTGACCTACCATGGCAGTTATGCCAGTCTCACCAAGGGATATACATTGGCCAGGCTTCTTTTCTGTGTCGGGGTCTTGCACAAACCCATAGCCAACTCCGTGCATCCAAGGAAGCTCTCTGGACTTCAAGACCTAGAGTCTTTCATCTACAAAGTAAGTCAGGGTGCAGCCTCTGCTTTCTCTCTGCCCACCCTAGAACTGGCTTGCTGGAGGGCATCTTGCTTCAAGGCCTGAGCCCATGACAGCTGCATGGCACCATGGGTATAGTGCATCTCTGGCTCTTGTGATGACCGCTGCCCTGGTCAGTGCCAGCCAGGGTCCATTCTCATCCCCATTGTTTGAGCTTGTGTGTGCTGACTCCCTCTTTGAACGTCTTCCATGGGGCCTCTGGCAGGCGCATCTTTCTCTGGGCCTATGGCAGGCCTTCAGTAGTTGTGGTCCACATGTCAGGAGGCTCCTCGGGGGTGGCATGGAATCCTGAAGGGGCAGCTACCCCCAGGTGGGCTCAGCACAGAGAAAGAGCTCAGTCCACAGCCTGGATAGGCCGGCACTGATTGGCCAGCTGAGCCACACAACCAGCACAGGGGTTTCCCTGGCATTCCTCGTCTCTGGTCTCAGACCGGTGCCTTCCCTCACGGCCTCTGAGACCTGCCAGGTCGTTAACTGCACTGTCTGCCCAGCGTGAAAGCAATGCCCTGACAAGCCTGCAAGCTGTGTCCTCAGATGTGATCTCCAGGGAGGCTGTACGTGGTATGAAGGCCTGGGTGGTATTTCTCAGTGAGGAAAGCATTTGGGTGTGCCAGAATGTGTATCGTTCTGTTACTAGAGGATAGGGTGCCTGAGGTTGCCTGATTTTAGCTTCCAGGGGCTGGGTCTACCTATCAGGGCCAGCCAGGGTCTGGTCTATCTTTACAGCTCCTCAGCACCTAGATCTCTACCCATAATGGGGGCTTGTCAAATGATGGGTAGCCAGGTAACTTGGATGAATGGAACCTACCAAAGTGGAATAAATTGGAGAGGAGGGAATAGAAATAGTGAGCAGATTAGAAATGCAGGCTCAATTAAAGGGCTACAGGGAAAGTCACTTTGGAGGAAATGACCATGTCTGTTCTGGGAACACAACAGACTCAAAACTCCCTGGACTCAAAATTCTCCTGTCTCCACAGGCAAACGACCCAGGCAGTGCCATGCCAGGGTCTCCATCCTGGATCCATGGCACCTTTGGGTACACAAGCAATGGCCCTTTCCTCGTCTCACCTGATGTGCCCGAGGAGAAGAGGTCATCAAAGCACAGGAAGTTTGATGTGGGAAAAACGAGCCCTTAACGAACAACTGGCTTTAAATAGAAACAGCGTTCAGCAGCAGATGTGTTCCTGGAAATCCACATGCAAAGCAAATCTGGGTGAATGAAAGTGAGTCTCACCCTGAGTAATAGTGAATGAAGCGTTGTGAGGACAACCCCACACTCACAGACACGCCTCTGTGTATTTTCCAAGCTCGTTTCAATACAAGGATTCCCTCACTGCTGAGTAAACCAAGAGTTAACATCTAAAACAGAAGAATGTAGACTAACTTCTACAAAGCAAGAAATGAAGATGCACACACACAATGTCACTTGTTTGTACTGAACTGGGTCGGGGTGGGGGGGACCTGGATCACAAGGGCTGTGAAGGAAACTGTAGGCAGGTACCTATGGCCAAGGATGAGCCGTGATGTGGGGCAGATGGACATCGGAAAGAGACAAAGGTGGAGAGAGAGAGAGAGACGGGCATAGCTGTGTAAGGGGGGAGCATCATTATTTGTGGTGGGTGTTAATGGAGGTGAACATGATGGGTGGACTTAGTCAACAGCGTTAAGTGCAATGGCTTCCAAGACTCTGCCTTAGGTTCAGAAAGCATGAAACATGCTAAAGATGCTCTACATTTGCTCTCTTACAACACTAAACTATGTTTTCTACCTTTATCTTGCATCTACCTACCACTTCAGTATTTTATTAAAAATAAAAATAATAATAATAATAAAGGGAGAAATGTGGGATCCACATTTTCTTTGGAGGAAATGCCCATGTCTGTTCTGGGAACACAACAGACTCAAAACTCCCTGGACTCAAAATTCTCCTGTCTCCACAGGCAAACACTCGTTCCTTATTTCTTTTTATACTAAAATGTAAGAAGAGAGATAATCAAAGAAAAAGAAAAGAGACCATTAAACATGAAAGGAGCCAGAGCTTAACATTTCTGAAACTTCTTAGCCTCTCCAGATGGCTAACGATGAAATTAAGACATAGTTTCCAAGATCACCCTCGGAGCACTCATAGGAAAGTGTGGCCTGAACACCAAGTTCAGGGTATTTCTTATCATCCGTTGTTAAGCCCTCAGGACGATATAATGTGGTGCCTCAGGGAACTGTTTAGTCAATTAACAGGGCTCTTAGGAATCTTAAGAGAGTTGTCCCTTAGCAGATGCTCAAGGTGGAGCAGAGATTTATCTTAAAGACAGTTGCAAATGTGGCTTTTGTGCAATGGAAAAAATCTCCAGTAGGATTTCTAGGAGACCCACATGCTTTTAAAAAGCAGTATATTGGCATGAATAACACCAAGTTGGACTGAAATGGATGGAGACAATACAAAATGAAAAGAAGCAGCTGGGCTCCCCAAAGTTCTACCGGCATGAAGCAAGCTGAGGAAATGGTGCCACTGTGAACATTAAGGTCACGCTTTATGGAAAAAGAGAGAATGACTCCGAAGGCAGAGCCAAGAGTCCAGGGGAGAGAGCGAGGGGCACAGACAGCAACAGGACCGAGTCGAGTGAGAAAACTCACGGCATTTTCCCGGCTGGATTTCAGAATGGGGATGGTGACACCTCTGTGCCTTTCATTTTCCCCTTTTGAATAAGAGTTGTTAATGGCAATTATCTTACATCCCTTCCATCTTTGAGCGTTGGATGTGTGAGGACCAGGTAACGTTTCTCTATCATTCCCAGGTCTCCATGCAGGAGAAAGGGTCCCTGAAGGTGCGTCTTAAGGAGCTCTGCCCAGAAGCCCCACTGGTTCTGGACTGCATTGGAGGAAAGCATCCTGGGTTTAGAGCAAACGCTGTACGGAGGTGGCCTGCGGGCAAGGAACGAGTATATTTTGCATATAGGAGAAATGTAAATAATTGGTAGCCAGAAGGCAGACTGTATTGGTTTTCAAGTGGGTTCATGAGTTTTTAATACATCTCTTTGCAAGATGTGAGACTTAATTCCTCTCCCCTTGAAGGTGGGCTGGACTTGGTGACTCCTGTGTAATGAATAGAAGAAGGCAGGAAGGACGGTGCGTGGCTTCTGAGACTCCATGATACAAGTCACTGCAACTTCTGCCCTGTTCTCTCTCCCAGATGATTCATTCCAGAAGTCGCTGGCCACGCCATGAGAACACTCAAGCAGCCTTACATGGTGAGGCGTTGAGCCACTACCATGAACCAGAAGAGATTTTTGGCCTCTGCCAACAGCCACCAGAGTGAAAACCATCCGGGAAACAGCTCTTCCAGCCCCCCGGGAAGCCTTCAGAGGACGCAGCACCAGCCAACATCCTGACTGCAGCCTCACGAGAGACCCTGAACAGAACTCCCACCCAAGTTACTTTTGGATTCCTGACTCACAGAAACTGCAACATAGTAAGTGTCTGTTGTTTAAAGACACTACGTCTTGGGGTAATTTATTATGCAGCAATGGAGAGCTCATGTAGCTGTTACATTGGAAAACTAAATTGGGAAATTTTCCTATGCTGCAGGATGGTCGAAAGCACATAGAAATTATCTATTTCTTGGGAATTGAAGGAACTCATTCACAAACCCATTTGGTACAAGAGGTATTGTTTGTTTTTCACATTTTGGAAGTAGACACTTGACGCATTTAAAATGTCCTCGTTAACTTATTTTGCCTTGTTTTTGGTAGCTCCTTGAAAGATTTAAAAATTATTTTTGGCTTATTTGTTTTCAGCTTCTTTTAAAAGTGATTTTGGCTTGCTCAAGTTTTCCTAAAAAATCATCCATTTCATTCAAACTTTAACATTCTTACCTTGGATGTGCTTATACTATGCCTTTAAAATTATTTTGATGCATTTCTATCTCTTTCTCGTTCATTACGATGTGCTTTTCTTGTCAATCATCTTCCCTGGTGAGATTTTCCAGAGGCTTGTCTATTCTGTTGCTTTTTTAATAGAAATGTTGCTTCGCCCCATCAATGTCTTGAGCTTTTTCACATATTCCAGTTTCATTGTTTCCTTTCCATGTTGGTTAATTTCTTTACCATGTTTTCCTCCAGTTTTTTTTCTCTTTCACTTCTTTAGTTGAGTGATAAGCATATTTAAAATTTGGGGGATTTAATCATAGAAAGCACATAAGGGCATGACTTTTTACCTTTCGAGTTCCCATTATCATTATTATATAAACATTCTGTGACTGCAATTCTGATTTCCTCCTGTCTGAAGTGTTAGCTAGAGGACTGATATGTTTCACTTCCAAATAGCTGAATTTTTTTATTAGACATTTGTAATTTCATTACATTGTGTTCTGAGGTGACCTAAACATGGTTTACCTTTCAGAATATTTTAAATGTTTGTGTATGTTTTAATTCTGTATATGGATATTTTAAAATAATGTATATTATCTGGGGAGTACAAAGTTTTATATGCTTATATATTATTTTATACATTTAGGTATACACATTGTATAGAAATATTAATAACATTTAAATATATATGTAAATCACCCTGTCCCTTCTGCCTCAAATATTTCTCCTCCGTACTCTATCACACTCTCAGCCTTCTTTCAGAGACAAAATCAAACATAACCTCCTGGACAAAGCTTTCCTTGGCCCTCAGGCACAGGACATGACTTTCCTGAATCAGCATGTGGCCCCTCACGTAGCTATCCCGCGATCAGTGGGGTGGTCCTCTCCACTTTCAGTCAGTGTTCACCTGCCTCCCTGACGTCACACTATGCCTCCCTCCTCTTTGCACTCCCAGGAGTTGACCCTGTACTTGGCACAAAGTGGTAAGTGGATTTTTTGAGCAACATATTATTTAAATAGCTACATCAGTAAATCTTTCTTGGATAATATATTTCCAAAGCCCATAACTCTAGCATCAGTTGGTGTGATAGGCTTCCCCTTTCTCTGCATCCTCACCAGCATTTGTTGTTCTCAGTCTTTTTGATGCTGGCCATCCTTACTGGTGTGAGGTGATATCTCATGGTGGTTTTAATTTGCATTTCCCTGATGATTAGTGATGAGGAGCATCTTTTCATGTGTCTGTTGGCCATCTGAATTTCTTCTTTGAAGAACTGTCTCTTCATATAGTCTGCCAATATTTAATTGGTTTATTTGCATTTTGGGTGTTGAGGCATGTAAGTTCTTTATATATTTAGGATGTTAACCCCTTGTCACATATGTCATTTACAAATATGTTCTTCCATACTGTAGGATGCCTTTTTGATCTGTTGATGATGTCCTTTGCTGTACAGAAACTTTTTAGTTTGATGTAGTCCCATGTGTTTATTTTTGCTTTTGTTTCCCTTTCTCGAGGAGATGTGTCCATGAAGAAGTAACTCATGCTTATATTCAGGAGATGTCTGCCTATGTTGTCTTCAAAGAGTTTTAAGGTTTCATGACTTACATTCAAGTCTTTGATCCATTTTGAGTTTACTTTTATGTGTGGGGTTAAACAATGATCCAGTTTCATTTTCTTGCATGTAGCTGTCCAGTTTTGCCAACGCCAGCTGTTGAAGAGGCTGTCATTTCCCCATTGTACATCCATGGCTCCTTTATTATATATTAATTGACCATATATAGTTGGGTTTATATCAGGGCTCTCTAGTCTGTTCCATTGGTCTGTGGGTCTGTTCTTGTGCCAGTACCAAATTGTCTTGATTTCTGTGGCTTTGTAGTAGAGCTTGAAGTTGGGGAGCATGATGCCCCCAGCTTTATTCTTCCTTCTCAGAATTGCTTTGGCTATTCGAGGTCTTTTGTGGGTCCATGTGAATTTTAGAACAATTTTCTCTAGTTTGTCGAAGAATGTTGTTGGTATTTTGATAGGAATTGCATTGAATCTATAGATTGCTTTAGGCAGGATGGCCATTTTGACAATATTAATTCTTCCTGTCCATGAGCATGGGATGAGTTTCCATTTATTGGTATCTTCTTTAATTTCTCTTAAGAGTGTCTTGTAGTTTTCAGGGTATAGGTCTTTCACTTCCTTGGTTAGGTTTATTCCTAGGTATTTTATTCTTTTTGATGCAACTGTGAATGGAATTGTTCTCCTAATTTCTCTCTCTACTAGTTCATTGTTAGTGTATAGGAATGCCACAGATTTCTGTATATTAATTTTGTATCCTGCAACTTTGCTGAATTCAGATTTTGTATCTAGTAGTTTTGGAGAGAATTCTTTAGGGTTTTTTATGTACAATATCATGATCATGACCCCCTTTTCAAATTTAGTCTTGTCAAGCTTCATTATTCTCAATCTAGTCTGACAGTTGGAGGTTAAGAAGACATCAGCTGCCTTGCTCAGCTCACCTGGTTCCTGCAGGTAGCGGGTCAGGTGAATTGCTATGACTTTGTGAAGACCTAGAGTACACAGTAGATTTAAAATCTGCAGAATGTTCAGTTTGTAACTATTCACCCAATGCTAACCTAGTGGCATTAACTGTTGTTCTGTATGATATATGTAAGACACTACATGGTATATGCAAGATATTTTCTGAGGAAGAATGTTTACCATTTTCTTGAATGCTATGTAAAGACAATTCCTTTTATACTATTATATTAGCAAAGCTTAGGTTGTAACTTTCTCTTCTTTATGCTATTAATTTTCAAGGATTTTTAAAATGCAGAATTTCCTGCTGAATTGTTTTAATTTGCAAAAAATGGGTCAAAACCTTGGAAGGCTGATACCATCCCATTAACTCCCTGAATGCTCATGGGATCAACTCCCCCAAGGATTGGAAGGCATAGTTAGGGGCACTGTACACAGAAAGTATCTAATCATTGCTTGAAAACTTAACTTGAGAGCTTTCATTCTGCAGAAGACAAAGGGCAACTCTTTGGCTAAATGAGCACATTCTAATTTCCATCTATTCCAATGCTCATATGTGAGATGATGACATTTATACATGCAAGAGAACATTTCAATTTACCTCATTGTGTAATAAAAGCAATAGTGGGATATCTAATCTGTCTCCCTTGTTTAAGAGCCCTCCGAAAAAGATGATTGCCCAGAAAGGACAATGCAATCAGCTTGTTGGACTTTCATATTTTTTCTCCTAGTTTATAATGGATGTAGTCATGCCCTCTACAGAATGTCAGAGGTGAATTTTTGTTAAGAAAAGTAGATAAACCAATAATAATTTTGGGGTGTTTTGACCAATGATGGAATGTAAAGTGTTTTAAAAATGTTTCTATAAAGGGAACTTCATTTCCTCTTATTTTTTTTATGTGGTCACATCATTTCTTTCACTTTCATAGGTCACTAGGCATGACTAATCTCATGGTGCTTCATTCTATTTATTGTATTATGGAGATGACTTCTAAATGTCCTAAATATTATGGTCCCATCGACAGACGCAAGTGATTGTTCTCGTGAAGTTCCGGAGAGTGGGTCACCCTCCCAGGAACTCTCCAGGGACGGGGGTGGGACCTGCCACCTGAGAGTCTGCTTTGCACAATTTCTTCATATTCTTTCACCAGAAAATGTTCCCCATGTAAGACAAAAAGGTTAAAATGGCTCATAAATTTCTAACAAATCTGTTGACAATAAAATAATTCCTGTTGAACAAGAACAGTTAAGAGATGCTGAAAAAAGACTTGAGTGCCCTCTTCCTGCCCTCGTCAATTGTTTGCTAGTAGCTAAATCTTTTTTTAGCGAGCATGGTTTAATTTTTTCCTCTGATAATTTAGGTAGCTAGAGCTTCAACTGATTAAAACAACAATAAATAAGGATTGAATAACCTGCCAAAAAGGTTTATTCTGTTTTTGTGTTAAATGCCAAGTGAAATGCTATCTGATAAGACATTTTTCTTTTGCGGGTCTACGTCATTAAGAATCCATTGTCAGAATGACTGCAGATTAAAAGTTCCCTCCAAGAGACACTTGATTGTGTTGTTATCTTAGACGAAGGGGGAACTGTTCTCTACCTCGGTTCCCCTACTGCAGTGCCCAGGTTATTTGCTCTGAATTTATAGACTTTAAGACTTCTTTGTTGATGGAAAATTTCCAGAAACGTAGAGAAGTTGGGAGAGGCAATTAACATGCATTGTGCACCTATGATGTGCCAGTCCCTTCTTGGCATCCGATGGTCCCCGTCCCGTTGGACTGTGACCATGACATTATGGAGAGGGTATTATGATCTTCAGGGAGATGATAAAGTCATGGCAGGACCTGGAGGGGCCAAGAACAGGGCCTGTGTCTAGACTTGTCACCACTGTGTCCCCAGCATGGACACCAGCCCCTGATGATGCTTCACCTCTGCCCCCACCATGTTCCTCCCGCTGGGGAAGCCTTCTTCAGATGAAACTGCTCCTGTTCCCATTGGTCCTTATCTCTACCACCCACTCTGCCCCTCCACAGTCTCCCTATTTGGCAACATCCCCCTTAAATAAAACACTCTCTCTTTCCCAAGGGAAGCAGAACCCTCCAGATTGATGGGCTGCCTCCAGCCCTGTGGGCCGTCCCGCCCTCTCCAGCTCTGCGACGTCCTAGCCTCCCTTGGCTGTCACGGGCCACGGCCTGGTTCTCCTGGTGTCACCCTCTGCAATCCCAGCCCTTTCCTAGGGGAGTGGCTTCCAAAGCAGGGCTTCCCCACATTTTATTGAATGTTTCTCTGTTTCATTAATTAAACAAACTTTTAAACAGAGAGTCACTGGAGGATTCTGGGGGTGACATGATAAAGACACTGTTTTAGGAACATTCATCCAGCCAGCCCTGGAATTCAGGATGGACTGTTTGCAGGGGAAAGGAAGGCCAAGGGCCTATCTAAATGCAAGGTCACATCTCCTTAGGAAGCGGGGTTAAAACAATTTCATGCTCAAGGAAAGGGAAAAATCATCTATTTTCGAAAGCCTCATTGCAACACCCCCTTCACTTAAAATCAAGGGCTCTGCTGAAATGGCAGGGCTTCAAAGAGGCCCATCATTGCCATCAGACTCATTGTCCTCCTGTCTCCCCCTAACACTTAGCCCCCGTCCCACACCTGTCAGCACCTGACTTGGGCTGGAGCTTGTTACATGTGCTGCTTTCGGATCTATTGGTCTGAGTTCCTTGAGAATGGGAATTGTTTTCATTAATCTCCAAAGCCTGGCCAGCCCAGGGTAGGGGTCTGTGCATAGTTATAGACCTGAATGTACTGTCCATAGAGTGACAAAAAGTGTCATTGGGCAGAGGGCTTGCGTTTGGCACCATCAGCAGAAACTTGGCCTGATTGCTCTGTACCTCCTCCTTGCAGCAGCTGCCCCTGACCCTCTCCCGGCACCCCTGCCTCTGCATCTGGGGCCCACGGCTCGGCTTGCCCTGCTGCAGTGCCCCACTGGCCAGCCTTAGTGCTAAGCCACACCACGTATGTCACCTGAGTCTCTGACCTCTGTCACCCCCACCACTGTTGCTCGTGCAGAAACAAAGACACGGATCCTAACCTTTCAGGCATGAGTCTCTTGGCAAAATAATTTTGCAAAGGTGGCATCTCTGTGTTCCCAGGATTAAATAACACAGTCCTGGAAGCCTCTCAAAGTTCATGACTCTGCTTTTCAGTCTCCTCAAATGCTACCTGAATTTTCTCAGATCGCCTCTGTGGGAGGTTTAGACATGCTTGAAATGTGAAGCTTAATCTCCTACACAATCGCACATCCACCTGGCACATGATGGGCCCTCACTCAGGGTGAGTGGGTGAGCAGGTAAACCAGCTGATGAGCCAGCGGATGTGGCCACCACTGGGACCGGACACAGAACAGAGTACCACCCACAGTGTGTGGCACATCCCTGTTGCTAAGGGGAGTCTTCATTTCTAAGGGCTTTATCCATTTTTGTGAAATCCATTAACTAATTTTCTCACTTATTTGCTTTCCTGGTATTTCTGCTCCTCTTCTGTCTCCTTGGACAATTGAGCTGCCTGGTTAATGTTCCCGGAGTGTAGCTTCCATCCCAGAAAGGTGGGGTTGCTCACTCTAACACCCAGAGGCCCCTCTGCCCACCTGCTCATCCCGTCCCCTGGGGCAGGTCCCTGAGGCTTTAGCTTTGCCCAGGCCGCCCCCGCCATATCCCACCTGCTCCTTCTCCTCTGCACAGCTGGAGAGATCTAGTGCCCGTCCTGTGGACCCTGGGGCCGTTTCCCTGCTCCTGAGCCTCTTCCTGGGCTCTTCCCCCTGCTTAGAAAGCCGTCAGTGTCCCCATCACTCCTGACTGCACAGACCGTCCCCTGCCCCTCCTCTCCCTCCACGGACAAGCCTCAGCTCTTGGTTTACCTCATTTTGGAGACTTGAACAAGATTTGGGAGGAGAGGATTCTAGACCCAGGGGACTCAGACGCTTTCTGAGCGATAGGATGCGTCCCTCTGACCCTCTGGGTGGGGTTTTCTGGTACCTGGAGAGACTGCTGGACAGCTACTGTGCACATACCACCTGTATTCATGATGCAGGGGCTGGGGGAGCACTTCCTTCATCGTGTTATTTTTTCACATTGGGAATACTTTTGTGGTCATACAAGGAGTATATAGTCATTTGAAAAGGTGGGATCCAGCAGTTTTTAAAGAAGGAATTCCTCGTAAATGCTATCACCAGAGCTCATTACTGTGAACTGTTTGTTGTTTATCTTTCAAGGCTTTTCTATATAAACTCATTTTATTTTTTAAGCACAGAAAATGGGCTGATCTAGAAACTGGAACTTCAGTTACAAACATGTTTTCACATTAAAAGTCACAGAATTGCCACCTGTTAAGAGCTTATGACAGTTGCTAGAGGGTGCTGTCCAGAGCCCTCCTCAGATTATTTTCAATTTTTCAGTTTCAAACAATGTTGAAATGAACATTTCTGACCGTACATTTCTGCACAGATTTCTGATTATTTTCCCGGAGGAGCATAGCACAGTGTGTCTGAAAGTGTAGGCCCTTGGGGTGCCCGAGACTTTTGTAGGCGGTCTATGAGGTCAAAACTCTTTTCGTAATAATGCGAGACGTCATTTCTCTCTTTCACTGTGTTGACATTTGCACTCACAGTGCAAAAGCAGTGGTTGGCGAAGCAGCTGATGCCTTGGCAAGAAAAAAAGCAGTCACAGCAAACTGCACTCGTGGTCGTTTCATGTACTCACGACATAAAACAAAGCCAAGCTCGCTTAAGAATGCCCTCGATGAAACAGCAAAACTATTATTTATTAATTTGATTCCATCTCAACCTTTGTGCACACGCGTCTTCCATTTCTGGGGAATGTGCAGGCAGCCTTTCTGCCCCCTGTCCTGGTATGCGCATCGTCTCGAGGACCAGCACTTCTGCCATAGTTTCTGTTTCCGTTTAGAGCTGAACCTGCCCCTTCATCCTCAGAATACTATTTTGACTTCAAAGCATGACAGACATGCTGTGGCTATTCAGACGAGGGTTTCCTCAAAAATGAACAAAGTAAGCCTGTCTTTTCAAGGAAAGAACCTGACGGTATTTTTTGTCAGTGATCAAATTTGAGCTTTCAAGTGAAAATTGGAATTTTGGAATACTTGTATCAGCCACCATGAGCTTGACAGCTTCACAGTATGTAAGGACTTCACTGATGAGACTGGTGGCAATTTTAACAAATTTTTTAAAAGATTGTATGTGTCAACATTTGGAAGACCAGCATAACATAATGCATAGTGAACCAACATTTCCCCAAATGACCAATGCGTGATGGTACAAGATTATGTGTGGGTAAAGAATCCATTCAAAGTACAGATGGCCAATGAGTTTGATGTAGGGAAGCAGAAAAAGTTCATTGATGGATTTGTTTCCATATGTAACTCAACTTTAAGAACCAATACCTTGTTGAGTTTTGGAGTGGTGTGCAAGAATAGGCTGAATTATCTGAAACGGCTGTTAAAATGTTGCTCTTTTCCAACTACATATCTGCGTGAGGTTTTATTTTCTTCACAGACTCCAACCAGACACATTGCTCCTGGGAGCAGATATAACCCAGCTGTCTTCTCTTGAGTCAGACATTGAAGAGCTAGGCAGAAATGTCACACTTCTCATTAGTTTCTTCTTGTTTTGAAAAATATAGCTAACTTTTATAAAATAATTTGTTTACACAACATGGCTTTATTATTGTTCTCTTAAAATCTATTTATAAACATTAAGAAGCATTCTTAGTTTTCATTTCTAATATAGTAAATATTGATAATATAACTAGTATAAACAAAGATATTTGGGGTCTTCAATAGTTTTTTAGAGTATAAAGAGCTTCTGAGACCAAATGGTTTGAGAACTGATGGCATAGACATCTTACTCCCCATTCTCCAGGCTTATGCAAGGAGGTGAAGATGGTGATCTCATGGTCATTGATTGTATTTGCTGCTAAGCCAGGTCACCATGCGTTAAGCTAACCACGTAAGGAGAGGATATTTTCTTACCCATTGGCTGGATGGTGGACATCTAGTGGCTGGGGTTTTCTGCCTGCCCTTCCTCCTGTCTTCCTTCCTGCACCCTCAGCATCCACATGGATCTAACATTCCTGTCTTCTCAGTTCTTGGAATCTCTGAACTTCCAAAGTTCCAACAGCTCAGCTCTTTTTCCCACCAGCCAGTGTTTTTCCTGGGGCTCTGCTGTGTGCCAGAGATGTTGCAGTTTTTCTGGGTTTGTTGTATTTTTCCAAAACTTTTTTTGATAACACCTTTGATACACAAATTGTTAAAAATGTTTTAGATAACAAAATTTTTAACTTTCAGTTTGTGGCTTTTGCTTTGATGTCATGATAATTCAGTAATTTTTACTGCAAGTTTATAAAAGTATTCTTCTAAATTTTCTTTAGGCATTTCAGTGTCTTGCTATTTTTTTTAGTTTTATTCCTTGATAAAAGTAGAATTTTAAAAAGTTGTTTTACTAAGGTGCAGCTTACATATAAAATGAATGCACCCATGTTAAATGAAGGTTTGATGAATTTTATAATCCCAATGAATACATTTTTATATAAAAATGTGTATACAGTACATGTATTCATTTTCAAATGTGGGCACCGTTGTATGAATAGATCACTATTTAAACATTCAACTGTTGATAGATATTTGAGTGGTTTCTATTTTGGAGCTATTATTTAAAAAGCTGATATGAACATTAATATACAAGTCTTTTATGAATATAGTCTTTAAAATTATATATTCAAATTAGCTATTACTGATATAAAGGAAAGCTTTTTGGAAAATATTTTAGTGTTATATGCAGGAATCTAAAGGAATTATTTTTCTTGGTTTTAATAGTATTTCAGTTAATGTTTTTTGATTTTCCCTGTAGACAATAAGATAACCTTCCAATAATGATAACCTTGTCTTTTCCTTTTCAATATTTAAAGATTTTGCTTCTTTTTCTTGCCTTATTACATTAGTTAGAACCTTCAGAACAAAAGTTGAATAGCAATGATTCTTGTCCCCAACTGCAGAAGTCACCTGTTGTTGTATAATATTATAGCTTGAACTGTGTCCCCCCCCACATTTATATGTTCATGTCCTAACTCCCTGTCCCTTAGAATGTGACCTTATTTGGAGACAGTCTTTATAGAGGTAATCAAATTAAAATGAGGTCATTAGGTTGGACACTAATCCAATCTGACTACTATCCTTAGAAAAAGAGAAATCTAGACACATGTCCCAAGGCCAACCCATATTCAAGAGGTGGGGACAGAGACACCATCTGTATGACAGCACCAGAAGTGGTGAAGCGACATTGCAGAGGAGTTGTGCCCTCATGGGCAGGGCAAGCAGGTGGTCCCTGTTGGCAATCTGCCACTCTGACTTTAATGGTAATGCCTACTGATGTATTATTAGTATGATGCCTGCTGGATGTTTCTAGTAGATACTGTTGATTTTAGAAAATGTATTACTAGTCCCCAGTTGCTTAGAATTTTTATCAGAAGCAGATGTACAGCTTTAGGAAATGCCGTCTGGGCATACATATAGGCGACCATATGGTTTTCCCATTTAACCTCCTGGTATAAGAAACTGCAGTGCTGGGATTCCGGATGTCCAGCTTCTGTTGATATACAGCTTGTCTCTCCATGAAGGTGCAACCTCCTTGAGGGTGCAGACATCTCTGCATCCCTGTGCCGGCACACAGGAGGCTCACGAGTAATGTCTGTTGAAACGAGTTGTACCAATTGCCATTTAAATTCAAGGCCGTGTTCTCTGAGTTCGGTCCGGCGGAGTGCTGGAGGTGACATTTTTCTATTCTGGTCCCTCAGCTTATTCCTGACATCTCCTGAGCACTGCAGGTGTGCAGCTGCCACGCTCCCCCCCTTCTCCTGTCCCCCTGCCCCGTCCCCAGCCCACAGCCACACGTCACTCTTCTGCAAGCAGAGCTGTGTCTCTTCCTCATCCAGTAACTCGCTGCCCATAAAGAAAGAAAGGTGCCTTATTCACACTTACGGCCACTCTTTCTCGCCTGGGGGTGCATCTGTCTTTCCCCTACTTATTCCAAGTAACACCTAATTGTCTTGAGCAGTTCAACATTCACAAAGAAGCAGCCTGTAGGTGGACTCTAATGGGAATTTTGGTTCCCAAATTTTAATTTCTCCCTTATGATTTCACTGTTTTCAGAATTTCACGAGAAAAAAAATGGGGGGTGGGTGGGAAATAATACAATTTCAAACTCTCTCTCCCTAGGAGTCCAATTACTGGTATAACTGCGTTAGAAGAACAAAATATTATTCCCTCATCATGAGTCGCTCTAACAGCTGAGGCCTGGGAAGGTGTGTGCATGCTGATTATGGTCGTGCAGGCAGAGCAGGCCCTGGGACCCAGTGTCCTGATGCCACAGGCGCGTGCCGTTGGCCTCAACACGGGGAACTTCTGCTGAGCCAGGAGATAGGCTGAAGCTTCACTTGGAGGCCGTCTGCTGTGACCCTGTGGGCCCTTGGGAGCATCAGACAGCAATGGAGGAAGCCGAGAGTGAGCCCTTGGGAGCCAGGAGCCAGGGTCCAAGCCTGCAACTGGAGGTGCAGGAGCCCATGCCCTGCACACACTGGGATCTCCCCTCCATTGGGCTAAGTCAGCGAGAAGAGTCAGCAGCTCTTGGGTGGCCATGGGCCTTCCCACTCCTTCCCTCTCTCTAACCGCAAAGCCTGCTGGGAGGCAGGTAGACTCCACCACCCCGCGTTTACATCTGGTCTCGACAGCTTCTTTAAGCAATAACCTCCTCATAGCTCAGTTTCTTCTTCTCTAAAACAGGGTGACTAAAGGTACTCGCCTTCTAGGGTTGTGGTCAGGATAGAATAAGAAAATATGTAAGTAGCTGGAAATGCAGAGTGCTCAGTAAATATTTGAGTCAATTCCTTATGTATTAGTTTTCTATCGCTGCACTAACAACAAATGAGCACCAACTTGGTGAGCTAAAGCGACCCGTCCTTATCAGCTGGTAGTTTGGTAGGTTAGGAGTCTCGCTGGGCTACAAGCAAGGTGTTGGCAGGGCTGCATTCCCTTCTGGAGGGTCTAGAGAATTCATTTCCTCACTTTTTTCCAACTTCTAGAGGCTTCCTGCATTCCTTGGTGTGTGGCCCCTTCCTCCTTCTTCGAAACCAGCTATGTGGGTCAAGTTCTTCTCACAAAGAATTTCTCTGATCTCCTCTTCTGCCTCTGAGATCATGGAAAACACACGGTTTCTGCCCCTGGCCCCTGATACAGATTCCTAAAATCCCTTGGATTTCCAGGTGGGAGTCTTTTGTTTTCAGGCAGCAGCTCTTGGTAGACAGCTTCAGGATGGGGGTGGCCCCCTGGAAGAGCAAGCTGACCCGTGGCTTGGAACTTCCAGCCCCACCCCCATCCTCCAGGAAGAGAAGAGGGGCTGGAGATGGAGTTAATGAGCCATCATGCCTCCACGATGAAGCCCCCGGAAACACGGGGCAGGGTTCAAAGAGTTTCTGGGCTGGGGAACACTTGAGGTGCTGGGAGAGTGGCGAGCCAGAGAGGATGCAGAAGTTCCTCGCTCCCTTCCCACATACCTTGCCCTGTGCATCTTTTTCACCTGGCTGTTCTTCAGTTATATTCTCCTGAAATAAACTGGCCATCTAGTAAGTAATGGGTTTTCTTCAGTTCTATGAGCTGCTCTAGAAAATTGATTGAACCTGAGAAGGGGGTCATGGAAACCTCTGATTTGTAGCCACATCGGTCAGAAGTTATGGGTGACCTGAGGACCTGGGACCTGCAGTTTGTGTTTGAGGTGGGGTGCAGCCTCGTGGGGCTGCATCCTTAACCTGGGGGGTCTGCACTAACTCTGGTCAGTGTCAGAATTAAACTGAACGGTAGGACACCCATGTGGTGTCACAAAGAACTGCTTGGGGTGGGGAACCACCCATGCATCTTGCGTGTGTCAGAAGTGTGAGTGTGGCAGTGGTGTGAGAGACTCTGCCTCCCCCTTCCTCATTTCAGGACCCTTGTGATTACATCGGATGTGCCCAAATAATCCAGGATAATCACCCTATTTTAAGGCTGGCTGATTAGCAACTTTACCTCACCCAATTAGCCCACCATACCTTAAACCAGTTTTATGATCATTAAAACAAAATAATAAAAATAGCACAATAGGTATGATAAGAATTCCACCACGCTGAGGCCTGGAGGTGTGATTCACGGTGGGATGACAGTGAAGATGCTCTGCCAGAGAGCTGGGCTGGAGTCTAGCCCGCACAGTTACTGCTTGTACGATTTGAATGATTTGTAACCCTTTGTGCCTCTGTTTCCCAATTTGTAGAATGGGGTGACAGTCGTGGTTCCTGTCTTCTAAGGATTACGTGAAGAGCTTTCAGGGCTTCAGAGTCTGGTGCTGTCTATGCTTTGTAAGGATTAGTCACCACTTGTTGAATGAATGGCACTTGGCTAATGTACCATCCTTTGTTCACTAGAACATCTTAGGGCCGTCCTGCTGTGCAGTTTCAGTGGGATTGTGTATTTTCTCCTGCTTTTTTCTTTTGCTAGGTGTTCTAAAAGATGTTTTTCTTGCTTCCTATCTTCATCCACATATGCCCCATATTTCTGACATTATTACCTGGAATGCCTCCAGGGCCTACCTTCGGCTTGCCCCCTTTCACAGGCCGGAGCCCCCACCTCCACCCCGTGCCATCCCAGGGCAGCTCAGAGCACTCCTACTGGTCCTTTGGCAAGTGTTCGCTGGACAGGTCCTGTTTCCCTGAATCCCACTTAGCTTTACCCTTGCCTCTAATTCCAGTGATCTATTTTCGTAAGGAGCCCCTCAGGAAGTTCTCAGGGTTCTTACATATCTGAACCAAAATTCTTGCAATTTACAAGATCAACAGAAGTAAATTCATATACACAGATGCCCATCGCCTTACAGACAAAGTAGCTTCTGAAGACTGTCCCATGGCCACATAACTGTGTCCCGTGTACAGACACATGCACATATGTGCACACCTTGTTCTTGCTATTTTTCAGTTAAAAATCATCTCTTCTATCATTTCTTTCATAACAGTACTCACCTTCTCACTCAAAACCTCAGCTTGTGCATATGTTCTGATTGCTTTGGTGTGTAACTGGCACTATGAGGTTAAAGCTACTGTGACATCCCTCACATGTGAGCTCCAGTTCGGCCGGCCAAAGAGCAACCCCACAGAGGAGACTTTGGAGGCAGAGTGTGACTAGGAACCCCATATTTTGTCGGTGGTGGGCCATCTGGCACAGACTCGGTGCCTCATTTTCATTCATTGTGTGAAAGACCCTAAACCAAGGAGCTTGGTGCTCAGATTTCACAGTTAGGTGGCAACACTTCAGCAGGCTCCTGAGGCATCTGAGCAGCTCCAGATGTTGGCACGTCACGGAAGTGTTTCATCTCCTCAGAGCTTTGAGGGCAGAGGGGAATTTCACTGTCAGACTCCATCACATTCTCTCTGCCACAGAGGCATCTCACAGATACCACAAACCCCTTTGTGAAGGACCAAGGAAAATCACTGAGCATAATCGAAGCTCAGGACAGAAAACTAAAGCCAGCAATTTAACCATAACCATGGTTTAGCAAAGATAAAACTGTTTGGACATGTTCACCGAAAGAAAATTGACTATGGTATAAGATAGGATTTTTATTTATCTGTCATTGTTCTCAGCAAATTAAGGTTATGCTAGGTCCTCTGTGCGTGCATTTGCATTTCTGAGTTAACTACAGAATTGGCATTGCTGAAGTTGTACAAGTTGTGGTAAATTTCTGTGTAGTTTCATTAGTTGATTCCAAATGGGAAGTTCTGTGATGAAGAACAAGGTTAACAAGCTGTCTGGAGGGAGGAGTCCCTTGTACATCTGGGGAAGAGCTCTTTGTCTTCTAGCAGGTGGAGGAATGGCGCTCCTGTTCTGTGAACCCTCACTCCCGTTTGGGTATTGCCCCTCCAACAGCAGGAACATTACGTGAATGAAGTCTCTTACCAAGCAGGGAAATACAAATGCTGAATCTTGATGCAAGGGTTCCAGGACCTGGAAAAGAGAGTGCCACATTAAGAACCTGTCTTCAAATGTGGAGCAGGTTTCCTAATAAGACTGGCATGAAATAGGGTTCATCCTGAGCTGTGTGGTGCCCCGAGTTCACTGGGTAAGGAGGGCCTCTCCTACACAGTCCTGCTGGCTTTGACAGCTGCATGTAGGAGCTCAGCAGGGTCCTCCTCATTCCCCTCAGGCAGCCTTTTTAAATTTATTTTTTAAATTAATAGATCTCTTTTTCCTTACAACTGTTTTGGATTAACAGAGAAATGGAGCAGAAAGTACGGAGTTCCTATATGCCCTCCCCTGCCCTGCCAGTTGCCCCTGTTGTTACCATCTTGTGTTGGCATATTAATTACTAGTTTCATTATCATTAACCAAAGTCCATGGTTTACATCAGGGTCACTCTTGGTGGTGTCCATTCTGTGGGTTTGGACGAACACACGTCTGTGTCC
Source organism: Manis javanica (assembly GCF_040802235.1). Taxonomy (NCBI): domain Eukaryota; kingdom Metazoa; phylum Chordata; class Mammalia; order Pholidota; family Manidae; genus Manis; species Manis javanica. Next base: position 4,726,795 of record NC_133162.1, on the reverse strand, counting down.
CACCGCAGTGTCACATGGCACTGCCCTCCAGTCCACTCTAGGGCCCTGGTCGCAAGTGTCCACAGTTGTGTTGTCTTTGTCTTGTAACAATTGTCCATCTCAGGATCTCTGCTCCCCCAGCATCCTGCTGTCTGTGCCTTGGCCCAGTCCCCATTTTGGTTTCTCTGTATTGTACTCTGGCATGGTGCTCCCCTCTTCTCGGGCCCTGCCTGGGTCACTGTTCCTCTCTGCACTCCCCTCCTGGTCTTTGGGTCCCTGGCTCTCCGAGGCCTCTCCCGATGGCCTGCTTTCCTTTGATTCCCCGTCTGTGCTTCGCCAGCGCTGGCGCCTGGGGCTCATCCGCAGGTAAGTAACGCCTGCTTTATGCAATGAACCGGTACTTCCTTGACTCTCGGGCCCTGCTGTGTCCCCCGGGGTTAATCTCCAGTGCAGGAGCCTGCCACGAGGAACGGTCCATCAGCGCCTCCTCTGAAGAATCAAAATAGCTGATCAGCATGCACCGTCACTGGCAGGGCTATCAGCCCACTTCAGAGATTCAAGGACGTTAGTTCAGCTTCCCAAGCCAACCATGCCTGTCTGGGTGATTGAAAGATGTACATCCTCTCCTGCTCTTTCAAGCAGAGGAGATTTAATTGTCTTTCATGATGCAGAGAAGTAAGCGGCTGGGCCTGAATTTGTGAAGTGCACATCCAGGCAGTGGCTGGATATGCTTCCCCTCTGAGCCAGCCGGCTCCCGGCTCCTGGAGTTTAAATCCATTCTGCTACGGCTCTGGGCCCCTGGGAGCGGCCCGGCACGTGTAAGGAAGGATCTGTGCCCTGTAATTGATCAGCTCTGCAGACACCCACGGTCCAGGATGTGTCCTTCTTTCCCCGGAGGTCTTGCTCTCGACAATGAATCTTGCCTGATGGAAAAGGCCCGTTAGCCTCACAGAGCGGGCAGCATCTGCGGGTGGTGAGGCTCAGAGAGTGGCTGGCATGCCCTGTGCAGACGGCAGGAACGCACCTGCTCTAACCACACCCGGGCTCCTGCTGGCAGCTCAGGCCGCTGGGACAGGGTGGAGAGCAGACTCAGCTGAACCTGGAATTCCACCTCTCCACGCTCGCCGAGCCCTACTGTGAAGGTCTCCAGAAGGGAGACCATCTGTTCACTGATCCGCGCAGCATGGGACAGCCGCTGCTTCTGATCCCGCTGTCCCAGCCCACGGGGCTGGGGCTGCCCAGGGGCTCTGGCAGCTGCTGCAGTGGTCAAGGGGACCCGCGGCCGCAGTGAGGAGGCCTCGCCTGGCCGGTGTCTGCATCCCAACCGAGAGTGGAATTGTCTGCAGCAATGAAAAGAGAATTATTCAGAGCTGGAGGCTCGCTGTCTCACCACTCCCGGGGAAATTTTGTGCCCAAAGCAGGACAGAGCAGCTTGTCAGAGACATCTGGGAGGCCGGAGCGCTCTCCCCAGAACTCTGCAGACGGAGAGTCAGGGCAGGCGCCTGGCCGTCGGGAGGGCACCGAGATGGCTCACTCTCAGGTGGGGAAGTGATCTGCGTGTGTGTGCTCGCCCCTCGGCGGCGTTCCCGGTGAGGGCTGCAGCCAGGACCCGTACTCTCCCATTCCTCCAGCACCAGGCTGAGGGCTGGCAAGGCAAAGAGACGCACGGGGCTGCTGGCAGCTCAGGTGTCTGCCTCCATGGCAAGAGTCAGATGCCACTGGGTAAATTTGAGCAGGGCTTGGCCTAACCCACATGGCGTTCAAGACATGTGGCCTGGCAGCAGTGTGCAGGATAAATCGGACGTAGCAGGGTGGTGGGTCAATGCCTAGAAAACAGCGGCATATCCGTGGGAAGGGACCAGCATCCATGAAAGCCACAGGGCACAGTTCTGAGTTCTAGTAAACCAGCACACTGTGAGGGAGGGAGGTGGCCATGGCCTCTGGGTTTGGTAAGGGGGATGGCAAGGCCATTATCACCAGTAGCTCAGGATGAGGGAAGGAAGAAGGACACGCAGAACAGTAAGGGTGCAGGACTGAAGGCGTGTGGAAAAGGGGTTCTGGGGCTCAGGAGGGACATCGGGCAGGATATGCAGATGTGAGAGGGAAGGAAAAAAGTGGGCTGAGGGTCTGCGGGGGTGGAATTCAGAGCTGCCATGTTGCATGAGTTCCCCTGCGAATCGGTCCAGCACTCAGGAATTACCCAAGTCACTTTAGGTCCAAAGGAGGAGATAAGTCAGTGGTGGCCTTTTTCCCCAGGGCTTGCAGTCAGGAGGGGAGACAGACATTGAAGCAAAGATAGACCAATGCATCTCTTAAGCTGAACTTTTAAATCTTTCTAGCAAAACTGGAATTAACAAAGCTACTTACCAGTAATGTAGATCTTTGCCGCTGAGCTTGTGCGAGCTCCCTGCTTTCTGAGGACTGTCTCCTCATTTCAAAATGTGGGGCGTGGCCAGTGCTCTTGATGGGCATTTCTGCCTCCAAAAGTGAGTAGTTCTAAATGCCTTTGAAATATAGAAAACGGGGTTCCTCAAAACATTAAAAGTAGAATTACCGTATGATCCTGCAAGTCCACTTCTGGGCATAATACCCAAAAGAATTAAAAGCAATGTGTCTCAAAGAGATATCTGTGCACCCATGTTCACAGCAGTGTTATTCACAGTGGCCAATGGGCGGAAGCACCCCCGAGTGTCCATAGGCAGATGAATGGCTAAACAAAATGTGGCCTAGCTGTTCACTGGAATGCTATTCAGCCTTGAAAAGGAAGGGACTTCTGACCTAAGTGAACTACGCCACTCACAAAAGGACAAATACTGTGTGACTCCACTCATAGGAGGTGCCCAGAATAGTCACATTCACGGAGACTGACCGCAGAGTGATGGTTGCCAGGGGCTGGGGAGGGGAAAGTGAGTTGTTTAGTTTCGGGTTTATACAATGAGCAGTGCTGGAGATGGGCCGTGGTAATAGTTGTACAACAATGTGAATGTACTGTATGAGCTGCACCCTTAAAAATGGTCAAACTGGTAAATTTTGTGTTACTTACATTTGACTACAATTTTTAAAAAGTGATATGGATATGGCTATAACTCATTACGAGTTCTAAACTTTTTCATAATATTGGGACTCTGAATTTTTACAAAACATAAAGCCATTGAAAAAGGCGAGCCACATTAGACTAGGTGTTAAGACTTGAGTTTCATGTAGTTTGAGTTTTATAAAACACCTTTGAAATGAGCAGTGGGGTGAATCTAGATGAGGCTTGGGTGTATAGCTCTGTCACTGGCGGGTTGGCTGGCAGTGGCTCCTGACTGGGTCGGGCTCAGGTCTTCTTTGCAGGTTTCTCCTTGAACCAGCAGCTCTTTGGGGCGTGACTTTCTCATGGCAAATGGCAGAGGCACAAGGGCCCAAAGCCATCTGTGGCAACACAGTTAAGGTCTTTCCTCAAGCCACATCAGCTCACACTCCACTGACCAAAGCAGCTATATGGTCAAGACAAAAATAATGGGCAGAAGAATATTCTTCCACAAATGGGAAGGGAATGAAATAGCTATGGCTGTGTGTGTATGTAATCCTAGAGCAGACAGTGAAGGAGAGGGGTGAATAATCTAGCCTACCTCAATTGCATCCCAGAATTAAAGCAGTTTTCCTTTGATCTAGAAGTGCAATTCCATTTCAGTCTGAAGATGATGGTTTCTTAATGTTGTTTCAAATTCATTTGATTTCTTTCAAAATCTCTCTAATCAGCCCTTGTTTTCATATGGCAGCTACTGTGGAAAGCAGCAACATTTCTCAAAAAAACTAAAAATAAAAATACCCTGTGATCCAGTAATTCCACCTCTGGGAATTTACTCAAAGCAAACAAAATCACTAATTGGAAAAGATATGTGTGCCCTTATGTTTGTTGCAGCATTATTTACAATATCCAAGATATAGACACAGCCTAAGTGTCCATCAGTAGGTGAATGGTTAAAGACATGATATGTGTATACAATGGAATATTACTCAGCCATAAAAAAGAATGAAATCTTCTCATTTGCAATAATGAGGGTGGACCTAGAGGGTGTTATGGTAAGTGAAATAAGTCAGGCAGAGAAACACAAATACCATATGATTTCACTTATATGTGGAATCTAAAAAACAAAACAACAAAACAGAAATAGAGTCATAAACACAGACAAAAGACGGTTGGTTACCAACAGGGGAGGTAGGTGGGGGATGAGTGAAATAGGTGGAAAGAATAAAGAGGTATAAATTTTCAATTATAAAATAAATTAGTCACAGGGATGGAAGTACAGCATAGAGAATATAGCCAGTAATATTGCAGTATCTTTATATGGTGACAGATGGTAACTACACATATTGTGGTGAACATTTAGTAATGTATGTAATTATCAAATCACTGTGTTGTATATCTGAAACCAGATAATATTATATACCAAGTATATTTAAAAACATCTTTTTTAAATACTGCTGCATTTGTATTGCTATTTGGGTAAACAAATCACAGCCTTGCTTCTGTTTATTCTATTTCTGTTGATGAAAGTGGTTCACAGGATCTGAACTCTTCTGACTTGTGTGTGTCCACCAGAATCATTCCTGCGAACTGGAGTCATGCTTAAATTTTTTCCAATGACTATTTTTTTTATTTCCACACTACATCAATTCCATCACCATGCAGTAGCCTGACCCCAGTGTCTAGCTCTCATTAATTTCCTAAGACCATCTTGGTTATTAGTTGGAAACAGATCTAGACATTAAGCATTCCTGATCATGCCTTTGACATGCAATCATTTACTGCATCCATCACTTCCACCTTCATTAAGCTATGTGTCAGGAAAGCTCTCCAATTAACACTGGGAAGGTTGAACTCAGACATATGGTCATCACAGCCCTGTTGTATTATCTGGGCTCTCCTGTTGCAATGGAACTGCACGGGAAGACATGCACACAGCAGACTTTGTGTTAGAAAGGATGACCCAATTTCCTGGGCTCACAGAAAATAATAGAAGTGGAAACTCACAGGAAGAACATAAAATGCTAATACTCCTGCTCAATTTATCAACAACAAACATCAGCAAACATCTGGATACCACTTTCCGTTTCAGTACTTAGAACCTCACCTGTTAATTCTGGGCTTCAAAGCAATGCTTTGGGAAATGTTGCCTTGGTTCATTTTAAAATGAGTAGATTTCCAGGGAGTGGGCTTCTTTTTGCCAGGATGCAAAAACATGGCTTTTGGAGGGCACACACCTGTGTGCCTGGTCATTTAGCAGAAGGAGGAAGCAGTGTGGGTGCCAAGAAAGGGCCTGGGCTCTGCAGATGCTGGGCAGGAAACCAGGTTCTGTAGGGCCAAGTTCCAAACCACCTGAACTCATGGGTTCTGGTGGAGCTTCTCTGAGTGTGCTGTGACATCTCAGAGTTCCAATTGAGGCAGTGTTGAAGCAGGGCTCGTACAGACACGGCATCTTTGCAAGATTGTCTGACTGTTAAGCTGGAAGGAAGACAGTTGGTGGTGATCAGCTCTGCAGCTGTTCTGTTGACTTCAGTCAGCAGAAAAGAGAGAAACGTTAAGTTATCACCAGAAGCACCTGCTGTATACTGGCTTCTTTGTGAGCCAGGCAAAGTTCCTGTTTGCCCAAGGCAGAGATGTATCTTGAGGACAGATTTCCCAGTAGATAGCAGTCTTTTTCAGTTCCTGTCCCAACTCACTCTCCTGACCCACCCTCCATGTTGTATTTGAGCAAATGGCTGGCCTTAAAAGGGTTCATTTAAAGATGAAGAGCAACGAAAAAGGAATCAACATGGATCTCAGAAGTAAAAGTGTAAAACTGTAAAATAAAGTGATACAAAGAACATACTAAAACAAGTGTCCAAAATACACAACTGAAGAATGATGCCATGAGACAGCAGAAGTTTGTAGACAAGCACTTCTCTGTGATAAGAAACAAATAAAAGACAGTATGTTCACCCTGAAACAAGCACATATAAACGAGCTATAAAAACTAAGAAACAGATAAGTCATCACAAGGTGGTGCAGAATGAACCTGAAGAGCTTAAGAAAGAAATGGAAGAGAAAAATCAAGTAATTGCAGAAACAAATGCTATTTAGAATCAATAAAATGCAGATTGACATTGCTAAAATTGTAGCCAGGGACTTGAAAGAGAAACTTGAGGAAATAAAATAGAAAAGAGTGGAGTTTAAGAGATTACAGAGAAAATGTTAAATGTGGAACAGAGACAAAAAAGATGCACAATACAAAACTGGTATCTTTGGAAAAGGGAAAAAATTAAATGGAACTGAAAACACATTCAAAGATATAACAGAAGAAAACTTTCCTGTGATCACAGGATTCCTAAATATGAAGCTGAACCTGCATGGAATTTGGCCTACAAAACTGTGAGATAATAAGTGGCTGGTGTTTTAAGTTGCTGTATTTGTGGTAATTTGTTACAGCAGTAATAGGAAACAAATACAAAGATGCAGAGCATCAAAGTAGACACATTTCCACGAAACAAACAGGATTAATACATTTCAGGGACAAATTTTGTCAACCTCCAAAACACACATAATCTAAATTATTTATCAAAACCAGAAAAACATAGGAAAAAAAACTTGACTAACACAACATAACAACAATAACAAAAGACTAAGACAATCTTGAGTCTTGAGTATGAATATGGATGCAGTAATTTGAAATAAAATATAAGCAATAGATTTCAGCATCATGTTATAAAAACCTCAATCTATTACTATCAAATGTGCTTTCTTCTAGGCGTGCTTGGATGATTTGACATTAGGAAGTCCATTACTAAAACATGATATTAATTGATTAAAGAGTGATCAAATGTATGACAAATTATATATATTAATAAAGTTACTATGCAACCTTGACAATATACAAACTTCTTAATGAACTAGGAAAGGATAGAAACCTTTCTACAATATAAGACCAAATGCTAGCATCCAGCTGTTGGGGGGCATGCAGTGAGGTTGGAATAGAAACATTTCCAGTAAAGTCAGGATAATGATAAAGATATCTACTGTAAGGTTGTCTTGCATATTCATAGACAATGTTAGAATGTATACAAAAGGAATCATTAACAATGGGTTCTTTCAGGACTGGGAGTCTGGAGTTAGGAATAGGCCACATTTTATTGAGTACTTTGTACTGATTGAATTTTTCAAACATATGTTTAAAATGTATAACTTTGGGTCCTCTGACTTTTTAATGCTTTCCTGAAACTGACATAGCAAATCAGTTAAGAAACAAATAGTTAAACTTTAGTCATACAGCAGACTGCGTTTGCATAATTTTGGCATGGCAGTATTTGGGAGGAGGTACTTGGTACTCAGAGGTACTTTTCCTGAGTCTTCCCTTCATGATTCCAGGGAGTAAGTTCAGAGAGAGAAACACAGGCAGGTCTTGGAAGGCTAAACTCACCCATCCCCAACTCATTCCCATCCCTTGTCCCCACAACTATGACAACACTTTGATAGTGGATGGGGCGGGGACAGGATTTGTACTTCCTTTATTAATTCAACCATATGATTCCTATATTAATTCAACATGAGAAATCACTGTTCACCCCGACAAAAGGGAATCACAGCACACATAACTTGTCATTGATTCCATTTCCCTATCATTATCTCCATTGACTCAAGCACATAGGAAGGTGAATTATAGTTGGAAGGAAAAACAAAAACAAAGCAGCTGAATAAAAGAATGTGGCATAGATCAGAGTGGCCAGTGGGACAGAGCTGATTTTCCCACCATTCAGCAGGACACACCTTCCAGGGCACTGGAGGGGATGGCAGTAGCTGTCTGGCTGGGGAGAACTGACAGTTCACCTTGGAAACTTTGGTTGTCAGAAGGTTTCTTATGCTAGATTCCTTAGGAAAACTTCATAGGAACTGTATTCCTTGGGCCTTTTCATCTTGGCTCTTCCCCCGCAGCATCACAGTCACCCAGGGATGCAGGAAGGACATTTATTCCCGTTTTGCAAGTGATAGTGATTTTCCCTGGTCACCAAGGATACAACTGGCAAATCCAGACCTCTTATTTCCGCAGCAAAGATGTTCAGAATCCATATTCATATTTCAAGATCATTTCCCAAGATCTTAGTGCTAGTCAGAGAGTCTCAGGGAAATTCCTTATGTTACCATATTTTACTCTATCTTGACAAAAATAGAGAGGTGGGCGCATTTTTACCACTACACTGCAAGTTTGACTCCATTTTGATGATGAGAAAAACTAAGTCTCACCAAAACTAAGAGACTTGCCCAAAGGAAATAGTTAACAAGGACAGGAAGTGTGATTTTAACCTCACAGGGTCAGATCCCAAATCTAGTAATGATTCTTTTTACCATTTATTTGTTGAATAGCTTAATGAATTGCTTTAAGGCAGGTTATCTTGCATCCATTTCCTCAGTCAGGAAACAGGATTTTGCCAGCCACCTTAGAACTCCCTTCATGCACACCATTTCAATCATAGGCTCTCCTTTGCTCCAGAAGTCGTTATTATTTTACTTTTATAGGAACCACGTCCTTGGGAGCTTTTGTGCTTTGTCACCCAGGTCCTCTTTAGACAAGATAGTTTAATCTTGCCTATATTTTGAAACAATATGCTTTTTAATGTTGGTGTAACCTACTTTCTTTGCTTCTCCTTACAGTTTGTGTGGTAAGTTGTGCTATAGTTTCCCCTAGATTGGGTTTTGCCGAGTGTGTGACCCTGGTATCCTTCAACATGACCCTGGTCCTCTGTGTTTCCTGGAATTTGGCCCTGGATCTCAAGGCTGGATCAGACTCAGGTTGGACCACGTTGTCAAGACCACAGGTTTTATTATTTCATCAGGAGGAACAGAGGGTCTATTTGATGTTCGTTTTAAATGTTATCAGCCATGATGCTCAATACCTTGATTGACTAATTCACTGGGGGTTGTAAAATAGTGATGTTCTGACTCTACCATTTCATTTCATTTCATTTGCATGTATTCACTGGAGTAATTCTGTAAGAAAACACTTCCTTCACCTATTATTTGGTCATCCACTGGCAGAGTTCTTATAAGAATGGTAGTACAAATACTTGATTCTTTTCTCTATTTTCCCCAGCTTCCAAGATAATGAATTAGTTCCTATCATTAGTTCCTGGATTTAAACATATTTGTTGGAGTTCAATCCACTGCCATTCTTACTCTAATTGAATCTGACTTGAATTGTCCTATATTTGACCAGTAGAAGTAGTCTTAGGAACTTCCTTTTTATCTGGAACATTTTCAGGTCATATATTGATTATGTACTCTGATATTCCCGTTTTTTCTCTTATTTGGTCTTAGTTCTACAGTTAACTAGATGTTTAATGCCCACTGCCAGTCCTTATGATCATGACTGATAATTTTGGTTGTCAAAAGGTTTTTTATGCTAGATTCCTTAGGAAAATTTCATATGAACAATATTCCCTGAGCCCTTTCATCTTGGTAACAACTTACTTGTGTTCTTTATACTTGAAGATCAGCTTTGCTTGATATAGAATCCTGGCTCACATTTTCTTTCCTTAAATATATTAAATCTGCTACTTCACTTTCTTCTGGCATACAGTGCTGGAAAAAACTCATCTGATAATAATCTAATTTTATTTTCCTTATAAATCACATTTTCTTTTCACCTAGATATCCAAAGGAGTTTTTCTCATTTCTTCCTTTAACAAGTCTAGTTATTTTACTGGAATATAGCTTCTTTTTGTTATTCTGTGTCAATAATGTGCTGTTTCAACATATAATTTCATATCTTCTTCTTTATTTCAAGGAAGTTTCCTTGCATTAGAGTTTATATTATTTGTTCTGTATCCTTCTTTTAGGTATCAGTATTGTCTGTATATTGGATTTTCTTTGACTATCTTTAATACTTGTCACATTATCTTGAATCTTTTAAAAAATGGCTCTATTCATATCTTTTTTATATTCATCTGCTATTTTTACTCAGATTATGTTTGTATTTGTTTGTTTATATATGCTTGCATTCCTTCTAGTTTAATCCTCTTTTCCAAATACGTATTTACAATTTTTTATTTCTAATTATTTCTTGAGTTATGTTACCTCATTATGAGTTTATCTGTTCTGATTTATGTTGCTTTTTTGTGTCATGTTATTTTCTTATTGTCTTTTAGATCATTTTGAAAAAGTTTTCTTTGTCTCAAAGTATGGATTTTTGGAGTGTTTTCATTATCTGTTGGGATATTACTCTCCATAATCTATTTTTCCTTATTGTAATTTTGTATGGGACTTGATCTTGGTTATATTCTATTGTTTTATACATATATATATAGTTAAAGAAATTATGTAGCAAATAAATAGTAATTATATATATATGTGCATATATATGTGTATATATATATATGTAGTAATGAAGTTTTTTCTTGGTGCAAAGCATATTAACCTTTATATATATATGAAATTAGTTTTTCTGAACTTTAGAAGGAGGCTTGGTTCAAGCATAGCTTCTCTAACTTCACAGAGCTCCTCCTTCTGTTGTTTAAATATGACGTTCAAAATAGGCCTGCTTGCTTTCTGACATTTCCTGGCTCTGTTTCCTCCTAGACTCATACGCTCTTATCTCACTTTCTATTTTTCTATCTCTGGGACCCCTCACCTGCTCAATTTTGATGGCACTTCTAAGAGTGTTCTCAAGAAGGTCAGTCCTCGACAGGAGCCCTCAGGGTTAGTGTCACCAGCTCATAGTGGCTAGACAGCTTCCGGCCCTTCAAGCCTTCTCAGCCGAGGTCCCTGCTCTCTCTTTAGTTACTGGAACAGGCGTACACCTTGTGCTTTCCAGCTGCTGTTCCCAGGCAGGCTGTGCTTCTCAGTGAATACTGTTAGCTATTCTGAGTCCTTCCTGTTCTCAGGTCTTTCTTCCATCCAACGCCAAAAGTCTGGCAGCTTTTAGAAATTTTCTCTGCTTGCATTTTGGGGTTTTCAAGAACATCTTTCTGTCTAGTTTTTTTTGTGAGTTTTGTCCATGGGTTTTGAATTGCAATGTAGTTGCTCTATTTATTTCTATCTAGAGATTCTGGAAAAATCAAAAAAATACATCCCCTGCCATCTTCTCTGCATTGTTTCTTTTTCTTTCTTAAGAAATAGTAATGGCATCCATTATTGTCCAATCAGAAAACAACAAAACTAGAAATCAGTTATAGAAACTTTAAAGTTGTGAGACTTACAAAAGTGTATTTCTCAACCCTGAAACTTATTTACAAAAATCCTTTTGGGTACATTTGATCCTATGCTCTTATTGTTAAGCAGTTTTAACTGCCAATAAATTTCTCTAACAAGCAAAAAAAAAAAAAAAGAAATAGTAATGGTTCTTCAGAAAAACAGAACCAATAGGATATATATGTGTATATATATATGTACATAAGCTTTATATATATATGTACATATATATGAGGAGACTTATTACAGGAATTGGCTCACTTGGTTATGAGGGCTGACAAGTCCCAGGACCTGCCATCTCCAAGCCGAAGACCAGGAGAGCAGACAGTGTGATTCCATTTCAGTCCAAAGGCCTGAGCTTCAGGAAGCTGATGGTGTAAGTCCTGATTTGAGTCTGAAAGTGTGAGAACTAGAAACACCAGGGACAGAAGGCGATGGTGTCTCAGCTCAAGCACAGAGAGAATGAATTCACCCTTCCACCACTTTTGTGTTCTATTCGGGGCCCCAGCAGGTTGGATGGTGTCTGCCCACACTGAGGAGGCCCATCTGCTTGACTCAGTTCATCAATTTACATGCTGATCTCTTACAGCAACACCCCAGAAATAGTATTTTACCAGCTATCTGAGCATCCCTGAATCTAGAAAACTGACACATAAAGTTAACCATTATAAATTATAATTACGTATTATTGCAGAAGAACAGAAAATATGGAGACTAATATAATGAATGGCATAATCAGCCACCAGCTTAAGAAGTAAAGCATCAGAAATACAGTAGAATGGATGGTCACATTTCACTCCACACCAACCCTCACCACTCCCCAGAAGCAAACACTGAATGATAAACAAATTACTCTATGTTCGTAGAGTAGAATATACAGAAAATGAATGACTAAAACTGCAGGTATCAACCTGGATTGATCTCAAGCACTCCAGTGCTCTTTCCATAAGAAATACACATTTCTGCCTTTATTGGGCCTGGAGGTAATGGTTGTCATATCTCACCCACTGAAAATCCTCTCCATCCCCATGGGAAGCTGCTGAGCTACCGGTAGTTTTCTGCAGGGAGACCTCACAGTGCCAGCTAATTCAGTTAGACTGGAATTTTTAGTAGGCCAAATCTGGTATTTTCCCATTTGAAACACAGACTTTTCTTACACTTCATAGTTTGTAATTTCCACAGGTTAATATGCTTTGCACCAAGAAAAGACATAATTATTTTGCACCAAGCTGTAAGGAGCTGTACCAAGAACATAATTATTGCTGTGCTGTGAGCACAGCAGAGTTGATTCTTATTCGTGATCCTGAGTTATCATACTGCAAGTCTGCAAAATTATTTAGACAGAAATAATTACACCCAATGCAGGCAGATCAGAGGACTACAGATTGCAGTAAATTAGAAAGCCTGATCCTAAATATATATATTATCTTGTTTTCGATCTTTCCTTGAGTCAGTCGTTCCTTCCCTTGCAAACTTTTGAATCATTTATCTGCTTGTCGTAGAAGATTATTTTCTTTTCATATTATATTTTAATAAGATGTAAATAAAGAACATCATAGAAAGTCAGTCCATCCTTGGCTCTGCTCTGGGAGGGTATGTGATCGTGTGGATTCTCACCCCTGCCCTGGACATCCACCTGCCACACAAAGTCAGGCTTTGAGACTCACACGGAACTTTAAAGAGCAATGATCAAATGACCTGCAACTTGAGGAGACCAGACTTAGCCTTAAACCTTTAAAAATGCGCAGACTGTGTGGTGCGATAGCAAGACCACCAGGCTTGGAGCTGTACTTCCACTGCAGGTTGCTTGGCTTGTGGCTGTGCTGACCTCTGTACTCCTTTACCTCTCTGAGCATCTTTCTTTATCTGCAAAATGGAGTCGGTAAGATCAGCTCCACCTAATTCAGAATGTTATAGACTGTGTGCTCTGTAAATCACAGACCATTATTAGGGTAATTAACAATTAGGTCATTTTTTTTTTTGGCTGGATGACTCTAAAGCCAGCATAAGGCAACCAAATTGATATGCATTTGAACAGGGTTTTATTTGACTCACTCATCTTCAACCTTCTGGGAAAGCTCTAAAGAATCCACACCCAGACCCCGCCATAGGGATTCTGACTTCAGTGTTCTGGAAAGGGTAAAAGCATCATGTTTTTAAAAAGCTCCCTCAAGTGCCTCAGATGTGCACCCAGGGCTGAGATGCTCTAACTGCTTGGCTCCCATTTGATCTTGCAATGAATTACTCCTCCTTCAAATTATACTGACCTTACTGCTGGCTTTGAGTAATCATAAATTTGTGGCTCCCCAAATGGGCCTGCTCAGGATCATCCCAAAAGGTATTTAAAAGTGGAGATTTCTGAGCAAAATCCCAGGTCTTCTGAATCAGAATCTCTAGATGCAAAGACCAGAAATCAGCCTTTTTATAAATTCCACAGCTCTAAATGATTATCTGAATGCCAACAGTTTGTTTACTTACCCAGGGCTTGTTTTCTTACCCAGGGAGGGATTGCCCATCAGAACAAAAATGAGCGTGGATCTAGATTTCTCTTTTGAAAAACCAAGCAAGGTGGATGAAATTGAGTGGGCTGAGTCCTTGCTAAATAATTGAGATTTTACATCTCAGTTTCTCCTTAGAATCTTCACCTGTGTACCACAGCTTTATCCAGCAACTGGGCACATTGCTGGGCAGACACCTTGCAGATCCTTGCTGGGAAATATCCATAAATCAAACATGAACTTCCCTCATAGCATCCTACTGGAGAAATCAAGCAACATTGAGAGCATTCTGCATTTCTTTCCTTTTCAGTATTCTCAGAAGAAAATCAATGCATAAAATACTTTAATACGTTCTCCGTGAAAATGCAGTGCTTCAGGTATACATACATCTCCGAATCTGAGCAGTTTGGAGTCACTGCTCTAAATTGCAATGAGCTTAGCATGTCCGCGCTGCTGAATTCCGAACACTGCGCTCCCTGTCATCCAGTCGGGAAGGCAGAAGGTCATGCTTACTGCTGGGCGCTGCGTACCTCTGGCCTCCTGATATTTATGCGAGATATTTTTTCCTGGTCAAAGTTCCTCTTGTAGATGTTCTAGCTGCATGTGGGGTTGACTTGTCCTCAATCTTCCAAGTAAGTTTCTGAGGCGCTGAGATTATAAGGGACAGTGGAAAGAGAATCTTACTTCAGGACAATGTTTGAGTAAGTAGGAATCTGTGACAAGGTTGTAAGCATCAGAGCTCCTCTTTGTGTTGTGAGTCTGAAAATCTTGTGATGTTTGCAAAAAGGATTGCAAGATTACAGCTATGTCTTGAGTGCCGCCGTTCATGAGATACACACGTCCTCTTTAAGGACAATCTAGAGTGACTAGGTATTAAAACTGGTCCCATTCATTGCTTTCTCCCAAATCTAGGATTTTAATGAAACTCCAAAGGCTGAATTAGCGACCCAAAAGATGGTCATTCATTCATTCAACAAACAGGTGTCCTGTGTGCCAGTCACCACTGTGGGCTGTGGCAGAGTGCTATATCCACTCAGTCTTCATGTTTCTGCGTCTGTACTGAGGCCAGGCATTGTACCATGTGTTGAGAGTCTGGAGAGTTTAAAACATGACCCCATGCTCAAAAAGCCTGTGTTCTGGTGGGTGACACAGGCATGAGGCTCAGAGCTGGCTTGGCCTTGAAGACAGAAAGGGTTAAAATCCTGGTGCTGCCACTTACTCTGTAGCCTTAAGAAAATGACTAACCACATCAAAGATCTGTGTTGTCACTTGCAAAATGGATATAATAAAAGCATTGGGTCATCTTCCTTGATAGTGGCTGTGAGGATTCTGTAGGACAATGCACGTAATGCACTTAGCACCATTACCTGGCTCAAGGTAAATTCTTATCTTTCTTATGGTAAATATATGTACATTGTGAAAAATTTTAAATACGTACATTTAGAAAATATGAATTATAAAAGCTTGACAGTTCATAGATAAAAAACAAAGTAAGCCACACTTCAAAAGCAATCAAACAAATCTAGACTATGGGATGTTCTTCAAGACAACCGAGCTTGTCTTTGAAGAGTCAACATCATTAAAAACAAGTGGCAGATTAATCTAATCTAGAGACATAACAACTAAATGCAGTACATGAAACTCGATGGGACCAGGTTAGAAGACAAATTAGCTATAAAAGACGTCTGGGGACCACACATTAAATGAGAATATGAACTGGACGTTAGACAAGGTTAGGAATCTACCATTCATATTCTTAGCTGTATAATGATTCATATTTTCAATGTTCATATTTTCAAAAGATGCAAGTTGAAATATTTAAAAACAAAGTGTCAGGATGTGTGCAACTCACTTTTTATCAGTTCCACAATAATCATACCTGTGTGGGCAGGTGATGCAACTCTTCATAGTTGTTGATTTAGATGGTGGGTATTCATTTGGACATCTCAGCTTTTCTGTGTGTTGACTATGCCCAAACTTTTTGCATATGTATTTATTCTTAAGAAAGCATGGACATTATTTTCTAAGTAAATACTTAATTGCTTTCTACCAAATCTTGGAGGAACATTGGCACTGAGGAAGATGTACAACCTTTATCTGGAAACTTAAAGAACTGGCCCCCTTCCCAAGGTAAGCCAACGTCAGAAACAGGGAACAGATGGCAGACTGTCATGGTCCCGAGGGGGCTTCATGTCACCAGGACTGAGGGAAACCAAACCTGAAGCCCCAACCCGGGGTCCCTCCTCCACTGGACCACCCCATGCGGTACTGGCCCCTTCAGAACTGTGGGAAGACAGATGTCCTTTGTTAATGACTCCAGGCACAAACCTTGGTCGGAAAGAATTCCTCACATGGGACGTTTGAGCCTGTGTCCCCACCTGTAAACAGACACGGTGATGCCCCCCAGTTCACAGGCCTAAGGAATGTGCAGTGCTGCCCCCAGCAAGTCCCCCACAAACGTTAGCAGTCACTCTTACTGCTCCCCCTGGGTAAGGGTGAGATACTGGGCTGGCGCTTTCAAAAAGCACTAAGGGGAATCAAATTGCTGATTACAAAACCACACAAAAGACCACGGGTTCCAGCTTGAACGCCACTCCCTGTGAGTGACCCTCTAGACCCTCTGAACCCCTCTAGACCAGGCCCCCCCGAAGCCCCTAGTGCTAGTTGCACAGGAGTCTGGTTTTACCTGCTATGATGTAGGTTTTCTCTGTAACCAAACCACCTGCCACTTTCCCCCCAGCCCTGGTGAAGGTAACCCGGTTGTCTCCGGCATTAAAGTGTGGTCAAAGCAAGCCTTACGCTTAAGCAGCTCAGGGCCCTCTCCCTTGTGGGTGCCCCACGCTCTCAGCCATGTGGCCTCGGGTGGGGGAGTGCCTGCGTCCCCTGGGCCTGGGGGCCAGACCTGGCGTGTGCCGTCCTCACTGCCTCTTCTGGGCGGGGCTCATCCATCTGGTTCTGTCCTTGTGCATCCGTGGCTGCTCCTTAAGGCTGACCCCCCACTTCAACCTAAACTTGGGGCCTATCAGCTCCTTCCAGGCCCTTCCACACCCAACTAGAGGGGAACAAGGACGTCTCAGGGCCGTCCTGCCCCATGGTGGGGTGCACAGAACTTGAGAGCCTGGCGGACGGAGCCTGGAGAGGCGTCCACACCCGGCTTCCCTAGGGGCAGAGATGTGGGACGCGGCCCCCCAGTGCCCTGGAGATGCACACTTCACCCACCCTGTGGGACCTGGCAGCGCGCCAGGGCTGCAGACTTCTCGGGGACCCACTGCTCCTAAACTCACACCTGTCACCTCGGCTCTCTTTCCTGGGATCAGCTGGGCAAAACTTTCTTCCCCTTGGGGCAGAAATAAGTGAGTTCTCTTTCTGATCTATTATGTATGGATTAATTTTATGCTCGCATCCTTCAGACTAAAGCTTTTGATTCCAAATGAAGGGTTTTGGAATTCAAATCAGCTTTCCTCTCAGGAGCCTGGCTCTCGCACTTGAACCCGGTGGCTTTCGGGATCATCACCTGCCGGCCCCCTCTTACCTTCTCACTGCTGCTCTGGCTGGGGGAGGGCAGTTCCTGCTGCGTAAATGGCGGAGGGGAGGGAGGAGGTAAAAGGAGCTCAGAGGGAGAGCAGACAGGAGCCACTGCAGGCCCAGTCCTGGCTGCCCAAAGGGGACCACATCCTCAACCCTGGAACCCGTTCATGCCATCTACATGACAAAAGGGATTTTGCAGATGGGATTAAGCTAATGTGGGACGGGAGATTATCCTGGATTACCTGGGTGGGCCAGTGGCATCACAAAGAGAGGCAGGAGGGGCAGAAACAGAAAAAGGAGATGTGATAACAAAACAATGGTTGGAGCCTGAGCTTTGAAGGTGGAGGAAGGGACCCCCCCCCGCACAGGGGAGTCAGGTGGCCTCTAGGCGCTGGAAAAGGCAAGGAAATAGGGCCTTAGGAAGGAACACAGCCCCCTTTTAAAAATTATTAAATGTGGTTTTATTCACTTATTATTTATTTTTACTGAGATTGACATATAATACTGTGTAAATTTAAGGTGTACCGCGTGCTGATTTGACCCCTTTGCATACTTCAGTATCATTACTAACCCAGTTTTAACAAGCTCCTTTATCACATCACATGATCATCATTTCTGTTTTTGTGTTGGGAACAATGACCTAGTCTAAGAGCTAGTCCCTTAGCAACTTCAAATAATATAGTATTTTTATAATACAACATATAATATATATTATGATTAATACATATCATTATCGTATAATATACATTGGTTATGTAATATACTAGAACGTTTGTAATACAGTATTATTGTCTGTAATCACAATGCTGGGCAGTAGATTGCCAGGACTTATTCTATACCAGTTCCAAGTTTGTGCCTTTAAACAAGGTCTCCTCCACTTCCGCTCTCCCCTCACCATACCCACCATTCTATTATGTCTTCATGAGTCTGGCTTTTATAGATTCTACCTGTAAGTGAGATCATACGGCACTTGTCCCTGTCTGGCTGATCTCACCTAGCATAAGGCCCTCAAGGCCCATCCGCGTTGTGGCCAATGGCAGGGCTCCTTCATTCTCACCCTTCTGGCTCTGCTCTGAAGAGGTGGGCAGACTGGCCTTTGGACTATCATCAGATGCAGACTCCTGGGGGCATGTCCTTCTCCTCCCCACAGCAGACTGCCTACAGGAGTGGCGCCTGGGTGTCCTTGGGCATGACCACAGCCACTGGTCCATGGCTGCCTGGAGGACAACGCTGGGAAAAGTTCAGCAGCTGCATCTCACTTTAGAGAGAGAGACAGTGCCACGATGGATCAGTGATGTGTGCTGCAGGCATGCCGGGTAGGAGAAGGGGCCTCATGGATTTCCCATACCTTTGCCATCCTGCCAGCATCTCTCTGCAGCTTTGGACCACCCCTTTCCTTTGTCCACGCCTCTCTTCAGCATTAGTGTACATCTTTGAGGACAGAAACTAAGACACCCTTCTCTGATTCCCCAGGACCTGGCGCAGCGCTTGGCACATAGTAGGGCTTTTATAGATGGATGTTGTTTAATCATCCTAAAAGTACTAAAACACTTAAACAGAACTGGAGTTTCCCACTGTGTCCTATCACACGCCTTGGAGAGAAGCCTTGTCTGGTCTCTCTCTTTCCTTGCCCGCATAGAGCCCCAGGCATATAAATGAATCGGTCTTGATCACTAGTATTTATGTCCTTCTGCCGGTTTTTCCTAGTTTGACTTGAGCTCTTTTTATTCTGCCCTCCACAAGTTAGAAGCCTCTCCTATTAGGTTTAAAACATGCCTAAATAGCAACAATCTAATTTTGGCATTAAAGTTGTGCACAGGTTAATTTTCTAATAGATAACATGTCTAAATTGGGTAGAGACATTGGTGGTTAGCAATTTGGGGAAACAACCACTGAAATTTATGTACACATTAATAGAGTTTTTTATTATATATCTTTTAATTGAGCATGTAGAATAGGATGCTGATAAAGTGGCAATTGTGACTCTGAATTTAGCTGAAGTAATGATCCCAAATTCTTAACCATGTTGTGGTTACAAATGAATCGACTATCATACAAATTTCAATGAAGAAATTCTCTTCTTAATGATCCTTCCATTTTTAACCATCATTCACAGATGACTCAGCTAAACGAATCGATGGAGTTTAATTCTCCCCAAACCTTCCTGGCATGATTACTAACCAGCTGTCTTATCTCACAGAGCTCTTTCTGGTTTGCTAAGAATGTACCAGATGGTTTAAGCCCTATTTTTGCCCCCATACAAGTTGGAAAGTGAGGGAGGCAGGCCTGTAACTGAGATGCTGTATTATCTCTTGAAATTGGTTGTACTCTGACTAAAGGCTTTGGCATTGCTGAGGGTGTCAGGAAGTGACAGTTAGTACTAAAAAGGGTTAATCAATTTTAGTAGATTGCCATCCAGTTTTATCAAATGTCAGGGTTTTCTCAATATGCTGTACATCGGCAGGATGAGAATATCATCGAGAGGAAAATTTATAGAGTACGTCTGTACTGATCCCAAGGCACAAAGGGAATCGTTTCCCAGGCAACAGAAATGTCTTCATGTTCATGGGGTTCAAGCGGCTTCCTGGGCCGCTCTCCTCCCTGGACTTGTGGGTGGGTTTTATCGGGGCAGGATGCAGCCTCTTTGTTGCAGGAAGGTTGGGCCATCCTGGCTGAGCAGGCCCGGGGTCCCAGCAATCCATTGTTGACCCTTCTCACAAATGGGATGGAGAGAAAGGTGGCTGGTCAGAGTGAGGGGTGGATTGAATCAAGCCCAGGAAGGTCATGACCCTCTTGCTTGACTGCAGATAAGTGGATTTTGGAAACAGATGGTGCTGTCTGCAATCCAAATGAGAGGAGGCAGGTTCAGTGGTGAGGTAAACAGCACCTGCCTTCTTTGCCAACAGATGGACAGGCTTCCACGTATGGCCCAGCTACAGGATACGATTTCAATTACCTATATGTAAAATCCAAACTGGGAATGGTTATATGGGTATAAAAATAAGGGGAAGCAATATCAAGGGAGAGCTTATGCATTTAGGAGCAAAGAAGTTCAAAATTAATGCTATTCATTAACAATTTCAATACAGAATTCTTTTAAAGGACAGACTGAGAGGGGAATTTCACAACAATAGTCAAAAGGCCTTCTTTATAGAAGCTCTGCCCCAAACCCACCTGGATGGCTCCAAATCACAAGAAACAGTGACCACAGTGTCACAGAGCATGAGCATTGACTCACTGAAGCCTCTCATGGGACAGATAAACCAAGGTCCTCCAGGTAAAGGGCTCTGGGCCTTTCAGGTGGGGTGTGGCCGAGTTGAGGCTGCCCTCTGATCCCTGCTCCTAGACCAGGAACCTCACATTCATCCTGTGCCAGAGAGTCTGTTCTCCACCCAAACCCACTTCTTCTGCTGGGCTCCCTCCCCAGCCTCCCTGGCCACCACCTGACTGAGTTCTAGCGAGTGTATGCCAGATGCCATTCCTAGACCAAGACTTCCAAGCAGAGGATCGGCCCTCTGTGCCCTTGTCCTCTCCTGCCAGCTGAACACAATGACCAGGCCAAAGACAACTTCTCAAGTCCTGAAGTGGAAGGACCTTCAGCCCCTTAATTGCCACGTAGAGGAAATCCACCCACTGACCAGGAATCCCTGAGGGTGGCTGTGTGAGCAAGACCAGTTGTATTTGATCCACGGTGCATATTTGGGTCTATTTGTCACTGCAGCCAGTTAATACACACATCATTTTGTAAATGCAAATGGATCCAAATATATTTATTCAACAAATGAGTATTATTCTGATTGTCGCTGAGGGAGACAGTGCCATCATCTGTGAATTATGTGGGGGGCAATCAGATGAAAATCATGATGCAAAAAATTGCAAACTGCTGTAAGATCTATGAAAAAATTAAAAAGAGGGGGAGGCGGTCAAAAGCACTTTAGATGTGGCATTCAGGGAAGGCATTTCCAAAGGAGTCGTACTTATGCTTCTCTAAAGGATGGGAAAAGCCAGACCTACAGGAAGGGAGGGAAAAGTGTTTCTGGCAGAGAGAAGAGCTGTGCAAAGGTTCAGATGCAGGAAGGAGTGAGAGCCTCTGACGGAAAGAGAGAGGGCAGAGATGAGATCGTACAGAACACAGCAGACCTGGTGGCCAGCTAGGGTTTGCGTGCAGCAAGGGAGAAGCACCGGGCCTGAATCTGAAACAGGACCCCGGCAGCTTTGTGCGGGGAGATGGGTTGAAAGAGGCCATAGAGAACAGGTACTCCAGGGATCCAGCGTTCCAGGTAAGAGGCGATGGTGCTTGGACTTCAGCGCTGCTAATAGAGATAAATGTCAGCTGTGTTCTGAAGTTAAATGACCAGGACTTGTTGATAAATTGAGTTGTAGGAAAGTGAACAACTCTTAGATTTTAAGCATGAACTATAGGATGGTTTATTCATAGTGAGAGAGAGAAAGAGAGACAGGGGGGACAGAGAGAGAGGAGGGTAGGAAGAAAGGCAGAGTTCAGTTCTGAACATGTTAAGCTAAGACATCCCGAAGGTACTCTTGTGGACATGCCAAATAAAGGAGTTTGAAGTAGGGGTCTGGGACTCAGAGGGGGCTCGCGCTTTAGGCTCATTTTGAGACCATCAGTAGATGGGTCACAGGTCAAGCTACAGGAATGCGTACAATCCCCCTGGGAGAAAGTGCTGATAGGAAGAAGGGACCCTGCCCTGTGGAACGCACATTTTGAGGACATGCAGGCATGTGGAACCAGCCAGTGTGCGAGAGGACTAGGGAGAGGGGAACTGGGACAACGTGATGTCCTGCAACCAAGAGAAACCTGCCATGCCCAGCTGAGGGCAGCTTGTTCCTGCCTCAGGCCCGCCAAGGACAGCAGTCACACCTGGAGAAAGGCAGGCCGGGAAGGGCATGCAGTGTGCAGGGCAGCCCTCGAGGGAGGCTGGGAAGGGGCGCGTGCCCAGGGGTGAAGGAGCTCGTCGGCCATGGTGAACATTTTCCTCTGACCCCCTGAGGAGCCAGCCGACCTCACACCCTGAAACGACCAGTTCAAACCAGTGCTTTTAGAAGATCACCTGGGCAGATACAGAGCAGGCGGACCAAGGCGGGCCTAGTGCAGATCCAGATGGAAGATGACAGGCGTTTGAGATGAAACAGTGTCAAAGAAGACACGAGGCCCGGAGAGGCGCAGGGATCCCCCAGAGCTTGGGTTTCGACAGGGCTCGGGGGGTTAAGACTGAAGGAGGCAAGGCAGGCAGAGGTTTGGAATGGAACTCAGTTGAAGCCGTGACCCCAAAGCCCAGTTTCAGAAGATCAAGGCTCACCTCAGTCACCAGAAAGTAATTTCAAGTGAACCCCAGTTTCTTACTTGGGTGTTCCCCTCCCATGAATAGCGACAGACAGTGCCTGGAGACTCTCCTTCAAAGCCTCCCTCCTTCCTCTCTGCTCCTCTCACCTGTCCCAGGTCGCCTGGCGTCTCCTTGTACCTTCCCACAGCTGCTCCACCTGCCTGGCCCGCCTCTTTCTGACGCAGCAACACAATGCAAAAGCCTGAAGCGCTGGTTAGCCGTGCAGAACATTCCTCAGGGGAAGGAAAGAAGCTGAGCTCACTGAGCCACAAATGAGGAGGGAGGAACGCTGTCCCACCAAATGTGCAGCAGGGCTCCAGTGGCCATCTCCTTGGGGAGAACGGAGGGGAGTTCACGGGGGCAGGAGGCCGGTTTCCTTATCAGGCAGAGGCCCCCACCGACATGATGAGTGGCCCGAACTGTTTTCTCACGGTTCGCCTGCATCAGATGGCGGGAGGAGAATCAGCATAGGTGGGAAGAAGCCAAATAAAATGTATAAAAAGGTGCTTTCTATCTTTTTGGCATATTTTGGAGAGCCACTTCCTATTTCAAGGTGTCCTGGTGTCTGAGGGGCTGGGGTACAGGAGTCAGGGTAGCTGGGACAGCCGGGCTCATCTGAGAAGGGACCCGGCTGTGGGCCAGCCCACCAGGTTGGTAGCACTGGAGGAAGCCGAACTGCCCCTAAACCTGGTGAAGACCCTCCAAAAATGTGGTCCTGACTCTGGGCTGTGAAGCATTACTAAAAGAAGGACATCCTACAGCAGTTCTCTGAAATAACAAATTAGCACCCTCATGTGACAATGAGACTTGAGAATGTCAAATAGCTATCAAAAAGGAAAGACTGAAAACTCTCGGTGTGCTCACTTGCCAAATGGGAATAAAGATTTCGTTTTTGCAGAATCAAAAATGGCCTGCATACCACACCAACAGATGAATCCCCTGCCTCCCAGACATAATGAAGCGGTACGAGTGTGTGTGTGCAGATTTCTACTTTATTAAGGACATAAGGAGTTAGAGAGGTTAGGGATGACCACCAGTGTGTTTAAGTAAACTGCAATGTTGTTGATTTATTCAACTCTGAAAAGGACATCCTATTTTTTTAAGAACTATCAGATGATTATCACATTACAGAGATGTAACAAGATATGATTACAACAGGGTAAGAATGTGATTCTTAGCAGAACCCTAAACTGACACATCAGGACAGTCCCATCCCCTCTCAAAACTGTCACTTTTTGAGTCTGCTCATGTTTTGTGCTTCTGTGATTGCTCAAACAATCATTTTGTCTGCTGCTCAGAGCCACATTATTTGAAACTCCAGAAAAATCACTCTCCTGGCTTCCTAAACATCGCTCATTTTTCACCCTAAAAGTCGTGCTTGGTTTGATCAACCACTGAATTCACAGCCCTGCTTTTGAATGACTTTTTCCTCTTTCTGAAAGTCACACCAGCCAAGGCTAAATGGTTGAGCACAAGGAAATTCAAAGGAATAGCCTTTCTTATTCTCCCAAACTTGGAATCAAGGTTAGTTTTTTCTAAGTAATTGTTTTGGGGTTAAAAGAGTGTCTTCAAGACTTCAATTTATCACGAAGGATTATTCAGGAATGAATGAATGTATTAAGTCAAGAAGCATTTGGTTAGGATTTGCTGCGTGTCCTTTATTAGGGTTCAACACACGTGGGTAAGCAATGTGGGAAATGTAGGTGGGCCTGGTTCTACAGACTCGAGGTGGTAGTGAGGCCAGTGAGGTGGGGGGCGGGGAGGGGGTAGAGGGTAGGGGGAGGGCTGGAATTGCTCCCGCAGAGACAGTAGGAGGTTGGGCGCAGTAGGGGATGTGAGTACCAGCAAACCTCCCGCAGAGCCAGCTGCAGCCAGGGCAGCCTGTCCACGACGCCCAGTGGGGACGGTGATGAGCACCCATGGTATTTTCAGGGCTCACAAAAATATTTTAATTTCTTTTAAAACCAGAAGGATATACATCAGTCTGGATTATATCTGACTCTATATCAATGCAGCCATGAAATCATTTTTTTAAATGTTTCCTTAAAAAGTGTTTTTGGAGGAAGGGGCCCATGAAGGCTGAAGTACCTTTGGTCCATGAAAGGCACACTGTGGTCCCATCGCATATCCAGCCGGTCCCTCCTAAGTGATGTCTCGGAGTTGTCCCAAATGGCTCAGGGACCACAGTTTTTGGCTGATGGCTGCCCAGGGTGTGTCAGCACCTGGGACCCTGGGGTGCTGGCCACAGAAAGCTCGTGGGAGGGGCCGGGCCTTAGAGTCAGCATACTGGGATGTGAGGGCTGTGGAGCAGAGAGCTGGCCCCTTGTTTGCAATTACAAGGAAGAGAAGCCTGAGACTTAGGTGGGCAACAGGAAGACAGTGGGAAAAAGTGAACCCGAGGCTCAGAAGGGAGGCACTCTGATGGTTCTCTCTTGAAAACCTTGAACTTAGGGATGTAGGAGTGGAAAAGCATGCACTGGTTCTCCCTTGCCTTGCACGGTTGTCCCAAATCACTAATGCAGACAAAATGTGGCCAGGCCAGCCCAAGTCAGGAGGCAGACGCCTGCAAAGCAGGAGTCTCAGATCTGGTGCCAAGGGGCTGGGCCGGGAAATGCTCTCTCCCCTGCGTGGCTGATATCCTTGGACAGGCATTTGCATATGAGCGGAAATCAGGCCAGGGGCTCAGACTCAGGCAAGGCTGGTCATGTGGGCCGGGATTATGCGACTGTGACACCAGCCATTTCTCTAAGGGCACCTTTTTGCAGCGGAGAGAGACATCAGCTCCTGGCTCCTGATGATATTTATGTCTTAGTGGGGGTCCTTCTCAGGCCAGTCCCTTCTTAGTGAGGCCTGTCACCTTGAGATGGGGAGGTGCTGCTCTTTGGGCCTTCGCCCTTCCCACCTGGCATTCTTTCCATCCCTTGACTCCTGGCTCTGGCACAACAGCTTTCTCCCTGGACCACAGACCTAAGAGTTCGCGAGGTGGTCTGGCTGATTTCGGTTACTGAGGCCATGCCAGTCTGCTCGCTACTGCCCGGTTGGCCAACTCACCTCCTTCCAAAGGGCAGAAGAAGTTGTCGGTGTTGTGCTCGGCTGATCTATTGTTCCTTAATTCCTGGGCGCCTGACACTACCCAGCTGCTCCTAGAGGCAGCCTTTAGAATAAGGAGACAAACCATACAGGGAGGCGGTGTCGGGGCAGGAACTGCAGCTCTGGCTGACTGTGTGACCCAGCAGGGCCAGTTTCACGTGCATGTGATGTGTGCAAGCCCACGGGGCCCTGCTCCTGGGTGTACCCCATGCTGGCTGAACAGCTCTGTTATCGCTCTCTAGAAATTCCTACTACTTTCTGAACAAGAGGCCCACGTTTTCATTCTGCTCTGGGCCTGCACATTTTGTGGTGGGTGCTGGATCTTGGGTGGGCCAGCGAGGTCAAGAGCAAGGCCTGTGGGGCAGCGCCAGGCCAGTTCTGAGCCTGCTACAGGCATTAGGACATCTCACTGGATGTCTGCAAGGCCGTCGCTGGGATTCATTCTTAGCTCCATGATACAGATGAGGAAACTGAGGCAGAGAGCTAGTAAGCCACTCATCTGAGGTCACAGCTCTGGGCTGTGGGTGGACCGGGACCCCTCCAGACTGTCTGGCTCTGGAATCCGCTCTTGTGGCCCCACGATCTGTTCCTTCTCAGGCGGGAACCTGCTCTCCCTGCTGTCTGTGCCCTCGGTGCTCGGCATTCGTGGGCTTCCGGTGTCGCAGCGTGTCTGGAGGTTCCAGTGGAATAGGTCTCCCTTGCCCTCAACTCACCCACTGATGCCTCCTGACCCAGCCAGACCAATCCCACGTTCCCTCCTGGGAATTCCCCTCTGGAACAGCATTGTGAAGTGGTCTCCCACCTTGCTGGTCCATGAGTTCCTGCTCCCGAGGGCTGGGCTTGCAGGTCCCTGCCTCTGGCAGAGCTGCTCAACTCCTCCTTGAATTCCGTGAGCCTCCCACTGGCTCTCCTGGTCTGAATTGGCTGCTGCCCACATCTGCCTCCTGTAAGTGTAGAACCCTAGCTGCCCGGGACCTCGGGCGCTCTTCTGCGGCACTGGTGACAGCTGGGCTGTGGTGACAGAATGATGCTCTCTTCCTTCCTGGCACAGCCCTGGCACACAGTGGGTATTCAGAAGAGGGTGGCCATTGCTCAGTGAGCTGAAAGTTAAGGAATCTGTTCTTCACGTTCCTGCAACTTTGCTTTTTCATAGTATGACTCTCAATTCATTCTTGCGGCTGTGCTGAGAAATTACGTATTTTTCGTATGCTCAGCTGGGGATCCAAAGGAGCTCTTTATTCCAATGTGAAATGAGGTTTCATCTTTGACAGGTGTCTCTTCTGCAATGCTGACATCTTTCTCAAGTAGCAGCTTCTTGTAGAACTGCTCTGAGCAGCCTGTGAATCGTGATTCACATTGGCAGACAAGAGACAGACCCTCAGCTTCTCTAACTGCTGCCAAAAGAGGTGGCCAAGCCTCGGTCTCCTATGTCACATTCAAAACATCGTAAGGTTGTCCTGCTTTCTGCTGGCAAGCCCCAGCCTTCCTCCCAGAGCATTATATATGAACATAAAGGAAATGACCCATCTGCCATGTAGATGCCTTGATGCTTTAGGTTGAATTGGGCAAGTCTTTCAACCCAATTCATTGAAACTGAAAATAAGTAAAATAATTCCAAAAGGAAGATAATTTAGAAGTCCTCAGAAATCTTTCAAAACCAGGTTTATTTGTGCTATTCAGCTCTGGGATCGATGTTGCCTCCTGGAGGGTCCTTGCAGCTCCTGCTGCCAGTGGAGGGCAGGTCGGGTGGGCACGGAGCAGGGTGGCCTGGGCCGCTCAGAAGACTCGCCTCATCAGAACAGGCATGAGGCTTGCCGAGGCTTGCCTGCCTCTTTGTGCACCTTCCTCAAGGAACCGCTTCAGTCTTACACTGAGAAATTTCAAAAATAAAGCCTGCCCTTTCTCCAACCTGCCCATTTTGAGGATTCACCCAGAAATCTGTATTTAAAATAAGAAAAAATATGCAACTCCCAAAAGGACTTTAGGATGGACAAATCTCCCGGGAAGCATGCACCTTCAGGAAGGTGGGAGGGGCACCAGGACAAACTTCCAGTAGCCTCAGAGAGGTCCTGCAAGGCTCGGGCGGCACAGAGGGACTGACTGCTCTTCTTAGCCTCTGGAACGACTTCATTATTTCCTTCCAGGCCAGAATGGGTGGCTGTGGGAGAAGAAAAACTGCGGCGAGTGTTTCCTCTACCAGAAAGTCGGCCTGACATACTCCCCCAGGTCCCCCTCGGCCATTGGCTGGAGGGAGGGATCCGGACGTTCTTGCTGCTCCCGGGGGAAGGCAAATGAGAGCAGAGAGCTGCTGTCCCCACATGAGGCCCTGCCAGGCTGACGGGGAGAGGAGGGCGGATGTCCGCAGGTCAGCCTGCTCTGGGAAGGACCCGCCCCAGGCACAGGAGCCCTTCCCGGTCAGCTTCCACAAGGCCGCTCCCACCTCAGCCAGACGCAGGAGGAGCCGGAGGCTGTGGAGAAACCCGGAGGATGGGACTCTTAGCCCAGCACCCCAGACCTGGCCACAGAAGGAGACCCTCCTGGCAGCTGGCTTCTGTGTAACTGGCAAGTGTAGCACGTTTCCAGACCTCCTGCCCTGAGAAGGATGGTTTGGATATTAAAAAGAAACCACCAGAGAGAGAAAGCAGAGAGGCAATGGCTAGTCTTCATTTACCTTTCTGTGGCTCAGTCGCTCCATTCACAGAACAAAAACAAGAATTCCTACATTCACAAAGTTGCTCGAAGGATCAAATTCCTCCAAGTACTTTTGCGAAAACTGAACGTGGTGCCAAACACCAGATTAAACATGCGCTGTGGCTGATGCTTCTCAGGTTGGAGCCCTGCAGGCAACCTCTCCAAGAACTGTCTCGTTCTTCCCGCAGCACCAAGGAACAAGCCGCTTGGATCCCTCCCACCTTTCAGGAAAGAGAGAGAGAGGGCAGCACGTGTAGATCACAGTAACAAATCCTCAGCTGGCAGAAGGAGGGCAAGGGACCAGCAGCACTCAGTTCCCACCTCTGTATGTCTTCCCACGTCCTCGGATCTGGATGCTGCTCCTGTCCGGGCTTGAGTGACCACGGCTTGGAGTGATCATTTGCTGCCCAGCTTGATTAGATTCTCCTGTGCGGCAGCTCCATGCTGAATCGTCCCGTCTCGCTTCCTTCCTCCCACGCATCCTCACTTCTCAGGTCTTCGATTTTTCCTTCTGGCCAGCATCTGACCTGTACCACAAATGTGCCTCAACTAAACAACTGACAAGATAAGGAGCAATGACAGATCTACCTGGAGCAAATGGGATGCTTTCATGGACTCAGAGACGTTCATTTGTCCAGGAGAGAATGGTAGTATCTGCTACTCGTCGTACAGCTAGAATATTAGCAGGATGCCTTTGGAATGTTCACTGGGAACTGTATTTAAATGATCAGCCTTCTACTAGGGCTGTGACTCCCCTCCCAGCCCCAGATATGCAAAGCGGCAATGGAACAGCAATGACGATGGACCATAAGCTGTTTGCTCCAAACTCAAACTGCACGAAGTGTGGATTTCATATTTACAATCAGGCAAATGTGTTTTTGCATGAAAATTAAATACACTTAAATTCGTTGGTAGCTTCAGAATTCTTAATAAAATAATTATACAAATGGTAGGAAAAAAAATTCACACAAAAAGCATTTCAGTTAGATAGAAACTTATCTTCACCCTGCTTCGGCTTTGGAAGTACAGAAGCTCCCTCTTTTAGAGATAATGGCATGAAATTAGTTTAACTGGGAGATCAAGATCATTGTGTCGGCCAAGGCAGAAGCTTCCAGTAGATAAAGCTTCAAGTGCCTTGTATTTATTTGTCCGTGAATACAACCCTAATAAAAGACTGTAAAGTTTAAATGGGTACGTAGTTGAAAAATAACTATGGTGCTCATAAAAACTAGATGGTAGAGTGTATGGATGAGAAGTCTAAACCAAGGGGAAAAAAGATGTGGAAAGAGATTAAAAGTCAGCATACTCAGCAGGTTCATCTGAGAATTAGGATTTACCGGCATTTCTGAGCCCTGGAGGGCTCCCTGGAAGGCTGCTGCCCTCCGGGAAGAGCTTCACTCAGCAGACCCAGCAGCTTGCTTCTCCCCTTGGCAGCCCAGGGGGCTGAAGATTTTTTCACCCTGAAGCTTTAAGCTGGGGAGCCCAGGCAGAGTTCTGTTGGGGCCGTGACCCACCTTGGGGCAGGTGGGACCTCAATGGCCTGGGCAAAGGCTGTTCCTTTTCTTTGCACCTGCTCTCTCTGTGGCTCTCAGAGACGACTGGGAAATGCCTCTGAAGTGTGGACGAGTGAGCAGGAAAGAGGGACAGGGCTGGGCACCCCCGTGCTGGTGGTCACCCCTTTGCAGTCTAGTCTTCATGGAACACTGCTATGCAGGGGTGTGCCCTGGCAGGAGCATCATAGGAGTGACTCAGGGTGTCCCAACCACATGGTATCTCTGGGTGCACACCTGTTAGTGAAGACCAGAACAACCCTGCCTCGCGAGGCCGGGTGAGGATGCAAAGAGGCGGTGCCTGTGAAATGCTTATTACAATGCCTGGCACACACAGTTCTGTTTTTTCCAGGCCACCCTCATCCCACCTCCTCTGGGAGGGAGGGAGGAAGAGAGAGGCACAGATCGTCCTGGCCTCTCTGCACCATCATCTCCACTTGGCTTCTCTAGCATCACCACGCCCGCCAGGGAAAGGGGCTCCAGGGACCTCCTCTCGCCTTGTCTCCTGTCCTTCCTCTGCCTGTCTCCCGCGTTCTGCTTTCTCCATATCACAATACTTTTCCCTCCATCAAGCCCACTGCCACACTTAATCAATCAGCCTCTTCTGGCTCCACTTGGCCATGACTCCCTGTATTGCCTGGTCAACCATCCAGTCAACCATCCCAGGAAGGGCCTCAAGGGTGCCTTCAGCCGCCCCTCAAGTCTCTTGGGGCAGCCACAGCCAAGGACCCAGGCATGTTTGGTGGCTGTGGGGGCAGCTCCCTGCCCTTCCCTTTGCTGGATGTAACGTGGGGACTGGGTCTGCCACACGCTGGTGCACACTGATAATACCACGCATGCTTTTAGCACTGGTAGGCAGCCCTGTCAACCTTGCCTTTGCCCGGCCCCCATCAGGCTCGACGGGAGAGTGTGTGGGGGTGACTGGTGGCCTTTGAGGCAGGAAAGGCAGGCAGAAGACAGCCCCTGGCACACTTACAGTTTGTGTTTCCCCCACAGCCCACCCTGTGATTGATGAGGATGGTATATAGCCAGGGAGGAGAAAAAGTATTGCTTTGATTAACACATTATTCTTCTGGAATAAAACTGAGCAGGTTATTCTCCTTATAAAACAAAGCTTTGCTGCAATCCCTTTGCTTCTCAGAATATATTCATTCTTTTTTATTTCTTCATTCACTCATTCATGCATTCATTCAACAAACCATTGTTGAGTCCTCACGGTTCTTGGTGGGGAGAATGAGGCAGTGAACACGAGGGTAAACTCTGTGTCCTGTTGGGATGGGTGCCAGGTGCCAAAAATAGACAAAAGTGGCAAAGGGATCGGATGGTTGTGGTGAAGTGGTGGAGGGGCCCCAGGTGGGTTAGTGGGGCTCAGGGACGTCCTCACTGAGGAAGTGACCTTTAGGCCAAGAGCTAATGCAAGTGGAGCCAGCATGCAAAGTCAAAGGGAGCTACGTCCTGGATAGAGAACTGCAGTCCCGGGGCAAGGGAGAGAGGGCGGGGCCAGCGTGGCTGGCAGGCGGGGTGAATGAAGCTGGGAACTAGGCTGAGCCAGCTCTCTCCCTGGTGGGGCAAGGTTGGCATTTGGCCAGGTCAGTAGCCCACTGTGGGGGACTGCATCCGGGCTTCAGACATTAAATGCAAATCATACCTGCAAGTAATTGTGGGAAGCAAAAGGGCACACTTCTTAATCTCCAACCCCTTTAGTGGGCCAGCACCTTGGAGAAGGCTTTTGGGCTAGGGACAAGAGTTTGGACTTTATTCTCCGTGCAATGGAAGACATAGCAGGGACTCTCCGTGCAGTGGAAGACATAGCAGGGACTGTCCAGCTTGCATCATTAAAGACTGTTACTCTGGCTATTGTGTGTCGCAGGTCCTAGGGAGTGAAGAAAGGTTAAGTTAGGCGGGAGGCCCTTGCGGGCATTCCAGTGACCAAACGATGGTGTGAGGGTGGAAGAGATGAACGGATTCAGACTGTCCTGGAGGAGGAGTTGGAAGGACCGGCTGTTATGAAGGCTATGGGAAGGGAAAAAATCTAAGATAAT
Source organism: Manis javanica (assembly GCF_040802235.1). Taxonomy (NCBI): domain Eukaryota; kingdom Metazoa; phylum Chordata; class Mammalia; order Pholidota; family Manidae; genus Manis; species Manis javanica. The sequence goes on along the minus strand of NC_133162.1, from coordinate 4,694,866 downwards.
GCAAAGAATTTTGGGGTCATTTCATTATTTATAGAGATGGAGAAGCCTGGAGAAGACTTTCAGATGACCAGTGGGGGCTGTGTCACATATGGTGGCCCTATACATATGGTGCCACAGAGGGTGTTAAGAGAAGGCACAACCTGGGAGCAGGGGCAAGCCTCAGGCATCTATGAGGTTCTTCAGGGAGTTTGTACAGAGGGGAGAAGGGGGTCCAGGATGGAGCCTGGGCACTTGGGGCACTGAGAGTTTGATGAGGGGAGGAAGTGCTGAAGGAATGGTCAGCGAGGGAGGTAAAAACCAGGAGAGTGTGCTGTCATGGATGGTGAAAGGGGAGATTGGGTCATCTGTGCAGTGCCTCCGAGAGACGAAGTGATGCAGGAACAGAAAGGCGACCTCATGTTTGGAAGATCTTCGTTGACCTTAGCAGGAGTCTCGGTAGAGGTCCCAGCGTGGAACTGGCTGAACTCACGTGGGCTATTTTTAAAAACGTACAAGTGTATTTTTCTGATACAAACTATAACAACATGTTTGTAAGCTGATGGTCGGAATCTGTCAGAGAAAGTGGGGAGATAACTGGGCACAAAGTTCTTGAGAAATAGGGGGATTGCTGGTTCCCTATAGGAGCAGGGACTTCCATCCACAGCCACAAGGCAGGGGCCAGTATGTGGAACAGACACAAGTGGTTGATGGTTTTTACAGTGAAGAGATGCAAGAGTTCATGCTTTCTCAGCAGAGTAAGAGGCAAAGACACGAGCTCAGATGGGCAGAGGGGGTGCGTGGGGCTACAGGAGGAGTGCAGGGGGAGAGGCGCGAACACCCCTGTTGCAGGCCGGGAGAATGGACCTACTGATGAGAAGCATCATGCTCACTGGGCCAGGTGGGGGGCCACTGGAGATTTGTGGTCATGATCTTTTACACGAGACTGGGGAATATACTGTTTCTTTTCTTGCTATGGTCACACCTGAGTGAGGATCAGAGGTGGGGCCCCTTGGATTTGCTCAAGGTGGGAGTTTTGTCACTTGTGCTCAGTGGAGGACGAGGGAAGCACTTCCAAGGGCATAATTATGAGGATGCACTGCGTGCTCTGCCCTGGGTGGTCATCAAGAGAGGCTGCCAACAGGGGACGGGCGCAAGGATGCGGCCAGACAGACGGGCAGGCTCAAGCGATTGAAGTCTCTGGAGAGGGAGGGTGGTGTGCTGGGGAGGGAAGGCGGGAGGCCATGGTCACGCTGGGCTGGAGCTGACCTTGTGGGGGCGCTGCATTTGGTGGCCTCGGTGAGCTGGGAGGAAGATCAGCCCCGTCATCTCCCCATCCCGCATCTGATGAGGAAGCGTGCCAGTTACTTTCTGTCTCGAAAACCCCTCGATTTTATCTGCTTCTCTCCGCCTCCATCACCACCACCCTGCTGCCTTGGCCACATCTTCTCACCTGGCCCCTGACCACAGCCCACGGAGGGGTCTCTCTGCCCCTGTGACGGATCCTCTTTCCGACTGCTTCTGGCAGCTCGGCCACTAATTAGAGACACAGATCTGATGAGTCGCGGTGCTGCCCACAGGCCTCTGAGGACGTCTGTGGGCCTGAGACTCCAGTCTGGGCGTGCATGACGTGCACGCGGGAGATCCTGCTGTGCCCTCCTGAACGGTCCTTGCAGCAGCCAGCCTGAGCCCCTTGTCAGTCCCTGCGTGACTGTGGGCTCCGCCCCGTCCTGGCTTCAGGCGCAGCTCTGCCCCACCCCCAGTCAAGGCTGAGCCCTGTCGGGTACTATCCCGCCCCCACCCTGACCTCGGGGTACCCATTTCTCCCTCCACTTTCTCCTCTGTGGGGCTTCCTTACCACTGTGTCCCCAGACCCTCCCACAGCCCCTGCATATAGAGGGCCCTCACTGCCACTGGCAAATCCATACAGAAAATGTTGTCGGCTGCTGAGCCTGTTCCCTGCCATGCCTTCAGGGGGCTGCCTGGTCTGGCAGAGCCAGGGCTTTCCAGGAGGACTCCCCCCTCTCACCGCGATTCCTTCGAAGGGCCGCCTCCCCCTGCCTTTCATCCGGCACCTGAGTGGTACACTGTGCAGACCACATCAGTGACTAATGGGGTTTATTAAACAAAACGCCATTCATGATGTGCTGAAACTACATCTAATATAACATCTGCCGTCTTAAAAACAAATTCAGAGTATCATTAAAATAAAATCAAAGTGAGGAAAAACAGGGCCATGTGTAGAAGTTTGTAACTAAGAACATATGCCAGTGGGAGCAACAAAAAATCTAGTAGCATACTTTATTATTAATTATTTAAATCAACATTAGCATGATAGTTATTTATCTCACATACTGCTTTCAGTGAATTGTAAAAATAAATACTGTATTCCTTGAATGTAAGACATTATCAATCAGAAGATAGACTACTGTTTTATGCATCACTAAGATAAAAATACAATGCTGATTAACTGTGATACCACGATTCTAAGGTGTATATTTGCCCCACATGTCTACCTCCAGCAGGAGACAGTCCGTAGGGCTTGTTTATTTCTCAACAGTGGTTGTCTCCTGGGGGTAACTGGGGTGCCCTCCCCCAGGGGACATTTAGTAGTGTCCGGAGACATTCTCAGGGGAAAGAGCTAGGGTGGTGGCATTACCCCTGTTTACTAAGCAGAGGATGTCCCTGAACAGCTGAGAGATGCAGGACAGGCCAAGAACCATCACCCCAAATGTCGGTGGTGTCGGTGCTGTGAAACCATGTTCTAGAACAGGCAAGGAGAGCTGCCGGTGTGTTTCCCATTTCGCTGTCACCTTCTGGGTTTTCTTTGTCTTTTGTTTCCATAGAACATCGACCTCGTGCACTGGGCCCACTGTGGATACGTATATGAAAACTATAACCAAGTATTTCAAGGGCAACCATGAATTGGAGCAATGATTTGTTTCAATGAATTAACCTGAGCTCTGTACAGCCCCTTATTTCTCCTGCTCTAAAATAAAAAACCAGAAACTACCCTTGGCCACATCCTGCGTTTTAATTATACTTCCGGAAGATAAAACAGTTGTATGAATTAAGAAGCAGTAAAATTAAATTGATTTTTCCATATATGCTGGAAGAGGCAGGGTGTAATGTGTGTTATAATTAGCGACAATGGATGCCATTGTAGAAGTTTTTTAAGGACACCAAAACCTAACTTAACACCGGACTGATCACTCTTTCCAGCTTGTCCCTTGTTTCCTAAAAATCATTTTAACACAGTTACAAGTCCTAATTTTACCAAGGAGCTAAACACAGGAGCAATATAATTGGTACGTGGGGGTAGTTTCCTGGCATTATAACAGAAAGCTCTGGACATTAGAAATAAAAGGCCTTTTTTGATGTTTGCAGTCCAAAATGTGTCTGACTTGATGCCCTTGAACTTCTGAAGCATGATTCAGAAAATGTCTCTCACCTTTAGGGTTGACCAATGAGAAACAAAAGTCAAAGAGAATTTGTTCCCTCTCTCTCTCTGGCTTCCACACTGATGTCATGAGGAAATGTGTGAAAAGGGCTTCGGTGACTCTAAGACAGTAACATTGTGACAAATAAAAGGGTAAACTTTCAGTGAGAAGTCCATTAAATTCCAAGACTGACGAGTGCTAACCTGCCCTTTAGGAGTTGGCAGTGGGTCCTGTGTGCTCGAACCGAGCCACAGACATACACCATGGACATCACACTACCGCAGTCACCACGAGAGAGGGGCCGGTTCCAGGCAAACCTGGGGCAGAGGTCTGTGCAGGCTCCTGACTCCAGTCCCGCTCCCCCTCCCAGATGCACCCAGAAACCGGCCCACATTTTCAGGTACCTGAGGCTCAGCATTCCTTCCCCTCCCCACCATCAAAACCTGATTGACAGGAAGCCCTTGTGCGAGACGTTTGCAGGTGAGTGTGGTACTTCTGCTGGGCCGGAGCATTTTGATCCTAGACCTCAAGTTGTGAAGGCTTTTCTTTGTGTTCCTAGGCAGTCAGGCCTCGGTCAGCAGCTTGGAAAGGAAGCCAAGAAGCTAGAGCTCCGGCCCTGCCTCAGAAGTCAGCATCATGTGTGACTTCAGCCCCAGGCCCTTACGGCGCCTGCCCACCTGCCACCTGGTCCTGTTTTTCTTTTTTTTGAGAGGGCATCTCTCATATTTATTGATCAAATGGTTGTTAACAACAATAAAATTCTCTATAGGGGAATCAATGCTCAATGCACAATCATTAATCCACCCCCAGCCTAATTCTCATCACTCTCCAATCTTCTGAAGCATAAAGAACAAGTTCTTACATGGTGAACGAATTCTTACATAGTGAATAAGTTCTTACATGGTGAACAGTGCAAGGGCAGTCATCACAGAAACTTTCGGTTTTGATCACGCATTATGTACTATAAACAATCAGGTCCAATATGAATGTTCATTTGATTTTTATACTTGATTTATATGTGGATCCCACATTTCTCCCTTTATTATTATTATTATTTTTATTTTTAGTAAAATGCTGAAGTGGTAGGTAGATGCAAGATAAAGGTAGAAAACATAGCTTAGTGTTGTAAGAGAGCAAATGTAGATGATCAGGTGTGTGCCTGTAGCTAAGTGTTAATACAAGCTAGACAAGGGTAATAAAACAACCACAGATGAGATTTCACTCAAAACAGGGGTGGGGGGTGATGTTCTAAGCCTCACCTCTGTTGATCCCCAATTTCTCACCTGATGGCCCCCCTGAGACTGTGCCTGTCTTAGGTTGTTCCTCCCTTGAGGAATCTTACCTGTCTCTGGCTAACCAGTCATCTTCCGGGGCCATACAGGGAAATATAAAGTTGGTAAGTGAGAGAGAAGCCATATTGTTTGAAAAGGTTAGCATTTTACTTCTTTGCAGATTTATGCCCTGTGGCTTCTATGCCCAGCATTTGTCTTGAGGTGTCTTTACCACTTGGAGGAATTATGATACTCAGTGAATTCGATATGAGGCACAAATTCTATTTAAGGGTTGTAATTAGGAATGAAGAAGAAAAGCTATAGAGGTAGCAGACAGAAGAAAATATGGGAGGATTGATTATTTCTTTGACACATCTTCCTGCAGAGTAACTTAAGCATGTATAGGTTTTAAACTGCTAATTAAATTGTGCACACACATTAACATAATAGGAATACAGTTATATAACCAAAGCAGACCTACAATTACCAGCCATCTCCAGTGAAGCCAAGAAAACCAGTTAGGCACCCTAGGCATTTGTGAAAATTTGTCTATGATATAATGAATATTTTCCAACTGTACTTGAACAGTCTGAGAGAAATCAGACAAATTAAAACAACCCATTCCTGGGAACTGTTCACATCCCATATGTTCTTTTAACAGTAGATAGTCTATAGATTTTGGAGCGCTACAACTTGCACTTCTCCTAATTCTTGGTTGAGTTCCAACAGTATAGATCCAGTCAAATTTGTTGTTTTACTGTATGCACAGGCCAGCTTAGATATCTCCTTCTTCATTCCCATGGCAAGTCCAGGAACCGGTGGGATGAATGCAGCTAAAACTGCAGCATCGCCTGGATCTTTGTTGAGGATTTTTGATGATCATCTTCTGGTGTGACTCTTCCAGAGAGTGCTGATGTTGGAAGTTCTTCTTCATATCGTATCTTAGTTCATTTTCTGGGTAGCCAAATTAGGCTTTGATCCTCTATATAAACACAGACAGACCCTTTGCCCACACTTGATATGCCCTGTATACCATTGTGTAGAACTCATTGGAGGACACCACACAGGAACTGCTTTTTTTTTTTAAGAGAGGAATATTATCAGAAAAGTGTACCTCCATAGCCGATCATCTGACGCCCTTTAAGTGATCAAAATTAAGGATATTTAAAGCATGCGTTAATCGTTGATTTACAGTTAGTTTTATCCTATCAGGGAGTAATCCCCCTTCTCTTTCTTTTTTTTTTGTTATCTTTAATCTACACTTACATGAACAATATTATTTTTACTAGGCTCTCCCCTATACCAGGTCCCCCCTATAAACCCCTTTACAGTCACTGTCCATCAGCATAGCAAAATGTTGTAGAATTACTACTTGTCTTCTCTGTGTTGTACAGCCCTCACCTTTCTCCCTGCCCCCCATGCATGCTAATCTTAATACCCCCCTTCTTCTCCCCCCCCATCCCTCCCTACCCACCCATCCTCCCTAGTCCCTTTCCCTTTGGTACCTGTTAGTCCATTCTTGGGTTCTGTGATTCCACTGCTGTTTTGTTTCTTCAGTTTTTCCTTTGTTCTTATACTCCACAGATGAGTGAAATCATTTGGTATTTCTCTTTCTCAGCTTGGTTTATTTCACTGAGCATAATACCCTCCAGCTCCATCCATGTTGCTGCAAATGGTAGGATTTGCCCTCTTCTTATGGCTGCGTAGTATTCCATTGCGTATATGTACCACATGTTCTTTATCCATTCATCTACCGATGGACATTTAGGTTGCTTCCAATTCTTGGCTATTGTAAATAGTGCTGCAATAAACATGGGGTGCATCTGTCTTTCTCAAACTTGATTGCTGCATTCTTTTGATGAACCTCCATACTGCTTTCCACAATGGTTGAACTAATTTACATTCCCACCAGCAGTGTAGGAGGGTTTCCCTTTCTCCACAGCCACACCGACATTTGTTGTTGTTTGTCTTTTGGATGGCAGCCATCCTTACTGGTGTGAGGTGATACCTCATTGTAGTTTTAATTTGCATTTCTCTGATAATTAGTGATGTGGAGCATCTTTTCATGTGTCTGTTGGCCATCTGTATTTCTTTTTTGGAGGACTGTCTGTTCAGTTCCTCTGCCCATTTTTTAATTGGATTATTTGATTTTTGTTTGTTGACGTGTGTGAGCTCTTTATATATTCTGGACGTCAAGCCTTTATCAGATCTGTCATTTTCAAATATATTCTCCCGTACTGTAGGGTTCCTTTTTGTTCTATTGATGGTGTCTTTTGCTGTACAAAAGCTTTTCAGCATAATATAGTCCCACTTGTTCATTTTTGCTGTTGTTTTCCTTGCCTAAGGAGATATGTTCAAGAAGAGGTCACTCATATTTATGTCTAAGAGGTTTTTGCCTATGTTTTTTTCCACGAGTTTAATGGTTTCATGACTTACATTCAGGTCTTTGATCCATTTTGAATTTACTTTTGTGTATGGGGTTAGACAATGGTCCAGTTTCATTCTCCTACATGTAGCTGTCCAGTTTTGCCAGCACCATCTGTTGCAGAGACTGTCATTTCACCATTGTATGTCTATGGCTCCTTTATCAAATATTAATTGACCATATATGTTTGGGTTAATGTCTGGGGTCTCTAGTCTGTTCCATTGCTCTGTGGCTCTGTTCTTGTGCCAGTACCAATTGTCTTGATTACTATGGCTACATAGTAGAGCTTGGAGTTTGGTAGTGAGATCCCCCCTACTTTATTCCTCTTTCTCAGGATTGCTTTGGCTATTCGGGGTCTTTGGTGGTGTTTCCATATGAATTTTTGAATTATTTGTTCCAGTTCATTGAAGAATGTTGCTGGTAATTTGATAGGGATTGCATCAAATCTGTATATTGCTTTGGGCAGGATGGCCATTTTGACGATATTGATTCTTCCTAGCCACGAGCCTGGGATGAGTTTCCATTTGTTAGTGTCCCCTTTAATTTCTCTTAAGTGGGACTTGTAGTTTTCAGGGTATAGGTCATTCACTTCTTTGGTTAGGTTCATTCCTAGGTATTTTATTCCTTTGGATGCAATTGTGAATGGAATTGTTTTCCTGATTTCTCTTTCTATTGGTTCATTGTTAGTGTATAGGAAAGCTACAGATTTCTGTGTGTAAATTTTGTATCTTGCAACTTTGCTGTATTCCGATATCAGGTCTAGTAGTTTTGGAGTGGAGTCTTTAGGGTTTTTTATGTACAATATCATGTCATCTGCAAATAGTGACAGTTTAACTTCTTCTTTACCAATCTGGATTCCTTGTATTTCTTTGTTTTGTCTGATTGCCGTGGCTAGGACCTCCAGTACTATGTTAAATAACAGTGGGGAGAGTGGGCATCCCGGTCTAGTTCCTGATCTCAGAGGAAATGCTTTCAGTTTCCGCTGTTCAGTAAAATGTGGGCTGTGGGTTTATCATATATGGTCTTTATTATGTTGAGGTACTTGCCCTCTATTCCCATTTTGCTGAGAGTTTTTATCATGAATGGATGTTGAATTTTGTCAAATGCTTTTTCAGCATCTATGGAGATGATCATGTGGTTTTTGTCTTTCTTTTTGTTGATGTGGTGGATGATGTTGATGGATTTTCGAATGTTGTATCATCCGTGCATCCCTGGGGTGAATCTCACTTGGTCATGGTGTATTGTCCTTTCGATATGCTGTTGAATTCTGTTTGCTAATATTTTATTGAGCGTTTTTGCATCTACATTCATTAGGGATATTGTCTGTAATTTTCTTTTTTGGAGGGGTCTTTGCCTGGTTTTGGTGTTAGGGTGATGTTGGCTTCATAGAATGAGTTTGGGAGTATTCCCTCCTCTCCTATTTTTTGGAAAACTTTAAGGAGAATGGGTATTATGTCTTCTCTGTGTGTCTGATAAAATTCCGAGGTAAATCCATCCGGCCCCGGGGTTTTGTTCTTGGGTAGTTTTTTGATTACTGTTTCAATTTCTTTGCTCGTAACTGGTTTGTTTAATGTTTGTGTTTCTTCCTTGGTCAGTCTTGGGAGGTTGTATTTTTCTAGGAAGTTGTCCATTTCTTCTAGGTTTTCCAGCTTGTTGGCATATAGGTTTTCATTGTAGTCTTTAATAATTCTTTGTATTTCCATGGAGTCTGTTCTCATTTTTCCATTCTCATTTCTGATTCTGTTGATTTGTGTTGATTCTCTTTTTCTCTTAATAAGTTTGGCCAGAGGCTTATCTATTTTGTTTATTTTCTCAAAGAACCAGCTCTTGGTTTCATTGATTTTTGCTATTGTTTTATTCTTCTCAATTTTGTTTATTTCTTCTCTGATCTTTATTATGTCCCTCCTTCTGCTGACTTTAGGCCTCATTTGTTGTTCTTTTTCCAATTTCAATAATTGTGATGTTAGACTATTCATTTGGGATTGTTCTTCCTTTTTCAAGTGTGCCTGGATTGCTATATACTTTCCTCTTAGGACTGCTTTTGCCGCGTCCCACAGAAGTTGGGGCTTTCTGTTGTTGTTGTCATTTGTTTCTATATATTCCTTGATCTCTATTTTAATTTGTTCGTTGATCCATTGATTATTTAGGAGCATGTTGTTAAGCCTCCATGTGTTTGTGAGCCTTTTTGTTTTCTTTGTAGAATTTATTTCTACTTTTATACCTTTGTGGTCTGAAAAATTGGTTGGTAAAATTTCAATATTTTGGATTTTGCTGAGGCTCTTTTTGTGGGCTAGTATGTGGTCTATTCTGGAGAATATTCCATGTGTACTTGAGAAGAATGTATATCCTGTTGCTTTTGGATGTAGAGTTCTATACATGTCTGTTAGGTCCATCTGCTCTACTGTGTTGTTCAGTGCTGCCGTGTCCTTACTTATTTCCTGCCCAGTGGAGCTATCCTTTGGGGTGAGTGGCGTGTTGAAGTCTCCTAAAATGAATGCATTGCAGTCTATTTCCCCCTTTAGTTCTGTTAGTATTTGTTTCATATATGCTGGTGCTCCTGTGTTGGGTGCATATATATTTAGAATGGTTATATCCTCTTCTTGGACTGAGCCCTTTATCCTTAAATAGTGTCCTTCTTTATCTCTTGTTACTTTCTTTGTTTTGAAGTCTATTTTGTCTGATATTAGTACTGCAACCCCTGCTTTCTTCTCACTGCTGTTTGCCTGAAATATGTTTTTCCATCCCTTGACTTTTAGTCTGTGCATGTCTCTGTGTTTGAGGTGAGTTTCTTGTAAACAGCATATAGATGGGTCTTGCTTTTTTATCCATTCTATTACTCTGTGTCTTTTGATTGGTGCATTCAGTCCATTTACATTTAGGGTGACTATTGAGAGATATGTACTTATTGCCATTGCATGCTTTAAATTCATGGTTACCAAAGGTTCAAGGTTAGCCTCTTTAGTATCTTACTGCCTAACTTAGCTCACTTATTGAGCTGTTATATACACTGTCTGGAGATTCTTTTCTTCTCTCCCTTCTTATTTCTCTTCCTCCATTCTTCATATGTTGAGTGTTTGGTCTGTGCTCTTTCTAGGAGTGCTCCCATCTAGAGCAGTCCCTGTAAGATGCCCTGTAGAGGTGGTTTGTGGGAAGCAAGTTCCCTCAACTTTTGGTTGTCTGGGAATTGTTTAATCCCTCCATCATATTTAAATGATAGTCGTGCTGGATACAGTATCCTTGGTTCAAGGCCCTTCTGTTTCATTGCATTAAATATATCATGCCATTCTCTTCTGGCCTGTAGGGTTTCTGTCGAGAAGTCTGATGTTAGCCTGATGGGTTTTCCTTTATAGGTGACCTTTTTCTCTCTAGCTTCCTTTAAAACTCTTTCCTTGTCCTTGATCTTTGCCATTTTAATTATTATGTGTCTTGGTGTTGTCCACCTTGGATCCTTTCTGTTTGGGGTTCTGTGTTTTTCTGTGGTCAGTTCGATTATTTCCTCCCCCAGTTTGGGGAGGTTTTCAGGAATTATTTCTTCCAAGATACTTTCCGTCCCTTTTCCTCTCTCTTCTTCTTCTGGTACCCCTGTAATATGGATATTGTTCCTTTTGGATTGGTCCCACAGTTCTCTTAATATTGTTTCATTCCTGGAGATTCTTTTATCTCTCTCTGTGTCAGCTTCTATGCGTTCCTGTTCTCTGGTTTCTATTCCTTCAATGGCCTCTTGCATCTTATCTATTCTGCTTATAAATCCTTCCAGAGTTTGTTTCATTTCTGTAATCTCCTTTCTGACATCTGTGATCTCCCTCTGGACTTCATCCCATTTCTCTTGCATATTTCTCAGCATCTCTGTCAGCATGTTTATGATTTTTATTTTGAATTCTTTTTCAGGAAGACTGGTTAGGTCTGTCTCCTTCTCTGGTGTCTCTGTGATCTTGGTTTGCCTGTAATTTTGTCTTTTTATGGTGATAGGAATAGTTTGCAGAGCTGGGATGAGTGACGGCTGGAAGAACTTCCCTTCTTGTTGGTTTGTGGCCTTCCTCTCCTGGGAGAATAGCGACCTCTAGTGGCTTGTGCTGGGCAGCTGTGTGCAGACAGGGCTTCTGCTTCCTGCCCGGCTACAATGGAGTTTATCTCCGCTGTCGCTGTGGGGGTGGGTGGCTCGGGCTGCTGCTCCAAAATGGTGGAGCCCTGTTGGAGGGGGAGCGGCCGGGAGGCTATTTATCTCCGTAAGTGCCCACAGTACCCCGGATTCCCTACCTCTGGACTAAGTGCCCCCACCCTGCCTCTTTAAGACTTCCAAAAAGTACCCACCAAAATAAAACAAGGACAATGACAACAACAACAACAACAACAAAAATGGCCTCTCATGTTTCTTTATTCTCCAGTGCCAGCCTTGGGCACCTGCTCACCGGTCTTGCTGCCCTGTTTCCCTAGTATTGGGGTCCCTATCCCTTTAAGACTTCCAAAAAGTGCTCTCCAAACCAAAAAAAAAAAAAAGAAAAGATGGCCACTCGCTTTTCTTTTGTCCTCAGTTTCCAGTCTCTGATATCCACTCGCCAGTCTTGCTGCCTTGTTTCCCTAGTATTGGGGTCCCTGTCCCTTTAAGACTTCCAAAAAGCACTCACCACAACAAAACAACAACAACAACAAAAAAAAAAAGATGGCCACTCGCTTTTCTTTTGTCCTCCGGTGCCAGCCTCTGGTACCCGCTCGCCGTTCTTGCTGCCCTGTTTCCCTAGTATCCAGGACCCCATGCATGCACTGTGTCTGTGCTCTGGTCCAGAATCCTGGGGCTGGGTGTTCAGCAGTCCTGGGCTCCTTCTCCCTCCCACTCAGACCTCTGTCCTCCTGCCAGGAGCTGGGGGGAGGGGGACTTGGGTCCCGCTGGGCCAGGGCTTGTATCTTACCCCCTTCATGAGGTGCTGGGTTCTCACAGGTGTGGATGTGGTCTGGATATTGTCCTGTGTCCTCTGGTCTCTATTCTAGGAAGAGTTGTCTTTGTTATAGTTTCATAGATATATGTGGTTTTGGGAGGAGATTTCCGCTGCTCTCCTCACGTCTCCATCTTGGCTCCACCTGGTCCTATTTTAATAAGCTCAAATGCAAAAGCACATCTTACTATTGACCCTGTGCTGAGAACTCAGTGTAGACAGGACAGGGGGTGTCTTGTTCACTCTGTGTCCCCTGGGCAGTGTAGACAGTACTGAGTACTGGGGTAGACGATGGAAAGATATGTATCCAAGGAACAACTGGGGGTTAGAATACCTTTTCAGCTAAGCACTGTTGTGTTCGATTCATGAAGCTGCTTTTGAGGGCAGCAGTCTATCCTATGGATATATCCAGGGGTTGAAAAGTTTATTTAAAAGTCTTTCTGCTGAATAATTTTGACTACAGTGTGTGAGAGGTGATCGCCTGTGGCCACCTGTGAGGGTGGGAGGAGAGGTCCCTACCCCCAGTCATGGTGCGGGGTAGTCTTGTCAGGTGACCTTTCTGGTTAGGGGAGGGAAGGCCAATGTGCCAGCAGCAATCACAGAGCTAGATTTGAGAAGGAAGCCTGATTCTGGCACAGCATTCAAGGCTTTTGGGGATTTATCCCCCTCAGTGGATGTTTATTGAATGGCCTGTACTAATTTGCTGTTTAACAAAGCACCCCCAAATACAGTGGCTTAAAACAATGATGATTTAACATTGTTCACATTTCTGCAGGATGAGAGAGATTTGTGTGTGTGTGTGCACGCATGTGTGGGCTGGTCAGTAGAGGGGGCTTGAATCTCACAGGAGCTGTCTCTCCCATGCTGAGCCGGTGAACCACATGCAGGCCGGAGAGCCGGGAGGGTGGTCGACCAGCTGGCGCGGTCTTGGAGCCTCCAGAACTGGGAGCCAGACCCGGTTCTGTCCTTCCCAGGCTGGGTGCCGCCGGCTCATTTTTTCACCCCTGTGGGCTCAATCTCCTCAGCTGAGAGGGACGAGTAGGGGCCTTCCTGCAACGGGACGAGGACCGTGTGCTGACCACTGTGGGAAGCTCACAGATAAACACAGCCTAGGATGTATTAGTCAAATTTTCTTAATTACAGTGACTAATTTGCATAAAAAGGGGGGTTGGCTTATGTAGATGGGTGCCAAAGGAGAGAAATTAGTTTCAAGCATGGATCCCCAAGTTCACTAGTGTCCCCTGGTCATTCTCTATCCCTTCTTCCCCTCCCCTCTGCCTTCTCATCTCCAGACTCTGATTTCGGGTGTGGGCCCCTTCTCAGGCCAGCCTTCTGTTGGCACTAGTCAAGATGTTCCCTGACATCTTCAGATATACCTAGTCCACAGGGGCATAATTTTTAAAAGCTTTACTTTTCTCACAGCAGTGCCCCCTAGTAAAGAAGCAAATAATTCTAAGGGGCCCTTCAATGAAAATGGCCGTTTCTGTCTCCTGTCCAGTTTCCTGTCCCAGAGTCACCACTTTCAATCCACTTAGCTGAATCTTTCTATTTATCTCTTAATACGATGCACTTTGATTCTTCTTTTTTCAGCTCTATGGCTTGAGTTCTCTCTATACAAATTAGGCAATTTGCCCAACTGCAGAAATGCGCCATTCCCAACACCTACCTCCCAGTTTAGTTAAATTATCCTTTGGCTACAGCATTACTCAATAACTGCATGATGATGACTATGCAAATGGTACTCCCAGCTGAGTCAAGTAGTTACCTGCGACTTCTTTGGTTTCTTATATAACTTTGTTTTCATTGGAATGAATATGCACCTCTGTTTTTCTCTACCTTTCCTCAGTTTTCTATGGATTTGTTAGTAATTCAAACCCAAACCCTCCAGCTTCCTTGTTCTCTGAGAGCAGTAGGTACTGTTCTGCTTTCATCTTCTCACCCAAGCCTCTCCCAGAGGCTCCTAACACACAGCCGTCCGGCCTTCCTGCCCTCAAAGGCTGGTGCACAGATCTCACCAGGGAGCACTCGCTGCCGGCACGGTGGGAACTCTCTGTGTCTCCGGTACTGATCTCGGTTATATGTGTCTCAGCTTTTCCTCTCCATTGGTCCATACACTTATTTTGGTGGAACACACCCTGAAGTGCTTCCTGAGAAACGGACTTACAATTTCGAGATCTACATCCTTGAGCACGTTTATTAGAGCTTCCATTTAATGAATAGTTTCACTGGGAATAAATCCTAGACTGGATATCATTTTTTTTCTCTAGAATTTTAAAGGTACCGCTCCATTGTCTTCTAAGCTCTTAGTACTTTTAGTGAAGTCCAAAGTATTTCTGATGCTTGAGTCTTTGTAAGTAATCTGGAAGCTGCTAGGATGCAATATGATGAAATTCTGTGACATATCTCGGCATGGGTCAGATGTATCCACGGTGTCAGGCACTGGCTAACTCCTGTCCTTCTGGAAAATAGTGACCTTCTGTGAGGGGAAATGTTCTTAAATCTTTTTATTGACGATTCCTTCTCCACTCCCATTTTCTATTCTCTTTTCTAGGACTCCTATTATTTATAAGTTGGATGACTACTATTCTTTAATTACTTTAATTTTTCTCCCTGGCCTTTTTTCTGAAATGTCCAGGAAATTTATTTAACCCTATCTTTCAATCCTCCTACTGAGGTTTTTCTTTTTTTTTGTTGTTAATGCTTTTAATTCTCATTAGCTCTTTTTTTTTGTCCTCTAAATATTTTGCCTTATATAGCTTTCTTTTCTTATTTTATAGATACAGTATCTTCTGTCTGGAAGAATATTAGATACTCATCTTAAGTCTTCTTCTCTTGTATTTTCTCTTGTTTCCTTCAAAATACTTTGTTTGTTTTGGTCTCTGTCTTTAAGGGTAAGATACTGTGGCTGTAGACTTCTCTCCCATTTTTGTTGTTCTTACTGGGTTCTGCCTTTATAAATATCCCTTACTCTTTTCAGTTGCATTTCTGAGTTACCTGCTTATTATTAAGAGTAGAGAAGTTTTAAAAAGCCTATAAAATTTTGTGTGTGTGTTATGGGGTTTGGTTAGCCCTGGACTTCAGTGGATTGCACTTAGCTGGGCTGTTTTTGTTAGGGAAGCCTGGGGTCTGTGCCTCTAGGGTTTTCTTCTGGGGCTGGACAAATTTCCCAGAGGATCTTCCAGCCACTTATCTTGAGGGCAAAGACTTGTCTAACAGTATGTCAGGGATAAGATCCACAGGCCTCCACCCTGAATATAATACTTGTTCAACCTTTGTTTCCCGAAGAATACGCCCCCCATGCCAACTATGCCTGACCCCAGTTAGGAGATGCTTTGCTTTACCTACTCCTTAGAATAAACCTATAGTCCTCTGCCGAACCAGAAATTGTCTGGACGTGGGAAGTGGGGAGGGGATGTGGGGCTGAACTGGCTCTTGAACTTTCAATGGATCTTCTTTTTTTTAATGCCATGTTTGACACATCCCAAAGGACCTGGATCTAAGAGTACTTGAGGCTGCTGGGGGTCTGTCACTGAACTACTAGTTTCATAAGCGCCTTTCCCAGATCTACTTGGTCAATCGCTCATCACTCAAGACACTGTTGCCGTCATCGCCTCTCCATATTTTTTTTTCTTATGTGTTTATTTAAGCTGGGTTCATGAGAGACAAAAGTAAATGTGTGTTCAATTCCTTGGTGCTCTTAGAGTTCTTCATCTCCCAGCCTCCACCTAATGTCCTCAGAAGGACTACGCTCAAAGGTGTCGTATCACATGCCCTGGCTCCTGACTTGGCGCTGATCCCTGTGACCTGGATTCCCTGGAGAGTCCAGGTCACTTAGCTCCCCTTGGAGCGGGCAAAGCATGCCTATGAGATTGACAGCAACCTGAGACTCATACCAAGG
Organism: Manis javanica; assembly: GCF_040802235.1. Classification (NCBI taxonomy): domain Eukaryota; kingdom Metazoa; phylum Chordata; class Mammalia; order Pholidota; family Manidae; genus Manis; species Manis javanica. Next base: position 4,678,925 of record NC_133162.1, on the reverse strand, counting down.
GGCAGGTCCCACAATAAAGGACTATAGCACTGACAGATGGGCAGTGGATACCCCAGACACAGGGCAGCTTTGTCCTCCCAAAGGGGCTGATCTTGTGGAGGCAAGGATTTCTCTCGATTGCTTTGCATTCAAAAAATGCTGGCTCCATCGCAGAAACACTAGCTATCCAGGTAGAAAGCACCTCCCTTGAGGATTTCCTCCATTGTGAGCCTCAGTCACATCTGTTCATACTAAGTGTTTCTGAATCAATTATTAATGCAGAAGCCCACTGGAATGTAAGGACAGCAGAGGCTTCCTGGAGGAATTCTATGCCCTGCAGAGAAAAAGGAGGCCATCGTAGCCAGGCCTTCCCAGAACTCTGAGCCTGGGACTTGGGGATGCACATGGCAAGGGGTAGACATGGCATCCTGCCTTTATTTGAATGACTAGTGTCAAAGCTGGGTACTTGTTTCCCTGCTTTAATCTCAGAAGTCCTAAAGGAAGGAAATCTACTGTAGAGACCTTGAATAATCTGTGTGTATTGTTCAGGTGGGTGTTCTTTATTCTTGTGAAGAGTCCTTCCGTGTTAGTCTCTGACACAAGATGCCTGGGACATTTCAAAGGAATAATGTCACCCTTCTTAAGTGTTTAAACCCTAAACAAACTTTTGGTTTCTTTTGAGACCTCTGGCGGTCTATGTCACCATGCTGCTGCTTAGAAGACCAATGTCTTTGAAGGGTATTTTTAATGGCAAACTTTAAATTAAGTCAATCTTGATAGCTCAGTGACAAGGCCTATATGTTATTGTCCTTTTCCAACTGAACAAGAACAAAAAAAGAACCAATTAGTCACCAATGATGGGCCGTGATGACATTTTTACTCCGGAACTTTTCTGGTATAAAAGGGTCACCCAAGGAGGATCTGACAGTTGTGTGAGGAATTTGACCATAAAACTACCGACCTGCAGAGAGTTTGGAAAGTCCACAATGATTAGGTAAAAGACTGCATTTTTCCACAAAGAAAAATGTCAAATTTATATATTCCTTTTTATTTATACTTGCTTAAATGAGACTAATCTGAGGGTTTTTTTTCCCTTCTTTGCAGCTCATTAAAATTTAGTCTTATTCTAGTTCTGTCGATTTCTACAATGCATGTGTTTTGGGGTTATCCACTTCCACCTTCTAAGGTAAGAGCTTTGCCTCTATTTTTGATGCTTGACTAGATAACTAGAGTTACAGATAAATTCAAAATAATCTCAAGGAATATGTAGCAGAAAAAGAATTTCCCTTATTACTAGAGATTTCAATGAAAATAGATACAAGCAGAGTATTGATATTAGTAAAACGAAACACATTTTGACAATAGATAATACTGGAGTATCAAAATCTGTTTTGAATTATTTCAGACTTGACCTCTGCATAGGAATGCTTTCATTTTTATGTAAAATATAAATTGTTTAGCCCATGATCATTTATTTATTTCACATGCATCCCTTCATAGTCAAGGTCAACATTTAACCATTGAAACTACATTAAAAATACAATGGATTATTTTTCAAAACCTGTGAATTTCCTAAGTTCACAAAAATGGCAAGTTTTTCAGATGTAGAAGCATATAGATAACATGTCAGAATAAATTTGTATATTTATTCAAGAATATTGATTAAGCTCCTAACTGTTTACCCTGAACTGTTCAAGACATTCAGAAAAATGAACATTTTTCTTTGGATTTTTGAATGCTATTTCAATATGATATCTCAGTTGATTTATGTTAATACTGTGTTTAAAATTTAAAATATCTTTTGTTACTGGTAGCTTTTTGTACTTTAATTTTGCTCTGCTAAAACATAACCTGGCATACTGTAATTACTGAAATCAGTGTAATTTATGAAATTACTTTTAGAATAATGAGATGCTACATAAGTCCTAAATAATAAATAAATGTCAAAACTTAATGATCTCATATGTGTATTAATACTCTTCTCACTAATCTTTGCATCTGTCATTTTTCCATTACTTGTTTACTTAATCTAGCTTCATTTTTCCTGTTTTATTCCTATGAGCATTCAACACTAATTTAGTCATTGATTCTGTAAGACACCACATTGATCAAGTTGATGAGTCACAATCTATAAATTGGTATATTTTTCTCAAGTGTCTTCCTAATTACTTTTGATTCTTTCCCCAAAGGTTTGTTCATGACATTTCTGTTGAACAAGAGGCACTTGTGTGCAGATTTTTTTTAAAAATTAAGGATGTACCTTCTTCTAATGTACTTGTGAGATCTCCTTGTCCATGAAATGTTTCTTCTTTCACTGCATTTTCCATATTGCTATTTTTGCACATGACTATTTCATTCTCATTATAATCCCATTGTGTAGTAATGGTACCTAACCAATTTGTTTAGGGTGAGTGATTGTGCAGACGAATGACATACCGGCTCCTGTAATATTTGTTGTGAACTTCATAAAGCCCATCAACTGGGCAAATATGCCATATTTTTCTGTTACCTCTGGGAGGGGCTCCCTTCAGTGATCAGCAAGAGCATCAGTATCTTTTAAGGATGTTTTTGGGATCTCTAGAACTGATACATTTCTTTTGCAATATAAAGGTGGTGGCATCATGAGTATTTCTGGAAAGAACTGGAATGCTTCCCTTCCTGAAATGACTCATAGACCCCTCCTTGCTGGGGAATTTAAAATAGATGGCATTATATCATGCTTAGATTTCCTTTGTTCACATAGGGAAAAACACACAGTGGGTGTTCAAATCAGAGTTTTTGATTGATTTCCCTTGACCAATATTTCTGAAACTCTCTGACTGTTCTGAGGTCCAAGAAAGAAAAGAAAAAGCCCATTTTTCTTCCAGAGGCCTGTGGGAATGATCTTCCCAGGAGCTCTGACTCCTGGAAGTGTCAACAAACCGCTCAGGGGTGGGCAAAGGATCCCAGAAAGGCTTTCTTGCTCTCTGGCCCCATTTCACCTTCCAAAGAAACCCCAAACCAAACTTGTTTTCCTGCACTAGGAAAGAAAAATGTGTACCTTTTACTTTGTGGTATGTTTATTTATAATACAAGTGTTCAACCCCCTTGTCCTCTTTAGCTCTTGTATACTTGGGACACGTGCCTTGAGTGGTGTCAGACGCCTCAACTCCACACTTGCTTCAGCTTCCCCTACTTGCCATTTAATTTCCTCCTTTAAAACTGGTGAAACGATAGTCCCTTCATCATGGGACTGTGCATGAGGGGAGGCCCTGATGCACAGAGATCCTCAGTGAATCTTTGCTCTCCGCATTGATGGCGTTTGTACTTTGCACCCTGTCAATGCTGTACTTCCTCTGTAGGGCATTCCTGGGTCAGGCCCATCTCTTGGATTCACCAGCTCCTATGTCTTGGGACGCCCTCCTTTCCTCTGTACCTGGTTCTTTATCTTTGAAGTATGGGTTGAATTGCAGGTCCTTGAGGGCCAGTTGGAGCTCTAGGATTCCAAACTTATTTTTTTCATAAGTAGGCACTCCCTGCACGGTCCTGCATCATACAGTCCTTAGAGCCACTGAGGAGGAGCTCAACCAAAGTCAAAAGAAGTTGCTGGCATTCGAGGAGAACCTAGGCAAATGGCTCAGGACAGGCCCCGGAAGGAAACTGGTTCCAACTGAAACCTGCAGTTTGGTTACCAAGGGTTGTCTTTCTTAGTGAGTTAAAAAATTTATTCCCAAGACTAGTACCCCTTGAAAGATTCTTTATAAAGTAATAGCAACAAGATAACTATGTACAGTGTATGGTGCAAACACGGGATAGCAGCAATTGCGGAAGTAGTGTATAAATGAGAGACAAGAGGTAGACAGCCCCAGATTGTATTTTGTATTTAGATAAGTTATATATTGGGTCTTAGCAAAATGTTGCCCTTAAAAGACTGGGTACATTGGGTTTATTGCTGTAAGATTTTGAAAATTGTTCCTTGAAATAAACCTTTAACACTAAAGCGGCTTTCTCTTCCCCCTCTCCCAGAGGAATTTCCAGGTGTCTGGAAAACCTGATTCCTTCCTCATCCCGCTGAACAGCTGCCCAACCAGGATGGAGAGGAGCGAGGGACTAGATTTTCTAAAGCCGGTTTTGGAGAAGACGTTTATGAAAAGGTCCTTTCGCAATGGGGTTGGCATGGGGATGAAAAAAACTTCCTTTCCAAGAGCAAAATCATGAATCAGTGTGCAAAGAACTCTGAGAATTAATTTTGAATGTTCTAGAGTGTGTCTCCTGTGCTGAAAGTCAGGTATATCTTCATCATTAATATCTGTGCACTCTCTGTTCGTAAGTACCTTTTCTCTCTTAGCTGGTGTAATGGAGTTTTAAAAAATGTAAGCCAGACTGAAACTTCTACTGTAAGAATAAACTGCTGATGTGATCAGTTAGTAACTTTCCTGGGTAGGGATGGACACATTTGCTAGGATCTTAAATTGGCCAGAAAGTATGAGCATTTTTACTGGAATGACAATGGAGTGACTTTTTGTCCTGTCTGTAGTACTGTACTATCATAATGCTGATGTTTTTTTCTTAAATACAGTTTTCTGAAATGACTTTGCAAGGCCAATTCTTTTGGGATGTGCTATTTCAGTTTCTAAGAAAGTCTTAGGAAACAAGCCACAGTTAAGATTGGTGGTAACCCCATGTTTTCCTCAATCAATCAGTTGATTCCAGAAACAAAGGTTACCAGAGCCCTCAGGGTATAACTCTTGCTGACCTTTACCATCAAGTATGCTTAGACCTGGACTGTTGTTTCGCTTTGGAAATATGTCGCCTTTATAAAAGTCTTAGGACCCAGAAAAACTGCTGGTGACAGTCACGACAACAGGGAGAATGCGTCGCCCTGTGGTGCGGGGACTCCTTTGTGAGCTGGCTCCCAAATCTGTGCTGATGAAAGCCCCACTCACTCCTGCTCCAGGGAAGACTTGGCACCCCTTCCCCTGAAACTCCTGACATTGCTTTAATAAAAGGGAAAATGCAACATTGAATAATGTGTTACTAGTTTCAAAAGCATAACTTAAATAAGTGCTTATGTGCATGTTTGTTTCTGCAGCACACTGAGGGCATCCCTTAACCAAGAAAATCATGCTCCCCGCGTTCTACTGTGTGTGCAGACACAGAGGACATGAAAAAGTCCAAGACAGTTTAGCACCAGGACCCTTCTGTCCTTGTGTGCTCTGTCCCAGTGGTTCTGGTCTTTGTTCCCGTGGGGGCAGCTTTAGAAATATAACCAGTGGCAGCTATACTCCAACACTGGACTCTTCTGGAGAGGGTGGGACTCCGTGGAGAAATTCATCTCTTAGCCACGACGTTCCTGCCTGCTCACAGGATCTGCAGCTCCGTGAGGCCTAGAAGGTGAGACATAAAGTGCTGCCAATAAACTGTAGAAAATCTGACAAGACTGTCAGGGAAACTGGTATTTTTTAAAATCTGCCTGGCATATTGGCAGCAGAGTTAATTAGGTAGCCCAATAAGCGTTTACTCCCTCAAAGTTGAAATAACACTGACTGTATTCTTATGCTCGTGGTACGTATGGTGTCGACCTGGCATCTTGTGTGGAGAAGAGAAAAGATTGTTATTGCCGGGGATCTTCCTAATTTTCTATTTGCATTTATATGAGTTGGTTGGAATATTTAAACACCAAAAACATAATCGGAAAAATTCTCTTTCCATTTCTGGGTCTAAAGTATCATTCTAACCTCAGAGGATAAAGCCTATGAAAATGTATTTGCACTCCAAAAATTGTAGCAAAGGAAAAACTGGCAGGCAGGAATATTTGCTTTCTGAGGAAAAAATTGTACCTCTTGTTAAGGTTTTAGGAATAAAGTGCTTATGATGAAAAGTACCTCCACATGATGTTTAAATAGTGTCATTGGAGAGGCGACTATGTAGACCTTTGGGGAAAGTGAACCCGGACGGTGTAGCCTCTGCAGGCCTGTGGACTGTATTCAGTCACTGGTGCCAGTTTCTGCAGAGTTCCTGAGCGGGCCTGCCTGCTGCCGAGGCTGCCGGAGAAGGGATGGCCTGCGGTGATGCAGGGAGGCGATGAGGGGGGTCAGCAAATGATAGTGACCTTTCACCTCCCCCCCCCCACCACCAGGGAGTGTTGGTGGAGGCCTGAGTTTCACCTTTAGAGCCAGTGGCCTCGGGCAAGGATTTGGAAGCCCTCAAAATGCAAGCATCCCAGGGGATGGGTAATGCTGCCAGTTAATTTTGGCCAACTCTATCTTAACTTGATTAAGTATCATTTATTATCAGGAAAGAGTTTGTTGGAGGGGAAGAAAAAGAGCCCATGAGGGCAGAGAGAATGCTGGTGCAGAGGAGGTGGTCACAAAGCAGGACCTGGGGCCACACGACTGTGCTTGGACACTGGTGCCAGTGTTTCCTCAGTGGCATGACTTTGCTCAAGTGTCTAGAATCTTTTGGAGCTCAGGGATTATCACCTCTGAAACGTGCTCATACTACTCACCATGCAGGACTGTCCACTCCCTCATCCGTTTCTGAATTCATTCATTTGACAATTATTTATTGAGCACCTACTATATTCCAGGGGGGTGTTCTAGGCAATGAGAATGCAGTTAAGAGAACAGACCAAATTTGAGAATTCCAAAATTCCTAGAGTTGGGTGAGCAGGGTGAGGGTGGAAGCAGATGGGACAGACAGGTCGGGAGTTCCTGCAGGGTCTTGTCAGACTTCTGCTTTTCCTATGAATGACATGGGAAGCCACTGGAAAGTTTTGAGCAGAGAGGTGACATGATCAAATACCTCTTTTAGCCTTCATTTATTTGTAAGAATGAGAGAGATATTGAGGACTACATACCTAGCAGGCCTCAATAATAGCAGCCAAAATTCATTCTGTGATTGACACCTGGGAACTCAGGCGCCCTTCCTTCCTTGTCTGTTTTACAGTTCTGCCCTGGGAAACAATTACACTGTGAGCTGGAGCCTTTGGCTGGGCAAGGACCCTGGGAAGGCGAAGCTATCACTCTCCAAGGTGCTGAGAGCACTTGCAGGAGAGGTCGGATACCTGTCCCATCAACTCAAACTTGTCTTAAACATGAAATTCTATTCTCCTGACCTCACTTCCATGTAAGAATGAGGAGTATTTTGCAAATCACAAGCATTTACTGAGATTTCCAGGGAAGCATCCCAAATTTTGATGGTGGGATGCAGGAGTGTGTAGATTTGTGGGTAGAAAAATCCAAGCAAAGAAATACAAGAATTAAGATTTCAATTCACACATGTGAATTTTAGGATGCTTATCCTATTTCCTTTCTGTTGATAATTTATTTCTAATGCACAGACATTAAAAAGCAAAATATGGTGTCTGCTACCAAATTTCTACTCCAAACACTCAACCTCATTCATTTTTGAGCAGTCATTAGAAGGAGCAAAGTTTTAGGGAAGGAAAATCTGAACACAATTGTATTTAATTCCCCACAGAGTGTAAGACCAGAATGCAGCAATTTGACATCTAAGTCCCATTTCTACACTCAAAAATCCTATCTCTTCCTGGCCCATCAGACAATAACAGTAAAACGAAAACATCCAGGGGCTTCTTCTCTGCTCTGCCCTCCCTCAGGACGCTTTTCTCTCTGCTCATATCATGCAGACTTCCACGTTATGGGTAGAGACAGGTTTCTCTATTGATGAAAAATTGTTGCTTTACTTCTCCATGGAGGAGAGACTATCTTTTGGTGGCCCAACAGCTCCCCCTGGGCTGCTGCGATGAACTCTGTGGCCCGTACCTCCTTGCATCACAAGCGCTGTGCACATTTTCAACTCCCTCCAGGCTGGGGTATGTAGCTTTCCTGGGCAGCTGACACTCCAGTTCTGTCTGTTTTCTCCCTGGCTAACAAATCCGTTCTCCTGCTTGCCCTACCAAAAGTGAGACAGCTGGCAGGATCTCTCCTGGAGCACTAACTGTGATGTATCCAGCCAGGCAGGTGCAAGCACACCTCTGTGGGATAACAAAGACCCAGACTGGCTCCTGCAGGCACTGTCCAGCTGCCGAGCCTTCTGCTCCTGAGCTCTGCCTTCCACGGCGTGCTACTGAGACTGAGTCAGGTCTCTGGCTGACACCTTCCTTGCTGACCTCTGCTCATCAAGGGCTAATGCCCTAGATGGAGAAAACTTGCAAAAAAAAAAATCCAATGTCAAGTTATCTTTGCTAAGTGGGTCTCAATGTGTGGTTACACACAGGCTCCTCCACAGTGATAAGGAAACTCCCATTTAGCAGGCTTGGGGCTTCAGGCCAAGTGCTTTCCATGTCGTGTCCCATTTACACCCTGCACAGCCCTGCAGGAACGCACTGGAGCGTTGCTCTCCCCACGCCCAGACAAGGAGGCTGAAGCCTAGACAGATGCAGCAATCTTTCCTCATGGGACGATCAAGGTCAAATACTTGGTAAATGGCAGGTCTTCCTGACTTCAGAGAAGGTGCCCCATGACCTGTGATGTTCAACTGCCCACAGTATGATGCCAGGCAAGGAATGGAAGAAAGGAAATAAAAAATCAGAGGAGATACAGGTGACAGTTAATTTTTTGTACCCACTTGAATGGGCCACAGGGTGCCCAGATATTTGGTTAAGCATTATTCTGGGTGTGTCTGTGAGGATGTTCCTGGATGAGCTTAGCATTTATAGCAGCAGTCTGAGTAACGCGGGGCGCTCTCCCAGGGCAGACAGCCTTTATCAATTCACTGAAGGCCTGAATAGAACAAAAGCCTGGGTAAGAAAAAACTCTCTCTCTGCCTCACTGTCAGCTGAGCTGCGGACACCCATCTTCCGCCCTCAGACTGACACCCACACCTTGGCCCTCCTGCTTCTTAGGCCTTCAGACTCGGACTAGAGCTGTCCTGTCAGCTGCCCTGGGTCTGGGCTTCTTGGCCTTCGTCGAGGCCTGAGCCAGTTGCTTGTAATCAATCTCTCTCTCTCTCTCTTTTTCTCTCCGTATACATCCTATCGCTTCTGTTTCTCTGGAGAAGACTGACTAACACAGCGCATTAGTCTTCTCTAGCTACACATCAAATTATGAGAAATTTAGTGACTCAAAGCAACACACAGTTGTTATTTTCTGAAGGTCAGGAGCCCAGATATAGCTTACCTGGGTCCTCCAGTTCAGGGCCTCCAAGGCCACATGCAAGGGCCATCCAGGGCTATGGCCACATGGCCGGGTTCAACCGGGAGAGATCCACTTCCATGCTTATGGTATTGTTGGCAGTATTCACTTTTGTGGCCGAAAGCCTGAGGGCTTCCGTTTCTCGCTGCCTCCTGGTGGGCGACCACCCGCAGCCCCTGAGGCTCCCATCAGTTCTTTGCTTGTGGGTGTCCCTCCATGGCTCCCCGCAAGGGGGAGAATCTTCCAGCCAGTGGACATTGCAATCTTAGGTCACATAGTCATGGAAGTGGCGTCCCATCACCTTTGCTGTGTTGTCAGCTGAAAGCAAGTCAGAGGTCCTGCCCACACTCACGGGTTTGCACAGGACGGGAACACCAGGAGCTGGGGAGCTTGAGGACCACTTTAGAGTCTGTCCACCACAGACATTATGGGTGACAGCCCTGGCTATGGGAGATAGCCATCTGTCTCAGATGGAGTCCTAAGCAGGGGTAGGAACACACCAAATGTGACGGACTCTACAGAGCAACGCCTACAGGACATCTGTGATGTGCCTTATCAGCAAGTTTATGCATATCGGGCAAGTTGGCCAGTACCCCTACGTCCTTTGGAACAACCTTGGAGCTGAGAGGTAGATTAATTTTAAGGCTTAAACACACAGTGAAAATTAAGTTAGTGGAGTCCAACTATATGCCAGGCGCTGGCTGAAGAGTCTGCATGTCTGAGATCATTCAGTTCCTATAACTACCTTAAAAATATAGTAAAACAACTCTAAGGTAGATGCTCTTATTAGCCTCATTTTACAGGTAAGGCACTAGAGGCAGAGAGGTTAAGTAACCTGCCAAAGGTCACATGGTCACATAGCCTGTAAGCACTAGGGTCAATGTGGGAACCCAGGTGACTGGCTGCAGAGATGGAGCAGTGCCCCCCCGCCCCAGCATCTGAATCCACTGGTGTCAGAAGGACACCATCTCCTGGGAGTGTTCCGGCAGTTTTTAATGGCACAGGCCGCTTAAGAAAAGCTGGATGCAGCTGGAGTGAAGGAGAGACATTGTAGAAAGTAGGTAAAGAAGGCAGAAAGGGCACAATGAGAGGAAATAGAGGTACAGTTGAAATTTCCAAGATATGTTTCCCAGGGTGAAATGTGTTCCTATGAGAGAGAACAAAGAAGCAATTAGAAAATGACTGAATCCAGTTCAAACAGAAAGTTCTGAAGCGATAAAGGCGCTGCCCATGCACAGACACGAACTGTGAGGTAACCTTTCTGTGAATCAGGGAGAAACAGTGTGTTTCCATCTGCAACAGTAAAAGGGCTCAAAGTTTTACTGGAAGAGATAGGTTTTTACTGGAGAAGATAGGAGGTTCGTAACTGCCATGCTGTCCACGATGGGACTCCTGGCATCCTTGAGCAAGCAGATCAGCGATGATCAAAGTGAATTATGGTCACAGCCAAAGGACGGCTTCAGCTAGAACCTGCTTCCTGCCATCAGGATGGAAACCGTCCTGGTACCTAAAAGAATTATGGGTTAAGGTTCTTTTACAGCCTTTAAGAAACAAGATGTTCAGCTCAGAATTGGTGCATTGTGTTATCTCTCCAGGCTGCTCTGGACTCTGGTTAACCCAGGCCAAGTGTGTGGCCAAGTCAGTTCTGAGAGGTCTCATATTGCTTGAGATTCGTAGGTACAGGCTTTGGGTTTAGACATATGTGAGCCCCAACAGCAATCTACTTAACCAGCTCTGTGACTCTGGGCGTGATCCTGGGTTCCTCCAAGCCTTGGTTTCCTCACTTGTAAGATGGAACTCACAGCGACATCACGCTAGAGTTGTAGTGAGAGAGAAGTGAAATGATCCATTATGCACCTAACATACCGCTCAGTCTCGCGAGTGCGCTGTACTTGGCGGCCCCCTGCAGCAGACCATCCTTGTTTACCATCGCCTAGAAAATTGGGTATATAATTCCAACTTACAATCACCCTGGTCACTTTTTCTTCTTTTTGCCCCCACTTCCAACTCAGAACCTACAGAGAAAGCCAAACATGCTCAGAAACCAATCACATAGGGTGCCCCATTTCTGGTCAGCCCGCCTCCAGCTCCCCGCAGCCATAGCATCCATTCCTGGCATGCGGGACACTTTCCTTTCTCACACTCTGCAGCTTCCCTGCTCCTCCACCTGCTTTTGAGTCTCTGCCAAATGCCAAGTGATGGTGGCTGACTCCTCGCTACAGCAAGCTCTGAACGAATACCCCGTTTGTGGTGGTCTGTTTATCTGCAAACACTCATACAACCAAGGTGTCATACTTGAAGAAAAACTTCACAGGAAGTCTACCTTATTGGTTTGACAGTAAAAAAAAATCTGTGGGCATACACTTTTTAAAGTAGTTTTAAAATAGACACTTTAATTCTTTTATCTTGCTGCAATTTAAAAACCAGACATTTAGAAAATTTAGGCAAAGACAAGACAGAACAGCAAAAAATAAAACCCTAATCTCATTACTCTTGGGTGACCACACTCAATGTTTTCAGTTATCTATGTGATGTGGGTAGGTGTGTGCATGCACACACATGCACACACACACATACGATCACACAATTCTTCTGAAATCTGTTTTTGCAATTCTACAATATTCACGGATAGCTTTCCATGTCTGTGAGTGCTGAAATATACCATTGTGTTTAATGTCTGTATAGTATTCAGCTGCATGCATGTCACAATTAATCAGACTATCTCTCATTAATGGGCATTTACATCATTTAGTATTGTGTCAATGGAAAATATGCTATAACATATATTTCTATACATTTGACCAATTGCTTTGTGATGATAAAATGCTAGAAGTGGGAAAGCTGGCCAGTTAGTCTGCACATATAAGATTTCAACATGTGTCGCTAAATTGCCCACCAGAACAGTCATATCACTACGGGAACACTTGACACTGTCTTTCTCGGTTTTACTGGTATGGTAGGTTTAAAAGCAATATCACACTGTTAAATTTTATGTTTTTCATTTTTTCATTACTGGTAAGGATAAACATGTATGTATGCATGAATGTATCTATCTATATACACACAGACACACATTTGGAATTCTTTTATAAATTACCTTTTCATGTACTTGGTCCATTTCCAATTGGATATTCTTATTGATGTGAAAACTTCCTTGGGTAATAGAATATTAAGCATTTTTGTCATATTTTAAATTAGATTTTTTGTTATATTTGCATTTAGTTTGCAAACATCTTTTATTTTCCTCCTTCACAGTTTCTGGCTACTGGGAGAGAACATGTTCCCATTCCAAGATAATAAAAGGTTTTAAGGTTTTATTTGAGTCTTTGACCCAGGACATTGTCTCTTGCTGAGTTAGATTACAACCTCAAGTGTATTTCCATAAAGGTACATTAATCCTCTTTGCGTATTTAGAATGTCCTTCTGCTGACTTCTCACATAAATAACAGTCTGTTGAGGATGCTATTTGAGGTTAGCATTTTTTTCTATCAACATTTTGTAGACATTTGATTGCTCCATTTTTTCCTGGAATCTTATGTTGTTGGGAAGTTCAAGCCAGTCTTTAATTTTTTGGCTTATAAAAGTCAGCTGTTTCTTCTTACAGAATATTTGTGAGATTCCTTTAGTTGCTCCAAAGTTTAGTAATCTTACCAAGATCGTTGCCACTAAAAAGCATTCAGCTTCTATTATTCTCTAGCAATTTTCCAGGTCATGGTGCTTCCTGGCAAGTTCTCTCCTCTTACATTTTTATTATCATTTAATTCTATTCTTATTCCGTAATGCATGGAACACAGTAGCCATGTCATCTTCAATGTCTACCACGTTTTGGTCTCTATCTTATCTGAATTCCCCAGAACACAGGATATAGGCAAAACTTCATGGCAACCCTTGGTTTGGAGTGCGATCCTGGGACAGTGAGGATGACAGAAAAGTGGGGGTGAGGCAGAGAAGGAGGGAAAGCAAACCCGGGGCTGTACCTCGTGAGCCTGGCGCACTGTCACCAGGAAGCAGAGCTGGTGTTCTGAGGCTGCGTGAAGCACTGGTCTCAGGAGCAGTGCACCGGAGAAGCGTAGAGGTGCAAATCATTTGTCTACCAGGTCCTTGGCCAAATTGGTCGTCTTGCTCCTTTCCAGCCAAGTTATCCCCATGGGAACTCCCTCCTCTTACCTCCGGGTGGTGTCGCCCAGGCGCGCAGGCAGCTGATGGGGGACGGTGCACCTGTCCCACCGGGTGAGGCCTCATCTAAGCGCTTGAGCAGTGGGAGGGGTGGAGCCCTGGTCCTGCTGGGTTGGACGCAGATGCAGGCAGCTGGTGGTATTAGAAGTGGCTCAGGGTGGGCCTGGAACCAGGTGTGTGTTGGCTGCCGAGCTGGCAGTGCCTCTGCAGTCCTGGTCTAGGCTGTCAGCTCCGGGCGAGGGCAGCATGCCTAGCTGGGGCTCCCCAAGCGGCCCCAGTGTGTGCAGCCCGGAAATTGCTGGGTTTGGTACAACCATTTTCCCTGTCCGTCTTCTGTTCCTTTGCCTTTCATCTCTGTTGTCCGTACTTCAGTCTGTCCGGAATGGGCAGTATCGATTTTGATCATTGCAGCTTCTAACATGTTTTTCATTTCTGCGATGATACTGTTTTTCTCTTTATCTTTATTAGGCCCACCAGCTCTATTTTCATCTTATTCTTTCATTCTTTTTATCTTTTGTTCTTTATATTTTCTAGGAATGTGAAGAAAATTCTCTGATTTATTTGTTTTCCAAAAATGACCGCTTTGGGATACTTATTCTCTCTTACTTTATTTTTTAAAAATAAATTTCAGAGCAATCGTTCCTTTTGAGTACTTACAATGGCAAATATTTTGTTAACCATTTAGCATAAGTTATCTCTTAATCCTCCCAACAGAAGGATGACATGTAGAATTATCTCAGGGAGGCGAGGAGGGATTAATTAAATCGCCCAGGGTTACACGGCTAAACACATAGGGGCCAAGTTCACACCAGCTGCGCTTGACTCTAAACCTGTTTCTGTTTATTGAGTGCTTACTGCATCTCTGCCTTCCCAGACAGGCCACATGCTGCCTTTTCACCCTTGTTTATTCATCAGATTAGGTATAGATCGTGGCCAGGCGATTGCACTGCTCATGCTCAGCGTCCCCATCCGGGACACAGTTTGAAGTGTGTTCTCCGCAGCTCTGAGCCTCTTGGCTCTGAGCTCTCCACATTAGGCACTGCCTGGGGGTCGGAGACCCCAATCCAGACTCCGAGTTTGGGCTGCTAGTAGTTCACTATTGAAACAAAGTTAATCTTAACTCCTCATCTGCTAAAAAAAAGAAGCTTTAAAAATGAGACACAAATGCCAGGCCTTCTTCCTGAAACATTTTCTTGCTTGGGTAACAGAGCGCAATGAACTAGTCATTACGAGAAGAGAGAAAAATCTAGAATGTTGTGTTTCAGAGCTCAGAGGGTGGAACACACCTTGGTGCCCAGACACTTTCTTTGTTCCCAGGAGGGTCCCTTCAGGAAGGCCTCCTGACCACCAGGAGCAGGTCAAGTGGCTCCAGACCCCGGCTGGACGAAAGGTGCAGTCCACACTCTTCAGACTAGGATGGGAAGTGCTCTTGCAATGACATAACATGTCCCATGGAGAGAGTGTACTTCTCTGCAGATTAAAATTTAAAAATTTTAAACTCCTTTCATTGGCAGTTTCTTCCAGTTTTTAAAAGGTGGTGACATTTGAGGCTTGCAGAGATATGGGTGGACACAGAGCCAATAAGATGGGATCCCCACCAGGGTCAGGAAGATGCCTGATTTTTAACCACAAAGTCCAGTATTTGGACTCCATTTCCAGAAATCAAAGAGGTGTTATGAAGTGACTTGGTCATGATGCCCCTGTGCCCCCTCCAGGTTTGCACGGTGGACACTGGCTGCCTGTCACCACGATCTACACCTAATCTGATGAATAAACAAGGGTGAAAAGGCAGCATGTGGCCTCTCTGGGAAGGCAGAGTAGGAGCTCACACGCAGTAAGCGCTCAATAAACCAAAACAGGTTCCTTCTTCTGGCAACATAACAGAGGATTGCACTTGGGGACTCACTCCCTTACTCTGGGCCCTGGTGACCCCATGGGGCTCGGCTTTGGTTCCAGGGCTCATCAGTCAGCCCACTCCATTCCCTCCCCTCCACAGGAGAGGGGCAGGGATTAGCCTTTTGCTAAACCTGCCTCAAAGGAAAATTCTCTTTTTTCCATGGCCTTGGAGCTGTGAAGACAGGTGCTGTTGCCAGCCATTTTCCACCACAAGGGAAGCCTTTCAGTGGTGGTGAGTGAGACCAGGTCACGGGAGTTGCCAGGCGCTGCAAGCAAGGGCTAGGGCCCTGGGGTCTGTCATGCATGCAGCCATATCCACCCCAGCCCTTCCCTTGACGTGAGCCAACCAAAGCCCCCTTCATTTAAACAGCTTTGAGCTGAGTTTTCTGCAGCCAGCCAGCAAGAGCTTCCACCCCACCCTGGGCTCCTCTGCTGCGCGGACTCCTGAGCAAGGCCTCCACTGTTCCCTACTTTCCCTGAAGTCAGACATCAGCTCTTCTTCCCAGGTCTTGGTTTCTACTAAATAACCTTGATGTTCTCTAATAACTTGGCCATAGCGTTTCATTTGCCCAAGGAACCTGCCTTGGGGTGCTGTTTTGCTACAAGGATTACATGAAGTATTCAACAAGGAAAATTAATATAAAGTTATCCTCTTCTTGGGTGGGAAACTTCCTTTCCTCAGCTGTGGGGTGAATGTCAACATGCTTCAGGGCGAGAGTGGGCACGGGAAGGCTCCGTATCACCCTCCGGCTCAGATGTGCACTGAATGTCGGCCCCCAATAAACTGGGGGCAGTGAGACATGACAAAGGCAGTGGCGTCTTCGCCTACGAGCTCCTGCCAGTGAGCGTGAGGAAAGGTGGCGTACGAGAGAAGCAGGAAGGGAGGGGGTGGATGAGATTTTAGAATTCCTTAGTTTTATTTTGTGGACATAACCATAAAAAATAATGGATTCCTTTTGGTTAAGGCTTTTTTATTTTTATTTCTTTAAGAAAGTTCACACCCCTATCTAAATGGACAGAAACAGAGAAGAAAATCTAATTAATACAAATAGATTTCTAAAAATCTATTTTATCCCTCCCCCCCTCCTCCAGCATAAGATATTCAGTTTCTGGAAAGAAGAAAAGTAAATATAAGATTTACACTTCATACTGTACAAAATTATAAGGGTTTCACATCCTTTACAGCTGATGAAACAGATTACATAGGAATAACAAGGACATACAACTAATTATTAAACTAAACCATTTGAACATCTAACTTGGTGAGTTCTCAAGCTAAGTTCTGTCTCTGTTTTCTGATTTACAGAAGATATATTCGCGTGTTACATGGCAGAAGTATTATGCATGGCTTGCCTCTGAGGATGCAGAATCTCTTGCCAGTGATCCCAGAAATGTCTAATTTATATAAGGAATTTTTCAAAAAGCCAGATTACAGTTGTTATGGTTTCATTAGTAACTTCTAAAACTAGTTCACTTTAAAGGCTACCTTCAATATTTTAGAAGAAGGTTTAAATAATCATCCAATTTTTTAATGGCTCTTTAGAGTTATTGCAGAAGCAGCAAATCCTATCAGGTAGGGGGGACAGACATTTGCACTATGACAGTTAATGTGCAAGTGAACATCAGTCATGAAATAGAAACCTCTACATTGTTGCAAATTCGGAACATGCAGGTGGATCTCCCTGGGCTCCTGGCCTCAGACCAGTGAGCAAAATCGGGTGGGATTGGAATGTACTGGATCGCACCCAATCCCCGTCAGGATCAGGACCGCTGGCAATCCCAGCTTGCTGTAGATGAGCCGGCAGCCTTGGGCATGTTGCTTGTTTCTATGGGATTTAGTTTCTTAATCTATAAATGTCCTTGACACTAGTAACTATTGGGTTTTATAACGAATAAAAAAAGTCATACATGTAAAAACTGAGTCCGAGGCCTGACACCCAGTGGGTGCTCCACAAATGTCCCTGCTGCCTTCAGCATCATCCTCGGAATAGCGCCATCACCATCACCGTCATCAAGACCGTGAGATGTCTCTCTGGGAATCCAGCTCTCCTCTCCCTCTGATCCACCCCAGTGTGGTGTCCTGATTCCAGCGGTCCGCGGAGACTTGAGCGCTCCTTGCTTGTCTGCTCATGATGGAAAGATGTGTTTTGCATATCACGCTTGAATCATCACACGCAGGAGTCAAAATCAAATGTGACAAGGCATATAATTTTTTACACTAACGTTGTGTCTTATGTCATTCAAGCCAGATTTCTCAGTCGCTCTACAAATACTCCACTAAGAAATTAAAGGGCTGTGTGGTGCTTTCCACCTCACAGCCAGAATGATAAGCGATTGAAATTGGCCTCCCTTGCCGTTTGTTGTCACCTCTCTGCTTTTCTCTTCCTCTGCCTCTCACAGGGCTTGAGTACTGCACAGCCCAGGTAGAAATTCAGGACTCTATATTAGAACCCTGGACATTCAAGGGGTTCGTTTTACCTGAAGCTGCTTCCAGGTCTACATTTTAAGGCTTCGTTCGCCCATTCACCATGGTGCTGTTGATTAAGGCCTCCCTGTAAGAATTAAAATTGTCTTTTAAAAAAAACCTGGGAAAATCATTTGCTGTTGGGAAAACACTTCACCTGGGTATTTTCACTAGTAAAACATTATTGAAAAATGCTGCTAAGACCTGCGAGCTCCCAAAATATAATTTGCCTTGATGACAGATAAGAAAGTCTTTCTCCTTGGTGAGATGATGTGAGACAGATGTTGGAACAAAATATGCTAACAATTAACACAAATAGATTTTTAAAATCTGTTTTATCCCCCCTCCCTCCTCCAGCAGAAGGTATTCAGTTTCTGGAAAGAAGAAAAGTAATTATAAGATTTAGACTTCATGTTGTACAAAATCATAAGAGTTTCAAATCCTTAGAGTAGAGTACTTGTGTGGGATGTCTATTTACTTTCAGCTACATTTTTTTTCCTTAAGTTATGTGCATAAGTTTCTTTTTCCACAGTTAATTTTAGGATGGCACTCAAGTTTGCAGAAAATATTTACACATAGAAAACTAAGCATATCTTGCACTAGTATTAACCCGGGATCCTGTTGACACTGTTGACAGTGTTTCTTTGTGAGTATCAAACCCAACATTCTAACCCATGTGAACCTGAACACACAGCCTTCTGGGCTGTTGTTAGTGGTTCTGTTTGTTTATTTGTTTTTTTGATTGTAATATAATTGGTTTTGGGGTTTGAAACTGGAGCAACCAGTAATACAAAACAGTGAAACATAATAATACTGGTTTCTTGGGATATAAGCACTCATGCAACACATTTTTCATATTATTGGGCATGAGGAAAAACATTTGGCTTATTGCCTGGCAATCGGTCCTTGAAGGAAGACGCATGAAGATCTAATGTGCAAGGGTCTGTGCGCGCCTGTCCCGCTGTCAGAGGAGGGAAAGGCGCATTCCCCGCCTCCAAGCAGCTGCCACTGAGTAGGAGGCTTACTGAAATACTGCGCGCGCAAAGCAAGTGCGCCAGTAAAGCCAGCGGAGAAAGGACTGTGGCCCATCACCCCCACTTGGCCCCACGCCCCTACAAGCAGCTGCCCTGCACGCACAGGAGGAAGCTTCCCCTGTGAGGGTGGCACCAGCCCTCCAGCAGATGGTCCTTCACTGTAGGAACTTTGATCCCAGCAGTCTCCTTCCCTGTTCTCTCCCCTTCTTTACTCAAATTTGAAACACCGCGTGCAGGGGGCTCCGGGGAAGGAGCAGCAGGAGCCGGAGAGGCGGGCAGCTTCCCTGGACGCTTTGGCTCCGCGTGCTGGAGGCGGGAGAACCACAGGAGATCAGCGAGCTTGCTTCTGAGGGAGACACAACGGCCTTTGCTGGGGGAGGGTGGGAGTACTGGGTGAGGCTCTTTTGGGGGCAGGGAGCGAGAACTCAACCCCAATGAGCTTCGGGAAAAAGGAGCGTGGCCCAAGGACGTGGAGCAGGGCAAGTGGCTGGACCTCAGAAGCCCCTGGAAGCAGGGCTCTCCATCGCCAGGCCTGCTGTCTGCAGGGCTCTCCTCCACTCTCTCTCTCTATGTCGGCTTTGTTCTCTTTCCATACAAGAGCTTCCCTCACACAGGTGGACGCGGGGCCACCTGGAGCTCACCTACTAGGTTAGCCACTCGGAGAGAAGTGCCCTCCCCTGGATCAATTGCCTGTGGCCAGGAGTCAAGACCCCTCTGTGACAATGACATGCGGGACCCCAAGGCCCGTTGGTCCTTCATCCTGAGAAAACCTTTCCTTGAGTCTTCAGGAGGGCCTGCAAAACACCAAAACGCCAGGAGGAATCGGTAGAGAAAACAGTTAAGCCAGCCAGGTGCTTTGATCTGTACACTGGCCTTGATCATCAGCTCGGGTCAGTCTCAAGGTCCCAGTACCTTGCCTCAGCTTTTTGGAATAGGACAGGGACCTGAGCGGTAAGAGATGACCGTGTGCCCTCCACAGTGCCCTGGGCCAGCATCCTGTCAGAGCCCTTCCTGGGGCACAGACACGCTATCCTTCATTAGAGAAAGGACGTGTGACGGCTGATCTTACGTGTCCCAGTGACTGGGCTCAGGGGGGCTCGGAGAGCTGGAGAAACATCATTTCTGGGTGAGTCTGCGAGGGTGTTTCTGGAAGAGATTAGCATTTGAATCAGTAGACTGAATAAAGACCTCCCACCTCATCAGTGTGGGCTGGCATCTTCCAATCCCTTAAGGAACATAATAGAAAAAACAATAGTGAAGGAAGGGTGAATTCTCTCTCTCTCTCGTCTTGAGGTAGGATGTCCATCTTTCCTGCCCTTTGACCTCAGACTTGGGCCTTCTGTCTTGGGCTGAATTATACCCCTGGCTTTCTCGGGTCACCAGCTTGCAGATGGCAGATGATGAGACTTTTCAGCTTCCATGACCATCTGAGAAATTCCCATAAAAAATTTCGTCTTGTGTATTTACATATATACATATATATATATCCTATTGATTCTATTTCTGTGGAGAATTGACTAGTACCAGATGTTTTCAGGCGGAAGAGGACTGACTCAGGGCTGCTTGCCTCAGAGAATATGACTTTGTCTGGTTTCCTCGCCACGTATAGCAGTGGGCACATTTGGCATGGGGAGCTGCTTCCACAGGGTTATTAGGACATCCTAGGTAATTTCACAGCTAAATATATCCACGGAGCCTGCACAGGTGCACGCTTATTCCTACGTTTCACCATGGTTCTCTTAGTTCTTGCTACATGCACATTTTACACCAATTTTCCAGCCTGATGCAAAAATTCAGCAGTTGCAGTTGTCTTGTTTCATACACTATAGTCTCAATTTTTATTTTATATCCTAATAATAACCATGTATTATAAATATGTAAGTATTTTAACATAATTTTAATGGCAGGCAAAACTAAATATATTACCTAAAATGTTTAAGCTAAAACTTAGAATCAATATATCACAGAAGAATATAAGGAGATGTTACTTTCTCCCCTTGGGTACCCATTGGGACTTGGGAAAGATGGAGACATGTGTGAAGGGACATTGCCATGTTACATATAAAAGATACCTAGCGTCCCAAGAAGAGCAGTGTTGTGCTCATTGCAAGTTGATGGGAACTGAAAAAAATAAAATGGCATCCAAAATGATTTCTCAGTTTTTGTGTCAAGTTTTTGAGATGTTAGTGGGATTGCTACACTGCAGAAGAAAACCTCAGAAGAGAATTCAAAGTGACCACAAATACATTTGAGAAACAGCCCATCAGAAGAATATAGTTCATGCCAAATTCCAATAGTCAGTTTAGAAAATGACCACTAGAATTTTATGCTCTACTGTAATAGGGTAAAGTCCCTGTGGAAAGGGTGTAGAACACAGTGACTAGAAAATAATAACCACCTGTTGACTAAATGTATAAATTATTCTCTTACCTATACCTTGTCTTATTTTTTAAGAAATGACTAGCTAGGAATACATAGAGTTAAAAAAAGACCTAAGGCATCGCAATGGATCATACACTGCACTTAAGGACAAATTAAAAATGAAGATGGTTTCTAATGAAAGACAGAAGTCATTTCTGTTTATGTTTGATAGTGGCTTAATAGAGTACTTGGCAATGTGAACAAGGAAGACATTGATTAGCTGTCTTTCATCTTCACGGAAAATGGAGCAAGAAAAAATAAGTTAAACATTAAAACGTGATATTTGAAGTAGACTTAAGAAAGTGATTTCTGATGACATGCATCTTTAAAGCCCTCACCAGAGAAATGTTGGTTGGCCTTCCAGGTAAAAATGGAAGATGAAACACATGTGTCTATGTGTATATCCTTGCCTAAAATCATAACAAAGGGATTTTAAAAATAGACATCAACCCACAAGGCTATGGAGAATGAGAGAAAAAACAACAGCAACCAAATCTGGGAAGTTGAAAAGAAGATAGAAAAAGATAAATGACTTAGTAAACTGTAGAAAACTTATTCCTAAACTGGCAGCATAAAACAATTCAGAATGAAGTTGATTTACACCACAGAATCCTCAAAAAGCCTAGAAAGTAGTGGCACAAGAAAGTTAAAAATAGGGTTACTAAAATAAGAAGTCCAAGAGGCAATTGGATCTCCATATTTCCTCTCCAATTCTAGGTGACCACCTCTTACCTGTCCCCCTTGCATGGTCCAAGAATGGAAATCCATTCTTTGGCAAGGATAAAAGGGAGGGCCTCTGGATTGGAGGAACTATGCATGATTGAATACATAAGTGCTCTATGGAGAACTTAGGGGTCAGGTCAATGTGGACACCCTGGATTCTGAAAACCTCCCTCAAACCCTCTACTTTCATCACCAACTATAAGGATGAGCTTCACCTTCCAGTCAGGAAACTGGGAGACTTGTCCTTTGGTTATTTGGTGACCCAAAAAATAGTAACATTGGAGTTTCTCTGGCTGAGCGGCCAGACCACCCAACAGCAGGGCTCAGGAGACAACCTCCAGCGAGGTGATTAGAGTCTCCAGTCAGCTTGCAATGCCCACAACTTAACAGGAGCAGACAACCAAAGATTAACAGACATCTGAGGAAAGCCTCTAGCATGGAAGATAGATGCCAACACTTACAAGTAGGAAAAAGCCACTTGGAGGAAATGGAACTATGCAGGAAGAGGTAAACAATAGCATCAAAAGCTAAAGCAAACCCAAACAACAAAAAACACAGTAATATGCTCACAGAGAGAAGAAAGTAAAATGAAACCACAAAACAAGAACTGGATGCTGTTGAAAAGGAACATTCAAAGAACAACAACAACAAAAATCATTGGGGAAAAAAAAAATACAGCAGTAGCGATAACAAGTCAATAGAAAGTTTTGAATATAAGTCCAGAAAGTCTCCAAGAAAGTAGAGTCGAAAGATGAGAAAATGTTACCTAGGAGAAAATAATTAGAGGACCACTCCAGCAGGTTCAACACTTACATAATGGTAGTCCCAAAAACAAAAAAACAGAGAGAAAGAAATAATGAACTAATTCAAGAAAAATTCCCGTAACTGAAGGATCTGTTTCTAGTTCTAAGGGATACACCCAGCATGCAGAATAATAGTTGAAAGTGGGCCTCACCAAGGCATACATGATGGTGTTTCAGAACGTTCAGGACAAAAAAAAAGATCCCAAAATATTCTAGAAAGAAAAAAAAAGGTCATATGCAAAGGATAGGATCCAGAATCAGAAAGGCTTCAGACCTCTCAATAGTACTACAAATAGCTGAGAGCCAGTGAAGTAAGATCTTTGTAATTCCAAAGAAAATGTTTTCCTATAGAGAATTCTATACCCAACCAATCTATCAATAAACTGTGAGGATGAAATAAAGATATTTTCAGAGACATACAATCTCACAAATATGCTTCTTATAAACTTTCTCAGGACACTATAGAAGGGTGTGATTCATACTAGAATATAGATCAAAAAAGAGATTCAAGGGATCCAAATGCAGGTGATTCAGTTAGAAGTAAATGAAGGGAATCCTGAGAGGGGCAGTGAAGGAAGATCCAGGGGGCAGTTGTGCCCAAGCATAAAGGGCAGCTGATCCAGATCAGAGCAAGTTAGAAGGCCCTGGGAGAGGCTTCCTCAGGAAGTTTAAACTGAAAAGTCTTGATGTGTCTGAATTTCTTGAGAGGAGATTATAGGCACTAATGAAGCTTTCATGGTTGGATTAATGATAAGTGTGTAGAAAAGTAGGCATATTAGAGAGATAAAATATGAACTCGAGGGAAAACAAAAGTCATGCAAGAAAAGAAAAAGAAGCTTAGCCTACTCTGTGACTTACCTGTGAACAGTGTTACCAAGTCATACTACGTAAATTATAAATATTGACCTCACCAAAATCATGATTTAATTATGTAATGGCTAAGACTGGAAAATGAGGAATAATACAAGCCTAGTGTTGGAGCTCTGGAAGTGAGCCCCGCAACGATCAGCTGAAGGTGTTGAAAGTGGTTGCCTGAAATGGGAGTGAAGGGGAGATTGCATTTTTTTTAAGGAAATTTGTATGATTATTTGACTCTTTATGCACATGTATGAGTTTGATAAAACTAAAAACTCATGGAAAGAGGAAAAAGAAAAAGAGAAGGAGGAAAGAAGGGAGGGGAGGAGGGAGGGAAGAAGAAGAAAGAAAGGAAAGAACGAACGGAGGAAGTTGGGAAAAGAAAAGGAGAGAGAGAGGAAAGAATGAAGGACAAGGATGAAGAATGACGGGCAAGGAGCCGCTGTAGACTCTTTTTCCTGACAGCTGAGACCTTGGCTGACTGACACACGGTCGTGGTGGTACACAGGCTTCTGGACCTCAGAATGCATTTGGGCTACTGTGTGTGCCCATTTCCCCCTCCTTTCTCCACGATACTAATTGTACGATTTAGCTCACTCTTGAACAGACTATAATCATTCATTAACGAACCAAATGAATATCACAGGAAAATTCTCCCAATTTAGGCTAGGCTAAGACAGACATGTCTGAGGTGAGTCGATTAACACCAATGTTGCTTTTGCCCAGATGTTCACAACATTGGTGGTACACTTGGGAGATCACGGCTATGCTTGCAGAATTTACAATTCAGGTTGAAGGAGAATTTTACAGTTATTTAGAATAGATTCCTAAAGACAATCCTTTGATCTTCCCAAGACTTATATACTTGCAGGTTTGGCTGCTGTGTGGAACTAGCAGCAGGGCAGCTCTGTGGAATAGTCAGAGGCGAACGACCTTTAAACTGATGCTGATGCCCTGGGTGTTATTTGACCTCAGTGGGAGGAGACTTGTCATAACGTGTGCACACCTTTGTACCGTCCTCTTTCTAGTTTATACTGCAAGTGAGTGACCCTGTCAGGATTGCTGGATCTCAACCAGCGATCTCAACTAAAAGGGGCACTTGGGAGGCTGAGAGCAGCCAAGTGGGAGGGCAGCTGAGTCTAAACTCCAGCTTCCTACCTGTGAAATGAGGATTCCAGCATTCTTCCAAAGGTTCCCGAGAGGATTATCTGACATCATGTAAACAAAGACTCAGCACAGTGCCTAGAGGATTAGATGTTCAATCAGTGAAACTATAATTAACCAATGAATTGCCTCATCTTTAACCTTGGTAGCCACTGCCCCCATTTCCTTTTTAAGAAGATGCCCACTTCAGGCAATACCACTTATAGTTAAAATTGGGATCCATCACACACATTCTTATTTGGCCAGCCTCACAACTCTAAGAAGTAGGGTGAGCAGGAAAACAGGATCAGAAGAGTTCAATAACCTCCAAGTGGTCATCCAGCTGGTAAGTAGGTAAGTAGAGTTGAACCCAGGAGCTTGCATCTTTGTAATGCCACATACGTAGGAATGCTTTCACTTGAGCAGTTGGAATTCTTAGGAAGCTCTTACACTGAGCTGCAATCAGCCACGCAATCGAAGTCAAGTCCTTTCTTTGATATCATGGCCTGTAGACACTTGAAAACACCTACTCCTGATCTCATGGCTCCCCGACTCCCTGCTCAATGGTTTGAAGCTAAGATTCACTGCATTACCATCATTTCTATGCCAAGCTTCCTCCAGGCACCAACACCCATGAGGATGTGGGTGTCTGGATCACTGGCCAAGGTCTCTTTTAAGGGCATTTGGAAGCATCCTCCCAGCTGGTGGTCATATTGTGAACCCTGCAGGATACTGGGCTCTCGGGTCTGCAGGCGGCCTTGCCAGAAACCTCTTTGTAACAGCATTTGTTCTGAGCATTAGACTTATTAGTCATCTCTGCCAGCTGAGGTGAGACGGAGCAGTGTGAAGATTGGAGTAGCCACCTGCTAGAAATTACTCAAGGTGCATTCGCTCTTGGCCATGCCGCCGTTGCTCTTGGAGCAGGTTTTGGACTCCTACTTAATTGAATCAACAGAGCGTATTTCACTCCCGCACTGTAGTGTTCATGGACTGAAAACTGCAGATGTGAGGCTGCCGGCTTCATCTTCCTATAACTGCTGCGCAGGCCTGGGCAGGTGACCCCAGTCTTCTGTCTGTATGGAAGCCTTAGTATCATGGCAGCAGCAGAGGGCAAAGAAACGTTGCAAAACCCCATTAGTAAAGATAGTCCTAAATGCCAGGTAACAGCATATCCTTGGAAATAAAACTCTGAACACAAACGACACCAATTCTGATCCCAGGAGAGTACGAAGGCACAGATTCTAGATTAAGAGGGACCGTGCAGACTGGCAGTTTGCTCTGTGCTGCTCACTGTTGCCCAGTGGGCCCTGGGGTCTGCTGGGCACAGGCACTGGTTTGAGTACATCTGTGTGGGCTTAGGATCCGATTCCCAGATGGAGACGCTGCAGATGGTGCCAGCAGCACATACCGGTGGGAGGATTCAGCCCCGTGGGGAAGGAGTAAAATCATAGTCCCAGATGGAGAGGTCAAGGCTGTGGATATTTTTGGTGCCTTTCAGTGGGAGGACAACGTTATTCCCAGACCTGATTGGCAACCCTTTTTGGCATAATGGGATTTAAACGTTGGCAGGGATGCGGGCTTGTTTATCACCTGATTGTGTGACAGAAATAACACTCGGGTGCTCTGCTTGTCTGTGACGTATGACTCAGGGTGCTGTCTGCAGAGAGTGCGTGAGGAAAGGATTCATCGGATAATTTTAGAGAAGGGAGCTGAATACAACTGTCTTCTCCTCTTTGACAGGACCCAGGAAAGGGGAACAGTTAACCTGTCAAAAATGCATCTTAGCCATAGAGCTCAAGTCCACTGGTAAACCAGTTAGCTTGCCAATCAGGACTGTTGTCCATTTGTATAATTTATAATAAAGCATAAAAAAGGGGCTCGCAACAGAAAAGACACCAAGGATTTCCATTTGGCCTCATAAAATTTATGTAATTTCCTGGTGGTAGAGACTTATTCAGGGACTATTGACTACTTTGATCCCCATTTTTTCACTGGAATTTTAAGCATTTTAGTGAGAAGGACCTGAAACTTATGCCCTTACACATTTGATGAAATGGATCAGAAGTCAAGTAGGTGTAATAATCACTTTATCTTTTCTTAATGAAAACACTGCCACCAGCTGGTTAATAAATGGTTTTGACTCTTTTTTTTTTTTTTTATTGAGTGAAATAAGCAAGTCATTTTCCCTTCTTTTAAAAAGAAATCACATTGTCTAGTCAAGGTAATTTTTCCTCTGTTCATAAAAATTAATAACACCTCATTAATGCCTGTCTGTCTTCAGTAATTTGCAGAGTAAAATGATCTGACAAAGGCCTGTGCTCGCCATTCCTCGGTGACAATGGGAAGCCTTTTTGAGGGCCCTGCTGGTTTACAGGGGCGATTGCTGAACTTTATGATTTCAGCCTAGTGAAGTACACAGTGTAGCTCGCCTGGCACGCGGGACAGTTGGCCTCAGTCCCACAGAAGGAGGGAGAACCGGGTGAGGGCCTGCCCGTCACGGCAGATGTCCTCCCACAGCCCCCAGGTGCCTCCAGATTTGTGGGTGGCCTTTGTTCCACCGAGATGAGGTCATGTTTTATCTCTGCATTGTATATGACAAAGAACTTATTTTGGCTTTAGAACATCTTTAAATGGCCTAAGATTTCTTCAAATGTTAAGACCCAGAACTACAGGAAAAGAGGGGGTAAAAAGCCAACAGCTACACCTGTCAAGCATGAAACAGAACTCCAGACATGATCAAATTTTTATTTAAAATTTTATTTAAAAATTTCGTGATTAGAGCTGTCGTCTCAATACTCACGTGCGCTTCTCCAGCTCAACCACGGGCCCAGGGGCAGGAGCCGGGCCACTACTTTGTTCAGAATGTCCTTTGCCGAGGAGGGCTGGGAGCCTTCCAGGGAAGCTGGAGGAAGCCTGGGGGAAGCTCACGGTTCAGGGCACACACTGAGCACGTCCCACATGCCAGGCACGTTCCAGGCCCCTCCTCATGGAGGGCAGAGTTAGCTCTTCAAGGTCGGGAAGTGCTGGGCTCCAAGCAGGGGAGTAAGAAGCATTACCCCGGGACCCTCTCTGATGTAGTGACCCACTGAAACCAGGTTCACATGAGCGTGGAAAGGGCAGGGGCCAGGCAGGGCAGAGGGAGTGTGTGCACAGGACACAGCAGCCTGCAGCCACGGCCACTGTCGGCGGGGAGGTGTCCCGAGGTTGCCAGACTGGAGGATCACAGCCATGAAAGTGGTTTTTGCTTTGTTTCCTTGAGGTTTGGTTTGATTTTAACTGTCTATGGCTGGAGTGGCAATGCCTGGCTATCTCTGCCCTCCTGTAGCAGGATGCTGGTGGGTAGGGTCCAGTCATTCTAGCGGCTGCTGAATTAACCAAAGCACAACAAGGTGTAGTGTTCCCTAAACGCATTCCATTACGAGGGCCCTTTTTACTGAACATGGGGTGGGATTGTGCCTGAGGGACACACCGGAAGGCCAGCAGTGCCAGCAGTGGTATCTTCCCCACCTAGGGCAGCAGCGGCAGGAGACCTGAGAGTCAGGGGCCAGGTGATGAGGCTAACGTTTCCTGGAATCTGCTTCTAGTGGGGGCACCATCAAAAGCTTGTCAGATACATTGCCCCATCTCCCCTCCCAGCCTGTGGGATAGGGGAGGGCAACCCCACTGCAGGGACAGGACATGAGCTCAGAGGAGAAGGTAAACGGTCATGGCTTCAGGGCAGGCGGCAGGCCTGACAGTCCAGATATTCCCGCTGGTGGGTTCCTGCTCCTTCCACACCATGGGGGGGGGTACTGAAGATTAGGAGCCTGGGCAGTGACCTTGGGGCTGCCTACAGTCTGCTGGTGGCCTTGAGCACTTTACCACCCTCTCTGAACCTCAGTTTTCTGACCAGAAAAACAAGGTGTTGGGCCTGAGCAATCCCTTGAGGACTTCAGCCAGTCTCACCTTCTCAGCCTTCCACACCCATGACTCTGTACCCCACACTCCTACCCTGCTGGAGTCCCCGACCTTCCAGCTAATGAGGAAAATGTTAAGGATTTACTGAAGAAAAAGCTTCATTTCTCCAAAGGGCTCTAGTAAGAAAGGGGGAGGGATCAGTGAGAATTTAAAATATGAAGATAAGAACTCTCAAAGGTTCCTAAGCACCGACATTAGCAGTAACATCATTTAATAACTGCATGGTTTTGTAGAACTCTTTACACTTAATATTTAACTCCATTGAGTTCACAGGCAGAAAAAGTATTTATGCAACACTATTATATTATTGAAGGACAAGTGCCCATTTCAGGATATTACCAGTGACTGGGGGCATGTGAAATTGGTGGTAGAGTCGATGTTAAAATAAGGTGCAAAGAAGACATCTTGAGTTTCCCTCAGGTCTTCATAGTGATCCCTAGAAATAAAGCAGAGAAAAATATGTTTTATTCAGAAATGTCTACTGAAAATTTTTTATTAAAAAAAAATGAGGCTTTTTAATTTTTTAAAAAGAAAATTTGCTTGAAAAATTCTTTCTGGGCTTCTGCCAATCTTTGCTCTTAGCACCCAATGAGCCTGACACTTTAATAATATCAAGGCCTAAAGGAACTCACGGTATTGATTTTAGCAAGAGACGGCGATCAATTATTAAGCGGCTCCAGCTCCTCCACTTCCCCCCGAGTCCCCTGCCACGGGCCCCCGTCTCTGCCAGCGGATCCTACCAGACGCAGGGCAAGCTTGACCTCCCTGACTCTGCCCGTATGCGGCTGGGTGCTGGGGCGTCTCCCCGCTCCAGCAACCACATCCTGCATTAAGAGGACCCCCCAAAGCAAACACAGCCCCAACGCTCCCCCAAAGAGCTATTTCTCCAAATTGCATGCTCTTGGCTTCAGCATCCCAGGACCTAGTTTTCCTGGCTCAAAGCTCAAGCAAATCCGAAGCAGCGCCTTGCTGTGCTTCGCGTCTGAGAAGGTCGTCCCGTCTCTCCGCACAGCCCTCCCCCTTCCAGAAGACACAGTAACCTCCGCTGTGCACATGGCACTTTTCTGAAATCCAAGGCCCATGGGCTTCCAGTCAGTGACCCAGACTTGATCTGGGGGGACAGGTTCCAGGCACCAGGACTGCCCCTGGCTGCAAGATTTTGACAAAAAGCCCTGCATTTCCACACATTTCCACTTGGCCTTTCCATGGTTTCTCTACTGTTTTGTGCTCACTCTCTCAAGCTGTGTGATTTCAAAAAGAAACTTCTTGTCACTATTTGAATGTCACTCAGCTGGCATAGGCACAACCCAGAGGCGGAAGCAAAGTGCAAGGAGCCTCTTTCTGTGTCCCCCTGACCTCTACCAGCTTATAGCAGAACCTGGCTGGGGGCCAAGGGGGTTAACAGGAGAACTCTGGAAGACAGAACTGTGCATTTTTTCTGCTTCATCTGATATAAGGTTTTATTTCATTCTGTTTTGACATTGTAAGAGTAATGCACATTAGAAATGCTATCATTCGATTAAAGCATATTTGAAAATGTTTTCTCAGTAAAGAGAGCAGTTTGATTTAAGTCCAGAGGCTCTGCCATAATAGGCTAAGTGATTGTGAATCAATTAACCCCTTAAGCATTTATTGAACTCCTACGGTGCTGCTGTATTCTCGTTCCTGTTGTCACATTATCTGTGGATACTTGTTTCAAGAGATACTTCTAGATATGTTTTGTTTCCTTTCCAGTGCATTGGATTGCTTGCCTCAAACACTTCAGATGTTGCAAACATGAAATAAAATAAAAGTAATACAGTTAGTGCAGAAAATTGGAAAACAAGAGAAAATATAAGCAAAAAACAAATCTTATCACCACAGGCGACCTCCTTTAACTTTTTAATTTTCTCCCAGGTTCTCTCTCCAACTTTTTTTTTTAATGTGTTTTTAGAAAATAGCCTCATATATACAGGTTTTCTATCCTGATTTTTTTCATTTAATGTAGCACAAGTGTTTCTTGTTTTATTAAAAATTTAGAAAAACACATTTAATGTTTGCATAATATTCCATCATGTTATTATACTGTAACTTATTTACCTATAATCCGTATCCTTTAATGCAAATGCTTGTTTTTTAAATAAAAAAAATGTATTGAATGCCACGCTGAGTCAGGGGTCATGTGGTGCTGGATATCTGTATACCTTTAAATTTTTTAGTTTTATGAACTTTAGAGGGTCGAGTATATTTTCCTTACATCGTTGTGTACAGCTTAAGTTATTTTATCAGGGTAAACTTCTTCAAAGGTCCCTGTTTGATAAAAAAGGGTCAGCACGTGTTTTGAGATAACTTTTTATTTGAAAATTTTCAAACCTACAGAGGAGTAGAATAGTTTAATAAGCATTTTGTTTAGATTCACCAATTGTGAATAATTTGCTAATTTTTTCTCTCTCTCCACACATACACACATACACACACACACACACACAGAGTCTTTTCCTTGAACAAATCTAACCTTTGGAAAGTAACTTGCCGATGTCATGACATTTATACTCATTCCTAAACACTTCAGCCTGTATCACCAAAGAAAGAATGGCCTCATACATTCTCATGCGATCATGGTACTTTCATCATGTCCCAGAAAGTTACCATTTATGCAGTAACATTAACCAATATATAGTGTATATAGTTCACTGATTTTTCCCCAACTAATGTCCAACTGGCCCCCTAACGCTCTCTACAGATGTTAGTTTTTACAATGTTGTTTTGTTTGTGCCCTTGGTTATCACATCCTGTTCCTCCCTCACCCCCAGGTTTAGTGTAGTAGAATTTACACTGAGTAAAATTCACTCTTTCTAGGTGTAGAATTCTATAAACTTTAACAAATTTATATAGTAATGAAACTACTTTGTTGGTAGTTTCAAGGTATAGAATATTTCCCTTATGGCAAAGAGTTCCCTATAGCTTATAAATCAGTCTCCTTTCCTGGAAACTACTGATTTGATTTCTATTCCTAAGTCTTTGCCTTTTCCAGAATGTCATATAAAAGGACCCATACAGGATGTAGCCTTCTGAGTTTGACTTCTTTCAATTAGCATAAAGCTTTGGGAGTTATCTATATCCCTGCCTGTATCAGCAGTTCGTTCGTTTTGATCACGGAGTAGCATCCATCACATGGATGTAACACCATTTGTTCATCTGTTTACCAGTTCATGGACATTTGACATGTTTCTAGTTCTTGGCATGATGAATAAAGCTGCTGTAAACATTTGTATGTGGGGATTTGTGCAGTTAAGTACTTTTAGGTAAATATATAGGGGTGGGATTTCTGGGTCCAGTATTAAGTGTGTGTTTAGTTTTATGAAAGATGACCAAACTGTTTTTCAAACTGGCTGCACCATTTGCTTTCCCCTCAGGTGTGTATGAGAGTTCCAGTTGCTCTGCATCCTAGTCAACACTTGATTTTGTCTTTTTGTAAGGTTTGTCATGGATCTTATCATTTCAATTGGAATTTCCCTAATGAAGTTTGCCATCTTTTCATATTTTTATTTTCTATCCATTCCTACTCTTTGGTAGAGTGTTGAATGTCTATTCAAAACTTTTGCCCATAGAGGT
Organism: Manis javanica; assembly: GCF_040802235.1. NCBI lineage: Eukaryota > Metazoa > Chordata > Mammalia > Pholidota > Manidae > Manis > Manis javanica. Next base: position 4,646,743 of record NC_133162.1, on the reverse strand, counting down.
TGTTTGTTTTCTTAATATTGGGTTTTGAGAACTCTTTATATACTCTGGGCATAAGTTCTTCATCAGTTATGGGTTTTTCGAATATGTCTTCACATTCTGTGGCTTGCCTGCTCATTTTCTCAATACGGTAGTTCCTCCTTATCTGTAGAAGATATGTTCTAAAACCCCCAGTGGATGTCTGAGACCACACATACCACCAAACCCTAAATATTCTGTTTTTTCTTATACACACATATTTATGATAAAGTTTAATTTATAAATTAAGCACAGTAAAAGAGTAACAACAATAACAAAATCAGAACAAATATGCTGGTATATTGTCATAAAAGTTACATGAATGTGGTTTCTCTCTCTCAAAATATCTTATTGTACTGTATTTACCTTCTTGTGAGGATGTGAGATGATAAAACGTGACTTTAGGTCACAAAGGTTTTCTCCTGTTTTCTTCTAGTGGTTTTATAATTTTAGGTTTTACATTTAGAACTATCCACACCAAGCTAAATTTTCATATGGTGTGAGGAGTGAGTCAATGTTTATTGTTTTGAATATAAATGTCCAGTTATTCCAGGGTTATTCTTTGAAGAATATTCTATTCTTCCTCCATTGGACTAATCTACTTTATAAGCAAAAGTATGTAAGAGCAAAGATTATGTAAGTAGTGCAATTGACTATGAACCATTGGATTTCATAGTATATATATATACTATATATATATATATATATATATATAGGAACTGATTGGGCTTTAGCTGATGAAGGCTATGAATGCAATACTAAGGGCCCAAGGACACAGTCTTCTAGGTGCTCATTTGCTTCATAAAGAGTTTGGATAAAAAGGGCATTTAACTGCCCTTCCTCCCATACTAGAATTTAATGTTATGTAACAAAATAATAAGCCTTTATATAACTCTTGTTTCTTCAAAATATTTGTGCTGTTATTCTGGTTTTATAGATCAAAAGAAATTTAAGATACAGAAAATGCTAATTTTTCATACTTATTAGACTTTAAGGAAAATTTTATATTTATAAGCTCTTTGCACTTCACCATAGACCCCTGGGGCCTCCAGTCCATTCTCTGTACTGTAAGGGATAATTACATGAAAACAAAATGTAAACTCGTTTTGATTTTTTTTCCCAGTTGTTTTTTTTCCCCAGGGATTTTCTTGTTGCCATTCAATCACAAGTAAATTCTGTATTCTCGTTCAGTGTTTATGCATGCCTTAATGTGAAAAATAATAGTTTAAATATACCATGAAGGGACAAGAGATTTCCTTCCTGCTCCGTTGTTTAGCAGATGAAATGCTGGTGCTGAGTCTGCCAGTTTCCAAAAATTGGGCTGAATCACAAAAAGCTGTCTCTGCGTTGCAGGTTCAATATTCAGGCCCTTCTTCTTTCTGACTTGTTAGCTCCCTAACTCAAGAATCCAGGCTAGCATAAACGTGTGGATGTCAATGGCATCCATGTTTATTACTTTTCTACCACCAATGTGAGAGTAGTTCTGGTGAGAGACGCCCCTAACTCTCCACAGGGCACAGCCAGGTGCAGCGTCCATGCTCTCCTTAGTCCCCACCAATGAACACAGTCTCAGTGAATGCACTGAATCAGGAGGCTAACGGCTTGGGCATGCAGTGGACTGAAGGTGTCTCTGATGCTCTCTGTAATTATTCATTCCATAATATTTCAAAGTCCATCATAGAGGCAAGGGAAGGGGTTAAACAAAGAACAAGAGAGGCTTCCTACTGTCCTAGAGCTCAAGGCCTGGTGGGGGAAGCAGGTCATGGTGCCCGCTGCCCCTCATACATGGGGGGCTCTGGGGCCTGAAGCATGGGAGCCCCCCAGTCAGTCCTTCCACAGTCCTTACAGTGATGGGTGAGGAAAGGTGGTTAATGATGGACCTCATTTTGCAGCAAATGCAGTAAATCTCCTCACAAGTACATGAGCCAAAGGTCTCCAGTGATAAATTGTCTTCCTGATCCATTGTCTTCACCAATTCCCAAGCTCATCTTCATTCCAACGACCTTGTCATCTGCAGTGAACACATTCCATTTTGCCTTGCGATTGTTGAATAAGAGTGTTGAGCATCTGCTGAAACAAACCAGATCCCACTCTTCATCGTTTGAATGAACCATAAATTCATCCCCCTTATCCAAGTGATGTCTGTTATTTTTCCTCCTTGAAGAAACACAGTGATTTGACCACAAACTGGAGAACCCAGACCAGTGCCTGCTTCCAGCCTGGTCAGCTCGTATCCAGGAAGCACCACAAACAATGAAGGCCACTTCCTGCTTTATTAACATTTGAACAAAAATTAACAATAAATTATTGTCTCTTTTATTCAATGTGTTTTTACCATTCCACTCAACACTGCATTGGTTAGGAACAATTTCAGCTACAAATAGCACTCTGACTAGCAACAGCTTAGCTTAGGATATATTTGACCCACAGCACAAGAATTTAGGATTTCAGGAGGCAGCCATGTAGAGCTGGTACAGGGGCCCCAGAAATGGCCACTTCACAGAACCATCCTTGCACTCCGTGCCCTTACAGCAGCTCTCCTTGTCTGCTTGCCATCTCCTGCCACAGGACAACCCATGTTGCCTGGCAAACAAGGAAGAGGGTGTGGGGAAGGGGCCTCAGAGCAGCTACTTCCAGGGCGAGAAGGGGAGCGCTGGGGAGTTTACCCCGCGGGATCAGACCTTAACCTATAGCAACTGAAGTCTTACGTTTCTCCTTCACTGGTAGGGAGGACTTGGATGTGGGCGCCGCTCAGACCCCAGCTTCCCTGGGGGGTGAAGCCGAAGCTGCGCTCTGGGGCCTCTGCCTGACGTTTACCCCTTGCTTGCTGTCCTTGCCCTCCCGGCCCTGTCACCTCATTCCTCTACCGGTTCTCCTGGGATCAGCTAATAAATGACTCTACATATATCTGCATCTCAAGGGTGCTTCTCAGGAACCCAAACTAAGTATCAGATGTCATCATTTTAACCCTATCAGTGCATCCAAATGTACAATTTTTTTCCCTAGTCAATCCAGCAATTACTAAAAAAGTGCTCTCACATTGTTGAAAATTTCTGCGCCATATCTAAGCCTCAGGTGCTTTGTGGCATAATTAGTGTTTATAGATATCACCATCATAAGCATTGTGAACACAGATCAATATAGTTTGACCAACTGCAAGTAAAGACTGGAGTTAAACTCAGTCTCTTAACCATGTATTTAAGCACAGAATGACTTTTTAACTGCAATAACATGCATTCTTATCATGCCGTTTGAGAAGGGTATATTTTTCAGCAAAGCTACCTGCATTGGTTTAAAACTATAGTCAGTCCTACTGACAGGGTGGTGCTTTACCAACTTTTCTCCTGGAACATGAATTTCACCATTCAAGTGGTTTCTGAAACTAAGATTGATGGAAAAGTCAAGTAAAGAAAAATAGTCATAGATTTTCTCAAAAGTTTGCAAGTTGGCTATTAAATATCTCACTATGACCTTGGTTTTATGCAATGTACTGTTTTCTTGAACAGGAGAAAATAAGATTCAAGCATATTTGCTCTGCCACAATTATAATATTCATCTTTGAAATAACTTTCTAAGAACAAACACCAATACCTTTTACTTCAGCTGCTGTCACTAATTTCTGGTGTGCTGGCTATGCTTGAACCAACTTCTGCTATGTCAAGTTCAAGGTCAGAAGCCTCAGACACAGAGGTGTGTCTGTCTCAATCCTTAGTGATTCCAGAAAGCTCTACATATCTTCATTATGTGGTATATTTTTGCTCATTTCAAGCTTAGGCTTCTACCTTCCTATTTAGAAAGTAATGTGTTTCACATTCCCAGTAGAAAATACAATTCTTAAATCCTAATGCCTTAATGGGGCAAATGGAGAACAACAGTAACTCAGGGGGAGCCGGCTTTGCCGTGCTTTCTGTCACGAGAATTCATTGCACTGGAACCATTGCAGTTTATCAAAGGCTGCATTTTGATAAAAAAGTGTTCAAGCCAACACAATGTCAGGAAGGTAAAGGGGGCTTCTGCAGGCCAATTTTACTTTATGTCATCAAACCCTGGCTTAGGAAGCGACACGTGCACATGGGAAATGGCTTCCAGTTCAAAACTTTGCACTAAGGACATGCTTTCATTTCCTCAAAATAGACCTCCAGTCACAGCAAAAACAAACAAAAAACCACAACAGCGAATAAATTCATGAAAATATTATTATACCTTGAAGTAGCAAATGAAGAATGATGGGAACTCATAAAACCCATAAAAAAATTAGTATGCTAATTTTATCAGGGAACTCTCCATGGCTGACCCTTAGCTAAGCCTTGTTTTTCTGTAAACAAAGCATTTACAAGGAGGTGAACTGATCGACAGGAATCAGTGGCATTTTCTGAATTTAACACTAGCTCATCAACACAATCTCATTGCTCCCCAAACCTAACCTCTCAGTTCAAGGTGGGCCGTGAGCCACACATTGGCCATTGGCCTCCCTCTAGGGGGGAACACATTGAACTAATAGGGAAAGATTACCAGCAGGAATACATTCAAAGGATATTTGGTGGGTCAGAACTTGGAAACTTCTGGACAACCCCAGCTGGAGGGGCTCCCTGTAGGACCTGCACCCAGGAACTGGAATCCAAGAGTGATGAGTCTTCCCTGTGGACAGCACATAGGCCAACAATGGAAAGAGCTGGAGAAAAAATACTCTCTGTTGAGTACTGTCTGTACATGGGGTTGACCCCACTTCTACCATGAGCCATGTTGTGTATCCCCCAAAACACAAGACTAAGATTCCCCACCTTAAGGAAACTGCATCACCAGCATGGAGAAACCCAGTTTTGACCTTTTCTTCAGCACACTACTGTGCAATAGGGATGTGCTAAGCCCCAGCAGATACGAGAAGCTGATTCTCACAGCTCCTGCCTCATCCATGCTGCTCTCTGGACACCCAACCAGAGCTCCCTGTAGAGAAGGCAAAGCAGATTTGGCAACGAGCAGCCACCTTCTACCCTCTGGAGTTCAGACTGGTAAGTCACTGTCACTCAGTGAGAATGCTCCCAGAGCCATCTATTTCTAACGTGAACCAATTGGGCCATCTGTTGGGTACCTTTTTAACTACTGTGAACGCTCCAAGAAGCTCACTGTCCAAATTTACATGCAGCAGTGGGTTCCAGGGCCATGCCAATCAGCAAAGTCCAGAAAACTCAACTTACTTTAGAAAAAAGAGGCTCGTGCTCTGCCCATCTGTTTTGGAGGAACCAAAAACATGCCTGTGGGTAAAATTATGATATTTCTAGAATATCTTGCCTGGCTTAAGTATATCTGTATATCAATAGGCATTCAGAGGTGGAAAGAAGTATGGCTTTAGTGCATTTGCATCATTCCTCAGGGGTGGAGAGAAGTTCATCTCCATGTCAGTGGGCAATTACCTGGGCAACCGAGGGCATGTCTGAACCTGAGAGTTTAAAGGGAGGGGCCGGCTTGCTTCCTGGCTTGCTTCTTCGGGAGCAGAGGAGACAGATGGCCTTGGACTGCAGTCTGTTATCAATAAACAGGTTTTGAACTTTATTTCTCCCTTTGACTGATTTCGGTTTTTAGAGGTATTTTGCCCTGGGATTTCCTCTGCCCAGACTTAACAATCCCACTATGCAAATAATGACTAACCAGGAGCTTGAACAAGCAGTTATGCTGTTAGACTCCACCTGGCTCGACTTCTTATGTTTGGAACTCCTTCCAAGGCAGCACCCGGTCTGCTCCTTGATCCCCACTGAGCCTGCGGCACGGGGCAGGCGGTGAGCTCTGCTGGGCACTCACAGCTCCCAGCCTGCTTGGTTTGTGGAGGGCCTCTGACCAGAGTCTGGGTGTCTCAGGGTGAATCCAGATGGAAGAAAGACCTATACTTAAAAAAATTTTTTTTTATTAAGGTATCATTGATATACACTCTTATGAAGGTTTCACATGAAATCAATGTGGTTACTACATTCCCCCATGTTATCAAGTCTCCCCCAAACCCCACTGAAGTCACTGTCCTTCAGTGTAATGAGACCTATACTTTTTTAGTGACGTCTTTTTATGTAAGGAAGACTCCAAGTTCCCATTGCTAAAACTACGACAAGTCCACAAGCTTGGCTGTACATCCCAGTAGCCACCTCCCTGGGGGATTCCCTGCGCCTCACCCTCCCTTACCAGGGCTGGTTTCCAGATAGCCTGTGGCTCATCCTCTTTACCCTCCAGGGCTCTTAGCATCCTGAAGGCTAACGGGGGTCTAAATAGCCCAAGGAATGTGCCAGAAGGTGCTAGAAAAGGAGGAGATGGTTTTGTTTTTTGGGTTGTTTTGTTTATTTTCTGAATGAGGGAAAGTCTAGTGTTTCTGGCGTCTGTGCATCAGGGGATGGTCCAGGGGTGTGATGATCAGGAGAGAGGAGGCGGGTTGGAGGGATGGTCCCTGGTGTGTGTGGGGTCAGCCACAGAGGAGGGGAGAGAAGATTCCTGTGTGGGAACAGGAAGAGAGGAGAGGGATGGGGCCTCCAGGCACAGGGCGGTTGTGGAAACTGAACCACAGCAGGGCTGGCTCTCCGGGGGCCTTACAGACGCCGCATTTCCCTCTGATCCCAAACTGGAAGTGTTTGGCTGTGATTCTAGCATTGGCCTCCTGGGTTCTAACAAGTGCAGACTCTCCCCTGTATTTCATTTTGACAGTGGGTAGGGTGGCAGTGGCACTGTGGTGCAAACACAACTTTGTTTTTTTTTTATAGTAAGTCAAATTTCCATTAGGGTAAACTTACAAAAGCTACTAGGAACTTTATAGATGACTGAAAATGGGTGTATTTTGATAAGCAGTTGGAAGGATGGAGTTGTCATTCCCAAGGTGTGGGAAATTATGGGTCAAGCAGATTGGTGGGGAGAAGGGAGGAATGAAAATTCAGGCGGGGGAAATTCAGAAAATGTATAATAACAACAAAAATCTCCACATTAAAAGAAAAGCCGAACAACCCAAAATTAAAATAAGGAAAGAATTCTAACAGGCAATTAATTGATAAAGAAGTATGAATGGGCAGTCAAGAAAGGGGAAAATATGTAGCCTCATAATCAGAGAAAAAAATCATGTAGGACGTTAACGGTATGCATTTCTTTTCCAATCTGATTGGCCAAGATAAAATAAAAGATAATATCCGGTGCTAGTGAGGATGTGGTTCCCTGGGCAACCAGGAAATGTTTTGGAAACTAGTTAGGTCACTAACTTGCATGGGATAAATTGTCTTCACATCAATTTAGGTTTTTAGGTTTTACTGAACTCTAGTGAGCTACCCTTTTGAGAGGGAAGATTTTCTTTCAGTTGGTTGCTCTGTTAGATATAGGCCACTTCTAGAAAGTTAAACTGAATTTTGAAAATAAATACTAATACTTTCCTCCCTTTGCCAAATTTGATTCCATTGAACAAGCCATTAAAGTATCAGAGGAATTCAGGGGCAAGGAAAGTAGCAGGGTTGATAGTGTTCATTACAGTCCTGAAAGAAGAGAGTCTTGAACCTTGAACAGAGTTTAGGGGTTAAGTCCAGAAGAAATCACTTTCTATTGCCACCATTGCTGTTAATTTTGACCCTGAGGATGGTGGGTGTCTAATCATTAAGTATAGATAGCCCCTCCTAAATGCATTGGAAAAGATTCTAAATTACCCAGTTCGACGTAAACCATAGTCACCAGACGTGTGGCTATTTCTCCTGATGGAGACATGGCTCTCACAGCTTTAAAAAGCCAGTGCACGCAGACATCGGCCCTCACTCGGACTGTGAGGTCTGGGACAGCAGGACTAGATCTACTTCATCTCTGAATCTCTAGACCTAGTATAGTGCCTGGCATAGAGAAATCACACAAACGCACAGAGAAGCTGCTCAACTAATTCCTGATAAACAAATGGATCAGGTGAGTAGGTGGAGGCATGGATGAGAGGACGGGTAGACAGTTACCAACAAGAAACAAAACTGAGTTTTCACTGCACAGCAAAGTCTGTTCCCAGCAGCCCAAGGAAGAGCCTGTCTCCAAAGAAGCCTTGGCAGACATGCGGTCAGAAAAAAAGACCCAGCGAAGTGACCAATTCTGAAAAATTTTCAGAGCCAGTTGCTTATGGGAAAAGCTCAGGCTTAAAGATACGTCTGTCTTAGAAGTGTTTGTGCGATCTGGTCCTTTCCTGATTTTGCAGATTTAATTATGAAGGAGGGCTTTCTTATTTTTAGATAACTGGATAAAATAAAAAGAGTTTGTTTGACTACCCAAATTCCTAACTTTGCTTTTGTAAAAATGCTAGCAAAGAAAGACTTTCATTTTAATTCTTAGGATTTTATAAGGAAGGCAAACTGAATTTGTGGGTTATTTTGAAGCAAATGACACTTCTTCCTTGGCCTTATTAGTTAAATGATGCATCGAGTGCCCTATCTCTGTGAGGCAAATTCAGACCCCAGGGCTGTGTGAAATCGCTCACCACATCATTAGCCACGTGTGCTTTGCTCACTGCCTACGCTGATACTCCCAGGGCACAAGTGGCAGATAGGCGAGCGACTTCTGTGTAAGTCCCACTTCTCTGAGATTTATAGCTCTGCACCTTCTGTGGAAATTTGTGAAGCAAAGTCTCTCCAAACTTTGCAAAATCAAATTTTTGTAATGTCAATGTCAATACAAAGAAACTGGAATTAAAATAAATTGGCAGCTTCAGCTCCTTGCCTCCTTTTACAAAAAGAATGGTTTTGCAAAGGAAAATGAAGTATTAAAGACAAAATAAGATATTCTTCTCCTGGCTGTCTCTGGCCTTGGAAATTGTTTGTTTGATAAAGGAGCATGAAAAGAGCTTGAAAAACTCTGACTAAAGAGAAAAATGGACTAGCTTTGCAAAGGGTGAAGTAAACATTTGTTCATTAGATTTGAAAGTATTTGGGGTTGAATCTTTTAAACAGATGATTTTTAAAACGAAATTTTAGCCTGTTTGTAGTTATATAACTTTCAGAAAAGAAATTTTCTCTCCCCACATTAGGGATGTCAGTGGGTCATATCTAGGGGGCCAGCTGGAGAGCAGAGGAGGTGATGGTGTTAAACACTGGCTCCCAGCCCCGAGGGATCTTGCCCCCGATGAGCTGGTGGGGTCACACCTGGAGACATGCCAGGCTGTCGCAACCTGGGTGTGGAAAGTGCTATCAGTGTCTCGTGGGCAGAGAGCAGGTAGCTTCACAGGAAGGAATTTTCTGCCAACGTATCAGTAGGGCAAAGGTAAGGATGTGCGGTGTAAAGGCTCTTGGTAGAGCTGAAGGTAAGGGCTGGGGGGCAGAGCTTCTGCTGCCAGAGCCAGGAAGAGGGGTTCCCAATCTCCCCCTTCTGGGTGGGAAGGTCAAAGCTGGTCATCTCCAAGGAGTGCGGCCAGCACATGGAGTCAGCAATCAGCGCATGTGTCAATGTACATTTTTGGTTGCCAGCCCAAACATGACACCGCTAAATTAAAATGAATCTTCACCAAATTGTGCTTTCCCTGATACAAATAATTTTAAGGAATGTGAAAACTATGCCTCTCTTGCTAAATGGGAAGGAGGCAGACATGTTCTAAATAGCACTTGATTGTATTAAAATGAATTTGAATAAAATCATTAATAATATCCTGTTTAAAAAAGCAAAATATTCTACACATAAGATACATTTTTAAAGTGATATACTTACAAAAAAATCATGAGATGATTACGAGCCCTGAAGTGTTTCCGGAGACTGTCTATTCTTGAGAATGAGATCAATGAGTGAAGACAGGTGGGACCAGAGATGCCGAGGGGCTTGGCGAGTAGAGGGGCTCATTGTGTCCAGTCTGGGCCACGGCTGCATCCACCCTTTCCTCTGCACCACACACTCCCGTCCCCACCAAGCCTGCTGTCAAAACACCCATGTGCCATTTGCTTAGTGAAGACATTGTATCTGCTATGACCAAAGACATTTCCAATGTAGATATTCTTTAGAAACATAACTTTTGGAAAAAATAAGATATTTAGCATTCAACCTAAGCCAAAAAATGCCTATTGCTTATCAATCTCCTTACTTACTTACAGTGAACTCACTTCACTTTATATCCCTTGCAAGGAGTCCCTCTGTGTTCCAAATTTTCTTTTTATTATACCAGATAAAAAATGGTAGCTCTGCCTCCAGACTGTTGTTCACAAGAACTACCTACTCTTCTATGCAATTCTTCAAATTGCATGAGGGAAATACTCTAAAATTAATAAAACATAAGACCTCCTAAATTGCAACTAATGAGTGCAGCGTTCATGCATCACCCTTTCATCTTGTCAGAGGCAGTGGAGCCCTGGCTACACAGGACCTGCAAGATAACTACATCTGTGCTTCTGCTTATTGCTCATCCTTAACAATTTATAAAATATGCCCATGCTTGGAGCCAGAATAATGTTCAGTGACTGGGAAGTCATTACCAGGGTAAAGTATGATTATTGTAACTGGAATATTGCGTGATGTGCCACTAAGATGTTCCCTTCGATGAGCAGACACGAAGATGAGGGTTGGGTTGTCCTGAGTCCCCAGTAAGTGGATAAATTATTTAACTGCTATAAAGCTGTCCATCTTTCTCCTTTCTTTCCTTCAGTCTTTTAAAGGAATATTATCCACTGCTGTGAATACTATGCTGTAGATACATACTACACACTGTGCTATATGCATATACTGTGTACTATATACACATACTACACCCAATGCTATATGCACTTACTATACACCATACTATACACACTATGCTGTATGCACTTACCACCTACACAGTATATGCTACATGCTCTGTGCTGCGCTGTGCTACATACACACTGTATATACTATGTTGTATACACATACTATACATGTACAATGTACATGTACTATATACTATATTATATATACTATGTATATACTATATGCTACATATTCACTGTGCTATATACAAATGTTATACAATATGCTATAGACACATACTACACACTGTATGATATAAATCTACTACGTACTATATACACGTTTTATACACTATGCTAAATACACTTAGTGTACATTGAGCTACATATCCATCCTATACATTGGTTCTATACACACCCACTCTACATGCATATTACACACCATATGACACAGTCCTACTATACACTCTTATACACTGTACACTATATCACTAGGCTAACTAATAAGCCAGGAAATCCTGACTCCGGTTTTGCAGTTTTCTCATGTTCGATGCTGTTGTGAACTAAAACACAGCTCCAGTCCCCAGGGCTTCAAATTTGAAGTCTAAGAGAGTCTCTGATTCAGGGTCACCCGGCTCTCTTTAAATTCCTGCTTTTTTCACTGCCCTTAAATGCAGTTACTGGAAGATTCCAATTGTGTCCTGCAGCATAAACTTAGACTCACAAATGAGCCGAGTCTGACCTCCCTCGTTCCTACCCCTGCCCACAGGGTCACTCAGCCCTTTCCGTAACAGCGCTGTCCTTTCTTCCCAGAGGTGCTTGCTTCTTGTTCATTTGCATAAACTGAATTTTGTTAACCCGTTTCTTCCCCTCCTCTTTCCCATCACTGCTGAGGAAAGGAAGGACTTCGCACTGCGTGGGGCAGCCTGCAGGGTACAGAGCAGGTCTTTCTATCACGACGGCCCACCTCCCTCAGCCCTCCTCCTTCCCTTCCGCCCCTCCCCATCCCTCTCCACCCCCCTCACCCCCCAAGCTCTCCATTCATCCTACAGCTACTTTGAGTCCCATGAAACTCAAACTGGAAAGGATAAACTGCAAGATCTCTTAATCGACTTCAGACACTGACTGCTGCACTAACCAATGTTCTTCGGCCCATTTGTAAAGTGTTGTGCCTGACCCCAGGGCAGGTCCAGGTTTGGTGGGGCATGAAGCTAATACACTTTGGGCTACTTCTTTAATAAAGAAAATGCAGAATTATAAAGACAAAAATTGCTATGACAGTAAATGTTTATTTTAAATGACGTTACACAACACATTACAAAATTTTAAAAGCTGAGAAATCTGCAAGCATTACAAGATTCAGAAAAGAGTAATATATTTTCCTATATATTTGCCTGCATACTTTGGCATCTTTTCATACAAAACAATCTGGCAATCATTTTCCATAAAGCAATGCTGTCCAGTGGAAATATAATGTCAACCCCAAATGTCAAATTTCAGTTTGCTACTAGTCACATTTAAAAGGGCAAAAAATGAAGAGGGGAGAAAAATTTTAGTCATATGTTTCACTGAACCCAATATAGCCAAAATGTTATACCAAATATTACTCATAAAAGTATTAATGAGGCCTTTCGCCCTTTTTCCTTAATAAGTGTTCAAATTCTGGTGTGTGGTTGACACTTCCATCACTTCTCAGTTACACTAGCCACGTTTCACGTGCCCTGTGGCCACACATGGCTGGTCGCTACCATATAGATCTGAGCAGCTTGCCAGAAACATGGAGTAAGATCTAAACAGTCGGTGGGAGTCAGGGAGGGCAGCGGAAATGGGTTTGCTGCCCACGAAAGGAGCACAGCTGTCTGCCTTTGGGTTAAGGACCAAGGCCCACGTGCGGATCACTGTGTTGAAGACAATTCTCCATGGGTGCCCCAGTATTTCTGCACATCTTCTCAGTAGAATACTTGGTGCCTTTTTTCCTGGACTCTCTTTCTAAGGATGTTTGCATAGCAAATGACCTTGGAAGACAGAGTGTCTCCCTATAAGGCAAAGGGCAGATTTGTTTCCTGACAAGGATAATAAAGGTCATGTCTCCCTGCAGGAGGAGGTTGGGCAAGCTTGCTAGTAGTCACTTATAAGATTGGGGGAGTTCCCAACCATATATGGTCAATTAATATAAGATAAAGGAGCCATGGACATACAATGGGGAAATGACAGCCTCTTCAACAGCTGGTGTTGGCAAAACTGGACAGCTACATGTAAGAGAATGAAACTGGATGATTGTTTAGCCCCACACACAAAAGTAAACTCGAAATGGATCAAAGACCTGAATTTAAGTCATGAAAGCATAAAACCCTTAGAAGACAACATAGGCAAACATCTCCTGAATATAAACATGAGCAACTTCTTCCTGAACCCACCTCCTCGAGCAAGGGAAACAAAAGCAAAAATGAACTCATGGGACTGCATCAAACTAAAAAGTTTTTGTAAGGCAAAGGACATCATCAACAGAACAAAAAGGCATCCTACAGTATGGGAGAATATATTGTAAATGGCATATCCGACAAGGGGTTAACATCCAAAATATATAAAGCACTTACATGCCTCAACACCCAAAAAGCAAATAACCCGATTAACAAATGGGCAGAGGATATGAACAGACACTTCTCCAAAGAAGAAATTCAGGTGGCCAACAGGCACATGAAAAGATGCTCCACATCACTAATCATCAGGGAAATGCAAGTTAAAACCACAATGAGATATCACCTCACACCAGTAAGGATGGCCAGCATTGAAAAGACTAAGAACAACAAATGCTGGTGAGGATGCGGAGAAAGGGGGACCCTCCTGCACTGCTGGTGGGAATGTAAGCTAGTTCACCATTGTGGAAACAATATGGAGGTTCCTCAAAAAACTAAACATAGAAATACCATTTGACCCAGGAATCCCACTCCTTAGAATATACCCAAAGAACACTACTTCTCGGTTTCCAAAAGACAGATGCACCCCTATGTTTATTGCAGCACTTTTTACAATAGCCAAGATGTGGAAGCAACCTAAGTGTCCATCTGCAGATGAATGGATAAAGAAGATGTGGTACAAATACACAATGGAATATTATTCAGCCATAAGAAAGAAACAAATCCTACCATTTGCAACAACATGGATGGAGCTGGAAGACATTATGCTCAGTGAAATAGGCCAGGTGGAGAAAGACAAATACCAAATGATTTCCCTCATTTGTGGAGTATAACAATGAAGCAAAACTGAAGGAACAAAACAGCAGCAGACTCACAGACTCCAAGAATGAACTAGTGGTTACCAAAGGGGAGGAGTGTGGGGGTGGGGTGGGGAGGGAGGGAGGAGGGGCTGAGGGGTACTATGTTTAGTACACATGGTGGGGGAGGTCACGGGGAGAACAGTGTAGCACAGAGAAGGCACATAGTGGATCTGTGGCTTCTTACTACACTGATGGACAGTGACTGCACTGGGGTGTGGGTGGGGACTTGATAATATGGGTAAATGTAGTAACCACATTGTTTTTTCATGTGAAACCTTCATAAGAGTGTATATCAATCATACCTTAATAAAAATTTTTTTTTAAAAAGATTGGGGGTGGTTCCTCAGCTGTAACACCCTGGGGCCATCCTACTTCACCCTCGTGGGAGATGGGACAAGGGGACTGATGAGAGCATGAAGTTCATGCTGCCTGGTCGTACGTGAAGGCTAACATCCTTTGTCTCTGACCTGGGAGTCTCATGCTTTCTGCCGCTGTCTGTGAAACTGTGGCAGGCTCACTGGTTAGTATGCTGGTGGGGGAAGATGGCAGACCCTCCACAACACTTGACTCTCTGGCAGCATCTGAGGAGCTGTGCAGTGCAGCACTGAATCATTAGCATTCAAGGAGTATGGACCTGGGTATGGATCCAGCTCTGTGTTTTGCTGGCTTGAAACATGCGATAAGAACTTTACACATGAAAATAGCTGTAAATCACATCTCCCACCAATCTTTAAAATGCTGCGGCCATTTCATTCCATCCAAAGTGAGGAGAAATTGCAGCAGAAATAAATGGTAGCCCAAGCTGGCAGAAGTAAAGGTATTTTGCTTTGGTAAGTTTCACAACCACATGAACACGTGGCCTGATGGGATCACTTGCATGCAAGATAAACTCTCAGCAGTCTGCAGATGGCGTGCCTCCTGACACCCCTGCCCCAGCCTGAGATGCTCCGAGCACTTTCTTCCTCCACCCACAGGGTTGCCTTATCACCAACAGTCAGCTGTGTCTGTTCCCAGATTGGCCTATGCCAGTTGTCCTTGAAATTTCTTTTTTAAGGAGTTTATTATTCAAAGCTCCCCTGCAAACCACACAGGGCCTGTCAGGAAGCCTCAACACAAGCAGGACCAGGGAGGGTGTGTGGAGGGACTGGGACCATACCTGCATTCCTGGTTGGTGGGGGCAGTTTTGGTTGGGCAGGAAGGGAAACAGATGTTAGCGTGTGTGGCCAGAGGATGCAATACAATTTTTGTCTGTCTTCCTAGTGAGACTGTTAATCCACAGGGCACTGAGGACTGTGAGGCATCCCCAGGTCATGACAGAGGGGCCCTGGGGGACATTTCTGGAAGGAGCGGGAGTTGGCGGCGCAGTCCTGCATGCTGCCACCAAAAGGCGGGAGTGATGGGACAGCCTTGGGACCTGCAGTAGCCAGTGTTTCCCTTGAGAGGGTTCATTTCTCTGCTGAGACACCTCCACTCTCGTGCCTGAGGAAGTGGGAACACACTCTCAGCTCGAAGCCCAGCCAGAAGGGGGCTGTCGTGGCGTCACTGCTGAGCGTGGGGCTCTCATGTGAAGTCCCTGTTCCCGCCTTTATCCTTCCTTTGTGCCACCACCTCCACCTTCAGAGCCTCTCTCTCTTCTGTTTCATATCAGGCCGGGCCCGGCAGCGTCCGAGGTGGTCCAGACATCTTGCTGGTCTTCACTCTGGTGTTCATCCTGCCTCCTGTTTTCAGCCTCACTTCTTCTTTTATTTTTTTTTACAGCTTCTAAATAATAACTACATTTATTTCATGAGAAAGTAAAGTGTTATCTGAACACTGAAATAGTTTAAGTCTCACCAAATTTGAAGAGGCGTAACTCATAAACCACAAAAAGTGAATCACTATAAAAAGAATCGTCTCAATCACCTTGATTCTACTGATACCTAACTTGCAGCGCTCTTAAAATACAGTTTGCCAAGATAATCGGTGGTCTCTTCTTTCCTGTTCCTTCCTAAACATCTCTTTCTGTTAAACATTTTTTTTTTGGTGTCATTAATCTACAATTACATGAAGAACATTATGTTTACTAGGTTCACCCCTTCACCAAATCTCACCCCACAGACCCCATTACAGTCACTGTCCATCTGCATAGTAAGATGCTGTAGAATCACTACTTGTCTTCTCTGTGTTGCGCAGCCCTCCCCGTGCCCCCCCACATTATACATGCTAATCGTAATACCCCCTTTCTTTTTCCCACCCTTATCCCTCCCTTCCTACCCATCCTCCCCAGTCCCTTTCCCTTTGGTAACTGCTAGTCCCTTCTTGGGTTCTGTGATTCTGCTGCTGTTTTGTTCCTTCAGTTTTCCTTTGTTCTTATACTCCACATATGGGTGAAATCACTTGGTACTTGTCTTTCTCTGCCTGGCTTATTTCACTGAGCATAATACCCTCTAGCTCCATCCATGTTGTTGCAAATGGTAGGATTTGTTTCCTTCTTATGGCTGAGTAATATTGCATTGTGTATATGTACCACATCTTCTTTATCCATTCATCTACTGATGGACATTTAGGTTGCTTCCATATCTTGGCTATTGTAAATAGTGCAGCGATAAATATAGGGGTGCATCTGTCTTTTTCAAACCTGAGTGCTGCATTCTTAGGGTAAATTCCTAGAAGTGGAATTCCTGGGTCAAATGGTATTTCTACTTTGAGTATTCCGAGGAACCTTCATACTGCTTTCCACAATGGTTGAACTAATTTACATTCCCACCAGCAGTGTAGGAGGGTTCCCCTTTCTCCACAACCTCGCCAGCATTTGTTGTTGTTTGTCTTTTAGATGATGATGATTCTTACTGGTGTGAGGTGAGATCTCATTGTGGTTTTAATTTGCATTTCTCTGATGACAAGTGATGTGGAGCATCTTTTCATGTGTCTGTTGGCCATCTGAATTTGTTCTTTAGAGAACTGTCTATTCAGCTCCTCTGCCCATTTTTTAATTGGATTATTTGCTTTTTGCTTGTTGAGGTGTGTGAGCTCTTTAGATATTTTGGATGTCAACC
Organism: Manis javanica; assembly: GCF_040802235.1. Lineage (NCBI taxonomy): Eukaryota > Metazoa > Chordata > Mammalia > Pholidota > Manidae > Manis > Manis javanica. The sequence continues at coordinate 4,629,752 of NC_133162.1, read as the reverse complement.
CTTTATTGGATCTGTCATTTATGAATATATGCTCCCATACTGTAAGATGCCTTTTTGTCCTATTGATGGTGTCCTTTGCTGTACAGAAGCTTTTCAGCTTGATATAGTCCCACTTGTTCATTTTTGCTTTTGTTTCCCTTGCCCGGGGAGATATGTTCATGAATAAGTCACTCATGTTTATGTCCATGAGATTTTTGCCTATGTTTTTTTCTAAGAATTTTATGGTTTCATAACTTCCATTCAGGTCTTTGATCCATTTCGAATTTACTTTTGTGTATGGGGTTTGACAGTGACCCCGTTTCATTCTCTTACATGTAGCTGTCCAGTTTTGCCAGCACCAGCTGTTGAAGAGACTGTAATTTCCCCCATTGTATGTCCATGGCTCCTTTATCAAATATTAATTGGCCATATATGTTTGGGTTAATGTCTAGAGTCTCTAATCTGTTCCACTGGTCTGTGGGTCTGTTCTTGCGCCAGTACCAAATTGTCTTAATTACTGTAGCTTTGTAGTAGAGCTTGAAGTTGGGGAGTGAGATCCCCCCCACTTTATTCTTCCTTCTCAGGATTGCTTTGGTTATTCGGGGTCTTTGGTGGTTCCAGAAGAATTTTTGAACTATTTTTTCCAGTTCATTGAAGAATGCTGTTGGTAATTTGATAGGGATTGCATCGAATCTGTATATAGCTTTGGGTAGGATGGCCATTTTGACAATATTAATTCTTCCTAGCCAGGAACATGTGATGAGTTTCCATTTGTTAGGGTCCTCTTTAATTTCTCTTAAGAGTGTCTTGTGGTTTTCAGGGTATAGGTCTTTCACTTCCTTGGTTAGGTTTATTCCTAGGTATTTTATTCTTTTTGATGCTATTGTGAACGGAATTGTTTTCCTGATTTCTCTTTCTATTAGTTCATTGTTAGTATATAGGAAAGCCACAGATTTCTGTGTGTTAATTTTGTATCCTGCAACTTTGCTGAATTCCGATATTAGTTTCTAGTAGTTTTGGAGTGGAGTCTTTAGGGTTTTTTTTATGTATAATATCATGTAATCTGCAAATAGTGACAGTTTGACTTCTTTTTTACCGATCTGGATTCCTTGTATTTCTTTGTTTTGTCTGATTGCCGTGGCTAGGACCTCCAGTACTATGTTAAATAACAGCGGGGACACTGGGCATCCCTGTCTTGTTCCCGATCTCAGAGGAAAAGCTTTCAGCTTCTCGCTGTTCAGTATGATGTTGGCTGTGGGTTTATCATATATGGACTTTATTATGTTGAGGTACTTGCCCTCTACACCCATTTTGTTGAGAGTTTTTATCATGAATGGATTTTGAAGTTTGTCGAATGCTTTTTCAGCATCAGAGATGATCATGTGGTTTTTGTCCTTCTTTTTGTTGATGTGGTGGATGATGTTGATGGATTTTCGAATGTTGTACCATCCTTGCATCCCTGGGATGAATCCCACTTGGTCATTGTGTGATCCTTTTGATGTATTTTTGAATTCGCTTTGCTGATATTTTGTTGAGTATTTTTGCATCTACGTTCATCAGGGATATTGGTCTGTAGTGTTCTTTTTGGTGGGGTCTTTGCCTGGTTTTGGTATTAGGGTAATACTGGCTTTATAGAATGAGTTTGGGAGTATTCCCTCCTCTTCTATTTTTTGGAAAACTTTAAGGAGAATGGGTATTATGTCTTCTCTGTATGTCTGATAAAATTCCGAGGTAAATCCATCTGGCCCGGGGGTTTTGTTCTTGAGTAGTTTTTTGATTACTGATTCAATTTCTTTGCTGGTAATTGGTCTGTTTAGATTTTCTGTTTCTTTCTGGGTCAGTCTTGGAAGGTTGTATTTTTCTAGGAAGTTGTCCATTTCTCCTAGGTTTTCCAGCTTGTTAGCATATAGGTTTTCATAGTAGTCTCTAATAATTATTTGTATTTCTGTGGGTCCATCGTGATTTTTCCTTTCTCGTTTCTGATTCTGTTGATGTGTGTTGACTCTCTTTTTCTCTTAATAAATCTGGCTAAAGGCTTATCTATTTTGTTTATTTTCTTGAAGAACCACCTCTTGGTTTCATTGATTTTTTTCTATTGTTTTATTCTTCTCAATTTTATTTATTTCTTCTCTGATCTTTATTATACCCCTCCTTCTGCTGACCTTAGGCCTCATTTGTTCTTTTTCCAATTTCGATAATTGTGACATTAGACTATTCATTTGGGATTGTTCTTCCTTCTTTAAATATGCCTGGATTGCTATATACTTTCCTCTTAAGACTGCTTTTTCTGCATCCCACAGAAGTTGGGGCTTTGTGTTGTTGTTGTCATTTGTTTTCATATATTGCTGGATCTCCATTTTAATTTGGTCATTGATCCATTGATTATTTAGGAGCATGTTCTTAAGCCTCCGTGTGTTTGTAAGCCTTTTTGCTTTCTTTGTACAATTTATTTCTAGTTTTATACCTTTGTGGTCTGAAAAGTTGGTTGGTAGGATTTCAATCTTTTGGAATTTACTGAGGCTCTTTTTGTGGTCTAGTATGTGGTCTATTCTGGAGAATGTTCCATGTGCACTTGAGAAGAATGTGTATCCTGTTGCTTTTGGATGTAGAGTTTTATAGATGTCTATTAGGTCCATCTGTTCTAGTGTGTTTTTCAGTGCCTCTGTGTCCTTACTTATTTTCTATCTGGTGGATCTGTCCTTTGGAGTGAGTGGTGTGTTAAAGTCTCCCAAAATGAATGTGTTGCATTCTATTTCCTCCCTTAATTCTGTTAGTATTTGTTTCACATATACTGGTGCTCCTGTATTAGGTGCATATATATTTATAATGGTTATATCCTCTTGTTGGACTGAGCCCTTTATCATTATGTAATGTCCTTCTTTATCTCTTGTTACTTTCTTTATTTTGAAGTCTATTTTGTCTGATACTAGTGTTGCAACACCTGTTTTTCTCTCCCTGTTGTTCACATGAAATATCTTTTTCCATCCCTTGACTTTTAATCTGTGCATGTCTTTGGGTTTGAGGTGAGTCTCTTGTAAGCATCATATAGATGGGTCTTGCTTTTTTATCCATTCTATTACTCTGTGTCTTTTGATTGGTTCATTGAGTCCATTTATGTTTAGGGTAATTATTGAAAGATATGTGCTTATTGCTGTTGCAGCCTTTAGATTCGTGGTCACCAAAGGTTCAAGGTTAGCTTCTTTATTACCTTACTGTCTAACTTGACTAGCTTATTGAGCTATTATAAACACAGTCTGATGATTATTTCTCTCCCGTCTTATTCCTCCTCCTCCATTCTTCATATGTTGGGTGTTTTGTTCTGGGCTCTTTTTAGGAGTGCTCCCATCTGGAGCAGTCCCTCTAAGATACCCTGTAGAGGTAGTTTGTGGGAGGCAAATTCCCTCAACTTTTGCTTGTCTGGGAATCATTTAATCCCTCCTTCATATTTAAATGATAATCATGCTGGATACAGTATCCTTGGTTCAAGGTCCTTCTGTTTCATTGCATTAAATAGATCATGCCATTCTCTTCTGGCCTGTAAGGTTTCTGTTGAGAAGTCTGATGATAGCCTGATGGGTTTTCCTTTGTAGGAGACCTTTTTTCTCTCTCTGGCTGCCTTTAATACTCTGTCCTTGTCCTTGATCTTTGCCATTTTAATTATTATGTGTCTTGGTATTGTCCTCCTTGGGTCCCATCTGTTGGGAGTTGTGTGTGCTTCTGTAGTGTGAGCAACTATTTCCTCCCCCAGTTTGCTTTTCCATTTCTCTAGTATCCAGCACCCTGTGCCCCTTGTGTCTGCGCTCTGGGTGTGGATTTCTAGAGCTGGTTGTTTAGCAGTCCTGGGCTTTCACTCCCTCCCCGTTTCAACTCCTTTCTTCCCGCCAGGTTCTGGGGTGGGGGAGCGTTCGGGTCCTGCCTGGCCGTGGCTTGTATCTTACCCCCTTCATGTGATGCAGAGTTCTCACAGATGTAGATGTATCCTGGCAGTTGTACTGCATCCACTGGTGTCTCTTTTAGGAATAGTTGTATTTGTTGCATTTTCATAAATATATATGTTTTGGGGAGGAGATTTCCACTGAACTACTCACGCCGCCATCTTCCCATCTTGTCCTTGAAATGTTTATTCTCATTTTGCAAATCACTGTTACATAGGTGAAGAAATAGTTGTGCTTTTCTTGAAAATCAAACTGAATGCTTGAGAAAGAATAAAGGCAAGTCATTTTAAAACTTGCTTTTCAAAAAAGAAGTGGGAGAGAGAACATTATAAAAGATTTAGAAAAAAAATCATTAAAATGTAGAATTTTAGTTGCACGTTTCTTCCAGCTCGATTCCTCTCAGCTTCCAAAACTCAGAAGCCAATAATCCAAACCAAAAACACCTCTGAAGCTACCACCGCAATAACGGTTTTCTCCCCACCCCATCCTTTTTCCTTTTCTGTCAAATAGAAATGTCTGGTCAGGGTAAAGCGGATTCCACTGGAATGTAGTAACTCTCCTAAAAAAGTCATTAAGACCCTGGCAGAGCTGATCAGCTTCACAGATATCATCACTATTACATGTTTTTACAGGTAAAGTCAGCCACTCTGTAGCATTATTTTCCCCGGGGCTCCCCACACCCTCACAGTATCTGGTTCACAGGTGTATTTCTGCTCCATGGCTGCAAGAACAGTCACAACACAGCCGCTTAAACCGCACGCGCTTCTCATCACACCGGGAGTCTGTAAGATCCGTGTTTGACGCAGACCTCACCCGGCCAGGGGTGCGCACGGCTGGTGCCTCCTGGCTCCAGAGGAGAATCCATTCCTGTGCCTGTTTCGGCTTCTAGAGGCAGCCCTGTCCCTTAGCTTGTAGCCCCTTCCCCTCTCTGCAGGGCCAGTGATGTAGTCTGTCCCCACCCGGCATCCCTGCCTCAGCTGCTCTGGGTCTCCTGCCTCCCTCTGCCCCCTGCTGACCCTCCCTCTACCCCCTACTGACTAGCCGGCCCACCAGGACGACCAGCATCACTCTCCATCTCGAGGTTCTGCAGTTAGGGCCCGTCACTCCACCGGCTGCCTTCATTCCCACCCCCAGGGAACCTAATGGCTTGGCAGTTTCTGGGAACCGGGTCATCTTTGGGGGCCATTATTCTACCCAGCGCAGCACACAATTTTGAAGAAAGTGAATTTTGTGTGTTTTTAAAGATAACCTTTCCCCAAGCGAGCTGCTGTCTTCTCCTGCCAAAAGTAGCAAGGAGGCCTGAGATTCCGGAAGGAAAATGTCAAGGTGGTCCTTAGAGAGACGCTGGGGCAGTACCTGCTTTCTCCCGTCAAGCCGAGCCTGATGCCGCAGGGAGGGGGAGGGAGAGGGTGACCCTTCCCGAACTGCCTCGACGCCAGTGAGCAGGACAGGCCTGGAATCTGTGCCCTCCAGAAGGCATGTCTTGGGAAAATGCCCTCTTCTTCGGCAGCTCTGATGGGGGTCAGGCTGGAGTCACAGAGAAGCTTTTCATCAGAAGTGAGCCAGGGTGAAGGGTCGAGGAGTCGGGGAGGAGGATACAAAGGGGGGTTTGGAATAACAGTGGCCCAGAAACAGACACATGGCAGACGCAGAAGAGAAGGCACTAGTGGAGGATCTGAGGGGCCAGCAATGGCTGAGGGCCTTGTAAGGACAGAGAGGCCCGGTGTCCATTGTTAGGCTGATTGCTCTCAAGTCAGTCACTCACAGCTAGGTGGCCGGATGGGGCTCCCGCTGAGCAAGGCAGTGTGGGAGGGGAGCCACTGAGGGGGGCCAGGTGACAGAGTTCAGTGGAGGCACGATGTCAGACCCGGGGGACCAGGAGAAGCATAGCCCTGCCTGTCCACTGGCCTGCCCAGAGTATTGGAAAGGACGGTGGCTTTATCACCAGCCCTAGAATAGGAGGTCCAGGTGCTTTTACTTAATTCTTTTTTTAATGTGAAATGGACATACAATGATATGCACAATCTTAAGTGGCCATCCGCCGCATTTTGACACATGCGTACACCCGCATAACCCAAACCCCAGCCAAGCCATAATGTAGGAACCATCCTCCTGGAAGTTCCCTTGTGCCCTTGCCCAGTCGAACCAAGCTCTGCTACGATTTTAAAAATTAATAATTAAACTTTCCACTTAGAGGTGATTGTAGATTCACATGCAATTGTAAGAAATCACACAGAGAAATCTTGTATACCTTTTACAGTTTTCACCAATGATCGCATCTTTTGAAACTACCATCCATATCACTAACAGGGCATTGACATTGGTGCAATCAACCCACAGAACAGTCCATCTCTGTAAGGCCCCTGCTGCCCTTTTATAGCTACACCCCCCCCCTCTCACATGCTCCTCCGACCCCTGGCAACCACATATCTGTTCTCCATTTCTATAGCTTTGTCATTTCAAGAATGCTGTCACACAGGATACAAACTGAATCGCTCAGTATGCAAACTCTTTGGATTGGCCCTTGTCCCTCAGCATTATTCTCTGGGGGTTCACCAGGTTGCTGTGGGTGCTGATGCTCAGTTCCTCTTCACTGCTGCCCAGTGCCCCCTGGTGTGGGAGTGGCACAGACTGGTTAACTGTTTACCTGTTAAAGGACACCTGAGTCATTCCCATTCCTTTTTTCTTTTTTGACATTTTGAGTTATGAGACAAACAAGTTATTACAAATGTATTTAAAATACAGGCAAATTTATTAACTATGTGATAACTTTCCTGTTAATTTAAAAATAAGCCAAATATAAGTTTCAGCAGTGAACATTATCAGTTTATTCACATGTTCTGCCTGTACTCAAATTTAATGGTTCATTTCTATATAATAGGTAGTGTTTATTTGTTATAATTTATTGGTCTCAATTTGTCAGTGGGTCCTTAATAAAACTGAGCCCACACTGCAATTACATTAGATATAAGAATTTCTTAAACATAATCAATAGACGCTTTTATAGGCACTAAATGATTTCACTTACATAAATCAATTATAGAGCAATGGATATCAATTCAACTAGGAAGGTCTTCATTGGCTTTATTTCACCCAATATTTATAGAGAATTAACCAAGGACATTTTGGTTTTCTTGAATGGAGCTCCTAGAATCACTTGTGTACAGGTATTTGTGTGAACAACAGTTTCCATTTTTCTGAGATAAATACACAAGAATGCACTGCGAGGTCATGTGATGCTTGCATGTTTGCATGTTTATTTTTTAAGAAACTGCTGAGTTGTTTTCCAGAGTGACTGAACCATTTTGTTTTCCTCTCAGGAATGACTGTGTGATCCAGGCTGCTGGCTTCTCAGCCCCAGGCCTGTGATACAGGAAGCAAAAAAGGAAATGCAAGGACCTCTCCACTCCATTGTTCCTTGGGTCCTGAGGTCCCTGGCTAGTCTGCTCCTTTCTTCCCACGTTTTAGAGTTTTCTTAGGTTTGCCCTATATATGTAATGTCCAGGGTATTTAATTTTATGTAGTGGGAGAAAGAGGGAAAGTATGCCTACATTTTCATTCCAGAAATGGAGGTTCTTCCTTCTTCCTGATAGGATTTCATTGAGGTGTAGTCGACCTACAGAAGTATTCCCACGTTCCGAGCGTGTAGCTGGTACACGTTGTATATCTGCACACACCTGTTGTGACCACCACCTGGCTCAAGATGATGAATTCTCAATCCATCACTGCAGAAACTTCCTTTCTGCTCTCTAGTCGGTAACCATCACCTTTCAGGTGACCGCTAGTCTGACTTCTACTACCATAGATGAGTTTTGTCTGTTTTTGAATGTCACACAAACAGAACCATACATGTCATTCTGTCTCTTGCTTCTTTCCCATGCCATAGTATTTCTGAGAGTCACTCATATTGTCCCATGTACCAAAAGTTCATTTCTTTTTACTGCTGAGGAGCAGTTCATTAATAAATATACCACTTAATTTATCCTTTTAAGAGTTTATCTTAAGGGGCAATTTGATGCCAACAAGCTCCAGAGCTGGAGATGAAATCTGGGCTGCTAAGGGCACTGACACAGTTTCCATAGGAAAGAGAAGAGAAAAATCACTGCTGTTTCTTATACTTTGTAATAAGTTAATGTAAAATGTACAGTTTAGATCCCTCAAACACAGTAATTTTAGGAAAAGCTTATTGGATGTTTGGATACCGGTGCCTTTTGAAGTTCTGATGAGCTAGGGACCTCTGGGAAAACCTGCTAGGTTCCTTGTTCTCAGCATTCACACGATCGCTCCCATTGTAGCAGTGTTAGGCCTGATATAAAATGATAAATGAGAAGAATGCGATGCAATTACTGACCAGAAAAGGCTAATCACTTCATATTTCTTTTTAAAATTTTTAGAAAGCCATGTCATGTTGCTTGGCTTGTAAAGAAAAACAAAACACTATAGAAAAATGTTAACTCAGAGATGGATCTTGTTGGCAGAGGTTTCCTTTCATAACATGCAATGACAGACACTGCTGCTGAAGAAAGGGAAGGGCTAACATGCCAGTGGCCTCAGGCAGCAGAACTAGTCCCTACGAGTCACCGAAGCCACAACTGGTTCAGAAAGGAACTCACTGTATGCTGGTTATGTGCACATCACAGGACAAATGGCTCAGTGCACACAGAGAATGCAGCTGCAGAGTCTCTGCTGAAGCGAGCTCGCCTAACAGAGTCGCCGCTCAGGATAGATCTTCATTTTTATTTTATTTTGTTTTTTGCAGGGGGTCAAGGAAAGGAGCATTTCAAATACTTGATTATGAAAGCTTTAAAGATATAGAAAAGTTGGGATGAACTGTATAGTAAATAGCCCTAAATTCTGTAATGAACATTTTACTATACTTGGTATTTTTTAATTGAAGTATAGTCGGTATAACATTAGATTAATTTCAGGTGTACAACATAGTGATTAGACATGTATATACATTACGAAAGGTTCACCACGATAACTCTAGTTACCATCTGCCACCATACGTAGCTCTTATGGTATTATTGATGACTTGGCCCATGGTGCCAGGATATATTTTTAAATAATTGAAAGAAGCAGGCCCATGGACTGTCAGACCTAAGAGCTGGGTTTAGGGCAAAAAGCTCTTGACATAGGCTTTTGGGGTATGGGATTTTATGACCTGGAAGCAAGGAGACAGATTAACTCGTCCCAATAAGAAATCCCCTCCAACTCTAGTTTTCTGGTAATCGCTGTATTTTTACAGATTGAGGAAGGGCGTTGAATACACGGCGGCTGTAATTATGCCCGTGATGCATAATCGCCACCAAACTGATCCAGTGGGAATGGATGCTGTTTATAATCATGGTAGACTGTAATTTTAAATAAAATGAAAATTGGGGTTTTTACAACACATTTCAAAATATCTAATTACCAGAAAGCAATTTTGTATATAAACCCCCTAATCTGTTATTAAACACGAGCACATTTTGAAAGTGTAACTACTAGTCAATCACAATGCTCTGACATGATATTACAAGTCACCTGCAAAGGCCATTGAAATCATTTGACCAATGTTTATCGATGTTAGAAGCCCCAGGTTTACAAGGAGAAGTAGTTAGAAATAGGAAGGCTGGGAAATGAGGCCAATAACAGGATGTGGAGTCTTCAAAACTGCCAAGGTCATCAGAAACCAAGGATGTCTGAGAAACTGCCAAAAGTGGTCTAAGGAGAAAGGACAGCGCAATGCAGTGTGGAAACCTGGGCCAGAGAAAGCAAGTCAGGTGAAGCCGAAGGAAACCTTAGTGAAGTGTGGACTTACTAATATATCCAGACTGGTCTGCTCACTGTAACGGAGGTACCACGATACAAGCACAAGATGCTGCTAACAGGGGAAATTGGTGTGAGGTATGTGGTAATTGTCTGTTCTATCCTCCCAGTTTGTCCATAAATCTAATAATGTTCTAAAAATAAAATCTGTTTAAAAGTAGAGATAACAAAAAAGAACTTGTGAAGGCTGAGAAGCAATATGTAGCTGCCCGGGATTGCTGTTAGCGGGCTAGCTTTATTATTTACGTATCTTCGTAGCTTGAGTTGTGTTTTCCTGGAGCACTGCAGTCATACAAGCATTAACACAGGCCGTAAATCACTCTTATTTTGTTTAGCATTTCAGGTGTCTGTGCACAGGCATGTTTATTCCCATTCACAACCGTGACACAACGACATGCAAGGCTTCAACACAGAATTTTAACGCTTACTTTTGTTTAGAGAAGCTAGCGAGCACCCTTAAATGTTTAACTGCAGAACGCCTCCTTGGCTCTGTGTGAAGCCATTTGACAGGGATGGTGGGACGAGGGGGAGACCGGCATGCACCACGGACAAGGTGGTTTTAAGCTTTTCTGGCCACCTTCAAATCAATCATGTCACATTTATGATGATTTGTTGTTATGCTGAAATATTTCATTTGTTTAGAAAAGACACATTGGAAGCGGACAGTGGTGCGGCAGACGCAGCCACAGAAGGGTGCCACTTCCACACCTGCCTTGTGTTTTTAAAAAATTGAAACCAAATGATTACCGCACCTAAGACACTGACATTTGACCTGAATATTCAAAATCTGCTCACCAGTGTGACCGGAGAGGTTCTGACGATATTTAAGGCTGGACAGAATGTGTTCCCAGGGCAGGGTGCTGTACACGCCCTGCCTCAGCCCTCCCCATGGGTGTGATATCTGAGAGCTTCCAGGTGGCTGCTCTGAGCCTAAATGCTGATCATGGATTCTAAGCAGAAACAGGGCTTTGCAAGATCACAGTGCAGAGCTGACTAACTGCAGTAATAACAACCAGCACCACTTCCTGAGCATCCGGTCCACACCAAGGGCTTTACGCCTGTCTTCTCTCCTTTAAAGCTGCCCACAGCCCCTGAGGCCAGTGGCCCAGTGCTTGCAACCTTTGGACAGATGCTGAAACCCATGGTCAGGGGTGGACCAGTCTTGCCTGAGGCCCCAGGGCTCTCCAGTGATGCAGGTGGGATTGTTAGTTAGAATGAGTGTGAGCAGAGAGAAATCCTGAGACCCAACATACCACAGGAGCAGGGCAGAGATTCCCAACTGGTCTATACTTGTGGTAGAATGGGGGTATTCCCTTTGATTCCCAATCTTTATTGTGAGAATTTGCAAACTTTCAGGAAATTAAGAAGAACAATAAAATAAACACCCAGGTATCCTTCCAGTATATTTGACATTTGTTAATGTTTTGTTTCTCTCTCTCTCTCTCTCTCTCTCTGTTTAGCATTTTTTTGCTGGATTATTTAGGAACAAATAACAGACATCATGAAACTTCATTGCAAAATTCCTTGACATGCATCTCCCAAGAATGAGGACATTGAGTGAAGGATATCTGGACCAAATTTTTCCCAATGGAAAACTGAAGCCAAGGTGGGCATGGGGAACCCCACTGCATTTGGAAAATGTTCCATCTCCTGAGCTGGTGTGCCAGGTCCTCCTAATCTGGCCGGGAGTCACGTCTCCTCCTGACCACTGGGCATGCACCTGACACTTGCCTGAAGACACCAGGAGCTTGGAGCCACTGAGCTTCTGCCCACCTGGCTCCCTTCCCCGGCCATCTAAATCCCACTCAGTCCGTAAGGCCCAGGTGACACCACGTGCCAGGGCACCTCCCTCAAGGTCCAGTCTGGGAGCAGCAGTCTCTCTCTACCCCAGACCTTCAGAGAGTCCTGCTTTTCTCTGGGGGTCCTTCTTCTCCTGTCTGACTTTCTCAGTGGGCAGCAAGCTCCTTGAGGGCAGATTCATCTTTGAATGTCTCCTAGCATGGACACAGAGGCTAATATATAGTAGGTGCTTAATAAACACTCTTTGAGTTGAAGGGATCAACTTGCTGAAGATAAATGGCACATTGCAATCACTACAGGGTTCAGATGCTAGAGATGTTCTTTTACTTAATTACAAGAAACATAATCATTTGAGTTAATTCACAGTTACAAACACAAGAAAACCCAGAGTACTCCTGGGGCCTCACTCTCTCAGACGGTGTCACTTAATGACAGAAATAATTTCATTTCTTTTGAATACCATCGTAATGAAGAGCCGGCCATGTAACGAAGCCATCTGCACCTTTAGCATCAGTACGTAGCTCCATTCTGTTTAGACTGGGAATCTTAAACCATGTGAGGAAAAATGAAATGCTATTAACAAGAAAATCATGATTGACAAAACTACACAAAAGGGAAATGTGTCTTTCTTCAAAAGTGCCCGTAACATCAGAAGAATGCCACCAAAGGGAGGCTGTTAGCAGCAGATAGTTCAACAGTTATGTTATTATACCCAACTGCCAAAGTTGTAGAAAAAGGCAGTAAATGAAGCAGTTGAGATGAACAGAGCCTATTTAGAAGGGGGAAAAAAATATTGTATTTCTGAATCCAACAGCTGCATGTAAGCATAACAAGATCCTGGCTCAAATTATAGCTTTGGATTCTGTCCCCCTTTCCAGGGTCTAAGCTGCTCTTGTCAGCCCTGGCACGGGCTGTTGTAAATGCACCGAGGACGTTTTCCCCAGCACGGCGATGTGGCAGCTGCTTGAGAAGCAGCTGCATGCTGTGGACTTCAGGTCAGCGTGCATGTGAACACAGCTCCTTTGGTGGCTAACTGCTGCAGAAGTTAATATCAGGCGTGCCAACCTGCTCACTTTCCCTGGCAAAACCCTTTGAGATGTCCCCATTCTGTACAGCTGGGCAGCTGTGGTTTTGTTTTCTAAAGATATGAGCAATCTGTTCCTTTTTCAATAGGGCTTACTAGGAAGGATTTTGAGTCAGTAACAGATGCAACCCGAAAGAACTGTCCCCTTCAAGTTGCAACCGATCCTTAACACCCATACCCTGATGGAGGAACATGGCCCTAGGGCAGAGCCCCTGGGGGCCCCAACCCTCCTCTGAATGGGAACTACCAGCCTTAGCAATAATGCATTCCCGGCTTGTAATGCCACCCTTTCCTGCCCCCCGACACATGACAGTCCCCAAAGCGTCATTAGTTGCATCCAGGCTGACTGTCCTCTCCCCACCTCGCCTGCTTGCCTCTTTCGGGGGTGGTGTTATGGGAGGACATACCAGGGGGTAGTTATTAGTTCTAAGATGCAGAGTGCTGTGGCAGGAAGAACCACGTGGCAGACAGGTTTCTCCGATCAGTATCCTCACCCTCCACCCGAGTCACGGGAATCCATTCAGTTGCTTTGCTTTGCAAGAGGTGGATTCACCTCCTTGGTCCCAGGAGTGGCACGTGACCAAAGCCTCAAGCCCAAGCCTTCTGAGCCACAGTGATTGGTTTGGAGATGGGCACTTGACTGGGCCAGGCCAATCAGTGTCCTCCTGGGCTGAAGGGGGGCGGGTAGGCTTGGTCTGGAAGACCACTGGAGATGAGCCTAGCAGGTCAGGGGCACTGAAGAGAAAAGGGAGGCTCTAACTCCTAGAGCTGGTTTGGGCCTTGGATTTTTCAACTGCATAATGCAAACAATTCTCCTTTAGCTTCAGTCTGACTGAATTGGGCCTCTGGAATCATCTTGTATAATTAATTATTTGCTTCCTGCTTTGTGCCCCTTTCTAGGACAGGAGCTCTGTGAAATCTGGGACTCTATCTTCTATACCATTAGGCTCAGGTCCTAGAACATTCCTGACAATGCGGTGCTCACCACATTTGGGTAAAACAACTAACCATAGGGGTGGCAGGGTGGGAGGTGGATGTGTAAAGCTCCCATTAGGATTTTGGGCCTCCACACCGCCTCCCTTCAGCTGTTTGGGAGCCGTATTCTTGATAACAAAGTCAGTGATAGTAAGAAAAGATAATTCCTGAGTTATCTGAACCATTCTAGCAAATTATCAAAGCTGAAAGTAAGGGTTAGGGCAGGGAGCTGAGGGGAACCCCCAACTTTGTAGTAAAGTTGGACAGGATTGAGGGCCCAGACATTGTGACTGGCATCTGGAGTGGGGGGCCGTCTTGTGGCTCTGAGCCCTTAACCTGCCCGACATTGACTCTGGTAGTTTGTGTCAGAATTGAACTGAGTTGTAGGACACCCAGCTGGTGTCTGGAGAATCCGAGAGCTAGTTGTTGGTGTGGGAAAGACCCCAACTTCCTATCTGGAGTAAAATCAAGCATCCTTACCTGGACCTCTAAAGCCTATATCATCTGCTGCTCTTGCTTGTCCCCCTCCATTTCTTTTCAGGCTCGTCTTGTCCACAATCCACCCCTCCCAGACACCCTTTCTTCCTCCATGATCCTCAGCTCCAAGGGCACACAAACAACGTGGGCCTGGGCGGTTACTGTTCCCTTTGCCTAGATGCTCTTCCCGCAGATGGAACACGGTGCACTTCCTAGACGTCATGTCCTAGCAACGATGTCTCCCCTAACCACCCTGTCTGCAAAGAACGATCCCATCCCTTCACCCTGATCCAACTTCTTGCTTAGTTCTTAACACCATCTTACATGATATTTAACATTTATGTATTTTTCATCTGCTCACCCCAGGCAGAACATCAGCTCCATGAAAGCCAGGATTTTGTTTTGTTTGCGGTTTATTCCACTAACTCAATGCAAATCCGTTGAACGACTATGTTACAAGTTTCATTCATTTTATTAAGCCCAGACTCTGCTCTCAAAATTGCATCCAAAATTGAGGCCCCCCAGAAATGAACAAATTGTAGAATAGATAAAGACAGTCAGAATTAAGGAAGATCAGAGGAAGAAAATATCTCAGGAGTGGAGGGGAGGGGATTCTAGGAGATTCCTGGTGGAGGGAAAGCTTGGGGGCTGGCACCTCAGACCAGGGGTAGGGGGCAGGGGTGGGCAGACTTAAGTGTCCTGAATCAGTGAGACACCGGATTCCTGCTGCATACAAGGGGTTGCAGGTGACATGGAGATTCTGGAAAAGAATTCAAGCTTACACACCAAAGGGATACTTTTGAAGTGAAGGCAACATTGAATGAAAGGAATAGACATGTAACACAATTTAATCTGAAAGCCCTTTATATGGAAAATTTTAATGGTGGAAAGCTCTCCAAAATACTATTTTGTGCTTTTCTTTACAGAATACAATTTTAACTCTAAAGGTAAAATAGCCAAATTGATGTTTTCTGTAGGGGAAGCCATGCACATATACCTGGCAAAGGCTGAGGATGTAGCCCAGTGCCATCTGCCAGTTCCAGGGAGAATGTTTGGAACCAAATTCCTCTCTTTTAAGAAGCCATGAAGAACACCAACCAAAAGTGAGATATGAGAAAACTTCATTAATTCAGACATTTCTATTCTCAATTTGTGACCACTTGAATTTTACCTTTGTAATGAAAAATTTGTGATGTTAATGAAGAACATAAATAAGATTAGATTGTTTAAACTCTTCAAGAGAACAAAGTGTTTTCATGAATTCATTTACATCCAAAATTGATAGACTAATTAAAATATCTTCTAATTAATAAAGTCACCTACTGCACATTAGCCTGATAAACTTGAGAATAAGTAAACTTGATTTTTCTTAAAATAGTGACTCTGGTGTAAATCGAGGTTTTCTGATTCTTTAGCACATAGGATTTAAATTCAGATTGTCTCTTTATTTCCTGTTTAGTGTTTTTAGATCATTTTGCAGAGGTATGCTTTTGTTTTTGTTTTTAGGCCAATTTTACTCACCAGTTGATGGATGTTTAGATTTTTAACAATTCTTGGCTATTATGAATAAAAATGCTACAAATATGCAAATACAAGTGTTTGTGTGAATGCATGTTTTCATTTCTCTTGGGTAACTAAGAACCTAAAAGTAAAATGACTGTGTCATATACTAGATACATTTAATTTATAAAAAACTGTTAAACATTTCCAGCTTGACTCAGCTATTACAAAGGATTAAATAAATTAGATATAAATTCAACAATAATGTCGTTAATTTCAATATACTTCAAATTAAGCTTTTCCATCATATTTAATTTTTTTAAAAAGATACATTGCCCAAACCCCACCTGTCCAAGAGGTTGGAAAACTGAGGCATTTTTTGAGTTGCAATGAGAATTTACGTAAAAAGGACAAATACTTGATTATATGATTTAAAGAGACTAGGTCTAACTACCTTATTGAATAATACACACAAATTGTTAACATCACAACTTTTATCTACGGGTTATATCCCATGCTCCCTGAAAAATGTGGTAGCCCCAGAAAAGATCCCAGTTATATCAAAAAGAATCAGTGTTTTTGTTAATGCAGCTATGGAGAAACAGGCATTCTTACAAATTGCGAACAGGGTGCAAAATAATAGAAACTCTGTATTAGGCAATAGCTAACAGAACAGCACGTGGCTTTGTCTTTGGTCCTGAAATACCTCTTCTAGGAATCTATCTGGGAGATACACCTCCACAAATTTGCAGGAACACATACCTAAGCTTAGTGATCGTGGCATTATTTGTCACAGCAACCAATGCGGAATAAGCCAGCTGTCCCTCAGCAGAAGGTTGTGGGCAACCTCGTGGCATGCCCACCCGAAGGAGCATCACAGACCCACAGAAATGAGTGAGGAAGCCATCCATATTCTATGTGAAGTGGTCTCCAGGGTACATTAAGCGATAAAGGCAAGATGCAGAGCATTATATGTGTCACGTTAATTTGTAAGAAGAAAAATAGGGGTCCGGGGAGGTTGGGGGAAATAACCCAAAATTGCAAAAAGCAAAGCCTTAAGAAGATAAAGCACAGGATAATAGGATAACTACATGGGAAATAATGGAGGGGATGAGACTGTAAGACTTCTTTGGGGTCATATGGTTTGGGCCTTTGAGCCAAGTTAATATTCATATTCAAAATTTGAAATTAAATCAATAGAAAAAAAGCATACCTAAAATTGGAATGAAATGGGATAAAATAACCCCAACAGTACATTAAATGAGTAACATGATATTATTTCAAGTGGCTTTTGAACTCAGTGCACTGATTGTACATCACCAGTGGGATGTAGTCTAAGGACAAACTGCCATTCTCCACTAAAGAGAAACCAGAATTAACTGAAAGAAAATTCCATGCCAGGCCTGAGGCAGGAAAAGTACATTTTACTGTGTCAGAAAGTGAAATAGCCCTCAGACAGTCATGGGGAAAGAGTATTTCAAAAGAGTGCCGAAGAGAATTAGAGAAAGAAAATGTAAAACATTATCTGATTTGTGATAGAGTAAAAACCATAATATACTTAGGAATAAATTTAACGCTAGACATACAAGACCTCTTCCCTGAAAACTACAAAATATTACTGAAAGAAATTAAAGAAGACCTTAATAAGAAGAAAGGCATACCTAGTTTGGATTTTTAGATTATATATTATTAAAATGTCACTTATCTAGGATCTGATATATAGATTCAGTGTGATGTCAATCAAAATTCCAGTTGGCATTTCTTTGTAGAAATTGGAAAGCTGTTTATAAGATGTATACGCAAATGCAAATGAGCTAGTCTAGCCAAGGTGATTTTCAAAAGAATAAACCGATGTTATATGATTGAAGGCTTACTATAAAGCTGCAGTGATAAGGACAGTGTGACATTCACAAAAGAATAGATACATAGATCAATGGAACGAAACAGGGTCCAGAAGCAAAACTCACACATACAGTCAGTAGATTTTTGATAAAGCTACTAAGGCATTTCTAAGGCAAAGGAAAAAATCTTTTCAGCAGTGGTGCTGGAAAAACTGTATATTTATACAGAAAAAAAGCATTAGCCCTTATACCACACATAAAACAACTTTAAATGGATGATAAGATTAAATGTAAAATGTAAAACTGTGAAACTTCCAGAAGAAAGCATAGGGGAAATTTTGTGGCCTTGGTTTAGGCAAACATTTCTTAGGACACAAACATTTGAACCAGGAAAAAAAAAGGTAATTTTGTCTTTATCAAAATTTAAGAATTTTAATATTTGAAAGATACTGCATTCACACAATGGAAGAAAATATTATATCATATAGTCATGTGTCAATGTATACACACACGGATGTGTAAATATATGTGTCAAAGGCCTTGTATTCCAAATGAATAAAAAGCAGCTTGTAAAACGTACTTATAAAAAGACACACACACAAAAAAAACCAAAACAAAATGGGCAAAAGCTTTCACCAAAGTGGACAAGCAGTTGGGAAGGTGCTCAGCATGGAGATGCGATACCGTTACACACGCACAGGGCAACTAACGCTGAAAAGCCCGACGACCAGGCGCCGGCGAGGATCACGTTGCCGGCAGGTACATGACGGTACAACCACTTTGCAAACCTGTTGGGCACTTTAACTTTTTAGCTAAACATACACTTACCATATAACCCAGCCGTTTCAAAACGATGTATTGACCCAAGAGAAAAGCAAATGTATGTCTGCACAAAAACTTTTACACAAATGTTCATAGCAACTTTATTCATCATAGCCCCAAAGTGGAAATAACCCAAATGCCCATCAGTGGGTGAACAGATAAACTGAACATGGCGTATCCATACAGAGCATTAAAAAGAAATGAACCGATGGTACATGAAACAATATTGCGAATATCAGAAGGATTATGTGGAGTGAAAGAAGCCAGCCACGTACGATACACACACACACATACACCCATGTACATACTGTAGTATTCAATTTATACAAAATTCTAGAAAAACCAAACCAATCTACAGCTGTAGAAACCAGATCAGTGGTTGCCTGTGGACAGAGGTAGGGAGGGGACGAAAGTCAAAAGGACACAGGGGGAGTTTGCTCCAGATGGGAATGTTCTAGATCAGGATTGTAGCAGTAGTTTTACAGATACGCTTAAAATGTACAGTTAAAACGGGTACAGTTTATTGTACATAAGTTATAACAAAAATGATAGAAAAAAATGACACAGGAGTCAGTATAAAGGGACTGCTATTGCCAAATTTAGGATAATATGAGCATCAAAAGTGATTTGATTGTAAAACAACCAGTTTTTAAATAACTGTATTTTTTAAAAATTAACCACAAAATCTGACTAAGCCTCTAAACCAAAACACCAATTTTCAAGGAAAGCAATGGATAAAAAATTGTAAAGCAACTATATTCTTTTAAAAATTAACAACCAAAACAGCAGTTTTCAGGGAATGCAATGGACAAAAGAACATATTAAACTATGCAATGGGGATGCATTTGTCAAAATCCAGACGGAGGGGGCCCTGCAGTGCTGACTCTCTGTCTTCAGCAAGTAAAGCACAGTAGTGAGAGGGCCAGAGGGACAGGGAGGCTTAGGAATTGAAAGCAATTGAAGAGACTTATCAATAATTGCTATGTATTGACCTTACACAAATCTTGAGTCAAACAAAAACCTTGAAACAATTACAGGACAACACAGAAATTCAAACCCTGGAGATTTGATATTAAGGAATAATTGTTAATTTTTTAAGTATGAGAGTGGTACTGTCTGAAAAGGTATTTTAGCTTTTAGTGATACATATGGACATTTTTATGGGAATAATGATATATCTGCCTAGGATTTATTTCAAAATCATCTGTGGGGGAGGTGGGCTGAAGTATAGTTGAAATACTGGGTCACAGGCTAAACATACTTTACCTCATTCATTCCTCGTAACACACAGGGCAGGTAGTCACGATCACCACACCCACCTTACAGAGGGGAACCCCAAGGCACAGAGAAGCCCATGATCTTAATCCTTGTGCAACAGTGCCCTTCATCTTCTTTGATCAGGTAGCATCTCCGAGAGGCAAGAAAGAAGCAAGCATCTGTCAAACCACGGCACCATTAAGAAGCAGGCTCCCTCTTACTTTGGGTCTTCCCAGGATAGTATTCTCAGAACTGAGGGGTGGGTTTGCAGAGGGTCGCACACGCTCATAGCCGGGCTTCATGCAAGGTCCCAGGGTGCCTAGGCAACCATACATGTGAGAGCACCAGAGGGGACCCAACAGGGAGAATCTCATCCACTTGGGACTGCAGGGCCTCATCACGCTCCTTCCCTCTTCCTCCCAACAAGACCTGGGGGAAGTAGAAAAATCCCACAGACTAGCCACCCTTGTGGCACAGCGCAGCTTTGAGACAGGGCAGAGCATGGTGCTTGGGGTCAGGGGGCTGCCCTGGGGGGAGGGAGCCCACATCTGAACCGGCAGGCAGTGTCTCCGCCGACAGATAGTATATGTCTGTTCAGAACAGGGGGCGTGGGTCCTTGTCACTCTCCTCTCCTCTGTCTTTCTTTCGTCTTTCCCTCTCTCTCTTCTTTCCTATGTGTGTATAATCTTTAATAAAAGTATTATAACAGTATTTAAGAGGTGTATTATAATCACTTTGAATTAAAAATTGAAGAGAGAAAATCCCTTAAAGTTTTACAATCCAAATTAAATAACCTAATTCCACTTTGGAATATTTCTCTCACTTCGTTTCTTTGCTGCACGGGTTAAAACACACACACACACACACACACATACACACACACACACACAAAGTAACTATGACACACACACACAGAGACACACAGACACATACACACACAGACACACACACAAGTAACTATGACACACATACAGACACACAACACACACACAGACACACACACACAGACACACACACACACACACACACACTCTTTACTATGAATTTTCATAAAAGCTTACTAAATGAATGGGCTCCATTGCACCCCATTAAAACCAGGGGAAATATTAGTTTTACTCTGCTGGCAAGGTTGAGATGACACGGGGCAGACTCATATCGTTGGTGACAATGTAAAACAGTACAATTCCATGGGAAGGAATTCGGCGGTAGGTTTTAAATCTTGACAATGTTCATGCTCTTTGATCTAATAATTGCACTTCCTGAAAGTAAAAATTCTGAAGTAGGGGATGGGGTGTATTCATAAGGATGTATAACACAGCATTATTTATAATTCAGAAAACTTGAAAATGATTTAAATGTTGAACGATGAAGGGAGACTTGAATAAACTCTTAGGCAGCCTTGAAAAGTCATAGTTAATTGTGTGTGTGTGTGTGTGTGTGTGTGTCATAGTTACTTGTGTGTGTATGTGTGTGTGTGTCATAGTTACTTGTGTGTGTGTCATAGTTACTTGTGTGTGTGTGTCATAGTTACTTGTGTGTGTGTGTGTCATAGTTACTTGTGTGTGTGTGTGTGTCATAGTTACTTGTGTGTGTGTGTGTCATAGTTACTTGTGTGTGTGTGTGTATGTGTGTGTGTGTGTGTGTGTGTGTTTTAATCTATGCAGCAGAGAAATGAAGTGAGAGAAATACTCCAAAGTGGGATTAGGTTATTTCATTCGGATTGTAGGACTTTAGGTGATTTTGTCTATCTTCAATTTTTAACTCAAAGTCATCATAATGTACCTCTTAAATACTATTATAATACTTTTATTAAAGATTAGACACACACTTAGGAAAGAAAGGGAGAGAGGGAAAGACAGAAGAGAGGAAAGAAAGCTGACCTATATTACAGCAAACCAAAACTCCATCATTTTCTGTAAACTTTTAGAAACTTACAGGACAATGTCAAATAAGGCGAAGTGTAGCCAATGAATTGCCTGCACTTCACATTTTCCAAAACTTTTGTTTTATGTAACATTTCTCTGGGGCATCAGAATGCTCACCCCATCAAAAAATGCCCCACCTCCTGCTCAGGAGAGTCTATTGATTACACACTGGTCTGCTTGCTGTGTTAGATGCTTAAGGCACTAAGGTTTAGCAGCACTTAAGAGTTTCAACTACTCCCCTTGTTTATTTCCTCTCCTTTTTGAATGTGTTTGAAATATGAAGTTGGGGACTTTGTGCATGAGAAATAATTACAATAGTACTTGGAAGCAGAAGCAGCCCTCGGCAGGCCGCTGGTGCTTCAATTCAGAACCTGTCATTTTCCCTGGGATTGATTACATACCGGGCTGGTGCTCGGTGCTCGGAAATGCTCAGCTCATCAGGGACTTGAAGCCTGCGCTTTACTCTCCATGATAGGAACGCCGGGGTATGTGACCACACAGGAATACACTGGAGTTGATTCCAAGCGTGTAATCAAATGTGCTTACCAACACTGTTTGGTCTGCTTGTTTGAAAATAAAAATAATTATTTTCACTGACAAGATATTTCTATTACAAATACATGAAAAAGACAGGTTTGAAATTTTGCTAAATAAAATTTAATTTATGGTCAACTGGAAATGTAAAGTTTGATAAACTACTGTTAAGCTGAATTTTTTAAAAGCATGTGGATTATGAAGCTATGACTATAAACTCAAAATATTTTGAATATATATATATATAGTGGGGAGGTGGGAAAGGGAGGTTTTTGGTAAAGGTTTGAAAACCCAAAAATATTCTTGCAAAATTTTTCTCTCTGCATGTATAGAGAGAGATTATAATCCAGTAAGTGAACCTCGTGAAAAAATGTTATGCTTCTCTAGATATAAATCCACCTTACAGTGGATAAAAAGATTGCTCTCTAAGTGTGATCCAAGAAGACCCTGGAAATGAATCTAAATCACAAAGACACAATAAGTACAAAATACTTACTTGTAATATTTATATATGACAGAATATCCACTTTATGCCAGTTATGTATACTGACCTCTGGTTTTTCTTTTGATCACCTGAAACTATAGCTATTGCTTAAAAGTGCAGCTTTGAGTCTAAATTTTGTTTAGGGGTAAATATATAGAACATGGCAAAAAAATATTGTAATAGGTTCTGAGCTTACACATCAAGTCCTAAGCCAGAACATCTTGTTTGAAGCTAGAGCTGTCCTTTTTTCAAAAAATGTCAAGACCAAAAGCATTCCTGTGGTCATGAGTCTCTCTCCTGGTCAAAGTAATCTGTTTTAATGCCACAAATGTTTACAAAGCTCCAGGCAGGCACTTGGGTGAACTAGACACATGGTTCCAGCTTTGTGCATTTCAGTGCCTCTCACGACAGAGGCACTTCAGGACCTTTCCTGTCCGAATCTATTCAGTTGGGTAAATGTTTTCTGGGCTCTCCCCGGGTCCCACCTGTGCTGTGGTTGGCGGGTTATAAAACCAAGTGAAGCAGAAAGGCTACCCTGCTTCTTAGCTTTCCTAGGACCAGTCTACGCGTGCTGGTTTTAAAAACGTATATACGGTTAGGGTTTCCTTTAAGCAAGATGGAAGGTTCTGGAGATCTGCTGTGTAATAATGTGACTATATTTAAAACTACTGAATAGCACACTTAAAAAATGGTTGATATGGTAAATTGTATGCTATTTGTTCACCACAGTTTTTAAAAATACCGAATAACTTTTTAAAAGGTACAAATTCTTTGACGCTGCTCCCTTCAAATGTTGGCATCTAAGTCCTCTTCCCTTGAAGGTGGACCGGACTTAGCACCTCACACACAGGGAGTAGAATGTGGTCAGCATGCTGCGTTATCCTTCATCCGGCTCACTCGCTCGTGGGCTCCTTGTTCTGAGGGAAGACAGAGGTGACACTGTGAAAACACTGGGCAGCCTGTGGAGGGGCCCCAGGGACGGAGGAACCGAGGCCCCCCACCAGCAGCCGACCCCAGCCCACTGGGTGAGAGAAAGACCCGCCTTGGAAACATCCTCCGGCCCAGTCAGGCCGGGAGGTGACTGCCGCTGAACTATAACAACGATCCACTGACCAACTCTTGAATTCCACAGAAAAAAAAAAACAGCCATTGAGTTTTTAAGTGTTTTTTTTCTTTTTGTTTTACCTAGTAGTAGGCAACCTCTGTAGGGTAGGGGAAAGTGCAAGCTATTTGCAGAAAGCAAAGCAAGGCCTTTCTCAATGGCCTGGGTTCAAGTCCTTTTCTGATACTTGCTGCCTATGGTCCTATTTAAAACCTCAGAATTCCCCTTTGGAAAATGGGGAGACTGCCATCTGTTGTGCCAAACTGCTGTGGACATTAAATGGAAAGGGGAATGGCAAGTCAGGGGTCTATGGTAGGTAGGTGCTCAGTAAATGATAGCTATGGTTACTTGAGTTCATAGAGCACATCAAAGGTAGGAAATCTTATTTACTCATCTCAGCCCAATTCAGTGTGGTCCTTTTGTTGGTATTCAATATAGTCTAAACCAAAGTGCCATGGAAAATTTGTGGAGCCCAAGGATGTTGGGTAGAAGGGATCCTAGAGCTCATCCTTCTAGTGTCTTCATTTAACAGGTGTGTAAACTAAGACCTGGCCTGGCTGAACTGTTAGTCCCAAATCCACAACAGGCCAGCCAAGACTAGGCCCAGAAAGCTGATTCACAGCCTGGTGTCATGGCAGCTGTTGACCTTCTCCTGGTGTTAGACTGATCAGCCAGCACATTTTCTGTGACTGGAGAGTCTTCATTGGCTCTGACAGAGAGCCTGCTGATTAGTCCCGTGAACCATCTGCTGCTGAGCACCCCCAGAAGCCCCTTCTGCATGGAGGTGCTGGAATGGAAACCTTACACAACTCCCCAGTAAGCACGATGTGGCCAGAAATGGTATATTGTTCTGGGGTTTGAAACCCAGCCCTACACGAAGGGGTTATTGAAAATACCCAAGTCACCGTGAGAACGTGAGTGACTCTTAACGAATGGGGACCAATCCTTTTCAATTCCAGTGTTTCCCAAACCTTTTAACAAAGCTAGAGGAGAAATGAATAGAGCTAACAGATAATTAATTTTTTTAAATTGTAGGTCACTATGATTTTTGGCCTATAAATCAGAAGCATTTCAATGAACTGCTATCATGACACTCCTTATACCTACTGTGTATGTCCACAAGCTCTCTCAACATTTACATCTATTTTAAAATAGATGCTGAACTCTGCTACATTTCTAATAATGTAATTTTCAGTCATAGTCATTTATACACTGTAAAAATGCCATCTTTTTTTACCAAAAGATGTATTTCTAATGACACTATATATGTTTAATTATTACTTATTAAAATTTGTACTACATGTTATTCTGTGTTGATCAGTTGCATATTAATAGTACTTTTAATTGGAGGTCCAATAAAGAAATCTGGTATCTTCAACCAGAATAAATTTTTAACACAGCCTATGATCACAATACATTTTTTAAAAATTTAAATTTAAGGATATATGCATTTCTGTTTTTTGTAAAGACACATTAAATGGTGATCAATAGAAGATGTTCAATCATAAAACATATTAAACTTATAGAAAATTCTGTGTTGGAGGTGGAATGAAAATGCAAGCTCAATAGGAAAAATAAAAATATGAAATTTCTAACTGTTAAAGGATAGTTTATGTATTTCATAAATTAATAATGGTGGATATCAAATCACTATGGTATCAAATTCTATTAGATCCATTAAAAAGAATAGTAGACTACTGTATTCTAAAATCAATACTTACAATATTCTGGAAATTCTGTAAAAAAAAGATGCTTTTACACATGTGGTAAAAACATTTGAATGTTGAATTAAAATATTTTAGGGGGTAGGTTGTTTATCAAAGTTCTGTTTTTGGGGGGTAAATGAGCCAAATCAGTTGGGGATCACTGCCTGAAGATACTAGGTGCTTACAGCCTTTGGGCCTCAAACTGCTGGAACAACAATGAATTTCTAGAGAAAGGGTTTGGGAATGGGAGCAGAGATGTGAAACAGGTTTTCCAGTCTCGAAAAGATGGATTTTCCTGGAGTCCATGACTCTATCTTCAGTGGGAAGATGAATTCAGGAAAGATGAAAACTAATCTCAGAAAAATGAAATTTTGAAGTTCCTGACTTAGGAAGCACTGATCTACATTAAGTTCTGTAAAATATAAAATGGTAAGGTCAGAAATACTCCAACAGAATTTATAATAGTTTCTAAAGATGTCTGAAGAAAAAGGCATAGATAGACCGTGCATTTAATTAAGGAAGAAAATTAAAATAACGAAGCATTATATTTATCAAAATTAAATACACTCATCAACAGTTTTATCAAGTTGTAGAAAAGGACATCATGAAATGTCTAAATTCTCCAAACTGCTGAGACTCAAAGGAGTATTTCTACCCACTTGCTTTTTTCTAACCATTTCAGCTTATCACATATATCAGAATGCCAAGGCCAACCCCCAGGAAATGAATTTTCTTGATTAAAAGAATTTCAGCCAGAATTATGGAATTTCAGTGATTCAGTTTTAACCCGAATAACTACTTGGAATGCTGGCAATGCTATTTTATGACCTATGTAAAAACTGAGCTCTACTCCTCCAGAAAAGGAAACTTAATGTTTACCAAGAAGCATAGATCTTTCGTGTGATGAGCACGCTGCATACAGAGAGAGAATGAGTCTCTGCACCTGAGTTAGCCTGACTTTTAGACCAGTGGAAAAAAACGGAATTTTTATACTCACAAACTTAAATCAAAATATTATTTAAAAACATCCTGGAGAGACCCATTAAAAAATATTAATCAGAGCTGCCGTTACAACCCAGCAAGCAATAATGTGATCTTGCATATTTAGCTGGGAATTTTCACATACCGAACTACTCTCTCCAAAAAATGCATAAAGTGGATTCTAATAAATCAAGGGCTATACCATGTGTCTGAAATATATTCCTATGGATAAGCTATGAATTTTAACTTCCAGTGCACATCTCCTACTACAATGTAAAAGGATAACACCATATAACTACTTCTCTGAATACTTTCTCTGAAATACTAACCTTATAGCCCAAGTTATGGTGTAAGTCAGTATAAAAATGCTATGAGTAACAGTGCATCTACCTTATGCTGTGAGAATCTTTTAATCCTCAGTGTGTGTGTCTGTGTGTGTGTGTTTGTGCGCTTGTGTGTTTGCTTGCATACACTGGGTTTCAAACCTTAGGACCAGACCTTTAAGCACTGACGTTGCTTAAAAAAGTCTGCCTAGAGATTTGAAACTCACGAAGTTCTTAATACTGACCCTTCCTTTTACAAGAATCAAATCTGACTCTTCCTTGGGTTAAAATAATAAGTGTCTATTACACATGATGGAAAGATAAGATGACTTCTGTGTGCAGTATTTTGACATGGGAAAATAACCTTACCCCTGTCTTAAGAGATAGATTTTCTATGGTGGGAAAAAGGTAAAAATGATTTAGATGGAGGTGTCAGAGAGTGAAACCACTGGGTATTGATCTGATCAAGAGTTATGAGGAGAGGTGAAATTTGGCCCAGAAAACAGTTCGGAAGGAAAGGTACCCAATGACTTCAGCCATTGAAGACTTCATTGGAAATTGCTGTCCCTTTATTGACTGAAAAAAAGTTAGGCATGCCTGGTTTGGGAGGCCCAATATATCAAGGACTTGGGCTTTGTTGATGGGAACATCTACATCTCAGCTTCATCAGAAAATGGTGGAAACTGCAACCCACCATTCTGGTTTGTGTGAGGCTCGAATGTGTCCTCCATAACTGGGTGCTTAATAAATGTTTCCATTCCTTCATTCTCTCTTTCCCTCTATACGTCCACTTCCCAAAGCATGAAGTAGAAACAGTTTAGAAGCTAAGCCAACAAAGATGCCTTGGTGGTGACTTAAGGTTTAATCCTAGCTTCCTAAATACATTTTAACTACAGAATGTTGAATCAGTTTGCACCGAATGAAAAGACAGAAGTTACCTACCCCGGTCCAGTTATCTTCCGCTGGCTAGGGGACTGTGGCAAGTCACCCAGCTTTAGGTTCCCCATCTATCAGATGGGAACAACAACATCTATGCTACATAATTCACAGGCTTTAGGTGACTCATTCAGCATGCACATAAGTGCACTTCTAACATTTTAAAGCATTGCAGAAAGCTTTTGCAATTAAGCATTTCCTTTCCATCCCCTTTTGTTATACATATTCTATTTTGGGAAAGGGCATGATTTAATATAAGAGTGAATTGATCCTGTAGTCGACCCTTGATTATTCATGGTTAGAGAATAAATCTAACACAGATAGTGACTTTTATGATAGTAAGTTTAACCTTATTTCTCAGGTGACATAAAAGTAATTTGAATTGTGCCTCTAGGATGGAATCACAAAGGTCCATAAGGAAGATCCGTTTAATCACGATGTCTCTGGGGCTCTGAAAGAAACACTTCAAAACCCTTTGAGCTGCCAGATGTTGTTGAAAAGCACTTTATTCTGAATTCCTGCCAAGCTCAATGATTCACATAAAAAATATCACTCCAACTTCTATTCATACGTTTTACATGGATAAGGAGTTCCTCCAAGTTAAAATTTTCTTGATTCACCTTTTTTTTAGAATAAAGCTAGAGAACAGGCCATTACAGTGTTAGGGAGCCGTATCTGTTATCTCTATTGTGTTTCAAGTTACCATCAATGCAAGTAATTATTCTCATAAGGTGCCTGTTTGTGTGGGAATGTCTGTGTGTGTTTAATACTGATGTTACACTCTGGGAAACAGTCAAGGAAGATTAATAGGGCATAAAATTTCTAATAACAACAGGATATTAGAAGAAAATAGGAGAATAATTACTTGAGTACATAAACAATTTGGCTCAAACTTATTATTTTGCCTTTGTTGAATCCATAATTTATATCTTTAATAAACTTCAGCATTTTCTCCAAAGCACATCCCAGTTGTCTTTATTATCTGCATAACGGGAAGACTCATTATGCAATATAATTATATTGTATAAACAAACTTCTAATCACTGTTAAGAAATTATTTATGAACATGTAACACTAAAAAGAAGAAATCTCAACACGGTTAAATCCTGAAGAATGTATCCTTTAATCCTATTTCATCCTTTTTGGTTTCATTGCTGTTCCCTATCTCTAGGAAGCATGATGAACCTTATATTTGAGAGTCTTGTGTTAGACATAGTCAAACTACTTCAGAGAGGGGTCATGCATAGTCCAGAATTTCAAATATCATGGAATATAGAAATGTCAACTAAATGTATGCATGTGAGTTCTTCAATAGAAGGGATGCAATATTGACTGCTACTCTGATGTTATTGACAACTAAATTTATATTATATGTTAATTAAGTTTACAAAACAAGTTTTATGTCTTACTATCAAGTATTTTCTTGTTCCACACAAATCAAATGTTGAAGAAATGCATTTCCACTTATTCTATGGTTTTTTTCCCCCTCTAATGGCCTTTTATGAGGAGACACAGCTAAAGAGGGAGTAAATATGAATTAAAACTACATAAAGAGGATGTCCTGGCAGCCAACTTCAACCCAAATATCTCCACACATCCACCACAAACTTTACCAGGCAATAAAAGGAAGAAATAAAACCACATAAATCCCATGCTTTCTGCAAAACTAAAGAACACTAAATACTTGTAATGAATGGGGAAATAAACATCAAGAGTCAATAGAACTATTTTTCAAATTTCTGCCACAAACCTTTGCTAGAAGAACTGGTACAGGCTGTGAAAAAGCAGACAGGAGAAAACAAAAGATGCGGAGAGAAGTGACCCTCAGAAACAGAGAGCCCGCTGTAGGTGTGAAGACCCTGGAAAAGAATCCTTACAGAAAAGAGCCCCAGCCAGAGAGAATGAACTTAAAAATGAGTACACAGCTTGCATAGGCAGTTTTCAAAGTGATGATTCTGAAGGAAAAAAGGTAACAAGGGAGAGACTCTGGAGACATGGTGATGAAGACAAAAAGGAACAAAGGCGGAAATGTAGGTTTCTGCAAGACAGAATCAAATAAAACTATAATCAAAGTGTGCACACCCTCTTCCCCCAAAGCAGCCATCTGTTGAAGCAGCTGAGCTGCCCGTGAGAAGAGCTGCTCTGGTAACCAACCCAAACCACTAACTGTGCACAGGAAGGATGAAAACACAATATATCTTCATCTACACAGGTCCTCCAAGAAGAAAACAAAAACAATACAAATCAAAACATTTTATTTGATAACAGTTCTCCTCCTCTCTGTCCCAAGTAACCACAAAACTGAAGGAAGACAAAAGAAAAAATAAATCCTACACTGAATTAAATATCATTAAACAAGCAGTTCAGGATATGAAAAACCATCAGGAAGCCAAATAAATTTTATACTGAAAAAGTGAAGACATAAAACAAAAGTGGACTGAAATTAGAAAAGAAATACAAGACAAAGACAAATAGCATATGAGAAATGACAGCCAGACAGCCATGTTTCACGGCACCCAAGAGAGAATGTATTTGAATGAAAATGTAATAGCATATAGGAAAAGAAAAATGTAACATACAGAGGGAAAATATGAAGTTAAAAAAGGGAGAAATATTCATGGGGAAAGTGGTTGAAATGGGAAGATCTATCATGTATCTAATTGGTGCCCCTAAAGCTGGACAGCAAATAATGAAACAGACTAATATTTCAAACTACAATTCAGTTAAACTTTCTGAAAAAGAAAAGAAGTCCTGAAATAATGAAAGAGTTCATAGCGAAAGAGTCCCATGGGTACCTAGGAGAATTGACCCAGAGAGATGAACGCTGAGTCATATCTAAGTAAAATGATTCCATTTTAAAGGTGAAGAAAAACATTCAAAGTCTCTTCAAACAAAATGGTCAGACTATTTACAAGTGCAAAAGACTTCGGCTAGCATAGGCGTAACTCTGGGGGAAAATATTTTCCCAGCCTGCGGCAAATTACCTTTGGAACCAAAATCAGTCAAAGGGAGAAATAAAGTGAGAGAAACCCACTTACTGGCTGCAAGCAGTCGTGCACTTCTGCTCGCCCACGTCTCTCACTTTCCCACTGCAAAACAGGGATTCCATCCTACCTCTCCTGTCTGAATATGCCCTTGCTTCCCCATGTAATCACCTATTGATATGGAGATGGACTTCTTTCCACCCCTTGGAAATACCTATTGATATGGAGATGCACTAAGGCCAGGGGAAATATTGCAATTTTACCCACAACAGGTCTCCTAAAATCCGATATGCAGAGCAAAGCAAAATTAAACAGCATTTTCAAGAAACCTGAAGAAGAAAATTATGAACCAAGGATTTGGTTTCCAGTCATTCTGTCCTTCAGGTGTCAAAGAAAAACATAGAAAAACAGTCCTGTACCCATTAGTCTTTCTTGAAGAATTGAGAAGAGAATAAATTTTATCCTGCCAAGAGAAGACTGGGGAAACAGCAGCATAAGAAGGGATTGTGAGTCTTTAATATATAGATGTTGGACTAACCCAAAAGTGGCAGAATGATATCCAATTGTTATATGTTTTAATGAAGTAGAAATAATGCAACTAAAAATGAGGACTCAGGAATGAAGGAAAGAGAAAATAGGACAAGCTCATTTTAAATTGTACAGGCACCATGTCAGAATCAAAGGATGCTATTAAAAATAAATAATCAAATAACAAACACGTAAAAATCAGGGAACTGAGTGTTTGCTATCTGATTAGACACAAAGGTATACATTCAATTGGTGTTTCACAAAGTTTCAAGGAAATTCAATGGGAAAAATACTTTTTTTTCACAAAAGATCCTGAAACAATTAAATATTCATATGCAAAACTATGAACCTCTATTCTTACTCATATATTCACAAGTATTAACATAAATTGTGTCAGAGACCTAAATATGAACTAAAACTATACAATTTATAGAATATTTATTATGATATTATTGTGACCATGGGGTAAATGGGGAAAATACACAAAGCACATAAAAAGCTTAGATAAATTGGACTTCATCAAAATTGAAAGACTCTGTCCTTCAAAATATGGCATTAGGAAAATGAAGACAAGCCACAGAAAAGGAGAAAATATTTGCAAAACACATATCTGATAAAGTGTCTGTATCTAGGTTATAAAAAGAACTATTATAATTCCACAATTGAAAAACAACCCATGGGAGGTGGAGCCAAGATGACGGTGTGAGTAGACCAGTGGAAATCTCCTCCCAAAATGACATATTTATGAAAATATAACAAAGGCAACTTTTCCTAGAATAGAGAACAGAGGACACAGGACAACAGCCAGACCACATCCACACCTGTGAGAACCCAGTGCCTCACAAAGGGGGTAAGATACAAACCCCAGCCCGGCGGGACCCGAGCACCCCTCCCCCCAGCTCCTGGCGGGAGGAGAGGAGTCGGAGCGGGGAGGGAGAGGGAGCCCAGGACTGCTAAACACCCAGCCCCAGCCATTCGGACCAGAGCACAGAAACAGTGCATGCGTGGGGTTCTGGATACTAGGGAGACAGGGCGGCAGGACCGGTGAGCGGGTGCCTGAGGCCAGCGCCCAGGAATAAAGAAAAGCGAGCATTTGTTTTTTAATTTAATTTTTTTGTTTTTGTTTTTGTTTTGTTTTGGCACGTGCTTTTTGGAAGCCTTAAAGGGAAAGGGCAGGACACTTAATCCAGAGGCAGGGAATCTGGGGCTCTCTGGGCACTCTAACCCCCTGGGAAGCAGGGAGCACAGAGGCCCCTCACGGAGACAAATAGCTCCCTGCCACTCCCCCTCCAACGGGGCTCCACCATTTTGGAGCAGCAGCCCGAGCCAGGCCACGCGCACAGCTACAGCAGAGATAAACTCCATAGCAGCCGGGCAGGAAGCAGAAGCCCTGTCTGCACGCAGCTGCCCAGCACAAGCCACTAGAGGTCGCTATTCTCCCAGGAGAGGAAGGCCACAAACCAACAAGAAGGAAAGCTCTTCCAGCCGTCACTCATCCCAGCTCTGCAAACTATCTCTATCACCATGAAAAGGCAAAACTACAGGCAAACCAAGATCACAGAAAGAACACGAGAGAAGGAGACAGACCTAACCAGTCTTCCTGAAAAAGAATTCAAAATAAAAATCATAAATATGCTGACAGAGATGCAGAGAAATATGCAAGAGCTAAGGGATGAAGTCCAGAGGGAGATCACAGGTGCCAGGAAGGAGATCACAGAAGTGAAACAAACTCTGGAAGGGTTTATAAGCAGAATGGATAAGATGCAAGAGGCCATTGAAGGAATAGAAACCAGAGAACAGGAACACATAGAAGCTGACATAGAGAGAGATAAAAGGATCTCCAGGAATGAAACAATATTAAGAGAACTGTGTGACCAATCCAAAAGGAATAATATCTGTATTATATTGGTACCAGAAGAAGAAGAGGGAGAAAAAGGGATAGAAAGTGTCTTTGAAAAAATAATTGCTGAAAACTTCCCCAAACTGGGGGAGGAAATAATTGAACAGACCACGGAAATACACAGAACCCCCAACAGAAAGGATCCAAGGAGGACAACACCAAGACACATAATAATCAAAATGGAAAAGATCAAGGACAAGGAAAGAGTTTTAAAGGCAGCTAGAGCCAAAAAGGTCACCTATAAAGGAAAACCCATCAGGCTATCATCAGACATCTCGACAGAAACCCTACAGGCCAGAAGAGAATGGCATGATATATTTAATGCAATGAAACAGAAGGGCCTTGAACCAAGGATACTGTATCCAGCACGATTATCATTTAAATATGATGGAGGGATTAAACAATTCCCAGACAAGCAAAAGCTGAGGGAATTTGCCTCCCACAAACCACCTCTAAAGGGCATCTTACAGGGGCTGCTCTAGATGGGAGCACTCCTAGAAAGAGCACAGAACAAAACACACAACATATGAAGAATGGAGGAGGAGGAATAAGAAGGGAGAGAAGAAAAGAATCTCCAGACAGTGTATATAACAGCTCAATAAGCGAGCTAAGTTAGGCAGTAAGATACTAAAGAGGCTAACCTTCAACCTTTGGTAACCACGAATTTAAAGTCTGCAATGGCAATAAGTACATATCTCTCAATAGTCACCCTAAATGTAAACAGACTTAATGCACCAATCAAAAGACACAGAGTAACAGAATGGATAAAAAAGCAAGACCCATCTATATGCTGCTTACAAGAAACTCACCTCAAACCCAAAGACATGCACAGACTAAAATTCAAGGGATGGAAAAACATATTTCAGGCAAACAACAGAGAGAAGAAAGCAGGGGTTGCAGTACTAATATCAGATAAAATAGACTTCAAAACAAAGAAAGTAACAAGAGATAAAGAAGGACACTACATAATGATAAAGGGCTCAGTCCAAGAAGAGGATATAACCATTCTAAATATATATGCACCCAACACAGGAGCACCAGCATATGTGAAACAAATACTAACAGAACTAAAGGGGGAAACAGAGTGCAATGCATTCATTTTAGGAGACTTCAACACACCACTCACCCCAAAGGATAGATCCACTGGGCAGAAAATAAGGACATGGAGGCATTGAACAACACAGTAGAACAGATGGACCTAATAGACATCTATAGAACTCTACATCCAAAAGCAACAGGATATACATTCTGCTCAAGTGCACATGGAACATTCTCCAGAATAGACCACATACTAGCCCACAAAAAGAGCCTCAGTAAATTCTAAAATATTGAAATTCTACCAACCAACTAGAAATAAATTCTACAAAGAAAACAAAAAGGCACACAAACACATGGAGGCTTAACAACATGCTCCTAAGTAATCAATGGATCAATGAACAAATTAAAATAGAGATCAAGGAATATATGGAAACAAATGACAACAACAATGCAAAGCCCCAACTTCTGTGGGACGCAGCAAAAGCAGTCCTAAGAGGAAAGTATTTAGTGATCCAGGCACACTTGAAGAAGGAAGAACAATCCCAAATGAATAGTCTAACATCACAATTATCAAAATTGGAAAAAGAAGAACAAATGAGGCCTAAAGTCAGCAGAAGGAGGGACATAATAAAGATCAGAGAAGAAATAAACAAAATTGAGAAGAATAAAACAATAGCAAAAATCAATGAAACCAAGAGCTGGTTCTTTGAGAAAATAAACAAAATAGATAAGCCTCTAGCCAAACTCATTAAGAGAAAAAGAGAATCAACACAAATCAACAGCATCAGAAATGAGAACGGAATAATCACGACAGACTCCACAGAAATACAAAGAATTATTAAAGACTACTATGAAAACCTATATGCCAACAAGCTGGAAAACCTAGAAGAAATGGACAACTTCCTAGAAAAAGACAACCTCCCAAGACTGACCAAGGAAGAAACACAAAAGTTAAACAAACCAATTACGAGCAAAGAAGTTGAAACAGTAATCAAAAATCTACCCAAGAACAAAACGACCGGGCCAGACGGATTTACCTCGGAATTTTATCAGACACACAGAGAAGACATAATACCCAGTCTCCTTAAAGTTTTCCAAAAAATAGAAGAGGAGGGAATACTCCCAAACTCATTCTATGAAGCCAACATCACCCTAATACCAAAACCAGGCAAAGACCCCACCAAAAAAGAAAATTACAGACCAATATCCCTGATGAATGTAGATGCAAAAATACTCAATATTAGCAAACCGAATTCAAAAATATATAAAAAGGATCATACACCATGACCAAGTGGGATTCATCCCAGGGATGCAAGGATGGTACAACATTCGAAAATCCATCAACATCATCTACCACATCAACAAAAAGAAAGACAAAAACCACATGATCATCTCCATAGATGCTGAAAAACATTTGACAAAATTCAACATCCATTCATGATAAAAACTCTCAACAAATTGGGTATAGAGGGCAAGTACCTCAACATAATAAAGGAAATATATGATAAACCCACAGCCAACATTATACTGAACACCGAGAAGCTGAAAGCTTTTCCTCTGAGATTAGGAACAGGACAGGGATGCCCACTCTCCCCGCTGTTATTTAACATAGTACTGGAGGTCCTAGCCACAGCAATTAGACAAAACAAAGCAATACAAGGAATCCAGATTGGTAAAGAAGAAGTTAAACTGTCACTATTTGCAGATGACATTATATTGTACATAAAAAACCCTAAAGACTCCACTCCAAAACTACTAGAACTGATATCGGAATACAGCAAAGTTGCAGGATACAAAATTAACACACAGAAATCTGTGGCTTTCCTATACACTAACAATGAACCAATAGAAAGAGAAATCAGGAAAACAATTCCATTCACAATTGCATCAAAAAGAATAAAATACCTAGGAATAAACCTAACCAAAGAAGTGAAAGACCTATACCCTGAAAACTACAAGTCACTCTTAAGAGAAATTAAAGAGGACACTAACAAATGGAAACTCATCCCATGCTCATGGCTAGGAAGAATTAATATTTTCAGAATGGCCATCCTGCCCAAAGCAATATACAGATTTGATGCAATCCCTATCAAATTACCAGCAACATTCTTCAATGAACTGGAACAAATAGTTCAAAAATTCATATGGAAACACCAAAGACCCCGAATAGCCAAAGCAATCCTGAGAAAGAAGAATAAAGTAGGGGGGATCTCACTCCCCAACTTCAAGCTCTACTACAAAGCCATAGTAATCAAGACAATTTGGTACTGGCACAAGAACAGAGCCACAGACAAGTGGAACAGATTAGAGACTCCAGATACTAACCCAAACATATGGTCAATTAATATTTGATAAAGGAGCCATGGACATACAATGGCAAAATGACAGTCTCTTCAGCAGATGGTGCTGGCAAAACTGGACAGCTACATGTAGGAGAATGAAACTGGACCATTGTCTAACCCCATATACAAAAGTAAATTCGAAATGGATCAAAGACCTGAATGTAAGTCATGAAACCATAAAACTCTTAGAGAAAAACATAGGCAAAAACCTCTTAGACACAAACATGAGTGACCTCTTCTTGAACATATCTCCCCAGGCAAGGAAAACAACAGCAGAAATGAACAAGTGGGACTACATTAAGCTGAAAAGCTTCTGTACAGCAAAAGACACACTCAATAGAACAAAAAGGAACCCTACAGCATGGGAGAATATATTTGTAAATGACAGATCCGATAAAGGCTTGACGTCCAAAATATATAAAGAGCTCACCCACCTCAACAAACAAAAAACAAATAATCCAATTAAAAAATGGGCAGAGGAACTGAACAGACAGTGCTCCAAAAAAGAAATACAGATGGCCAACAGACACATGAAAAGATGCTCCACATCGCTTGTCATCAGAGAAATGCAAATTAAAACCACAATGAGGTAATTCCTCACACCAGTAAGGATGGCTGCCATCCAAAAGACAAACAACAACAAATGTTGGCAAGGTTGTGGAGAAAGGGGAACCCTCCTACACTGCTGGTGGAAATGTAATTAGTTCAACCATTGTGGAAAGCAGTATGGAGGTTCCTCAAAAAACTAAAAATAGAAATACCATTTGACCCAGGAATTCCACTCCTAGGAATTTACCCTAAGAATGCAGCACTCAAGTTTGAAAAAGACAGATGCACCCCTATGTTTATTGCGCACTATTTACAATAGCCAAGAATTGGAAGCAACCTAAGAGTCCATCAGTAGATGAATTGATAAAGAAGATGTGGTACATATATACAATGGAATATTACTCAGCCATAAGAAGAAAACAAATCTTACCATTTGCAACAACATGGATGGAGCTGGTGAGTATTATGCTCAGTGAAATAAGCCAAACGGAGAAAGAGAAATACCAAATGATTTCACTCATCTGAGGAGTATAAGAACAAAGGAAAAACTGAAGTAACAAAACAGCAGCAGAATCACAGAACCCAATAATGGACTAACAGGTACCAAAGGGAAAGGGACTGGAGAGGATGGGTGGGTAGCGAGGGATAAGGGGGGGGAGGAAGAAAGGGGGTATTATTATTAGCATGCATAATGGGGGGGTGGGAGAAAGGGGAGGGCTGTATAACACAGAGAAGACAAGTAGTGATTCCACAACATTTTGCTATGCTGAATGACAGTGAGTGTAAAGGGATTTGTGGGGGGGACCTGGTATAAGGGAGAGCCTAGTAAACATAATATTCTTCATGTAATTGTAGTTAACAATTGTAGTTAACAAAAAGAAAAGAAAGAAAAGGGGGATTACTCCCTGATAGGATAAAACTCATTCTAAATCAACAATTAATGCATGCTTTAAATATCCTTAATTTTGATCATTTAAAGGGTATCAGATGATCAGCTATGGAAGTACATTTTTCTGATAATATTCCTTTCTCTTAAAAAAAAAGCAGTTCCTGTGTGATGATCTCCAATAAGTTCTTCACAATGATATAAAGGGCATATCAAAGTGTGGGCAAAGGTTTTGTTTGGGTTTATACAGAGGATCAAAGCCTAAGTTGGCTACCCAGAAAAGGAATTAAGATACGATATGAAGAAGAACTTCCAACGTCAGCATTCTCTGGAAGAGTCATTCCAGAAGATGATCATCAAAAAACTTCAAGAAAGATCCTGGTGCTGTTGCAGTTGTAACAGCATTCATCCCATCAGTTCCTGGACTTGCCATGGGAATGAAGAAGGAGATATCTAAGCTGGCCTGTGCATACAGTAAAACAACAAATTTGCCTAGATCTATACTGTCGGAACTCAACCAAGAATTAGGAGAAGTGCAAGTTGCAGTGCTCCAAAATCTTGCGACTATAGACTACCTACTGTTAAAAGAACATATGGGATGTGAACAGTTCCCAGGAATGTGTTCTTTTAATTTGTCTGATATTTCTCAAAATATTCAAATTCAGTTAGACAATATCCATCATATCATTGGTAAGTTTTCACAAATGCCTAGGGTACCTAACTGGTTTTCTTGGTTTCACTGGAGATGGGTGGTAATTGTAGGTCTGCTTTGGTTATGTAACTGTATTCCTATTATGTTAATGTGTGTGCACAATTTAATTAGTAGTTTAAAACCTATACATGCTTATGTTACTCTACAAGAAGATGTGTCAAAGAAATAATCAATCTTCCCGTGTTTTCTTCCATCTGCTACTTCTGTAGCTTTTCTTCTTCCTTCCTAATTACAACCCTGTAGTAGAATTAGTGCCTCATATAGAAAATTACCGAGTATCATAATCCTTCCAAGTGGTAAAGATACCTCAAGACAAATGCTAGGCATAGAAGCCACAGGGCATACATCTGCAAAGACGTAAAAAGCTAACCTTTTCAAAGAATATTGCTTCTCTCTCACTCACCAACTTTACATTTCCCTGTATGGCCCTGAAAGATGACTGGTTAGCCAGAGACGGGTAAGATTCCTCAAGGGAGGAACAACCTAAGACAGGCACAGTTGCAGGGGGGCCATCAGGTGAGAAATTGGGGATCAACAGTGGTGAGGCTTAGAACCTCACCCCCCCTGTTTTGAGAGAAATCTTCTGCATCCGTGGATGTTTTGTTGCCCTTGTCTAGCTTGGATCAATACTTAGTCTATAGGCACACACCTGATCATCTACATTTGCCCTCTTACAGCACTAAACTATGTTTTCTACGTTAATCTTGCATCTACCTACCACTTCAGTATTTTATTAAAAGTAATAATAATAATAATAATAATAATAATAATAATAATAATAAGGGAGAAATGTGGGATTCACATATAAATCAAGTATAAAAATCAAATGAATATTCATATTTGACCTGATTGTTTATAGTTTATAATCCGTGATCAAAACCAAAAGTTTCTGTGATGACTGCCCTTGCACTGTTCACCATGTAAGAACTTATTCACTATGTAAGAATCTGTTTGCCATGTAAGAACTTGTTCGTTATGCTTCAGAAGATTGGAGACTGTTGAGAATTAGGCTTGGGGTTGATTAATGATTGTGCATTGAGTCCCCTATACAGAATTTTATTGTTGTTAACAACCATTTGATCAATAAATATGAGAGATGCCCTCTCAAAAAAGAAAAGAAAAGAAAAGAAAAGAAAAACAACCCATGTAAAGCCTGGGCAAAGTATTTAAACAGATGTGCCACAGGGAGATATATGAATAGCCAATAAGCACATAAAAAGACACTCAACATTATTAGTCATCAGGGAAATCAAATAAAATCTTCAAACAACCCTACATCTAATAAATAAATAGGATTCTTGAGAAAATTCCAGGTCTACATAGCTTTACTGGTGAATTTTCCCAAACACTTATAGAGGAGAAAATATTAATTTTTATAAGCTCTTTCAGCATAGTGTAGATGCAAAACCTAAAAAAGCATTACAGGTGAGTACTGGTGCAAGACAGAAAAAAATAGGTACAGTGGCACCAAACAGAAAGTTCAGAAACAGGTCCATATCCTTTTGCATACCATGTTATGAAAAAGGCCCTTCTGCAGTTAGGCAGAAAAAGAGAGCCTTCTCAATGTCAGTTGGGTAGCCATAAGGAAAAATGAGCCATGGCTAATTCTACATATCACATTTATTCACGCTGTATCATAGACATAATATGAGAGCTAAAGCAATTAAGCTTCTAGAAGAACACACAGAGGAATATCATTATGGCCTTGAATAAGTGAAGATTTTTTAAACAGGATACAGAAAGCACTAACTTTAAAATTAAGTACTATTCATGGAAGGACAAGATTACAAGAGAAAAGAGAACCACACTTAGGAGAAGATATTTTCAATTCATATATTGGACAGAGTATTTTTATTCTGATTAAACAGAACTCTTACAAACTAAAAAGCAAAAAATATACCAATAAAAAGTTAGGGAAAAGACTTACGCAAGGAAAGACATCCCAATGGCATCTAAGAACTGCTCCACATTGGAGGAAATAGGAGATAAAAAAGAGCATAACAGAGGGAAAGGATTAAAGATGGTGGTGTGAGAGGTGAGACAGAGGTCTCTTCCTAAAACTGCATGTAATACAAAAATATAATAATACAACTAATCCTGAAAGAGCAACAGGAAAGACATATGCTGCCCCAGACTGCATACACCTGGAGAAAGAACAGATCTCACAGAACAGGGTAAAGTACCAATGCCATGACCCAGTGGGACCTGAGCCCCTCCCCCACCCCAGCTCACAGGCAGGAAGAAGAGAAACGGGTCAGGGAGGGAGTGGAGGCCTGGAACTGCTGAACACCTAGCTCTGGAGATCTGCTCTGGGAGCACAAACCTATATTGCATGGTGCTCTGGTGATTAAGGGGGTTGGGAAGCTAGGACAGGCAGAATACCTGGAAAGACTGAGATTCCAACTGCTTGTGGAAAACAGGGATCCATATCCAGCTACTCTGGGGCAAAAGAAAGGTAGGCAGTCTGAGAGACTTCCTGACAGCAAGAGGGCTGCTAAAGGGACGAGGATTATACAGAATTTACTGCTCAGGAGAAAGGACAAGTAGACAGAATTGTCTGGGTGCACTCTGCACAGCAGGTTGGGAACTTTCACAATCCTCAGGTGCTCCAGCAGCCTGACTGGCTATGCAGGTCCAAGGCCTTGCACTGTGATATGCAGCCCGCTGCGCCCTCCTCCCATCCAGCCCACACCTGGCTCGCAAAATGGCAAACCCTGCCCTGGCATCAGGCCAGCCAGAGAGAAGCCCTATCTAGAGCAGCTACAAATGCAAAGCATAGAGGCTTATACCTGTGTGTTTGGCCCACTGGTTCTAGCAGCGGAGACAGGCATAGCAACCAGGAAGCAGGAAACAGTTCTTTCCTTGCCCCAGGCACCAATACCACTCCCCTGTGGCCCCTGACATTGCTTCAGGGGCCTAGCAGCTCCAGAGAGTAGAGTTTCTGGACACTAGAGGGCACCACATGCAAATATGAAATGCCAAAGGAACCTGGTTTAAAGCAAAATCCACCAGACAAAGAGTCAAATGAAACTGATCTCATGAATCTTCCTGAAAGAGATTTCAAAATAAAAATCATAAACATGCTCATGGAGGTACAGAAAAATATTCAAGAATTCAGGAATGAATTCCAGTCAGGGATCCAATCATTACAGAACACAGTACCAGAAATGAAACACACAATGGAAGCTTTTAAAAGCAGATTAGATATGGTGGAGGAGATGATAAATGAAATAGAAATTAGAGAAGAGGAATACAAAGAAGCTGAGGCACAGGGAGAAAAAAGGATCTCTAAGGATGAAAGAATATTGAGAGAACTGTGTGACCAATCCAAATGGAACAATATTTGTATTATAGAGGTACCAGAAGAAGAAGAAGAGAGAAAAGGGGATAGAAAGTGTCTTTGAGGAGGTAACTGCTGAAAATTTCCCCAATCAGGGGAAGGAGATAGTCCCTCAGGCCATGGACAGATCTCCCAACACAAGGGACCCAAGGAAGACAACAAGAAAATATATAATAATTTAAATGAAAAAGAACCAGGATAAAGACAGACTATTAAAAGCAGACAGAGAGAGAAATAAGATCACATACAAAGGAAAACCCATCAGGCTAACATCAGAGTTCTCAGCAGAAACCTTACAGGCCAGAAGGAAGTGGCAGGATGTATTTAATGCAATGAAGCAGAAGGGCCTCCACCCAAGAATACTTTATCCAGCAAGATTACCTTTTAAATTTGAAGGAGGGATTAAACAATTTCCAGGTAAGCAAAAGCTGAGAGAATTTACCTCCCACAAACCATCTCTACAGTGTGTTTTGGAGGGACTGCTATAGACGGAAGTGTTCCTAAGGTTTAATAGCTGTCACCAGAGGTAATAAAACCACAGTAAAGAAAATCAAACAGTTAATTACTAGGCAAATGCAAAATTAAATTAACTACCCCCAAAGTCAATCAAGGGATAGACAAAGAGCACAGAATATGATACATAATATTTAAAGAATGGAGGAAGAAGAAAAAGGAGGAAAGAAAAAGAACCTTTAGATTGTGCTTGTAATAGCATACTAAGGGAGTTAAATTCAACTCTTAGACAGTAAGGAAGTTAACCTTGAATCTTTGGTAACCATGAATCTAAAGCCTGCAATGGCAATAAGTAAATACTTATCGATAACCACCCTAAAAGTAAATTGTCTGAATGCACCAACCAAAAGACATAGAGTCAATGAATGGATAAAAAAACAAGACCCAACTATATGCTACCTACAAGAGACTCACTTTAAACCCAAAGACATACACAGACTAAAAATGAATCCTATCAAAATACCAACAGCATTCTTCAATGAACTAGAGCAAACTATTCTAAAATTCATATGGAACCACAAGAGACCCCAAATAGCCGAAGCAATCCTGAGAAGGAAGAATAAAGCTGGGGGATTATGCTCCCAACTTCAAGCTCTACTACAAAGCCACAGTAAACAAGACAATTTGGTACTGGCACAGAGCAGACCCATAGACCAATGGAACAGACTAGAGAGCCCAGATATAAACCCAATCATATATGGTCAATTAATATATGATAAAGGAGCTGTGGATGTACAATGGGGAAATGGCAGCCTCTTCAACAACTGGTGCTGGCAAAACTGAAAAGTTACTTGCAAGAGAATGAAACTGGATTATTGTTTAACCCCATATAAAAAAGTAAACTCAAAATGGATCAAAGACCTGAATGTAAGTCATGAAACCATAAA
Organism: Manis javanica; assembly: GCF_040802235.1. Classification (NCBI taxonomy): domain Eukaryota; kingdom Metazoa; phylum Chordata; class Mammalia; order Pholidota; family Manidae; genus Manis; species Manis javanica. The sequence continues at coordinate 4,586,601 of NC_133162.1, read as the reverse complement.
ACTCTTAGAAGACAACATAGGCAAACATCTCCTGAACATAAAGATGGGCAACTTCTTCCTGAAGCCACCTCCTCGAGAAAGGGAAACAAAAGCAAAAATGAACTCATGGGACTATATCAAACTAAAAAGCTTCTGTAAGGCAAAGGACAGCATCAACAGAACAAAAATGCATCCTACAATATGAGAGAATATATTTGTAAATGACATATCTGACAAGGGGTTAACGTCCAAAATATATAAAGAACTCACACGTCTCAACACCCAAAAAGCAAATAACCCTATTAAAAAATGGACAGAGGATATGAATAGACAATTCTCCAAAGAAGAAATTCAGACGGCCAACAGACATATGAAAAGATGCTTCACATCACTAATCATCAGGGAAATGCAAGTTAAAACCACAATGAGATATCACCTCACACCATTTAGGATGGCCAACATAGAAAATACTAGGAAAAACAAATGCTTGTGAGGATGTGGAGAAAGGGGAACCCTCCTACACTGCTGGTGGGAATGTAAGCTAGTTCAACCATTGTGGAAAGCAGTATGGAGGTTCCTCAAAAAACTAAAAATAGAAATACCATTTGCCCTGGGAATCCCACTCCTAGGAATTTACCCAAAGAATACAAGTTCTCAGATTCAAAAAGATATATGCACCCTTATGTTTATCGCAGCACTATTTACAATAGCCAAGATATGGAAGTAACCAAAGTGTCCATCAGTAGATGAATGGATAAAGAAGATGTCGTACATATACACAATGGAATACTATTCAGCCATTAGGAAGAAACAAATCCTACCATTTGCAACAACATGGATGGAGCTAGAGGGTATTACGCTCAGTGAAATAAGCCAGACGGAGAATGACAAGTGCCAAATGATTTTGATTTCCCTCATTTGTGGAGTGTAACAATGAAGCAAATCTGAAGGAACAAAACAGCAACAGACTCACAGACTCCAAGAAGGGACTAGGGGTTACCAAAGGGAAGGGGTGTTGGAGGGTGGGTGGGGAGGGAGGGAGAAGGGGACTGAGGGGTATTATGTTTAGCACACATGGTGTGGGGGGTCACGGGGAAGACAGTGTAGCACAGAGAAGGCAATAGTAAATCTGTGGCATCTTACTAAGCTGATGGACAGTGACTGCAATGGGGTATGGGGGGAACTTGATAATATGGGTGTAGTAACCACATTGTTTTTCATGTGAAACCTTCATGAGAGTGTATATCAATCATATCTTAATTTAAAAAATGTGGAGAAAAAAAACTGCTCCACATCATTGGCCACCAGGTAAACAGGCATATCTCAAGAGACCCACCTGTACTCCATCTATACTGTTAAACCTAAAAGAACTGGCAGCACCAAATACCAGTGAGGACGTGCATCAGCTGGAACTCTCACACTGGTGGTGGGCATGTGGAGGGTATAGTCGTGTTCCAGATTGCTTGGCAATATTACTGAACTAAAGTTGCGTACACTCTGTGACCTGTAGGGGCACTACCAGAGGAATGAGTGCAAATGTTCAACAAATCACACACACAAATGCATTTACAGCCACTATTCATTACAGCTAAAAACTGGAAACAACCTAAATGTTCCTCAATATTGAAATAGATAAATTGTGGTACACTCACATGGTGGAATACCACAGAGCCATGAAGAGTGACCTGCAGATTCAGACAACAGCATGGATGGAATCTCAAAGATATAATTTTGAGGGAAAGAAGCCAGACATGAAAGAATACATCTTACAGGATTCCTTTTCTAAGGGGGGCCAAACCAGACAAAACTAGTCTAGGGTGATGGATAATAGGATGGTAGTTTCCTTTGCAGGCATAGTGATGGGAAGGAGTTGCAGGAGCATTTGGGGGTGCTTTAAATATTCTATATTTTATTCTGGATCTTGGCAACATATACATAATGTATCAAACGATACACTTAAGATTTGTGCACATAACTTTATGCACATAATACTCAATTTTTAAAAAGACAAAAGAAGAAGCTTAATGGTTTAAAAAAAATGAGGGCAAAATAAAGACATTTTCAGACAAGTAAAAACTGAGAGACGTTATCGCCAGCCAAACTACACTACAAATAATGCTAAAGAGATTTCTCCAGGCTGCAGGAAAATGACATTGGACAGAAGCAAAGACGTGCAGGAAGAGAGGGACAGCTTCAGAACAGGTAAACTGAGGTAAAGACGAGTTACTGTTGCCTGTTGAAAGCAGCATTCACTACAAAGTCTCGTAGCAGTTAGAGCATGTGCAGAAGAAGAGGTGACCGCAGGTGTAGAAGGGGGTGGGGGGCGCAATGAAACAGACAGAGCTCACAGCCACCCAGAAAATGTGAAAAGTACTAAAAGTGAAGGTGGATTGTAATAAATAAGTGAGCATGTTGTGATCTCTAGCTTAACAGTTATAAAATAGCAAAAGAAATTATAACTAAGAATCTACTAGTGGACAAAACATTTGAAGTTAAAATGTCAAGAAATGAAGGTATCTGCGTGTTCAGGGTCACAATGGGAACTCTGGGAACCCTGACAAGAGTTTGCCCCTGGGAAGTGAGATTGGGGTTGGGGAGGTGGAGAAACAGCTCCTTTTTTCTTCAAGTTCATGAGTTCTCTGTTACGTTAGACTATACAAATATGTGATAATTTGATAAAAATGTAAAGTTAATTTTGTTCAAGGACTAGAGTTCGAATTGCTGGTTAAATGACCAACTGGACCAATATTTGGATTCCACAGTCGTTCTTGGGAAAGTAGCATCCCAGGACTGTGGGGCTGCCTTTGCAAGCATGGACTTTGAAACCTATTCTAAGCAATCAGTGTGCCTGAGGCAGGAAAGGGGAGTCCAGTGGATGTGAGGGCCAGCCAGTCTGCTCTCTGCTCTCAAAGTGGGAGCCAGGTGGTAGCTTGAATGACATTAAGCAGTCGTGCTCTGGAGGGAAAGGTCTCACCTCCAGTGGGCAAAAATTCCCAGGCATGCTGAGGTACTTGAGTGGTCAGCCAGCATGAGCCGCACGTCTGGGCAGCGGCACCCAGCAGGAGGGCCTGGCCCCGCGCAGGGTCACATCCACAGACGCAGCCGACAGAGAGAACAGTCAGCCGGTAACACACCCTGAGGTAAACAAGCAGAGCCTGTCGCCTTCTGAAAGTTGGGCATTATTTATCCACGAGGGGCAGAGAATAGGATTGTGTTAGCCTGTTGAGTTTCAAGAATATTTCCAAGTAGAAAGGAACATACTTCCAGCTGGATACTGCGTGGGTTTTAAATCGGCACTCACCTCACTGACTGTGGAGTCAACAGCCATGGCGGCGTCCTCCGGGTCCTCTGAGGGTTCCTGTGACTCCACTTTAGAAATCTGGCCTCAGCTGAAATAATTCCAATAGCTCCAGCAGGATACCTCTACACAGGACTTTATTTCACCATGCTGCTGCTGATTTTCCCAGAACTTCACCTGAAGGACTGTCAGGGTTTGCAGGATACTGACATGACCCATGGAGGGAAGCTGGCAGGCTCATGGTGTAATGGGAAGGGGTGGGCTGCTGGGCTCCCTTGGGCAAGCTTCCAACCCTGGCTTGGACCCAAAGAGGCATAATGGCCCCGGGCAAAGCCTGCAGCTCCTCACATACTAGTTTCCTTGTTTGTAAAGGGATCATAACAGTTGCCCAGCCTGTGTGATGGCTTAGCATGAGGAGAACCTTCAAAATTGGATAGTGATGGACTCCACATTTTAGAATTTAAAACATTCAGATCATATGAGGTTACTGTTCTTAATCCTTGATGATTCAAAATGTACAGTTCAATACATTAATATAGTTCATTGTCCCTACGCACTGGAAGAGTCCTAAACTTGAGCAGTATCTGAAGTTTTGGCCTTGTACTACCAGCTTCTTTTAAAAGATCATGCAGAGATTTGGGGAAATGGCACTAGATGATCCCTAAATGACAAGCCTGATGATTATGGCCAGCAAGAGCCTTGACTGGGTGTGAACGATCCAGAATATGAACAGGGTGCTCTCTCCTGGTGCTCAGATGGTCTGCCTGTAATCCACAGACACAGCAAGGCAGAAATCAAGCTGTACTTACAGTTGATGGAGTTAGACTTTTAAGAATGTCCTACTTCCCTAAGAGTGGACCTAATCTATTAGAAAATAGGGCTGCTATAGCTCCCCTTTCAGAATGGATATACAGAACACCAAAAACAATGCCATGAGAATCCCTTGTTGCCCCAGTGAGTGGGGCATGTGTGTCCTAAAGAGGTCACTCCCTTATATACTATCAGTACGGCTTACCCAAGATCCTGGGTTTCTAGAATCCAGCTGAATGCTGGATTTATATGCTCCATTCCTTTTAATGCCTGATGATCAGAATACAAATCATATTCTGGGATGACCTACAAGAAGCACTCCGCTGTGAAGAGCTGCATTTTTGCTTCTTCAAACAAAACCCACTCTGAAGCCTGCCGTTCTGCCTTTAGACCCACAGGGCAGGATTGTGAGTACTTACCAGAATGAGGGGGCAGTCCATCAGTGAGTGAACTGCACCTCCCAGGGTCTATTATGCCATCCATCACCAAAGTGAATTGTTGCTCTAATGATATATTAGTGTCATAATCTGCACAGGACACACCGATGATGTATTACTCAAAAGATGGCCCCACCGATGGGAGCAAGGCTCCAAGAAGGGGTGGGTACCCTGCAAGATGATTGGAAGGCTTCCGCCGGGTCTAAAATCAGCCACTAAGGCACTTTCCTAGGAGCAGAGAGAAATACTGGCTTTAAATGAAATCTCCTGTCATCTTTGTAATAAATCTGCAGCCCTATTTGACCTTGGTGTCTCAGCTAATTGTAATTTGCAGGCACCATCTTGGTCCGTGATGAGAATATGGAATCTTGCTCTGGGGAGTTTCTGAATCAGACGGTAGCCAAGCTTTCTTCTGCACATCTCTTTTTGAGGAAGGCTGTGGTGCAGAATACCGTAGAGATTTTTCAATTAGTTTGAAATAATTGAAATCACCTATAATGATAATCTTATTGAACACATTCTTGGCTTTCTCATATGGTGTTTCATTTCTTCTCTTGTTCTATAAAAATAGATTTATTTTCCTCCCTGTTTCTCTTCCTTCAAAATGTTTCATGTTATTAAAAACAGAAGATTGCTTGTCAAATGTTTATTTGCCCCATGTGTGTGGCCATCTATCATCTTTACTTGCTCCGTGTGCACTTGTGCAGCCCATTAGCTGAACGCCACTCATCATGCTCACGTAAAAAATGCTGCTAATTGGATTAATGGATATATAGAAGCTAATTAAAACATAGCATTTACATCATAGTAACTGCATCAGTGAAAGAATAATAGAAGCATCCCAGTAACTGAGAAAGTTCACCCCACAAATTGTCCTCCACGGACCTACTTGTTCTTGTGGTAGAGGTGGGCTCTTTGGGCAGTATTCACAAGGGTGGAGGCATTCATCTGCTTTTGACCTTGAATTAGGCATGTGACTGTCTTGAAGGAAGCCTAGCACAAAAGGTCAAGTAGTAAAGGAGAACGGCATGTCAGTCCAACAGTTGTCAGAATGTTTCTGAGGGTGTGCTGGTCTGCACGTCCCTCTCCAAGCCTCAGTCTCTGCCTCCAAGTGCACACGAAACAGGATCCCTTGACTGCGCTTGAAGCCAGAGGACTCCCCCCAAGCCGTGTGCTGTGTCCTGAGGAAAGCAGGCCAGACCGGCTGACACAGGTTGGTGATGACAGAGAGAGTTCTACATGAGTTCACTTAGGGTGATCACGGAGCTGTCCTTTCAGGCTCCAGTTTCCCTGAAAGGGGACTCTAGTCCAAGAGAACTGTGGCTTGGTGCTCCCAGCTCACGGCTATCGCCTATTCCCCCCAGCGAGCCCCCTTTTCCTTTGCTGCCTTGCTTTTTGCTCCCTCTCTTCTCTGTTCCCAACGACCTCACTCTAATTTCTCTCATGGCTGGTCCTGCTTCAGGATCCTTGTCACTTCCAGTCTCTGAATAAAACAGAGACTGAGAAAAATAGGGGAGCAGACAGTAAAGATACACCACATCTATGGATTCAGAACCCTGGCAACCTGACGTGGGACGCTGGGTGAACCCCAACTCTTCCTCCAGCATGATGGCAGTGCTGATGGTGACGGTGATGATGATGGAGATCATGGTGGAAGTAACAACACGGGACGTGAACCGCTGCACGCTTCTCATCAGGGAAATTAACTCATGCATTCAAAGAATAATTCACCTTGATGAAGCAAGATTTATCCCAGGAAATCAAGGATGGCTCAAAGCACAGAACACAGTAGATTGTAAAATCTAATAGGAAAAGATCTACTTGTGCAATGCTAGTTTGCACCATTATAAATTGGCGCAGCCCTTTTTGGAAAGCAACATAACAGCACACGTTGAGAGACATTAAGATACTCATAGGCTTTGTCATTAATCTCGCTTTTGAGAATTTCTCCTAAGGGACCCATTCAAAGGCAGGCGTTGCCTTCTCTTCTCTCTCTCTCTCCATGTTCCCACCCTTGGTGCTTTTGTTTACATGGTGGCTTCAGCCTCACCCAAAGCTGCCAGCTCTGGGACAGACACCTCCAGCTCTCTCCTGAGGGCCTGCTCCAAACTTCCACTGACCGAGCCCTTTCCATGTGGGTGGAGGTTTTCACAAAACCAATGCCTCTAAAACAAAGCCCCACAACCGCTCCTTTGTGTTCTGGCCAGGCTGCGACCTCAGCGTCATCAAATCCTCCCCCAAACCCTTCAAGTCCACCAGCACAAGGCCTCCTGTCCCATAGCCCTGCCTCAGCCAGGCCCTTCTCCTGCCTGGACCAGAGGAGAGCTTCCAGAGCTCCCAGCCTCCCGTCCCTGCCAGTCAGATTCTCCACATGCTGCTTTCTTGAAGCATGAGACATGCACCTCCCTTTTCTACCTCAAGACTAGCACCCTCCCCTGAGGCCTTTTATGCAATTTCTATATAAAATATTCAAATTCCTTGATATGGCCCAAATCCCCTTTTCAACCCCCTTTCCTGCAATGCCCCACCATGTTTGCTTGGGATGCCATAACAAAGTACTACCACTTGGGGGAGTAAACAACAGAAATTTATTGTTTCGTAGTTGTGGAAGCCAGAGGTCCAAGATAAGGTGTTGAAAGACTTGGTTCCTTTTCAGGGCTGTGAGGGGAGGATGTTTTCCGTCTCGCTTGGAGATATTTTTCTTCATGTGCACATGGCATGCTGTCTCTGCTCTATCAAACTTCAATCTTTATAAAGACACTAGTCACATTGAATTAGGGGACCCCCTTCCCCTCCAGTATGACTGTATATTAACCAATTACAACCACAATAACCCTATTTTCAAATAAGGTCATAATCTGAGATACAGGGAGTTAGGACTTCAGTGTATGAATTTTTGTGGGACACAACTCAGCTCATAACACCTTCTCAAGCGATCTGTTTTAAAATCCCGTTGAGACAAGGCTACACACAAAGGAAAGGACAGTCTCTGCAACAAATGATGTTGGGAAAACTGCATATTCCCAAGCAGAGAATGAAGTTGGATCCTTACCTCATAACAAATAGAAAAGACAATGCAAAATGGATTAATACTTCAAACATAAGACCTAAACTATAAGACTTCTAGAAAAAAACATAAGAGAAGCATCATTACATTGAATTCGACATGATTTTTTTAGATATGACAGTAAAAGAAAAAGAAAAAAAAAGCAAAATAGATAAATGGACAACATCAAACTTAAAATCTGTGTAACAAAGGAAATTACAGAGTAAAAGGCAACCTGTGGGAAAGGAGAAAATATCTGCAACCTATACATCTGATAAAGGATTAATATCTACACCATATGAAGAACTACTGTAACTCGACAAAACAATAAAAATAACCTGATTTGAAAGTGGACAAAGTACTGAATAGACATATCTCCAAAGAAGACATACAAATGGCCAACAGGTACATGAAAAGATGCTTGATAGTACTAACCATCTGGGAAATTCAAATCGAAACTACACTGAAATATTGTTTTTCACCAGTTAGGGAGGTCACTATAAAAAAACAAAACAAAACAGAAAATAACAAGTGCTATTGAGGATGTAGAGAAATTAGAACACTTGTGTACTAATGGTGGGAATATAAAAAGGTACAGCTCCTATGGAAAACAGGATGGAAATTCCTAAACAACTTAAAAATAGAATTTCCATGTGATCCAACAATATCACTTCTTGGTCTACATCCAAAAGAATTAAAAACAGGATCTCAAAGAGAAATTTGCACACCCATGTTCTTTTCAGCATTATTCACAAGAGCCAAGAGATGGAAGCAACCTAGTTAGTTGACCATTAATATGGATAAAGCAAATGTGGTGTATCCATACAATGGAATATTATTCATCCTTAAAAGTAAGGAAATCCTGTCATACACTATGACATGGGTGCCTTGAAGACATGATAAATGAAACAAGCCAGTCACACGAAGACATATATTGAATGCTTCCATTTATATGAGGTCCCTGGAGTAGTCAAACTGACAGAAATAGAGGGTAGAATGTGGTTCTCAGAGGGGCCGAGGAAGGGGAACTAAGATGTTCAGTGGGTAAGGAGTTTGTTTTGAGAGATGGGATAGTTCTAGAGCTCTGCTGCACAACAAGGTACACATAGCTAATCCTAATGTAATCCACACTTAAAAACTGTTTACATGGCAATTTTTATGTAATGTGTTTTAACACAATTAAAAAAATAAACAACCCTATTGAGCAAGTACCACCATGAATACAATGACTGTTCCCTCCTGCAAGACCCTTGTTCACACTGCTGCAGCTGCTAAATCCTACTTGGGTGTGAAAAGTCCTTAACAAATATATGCCTTCCTTTGTTGATGCTTAACAAGGGTAGCGTACTGCACCATTTCACTGGACAAATATTAGAACCAATTACTTATGCGGTGTCTACTCTGCACAAGTAAAACCCAGCAATGTTCCACCCAATGCAGTGCTAGAGAGATAAGCATGCACAAGATTCCACACACTGTGATGTTAAAATGTTTCTCTCAGCTTCCTCCAAACCCAGTACTCCCCTCTCCCTCACCTCGGTGGTCCCCATGACACAAAGAAACAGAAGGGAAGTTTTCTGACCCAAGATTATCTTGTGGTCCCATCTCACTCTCTGAGTATAACAGCAGCACCAACTTCTACGCAATGCTGGGATGATCCCAAGTCACCTGACAGAATCGGTGCATACGGTGCTATTGTACCGATATCAGTTGGAGCAACAGAGAGAACAAAAATTCATCAACAAATGCCTGGCCTTCCCATAGCCTTCTGCTCTAATGCCATATAAGAGAGGGGACATCGAGTCAGACAAATATTTGCCCGAGTTCACTTCTAAGTATCATTTAGTGTTATATATGATTAATAATAACCCTTACGAAAGTCCTTCTCTGTCTTTATAATCAGAGAATGGCTACTTCTGAACTGCCTTGAGAGATCATTTGACTGGCTTTGTCTTACAGAGCGTCTCACCCTTGTCTGTCTCCCAGATAGGCCCAAACACCTTCCAAGCGGAGACCTCTGATGCTGCTGTATTCATTCGCTGTGGAATAAGCGCGCACCTCCCGCGCCAGCATCATTCTTGGTACCGGGAAGGTGCTGGTGGTGGAGCAGCAAGCAGGTTTTCAGCAGCCCCGCCTTCCAGGGGGCCTTTCTTCCCTGCCAGGCTGGAAGGTGAGAACCAGCACTCACACAGCTAGGAACTGGGGTGCGGATGAGGACCCAGCAGTTAGAGGCGCTCATAGGAGACAGGCCATGCAGAAGGTAGATGGAAGCCATTGTTGGGTCTGCTTTTTGGCTACTCCCGTAGGTCGGCCAGGTTGTGGAGATGTGATCTTAGGAGGTGAGGGCAGCAGGAGCTTTCTGAGCCCGGCACCGCGGGGGGCTCTCTTCCTGAAAACAGTAGCAAACAGGAGGATCTCTAATTCCTCCTCTGTCAGCCTTTAGCTTTTACAGCACAGTCGCTTAAACACCGAATTCTCTGTACTAAATCTCTTTCTGCTTAAGAAACCTGTGGTTGGCTTCCTTCAGTTACAAATGGTACATAAGACTTGGCTTCACCCTCTAAGTGTTTGCAACCTCAGGCATAAAGGCTAAAATATGGAAACTACCAAAGTAGCCACCAGTGGGGGAGTGTTTCAGGAATTATGGTGTAGTAGCTTCTAAGGAAATAACTTCCAAGATATTTTTCTGGCATTAAAATTTATAAAAGTGAAGAGAAAGTGTAAGAGGTATTGTGTCTGCTATGTAATGATCCTATAAGTCAAAACATAGGTGCTTCTCATGATTATATCTCTATATTTTTATATATGGATAAGTATTATTAGTAAACAAAAAAAATAATTATTTTTGAATTGTAGGAATATAAGTAAAAGTTTTATCGATGTGAAATTTCATTTAAAGATGGTGTCAGTTGTTTGGTAAAAATATTATAAGGAACATAGAGAATTCATGGCAGCCTCCATAAGAAAGTTGTAAAGATGATGAAATGAACTGGAAAATAAACCAGAGCGGCCAGGCTGTAATTTAGTTTAAAAGTTAAATGAGTAAAATTTTAATATAATATTCTGCCTTTCATATATAAAATTGTGCGTCCTGACTATCAGCATGTGCACCTACTGAATTGCTTTTCCAATTTATTCATGAGTAAATATATGTTCCATGCACTCGTCAAGCTGAGAACGTAGTGCGTAGCAAAGCAAATTCTTTTCCTTCATGGCGACACTAACATGCCTCCGTTCTCATCTCAGCTGACAGTCCAACATATTCATACCCACCCATTTACACAGAGAACAGAGATCCCAGAGGGGTTAAGGCATCTCCTAAGGGCATGCAGTTGGTTGATGGCATGTGTGGAATTAAATCCCACGCCTCTCAATGCATCTCAACACCTTTGAAAGAGTGAATGAAGGCTTGAACCACTCAAGACAGCTCTTCAGTTAGAAATAGAGAAAACTCCCCATGGCAAGGGCCATTGACCATCATGTCAAGTCATGCAGGGTGGAATTGCTAGAAAATTTAATGGCTCATGAAGAAAAACAGAAAGAGAGGAAAGGCTAGGAATACATAGGGGAAGAGGCAAGAATGAAAAATATAGAGTCTTAGGCATTGATAACAATGGAATGTAACTAATTTAGCATTTATTGCTGTTTATTTTTGCCTGGAGGGTAGGAAAATGATTGCAAATCTATAACAACATGCAAACGTATTTTATAATTTTAAAAAACCCTATGGCATTTCCTTATTTGGGAGTCAAAGAAGGACAGCTTGTCCCTTCGCTCCTTGGAAGCAGGCAAACATACAACATTTTCCCTCAACATAATATAGAAACATTTCAATGTAAACGTGTAAGGAGCCCAGGGATACAGGAACCATCTGGTCAACCAAGCAATAGCTCCTATTGCAGCCCTGCTCCGCTTCCAGAGCTGGGGGATCAAATGCGACCCCAATCAGGCAGCATGAGTGAATGCAAACCTCTCTAGACTAAGCAATGCCAAAGTAATAGGGATGCTTTCTTAGAGGCCTGTGTCAAAGCTCGGACTGTCTCAGCTCGAAGAAGGAAGAGCAGAGCCAAGGGCTTCTCGGCGCCAAGAGGCTGTGACTCATCACTTGAGGCTCTGTTCACAGCAGCGGGTGAACCAGCAAGATGAAGATCTCCATGCCTGAGGAGCTCCTCAGTCCGCAGGCTGGCAGACCCGGAGGAGACAGGGCTTCTGGAGTGCAAGTTGCATGGCCGTCTAATCCAAGCCTCAAACTGTAGGTCATAAGCGAAACTTAATCTGCTGACGTGTTTTGTTTGACCTTCACTGAATTTCAATCACTATGTTGTACACATGAAACTAATATTGTATATCAACCATACTTCATTAAAAATTTTAATAATTTTAGTTTCAAAACCAAATTAATGACCTACACTTTGAAATTTAGAATTTCACACAAACATAAGGTTTTGTAGCTTCTTTTGAAAGGGAGAAAGACCTGACGCCTGGGCCTGCTCTCCTACGGGACAGTTGGCTGGAGCTGGCTAGTAGCGGTCCTCTTTGGATGGGGAGTGAGCTGGCGCACAGCCTCACCACTCCCTATTGCCTTCTCAACACCAAATTAACGAGTTGCCTTATATTGGCTTAATTCATCCCTTTATGTACCAGATTCCATGGGCACTGGGGTTTGCAACCCCTACCCCGGTGCCAGCAGAAGTCCTTGCTACATCCAGTCCCTGTACTTGTGAAAGATCCAAGCCTTCACACTGTGTTGAACAAAGTTACTATATGACCAAATAGGCAGAATGTTATGTAACCTTCAAATCACTTCCCCACGTAGGAACTCAATTTCTTCATCTACAAAATGGGGTAGAAGCCCTTCCTGATTCCCACATTCTACGGGCTAACCCACCTCACAGTTTCCCTTGTTCCTAACCATCAGCTCTGCTAAAATACAAGTGCATGAACATTGGATTTCTTCTCCTTTCTCCTCTGTTTGGCATTTGTTGAAATCTTTGAATTACTTGAAAGCTGGCCTGAGTTGTCAGTGACAGAACCAGGAACCCTTTCTGAACCTCAGCACCATCCACTGGACGGGAGACTGCCATATCCACAGAAGATTCTCCCAGCCTGTTGAGAAGTCTTCTGCAGGACTGGCAGGTCTTATAAAGAGGCCAGAGATGCAATGGGCTTGAAAATTGAGCTTTCTTCTCTCCCTTGGAATTCATAAGCTATACTCAGCTTTGAGACAGCTTGACATGGAGAGATGGGGTCTGAAAGCACTTCGTAGGCAATCGTACATCCAGCGTTTCAGTCCTTCATCAAGGCAGCCAGTCCACCAAGAGCTACGACACGCAGCTTGTGGCCCTGTAACTCAGGCAGGCTCTGAGGGGAGCAGGAAGCAGGTAGAAGGCCCCATTCCTGCACAGTGCTTCTGGGGGAGGCTGCCAGTGAGAAGGAAGTTTCCATGGAACATCCCAAATGCATTCTGCCCCATGTAAAAACATTTTTCTGGCAAGTAATGTCCTTGACTTTTTCCCTTCAAAACATGCCCAAGAGTACAATGTATCTTGGGGCTTATTACTAGTTATGCAGCATGTGGTAAAATATGAGCTAAAACGTATAATTCTAAATGCATAGCACAATAGATCTTTCTTTCTTTGGAATGAATTTATTTGGTCTTTGCCCAGCTCAAGTCTGTTGTAAATGACTCTGTGATACACAGCTCTGACAGTGAATTGAAAACGAAGCAAAAAGCCTTCAGATGAAATGTGGCATCAAATGAGAAGATGTTTATTTTTAGCACTAAAAATCTAATGAGAAGAGTGCAAATCTAGTTTTGGAATTTCTATATACTTAGTTTTAAACTGAGAATGTGGATCACCATCACATACAGTGCAGAAAGAGACATTTGTTTGTACCCAAGAACCACTCTAAATAATAGTGAGGCAATTGTTTTAAAAAAAAACAGGAAATAGAAAGTTTCTAAATATTAACTTCCACTTACAACATATTAGATCAACTTTTTCTTCTGAAGATATTTTTTCTTGAAAAAAATGTATAAACTACTTTGTGGCTCCCTTGCAAATGAAAATGCTTGTAGTATAAATTTTATCTGCTGAAGTTATCAGTAACATTTGGGTTAGAAATGATTTATTTCTCTTGTGTCTCTTCATATCCGCTTGCTTCAGCCCCGGTGTTAAATATCTGCCTCAACAAATCGCTGGATCGTCTGGATAAGGGTGTTAGATTTTTTTCGGTTGCTTCTGAAAAAAAAAATGCTTCAAAAACAGTACAAAAATCTAGCCTGACACTAGTCACACCGTAAAACAACAACTACTCCAGGATCCTTTCGCTGTAAGAGAAAGCCAAATTGAACCCAGGCCAGGAGTTACGTGAAATTGAATCTAAGCTCTGCCATTTTTATTCTATTGTTACTTGATAAAAAAATAGAATCGTCTCTCTGCAGTAGAGCTACGTGGTAAAGAGACAATCAGGTGTGTGAGGGGGAAATGATCCCATTTGCTTCTCCATCAGTTAAATGAGACTAATGGGCAAGTTATCTCCAAAGCCACTTCAGGTGCTGAGTTCTTTGACTCTCTGGCTAGTTTTTTAATGTCCCCACTGTCTGAAAACCATTAATCTGTCTTCACAGATACTGAAACTAGTTTTCTGAGCGTCTCATTAATTGTGCCATCTCCTGTATTCGTGTTTCTCTAAGTAAAGAATGCTTATCACTAATTTACTTGGTTTTCACTCTCTCCCTTTTAAGCAATGACCCATTGTGATTGAGGTTAACAGTCTCCTGCAGGAGTAGGTTGTAAGAACAAAATATGAAAGAAGAATTGTATTTTTAATATTATGTCATTTAACCACTTCGCGAGGAGGAAGATATGAAATGATCATCTACCCTATTGGTTCTTGGGTGCGATTCTTCTGGGGAAACGTGGAGCTTTTCACTGCAGAAAATGCAGGTGCGGGCGGGGCTTTTCTCCAGTACTCCACACTGTGAATTGTGATGGAAAAGAGATCACGGACATAGCCTTGCTGAGCCTTATCATGTCTGTAGTTTTTGTGGGTCTCTGTGGGGAATAGTTTTCTACATTCTAATACTTCTATCTCAAGTCCAACAGGTAGGATGCTTGCTGAGCCAGTAGATTCTGGACTGCGTTGGACCTGGCCAGCTCGGCGTTGGTTTTCTGCCTGCCCTGGGGCAAGTACCCTCCCTCCCCTCGGCTTGTTTCCTCACCTACAAATGATGATAACAGGATCACTTACATCCTGTTGGATTACTGTACAGATTAAATGAGTAATCACATGTAAAGTGTTTGGTACCTTTCTCAGCACATAGTGAGCCCACAGATATTTTAGATATCAGAGTTTATCACTAATCAACCTGGCAGGAGCAGGTCCTAGAAACCTCCTTTAAAAGCCCTTCCCTCCTGTCCTGCAAGTCCATGAAGAGTTCCCAGACTTGTCAACCTAATGTCAACAGCACCTTGAGGATCCCTATATATAATGTAAGAGGCCTTTTGAGAGGGTTGTTTATTAGTCACATTTAAGGTCTAATAATAACATGAATAATTATTCATGGTGGGTAAAGGTAATCAGGAAACAAACTGATTGCTAGTGTTCTCGGAAAGGGCGCATCAAGGCCATGCCACCAACCGCCATCACCTTGTGTGGAGGAGTCAGGCACTGGAAACCACTAAATTGACAGGAGAATGGGGCTGCATGTCTGGAACCCAGCAAGGCCAAAGGACCCCTTCTGTCCCCACTCAGAGCACTTTTTTGTGACCATTGACACTTGGTCCATTCTTAAAGCCTGGAAGTCTTGGGAGATTTTAAATTTTTTGAAGGAGTCCTCAGCTCCTCATTCATTCATTCATTCATTCATTCACTCAACTCAGTACTTACCAGGCCTCTAACCACATGCCAGGATCTACACTGAGTGTTGGAAATAGAGAGAAAAAAAGAACATACCCAATCCCTGTCCAGGGGGTGCTTACTCCTTCAGGAGACTGACGTTACACAAATAATGTCACACAAATAAGCTCACCGTTTCGACTGCGATAAAGATTAACAAGAGAAAGGGCAAGTTACTATGCAGATCGCAGGGCCACTATTTTCTGAAGAGCTCAGGGAAGTCTGCCCTGAAGAGTGACTTTTAACCTGAGTCCTGAAGAAAGAGTAAGATGGGCAGGTAAACACTGGAAGAAGAATGTTCTAGGCAGAGGAACTTCCCAGTGGAGAACGTGTTGGGGTGTCTTTGAGTTGCTGGAAGATCGCCAGTCCGTCTGGGGCTTGGTAAGGAAGAGTCGCTGGGGATGGCGTTGCAGTGGTACTTGGGATCACCAGGTGGGGCCTTCAGGTCTTTGGTTTGGTATTAAGCGCAAATAGAAGCAACGTCCAAGTCTCAAGAAGGAGAATGAATAGTGTGATTGGAATCCCAATCACGAGAATTTGGGAGACACTCAGTGGCTTTAGGAAAGCTCATTCAAAGGAGCAGGGTGGCTAGCAGGGCTGGGGGCCAGCGACAGAGGCACTCAGTTGATGGAGAACATGCAAGAGGCAGAAATTGCTAGTTTGGTTTGGTTCAACCCCAGTCTGGATTAACTGGAATGACTGGAGGGGTATCAAAATGACCTGCTGCCCTGGAGAGCCACAGGTCTAATTCTAACTAGGTTCAGAGAAGTCCCTTAGGACTCCTTCCAGATCAAGTGATCTCTCACATTTGAAACCTTGGCAAAGTCAGAGGCCACCCACAGATTCCATCGTGTGCGCCCTGCTGTCCCTGACTCCCACTCCCACATTGCTTCACTTCTGCAACTGTTGACTAGACCAGGAGAAGGAGGAAGACAGCTTGTCTCCCTGGTGCCCACCAAAACAGGGCCAGTAGACTGAGGACTGAGATGAAAACAGAAAAGTCAGCCCACTCTCCACATGGCCTGTCTGTCAGCTGGGGTGTGTCAGAGGCAGGAACCGTTCCAGTTATGTGAGTCAGAGAAGTTATTGTAAGATCTGTTAACCAGGTACTACAGGGCTGAAAGAGCAAAATGCCAACAGTAAGGTGAGAACTGGGGGGAGAAAATGGAATTTGTTGGCATTGTCAAAACTTAGATGCTTGCAGGCTGCTTCTCCAGGCAGGTGTCCCTGAGCAGGGCGTGATGAGGCTGATTCTCCAGGTGTGGGCGAAGTGCAGACCGGGGTGAGCTGCTTCTCCTGGAACAAGCCATGCAGACGAGAACAGCACAGGACTCCCTTCGCCATCTCGGGCTTGCAGGCTCCCTCAAGGGCTCTCTGGGGCCGGTTCCCAACAGGGAGCCGTGGGCAAAACAGAAATGGATTTTCAGAGTCCCAGCCCCAGCATCTAGTCCCAAATGATCAATTGGCAAAATGAAACCCCCAAGTTCAAAATTTTAAATAAAGATTTTTCACTTTTGTAGAGATATATATGGGTGCATTGGTACGTATTTTCATATAGACAGATAGATATAGATATTATTCATAAAACATTACTTTTCCTTATCACCTAGAAATTTGCCTGCCTCTTGGAGGTCATTAGGTATGTAGAGTACATAAAAAACTCTTACAACTCAATAAAAAGGCAATTCAGTTAATAAAGGGCCACAGGATCAGAATAGGCATGCAGATGACCAACAAGCACATAAAAGATGATCAAGATCATTAGTCATTAGGGAAATGCCAATCAAGACCACGTAGCCGCCAGGACAGCTAGAATCAAAAGGACGGATAATGACCGGTGTTGGCAAGGATGTGGCGAAATTGGAGACCTAGTACACTGGTAGTGGGAATGTAAAATGATATACGTCCTTTGAGAAATAATCTGGTAGTCCTTCAGATGGTCAGACCAAGAGTTACTACATGACTGAGCAATTCAATCCTAGGTATACACCCAAAAGAAATAAAAGCATATGTCCACACAAAAGTTCATACATCAGTGTTTATGGCCGCATCATCTGCAAGAGCTAAAGGTAGAGACAAAATGTCCAGCAATGGACAAATAGGAAGTGGAGCGTCCATACGGTGGGATATTATGCAACGAAAAGGATGAAGAGGGCGATTCATGCTACAGAAAGGGTGAACCGTGAAAACAGTGTGCTAAGTGGAAGAAACCAGCCACAAAAGAGCACACATTTTATGATTCCATGTACATGAGTGTGCAGAACAGGCCTAGATAGAGAGCTACAAAGTAGACTTGTGGTTATTGGGGCTAGGGGTGCAGCAGGGGCTTTACGGGGTGACAGCTAAAGGATATGGGGTTTCTCTTGGGGGTGATAAAATTGTAATGGTTGCACAACTCTGCATTTACCAAAAATGAAAACCATTGAATTGTACACTTTAAATGGGTGAATTGTATGTGAATACTATCTCAATAAACCTGATACTTAAATAAGAAAGGACACAAAGGCCTAAATGCCTCTTGGCATTTTTTACTTGAAGAGAAAAACAACAGGAGACCCAGTAGTGATATATCAGCAAAAGTCATATTTAGACTTTTTCTTCTCTTAGTTAAGAAGGAGCCCTTAAATATTTGTCCCAAATCCCATAACTCCCAAGTGACTGAGGAAGGATTTAAAAAATTAGAGCTGTCCAATCCCAAAGCTAGAACCCTTGATCAGCAAAATATCAGAAAACCCGTCTTGTAGGATCACAGAGCTTCCTTCAGGACCTATGTGTACAGTTGGACAGTTTGTACAGGGGACAATTTTGCCCAACCAGAAGGCTAAGTGAGGGCTACATCCCCTCCCAAACTCTGCTTACTAAGGCCGACGTGCCTGGCAGAGGAAAGGCCTTCCTCCTGGCTTCTGGGCCCCATTCTTCACAATGACATGCATCAGAGACCGAGTCTGTCCAGGAACTACCATCCGTGGTGCTCTTTACCATCCCTGGTTGCAATGTATGTGTTACAGCTATGTCATAACCACACCACACAGTATGGCAACTTCTGTTTTAATCAATCATGTGTTTTAAAGAAGTTAAGAGAAGAAAATGTGTTTTTTTAAACTTTCCATTTCCAGCACTCTCCATTCTTTTTTATAGGTCCAGTTCTCCATGTGATGTCATGTCTCTTAATTTGCCATATGGGTCACAAATATTTCTTCCTGCTTTGTCATTTGTCTTTTGACTTTACCTAAGATATGTTATCCATACTAAAATTTTTATTTTATAAGTAATAAAACTTCTCCATTTTCTTTTATGGCTTTTGAGTTCCATACCCTCCTTAAAGAGGATTTCCACACTGCAAGATTATAAACAAATTCATGTGTAGGGTTCTGGCTTTTTTTGGGTCTTTTATGGTTTTATTTTATTTTATTCTACTTTATTTATGCTTTACTCTTCAATCTGTTTAGCATCGATTATGATGTAAGGAGGAAATAGGAGTCTCTCCCCTCTCCTCTCTCTGTTACTGTGTTTCTAAAGGCCAGTCTATAGCCAACTTGTACTTCTTAATAAGTAATGTTTCTTTTCCCTATTTATTTGAAGTGCCTACCTAGAAGACATTACGAATTACCTTTCGAGTTTGGTCCTTTGCTACTCGGCAGCTCTGTTCACTGGACTGCCCATCTCTTTCAGTGCCAAACTGTGCCCATTACGGGAACTTAATTCAACATGATAACATCTATTAGGACTGATCTCAAGGAGTAATCACTTAAAATATATTCTATTTTTAATGCCACTTCTGTGAACATTTTTCTCCATTTCTTTAATTATGGCCACTGCAGTGGTCTGGCTGCAGCATGTGCCAGCTTTCTGCTGACAATGTTCATATGGCAACTCGAGTTGTCCCCAGCGTCCTCATGCCACATGCTGAATACCCCTCTCTGAGCTTTCTGCCAGGGAAAGTTGGCCATGTGTTTAGAGAGAAGAGCATTATTTTGTAGTATGCAGGCAATTACTCTCCCCTGCAAACAACATCAATTATATTTCCCAAGCCTATTTTTTAAGTATAACAAAAATAATTCTATTATTAAAAAAAAGATCCATGGAATGTATTCAGTTGTAATAAGTGATCATTATCAAAATTCAATTGAAAGTAATCTAATGTTACCACAATAAGTTCATTCACTGAGTAAATGAATATGACAAATGCTCTACAAACCTATCAATCAAACAAAAGTGTACTAGAAATTAGATTCATAGAGTAAAACACATTTTTAAAAGATTACAGACTTAAAAACAATATTGAGTGTTGTATGCATGTAGGAGGTTTTGCTACATTCCAACAGAGATGTTTATTTGCTGACATTTCTTCAGATGCAAAAACATTCCCGGTGGAGTACAACTGAGAGGCTGGGAAAGACACTGCTCAAGTAATTATGAACATTCACAGAAATTTTATTTTTAAATGGAATCTACTTCTTGGTAAGATGAGTGAAAACAGGAAAGTGAAAAGGAATTAGAGATTAAACAAAATAAATAAAAGTGTATATTAACACCTAAGGGGGGATGAGAGTCATTTTTCTTGCTGATAGTTAATATTTTTAATTTGCATTCAAACACATCCCTAAGAGAAAATAAGTCAGGGTTTCAATAACAGCAAATACAATGTAATAAACACATAGGAGTACATTAAGAAACCTGCAAAGGTGAGAGAAGACCCTATGAAATCAAGAAACCAAAATGCCAAGAATAGACATAATCTGTTAAATCTCTATGTGCATATGTACATTTATGCATATGCAAATGTATGTCATGCATATGTATGATTTATATACATGCGTGTGCTTATAAATAGATGTGCATACATTTTTAGTATTACCTACTACTGATTTTTAAAAATGGCACTTCATATTTTATTTTCTTTTTTACTAAAGATATACAACCTATCTTTCAAAAATACCATTTCCATAATTCTACCAACGTGGTTCTGGAACAAACATACAGCTTAAAGACACAAAAAACATTTGACACAGGTCAATAATGCTTAAGCATAGATTTCTTTATTCTAATAAAGCTTACCTCAAGAATGGGTTTCATATTATTGGCTCCTCAATTTTGAAATACTAATGTATGTAGAGAATGCTTTTAGTCATTTTCTAAAGCAATAGACCACAAGTCTTCCATAAAAAGCCATTCAGGCAATTGCTTTTACAAGTATTTGTTTATCTGTTCATCACAAAAAGAATTCAATGTCCCTGAAAGGCGTCCGGTAGCAGTGACAGCCTGCTCACCCATGTAAAATATAATGCCAAAGATGCAGAAAGTCACTTGTTGAGGAAATGTTAGATCATGCCACTGGATGCTATGTTAAAAAGAGTATGTCACAGCAGAAGGTCCCCATCTGAGCACAGCTACGTGTGTGGGCAGAGAAGGGGAAGGACAGGATGAGAAAAGAGGAAGAAGTAAGTGTCAGCTGACAGAGAAGCAAAGCAATAACCCATCAGGTATTAGAACTTCCACTGGCTGATGTCGGCAAGTGGCAGTGGAGATAGACTCTCGGTACGACAAGCTTGCTGACCACAGTCACTCAGGAAGACAGCGAGAGCCCAAGTCCAGGGATGACTGGGAAACGCACAATAGGCAATGGCCGCCAGTCCCCTGGACACTCTCAGGTTTTGGCCTTTAAGGCAAGACTCCCTTCTCCTGGAATTCCCTCCAAAGTCAGAGTGCTTGGCTGCACACAGTTGATCCCATCGTCCCCTGCATTGCAGCATTTTTCAGAAGACGTGAGAGAAACACTGGACTCAGAGTACGTGTGCCACCGCTATGGGGCCGTATAAATAATGAAGAACTTTAATTCTCTCCAGGTCTGTACGACCAAGCTGAGTGCTAATGAGCTGTCAACCGCCCCGAGAACCTTCAGGCGCTTCCCAAGCGCCTGCCACCCACTTCTACACCTCTCCTACTTTTAAAGGTCAGAGGAAAAAAACGCCTCTACTTTGTCCAAGAACTTGAAGCCAACGCAGAACATCCTCAGGGGCAGTTGTCCCTGAGGCATCCATTCTGCTCTGCTCTGCTCCCGCGTGGGTGGCTTAGCCTTCCTGCCTGGCCAGCTCAAGCCTGATTGCCAGAGAATTCCAGCAGAGAGAGAATTTAGTGCTAATGTGACGTTTTCACAGGACAAGGGCCGGCTGGGTGGAGTGGGGTGAGAGGATGTGTCAAATGAGGCCTGAAGTCATTTCATGGAAGCCATGTGATGAAAACGGCCAGGGACATTAGCAGCCCAGCTGGACCTGCTTTGTGTCTGCCCAGCGCCAACATTTCAGAAGAGTCTCTCCCGCCGTGACATGCCTTGGCTGTATATTTTAATTACTGTCTTTGATTAAACATCAATCATAATGTATCACTACATGATGTTTCATGAAATGAGAATTCTGCAGTTACCTCTGAAAAATTTTATGACCCTCCTTTGCAGAGGAATTGATCATACAGTGGTTTACTAGCTGGGAAGATGGATGAGTTGTCGTGGCACCATATCCTGGGCATCAAGAGCTCAGAGAGAAGGCGTGATTTAATGAAAAACCTCTGGACCCTAGCCAGCCATGCAGTGTCCTGCTTCATCTAGAAAATAAAACGTAAGGCTTACCTGACTAAATGCTTTGTCAGTTTTGCTTTATTATACGTGATTATCCTGAGCTTCACTCGGTTTCTAGAAGATACACATTTTGGACTCTTATATTATCCATCTGCAAGGTCAAACTTTATTACTCAACTGATATAAAGTTCTTGACCAATTTTAACCTGGAAATGAGAGAAATGATTTAAGTTCAAATTTTAAGAACTCTGTTATGGAGTTTTTAAAAGGCCCATCTTGTCTGCCAAAGACTTTTGTAAGAGAATACTAACTGGCTTCATTTATCGATCAGCCTTCACTTTCACCATTCATAGGTAGGGGTAGGGATGTCTGTATAAGGAACATCTATGGCTTCTCAGACTTGACATTTACAAATAAGCATGTCATTTATACGGATTTGCACATTATAGTTTCTGGTCTCCATTTTTAATAGAACTGTAGGTCTCTGGAATCAGAGTGTAATGAATGAATTACAAGTCTATGCACCTCTCAAGCAATTTTAGCACTGATGTGACTTCTAAATTGTGAGTTCTTCACTTCTGATCCCTGTATTTGCATATCTGTTCAAATCCAAATGATTAAAAAGGAGCTATCAAGGTTGATAGCCTAAAATTAGACTTGTCTGTTCATTTTGAATGTACACATTAATATAGATGTCCCTATCTCTAATTCCTATTTTTCTATGAGACTTCAGTGAAGGAGAGTGAAGTGCATTAACAGTTGGAGACATTTTATTTCTTTAAAAAATCTTTTTTCAGGAGTCATTAACAGCATGTAAGTCAATCAACAATGAAAAGCCACCCTACTTTAGAAAAATGTACAGGTCATTTTTAAAAGCACAAGTCTAGGAAAGAGTACATTCTACCAACTCAATTTAAATTGTCTTCTGATGACTTCAGTTCAAGAGAAAATAGTAGTTATATTTTACACTAAGCATTATTATGGGTGTTTTGTTAAATCATTTTATCTAATATGACTAATCCATGAAAAAAACATTTTAACACATGTCTTTAAATCACAAAATGCACTATGATTACATCACCCTTACAGTAGTTTTATATATATATTTATTCACCAGGAAAATTTCTATAAGACATACTTTTAAAATCATTTTTTTCTGTTTAAAAAGAGGTAATTTGGTATTTAGAGAAATTATGCGGTATTTATGGACCTCTTTGAAATGCACTGTCCAGATATAACACTGTAAATAAATACAGAGCTTTTAAAAAAATTAATCTGCTTCGCCACATCTCCTACAACGCAGTGGGGGACAGGAAGGACCAGTCCTGTTCTACACCGGCCTGGACACTGCCCATAGGTTCAGGGCTGCCACACTAAAATCTGACAACATATGTGCTTTCCAATTATGCTGCAGATAAAATCAGAACCAGAAGGACCCCGTCTGGCTTTTGACAGCTACTTAATCAGTTATTGTACAGGATACATGATACGGCTGTTCATTTTTTCCAGAAAGCGGCAGTTTTGTACAGAGCCAAATAAGGCACATCCAACCTCCTTAGCAAAGACTAAGCCTGTGACCTTCCATTTCAGAAATGACACCACCGTCGCCTGCAGCACTGTGGCTGCTTCCTTCAGAGGCTGGGGCTCTGTTTGGGAGGTGCAGCCTGGTGTCACTGCTGGCAAAATGAGCCATGTGCATGGTAGGAAGTTAAAGTGGCAAAGGTTCAAAGGTGGTCCGGGTTGTTAATTCCAAACTGGAACTGTTCTTTGTAATTAGTAATTTGATCACCTCTGCTCTAAAAGGAAGGTAATTAGAAAATAAACCCACAATTTCCTTCAAGGCAGATTCAGGACCTCAGTTAAATTTTTGAAAGAATTTTTGTATCCATCTTGCTTTGGCTTGTTGAGAATCCTGATTATTTCTCCCCCGTGAGTGATTAATTGTTGAAAAGAGGAGACCTGCCATCTGGGACATCAGCTCACCAGCACAGAGGTACTTAATGGGGAGCAATTAAAATGTGTCTGTGTTCAAGTCACCCATTCTCAGGTCTTCTC